>NC_059543.1:0-4800000 GCF_905220415.1 Colias croceus | reverse complement strand
CCAGTGGCCCTGATGGAATTCCAGCCATAGTTCTTAAAACCTGTGCGCCTGAACTTGCTCCTGTTTTGACACGCCTCTTTCGCCTTTCGCTGACGACTGGAATAGTACCAAAATCATGGAAACTTGCCAACGTGCAGCCTGTGCCCAAAAAAGGCAGTCGTGCCGATCCTTCCAACTACAGGCCAATATCAGTCACGTCCATACTCTGTAAGACTATGGAACGTGTACTGAACAGCCGGCTCCTGGCACACCTAGAAGCGAACGACCTCCTCAGTGACCGACAATACGGGTTCCGCCGAAACCGGTCCACTGGGGATCTTCTAGCGTACGCCACCTACATCTGGAGCGAGGCCATCGAGAATCATGGTGAAGCACTTGCTGTCTCCCTTGATATCTCGAAGGCCTTCGATAGGGTCTGGCATGATAGTCTTATTGGCAAGCTTCCATCCTACGGTCTGCCTGCTGGTCTCTGCGCCTGGATCTCAGATTTTCTGAGAGACCGGTCGCTTCGGGTAGTCGTCGACGGCTGCTCGTCCGACCAAATGGCTATAAATGCCGGAGTCCCTCAGGGATCAGTTCTCTCCGCAACACTCTTCCTGCTACACATCAACGATCTGCTGAAACCCGGTATCTATGGGTACGCAGACGATAGCACTGTTGCGGAGAGATATGTATCCAGCGCGCGAGCCAGTACGGCACAAATTCAGTCTCTACGGGAGGCGATGGTCGATCGCATGAACTTGTCCTTACAGGCGGTCTCCGACTGGGGCGATGCCAATCTGGTCAAGTTCAATGCGTCTAAGACCCAGGCGTGTCTGTTCTCCGCTAAACGGAGTCCATTCCACCTGACTCCGAATTTCCAAGGTGTGTCCGTGCCGATAACTAACCACCTCGAGCTTCTTGGTATCACCTTAACGCCTACTCTGAACTTTGGTTCCTTCATTGAATCTAAAGCCCAAGTAGCCTCAAAAAAGCTTGGAATTCTGGCGAAGGTGAGACAGTATTTCAGCCCGGGACAGTTGCTCAACCTATATCAAGCACAAGTCCGATCGTGCATGGAATACTGTTCTCACCTCTGGGACGGTTCCGCCAAGTACCAGCTGGAGGCGCTTGAGGCGATAGAGAGGCGTGCCAAGAGGCTCATAAACGACAATGACCTAGTAGGCAAAAAGCTCCAGAGCCTCGGTCACCGCCGCAGAGTGGCCAGCTTATCGGTCTTCTATCGGATACACTTTGGAGAGTGCGCTGCGGAACTGCACGATCTCGTTCCGCCATCCCCGTTCTTCCATCGATCGTCGAGGCGCACAGATTCTAGGCATCGCCATATGGTGGACGTTCCATGTACCCGGACTAAGCGGTTCGGTTCCACATTCTTTATCCGAACCGCGAGGGACTGGAACATGCTTCCTGAGTCTGTGTTCCCCGACGAGTACAATATGGGGGTCTTCAAGCGTAGAGTGAACAGGTACCTTCTAGGGAAGCGCGTTCCATCTTAGACCGCATCTCAGCTTAACATCAGGCGAGATTGTGGTCAAGCGCTTCCCTATTACCAATAAAAAAAAAAAAAAAAAAAAAAATATCATAGGCAATGTTTGGAATTTAATATGTTCCCACTAATCGATTTTAATCACACAATGCTTTTGATAATTATATAGAACATTAAAACATTAAATGTTTATGTTATTTATATAATTTTGAATAGAAAATAATTAATTTTAAATAAGGGCTGATTTCACCGTTTCCGCATAATGTCTAACTATTGCACTAAATTAACTACCTACTTTATTTTAAATGTGGTTTTAAATTTTTACGATTCGAAATTAATAACTGAAAAGGTTAAACCATAATTCTAATAAATGAGGGACACTCAGTCAAGACAAATCGTAATGAAACGCTTCAATTAGTAAAACTTAGTAAAACAGATTCCATAAATTATACCTAGTTGGAATAATTCACAACATTGTAATATTACCTACTAGCTATGAATAAACGGGTGCAGCGGATTTTACATAAAAGGGTTTATTATAAAAATGGTTGCCCGTTACTCCATTGTTTATTCCGTTTGAATGATCATAACTCACGGCCGCGGCGTAGATTGTAGTCCTTTGTACGAATACATTATTAAATTATTTATGAAATTGTATAGAGAGATCAAAGAGCAAACAATAATCTTATTTTAGCTGTGGACTATTATTAATTTTATCGTTATGTTTTTCTTTTCGAATTTGATATCAAATCAGCGTTAAGCAATTTAGAGGTTGAATAGCAATTAGCAATGAAGTTATTTATTTTCATCGTGATTTATAAACAGTTTTTAACTTATTCGTGTTTTTTTTTTTTTATTCTATACAAATGATAATTATTTTTTTCTGATTCTCATATCATTACGCTAGTTTTTCCAAAAACGACTCTAGGAATAGCAGATGCTATTATAATATTAGTTAAAATTAACCTCATTTATAGATATCACGGGCAAAAGGATCATGATTACAATATTATGTTGAAATGAATATAGCTATACTTTACCATATCCCTTACCCATAAAATATACCGCAGAACCCTTTTATCTTATCACCGCAACGCGCTTAACTCCCCGATTTCATAAACAACAAATTGACACGGAACCCTTTACAATGCATTATTTCCGCCGGTGCGTTCTTTTTTACGTTTTGTTTTCCCCATTTTCCAGCAATATCTTCCAATGGAGCCCGTCTGTAGTAAATTATCATATTGTATTTTGCTGAACGCGATTTTTATTGACGCTATTTCATTTGAATTTAATAAGGGTTTATTGCGGTATTAACTAAACGTATGAGAGGTGTGTGAGTTTTATACTTTGGGTGCATTGTCAATAACGAAAATAAAGGATTTTTTTTTTGATCTAAAAATACCATAGTAGTTACTTCTTTTATAGTTTAATAAAAAGAAAAATGCTTTTTTAGATTTGTTAAATTTTCAAATGCAATAAAACGAATCGTACAATTTGAATTAATATTTAATTCATATTTCAACTTTATTTAATACAAATATAGCGCATTAACTTTTTCTTCGGTTCTTACATATCATAACTTGAATTCACAGTCGAGAAAATAGTTTTCGCTTTTCTATTGTATAATATATATTTGGTTCAAAGCACGTAACCACAGTCAGTATAGCTCGTTATAAAGTTTGATAACAATGTACGGTATTATATTAAGCTCTAATAATATTGTAAACTTATATATTTTGAATTTTATTAGAATACAACTTATAACTTCCTATCATAGTATGTTTATCTAGATAAGGAAGATGAAGTTTTGATGCCTGGTATATAATTATTAGTTTTATTATGTTGTCAATTTTTACGTAATTAAATTCAACTAACTTAAAGTAAATAAACAATGAAACGTCAGTTAGTTAATACGCTAAAAACCTTTATTTATATAACTAGGCTACATATACATAATTTGATGTCACTATCTTCTAATCCAGATCCCAAGATCTGCGTTAAAACCATATCGGTGCTGTGAGTTTATTTTTAAAGCAATTTAATTTTATTGCATCTGTAAAAGTGTTTTTATCATTATGTAAAATTTAAAGCTGAATCAGATGAGAGAAATTTAGGCTAATAGCCAAAAATTCCTTACATACGCATTACTGGGTAATAAACGCCTAATAGCCCATTACGAACTTTTTATGCAGGAACTTTTTGAATCGGAAGCTGTTACTCCGATATAATTAAAATATTATGTCCACTAAGACATGATTGCTGTTCTATTGGAGATATTAACCGATATTTTATGTATCTTTCGTTTTTTATTACTTTTTAGCAAAAAATCTGCCTCTCAAAAAACAAACTCTGCCTTTTGAAATATAATAAGAATATTTTTTATCTAAGTAAAACTACTATAACATTAATAAATGATGACATATTTTTATGACTAGACACTTCTATAAAGTTTAGTTAATAAAGTTTATAAGTAATATAAAAACTTATTAATTTTAAAAGAAAGAGTCATTACAAATAACACTTGTTTTCTTTGATAATTTAGTGTGTTACAAACCACTATAACTCTATTTTATGACGCCGCATACTTCTTTCAACGATCGTCGTAAAATAATTTATGACACAGCCGTAATTCAAATTGGATCAGCGGGAAGTAATTGCTTTAATTTAGAGAAAATACGGTGCGTATCTCCGTAACAAAATGTCCTACCGTAAAAATGTATGCGAAATTGGAAAACGAGGGTTGCTATTATGAAGTTCGCAATTTATGAGTACCAATCCTTGTACTGCACCTGCTACTGCAGAGTTCAGAGATTTAAAGGACAATGCCACGGTATATTGTTTTTAATAAAGAGAAAATATTGTAAATACTTACCGCGGCTGCAATGTAAGAAAGAGCTGGTTTAGCATTATAAAATCCCTTGTATATCAACGATAGTTTCATAGACGTAATTTAGGAAACTATCAGGGACAAAACCATAAATGTATTAATATGTACATTGATAGTGTAAACATAAAATAGTTTAACTAGTTACCATTCAACATTCGAAGTAGCACAATATCCCAAAGGAGAGGCCTGTCAGTCAGTTAGATATTTGCATTCGTCGTTAGACGGGGCAGCGGCGCTTGACGGCAAATATGATTTTACGGTAAAGTCGGCGTGTGGTGTGCCCTCGACGTGAAAAACATGATTGATGTGTTGTGTAGCATGTACGTGGTAAATGATAAAAACCGTTAGACTAATCAATTCAAGAAATTGAACAATCTATGAGTTATTTACATACGATCCCATGGGTAACAATTTTAAAATTGAGCATTTTTCGTGCATTTTTTCCTGTATTTATTGGGAAGTACTAGCAAGTTGTTTCTATTTTGGATAGACGGATAAACACGAGAAAAAAATGTCATCAAAATTTTACGTGCAATTTTTATTTTCATAAAAAAATGGTATTTCTTTCAGTAATTCTGACGTCACTCAAATATGGTACCTATACTGGCAGTACTGAATTAATTGAATTTTCCTCTGCAACTCAAACTAACCGCCAATCAACGGAAACAAGTTGGCGTGACATGTAATAACCGCTTGTTCAACGAGCTTGCACGTATGCTCTCGTAAAATTATTATATAACATACTTTTTTTATGAATTTTTCCATATATTTTTATTGATATTGAGATGCAACATGCGCCTGTTAGACCTTATAGACTTCATTTAATATTATATGTACCTATTTGTATACCTAGTTCATATTTACGACTAAATATTATCTGTACCTACCTATACCTACCGAATTTAGAATTTATAATTTGTGTTTATCTTAACTCCTCGAATATTGATTAAAACAAACATTAATTCAGAAGATCTATTAAAATCAGAGAAAATTGGCGAAGAAGGTTTTATCAATATTGGAAAGAACTAACCAAAATTACTCGAATAAATGGGAAAATTTTCAAAGGAGAAAAAACAAGTTAGTGTCCAATTAGGTCCTTTTTCCTGGGACGTATTTATTTTTAATTACGAATGTCACACGAAAGGTCACGTCTAAAACAAAATAGGGACTTATTACCAAGATGTCCATTGTTGTATTTTTAATCGTCTCTTCGTTATCTTTCCAAGTCCCACAGATGTTTGGGACGGTAATCGGTATAATTGCGAGCTTTGTGAAGGGTATCTTGGGTCTCTTCGCCAAAGGGAAGCCTTCGCAAACCGTGAATGAATGGCGGCTTAAATAATTTAGTGCAAGTGAAGAGAGTTCGATGGCAATGAAGTTGTTTTTCCCTTGTTCTGTGAACAAGAATGACAGGCGAGACTGAACTTTGTTTTTGTTTGACTGAGCTGACGAAAATTTATGATAGTAGATATGAAGCGTGTGAAATTATTGTATTTCTTGTGAGCTATGGTTTTTTCACTTATCTATTGAAAAAAATCAAAGCTTCTTAAAAAATATTTTCTATTGGGATAGAACTTCTTGTATTTTGAAATATGCGGCATATCTAAATGTCACTAAAAGCGAATCGCCTCACGTTCATGCCTTATTACGGGTCTGAATTCCGCTCAGACGAGATGTCCCGGTAAAAATCCCGACAATAGGGACGGAGAGGGGATGTTCGGACACCACTCATTGTTGCAAACGCTAAACTGTATTTGGAAATACACGCCGTGGTTTTCGGAACAAAAACTCAGCCGCCCATTGTATAATAGAATGCAGCAGTGACCCAAATATATTTAACTGAATGCTTCGTGTAATAGTTGTGCTTCATTTTTTACTATTATTTTTTATAATGGGATGACAAGCGAAATAGGCACACGCTGAGGCTCTTGCCATATAATTCAGTTGTAACAAAGAGCAGAAATTGTATAATGCAATCATTTTTTTAACACTATACAACCGTTAAATTGATGGATTGAACTTCAATTTTCCGTGTATTGGAATATGACAGACGTTTTTAACAATTTTTAAAATTGATGTTGGTATTTTATTTATTATTTACTACAGTTACGTTGTGGCGTGTTTTAAGCGTAAAACCATGTTTCTCCAGAATCGTGTGTTTCGTTTGGAAAGGCTCTCAATGAGAAACATGCTGTGAATTTTGATAACCTCTACGGGGGTGTAAAATTGCGTTTAGATGTTGCACACAGCGGTGAGGCCTATTCATCCATGTAGGGGCTATCGTACAACATGTTTGACTATAATATGACATGCTACTTTATGTAACTTATTTCTTGTTTGGATCATATACAAGACGTCAATATAGTCAGTAATCTATTATGAGTTTTTTTTGCTCTAAGTATAGTATCTTTATTTTATTGCATTATATACAGTTCATTCTTAAAAAAAGTTATATTACTTAAATTTGGTTCAGAAGCATTATCAACTCGCTCAAAACTTTGGGAATAAATACAGGAATTTGATAGAATGATAGTTCTTGTTATCATCTCCTCTGATCAAAATGCCCCGAATGTTCCCGAGCGGCCCGATCGGACCACGACACAATAGATTTTCTATTGTGTCTGTGATTCCGGGGGCTGACTTATTAGGAACATAACAGGTTTATTATTTACCATACGTCCTTGTACGTAGAGAAAATCGATCAGTGAAATAAATATTATATGCCTGACCCGTACTCTCAAGGACAGCAGTCAGCATTGTATTATAGATGCTAAAATCATTTTAATCAAATGCCTTTATTTTTTTATACAAATACATGGAAGATAACAAAAAACATAAAACGGCAAACCACGTGCACATGCAATTAGCGGATAGAATGATGTTATAAAAAATATTAGCACATATAAAAACGTGGAATTTATCTCTAAAGCAATTTGTAAACATCTACAATAATTGCTAACGTTACATGCTAACGATGGCTCATAATTATTTTATCGAAGATCGCATAGATACGGTCATTTGCATAAGCGATTCATTTTTTACGACATTGTTTATGTCCATGGTCGTTGATTTGGTTTATAGCATAGATATAGATATAGAATGAATTCATGACATAGATTTAAACTCTCTATTAGAGATAATACAAAATTTACAGAATAATAATATTGAATTATAAATACAACATTATTCATAACTCGTCTACTGAAATGATTGTTCCTTGAATTTTCCTATTTCTTACAAAACAGTCATCCATTCATCCCGGATAAGTCATAACAAAACAGTATTAATAATTAAATTTATTTTGCTCTTTCGTGAACTAAAATTGGTCCACTGACCACTACACAAATATGACATAGGCAATGTAACTTATACCCATACAGGTATTATGCTGGATGTTGTCCGTAATTGCATCAAGTTAATTCGGCAGATAGCTTTGTGCCCTCAGAGGGAGTTGATTGGATACGTACAGGACTCATCGAATTTGCTCTACAGATATTGTATGGGATATGTTTGGAATATGCTGTCTATGGAATGTATTCGAAATTTAAAAGAGGAAATGCGCGCTTGAATTTTTTTTATTTTTATTTAGTTTTATTGGTCAAAGGAACGTAGTTTTCGAAATTTAAAATTAAGAAAAAATATAAGAATTGCGCGTGTGAATATATTTTTTGAATTTCGATTTTAATCGATACAGTTTAAATATTCGATTATATATTATTTTGAATTCACATTGAATTCGTGAAACTCAGAGAAGTCGTGTGCGCTATGAGTTTACGCAAACTCATGCTATAATAATAAATTATTAATCCACTCCAGCATCTATTTTTCCACATTGAAAAGTGACTGTAATTTTGAGCTGAATAGCTTTTGTGAAAATTCCCTTTTCATAGTAAGCCAGGTGAATAATTGTGCGTTTTGATAAGGTTTCTCGGTGATATAATAAATACTGGAGCTTGAATGCTTTCATAGCGACAATATTGAGTTCCTTGTAGTCGGTATTACATAAAACGGGCTTTATATTTAATAGACAAGCAAAGCAAATATTTTATATGATATTAAACAATAAAAAGTTTTGTTACAATTTCTATAAAGGCTTTATTTTTTATTTATAAAAATAAAAACATCATCAAATGAATAAAAATACAGGAAAATACGAATTTTAAATGTGTTTAACCTTTTTCTAGGTATATAACCCAAAGTCCATTCTTGATATTTGAATCAAATTTATGTGAGACCATTCCACAAGAACCAGCTTAAATAGAATCACAATCGGTGCACCTAGTAAAAAAGTTATAGCACATAAAAATACAATAAAGAACCCTCTTATTTTAAGTCGGTTAATAAAGTACAAAATGGATCGTTTATTTTTACTTTTACTAAAACCCTAGAGTAGGTATCGCTCGAAGAAATCAATACAACAAGATCTAAAAAACCTCCTTATTGTTGCGCATTGTGAAAGATAGATTTAGTAGATAAACATCCAGCTAGTGAGATAGTTATTGATCAGTAAAAACTGTATTAAAAGCGTCTCAATGGTTTTATTTCAATGAACCGTTCAAGTTACTAAAAGCAATAATTACGTACTTATCAAATCATTCTTACGTAGAGGAATACTTACCATAGAAACAATCTGTGTAGAATGTAATCTTTGGCATAGGTATGTATTCATATTTTTTTATAGCAAAGGTTATTTTTTTGACTTCGTCAAGGTACACAGCTATTTGCTAATATTTTAATAGAAGCTAAAATTATTTCAGAAAATGTTACGCTCAGGTAGCTATAATATACAGCACTATACCCCGAGGATTACAAGGTAAGCCACCCAATAATGAGACAAAGGTCATTGCCCTTGCTGGGGGTGCAGGTTAAATAAAAGCGGGACTAACAGCTTCAGTACCAAAATTATTAACGCGAAATTACATTAATGAGATATTAAAAATGCTAAGTTAATTTAACGTTGAAATTTAACGTCAATTTACTTTTAATAAAGATCAAACTTTGAAAAACTTTAATTAATTAATACCGTTATATTTCTGATGCATCAGTGTCTAATAGATCTGAAGCCAAAATCCTATTTCTGAATTAAAATAACCTGAATTAAAAACAAGAAAGTCTTTTTTTTTATTTTCAATATTTAAAATATAAATTATTTAAAATGTAAAATGAAAAACTAAATTGTTTTTGGGCAGCATTTATCTTAAAACTCTCAATAGTCGATACCTAGCTTTAGGACTTAACTTCTGAGCTCACATAAAATTTAAGTTCTATTAAAATTTGGATAGATTCAAATAGATTTCGAAGAAACGCTAAATATAAAATAACACAAAATTTCAATTCATCTTAATTAACTTGTTCAAGGTGAACCTTGTAGTTCTGAAACAAAAAACAACTTAAAAATATTATGATCTATACGCCGAAAATACTCGTGTTATTAAATTTTATTTCGAGATGATCTTAAAACAAAGTGTAAGAAACATGTACATATTTTAAGTAATTTTTAGTGTATACCCATTAAAATACGAATCTAAAATAATATTGTATTCGATCTATTTAAGTTCTAAACATAACATTGTGGTTTTCACTCGAGTGCATAATATTATTATAATAAATGGATTATAATATGTGGATTTATTTGACGCTACACTATCGTTTGTTGAATAAAACAAATGCTCCCGAACACGTAGACAGGGTCCCTTTATTATGAAGAGGATTTATATAGAGCTGTTAATACAAAATTCAAACGATGTACCTATTATTATTATTAGCCAATGCAAACTGGTATTAACTATTAAGTATATTTTTTCCAGCTCACTTCCAACGTTTTGTGTTATTAAGAAATACAATTTCATTCCGTATTGAGATCTATAAATTCTGAAACTAATATTATTTTAGCTAAGTAAACTTATAAGAGTCTTGCGGTAGTCATTTTGACAGATATTAATTAACTACAATATTTTGCTCAAACAATTTTAGATAAAACATTAGCATACATATTATAGGTAAACTTGTTAAACTAAACACTGGGCAGCACTTGAACGATGTAATATGTATGCAACATCAAAACAAGGTTGTAACATCTCCTTATAAGCGCCAAGTAAATGTGGAGGCAAATAGCGTATCGTAGACTTTGTCTCGACTCTACACCATCTATCATTCAGGCACAACTATATTTATTCCGAGGGACTCTCGAGACGTGAATATTGAGATATAGTTGACACTTTACGTTGTTATACGTTGTTATTAGGCTCGGACAACATGGACCATTAATTACGACTGATTATTCTGTCGAATACAGAATTGTATTTGGATTTTCAAATATGTATCTTTAGGACACGATGTAGATAGTAATTCATTGAACAGAGGTCATGAGGAAATTTTATGTGCTTTTTTTTAATATCTTTTTGTAATTTTTTATGACTAATGACGTTTATGTCTTAAATCCTCTAGTCTTCCACTAGTATTATTTTAAATGTATAATATTTAGGTCAAGTTGGGAAAACAATATGTAGTTACGAGGACAGTAAGATGTGTAAGTACGGAGTTCACCGTTGTCCAAGTTTTAAATTTTAATCTACCTTTATGTAACATTTAAATATAATGTTAGGTTCCTTCTTGAGTGTCTTGTCTTGTAAAAGTGCAAGCAATTACACTGAAACTGCAGTTTAAACTTTATAAAAACATATTATAGTAACTTTTTTACAATAGGTCCGCGACTTTTTCCACGCAAAAAATACTTTTTAAGAGATAAATTCATTACGCATTGAGATTCAATAATCTGCATAATTAATGAAATCCGCACCAATATAACTGCAGTTAGTAATACCCTTAACAATATTATGTCAAGCGAAACATCTAAAATACATAACCGAATAAAATACCCTAAGAAAATAACCTCATGAAGTTTACTGAACTCGTTCCACATAACACAACTCTGTAACATATTCCAACTAGCGCTGTCAAAATATTTGCCTCCAACGTTAGCTGGTATAACGTAGGTAAAAACTAATAAAACTAAAAACATTTCACAAGCGTTTACTCGCAATATCCGAACAAAGGGTATGAGACGAAAATTCCTAAACGATACTCAAAGGAACTTGCAAGTTGCAACCTCTAACAGACGCCGAGAGCTTTTGACGTGAGGGCTTGTCGTTCGTTGTATACCACTTTAATCACCTGTTCTTTGGAAACTGCGGTACATTGTGTACGTATCAAGTTAATTCTATCGTATTTGTTAAACAGTTTACAAGATCAAATTGCTTATCTTTTGCAGTCACGGTTATCGAGATCGTTGAAATGTTGTCAATGATACTTTGTAGATCATTTATGAAAACAATAACATCACAGGATGCTTATACATCTAACTTGGCATTTACTCTTCACATACATGAAATAATTACATAACTTAAAAATTACTGAAGATATAAGTAATTAACAAATTTTCGTTTGATAAACATAGATCAATATACGTAAGATCTTCAAGTTACAATAATTAACATAATGAAAATTGAAAAATAAGCAATGTATCGAAATAACTGCAGCACAGTTTGCTCCGCAAAAGTTTGTATCAAAACCAAACTTCGTAATAGAATAATGTTATGTAACCAAAGTTGGGTATTCTACATAAATTTCACCTTCTATTGTCTTGTATACGTTTCAGTATTGGGGAAAGCTTGCGGGTTTTACCACAGTGTTGCGGGAGATCTATCAAAGTATTTTCATCTAGGATTCACCAGATAATTTATACCCTAAAGGCATAAACTTACGTTGGTGAATTATATGTTAGTAAACTTTGTACTTTTCAGTTCTAGGAAAGCTATAGAGCTTCTACATCTAAAACATCATATTATATTAGAGCTCTATATATTATATTAGAGCTCTATAGCTCTAATGATAATATGCGCAAATTGCCAAACCTAATTCATGCACTTTCTTCGCATCTCGCTCTTTGAATTCTTAGTATATCGGCTTAATCACTGAGACATCACCACTCTCATAGCCTGGAAGTGTAAACAGATTTTCTCTCGGTATCTCGCGAACAAAGCTACTAAACCTCTTATAGGTCACACTGTATCACGTTCCATACAATGTGCGAGGATTTTCATTTTATATCACTTCTTTATTCTTTATTCATTTCTCAATTTTTCACTACAATCATTGTTATAAAATACTTAAAAAAATGTGCATATGTATAAAAATAAATAATATTTATCTTATATATATAAAAATGAATCGCAAAATGTGTTGGTAAGCGGATAACTCGAGAACGGCTGAACCGATTTCGATAATTCTTTTTTTATTATATTCCTTGAAGTACGAGGATGGTTCTTATGTAGAGAAAACGTAAAAATGTACCACGGGCGAGGCCAGGGCGGACCGCTAGTAGATTATACAAATTGAAAATAATAACCCGAAATATAAATAAAGAAAGAATAATTATTAATAAGGACGATAATTGGTATTTTTGTTTTATAAAACCATCCGTAAATAACAATATTCATTTTTGGTTTGAATTTGTACAGATTCGGTAAACATATTAAGATAAAACAATGTTCCCGTTTTACATTTATATGAACGTTTACGGGTTTGCTTTAGTTAATTAAAAACAATAAACTCTGAAGTAATTATGTAAAAAAGATAAACATTTGTTTTAATCTTTTTTCCACGATGAATCTTGTTAATGACGGTTTGTTAATTCGCTACTTTTTATGAAGATATCTATACTAATATTATAAAGCTGAAGAGTTTGTTGTTTGAACGCGCTAATCTCGGGAACTACTCGTCCGATTTGAAAATGCTTTCGGTGTTAGATAGCTCATTTATCGAGGAAGTCTATAGGGTATAGGGTCGAAGAAAATAATATTTTATTATCGCTTTTACGAAAATAATAAGAATTAACTTTGAGCTTGTATTGGTACTTCAGCATTGACGCTTGAAGATGACGCTCTCTAAAAGCTTTAAGCTTCCCCTGAATTTAAAAGCTTTACCTGTTAATAATTCGTCTTGTCCATACCAATTACAAACGTAATCATTATCTACTACAGCTACAAAATCAGATATATATAATATCTTTTTAGCAGTGGCATCAAATTGTAAAATGACGCTATAAGCTTAGGCAATCAATTATAGGCTAGATGGGCAAACTATATGTATAATCATGTAATGCTGAATTGAATAGTTATAAATGCGTACTTAATAAATATCTGTACAAATAGGTATAACTTTTATTTTCTCTTTATAAGGATCACAAAAGGTCGTTACATATTGTGTATTGTGCTAAATACAGTTTTATAAATATGAGTTGGCGTATGCACATCCAGTTATATTTATTTTTTATGTGATCACAGCTTATATGTACATGAATTTTACTTAAAGTTATTATCTATAAGCACAGACTAATAATAATATACTACGTCTATAAGTAATTATAGATAACTAGGTCTCCGCCCCCGGCTTCGCTCGCGCAGTCAAAGAAAAACCCGCATAGTTCCCGTTCCCGTGGGATTTCCGGGATTGCGTCATTATCCCGGGATAAAAAGTAGCCTATCTCCATTCTCGGGTATCAAAATATCTCCATACCAAATTTCATGAAAATTTGTTCAGTAGTTTAGGCGTGATTAAATACCAGACAGACAAACAGAGTTACTTTCGCATTTATAATATTAAGTATTATAGATAACTACCGTCCTTTTAAAACAGAAGTATTCTACACAATACTCAGTATTAGAACTTATAACAGCAGAACGACTGAACAAAAACATGGAATGATATGTGACAGTCTAGACAGAGTTGGGAATGAGAATGAATGATATATCGCGTCGCATGTGTTATTTATGAACTTACCTTTTTTTCAGTTGAAACTTTAATTTATCTCTTTGTTATTGGTTTAAAAGTTAATATAACAAGAAATACGTTTGTTGTTTCTAAATACCTATTAATGTTCTATCAGAATAATTATTGTACCTATAGCTATACTTTTTTAAGTTAGAAATTTGATAAATCTTTTTCTCCAGTTTAAACATCTAAATAATGTTGTATGAGAGTTTGTATTAGGAATAATAAATTACATACATGCAAGCTTAACCAAATCTAATCTTATCAGTTTTCGCTTATCTCCCTCAGCGGTAAAGTTTTGCAATTCGTTAAGGTAATGCAGGCTTTGTGATAGTAGGTAGGTATATCAGATGGGTTACAATTAGTCGATATGTTTTGAGAAGCTTTTATCCACAAGCTTCATTTTTGTAACCTTTTCCTGTTGGTAGATTTCTTTTTTTTTATTTTTGGCACCATAGTAAAAAAATGTTTATGTATCAATTTAGGAGAATTTCAAAGATCGATAGATTTATTTCCAAGAGTAATTCGTTCAACATAATTTTTAACAATATCTAAGTAGATAAGTAGAAACATATTGTTTTATAAATTCTAATTTATAAAATTTATTTGATTCGTTCAATTTGTATACGTAGTATATTATAGTCTGTGGTTCAATTTTTAAAACTCATTTAATTAGTTCCACCTCCCCTCCATAGGGAAATTTTAAAATAAAATAATAATTTATTTTCGACTTTCGAGTACCTACTAACTAAATACACCGTAACATATTAATATTTATAAAAAAATATTTATATATTTTGTTATAAAAATCTCACTAGATGGCGATGTTTACTCCTGCAACGTAATGCTTCATCAATCTGTCACTAGATGGCGCTATCTCAGAAGCGCCCCCTATGGAAATATTCTTAAACAATGACATCATGTTAAACATGATAGTGTTACCTTAAACTACGCATAGATGGCACTGTAACCAAATTACTATATTTTTATTAAAATTTACATCAAAATATTATAGTTTTTTAATTTGTTTTCGATCAGTACAATATAAAAATAAAATAGTAAGTGAAAAAAAAGTATATTTTCAAAAGCAAAATTTTAATGGCACATTATTGATAAATATTAATTAATCTAACGTCTTCAGTTTCTAAACCCTTGATATTAGGTAATGAATAGTAAGTGCTTTTTATAATGACTTTTCATGCATTTTTTTTACTAAATATGAGGACAGAATTTCTTGCTATTTTATGTAACATGATTGCAGTAAAATATTATGTAACAAATAAATAGTTATTTTCACAGAACATTATTATAGCAAGAAAACATAAATGAATATTCTAAATCGAAAACAAGTTAAATCAAAAAAATAAAAATATAACTCCACCATGACAGTGTTTCACACTGCCGTGACCAGGATTCGAACCTGGGTTACTACGGCCACAACGTAGGGTCCTAACCACTAGACGATCACGGCTATCGGAGTAGTGGCTAATTGCGCGAAATTTTCCAACGTTATAAAAGTATGAGAAAAAAAACAATTGATTGCATTATTTTTTTATTAACTTCACTTTGTTTTGATATATTAATTATATTCGTATTTATTAGTTAACTTTATACAAGTAAAATTTGTCATCTAGTATTTTTTATTGTTTATTTCATAATGGTCAGATTTAAGTGGGTTTCTGGATGATTAAGATACAATGATTGCACATCAAAATGGATACAGCCTACCTACGCTATAATACGTGTGCGGCTGTACCTACCTCTTACGTTACTATTTCAATTCTTTTAACAATTCGTATTCGTGTTTAGCTGATTAGACAAGTCTTCAATTTACAGTTATATTCTTGATAGAAATGTGTCCAGTCATGCGAGAAGTATTGTTCAAAGTTTACCTCCATAGAAATAAACCAAAATTTAAGAACACAAAAACCAAGGTAAATGACCAATGTCAATAGGTAAGTACCTAAATATAGAATGCAACAATTAGGTTTCTATGTAAACGACTATTTAATGATCCTTATTAATATTTCCTTCTTATAAATGCGTTACCAACTCTGTTTAATTGTGACTTTTTTATTTCAATTTTATTTTTAATTATTTTCATTAATAGGTATTAGAAATTGGAAAAATAAACATAACGCTTTCCATAACATGGTGTTAATTAATAATTGGTGTTTCGCTGTAATTAGATCTAATTCAAAATAATATAACCTCCTTTTAAATACCTATTTCTCATTAGAACTGATTACTGGACAATACCTAATTCTTTTATGAACAATAACAAACCTACACGTAAATGAGTCATAATTGTTTACGTTTCAAAAACAATTTTTTTGCCACAACTCTAAAAGCTATAGGTACTTACTCATAT
Source organism: Colias croceus (assembly GCF_905220415.1). Classification (NCBI taxonomy): domain Eukaryota; kingdom Metazoa; phylum Arthropoda; class Insecta; order Lepidoptera; family Pieridae; genus Colias; species Colias croceus. The sequence continues at coordinate 4,783,422 of NC_059543.1, read as the reverse complement.
ATTTAAATATAATAGCGATAAATATTGAAATGATACACAAATATGGGGTTATATAACGAAAACCAGAACGGCTATATTATAATGAGTGTTAACATCTTTTTACTTTGTGTGCGTGAATGCCAAATGGCTGGTCACTGGTCATGTCATTTGCGAATTTGCACACTCCCATTGTGCGACCTTACTCGTTTCTGTTAACGTGCGAAAGTGGAATGCTATAAGAATTATACGGATTAAAAATACATTTTAATAATAAGTATCGTTGGCTTAGATTTGTTTTTGTCTTTGTGATTGTATATTTGAAAATATAGATAGAGCTAGAGCTCTACATATTTTGTAATATAAAAGGATACTGTTAGTCGTTATAACATACGTAGTTAGGTATGTTAGGGTTATTTTCCATTAGACTATTGCAGATATAATATTATATCAAAAACAACAAAACTTTGTTATATTTTCTAGTACGTTCTCTACGTGACAAAATGGTTTCATTAGAAAAGTTAAAATACTTTTAACTCTGTAATGCAATATGAAAATTTTATTTATTTATTGTCACATTTGAAACCTGACTTGTTTCGTTGCTCGGACGTGTGTTGAATATATTTTAAAAGCTATTCAAAGCATCTTGTTTAGTTCACGGTCTAATACAAATTTGCATTGCGAGTGCAAGATCATTATGTGGCCCGCTTCATGCATAATATATATTCTTGTTTTGTTGAATAATATACATTACGAATCGGATAATTTATCTCATACAAAGTAGAGATAAATACAAAACTTGTTTTTAAACGTCTTGCGAACGAAAGAACGTTTCAAAATGATTTGATATTATACGAAAAAATAATATAATTAAATACCTATTATATTTCTCTGCAATAAATTAATAAAAAAGCGCTATATTTGGAACACGATCTGTGTGTTTGTTTACAAACAGTGCATTTGGCCTAATGTAATAGAAATAGGTAAATAATGATAGAGCATAAAAAGATAGCATCAAAGATTAAAGTCATGTCATTTTCAATTTCTTTAATGCTATACAGTTTGCAGAGACCTATTTGCCCCACAAACAATATCTAGCTCATGGCTCATTTGAAAATTATTTGTTATTCTTTCTTGTATTTGACCGTCCCACACGGAAGCCCCTATCAGAAGCATTGTTCCCAAGAACCAGTTTTCAAATCGTCTGTTGGTGCCAAAATCCTTTATACGTCACTAAACATATTGTACAAGGAGTGCCCCAGGATACATCCAACAATAGAACATTATTGCAACTCTTTAAATCCCTAGAAATAAAATAAAAAATACTCTATTTACTTTCACATCCCCATTCAAATGTTCTAATTAGATGCCTTAAGGGCAGAGGATTTGCATTTACGGATCTCTAATAATTTAAAGTTCACGCACTGTAATGAAAACAATCAAGAATCGTGTGCAGTTTGCATGTTATAACAGCTATACAGTATTAATTCATTTGCCATTCACTTAGTAACAAATCATCCCCAGTGAATGCAATATCATGTCTTCTTAGGTCATCACTACGCGTGCTCTGCATTTGAATGCTATCAGCGATCTTTGATGCTATCGACCGCGCTCGTAGCTGGTGTCAAATACGTTATAAGATCGAGAAATCGATACTCTGTGGGAATATCGCAGAAACGAGTAAGGGCAGTTGAAATTAAAAATGATTTCGATCGCCGTAGGTACGAGGAATGCGTGCGCGTGGTTGCAGAAATAGATCCATTGTTCCCATCATTGATATGTCAAGAAAGGGTTAGCTAAGCCCCCGAATACATGTGTCAAAACTTACTAAATAAATGCGCGTGATTTTTAATGTTTGACAATTTGACAGCTTTATACACATCAAATCCGACAAAACGTTTAACGTTGTAAAATATTATAATGCGATTATTTTTAAAGAGTCTCATTAGCGACCTCAATCTCTCGTTCTATGAACGCTAATAATCTCCACCCAAAAAGTTTGAATAATGGTAAAAAGTCTCCCACTTCTAACAGTCTAAAACGTTTTCTCATGAACTTGAAAGAACTTCAAAATATTATTAATAGCGGTGCGCCTATTTTCGTTAAACTGGTTTTGCAATACGGAAGCTTAGTTATAAAGATTCCAGTTTTCTTATAAAATACACAAGCGGCTCGAGTAACATCTGTCAGCTCCGTTTTGTCAAATGTATTTTGTCGGCATCTCCTTTTGTTATTTCTATAGAGCTGCCAGCGTTTTCTTGATCGTACGTCGCTCTTGGCCCATGCTCATTGTTTGAATGTCAAAATCTTTTGCGTGATACAGTTTAGATTTCGAAGGGTATTTTTGGGGGTCTTTACAAGATAACAGAATTCTCTCAAGTCTTGATAATGCTCATATTTTCGCAAATTTCCGTATGTGGATTTTATTTTGTAGCGAAAGTATAAACCCATGTTCGTCAACAAATAAAACTAGGTATTCTTTCTCTTTAATTGTTATCAAACATGGTCTAATTTCACACCCATTATGCAGATTCTGTGGAAGATAAGTTAATTAAATGCCTATAAAGCTGATAGGAATTTCCGACTGTATTTGAAGCAAACAGTGTATAACTGCTTGTTGAAATTTGTGATACTCGTTCGCTGAGTTAAAACAGCCCTCTCGTTTGTTTTACTTCGTGTTAAAACAACATTGAACTACTCTGCATTCTATTCCAACGAAAATGTAATCAGCATATTTTGTTAAAATAAAGCTTGTCGTAAAAGTAACTTAATACAAGTTATTATAAACATGTCAAACAATTTCATACAAAAAATGTACGAAACAAGAAAAAATGCAAAAAAATAAGACGTTTCTAAGTCTACACCCTCTTATTTTTGGGTGTCACCCTTTGCAATTTCGCCAATGATAGGACCTTGTGTATTTTTATGTTGAGCCCCATCCCCAGTAAGAAATACATAAAAATAAAATATCCAAGGGTTGTATGCCCTACTTAATAATTCTTACTGAATCCCCGATCGTGTTCCCAAACCTCAGTGAATTGACTTTATTTTTTTTGTGTTTTTTTTTGCGCAATTCCTGTTTCAAATTGTGCCATAAATAGAATTACTTACCAAGTTGCGTTTTAGAATATCAAATTAAAATTGGTTGTTTATAAAAAATAAAGGATCGTACTCTAATATTTTATTAATACTTTAATTTTATTTTTCTTGTATAAACTAAAACCCATTTTTTAAATGTGTATCTCATAATATGATTACTTACCTTAACAAAATTGAGGAACAAAAGAATACTAACGTCAATTTCAATTAGCTTGAGGTCACATCTTAAATTCCCAATCGTCTTTGAGACTGTTTATTATAATACATAATATTAACATTCTTTTGTTTGCGTTCATCTTTACTTCGAATGCTGTTTCTAAAGAGGTACCTACCAAACTATTATTTTTTATGAAATATGAATACATTAAGAAATGCAGAGACTAATCATCTCCCTTCGTCATAGACCTCATGTCTTGTAAGTTAAAATTTATTATTACTGACTTTGAATAGATAACACTTCACCGGCTTTGACAATGAAGATTATCTTTTAAATACATTTTAATTGGACCCCTACCTTGAACATTTTGTTCGCTAGCGTTTTTATCATCGTGACCTTTGAGTTTGTCACGCATAACTAATGTAAAATTGACTGGCGTGTCATTTTTACGATGGATTAGAAATTATTTTAGTATTTGTTTGGTCGCATTGTTATATTGGATTAGCTCCACAAGTCCACAGCTTATCCCTCTTGGTACTTTTGTTAAGGAAATATTGTGGTCATAGTTGTTACAATTATTGTATGTCACAATGATTTTTTTAGTAGATAAGTACCAAATTGCAAACAATAAATTCTCCATATAATCCCAAGGACAACGGAAGTAGCTGTCATTACCAATACTTCCTCATAATTATTATTATATTATATATAACATAATGTAGAGTCAAGAAGTAAACTTTGCTAAGAATTTCTTTTGCTTGTTCTTGTAAAAATCCTTAAAAAATATTCAACCTGATATTATATTAGTTTTAAATCACATCCTCAGACTTTACGACGCTTGCACCTTAGGAGTTACGACTCCAAAATATTAAACTAATAATAAACACGTGCTCGTTAAACTAAAATTAATAAAACGACGATAACAAAACATATTATAATAGATAGATAATGATGATTAGTATTATGACTAATCACTACTTGAAGCACGTGTGAATCGTCAGCTTAATTTGACGAACTAGCTGACCCGGCGAACGTTGTTCTGCCCGCCTACCATACAACCTTATCATTTAGGCGTATGAAAATACATACTCCTATATAATTATATGCAAGCCAATTCTCAGGACCTATGCACAAAAAATTACATAAAACTCGTTAAAGTCATTTCAGAAAAGTGGTAGCGAACACCGAGACATGACAATTTTAACCACAGATTTAATTCAAACTTTGTACACTTATCATGCATCAGTGACAATCCAATAATTTAATGGGTTTATTTAAAGCGTGTTTTGAGTTTTCAACTACATATTATATTATTTTATTATATGAAGCATTTGTATCCTATACTAATATTATAAATGCGAAAGTTTGTGAGGATGTGTATGTGTGTGTTTGTTACTCTTTCACGCAAATACTACTGAACTGATTTCAATGAAATTTAGCACAAATATAGAGGTTAACTTGGATTAACACATAGGATAGGTTTTATCCCGAAAATTCCACGGGAACGGGTTTTTCTTTGAAAATGCGGGCGAAGCCGCGGGCGGAAAGCTAGTAGTCACATAACGCCAGATTCTAGACGATAACACTTGCGTGTCACCATGACAGTGAGATTACTCGTAGATATTATGGGGGCGGACCGTAATAACGATTTCTGGGCATAGGCATGGCCGGCAAATGGCATCATTATAGCGACTGAAATAGACGTGGCAAAATAAAATTCATTTTATGTGCTGGTAACGGTTGTGGTCGTTTTTGTTTTGATGGCATTTTATAGTAATGTGTTTATTAGGATAGCAAAAGCAATCGGTTTAGTTATCGATAAAATCTAGGTACATCAAGAGATCTAATCTGTGGTCAAGATTGAAGATAGAACAAACAGCAAAGTATTTCTGCTAATATTAAGGGGAAAATTAGTTTTTTTTTTCTGTGTGTAATGGATAAATTCAAAAAGTACTTAACCAATTAAAATTAAGTATTTTACGTGTAGAAAAATGAAAATAACGTTATTCCTCGGTAAAACAGGCCCAGTCAGAGCTATACTCTATAGCGAGTGGAGTAATTTGTAGAGACAGAGTTGTTATGGTTTATGAAAAATGTAGTTATAATGTTTACTAATTAAAATGCTTTAATTTGTCATCAATTTAAAAAGAATTTAAAGCACAGGTTGGTATTTTTCCAGCCGTAGCAGAAGCAATCACGCGTTACGGACGGCCCAGCGACGATTCCATCACACATCGATTCACCTAACAACCAATATTGATTTTTGTACCCCTCGTCACACAAGTTGTGCAGTTAAAATTTATATGTACGACCCTTAGAAATTTAGACGATTATTAGAAAATTAATATAATTTGTCACAAAATCTGTGTGATTCAGAACTTTATTATGGATTTTTTATAATCTCACATTGTCTTACCTAATTTAATTTTTAATTTTACGAATTAGAAATGAGGAGACAACAAGTTAACAGAGTTTTATAATGTTTTGATATAAGTTATAGACCATAAATGAGCTGGTGTAAAGATTACCAACGGCACCTTAACATTTGCATAGGTGAGAGATCTCAAGCCTACATTTTCAGGAAAAAGAAAAGGATAAAGAAGGATCTACATCGAGAATTGAGGGAAGGTTGAGATTTAGGAAAAATTACGAGAGACCTGAAAATAAATAAAATATTTTAATTGTTATTTTTATTGATAAATTATGTCTTAATTCTCTTATCTTTCACTTCGTAACACAAACATTGAATTCCGAGCCTTATTAAGCTTTAATTCAACTTATATCGTGGAGGGCCAAAGAACACGTGTCGATGTCATTATAATGTCAATAGAGGGCGATTCCCTCCCCCAGTGAGGGCATCTGATTCATTATAACTATATCGAAACTGTATTCTGATATTGATTGATTTTATATGACGCGAACGACAACTTTGTTGTAAGGCCTAAGGGTAGTGATTTGAAAAAATAGAAAATATTCTGTCTTATCTAACTTATAGGATCAAAATTCATACTAAATAGACATTCTGGATTAATTTCTATTAACGAATAGTGGTGGTGATTAGCTGAGATTTTCGTCTTATATAAAACAAACAACTTACCGTATGTATCAAATCTTTCGCCTTTAAAGGTTTTAGTATTAGGCTTAATAGTTGGTTATTAAAACCACTATAAATCACCAGAAAATCAAAATACAGACCTAAAGAATATCTTACCAGATAAAACACAAACTAGGCACCAGTAGAAATTTAACTACAAAACGAATACAATATCATCGAGTTGAGTCTTGACCCACTGAGGTGGATCACGTTCTTTGTCTCGTTACTAAGCCTCAGTAGATTGTTGGATGACACTTTCACAATATATAATTACATATTGTATAGCTCATCTATATCTATACATATAATAAATCTGTAGAAGGGTCAATTCTGTACATTGAAAATATTGAAAAAATAAATAGCAGGGGGTGTTACTGGATCGATACCAAGCCCAAATATGTGATTAAAAAAATTTTTGTCTGTCTGTCTGTCTGTCTGTATGTTCAGGCATCACGTGAAAACTAACGGTTCGATTTCGATGAAACTTGGTATAATTATTTCTTATTATCCTGGGCATAAAATAGGATACTTTTTATCCCGGAAAAATATACGTACGTAGAAAAAAAAAACTTAATTTTTCTTAATTTTTCCGCGCGGACGGAGTCGCGGGCGGAAGCTAGTACATATAATAAATCTGTAGAAGGGTCAATTCTGTATATTGAAAATATTGAAAAAATAAATACCAGGGGGTGTTACTGGATCGATACCAAACCCAAATATGTGATTAAAAAATTTTTTTGTCTGTCTGTCTGTCTGTATGTTCGGGCATCACGTGAAAACTAACGGTTCGATTTCGATGAAACTTGGTATAATTATACCTTATTATACTGGGCGTAAAATAGGATACTTTTTATCTTGGAAAAATACGTAGAAAAAAAACCTTAATTTTTCAGTTTTATCCATAGACGTTGTTCTGTAGAACCGCGAACATACGTTGCGTATTATTATAGGCCTAGCCGTATTTGGGTCCAATAGATATTTATAAGATGTCATTGTCAGAGTTACTCAAAATGGAGAAATAAACCATCCACGCGAAGACCGACATCCGCGCGGACAGAGTCGCGGGCGGAAGCTAGTCTGCAATAATGTCGTTTTCAACAAAATAGATGGGTAACAGCAGAAAAAGAGTAGGTACAAACTACTAATAGAAATGGAGTAACTCATTTCTTTCTGGATCTACTGCTTTGAATAAAGTAGCAAATATTATGAAAGAGTACGTACCTATTTTCAAGAAAAAAAAAGTTATTTATCAAATGTTATAAAAAAGCTCACCGCCTTAAGGCTGGAGGAATAAAAGTTGTACAAGAAAATTTTTGAAAATTTTTATCAAGAAACTTTTGTAGCTACACAAAGTTTTATAAACCAACGAACCACTAAACAAATTGTACTAATCTAATTATAATAACCCTCTTACTGAAGCAATGCATTATTCTGCTCCTCTTGGTTCGTGTCGGGTTTCGCAAACTCCTCTCAAGCTCATACATTTCATAGAGCGTAATATCGCAGTTTCGTAAATTTTGTACCGTTCTTACCTCTTACGGAGGTTGTATGTTATCCCGGCAAGTTTTCGACTCGCTATCAACTGGTTTAAGTTATATTGGTACAAGCTTTGAGTGCAGACACGAGCACTCAGCGAACTACCAGTTTATTTTAGTAGTTTGTTAACTTATAGGTTAAGTTTTGCAGAATTTTACTCAACATATTTTAGACTGATATGGGTCAAATGGATTGAAGTAGTTATTATATATTCCAATGTGGGGATGTCGATGTTTAGCAATGATAAACGACAAACGTCATTCATGCTTGAACGAATATCCTGTTCACTGTTGTCTTCAACGTTATTAAGTGAACAAAAGTTTTAATTTTGCATAACACGTTTCTTTACCAATCATACAGTAGATGCAGATAAATTAAATATTAGGTATTTACTATACACTTCTAAATGGTATTAAAGATAGATGTTACCGCTGACGATGGTTAATAAACGCAACACTCATACCCAATAACTTTCTGTCATAGTGAAAGTAGAAATAAATAGAAGTGAACATGTTATTTAATGGAAATCAACATATTGCTAATATATGAATCCAATGGCTCCTTGACTAGTCCTAGTCAGAGATCCGCCTGCATGAATAACTATTTAAAACAATTTAGCTATGTGTTCTTCAAAAATTTGTATGTGTTAGTATAGGTATACCTAGATGTTATGATAAAAAAATGCAAAATAAAAATAAAACAATCTACGGTAGACTGCATATTTAGAACAATTTTCTACACACCATATTATGTCACAATTCGTTCTGGTAAACTTACCCCAATAAACCCTTCAATATAATGCATGCAATTAATTTGAATATCGGTTTGTTTTATTCCCTTACACATTTTTGTGGGTGGGTAGGAACCTACTAGTTTATTACGATAATATACGCAAAAAGACTCTTGATGCTTTAAGTGGTCTAATTATCTTGATATTTGTAGTACAATACTATTTTATTCACAGAACATATTATAAAGAGAGGTTTATATGTTCTGTGATTTTATTCGTATTTTGTTAGGTTTACATATACCTAACCCCAATTTACCTTAAAAGTCAGTGGTCTAATAAATTTAGACCACCCCGTTGATTGGCGCCGACTCTATTAGATATCAATCTGTAGTTCCGAACCCACGTGTTCCATTCCTATAAAATATATTATACGGTGTTTTAGTTAAACTAAATGCAACGGGTCAATGGGACACACGCCACAAAGTTTTTAAGCCACGCTTGAAACAAATAGATAAAAGTTTAGGAACAAGTTTTTATTTTCAACTAGCGGTCCGCCCCGGCTTCGCCTGTGGTACATTTTTACGTTTTCTCTCCATAAAAACCATCCTCGTACTTCAAGAAATGTGATAAAAAAAAGAATTAACGAAATCGGTTCAGTTGTTCTCGAGTTATGCGTTTACCAACACATTTTGCGATTCATTTTTATATTATAGATCATCATTCTCAATAGTAATTTATAAATAGGATAACGGGTTTTATTTTCTGAAAATATTTATACTTATATACAAAATATGTTAACTGTTGTCGCTCTTTCAATTGAAATTTAATGAAAATTGAATTGACATAAAAAGAGGTAAACGATCATAATAAAAAGGACATATTGTTTAAAGAGATGATGGTTGATGTTTTGCCAAGAGAAAGTTCCTAACTAGCGAGTTATACGAGTGGGGAAAGTTTCCGCAGAAATTATCAATTTCACCATAACATCCTACATCGCAAACAATGATAGGGGCAGAGTTCACATTTCCTGATTCTTTAATACAATAGCCTTCATTCTGCATTCTTTATACAGGGACGGTAAGCGGATGGTCGCGTGTTTTCTTTCATTTAAAAATATTTAAGGAAATGTATGATAATGACCACATGGTCATTAAATATAATTATATTATGTTTAATGTTTTTATAATAATTGTAGTAAGGATATACAGTTTTTATGCGATATAATTCTTAATAATAATAATGTATTCGATATTCTAATTTCAACCAAGTATTATACGATGTCTATACGTTGCTACTTAGGGATGTTTAAGTGTACTTAAAAATTAAAGAGGTCTTCAAACACCCCCATATGCACCCCTATAATCTATTCACATATAAATTACATATTTTCCCAACTAACTAAAAAACATCAAACGCATCCCTGTTCTGAGCATCTCTTTATAATCAACCCTCTCGTGAGAAATGGCTGCGATTACTATCAAAAAGGTAATAATCGAATTATAAGTCGATAATCGTAATTCCGCCTGAACGATTTCCTACGCTCATAAATAAATTCAATAATCGAATGATCAAAACCGCTCGTTCGTGACTAATACCGGTGATGATCTTAGAAAAGCAACTCGTAAATTTTGTCGGTTTTGGGTCATAAAGTAATCGGGCCCGACCATAGTGTCAAGTAGTGAAATGAATTATGTAACCAGGGTGACAGACAATTATAGCAAGGGATGCACATTGCACAATGCTATGTTCACTCGATATTGTAAAAGGAAAAGAAAGTAGCCATTATAACTTATCTAGCTGATTTCATAGAAATGAAGATGCACTCGTCATTTTTGTTATTATATTCTAAAATGTTGCGGCGATGTTAATAATAACAGTTGTAAATCTTTTATATTATTTATAAATCACCCAATAATTTAGCTGAAATGTAGAAACATATATTATTTATGCATAGAAAATTTTGGCAAGTGCTTATTCTATTGCGGCGAAGCGTTGTTCACACAATTTACGAAACATTAATAGTCTTTATATTGACGTCACATGGCGATAATTCATAAAGCAAATTGTTTAGCACTCTATAATTTCACGTCTAATATTGTGCTATTTTTGCTGAAAAATCTGTTAAAAGTCTGGTGAGATCGGATGTTTTCACGTATACAATATAGTATATACCTACGTTATTGAAAAGTGTGGATGGCTTATGTAAGTTCGCAAAACCAAAGAAATAGGTCGCAGCCTTAGCTCAAGGTGGTTTAAACTGGAGCAGTGTAAAAATTGTAACGTTATCGTGTTGTTTCAATTTAATGGGAGAGGTATGCAGATTGATAGAGTTTCATTAAGAGTCGATTTTTCAATCCTTGGTTAAAATTTATCCGTCCAATAATGTACACGAACATATTAAAATGTCACCTATAAACTGTCAAATACGGACAATTACATACATTTTTGAAATGGGAGTTTAATACGTTATTCGATGAATAAGTTTTAACCAAGGATTGAAAAATCAGCCATAATTTAAATTGAAATTAGAAATAAACTTATTTAACATAATATTTGCTATGTTTTATGTATTTAACATAATATTTGTGCAATGTTTTATGCAGTGGAAACATTGTAATATTCGACGTAATATGTTTGTATTAAACCTGTTATTCGCTTATCGTGATACACTTTTATTTTCAGACATTCTTGGTGATGTATTTTTAATTGTTATTTTATACGTTGTTTCAGGTAATCTTCAAATGAAAGGTGGTGCAGTAATAAGCGATAGAGTTAGTTAAATATTTGTTTATCATAACAATATTATCTATACTATATTATATTATTTAAATGTAAAGGTAACTTTCAGACAAAATTTAATACAAAATACCTTCAATTGATAAAGTAAATCATTTCTTACAATTTATTCACGTAAGTATATAAAAATATATCTATAAATAAACAATACAATCAATAAAACGACTGTGAAGTAAATTCTAATACATAGTAGAAATGAAGCAATATTACATCCATCGAGCAAACGTTTGCTTGTAAAGTTTTTATTATCTTTATCAGTGTCACGTTTCCATTATTTTTTCTAATTTACATAGCATACTATTCCACCTACATAAAACAATCGTATTTTGTAATAATTTAATACTATGTAGGAAGTAAGACAAGGTAAGGTGAAACAATTTTACATTTTAGAAGCAGTTATGACCAATATAAGAAATAGCATTGATACCAACTGCCTACGTAAAGGTTAATTTTAATTATGATAAATTACTGTAAATTTGTTCATATTATTGTGGTAAGTATCCGCATATAGGCACCTAAATATTGTTTTTTTAATAATATTTTTGTATAAAACTACAAGACTTTTTGTTATATTATAACTATGAATACTTTCACCCGTTTTCAATATAGTAATTAAATACATTTTTATGGATCAGGGTGAAGATAGTAAGTTATGTAGGCGTAAAAGCATTACCATGTTAGCGAGGGTCCAAATAAGATTTTGACTTTTTATACAAAAGATATTCCAAACATAAATTAACCTAGTTAGGTAACTGTTTATAGTACATAAGTAAATTGTATATCTGTTCAATTGAATAACCGATAACCATGTAGTTAAGCCACCAGGATATTTTGTAACATTATGTAAGGACCTTACTTTCTCTGCTCTATTAAGAGCAAATGCAAATTATTAGCTTTATTAAAACTAGGAACAGATACTTAATAGCTATTAAGACGAGAAAAATGCTTATATCATAAAAAATGATTAAACGATTACCGAAACCTAAGCCCTCAAGATTTAAAGATAGTTTTAACACAGATAATGTAATACCTACTATGTTTCACTATGGAACTAGGGAAAATATTAAGTAAACCGTACCAAACTTTTTGAAAGAAACCTTTTTACCTTTTTCCTAATAAAGGATTCAGTACCAACAAAATATTGGGAAACCAAATACCATCAAATAAATTTTCTCCAAACTGACCTTATAAAAAGGGTAACATCGGTCAAACAATAGATAGTTTTTAACTAAGAATTTCCAGGGACAAAATTGGAAGACAAGATATCGGGAATAAGGAGTTGGGACCGGTCTCATCCCGGTTCCCGATTATAGATGTGGGAGGACGGCATTCTCAAAATGTAATGATAAATCATTAAGCTCATACGTATATGAGACTGGTTTCAAGGGAATGGCGTAAGGCCGTAAACATTTTTAACTTTTTGATGCGAATGTTTGAGCATCTTATTGCCAAACAATTGAACAATTAAAATTAGCAATTGATTAATTATTTTATAATTTTAAAATGTTAAAGTATATGCTTATGAGCACCGGATAACCAATTTTCAAAATAAAATTCTTATAAGTAACAGGTGTATTAAAATTATTTTCTTGTGCACGCTTTTGAAATGAGGAAGTTACTTTGGTGTCATATTATTCCACTTTGTATAAAATAAATATAATATTTGTACCCTATTTTATATCAGATAAAATTTTATATAATCCAGGTTTAGAACTCGATATATATCGTCAAGTACTTAGTCTAGATAGTGTAAGCTTAGAATTATAGTTGTTCCGCTAATACAGATTGAGGGAACCATAATTTTATTAAAGGCGATGGAACTTGCAATAAATTGGCTGGTGAATAAAATGGTAACCAGAATATCGTGCTGCGATGCCACGATAAGACTTGCACGACTCAACGGGATTGCAGTATGGATAACATAGCTGCTTTGGCTAAGACGGATTACTTATTTCCTTAATAATTATTAATTTTAATACACTCCCAAGTGTTACCTGTTTTATAATTTTTAGTTTAATTTGAATTTATACTTCTGTTTTTTACAACAGCTAAATTTTTCTATTCTTTATAAATTTATAACAGCTTAATCAGTTAATTTAGGTTTATATTTTACAATATTGATGAGTGATTTAAATAATTTCAAGGATACTTACCAAGCTCCGGAAAACTTGCGATGAGCTTGTCTCTAGGTAGCCTAGGTGCATAAAAATAAAGTGCGTATTGTTTTCACCTGATAACGGAAATATAATCCAAGATTTTGTTAATAAAACTGACAAACACGCCGCGTTGTAAACAAAAACCAATATGAAAAATACATTAGCAAATGGAAAAACATTCGACGAAATAACCGGTTTCGTTTTACCATACAACTTCTTTTAATTATCAGTCTTTGTAATTAAATGTGCTTCACTCTAATCAGTTAAGTTGCCAAGCTAATTACACTCCCCTTTTTAAGGCGAGGCCGCTGTTGCTACTTAAAAACTAATAATAAAAGCAAACATTTATGTTATATTCTTTAGTGTTTATTATACAGGGTGGAATTTTGCGAGCCCTGGAGGAAAAGTACCTACTTGAAATACTGGAGATAGCAAATTTAGCTGCAAAGAAACATTCCTTAGTTTTTAAAAAGAAAAAAAATTGCATTTTTGGGTTAATAGAGTAACTCTAGGGCCTATAGAAAACTTACATCCCGTATATTTTCCTGATAATATTTCATAATCCCTGTTGAAACGGCAATTAACTGATTGTGTAACACAGTGTAACAATTTTCAAATGGCACGATGATTAGTATTGATTCGGTTAAATGTAGACTTCTGAAATTAAAAGCCATCGCGTCACAATTTATAACAATTAGCGTGATTGATAAATGTATTTCATGACGAACGAGTAATTAAAGCTGAAGCTTCAGTGCTATCCAAGTTCACGCCTTGTAAGTTATGGCAATGAATAAGCTTCCTAAAATGTATTGAAGATTCCTGCATTTAAGTGCTGATCCAGTTCATCATTATAATAAGCAAATAATTTTAAATGGCGTTTGTGTTTTGCAATTCGTATGCGGTATAAAATGTATGGGAATTTAACATTCATACTAGAATCATATAAAAGTCACAAGATAATAAAATGTCTCCTTTTGTGTCTTATCGTCTTATCTTATTTATGATGAATTAAATGATAAATAAATGACACATTGTTTTTATATATAATCTGTTATAATGATATAATTTGCAAGTGGAGTACTATTCTGCTGAATATGGTCGTACGTCGGCACAGCGCACGTGAGGCAGTGTGCCGCTCGCTCTTGGCCGGTCTACACGTGTCGCGCTCTGCCAACATGAAGTCGCACCGACTTCAAGCGCTCGTTCGGGCCCTCTAAATACAGGCAGGATAGGCGAATTTTCGTGCACAGAATATTTAATCACAAAAACAATACTTGTGACGTATTAACAATAGATTACGACAGCGGATACAGTTCTTTTTTTAATAATGGATAGGTACATGTGAAGTGTAAAATAATGTTGATTTTCCTAGTGCAGTTTATGGTATGAACTTGATGGTTTCTAAATTGTGTGAATCGTCAACAAAAAGTTCACCATGAGAATGGATGTTTGAATCAGGAAGTTTGGGTCCGTAAATAAAGGCAAAATGTTGGCCGTTAAAAACTTTTTCATGCCTGAGAAAAGGGTGGACTCTCCCAGATTCTCCCGCATGCCTGAAGCTCTTATGAGATCAATTCGACGTCGCTCTTTGAGGGTTAAGAGGACGAAATCTTTGGTTCTTGTTAACGAGAAGAGGAAATCTGGTGAGTGGTAGCGTATTACATATTTCAACTAGGTACATTTAGTAGTAACATATTGCGCTTTGTTTAAATTCGTGACTGTAAAGAAAATTAATTTTAAATTATTCCGCTTTATTAGTTTCCTAAGTGCGTTTGAATAAACCGGTAGTGATAATGTTCGAAGGGATAGGAGGAAATAGACATTATGTTACATAAGATATTTGAATACAGATCTTGTATAGATTTATGGTAATAAATTAGGTACCTATGGGTAAACTTAAAGTTAAATAATCGAACGGTTTGAGCACTGCGTAATTTAATTTACCGTTTATAGAGTACATTGTTGCTAATATAGATAATACTGTACTAACAGGTTTCTTGACGTGTTACAAAAATAATTTTATTGTGCTTGTACTCGCAGTATCTCTATGTGAATAAAATAACTCTTGTTTAATCAGACTTTACGTGACTTACACGATTTAAAGAGTTATTGTAGAATGTAGAGTGATTTCAAATATATAAATCATTTGATTTGACACTAAATACTTAATTACAGAGATGTTTTGATTATTTTGTTTCTTAGTTTTGTTTATAAAAATACTAATTATAAGTGGGGAGATTTGTTAATTCGTTAGATTTATTACCTCCTGTCTATTATTAATTGTAACGAAAAAAAATTGAAGTTTAGAAATTGCAATTGTTTCTTTCTTTAATTTAAGTTATGATATTTTATTTCTAAATAGTATACATAATTATAAACACTAGTTAAGCGAACTTTCGTAAATTCAAATTCAATGGTTATTATAGGTCCTTATCAAATGCACATACAAACGTATATTATTGAACACAAATATATGATATAAATTGCTGGTTAATTTTAAACGATATTAATAATAACTGTGTACATTTCAAAGTATATTAGGTATAACACTTTCGCAATTATGATAACATGTGAGTTAAAACGTAGGTATATTAAGAGATTAGAAATTGTTGCAAGACGTTAGAAATCATTTCGTTTCAATTATACAGTCTGTATCATTCGTAACTCGGCTTGAAATAATTAGATATTTCGCATCATGTCATTGACATTGGCATCTTTCTTATTCTATTTTCAGTTTATGTGTATCATCGTTGCATTTACATCAAAGGAACATAGAGCTAGAGCATTATTTCGTGATCTTTTAGTGCAAACGAAAACTCGTATTTAGTGTTGTTCAGTATCAGAACATTGCATAGAATCTTTTCGAACGCATTAAAAAAAACGAAAGTATGCTCTACGTCTGTTTACACTAAAATAATTTGGCATAGTGGGGTTCCTAGGTGGAGTAAGAATTGAAGCGAAATTAGGAGACACTTATTAACGCACTTAGAAAATATGTCCATAAGTTTTAAAACATTAATATTTTTTTAGACTGTTACCTTTTGCAGTGGTTACCTCGAAGAGATCATTACTTTATGTTAAGACTTATCTATTAGATCATTACTACAGCGATCTTCTATGAAAAAGTCGTCTAATAAGTAATAAGTCTAGGATTTTTTTTACAATATTTTAAAGTTTTTTTTTTATCATAAACTATTAAATTCTAGTAGCACATCAAAATTCAACAATTTAATTTTAGACCATATCTTCAACAACTTCGATGTCTGGAAGTCTTTAGTTGGTACAGGTCTACAAATTTACGGGAAGTCATTATGTAAGGTGGAGATTGAGATGGTGGAGACATTATAATTAAGTAGAGCTAAGCATTTAATGGCTTAACGGGAACTAAACAAGTGTTCTCTGGAGAGATAACTACGTATGTTTTTCTTAGCTGTTTGTTTCAATTGCAACAAAATACACATATAGATAACTAGCTTTCCACCCGCGGCAAAACCCACATAGTTCCCATTCCCGTGGGATTTCTTATTTCCGGGATAAAACCTATCCTATGTCCTTTCTCGGGTATCAAAATATCTCTATACCAAATTTAATGCAAATTGGTTCAGTAGTTAAGGCGTGATTGAGTAACAGACAGACAGACAGAGTTACTTTCGCATTTTTAATATTAAGTATGGATTAATCAAACTTGTATATAGTCCCCATGTGTGTATAATATTTATTGCAACCATGGCTATAACCCAGCTTCCTACCAAAATTTGTCTCTGTCAGAATTATTGTTATTTGACCACTAAATTAATCTAATTTGACCGGATTAGTGATGGTAATCATTAATATCGTATATTGACAGCATTTGTATGTACGTCGTACATTTATAACAATGAATAACATTCTTAAAGAGGAACTGCTATGACGTCCACGGTCTCACATGTAACATTGCGCACGCGCATGTGTACCGAACACGTGTTTTCCGAGTTTTATCACTTTGTAATTAGCGCCGTGTTTATGTTTTAATGCGATAATTCTCACGGTAATTGTTTCTTTATAGTAGATACGAGGAAAGAGTGAAAACACTTTTTATTTGAACAAAGTGAATGTTATTCAATAATATACGAAGAATAAACAACCTACGTTGTTGGCTATTGAATATTTACTAAAATATGTAGAGGCAATTCGTTCTGAAGATTATTTTTTTATTTCACTTGCTCCTAATTTTATTCTTTATACTATAATGCGTAAGTAACTCTATCTTAAAGACACTATAAGCTTTAATGAAGTTTGGAACAGAGCTGATGGAATATAAGTTGAAAAGGTCACCTTTGGTCATTAGTTTTGTCAAGAAAACAAAACTACATGCTAGTGAAATAAGGGATAGAAATATGTAGGTATGTCTATCACGCGATAGTGCGAAGTGCACACAAGCGAAGCCGCACACAAAAAGCTAGGCATTTACAAAAGTGCAACTGCCCTTTTAAACTAAAATTAAATTTAAACTGTAACTGTGTAATTTTGATGCCCACGAAATACTAAATAATTATTACCTCCGTATAAGGAACTTTGCCTATTCATAGATCGATAGATTATATATAATTATCGGAATTAGAGGAATTTAAATTGAGTAGCGCTCGTTTTACATTTAAAGCTAATTAGACTATTAAAAAACAATTTTGTAATTATAACCCAATGTAATGAGGCCTTTTGTTTAGAATTGTTTACGATAAAATCATAGTCGTTGTAATATTGGATTATTATTATGAAATTTTGAGGTGAGCGATTGTTATCTTAGGCTAAGCGCGCACCACGATTTTAATTTTTGCGACATGATTTCAAAATCGCGCTGTAGAAAATCGCAGAGAGTACGGTGCGCGCACAGCGATAATTTAATAGTGATACTTACTCACTTTCATCATGGATTTCGTACAAGTTGCTTGTCTTTATTTACTACTTTGGAGTTTGGAGGATAAGAAAAAAAAAATTCGTCAATATTGGACTCATCCTTTTACAGCAGATAGAAATGTCAAAGGTTTCTTTTATCCATACTAATATTATAAATGCGAAAGTAACTCTGTCTGTCTGTAAATATGGTATAGAGATATTTTGATACCCGAGAAAGGACATAGGATCGGTTTTATCCCGGAAATCCCACGGGAACGGGAACTATGCGGGTTTTTCTTTGACTGCGCGGGCGATGCCGCGGGTGGAAAGCTAGTCAGAAATACAATGAACTTCGGATGTATCCCAAAAAAGTCTTTGGCTATTATAGAATGAAAATTCCGCCAAAAGGCCGCCGTTTGTGCTTTTTTATTATTGTAACCTTTATGTATATTTTGTTTCTTGCACAATAAAGTGTTAAATAATTAAATAAATAAATTCAAACTTCTGACAGATTACTGAGTTTATGTTTACCAAACAGTACCTATACCACTACGATGTTTACTATTGGACAGACGAAACACAAGTGAAGTGCCGGCCGGGCCCGAGTGTGCGATTTTATCATCGCAGTGCGCGCGGTACCATAGAATTTCATATTCTGCATTTCATTTTGGCGACAATCGCGTCGCGAGCAGTCGCAGCAAAATGTGACAAATCACAATTTTAAAATCGCTGCGATTATTTAATCGCATGTGCGCGCATTCTCATAGTAACTCATACGTTGTATTTCTGCGATAAAATAATCACGCTGCATAAAATCGTGGTGCGCGCTTAGCCTTAGACGAGGGTTAAAAAGCTAGCGTAGGAACTGTCAGTTTCGGCAAATATCGATTTTACGACACTGAATGTTAAATTCGTAGATTATAATGGTGGATATGATAATCTGTTGGTGATATTAAAAAAAAAATTATCGAACATTTTCATAGTAACTACCTAAGTGTGTTAATTTATCATTGGTTTATATTTTCAAAGTATTGAAATTCACTGAACAAGTAGGATACGTTACAAAATTTTCCTTAAATATCATTATTAAAATAACCCAAGGAAATACCCGACCACCTATAAACTACACTAAAAAATTGTTTTAAATTGTCTATAAGTATAAAAAGTGCATAAACAGGTAGTCTACGTATCCACCCCCAACCCCTGATCTAATTACTTTGCACCTGGCAAGCGCGTGCCAACCCTAATGTCAAGTAATACGTTACATAACTATGATAAACATTCACTGGACATTTTTTATTGGTTTACTAGTGTAGGGCCTTGCGAGGTATGTTAATTGACATTTATCTAACATCTGCATCTCTTTATTGTTTTTTGATTTAACGCTTTGAATACATAACGAGAAGGATTTTTATACAAAAGCATAGTTTTTAAGTGATAAGGTTAGGGTTTTTAAAACAGTTTTTGAGTAAGTGAAATATGCTCTGTATTCTTTATAAAAACTCAAAACTCAAACTCAAACTCAAACATTTATTTATTCAATTAGACTTCTTCGAGAAGCACTTTTGAAACGTTAATACATATTTTTAACATTTACCACCGATTCGGAAAGCAGTATCTATGGAGAAGAATCGGCAAGAAACTCCATAGTTGCTCTTTTAAATCATTTCAGTATTACAATTTAATTTTACAAAATATGTAAGTAACTGTACGTATATATTATCATAATATGCCAAAGAACAGCTGTCCTGTGGTTTTTACACGACAACCCTCCATGGGTTTTTATCTTCTATTTATACGTCGGATACTACCCTCTTCTATCAGATACCGTTTTATATTCTAGAATATACTAAGTATTCAATCTCATTATGAACAGCCTCTTTACGTCTTATGTAAACTAAAGTTAAGTCTTTAATAATTAATATTTTAAACGTTTTATGCTGAAATGTATGAAACTACGCAGTTATATACAGCGCAGTTTTGATCGTCAGAAAACTATGAATATTAATTTTAATGATTTGACGCGGAAAATTCATTTTGCGGTTTCCGACGGAAATCAGATATCAAATAAACAACTGCATTCGTAGCTTTATGCATTTGTTCAGCTGTTTATTCGCATAATTTCAGTTATTTTTTTCTCTTGTGTATTGGTAAAAACGTACTCTACATAGAGTTTTGTAATATTATGTCGTTTTCGACATAAGTATAATAACGTATTCCTTCATTATTCAGAATTATTATGAAATAATATTATTAGCGTAAGAATGAAAAGGTTCACGATGAAAATCGTTGTAAAAATATTATGTATCTATATCTAAGTTAAGTACTTATCTATTATTTGATTAGGACCTAAACATTCAGATGGTAAAACAATTATTTTAAACGTATTATTTATTTAATAATCTGATGCTGATAAATACAATATACAGGGTGTCCGGGGAAGTGACGATAAAAAGAAAAATTTAGACTTCTCATGTCAAGGGGTACCCGAATTACCCCCATGTATGTTCAGCGATTTTTAGTAGTTTAGGAGATAGAATTTTTTTTGTGATTTTTTTCATAATTTTCACCCAATGTCGGTTTTGATTTTTTTTCTCTTTCTTTTGGATGTTTGGGGAGGGTTTTTTTTTGTGATAAGGTATTATCATAATATCACCTATCACCTGAATAAGTACTATTCACCTAGGCCTTGCAGAAGTTCATTAGAATTCAGTCTGAAACACAAAATTACTGCATAAGCTTAGTAGTTCTAAAAGTTTAGGACCTTAAAAAAATTTTTGGAACCAAATCAGTAGCTTTAAAGTATTTTCAAAAACTTCTATGGACCTTCAACATGAAGAAACGTGAAAAAAAACTAGACCATTATGGGCTTTTTTTTCCCGTAGTGTGCCTTCAAAGTAAAAAGGTAGCTTTTTTTTAATAAAACTGGGTAATTTAGTTTGTGTTTAAATTATTAATTTTTCATTCACATTGTTACAAATAATGATGAGTAATAATTGTTATTATTTTACAGTAAAAACATCTAGCTATCTCTGTTACACCCGTTTACAATGACCACGGTCATTTGGAACTGGCGCTGACAAAAAAACCGGTTTGAACGAGCGAGATAAAGGCAACTGGCAGCGTTCACCCTCACAAACACAACAACCGCCTTTGTCAGTCAGTCGTTTTCACCACGTGTTAACTGCTGCTTGTTTCGCTATTTTTTCTCAACTACTGACTACTGTGCTACCTACCTTCGGACCGTTTCTTCTTAACCTGACTACTTGTGCTTGTGTATCGGACTTCGTTTTGCTTATCGGATTGGACTCGTTACCTGGAAACGTGTTAGTGATGAGCTTCAGTTTAAGTGAATATGCAGAAATGCATTACTTTTACGGTGTTGCACAGGGCAACGCCTCTGAAGCAGCAAGATTGTACAAAGAACAACTGCAACGCCGAGGAGGACCGCAACCCAATCCGTATCCAGATTATCGTGTTTTCATCAACACTCATAACACATTAATGGCAGGCCGCATTCCTGGTCGGGATCAACCACGTGAAGGAGTTCCAAGGTCTGATCCAGATCTCGTTGCAGTTGTGTTGGAGCAAGTACATCGGGATCCGGGAGTGAGTACGAGAAGCCTGGAACGTCGACTGGGCATACCCAAATCCTCGGTCCATGATATCTTGACTAAGGAAGGCTATCATCCCTACCACATTCAAAGGGTCCAAGGTTTACTCCCTACGGACTACCCATTACGGGTAACTTTTTGCCAAACTATGTTGAACAGGCAACGAGAGGACCCCGATTTTTTCAATAAAATTTTGTGGACCGATGAGTCACGGTTTGAACGATTGGGTATTTTTAATATTCACAATTATCATTCGTATGCACAAGAAAATCCACACTCCGTTAGAGCTTCAAACTTTCAGCATAGGTTCAGCGTCAACATGTGGTCTGGGGTCCTCAATGGCGAGTTAATTGGACCATTTGAATTACCATCAAGAGTTGATGGCGACACATACAAAAGTTTTTTAGAAAACGACCTGCCGTTGCTGCTGCAAGATGTAAATTTGGAGCTCAGGCGAATCATGATTTTTCAAAATGACGGCGCTCCATGCCATTACGCAACGAGAGTGCGTAACTATCTGAATGAAGTATACCCCAACAGGTGGATCGGACGAAGTGGACCAATAAGTTGGCCGCCACGCTCACCTGACCTAAACCCAATAGATTTTTTCATCTGGGGATTTTACAAAGAAATAATTTATGCCCGAGAAATATCCAGTGAAAATGAGCTGAGGGAGAAGATTCACCAAGCAGGAAATGATATTAAAACAAAGAGCGCAGCTTTCAGAAATTTGAAAAGTAATTTTTTACGTAGGTGTAGGCTGTGTATTTCTGCAGAGGGGCGTCATTTTGAAAACTTACTGTAAAATAATAAAAAATAATAACAATTATTAACTGTGTTTTAGTAAAATTCACCACTTGTCATCATTACTCATCATTATTTGTAACAATGTGAATGAAAAATTAATAATTTAAACAAAAACTAAATTGCTCAGTTTTATTAAAAAAAAGCTACCTTTTTACTTT
Source organism: Colias croceus (assembly GCF_905220415.1). Classification (NCBI taxonomy): domain Eukaryota; kingdom Metazoa; phylum Arthropoda; class Insecta; order Lepidoptera; family Pieridae; genus Colias; species Colias croceus. The sequence continues at coordinate 4,760,427 of NC_059543.1, read as the reverse complement.
GAAGGCACACTACGGGAAAAAAAAGCCCATAATGGTCTAGTTTTTTTTCACGTTTCTTCATATTGAAGGTCCATAGAAGTTTTTGAAAATACTTTAAAGCTACTGATTTGGTTCCAAAATTTTTTTTAAGGTCCTAAACTTTTAGAACTACTAAGCTTATGCAGTAATTTTGTGTTTCAGACTGAATTCTAATGAACTTCTGCAAGGCCTAGGTGAATAGTACTTATTCAGGTGATAGGTGATATTATGATAATACCTTATCACAAAAAAAACCCTCCCCAAACATCCAAAAGAAAGAGAAAAAAATCAAAACCGACATTGGGTGAAAATTATGAAAAAAATCACAAAAAAAATTCTATCTCCTAAACTACTAAAAATCGCTGAACATACATGGGGGTAATTCGGGTACCCCTTGACATGAGAAGTCTAAATTTTTCTTTTTATCGTCACTTCCCCGGACACCCTGTAGATCAGTAATATGAGTATCAAAATTTTAATAAACAGATACCTACATTTTAAAAAGAATTATTAAATATGCCGCTATCTGACTGATCCAAGTTAAAAACGTGAGTATAGTTGAGAGCGGAATCTATTATAACAATAGTGAACCAAAATTATCTACTGAATCGTGATATTATGACCCGATATGAACGGCCCAATTCGAACAATTGTGGATCCAGTCCAATAGCTCCGAGGTTGCATTTAATATTGAACGAACTGCAGCCTTGCCATTTATATTCTCATTGCTAACAAATGAACCACGAAAAGTATTATTGGTCGATTTTTATTGTTTTCCTTTTATTATTCGTTAAGTAGCAATCTTGCCTAATGAGAAGTAAGTTTCATATTGGATCAAAAGAATTAAAGAAAGAAATCAACGTGTTTATTGTAACTGTCTATTATTATCTGGTTAAATTTTTTGATTAAGATAGAAAATGGTCCATGTGTCTAGGCTCTTCAAGATTGCGTTATAAATTGTAAGATTGTCCGAGTCTTCTTTAATAAATAATCCAATTCAGCCAACAATGTAATGGCGAAGGTCGTAAATAGAAAAAATGACCTTAACATAATATTTAAGTTTATGTTAAACTTGTTATGTGTAACGTAGTTTGTACTTAATTCTAATATACTAATGTGGTAAGTCAAACTACTAAGAGAAGTATACAAAAAATATCAAATGAATACTTTGTCTATTTCAGAAAGAGCAATATTTTATTTTGCGTATTTGCACTATATGTTTAGGTACATTATATTATACATAGTAAATACATAATATAGTAAATGGATACGATATGAGTAAAACAATAATTTTAGAAGTTGCATGACAAGTAATGTCGTCCAGACTTTACTTTACTAGTTCGACTTTCCTTTCAATATTGATGAATAGTGTAGATACACAATGAAGATTCATTATAATGTAATATTCTCTTACAATCCAATAAAATAATGGAACTAAACAATAAAGGAAAGGTCCATTACACAACTCACTATCGAATATTGCAAAACTTTCGCACACGTCATAATAAATTCATTTAATATCATCTTACGGAAGTTGGGCTCATATAGACGATATGATACGAGAGTGAGCGGAAAATTATGGAATATCTTATTTTATTTATTCGAATATTGTTTTTTGATTCGATTTTAGCTGTTATAGTTTAAAGAATAAAGAGTCCACAAAATTTGTGTAGGACATTTAATTTAATTTATCAAGTTAGTAAATAAAACAATTTTTTTTTTTTTATAAAATTCGTAATAATTGTTAATATTCCATAGTAATGTATGTATAATCTTTCCATCAACTGAATAAAATTATCCGATATCAAAACTTTCGCTTACAAAAGTTCTACGTCACTTCTACTCAATTTCTTCATGTAACACAGTGGCCTACCGTCCCACAATTTATTGTGGCCACGGGGAAAAGCTTATGTTATTGAAAAGGTTCCAACCTATGGTTCAAACGATATATTACGTCGCATGGAGTTTGCCCCATGACGCTCCGGGGATCGTAGCGAGGTCAATTGGGAGTGACATTTTATCTGTAATGCATGGACCAAAGGTGTAAAAGTTTAATGACATGTTTACGTTGCGTCTGATGGGTTTTGGGCAGGAAAAAGCAAAGATTGTTAAATAAACTTGAGATTCTTTATTAGACGATGCGCGTAGTACGAAGGGTAAAGACGGAAGAGAGAAATTATAAGATGACACATAGGTATTTGACATACACATTTGTTTATACAAACTCTTTTCACCAACACTGGCCCTTAAACAAATGTGTAGGTACATAATTATTGTACAACATTAAACAAGTTTAGTTTTTACAATTTAAGAATTTAACAAATTTATTGTAAACCTAAACACGTTACAAACTTATAATGCTTTTCTTTAGTAAGTGGTTTTGTTAAAATATCGGCAGTCATTTCAGAAGTACACAAATAATTCAAATTAACAATATTATCTTTTACAACTTCTCTTATAAAATGATGCCGCACATCTATATGTTTCGTACGAGCATGATACATAGGATTCTTACACAATTTTTGTGCTGATTGGTTATCATTAAAAATCGTAACAGAACAATGCCTACCTAACAATTCATACAACAGAGTTCTTATGAATAACGCTTCTTTACAAGAATCTGATAGAGCCATATATTCTGCTTCTGTGCTAGAAAGAGCGACTGTTCGCTGTTTTCTACTTTCCCACGATACAGAACAGTTCCCAATTTGAAACACAAACCCAGTGTACGACCTACGATCGACCTCACACGAAGCCCAGTCAGCATCAATATACCCATTGATGTCTAGACCACTTCTACTAAAAACAAGTTTGTAGTTTACAGTACCCTTTAAATACCGTAGCACGCGTTTCGCGGCCTTCCAATGACGCTGATCATAACAATCATTATACTGGCTCAGCATGCTTACCGCGTGCGCGATGTCTGGCCTGGAGCTAACTGAAATATAATTTAAACAACCAATTAAATTTCTATATTCCAAATTCTCCTCCTTTTTATCAGCCTTTACAAGTTTCAATCCCGATTCCATTGGAGTTTGAGCTGGCTTACAGTCAGTCATATGAAAACGGTCTAAAACATTCTTTATGTAACTAGACTGATCAAGATAGATATTATCTTGGTTTCTTGTGATGCGCATACCAAGTATATGGCTGGCTGGCCCTAAATCCTTCATTTCGAATTCTTGCATGAGTTTCTTCTTTATTTCAACTTTCATTTGTGAATTTCTGGTTGAAAATAATAATATATCGTCCACATACAACCCAATGATGACTAATTCTTCACCATTTGATTTAAAATACACGCAGGGCTCTGAGGACAGTCTTCTGAAACAAAGTTTTGTAACCAACACATGGTTTATCTTTTCATACCAAGACTTCGAAGCTTGCTTTAGGCCATAAATTGCTTTATGCAATTTATATACTTTATGCTCACAGCCTTTTACTTTATAACCTTCCGGTTGTTCCATGAAAACTTTTTCTTGCAAATCTCCATTTAGAAAAGCAGTTCTTACATCCAAATGATCGATATCCATCTGCTTTTCAGCTGCTAAAGCCAATAATATGCGAATAGTGGAATATCGAACCACTGGAGAAAAAGTTTCCTCGTAATCAATTCCATAGCGCTGTGTAAAACCTTTAGCTACCAATCTGGCTTTATACTGCTTTAGATTTCCATCAAGATCTTTCTTTTTCTTAAAAACCCACTTGCACTTAATCGGTTTTTGATCTTTAGGTGGATCAGTTAATGTCCAACATTTATTTTTAATAAATGATTGATACTCATCAGCCATTGCTTTCTTCCAGTGAACAGCTTCAGCCCCTCCTAGAGCTTCTTGAACTGTCTCTGGTTCATCTCCAATGCAGGTCAGCATTGCAGTACACGCACTGTCATATTCCGATGTATCCATCGCATCTTCAAGTGTCGATTCACCTGGAATGTAAGTGACATCGGAAGGATCAACAGAACTACTGCTGTCAGAGTCATCTAACTCAAAAATACACTGTCTTCTGGGATTAGTTACAATCTCATTTTCTTCCCCTTTTTCTGGTGATAGTGAATTTTCAGACTGTGCCACTTCAACATGAGAATCATTTGAGTTTAAATTCTCAGTCTGTAAATTATTTATCATCATGAAAAAATCACCATTTTCACATTTTTCAGTGTTTTTTGTATAGAATTTGTTTTCAAAGAAAGCAACATCCCTTGATTTAATAATTTTGCTGAGATTCTCTGGATCAATCAATCTATAACCCTTACTATTTTCACAATATCCTACAAAAATGTAAGGTTTACATTTTGAATCTAATTTCTTACGATTCTGTGTCAAGGCATAAACCACACAACCAAATATACGTAAATGGCTAAGATTCACCTTCTCATTAGTCCATTTTTCCTCTGGCGTGCTACCGTAGACTGCTTTTGTAGGGGACCGGTTCTTCAAATAAACAGCGGTATTGACCGCTTCTGCCCAGAACTGCCCATCTAAGCCTGCGTCTCGTAACATGCTACGAGCCTTCTCGACGATTGTCCTGTTGGCCCGCTCAGCAACGCCGTTCTGCTGAGGCGAGTGCGGTATGGTAGTCTGGTGAATGATGCCGTTATCCTTCAAATATTCCTGGAATATAGAATTGACATATTTGCCTCCATTATCCGTCCTCAACAATTTTATTTTTCTATTGGTTTGGTTCTCCACCATTGCCTTGAAATGTTTGAAGTTATCGAAAACTTCACTCTTATTTTTCAGAAAATAAATCCATGTTTTCCTACTACAATCATCAATAAACGTGAGGAAGTAACTAGCACCACCGAAAGATTTCACTGGCATAGGCCCGCATAAATCACTGTGTACAACACCTAACAGTTCATTTGACCTACTTTGTGCCTTCTTAGGAAAAGGTAATTTGCTAAGCTTCCCCTTAACACAAGCTTCACATTGACTGAACTGTGATTTATCATAAGTAATACCACTAGCCATACCTTTCATTAACAAATGCATACTCCTCATATTGAGATGTCCTAGTCTCCTGTGCCATGTCTCCTGCGTAACAGAGTTAGCAGCCGCCTGGAAACTCAGCTCAGTTTCTTTCTTACAGCTCTCAGATGCTTTCTTCTGCACTAAATCTTGAGCTTCTGTATTTACCTTGGTAGTTGCAGATTCTACACTATTCCCTGAAAACATAGAACAGCCACCACATCCTACCACACACAGATCACGCTCTCTAACAGATTCTGCAGTTTCTAATTGATAAACACCATTTTTATGTACAGCGGTAGCTGCTAGCTTTTTACCATAGAATATATTACAACATTTTTCATTAAAAATAACTCTAAAACCCTTCCTAGTTAACGCACTGACTGACAACAAGTTTGTAGCTAAGTTCGGTACATGATAAACTTCACTGATTGTTTTGACACCTAATTTTAAATTTACTTTTACATCACCACGACCAGCAGTAAATAATTTTTCACCGTTAGCCACCTTGACTTCAGACACATAACCAGGAACAAAGTTATTTAGTATATTCCTGTCATGACACATATGACTATTCGCACCAGAGTCTATTAACCATATATCATTCTGCACACAAGCTGATAATGCTGTCAATAGTAACTGGTTTGTTGAGCTCTCCGCCTTAACTGGTTTCACAGATTTACAGTTCCTCGAGAAGTGACCAAGCTTCTTGCACTTAAAGCATTTGATTTTCTTACGTGCCGCCACCAACGCTGTTGAACTCGTGTCACCTTTTTCATCACGTCGATGCTTCTCCTGCATGAGCTTCGCTTTGACCACTTCACTCGACAACTTGATATTAGAATTTTCAAGTGCCATTATGAGTGGATCAAAGTCTTGAGACAAGCCACTCAGTAAGAGAACTGCAACGAAATCGTCTTCCAGAGGTGAACCAATATCGTTCAGCTGTTGACTTAGGTCGCTAATCTTCGCAACGTAAGCTTCCATGCTTTCACATTCGCATAATTTTGTTGCAAACAAAAGACGAAGCAAACTCAGTCTCCTTGACAACCCCTTGTCTTCGTACGCCTTTTGCAAATTAATCCATGCATCCCGCGCCGTCTCTGCGTTCCTTACATGCGTAAAAACCGAGGGCTTTACTGACAAACAGATCTTAGCAAGAGCTTTCTGAGATCTCTTCATATGAGCCGCATCTTTGACATCTTCAGTTTTATCTTCCGAAACGACGTCCCATAAGTCCTCGTGAATGAGTAGCATTTTCAGTTGGAACTTCCAATTACTGTAGTTTTCTATGCCGCTCAACTTCTCCACAGGAGTTAAAGTCGAAACCGATGTCGATGTCGCCATTTTTACATGTATGGACGGGCGTTTTAGTTTATTTATAAAATTACTTTTATTCTGCCAAAACTCAAAAATAATTATATACAGAGCAAAGATAACGTCCTGGGCCCATAACCTGATGGGTTTTGGGCAGGAAAAAGCAAAGATTGTTAAATAAACTTGAGATTCTTTATTAGACGATGCGCGTAGTACGAAGGGTAAAGACGGAAGAGAGAAATTATAAGATGACACATAGGTATTTGACATACACATTTGTTTATACAAACTCTTTTCACCAACAGCGTCCATATACCACTAGTATATACTCGGTTTTGGTGAGACTGTTTCAACTTTCAATACTGCCTCTCTGGATATATGTGACCTATTTTTAATTAAGTCATCGTTACTCACAAACAATACAATAAAGTACTAGTACTGTTTAAATATATCTAGTAATTATGAATCAATAGCAAATGCAATATTCTCTCTATACCATAACAAAACTTTTGTCGAGTATTTTTTAAGTATTTTTTAAGGGAGCAAGAAAATCTAACATTTAAATTTAATTTATTAACACCTTGTTCAAGTTATAAAGTGAATTGTTACGCCATTTTGAAAGTCACTGATATTTTCCCTCAAAGTAAAGGCTTTGGAGTTAGGACGTATTACAGATTACTCAAGCAATTTTCTAATTACAAGTTACCAAGATCCTGTTAACCATGTCAGCATTACGTATATTCAGAATTAATTAACGTACAACATTCTAATTAAGCTTTAAAAAGGAAAGCCGTTTTCTTTGGAGACGCGTAGGTACATATTGAAAAAAAAAAGTTATTGTTTCGTGTCTTCGTATAATAATACTCTGTACTGCCTTGCGGTGTTTTCTCTTGGCTGTTGTTTAAACCTAGATCCATTTTTCATACGTATAGACGTTTAACTGTTATTAAAATATAAAAGTATGTTGAAATTGTAATCACATTAAGCTTGCTATCAGAAAATCACCTGAATGCATATTATTATACTCATAACATTTGCATAACTGTTATTTTATTTGTATGGAAAGATTTACACACATAAAAATAAAGCACATAGCGACAAATAATCGATGATTTGTACAAAGTTGTACAAAGTTATTAAAATTTAAAACACGGTCTTGAAATACGAAATAAAATATATTGTTGTTCATTAAAATGATTTCTTGTTTCGCACAAATTAACTGTTCAATTCGATCGTGATGTAATGTACCAATTTGTGAGTCGAATGATTCACTAATTTATTGCTCTAACAGCTATCACGTCATGTTTATCGTAATTTCTATTGTTTGATCTTTATCGAAATAAATTACCTGTAAAGTTGATACATTTTATATTGAAAAAGTATTTATTTTATGAATCTTTAAATAGGTACATATAATTTGTATTAAAGACAAATAATGAAAATAGAGATATTATTTGGTGCGAAAAAATCCAAGCAAAGCTTTCTTGTTTGAATTAACATTAATGAAAGGAATTAAAAAAATATTTACGATAAATGTATTTACATGCCATAAAATTTTTAATCAGCGTTCCCAAAAACTTCGCAGTATCAATTTATAGCGTATATTTTTTATTTCCCTTTACCATTTGTATATAAATGACGTTATCGTAAATAATGAATCACATTGCATCGATGCATCGTTTGTTAGAGCCTTATTTAGTGTGATCTTCAGCAGGTTACTTCAATGTGGGAGTGAGATCTCCAGGGTCATTGAATCATGATGATAATGAGTTCATATATCAACAAGGTTGGTTGATTGAACTGTACTGTATTCAGAGTTCAACAAGGATATTAAACTTTTTGCTTTCGTCGATTTATTGGTTTCTGAAAAAGAGATTTTAATTTCATCGGTCGATTTGTTTGTTTATTTTAACAGTGTTTTATCCTCTGCATGACTTGTATAATAATTTACATGTAAAAATTTAAAATATTTAAATATTAAAATAATATTTATCACTAGAAACACAAGATACCGTTTTTATTGATACGTATGTATTTATTAGTATTGGCGACCTCCTGAAACTATTTACCAACCTTGGACGCATTAACCTTGCCAACTCATCCTGCCAAATTAAATTAAGCAAGGTCTATTCAGGTGTTAAATGAGATAATGGATATTTTAATAAGTCACACCTGTGGTATAAATGAAAACTATGAGTATTATAATATAACTCTTTTTTTTTTTTTTTTTATTGCAACCCCGGCAATGGAGCAGGCGACCCACTTGATGGTAGGTGATGGTCGCCGCCCATGACAGTTCACAACATTAGGGAACGTATTGCCGGTAAACATTTTAACATTTTAACCAACTGTTTAATTAAAGACTAGGTATCCAAAATGACGTGGAACTGTTATCAAAATATTTAAAAATGTTCAACAACTTTGTATTAGAATTTGTCGCTTTAGATTTAACGAAATTTAAAATAAAAGTACCCACGATTTTCAACATACTCCTATCATTTCTCACATATTCTGTACTCCATTCTCACGATCATGCTACTTTAAAAAGCCATTACCTCCCATAGTAAACTGAAAGCGTAATGCGGTCCGTCCGTTCCAATTTTGCTCCGCAAGCAAAGGCTGTAAATGCGGGATTTTAAAATGGAACGTCAAGCCAATTGTGAAAGCCACTCTGGGACTAGAGGTCGCCAGTGACGTGACGCCTCACTGCCTGACCCACTTACTTTTTAAAAGACAACGCAATCTCGTTAGGGCACCGTGAAATGGGACGGAAAATTGCAGCCGAGATGGTCCCATATTGTCCTGTGGAAAGGATCGCTTTATGCAGTTTTTCCAAGGTTTACAGTTCGTTTAGAAAAATGGTGTATTGAGCTCGTTAGAGGATTTAATTATCGGACAAAACTTGAGATAATAATTAGTTCTGATTTTCTTATCAGATTGGTTTGATTTTATTTAATAACATAAATTGATACATTTCTGATTTATGTGGATTTCAAACGCTCTGGACCGTACGGACTTTAATCCACTGTCAACGCTGTAATCTTAGGCTGTAATAGGTAATGTTTTTCATGTAGGTACTTAATATCTACTTACATAATTTATAATTGTATAATCGTACATAGTACCTACGTCAATTGAAAGCTAATATTTCTCCATAACAACTTACACCTCCTCTACAGAACAAAGAGTTGATACTACATTATGCGTATTAAGGAAACGTACATAATATTACAAATATTATGTTAGTCCCGATTCCACGTTCAAAGTTCGAATGCCGACGCATTTTGAAAACGTCGCACGTGCTCATACAGAGCAGGAAACGGAAACGATTGTCCCTCATCGATTCAATCGCGAAATAGCGCTGGCAAGCACGCGTTCTGATTCAAGTGCCCACTTAGCGCGGGAACCGCCCGCGTGTTACTATGTTGGGGAATATGAGAAACAAGGCCAAATACAATTTGAATTAAAAAAAAGTTCTTGTTCTTTGCTGCTCCCTCCGAACACGAAACAACGAAATAAGTTAAATTTAAAAAAGGAATAGCAGAGAATTGGTGCAATAAAATTACAATTAGTGATGTCTATGATCAATGATCAGCTTTCAGATAATGAAGTTAGATATTATTATATTTTATCGAACTCTATTTTGTATCTTAAGATTTAAATCACAAATTTTCTTAGGATACCTAATGCTCCAAATTCATGTACTTCAATAGACGAGTTTCATTCAGGCCATCATCTACCTACGTCCCGTAAATTTAAATATCAAAAGTTTTAAAATTGCTTTAAGAGTTTTAATACCGCAAAAAATTATTGTTTTATATTTTTTAAAATAATTAATCACACAAGTAAAGCACAACCTGGTCGTCTCTACGTTTCTCATACTGTTTTGTCATTAACCATAATATAAACATCATTAAGCGTGTGAAAGGGCCCCCATTTATTGTTGATTGAGAAAAAATGTAGGCGTTGCCGGGTAACCGACAATAATGACTTAATAATGATCCAAACGCATAAGAAATTCACGTATCAGAAAACATATAATTATGAACATTGAGAGGTGGTCTTGTAGGGGCGAACTTAGGGATGTTGTTGATTTATCGATAAATGGATAGCGTTGTGTATTTTAGTTGACAAATTGTGAGTAGCGATTATAGAACACCGAAACGGCTGTCCCTTTGTTAGCTCATATCAAACAAAAAATATTTCCGTGTTTGAGATAAAGATAAGTACTTACTCTACTTTCTTATCTATGTGTAACGTGGTTTGATAAATATAGATTATAATATTTATCGGATTTAGATCATCTTATTTTTATGCTGTGTGCCGAATTTCTTAAATGCCCTGAATAATACTTCCAGTATATTTATAATCTGTATTCAGGTTATTCATGATAATCTAAATACATTTTGATACATCGCCTATTTTTAATAATAAATTACCTACTTAAAATACAATAATTTAGCTTAAGCTTTGTAATTTTTGGTATACTTTATAAAAAAATAAAAAGCTGTTGCTTTTATTCGTATAATTATCTGAAGAATTGGCAATTTATTGAATATTCTATATTATACTTTGATACTAGGAAGCTTTTGTAACAAGTTCAATTCAAATAACCCCATTCAAAATAAATCAGATCATAACCCTTAACGCAATCATCGATAAAATCTACAAGGAAATAAACAACTAATCTATCGATATCTCCTGACATCACAACATCGATAGAGGCCGATAAACGATTACGTCACTAGCCAAGAATAGGGTTTCACTTACCGCGCGAGTATGAAAGATTTCGTAATCTATTCGCGAAGGGATCGCACAAAAGGTGTTCTGGTCGGATGGCAGATGTTATACAGGTACCCAAATCAGAGCAAGCAGATGTATAGCAAGACAGACAGTCGGCTATTGTTCGTTTTAATTAAATTACTGCTCTTGAGAGTTGTGATTTCTATATTGCATCGTGTGTACGAGCTTGTCTCGCGTTTATTGTTGGGTTCTCGGTGTCTTGTCAATGTTTTGAGGTTTAATTAGATCAGAGTATTGGTATTACAGTTTGCTGGATATAGTCCAGGTGATAAATAGACCCTAGTTAATAAGTTTTCTGTAGTACTGTACTCTAAATACCTAAAGGTACCATTTAAAAATGAATCTAAAATATTATGTTTACTTTATAGTTTATAGTATTTCGTGTGGGTACCATGTTTGCTTCTAGAAACATTTGTTTATGTACATAATATGAATTATTATTGTATATTTCACAATCTTAATCACGGATGATTCAATTTAGGTATCTTTATTATGTAATATTATGCATATCCTCAATCCTGTCATATATTAAAGGAACTATAGTCTATACATAGCCTAGTGTAGTTTTTTAATTATTTAAACATTAAATATAAGTACCTAATCTTTTAAAATAATTTTATTAATCCCGTTTAAAAATTTACACGTAGGTACATTTTGAAAATTTTCAAAAATTATTCGACTATTTTGGTTCACGATATTTGTCCTTTATCCTTGATGGAATCCATTATGATAAGCTAAAAACGGGCGGAAGTCACGATGTCAAATGGCCATTACCCCTTTTCCGATTTTGTACCCCTAATCCGGCGTTGTGTGGCTTCAGTAGGTCAAACCGTCAAGCCTTCGCAGGCGTGGTGACATTCACAGGGTTATATAATATTGTCAGGCTTCTATTTTATCAAAATATTATGTTAAAATCATAATAATTAATATTATTTGAGAAAGTATATCTAAGTAATACAAAGTCGATTGTACAGGGCAGATATTTTTTTTTTGTATTTGACTTCCAAAGCTACCTATGTAAACTAATTCTAAAAGTCATTTACGAAGGTTATTGATGAATGATATTTTCTAAGTTCCATAAAAAATGCGGATGGAAAAAGGATGAGCTATGATAAGGATAAAATATCAAATGAATATATTTAATTATAGATTAATTATGCAAATAATTAAGTGTTTAACTGTTTACATCTTAAATGCACATAAATATAAAACATAATTTAATATAGGTAACCAGATGTTCGAAGCATCGTGTAAAGCCATCAAAGCGATGAGCTCATTGTTTTATCAGGTCACCATATTAAAAATATAAATGACTAGGTACATATAATTCAGTTATTAACGACTTACCAGTAAATAGTTTATTAATGCGTTTTATCAAAACTTGTATCTATTTGGATCCTTTCAACGAATATAATTATGCCAATGCTATAAATTTAATGATACAATAATTCAACAATATTGTATAACATAAGCCCTTACGTATTGCGCCGCGTGTGTCCACTTCTAAGCGACCAATATTTTTTCCACAATTTTTTTCTGATCGGTCATCGATCTCTACGCGAAAATAGCACTTATAACTATTTCATAGGCGATAGAATTGTATCTATTTTGATCTCTTTAAGCAGTTTTTATATCTAAATTGTATAAAGTAGGAGGCAGATGCGTCTCACGCTCTATTTTAAATACTATTCACGTCACACGCTCCCGATGAAGATGAAAAGCGAAATCCGATTTATGATCATGAATAACATTTTGTAGTTCAGATATGTCTTGTAAACTTTAATTTACTACCGAGCTGGAGACGTCTGTATTGATTTCTGGTGTATAATTAAAACTATGACTTCACCGCTTTTGTGACTAAGGATAACTTTGTATCGAACCACGATCTTATTCATCGACACATACATTATTGTGTAATTGAAACACATTTTCCCATTCCTATGCCATTTAGGTATTAATTAATTATTTATTCGATTACCATTTCTATTCGTTAATCTTTGACATATTGTTAGTTTAAAATAAAACAAGACATACACGTTTCGTCGAATTTGCAAAAAATAGTAAAATAAAAACTGTGTCGCAGAAAAACAGGTTTGCTCAAAGTATATTATTTTATGTTTATAAACAATAGATTAGCTTCGTGACTATTGTGAAGTGACCTTCCTAAACGAGGTCTTAGTAAAACAAATCCCATTTGTGAATTCACTGGCGAAGCGGAAACCGTAGAATCGATTTTTTTACTCATTGTTCTAATATTTTATCGTCACAAACAGATGCAGTATTGACTTATGTATTTATTTTTTGATCGAATTCAACGTTAATGTTTGCTCTTTACATAGTTAATTCAATTTTTTTTTTGGCATATAAAACAACTCTAATATATAAAAATGTTCAACTGCCAAGTTGTAAGTGTGAACTTTATTTTCAGCATTTAATAGGTAAAGAAGTATATTTGTCTCTATATGCATAGTTAAATTAACTTTGCTTATAACTTTTAAATATATATTGGGTTGTTTGATTTTGTTTTTGAATCCACGTACCTATAAAACACTTTGACCATATTATAGATAATAAATTATTACTCCCATATATGATATAACATTAAATGTATGTTGTCATGTAGGTTTTTGCCCGCCTGTAACTCAGCTATCTGCCATCGAATTGCCAGCAGTAAAACTAAATGCGCCTCGCTAAAAGCAAATTAGTCAGGAAATAGCTTGCAAATGTGCTAAAGAGCGTTATTTTACGCTAAATGTTTAGAGCACTGAGAGGAAGCTTGTTCTTAAAACAGAAATGCAATTAGCTGCAACAGTTGAACGTTTCGCATTTTTAAATTGTTTGAACTCGGATTCACATTAACGAACGATGTGTATTGAAATAATTGATCCAAATTTTACGGAGCTATTCATTGTTAATTTTTTCGTTTCATCAGTAGGTATTATTGTTTCTAGTACCTACTTTCTAGATATTACAGTGTCGGGAAAAGACGGGAAAAAATGTTAAATGTTGGAAAAAATGAATAATTATTCGATTAAAACCATTTGCCAATTTCAAAACTTTAGGTGGAGTAGTATTAATTATTGTATATTAAATGCAATTCGTGTACAATTTGTTGTAAGGTCAACATAACCTTGACAAAATGTAACAGAAAATAAAATTTTATGTCGCAATAAAATTACGATTGTACTAATTATTGTAAACATTAGAATAAGTGGGTTTTATATAGCAAAGTGGCATTATTCGGCCTACAAAATACCTCATAATAGCATAATGTTTTCCCATAACTCTGCTAATAAATCATTTTCCACCTTACGTCGCTATAGAATATAGAGCAAGGGTCTAAGGAATGAAAAAGTTTATTGAGAATTAAGAATTCATAAACCGAAATTAACCCGCCTATTAAATACGCGACGGGAGGTTTATAGCGTCGTAAATGTGTGAAATGAGTGTTTGATCGTATTTAGCTTGAAAAGGGGTCTGGAGTACCCCACTGCCTTATTGACGGAACAAGTTATGCATTGATTTATTGTGATGGCTTGTCTTGTTTACCGTGTTGAACCAGCTATAATTTATAGCCGGTTTGTACACTATTCGAGTTTAGTATTAGCTAAATTTTGTTATTTTCGTACAACCTGGGACGTTTTATTGCAAATTCTCTAAGTATCACACTTTTTGTAGCGGTGAAACTTAAGTTTTACTTGCACAAAAACGTTTTTAATCTTTTGGTAAGATGTTTTTAGTGAATTTCTTTTTGCATCATGTTTTCAAGCTTAGCAACGTTGTGAGGTTCCTTAGCTTCAATACGTAGTATCAATTCGTCGCAGTAAACTCTTGAAAAACCGAGTCGTTACGGATGATTAAACATTCACGATTAGAATGGCCAGTGTAAAAAAATATTTATGTATAGGTACTTAATATTATATTGCAGTATTTAAAAAAAAAATCAGAGTCTTATAAGACTGACGAAAAATTGTAATAAATTATGTTCAACTTCAAGCATTATTTGTAAAAATATCACGACTTTGGTCGCTTCAGATGACATCAAAATTCAAATGTATTTGCGCAGATAATGTTTTAAATAGTAATGTGCTCTTGCGCAACCATTGCACAAAACCATTTAGGTAGTTTTTATTGAATAGAAAATAAGAAAGCGCCGTGTTACGGCATTCAATCTTCTTTTCTTGTTCGTGGTCTTTATATTAGCACAGATATTATTACACAATTTGTCTCTGAAGTAATGTAATATTTGTCATTTGACTATTTTTTCTGCACTAACTAGATATGACTGGCATAAAAAGTGAAGGCCGTAGATAACAATTATTAAAACTCATTTCAATTAAACTTCTGTAGGTGTTCTAAAAGTTTAATAAAGTAATGAAGAAATCCTTTGAAATCACCTGAGAGTTATTTTTCATTGTCATTTCTAATAAGACTATTTCTTGCTTTAAAATGGTTCAGCTTTTTAGGCCACTTATTAATAGGTACAAAAAATAAAAATGTCTTATGACTTATGTTAATTTTAGACTTAACAACTAGGTAGGTACTTACCTACCATTTACTACGCTAATGCTTCTTTTCCCGGAAAATCCGATTTCGCTGTTAAAACCCAGTGGGTCACTTATCTAGATCTTCAATTATAAAATAATTAAGCGATGTGATGATGCAGAAGAACATGATGACATTGACTATTATTTTCGCATTAGAAAATACATTCACATTACTAGGTACCTACCTACGTCTTACTACTACATACCTAATGGGTAATGATTTTTTATTGCTGGTGTTCCCTTTACCCAAATTGTATCTAGTGAAAAGAAAAATACCTACATGTTATATGTATATAATATAATATATATTGTATTAGAAAATAAATAAATGTATGAAAACTGAATTATTATGATTATGTAATAGATTATAGAATGCAATCCATCGCTTAAAATACCCACTTCTCACACGCTTCTATTTCTTTCTAGATTCATTCGTGAATAGTCAAGAATGGACTTCAGCACGCGGAGTAACAGAACTGCGTGTTGGGGTGTTAGGCTCCCCAGATAGTGGGAAATCGGCACTAGTACATCGATATTTAACTGGGGCATATATGCAAGAAGAAAGTCCGGAAGGTAAGAAAAACATGAATATTTCAATTGTAATATCAATCACTATTTAATACTGTAAAGATTAATAATATTTTATAAATTATATTTTAATACACAATGAAGACCTGAATATGTAGTTTAAAACAACGCCATCTAGTGTGCTTATTGTGAACAACATACCTATATTTTTCTGAAACTTTTTGAATAGCTAATGTTTAAGTATAAGTGTAGATGGCGCTGTATCAAATGTTTGTTGTCAAAAAAGTAACAGAGATGTCGCTGTTAATTTATTCAGAATATTTTGATACAATGATAATTTAAATATTATGGAAAAATGAAAAAGATGTGTGATAGTTATTACGAAAACAATAATTTCTAAAGAATATTTAACAAATTTTATCCAGTGATAAAACGCACCTACGGACCTACCTTTACTGATAATATGATATTATTATAGACCTTTGTTAGGACTGAAGGTGTTTTAACCCTTAAATTGATTTCGTCCGTTTTAAAGGACATAGTATTTACACACATGCTGGCGCTGTTATGGCAGACCTAAGCTTCGCTAATCGGTATATTGGGAAGGGACTAGCTATGTCCTTCGCGTACATGCAGGTTTTTTTACCAAAGCCATGTACAGTCGCGAATGGTGACCATTTGAAAATTGCAAAAAACGGATCTCTTGACTCTTCTGATAAAATTGATAAAAACTGTAAGTATTTTGGCTATTTTGTTTATAATGTTATATTATTAGTTAGAATACAATTGTAAGTATAGTATTTTGACATAATTTTTACATATTTTACAATATTTGGTATACAAATATTGGTTTATATACGATGTCCCATAAAACGGACGTTGACAACTTGGAGTATATACTAGGGTATTCTTCACATGTCCTATGAAACGGACGTTGCCAATAAGGCCCTCCATTTTTAACGGAATCATTTTGATATATTTTTCTCTATTTTTATTATATTTTACAGGAGCATGACTTGGCAATCAATAAAAAATTCACTCGCTACCTCTGGCGGAAGCTGAAGAGTCTAGTGTTGAGTTGAGATGTCGATTTCGAAGGAAATGTAGACCTACAGGAGTGATTTCACTATGATAACAGTGTCAATCATTTACCCCCAGCACCATACCTTCGGAATTATACGATATATTGATTTGAGACACAATGAAGACCCAAAAAGTCAGAATTTTTACCATCAACAAAATATTATTGCTGCAGAATTACAGCCATTACATGAGGTGCGAGATGAATCTTCCGTACTTCTCAGTAGTTCTTCAGCCACAGCATCATGTTACTTACCAGAAATACTACCCAATGTTTGAAAATTTAAATAATAATACCTTACAAATTAAAAAACTGGCAGAAAATGGATATAATATATGCCAAAGAATCCAAAAATTTCCTGTTAGTTTTGGTACTTCAGGCATGGTATACGACTTCTTTGCATACGATGAAGCAAACACATTTCAATCTGTACAATATAAGAAATGGGAAGAGGACTTTCTTGGTGTATTAGATAAGTTCTCAGGCTATGTAATACTATTCCTATTCCAATTCTTAGCATATTCTTAGGCTGTGATTTTTAGTAGTGTCGTTTTTTAAAATCCATTATTTTTTAACGATATCGTTAAAGTTTTAACCAACATTTTAAGACAGATGTTTGAAAAGCATATTCTAGATCGTCCATAATTATAATTTGATAATAATTTTGAATTACATAGTTGAAAAAGTGCATTGTATTCATGTACCACGGTTGCAGGAATAATGTGCAATGTCCGTTTTATGTGACGGTTCGAACATGTACATATAATTGGCAATGTCCGTTTTATGTGACATAGTGAAAACAATAGAAAAAATTAAAATTTTTAATTTTTTTTTTCATTTTCCTCTTTTCTATCCTAATTCCAATACATCCTTTAAATTTGGACATTATAAACACAAGTTATCTAGGGGTGACAATTTAAGGGTTAAAAAGATAAAAATGATTTTGGTTATTTTATTAGCGGTATCCGATGGAGTACTATGTAAGTAGGTCATCAATACCATTTCAATTACTACACAAATTCTACACATTATTTACCTACCTACACTCAAGTCCAACACAGGTCTATTCAAATCGAAAAATTAATACCTAGGTACTCTTTACTCATTAATTCTATGATAAATTATTATTATTCGCTACATAATTTAAGATTACTAACAATATCATAGATGTATGTAACATCAGGTAACATCTATGATAGGTCTTAGATTACAAAATAAAGTACAGATGGAGCATGACAACCGCCCGTCGCCCTTGTCAAAGAAAATACGAAATCAAAAACAAATAGGTACGTCGCTGCACCAGTGCTATAGCGCATAGTGTCATGCAATACGTCAAAAAGGGTTTGCAATTTTAGTAAAAAAATGCCGTCTTGTGATAATAAAACGCTGTAAAATTTGTTCCCGAAAACAAAAAAAAAGATAAATCATCGTTTCACAGGTTTTCTGTAGATTATTTGGCACAGATATGAAGGAATACAAAACTTCAACGTATGTTGCCAGTATTTTGAAAATGAATTTGCCATTTTTATTGGTAAAACGGTAAAATGGTTAAAAGATCTTCAGGGTAATGCTGTTGGATTTTTCGATCGTGAATGTGATTATTTGTATAGTGCACTAAAGGTTCATGATAATTATTAGATTATTTTAATAAGCATAATACATTATTTTGTTATTTTTATAAAGCTTAAAAACGTCATAGTCGTTTTCGCTAGCAATTTAATTTATGTGAACTCCATGATGGATATGATGAAAATATAATGTCCCGTATTCTCGACTAAAAACTACCGCTATTTGTATTCATATATTATGAAAAATAAAAAATAATATAATTATTATAGTTAATATTGAAACTTTTTGTATGTAATTTATTTAATAAAAAATTGAATACAATTATTTTGTCCATATATAACTTTAGTAGGCAGGTACTTTATGTAATAAAAGAATTTAAGGGCCCTTAGTAGGTGAAAACGGCAAAATGGACTGTTTTCTATGAGCTATAATTGAAAATATTGAAGTTTTTTCGCACTGAAATTTCTAATACGTATTACAGAACGTATGTGTGATGGGATGACTGTTTCCAAAACACGATTGGAAAAATTTTGCTCGATAAAAAAAAATCCTGAAGTTACCTCTAAAATATCATATAAATGCTCAATACAACTGTAATTTACGATAATAATTCGTATAAAATCACAAATACATAGGTATTTACCTTCCCGATTTCTTGACTGTTTTAGATTTCGAAAATACTAAATATTTTCATTCATTTTTTGATAAAAATGTGAATGGCGCTTACGATTTTTAGTTTCGAGCACGTTGATTCCATACTAAACGCGGACCCTCTCACCGCTTACCTCAGGCCCGAATAGCTGAATTTTCGCTGACCGCCTAACCCCCCTTAAATAAACATTAAAACTTGACTTCTCATTTATGTATATAGCCTACGTCACTACCGCCACTAACATAATAATTCAGATCATTGCAATGAAACCTCACAACTCAAAATCGGTCCAACGGTTTATACTGCAGGGCGTGTCAAAGAAATATTATACATACATACATAAACTCGAAAAACATAACCCTCTTTTTTCCGTAGTCGGGGAAAAATTTGGGAAATTTTTCAATATCTGGCAACATTACACGCACACAGAAGCACCGTGTACGTATAGTGCAGCGGCGAAATGACAGCACACATAGCTTTATTGAAAATGACGATAAATTATTCGGTTTAGTTCGGCAACGCTCCATCTGTCTTTTATTTTGTAATCTAAGTGATAGGTATTGTTTTATTTTATTTTAATTCATTCTACACTTTGCCAATAAAATTAATGCTAATCCTTCTTTGTAAAAATTTACCGAATACCGATTTCTGATTGGCCTCATTTGGCGTCCGTATTCCGTAAACAGTCAATGTTGCTAGCATACACATTCACGATCACCCGATTTTATGGTTAATTTTTTAATAATATGATTAAAAATATAAAGTTGCTGACTAAGTACATAATAAATAAGCTATTTTTAAATATAATAAACTTATACACGTACCTACGTTTCAAATGTAATTTGTTCATTCATCAAACATTTTTTTGTTTAATTCTTCAAACCTTAAGATATAATATGTAAGGCTTTCATATAAGTAATGCATTTAATTGTTTTTAGGTGGCAGATTTAAGAAAGAAGTAATTATCGATGGGCACAGTTATCTCTTGCTCATCAGGGACGAAGGTGGTCCTCCAGAAATGCAGGTGAGTTTTATTTATTTCGGTTTGTTAGTATCCTATTTTACGTAAATGTAATTAAATTTACTTAATGTATGACCAACAGCCAATGTTCTAACAAAATAACAGCGTATAGGTACCTAATTTGGATTTTGAGGATACCTTATAATATGAAACTCTTCTTCTGTGCTTTCAATATGTAAAAGTTTAAGGGATTTACAGCTTATTTGTCTCATTTTATAACAATTATATTTTCATGACATTATTGTACAGTGTAGTATGCGTATTTTATGGGCTAATTTTAGTTACCGCCCACAACAAATAGCGGCATAAGTAGCACAAAATGTAGTGTAATAGGATTTCCGTGTTAACGCTAACCATAATGGCAGTTTCATTCACTAATTAGGAATATGTCAGTGTCCTGTGCCACTTATAAGAGCAACCAAACTTTTCATTAAGTCTATTTAACTGTGAGTAGGTATTTACAGAGCGTAGGATAATCTGATTATCTGTAAACAAAGAACAAAACTAAAAGTTAACTCTAAGGCCACAGACATTTGAGATGATAGCTCTTCTCTTGTTCCGCTGGTTCAATATCAATTCTTATAATATTATGTTGTTGTAGGTGTTTATTTATTTTTTCATGGAAATTATAGGAAAAATTCGCAAGTCTTGAGAGGAAAAATTCATTCTATTTTTAGCGAAGAGTCACTAGAACTGTTTTTTTATATGAAATATATGAAAGTAGGCACTTAAACGTTCCATATAAATAAATATAACTGAAAAATTAGTGATCAAAACTTCAGTTATTCTTTCTGGATATTAGACAATTATTTTTATGCTCCTCAATTTTAAAAGTTGAGATCTTCGTTTGTTAAAGAAAATACTTTAAAAAATTAAGGGAAAAGGTTTTTAGTTTATTGTAGAAGTGTAATTCAGACTAATTGCGAAAACTGCAGTTCAAAATTGCTTTTCTCGATTCTGAGTAATTAGTACATTTTTTTAAAGAGCTTGTTTCGTTTTCATTAAAAATAGTTTTTTATCGATTATGCGCCCACTGGCAAGAGAACAACCTTTAAGTTTGTTTTTTCTATTTTGGATAATTTGGATTTAATATATCAATAAAAGTGTTTCCGAGTGCTTTAAATATTTATCTTATGTACCTAATATTATAGTATAGATGTTATTTTATTATATACAGTGTACTTAGCACCCTCTACTTTACTGCGTAGTTAGTAAAAACATTTCTTAGTATATTAGTGTTTATTTATACTCAAAGAGAGTCTTTGAAAGGATTCCCCTCCTCATTATCCTAATGATACCAATGTCGAGAAGGAACGTATAATTTTCAAAATAAAGTGACGTGACAAATTGCTACATTAACTAGAAATGAAATAATAATAATTGGTACGATGTTAAGTTTGAAATGTAGGTCCTGTACTTTTTTACCCTGAAACCAAAATGGAATATTTGATTAACAAGTACTCATAAATTGTCATCTTTGTTGTTTTACCTAAGTAGGTAGGTAGGAGAGCAGGTCAATTTAAAATACGAAATACCTAGGTAATATAAGAGCATACAAGTAATAAATAATAATATACCTAGGAACTTAGTAGAGTCAATTCAATTCAAATACATATGTAGGTGCATAAAAATGTTATAATAGAGATCCCCTTAGGCAAAAGTTAAAACAATTCTTCAATAGCGATCAATAAATGTAGCCTGTACCCACAAATGTTGCTATCGTAGTACCTAATTGTAATCATAGCGAATCAATCGCTACCTTCATTATTAATTCATTCATGTATACCGTTCTCGGCTAATGTGTATTGAATTCTCTATCTTCACGATTATGAGTCAATTTCGAATAATTTGTCGACTCTCTTCGCAGGGTACGCGTGCCGACTCTTCGGCGCCTAAATGAATGAAACGATAGTATGTCGTATGGTTTATTGTTCTATATGTAAACTTACAGGGCGTTTTTTAAACTGATGGATGGGGGAGATGTCTGCCTACAATCGATAAACTTTTTTTTATAACTTACTTCACTTATGTCACCGAGTTATATATAGTACTTACTGTGTCGTAAGTTGTAGGGTCTTGAATAACTTCAAGGGTGAGAAGTGGGTGGAAAATATGAAGGGTACTGCTATATATTATTATGTTTCGTAATAATATGATCTCCAGATGTCGACGTGTTTCGCAATACAATGTCTAAACTATTTTACTAATAAAGTAAATATGTTATAATATTAAGTATGTTCCAACTATATTCGTTCAATCAAATCAATGAAATAACACGTGCCTACTCTACCTAAATTTCACAGTCGAAATCATTCATTTTACTTCTGCATGCTACACGCAGCTCTATCAATTATTAGTTTAGATATATCTAAATGAAAATATGTACCTATTTATGCAATAAGGAAATTAAAATGATTTTCCAATATTTATTATTTACTAGCGGTCCACCCCGGCTTCG
This sequence comes from Colias croceus, assembly GCF_905220415.1. Taxonomy (NCBI): domain Eukaryota; kingdom Metazoa; phylum Arthropoda; class Insecta; order Lepidoptera; family Pieridae; genus Colias; species Colias croceus. The sequence continues at coordinate 4,737,460 of NC_059543.1, read as the reverse complement.
CCCGTAGTTACATATTTCGCAATAAAAGGTAGCCTATGTTCTTTCTCAGTGTTTAAAGATTGTCTGTGCCAAATGCCAGAAAAGTAGGGATTTTCACTTGTAAGATGATCAATAAGTAATCGAGTAAACTTCTAATCCCTTGTCAATGAGGTTGATACTGCCTGCCGCTTACCATAAATATCTTGCGACCTTTATTAAAATAGTACTCGTGGATCGTGCCCTTTAAAAATAACAAGTTTTAGATCCATACAAAACGTGACAATAGTCATTTTGAACTTGAAATCAACAGGGATACCATAGTAAAAAATATTCTTTATGAGATAGGTAAAATAGTATCTATATGTATCTGCATGTACCTGCACGATATTACCATACAATCTTGAACATTGAATTGCATTTTCCGCTATATAAACAGCTAGGATTATTAACTACATACCTGATAGGTATCACATGTATAATATTATCTATTGACACTTCTACGATTAATTTATGGAGAGAATCCTGTCGAACAGGTTTCATTCTTTACAATAACAATGAAACTACACCGCCATGCACATGTCCAGGCTTAACGTCTTCACATTTTATCTCAATTAACTCTTCTTATTTTTTATCATATCATTCTTCAATGTACATCTTTGTATTTTTTATATTGAAATTTTCCTAATTACGGCCTACCTAATGAAAGATTAGGTAGGTTCTTCTGCTTATATTATGTAGGTATTTTCCTCATTTTGTTAATTACCGTTACAGCCAGCGTCTAGTATGTGACCTTCTAGCTTCTGTAGAGTATCTTATTACTTGTGGCCAAATGTCATCTATTCATGTTCCTTTTAAACTTTGTACAATGTTACCGGTATCTGGCTATATGGTCTCATTGTTCGTTACGTATTGTGGGTTTGCGTAGGATGGGAAACCTGTTTCCGATCGTTCTTACTTAGACAATGGGAAGGATGTTACACTTATCTATATTTTATTTTATAGGTATTTTAATAGCGTTTTATAAGTAAGTTTGACATAATATTGAAGATTTATTCCAAACTTTCAAATTACTAGAAAACCGGAGTACAATACACCAGTAACTTACTTTATATTGCACTCGTATTGTATGGAATATAAAATTATCACAATTCGTTGTACCGACGAACTCGCATGTTTATCTGGTAATGTCCTGCAATGATAACTTCATTTCATAACTGGGCTAGTTGGTATATTAAAAAAAATGAATACTATTGTCTCTTCGGCATTCTTTTGTAATTTACCATAAAACCAGAATATAACTAATGAATGAATGAGTTTTCGTATTAAAAAAAATAAATCTAAAATATAGTACTTATAATTATCTAATATTGCACCAAGTTTCTGATCCATTATCTATTACGAGCAATCTCCGTATAATATACAAAATTTGTATACGTTGTATTGCAAGGCTTAAAGGCGAGTGCATTTAGTCTGTCCTTGTCTCAAATACACATTCCTGTAGTGGGAGCAGGACAGCAGATATCAAGGCTCTACTGACAAGGTTCCAATCCGCCCGCCCGCCCAGTCTACTCCTGAATATTACCTCGTTCGGTCACAATTGTAAAATATTTTGCATTATATAATTTATTTTGTGATTGACAATATTTTTTGTCTTTAGTGGTAATTCATAATATTAATAAAACTCAAAATTGGTAAGTTATTGTGTATATTCATGAGATTCAGAATAAATAATAGCAAGTGATTTTTGGCAGAGTATATTTTTATTATTAATTTTATCAGTTATCACCTGTCAATAACCTAAAAGCTAAAATTATGAAAAGCTAAATTGGCTACGGCCTTTTAGGCTTTTACAGATATTTTGTTTCCACACATTTTCTATGGTTAAAAAGAGTCTAAAATTTAAAGACTAAGACCTAAGTCCTGCTATGGGAATCATTGTTGATAAAAACAAAGGGGTATCACCCTCTTTAATGTCTAAATTCAAGGGGAGTATGAGTGCATTTCTGAGTGATATTTAATTGCTTAGGTTTCTCGGTCCTGTGCTATTGTATGGGTATCTTTTATATTTTGTGTATGATGTATGGGATGTCTATTGTCTACCCATACAACATACAAAAAATACTCTCAATAATTAGTTTCTATTACAATCAAATTGATATTTGTATCGCCTATCTGGTAAATATAAATATGTGTATGATGTAGAGCGTAAAAACTAAGTGTCTGATAAATTACGTAAATATTAACTTTTAATCAACACCTTGTAAATTTTATGTTAAACGAATATGCAGCTGAAACCCTTTCGAACTTAACCCTTCTACTCGTATAACGCGATAGTACAAAATGACCCCACATTTAATGGGTAAAACCTAGGGTGTGGCGTTCCTCAGGACATACACGAAGTAAATAAATTATAAGAATTTTAATAAGATTTAGAAAATAATTATGTAACTCATTTCAATTAATTATTATTATCTTATACTTTATTTTTTATCGCTGTTACTGTGTAGCTAGTGTTATTAGTTTATTTAAATTATGTTCTGAATCTTTTCTGAATGCATCATTTTATTTTGTTTCATTTGTTACAGTTCACAGCCTGGGTGGATGCCGTGATATTTGTGTTTAGCTTAGAAAACGAAGTCAGCTACAACACAGTTTCAAATTATTTCAACAAGATGTCTCACTATCGAAACTCGGCAGAAATTCCCATCATATTAGTTGGAACTCAAGGTACGTTTTAAAAATACGTTACCTACATCTCTCTTCACGTACCTATTTGAACATGAAAGCAGAACGATTTTTTGTTTTGATTGAAACATAAATTTTACTATAAACGTTAGATTTCTTGGACACTTTGAAGAGTTATTTCCTGTCTAATCATCGGTTATTCTTCCAGATGCCATAAGTGAAAGTAGTCCGCGTGTTGTCGACGATAATCGCGCTCGCAAGTTATCTAACGAACTCCGAAGGTGTTCATACTATGAGACATGTGCAACATACGGTTTAAATGTCGAACGCGTTTTTCAAGACGGTAAGAATTTTATTTGTCTAATTTTTGTTTCAAACTCAATTAAAAATAAGTTAAAGTACCTAATTTGTGATGGTATAAAATCCTCACTTCCTATTCAAATTAACTGGGTACTTAGGTGTTAGGTACTTTATTGCGATTCATGAATTTGACTATTTTAAAGGCAAATATTTATTAAATCAATATAACAATGGTACCTACTGTTGATTTCGGAATGCAAGACTTTTATTATTATTATTTACATTTTAAATATTAACTAAACATTTTTAATAGATCTTTTTGCGTAAAATTTTCATATTATGTATTTTGTTAAATCAAAAATTATATATTCCATAAGTTGTTAACAATTTAGCGTGTTATAGAACAGCAATGCGTGATGATATCGGATATCAGTGATGTTCAAATAGTTATTTTGAATACTTGCGTGGGGAGTTCAGCCGCGAACAGTGGCAACACTGGCCCCCAGTCGAGCGGTCGTGTTGTGTCGTTGACGTTCGTTCCGCATTGTTTACATTTTTGACACGACTTTTAAGCGTTTACCGGTGATTTGTGGCAGTGAATAATTTTATAAACTTTTAAAATACAAATGAAAAAATGGATAAAACACTCATTTTCAAATCGAATATGTCACCGATATCAAGTTTAAGGCGTCGCAGTTCCTGTTACAATATTCAAAGAGCAGAGGAACGCGACCGTCGAAAATCAGCTAAATTTGAATGTGCGTGTTGTTTTCTTTACCGTTTAAATGTTTTCGTGCTTGGAATTACTTACTATGTTGCTATTTTAGTATGTTATGTGATGTGAAGATTCTGTTACGATATGCAATACGTGTAGTGATTTGCTGGTGGTTTTTTCAGCATGTCAGAAGATTGTTGGAACAAGATTGTCGGCTTCGTCGCAATGTTTGTCTGGTGGTTCTAGGCCGGTCACACCACAGCCGCTGGCGAATTCACCAAACCATAACCATTCCACATTCCTATATAAGGTAAGGCTGTATAGTTAAATTGTATTCACGCTTCATCAAACGTCGGCCTTGATTTTAATCAATAATTAATGACCTATCATAGTGTACTTGAATATATTAATTGATGTTCTATTTGCTACGTTTCTATATTCGGAATTTGATGACTTTTATCAAATATTATCAGAACAGCAATATATATCAGTTTCATATCTGATGGTGTTGATCTCATCTGTAGTTAGATCAAAAAAAACATGTTACTATCATAAATGTTCAAGTTGATAACTGTATGGTACACTTTGACAAAGATAAAAATGTCATTTTTTCGCAGAATTATATTAACTTGGTTTAATAGAATAAAACCTTATTGAGATCCTAACTTTAATTACCAGTTAGCATTAACAACAATGGGTTCAACTCACGGTCTTTACACAGAAGGCTGATCACACCAATATTCATTGCTCATTTAGAAAATCTATCAATGAAACAAGCCCACAATAATACATTTTAGGACACAAGACTTCTTAACTCTGATTGTATGGTATCTAAGGACTTTTTTATTTCATTTTTTTTACTTCTGCTTGTAATACTTTAAAAAAACTTAAACAAAACTTTAAAAGATGAAAGTTGTTATTGGATCTTGATGTAAAATTATGAATGATTCGTTGACTTGAAATAACTGAGAGTGTACAATTTTGGGTTACATAACCATTTACATATTCTAAACAGTGTAAGCACTAAACAAGTTTTTTAACGCCTCCATTGATTTTTTTTTGGTTGGTTGTAGCGTGACGTTACATTGCCAATAGTTAATTGATATATTTGCTATCAAATATAAAAATATTTGTTAAATTTGAATAAGAAAAAGGTTGAGAATTGGCATGTTCATCTTCACCTATAAAACAAATGTATTAACTCTTCAGCGTCATATTATTATATTAATTCTATTATTTAAAGAAAAAAAAAAAATTGTATTTGTTGCTTTCGTAGAACACTTAGATATGTTTTGTTGCTAAGGAGAATACTCATGTTTGTCGGTTAAGTTCAAGGTATTATGAGGATCTTAAATATAAAAATAAACTGTGAATATTTTTTATAAACAATATACATTTATTCTCGAATTTTTTGTATCTGAAATTTAAAAGGCAGCATTTTTTAATTAATCCTTATTAAAAAGTTTAACTTGAAGTTATTTGCAATATGTGCTCATAATATCAATAGCATGAAAGGGTACAGAGCTATGGAGTTCGATTACAAAAGTTTTTGATTATCAAACAGGCTGCATTATTGCTTAAAGTTGTAACAAACAGTGCAACTATCATTTGAAATGTCAGCTTGTGGTTACTGGAACTATGCAAAATATAAGAAAATTAATTTGTTTTATTCTATTAAATACTAACTAGAAATTAGTATGAAACATAGTAATAATAAATTAATTTTGCTTAATTTATATTTATTTATTTCAGGACTCTCTTCCTCGCAGTCATCACACCTTATCAGCATCATCACATCACTTGCACAGAGGAGCGTCATCATTTGATGCCTCCTCCAACAGCAGTGGCATATCCTCAACACATGTCGTAGAAATCCATAGCACAAACGGTTCAGACACATCATCTAGATGGGGCAACTCATTGGGAAGCCATGGCTCATCATCGGGTCTTGTTTCCATAGCAACAGAAAATAATAATGTCAAGTTCACAGCACCACATTGTTTGGACAATCTCCAGGCGAAAGACTCAAAAGACCTGCCGACTCCATCTTCCACGCCGACGACATCGCGGAAATCGAGACGGAGATCCAATCTCTTTACACCCTCGAAGAAGGGTGAAGATCGATTGAAAAATGGCGAGCTCGGTTCCGGCAGGGCGATACCTCTGAAACAGGGCTATTTGTACAAAAAGAGCAGTAAAGCCTTGAACAAGGAGTGGAAGAAGAAATATGTGACGCTGTGTGATGATGGAAGATTGACATATCATCCCAGTTTACATGTAAGTAGGACAGTTTACATGTATTGAACTGAATTAAAACAAATTGCTTATTGCATTGTAACATAAGTATTATTAGAACTATCATTCTAGTTATAATATTGATATGTATGGTGTAAGATTACAGAATGGTATTCAATTCATATAGATATGCCCTATAAACTATAAATTTATAGTTAGTGCATTATATAATGTACATAAAAAAAAATTATAAGTCGTAATTTTTCGTAAATTTGCCTTTTTTCCATAATTTTGATTCCATCACCATGTTTACTTTAATATCTTATTAGTTACTTTACTACTTGAATTACAGGATTACATGGAAGATGTCAACGGAAAAGAAATAGCGCTACAGTATGTGACAGTTAAAGTGCCGGGACAGAAGCCCAGAGGCTCTAAGTCAATAATCACAACAGTCCCAGGGTATAATGGTTACACAAGTATTGATATACATGATAGCATTGGTGGATTATCTCTTGGTAAGTGTTTATTTATAAATGGATTTGCATACATCACAATCTGTCTAAATGAAGGGAAAAAATAATTGAATATGAAAACTTTGTTGCTTTGATGCCTTTTTATCTTTAGTTATAATTCAAGCCTTTTCTAGGTACTATAATAATCATCAATCACCCTTTCAAATGTTATTTGAATCCATTATAATTTATATGTTGAAGACATGATTAATGGTCATATTTATATAAATAGTGCTGAACCTACTAGATACTATTAAGAATTACTATACTATAAATAGCACAATATCGATAAAAATAAAAGTAATAATAAATGATTAAAATAAGATTTGTGATTTTAATTTGAGAAAGGTTCAGTTTCATCGATCGATTTTCTTTGAGAATAAGTAGTAGGTGATTAGCCTTCTGTGTCCGATTTTAATTTGAAATTAGAACTAATATTTATGAAATAATGGATTTAAATTTTCACGTAGGTAATGTAGAAAATATAGAACTAACGAGTTCTATATTTTCTACATTACCATTAGCATAAATTTTGTACCAAGGTCAAAATATTATTTTTAATCTATCTTCAAGACAGAGTGAAACAACCTTCAGTTAAAAAAAAAAAACATTGAATAAAGATGTCTATTAATTTTAGGTTACAAGGAAAAGCCCACACGAGCGACGGACAAAGCTTTAATGTCAGCGTTTGAAGCTATGAAGGAACCGGCGTCAAGTCGACAGTCACTTGCATCGGAAGTAGATGTAGCCACAAATGGAACGGATAAAGATACACCACATGTTAAGAAACGGCATAGGAGAATGAAGAGCAGTGGTGTCAAAAAAGATGGTGAAGAAGGTAGGTTTTAACGATAATTTTTTATTTTTATGTAGGCTTTTGAATTCGTTTTTAAGCTATTGCATAGCTTCTATCGCGGGCCTTGAGCGCGGGCACCGAACGCTCCCCACTCCGACGGGCGGAGGTGTGGCTTGAAGGCATAGCATGCAATAGCTTTACCGCGGCAGTCCCCGAGTGCCACACGTTGTTTTTTGTTTGTTTTTGCTCCTAGCTTAGGTTGTGCAGAACTGATTATTTGATAGTAATTTCAATTGGTTATACATAGGTAGAACAATTAGGTACACAGAAATTCAATAACATAATTCTATTCCTGTTTTCTTTGTGTGTAATTTATATTCTACTAATAGTGTTAGTTCTTAAGGATTTTTGGATTTTGTTTTTATAAAAGTTATACAGATCTCGCTCAAATTTGATAAGCTAAGTCGGGGCTTAAATAAGCGATTGGTAGATATCAAAGCATTTTTAAACGGATTTTTGTCGCAATTTTAATTTTCAATATTCATTATTTACCCCGACATTTCACACACTTTACAGCCATCATGGTCACAGGGAGATGCGTTTTGACATGTGTATATTTTGCTTACAGAGGGTGAAAGCGCAACCTCCTGCGAGTTCACCATAGTCAGCTTGGACGGCAAGCGGTGGCGCTGGGAGGTGTGCAGCGGGGCGAGCGCCGCCGCCGCCGCCGCGGAGCGCGACGCGTGGGTCGCCGCCGTCGAGGCGCAGATACTGGCCTCGCTGCAGGGCCGGGTGAGTGCTGCCTGTTGTAGGCACAGACAACAGAAACTAAAGGGAGATATGGTTAGGGGGCGGGGCCGGTGTCGCAGCAATATGCCCAAAAAAAGAACACATGCTGTTTGCTGCATTCAGTTGACGTTCGACCGTCGGCCGGGTATTATTTGACAATACCGTGTTGTTCCGTTAAAGTTTGTAAAAACCGAAGTGAAACCAGCAACTTTAAGTCAAATGTAATCACATACCATCGGTAAACGTACTGAAAATTATACGATTTTCTTACTAAAATTTCAAAAACAATATTACATAGTGATTTCTTGGTTTCTGGTCTTTTATATTATGTGACAGAACGACAGTCACAATAATTTATGCAAATAGTGTACAATGCTGCTTCTGTACGTAACTCTATTCAAACGCGGAGTTCGAATACCGCAGTGTATAATGAACATACTAAAGCTAACAAAAATACGTTCGATCGACTCGATCGTGTACTACGGCCGCTGCTGCATTTGTAATGAGACACCAAGTTTCGTACTCAGCGCAAGCGATTGGCATCTCTCTATATCTCTATGGGTGTGTGTAGGCATGCGCGTAGGGTAGTCCCGACTACATACAAGTGGATTGCCAATGGCAGGCGCGCGATGGGTACCGTGAGCGTTCCCACCGGAGATCCCGGGATCCCCTCTTGCGCGGAAGTAGGCCACCGTAAAGTTTTAGTCAGTAGGAGTCTGATATAACCGTACTGCTGCCCCCGAAGCAGCCGGTATTCATGATGAATTTCCTCACGTAAAAAAGAAACAAACGGGAGAGTGCAGGCTAAACTCAAACTCAAACATTTAGTCACTTATAAGCGAACGAAACTGGGAATTAAGCGTTTATCATTCACCATTCAATTTATCACTCACTACATGGTATTCGTAGTTCACCCGTCATCATTCGCAATTCACCAGTCATCATTTATCACTCATCATTTCACTCCCTAAACGGCATTCATTATTCATCAGTCGCCAATCAGCACTGTGCATTCAGCAGGCAGGATTCACTATTCACCATTCACGTTTCAGTCACCATTAATTATTAGGCACTATACACCGATCACCATTCATCATTCAGCAGTCATCATTCACAATTCATCATTTAAAATTCACCATTCACCAGTCACCATTCAATGCAGTCACTATTATAAGCCAATCGATATAATTATTATTAGTGTTCAGGATTCAAAATACTGCATTTTTAATTATCAATGTGCATTACTTTTCAATGTAATTTTTTTACACTCTTACTACTGTTTTAATAGACGGGTACTCATTTCATGCTCTTTTCCTTTTTATTATTACTATGCTAATAATGTAAATGTATCTTAAATTCAATTTAGTTGATTTTCTAGATAACATAATATTATTGTAAATTACAGACGTCAAGGCAGCCAGCGCCCACGGGTGCAAATTCGACGGGCGACGTTCGAGCCACATACTACATACGGAGGGTGAAGGGGAACGACAAGTGCTGTGATTGTGGAGCGCCGGGTACGTTTTAAATGTCTAATAAATATATTTATTTAATTTTCATTTTTGTTTTTTTTTTTCCAAAAGTTCTGATGAAAATATAATATAATAAAGTCTGTTAGATAAGAGAAATATGATGTAATAATTAACTTGATACTTAAAAATATAGTAATAAAATTATTCATACTTATTCTTGTCTTATTATTTTTACACACGTGTTAATAAAAATAAATTGTATTTCAGATCCTGACTGGGCCAGTCTCAACTTGGGTGTGTTAATATGCATAGAATGTTCGGGAATACACAGGAATCTAGGGTCACACATATCAAGGGTTCGCTCTCTCGACTTAGATGAATGGCCGTAAGTATTTTTTTTTAAATAACGAATTATGAAAATAGTTTCACGAAAATATTTTTCTTTTTCAAAATTAAACATCCCTCTTGAAGTCGAAAATAAATGTTTAATAAATGTTTACTTCTAATTTTCAGGCTTGGTCATGTCAGCGTAATGGTATCTATGGGGAATGCGTTAGCGAACTCCATATGGGAGGCAGATTTGCGAGGACACATCAAGCCCATTGCTGCTAGCAGTAGAGAGGATAAGGAGAGGTAGGTTCATAATTATCAAAAAAAAAAAATTAATAATATTGATTTCCTTTCAATTTAATTATCAAATTAGACCCGCCTAACGATCGTTTTAATAAAACTATAGGGTGTAATTTCAATAGATTTTAGTCGGTTCGATTCCTGGGTACGAATCTCCTTCTTTCTTTATGTAAGTTTTCTTTATGTAAGTTTATTTGAGTAAGTTTTCTATCTACAGTATGAAAAGTATTGTCCTTCCGGTTCCGGCAATAAAATTAAATTCTACCTTACCTTATCTTTCACAAGAATTTCCTGTATAACACAATGGTATGTTGATCCACAGGTGGATACGCATGAAGTACGAGCGGCGGTCGTTCCTATCGAGCGCAGAAGCGGGCGGGGCTACAGGCGAGGCGCTGAAGACGGCAGCAGCTCGCGGCGCTATGGCGGCTCTAGCGCGCATGCTGGCCGCCGCGCCGCCGCGCGCGCCCTCGCCCGTCGAGCGCTCGCTGGCGCTGCGGGCCGCCGCCGCCGCTGGACACCTCGCCGCTGCACAGCTGCTTATTTGGGTGAGTGTTGTTGTTAAGCGCTGCAGCCGCTGTACGGTTTCTTATTTGAGTAAGCGCTGTTGCTGCAGCCGTCCGTCGAGTGCTGCAGCCGCTGTTCATCTGGGTGAGTGTTATAATATTGTCAAGCGCTGCAGCCGTTGCACGGTTGTTTGAGTATGCGCTGTCTCTGTAGCCGTCGAGTGCTGCAGCCGCAGCACGGTTGCTTATTTATGTATGCGCTGTCCCTGTAGCTGCCGAGTGCTGCTTGTCTGGGTAAGCGCTCTTGTTGTTGTCGAGCGCTGCCGTGGCTGCACAGCTGCTTATTTGGGTGAGTGTTATTGTTAAGCGATGCAGCCGCTACATAGTTGCTGCATATTAGAGTAAACGCTCTCGCTGTAGCCATCCGAGTGCTGCAGCCGCTGCACGGTGGCTTATTTGGATAAGCTTTTGTGCCTTTGATGCTCTTCAAACGCTGTAGGCAGCCGCGAACGGAACCAGTGCTGTAAAGGACATCATCATCATGACGTAAGATTTCACGAATTTTCGCACCAGACGTTTCAAATACCATAAAACTCTTATTTTTTCATGACTTTGCATGGAAAATTTTTCCATAATTTTTTTAATGTCCCTCACAGCTTTACAGATTTATTTTATTTTATATATTCTATTGTACTTGACAAAATGTAACAATACATTTTCATTGCAGCACAACGGCAACCCGAACTTCCCGGACGCGGACGGGCACACGTGCGTGTTCTACGCGCGAGCCGCGGCCAATCACCTGTCCGGTATACCGATGCAATACCCGAAGAACTTACAACTAACCTGCCCTCTACATCCAAGCCCACCAAGTTCCAATTCAAATTCCAACTCAACCAGCTCGAGCTCCAGTACCAAAACTCCAGAATTGGAATGCAACTGCATTATATTTGAACTTCTCAACGCTCAAAGCTCAGCTAATGCGCTAGTCGACGTACTACTCGCGTTACAAAACAACCAGTTTATTAATAATGGCTTCGATATGGCAGTCGGAGGATTTGCAACCTTAGGACGCCCGTCTTTAGCACCAAATCTATCTCTAACAAATGGCAAATGCGGGAGCATTGTGTGAATTTAATATACGTTGAGTGTATATTTGTGTTTTTATTTGAATTTTTGTGGTGGGGATAGCGAGCATCACAGATAGAGGGTATATAACTGTATCACGTTCGATGGATTTAGATTTCATGTGACGTAGTTACCAAATCACGAAATATACACCTATAGTGCTTAGTTAAGCTATATTATAATTTATTGATTGTATATTTGATTCTACTTTTAATTGATAGTCGGCGATTAAAGGAATTTTATAAAAAAAGAAAACATTTTAAACATAAAACTCGTGTTTATTGTTGAAATATAATAACAATATTGCGGCGTATTATAATTAAGACAAGAAATTTTCAGACAAAGAATATTACTGTATAATATTCAATTTAAATGGGATTATAAAACTATGTTTACGTATCATACCTAATTTTACCTAATTTTTATTTTCGGTGCTCAATACTATGTTGTGCTATTTTTAATTTAATTTTACAAAGTTTAGTGAAGAGATAATATACCCACAAAACATGTAGTTAACTAAAATTTATCCTGAAAAGATTGGAAATAGGTCATTACCATCTAGTTGGTATTTCAAATAAATAATCAAAAGATAATTCTATTGAGATTATTTCTTTATAGTGAGCAAAGAGTGGTTAAATGTCATTTTATTGATTTCTTTATCAAAAGATAAGATGGATTTTAAAACACTAAAATTTAAGTAGAATGCTCTTAAAGTGTAATAAAGTATTACACAGATCAGTGAAGCAGGATAACTGTAAAGTAATTGCGTCTCAGGATTAACAACTATTCAAATGTATTGAAAATTTATCGCTTTTTATGTCAACTGTTATAAAGGAAATTTTTAGACAATTATTTGTAGATAATGAATTATCTAACATGTCGAATTGAGAGAAATAGGTACTTTTGTGTATCTTAAAACCATAGCTTGTTTGTAGATAAATAAATTATAAATAATGGACATCACAAACTTTGATCTATAATTTATATGTATGGAATTTTTGGAATGGAACTGGTATTCTGTTCTATTTTCTAGCAACAATTATTCGATGTCTAGTAAACTTATAAATCTACTTAAATATAGATTTTTTTTGTGTCATCACATATAAAATAAATACAGGGTTAGTTTGCAATTACCAGCCAAAATTTAAAATTAAGATCTAGATATTAAACCAAAGGTACATTTGAAACATTATTGTCGAATAAAATAAAATAAAAATAATAGCATTCATTTGAAAATGTCTTAAAAATTTCCTAAATCGTAAACACCGCCAGAATCAATGCACTTGTGTGCGTGCGCGCAACGCCAAATTTATGTGTGTGCTAACTTCTACCTATCTAGGTTGTTGAACTGAATTGTGCTTTTTTAATGTCCACACGTTCGCTTTTTAGTGGCGGACAGGAATGAAATCTAATTAAGAAAAAAAAAGGTTTTTTTTTTTCATTTCTGAAAATTTGGCCGGTCATTGAAAACTAACCCTGTATATTCATCAGTGAGGTTATAAGTTATAGTAGAATATCAGTTTTTGTAGATCTAGTGATAGTTATTAGAAAAATTATTGATTTAGGACACAAGATCTCAGCTCAATGCTATTTTTAGGGTATATTTAGTGTAACAGATTTAGATAACGTCGCTTTTTCTAAATGTTCCCTTGGGGTGTAATTATAATTTTCTCATGTCATCAATCTTTACAGGATATAAGTTTCTTTTTAACATTTCTCCTATAAGGAATTCATGGTCGACATTCCATTATATGATATTTTAAAGCACCTTAGGGGATTTTAAAATTGATGTGATAGTGCTAAGATTTTCCCAAGTTAAGCCAAATGTACTGAACCCTTCTGTGCCTACTATAGGTAGTATGCTTTATATACCATGCTAGAATAAGAGTGTGTTTTAATTAAACGCTCTTAAACTATCATCGGTATTTAGTATTAGGTATATTTCTTAGACCCTTAGACAAAGTAATTCACATTTAGGATAGTAAATTATAAACATGATATGCATTTACGAGTTTTCTTCAAATCACAACGTTTTATAATTAATAAGATAATGTTTGTCTTCATTATGAATCACAGTCGTCGAAGCACCGTAGTATACGATATTTTTTCCTTAAATTTTTATATAAAGTTTTTATTATTATTGTATATTTAATTTGAATTGAGGTTAGACAGCATTTAGGGAGATAGCAATGTACAAAATTCAAATACTATGTAAAGTTTAGATAAAAGGTACGCGTACGAATTAATATATAGACGGCACACATCTTCAGAATGAAGAATAGCAACTTGCAGGCTTTCGTGAATAGATCGTGTCGATGAAATACCATAAATTCTGTAAAATATTTTTATCCCATCGCTTAGTACACTGTGGCTTATTATATTTCTTGAATTATTTTCGCTTAATTAAAGTAAACACCGATTCCAGTATTCAAAATAATTATGTACAGATATGCATTACAATGTGTTAACGCGTTTTATCTATATTGTAATGATTTATTTTTGTGAATATTTCGTTAAAATTTTATTGATAATTTTAAATTCGTTACCCGGACATGTGTTTGTTTATTTGTATTATTTTTATTGTTTTTATGCAACGTTTTGTACAGGCCAAAGAGCTTAATATTGTACATATGAACGCGCAGCTACAGATGCTGTTCTACGATTAGATCTTCGTTATTGTAATTTTTAAGAAATTTGTTGATGTTCTTGATCTTGTGAAAATAAATATAATATAAACATAATGCTTTCTTTTATTTCTTCTTTTCCCCCAACCTATCAAAAAATACATGAGTACTTATAAACTCATTGGTTTAGAAATTTTTGAGTGATTGTGTATCAGACACACAGTTATACAATTTGCACAATGCACGTACGTAAATATTATTAAAATAGCATTAGCAGAACAAGTTTGCAACAGACGCAGCGATATTAATGAATTATTAATTCGCTAAGATAAATTTGAATGTCTCCACAGAACAAGTATTCGTGAAAATTATTATTACTAAGATGTATTTTTATGTACAACATTGACGTTCCTTGACTTCTATTTATTTGTTATTTTCCTTTTGTCCAATCAAGGCAGTGCAGTAATGATTCAGTGCATAAGCCAATATCAATTAAAAAGATACTGATTTTCACTGCAGATTGCATATTATTATACTGTGTTGATATCAGCTGTCATCGCATTCTTGGCCAGCTTGCTGCGTGGTGCTTCTAAAAACCCTTATAGATAGGTCCTAGTTCCTAAGTCCCTACTTTAATGTAGGACTGATGATGAGGACGATTATTGAATATTTTAATTTGAAATAGGTTTGGCGATTCTTCTATACTTTCCTCTGGTTCATCTTTACAATATAATAGCTTCCAAATTTGAGCTTTCAGAATATTGTACTGATTTTAGGTAGGAGGTAAGTCGGTAGTAGGGTAACAAAAAAAAAACGTAGGTATAAACAAACATTTCCCAGAAGTGCAACACAATATATTATCATAAATAAAACTGTCTACGTAGGTAAGTATACTGTTACATTTAAAATTTATTTCTTACTTTCATTCGACCACCGGTTATAATAATTAATCCTGTATGATCCAAGAGAGATCCGGTGAAGCATTATTTATTAGACACCTGAGGGTTACCACTTAGTAAGTATGGGAGCGTAACTTTAGGGAGAATTGAAATTTCTAGTTATTATTTTACTAAAATTTAGACCATTTTATGTTCGTCAAACAATTCAAATTCGTAATTACTAATAAAAGTTCCTAAAAGTTCCATTGATATTGATGTAGGTATTTTAGTAATTACCTATAGCTCCTATCACACAATGTGGAATATACCGATATATTAATAAAATTAGGGTACCTGCTAGTGTTTTACTTATTTACAGCAAAAACTACCTAGGTACCTATATGAAGTTTTTTGTGAAGTTAATACGTAGATATAAATTCAGATAGAATGACCTATAAAATATTTGTACATTTAACTACCTACCTATAATTTATTGGTCTGAGATATTATCACCTTGAATTTTTTTCATTAGGTAGGTACATTACTACATTCTTATCTCCGAAATCCTACGTCTATCTAACAAAAATATGCTTGTCTTAATTCTTATAGTAGGTAAGTTAAGTTTGTGTAGCAAGATTTATAGGAATATTTTAACAAACCAGCTTTGTTTAACGTTTGTTTAAAATAAAAAATGTCATGAGGTAGGTATTAAAGTGGGGACAAATTTTTGACTGCACAGGAGGGTCAGACAAGTTACATTTAAAAATGCGAATATTTTCCATACATAGGTACCTAATCTGTTAGAAATCTTGAATGGTTTGTGTTTTATATGTAACCTAACACAGCTAGTTACAGGTGTCTCATTATTTTGTCTATTTGTCTAGATGCAAAACTTTAATCTATAATTATTAGGTATTAAAGGAATGTAATTATAGATCCCTATGAATTACACCAGACAATAATAACTTATTACAATTTTGTGAGATAAGTTAGGTAATACCTACTACTAGATTTTTTTTTACCTTATTTGATAATGAAATCAAGAGTTTCAAAGTTACACAAATAGACGTACGTTGGCTTTTCCAATAATCAGGATTTAATTTTATAGGTCATATAAATTCCCTTTTTAAAACGCTTATAAATTATTAATTAAATCTTTTGTTTAAATCTTCAATTGTCTGCCACGTTCAATCTTGTTCCCTCATTGCAGATTAAAGAAATGATAGAATATAATATAACACAATTATATTATTGTTAGACGTAACTTTTGATTTAATATTTTTGTGGATGAATAGTTGTCAACATAGGTAGTTGTCATTATTTCAAGTCTGAACATGCTTAGCTGTCGAATACTATAAAAAGCCGCTTTCCTTCGTCTCGTGGCGCATTCGTACGAATCGTGCCTAGGGGCTCGGACGTTGTTTATACGACGTTCGACCCAACTACCTTCACTTTGCTAATAGTCGTTGACTTGCTGCGTTTTGTTATCAACTACCTACATCAATTAGGTAGCTGTGTAGAATCGCAGTACATTCTTATTACAATCAAATTAATATTTAACCCGGCCTCGCGTGTTATTTCTTAGATCAGAAGCGGGATAGAATTCAAGCCTACACTTATTTAAATGTGTTTGAGTTTACGTAGTTTTGTAACGGCATACTGGCGTTTGTGTTTTTCCGTGCGTAGTGTAAAGTAAAAGTATGTTACGTGGATTATTGTAACGGGAATGTAGTTCATCGAAGGAGTTGTGTGTGCTATCCGGACTGCCTGCGGTCCGGGGTAGTTGAGCCTTCATTTGTGTTAAGCGAACGTCGTGCCTATGTCACAAATGAATAGGTGTTGTTCCCATGATACGCGAACGTAGTGCCTATGTCATGTGGATGTGATTGTTGTTCTGTAAGGTCAGTGTGGCCGAGGCAGGATGGTTGTGTAATCCCGAGATGAACTACCGTTGTACTGTAATACGAGAAAAGGCGTACGAGGACGTACGATTGTCAGTATGGCCGTGTTAGACGTAACTTTTGATTTAATATTTTTGTGGATGAATAGTTGTCAACATAGGTAGTTGTCATTATTTCAAGTCTGAACATGCTTAGCTGTCGAATACTATAAAAAGCCGCTTTCCTTCGTCTCGTGGCGCATTCGTACGAATCGTGCCTAGGGGCTCGGACGTTGTTTATACGACGTTCGACCCAACTACCTTCACTTTGCTAATAGTCGTTGACTTGCTGCGTTTTGTTATCAACTACCTACATCAATTAGGTAGCTGTGTAGAATCGCAGTACATTCTTATTACAATCAAATTAATATTTAACCCGGCCTCGCGTGTTATTTCTTAGATTATAATTAAGTATATTATTTCTACGTAGGTATCTATTACGTATCAAAAAAAACAATACAGTAAAATATAACAGTGATTGCGATGTGCATAAGCATTAAACAATAAGGATAATAAAGAACAAAACTCACAAGATTTTGCATCATTCATCTTATGATCTATAGATATTTAGAATTAAAATTAATATTATGATGATACTAAATAAATTTAGTAACAGGTAAAAATGAGTTTATTGCCATTTCAGTGCCGTGATACTTACTTAGGTATATCATGTGGCCGTCATCTCACATCTGGTTGAATCTGCTATTCGATTGAATGAATAGCGCGTTCATTTAATGACGACATTCATGCATAAGCATTCCTTCACCTAGGTATTTCATTATAATATCATGTAACTCCTAAATGTTAATTTATTTCATAAAAAACGAAAGGAACTTTTTATCCAATCGGGTGTCCCACTTGTGACACCTCAGACATTTTTTTTTACAATGGTTTCCTTTTATCATTTCATTTTGTTGAGCTAGTTTCTCGATTGGTTTTTGACATTATAAATTAATATCATTAATTAACAATATTAAAAATAATATTACGTTTTTATTGAATTCTTTTTTACAAATTTCTAAATAATTAACTAAAAATTAGGGGATAACATGTATATATATATATTATATATTGTATAATATGTCTTCTTCCTGAGGTTGAAAGTTTGATCAATGGTCATGCCTTAAATAAGAAATACATTATAATATTGTCCTTAGAACCGTCATTTTCGTAATGATTTATAAACCGCAATGCCTAGTTATATGAATGCTCTTACTGCCTATGAAATTACGTGCCTATGTACTTCCCTAAGTACATAGGCCTATGTACTTCACTAAGTACATAGGCACGTATTGATGCATACCAGTCTAATAGAATCACTTTGTTACTGCTCCATAACTAGATGAAAGCATTTCGAGGGTAAATAATGAGATTTGCGTCGTAGTGACAGTGTCGGCCTGCACTATATTGTTCAGTAATTCAGTTACCTTATTGAGAGGATTGTTTACGTGGAATCTAGTCGTGCTAACACTGTTTTCCTGTCTTCATTATTGGTGTTTCACGATTTAATTGATGTTTCACAAGTTGTCCTGTGGGTACTGAAGCCATCGTTAAGACTATATCGGTACTTATGTACTGTACCTATTAGAGGCGAAAATAATGTGTTAAGTTTAAGTTATTCAGTTAATGAGGTACCTTGACTTACTTGACTTAATGTCCTGTGGCCCCTATGTGGGGCAGAGGGCGTCCACAGTGCGCCGCCATCGCGTTCTGTCTTGGGCTACGCTCTTCACCTCCTGCCACGTCAACCCAATCGCCCTAGCCTCCGCCGCCACCGATCGTCGCCAGGATTGCCTAGGACGGCCACGCTTCCTTTTTCCTTGCGGAGTCCATTCCAGGGCTTGCCTAGGTATATGTGAGGTATTCCTTCTGAGGTTGTGGCCGATCCAAGTCCATTTTCGACGTAAGATTTGACATGATATAGGAGTTTCATGGCAGCGTTCCAATAGATTGTCGTTGGATATCTTGTCTGGCCAGTGGATTCGCAGTATTTGGCGGAGGCATCGGTTGACGAAGACCTGAAGTCTATGCGTGATGTCTTTGGTCACCCTCCACGTTTCACTCCCATATAAAAGGACACTCTTTACGTTGGAGCGAAATATTTTAAATTTCACTCCACGCGTTAGCTTCTCCGATTGCCATATGGGTCGTAGCTGCGCGAAGGTTGCCCTTGCTTTGGCGATTCTCGAAGTGATGTCCTCTTCGGTTCCACCGGAATTAGACACAATACTGCCGAGGTACGTAAATTGCTGGACACGCTTTATTTGTTGTGGGCCTAAAGTCAGTGGTTGTGGATTTCTCCCCTCAGTGCGCATTTCCTGGGTCTTTAGGGTGTTAATTTTTAGTCCACAAACAGCAGCTTCACGTTGAAGGTCATCAAGCTTGGACTGCATGTCAACGTGTTTGTGACTGAGCAGACACAGGTCATCAGCGTAGTCCAGGTCATCCAACTGGTCGGTCAACCCCCACTCTATACCGCGTCGCTTACCTTCGTTGACTTTATGCATTATGCCATCTAGTACCACCAGGAAAAACAAGGGGGATAGCAAACAGCCCTGTCTCACACCTGCACTCACACCAATGTCATCTGAGATAAGTCCGTCATGTGTGACCTTACATACGTAACGCTTGTAGATAGCTCTCAGCAAGTTTATTATTTTATCTGGGACGCCTATTTCGCTGAGTCGGCACCAGATGCTGGACCATTGAACTGTGTCGAAAGCCTTTTCGAAATCGACGAATGTGAGGTAAATATCACGTTGCCATTCTGATGCTTCCTCCAGTATGATTCTTAAAGTGTTGATCTGGTCCGTACATGAACGGTTAGGGCGAAATCCAGCCTGTTCTCTTCGCAGGATAGGTTCTACAGCTTTCATCAGTCTATTAAGTAATATCCTGGAATCTAGTCGTGCTAACACTGTTTTCCTGTCTTCATTATTGGTGTTTCACGATTTAATTGATGTTTCACAAGTTGTCCTGTGGGTACTGAAGCCATCGTTAAGACTATATCGGTACTTATGTACTGTACCTATTAGAGGCGAAAATAATGTGTTAAGTTTAAGTTATTCAGTTAATGAGGTACCTTACTTAAACAAAATTACCTATAATTAGCTACGTGCTGCTATTTATCTGCGCTTCTGAAGGCGCCAAATTTTCACACTAATTTCATCATCTTTGAAGTCCGGTAGGTACTTCAAGTGGAAATGGTTCCTTTCCAATTCCAAACATTTGTATAGGTAATAAACCTATACTATAATTAGGTTTAAAGACATTTATTCCCATTAAGACATGAAGTCACTTACACGAGAAACTTAATTTTAAACATAGGTATATATAAAAGTTATCATTCGTTAGGTAAAGACTACTCTTTACCTAATTTATGTACTTCTTTACCTAATTTATGTACTTAAATAACCTACGTTATTTAAGTAGATACATAAATTAGGTACTCATTCATTGCATTCAAAGTTTGAGCGTGTGGTCTTCCATTATGTATTTCGCTAATTGTTTTTTAAATACAATGAATGAGTTTACACTTTTCAATTTGCTTGGCAATCTGTTATAGAATAATTGTGCTCCCTTTTATGTTGCCGTTCGCCTTCCATAATTCGTTCGGAATTCGGATCTTCGGGAGGGCAAGAGGGTAGTGGCGATTTAATGTTGAGAAAATTATGTTTGTATTTATGTTTTTATGTAGTGCTTTGTGGATGAACATACACGTATTATAAAAGTATAATTGTTTTAAATTTATTATTTTAGTACCGTCGTAGATTTGATTTGTAGAGTTTGTAGATAATGGCCTATATTATATATACACACCGGCACAATTAGCGGAACAAAAAAAAAAGTGAGACTATGAGATAATAACGCATATATTTGACGAAAATGTAATTAGACACAAAATAACAAGTTGATTAACATCTTTTAACAACGACTTTGAAAAGTCTTCGTTATTTTTTATTGAAAAATTAAGAAATTTGAAATAAGTAAATGAAATTTTTAGATGATTATGAACCATCACAAAAAAATAAAAAAAGTAAGCATTAAATGATTTGACAATAAAATTAAAGCAAAATTAATAACGAGTGTTTCCCCCTCTATCTCTGATTACGGTTTCCATTCGTCTGGGCTTGCTACAGATTATGTTATCGATGATTTCTTGAGGCTACCGCTCCCACTTCTCAAGTAATGCGTTTCCAAGTTCATTCAGATTGTTGGGGGGGTGGCATTCTGGATTTAACCCTTCTTTTTAGCAAGTCCCAGACGTTCTTTATCGGATTCATATTGGGGGAATTTGCTGGCCACTGCATCACCGGTATACCTACGTGGCTCAGATATGCCTGTACCGATTGTGCACTATGAGCACGAGCATTATCTTGCATTAGAATAAAGTAGTCACCAATAAATGGGACAAATGGTACAACATGTTCTTCTTAATTAATGTCTCTGATGTATCTGTCTGATCTCCTGTGACTATCAATAACTCCGTGCGAGCTCTCAAACATATCCCTCCCCAAACCATTATCGAGCCGCCAACATAAGCCACTGTGTGTTCAAAATTAGACTATATTTGGCGTTCTCCTCTGTGTCTCCATATTCGCTGTCTCCCATTGATCTGTTTTAAAAGAACTCTGCACTCATCAGTAAAGAGAACCTGCTGCCATTCGTTCAAATCCCAGACGATGTTCTCGCGTATCGGTTTCTGTTCCGCTAATTGTGCCGGTGTGTGTATATATAAGTCGAAAACGGTAAAGACAATGTAAAAGATAATTCTTATCCTTGAAGTTTCAGGTCTATTATTTCATTTTACGAGTGTAAAACACACAGTCGTGCTAATAAAGGCTGAATTATTTAGAAAATGAGACAAAAGACAAACAAGTTTAGTTTTTATAAAATCTATTATTTATTCCATGGCAATTAGTACATAATTCAGTGAGTAGGAAAATTTATAGAAAATTGAACTAATATTACCTATAGTAGAGATAATTTGTAGCATTAAAATTTCTCGGAAAGATCTGTAACCCTCATTATAATGGCCGTTATTAAAATCTACTTAAATGTAGCTGTTCAAAACATATTGTACACTGTATTTGTATTGTTTACACCTACGAATAGGAAACTGCTGATTGTTCATTAGCATTAGTACAGATCCCAGATTGCGAACGTCAACAAGGACTTCTTATCATTAGATTTAAGAGAATAATATTTCTGAGCTAAAAAATCGATAGCTGAAGCCCATTTGATTCGGAAACCATTATTGGTTTTACATAATGGTATTTATACATAATGGTCGGTAGGTATAATAGGTATGGTACCTAAATATTCAAAAGAAGAAAAAATAGGTGGCATATTTATATTTAAAAGTCTAGTTAAAATATTAACTGATAAAATTAGGCTTTATCAGTTTTATAAGAGTTGTAAATAGTTGAAAAATAACTTGTTATATGACTATTGATGTGTGTGTTGACCTTTGCTAGTTATTAAATGCTTAAATAAATAAAGTTTCAAGTTCCAAATAAATTTATTAAGAACTTAGAATTGGGTTAGCTTATTTTAACTTAATAAATGCTCATTTTGAGCATCACAAAATATTAAATCAACTTCTATAGGCACTTGTAATAATATGTAAATTGTGAATTACAGATGCGGTTTGCTGTTTCTAAAGAAATAGAGCTATTCGAGAATTCGTTAAAATTTCCATTCATTAAAGGTTGTTTGCAATTCATTCCTATTTGTCTCGGTATATTCTATTGCCTACACTTAAATTTATACTTTTAAACAATAAAATACATGCGCTGTTCAATTAGTGAGTTGTCTTAGTACTTATTCATGGAACATTTTACATTAGTCATTAAATATCACGTGTCTATAAAAAGGAAATACTTTTCTTTTTTATTTACATCATAGTATGTATATTTATATTATAAAGATAACCTGTAGAAATATACATTATTCCTAAATATCTATTATATTAACACATAATATCAATATCTGTTATATACTATATTGTGTGACAAAATGTATGGCTCCCTGTACCACCTAGGTAACTTTTTAGAAATAAGCCGAATCTCCTTTATCCACTATGTTTATAAAAGTCATCAAAAACTGTCCAGCAGTTAACGTGGGTGTAAAAAAATTACAGAGAAAATTTACTTTATCTATGAAGTTCTATACAATTTTTCCAATTAGAATAAAACAAAGAAATCTATTTTAAATATCTTTGTAGGAGCAACGATTAAAACCATACTTCCACGTGAAGGAAGTCAATTTGCATTTTTATTTATTATGGAATTAGTGAGGTAACTTCTCGATTATATAATTACATCTTAGCTATTATTTTCCATGAAGCAGGTATTTATTAGCTGATCGTGTTGATTAATTCCATATTAATAAACATTGTACTTGATCTCTCTTTATCCTTTTTCTTTGAAGAGTTTTAAATTCAGACATCATTTATGAATATTCAGTTACTAGACAATGCTATACAACTAGACACACCTAAAAATATATTTTAAAATAATATTTAGTGTTTCCTGTAAGACCATTGTAAGACATATTATATTATACCTATTGTATTTAAACTGTATTCGTCACTACGATCATTAAAATTTGAAATTGTAAAAGTTATGTTAGGTACTCATATTTCTTCTACATATTTGCGTAGGTAACTACATATTATGTAATATGTGTCTCTAAAATAATTACTTACGGATTGAATTGAATTTTTAAATGAATTTGAGCGTTTAGGAATTTTAAAACAATTATTTATTTCTTGCTTCTATTGCAGAAACGATAACATTATCTTTGTAAAGGTGCCCATATTTTTAAGGTCTTATTTTTGTTTTTAAACTGGTATCTGATTTCATCATACATATTTATTATTTAAATTGGTAGCAGTAGATATGAATAGTGTCTTATGGCATGCGTTATTTTTGCTAAAGTAGGTACCTACTTATTTATGACATCGAACGAATGAACGAATATATTTGAAATACTTACCAAATGCAAAATATATGGGTACCTATAGGAAAAATAATTGTAGTACGTACTGTATACAAGATAATATTTGTATCAAGGTTCTAACTTAGATTTAAAAGAAATTGAGAATATCACTAAAGAATATTTTGTAATTATGTAATTCTAGATTATTAATAGTACCTAAGTATTTGAGCAAGTTTTGAACACGAAATGAAAAATAAAATTAAACAGTTTTTGGTTAACATTGTAATCGGTATAACATTGTGATAAAATAATCTAAATTAGATCTTAATAATAAAGCTATGAATTACCTAATTATTCATTTAATGCAATTCCGGGATTTTCTATCCCACTTTTCTCTTTTCTATGTCGTACACAGTATGAAAAGTCCCAGATTTTTAAATGCCTAACCATTTCCTCAGCATCATCAAATGTTTGAGGCATTTCTCTATTCGCTGTTTCTGGTAAAAATAAAGCTGTTAAGGCCCCTACTATACAAATACACGCTAATATTACTAATGGCAGCCACGATATATAGACTTCTAAATAAACAATATAAGGAGAAATAATAAGAACTATAAAACTACAAATGTGAACGATAGACGTGCCAGACGCTCTCACAGCAGCCGGAAGAATCTCTGGAATCCATTGCATGGATATATTGAATGCCATATTTAACATAAATCTCATTATAAAAGCACAAACGAGAGATGGCCAACCAGAGAAAAACGTTGTCATTACACTAAATATCGCACAAATCGTTAGCAACACAAACATAAGACTTTTTCTCCCGAATATATCCATAATAAAACCGACTATGAATGTTGATGGAAATTCAGTGAACGATATCAATGTGAAAGAAATGAAGAAGTCGAAATCTAATTGTTTAATACTCCTGAATAATGCATCAAACGTTACTGAAACGCACGTGTACTGAAGAATAATAATAAGAAAAGCTCGTCTTAAAAATGGTCTTTTCAACACTTCTAATATGTTTATGTCTTTGTCTTCTTCGCATTGTGCAGCACTGGCTTTAAACCTTTCGATTAGGTCTTTAGGGATCGTTTTTTTATTTATTTTCGCTACTCTTTCAGCTTTACTCACAGCTTCATCGACTCTTCCTTTAGAGAGTAACCACTTTGGGCTTTCGGGAAGGAATACCGGGGTAAACAATGAAAACCCAATCGGCACTGAAGTAACTAACGCTGCAATTTTCCAATGTCCACTAGCTAGAACAATCCAAGGGAGCACAACGAGTGCCAAACTGTAAAATATCGCAAAGGATACGTTGGATATAACACTTCTATGCTTTGGTACTATAAACTCTAAAACAATTAAATATGCCATATTTCTGCAACTGTCATAGGCGATGCCAGTAAAAAATCTATAGGCCATAAAATCATATAAGTTCGTCGATAAGACACTCAAAGTACCGAATATACAGCCCATCATGTTACTGATAATCGTAGCTTTTAAACGTCCATAACGGTCAGCTATAAAGCCAATAAAAAAACTTCCTACTATGGAACCAACGAAAAAGGCTGATTGAGCTGTAGCTGGATAGCTGTCCTTATCACACACCCAACCCATTTCACTCGTGATTGTTGGATATGGTATTTCACTTTTGTTAAACTCCCATCCGTTCTGACAGGGAATAGTTGGCCACGTATTGTTTGGCGTCTGCGCAGTGTGCAGCACGTTTGTCCAATCGACATCATATGTCCTACATTTGGAGTATCCGAATCGTGTCATATCGTCTGGAGGCGCGACTAACGATCTCCGTTCCATCGCAGTTAAGTTTTCCAATTCTGGAACCCAGCACCAATGGTTCGGCGAAACTTCAGTCAGAAAGAGCTGTGTAAAATACACAAACACGACGAAAGTGTAGAAAGGGAACATAGCCAGCGCCATTAATATTTGGTATCGACCAAATTCACCGGACGCTGTCAGTAGAGCATCAAATTCCACCCTGTCTTTAATGTCTCTAGCCATTATTTGATTATATTCACTTATTCACTGTTTTAATTAATAAGAGGATTATAGATTCGCTCCACTAAACTAACAAACGTCCAATCATCGGGCGTCATAAGATACGACTGAGGAGTGAGGTTATAAGGTAAAAATTATACAACTACGTTAATATGTATATTTGTTTATGCCCTTCACTGTGAGGGGTTCTGTATTATACATAAAAATATATAAAGTATGTATTCATTATTAACGACGGCAATTATGACAAATGTCCTATAATTTCGGTTTGCAGTCTGATAAATGATAAGTATTACCGATAAAAATGCAAATGAACTAGAGAATTAAATAAATTTTAATTTAAATAGCTGTTAAACAATAATTTCTGAATAATTAATGTTTTAAATATACATAGTTAACAAAGATCGCATTTATGATTTGAATCCGTATGTAACATAACGCAAGGGACATGTTTAAAAGAACTAAGGCATTTATATTATTAAATAATAAATGCAAAAATGATCATCATGGATATCATAACATTAGTCACTAGGAACAGGTTTGATCAATATCATGTTTGTTTGATATTATACTAATGCAATATTTAGAGTATTTAAACTTTCCTTATCACCATTTTTCATAGAACTACGCAGTTTACACACAACACCTACGAAACATAAGTAGATATGATTAAAGGATAAACTTTTTTCTTAATTAAATAACTGTATAAAGGAAAGGCTTGTAATTTGAACTTAAAATTGCAAATGAAATTGAAATTTCAAGTGTTATTTTGTTTTTAATTTCCGGTGCTACTTACATACTTATTACTTTTTTTTTTCATTTTCATGAACACAAAAAACAAACGTCAGGGCTTAAATTCCGTTTTACCAACCTCAAATCATTTATTTATTCGATATCTTTAGGAAATAGATAGCAAGTTAGCAAATTTTCTATTAATCTATCTATGATATATCGATGGAACATAAATGATATAATATATATACAATTTGCATAATATAATAACTAGGCCAGTTATGAATCAATTTTATTTTATATATTTTTCTTGTTGTTATTTATTTGGGTCTTAATGGTTTTATTGGTCATTAAATTTCCATAATTTCTAAAATTATATAATTTTTTGAGTTTCCTTTTACTACACATAGGTATATTAAAATATTTACGTATTATTATTATAATTTCGTATCCTTAATAGTCAATTGGAATTTTATGACTATTATTGAGTAATTAACCTCTTGTTAGTTTGTTATAGTTTCTTTTTTTAATTTGATGGATCATTAAAGCGAACCTAAATCTATATCATGCACATTATTGGTATACAAAATGTACTGAGTATAATCCTTATTGTCGATATATTTACATTTCTTTAGGTATTTTTAAAGATATATATTTTTATTTTATCTTTACTGTAGTCGAATAGGAGTAGACCATAAAAAGTTCACGATACATGGACACTCATGGACAATTATATAGAATCTACATAAAAATATTTTTTTATTAAAAAATAAATTTTCTTAATCACTTATCATATGCGAAACATTTAAGGTAAATACTTGGCTATAGCCAAA
The DNA here is from genome assembly GCF_905220415.1 of Colias croceus. NCBI lineage: Eukaryota > Metazoa > Arthropoda > Insecta > Lepidoptera > Pieridae > Colias > Colias croceus. The sequence goes on along the minus strand of NC_059543.1, from coordinate 4,709,737 downwards.
CCTTGGAGCACACTAACCGAATGAAAACATGTTTATTTATGAGGTTTTAGGTTTATCAAGTTCGATGTTAACACATTTTAGCTTGACTGTGGTCATGGACAATATAGGTTTATGACCCTTATAATAATATAATATTATGTAGTATATAATAATTATTATATCTGAAACGGTAGGAAGCACTTAATACAAGAACTACTTGTACCTCGTCAATTTTCATAAGTATTATTTTTATGAAATATTTAACTATTCGTATAAAATGACGGGCCTGATAAAATTTTAACCGAGACTGTATAATTGTATATTGCACTTATCATACTTATTATTTTATATATTTTATATGAAACTAGCTTCTAGCGTTAATACGTTTATAAATATTTAATTTCCTTTTATAATATAAAATAAAAATAGTAATTATTTTTAGATATAAAGTAAGTACAAAATGTTATCAATGAAAACGGGTTATTGATTCGTTTTGAATTTGTTAGACTGTTAGTTAGACGAAAAAATAGACGGATGATATTTTTTTTTAATTTATTGCTTTTCAAGGATAGTTTCATTATTATTTACATTCTAATAAAACCGGCCAAATGCGAATCGACATATATATCGAAATATCTGTGCGTCAGTGCTGAGACGTTGTTTTGTATTGTTATGTAATTTTGTACATTCTGAATATCCTGTAGGTTTTGATACATAAAGAAACTTTTGGAATAATTTTTAATTTTAGACTGTCTAGTAACTAAAAGCGAAGTAGGATGTTGTTTTGACAGCAGTGTGCATATGAAATAGATCAATATTTCTTATAGATTCCATATGAATTTCTTTTTATGTGAAGCTTACCATAGTACATTAACGTATCCAAATTAACTTTATTTACATACATTTACATTACGGTTTTTGATATTAGCCTAAACAAACATACAAATATACAGAATTCATTGCTTATGTAAATACATATTGATAGTTTTATAAGCACTTATTCATAGTTTTATTCATATACTAGCTTCCGCCCGCGACTCCGTCCGCGAAAAATTAAGAAAAGTTAAGATTTATTTTTTTTCTACGTATTTTTCCGGGATAAAAAGTATCCTATTTTATGCCCAGGATAATAAAGTATAATTACACCAAGTTTCATCGAAATCGAACTGTTAGTTTTCACGCGATGCCTGAACATACAGACAGACAGACAGACAGAAAGACAGACAAAAAATTTTTTAATCACATATTTGGGTTTGGTGTCGATCCAGTAACACCCAATGCTATTAATTATTTTTTCAATATTTTCAATGTACAGAATTGACCCTTCTACAGATTTATTATATGTATAGACACATGTAAAATATTGCACACGTATGTAACCTATGTAACCTTTATACGTGAAAATTTCATTTGACGCAATTCGAAATACACGACCGTAGAGAAAAATAGATAGACGAAAATTCCAATTTAATTGATTCAGAGCTGTGTAACAGTCCACTTTTGTCAAATATCAGATTTATATAAAAGCTGTATTTATTTTGTACTTTTAATTATATTTTGTTCTTTTATTTTTAACGTACATTAATTATTTAAAAGTGACAATGAGTTTGTATTATTTGAATCAGAACACTTTTGTAAAAAATTGTGAAAATAAAAAAGCTTCGTAAAATTTAAAGGACTATAGGTAATTTAATGTAAGGTGAGTCGGGGTAAGACCGGACGGATTTTAGACGTATTGAAATAATCTAGCAAAAGCCCGATTTTCTCAGCACTAGTTCAAGATTTACTACTTAAAACTGATATAAATGACAATTCATTTAGCATCGCTTTGCTCTACAATAAGTTTATTCTTATAAACTCAACGGTTTCTGATTTTAGGGCGTTTAAAAACAACACTTACTTTTTTATGACTATGGTAAATAAAAAAAGTATTCTTGAGGGTAAGTTCGGACATGCTTTTAAATGCACTTCTATTGAATATAGCATAAGGTCGATAAAAAAAATATATCCGATCTTTTACGCTCTAAAATAAGGTCGATAAAAAAAATATATCCGATCTTTTACGCTCTAAAATGATTTTTTGACGATTTTTTTTGAAATCCACTTTACAGGCGCGCGGCTCGTCGGAGCCACGCCCAGAACCTGAACGTCTATGCAAAACAAAATGAAGTCGTACAGAATTTTGCCCCCGTAAATAAATATGCTCATATTCGCCGAATTTTTGATGTTTACGTTCTTACCCCATGTCCGGACTTACCCGTACTCACTATAACGCTGATAAAAAAAAATGATCACAACATTGAACAATCATTTAACATTTTAATATTCACCACACTAGTAAACCTTTTTCGATTTATAGAAAGCAACCGGTGAGTACATAAATGGTTTTCCTAATTCCCTGCTAAATGGATTCCTTTATATTTTAACTGGAAAAGTCAATTGAAACTTTGTTCAAATATTGGTTCTTGCATTCGTGGGATATGGAACCGTATACCTAACTGTTTCACAAATCGACTTTTCTAAAGCTAGGTAAGACTTTGGAGATTGCTTTCAAGGAAAGAGGCTTTTTCTTTTTTAGTCTACTCGAAACCAAGAGCTCATTTACGATTAAAATTTTTAAAATGTCATTTGTAGGGTTCACCGTGGCCGTGCAATATTATTATAAAATTATGAATGATATTGTAATATAGGTAAGTACACACTTATGTTATGCAGAGAACGCATAGTATTGAAAGTGAAACATAACAAGTGATAACTGCGTTAAAAACAACCGACTTCAAACTTGCACTTGCAAAATTTACAAATACCTACAGACAAAAATGCTCATAAAATAAAAACTACTGGGCCTATCCCAATAAAATTTTTATGGGACCAATTCGACACCATCCCGCATCGAACAAAAAAAGAATCACGTAAATCGGTTCAGAAACCTCGGAGTAATCGATGTACATACATAAAAAAAAAACAATTCGGCCGAATTGATAACCTCCTCCTTTTTTTTGAAGTCGGTTAAAAATCGCTTTCCGCTGTCTGTCTGTCTCTTTGTATGCTGACAGCGGGAACTAAAAAGTAAGTAGGTACGCAATGGATTTTGATGCGGATTTTCTAGTAGATATTTTTGATCTCGTTTTAGTTTGCGTTTTAGTTTTTAAAGCGGTCGAAGACGCGGGTGAAACCCAGTATATTTTAACAGAGAGCAAACCTCAATTTTAATACTACCTAGTTTTGATATCCCAAAGGTTTTGTTATTTGTATAAAACTATGTTTTATTTACTAAACTTCCCTCGTGTGAAAATAACCAACTAGAACGCTACAATGTTTGGAATTAGTTTTTCAACTTATTTCAGTTTTTATGCTTAACCTCATTCGTGTGTTTTTGTAATTGTATTTCATGTTTTGTTAAATTCCTAAACACAGTATTTACGTTTCATAGTAAATTCTTTTGAAACACTATTACAAAATTCATAGTTGTTATAATTTTAAAGATATCACTTGAGAATTTTTATCGAAGGAAAAATGAATTTATGGATAATCAAAGAAAAATTCACAAAGAAGAATAATTTTGTTGCACTAATTAAAAAGCTATGATAATTTTCTGCGGCACGAAATACTGTAACTCTCATTTCAGTTCAGGTTATTTCCTTAATAATTATCTAAATTACATTTTAATGACAAATTACGATTCCATGATTTCTAAGATTGTTTCAATCGCGACAGTTTAATAGTCATTTGTATTGAGATATATTTTACCGTTTTCAAACAACAATAAAATACTTTTTCTTGCTGTTTCTATCGATCAAGATGTTACATTACGATCATATTAATTATAATTCATAACCTTATATTTGTTCCGGCTACGGGAACATTGGCCTCCTATGAGGGTTTATGATAAGGTTCATAATTTGTCAAAATGTAGATACATATTGCTCACATTTCATTACTAAATTTATGTTTAACATTTTTACGGTGTACTTGAAACATCAAACCGAATATGTTGTAGCAGTTTCTGTGATCTGTGGTTGTAGCGTATGTTATAACATACATCGAGATATATGTACTTAACATATAATATTTTATGTATTGGTACACGTCTAACCAAACCAATATGTTTACAAAGAGTACCTAAATGCTTCAATTTTCTTGTCAAGGAGATTGAAAGATTGCCATAATATTTCGTTGAAAATCATGTAATGACGTCTTCTTCTTCATCGAGGTATTTTAATTTCGTATAAAATAAATTAGTTATTACGTTTCTTTATCCATCGTTTCTTGATATTTTAAAAGTTAATAAAAAATTACCCACTCGCCCAAAACATTGATTTTGGTTTGTTTAAATAACTTTTAATTAGGTACCTATTGTTTGTCTTTTCGTCAAATTTATCCTTGCTTTTATTTTGCGTACGTATACATACGTTCTTTGTTTGAATTAAAGTAAATTGTTGAAACCCGTTTATAAAAAAAAAATAATACTAAGAAATGTATTTAATCATCATAAAGTACAATTAATTTCCTATAGAAAAATAATAGATTATTATAGGAAATATTATTTATCGGTAGTAAGAACACCTCTATACAATTTTAAAGTTTACCTGTGAATTATTGTGGTCACGACTTCGAATTATACGCTAATAGCCTAATATAAATATAACATAGTATATTCGTGGCAATTTAGTTGGATATTTCCTTATTCATGTCGTAACGAATGAAGTGCCATTAGGCTGATATATTTGGCTAGTGACACCGAAAATCCAGTCTTGTCAGCTGATGTAAGTCTGAGGTCGTAAGATCTTTGATCGATAGAACCATGTTCAATATACTGTGTTAACAATCTTATGTGAAAGATAATGTGCTATCGCCTTTAGTTTGTTTTCATGAAGTACTATGTTCATTGTTCAGTCTATTTTATTTTTTTTTGCTTCTGTTTTGAGGTGTTAACAATCTTATGTGATAGATAATGTGCTATCGCCTGTAGTTTGTCTTCATGAAGTATGTTCACTTCAGTCTATTTTTTTTGCTGCTGTTTTGAGGGGTCTCAACTAGTTTGTACTAATATTGATAATTTTTACGATTTAAGAATAGGGTTGTAGGCAGATATGAATTATCATTTTAATTCATTTCTCTTTGCATATTACGCAACATTTTATGGTTTACTCTCAAAAACTTGCAACGTGTCAATAACGATCCCACCAAAAACATTTTCATGTAAAATGTTGCCAAGACGAGCCCATATGACTCGCACTGTCAAAAAGTTATCAGATCTCATGTAGAGCCAAGCTTCTAACACTACACGCCCTAACTCTACAAGGCCTAACTTCACAAACTCTACACCTTAGTCAAAATATGTGGCTTGGCCATTTCGCTACATTCACATCGGCGTAAGGTGAAAAATTAATTCACTGTTCATAACTTTTGTGTTATACAATAGTTCTTGTAGTAACGAACGGCCAAGCCACATATTTTGACTAAGGTGTAGAGTTTGTCAAGTTAGGCCTTGTAGAGTTAGGGCGTGTAGTGTTAGAAGCTTGGCTCTACATGAGATCTGATAACTTTTTGACAGTGCGAGTCATATGGGCTCGTCTTGGCAACATTTTACATGAAAATGTTTTTGGTGGGATTTCATTTCTTTTTGTAAGTTGTTTGTAACAAAATTTTATATGTCGATTAAACTTCTAATTTTTTTTTAACAAACATATATATATCTAGGGGAACCAAGTTTTAGATTATTAGATTAGACCTCTAGCGTCATCAAAATTTAATTTAAAATTACAGGTCTTATACAAACTCCCATCCCCTAGTTTAAGGGGATGGGGGATGAAAGTTACAAGTTTTATAATTTTTTTGTTGTTTGTGTGCTAATACTAGCTTACATACAAAATTTCAGCTTTCTAGGACATTAGGAAATACCATAAGAATTTTGATGATCATCAGTGAGTCAGTGACGAAATTAGCGTTTTTTAGATATAAATAAAATCTGAAGTATAAAAGCTAATGTCATTAAAACTTAATATATTCAATAAGTCCGCTATTGACAATATATCCCGAAAATTTTGTTGATCTAGCATAATCCAAACCCAAGTTATGAGGGTTCAAAAAAACGTCGAAGCGCTTCGAGAAAAGGTAGGTAGTGCCCGTCGCTTGATCGCTTGGCTCGTCTTGGCGGGGGCACTACCGTGCCCCCAGATATAGACGCGCATGTAATAAACTATTTTATAGCTTCGCTATAATCATCATAAAAAAGAAAATGCTTAAGACATTCTCACAAGGATAGAGTCTCTACGTGCATTCTTATCATAATAATTGTTTTTGTTTATTGCTCTATAATTATGTTCGTGTATTTTATTTGATTTCCTCTGTTGCAAAGTCTAATTATAAGTGTCGATCGAATGACCAACCAAGTAACTTTGCAGTTAATTACATTTGTGGACATTAATCATAGTTTTCTAAGCTAATTACTGTCACCAGTTCGTTAGTTTCGTCAGCTACGAACTATAAGTAACTCATTAACTCGCGTCTATAATTACCTACTCTCTTTGCAGAGTTTGTAGGGATTTCATTTTTCACAATGTTTTTAGTGATAGTTTTTGCATACAGTAAAATGGGAATATATATATAAGTTTAATGAAATAAAATCTTAATTTAAGGTTATATTTTTAAGAAGGACTAAAGTTTTTTATGCCTAAATTGAAATAAAATGTTTAAAAATAGGCTGAAGTAGGCGCTGATAAAATGTATTTTTTGGACCAGTCTATTTTTGACACTGTTTTATCGAGGTCGAGGTTTTCTCTACCAAATCGATTTTTGCAAGATTCGGTGTATTAATGAATTAATTGAAATAAAATATAAATGAGTTCACACATGAATTCAGTTTCAAAACACGGCAACAAAAACCGAATCTTGCTGAAGTTGAGATGCGATTTGGCGACTACAAACCGATCCGGTATACTGAGTGGTATATATGTATTATTTACAGATAAATATGCATTTTATTGCATTGATTAAAATTGCAGTAATAAGGGTGATACATTACGAGCGGTTTTCCCGCCGCGGGAATCCGCTCGCCAAAGCTGCCGCAGAACATCAAACTTCACGGGTCGCTGTTTATCACTGTTTTCTGTTCATTTGAATATCACGGGCGAGCGCCAAGGTCCCGCGCCGAATGACGTAACGTAGCAGGAAACCGCCCGTGTAGTTTACCGGTTATTGGCGACGCGGACGGTTTGACGCTGCATGCGGCGCCGCGGCGCGGTCGTATTTGTACCGCCGCGCCTGTGAAACGCGACGGGAAACCGCGCAGTGTAGTATGCAGCATACAACTTTCATATTAAGTTGTGACTAGGTTCAGAAACGGATTCCCGCGGCGGGAAAACCGCTCGTATAGTATCACCCTTACTACTGGAAATAGATATTTAAGGTTGACTGTTCTCTCCTTGATCTTACAAGAGTATCTCGTTACATTGGACATCCAGCATATATAACTACTACCTACCTAAAGTATATAAACGTCACTTGTCAATTGGACAAAGTTCTATAAATAGGGTTAGTCCCTTGATGTTCGGACTCTATCTAATTGATACCCTTCGCTTGTTAACAGTCATAGTAAGCTGTGATTTGTACTTCCGAGTCTCTGGAAATCGATGAACTGCGCCTCTTATTTCTAATCTATTTGTAGCTATTCCCGGCTAATTTCCCGTTTACTTTGAGATACAATTCATAGTTCAATATGAATGAAATTGCTTTGTATGAATATTTTATTTTTATATGATAACGAGATGGAAAATTATTAAGGGCCCTTAACCTTTTTGCGTCCGAATATGCAAAACATTGAAGCGAATCCGAGTGTAGATATTTTGTAGGTAGCTACTCGAAATGATTTGGAATAAGTACATGATATCAGTTTTTGCAAAAATATTGTAAGTAAATAAAGTGAATATATGCTTTATTATAATGATGAGTAAGAATACTATTGGAACTTTAGTAGGTAATTGAAATTAAGCGACAAAGGCAAAGACCTATAATTGGTATTCAAATTAATTGTATAACTGTTGGCGTAGTAATTAAATCCTGATTGGTGTTAAATTGATGTCCACTACAGCAGAATAATCAATTAATATTGACCATAGATACCTACAACTTATTAATTACTAGCTCTCCGCCCGCAGATTCGCCCGCTTTATCAAAATATTAAGAAATAATATACTAATACCACAGATTAGTTAATAAAGAGTTAAAAGTACCTAATACCTTCTTCGAGAAGGTAACAAAAAAATGTATCTAAATGTATATAAAAAGATAACATACATAGGAAGGTACAGAAAGCGTCAGCAACTTTGTTTTGTACTTGTATACTTAATATAATATTTGTATTTGTTACATTAATACTTATAGATATTGAATATTGATAATGTAAGCAGTAGTTTCTGTAAATGAATATATTATTGTAAATGCAGGGCCGGACCGTGAACTTGTGGGGCCCTGGGCTGAAACTACCCAGGGGCCTTTTTTTTTTTGGAAATGTTTATATTTTCTTAATACAGGGTGGACCAAAAGTCCGTTTAAATTTGAATCGGTAGCTGCAACAAGCAGCGACAACGGGGTGGGGCAAGAGGGGTACGTAGGGCTAGAGCGGCCTATGGGAATTCAGTACCATGGAGTCGTTCAGCGACGAGCAAATTGCATTCTGTGTGCGCGACTACTACCGCAACAGCGATTCTTTCACGCTAGCGCTACGAAAACTTTGCGTTCATTACAACATACGGCGTAAAAATGAAGCTCCGCCAGTTCAATTGATTAGGAAATGGGTACAAAAGTTCGAGGAGACAGGTTCAAGAATGAATCAACCACGATCCGGCCGACTTAGAACATCAAGAGACCCCGGAAACGTAGAGCGTGTAAGAGCGTCTGTTCGTGAAAATGCTGTTACAGTGAATACAGAGCGGTATATTGCCATGCTACAGGACTTTTTTACACCAACGCTACAGGAATTCGATGGTTTTAATCAGCGAACGTGGTTTCAGCAAGACGGGGCCACATGCCACACTTTTAATGACTCACTAAGCGCTGTTCGTGAAATTTTTGGACAAAAGGTGATCTCTAAAAGAGGTGACATTAACTGGCCGCCTCGTAGCCTCGACCTATCCCCAATGGATTTCTTTCTATGGGGATACCTTAGAAGTAAAGTTTTCAACAGTAATCCGGTGTCTCTTGATAAATTAAAAGTCAATTTTCGAATGGAAATGAGAAACATTTCACGAAACACTTGTGAGGCCGTCATTGAAAATTTTTGCTCCAGATTGCAGCAGTGTCAAAATAGTGAAGGATTACATATGGACGATGTGATTTTTAAAAAATAAAATCCCTATTTGTGTATTTTTTAAATAAATAAACAGATTTCATCTTGCTTAAATCGTTTCTTCTAAATCATCGTTTGAAATGTAAACGGACTTTTGGTCCACCCTGTACTTACTTTCGCAATTTGTTTATTTTAACATATTCAAATTAGATTTTAAATCGTTTTATTAATTCAGGAGTCTATCGCGGACAAACAAAGTACCTAACACGTAATTTTTTATACATTATTAGATAATAAAAAAATAATAAAATAATGTTATTCATCCATACTAATATTATAAATGCGAAAGTAACTCTGTCTGTCTGTCTGTTACTCAATCACGCCTAAACTACAGAACCAATTTGCATGAAATTTGGTATAGAGATATTTTGATACCCGAGAAAGGACAAAGGCTACCTTTTATTGCAAAATATGTACCACGGGCGAAGCCGGGGCAGATCACTAGTTTATTATAAATTAGTAAAAGAATCTGACAGTTATGTATTTAAATAATAATTTAGAAATTAACCTTTCTCCATTTTTGTGCTGCAAATTCTTTTATTGGTCATCACATTGCAAGTCTTTTGTTAGATCACAATGTAAATAAATATGTAAATAGTAGTAAAACGTAAATAGTTATATTATATTGACACCCTAAAAGTTGTCTCAAAACCTACATATGGTAGGGTCTAAGCAACTATTTAATTTCAAGGTCAAATGAAAATTCAAAATGAAAATTCCCGGAAAATGTCTGGAAAATATCCGGAAAATGCCTGGGAAATATCCGGAAAATGCCTGAGAAATGCCCGGAAAATGCCCGGAAAATATCCGGAAAATGCGTGAAAATGTCCGGGAAAAGTGTGGAAAACGCCTGGAAAATCCCTGGAAAATCCTCGGAAAATGCCAGGGAAAAGCCTGGAAAATATCCGGAAAATGCCAGGGAAATGCCCGGAAAATTCCCGGAAAATATCTGGAAAATGCGTGAAAATGTCCGGGAAAAGTGTGGAAAACGCCTGGAAAATCCTCGGAAAAGGCCTGGAAAATATCCGGAAAATGCCTGGGAAATGCGTGAAAATGTCCGGAAAATGCGTGAAAATGTCCGGGAAAAGTGTGGAAAACGCCTGGAAAATCCTCGGAAAATGCCTGGAATATCCTCGGAAAATGTCAGGGAAAAGGCTGGAAAATATCCGGAAAATGCCTGGGAAATATCCGGAAAATGCCTGGGAAATATCCGGAAAATGCCTGGGAAATGCCCGGAAAATTCCCGGAATTTCCCGGATTTCCAGGCGTTTTCCACACTTTTCCCGGACATTTTCACGCATTTTCCGGACATTTTCACGCATTTCCCAGGCATTTTCCGGATAAATTTTCCGGATATTTTCCAGGCATTTTCCGGGAACTTTCCGGGCATTTCCCAGGTATTTTCCGGATATTTTCCAGGCTTTTCCCTGGAATTTTCCGAGGATTTTCCAGGCATTTTCCGAGGATTTTCCAGGCGTTTTCCACACTTTTCCCGGACATTTTCACGCATTTTCCGGATATTTTCCGGGCATTTTCCGGGCGTTTCCCTGGCATTTTCCGGGAAATTCCCAGGCATTTTCCGGGTATTTTCCAGACATTTTCCGGGAATTTTCATTTTCCGGGAAATACCTGTATAGTAATAAGTACACCTCCCCTGTATTCCGGGGATTTCCAGGCATTTAAAACGCTTTTCCCGGACATTTCACGCATTGTCCGGATATTTTCCGGGAATTTTCCAGGCTTTTCCCTGGCATTTTCCGAGGATTTTTCCAGGCATTTTCCGAGGATTTTCCAGGCGTTTTCCACACTTTTCCCGGACATTTTCACGCATTTTCCGGATATTTTCCGGGAATTTTCCGGGCATTTCCCAGGCATTTTCCGGATATTTCCCAGGCATTTTTCGGATATTTTCCAGGCTTTTCCCTGGCATTTTCCGAGGATTTTCCAGGCATTTTCCGAGGATTTTCCAGGCGTTTTCCACACTTTTCCCGGACATTTTCACGCATTTTCCGGTTATTTTCCGGGAATTTTCCGGGCATTTCCCAGACATTTTCCGGGGTTTTTCCAGGTATGTTCCACTTTTTCCCCGGACATTTTCACGCAGGCATTTTCCGGGGACATCCGGAAAATGCCTGGCAATGCCTGGATAATTCCCGGAAAATGCCTGTAAAAGTCCCGGAAAATGCGTGAAAATGTCTGGAAAAAGCGTGGAAAATGCCACTTCAAATCTGCGAAGTAATTAAAGCAGAAAACCAAAAAAAGAAAAAGAAAGCTAAAATCTTTCATATTAAATGTATATGGGATATTCATATTTCATACTTAATGTATGGGTTTAAAGATAATTTTTTTGATATTTCTCGATTTATTTTTAAAAATTTATTACGGCCATTTTACTCATAAGGTTAAGTACTTTCGATATCAGTTTAAAGTTTTTTGTTATCTGTAATACTTACGGAAAAATCGCCTGTGCACACTTAACGATTACACCCTGTATAAGTATTTACAGACTTACAGCTGGGTATCTCGAATTCCGAGATTCTTACCTAATTTAACCTTACATGACTTGGCCATAACTCGTTCGGGCTCGTACATAAGAGTTAAAACGCATTCAATAACGCATTTCGTTAAAAAATGACAAATGTTTATAAGTATATAAATTTTTAATAGTACGTTGATAGTTATAAAAAAATTATTTCGGTGTTAGATAGCCCATTTATAGTGGAAGGCTATTATATCATCAGGCTAAGACCAACAGGATCTGAGCCACGTGAGTGAAATCGCGGGGCGCAGCTAGTTATTATTATGTATAACTACCTATATAAAATAACCAAATAGTTTCAATAAATGAGATTTATTTTCTATAAGTTGAAAATCAACATGCAAACATCCTTTTAGGTACATGTTAGCAAAAGTTATTGAAGTAGGTAGTTATGCGATTTTCATCAATTTTTTTTTCGAAAACCGACTACAGATTTTTTTTCAAATTATCGCCCATTGTTTTTATCGGGGTATGGGGGCCCTTTTAACCTCGGGGCCCTGGGCTGCAGCCCATAAAGCCCATGGGTAGATCCGGCCCTGTGTAAATGATTATATTATATTATTATAAATGATTATATATTAAATGATAATATTCCGTATTTTTCATTTTTCCGTTGGGTTTTGATTTAAATTGAAAGTTTAAATTTCTAGTCTTGTGTTTTAAAGATTTGTTTGTTAATGCATAAGCTATTTTTCTCTAATACCACATGTAGAATACTTTGATTTTTAAAATGGTCCATGTTTTTAATATACATATTATTTTAATAATAAATACGCTAAAAATATATTTTAATAATAAATACAGTACAAATACAAAACTACCAAAAATGTCGTCACATTACTGTATATTAGGTACTAATGTTAAGTTACATTAATAAACACTAACAAAATGTAATGTTTCTTAGCAAAAAGTTAAATGATATAAGTTTTCACTTTGATTTATTGACTTTACCTTCAAAAGTAATAAGTAAGTGGAACGGTTCCATCCTTTCACTGACCTGAAACCAGAGCTTTGTTTAAACAAGGGTTTCAGGCCAATTAATTTATCGAGCAGTGTAACCAATTTAGAAAATATATTCTTTGACGTAATTAACTTTGTAGGTATATGGTAGAATAGATAATAATAATTATTAGATATTACCTAGATGAATTTCACGATAGCATATTTTATTGATTACTTAAAGTCTAAGTAGGTAATCAATTTTATTCACCATTTTTTTTGTGTTTAACTTTTATTTTTTAAGAATCTGAGATGGGATTTCCCTATTGCACTGGTCAACAGTTATAATTAAGTTTTTATATTGTAATATTTTCTTATTGGTTTTACTTATATAAAATCGCTACATATCAATGAATATCTACTGCTTTACAAATATTTTCTCATCTATTTTGCACAGAACTCACCTGCAATCTTTTCAAGGGTTTTAACGTTCGAATTTTTGTATAGATCAGCAGAAATCATATTTACGTGTGTAAATTGTATATGAAAAAATTGTGTAGAAATATATTTATTCTGTATTTATTTAATACTAGATACATAATATTTTATGGAAGTGCTCTAGTGTCTAAAGAAGCCTTTAAAATATTTTATGCCTGTTCATTTATATTAGCAAATATTATGTGAATTGTGTCTAGCTAAATTAATATAATATCATATTGTGATTAAATTTTTATTAGTTTCAATTCAAATTAGTTTCGTTGTGCGTTATTGTGCATACGTGTACTTTTTAACGCAATAAAAGTTTTCGTCCTCCCAGTAAATGTTTTTATTTAAATGTTTATTTTCACATTTCTATAAAAAAAAGAACTTTTTTATGGATGTCATTTTATATTTGGTACTCAAATAGATCCAGGCGGTAATTGGATGTTGGGAAGCTAATGGACTATGAAAATCACTTTTTCCACGTAAGCACTTTGAGCTCTACATGCAGAACAAGGATAATAAATTCGCTGAAATATATGAAAGCGTGTTTTTGGAATTCTCATAATTCGTTTGTGAACCCTTTAATGAGGTTTCATTTTATTTCAGTCTCGTCGAAAAAACGTGTCTGCAAAAGGCAAGAGTTTTGAATGTTTATGCAAATTTTATTAGTCTTAGAAAATGCTTATCTTGTAAATACATTTTGTATATTATGAATACTATTTTAAACCCTTGTAGTCAGACTATGTTTAAGAAATATCAAGAAGTTGTTCTTGCGTATTTTAGATGTAAGGGTTGATTTTTCAATCGTTGGCTTAAACTAATTATTCATCGAATAACGTATTAGACTACCATTTCAAAAATATATTCTTATTGTCCGTAGGTATAGACAGTTTTGCAGGTGACATTTTAAAATGTTCTTGTAATATTGGACGGATAAATTTTAACCAAGGATTGAAAAATAGGCCGTAAAAGGAATATAAATAAAACATTTATATTATGGACTATGTTGGAAATAAAAGAACAATTAAAAAATACAGTTATGGAAGTGAAATGATTAGTGATAAGTAGTTAACGATATTTTGTATAATTTTATTAAATTCATCAATTTGCACAAACATATTCACATCGAAGAATTCATACATAAATATGTACAATGTACATATAATGTGTTATTATTTATTTATATTAAATAAAACATTTATATTATGGACTATGTTGGAAATAAAAGAACAATTAAAAAATACAGTTATGGAAGTGAAATGATTAGTGATAAGTAGTTAACGATATTTTGTATAATTTTATTAAATTCATCAAATTGCACAAACATATTCACATAGAAGAATTCATACATAAATATGTACAATGTACATATAATGTGTTAAGGGCACATTTTTTCTTGTGTGATAAAATTTATAAATACCTACCAACTTTATCTGTGCTGGTTTATGTATAATAATATTTAGACATAATATACAAAGTACGTCAAAGGGAGAAAGGGCGGTTAACGAGTTTCCATTAAATTTGGTACTTATAATAAAAAAGCCTTTTGCGACTTTGTTTTATTATTCATTCTAAATTACCTTTTCTACTCAGATATAGGGAACAATTTAGCTGTAGAGTTTAATCCGTAATTTACGTCCAAATCCACCTAAAGCTTTTATTTTACAAGCAATTATATTTATTTATGACTCTTCATTGTACATTTATCAGGATTTTTTTTTTATTTATTTGCAATCAAACATGGTTACAACACAACAGACAACTTACATAATATAAATAAATCTATACTAATATTATAAAGCTGAAGAGTTTGTTTGTTTGTTTGAACGCGCTAATCTCGGGAACTACTGGTCGGATTTGAAAAATTCTTTCGCTGTTATATAGCCCATTTATCGAGGAAGGTTATAGGCTATGTGTCATCACGCTACGACCAACAGGGTTGGAGCCACGGGGGTGAAACCGCGCGCAGCAGCTAGTGAATACATAAAATTGGAAAGTGTACAATAGGCGGCCTTATAGATTAAAAGCAATCTCTTCCAGGCAACCATAAAATAAAGGACATGTAAGATATTGGAAAAAATCGAGGATATAATATTTGCTTTATATAAAACTGTACATAAAAATTAATATATTGAACAATACAAAGTTATTAATAGCTTGTCTATGGAATAACACCACCCGCATGTATTAAACTTTATGTGAGCTGCTTAGATGACTACGAACCTACGAATATTCGATGTTCATTAAATTACACATTAAAGTAAATAAAACCTTTTTTAAACTACTTTTTCGTTGTGCCTGTAAATAAACTTGTTTCTCACACCGGCTTGGCATGGTCTAAATATTCTATGTCACTCAGGTATGTTTTAAAGTTATACCTACTCATGAAAGAAAAAAAAAACAACTAAATCGTTACACTATCCGATATTAAAATATAGATTCATTTTTATTAAGTACTAGCGGTCCGCCCCGGCTTCGCCCGTGGTACATGTTTACGTTTTTTCTACATAAGATCCATCCTCGTACTTCAAGAAATATAATAAAAAAAGAATTATCGAAATCGGTTCAGCCGTTCTCGAGTTATGCGCTTACCAACACATTTTGCGATTCATTTTTATATTATAGACTAGCGGTCCGCCCCGGCTTCGCCCGTGGTACATATTTACGTTTTCTCTATAACATAAGAACCATCCTCGAACTTCAAGGAATATTATAAAAAAATTAATTAACGAAATCGGTTAAGCCGTTCTCAAGTTATGCGCTTACCAACACATTTTGCGATTCATTTTTATATATAAGATTATTTTCTGGCTTAAGTAAAGAACAATAAAAGCAAAATTTTATTGAATAAAATCCTGTTTATTTTACTTCTTTCATTTGAAGTCTTCGTGAATATAAAAATATTATTAATATGTAATAAATTAAATGTTAACTTTTGCTTTGTAAAACTCTGGTCGGGTTCGTTGCCTGAGGGACCGGCCAAATTTTCACAAGAATAATTGTATTAAATTTTCATAATAATACGAATTCATAATACTTTCTTTCCTGTTTTATATTTTACGTATATTTGAAAATATTGAGGAAAATGCGGTAGAAGTTTCTAATCTAAATAAGAAAAACTTTATATTGTCATTTAAAAATTAAATAATATTCTACAGGATAAAACTAAACTTATTTTTAGAGAAAGTAACAAGTACATTATCGTAATACCTTATTTTACCTTCTCTCGAATATTTTAACCCATAAAATTGGATCTTATATTTGTATGGGTAGTGAATTTGTGGTTGTGATCTTATATTTGTATGGGTAGGTAGTGAATTTGTGGTAGTGATCTTATATTTGTATGGGTAGTGAATTTGTGGTAGTGATCTTATATTTGTATGGGTAGTGAATTTGTTTTCTAATTAATATTTTACACTTATCTTCAGCTAGGAGCAATAAAAGACATATATAATATGTTTATTGAACATAATAGTAATTTATTTACACTTATTATTTAGTTTATAGAAATATTTGTAATACAATATGATGATATTTACATGTTTAGTAAAAATATAAATAATATTATGGGTTGCATATTAATTTTTTTTTTCTATATACCTAGTTACTTAAAAATACAATGGAAAAATCAATTTTGCATATTATAAGAAATAATAAAATAACAGCAAGATAGTTCGTATACTTACTCATTTAATATAATAATCTACGAAAGCATCATAAATAAATTCATTCTATCATAAATTATAAAACAAAATAACGATTTATCAATAATTTCCCAAGCTTATAATAAATTATGTCAAAATAATACCCTAAATGAATACTAAGAGTTCTGTTCATGTTATGATACAAGTTTTACAGTTAAGGCCCTCTTTTTAATTAATGGATGGGCCATTTTAAGACTAATTGACTAAAAAGGTGTGAAACAACGCCACCCCTAGGGGTGTGAGACAGAAATAACCCGTCATCATTTCAAAGGTATTTTTGCATTGAATTTTGCTTTTTCGCTTTTGTAGATCACAAATCTTACTAAATTACAAAGATCTTTGAAGACAAGATAATAACGTTAATTTAAAGGCATTTTAATACAAAATACCTTAAATAATTCATAGTAATAACACATATAAAAGCTTTTTTATATAATAATTATATGGCAATACCACAGATACATTTAAAAAGTTTCATCGATGCTATTCACATTCGTTATACTCTTAAAGAATTCGTATGTCATACACAAAAGCAATTTTCCTTGGCTCATCTGTTTTCTCTGTATCACATACAATAGTTCTTTTTATTGGTCAACTTCAAGACCATCAGACACTAACAATCTTATTTCCAAACTGCCGAAGCCAGAATCTATTTTATTGATCCAGGTTTAGAACGTTTGAACTTTCAAATTACGGAAATACGTTTTTAAACGTTTTCATCTTCACAAACAACGTGATGTGAAGAAAAACAACTCATAGACAATTTAAACCTGTGATTCCAAAATACAATCCTTATATTACGATCAACACAAGTAGGTACTATAACTTGCAGCTTGTCAAAACACACGCAACAATCGCGTTTTTGAAACATAGCCACCACGAATTCGGGCGCCTTTCAATCTCATTTCATTCAAAATAGTTTCTCGTACTTGGAAGCTGTTTATATAAGCCAGGCTACGCGTTTCTCCCGCTCAACTGTAGTGGAAACTATGGGTACGGTCGCAGTGGCGGCGGGCGCTTCGCTCACGCGTCGGCGTGCGAGCGGGCCCTTGGGCTCATGTCAGGCGCTGAGGTCTATACGGGCGCACACCAGCGCGCTTATTAGTGTAGCGGACGCGAGAGCGATTTGCACGATCGCTATGATAGTCAGGTCGCGTGGTGATGTTAAGCTCTCTTCAGGGTCGCTGCTGCAAAGGAGGCAAAAAGCATGTTGAAGTGTAAAAAAATAACAAATCGAATGGATATGACACTGCATTCTATTTTATGTTACATCAAATTATTCAATTGAGAAGATGGTAGATCTAATAATAGTAACTATTCATAAAAAAAATCATCACATTTTATGCCATACCAATAAAAGTTAAATATCATTCTTTTTTACAGTGTTTTTTTTTTAGTTTGATGAAATTGCAGTTTCTAACACCATTACAAAAAAGCAAATAACCTGTTGTACTGTGGAACTTCCAAGATAGTCCTGAAGCATTGTACTATCAGCGCCAGGAGCATACATATAGATACAATCCACAGTACTGCAGCTGTCGCTACGCCCATCGCGCCGCTCGACATCATACCCCAACCTCGTGACGTATGAATCGACACCGCTATAAAATTGAAATTAAAATTAAATTGTACAGTACAATAAACTTAATTTTGTGTTCAGCGAACAGTTAAATCGTAAATTGAAAATAATGTGTGTATGAAATTTTTGGCTATCTGACAATTTAATATTCGTATTCATCTAACATTTGGATATTGGTATTGTTTCAAACTTCTGTTCAAGAAGGATGTGAAGCGAAATTCTTTATCTTTGATTGTTTTGTTGTTATGAGTTTTGAAATGAGGAAAGCGGATACAATGGATTTTCTTTTAAATTTTTTGTTTCACTCTCGATTAATTCTCTGCTTTGCGTTTTTGGACAATGAAGAAATAAGTCAGGAGTATGACAAGTAGAACATTAAAGAGATGGACTTATTTCATTTTATGTAATTCTCTTGTGAGATATTAGGTTTGTGACATACAGAGAATAGAATAAAAATATACAGTTCATTAAATTCTATTGAAATACAGAAAAAATAAACTACAAATCGAGTGCTTGTTTGAATACTTGTAATATAGTCAGCTATATTCACGTGGTTATGGATAAAGTATTACGATTCCAGTTGCATTTATTTGTATCTTTATTGATACAAGTTTGTATCATTACAGACTAAAGAACATAAAACTTGAGAAACTTTTCAAAGTTTACGCAATAAGTTGCTGTAGTTACCAACTTTTAGCTTCCTCTGTAATAAAATATTTATTTATGTGTTCTTAGTTGAAACTACGTATCATTGCTTAAACTAAATTATTAAAGTTAGCTGTAGAATAGTACTGTTTTCAATGGTAAGACAGTTACAGTTAAGACACAGTTACAAACTACATAGGTAATGTTTATGTTTCATAGTATTACTTAGGTACGTAAAATAAAGTTATATTTAGTTATCTGTGGTATTACTGCTGTTTATTATAGGTACACACATTATAGTCTGAATTTAATATTCAACGAAATAAATCGTAATTAAAACAATATGGTCCCATATCCAGTCGAAAGCCTTTATTTCTAACTTCATTGATCCTTGTTATGACTTTTGTTTCTTTCCTTCTTAACTCCTATCAAACAAGAGTGAATGGGACAAAATGTTACTTACCTTTTCCACTATGTTAACCAAATAATAATTTAATTTATAGTATTCTTAGTAAATAAACATACCCGCTGCCAAAACACTGAAACTGCCAGCCGGTATGCCAAGACCCATGTTTAGCTTTTGACGCTCTTCTATAAACGCCACACTGCCCATTATGATTTTTGATATACCGCACACAATCTAGAATGGAAAATAATAATTAATTTCCGGCGTTTATTTCTAATGAAATATGAATTACAGGAAAATATTTGAATGGAGCATTCGAGGATAGCAAATATAATAGAGTGCAATGACAAAAATGTTTTTATGTAATCTACTATTTACCAGTACCAATAAGCAATGCATCTTATCATTATACCACACAAAGTCATATAATTTATAAATTAAATAAATGTACCATAGAGTAACTAATTTTTATAAATTCCACCTTCATAATATTATGTCTTATAGGCAAATTTTTACGCAATTTTTTTTTTACCTTTTCTTGTAAATTCTCTATCTTTCCCTAGTTTTGAATTTCTTGTTCAAACGGGACGAAATATTTTTTGTCCATTTTCCCACATCTCTTAACCACGGTCTCGCAACCATAATGTACCTCAAGTCTCACTGAACTTTAGATAGAAAATGTTTTCTGTGTTTTAAACTTTTGGTTACAACTCTCAAGTTACATTTGTGTTTGTTGTTTCTGTATTTAGTTCTACAGAGGGAGTTTAAATTGCCAAAACCAATGTTTTAATTAATTAAACTTTGAATTTAACTTTTACTTTTAATTTGTTAAATTTTCGACAGTTAGTGTACCTATAAGGATGGATAAATATAATATATCGACAATGTTAATTATTCATTATACACTTATACAGGCACTGATAGGATATAGGCTTTGATTGAGGGCCGATTTTACAATCCTTGGTTAAAATTTATCCGTCTAATAAAGTATTACATGAACATATTAAAATGTTACTGTAAACTGTCAAATACGGACAATAAGAAAACATTTTTGAAATGGTAGTTTAATACGTTATTCGACGAATAAATTTAAACCAAGGATTGAAAAATCAGCCCTTAGTCTACTAGTGTAATTAATTATAATCCCTTATACAGAATTTGTTTTAAGCGAAACAAAGTATAACTTTTTATTTGAACAATTATATTAAGAATTGATACCTACATATTTTCAAATTAATAGCGCTTTCATATTATAATATGAAGTAAACAATAAATATAATATAAATCACTGATTTTTTTTTCTAACGTTATCGCACAACTACCTCTCAGGTAAAACAGTGAGTTTACGATCCCACCGGATTTAGTTCGGGCTGATATACAATTATTTCAACGTGAATTTAGTACGTAAATGCTCTTAAGAATAGCGCTTTAGATTTCCCCGTATTTCTTCTTTCTGATAGTCGGGCTTATAGTAAAAAACGACTTAATTGAACAATTTTTTTGGCTGTTTTGAAATTTTTTGATCTATTTGTAAAAAAAAGCTGTATTTACGACTAATTAATCAGAGTTTTAAAAACGTTTTCACTCGATTTTTAAGGATATGGTTCTGTTCATATATTGAGTTGATTTTGACTGATCCAAATAACAAATTGTATTTTCTTGATATAGCAGAACAGTTAATCTTAGGTCTTAAGACAGTTTAGGTCTCTAAAGCTAGGTACAACCCAAACTTCGGAGTTAGAATGTATAGCCCTCACATTGCTACGATACTAGTTTCCAACAGGATAAACTACCACGTAGTTTTGCAATCACCATTAAATGTAACTAAGTTATTTCAAATGTGTTCATACACAAAATTTATTATTAAGTTGCTCATATCCAGCTTGTGAAGTCTCAGCTTAATATTCAGACAGTTGCGCTATTTTGATTCAGTCGACCGTTCTATAACCCTATATATGTTTCTAAAAATATGAGCATCAAACGTTATTTTCATACCCAAATCTTATTATATCACGATACAACGATTTATCAACAATGGTGTCTTAAATAATATTATATTTTACCTTTTATCCTTTATTTCTCAACACGTACTACGATTCGTTCAAACGGAGGATTGGTGGCGGTAACTCAATATCTATTATAATATTCCCCGCGTTTTTCATTATGAGATAATATAGAAACGATAATATTAGACGTTATTTTTATTGCTTGCGATACAGGAATATCAGGAATATTTGTATCGTAATAGTAGATATTATGTATCTATTTTTAACACATTTTTATTATATTTTAAGTCTGTATGTTGGTCTGAAACCCACTCCTTACTAGCTAGTAAGTTAGGTTTAATTAGGAGCTCCTTATTTCCTAATTTTGAACCATTTCAAATTATAAGGTTTTATTCGAACTTTCTACACTCTCAAGGATAAGTGACAGTAAAATAATTTATTTCTTCTTAATACTTTCTTCTTACGTAAAATAATTTCTTTCTTACGTATTTGAGAAGATTTAGTCGATGTAAAACGTGTTTTTTTAGTTTTCAAGTGAAACTTTATTAGGCACGTTGAGGGTAAAATATCAAGTATGCGTCATGGCAATACCGTCACGTTATAGAGTAATGCGACGATTTTGGTATCTTGCCAAAGAAGTTTCACTTCTGACACGTGTGTTCGGCACACAATCTCTTTTTTTTACTTAACTTAGGTATTATTTTCATTCTTAATGTAGAGCTACAATATTTGTATGGCGAACTATGCTTCAGTGTGTAATGGAGCACGTTCGTTATTATATCCGTCGGAGTTTGGGAACACAGTGCGAGCTTAGGCTGGTTGCAGAGCTTGACCGACCATCAGTGCGTACGTCAGTCGCGCTTGTCATATGTATGGAAATTCATAAAACCTTTCATAACTAGACCGACCATACGCACGCATATTGTCATGCGCATTAGTGTCATAGTCATACAATTGTTGATTCGTATCGTCAGAACCGACGGTACACACTGACGGTCGGTCAAGCTCTGCAACCAGCCTTATACGCAAGATAATTACACTGTTCCGGGATTGAGGAAACAGAAACCTTCCTATTCTTATATTATTCTATTCAGACACAACATACCATTTAAAGCTTATCATAAATTTGTTATGTATTGTGTAAATGGGTTCCATTAGAAGTAGAACACCTACATTTCTTTCAATATAAAAAGTAAAACAAGAAGATAAAAATAGGTAAAAGTATTCTTGAATACAATGTGCTAAGTATCTTGTATTTGCGGGAGAGAAAAGTAAAATGCAGGTACATAAATATCCTCGTAAACTGTTGTAAAATAAGAATTTAAAATGAAATTTAAATATTTCTTGCTATTTCTTGCTATTGCACGGTATGCTTGCGGTTAAAACGTTTTGTTATATTTTACAAGAAATAATAATGTTGCAGACTTTGAAATATGAAGGAAGATAAATAAATTATACCGGTACCTTTGATTTAACGTTCAATGAAACATTTCATTCGTATAATATATCAATGCCTTAGTAAAATCGATATTGGAAATATGTATATTAGAATGGTTTATCTTTCAAGATGATTTTATGTAGGAAGGAACTTATCGAAAACAGATACTATTAGGTTGATTTAAAATTATGTCAATATGCCTTGTTAAAGCCAAATTCATGGAATATTTAATAAACATTTGTATGTAATTTAGGACAAATATTCTTAAAAATATTTGTAATATTGGAGAAAATAGTACAAAAATAGGTTATTTTACTGTAATTGTACCTGTAACACCCGTAGTCTTAGTACCACAGCCAAGGGATAGCCAAAAGGATGGTTGAAGATCGGGTCGCCTGTAGCGGTCAACGGCACTGCAGATTCCTTACGGTGGGAGAGCGAGGCCTATACAATACATAATATCATATTAATTGTTAAATCACACAGTGCGTAATATTTGTTAATTATATCATGTAAGCTAGTTCTTTATTCGATTTTCTTTTTCCTATTTTCATCATTTACACTTCAAAATTGTAAAATCATTTCGTTTCATCTCGCTTCGTATTTAGTTTCGCTTAGTTTTTTTTTATTTTTTTTTTATTGACGATAGGGAAGAGCTTGACCACAATCTCGCCTGATGTTAAGCTGAGATGTGGTCTAAGATGGTACGCGCTTCCCTAGAAGGTACCTGTTCACTCTACGCTTGAAGATAGTTATATTTAATATTATAGTATAATATTATATTTAATATTATATTTAATATTATATTTATTATAGTTTAATATTATAACAGTTAAACGTATCTCTATACCTACTAACTGTATGCTCTATCTGTCTATGATTTATTAGGAATAGGAACTAGATTATTAAGAACTGCTATCAAAGCCCAAAAATATCACAACCGTATTCAAGTTAATTTTCTTATTAAGTAAACGGGAAACACAACCAAACCCTTAATCATGTTCAGGCCCCCTCCCTATAACGTGCCATTCAGTACCATCGTAACCTCTACAAGACGCAGGCGTATATTATATTTATTTGTGAATGATATTTATTCGTAACTAAAGGCAACTTGAGTGTGATACAGTATCATATAAGTTTACTTTTCATCACATTTAATGAGCAGTTCAGATAGCGAAGATGACACGAAAAAGGTTATACAGGCTTGTGAATCCTCCGACTCGAGCTATGAAGAAGATACGTTGGATAAAACGGAAGGCTCTGAAAGTAAGTAGATTTATGTTATAGTAATAATTATGTACAAGAAAAGATTAAATCGATATTCAATGTTATAAAAAGTTTGTAGTCAAACTTTTTTACTCAAAAAATATACTTAAATAAAAATGAAATAAGTATGTTGACAATAGTAACAATGTCATTGCTTATTACATACTTGACAATTAGATAAATAATAAAGTATTCGAATAATAACGGTATATCTTTATTTATTTCTCGTATTTCTTGTATATTCACAGAAGATTTGCTGGAAAGCAAAATGTCTACACAGCAACCATTGCCCCGCAGAAAAAGATTTATACCTAAATATGATGTTGAAGGAGTACATAAGATTGTTATTGGAGAAGAAACGCAGAATCAAATAGAACTTGTAATCGGTACCCATGTTAATGCTCAATTTCCTTGGAAATCTGTTAATAAGGCCAAGGTTATGGAAACAATTGATTTAGGAGGCGAGTTATCAGAATTTTTTCAATTAAAAGGATTGCTAGAAGCTTACCCAGGTGAAGAGATCTTGATGGGATATATTGTAGATGAATCCAAAGATGTCGATGAGTTTTATGTTTGTTGTACTAATGAAGCTAAAGAGCATTGCAAACAGCAGTCTGATCGATTTATTAGAAGGCAAGAAAAGAAACTGGAAAAAGCCGTGCAGAAAAAACCGAGGCCGTGGAAATGTCTGGGTAGCGATAAAGAACTTAAAGAACTTATACCCATAAATCAAAGACCATTAATGGAGATAGAAATACGTGCTAAATTTCCTAAAGAAAATGACCCAAAGACTCTTCAGGTTAGGGATACAAATTCAAGTCGGGATGGATATATAGAATTAACACCATATAGACAAAAGTTTAACAGTGTTTTTCGTCGAAGAGTAGATTGTGCAACACAAGCAGCTCCACCCATGATTCACAGCCATGCTCAAACTTTGTTAAAATATCCACAAAATATGTGGACACAATCAATAGCAGATGCTTTAGGCAAAGTCGATGACACTGATGCGGGAGGCGATACTGGGAATGCCAATGAAAATGATGAAGCTGGTGCTAATAAGATTGGTAGCTCTGATGAAGATGAGGAAGATGAAAAGGGAACTTCAGATGAGGTAGGGTTATTAGCTTACAAAAATGCTTTGTTACGTATGAGGCGTCCATCTTATATCAAAATGATTAATAGCTTTATGGAATCGCGGAAGAATGAAGTTAACTCCATTGTAGAACTGAACACAGTAATGGATATGTATTGTAATGATTATCCTAATTTAGTTTCTGAGCAAACAGTCGATATTTATGATACTATGACTTTTGAAGAATATGTTTGTTTCACCGACGTAAGAGCGAAAGATAAGTATATTTCATGTGCAGTTTTTCATCCAATGTGGTCGGGTATAGTCGCTATATGCTATGCAGATGGATCACCAACAGTTATGAAAACTGTAAGTAGTCGAGCTGATCCTATTCAAAGAGCGGTATATGGTATAAATCCTGTATTAATTTGGACCCACATTGATAGTTTATTGCCTAAATTATATCTTGAGGCTCCTCGAGAAGTAAAAATTCTTTCGTTTTGTCCTTTTAATGAAAATATTTTAATTGGTGGTTGCGTTAACGGGCAAATAATTATATGGGATATATCAAATAAATTAGAAAATGTTGAGAAAATCGAGGTCCTGAGTGAGAAAAGAGAAAAATATAGAATCGCAATGAAGGCTCATATGGATTGGATGAAAAATGTCCAGGATAATGCTGTAGTTCAACCAACAGTTCTGAGCAACCTCGTAACAAGTCACTATGGTCCCATTACATCAATAAATTGGCTCTCACCTAATTTTACTGTTACTCCTCAAGGCAAAATGGTTTTAAATCGCCCACAAAAGAAGTCTTTGATGTTTTTTACCGGTTCAGATGATGGTGTTATCCTTATATGGAATTTGTCGGTAGAAAATGTAACCCAATTTGAAGGAAAAAAAGTTAAGAAGTCAAAAAGAGTGCTACAAAGACCCTTGGGTTTACTAGTCGATGAATCAGAATTTAAAGTTTTAGATAGAGTTTTACAGCCATGTTATAAATTAAAACTTGGCGCTGCGGGGGAAGTTTCTTCTTTACCTTTACAAAGCTTTGCCATGAATGCACCAATTATAAAGTACATATACACGCCAAGGAATACGGGATCAGGAAGAAAATATTTTAAATCAGAAATTGTGCGACAATGTGATGCTGATATAAATACAATCCTTTATTGTGGTTCTCAACATGGTGAACTAGTTCAAATTACTTGGGAAGGACATGAGTTCAATACCGGAGAAGTTGTGAATTCAGAATATGCAGAATTTAAATTTAGTTGCTGCATACATGATGGAATTGTTGCCTCATCTCAAAAAAATCCTTTTATAACTCATGTAACTTTGACTGTTGGTGGTAAAATATTAGCAATTTGGTCTGATAAATTAATGGGGAAACCATTAACTTGGAAAAAGCGCCCGTACCGATTAACCGCTGGTGTTTGGTCTTTATATAAGCCTAGTTTATTTTTCATTACGACATCTGAAGGTGATTTAGAAGTATGGGATTTATTATTAAGAAGTGATCAACCCATTGCAATACAAACATTATCCGGAAATATGTTGACCGGTCTTAGCTTACATACATTACCCTTAGCTAAAAATATGATTGGTGTGAGCGACGTTAACGGATCTTTTAGGTTATTCTTAGATCCACCGATATTCATGATAGAAAATCCAACCTATATTGGTCGCATGGAGGCAACAATTATTCGCGAACTAAAGGTAATGCAGTCATTCATGGAATGGCAAGATGAGTGGATGCGCAATAACCCCCAAATATTATTAGAGATGAAGAGAAAAGAAGGAGATCTTCTTGCTCTGAAAGAGGAGGAAAAACGTAAACAAAGAGAAGAAGAAGAGAAGAAATTAGAGGAAGAAGCAGAAGCAAGAAGGCAGGAAAAAATGAAAGTAGTTGGCCCAGAGGAAAGGTGGCAGAAAATTATACAGAAATTGATCGAACGAACTATCGCAGTCAAAAAAAGAATCAATAGGGCCGAATTGATTGAGCATGAAAAACCATTAAGAGAATTAGAAGCACAACGGTTAGAAAAAGAAAGGAGAATGTTAGAGATAATGAAAAATCAAAAAACAATTTTTAACGATACCGTTGCTATACTATTCCCTGAAGCAATTAAGAAAGAGGAAAAGGTAAAAAAGAGTCTTTTGCCAGGAAAAAAGAGCACTTTAAAAGAAACATATTTGCAAGAATATTCTTCGTTAAAGAATAGTGCGCTTAATACTGTCCGTGATAATCCTTTTAAAGTAGCATTTTCATGGGAAGCAACATTAGCTGAAGGAACAGAAAGAAGACAAGCGCTTAACGCACATGAAGATTTCATAAAGCTTCATAAATGTAGAATAGTTGAAGAAGGGACAAATTATTCTCCTCCAACCGTAGAAACAAAAGTAGTCCAGGAGATAGTTGAAGATGAAGAGATCCAAGGGGACTTATAGTCAGTTATTTGCAAAATGATACTTTGACAAACAAAGTTTTCCTTGAATTAGATATAAATATCTGGACTAATATTCTGATACTTTTTTAATTTATTATAAATAAATAAGGAATGTTCTTTGTAAGTCCAAAGGAAATCCTGAAGTCACAGTGTAAAGATACATACAGCTGTAATTCTTTATTGCATTGCAACATTGCTGATTTATAATGTCATATTTTTAAACTTAATATTATGCTCTAATTATCAAAAAGAATAAAAATATAGGTACTGAAAATAGCGTTTTTCTAGTGAATATTTTTGATGTTTTACTGCTGTTAAATTAACAAACCTTGTTAATTTTAATATTTACAAACAACAAGTGAATTATAAAATTCTTAGAAATAAACTTGCCTTAATTTACATAATTGTCTTGGCACAATTAGTACTTATTTCATTTTTTTTTCAAAAATATTCTAATAATTATAAATAATAGTTTAATTAACGAAAATTTACACACGATTTGGTCTTTAATTGATAATCATGATGTTTATAAGCATAATGTTGTGTTATTGTCCTTACTGTTTTCCCTGAAATAATTAATATTAACATAAATTTATCTGCCCGAAACCCGTCATATTTGCCTATTCAAGTATCTAGTGATATTTGGCTTCCTCAATTAGGCTTTAAGAGATTAAGTTGTCACCATTCTGAAATTACAATTTTTTCCGATCAAACATTTGTGTTCGTTTTTCTATCAACACTCTGCCTTTTGCGCAATTTTAATTCTCTGTAAGCTTCATTGATTTATAGAGATATTATAATATTACGGGGTATTATGAACCTTTATACGATTAAACGTTACAATGTAATATAATTTCTGTCTTATAAATATTAATATGTGAACATCATGATTTTGTGTAGGTTGTATGATTTACATTAAACAATTTAAACAATATTTGTTAAATAGCATCATAAATATGTCCTGCAATTATGAATTAATTATACTTACCATAGTAATAAATAAATAAATTAATACATACTGCATTTAATTCTTCCATATCGTCGTCACAACTGAAAGACGTTGCACATAGTTTACGCTTCATAAATGCGGCGCTTGATGCGTTCTGAAAGAGAATAAATATGTGTTAATTGTTTATTTTGTTCAGTTCCTTCAGAAACTTCTTATAGCAAGTGACTTTTTAACGGACTCGACATCAAAATTCATATAACTAATTTAGCAGTAATAACCAAGGCAAAAAACGATGCTTTTTGCTTATGCTGCTACAATTTTGCTATCCCAGACAGACAAAAACAATTACTCTCTAATGGAAATTATTAATATGCGAGATACATAACATAGATATGCAATTGGAATGAGATAATTTATATTTAACAATGTTTTTAACTATTTTTAGGAGCCTGCAGCACTCATCTAACAACAAAACTCAAACAAAAACATTCAACAGAAAATCGCTTAGCTTTGATGATTGCTTTGTTACGTTAACAGCAGGAGAATGCCTTAGAATCTAAATAATGGGCCATAACAATTTGATCTGACGCAGATACATATGCCATGTATTTTCATAACGCTCTAAGCATTTTGATAATATTGTAATTTAAATTGTTATTCTAAAAGAAACGGTGTTTTACGCTTAAATATATGTATATTGTATGCCTATTGAAATCTTTTATCGTTTTATTTTAAAGCTATGCAGGTTCTATACCTACGATAAAGCATAATGAATATTCATGAATTTTCATACAATGTGGTATTAAGTTTTCGCAAAGAAATTCCATTCACGAATCGCGAATTTATTTCATAACTTTGTATTACATGTAAAAAAATGAGATACTTGAATTGTTTTGATTCATTAACCAAAAAAGGAAAAGTAAAAGCAGTTAGGAAAATAATTACATTAAAACATAATATATATTAAAACAATTACTTAGAAATACTTAGAATATTAGGTGCAAAGCAGAATAATTACGAATACAACAGCAGTATAGGGAGAAATTACCTACATATTTTTATTTCTACGATTATTGCGTCGGTATATTCACTTTGGGAATCGTAAAACATGCTCAAAAAATTCTGAAATATTCACCCAACACTCCTTGTAGGTAATATATGTAAATCCAATCCAATCGTACAGAGTGCCAAGCCTACGACTAATTTGCTAATGGGCTGCAGTATATGAGGCTTTAATGAGAATAAACGATCCCTATGAATGGCCTTTTTGCGTGCTCCAATGGAACTTGATACTTATCCATCGATCTTCTTTATCTAGGCCATACTGTGTGGACTGCTAATTATTATGTTTCATCTCTACAATTTACATACATATACAAGGTGGAAATTTTCTAACACTGGAGGGGAAGTACTTGAAAGCAAATTTCCTTTATTTTTAAAAAGAAAAAGAACTGCATTTAAAGAAAACATTCCAATCCATATACACAATATTAAAAATAGGTCTTACAGTCGTCTTTTTCACAAAATATTAGCCGTAAAATATGTAATACTTATTATTTAGAACTAATGGACCTTGATCAACATCAACAAAAAATGTTTCACCTCATAAGTAAACAACAATTATTGCAATACAGTGCACGAGTGTCAAACTGTGTTTTCAGTTTTTGTTTTCTTTTAGCTTCAAGCGCTTTTCACTTATTATTTTTGCGAAGGGCGACACAATAGACAGAAATGCTTTTGCTTGTTTTTCCCTAGAATAAAAGAATACTGCAGCTTGTTTTCACGTGAAAAGAGAGGCAACAAGATATTTGAATAACAATGATGCTCGTTGAGAATTATTTTTCAGCATTATGTTCACATAATTTCCCTTAACTAGTGGTGGGACTATTTTGTCACTTAAAACAAGGAAGATATTATACGGTGGGTATCAATATTGAACTGATCTAACGCGTGGTAACTTAATTGCTTTCTATTGTTACACATTTAAATAAGCTATGTAAAATATAACAAAGAACTATTTTTATTTTGTACATTTTGGATTGATATCTAATATTATAATATGTAAATTACAGCTTATAATAAACTCAGAGTATTGAGTTAGCATAGGCATAGGCATAGAAAAATAATACATTGCATGCAAAAGATTTTCTTCGACTTCTTTTTAATTGGTTCCAAACTACATTAAAAGCGGAAAGTCTTCGCAGAAAGGCCCGTAGGGACCGGTAAACAGAAAAGAGTGAACTATCGTAACGTTCGTCTGGAGACGATTCTGTTAAGCGTAGTTTCTGTTAAATTGCTGCCCATGACGGAAATGCTTTAACTAATGAGGGTCTTCTATTCCGATGCTGGAATGGACAAATTACCCAGAAACTTAAGTATTATTAAAGTATTTTCTTGTTTTGGATTTCACTCTTACAAGTGTAGTAGTTGAGAAGTGTGCTATTACGTCCATCGCGATAATAAAGTAGAATTGCGAATAAAAATGTTAAAAATTCTTATTGATAAATTTTAAACACCAGTGGGTGCAGTATCATATAATGCGGAATTACATCTGGCTAGGTATTAGCAAGAAATTTCTAACCGTAGTTGCACCATAAAAGCAGTTCTCATTAGTTAATTGCATGCGCACTTTGACGTTAAAGCAATATACCTCAGTACTTTAGAGATAACAATATAGTTTTCCTAATATAGCCCACTTCTGCTCATAATATCAGGAAAAGCTATTGGATGCTCTAGGTGCTCTTATAATATAAGCTGTTCCATAATATTACATGATATCAATAATGTGGGCTTATAGCGATACAAGCGTATCAGGAAATTGTTTTGTGTAGTTATATTATTAAGATTATATTCACAGAAGATAAGCGTTATATTGGCAGTATCAAGGAAGGGGGAATTTATTCACAAATTTTATTGGAGATATAGGGCATAATGGTGGAAGAAACATTAGAGAAGCTTGTGTGAATGTTTTCTTAAATGCTCATAACGCTTAATACGGTATGAAAGGTTAGAAATAACCCTAGTCATCAGCTCATACCCATTTTTTAGAATAACAATAAAAGTTGCCACAAATGAGGGAATATTTGTTATAGAAAATGAAAAGAAATGCTTGATTTCAGGGAATTGTTAGGTTGACGGAATTAAATGTAACTTTCGTAGATAAGGACGTTGTATTCAATGAATCGACATTGACTTTTAAAGAAAGATATTTCATTTTTGTCCCTACCCAGGCTCAGAGCACGTGAAAAGTCTTTGTTGTCTTCGTGTCAAGTGTAAGGGTGTTATTTCCGACATCAAATTTCTTCTTCAGAATTGCGAAGTTATGACATTATCTTACTTAATGTGACTTCTTATGGCTCTTACGTTTTATGCGGGCAAAACCGCAAAGTTTCGCCCCGTCTAGTTAGTTAAAGTAAATGAAAGAAAGTGTAGTGTTGTGGTCCATTGAAACGTTTCATTTGGTTATAACGAGCGTGCCGGAGTTACTGTAGATGAACTACCTAGAAATAAAACAAACAACTGAATGAAGAGAATTTGCATTCCCTTTGTTTGTGTGCTTTGAGAAAATATATTAATATTCTTTTTCTATTCGCATTATTGTCATGAAATATTCAATGGTATATTGCTACAGAGTCGATAAGATTTTGAATGTTCTAGTTTTTTTTAAGTTTTTTGAATTATAAAGCAGAAAGAGATGTTCTGGATTGCTAATACTAATTGACATTACAATAATTAATGTTTCTAATGTAGAGCCATTTTAATAGGCAACATTTGACATTTCAACAAAATTCAACAACGTAACCTGGTAACGACGACATAGAATAACATGATATTTCGTTTTGTTAGAACTGCACATTTGCTTAACTTTTTTCAATTACGATTACATATTTATAATAATAATGAGCGATACAAGTAATTTTAAGATTTCATTTTACTGATAAACCATCCTAAACATAATAAACAATTTCTGAATTGAAAAACTGACGTCGCTACAATTTTGTGTCAATAAACCTTTTTTCTTTTTAAATACTAGAGACGTTACTCTAAAAATCGAAATCTGACATCTAGAATCGAATGCATTGATTACTTGTGAATAAAAATCATCATAAATTAATAAATTCGATTGACAAATGTTTCAAATCCGTATCGATTAATACATTTTAATCGATGTTTTTAAGCAGGTTACCTCTCTTCGAAGATAAAATTGATAGACGTCAAATGTTGCCTATTAAATTGGCTCGACTATAGTAGGTAGGTACTCATGGTAATGAATGAAAATCAATATTTGGAGTGGTACAACATGGGTACAACGTATGACTTGTTCACTTGTGATTGGGTTCTACAAATTGCGATGTAAGTTTTGGCAAAGAACGAATAATGCTGATCCAAATAGGTCGTTTATAAGGAAATAAGAATTCTAAGAGTTGATATTATGTAAATAGCTGAGAGGTTCGGACACAAATAATATTATTGGAGTTCATGTATTTTTGTTATACGATTGATATTTTTGTCTATTCTTCGTAGGTACATTTTATTAATGAATTATTAATATTGATCCTCGTGGATCGTTGACATTTCAGAACACAGACAGAAATATGTTTGTAATGGAAATACTTGGACTTAGTGTTAAATCTGGTCAATAATTTTACTTAGAATATCGAAGCTAATAGGCACAAATGCTCTAGTTAAACTGTTTAAATAATTTTGGTAACTCCGTCTATTGGACATTTTAACAACAATTTATTTCGATCCGTTAGTAGTTTATTTTTTGCTAAAAACAAAGCTAATAATATACATAAACGCATTTGAGAATGATAATGAACATCTCAAAATCTCAGGTTTTTCAATCTCCTTATTCAAACGATAAAAACCGTCCCAAATTACATTATAGAAAGGGATAACGAGTTTTCACGTTTTGTATCTAAAATGGCTGCCGAATATTATAAAACAATGCATAATAACAACGTATAAAAAATGTACAATAACAGCTTATAAAAAAAAAAGGTACGCATGTAAGTAGTTTCAAGTAGGTACCTACTAATTGGTTTCTGTATCGCTTCCAAGATTACAATACATACACGTGTATTATAAAGTCTTTGCTTTAACGATGCGCGTTTTCTTGTTTTATTTCGGGAATTTCAAAGTTCTTTACATAATATCTACATGCACACAAAAGTTCTCATGTTATACTCGAGTATTGAAGAGAATAGGTGTTGCACTTTATATTAGAGTCGTGACTCTTATCATGTTCTAAATATTCTAGAAGTTTCTCGTAGTTTTGTTTTGTGCAAGGTTTTAATATAAGCTTTCCTGTCCGATAACAGGCCAATATAGACAACATTTTGAATGTGAATTGTATCGTTGCATATTGTAGTTATAATAATAATTATTATGGCAAGAAAATTAATATTAATTAGTCATCTGTTTTATGACTCTATAACCAACACAGCTTATTTTTCGTGCTTCTTTCCTAAAAGGTCCATTTTTTGTAAATTTGTTCCACAAATAAGTAGCTAGTCGAAGAAACAACTGATGTTGTACTAATTGTAATTTATCTTAATCAAATACATTCTGCTTTGAACCAATGAATTTGGCAACAAGTTAAAAGATTTAAACTTCAACCATTTGCATTTAAACGGATCCTTTTTTTATTACAGGAACAGTTTATATTATTGAAATTTGTTAAGAATCGTAAAAGATACTATGATCCTCTAATTAATTATTATTCTCAGAATACGTACACGTAGAGGTTCTAGCTAATAATCTTGATTGTAAATGAGTTTATCATTCAGCTTTTAAGAAAGAATAAATATTAGACATTAATCTTATTAATAATATCGATATAATTTAAATAAGCTATTCCTATGCCTAAAGTTATATAAATTAGTTGTAATGTTACTTTTGATACTCATAGCTGAGCAAAGTTTCAGTAATCTATACTTAATCCATACTAATATTATAAATGCGAAAGTAACTCTGTCTGTCTGTTACTCAATCACGCCTTAACTACTGAACCAATTTGTATCAAATTTGGTATAGAGATATATTGATACCTAAGAAAGGACATAGGATAGGTTTAATCCCGGGAATCCGACGGGAACGGGAACTATGCGGGTTTTTCTTTGACTGCGCGGGTGATGCCGCGGGTGGAAAGCTAGTAATAAATATTATTAAGTTGTTACAACAACTGCCATTCTATCAATGAATGTATACGTGTATGTAAAATGCATAATTGTAAACAAGTAACATCTTTAAGGTTAAATTATAACGTAAAAATTTAAAACAGCTAAAATAAAATTAGATTAATTTGCAAACACTCTACATAATATAAATGTTAATATTTACTACTCATGACTTACATTTGTGCAAATTATTTAAAGCATTAAATACACTGAAACGTATTTTATTCATGAAAATGAAATTATTATGAAAAGCCACTTGAATAAAGTTAAACACATTTGGTTTTACTTAAGTATATTGTGTTAGGACGAATAAACAAGACCGGTAGAAATCCTTTGCTTCTATTGAATAAATACTTAGATCATTCCATATTTTAGCGGTTGTTTTTATTAGTAGAATATTGTAGTGAACTAGCTTTCCGCCCGCGGCTTCACCCGCGTTTTCAAAAAAAACTCACATAGGTTCCGTTTCCGTGGAATTTCCGGGATATAACCTACCCTATGTGGTTATCCAAGTTACCCTCTGAATGTGTGCTAAATTTCATTGTAATCGGTTCAGTAGTATTTGCGAGAAAGAGTAACAAATACATACATACACATCCATCCTCACAAACTTTCGCATTTATAATATTATATTTTAATAATAATTAATTTTAATATTATTTATACCTATTAGTAGGATAGTATAGGATAATATTCATTTATGAGAATGTACTAGTTATATAATAGATGGTCATAATAATTTCAATTGTATTTTGTGTAATAAAAACCAAATAAATGTTTATTTATTTTTTCATAAATTATTCAGTAAATAGCGAGATTGTATTCAGCTTTTAATCTAAGATTTTGATCTAAGGTTAGAGTTGAAGAAAACGAATTTAGTTGGCTAATGTACAATTGACTGATTCAATTTTACTTGCCGTATTTCGGAAGGTCATTGAGGCTTTTATAAAAAAAAAACTGTTTCTTACATGCCCAAAACATTATCTTACACCAAAAAAGTCGTTTGAAGAACCTGAGCTTCGTGCAACATTTACGAATAATATTTGCTAATTTAGTAATCAACGAATAAAATGTGTGTGTTATTATAATAATTATTGTAATAATGTACTTATTTCGAAAAATCTTAAGGATACCTACTAATATCATTTTTCATTGAAGAATCGCAAGGAATTTGTATCTACAAATAGCATTTTACATTGCTTTCTGTAAATGTACCTACTTCTAACTGATCAATGATGCATATTTATTGTAAGCCATTGCGTCTTTTCATTACAAATATCTTGAACAACAAAAGGCGCCTGGATTTTAATCAAACCTTTCTTTGAAGCCTTATATCTAAGAGTGGTTAGTTATTACACGCTTAGATTAAAAGGGAATGCTTGAAGGGCTATTGAAGGGTAATTTATAATATCCACTTATTATTTAGTACATGCTTCTTTACACATGAAAGTCCTAATAAATCTGCCGAAAGTATAATAAATCAGTCTTTCACTTTTACTGTTAAAGCATTATTCGGTAATAAATTTATTGGGTTTAGGTTTTCTCTTTTCAACTTGTTAAACAACACTGGGGGGTTGATGTGCTTTCCGATTTAATTTCATTATATTAAAACTATATTTTATTACCGGAAGTTCATCGTTTTGCAGAGCCAGCATAAAGTTTCCTTTGAGCATAGGCAATGAACCTGTTAGGTACCTACCTACTTACGATCACAATTTGCTATCTTTTAATTTTAAAATTTCATGTATAACTTCTAGAGTACAGAAATAAACAAATTATACTGAATTGCGTAGTTGTGTTAAAATATTGTGTTTACACAATATTTTTAAATTGTTTGCATACTCCTACGGAAGATTCGCTATTGGATTTTAATTTACATTTTACTATTTTTAAATAAAAATAACTGTAGTCTGGTTATTGCACATTGAAGGTAGGTATATATACATATATATATAGGCTATGTTTATATATATTTTTATTAATCTTATATGAATTAAATTGTAAATAATATACAATCATACTTTTGGTTTAATTATTATTGAACCAACTCTATAACTGGTTATACAGATAAATTTCATGGTTCTCAGAAAACGTTTATTACAATTTTCACTTCGATGAGCAATGAATTCAAAATACAATAAGTTAAAGGTATTCAACATGGATCACTTTATGAAATCTGCAATTCGGTACTGACAGTTGAATGTTTTAATATAAAACGATTTCAAAATTTGATGCCGATGTATTTTATTTACTACTAGCTTTCTGCCCGCGGCTTCGCTTAAAATACGTACGCTTAAAATAAAAGAAACAGCTACAAATGTGTAGTTGAATTAATAAGTGTTTTAATGCTTTTACCAGTTTTAATTCATTTAATTTTTGTAGTGAGAGTTGTGCAAGCTACAACTACAGGTAATTAGATGCCGTAATATACTGCCTCATAGACGCGGACATCATAACGGGTACTTACTTGCAGTAGGTACATCAGGCAAAAATTGGAGGCAGTAAATCACACAAATTAACATGGTACCATGATCTTGACAGCGACTTAAGAAGGAAGACGGGAGCGTTTCAAATTTTGGGAAAAACTGAACGGTAGGAAAGACTTTTGAAGGTATTCCCATCCGTTAATAATATAATTAAATTTTACTCGAGAAGAATTTTTTTTTGTTTGGCAATAGGCATTTTAGATTATATTCATTGATAGATTGGATTGGACTGGATTCATTCAATACATTGGATAATCGAAATATATAAAAGATATTATAAAAAATACAGTGTACAGAAGCTTTTACACTTACGATCACTTAGTCACTATACCTACAATGCATAACTAATTTAAAAAATTAATCTTAACTGAGGTAAAGTTACAAAATAAAGCATCAAATTGAAGCTATTTTTAGATAGTGTCACAGCCCTCGACCCCTTGGTTACACTCTGAAATTATATGGAATAAGTTAGAATTGTGAAAAAATATAAATTAAAAAAAATTGACATCAATTTACATCACGAGTCCTATGATAAACTTATAGTAGTTCCCATAATCATTTTAAATCAAGTAGAACAATAGAAAGCAAATAACATTGTTATAATATCAAATTTTAATTATTCGTTAAAATGTGAATGTTCAAAGGGCCACGTTTGTTAAATTGGGAATATCAAAGAATAACAAAACATTCAAACAATAATTTTTATATGTATAACAAAAATCGATAGAAATTCGACATCATTAGTTCAGTCAGTGTTTATGTAAAAACATATTCAAATAAAGGAATAAAAGATATTTCTCAACGTACCTCCAATTAAAAGTTTTTGCCGAAGTGTCAGTTCTATATTTTTACAGCACGTAGTCTCAAAAGCATCCAGAATGCAAACACTTCACACTAAACAATACAAAGCCATCAGATTTAAATTTCCGATTACATATTCATGTTTCTTTCGCGATTCAAATGGAGATTTGACCTCGGGATCAAAATATGAAGCGGGCGAATGCCGCGGGAGCTGAAACTGTACTGAAGCCAGAATCTGAAATTACTCTGTAGTTAGAAGATCAAAGTTAACATACTCTAATATTTTCTCAGAGATGTTTAATTTGCAATGTTCTAGGGACCCTCAAAATAATGCCAGCTACTATTTCATTATTTTTGTTGAGCAAACTCATTCAATTATTTATGAAGTAATTTCACTGTAATTTCTCTAGCGTTTGTGTGAATGAACACGTGGTGAAAACTTGTTTTATTTTTGTTTTTCTTTTGTTGAAGAATAAGTTTGAAATGTAAGTTATAAATAAGATCTATGTTTTTTTTTTTTTTTATCAGATGTTTTTATCGCGAACCTAAGTTTTACTTTTGAACATTATTATTATTTTTATGGACTGAAGTTATGATTATGATTACAGACACATTATTTTTATTGATTAAATTCTTGTGATATGTGTCTACTGGATGATTCCAATACCTAAAAAGGTTTTATTAACTATTAACTTACGCATCAACTAAATGGGGACGGAACCATCGAGATAGTATGTACTATGGACGGAACAAACTTCTATAGTACAAGGAAATTCCTAGTTTCGAATTCTGGACTACAATGTGACATAGATTTGTTATTGGGGTATTTGATTATTTTTATAAATTCTTTTGTATAAAGGTTCAATATCGAGAATTAATATTAAATTAATTTTGAATGTATTTATTTTATGTAGATACCTATTTTAAGTTAAGGAAGAGCGGGTCCTCCTGACACAGGTTTTATCTTAAACTTACTAGGATGGCCCTACTACTCCGTATTGTGTAAAATTTAGAAACGAAATAAACAATTTTTATTTATTTTTATTTTTATCGGAATAAAAACTGTTCTAATGTCTCATGTCTGTTAGACCGTTCTTCTGAATACCAAAAATTATTATTATTAGTTCTTCCGAATTTAAGGTTTAATGTTCTAAGTATAACGATTCTTTGACAATTTATATAATAATCTTACAAGAAAAAATATAATACTAAGGTTATTTACGTAGGGCTGTACTTAAGAGGTTTAAAAATAAACTCGAGTAATCGTGAATAATGATGCGAACAATGATGCGTAGGCCGTCTCATTCGATGTACTTAATGTTAATGTGCCCTTTACAGTTTCCCTTGCTATTTTGTTTGTAATTACTTCGTCTTAACATTTTCAAATTACATTTCTTTAAAATGTAAATAATACGAAAAATTATTATGTTGTCTGAAAAAATGAGTAAGGATTTTTTGAAGTGAAATTTCTTTAGGCTCTTTGAGAGTACCTAAAATTTCAATGTCGCGTCATGCCGTCGGGTCAAGGATGACGAGGTGATTTTGGTATCTTTGATTCTTGCCAAAGAAGTTTCCCTTCTAACACGTGTGCTCGGCACACACATTCTTATAGAGATATTTGTCGAGCAACAAACAATATTTAGATCTGTAGCTACCTGTATGTAAAAAAGCCTTTTTGTGAAAAAGGTTTTCATTTGTGACGTATTTCCCATGAAAATTGAACATGAATGTGGCCTACGTATTCTATTTTAGGTCGGCTACGGATTAAAGAACGACAGCATTTGTTTCTCATTTTTCTTTATTTTATACAATAATTTTTATCTATAAGATTAAAATATGTCTGAATACTGATACGTGTACTCGGAATGATACTCGTATTATAGGAATTCTAAGAAAAATTACGAAAGTATAAAATTATAAAGAGAAAGATTTTCGTAACACAGTCACGCAGAAAATATATTTACTTAATGTTTGTATAATTTAGTGGAGATGATTTATAGTAGCGACTTTTTAGGGGATGTGATAAGGGGATATAAATCTAAAGTTAATCGAGATCTAGCTAAAGATAGTCATATAGTAGCTTTCTGAACGCGATTCGTTGTCAAACGAAAATCCGCGTAGTTCTTATTCTCGATTTCAGAGATAAAACCTTAGGTTCTTTCTCACATAACATCACACACAAACTATCTTTGTACCAAAATTCATCGAAATCAGTTCAGTGGTTTAGATGTGATAAAGAGTCACACAGGTAGACAGAGTTACTTTCGCATGTATAATAGTAAAAATATGGATAATTACTGACGAAGGTGTAGATGTATTTTCAAACCAACAATTCCAGGAGTAAAATACAAATCAATTATGTCCGGTATCGACATTCAATCGGTACGTAATCTCTCAATCAGCTACTCGGAAATGTGATTTGTCGAAAATTGAAAGCAAGCAATTGGCGGCGGATTTAAAGAAAATAAAAATGCTAAATTCATTTTTAGGTAGCGATGCGGATGAATAAAAATGTAAATCAAAATTTTGGAACGCTTTAATTGTTTCCTTGTTTATTTTTCTTGCTCTATCAGGATTTTCCTATAATTTTGTTTTTTTAACCTTTTCTAATGAGCAGTGAAGCCTGGATTGGGGCAAAAGATATAGTATATTTCTCGACCAATTTACCAACCCTAATGTTCTAATACTTGGTAATTAGAAACAGAAATAGCGAGAAGAAACCCAAATCCTCTTATATGAGGTTGACGTTTTAGCCAACGTTTAGAAATGAATGAGGTTGACGATTCACAACGTAAAGTACTCTTATCTCATCAATGGTGATCATAAATAGATATACTTAGGTCGATAGATATTTATTTTACGTCACGGAAAGAGAATCATTGAAAACAGTTTAAACGTAAAATAAAACAAAAAACACTTCCTTCTTTTACACGCGGGATAAGGATATATCTTATTTTACAAAACAATTATAAATAAACATCAACTGTTACATTCCTTTTTTGTTTCTAATGGGAGAATGCTTGTTACTACTGAGTACTACTACTACTAGTGAGGTACTGACCTATCTATGTTTTATTTCGCGAATTGTAAGGATTGTATTGACAAATAAGGACATTCCTTACTGTATCTAAAATTGTTCAATAAGTTTTCTACTAACATCGTTATTTGCCAAATGAGCTCTTTAAGATTTCAACATATAGTAGCGTTGCTAGGCAACACAATGAGAATTGAGAACCTACCAATCAATGACTATAGAAACCTCATAGAAACCGGCTTAATAAAAGGGAAACGTATTACTCAGTCATAGAGCGAGTATATTAGATATGTACATGTTTGAAGCTTTAATACTCGTATAATTTATATTTTAATAAAGAAATTAAATATTTTAAAAGCATTATCAATTAACTAGCGCATTCAATTAATTTATAAGTAACCAGTTCTCTCGTCACATTATTTTTCGTTATAGATTACATCTCCCCTAGTTTCTTACTTTGTCGCGGA
The DNA here is from genome assembly GCF_905220415.1 of Colias croceus. Lineage (NCBI taxonomy): Eukaryota > Metazoa > Arthropoda > Insecta > Lepidoptera > Pieridae > Colias > Colias croceus. The sequence goes on along the minus strand of NC_059543.1, from coordinate 4,667,960 downwards.
CTTAGGCTACTCTATCTCTCGGGTAAATCTTCCAATCTTTTTATTTCACGTCCATTTTATTTTTGCGTAAGATCATTATGTTATGTCTTCCTTCCATATATTTATGAATGAATGAAAGCTTTATTGTACACACCAAAATAATGAAATAACATTAAGTAAAATATACATAAATTGCACAATAGGCGATATCAATCTTTATTTATGTTGTTTTCATAAATGTCCAGTCCAGAGTCAATTTAATTTCCTTTTATGAGAAAGAAGTGGGAGTAGGTAAAGTATATTAAACATCTATTATATAATATGTTAGCGATAAATATTACGTATTCATGTTTGAATAACATGACAGAAGATTTAGATAGAAATGATAATTTCTTTTTCTATTTCCCGAAGCTTTAGAAGTGGCTTTACTTACTGACGAAACACATTATCCTTTAAATGCAAATATTTGGCGCTGTGAAAGGTTTTGCTATGTACTTGATCTTCTTCAACGTGTGAAAGGAACTCTATTTGATGATTTGTAGATTTTTATCGAATTACGGGTTTCACATTGATTTGTTGGTAATGTCAAAGGGAATTCGTAAATGTTAAAGTGGGAAATACCACAAATATTTCAGCAGAGAACTTGATCTCGCATACTTAAGCCATAAATTTGCATATTATGAATAATTTGAGTTTTACTTATTACGAGATATTAACGCTAAACTATGAACCTGAAAAATTATTGGAATTAATTATTAGTTGCGAAATTTCAATCGTTTGATTGAATATTGGTACCTTCAGTATTGAATATCCAGTTTTTTAATTATTATTAACAGATAAGTTATTTATTTATTGGGAGTATTTCTGATTAATCGTTTAGAATTTCTGTACGATTTACGCCTAGTACAATTTGAACATTCTGAGACAAATTCTTTGTATTTATTTTCAGACTATTTATTTTTAAAAATTTATTGTTAACTTTCCAAATATTATAACGTAAATGGAATTTGAAAGGCACTGCCTTCTGAAATACAGGTAATAATCCAGTTCAGAGGGCAGAGCAATATTGTAATGTTAAATTTGAATTTGATAATATTATTTTTTATTTGTTGATCGGCTTATTTGCTTAGTTATTATTATAAAAATAACTATAACCACTTTAAATAGATACTTAGATTTAATTTAATAAATGTATGATACTTTATGATCTTCTCTCAATCCTATAAAATTTATACGCACTCAGTTCAAGGTAGTACAATTTTCTGTGGATCTGGATCGCATCACAATTCCCGGAAATATGACTGATAGGATTTTATTTTATTTTATATTATATTTTATTTTATGACTGATACTACAGTAAAACCCTTTATACAAAAATGTTTGCTCTCTTTGTAAAATGCTTTCAGAATTTGATTGCGAATACCATAAAATAATTACAACCATAAAATGAAACACGTAAATATAACTAGAATTTATACTATACTAGCGGTCCGCCCCGGCTTCGCCCGTGGTACATGTTTACGTTTTCTCTACATAAGAACCATCCTCGTACTTCAAGGAATATAATAAAAAAAGAATTATCGAAATCGGTTCAGCCGTTCTCGAGTTATGGAATTACAACGAAAAGTGGCATTGATTTTTATATATTAGATTATGAACATGACAGTCGAATGTAATAATTAATGTTCAATAAGATTTTATACATCGAAAATAAGTTAAAAATAAGATAAGAAAAAAAAAGAGTTTCCTGGTCGCGGAAGAATTCTAATCAATACCCGCGGCCCCATCATTAAAGCGGCTCGACGGAACACAGTGGGGTTTTAGTCGGTAAGAATCCGACATAACCCACGGCTCCTTCCCCGGGGGCCGTGGGTATCTTTGGAAGATTTCCCCACTATAAAAAAAAAAAAAAGGATAGCCATTTAAAAGAAAACATATAAGGGACGCTAGAGAAATTCGATACTAATAACATCAAACATTACGAAGTAGCTGTATCACCGATCTCCTTTCCGATCTTGACCCAAATTTATCTTAGGGTAGTGGACTCCAAGTCCTAAATTGCCTCAATAAGGAATATCCATCTCTTCAACTACAGATTTAAAAATGGCTTTAAGTTTGAAAATGTCGTTGAGTCAATTAGAGTAATCAAGAGAACTTCTCAACATAAATAAACATTGGAAACATTAAAATGATAAAATAATCTTATCTTTACAGTCCAAGTTCCTTTTAATTTCTTCATGCAACTGTGGTTACTTTTATAGGGTCGTAGAAATTATACGAACAAAATGGAAATCAACCACCAGCGTTATATTTGTTTATTACTTCTCTTGCGAAACTTGTATATAAATCTCTGTGTTACGGTTGACAAATTTATACAAAGCTGAAGAGTTTGTTTGAACGCGCTTTTCTCAAGAACTACTGGTCCGATTTGAAAAAAAAAATCTTTAAATTGGATAGCCCATTTATTGAGGAAGGATTATAGGCTATATAACATCACGCTAAGAAAACCAGTGAAATAACTTGTTGAGGAAATTCGTTTTTAAAATGTTTATTTATAAAAAATTTTGACCGAATGTCTGTATAAAAATAGTACGTTTCTATTAAGGAAATTAAATTTAGAGAGTCACGCACTTAAATGGAACGTGATTAGGATTAACGTTGGAATTTATTATTCCCAGTATCGACATTTTCTGTAAAATTAAGGAAGGAGGTATTAAGGAATAAATTCTAAGAAATAATTTCCCAAAAAATGGGACATTTCTAGTGGCTATTCTACTTAAAATTCTAGGAATCTAATAATACTAAATCTTCTTTTAATTGTCTGGTTATTAATATCAATATATAAAATCAATGTATAAAAGCTATATATATATAAGCTACTTATATTCAATCTTGTAAGTTAATAAGTATTCAATTTCTTTAAAACATTTTCGAAGTACTCTTTCTGAGAATTGGCTTGTGGTTTGGTAGGTACGTTATTAGAGTAATCAATCAGAGTAAATATTTTTCGATTGCCTGTCTTCAATCCTCAGTCAAGGTCTGTAGCCTGAACTTCCGAAGGATTTACAACTTTGTATTTTGCTTTCATTATAACGCTTTTATAGGTTTCAATAGAGCTATTGATAGACTTCGTGTAATAAATAATTATAAGTAGTACCTACCTAATTGAAAAAGATGTTCAATATAATTATATTTTGCAGACAATTAAAAGATTATTAAAAATTTAACGTTATATCTACGAAGTTACACTTGTCAGATTTAGAAAGAACATTTAAAATTTAAATATGGTCTTAATATGATCTGAAGTACCTACATTCACAATATAATTACCACAATTCTTCGAGTGTCATGGAGTTTTGTCTAATGCCTGCACAATAAATTTCTCATCATCAGTAATGCTAAAGGCATATAATGAGTTATGAATTTTCAAATTCGGTTCATATCTTTTATTCTACAAAGGCGTTCATTGTACGCATCGCTGAAATTTGTGAGATTTTTCCCGATTTCCTTTCAGTGGAGTATCGTGATGGGAATAAAATAGCTCCGAATATTTTATGAAGTGATGTCTGCGGCATTGATCTTCGCAAATGGCTTGCCTACTCGTCCTGTCTTACGTCAATATAACCCAACTTTTATTTTATTTGTAAATACGGGTTCTGAATGTATATTTGGAAACACAAACTTGATTTACGCATTTTATCCGCTTCCACATCATGTTTTCTGAGGCTTTGACTTTATTGATGGTGACAAATGAAATTATTTGCTTAAGGGGTGATTTTTCAATTCTTGGTTAAAACTTATTCATCGAATAACGTTATTAAACTACCATTTCAAAAATGTATTCTTATTTGACAGTTTACAAGTGACATTTTAAAATGTTCGTGAAATACTTTATTGGACGGATAAATTTTAACCAAGGAATGAAAAATCGGCCCTAAACCAAGTGTCATATTGTTTTACACGAGTCGAACGATTTTTATGTGTTCCAATGGTTAAATGTTTATTTTCAAGTTGGAAACATCTTTTGTTTATACTTATTTATTTCGTGTTAAATTTTGGGATGTTGGAAAATAAAAACCAGACGTAACAAAAGTGCTTTATTTGAGCTACTAAATCATCATCGATTTAACTACTATATGTATTTGGCAGTAAATATAATCCATATTATCTACATACTTATTAAACTAAAACTAGTAGATTCTATATTTCTTTTAAAATATTTAACACAAACAAGAAAATCAAACATCTTCGTATGAAAACTACACCAACTTCAAAAGTAACTTTTTAACATTGAATTCATATTCTTAATATTACAGTTCATATTGAAATTCTCTTAAAGGATAACAAATTTAGCTTATCAAAACGTGGAAACTCAAAACAAGCAAAAATAACGATAAAATCATCACTAAATGTAGAGTTTAAAGAACAGATCAATTAATAGATTTAACATATTTACAACAATCTCGTAGGTAAAATTATGTCTAAGTACATTAAAATAATAATTATTAGTAACATTATAGGTAGTGTATAACATAATATATTTGGCACAAGGAATATAAGAATTAACAATTATAACGGTAAAAGCCACGCAACTATATGATCATAATTTCAGTCTTCGGGATTCCGATTCGCCTAATTTTATAGGATTTTTAAAGTAATAGCCGCTCACTCTAGCTTTGTTCTTTTGATTTCTAGAAGTTTCATCGTATTCAAGCACCAGAACATAGCAGACACAACGTAGAATATTTGTAGGAGTGTTGTGATTGGGCTCGGTGATGAAATACTACGAGTAAGGAAGGCCAAGGCTGAACAGCGTAGTACCTCCAGCAGCGGCGCGTATTTGGAATTGTCGAACAACATTCCAATGATAGTCAGAGAAGACATTATATACACCACGAAGATTAGCACTGAGATCGGCGTCATACCCTGCAAGAGAAATATAATACATCAATAAAAGCTGAAAATATATCTTTATCCATCATTAACACATATGTGTAGTTGGAATTTTTATACAACGCGAAAGAATGGAATTTCTTAATTAAAGTTTTGTATCTATACATAAGCTACACTTTATATCGAGAAGTTGCCATGGTAACGAGAATTCATTTAATAATTCATAGACTGCGCCACGGCAATCCACTTGGTTTGGTTTAATAATATAATATTTATAATACTACCTAATAAAATATAGCTTGGACCGTCTGTATAAATGTCACTTAGATAATAATATTACGAATTTATAATGAGCTCTTAATGCTTTAAAAGCCGACTATAATAATTAAACAATTTAGCGCGGGCTGAAATTGAGCTTTGCTTTGACATAAACAATGAATTCTATTTATCGAAATTATTGACAAAATTATTGACACTTTATTGGATTCCAACGACGTATGTAGTTTATTGAATTCCATGATCTTACGTATCCAATTTAATTCAATTCTTATGAAAAGCTAACCATTATTGACATCAAACGCTCTATTTACATTTTATAAAGGAAATAAAGATGTAAAATAATATTTGTATTGAATAGAACATGTTCAGGCAATAACGCTTTAGGCTACGAGGCCTTTTGTAGTTTTAACAATAGCCGCATGAGGCAAATAACATATTGTTATACCTACGAGTATCAACGAGTTCATTTATCATCTGAATTTAATTAACAAAGTTTCGTAGGTGCTTTAATAACTGTTCGTTTCACAGCATCGATAATTGTATTACTTCATATACGCATATAAACATAAACAAGAAATCCTACTAATCCTATTCTTCCTAGTAATATTATAAATGCGAAAGTTTGTGATGATGTATATGTGTATGTGTGTGTCTGTATGTTTGTTACTCTTACACACAAATACTACTGAACCGATTACAATGAAATTTAGCACACATATAGAGGAACTCTAACTTGGATTAACACATAAGATAGGTTTTATCTAGAAAATCCCACGGGAATGGAAACTAGGCAGGTTTTTCTTTAAAAACGCGGGCGAAGCCTCGGGCGGAAAGTTAGTAACCAATAAAAGTATCAGCAGTTATCGTTAAAAAATAACGCGTTTTGCACTTATTTGAAAAGTATTTGATTTATGTTTATTATGTATAAAGTATAAACCAGTGGGAATGAAAATGAAGGGTGATCGTAAATGTTTGCGTTATAAATTGACTTGCTTGAATTGAAATGTCGTGTAGTTTTATTACTAACTAGTTAGTTTCTTCGATGTTGTTTGGTATTACATCTTAGAATTTTGGTTATGTGATATTTTGTGCATAACTCATAAATAATAATTGTGACAATATCAAGAGAACTTCAGACACTTTATTTTCAATACATCTATTCTTTTAGCAGCAATTTTTTACAATTTTCATTCAATACTTTTGACGCGTGTCTAACGTGTAACTTAGTTTTTGTTTGTTTTTTGCTTACCATGTATCGTGAAGCTAGCTCGAAGAAGCCGTACAGAACCACCGCATAGTGTGTAACTATATAGAGGTTACACCACGCCGGCAAATGGACGTCATATTTGTCTCTCACTTCAACCTGGATAGAAATGAAATATGGCTATGTTTTATCGATGCAGTTAAATAAAAAGAGACTTTAAATGTAATTTTGGCGTGTAAAAAAAATTCACGTAAAATTTCCTTATCAGGAACTTAATATTGCTTTTGTCTTAATACTTACTTTTAACAGCACAAAAACATGTAATAGTGAGGAGTCTTTCATCAAAAATAATTGCAAATATAATATATGTTTGAGACATTTATGTTTGAAAAAACTTTTTGAGAATTTCTTTTGTTCTTGCCGTAGTGAACCAAATTAAAATAATGATAAATTGCAAATACTTACATCTTCTTTCATATCATCATCTCCAAGTCTCGCTGTGCCCGGCTGCCAGCTCGGACCCCAAATTACAGCCTTAATCTTATGTTCCCAATTAGTAAAACTACGGAACTTTTCGACCACATAACCAGTGTAGAATATCTGAAAATTTCAATAAAAGTTTGTTACAAGGTATGAAATAAAAAGCTTTATTTAAATACATTAAAAACGTTATAAAACCTAAACTTTTGCTATAAAAGCATCTCTAGAGATATTTCATCGGAAGATAAAACAAAGTATCTCTTCAGTTGAAATTATAAGAATTTCTTAGTATGAGCTTTTAATAATCTCCGATAACAGTGAAAGCTTTGTATTTTTCATTTAAAACTATGTTCTATTTCATTTCATTTTATAACTGTTTTACTTACTTGCAAGTAAAATGGATTGAACGAAGGTTGGTTGTATATTAAACCGTAAACAATTTCAACTTTGTCGGACTCCGGTCTGAAAGTGCCGAAAATTCTGTCCCAAATGATGAGGACACCACCGTAGTTGACGTCCAAGCAGTATTTGTTGCTGCCTGTAAAACAGACCAAATATAAATACAAATATATGTATAATGTTACTTTTAGCTATCTGATGTCACGACAGGTAAGGATAAACTTTTAAAAGAAGTAAAACAGGGGGTAAGTTGTATGGGAAACGGCTACCATGTAATCAACGCTAGTGAAGCTGCGGATCTCAGGCTAGTTCTAATTAGAAAAAAGATATAGGAACGAAATAATATCCCACTATTTTTTTCATGCGTTGGAAAGTAAAGAATTAATATTATATTTGCCTTTTAATTTTAAGACATTTGTAAAAGATAAAGTACCTATAGTAGGTACATTTGTAAATCATAGAAAATATTTCTAACAGTCATGTGATAAATTAAATTCCAGTCTCTACTTTCCCTTACACTACAATCCTGCTTTCTCATTGCTCGATGTTTAACTTTTCATAACTCAAGCTAATAATAATGTATCGAGGATCGACCTTTGAGAGCGCGATTATAGGTTTCTTTGAAAACAAAGCTCGTGTTAAATTTTAAATTGAAACATATATTTTTATAATACTTACAATAAATTAAAAATTCAATTTATGTCGTACAAAGCTATGTAACGATTGATTTAACGACGCGTGGTAGTCTCAAAATTGAGTTTATAAGTTGTAGAAATTATTCCGAATCACGTTCGTACTTTTAATTGTTATATTTTATACATATTTATTGAGTTATTAACGTAGTATTTACACATTAACGTGAAAGCTTTTGATGGAAATTGGACTGATTGTCGATTTTCTTAACCCTCCAAATCTTAAGACTGACGTTAATTAATTTTGCGAGAATCAAGGTTTTCGATCACTTTCAGGCCTAAATAATGATGATTACAACGCTCTTTCCTTTACAAGGTGAAGGTGTTCTAATTCTTAGGTACCTACAAAATGCCTTGAATACGACGCGACGCTATAACGAGTTAACTTTGGTCGATGAATTTGCGCATAAATCTTTGATAAAAGTGGTCAAACTCGTAAGATGTATTTGAAATCTTGCAGTATGGCGTGCAACGAGTCTGTTTATTGTACTTAGCAAAGCAGATCAAAATAGCTGAATAGTTTTTGAAACATTATTTTTGGAAGATTTTCAAAATTTTATCAGTTACTTTTTTATTTTTACAAAAATCGTTTCTAATAATGACGAACACATAAAAGAAAGATTCATCATTCAGTAGTTTGGAAGTTATGCGCGTATTAATATTTTGGTGATTATTTTTTATTTGTATGGATGAAAAGGCTGGTTATATCACAGATAATAAAAATTCACGTATCCGATACTCTTCATGTACGTTCATAATAATTCGTTTAACATCAAAGGGATAGGTTCAGCTCGAAATAAATAAAAATAGTCTGCAGAGAATAGAAACACAAAGGCCAAAGAGTTTATATCTTCGATTATGTGGATGAAGCTCTAAATTATTCTAATATTGTTTAATTAGGTACAACACTATTATAACTTACAGTCAAAATTTAGGAACAAAGGAAATTATTACATCAAATAGAGACACAATAAAGAACTTTACGTTCTTTTATAATTAGATTGTTTCATAAAAAATAAGCAATTGCTACAGAAGGAAAATACGCAGAGAAATTGTATTTTAGTTAGTTAAAAATAAATTAACGCAATTTTGTGAGTTTAAAAATCTAAATATGTATGTATAAAAAAATGTCCTTACACGATTTTCATAAGATGATTATAAAAGTGTATCATTAGCTGATACTTTTAGTCTATGAATTACATTTCAGTTGTTTATATGTATTAAAAAGTGAGTTTTTTTTTAGTTTATAAAATAAAGTAAACAGAAGATATTAAATGAATTATGTTCATCCTGGAAATGAACTTTATAGTTTATAATATTATCTTCTTGCATATTAAGTATTTAATAGCACTCAGTGTGACCAGTACTATAAAGTTCCACTAATCGCAAGTAATAAAAATATTTAATGAACTTGATTATAGTTGCTCACTTTAAATTCTAAATTGTTGATTTTAGTTCAAGGGTAATACACAAATAAATTAAAAAACTATCGTGCTAATATGAAGCATTTATAAACATTTAGAATAATTAATAATTAGTGTTTATTTAGCTGTATCTAATAAATAATTAATGTTTATATAACTGAGTTATATCATTTTAGCCTTTGTTACAACAATTGTTGTAACAAAGGCTTTGTTATTTTTGGTTTATGTTTCATGGAGTACGGTAATGTTTTTCTAACATTTGAAAGGTAAACTCTCTGTATACGTAGATTGGAATAAGCCCTGTGTGAAGTAATGAATCAAATATTTATTTAAGGGAAAGCTGTATTACAATCTTCAACAATATACATATTTCATAAGAATAGGCGGTTTTATTCAGAGACAGTATTTTCTTAAAAACTCTTTGTAAAAGTATTTTTGTGGAAGATGTACATCATTGTTATTACTTGTAGCCTTGTAGGTATACTTTTTATGTCATGGTCACAAAGAAATAAAAATAGTTCGATTCCTAATTCTGCAGAAAATGTTTTGTACTTTTCCCAACGTATTATGTCGGAATTCCGTTGATAACGAAAGCTTATGATTGTGATACAGCAAAAGCCTCGGAGATCACATAAAGTGGCGGGCTTAGCGTCTACAGAGAGTTCCTATCAGATCTTCCATTCCATCAATTTATGTCCGGGAGTGAAGAAAAATTGTACTTGATTTTTTCCCAAATTTGGACTCTAATGCGTAGTGAGTCTACGTTGAGATTGTTACGAAATCAGTCTCGATAACACAATTTATTCACGTAAGAATAATTTAAGATTAATTACACATATTTTTAATAGCTTTGATTACTTTAAACCACAGCTAAGTAGTTATTAGTGCGGTTGTATGCAATCAAAGTTATGCAGTTGCAAGATTTAACAATACCACAATACTTATTATAAAGCGTGAACATACATGCTGCAATATTAGAGCCAGTAATACCGCGAATAATAAGGGTATATATTATATAAGGGTAATATAAGGGTTGCAAAAATAGATATCTATCTATTTGGAGACATTTTCGACTGAAATGTGCTACGTAATTGAATTGGTGCTATCTATAAATACTTTTGATACAGATTAAAATAGTTTGACGGTGAAATAAAAAGCTCACGTAATTTTTTAAAATTATTAACGAAAATAGACAGTTATAATTATAGTTTAATGTCATGTGTAGTTGTTTGTTAACATTACAAAATAATTTCATCTATAAGCTAATTATATAAAGCAATAATTAAAAATACATATAAGTTTATTAAAATTTTTTTAGAAAATGTATCGTTTATATTTCCCAAAGGTGTAGGTAAAGTCATACATAATGTATTTATTATTTACATAATATAAGCATTTTGCTTGTTATGATAAAGTCCGCTTAAAAAACGGATATAATCTAAACATACACTATCTATTAGGAATCTCACATGGCAATACTGGCTTTAACTAAATCTGTTAAGGAGATTACCTGTACTGTTGAATAGGCAATTTCATAGAAGATATATCCGCACAATGGAGTTAAATTTAATCTAACCATGACATTACGCATAAAGCTCGCTGAATAGCGAATTTAAAGCAATTTGCATATGAAATGATTATTTTATGTGATAAACAATAAAATCAATTTGGAATAATTAATAGAGCCCCATTAAACCGCGTTCTATTAACGTGGAGGATTCTAACCAGATTGCAATTACATTATTTAGGCTCAAACCCGTAATGAAAACTTAATGAGTGTGGGTTAAATTTGCCTTTATCTTTCGTATCCTACTTATAGCTATGCCCCGCCGTTTTACCCGCATTGTTCTACTCCTATTGATCTTAGCTCGATGATATATAGCCTATAGCCTGCCTCGATAAATGGGCTATCTGACACTGATAGAATTTTTCAAATCGGACCCGTATTTCCTAAGATAAGCGCGTTTACCCAAACCAATAAGATACTTTTCAGCTTTGTAATATTATCTTTCGTATCCTCAGTATACTATTTCGTATTCTATCAGTCGTCAGCTGATCGCGAAAGTGAAAGGTCGTTGACACACCGTGTGCGCGCGAGGGCAATGGCCTCTACGGTCTTAAAATGTTCTGCGTGTAACATAGTAATAAATGAAGTGCTGGCTTTCATGCACAACAAAATGAACGTCATGGATGAAGAAGGGTTGGTGCAGATCTGCCGAACGGCTTTCTCCACCGATGATATTTTCGAAGCAAAAAAGTTGTTGTTTGACGCTGTTCCAATAAGAAAAATTAAGAAACGAAAGAAAGAATCTAAATCTACAAGGGACTTGGAGGATGTCATTGAACTCCTAAAGCATATAGATGCAACTGATCCAGAACGTCTACCAATCTTCGTGGCTAGAGACCTACATAAGTTACCACCTGTGACTTTCGATCACGTAGACGTAACCAGATTACTGCGTGATATTAACTTACTGAAGGACGAATTAAAAACAATTAAATCTACTTATGTCACAAAAACACAATTAAAGGATACAATTGAATGTTCGCGAGAAAAGTCGTTGAACTACATAAACACAAAGCGGGGCGCATACGCATTGAATAGCTATAGCTGTGATAGCGGGCCGATGGGTCTTCAACCGCTCTGTGATGAGTCAACGGCCACTGTTGCTAAGTGTAGTGCGAGTGAAGAGTGCGCGTATATATCATCTCTCTCGCCCTCACGCTCAACGATGGAACCGGCCTTTCAAGGACATTCGCCGAGACAAAGAAATGAGGCCACTGCGGTTTCGACACACGCAACTGTTGATAAATGTGTTGTCTCATCTCTTCCCGAACCTGAGAAAGAGACCGCGATAGGCTCGCGCGTGGAGGCCAACACCGCGGTTTCGTACATTATCAAACCGGTTGAATGCAGCGCGCGCGCTTCTGTGGAACGTGCGATGAATTATACTAATAATAACACAAATGACTTTAATACTACGGAGCGAACTATGGCTGACATTGTTCGTGAAAGTTTATTGCATGAACGAGTAAATGAGGATGAACAATGGCAAACGGTTCAACGAAAAAAGAAAGTAATATCTAAAAATAGATTTATTAGTGAGACAGGGCGAGCGAATTTTGACAATAAATTTAGGGCTGCGCCGAACAAAGTACCATTGTATATATCTAACGTGTGTAAAGAAACAAGTGAAAGTGACATAGTGGAATATATTAAAAACAAAACTAGTGAATTAGTAACTTTAGAAAAAATTCAATGTAAAAAGGAGAAAAGCTATAACTCATTTAAATTATTTGTTGCTAGAAATAAATTACACATATTTTTGAATACAGAAACATGGCCCGAAGGTATCTGTTTTAGGCGTTTTATTACGCTTAAAAAATCTACCAAATCGGGAAAATCACGTGAAGTTGTCACTGTAAAGTAGTTGTAAATAATAGTTAAAAATTAATAATGGCTAAAACATGTAAAATGATAAGTTTTAATTGTAAATCACTAAAGCGATCGTTGGATAATGTGAGAGACATGTGTAGATATGCAGATATTCTTGCTCTTCAAGAAACTTGGCTACTGCCGTATGATCTGCCTTTGCTTGGGTCGATAAGCAAAGACTTTGAATACACAGGTAAATCAGCTGTAGACCTAACTAAGAGCCTACTTAAGGGCAGACCATACGGTGGGGTTGCAATCCTATGGAGAAAAGGCTTGTTTAAAAGTGTAGAAATTATTGATTGCAATAGTAATAGAATATGTGCGTTTAAAGCTGTTTTATGTAATAATACACATATTATAATATTTAGTGTATATATGCCAACTGATAATGCTGAAAATATGTTTGAATTTACGAGTTGTTTATGTGAAATTAAGACCATAGTTGATAGCTATAACATAGAAAATATTTTCATGTTAGGTGACTTTAACGCACATCCTATGCAGCCTTTCTGGAATGAGTTAGACAGTTTTTGCTCTGATGAATTGTGGATATGTGCGGACACAAATAAATTGGGTATTAATTCTAATACATACACCTACAGAAGTGACATTAATGGCAGTCTTCGATGGTTAGATCACTGCATAGTGACTAAATCTGCTTGGAGGACTGTAGTTGATGTAAGTTTAGTTCATGATGTCTACTGGTCTGACCACTTTCCTCTTATCATAGAATGTGACCTCAATTGTATTATGACAAAAATGCCTCAATCAGGGTATGTCATTGATAAAATAAAATGGGGTCACAGAAATGAGCGCCAGATTAGTGAGTATCATGAAATATGTAATAGCAAACTCAGAGAGATTGATTTTGCTGAATTTCATAAAAGTTGCGGAAAGATATGCAGAGACACATATCATAAAGTGTGTCTTGATAAAGTGTACAATGAGATTATAGGAATTCTGTCCCATGCTGCCTCATTGTCTCATACAGAAATTGAGAAGAAAAAAGGTCAAGTTATTGGATGGAATAAACATGTACGCGAGGCTCACTGTGAGGCTCGGTCGAAATACCACATATGGCTGTCATATAATAAACCAAAAACTGGAAAGATCTGGGAAGATATGTGTATGAGCCGTAAAATATTTAAAAGTAGGCTAAGATGGTGTCAGAATCATCAAGATGAAATAAAAATGGACATGATTGCTTCTTACAGGTCAACAAAAAACTTTTCCAGATTTTGGAAAGCAACCAATAATCTCAATGTTCGACCGAGCTTACCAGTGAGTGTCGCGGGCTGCAATACTCCGAAAGAAATTGCAAATATGTTTAGGGATCACTTTAAGGTATCATCACCTTTGGGACCTTCCAAGCAAATGTTTAGCCTTGATAAAGATCTAAACAATGATCTTATTACTTTTTCAGCTAAGCAGGTGGCGAGTGTCATAAATAAGATGACGAGAGGTAAATCACCGGGCTATGATAGCCTCAGTGTGGAGCATTTGAGACATGCAGGTGTGCACTTGCCCCGAGTGCTTGCTAAGTTTTACTCTCTTTGTGTAAGTCATTCTTATATTCCCGCTGAGATGATGAGAACTATTGTGGTCCCTATTGTCAAAAACAAAACTGGCAATATTTCGGATAGGTCAAATTACAGACCAATATCACTGGCCACCATAGCAGCTAAGGTTTTGGATAGTTTGTTTGATAAATGTCTTGGCGAAGCGCTGAACCTGGATGATGCCCAATTCGGCTTTCAACCAGGTCTATCAACAGAAAGTGCGATACTCTGCCTAAAACAAACTATTCAATACTATACTAGCAGAAGAACCCCAGTGTACGCCTGCTTTCTCGATCTTTCTAAGGCTTTTGACCTTGTATCTTATGATATACTGTGGGAAAAGATGGAGAAGGCGGGAGTACAAAGGGAGTTGATAAGTGTACTTCAATTTTGGTATGCAAACCAAGTGAACAATGTCAGGTGGGGGACAGAGTTATCCGATTCATATAGGTTGGAGTGTGGCGTGAGGCAGGGAGGTTTAACCTCGCCAAAGCTTTTCAACCTATATGTGAATGAACTCATATTAGAGCTGAGGAAAAAGGGAGGCTGTTGGATAGATGGTGTATGCGTTAATAACATCAGCTACGCAGATGATATGGTTCTCTTAGGACCCACTGCAGGTTCCATTAGAGAACTACTGAATTCCTGCCAGGAGTATGCTGCCAAGCATGGATTATCATATAATGTCGCAAAAAGCGTTTATATGATCTTTGGAGTCCCCCGAAAGCACATTGGTTACGAACCGATACTCAACTTAAACCAAATAGCGTTAAAGAGGGTAAAACAGGTTAAATATCTCGGACACTGTGTTTCGGAGGACTTGAATGATCAAGTAGATATTGAGCGTGAAAGGAGATCCCTGGCGGCTAAATGCAATATGCTGGCCCGCAGGTTCGCCCGATGTAGCAAAGAGGCAAAAATAACTTTATTCAAAGCCTATTGCCAAAACTTCTACACGGGAAACCTGTGGTTCAAGTACTCCAAAAAGAGTATGAATGCATTACGGGTGCAATATAATAATGGGTTTAGGATGCTGATGGGCTTGCCGAGGCATTGTTCAGCGTCTGAAATGTTTGCGCAGGCTCATGCAAATGATTTTCATGCCATTTTGCGAAAAAAGACAGCTTCATTACTCCAGCGGTTACGTGCAAGTCCCAACGGAATCCTAAACACATTATCACAAAAAGTAGACTCACCAATACTAGAACATTTTATTAATGTGTTGGTGAGACGTGAAGTTTTTTAAATTGTATACCGAATAACTATTTGTATTTTTAGATTAATTATTTTTGTGCGTACTCTAATTTTAATTTTTGCTTAATTTTTCTGTGACTTTATGTATGCTTCTGATTATTTGTGACATGTCAATTTTATAATTTGTATTTCTAGATTTAATTTTATTGCGTATTTTAATTTTAATTGTTATTTCTATTTAATTTTGGGTCTTTGTTACTCTGAAATAAAGAATTTATTATTATTATTATTATTATGTTTCTCATTTCCATAATACTCGGGTACCACCAGAAGGACGGTACCCGGATCTTTGGAAGGCTTACGTGGGGACACGGATCCAACACGCAGAGGCCCTTTGAGACTTTTAATGTGTTGTGGGACACCAGCCGCAGCCTGCCCATGATTGCACTATAGAGATACAGCCCTAGGCAGTCCGCGGCCGATGTAGGACTATTGCAGGGTATGGAAATTTAATAATTGGGCTATGGATTGGGATGCTAAATGGACTGGTACTGGGGACTATGGGAAACTATGGCACCTGCCTTTCTACTAAAAGAAAGTAAAAATATGTTGGCAGGTGGTGACTCGCCCTCTCACTGTATGGGCCCCCGAAATAAGTCGCTGCAATAGTGCGACAAGGGGGCAACATATTGTGAGCAGCTAAGGGTGGAGAGGCGTCCCTGGACTTTAAACTCCGATCACGCGCTCCCTGAGGGTCCAGCATCACGTGCCCACTCGCCACTTACGATTCGCATCCACCCTTCGAGCTAAAAGCTCTCGCGACTCCACTCTGGCCGGCCGGTTAAGGCAAGCCAGAGGTGGGGGTCCTGTCCTCGTCAGGCTTCACTCCGACCGGCCGGTGAAGGCAAGCCGGAGATGAAGACAGGGGCCTCCCCCGGGAGCACTCGGTTCCCGCGGGGTCGCTACTCCCCGACACCCCGCCACAAGGTGTCCTGCGGGTTGACTGATTGCACGGGTGGAATATCTATTGTCACGTAGACAACAGATATTCCAACCGTGGGCGATGGGGTCGTCACATCCCTACGCCCTTATTATTATTATTATTATTAGTTTAAATACGTACCGTGATGTACTCTGTGGTGGCTGGGGGTGTTGAGAACATACTCCAAGGGGCCAAGGCTCTTGATAGCTTCAGTGTGAATCCAGAACATGTACAGGTAGCTGAATTGGTGATGTACCACGAATTGCGCTGGGGGAATTGCTAGAGCCAACGGTAGGTAGAACGCCTGTAATTGATAATTTTATATTAATAATATTATGTGATACTTCACACATTTCGAGAGATTTCTCCCCTATAATGTCGTCTTGAATTTTGTCTCAATGATGACAAACAAAGGCATTAATTTGGAGGATAATAAAACAAGGCAGAATATATTCTTCAAATAATTTACAACCCTCCATGCCTTTATTGTTCATGACCGAGTAAATTCTAATTAGATTAAGGATTATTTGAGTGTTTGGGATTAAAACGTAATTCTTTTTTGTCGTAACGTTTTATTAAAATTTACTGCTATTTTGTTTTTTATTTTGATGATGACGACAGGACTCAAAGATTATCCGAAGGAAGATTGTAAGAAGGTGATCCCATTGTAAAAGGTGAGAATGTACATAAAATTCTGTACACACAAATTGTCTATGCCCATATAGAAAAATTTGGTAAGCATTCATATCATACAATATATTATGTATATATAAAATATTATGTATTCTATTACAGTATGACGTCACAATTATAGGCAATAGCGCGTCTCTATGACGATGCATGCAAGCCTCAAATGCTATTCGTATCATGGAATTTTCGTAATTTAAATTATTTTTTAATGGAATTGTCCTCAGAATTAGAGGCCTATAGAATTAGAAACCTATAGATTTTGTGTAAATCACGGTAAATTACATCGCTGTGTTCGACTCATTCAATATAATTGAATTTCAGAGAAGAGGAAAAACGAGTTTTCATGTTCGTAGTATTTTAATGGTTTGTGAAAAAGTATTTAGTTTTTTTTTTCAGAATGTAGAAATGAGTATGGTATAATATACCTGCCATTAAGATTACATATATACCAAGTTTCTATTATATTTATTTACATCTTAGCTTGCAAATAGTCCTTGTTTTGATCTGAATATTATAAAATCGATTTAGTCTTCAGAGAATGGTAAGAAATCCAAACTGCTCAATTTATTTTTTAACATAGGTACTTTATGATCTTTCTTTAGGATCACAATCTAATCATACTTATCACATAAAAGGGCTCGCATTTTCGGGTGATCTTTTTACCATAAAGTCCCTCATCATTATTAATATTATACAAAATTATACAGGATTACGTCGTCCGTTTGTCCATATTAATTATGAAAGGGAAACAAGTTTAATTGAATTTTTTCATACGTACAATGATATATTATTATCCCTTGTAAATATAATAATGTTTTCTACAAACAAAATGTTCAGGAAATGGGTAACGGTAAGGATGTACCTTAAAATAAGTATGAGTTAATAAAAAGATCTACTTACAAATCCACACCATCCTTGTAGTATCGATTGTCTTATTCCTACGCCCATATTGAAGTCTTCAGATGTATGATGCACTTGATGCTGAGCCCATAATATGTGCACCTCTAAAATAAATAAATAAAAAAATTAAATTCTGTTGTTTTATAGAGTCTATCTGACTCTATAAATCTCTATATCTCTTTTTGGGTCTATTTTAAATAAACCCAGGTGATTGATGATAACTTCGTAGTTAAGCAATTACTTATCACTTATTTATTTTAAGTCTGTTACAGAGTAAATCATAAATTATTCAATAAAAAAGATATCCTCCAAAAATGGGTGTTTATTTAACACTTATTTTTTACTACTGTTTCTTCGTTTTTATTGTAAAATTATATCGACTATAACTAACTAGTATATAAAGTGTTAATAAAACGTATGGATGAATAAAGAATAAAAAAAATAAAAATAAAAATATTTATTAGTTGTATCAAATATCATAATATTACCATGACAAGCCCTATGCATCCAATAATAGCAGAAATCGACTCCCAGAGCGGCAGCGTACCAGGTCAATGTGTTATCCCAGGGGAGGTCTACCAATCTGTAGTTTGTGTATATCCAAGTATATAAATAGGACTCAGCTCCCCGCCATATTAATCTGTAAGGCAAATATTGATTGTATAATCAATCACGGTAAATTAGAGCAATATTATCATTTCCAGTTCAGGGAACTAGAATTGTGACTGTTATAAAGGTTTATTATGGGATAAATTGAAGTGTTATCAAGAACTTCCGTTATACCTTTCTTAACAATAAGGAAAAGGTAATAAGTATTAGACTTGCACTAAAAATCCATGTATTTAAAGGGGTCCTTAATAAAAATAGCTGACTCTGACATTCCAAAGTAGTTGAAGTTAGAAAGAAGACTGCCGAAAGGAATAAATTACACGTGAAAAAGTTGTAGTTGACATTTTATGATAGAGAGGTAAAAATTTCTCAAGTCACGAAGTTAAATGGTCTGTCAAATTGATCGATATTAGGAATTATGCTCAAAATAAAACTTAAGGGGTTTTTAGTCTTGTTAGTGTCCTATGGTTCCTTTAGAGATATTTGCCGACGTCGTGGAAAATTTTACTAAAACCTGATAACATTTTCTTCAAATGAAAGGAAGTTCTTTGATCAATTTTAATATATTATGTACTTCTAAAACAAGTGCCTATTTGAGAAAATGACCAAGTTGCATTTTTCTTCTCACAGCCAATATAAAGAAAAGTGTACAATTTTTATTTTCGTACTATATGTATTCTAATGGAAAAGCTCAATCATTCAACTGTTATCTCAACAGATTTCTAAAAACGTTATGCCTGGGT
Source organism: Colias croceus (assembly GCF_905220415.1). Classification (NCBI taxonomy): domain Eukaryota; kingdom Metazoa; phylum Arthropoda; class Insecta; order Lepidoptera; family Pieridae; genus Colias; species Colias croceus. Next base: position 4,648,497 of record NC_059543.1, on the reverse strand, counting down.
CAAGAAAGAGTTTATATAAGAAAGCACAGATAATTTTTCCACCAAAAACTTTTTTTTCACAAATTTAACTATAATTTACATATTATAATAAGTGTCTATTAAATATATGTATATAAATACCTGCCACATTCTTGAAATATTCCATGTGATATACTCGTAACACCATCATTTAGTCGTATACCGCTTTTGCCTTCGAACCTTAGCACAATGTGTTCAATAATCATAAATAGTATGAAATAAGGGAATGACTGAAACAAGAGAAAATTTACGAAATATTAGTTATTTTATTACTTAGTTTTATTATATGAAAACATAAAATAAATATTTGCTGCAAATACGAATTATTTTGCTAAAGAATTAGTTGTTTGCTTTAGATATTTCAAATGATTTCAAAACTAGTGGTCTACTAATATGTTAACTAAGGAAAACAAGTTCATAAATCATAACATTGCTGAACCCAAAATATTATATTTAATGGCATAAGAATCAATTAAAGATGGTCTTGATTAATATCCAATGCTTGAGGGCTCACGATAAAGAAAAGTTTTTAGGATTATTTAAGTCAAAACCTTCCAAAGTACCAGACGAACTGGTTCTTTAATGAAATCTGTAAAAACTTTTCTATAAATTTAAAATATAGGACTTTCTGTCCAACATCTAAAATTATATTTGAGGCAATAAGAATTATTCTACGCATATTAATTGTAATTAGAGTATTACTTAATTTTATTGCTATAGTGACATAATATTGTAATATAAGTGCCCTTACGCACTAGCGGTTAACCGCGGGGGTGGCTAACCGCACGGTTAGCCGCTTTCCCATTTTAATATGCAACCGCTTATGATTGTACGCACTATCATAAAAGCGGTTGCATATTAAAATGGGAAAGCGGCTAACCGCGCGGTCAACCGCCCCCGCGGTTAACCGCTAGTGCGTAAGGGCACTAAGGGTTGAAAATACTTTACAAGTAAGTAAGTACGTAATACGTAATATAAAGTCAATGAAAGAAAAAAAAAAAACTGAATTCTAATGAACCTTAAAAATACAATGAAAAATAATGACTTTATTTTATGCAATGAAATGATACAACACAATTTTGTGCGTCATATTTTCGCATATTTCGTGAACTCTACAATATACAAAAGATCACGTCCATTACATATTTGACTATTAGTTATAGGTATTCAACTAATTATAATTATATATTAACTATATTGGTATGTTGTAACACAATAATAAATTATTAATACTAACACAATGTAGTTTATAAGACGTCTCGTTACATGGTTACACCATAGTACATTGATATGTTAGCCTAGGTCAATACGTAAATACTATTGTCCTATAGGTCAGTTAACGATGTGATTATAACAGTAATCTATATAATCTGAAAGATGATTATAGCAAAAAGTAATTTATTAGAAGGGTTTCAAGATTTCTAAAAATAAATTAGCCTCACAAGTAAATTGCAAAAGAAAACACATTTTCCTTTGTTTTAAAGCTGTATGATTAATTAGGTCCTATTGTATTTATTTTAACATTGACTCTGGAACAAGTCATTATTATAATTTATCTTTATAACAATACGAATAAGGCCTAAATTCGTGAAATTTTGTTTGTATTGCTTTGTAAGTATAGAACACAGATAATTAAACAAAATATTCCATTCTTGCCGCTTTTGTATGTAAGGAGGTATATAAGTGTTTAAAAAGATACAATCGATCAAATATTTTGTATGACAAACGAATAGTTGTTCTTTTAATTGTTGTAATTTAATTAATTTATACGAATATGGCTTCATTTAATTGACCTTTAAGTAATGTTAAAATATCTAGTATTACTAATTAGTACACAATTATCGTTGCTCTTCTTTACTTTTGTTAATATGTATAATATTATACATCCATGACAAAACTAGACCAATTTAAGATCGAAATTTCTAAAAATATCTGCCAAAAATATGAAAATATATAATTATTCTAATCATACATTAAGCAATGCGTCTGATTCCAATTTAAATTGATTTTTAACCCTTAATTCGACGCCGTGCAGTATACTTCGCGTTGAATAAAAAAAAATCTGCCTAAAAAACTAGACCTTATAGCTTGAACTAAAACGGCATAATCGAATCATTGACTATCAAACTACGTTGTCAAAAATCGGTGAGGCACACACTTCAACGGGAATCGAGCAGTCACCGGCGAGATGGCGGGGAGAAGCAAAGTGCCGCGCAGGCTCTCGATAAGTTGCACTTTATTCATTTTTTACGGCTTATTTTTTTCGTAGTATCATTGAAAGTTCCAGATAAAATACACGTAAAACTACTTACCATATATTTATTGTCTTACTGTGATTTGTTTCGTTTTTACAAGACCCACTACCTGAATGTCCAGTATTCTTCCCCATATCAAAGTTTTAGAAAACTATATACAAAATTATATGTCCAGTATTGTTCTCGTTGTCGACTGATTAGAAAATTAACTTTTGTTGTTTATTATAATACTGTATTAGGGATCCGCATTTAATATGTTTTGAATTTTACTATTTTTGTCCTTTTTAGAATTTCATGTCAAGAGGACAACTCTTAGTAGCATTGGTACCGCCTGAATATGCTCCTTCCGATATAGACACTGATTCTGAACCTGATGAGGATATTGCTATTCATAATGGAACTGAAGATTTGTCCTCCTCATCCTGCCCTTCCATTGACTCAAGCTTACAGCGCATGAATTTATTAGACAGTTCCGAAAATGATACACAAGATTTAGTCAAGTCGTAGATAACGATAAAAAGATCGTCATTGTAAAATGGTTCTATAATAAGGTTGTGATTTTGGCCTGTTCTTATGCAGATGCTTACCCTGTTCAAGAAGTCAAGAGATGGAGCAAAGAACAGAAAAGAAAACTTGGTGTCACTTGTCCCCAATTAGTCAGCTACTATAATCAACATATTATGGGAGGCGTTGATCTGTGCGACATGTTGATAGCTCTTTAAAGAACATCTTTGAAGAGCCGTCGTTGGTACCTACATGAACATCTTTGACCAAATGTTAGACGTATCGGTTAACAATGCTTGGCTGCTCTACAGGAGAGAATGCAACATGAAGAGCCTGAAAAACATAAACCTAAAAAAGTTTAGATAGAGGTTGGCAGTTGAATTGTGGCAAAAGGGAAGATCGGTTGAGACGGAACCCCCAAACCGTACCGAAAAAAGCTCTGATCGAACCCAAGTGCACCCAGTTTCTGTACGTTATGATGGATACAACCACTGGCCTGCATATACCACTAATGGACGTTGTAAGTTCTGCAAGAACAATAAAACGAACATGCAGTATTCCAAATGCAAACAGAGGTTGTGCTTAGTGACCAAAAGAAATTGCTTTTATAATTTTCATATTAGATAGATAAAATAATGATTAACAATCTACTTACATCGATATTTTTGATACTCATTTTTATTACTGAGACTGATTATTTCAACTAAATGTTGATTATTATGAAGACTGTATAGATAACTTATATGTTCAAAACATAATAGTGATTTTTATAATTTATAAGATTTAAGAGTTACTTCTAGTATTTAAGCGTAAAACGATGTAACTTTGAGACTTAATTTACCAAAATATATTGAATAATATTCTATTGAACCTCTGGTTTTTATATTCTATCTTTTTGACAGTGAGAAATATACTACACATGATTCAAGTGCATTAATTTGTTGTAAACTTGATATGGTCCAGTATATAGGACGTAGGTTTTTCAGGAAACTGAAAACAATAGATTTTTTTTTGTATTTTATTTAAGGTCCTAGATAAGCTAAGAACTGAAATTAGTAACACTGATACAAATTTAATTATAAAAAAAATCTGTCGAATTAAGGGTTAAATATAAACATTGAATTTAAGTGGCTTACAAAAGCAAAACAAGTTATTATTGACAAATTAAGCCTTGGAGCTAGTGCTGTCAAATTATATTGCGCCACTTTTAAATATGTTTTGTTGAGCAAAAAGTTTTGCGACATATCCTTTGTTATTGAATTTTAATTTACGAGGTGTTATTAATTTATATTTTTGATACACACGTTTAATATCTAGTTTTTATAATGCGCAATAGTTTTGTTTTTGAGTGTACTAGTCTATTATATTTTTAAATCTATGGAGTACTTTGTGTTTACGTTTTATTTTTTGTTAAATCAATTTATTTTTTATTAGAATTTGGAACAGGAATATCATAATCAATAACAATCACAAGCATAAATCAAAAAATTATTGATGTCAATAAATGTGTTTTTTTACCGACGTAGGTAGGTACCTCAAGTACATACCTAACGGATATTTTTAAAGAATGTATTTTTTCGACAGGTAGGAAGAAATTTTATTATAGTCAGCATTTGGCACTTATATATCAAGCCGTTCTATCTAAGAGTAAGTACATTTAAAATATAAATACCTGTCTAAAGAAATTTGGCACATCTTCAGGTTTTTCATACAAGGTCTCCTCCGGCGAATGCAAATAAAACATCCGGCCAACGCCCTTCAGATGTCCCATCAACACATCCGAGAAATCCTTTCTTAAAGTCGCATTATTATATAGGATTTCCGCCGCCATTTTCAATATATTATTATCTGAAACAAAAAATAATTGAATAAATATTTTAATATTAAATTAACACTATCAACACTATAAAATTTTAACTTAAAAGTTTCCTACTCAGGAGAGATTGTTCGAACAAAGTGATAATAAGAGTAGGCGTTAGGTTGTAAAGTGCATACAAATCTGACCGTAGGTGAAATCATTTACTAACGATAAATTGAATAAAAGAAGCCCTTTAAAGTCATTTACGCCGCGGCCGGACGAAACGAATTAGGGTTATTATGCCTTAGTTTTTGCCCGCGACGTTCCACGCGTGTTTTATTTCTACCCGAGTCTGATTTCACATCCTATACCTTAGTATATGAATTCTATGATTTATAGAAATATACAAATCATTCTGATGATCCTTTTTCGTTCCTGAATACTTTACAAAGATAAGTTTTAAAATACCAATAAATTCCTGTTTTCATGGAAAATATGAAACAGCGGATATGAAATACTATGCAAAAAACATAAGCAATTCTATACGTACAAATATCCAGTAATTTTTAGAGGAGTGAAAAAATAATATTTGTATATTTACAACAAATTTTCATTTTGCACCTTTTTTTACAGGCGAAGTCAAGAGACAGCTAGAACTAGATTGACCTGAATTACTGAAACCCTATCGATTTATTAACATACTTGCATTGTGTAAATTAATAGGAATTCTAGATAATAAAAAATAGCTTCTACAATGCATGCAATGAATAATCTTTTTCATCCTAGAAACGTAGTAAAAGTATAAAGAAAAAATATCTTGTGAAAGTATATTCCCTAACTCCATTAAATTTTCAGACATTCATCTATAAATATTATATTATATAAAAATGAAACCCGTTTCGCGTTATCACGGCATCACGTGCGAACGGCTGAACCGATTTCGATAATTCTTTTTGTATTATATTCCTTGAAGCACGAGGATGGTTCTTCTGTAGAGAAAACGTAAATGTGTACCACAGGCGAAGCCGGGGCGGACCGCTAGTACCATGTAATTATCTTGAAATTTTTACTCGCAAAAAGAAAATGCTTTTTATAGGCGTTATACTTCAGCAACATTTTTTCTCATTAAAATCATGAGACTTAAATTAATAATTATATTAATTTTCTTCTTCTGATTAATTAACCTAATTTAATACAATTGCATTTTCGATGAATTCAAATATTTGTTCATAAGAAAGTAGCGATTTCAATTTGGAGCAAAATTAATGTATTTGAAAATAAAAACTGGAACAGATAACTTGTAAAGATTTTATTTCGTTCAATCACGGGTGATCCCGATCGAAGCCAAGTTAATATATTATATTAGCATAATATAATAATTAATTATTACTATATATATTTTTTATAGATGTATATTTCGAGGACACAACCAAAGTGCAAACCATATTCGGTGTATTATCATAATTAGTTTGCCTTATTTAAATACTATCAGTATGTTAATTTGGAACGGTGTGAATAAATGCAATTTATAATGCATGAAATTTCTGCATCGCGGATCATGGCATTGGAAAATACACTTCTCATTTTAAGTAACTGTTAAAAACAATATTTTATACTCTTAAAACTTAATGTATTCAACTTATTTAAATTAATACGTTATCTACCAGTTGAAAATAGGTGCATTGGTATTATTTTTATCTATGTGTGGTATATGACAAGATTAATCACTATAGGAAAGATTTGTAGATAGCATGATAACTGCTGATAATAGTGTCGTAAATTAGTTAAAGCGATGCAATATTTCTTCAAAACGATACATGTAAAGTGCATGACCTTTTGCCTCACTTTTACCACGTGTTAATTGCCATATTGTGTATCTGGTCATGTACATTACTCTGTGGTCATTTTTATGGTTTATGAAACTATAAAATAAAATTAAACATAATAATTATATTTATTGAAAAGAACATGAAAATAAACATAATATATTTATTGCAAAATTTATTGGTTAGTTTAATTTGCTGTTGATTGTGCTGTTTTTAAATCAATCATGTATTTTTAATGAAATTGTATATCTACTGAATTGTATAACATTAAAAAAGTTAAGTGTATTATTATCACATTATTTAAATAATATCAGTATTTATAGCAAGGATAGATTCAAATTATGTCATGATTTTATAATAATTATAAAAATTTGTCATTTTGGCTACTTTAAAAAAATATATTATGCTATCTATGCATTGACCCAAAAATTACATCAATGTAAACGTCGAAAAAACCAGTCAAGGGCGAGTCGAAATTGGATACTAAGAATTCCATATTCTTAAATAGTTACATAACTGCTTAATTATTGAGAACGTACTATTTTTAAACTTATCATTTAGAATTACGTTTGTGAATTTCTGATAGGAATAACATATAGAAATAAAAGTTTTTATGGATTTTAAACGCGAATTACATTTTTTTATCCCGACGTTTCGCACACTTTACAGCGAGCGTGGTCACGGAGAAACCGCGTTTAAAATTTTTATTTTTTTTAATGTATAATCAAACACAAGTTATACTGATCTTTATATTTTAAGTACATAATGAATGATGAAGATAATAATTGTATTGTTTAATTATTTTCATTTTATCAGCATATAAGATATTTATTAGAATTATTATACAATTTTCTCGTATTCACGTGATCGGATTTACAATAATTATCTTACTGGTATGATAATAGGTCATTGTATTCATTCCACCATTTAAATATTTAACACATTATTTCACAATTACTTGCATTCGTAGATTTTCCAATAACTTTTTTTGTAGAGATAATGTGGAGTATATCACGAAATCACACACATGTTAACACACACACGCACATGCATGCTCCCAGCACACACAATAAACCCTCTTGATATATTGAAATAGCCCTTCCAGAGCTACCAGTTTATTTTTTGTACACTGCAATAAACATCTGCCATATTCGATAAATGTTTACGTTTCTGTTAGTTTTTTATTTATTTAACATGTACTTTTTAATTAGCTGCAGCGAAGTGACTGAATTGCAGGTTTTAAATTTTAATTCCCTCTGCATAATTGCAGCACATTATGCAGTGCGAGTTGCAGTTCAAATAATAACAGTCAAGTATTAAAGTGTATATTTAAAAAGAAAATAGAATGTTAAAGATAAAAACAATATATATAACTTTTAAATGAAGTAGCGAGTTTCCATATTGGATATTGATGAATTTTATTTATAGACGTTATTTAATAGTATCCATTGATGGATATGGCTCAAAGCCAGGACTTCTAGACTGTATTAATCACACCCCAAGCCCAAACGTGAATATTGTTTTGAAAAAATAAACTACTCTCAAAATAGGAAAATTTCATGAATTAAATTTAATGATACAATTATATACATTGTTTAGTAGATAAGGCCGTCTTTGTGCGTCTTTTGTATCTATTATACAAAAGATAAATAATATAACTGTATAATTATGTACTTTCCTCTTGTAAATTAACAATGAAAATAAAACGGGCAAACAAGAATCACACTTGATTTTATTGCGCGTGAAAGCATTATATTAATTGTTATCATCATTACCATTGTTATGTATTCAATAAATATTGATTTTATTAATACTAAATGATATTATCTCTATATTAAACGTAACTTTAACTGTATATCTCTATGTATTTTATAAGGATTGTAGCTTTGAGATCTGCTAGAATATCATAGGAAATGTAAAAAAAATGTAATATGCAATTTTTTTACCTAAACTCAAAAAATAATACGAAGAAAGCGAGGTCTAAAAATAAATTAAAACATGGACAACACTGCTGAAAACTACAAGTGTGTATTATAACATTTGAGTACGTCGCATATTAAATTGATGAAAAGCAATTAAAATTTAATTTATTTTCATATTTCAATGACGATGCTTCACAAAATTATGTTTAGGCACTGAATGTATTTAATTTTATTTGAGCCAAAATTGTTTATATACGTATTATATACGTTCTAAAATACCTATATCACTTCATTTCATCGTTTATGTCAATTTCCTTTTGAGATGATTCCCAATATATTTTAAGAACGTTAACACCTCCCCGTTGAGTATGATTAAGGTTGTCACTTTACAGTATTTTCACTTTATAGTAATTTGAACACAATAATTATGTTTCTTGAATATAATGACAACTGTCTGTCTCTGGAATTTAAGAATGACCAAATGACTAAAGCTAAAATCTAAAATATTAAGATCATGTTAAAAATGTTCTTGACATTACACACACACACACAAAGTGACAAAAATATATTTAACACATCAAAGACGCCTAAAAATGATTTCCTGTAGTGTGTAGGTTTACCTATAGGTATGTTGGTTTTGTCATTCGATTACAATAACCTATTTCGTGTGTAAATAAGTAATTTTCATACATATTGTATGAAAATTCTTTACTTTCAAAATAGATTTAGAACCTAATATAATTATATAATGGTTGAAGATAAAATTAGGGTTTTCAGTTTTCACGATCATGATTTTATTTGGACTTGATAAATATAAATGTTAATAGCCAACATCACTTTGCAAACATTGTAATAAATTTTCATAACAGATGATATAAGAAAAAAAAAAACAATATCGTAAGGAGGTATTCGTTTATCCGCTTGTGTATTAATTACACTAGATCCGGTAATATAAATGTAAATTAAATTAATGCTCCAGTTATCTCAGGTGCCTATAACCTTTTATCGACGATCTAATGGTCCGGGAGCCAGAAGCAGATTTTATGACCAAGTTCCTCTCAAGCGGTAATTAGTAAAATGCATCTAAGTATAGTATTATGAAGCCTCGTGAACGTCAGCTGGAGCTCGGTTGGGGGGGTGAGCGGTTGTAGCCTCCCACGCACGTAAGAAAAAAAAGTATATTCATTCATTTCCTCTCAGCTAAAAATTTGTCAAATTGTAGCTAACCCAATATCTCAACGAAAAATAATAATCAGCTGGTTACAGCATGGTGTATTATACGTCAGCTGGTGTCTCGAATATAATGAGACATTAACAAAATCATCGAGATACGTTTCTTCCATCAACATAAGTCCCCGTAAAAGATAAGTAATAACTTTATTAATTATATATTATACTATTATTTTTTTAATAATAGGCATGACGAAAGATTTTGAAATCCTCTTCCATAATGTGTGTATACGTTTACTATACAAGAAAAACCCTATATTTCGGTAATATACTTAAATTTAACGGAGATAAAAGCCATTTTTCAAAAAATATTTATTAACTGTGCCAAAACAGCTCGCAGGTGTCATGGCGTAGACGTGACGTCACGATTTAGTAAATACGTAATTATTTGTACGCATTGCGAAGAAAATTAAAAAAATATTTATTTAATATGTGTTATAGAAACGAATTTCAAAGTTTATATGTGGTGTGCAGTATTGCAGTGTGAATCCACATAAAAATAATTCTCAAAAATGTGTTAGTAATTATTTCAAGCGAGAAAATAATAAGAAATGATTGTAAAAGTTGGCGCGAAGAACCCCGAAACCACGTATTCGTGAATTCGCAATTATATTTCTGTTCTGAGTCGATAAAGCATACGTGAAACAATAGAAAATAAATAAAAATGCGTATTCTCAACATATTCATAACAACAAAATACATCTGACGTGAGTTGTTTACTTAAGCGTGACGTCACGCGTGTTTTAGTCAAAATGGCCAACTGCAGAATTTCAATGTTTTATTTTATTGATAATCTCATTAATCTTAATGTTTTTAAGATTTTTAAGTCACTATACTTAATTAATTTACTATAATATATTATATTTTCCCTTAAAAACACTAATACGATCATTTATGGATACTGTCGTCATGCCTATTATAGTTAACTAATGTTTTTAGTGGGTTATTTCATATTTGTTACACTTTTAGGTAGTTATGTGAATTTGATGATATGATAGTTATTTTTAAATGCAGTTTATAATATTTGTAAAAACATGGTTACCGATGTGGCTGAATGTACATAGTACCCCGATCATGCGCACAACTAACCACCTCCAAGTACCTTATTACTGTCTATATTATGCTAGCGTGTGTTGCTTGAATTTTTAAAAATAACGATAATAATTAAAGATACGTCATTTCATCTCAGATGAAAATTTGTGAGCTGATTGTCAATATACTGATGCGATCAATAAAAAAAATCAGCTATCAATAATTCGAGGAAAACCTAGTCAGTTGATGCATATAAATTGGCAATAGATGCTTCTGTCTAACTCCTATGTAATAACTTTCAAAGTATCAGCTGACGGTTTTTCCACCAAGATACAGCCAGCTGACCTATATATTTATACACAGTTACATATAAGCTATCATCAGGTAAATTTTTGTTTGAGAGGAAATCACGGAAAATAATTTTATTTTTTTCATGTTCGAGACACCAGCTGACGTATAATACACCAGGTTGTAACCAGCTGATTATTTTTTTTCGTTGAGATATTGGGTTAGCTACAATTTGACAAATTTTTAGCTGAGAGGAAATGAATGAATGTATTTTTTTTCCTACGTGCGTGGGAGGCTACAACCGCTCACCCCCCCAACCGAGCGCCAGCTGACATTCACGAGGCTTTATAATACTATACTCTGATGCGTCTGACGAATTATCTCTTGAGAGGAAATAATTAACCAAATTTGTACCTGGCTCCCTAACCATAACGTTAACTAGACGTCGTAAATTGAAATCACCGATATAAAAAAGTTGAAAATTGACAATTCTTATTCATTCTGTAACGACTCATAAAGTTAAAACAAATCGTGCTGTATATTGTTATTACACTATAATTGTAACATATTATTGTCTTAATATATATAAAATATGTATGTCATTATTGAAGAAAGAGATAATAGTACTTGTTTTCTTATCAGCTATATAGTCCTTGAGTTTTATACTTAGCTGTGCTATTATTGCACTCATGTAGGGAAATGTACCAAGATGTACATATATTATCAGACCCCCGACCGATAATTTAAATGTAAACGTTGTTTGTGACAGTTTATTAAATTTAAATAGATTGTTTACTTCTACTCGTAAAGTTAAACGGAGCGTATTACGAGATACATACACGAGATGATAATTAATGTACCACCAAGACATCAATAAATTGTTGCATCGATATGCAGATATCAATATAAAGTAAGACTGTATAAGATAGCGGTTTACATGTAAACATTGAGTCTGATATGTTTTAATTTTATGTCAAGGTTTTAAAATTCATAAGAACTACTAATATTTTTAGAGTGAAATATTGTTTATACTATTGTAATAAGATGTCGCCAGGGCCAATTTTTAATTATAATATCATGAAATCATGATAAATTCAAAACAACGACTCGAAAAGCTCGTAATATCGTTTGATAAGTAAAAATTTACAATTAAACAGCATCCTCTTACAATGGGACATGTACCTCTAAACAAATCAAGCTAGTTCTTACAAGCTTTACAAACCTTGCTAGTAATAAAACCATTATTTATCGTTTATATATATCGATACATTGAGGAAATTAATGATTAAGGTAAGATTTCAGTGACAAGTCGAGTGAAAGTAATTGCAAAACCGGTGTCATTAGTCGAAGGCGCAATAGACGTGGAAATGCAGTGAGGCTAGTGCAATGTAATATTATAGGTACATAATTATTATTAATTTATAATGTAATATTCTAGAAATTTCCGTGAATATAGATTGCAAGATGCATTGTGTTTGTTGTTAGCAATGCTTTCAGAGATAAGTAATTCCGTTTGATCCTTCCTCTCTGATTACTAAGGATTAGTTACTAAGCAATAGTGATCGGAAATTAATATACATATTTAATTGAAAGGCTTTGCGATGTCAACTCCAAAGGCCAAGCTCGTATGGAAAATTGCTCTAAGTGCTCACTTTATTAACATTATTTACTACGGTAAAGGTAAAATAAGGACTCACTGTCATACTTTACTATTGTAAAAAGATAATAATTATTACTTTACGAGTGCAATATGTTCGCCAAATCGTTTAGAATAAATCGAAGGGCGGGAATTACTAGCCATGTCACGGTCATAAGACCGAGTTAATAATATATTACTATATGGACGGTGAAATGTTTATTATTTATTTTCCACTAACGATTAGTTCACAATCTTGCCTTTCTAAACGCGGCTTCAATGTAGCACATACGTGTAATGCAAGCACAAAATGTTCCTATGTACATTTACCTGTACCTGTAATACATATTAGTATTAACCTGTAATCTAATCTAATCTATTTAATACATTTAAATTATTACCTATGTGAAAATAAATGATTTATTTTTATAAAATTTCTCGTGTCACAGTGTTCGTTCCCACACTCCTTAAACGGCTTGACCGATTCTCATATGAATTTTTTTGTGGATATCGGGTAGGTTTGAATCGGACATCTATTTTTCATACTCCTAAAGTCCTAAGTGATAAGAGTCAGAACGATTGCCGGGACAGCTAGTAGTTATATTATCTGTGCCTGTATCATCTTATTAGCATAAAGAGTCGTAAGATTACGATTGATCTAAATATTATGCCAACTGATTGTTACAATGTATTAAGGTACTTCAAAGGTCAATAAGGAAGTAGGAAATACGCTAGTGCATTGGAATAAAACAAACTATTTGACAAAATAATCTCGTAACGGAGATGTGAGTAGTTTTAATTCGTAAGATAACACGTTCAAGGCTACATTGCTACTGGGTAAGATTTATAAATGTTTTTAAAAGTTTATCTTTATAAAAATACGACAGATAATAAGTACTTAATTAATGTATTCAAATGTACACGTGTAATAAAGTATTTTAAACTATCGAAATACTTATTTCAAAATTTGAGTTCTAGATTGTATACAGCTCATTTGCTTTGACGACTTTAAATTACTATAGACGTATTATTTTTACAATAGCTATTATTAACAATATAATATATTCTGCAATTTTAATTAATCTTTCTTCTAAATAGATATGCTTCACAAGTTAGAGAATAGATATTAATAGCAAGCTTTGAATGAAAGAAATTGTTCTTATGCTTTAATTAAAGTTACAAGCGCTGTATCTTTCACAATTTTCTTTTGAAATTTCCATCTTGTTAATTAGATGAATACTCGATTATGACTTTTAAAATGTTTTTTTTTTACACATTTTTTATGAAACATTATTATATTGATTAAATGAATGAATATTCATAAATTTAATATTACATATAGGTAATAAATAGGTCGATGCTAAAGCATTGAATGTGTCCTCTGTCTTTTATTATACCTAGGTACGTATTGTGTCTTTAAAACTATAAAAAGCTATAATATATACTGCTCAGAATACAGACAAAATTAGATGCTACTTCTGTGTTTGTATCCGAGTTGTTTAATTTTTAATTTTAAATACAATAAATCAAAGCTTGTTTTCCTTTGTCAACACAATCTTGTTTATATGCAGGTACAATACTGGTAGTAAACATCCATGAAGTTAGTTTTAAATGATCTTTTCAAATGTTGTAAACAAATTACTATTTAATTATTAATGTATGCGCGCATATTTTAAAAATAAGTATTGTTAGGTTACGGCTAATAAGTACTTTATCATCATGCTTTTGTTATAGATACTATTTTTATTTCCTGTAGGCATTGGCATACATATGAATGCACGTGAGTAATAAAATTAATAATTTATCTTCTCAGTGTTTTTCTGTCTTTTTAATACGATAAAAATATTTATATACAAACTTCTATTGAAAAACGAAAGACTATCTAGAACTGAATATATTCATTCATCACAAGAAAAACATTTGGATATAAAATTACATTTGATATGAAATAATTTTTCGCGTCAAAAACTTTCATTTAAAGTATAAACCTTTATATAAACTACTAGCTCACCGCCCGCGGCTTCGCCCGCTTTGTCTTAAACTTAATAGGTAAATTATATACTAAAACCTTCCTCTTCAATTACTCTATCTATTAAAAAAAACCGCATCAAAAGCCGTTGCGTAGTTTGAAAGATTTAAGCATACAAAGGGACATAGGGACAGAGAAAGCGACTTTGTTTTATACTATGTAGTGATACATGAAAAGCAACAGTTTATGGTCGAGTTTGTTTTGACAGTTATTGCTGCGGTATACCCACAGGTTTACCCACGATCTATAATTATACTCAGGGGAAAATAAAATAAAGGAAATCAAACATAGGAATATAAATAAACTATCAGAACTTAATATTAAATTCATATAATTCGTTCAATATTCGTTATAGTAAAAAACTACGCATCTAACATTTGAAATGTAAATAAAAACAACATTGCGTGTCTATTACAATGCTTAGCTATGTATGCAATAAAGTATTTCATTTATGAATTTTGTAAAACAATAATATATTTATCAGTTACTAGATGCCCCAGCAGACGTTGCCCTAATGCCCCATTTTCGAGTTTTCTCTCCATGAGAACCATCCTCACGCCTTAACAAAAATGTTAAAAAGTTGCCGAATTGGTCTTGCAATTCTCGAGTTTTAAGCTTAATAACACAATTGGCGATTCAGTTTTTTTATAGGTATGAATAGATTATCAGTTTACATGTCATTGTTATTAATATTTAGATATACAAAAATAAAATACACTTTATATCAAATGTTTTGGATATATCGTAATCGACCTATCACTTCTTTAAACAATTTTTTTTTTATATTGAAGTTAGCCGCCAAAGATTATTTAAAATAAGTCGTCTTTTCTAAACAAAAATACGAGATAAATTTATCTAAACTTATAGGTATTATTATAACTAAAGTAGTTATCTACCTATATTCAATTTGATTTATATATAAAACTAACTTACCGCCCGCGGCTTCGCCCGCTTTGTCTAAAACCTAATAAATTATATACTAAAACCTTCCTCGTGAATCACTATTAAAAAAACCGCATCAAAATCCGTTGCGTAGTTTTAAAGATTTAAGCATACAAAGGCACATAGGGACAGAGAAAGCGACTTTGTTTTATACTATGTAGTGATATCAATATTATAGGTACTACATATATTATTATTTATTGAATAAATACGAAAGCGATCCTTGTGAGATCGTCGAACTTTGCTCTTGAACATAAATATTAATAATTACTGTATCTATTATTGGAGTATTATTAATATTTCTGGGCTGTTCCAGTACGACCTTTGATTTATTTAAACAATTATTATTCCACTTTTTTAATTTACTTCATGTTATATGTTTTACGTGTAAATGTAAACAGGAGACAGTTAAAGTTAGTTCCCATTAATTAATGATGGTAGCGTCTGCCTAAAAAGTATCTGAAGATGGTTGAATAAAATCATTGCTACCCTAAGTATAGTTGCTATTATAATATTAGAAGATATTATGTTATCGATACCAATAGGATATAATTATAATTAATATAGTATTGAGTAATTTTAAAAGGAAATAATCTTTCACAAGTTTTTATATGGTACTTAAAAATAATCTTGGATTTTCTTTTGTACCTAAAAATAATCTCGTTAGTTAACTTTATTTACTAATTAATCTTAATCAAGTAGGTACTATATTTTAATTAAAACTAAATAAACAATTTATGATAAAAACATAATTTGGTAATTTTCATAAATACCAACGTAGTTCAAAACAATTTATTCTAATTTAGCACAGGCTCTAGGCTTTGGGAATTTCGTAATTAAATATGAAGGTACATAATGACGAGATTCCAAAAGTTATTATATTAATCTGAATTATTCATTAAAATTGTAATCATCGTAATTGCCCACGTAAACCATTTATTTCATTTATTGTGTTATTTATTTTTATTTACGACATCCACAAGCAATTACTTTAATGATTGTAAATCATATTGCTTACTTAAAAGTTAAAACTAAACAAAAAAACATATTTATTACTTAACTAAAGGAATTGTGTAATGGATTGATTTATAATAAATAGTCAACTAATATATTAGGTACCTAAATATACCCACAAATTATGAAAAAGGAATCTCATTTCATATTAAAATAAATTACATATTTCGATTATTAAAGTACGTTATGATAACGATGAAAATACATGTAATATCAATAAAATTTAATTATTGTTTTTGCTGGAATCTTCTTAAAATATATCAGGCACTTCAGTTTTTGTATAAAATAAACTTAGAATATACTTAAAAACATAATCTCCGTACCTACGTACTGACACTAAGAAAAATAATAGTAAAAAAAAATAAACAACAACATTTCTTATCTCATCTACTTACATATTTGAAGTCTCTAAAAATAAGGTTATTCACATTATCACAAAACGCGCGAATATACAACTGTTTAGTACATTCAATGTCCCAGAAGATAAAAATCGTAAAGCGCAATCGATCTGCGCACACGCACGCTCCGAGACCGCGCTAACTTCAGAATGTAGATAATAAACAGCGCCGGGTCTATTTGTATACACAGTATACACTGCCGGCAAAGCAAAGCCTAAGCGATTATTATAGGTCAAATGATAAAAATACTGTTTTTTACATCGTACTTTAAAGACACCGCTGCCAAAAATATCCTCTAAAACAGGATATTTTTACGGTTGATTTATTGTGTTTTGATCACTTATGTAAGTGATTAATTAAAATTATTCGTTGATTGAGGATTTGAATATATAAAATTGTATTTTTAATGTAATGCCTTTCTTCATGTAATCGTGTTCCCTATTTACTTGTATAATATATGTCTTAAAACCTGATTCCGACTCTTATATCAATAAAGCGGTCACACAGTGATACTCTTACTAAGGCACGCCATTTAATTTACATAGATAAGAAAAAGTATACAACCAGCTATCAATGTGTTAATGAACATCGCGACATTTATTGTTAAGTATAAAGGACTCACTTTACGAACATAAATTAAAACAATTGATTTTTAAGTCCACTCTATAACATTGAAAATATCGTAATTATTAAAATCACGTAATAGCCAAGCAACCAGAGTAATTACTTGTAGTAAAACAAAGTAAAAAACGTAAACATCATGACTATGCATAAATCTGTCGCATTGTTCATTTGTATGCCATTTCTCTCGCTGGCTCTACTTTACCTCCAACGAGGTCAATAGCCTTGATTGCATAATTTTTATACGGAACATAAATAGTCATATATCAATCTATATGTCTGTGTATAATTCTGTCCATTGTCATGTGAAACGTGCTACAAAACGTGTCAGTCCTCATTACATATTATTGTACGGAAATTGTTATTATTTTTTCCCGTGATATGCTTAGATGTATTTAATGAATTACGCTGTAATAATCAATAAGTTTATTTATGATATTAATAATGGAATAGAGCACTCTTTTTTATTAAAATTTACTGGTCTGTTGTTATTGTGCATTGTTGCGTAAATCAGTATTAACAATTAAGATATGTAAAGTCTAATTAAGCACCAGAAATATAGAGTACCTATTTATATTGTAATTATAATTATTACAAATAGATCTACAGCTCTAGAACGTTTAAGAAAGCTTCACTTACTTCCAACTCTAGGCTCTTGTACACAATTTATTTTCCACTCTCAAAAATAGCTTGATTTTCCTGAAGTCTTTCTCCTTTTCACAAATATTTATACACTCGTAACCCCGTACCTACAGCCCGAGGCCTATGTCCAGCAGTGGACAAATGTAGGCTAATAATTATGATGAAAGGGCAGGTAAAACGATCCCTTGCTATAAGTTTAACAATCCCTAATTTTAAAGCTATAAAATGAAATATAACCACGTGTGACCTACATAAGCGTGGTTATAATATTCCGTATGGCTCTAGGCAAACTATTTTAACGCACCCTCAGGTAGCTAATAATATCTGTGCCCTCAGCAACAAATTCAAATACCTTCGCATTGGATACAATAAGCTACTGAATCATGTAATGCGTTCCATTCTCTTGTATTTACATAATGCCATGTCATGCTTGAAAAAGTGCTCATAATAAATACATAAATATAAGTTCATTATTATGTGGATATATTATATTGTGAGTTGACAGCTGCTTTTAATTAATTATATGTATTATCTTACAATCTTGTAATGTTTGTTTATGCCACTACTGTTTTTTGCGAATGCATCGCATTTTGATGATCGCTAGTGTTTTTGTTAATTCTAGATTTACATCGGTATTGTTTTTATTAAAATGAAATATTTGACGTGTCCTTTTTGTGATTCTAATGTTTGTGCACAAGTTTGTGTCAGTTAATGCACAGGCGAATGTGACTTCGTTCTCTAAGGGCCGATTTTTCAATGCTTGGTTTAAATTTATCCGTCCATTAAAGTATTACACGAACATTTTAAAATGTCACCTGTAAACTGTCATATACGGACAATTAGAATACATTTTTGAAATGGATTGAAAAATCAGCCCTTATATTCAGTTAAATTTTTTTGTGAAGAGCATTGTGTGGTGAGTATGTTTTATTGTTTTACAATTAACATAACAACTAAGAATAAGTCAGTTACTCATATTGTTTGATAATACGATTTATTGTTAAAAGTAACTCTCTTAGAGTCGATATTAATAGCCAATAACGTGTGGAGATATTAATTGTATTATCATATTCCAAGAAATACAGTAGGTACTTTAACATAAAATCATTTCGTTCAATATAACTTTAGTCTCCCAGGTATCTCGATCTTAATATTATATTCAACCCCATCTAAGTTTCTATATCTATTCTAGGTCTGTGTTCTTATAAATACAAAAGTTTAATAAAAATAAGTTAACAATATTTTTCTCTTAAAGTCTTTAAATAATAAATAAATAAAATTCATTTATTTCAGGCCACATAGCCCATATTGTATTAGTAAAATTTAATATTTGCAATTTTTTATTAAACATAATATGGCTATCTGCTCAAAATTCACTTAAAAAACATTGTCATTGAGCTCATGAATGTCTGAATAAATATTAATATTAATATGAAGTATTTTTTATTGTTGCATAACTTTTTTTTTGTAATGATAATAACAATCTGATCAATTACACAGGTGATCAGTCAGGCTCAGCTTTGAAACACGTGTCTCATATAATTCATAATCATTACTATTATAATAGTGCATAGAACATAACCTTTTTAGTGTGGAAACATGCAAATATAATGCGTTATGCGTATCTGATACAGAGGTATTGCTTCGTTACGAATTGGGCCAGTTCGCACTAGCGGCTCTTTGGATGCTTTTCTACCAATAATGCTAACTAGTATCGCTTCAAACGCTAAACGCCTCAAACGTCAAAATAAATAGAAGCGATATGATTGGTTTTTTACAGACAGATTCCTCGCTACACATCCTCGCGCATTATTGGTGTAAAAGCACCCTTATCCTTTTATTAATAACTAGTTTTCCGCCTGCGGCTTCGCCCGCGTTTTCAAAGAAAAATCCGTTCCCGTAGGATTTCGGGATAAAACCTATCCTATGTCCTTTCAAAATATATCATATATATATCAAAATATCTCTATACCAAATTTCACGCAAATTGGTTCAGTAGTTAAGGCGTGATTGAGTAACAGACAGACAGACAGAGTTACTTTCGCATTTATAATATTAGTATGGATTATTCGCATTCCATTCCTTTATTTTATAGCATATAATATATTCAAAATGTTTATGGGGCTATGCTGGTCGCTGAATATGAGGCGACGTAGGTATTTATCATTATGTATACTCCAGCTAGGTTACCTACCCAGGAATAAAAGCTCCTGCCGCTTTACCTAAAAGGAAACCCTATAGAAGATTTCGTGTCGGTTATATAAGTGAAAACCATAGTCATGAAATTGCTTTATATTGAAATTTACAGCTATAATTTAATTTAATATTATCTCGTGATGCTTTTAAAAAGTATAACTAGGCTTTTAAAAAGTATATATACTACTACTAGCTTTCCGCCCGCAGCTTCGCCCGCGTTTTCAGAGAAAACCCCGCATAGTTCCCTTTCCCGTGGGATTTCCGGGATAAAACCTATCCTATCTCTCAAGTTGGATCGAACTGCACATGGTGTGCGAATTTTATTGTAATCGGTTAAGTGGTTTAGGAGTCCATTGAGGACAAACATTGTGACACGAGATTTATATATATTAGAAAAAGATAATAGGTTCTTAGAAATAGAAGTAATCAAATTTTTCATTCTGTTTATCTATTGGAAATTTGAAATAATTTGCTTAACTTACTTTAGATATATCTACAATGTACTAAAGTCCTTTAATTTCCCAGTATCCGTAAGTTTGTGATATTTGCTCCTATAATATTACATATGAAATAGCTGTGGAAGCTTGGAGGGTTGTAAATAGTGTGGTATTAACGGAATTGTCTAAGAATGTGAACCGTGTCGTAAGTCTCGGGTTATATTGTTAAAATAAATTATTATTCCACTTAGTAATCGAAACGCGTGTTTTGCTTAAGTTTCTAGAAACGTACATATTAAAAATATGTTGTTTTATTGATGACGCGATATTTTTTTAAACATAGTATACTCATTAAATATTAATTAAATGCGACATATAATGAATAAAAATATCAGGTTAATACTAGTCGTATCATAAAATATATGTTATCGATTACGGTAATTGTATATCAGAAAGTTATTTTGTGAAATCCATACTTACCTTATAATATTAGATACTATGAGAATTCTGTTTATAATAATTAATAATTATGTACAGGATATAAACATTATACTTTTCGTAATCTTAGTAAATAGCTTTAACTAGTAGTTTCTAGAAATAGGAAATTGACTTGTTGCTCAAACATTAACGAAACCTTACTTGCTTCCATAATTTGAATTTTGATTGATTACTTCAACGACCACTTTATGTATATTATTTAATATTCATAGCTTAAATTAATATTAATTTACTTAAAATATTTTAGCATACGCAACACACATCCTCTGTTGCAAGATACACGATGTTAATGAATTGATCGTAGTATAATGGCAAAGGTATCTTATAGTAGACTAGGTCTCCGCCCGCGGCTTCGGCCGCTTTGTCTATAACGCAATAAATTATTTACTAAAGACTTCCTCTTGAATCACTCTATCTATAAAAAAAAAACGCATCAAAATCCGTTGCGTAGTTTTAAAGATTTAAGCATACAAAGGGATATAGCGACAGAGAAAGGGATTTTGTTTTATACTATGTAGAAACTAGAAATATGAACCGAAGCTTAATATATAACATAAAGGTGACTGACTGACGGATCTATCAACGAATAGCCTAAACTACTGGACCGAGCGAGCTGAAATTGGATATGCAGATAGCCACTGTTTTATAGGAATGAGGGGGATAAAATTTTGTATTTACCACGTAGGCGAAGCCACGGGCTACAGCTAGTCATATTATAAGAAACTACAAATAAATCTTCACGCACTAAGTGAAGTCCCGTGTCCACTCGTAGGGCATTTCACATCTGTTTCATTGATCGATTAACTTTCCGATAAGTAGGTGATCAGTCTTTTATGTCCTGCCAGACTGAGACGATTTATTGCTTGTCCTCGGAATCGAATGAACTATCGAATCGATGTATCGATTACGGATGCAAAGATTCGATTGGAGATGTTTTTTGCAGTCATAAAGAGACAAAAAGATGTTCTTTATTACATGCAATCCCAATTTGTCTTTTAGATTGACAAAAAACGGCGTCGCCGAAGCGATGAGATCAACGATTGAGTGATTCGCGGTCTCATCTCTATACAATCACTTTTAAATTGTCTATTTAGTCTGAGTAAAAACCAGTGCACGTCTAATTTTGCAGTCATGATTAAAAGATGGCAAAATAACTAAAAGTAATCAGACTTAATATGTAGGTAGGTGTTGAAATGTAATGGGTGGCAATTTTGCAAGCGGATGCCATTTGATAAGGCCTGTTATTATTTTAAACTTTAATATTTGCAGATAATCTAGACTGGATGAATTGAGAAATGTTGTTTCTTGGGAATAGTTGAATTTTATATTGCCTTATTTTTTAAATAAAACCGGTGTATGTCTTATCTGTTTGTCTACTTTTGATAAGATAAATATATTTTCTAAATTATAACATGTAAAATGCCACGTATTCGCCTCAACAATATGAAATTATCTTTTTGAGACAGTGAATTTACATTAGTTCATTGATTGAATACAACATTATCAGAAAGTAGGTAAAAAAGGCATCCATAATTATAGGATACTAGCGGTCCGCCCCGGCTTCGCCCGTGGTACATATTAACGTTTTCTCTACATAAGAACCATCCTCGTACTTCAAGGAATATAATAAAAAAAGAATTATCGAAATCGGTTCAGCCGTTCTCGAGTTATGGAATTACAACGAAAAGTGGCATTGATTTTTATATATTAGATGTTTGTGTAACACGTATATTGGGTTTCAGTGCAATTTGATTTCCAAACATGATATTATTATAATATACGGTATCTATTTATTAGGCGAATTCACACAGAGCGAGCAGCCCCGCGAAGCAATTGCTGCGCGAAACATGAGTCTGCCGAGGAAAGCGTCGTTGCCGTCATTTTCCTCCCGCGCAGCAATTTTTTCGCGAGGCTGCTTCCTTTTTTGTGTGGTTTCTCGATATAAGCCAGAAAGGCTAATTAACGTGGATGCGTGGGTGAACTGAAGGTTAACCCTCGTCCCTGGAGGAGGCCGGATGGGCCGGACTAAGTCAGGCGCTGGCAGTTCGCTCTGTGGGGAACCGCCTAATATCGAATGTAATTCAAGTCGTTGTTATAGTAAATCGCAAACCGCACTATAAATTCAATCACTGCCTCTTTACTCTAGTTGAGTAAAATTAACATTCTAAACTACTTGATTTTCGATGATCATTGATCAAAAATGGTATATCGTATGTCATAATATTTATATTTTATTGCAGTAAAATTGAAGTTATTATCATTTAAAACGAACAAAAAGCCTGCATAATTTGCGATAACCAGTATGCCATTTTCGGATAATTTACAATATCTAGATAATAAAACTTGGCTTATGTTCATTCTTCTTATTATTTATTTATTTCACATTATTTATTTTATTTATGTTCATTCTTCACAGGTGGAATGGAATTTCTAAATTACATATACTACATTCCATCCGATTGATATCTCTATGCCATTAACATTTGAATATTTATCGCCATAATTTGACACGTGACTGAGAGTTTTTTTTTTCGTTTATTTTCAAAACTTTGTTATTAATAGTCTAAGATTCGAACCTAAATCAACCTTCATAAATTAATAAAAAGTATCCTGACCAGGACTTTTCCAGCAAACCCATTTTTAATACATTTTTAAAAGACTAAATTTATTATATATATAAAATTGGTCTGGTCACCTCAGTGAAGGTCGATGTCGGTTCGGATCTTTTACTATAATGTCAAGATTACATATTATAATACTGCGTTGTCTAACCAGTATGTTTGTATAGGCATACAGTACCTAATACTGCTATAAATCATTTTATTTACAAACTGTTCCACTATGACAGCTTACTTATACCCAAATCTTGTCTTCCTTGGCTCCCAAACAAATAAGGACCGTTCTTAAATATTTTGCCGAAGCTAAAATCACACTATTTAACATTTTTGCCACACGGTTAAATGTAATTTAAAACAAGTCGAACTTGGAAGAAATTCTTAGTATATTACATCTTCTGTAAGAATTTAGATATTGCGAGGATTCATTTAAATGCCACTTTGGAGTATTTGTTCTGAGAGAACAAAGCTCTCACTTGAAATTACTCATTGTCTTGTACAAACTCAAACATTTCTTTACTCAACAACTTATTTTGAAAACGATTTTAAATCTTTATATAACATAGTAATAGTGTATCTATAACGGTGCATTTATATCAAACGAGTGAATGCGAACCCACTATGTCAAATCATTTTAGTGTAAACAGGCGTAGAGCATTATTTCGTTTCGTCGTACGAGTTTTAGTTTACACTAAAAGATCACGAACGAATCTAGCTCTAGCTCTAGATCTATAGCTCTATGTTCGTTTGATGTAAATGCACCATTACAACTGATACTTACTTATAATTATGATTAAAAGTATGCAGTGGAAAATATGGATCTTCACACAGTTACATTTTATTTGACCGTTTCTACTCATAATTGAATAATTATAGTGCTATTTCGACGTGTAGAATATCATGACTCATCTCTTACTAATATGTACCTACATAAGTTAATTTTTCCAAAAAACATAATAATATGTAATCCCTATCAAAACATGATCTTTTAAAAATGCGAATATTACAAGCAATACAATAATATAAATAATATTAGTTATCATTTCATCTGATCTATTTCATTGTCAATGAAGGAAATCGAAAGGTTGTGTCTTGGTCGTGTCATGTTTTTAAAATTTATCGTTTAATAATACCACTTTTCATAAACTTTTTTAAGTTTATAATATTAAAAAAAAAATACTTGTGCAATGCCTCTACTAGTCAGGAGTTAGAGATAACATATACTAAAATATTAAAGTAGATGTAGGAAAGCTTTTCTCTCAAACATAATATAGACAAATACAGCATATCCACCCGTAAGTATTTGAATACATAATACTTTTAAGTTTATACTATAGATAAGAACAATGTTTTTGAATTAATTCGAACTGGGATAACGTAAATGAAGAGATATCATGCATCGGCACGATTTGGGCCAGGCTTATGTTACCGTCAGGTCATTACTCCCACAAAAATCAGCATTAGGTATTCATACGAAGATCACGTACTGACAAGCGAATAGAATAAGCTTAAATCCATTCTATACTAATATTATAAAGAGGAAAGGTTTGTAATTATGTATGTATGAATGTATTGTTTTCATGCATAAACTACTGAACCGATTACAATGAAATTTAGCACACACATAGAGGGTAACTTGGATTAACACATAGGATAGGTTTTTATCCCGATAATCTCACGGGAATGGGAACTATGCGGGTTTTCCTTTGAAAACGCGGGCGAAGCCGCAGGCGGAAATCTAGTATATTAATATAACTACATAGTTCAAGCCCGCTTCATTCACGTGGTTGGTTAAAAAGCAGATTTTGTGGTTAGTCAGATTATGGTATTATGGTATTCGGCCGGTATATTTTTTTTTTTTTTTATGTATGTACACCGATTACTCCGAGGTTTCTGAACCGATTTACGTGATTCTTTTTTTGTTCGATGCGGGATGGTGTCGAATTGGTCCCATAAAAATTTTATCCGGATAGGCCCAGTAGTTTTTATTAACCGACTTCAAAAAAAAGGAGGAGGTTATCAATTCGGCCGGTATATTTTTTTTTTTTTTTTTTTTATGTATGTACACCGATTACTCCGAGGTTTCTGAACCGATTTACGTGATTCTTTTTTTGTTCGATGCGGGATGGTGTCGAATTGGTCCCATAAAAATTTTATTCGGCTAGGCCTAGTATTTTTTATTTTATGAGCATTTTTGTCTGTACTCGATGACTTAATTTCAATGTAGCAAGTAACTTTGATTCACTTCCCGGTAACCGATTGAGCTGAAATTTTGTATACGAATGTAAATTGGATAGCGATGAAACATTATCATGACATGGAGCTGATCTGATGATGGAATCGGAAGGTGGCCATAGGAACTCAGTAATATATTGACTCAACTTTATCGAGTTTGGGCTCGTTTGATTCGTGTTGAAAAATACACTAAAAAGTATTAAATAAAAATAACTGCGTTAAAAACAACCGACTTCAAAAACGGAAAAGTAAGAAATAAAAAAGATTTGATATTATTAATTACTACATATTATTTTTATGTGCTAGTTATTAAATAGGTTTGAAGTCGGTGCCAAACACTAAGCACTTAGTATTAAGCCCAGGCACCGACATCAAACCTTTTTAGTAAATAGCACATAAAAATAATATGTAGTAATTAATAATATCAAATCTTTTTTATTTCTTACTTTTCCGTTTTTGAAGTCGGTTGTTTTTAACGCAGTTATTTTTATTTTATGAGCATTTTTGTCTGTAGGTATTTGTAAATTTTGCAAGTGCAAGTTTGAAGTCGGTTGTTTTTAACGCAGTTATCACTTGTTAGATGATGGCTTCTAGTATCAACAGTACTTTTAAAAGGTATTTGACTTTGGAAATATAAAATAGAGTTGAGAGAGAATAATGAATTAATTTGCTGTAATGTAATAACTGCCCCTTAAATAGTTCTCTTAATAGAGTTCGTCACGATATACGTGTATGAATTTACAATTAATTAAATTATTCTTGCGCAATAAATAAAGAATTTCTTTATATAAAAAAATTATCTAATGTCTATGTAAATAATAATGTTCTAAACGTATATAATATAGATAAGCTATTAAGAGGTTAAAACCAACGTTATCTTAGTTCAATTTATTTAAATTTTATTTCTATTCCCTTGTATTGTTTAAGTACATCAGCGGAATGATAGCCTGGAAATCTAATAAGGAATTTTTATAAGTTGCTTTTACAAGAAAACTTATACGATATACAGGTGATAAAGATATTATGTAGCTTTATCATATCAGACATCATGTGTAGCTAACATAATATATGAATGAATGAATCTTTCATTCATTCATTGGTAACTACGTAAAACGTATGTTTATCTAAGTACTGTCTTATCACTACATAGTATATAAAACAAAGACGCTATGTACCTATTCCCATGTATGGTTAAATCTTTAAAACTACGCAACGGATTTGGATGCAGATTTTTTAAAAGATACAGTGATTCTCAAGGAAGGTTTTAGTTAAATAATTTTAATAAAATAAAATATTAAAACGAATAAATTATATAATTTATTAGGTTTTAGACAAAGCAGGCGAAGCAGGGGGTGGAAAACTGGTCGATCTGTATTTTTCGGAGTGCCGCGGAATTAAGCCTAATCCGCCGCGCTTTTCTACTTGTATTAGATTTCTAGATAAAATTAATCGCGCTTACGCTTAGAGCAATGACCGGATTGCCTAGAGTAATCATAGACTCCCATATACGGTGAGTTGTCTATTTGACACGAAATTAACTGGATAAACTGCAAATAGAACCAGATATTTTGAAAGGATTAAATCGCTTGTTTTTGCTGCGTTTGATTGACCTCTTTTATATCTATACTAATATTATAAAGCTGAAGAGTTTGTTTGTTTGTTCGAACGCGCTAATCTCGGGAACTACTGGTCCGATTTGAAAAATTCTTTCGGTGTTAGATAGCCCATTTATCGAGGAAGGCTATAGGCTATATATCATCACGCTACGGCCAACAGGAGTGGAACCACGGGGGTGAAACCGCGCGGATTAGCTAGTTAAAGATAATTTAGTTTGTGCTACTGCGTTATGTTGGCGATTCTTTTTAAATTTTAATTATTGTATTAATTTGTTATATTGGGTAAAATAATTACAGGTTATATTTAGTTTACTTTGTCTTTGCTACTTATCTGTAACTGATGACAATTGTCTCTTATAATTACATTATTATATTTCAATATACATATCTTTTAAAATTATTGTGCAATAATTATTCTCTAACATTATTTAAAGCTTTACGATAAGATACATTATAAAGCTGATGTTTCTCAACCATTATAACAATTTATTTGAAATATTTTTATCTTGTTATGTGAGTTTGAGGTATTTGAATATTTATGAGTAATAAAACAAATATTTATGGGAAATTTGGTAGACGGTTTTAAGGTTCCCATTGTGCCATTAAAATAGTGATTTTTTGGTACTTTAATTTTCATCAACAAATTCCAAATAATATATCAACGTTCTAAAAAACAATTGTTAAAAACATACTGAATAGGTTGCTTATCACAAGAAATTCTTTATTGAATCAAACATTTCTTTTTAAGATATTTAATTGAATTTTAAAAACTTTACATAAAGAAGATCCGACAGTTTTCTATAGAAAACGAAGTGGGTGAGCGAGGAAAACCATGTGCAATAGTAATTTAATTTAAAAATATTTTACTTCAGCTAAACGAGCATAAGCGTAAGTAAATATTACGTTTTTATATGAAAATATAATTAGAGACTACTGAAGCTTTAAATTTAATTTAACTTCAACCTAATTTAACATTAATTATCAATAAATTTTGTAACTATTACAAATTTATCAATCATTCATTATCACTGTACTCGAAGGACAAAGGCTAATTGTAAAGAATGTACTATTGCACACTGTTTACTACAGATCTAATTAGATCTGTAGTAAACTATGTGCTTGTTGTCTTTGCAATTGCAAACAACAACACTATTAAAAATCAAGTTCAGACGAAACTGAGAGCGACGAGAAAATTATCCAATCGACTAATAATAATTATGGTTAAATTTTTTATGCATTCATTCGCGACACCAAAAAATCCAATTTTTTTAAATTTACTTTCATAAAAGATAAACCTGTACACTGTACAGGCATTTAGCAGCTTACATAAACAAGCTAAAAATAAAATAAAAATCCCAAAAAATAGGAAGTATTTATTACATGTACAGACTTAACGGTAACATTGCTAACTGTACATTTTATACAACTTATTTATAAATAACGGGTAGAGACTACAATCTGTGCTACAATGTCATAATATATCAATGTCAAGGTAGATTCATGGAAACGGAAGCAGGAACTTCAATTAACATGCACGATTTAAGCTAATGTAAACAAATAATAAACAGTGTTTCGTTTGTATTTATAGACTATTGTTATAAACATATAAAATTTATATAAACCTTTTAATAGTGATCTAAAACGTATTTAAATAATTTCCCTATATGAGAGAACTTTTTAATTAAAAAAACCGCATTAACTAAGTTTGCAATGTTTTACAAAATGTCCCAAAAAAGCGATTCTTTTAAAAAACAAAGATACACTGTATAACAAACAGAAACAATTGTAAAAAAATACAACAGGAAATCTTTTCCCTTCAGTTTATGCAAGAATAAGGATTGGAAGATATATTGCGTAAAGTACGTATTCTGAATATGATACTCTTAAATTAATATGTATGGGTAAATCTTATACAAATTACCTGTTATTAATTTTTCGCAGTATCCATTCACTTTTCCCTTACAACCTTCACAGTACACACAATGATGATTATAGGTTACGTGTAACCTTAAATTACTTTTCCAATTAATATAATATGTACTAATTTAACAAAAACGGTAAAAAAAAATGCGTAGGTATAGTATTAACTGAAAAGTAATATCGTATATGTTTATTGTTTATCCCATAAAAGTATTATTAGTGCCCTTACGCACTAGCGGTTAACCGCGGGGGCGGCTAACCGCGCGGTTAGCCGTTTTCCCATTTTAATATGCAACCGCTTTTATGATTAGTGCGTACAATGATATGCGGTTGCATATTAAAATGGGAAAGCGGCTAACCGCGCGGTTAGCCGCCCCCGCGGTTAACCGCTAGTGCGAGGGCACTTACAATGGAATAGTCAGGTATTGTAATGTAAATTGCGAATATAAGAGTATTTTGTACATTGAAATTTTCTTCAATAAAAATAATATGTTTAGTACTTAAATTTTGTATACTATTGAACCCGACTATTCCATTCATTTTGTGTACTATTACATTAAAAATATTATTTTATGCTATATCACGTCCACTAAGCATGTTTTAGAAAACATAATTTACCTATGCTTAGATTTGAAGATATTATGTAGATTTTTCTAATAACAGATATTAATTAGGTACTTATACAGTCTGAAGATGACCAAAAACTTGTATTATACTCACTGTAATCCAGAGAATAAGTTTAGGTAATTATGGCACTTATTCGTTAGGTACCTCACATGATAATCTACATATATAAAACTCAAAGGTGACTGATATAGTGATCTATCAACGCACAGCCCAAACCACGGGGCGGATCAGGCTGAAATTTGGCATGCAGGTAGATGTCATAACGTAGGCATCCGCTAAGAAAGGATTTCCCGAAATTCTTGCGGCAACGGGTAAAAACGGGGATGCACGTACAAAGTTGTGGGCGGAAGCTGCGGCTAAATATAGCCAGACTGGCGGTCCGTCGCGGATTCGCCCGTGGTACATAATATATAATTTTCCCAGCGCTCTCAAGAGTCACATACATATTATAATAATAAGTACGTAATAATCACTATTATAATATTGATACGAGGCTTTCAACTACGAGTAATAACAAAATAATTTAGAAGGGAAAACCGATCTATGGATGTTATGTGTAACATTCGTCGTACTAAAAGTAAACCGTACAGGAATTTTGCAATAACAGCAATATATGATTTCAATTTTTGTAACTATACTGTACTCGGCAGCTTACAAATCGGTTCACTGATCAAACAATTTTCCGGTTTATTGCAAATAAAATATTTTAATAAAATCTGCAAGTATGTTTCGAGGAATGCTCAATGCTCATATTAAAATTATATTTATTATTAACTAGTGGTCCGCCCCGGCTTTGCCCGTGGTACATATTTCACAATAAAAGGTAGCCTATGTCCTTTCCCGGTTATCAAAATATCTACATACCAAATTTCATGCAAATTGGTTCAGTAGTTTAGGCGTGATTGAGTAACAGACAGACAGACAGAGTTACCTACTTTCGCATTTATAATATTAGTATGGATTATTGCTTTTAGGATATTCATAATATTGCTTTTAGGCAGAGTTAATGTTTAGAGTTAACCTTAGAGAAACTGATGAAAACCTGAAATAATTTTGTGCCGTTTTTACATGTGCAACATTTTTAGTGATAGTGACAGTAAACACGTTTGCTTTTTTGCACAAAGTTTTTTGCTTGTAGATACTGTAATATTATAATATCCTGCGCTAATAAATCAAGATTTTCCTCTTGCGTCGAATATCAGTAAGAGGAATTAATGTTAATTCTTTTAAAATCCATACTAATATTATAAATGCGAAAGTAACTCTGTCTGTCTGTCTGTTACTCAATCACGCCTTAACTACTGAACCAATTTGCATGAAATTTGGTATAGTCCTTTCTCGGGTATCAAAATATCTCTATTTTGATACCCGAGAAAGGACATAGGCTAATTTTTACCCCGGGACATAGGATAGGAATCCCACGGGAACGGGAACTATGTGGGTTTTTCTTTGATTGCGCGGATGAAGCCGCGGGTGGAAAGCTAGTGATATTATATAATTAATACATATTTTTTCGAAAACATTATTTTATTGGTGTTAAATGCTAATAATTGCATAAATAGAACACAATCTTATTTAGAAGCGGTCAAGAGTAATAAAAAATAAATCTTAAAAAATAAAGCATTGTATGTATATAGAATAATGCTAGAAAAAGCTCTACGTACTAACTTACTTACTAATTTTAACTAAGTAATTAATAACATCATAATATTTATTATTCATGTAAATTTTGTAATTGCAATTTAACTTTACATTTAATTTTGTTTGCGAACAAGTTATCTTTGACCTACCTCCTGGTCAATTAGCTTAAAATTTTATAATTATGATTAATTCCAATGGCAATGAACATAATTATGTCAGACATGATGGTAAAATCAGCAGAAAATCTATAAATAGAAAATAAAGAAAGTGGTGTTATTTGTAACCATAACTCAAGAACGGCTGAACGAACTTTAATGTTGTTTTGTTTGTTTGATATGTCTGCGCTTGGATTAGAATAACAATTCCTAAGAACAATTCCTTAAAATAAAAAGGAGCGTGTGTGCCTAACACACTTGTCAGAAGTGAAACTTCTTTGTCAAGATTCAAAAATAGGTACCAAAATCGTCGCCACATGAAGTGATGGTACTGCCATCAGCCATGGCGCGACCCTGAAATTTTACCCTCAGCGCGCCCAAAGAAGTTTCATTTCAAAAATTTTATAAAAGTTTATCCGATATCAAGCAGTTGTTCGCCCCGGATCCGCTCGTATTAATATTGACAGAATTTTCGTACATACATTTTCGCACATTATATCTGAGTTAAATATGTTATAGACAATAAAAGTAACTTATCCTCGGCTATTTCTAAAATACCATCGTAATATATTTTTCAATAATAATAGTAATAGCTTTACCTTTTACATACCTAGGTATACGACTAATTTTAGAATAAGAATATTAACGTACATAATATACAATGTGACATAAAAAGCCGCATTATCTTATTGTTATTATCTCTTTCAGGTCAACGGAGAATAATGTTTAATCTCATTTTTATTGACTCTTTTAATAATATCAAATACGTTTTTATTCTAATCGAAAATACTACCACAAAAACTAATTACTTACTTTTGCTTTCTTATTATTTTTAGACTCTACCTACCTATTGTTGATTGTGGAATTTATTTTTTAAGTGAAACATCTTTATCGGGATTGGAAAAAAATGTAGTGTAACATTTTTTCGTTACGCGTGACATTTTTGTGCTACGCGCCATCTTTTTCTTATCCCTACCACGCGTGATTCGACGTATTTCTGTAAAGTTGCATATAGTATTTTTTTTTTGTAAAATAAGGTCATAAAGAAGTTTCACTTACGTGTGTACACTAATACACGCACACATTTTCTTAATAGGACATTTTTTTTTATTTGTAAATAAAACGAATTTTAAATTGTAAGGTGACTTTCCGAAGAGTTCCCGAAGGTAGTTTTTAAAAGGTTTACTGCTACACATATTTTCAACAAGAATTAGTCATGCGCTTGGAAAGAACTTTATAAATAACTAATTATTGTTAATTGAGTGGAATAAAAGTATTTTCTTTTATTACAAAGTTATATGAATTACTAAGTTCACACAGAAGTTATAATAACGACGACGAATAAGAAGTTATTATAAAAGCATGATAACAAAATGGTGTGTGGGTGGGTTCCTTATTGTAATGTTCAATGTTTGTGTTTATCTTTAGAAACCTAATTATACATGATTTTATCAGGAATATTTGTATATCCATGCGAAAGTTGTATTAGGTATTATAGGAATTAATTACAAAACGAAGTATTTCCTATTAATTAGTACCAGACAGGTTATATTTATAGGAAATTCATCTCAAGTTACTCTACTTACTTATGTATACCTACTATTATGTAATAGCGCTAGAAATACTGTATTTGATAAATAGTTAGACGAATATCAAATTACATATCTTCATTAGGTAAGCTACAATGTTTCAAATTACAATAGACTTAAACTCCGTCGGCATTTTAAATAAGAGGCGGCGGTAAAATATACAATCTTTAGAAGATTGATTGTTTTCGCAAAGAAATCCGCACTAGTATTTTTCTGCTAATCAAAATAGATACGATAGAAAAAGATCAAGTAAACAATACTAAATACGCGGCGAGGTCATCATTCTATATTTTTCTACAATAACAATATCGAGATACACGTAGC
Source organism: Colias croceus (assembly GCF_905220415.1). Classification (NCBI taxonomy): domain Eukaryota; kingdom Metazoa; phylum Arthropoda; class Insecta; order Lepidoptera; family Pieridae; genus Colias; species Colias croceus. Next base: position 4,614,489 of record NC_059543.1, on the reverse strand, counting down.
TACTGAGTGATTAATATCGTTATAATCCTAATAATATTATAAATACGAAAGTTTGTGAGTACCTATGTGAATTGTTAGAACTCTTTCAAGAAAAATCTATACGGATTTGGAGGAAACTTTACAGTAATATAGTTTATACTTTATACAACTGTAACAAGTTATATACTTGTTTTTGCCCATTGGTTCGTTCCCGGGTAAAACTGCGTAGAAAAGCTAGCTTTTATGAAATCTGATCTAAAGGTTATTTTAAAAGCTTTCCTGTTTCGCAAGGCATTTATTATCATAATATTTAAGCCCTTAAGACGCTCTTATCGTGACCCCGTTTTATAATTTGACGTAATAGATGGTGATTTAATGAACTTACCTGGATGCGGAGTTGAGCCATAATTATTTTCAATCTTTTCGTATTACCTTCTACTAGCTCTAGCCTGCGGTTTTACTCAAGATATTGCTGGATAAAAAGTAGGTACTAATCTAGACTGTTATCTATGTGTGACCTTATTTCATTTAAATTTGGTCGGCCGTGTTTTGGTAAAAGAGTAATAAACATTCAATCATTCATTATCAACAACTTTTACAGTAGGTACCTAACAAAGATGAGCTGGATATAATATTATATCTTGACTATTTTAAGGTACCTACATCAAGTTTCTTTTACTAACTACGATATTTTTACTGCATACATATTTAATTTCCCATTCTTGTAACATTAACGAATCATGTTCATGCCATTTGGCCATTTATTCGGAGGTTATCAGATGTCAGGTTTCAATGAATTTCTTCGAAAAGGGATGATTATGATTATTTTCGTATTTGTTTGAATTAACAACAGTATATTTCTTTAAAGTATATTATAATGTTAATTACGGTAAAAGTGATAAATCGATCAAATAGTTTTTAAACCCTTATTAAGATTCAAAGTCAGACGCATTTATCGATCAATTGACAAGGGACTCTGTTAATCTGCATTTGAAATTCATTATGAGTATTCTGGGAATTAAATAAACTACAGCATTAGGTAGGTACAACAAATATAATAATTACAATATTTCTCCAGGGAATAAACAGACGTTATTCCAAATATAAACTCTTTCATTAAACCTTTTAAAAATACAATGTTGCCTTTTTATAATTACAATTCGCTAATTATTCTTTTGCGATATTTTAATTGATAAAGCCTAGCATCTAATATTTCTTATTTCGTCTCAACTAGGCCCATAATTGGGTAATTAGGATAAGAAAATTTTGGTCTATACCTAATAAGCGTAAATTTGGTTAAATAAATGGCGTATTCAACTTACTTAAAAGGTCTGACGGCTTTTTATAGGATTCTTGGATTTGATGAATGTAAGTAAAAATAATATAGAAAAAAAGGAGATCTGATTTCTACCGACGATGTTGCTTTACACAACGTTTTGAGACAATTCCTTTTAATCCGTCGTCATTCTTTAGTTTATCCGGTATTCCTTATCTTATAAAGCGAGTAACACATTCCATAGGCTCTGTAAAAATGCATGGCTAATAACAATCGTTTACTATGCACGACCAGCCCACTTAAATATAAAAAATAGAAATTAAGGACGCAAGAATCTAATTTCGATAGAGTGAGGATAACCGTTGGGGCAAACGCGTTGTAGAGTGGAGGCCGCAACTCGGCAAACGTAGTATAGGGCGCCCTGTAGCAAGGTGGAGCGACGATAATTTTGGAATGTTTGACATGGTAATGACATAAGTCACTTACTTTCAAGGACAAATGACTTTTAACACTTGAATGGTTAGAAAATTAGAAAATAAATGAATTTATTTATTCTCAAATGATCGCTTTCAGGCGAGTCAATGCACTAGGTTCTATATGACGAGAAAGTTTTCACAGTAAAAAGTAACGACTTAAAGAATTTAAGCTCAAAAAGATATCTCTATTTTAAATACAATCAATATAATATCTTTACAAAATCAAATATTCTTATGAACGTTATTACATTCAACTAAATGCTACAATGTAATGGTAGGCAACCACAACAATATGACGTAATAGTATTATGAATTATCTATAACTTATATATTTTATCACTTATTTCGACCCAGAAATCTTCACTTTGCTCTCATTATAAATATGTAGTTACTTACTTTGTATTTAATTTATTTTGCTTCAAGTTTATTAAACTATCAATCGGTGTTTCAATGTACGTTGCCTATACGTATGTATAAATTATTTATTTATTTTTTCGAAATATTGAAAAAATAAATAGCAGGGGGTGCTACTGGATCGATACCAAGCCCAAATATGTGATTAAAAAATTTTTTGTCTGTCTGTCTGTATGTTCAGGCATCACGTGAAAACTAACGGTTCGATTTCGATGAAACTTGGTATAATTATACCTTATTATCCTGGGCATAAAATATGATACTTTTTATCCCGGAAAAATACGTAGAAAAAAAAAATCTTAATTTTTCTTAATTTTTCCGCGCGGACGGAGTCGCGGGCGGAAGCTAGTTTCAGATGATTGCAATATCCATATAATTGTTAGTATCTTGTAACTTTAAAAACTATGTTGGTAGGTATTAAAATAACACAATTAATTATTAACAATACAATTTTAAATCATAATGTGCTTGAGACATGGATATACATAATATTATGTGAAGCCTGGAAAATTTCGGAAATACGGCAAAATCTCATTCGAAAGAGCAGCTCAAAAAAAAAGAATAAAGTGCTATGTTTCAGAAGCATTTTTTGTACCTCCCACGTCTCGCCTATTGTTGGATTTTTTTAATAAATTATTTTGTTGTGGAAAATACTTTTGCAATTACTATTTATTTGTCTGTATTTTAGCTTCTTTTTCAATACATTTCAGTCTCAACCATTGCATTTAGCTTTCATTGTGCCGGAGAGTTCATATAAGAACTTAGTCGGAATTTATGTCACTAAGGATGAAAAGTAGATTTGCATTTATCTAGATGAAGTCCGTCTAGACAGTTTAAGCACATGCCTTTGTAAATATTGGGCGTGAGAACAATAGTATTTGAATATTTTTCAAATAATTTAAACAATAAAAGTGATTTTGAAACTATCGTTCGTAAGCAATTTAGAATGCGTACTTTGCGCTTTGGACGTAATCAATTCACTTATACAGTAAAAACTATTTTCAACGATTGTTCGTATGCAGTTCAGATTTATGACTTTTATTTCTCTTCGAGCATAGTAGTAAATGATGCCGTCTATTGGAAAGTTAATTTGCTTAAACAAATTCTCACACTTGGAAAAATATACTCTTTAATAAATTACGGACTCTACAACGGATAAATGGGAGCTTTATATGCGTATATTTTTAGGATGGACAGACTGCCTTCACCAATTAGCTTTGAGTTAAAACACTAATATTAGCTACCCTATATCAAATCCATACTTATCCATACTAATATTATAATTTATGCGAAAGTAACTCTGTCTGTCTGTCTGTCTGTTACTCAATCACGCCTAAACTACTGAACCAATTTGCATGAAATTTGGTATGGAGATATTTTGATACCCGAGAAAGGACATAGGCTACCTTTTATTGCGAAATATGTACCACGGGCGAAGCCGGGGCGGACTTCTAGTAATATTATAAATGCGAAAGTAACTCTGTTTGTCTGTCTGTTACTCAATGACGTCTAAACTACTGAACCAATTTTCATGAAATTTGGTATGGAGATATTTTGATACCCGAGAAAGGATATAGGCTGCTTTTTATCCCGGGAAAATTACATCATCATCATCATCATCATCATCATCATCATCAGCCCATATAAGTTCCCACTGCTGGGACACGGGCCTCCTATGAGGGTACAGGCCATAATCCACCACGCTGGCCAAGTGCGTGTTGGAGGATGACACGTGTCGTCGAACTTTTTTAATTCTTCGACATGTCGGTTTCCTCACGATGTTTTCCTTCACCGTTCGAGCAGTGGTGATGTAACAACATGCGCAGATAAATTTATTACCTGCGCGTTCGCCTGGTCTGAGGTCTCGAACCCCGGACTTATCGATTCGAAGTCCAAGGTCTCACCACTGAGCCACCACTGCTCTAAAAAATGACGCAATCCCGGAAATCCCACGGGAACGGGAACTATGCGGGTTTTTCTTTGACTGCGCGGGCGAAGCCACGGGCGGAAACCTAGTAATAGATAATGCATGTTTATTCAAATGCTACATATAATATTTATCCGCTTTAACCGAATTACAAAAATCGTATTATATTGAACTAAAGGACTCTACATTTTATTATTGAGTATCTTATTTTATTTTTGTTTTTTTTTCCGGGTCAACCCAGGCAGAAAAAGGTTAAGCGTGTCATAAAATTATTAACATTTTTCTTGTAAAATAATTATATTTTACATCATACCAACAAATTATTCCATAAATCGTCATATATTAGATTATTAAAATGTAAATATATTGAGGAAACCGGTTTTTAATAAGCATGTGAATATTATGAAAGTAATAACTCCATTGCATCATGGTATTTTGCACATGTTTAATATTGAACTATGCTTTAACTAGATGCTGCATTTGGCTTTGCTTAAATCTACATAAATAAGTATAATGCACGCTAAGAATGCACTTACATGATTTATGAACGAGTAGCTTGAGGTATTTATGAATTACATATTTCTACCGTTCATTTTATTTGGATAAGTACTCAGTTTGGGAAAATCGGTGATGATAGTTCACATAATTGTTTAGTGTACATTTATAATTCAGTCTCTATTCATAAAATCAATTAATGATTTCAAATCATTCATGAAATTCATTGAAAATTTACGAAGAATCACCTAAAATTGAATAAAAATTCATCCGTTACAAAATTTTAATCAAGTTTAATTCACAGATATTTAAGATGGAAACATGTCATATTTCTGAAAAAAAGATGTTTAAAATTAGTTATCACTCATTTTTCTCTCGTGTTTTTACAATTATATCAAAATTAAAGCTACCTAGTTTATATTATTTAGCATAAGTATTTTATGTACAGAGGATGTTTTTTTATATCTATACTAATATTATAATGCTGAAGAGTTTGTTTGTTTGTTTGTTTGAACGCGCTAATCTTGGGAACTACTGGTCCGATTTGAAAAATTCTTTCGGTGTTAGATAGCCCATTTATCGAGGAAGGCTATAGGCTATAACATCATCACGCTACGACCAACAGGAGCGGAGCGATGTGGGTGAAACCGCGGGGAACAGCTAGTTAAGTATATAAACCAATTAAAAAACTTTACCTGCGTTTATTCCTGCTTATTAGTGTCGCCATACCATAGGTACTATCTTATAATTTTATGTTGAATAAATGAGATCTATTCATATTGCATTTGTCTCAGGTCAACTTCCTCTTGCAATGCCTAGATTATGCCACTTAGATTTCTAAGTCAATGTCCATTAATTAGAAAATAATAGTGACATCCGTTAAAAAACAACTGGTCATTCTTTACATTTTCCTTATCTTTACAAAATTATCTGTACATTGATTGATTTAATTGTTTTAATTACAGTTATTATTTTGTCACAAAATAATTATCTTTATGGTGCACCTGTCAGTCTATATAAATAATTATATTTTATTATTTGTTTATTTTAGAGACAGTGTTAGTCTATTAAGATTTCTGCTTCACCTCCTTTTATTATGACCCGACGACAACTATAAAAAAAACTGTACTAGTAAAGTTAAACCGCCGGAAATCCATATTATCCATAGTATTTAGTGTTCTACGCTTCTTTTATACAATCTACAGTAAACTATAAAATATATCTATCAATGCAAAATCAATGTTTTGACAAATATGCAAAACTGTAATATTTAAGTAGGTAGTTGTTTATTCCAAATTAAAACAACTATGTCCTTATTGATTTGCTAAACGGGATGAATACGAGTAGGTTAATTTTTAGCAAATGGAACAGGTTTATAACGCAAGTACCTATTGTTGTTGCATCATTATTATAATGCCCTTATTATCAATCTACACAAACTATAGTTAGGTGGACACCATTTTCATAACTTATAACATTATTTATGAATGTTTCCTTATGCCTTTGGTAATCGACTGTAAAGGACGACGTTGAAACAATTAAAAACTGGACTGTAGTAAATTGTCATCAACTATTTATTTTGCTGCACGATCGCAGAAAAAGTTTAAAGTCAAGGATTATCATCTTCTTCGGCATAATGGTGTCTACCCATTGCTCCTTACATTTTACTGAATGAACAGTACGACTACGACGTTTACGTTCTACAACTTTTCACAACCGTAGCAGTAAATTACTGTAAAGGGTTCGTTTACAGATTAAATATTAGGAGCGATTCTAACTGGGTATTAAGGGTTAAGCGCATTTTAAACTGACAAACGAATTAAGACCGGAATTAAAATGAGGATGCTTAGTTTAATTGAAAATATTGTGATAGTTTGTTCAACTATTTAGAGTTTTCCTTCGTTTATTTTATGATATGACAGAACAGTGGGCAGATATCCTTATATTCAACATTTTATGTGTCTAGAAGAACATTTCTTCGTATTGTTTTTTACTCGGCATGCTTGCGAGCTTGTTGCGAGCGTTTGCCCTTTTATAATAATTTATGTAAATGTTACAGTCATATTATGTATTTTGTATTGTACCACATTCTTTGTATGGTATCCGAAATGCAACGTTTATTCTCGTTGTATTTAACATACATAAATTCCACATAGATTGTGCTACTATTAAAAACACAATCACTAAATATAGTATGGGTATAATTTAAAATACTTAAATGATGTTTTTTTTTTAAGATGTCAATTTTATATTTTTACAGTTATACATGTACCAACTGCTAATAAGGACGTTTGATGGTGGTTTCCCATATAAAATTCAAATTTGTTCTCAGAATTGATACTATCGGAAAGATGATAGACAGCAGATATTAATTTCTGCCTTCCTTATATATTACGGATACAGGAAATAATAAATTAATGTGGTTTTATCGTTTATGAGTCCACTATGGCATGAATTTATTTGTACAAACTACAATCAACATATTATAAGCAATATGACGCCATAGATATGGGAGAAAATTTCTTAATTCTTGTCTAAAATAAAAAACACGCGTAAAAAATTATTTATAATTTATTCGAAATTAAAAATGAGTTAACAATATCATACGTATAAACTATCAATAGTCTTAATATACGCTTACAAATATTGTCTTAAATCAGTCCCCTTTCTTTTCAGCTCTTATAACGGTGGTTTTATACACAAACAAGAACCAAAACAAAGCGGATGACACGTAGAACATCTTTGAGAACATGCTGAGTCGTATTGACGGTACGAATGAAGTTATCACGATCAATGTGAGGCATCGAATGAGTTCCAGAAATGGCGCCCTTGGTGACGCGTCCAGGATCATCCCGAATACCGTCAGAGATGCCAGAATGTATAGCACTAGGACGAGTACTACCAGTGGTGACATGCTCTGTGAACAAATGGTTAATATTAATTAATCACTATTATTTCACTTCATTCCCTAATATTATAAAGCTGAAGAGTTTGTTTGTTTGTTTGAACCCGCTTATCTCAGGAACTACTGGTTCGATTTGAAAAATTATTTCAGTGTTAGATAGCCCATTTATCGAGGAAGACTATATAATAGGCTACGACTAGCTACTAATAGGCTACGGCTAGACTATATAATAGACTATATAATATATCATCGTGTGATGATAAAGTTAGTGTTAAGGCCAACAGGAGATAAATATAGAGATAGAATTGGGAAGTAGTTTACGAACTTTATTATTATTTTTTTTTTTTTTTTTATTGACGATAGGGAAGAGCTTGACCACAATCTCGCCTGATGTTAAGCTGAGATGTGGTCTAAGATGGTACGCGCTTCCCTAGAAGGTACCTGTTCACTCTACGCTTGAAGACCCCCATATTGTACTCGTCGGGGAACACAGATTCAGGAAGCATGTTCCAGTCCCTTGCGGTTCGGATAAAGAATGTGGAATCGAACCGCTTAGTCCGGGTACATGGAACGTCCACCATATGGCGATGCCTAGAATCTGTGCGCCTCGACGATCGATGGAAGAACGGGGATGGCGGAACAAGATCGTGCAGTTCCGCAGCGCACTCACCAAAGTGTATCCGATAGAAGACCGATAAGCTAGCCACTCTACGGCGGTGACCGAGGCTCTGGAGTTTTCTGCCTACAAGATCATCGTCGTTAATGAGCCTCTTGGCACGCCTCTCTATCGCCTCAAGCGCCTCCAGCTGGTACTTGGCGGAACCATCCCAGAGGTGAGAGCAGTATTCCATACACGATCGGACTTGTGCCTGATAAAGATTGAGCAACTGTCCCGGGCTGAAATACTGTCTCACCTTCGCCAGAATTCCAAGCTTTTTTGAGGCAACTTGGGCTTTTGATTCTATGAAGGAACCAAAGTTCAGAGTAGGCGTTAAGGTGATACCAAGAAGCTCGAGGTGGTTAGTTATCGGCACGGACACACCTTGGAAAGTCGGAGTCAGATGGAATGGACTCCGTTTAGCGGAGAATAGACACGCCTGGGTCTTAGACGCATTGAACTTGACCAGATTGGCATCGCCCCAATCGGAGACCGCCTGTAAGGACAAGTTCATGCGATCGACCATCGCCTCTCGTAGAGACTGAATTTGTGCCGTACTGGTTCGCGCATTGGATACATATCTCTCCACAACAGTGCTATCGTCTGCGTACCCATAGATACCGGGTTTCAGCAGATCGTTGATATGTAGCAGGAAGAGTGTTGCGGAGAGAACTGATCCCTGAGGGACCCCGGCATTAATAGCCATTTGGTCGGACGAGCAGCCGTCGACGACTACCCGAAGCGACCGGTCTCTCAGGAAATCTGAGATCCAGGCACAGAGACCAGCAGGCAGACCGTAGGATGAAAGCTTGCCAATAAGACTATCATGCCAGACCCTATCAAAGGCCTTCGAGATATCAAGGGAGACAGCAAGTGCTTCACCATGATTCTCGATGGCCTCGCTCCAGATGTAGGTGGCGTACGCTAGAAGATCCCCAGTAGACCGGTTTCGGCGGAACCCATACTGTCGGTCACTGAGGAGGTCGTTCGCTTCTAGGTGTGCCAGGAGCCGGCTGTTCAGTACACGTTCCATAGTCTTACAGAGTATGGACGTGACTGAAATTGGCCTGTAGTTGGAAGGGTCGGCGCGACTGCCTTTTTTGGGCACAGGCTGCACGTTGGCAAGTTTCCATGATTTCGGTACTTTTCCAGTCGTCATCGAAAGGCGAAAGAGGCGTGTCAAAACAGTAGCAAGTTCAGGCGCACAGGTTTTTAGAACTATGGCTGGAATTCCATCAGGGCCACTGGCTTTATTCACATCAAGATTCCGCAGCGTTTTGAGAACCTCCGTCTGACGGATGCGAATTTCCGGCATATTCGCCTCGCATCCAGGTAGACTGGGAGGTTTTGCGCTGGCGGAATCTAGACGAGAATTTTCCGCAAAGAGAGTAGCAAATAGGTTCGCTTTCTCTACGGCGGTGTGAGCCAGTGTCCCGTCTGGTTTCAGCAGTGGAGGAAGTGAGGGGCGGCAGAAATTCGATTCAACCGACTTTGCTAGGGACCAAAACGCTTTACTACCGGAGGGGTAAGAAGCCAGTTTGCTCCCTATACGGCTAACGTGGTCGAATCGAGCTTTCCGTAGAGCCTTCTTGCAGGACTTGGCGGCCCGGTTAAAGGCTTTCTTCTTTTCTGATACGTCCTTCGCTTTGCGGTGTCGAGCGTCAACCCAAGCTAGGTATGCCTCATGCTTTAGCGCTTCAGCGCGTCTGCAATCGGCTCTGAACCAGGGCTGAGCTTTGCCGGACATGGCTACGTCCGAGAATGGAATAAAGTACTCCATTCCCTGTCGCAACACATCAGTCACAGCATCCGCGCAGGTCGAAGGGTCTTCAGAAGAAAAGCAGACAGGCCGCCAAGGATATGACGCAAAAAAGGAACGCATTTCATCCCAATCTGCTGACTTGTATTGCCACACGCGCCGAGAGCCCTTAGGACTGGGATCGGGCGGCGAGTAGACAGATACAGATTTCACCAGACAGTGATCGGAGCTGCCAAGCGGCGAGGAAATCGCTACCGAGTAACGGTCTGGATCTGTTGTCAGCAGAAGGTCCAAGCAATTGGCTGTATGGCTCTCAACATCAGGAACCCGCGTCGCTCCTTGAACCAGCTGGGTGAGATTCCATGCTATAGCGAGTTTACGCATCTCTCTCCCAGCGAGATCAGTGCACTGGTATGGGTATAGCCACTCCTGGTGGTGGGCATTAAAATCCCCCAGTAACACAAGCTGAGCGGAAGGGTATTTGTGTTGAGCAGCGTCCGCCGCCTCACTTAGGTACTCTGTGAGCCTGATCGTCTCCTGGTCTCCGCTGTGCGCCCGGTAGACACATGCATAGAGAAGCTTCTCAGGGCCTGTGTCCACCAGCATCCATAGTACGGAAAAATGGGGGTCTTCAAGATACCGGAGACGCCGACAACAGATGTCGTCTCGGACGTACGCGCACACACCTGACCGAGCTTTAAAATTGTGCTCCAGGGTGTAGCCGGGATAAGAAAGGTACGCCAGATCAGACGGACATCTTATCTGCGTCTCCGTGAGGAACAAGATACAGGGTTTATGAGTCTCCAGGTGGAAGTGGACTGCAGCGAGATTTGAGTGGAGACCTCTGATGTTAGTGAGGTCCACTTTTAGCGAGAGGGAGTGCTGCCGCTGTGCAACCTTATTTCTGTATCTTGCTTTCATGATTTTGTTAGAGGAGAGTGAAGTAGGTGTGAAGACGGCAGTGAATCGAGGCGCTTAACATCAGGACCAGAGACACACACTTAGCAGCCGCATTATTGGGGACTAGTCTGGAGACTGCGGGGACGCCCGAGCCCCCCCAAGTTGTCCATAGGGCCCTCTCATCCGGTCGCCGACCGGCACTATGGCGCAACTTGGGATTTTTCGCTGGTTGGCGGGGCAGCCTTTCGCGAGTGGCTAGCAGGCTACTTGGGCCCCCTACTGACCAGCGGTCGGCCAGCGGTGCACCGTGCCTCGGATCCCGCTACCCTCCATGACTAGCCACCAGATGCAGAAACGTCAGTGTGCGTCAGATCGTCCCGATTGTCAAAGCGCAACTGATTCGACCCGTCTTCACTAAGGCTACATCAGCTTCATCGAGTCGGAACACGGACGCTTGGCGACTCGTCTTCAGCTGATGGGTGGTCATTCTAGCCACGACGATAGTCTCCCACCATGTCACCTGTTTAGCACCACCCAGGGGCCACGTGTAGGGTTTCAGAGTTCTGGGTATACTCCTACGGACGGAGGTGACTCGGCCCCCATTTATTAATTTTTGCCAGAGACTCTTATGAATGTAAAGGTTAGTTTTTCTTTGTAAAGGCTGTCAATTCATCACATATGTTTTATTATGATACATGTAACCGCATCAATTATGCAATCCGTAGGATACAAGTTTTTTTACATTTAGTCACACTCGGTGCCCAACTTGGTATAAGTTTGACACTTTAAATTCATTGCCAAAAAACTAATTTTACGACATGGCATACATATTTAAAAACCATTTCAGAAGTTATTAAATGACTTAAAACTTCCCCGGAGTTAGAGATTGAGCTTCCCACATTCATCCATCAAAGTTTGTGCTAAAGCTTCAAGAGTAATTTCATGCATACTTTTAAAATATTTCACAAATTTTGACGAAGTACCTACCTACTAGCGTAGTTTTTCTGCTTTCACATTAGAATACCGCGAAATAGAAAGTGAAATTAGCTGGTTAACACGAGAGACGAAGATAAGCCATATATTTTTTAGTTATGTTTTACGCATGATATTATATTTGTGTCAAAGTTAAATTTAGTATATTAGTGTATGCGGTTTCAATATATTAGTTCGAAGCATCCAAAGTTTAAAAAAAATATCGTAAACATCAACGGCCTTAAGCTTATTTTAATATTTCCGCTCAAACCGGATTAGTCTAATAAACAAAATCCACGTTTTCCAGATATTTCTGATACATAATATTCTAATACATTTTATGATTTATCGAAATTAAAAACTACATTAATACTTTGACACAAATAAGCTAGATTTCTAAAAGCCACGTTTTCTTTGTTACTTTTATTAAATGGGAATTGTGACTGCTCTTTAATAAATTATAATTTTTTCCCTCGAGCCTGTTTTTTCAGACTCTCGTTATTTGCTAGAAATATTTTCACATTACATTCAGTTTATCTACTTTATAGGATGAGATCATTTGTATAATTTTATGTTAATTAAAAATGTGCATGTACGGGTATACTTTATTTTTTAATTCGGTCGTTTAGTAGTTAAAATAAATTTTAATTAGAAAAACAATCACGCAAAAAACAAACTATTAATCACCTTATCTAGAGATAAGAATCAGAATTCATATTTTGTATTTTACACAAACAACAAATTGTGTGAGTAATACCTACAATAATTATGTAAGTATTTCTTTTAAATCCCATCCATAAAGAAAAAAACTGACATCATACAAAAAGTGACTAACTAACCTATTATGATTAGAATATGATTATTTACCCAAGGATATTACAAAACAGATGCCCACTAGTGATGTAATAATAGTATTTATTTGAACATATTTCACCCCAAAGGAACGAGAAACTACAACCGTCATATATAATTAAATACTTAGTCTCTCAGAGAACATTCACGTTTACGCATTGAAAGGATTTAAATCAGTAACGGCTGCTTTGATGTACCAGTACTACTATAATATGTTGGAGTTGTAGACTGTTCGCTTAATCATTTATTTACAAATATGTTGCTACAAAACGAGAGCTTTAGGTCATGTTGATATTACGTTCTTATCTTGTATTTTCATCCTCTTATGTTGAATGTAAGAAGAAGCTTTGATTCTGGTATTGAATATTTTAGTATGATGTGTTACACTCAGATTTAGATATTCGACAGGGGTAAAATTTGGGTCGATATTTTCTTCGCTTCGTTGTAAATGTTTCGTTTGGAACAAAATTCTCAATTACTACCGTGTAACCTAATAAATAAAGTTATAAACTCACCAAATGCATCAAAAATAGGCGGTAAAATCCATAAAGGACTAAAGTGTAGTGACTCAGCAGGTATACGAAGCACCATTTAGGAAGAACAACGTCATATTTTACGGCAAGATGTATTTTGGGCTGAAAAAAATATAAGTAACATTCATTTTTATGTAATTTTAATTAATTATGCAATTAGAGTATGCAATATGCATGTATATATAAAGTAAGACATGTACGGTTGTTCGCTAATAAGGATGTTCCGGTTTCCTTAACAATATAACTGTCAAATTTTATGAAGATTATTTTAGATTTTTATTTTGTTAAGAAACCGCTTTGATCCTCGTCTGATCTTCCTACCTTTGATGTAGTTAAGAGCACAATGTATTGCGTGGGTAATAGGTATACTTACGTCTTCAGGCAAATCCTGGAACTTAACATATTTCTCAGGTTTCCAACTTGGTCTATTAAATATAGCGTGTATCTTGTGATCCCATCTTGTGTAATCCTTATATTTCTGAACAACATACTTGTTGTAGTAAGTCTGAAAAGATGACATACAAATAGAATATGTAAAGAAAATTGGACATTGTACTGCTAAATATTATATTTATTTTAATGCACACATTTTTAAAACAATAATAGCACCTTTAATAAAAGTTTAATTTGATTATCTACGTATTTGCAATTTTTTTCAACAGGCGCTATCAAATTTTACTAAGTCAATATAACGTTTTATTTACCTGCAAATGGAGAGGATTGAATGAAGGTTGTTGGAAAATAAGACCGTACACGATACGATCTGTGTCCTTCTCTGCTCTGAACGTGCCGAAGAGCTTATCCCAGATAATTAACACGCCGCCGTAATTGACGTCTATGCAATAGGGATTACTTCCTGAAAGCATGAATTGATTATATTAAATTCCTTTGTTTTCTAAGGGTCAATACATTAAAAACGAATAAAAAGCAATTGAACTATAAGTCAATGCAAGTTTTGTCCAAGTAAGAAATAATTAAATTCAGACTCATCTAGGAAAAATAAATGTAGGTACTACAATTATAATATATTATTCTAGATTCTTATTGCTAGAATATCTGAAGAGATTTGGAAGAATGTTGTTAATGCGGTTTTATTTTAAACGCATACCTTGTCTAAATTATAATTGTACATGTAATTAAAAGTCCTGCTTCTTAATTGAGTTATGATTTAGGTACTAAGTTAATCATGATTACACAACAAACTTCCAAGTAACTTTTGATTACACCACTACAAGTTTTCAGCCGTTAATCAAAGAGACGATATTTGTCATGCATAAAATTGCAGAACCGCATAAACGAACTACAATCCTTTTATCATATAATTAGGTACCTTTAAGAAATATCATCTTTTAAACAAATGATTATGTAATCATTTCATTGATAAATATGTGCAATTAAATTATGTTATAAATAAAACTTCTTGTCTTTATAAATAAGCGCAATATTTTAAACCTACATGATAAAAGCTAGGGCACAAAATTGCGACAACATTTGCTAAATGGTTAGCGGCTACGATGCGGTTGCCAGATAAATGACGAGATCATTCTTATTTTCTTCCTCATTTTAAAAATCCCTGAAGTAAAATCGAGTAAAGTATCCATATTTGTCTCTACAAAATTATACGAAGAAATAGATATTTAACAAGACGTAGGGGAAATCATACAGGCTATAAATCTGTGCTCATAACAGATCAATCATAATTACATTTATTTATGACTGTTTAATGGGACTCATAGGGACGTTTAACACAATTTTCTTGTATCTTACACAATATGATAAATGATAATCCTCACAATAATATTACAATACGAAAGTGTGTTTGTTTATCTCTCTTTACATCAATCGAAGCGATTTTGTGTCTGGAGATTGTTAGGAGGCTAGAGAGTTAATAGGCTAATTTTGCAACGGTAAAACAACTTACTCCCATGGGAATTTCCTTTGACTACGCGGCAAAGTCAATTTCATAATAAACATATTGTCTTCTTACCGTGGTGGATTCTGTGGTGGCTGGGAGTGTTCATGAAGTATTCTAGAGGGCCAAGCTTGTTCACTATTTCAGTATGAATCCAGAACATGTATAGATAACTGAATTGATGGTGAACCATGAACTGCGCCGGTGGAATGGCCAGAGCAAGAGGAAGGTAGAATGCCTGTAAACAATTTTAACGAAATTATTAGTATTGTCCACGATACTTGTATATTAATCATAGATATTAATTTATAAAAAACTGAATTTTTTTTTCTAATCGGACCCGTAGTTGCTGCGATTAGCGGGGCAAACAAACAAATAAACTCTTCAGATTTATAATATTTGTATAATATATTAAATGTAGAATTACCAAAAATAGCTGGTGTACGAAATATGAGTTATAAATTACTACATTACTAATTAACATTTAAAATGTATAATAACAACGTTTAAAAGGTTGTAATTATTTTCGTAAATAAACTTTAACCGGATGCGTGGTTAAATTGTCTGTGTAAATATTCCAAACGTTTGTATTAGATTCATTGGGTTATTATTATTTATTCACATTTCATACTTCATAGTTCATACTTCGGAAACATAATATTGTAAGTAAATAAATAATAATTATAAGCAGCTGACTATATAGTGCATTCCGGTAAAATTATTAACCTTTAATATGCTTTGTAGTCGAGCAATTAGAAACCAATTGAGTTGATTGGTGCTATTAAAATCTTTATCTAATAATGTTATCCGTAAAAATGTTAATTAATGATTGATAGGTTGGTAATAATACCTCATCTCAACTACTGTTATAATGATATAAGAAGCACGGATTTCTCTCATATTACTCTATTTTATAATTGACGATAATTCAAAGTCAGTTTTTAAATACCATCATCATACTTATAATTTCTGCTTATTCTGAAAGATCAGGATAGAACAAATTCAAGGTAAAGTTAGCGATAATGTTTCGATAATCAAAACGAATTAATAACAAGTATAGTAAAAGCGTTATTATTTCTCTATTTCGTGAATATTAATATAATTATTATGTAAATACAAAACTTCATTTGGAACCATCTTTGGAACTCATCCAAGCGGTAAGGACTCAATTTGCTGCATTGAACTATATTATCAGTATAATGCCAGTTTGTAGATGCTATAATAAATTAAATATTTATTATAGTTTTTTAATATTCATTACTCGAAAAATTGGTGAAATTTCGTTGTAAGGTACAAAAGACTGATCACATCCTTGCTCATTATAATTATGGAAAACAGATGATATATTACATGCTCTCTTAAGTATTGTTTAAAAGCACAAAAGACTACTTTAATTCTACATTCAAATAGTTAAAATACTGTTTATTATTATTGCCAGCTGAATATTAGCCCTCTTTAAAAGGTCAGATAGCAAGAAAAATAAATTTAGTAGTATATCAAGACACCTTTTACAAAAAATTTGGAGATGTAACGAGATTGATAAAAGATATGATTGAAAGTTGATGGCATAAAAAAGTTTACTTTATTTTAAATGTCGGATATTTTCATGTTTCACGTTTTATTCCAGTGATAAAAATTGTAATGGAGTTATTTTAACGATACGTACCTGTTTTATCTTTAAGCAAAGCCGTTATTACCTATCTTTTTGAATCTTTCGTAAAACATGTATTAAACTCATATTGTAATAATAATTACTCTCGGGATGACTATATCTAATTATATTCATTAGAAGAGATGTAAGGAGTATACAATCCTTCTTATTAGCATTCCCAATATTATTCCGTATACAGCTCTATTTCCTGTAAACAGTAACTGATTTTTCATCCGACTTTACCAAGTTAACGAGACCGGATAATTAAGTCTCTTCTGCAATTATTGATTGAAACGTGCATGCATTGCAGATGTACGTCATCGCGTGCCGTTTATTGCGTGATTATATCGATACACGGGCTAAAGAGCGTTGAACGGCCATTAGTAGGGTTACAACACATTTAAACAGTACAGTAATTAAGCTGTAATAATAAAATACTATGTCTTTTAATATAGATTAATTGCTTGGCAGTGGCAGTGGTGGCTCAGTGGAGGATCTGAAGGTTGATATTTCGACCAGGCGAGCGTGCATGAAATAAATTTTCAATTTATCTGCGCATGTTATATCATCACCACTGCTTTAATTCTGTAGGAGGAGGAAATCGTCATGTCACTCGAGACCGGCTCGACAGTCTATTTTTTTAACGTTTTTATCAAGACACAAGGAAAGTTCTAATGAAGAGAAAACAGGACAAAGGGGCAATAGAGCCACATAGAGCAGAACTACGTCTGCCAGGGCAGCTAGTTTAAAATAAAGTAGACATGAATTCGTAAAATGATAATATGACGGGAGTCACATTGACAGGTATATTTTGTGTTGGGGCGGGTCATGGGGATTTTCTTATCTATTGTATTTATTATTCTAGCTAGATAAATATCATTATCAATTAAATTTCATATGAGTCATTACGAATAACATCTGCACGATAGATCGCCAGTGATTATTTATTTTTGAATCCTATGTAAACATATAAATTCTAGTGTATATTATTTGTTCTAACTTGTAAAACAATAGATGTTTCAACGATGTTTCCACAAAGCTGTCTTTGCAAAGTGTGTTTAGGTTAATCGCTTTTACGGGGTATACAAATTTAAGTCAGATTATTAAGTAAGTAATCAAAATGAATTTTGAATTAAAAATTTGCAGGATAAATACTTTTTTTTGTTCTTTGCTTTTTTTTCTAGCTACCAATGTATTTTTTTTAGTAAGCTTGGTTTTGCCCCGGTCGTCTGGAAGCAATCACTTCTAAGTGATAAGACCGCCTAATAAACTACTGTATTTTGCTTTTATGCGTTAATACTAAGTTTCCCATATATAGTTTTATTAAAGAGTAATGTATAAATAAATAAATTTTACATAAAGAGGTTACCCTAAGTTATAATGATAGTAAATGAGCCGATGTAAATACATAATCGAAGCTGATTAAATTTGTAAGAATTAATGATGTTACATTATAGCTAATTAACGAGTTTTAGAATAAACGTACATTTAGTATTAAAATTAAATTGCTGGTTTTTATAAAGCATTCAATAAAGTTACATAATGTGTTTATTTTCTCTTTATAAAAATGTTTTGAAGGTAGACATATTTAAGAAGTTTGATGCCATATAATAGTAAAGGTATAAATAAATTAAATACAATTTAATTCTTATGATTTAAAGCGCACCTCAGTAACTTTCATCCCAATAAAAAGTAAACCTTTGTTAGTAGAAGAAATTCACAATAAAATAATAAACGGATTAAGTATATAAGAAAAGTTTGCACCTTGTAACACGTGTAAAACTAGTTAGCAAAAGCGAAATATACCATTATGAGAACATTAGCTGTCCAGAGTGTGAAAGACGTCGAAACTAACAGAAAAGTTATTGAATAGTTGGGGACAGAAAATTGTTTACGAACGAAGTAATATGAGCACGGTAATCATTTTATTTCCTCCATTCGACAGCTAAATAATAAAGCTATTTAATACTTATATTTCTATTAACTTATATCAAAACCGTGTTCGTGAAAATGACTGGTGTGTAACTGTGTGGTTTTAATATTAATTTTGTAACGACCTCTATGCAGTCATACCTACGCAGAATACGCAAAGATCAACAAAGACATCTGAATACATGTTTTTTTTTACGAATTAGAAGTTACTTTATAATTTATATTTCATCTGAAAAGACATAAAATACCGCTTCAATAGTTTGAGCTGAAAATCCAAGCACAGAACAGCTCAATAATACGCCAAAGAATTCGTGGATAGCGATTTGAACCTAAATTGTATTTGCAATCGGTGGACCAAAAAGTTCTTCCGTTTCCAATGTATTATTTACGATATATGTATTTATATGGTGTATACTGCTAAATATTTATGATATTCATACGTTACATATACGTATAACATTGACTAATACAATATCTATACTAACAATATAAGAGTTTGTTTGAACGCGCCAATTTCAGGAACTACTGGTCCGATTTGAAAAATTATTTCGGTGTTAGATAGGCAATTTATCGAGGAAGGCTATTTTATCGCATTGCAAGGCTATTTTAGGTATCACGCTAAGACCAATAGGATCGGAGCAATGCTGGTAAAATTTAAAATTAAAAAATAATTAGGGCTAGGACTAGGACACATCGTCATTGTAAAGCTTTTCGAAATTGAAACGATAAAGTTTAAAATGGTGCTTTTTGTATCGTATAATAAACGTTTGTTCTTCTATAAGAAATATAATAAACTAGATTTCCACTCGCGGCTTCGACCGCGTTTAAAAAAAACCCGCACTGTTCCGTTCCTGTGGGATTTCCGGGATAAAAAGTACCTAACATGTTCTTACTATTCTGTGTACCTAATCTATGTCGTTATTTTGGGTCTTCAGCTATCTACATATTATTAAATTTCATTGTAATCGATTAAGTAGTATTTGCGTAGAAAACATCCATCCATTCTCACAAACTTTCGCATTTATAATATTAGTAGGATACTCACAAATCCACACCATCCTTGCACAAATGATTGCCTGATACCGACTCCCATGTTGAAATCTTCTGACGTGTGATGAACCTGATGTTGAGCCCAGAGAACGTGACTCTCTGCGAAATTAACATTTTTAAGTTTATCAAACAAGAGTATAGAGTAAGAGAAGATTAACCAATAATAATATTATCTAATCGATGTATCTTTGAAAAGTGAAGTATTTTTTAACCGACTTCAAAAAAAAGGAGGAGGTTATCAATTCAGCCGGTATGTTTTTTTTAATGTATGTACACCGATTACTCCGAGATTTCTGAACCGATTTACGTAATTCTTTTTTTGTTCGATGCGGGATGGTGTCGAATTGGTCCCATAAAAATTTTAATCGGATAGGCTTAGTAGTTTTTATTTTATGAGCATTTTTGTCTGTATTTGTAAATGTTGCAAGTGCAAGTTTGAAGTCGGTTGTTTTTAACGCAGTTATCAATCTGTATAAAAATCAAATGGATGGCAGCAATATTCGGAGACAAAGTTGCTCGTGCGCGCTGGCTCACTAACCATGACAAGCTCTGTGCATCCAATAGTAGCAGAAGTCCATTCCCAAAGCTGCTAGAACCCAAGTGGTAGTGGAATCCCATGGCAAATCCACCATTTTCCAATTATTATATATCCAGTTGTACGCGTAAAACTCTGCGCCGCGCCATATCAATCTAGAACAAGATTATTAAGAAAATTAACACTACTATATATGTAGTAACTAGTAAGTAGTAGTAGCCGTTGTAAAGGTTATAACTATTTTCTTGCAATATTGTACCTACCTTTGAAGCTACAATCGAACATTTTTAGAATCTGAATTTTAGATAGAATTATATTCGTGGCTGCGCGTTAAAAGATATCATTGTTATAAACAGCAGTTTTTAACAATGATGTTATATTATTATGGGGTGATATTTTTACAAAAAATAGTAATGTGTAACTAGTGTCAACTAACTTTGCCTTTTAATGAATTAGTTCTGTGTTAAAATTCGTATTATTAATAATTTCATATTAAAATTACAATACGTGTCTGTAATTATAATAATATCATAGGTATACCTCTATATTAGCGTTAGCTACTATTAAGTATTCTGTGTCTATATTATGTTTGCCGTATTGACTCTATAGTCAGTAATTATTTTTATACCATAACACGATAACATAAACGTAATATTTTAATGACTCGATTAATTGTTTCATTTCATTATTTATAATATTTTCTACCCAAGTGCCTGTGATAATGACTGCTCTATGATACAATATTGCACAATAGTCGGTAACTATGGTAATTATCGACTTTATACTTAATAGTTTTACTATTGCCTTGGTTACAAGAAAAATTGTATTTTTAGGCATTTTTCAGAATGAAAAAAGAGCGTGTGTGCCCAACACACGTGTCAGAAGTGAAACTTCTTTGGCGAGATTCAAAGATGCCAAAATATATTCCGGCTACTCCATGACGTGACTGTATTGCCAAAACGCGACCTTGAAATTTTACTCTCAATGCGCCTAAAGAAGTTTTAATTAAATCTATACTAATATTATAAAGCTGAAGAGTTTGTTTGTTTGAACGCGCAAATCTCGGCTAAACTGCTGGTTCGATTTGAAAAATTCTTTCGATGTTAGATAGCTCATTTATCGAGGAAGGCTATATATCATCACGCTACGACCAACAGGAGTGGAGCCATGGGGGTGAAACCGCGCGGAGCAGCTAGTGAATAGTGATAATATAAAATGATACAAACATTTCATATACAAACCTAAACTATATTGGGAAAAGAATAAATTTAAACTGATAAAGAAAACGGTGTAATCGCTTATTTAGAAGCCTGCATGAATTTTTACAAATGGAAGAAGGGAAATATTGTAATGTTTATTTATTTTTTATTTTTTTTTTGTATAAAAAGTAGTAATAAACATTAACTTATTTATTATCTTACCTGCCGCCCTCAAGAAAGAGCCCATTTGAAATACTTGTTATGCCGTCATTTAGTCGTATGCCTCGTTTACCCTTAAGCTTCAGAATGATATGTTCCAGTATCATAAAGGTAAAGAAGTAGGGCCATGACTGAAAAAAATAATTCATAAGGTAAATAGAGCTCGCAAAGTTTTTTTTAGGTACCTATATCGTTAATATTAGGAGTTCCATTGTCAATTTAGAAAATAATATGTACCATTTAGAAAATAATATGTGCCATTACAAGATTTATATTGCTTAAAGTTTCTTTTTGAATTTAAAACGAATTTTTTTGCTAGAAATAATGATGAAATTTTTGTCATCAATTTCAATATTTAAACATAATATTCTATTTTTATTATTATGTTGTATGAAAAAAAATACAAAATAAGTATTTTCTACAAATTAGTAGTATTTGTTTTCATAATAAACACATTAAAAGGCTTCAATATGAACATATTTGCAAATATTGCGAATTCCGGTAATTATCCGTATCGACATTAATTTATACTAATAGTCATAATTATATGAAGCAACAAGCTGCTTTTAATTATTAAAAATAACCAAACAATTATGTACTTTTATAATTATACTATCAATCAACACATATTATGCAGTTTAAATTATTATATAAGAAGATGATAATAAAGAGGTAAATTATGATAAAAAATGTAATATTATGTGTGTTTCTAAGTGCATATAAAAATTGGAGAGATTGAAAGGGACAAATAAAAAAAAATTATCTCAGATGCTTTCCAAAATCTCAAATCAACTCTCAAATAGATAATTCTTCAAAATCTATACATATAATAAATCTGTAGAAGGGTCAATTCTGTACATTGAAAATATTGAAAAAATAAATACCAGGGGGTGTTACTGGATCGATACCAAACCCAAATATGTGATTAAAAAAATTTTTGTCTGTCTGTCTGTCTGTCTGTCTGTCTGTCTGTCTGTCTGTCTGTCTGTATGTGAAGGCATCACGTGAAAACTAGCGGTTCGATTTCGATGAAACTTGGTATAATTATACCTTATTATCCTGGGCGTAAAATAGGATACTTTTTATCCTGGAAAAATACGTAGAAAAAAATTAATCTTAATTTTTCA
This sequence comes from Colias croceus, assembly GCF_905220415.1. Taxonomy (NCBI): domain Eukaryota; kingdom Metazoa; phylum Arthropoda; class Insecta; order Lepidoptera; family Pieridae; genus Colias; species Colias croceus. The sequence continues at coordinate 4,591,718 of NC_059543.1, read as the reverse complement.
GTTTTATCCATAGACGTTGTTCCGTAGAACCGCGAACACACGTTGCGTATTATTATAGGCCTAGCCGTATTTGGGAATTGGGTCCAATAGATATTTATAAGATGTTATTGACAGAGGTACTCAAAATGGAGAAATAACCATCCACGCGAAGACCGACATCCGCGCGGACGGAGTCGCGGGTGGAAGCTAGTATATTATATACCTATATATTTTTTTAGATTTTACTTCACTTGATTTCATAGACAAGAAAAGTTTATTACAAACCATAAACTAAAACTAGTTGAATTCACTTTTATTTATAGTTGAAATAAAAGCATTAAAGTTTATGTAAAAGTAAAATAACTACTAAATTTATTTTGATCAACTTAAGTGTCTTTAAAGCGAAAGTGATGCAAACATAATGTTATAACCTAGAGGCTCTGTTTGTTTTCCTCGGAATTAAGAGTTATTAGTACCTAATTTATAAATATAACAATTTATATAGAAGACATTGGTACCTGCTCTTGTCCAAAATTAAAGATAAATTTAACATAAGATTTTATATTACGGCCAATCATACCGATCTAAGGTTTGTAAACATGTATTTTATAATATAAATATACATGTATAAAATACAGTAGGTATCAAACTTCGCATACATAAACTATATATAGTTCTACCTGCACATAAAAATTGGGCACTTCCTCGATCCTTTCAAACTGCGTCTTCTTGGGGTCTATCACATAAAACATCCGGCCGAAGCCTTCGATAAAATCACTCGTCGACGATATAACCGAACCATTGTTATGGTTCATTTTGAATGTCGAATTTTAATGGGATTTTAGAATATTTTTTTCTATTTATATAAAGGCACAATTACTAAAGCAATTAGGCAGATTGATGTGTACGCGACTTGTATATTTCTTATTATTGTGCAACTGTGGCCAGCATTACAGTGGCGGGGCGAACCACGCACTGAAAAATTACACGCATATACGATATTAGAAACGCGAATTGGTACGTACTGACGATTCGCCTTTTTAGCGTATTATTTAGCTGTTGACATTGCATGTCCTACCCAGTACTCGGACGAGGAAATTAGGCTAAGTGCTGTTTACCGTTAGTTAAGTTTTTGCAACGCACAGCATATGAGTTTTTTTAGCCAACGAATTCAGCCACATATTGGAGATGATAACCTTAGTAAATAAACACTATGTAATATCAGTAATAAACACGGTGTTTTCCGTGGATATGAAAATAATGATACATCTGTTGCAATATAATAAGCCAAGTTTTAATAATTTAATTAAAATTTAATACATGTTACATATTTTGTAACTTAGACTACTCTTAGTAAGAAAAGTAAAGTTACACCAAAAGCTATAAACTTCGTTTCGTTCCTGTTTGAATTTATTTATTAGGTACTAGCTGTGCCGCGCGGTTTCACCCGCGTGGCTCCGCTCCTATTGGTCTTAGCGTTATATAGCCTATATTACTCGTGGATAATGTAGCTTTCGAATGGTGAAAGATTTTTAAAAATCGGTCCAGTAGTTTATGAGCCTATTCATTACAATCAAACAAACAAAGTTTTCCTCTTTATAAATTTATTAGTGTAGATGTAGATTTGTGCTTGATGGTAAAGCAAAATAAATTGTTCAAGGAATGTTCAAGTTGTGTTTACTTATTTTGGCTTGTTTTCCACAAACTGGCCATTGAGTGCAATACAAACAAAATTAAGTTGGTCGGTTGTTCAGGTACAAATTGTGTGTTGACTTTTACGTATGAATGTGATAAAAAAGAAGTAAATTCTTGTAGGTCGTCCTTTGTGATAGTGAGAGAGTGGAAAATTGGAAATGCATATTTTGACCTAAATTTTATCCTTCAAACAACCTTTTGTGGCAGAATGAAAATATTGCTAGGTGAAATATATATGTTAATATAAAATATATAGGTAAATATAAAAATGAATGTACTCAAGAAATGATTTACATATTTCCTAACAACTTAATTAAAGGTTCATAGTAGGTATTTTTTCCAGTGATTTTATACAAACGCCATTATAATAATATTAACATACATATTTATATATTGTGATATAATATATTATTAGTTAGCGACCATCACTCCTACATCAAACTTTGAACAAGTCGGGTTGACATAACTTGATGGGTTAACATAGTTTTAAGAATCAACAAATAAGTTAAACCAAAGAATTTGAATGACTTAAACTGGAAATAACATTAATTTAGATTCCTCCGTACGAACTATCAATTCCTAAAGCAACATGCTAAATTAGATCAAAACTCACTGTTATAATACATAAACCGAGAAAAGGGAGCATAAATAACTGAAAAAGGTAGGCATCTCAATACATTTTCGCGTATTTTTATTATTATACTTACTACTTAGCTTACCACCCGCGGCTTCGCCTTGTCTCAAATCTAATAAATTATATACTAAAACCTTCCTATTGAATCACTCTATCTATTTAAAAAAATTGCAACAAAATCCGTTGCGAAGTTTTAAAGATTTAAGCATACAAAGGGACATAGGGAGAGAGAAAGCGACTTTGTTATATACTATGTATGTTATAGTGATTTCGCTTTGTCTTGGAGACCAAGATATTCTGGATACCGAAGATTTATAGTAACTCTCGATGTATCTTAGCTCGGATTTCCGTTCTATTGAACTATGAGCTGGAGGAAATAAGGTGTCTATATTTGCTCACCTACTCGAATATACGATATTGTTAGACGTAACTGTGGACGTAACTTTTGATTTAATATTTTTGTGGATGAATAGTTGTCAATGTAGTTGTCATTCTTTCATATCTGAACATTTATATGTTCTATGTGCTTATAGTAGAGCCATTTCAATAGGCAACATTTGATAGTTCAACAAAATTCAACAACGTAACCTAGTAACGACGACATAGAACAACGTGATATTTCGTTTTGTTAGAACTGCACATTTGCTTAACTTTTTTGAATTACGATTACATATTTATAATAATAATGACCGATACAAGTAATTTTAGGATTTGATTTTACTGATAAACCATTCTAAACATAATAAACAATTTCTGATTTAAAGAACTGACGTCGCTACAATTTTGTGTCAATAAACCTTTTTTCTTTTTAAATACCAGAGACGTTACTCTAAAAATCGAAATCTGACATCTAGAATCGAATGCATTGATTAATTGTGAATAAAAATTATCATAAATTATTGACATGTGTTTCAAGTTCGATTGACAAATGTTTCAAGTTCGATTGACAAATGTTTCAAGTCCGTATCGATTAATTCACTTTAATCGATGTTTTTAAGCAGGTTACCACCCTATGAAGATAAAATTGATAGACGTCAAATGTTGCCTATTAAATTGGCTCGACTATAGCTGTCGAATACTGTAAAAAGCCGCTTTCCTTTGTCTCGTGGCGCTGGGCGCATTCGTACGAATCGTGCCTAAGGGTTCGGACGTTGTTTATACGACGTTTGACCCAACTACCCTCACTTTGCCAATAGTAGTTGGCTTGCTGCGATTTGTTATCATCTACGAACATAAATTACCTAATTTAGCTACCTAGCTGTGTAGAATCGCAGTACATTCTTATTACATTCAAACTAATATTTAACTCGGCCTCGCGTATAATTTCTTCTAATATTGTGTCTTTGTAGCCACTCATATTAAAACGTACCTATCAGTATTCTTGTGAAACGCATTTATACATTTTTATTTTAAGGTCGGAGAAACGAATCTTTTCTACTAATGTTCAAAATTAATGACTAAAATCCCGATTCATGGAAAACGCTGATACAAATCTAATGAGTCACGTATATCTAGAATGTTCCATTTACTCTACTCTGGAGGATGGTTATGTTAATTAAGACAAGCTCTGTGAAGGGAATCTAGGCGAGCAGTTGAACTCATTACATACGAAGACTTGTGCCTATAGGAATTTTAATTTCAGCACGCGTATTGTTCCTTAATTCAATTGTGACGCTACTACTGTATTCGCTGTAGGTACGTTAAAATTTAGTGACTTTTCTCTGTCTAATTATTTAACAATAAAGGATTTATTTTTTCAGTTCTCCACTGTAAGTGTTAAGAAAGATTGTGGTATTTATAATGTAAAATTGTACATGTTGGATAAATATTTAAATAAGTACTAAAGCGATTTGGAAATATCTTTCTCCAGAAAAAGTAGAAATGTTGAAGGTGGCTGAGAGATGAGGCGTTGCACCAGGATTGTCTAAAGACGCAATTGGAATCCCACCTCAAAATCGAGTGTTTTCTATTTTTTTTCTCATATTAAACAAAAAGAATTTGAATGTCAATTAGGTATCATTTATTTTGTTCAGTTATAGATAATATATTATGTATTATGTTGTAATCTTAAGAAAATAGCTTCATAACATACGTTAAAATTACGTAACACACCGCTTTAATCTGCCTTAAACAATGTTAAGTGTTTTGTAATAGCAAATTCAATAAGTTACCATTATAGCTAAACCACAAAAAATATTTTTTTATTATATGTTTTTTCATACATATTTACTCATTGAGTTTTATGTAATATCTCCTTTCTGGTATGAAATCACAAAATATATTGGTTGTATCTAATTTATCTATACGTTCTCGAGTTATTCGTATTTCACTAAAATTTGATTTTATTACGAAGTTATTAACGTCGTATTAATAATATTAACGTCGTGCTTACAGCTCGTAAGTATTAGTATTGAATACATTATAATAGACGTAGCTCAGTATTCGACTTTTATAGGTAATAGTCAGGGTTTGATTTTTGTATTTCGTTAGATGAAATGATCCACGCGCGACAATCTTTTGTTGAAAAAGATGATAATATGGATTTAATTGCTATAATTAACAACAAAGACGCTTCCAAACCGCGGACTCAATTAAATTACGACCAATATACATATACAAAAACATATTTTATTATCTATATATTTTATTAACCTATATATTAACCTATATTATATTACTGTTAATAATATAACAGCATTACGTTTAGAATAAATTTAACCTTTATTTAAATTTACAGCTCGCACAATCCATAGTATGACAACATATTTTGCTCGCGCCCTTACTTCAATATTTCAAGCTACCCTCTTGGTGAAAATGCAGCGACTTGCAATCTTCTCCAAAACACACACTGTGCGTCAGAAAGAAGAAGTTATAGGTAGTCCAATATCAGCTTCGAATGTTATTTTATTACATTTGTAAGATTACATTTTAATTTATTTACGTTTTTTATTGATCAGTTATAAAGTATGGTGAAAAATACTATATTTTAGAATAGGTTCTGAAGCTAAAGACTTGTTTCACTTAACACATATTCATATTAAAATTATGCCCAGATCTAGGACTTTATAGTCTTTTTATCAAATGGCTATCGAATGGTGATATATTTTTTTTTTTACTGTAATAATACCTATACAGGGTTAGTTTTCAATGACCAGCCAAAATTTAAAATTAAGATCTAGATATTAAACCAAAGGTACATTTGAAACATTATTGTCGAATAAAAATTCCTAAATCGTAAACACCGCCAGAATCAATGCACTTGTGTGCGTGCGCGCATCGCCAAATTTATGTGTGTGCTAACTTCTACCTATCTAGGTTGTTGAACTGAATTGTGCTTTTGTAATGTCCACACGTTCGCTTTTTAGTGGCAGACAGGAATGAAATCTAATTTAAAACAAAAAGGTTTTTTTTCTCATTAGATCTACAATGTTATCGATTCTGAACCATTTCTGAAAATTTGGCCGGTCATTGAAAACTAACCCTGTATTATTATACCGAGAATGACGAGAGCAAAGTTACAAGAAAAAGTATAGATATTACACCACGCGCATTATAATACCCATGTTTAGGTGTATTTAATTTTTTTTTTTTAGTTTCCAGTATCCGTGGATTTCTTTGTGAAGGATTTTGCTAAGAATATTACCATTAATAATTGGCATGCATCAGTTAGATTCCTGACTGTCGACAAGAACGTGTCACTAAAGGAAATATTATAAGAGGATTTACATTCTGTAGTATTGTAGTGAGGACTAGATCTGTGTAGTGAGGCAAGAATATGTGACAGATTATTTATGAGAAATAAAGGTTAAAGGAGAATGGCGAAACTGGGCCTAACTGTTACAGAAATCATAATATATGTGGGAATAGGATAAAATATTAAGATGTATTTCATGATTACTAGTTTTATTTTTAGTCTGTGTTTTTCTATTATTTAATCTGTGGACATGTTATCTGTAGACTGTAGATTTTTGGTTGTCTATGACTTGACTTTGTGTTTTTTTGGTACGAGGTAATGGAGGGCTGTTGAAATGTATTTTTGATATGTAACCGGTGTCTGGGAAATAAATCGATTGGGCGAATTTGGCTTTTCATTTACACCATCCCCACATAATTTGGGGGCTCGTCCGGGATACGGGATGGTGGAATAAAGAAAAAACAGACGAAGACTATGATGCCGGTGATTTAACCTGATTAAGAATTTACGAATTACGAACGAAGACTAAGATTTAAAGAAGCTTATGATTATACGATTACGACTTGAAGAATATAAAACTTTTTATTTACATTATTCAACATGCCGCCGAAACGAGTAAAAGATGATGATGATTGTGGTGAACCATCGCCGCGTATTTCCTTCAATGACTTAGAGAAATCAATGACGCCATTTTCGGGTGATGATGCCTATGGCATCGAAACATTCGTAAAAGATTTTGAAGATATTTCCTCTTTAATGCAATGGGGCGAAATAGAAAAACTCATATTTTCGAAGCGGCTTCTCGCGGGAACCGCCAAGCTATTTTTACGTTCACTAAGTGGGACCACCACGTGGGATACACTTAAGTCTGAGCTCCGTGAGGAATTTGGTAAGAAGTTGAACAGTGCAACTGTTCACAAGAGACTTTCAACTCGCCGGATGAAGATGAATGAGACTCATCAGCAATATTTTTTACATATGAAGGAACTTGCAGTACTTGGGAATGTTGAAGATGAAGCCCTGATGGAATATGTCATCGACGGTATTAAAGACAGTGAGTCCAACAAAAATATTTTATATGGCGCTTGTAACATTAAAGAATTCAGAAAGAAATTAGACATTTATTCAGAAATTAAGAAAAAATCATATTCACCTAATAAGATTCAAAGTAATTCAGTATTAAAGTCCATTGGCATGAAAATTCAAAAAACACTACGAGTAAAGAGATGTTTCAATTGTGGAGATTTAGATCATGAGTCGCCTAATTGTACTAAAGGCATTAAATGTTTTAAATGCAACTTGTTTGGCCATAAATCAACTGAATGTTCTAAAAGTATAAAAAAGAGTTTGGAAATTATGTCAACTAAAAATAATATTGATGTGAGACCTTTCAAGAAGCTGAAAATAAATAATATTGATGTAGAAGCCCTGATTGATACCGGAAGCGATGCTAATTTAATAATTATGTCTTATTTTAGGAAGATTCAAGGTGAAAAATTGTTATCTTATAGTTCAGGAACCACAGAAACTTTAACTGGAATAGCTGAAAAGGAAATTTATACAAAAGGATCTTTCACAGCAAAAATTGAAATTGATGATTGTTATTTTGAAACTTTATTTTATGTTGTTAATGATGGCGCTATCCCTGTCAACATTATATTAGGAAATCCTGTACTGAAAGAAGTAGAAATCAATTTTAAATCTGGAACTATCACTGCAACAAGAATATTACACCTTACAATGCTAGAGAATGAAAATGAAGATATCACAAATATTGAAAACAAAGAATATAAGAATAAAATACAGAATATTATAAAAGAATATAACCCCAAAAGATGTACTAAAGCATCAAATGTAAAACTTAAAATATTATTAACCGATGATGTACCAGTTTATCAGAATCCACGACGATTGTCACCTTTGGAGCTTAACATTGTTGACAAACAGATTAAAGAATGGCTTGATGAAGGAATAATAAAAACAAGTAAGTCTGATTATGCTAGTCCAATAGTGCTTGCAAAAAAGAAGAATGGAATGTTATGGAAGATTAAGGATGGAAATAAATTAATGGTTGTACCTAAGAAAATGCAAAATGAAATTATAAGAAAACATCATGAAAACGGACATTTTGGTTGTGTTAAGACTGAGGAATTAATAAATAGAAATTATTATATGGAGAATTTAAAAGAAAAGATTAAAACAAACATTGATAATTGCGTGGAATGTATACTTAATTCAAATAAAAGAGGAAAGAAGGAAGGATTTCTACATGTAATAGATAAAGGTGATTTACCATTGTCTACTTACCATATTGATCATCTACGACTGTTGACTCATCTGGGACAGATGATTCTGCAGGATGACCGTGTGGGAATAGGATAAAATATTAAGATGTATTTCATGATTACTAGTTTTATTTTTAGTCTGTGTTTTTCTATTATTTAATCTGTGGACATGTTATCTGTAGACTGTAGATTTTTGGTTGTCTATGACTTGACTTTGTGTTTTTTTGGTACGAGGTAATGGAGGGCTGTTGAAATGTATTTTTGATATGTAACCGGTGTCTGGGAAATAAATCGATTGGGCGAATTTGGCTTTTCATTTACACCATCCCCACATATATTTAAAATTCATTATGTTATTTTTAGTAATTCTTGGTAAAATATTTACTTCTGATTCTATGGGAAAACAAATCTTTGAAAAAAAAGATAATGTGTTCACTACCGGCATTGTTATTTAGATTTCTATGACTACCGGTCTTATCAAGCAGATATTGTCAGTGTTGTCAGGAGTAAAAAAGTCGAATATATCGATTAATACGAATGAATGTCTATATTTTATTTTTAATTTTATTGAATTCAAATGCTTTATAAATCAGAAGCAAAACTTAACTTATTTTTAACACATATCTTAATTTATTTAGATCATTCTATAAAATAAAAACATGTTTTACTTAATCAATAATAATTATAACATTTTTATTTAGGTAGCTGGCCATTAATAAAATGTCAAATTATTAATCATAATTATTATTGTGTCAGTGATGAGTGATTTGTTTATGTTTCTTGTTTGACATTTGAGTGAAGTTTTAGGCCCTTCTCCCATTACGATACGCATAGGCGATTCAAGTATCCTGCAAGTCTCGGAGACTAGTCGCCGCGGAGTATCTCACATACATTTTTATGTAGGCTCGCACACTACGCTACTGGTATCCTACACGTCCGCGACTAGTATAGCACTACTCACCGTGTCGGTCGCTTTTGCATCGCGTCTCTACTCTCGCGCGTATCTCTTCGTTAGAAAGATAAAAATATCTAATCATCATGTTGTAGTTCTCGTTCGGCTACAAAAACTCTACAATTTATGTTTCTTTCAATATATGGATGAATCCAGTACTTCTTACTCTTACGTTGGCGTCTTCTATTTCTATAAAAAAGAAAAACTGCAAGAGCTTCTTCGTCACTGGAATTGCTGATTGCTCGACATAACGACGTAACTGTTGTTGCAATAAATAAATGAATTATTATTATTATAACGTCGGTCCACAAAAAGGAGGCACAATAATGATGAATTTAGTCATTTTTCAGTCGCATAATATGCGAGCATCGGGTAGCCAGCAAATATCTAAGTAGTATTCTACGCGAGTATCGTATTCTAGAAGTATCGTACCTAATGGCAGAAGGGCCTTAGTAGCGTTATATTCAAAATTGATCTTAATCAATATCCCAATATCTCTGCTATCCCATAGAAAAGATCTATAATTATTATATTCATAGAGTCTGTATATTTTTATCTATTTAATCACCCATAAATCATCAGTGTAACGATCAGGCCCAGAGTCCTATGGGAGTTTGCCATTCTCCTTTATTAGTAGTATTTATCGAAATAAACATAGACATAATAATCCATACTAATATTATAAATGCGAAAGTACCTAACTCTGTCTGTCTGTCTGTTACTCAATCACGCCTTAACTATTGAACCAATTTGCATGAAATTTGGTATAGAGATATTTTGATACCCGAGAAAGGACATAGGCTACTTTTTATCCCGGGAAAATAACGCAATCCCGGAAATCCCACGGGAACGGGAACTATGCAGGTTTTTCTTTGACTGTGCGGGCGAAGCCGCGGGCGGAAACCTAGTATATCATAAAATTATAAAAATATGAACAATGCCATCTCTGAAAAGTGTATCAATCCTTGTTTATTATGACAACACATTAGTTGCGATAGTTCCATTGTTTATTACTAGATGTCACTATAACAATATAAAAAGGTTTAAAGACATTTATTCCCCTTAAGACATTAAATTCATTATTTTAGTATCGTCGTAGATTTTATTTGTAGAAGTTAAAAAAGGATATTTAAAAATGGTTTTAATAATTTTATTTTGTAAAATTTGTAGTGGCGCTAATTTATTTTTGTAAGCGCTACCCCATACTTCTATTAAATACATTAGGTGAGGTTTGACTAACGTGTTGTAGATGGTGTGGCGTAATTTATGAGGAATGCAAGAAGTGATATTACGCAGAGATCTAAGAAGTGCTGATAATTTATTTTTTAGGTGGTCGATGTGATAATTCCATTTTAGAGAGCTGTCGATTCGCAAACCTAGGTATTTCTCGTGGGTTTTATGTTCTAATACAACACCGTTAATTTTAAGTGGAGCGTGTGGTGGAATAATTTTGTTCTGAGCTTTGAATTTAATATAACACATTTTAGATATATTAATTATTGTTAGTAGATTGTATTGAAACCATTTATTTAATTTATTTAAATCATTTTGTGCTTGCTTTATCATGTCATGTATAGAGGGACCAAAATAAAACAGACAGGTGTCATCCGCATAAAGTGTAGATGACCATTTAGTTTTAAATCTTGTAAATTATTAATATAAATTAAAAAAAGCAATGGGCCTAAAATCGAACCTTGTGGTATGCCACACGTAATTGGTAAGGGAATGCTATTGTAGTTATCTATTTTAACGATTTGTGATCGATTTTTTAAATATGATTTCAGCATGTCTAGTGCTTTACCAGTAATGTTAATGGATGCTAATTTCTTTATTAAAAGTTCGTGAGAAACGGTATCGAAGGCCTTTTGTAGGTCAATAAATACTCCCAAAACTAAATTTTTTGCGTCAATGTTCTGTTTTATTTTAGTAGTCAGGTCTATAGTCGCTGACAGAGTGTTACTTTTTGGCTTAAAACCGTATTGACGCACTGAAATAAAATTAAATGAGTCTAAATATTTTTCTAATCTCGTGTGTAAAATTTTCTCTAATATTTTTGACAACACTGGCAACACCGAAATTGGCCTATAGTTACCAGGTTCAAATTTTGAGCCACTCTTATAGATAGGAGTTACCTTCGCTATTTTTAACGAATCCGGAAAACGTCCTTGACTTATAGCTTGGTTGAAACAATCGCTTAAGGTATGATTCAATTTTTCTTTAATGCATTTAATTGCTTTTGTGGTAATACCATCAAGACCTGTACTACAGTTTGAATTAAGGTTATTTATAATTTTTAAAATTTCATTAGGTGTACACGGATCAAAAGTGGATAATTCGTACTTTTTTGGATGGTGATTTAGGTAAGGTTGAGGAAGAGTTGGTTTGATATTGTAGGGGTATTAAATTTGCTAGACGAGATCCTATTGTAGAAAAATATTGATTAAATATCTGGCATATTTCATTTGGCTCGGTAATATATTCAGAATTCATAAGTAATTTAGTAGGTAAAGTACATTTTACAGTTTTGTTATTAGCTAATTTATTTACTAAAGTCCATAATTTCTTGGGTTTTTTTATATTCCTTGTAAATTTTTGGTAATAGTAAGAATCTTTTGTGTCTTGAATATTTTTTTTTACCTTTATTTTTTGAGTGTTAAATTTTATTTGAAGGTTTTTATTTTTAGGGTTGTTTTTTAGTTGAGACCATAATAAATTTCTTTCGTTAATTTCTGTTAAAATTGCTTTGTTTATCCAGTCTTTTCGGGGCAGATTTAGAAATTTAGTTTTAGTAATCTTACTTTTATCTATAATAGATTTAATTTTATTTTCTAATATTGTATAATCTTTGTTTATTTCAGTATCAACTATGGAGTCAGACAGGGATGATAATCTTTCGTAATTAATTGCTTTATATTGAGTTTTAACACTTTTTGGGGGTAAATATTTTTTTAATTCTACGTATATGTGCTTATGGTCAGAAATACATGAGTTTATTATTGCGAAATTAAAATTATCATTTTGAAGGTTCGTACTTAGGGCAGGTGACCCGATTTTGGCCATTTTAAGAATTTTGTAGACTTTGAGGCTATATAATTTTACAGTTTTTGTTATGACGGACATATTTCTTGTAAATAGTGATTAAATATGTATAAATCTAGCCTAAACATATATTTTTATTCAAAAGGATTCAATGGAAAAATAATCCTGTAGGAAAGAAAAATAAATGGGAGTTTGTGCCATTTTTGGGCAGATTTACCCTATTTCTGGCCATGTCATGTGCCAGTTCTGGCCATCATCAAATTCATATTTTACGCATCGCAAAATCGCATATTTTACGACCAACAATATTTATTTAGAGAAAATAGCTAACATAATATTGACGACATATATGAAATATAATATCTCAGCTTGAATTAAAATAACAATTAAGGATATCAACATTAATCTATACGAGGTAGATATCTATAATATTATATTATAGTAGTTATATTTTCTTTATCGCTGTTTTTTGGTGTATCGTAAACATGTCCCTTTTCAGCTAACACATGAGATCCTTTTGGAGCTAGAAAAAAAGCTGTTTCATCACAGTTCCAAACTCTCGCAGGGTTTTCTAGAATCTTTAAATTTTCATCACCGAGCAATGAAGAAATTTCTTGGACAGAGTTCCGAATTTTCTCTTCAGTTAGTAAGGCACGAGCTTTATCAATATACTCGGCATGTTTTTGGCTCAAATCAGGATGTCTCACCATAAATCCATCGAACCAGGATCTTGAAGTCTATCGCATTTATAAAAGGTGTAGCAATTTTGCCCTACACAACAAATTTCTTAACAGAATCCAGTAAACCTTCCTTGTTAATAGGAAATCCAGCGCGAGCGCAATCTTTGATCCATATGACAAGTTCGTTTTCTATTTGTATTCCAAGAACTGACTGGGGCCCTACATGTCCAGAAGTTTCAGGTGCTTTTCCAGAAATTTTGTGACGCAATGTCGTTCGAGGTACATTAAAATCTCTACTAGCAGTGGCAACGGGCATTCCATTCTTTATTGCGTTCAATAGTAATGATATTTTATTTTATGCGGTGAGTACTGGAACAATTTTCTTTTCACGACACCGATTTTTTTTAGTATTTGGTTTCGATGGAGGCATTATAATTATTGTAACTCTGAAAATGAATAGATTACTTATATCAAAATAGCTTAGTAATTAAGTTGAAAAATCACGATAAAAACTAAATGGCCAAAAGTGGGGTTCTACGTGCACCACTTTTGGCCAATCATGTGGCCAAAGATGAGAAAATTCATTCATTTTGGCTCCATTAGTGGCCACCTCTCATAACCTCACTTAATAAACAAATAGCGATAAAATAACATTAGTGTGTTATTAGACAGTGTATTCTTTATGAAGAATTAACATAAACATTAAAAAAATAAGAATGATTTAAAAAATAATTATTGATTACTCACCCGCTCGCCTTACCCGTTTTGCTAAGACTTAGAACAATTGACGCTCTTCAAAAACTAACGACTTGTTGGATTGAAGTGAAGTTTGAAACATCAGAGCTTTCAACGCTATCAGTGCTGCTAATAATAGATCTTTTTATTCCCGTAAACAATAGAGAAAAATATTTGTCTTTGCCTTAGTTATAACGATTTGAAGTTCTAAATGGCCACAAAGGGGTCGGTGGCCACAACCGGGTCACTTGCCCTACATGGTCAATGATAGATTTTTTTGAAGAGTCTCTTCTGCTGTATTTTTTAGTTAGTTTATTGAGTAATATATGTCCATTACACTTAAGAGTATATTTGTATAGTTTGGTATTTTTATCTTTTGTTAACAAGTCGATATTAAAATCTCCAAAAATAATAGCTCTGTGCCTTTGTTGTAATTGCGATTCATACATTTCAAGGAATTTTTGACAGTTAGTATAGCCCGGTTTATAGATAACGCCTACATCAATTTTACATCGTTCTAAACTTATCCATAAGTAATTGTTCCCTTCCTCGTATCGTGATTCAATAAGATTGTGTTTTAAATCGTTGTGGATGTATGCTGAGACTCCACCTCCTCTTGCGTCAGTCCGGTAGTTAAAATAATGTGTGTAATTATCAATATTTAATTCTGAAGCTTGCGCATCAGAATTTATCCAAGTTTCAGTAATTAGAATTACGTGGATAGGTTTTATTAATGAGCTCAGGATACATTTTGCTTCATCTAGTTTACCTTTTTTTCTTATGCTTCGCGCATTGAAGTATATAAATCTAAGCCTGGATCGGGAGAGTTGCAAATTTTCATAGCTGTCTAGTATTTCGTAGGAGTTGATATTTTGGTTGTTTGTCTTTAAATTTATTTCTAGTTTTTTGACATAATTTTCTTTATAGTAGGCATTCCGTTAACGTATTTTATTGTAATATCCGTATAAAAATATTATTTTTTAGTAACATCTAGTTATATTATGTTCTTACTAATACATATTATGATTTGCAATTAAAAACAAACAGCTAGTTGATGAATTTACTTAAGTGTTTATAATTTTTAAACTTATCCGTTGAATATAGTACACAATATATTACTTATGGGTACTTGTACACTATAATTACGCAAAATACAATATTAGGTATAACACTTTTGTGTTTGAAATAATTGTTGTTTTAATCGAAATTGGACGAATAAGTTGCGAAAAATCGGTTAAGTGCGAGTTGCACTCGCGTCAGAATTCTTCTGAATTTTTACTCTTGTTTTAAGCTTGTATTATGATCATAATGATTGTGATAATTACCCTCTATCGTAGGTATACTATTTTTATATGAAATTAGTAGGTAGTGAATTTAAATAACGGTTAATAAATAATTATATTCAAGTTTATGTCAGTTCATACCAATAGATGTCACTAAACACAATAAAATGATATTTCAAGCGATTGACAACACAAATACACATTCTCTAAAAATTTCGAATGTCTAAGTACCTATCATGAGTGATGAGATACAGCCTGATGACAGACGGTCGAACAGACACACAGACAACGAAGTCTCAGTAATAGGGTCCGGTCCGGTAGAGAACCCTTAAAATAAAACCAAGCTACTGCAAAAAATTCTAAAATATACTTTTTGAGGAGCAGCTCATTAAAAAAATGTCTACTCTGTTATGTATCATATTTAATACAAATACACATAACACAGTCCATGTTACTAGATATTATAGTCACATTAGCATTTTAATTTTTAATATCATAGTATTTTTCTTGTAACTAATGTTCGCTGTTCAGTGATTGTCCCTTCATGAGAATATTGTTAATTTCCATTCTTTCTGGACTTTGCCCGCGTCGAATTATAATTTAAATTTTTTAAGAATTTATGAATCGTATAGATAAATAACCAATATTGCTATAAACTTTGTTTTATTTTGTGTTTATAAAGCAACCCTTTCTTATATTTTTTTTTTCATTATCATGTATTCAAGTATTAATGGATCTAGTTGTTATTATAATAGTTCCTTAATATTTATAAGTAAGTTTATCCTTAAGGACTTTGTCTAAATAAAGATAGTTTACCAATTTAAAAATTCTTATTCAATAAAATTGATTTGTGATAAATAATCGTATTAATTTTTGATATAAAAAGATAATTTGCTTGCACCTGTGTGATAAGGAATTGCGTATAAATACTTCTGAATCATGGTATCGGAGTTTTTTTATCAAAATGTTTGGTGTGATATTTTTCTGTGCTGTTCTCGCTTTGGCTAAGGGGCAATCCACGCCAGTTGAACAATGTAAGTAACTTTATACTTTTTTATTTTGATATCCTAAAATTTTATAGACAGAACCTTCTCTTTGAATAATATTACAATATTTATCAATTATCATAACGCTTTCAAATACGCACCAATGTTAAAAGTTAAATAAAACCTATAATAATCTTTTTTGGGATACCTAGATGTATAAAAATTTTCGGGAAAGGCTATGGGGTATATAACAACATGCTACTGCTATAAAATACGCCTTTTTGAGAGCTCTTTTATGGGTCATTGTCAAATTTTGCGCAGGTTAACTTGTCCCTCAAAACTTTTTGACTTCTATACCATTAAAAAGTTAACTATCACTAAAAACTTACAGAAAATACAAACTTAATCGTATTACTAAACATATATTAATAAAATAAAGACTTAGTTTTCATTTTTTATTTTATTTTTTAAAGTAACATTGTGGTTTTTTCTGGTAACAGAAGGGTTTTCCATACAAATTTGACCTGTCCCAAGTAGCACTTCGTTACAGAAAATATAAAATAACTACAATTTCCAATATACCAACCCACATCAATTAAAATATTACTATAAATAGAATATTGTGAATATTTCTAAAAGTAGATTTTAAAACCGATCAGTGCTAAAATATATTTTATAAAAAAATTTTTAACTTTGTCCCACGTAGTGTTTGGAATCGTGTGCACTACTATGTTACTAAATAAATCATTACTCAAAATAGAGGTGGTGCTGTTTTCGACTTTCTATTAGCTTCAGCGAGGTTTCTGCAGCCATTGTGGTCGTTCGTTAGGTCGGGGGGAGGGGTACATTGAATCTCAGTCGAGCGCGTGGCGTTGAACATGCCGCGTGTTTTTATTCCGCATCAACATTGTTACCTACCTATTAAAGTAAGTAAAACCGTTTTTTTCTATTAACTTACGTTCACTTTATTATTTAAGAGGTAATTATGCTCAATTTGAAATAAAAAAATAACTAAATGCATTATTCTATGATTTATGTCTTTTAGAATGTAAAATTTACAACTCTGTTATCATCATTCTGTTACTTAGCTCATGGTAACAGAGTTGAGTAAGCATGTATTCTGTAACTTTTGTTTGAAATTTTATATTTGTAATATTTTTTTTTTCATGAATCGGTTTCCTTAAGTAATTTTGAGTTGTTATATGTAAATAAATCATATTTAATTAAATGTAACCTTGAAGATATTGTTACAGGATATTCTGCCGTTATTAACGCCCTTAAAATGCCTCTCACGCCAGCTGAGAAGCAAGCAAGTTAATAGAAACAGATCGAAGTTATTATAAATTATATAAAATTTAAGAAATAATTAGAAACAGTTAACAAGAGATAGGAGACGTATTAAAAACAATGCAACAGAGAAAAACGAAAGAAGTCTAAAAATAAGGACGGCAATCCAGTAAATCCAGTAAATGCTATTAAAAAACGCCATGAAAAAGTTAAGAATCGGAAGGAAAAGTATGCTATTGATAAAATATTCGACAAGAAGGCCGTTAAAATGTCTAGGCAGGAAATACAAATTATACAAGAGTGTCAAATTTTCATATGAAAAAAATCAGCCCACATGTAAGAAAAATGTTTTTAGAACCAAAATCAATCTTTTCGAACGTGACGACATATCAAGAGTATGCAATTTATTCACTTTTAGTACAAAAAGAACAACTAAGTTACTGTGTTACAACTCTGTTACTTTCGTGTCCCGAAGATTAAAGAACTTAGTTACGAAATTTAGGAAAAGCTATTCAAAATAATACTGCTATATTACAATAGGTTAATTTGTCAGTTAATGAAGCGGTTATATGTTGTAATTAGCTGTTAATTTACAGATATTTCATGGAGTTGTGTAGAATTTAAGGTTTGTTATTATTCATAAAGTAACAGAGTTGACTAAAATTTTAAATAAATTACTGTAAAACTTAAAAAAAAGCTTGTGCTTCTGTGATTATAAGATATAAGACTGTAATTAATATAAAAGCCAAAATATGTGCGACTGGTTTATTTAATTTAATGATAAAAGGTAAAGTGTAATAATAACAGAGTTGTATTTTTTCTCCACCCTGACGCACTAAATCTGAAATAAATCTTAAATTATTAGCTAAACATCGCGGCCAACTTGAATTACAGATACTTCAGTTATTTTAACAGGCACGGGCATAAAGAAAAGTTCAATTTTAAAATATTTTCTTTTTCACATTTTTGAAATCTGCGGTTACGTTTACCTGCGCAAAATTTGACAATGACCCTTATACTAAACGGAAGACTAAACGGTTATGTTATTAAACTAAATCTTTTGTGATTTTCTTGTATTTACATAATATGAATGTATTAATAGATTGTACAATTATGTCGCGGGCTATAGTTTATTCAATACACACATTACCACCATATTTTGTCTCTTAGAAAAAGTAAGGTTCGCCTAACCTTGACCTTCCTCTCACTTTACACCTATACCACAGTATACCTAATAGTAGGTAACGCTACTTTCATATATTCATATTTTATCTTACAATTTTCAGGTAACAGGGGTTATGGAGATACACCAATTAACGCATACCTAGAAGGATGCACTACAATGCCCTGCAGAGTACAGCTTGGGGAAGATGCAGTTATAAACGTCGTATTTGAATCTCGTAAGTAAATGGCTGAATAATTAAATTAATCGAAGAGATATACAAAGAGTGGTTTGTTACTCTTTCATGCAGACAGTTGACTGGATCACTGACTAGTTTTCTGGCATCATTATTATGTAAATGTAAAATATTAACATGGATTTCAAAACAGCAATTACGGATTTTTGCCGTTTCTACTGATAAAACGATACGATAAATGGGCTATCAAACGCCGAAATAATTTTTCAAATCGGACCAGTAGTTTCTGAGATTGGCGCGTTCAAACAAACAAACTATTCAGCTTTATAGTATTAGTATAGATTTGAAAACGCGTCTAAACAACCTCTAATTGGATAAAAAAATTTTGGAAGTTCTTTTGTGATAAAGAAGATGGCAATTAGAACACAGATGTCACCATACACGCCCATCGTACCTACTACGCGAATGGAACCGCGAGCTAAAAATTCTTGTAATAAAATTAAAATGAAATTTTCTTGTTTTCAGCGCGTACAATCCGAAGTATGAAAACGGTCGCTCGTGCTTCACTCGGTCCTCTAACTATCAATTACACCCTAGGAGAGAATGAAGTGACTTGTAATCATCTTGAAAACACATATTGTCCTCTGCAGAAAGGTGAAATTGTGCAATATACGCTTCGAATGTTCATAGAACCTGTGTTTCCAACAGTAAGTTTACTTTTTATCAATCATCATCATCCACCTATACAGGGTTACTTGTAAAACACCGGCAACCTCGCAGGACAAGATAGCTAACATCATAAGCAACAACATTTGTTCTACGACTTTTGATAATTAGTTAGATTTTATTTTCATACAAAAATAAATATTCATTTAATTTTCCGTTTGAATATTATTAACTCTACGCCTCCCAAAAATTACGTAAACAAGAAGCGAACGAGAGGGGGAAGGGGGTGTCGCGTCGTCCATCCGATAATGAATAGAACATAGACTTACAAATGTTAGGAGAGTACAATAAAAGTTTAAAAAATCATTTAAAAATAATTTATTGCGTTATGCCAAAAGTCGTAGAACAAATTTTGTTACTTAAGATGTTAGCTATCTTGTCCTGCGAGGTTGCTGGTGTTTTACAAGTAACCCTGTATACTTACGTTCCCACTGCTGGGTCATGGGCCTCATATGAGGTTATTTTTTGTCTATACTATGCCACAATCTTAGAAATGTATATATACGCCTATTAATTTTGTCTTTGACATTGTGTGAAGTCCCGTGTCCCTGGGTATGGGGTAGGTGCATTATACATCTGTTAAACAATCATTCAGCGTGTCAATCTAACTTGCAAGAAAAGCCACATCAGACATCAGTCAGCTAGCAGCACGCAGTTTGATCAGACGATCATTCACCCATGAGTCTAGCGACGATTTTAAGCATCACTTTTTGCTACCTACTTATTATTATTCAAAGAAGAAAATAGAACCTTTCTTGCACTTTTGAGACCTTATTCATTATAAATTGTGAAGCTGATTTTGCTTTTCCATAAGGGCAAAGTATTTATCATTTATAATGTTCGTTCTTTACAATAATAATTATGGTACCTATTGTAAGCCAAGCCAATGTGTACTCATATTTCCCTCTGATACGGTATAGTGTTCGAAGATAAGCTTTATTTACAAAATATATTTATAATATTTAAAAAAGAAAACTTATGGGCTATGTCATGTCAGCTAATGTTTTTTTTTTTCTTTTTTTTTTAAGATTACCGTATCAGTCGACTTCTTGGTTGAAGACGAGGATCGGATTCCTCTTTGGTGCATACGAATTCGTATCCAGGTCGTCAACTCACAGGTGAAGAGAATTTCAAATAGTTCTACACCACCCGCTTCGAATAGCTTAATATTAAAATATCTTAATGCTACAAAGTTAATAAATAATTGATGGAGAAGATTTTTATTAATATAATTTTTGTAATAACAATATGTAGAAACAAGAAAATAAAATACATACATACACACGTTCTAGAAGTTTAAAAATATTGTAATGAGCATGCTTA
Organism: Colias croceus; assembly: GCF_905220415.1. Taxonomy (NCBI): domain Eukaryota; kingdom Metazoa; phylum Arthropoda; class Insecta; order Lepidoptera; family Pieridae; genus Colias; species Colias croceus. The sequence continues at coordinate 4,571,062 of NC_059543.1, read as the reverse complement.
AATTTAAATTATTGAGATTTTTTATATAATGTTAAATAATTGTTAATACTTACAAAATAAAATCAATGTAAAATCACGTAAATTGTTATGTTTGTTTATTTATGATTATTTACAAGTATCTTTAGCCTAAGATGATTAAATGTGTTAAGATAAAGACTGGTTATTTATTTTTATATCAATCAAATGGATCGTAGGTAGGTACCTATTTGATATTATCGTACAAACGTCACCAATAATTGTGTTATCTTTGAAGATTTATGTAGTTTAGCGTAAGTAATGTCTATCGTTAATTGGCATGAACAATAATTGGGTCACGTATATTATATCATGAGAAGTTATGTATACACATTAACACATAGGGAGACAAAAACACATAGACAGAAGATAGGCAATAAAGTTTTTATTTCCCTTGCATTTTCTTTACTTACCACTAAGCGATCTGTTTAAACACAGTAGGTATCATCACTACATAAATAAAACAATAAAACAAAGTCACTTTCTCTGTCCCTTTGTATGCTTAAATCTTTAAAACTACGCAACGGATTTTGATGCCGTTTTTTTAATAGATAGAGTGATTCAAGAGGAAGGTTTTAGTATATAATTTATTAGGTTTTAGACAAAGCGGGCGATGCTGCGGGCGGTAAGCTAGTAGCTAGTAACAGTATAAACCATTCAGTTTTGAAGTGAAACTTTTTTATTGGTCTTTATTACTGCACATCATATGCTTGCAGTGTAGCTACTTAGATTTTGGAGTTATATCAGCGTCGGCATAGTGCATAATTTGCTCACACTCGTCACTACGAGTGTGAGCAATGCTGCGTATAGTAAAAAATATAGCCTGTAACACTTTACAGGCTATATTTTTTACTATACGCAGTTACCCGTTGTGTTTATTAAATCAGAAATCTCCCTCGCTTAGAGAAAAGGTAGATTCTTTATGGAGCATCTATTTTTAGAAATCCTCCCCAGAATTACTTACACATTTATAGATTTTTCTTACACATAAATCCAAGATGCTTTTGCGTATGGCAACACGACTGGAAATTTACTGTTTTACCACAAAAAACTTTAGACAGAGTTTAACTTTGACACTTGGTTACTCTTCAATCTGATTATGTCGTATTTCACATAGACAACTATTAAGTAAAGTGACAGATCCCTGGTTTAAAGTTAAACTCTGTTAAAGCTTTTTGTGGTAAGACAGTTAGTGTTTAATGTTTATATTATTATGTTTGTGTTGTTAAGAATCGCCGTGGTAAAATATCAAGTAAAATAAATGGTCATAAAAATTCAAGTTTCTTTATTGTGATACCTCGACTATTATTCATAGAAAAAGATAATTACAAGAACCAGATTGTAATAAGTTACCGCATTTAATGTTTAGATCCCATGGGAAATTTTCCTTTGTGGCCGAAGGAATCAAGTATTGATAGAGTCAAGCGTGAAACTACGAAGAAATAAAGTTGTATTGATAGAGTCAAGCGTGAAACTACGAATAAATAAAGTTGTAGGATCTAGTATTTTACATTTAAAATTGCATAGCATCTATATAATTGTTTAGAATGATTTTTTTTACTTATTATCTTTTTTAGAAACTTCAAAGGCTTATTTTATTAAAAATTATTGTATGTTTCCATATTATCCCAATAGTAAGAAAACACCAAGTTTTCTATGTCTATCACATAAGAATAAGTATATAAATCATGCTTTCGATTACTTATAATGGGAATAAGGGGAGCATTGAAGTAGGGGCCTGAAATAGACCACATGGAGCATCGAAATTTCCATCTGAATGTGATTTACATAAAACGCGCTACACACATAAGGAGAGATAAAAACCGACTTGAGTGTCATACACCCTGTATAGAGAATTACTGTATAGGGAATTTTAATAACTAAATAGTAGCTATTAAAAAAGTATTTTAATCAAGATCAAGTGCAAACTATTATAATAACTATAATAGGTTTTCTAATATATTCCTAGTAATAAATAATTTATTTATCTGAAATTTGTACAGCTAATATAAAATATAAGAAAGTTACCACCATGTGTATTGAACCTTAAAAATTGAAGATTCACTTAATTGAAACAGTTGAAATACAGACACATGTATAAGTACTTATAAGTATATAATATAAAAGTAATTCAGTTTAGGATTAAATATTACGTATGCCACAGCCCCCGGAATCACAGACATAATAGAAAATCTATTGTGTCTATTCCCGATCGGGCCGCTCGGTGGTCAATGGGAGGAGATATTCCATGAATTTGTATTTTTAACTATTTAGATGGAACAAATTACTGTTGTTGCTTCACTGTTTTGTAGAGTGTGTTAAATCACACACACACAAGATGTATATATTTAAATTATAACTTTAAATAATATTTAACAATATTGGTATATTTTCAATAAAGTTTATAAGCGCGTCACACACGTTGATGATACTATAATTTTGTGGGTCATTTGTAACAGGATGGCGGTTCTACAGGGTTCTTAGTACGCAATGACAAAAAGAAAAATTATGGTCAGAACGCTGATACCGGATACCTTATGATACTATAACGTTTTATATTAGAGAATCTTAACATAAAATATTATAGTATCTTCACCGTGTGTGACGCGCTTAAATGTCATTCTACTATTTTACCTGCCTCCTACGTATATAACTCCAACGTTCTCGATTCCAAGGTATGATTTGATCTGTCCTGTATCGATGTAATATTGAATTGGCGCTCCATTTCAATTCATATGTATGTAGATTTTAACCTCTATCAAATAGCGGGAAAAAGGTTGAAATCTGTTAGTTAAGTAGGCAAAAAATTGGTCAAATTGCGTTAAAGAACTGGTTATTGATATTGGAATAAATAAGGAACTTTTAAAAATATAGATACTATTTTTTATTATTAGAATAATGCATAGGTACCTAATAAATTATTGTGATTCTTAATTGTATTTTCTAACATAGTTTTTCAGTCATGTAACTAACAAGTGAGCCCGTGTGGCTAAAATAAAGAAGTACCTATACTATTATTAGTACTGCCGCATATTATAGAAAAAATAACATTACTTTGTACGCATTTTGTACTGATCCCTAATTTCCTTACTTATCGTATGTAGCAATTATGCTACAAAGCTTTCGTATTGCAGTAGTATTTTATCGATTTGCGGAAAGAACTAAATTTCAAATTATGTTAGTTAATTATGAACAGTATTTTGTTTAATGTTAAGACAACTTTTAGGTATTATTTAGTTCTTAGTTCACTGTCTTTTTTGCATGTCTATGAATCATGATTGATAATTTTTATCTATTTAGCTAGATATGATGTTAAAGTATGAAATTTATAAGCCGACATTGTTGTCGATAAGAATAAAATATATATTAAAAAAATATTAGTGTACGTATCCATATTACTTATTATAGACCGTACCTACTCCTTATTTAGATCTGACATTTCAAGTTTACTCATCTATGATGCAGAGATAATAAACAAGGCAAATACTGCTGTACAAATATAATTTACGTGCAATAAACAAACTAAAGATACAATATATAGAAAGGTAAATATGAACAAATTGATAATTTTATACAACCCCAAATAACATGGTTGTCCATTTTCTATTTTCTGCTCTATCATTAATCCTTTATTACTATCAATATAACGTATCGAGTCATAAATTATACAAATATATAAAAAAAATAATATTTGATAGGGTCCTGGACTGTCGGTCCTGGGTTGTCATCAGAGTTTAATATTTATTTAGTATATTTCGTAGGAGACTTTCTTTTTTCTATACAAAAGAAACACCTTTAAAGTTGTGACATTTCTTACAAACGCAATCATTTATTACATTCGTTTAGGATTTACAAGAGTCTCATCTAGTTGACATTCCGATGGTTCTTTTTTGATGAAAAATAACTTGTCTTTTCGAAAAAATGTAATGGGTATTGGTTTTATGTTTCGTAGTCAAATATACATACGCTGTAGACGTAGGTAAATTCCGGAGTTCCTGCTACTTATTCTTTGGATTTAGCCACCGAAAAGGTGTTAGTAGCTAGGAATCCCACATGCTCTACTTTTCTTAAACTAGAGTCTTTTTCAAAGTTTTCTTAAAATATTTTCTCTTAAAAAGGCGTAGGTAATTAGAGCTTTTTTTAGCAGAATGTCCTTTACATGCTAAAACAAGGTAGAAGATTACTTCGTAGCGTATGTTTTTTGTTTTACTTTGGATTGCATCTCGTATATAGCCTCTTAAAATAGAATGCATTTCACCGAAAAATACTCAGTTGTTTCAAAAATCATAACACCAAAAAACTCTATGAAATAAAATACTTAGAAGTACTATACAAGTATACAACCTAAAATTAAAGTACTTTTAATTATTCGAATCGCAGAGAATGAACTACCCACCCATTATTTCAATTATATGCATGCAAATGAAAATTCTACGATTCTTTTATTAAAAACAAAAACTTATATACCCACGTTTCCAATAAAACTATTTGTTTCCACTACGATACAAATATTAAAAACTCAAAAATCTGATGTAACTTGTAAAATTTTATTTTGCCGAGTACGAAATTTAAAGCGCATGTGCTGTAGATATCTAGTGATGTCCAACAGGTTACAGTGTATCGACAAACTCTGTAGACACACAATATTTTTGCTTTTGCTTAAAATACTCAATTTTCCTTTATTTTTCTATTAAGTTAGATCATTAAAGAGTTCGATATAACTAAGAGGTAAATAAAATAAAAATCATGATAATAATCATTTTAGTACATATTAGTTTGGGGAAAGTAATGTAATATTTTATGAAAAGTAAAGTATTTCATGGCGAGCTTTTATCATAAACATTTATCCAACAGAAAGTTACAATACTTTTGCAAAAATTAAATCAAATAATATATCTCTCATTACTTTTAACATACAAAAACGCATCAGACGAAAATTATAAAAGCACGAAACACGTAAACTATGAACTCAAACATTACATAAACATCGAATCGATATACAATTTTCGTAGCAACACTAAGCGCCAAGTCTCCGTAGTCTGTAGTCGACGCTATGCGGCTACGCCCGTGCCACCTCTGTTAGACGTTTAGAACAAAACATTTATACTATATGAACTGTTTTATATGTAATTTTTAATTACAATGGGCTTCTAATGAATTAAAACATTGTATTCCTGTGAAGCATAGGCGCGGGAGGATTTTGACACATGTGGCAAAGAGGTATAAGGTTCGATACAGCGTGGCATAAGCCTGGCTAGTTCGTGTTTGGTTCTTTGTGCGTCAAAATGACACGGTGAGTATTTTTTTGGGTATAATTTACTGTAACAAGCCCATTTTATGTTGCCTAGTAGCGATCTTTCGGAGAACCGGGGCAAGCATAAGCGACCTAATTTTTAACAAGGACTTTATTGTTTGTTTCCTGAATACAGCTAAGTGTGAGAGTCATCTGAGATATATTGCTCTTAATTAATTCAGTGGATAATTTTATGCGCCACTTTATAGCGTCGTATCACAATTACCATTAATTTAACAAAGAAAAAAAATATTCGCATAATTCTTTATTTATCAGAGTAACGTTGAAAATAGCTTTGTAGTTTTCTTCTATTATTATAAAACAATGAAATGTCTACGACTGTATACATTGAGACGCCGTATGATATTATAAGCTTTGTTCTAAAGCCAAGTACATTTTTAATAAAGAATAATAATAGAGATACCTAAACTATATATTATATTATTACGGTTATCACAATTGTCGTTGTTTTAATTCAATAAAAAAATCATATTATATTTTTTTACCAGCTTTGATAAAAAGCTATTATGATGGAAAGCTTTTGTATAAAATCGGTAAAATCATTGATCACACAGTAATGAATATTCTCTCTAAACATGAGATAAGTAAAGTTTCATATTGCAACAAAAAATATACAACAATAATCACATTGCTAAGGAGTTTCATTCAAGATTATTGATTACTAAAGAACCCCTTTCTGCGGGGCACTAAAGCTTCCGGGAAAGCTCGATTTTGTATACAGATAAGCACGCAATTTAGCGACAGTTTACTTCCAATTTCTTATGTCAATTCATTCTAATTACTTATTCAAGGAAGAAACGGTTGTCGATTTGATTAATGTTTTAAAACTTTTTTCATTGTTTTAAAACTTTATTTTGTGTTTGGAGATTGTTGATCTTAAATGTAATTTCCTAAAGTATAATTATTTGCAAACATAATTATTATTATAATCAATAATTAATTATACAAAATTGTTTGATAATAAATTGTAATAAAAATTAGTACCTATTGCTTGATGTAAATTTCAAAAAGGAACAAAGAGGAAAAATATGCATTATTGATTGTGGATGTGATTATCTATGTCTGTGGTATTCAATAATTCCCAAATTGTATAAAAGATTACTTTATTCTTTTTAGATATTAAATAATGAATATCTACAAGAAAACTTATTATCTAGTAACAAATAGTGTCTTCCGAATGGAAATTTTATGCATGGCAGAAGCCCTACCTTACTTTATCACCCTGTCCCTATGGTTATACTCTTTGTATTAATATTAGATTATTTTTATTCGCATTTCCTTTTACCTTTTCTTCGTTTTTAGCAATCTAGAAATCAATACCTTCTTATATACAATGTTCGTTTGTGTCAAGTTGTAAGGCGCACTTTATACTAACGGAGTTTTAATAAAACTATTTTTATAATAAGAATTTAGTGGTTTCTGAAATACAATTTTTTATTTGTATATTCGGAGTGTACACATTGTAAAAAATATACTCGAAACACAAAATGCATCTGCGATCTCATTTATGAATCAATTGAATGATTTTTTCAAAATCATTAATTAACAACACAACTTCAGTGTTTAAAAATGTTTTTTAAACAAAAAAATGAATGTACATTAGAATATATTAGATAGAAAATCGAAATGTAAGATCCACTAATGAGGAAATCTTCAATCAAAATTATTAATCATTCATACGTAAAATGTTGTTTTAAATAAACATAATTCGAGGATATACCAAAGTTCACGATTCCCCAGTATAAACAGCGCCTAATGTATTCATTTCACTGGATCGTCGCCAGTTCTTTCAAACCGAAGCTTTGAACTCAATTGCGTCGTTCATGCTCAGTTCTTGTGATAAATTAGTAGCTGTTATACTAAACGCGTTTAATTTCAAGAGGATTTTCTGCAATTTACAAATGCATCAAACACATCAAGACGTGTTAAGAATATAAAATATTAAATAATAGTGAATATTAAACCTAAAAACTGAATTTTAAAGAGTTTCAGATGAATTACAATATTTACTTGCAAAGATGACTGACTTCAAATCATACATAATATCTTCTCCATAGATACTGCTTTCCGAATCAGCGGTAAATGTTAAAAATATGTAATGACGATTTGACAGTGCTTCTAAAAGAAGTCCAATTTTATAAATAAATGTTTGAGCTTGAGTTTATATGATAATATATTACTATGGTAGAAGGCGTATACATATTTCTAATATAATTCTTTGTGGCAAAAAAGTTCTATTTTAGTCTAAAAATATAACATCAAACCAAGAGTACTGGAAAAAACCCGTCCAACTTTATTGGCTTATCCCGCAAAGAAATATCTAACAATGTACCTCGAATAAAATAAGAATGAGAATAAAATTAATTCGAGCGCAAATTTCTCTCAAGCTTCACACAATCCCTTCTTGCGCGGAGGATATCCACGAATAAATCCTCGCCTTGTGAGATTACTGTAAACTACCAATCTGTTTTGGGTAAAAATAAGTCTCAGAAAAAGACTTTTATCGCAATATTATTTGAGTTGAAATCAGTACAAAAAGTGTGAATTTATTGAACTTAAAAGTTCCTGACACAGATCAATCGTGAAAATAATCTTAGATTTCAGCTTTTTTAGAAATGATTTGGACCATACCTTTTCCATGGGGCTTGATAGTTGCCGGAAATCGAGGAAAATTGTCTTTTTTCCTTAAAATCATACGACTTCCACTTTCCAACCTCGACTCACGTGCAAATTATTTTTCCTTTCATTTTGTTTAATTCTCTGCCTTTTGTAATAGGTGTCATTATTTGTTTTTATTCATAATAATATCAGCTCCATATTCAAAATATAAAAAAAACCTACAAAAGACGCTTTGTTTACTATGTAAACAATCAAATCTAGTATTGATCTAAGAAGCTCTATTTTCTTATGATATTATGAGAAAAAGCATCTTATTCTTATTATTTTTATCTTCTTGTTTTTTGAAATCAGTTTAACATAATTACAATCGCCTTTTATGTCCGTGTTTGTGTTAATTTCTGGGGTTTTATTTAAATTGCACAAAAGGGTCGTTTGGCTGAACATACTTGCACGGATGCCAAATTGAGGACTAGTATAAGCGAAATGATGCCAATGCACTTGATGCAACGCCACATAAGATATAAGAGTGTTAGTGGCCTATATACTAAGATAAATTAGTCTAGACATGTTAAAAGGAGCAAAACATGTCGTTATGGTTCATGATTTATTTCTCTAAAGTGGTAACTTTGGTCCTGGTTCTGTAGAACTGTAAATATTTCTAGGGAAGCACGCTCCATCTTAGGCCACATCTCAGCTCACCATCAGATCGAGGCCCAGCGCTCCCCTATCGCAGCATAAAAAAAATATTTTTCTTTGTAGTAAAATGTTTATACATAATAATTATATATGAGCCCCAGCGGCCCGATCGGTCCACGACACAACAGATTTTCTATTGTGTTTGTGATTCCGGGGGCTGATGTTATTACCACCGTCAGAATGAGCCCCTGCGAGGTATACGAGGATAAACGCAGGCACAGAATACATAATAGTAGCTAAACGCTACAGAACGGACACTCTCCGCCTCCCGCCAAAATTAAACACTTACCTCACCCCGCACGATCAGACATGTTATGGTACACATTTCCCCGCAAGGACGATACCAACGACGTCTTTAGACGAAACGCAACGAAGATTGACAACATTAATCAAATTGACTTAAAGCAATTTTATTATTTTGGATTTGTGATTATCGTTTTTCGTAGAAAATGGTTAGATATTGTGCTGTTTACGGATGTATTTCATCAGAAAAACGCGAATTTTTTTTTACGCTAGTCACAAATGTGCCAACCATAAAGAGTTTACACACACATTTGCAGTCTCTACAGTGTGACTGTCAAAACTATAATTTTGTATGGAGTGTCCGGGGTGTGACGCAGGTTAAGATATAATTTCGACATATACTAATAAAATAAGAACCTTCTCTCGTTTTTCGAAACGTCGGATAAAATAAAGAAACATAAATAATGTAGTCCTTACGTCGACCCTTGTCGTCTCTTGCAAGATTGATTCACTCAAAGAATGATTTGGAAAGTGGTTTGTTGATGAATTAATGATGTGTCAACGCAGATAAAATATGGAGTTAACTGAATTGAAACATTTATAAAGAGAGATCCCAACGCAACGGCCTGAAGCGCGTAAATAGTATTATTAGAAATAAAATAGGTAAATTAAGGTTACAATAAAATAAACAGCATGCTTTATTAAGATAAACTCTTGAAATTATTCTATGGTCACCGATCCTGGGTAAGCGTTCAAAGTTTGAATTAAATCTGTTCGTTAAGAGTTGGTGAAAATCAAGTGTAAAAAAGTCGATTACTTACAAGTAAAATTTAAAACTTACACGTTAAGCTAATTGCTTGTTCTTCTAGAAGAAGTTTAATTTAATAGGTAAATATTTGAGTTTGGGTTCAAGGTTGATTTATGTTTTAAATAAGTCCAATTGCAATGGTCTAATCCCAAAGTCATGTGACTGATATGACTCCTACGCACTTGCAGTTATCGAAAGCGCGGCGGCGAATCAAGGATAAATACCGCTTGCCATTTGACCCTCAATCGTTACTTATAAATATTTTAAATGAATAAATGTTTGATAAAAATATGTATTCGTTTAAAATATTAAGCATAGTAATAGTTCCTCGTGAGATTAGCCTGCGTCACCACTAAAGTGATTTTTTATCACGAAATACACTCCGGAGCACTCCGGTTCAAGTTGCGATTATTTTATCTAGTCTTGCATCAAACGCTGTCTTGTTTACTGTCAATACATCGGATTTACTTAATAACTCATTCCATAAAAGCTCAATCCGCTCTACAAAAAAAGATTAACCCCGCGGAAAAGTGCCTTTAATTCACCCATCTGAAAATCTTCTTCGACTTTAGCACATCCACTAGGCTTAAGTACCGGCATTAAGAACTTTTGGACTATGTTTTTACACTGCTTGTGTAAGTATAGGATTAGTGTTAAATTTATGTAGATATTATGTTCAAGTTGTTTAATGTTTATATAACAAGTGTACGAATTAAATAGTACGATTAAATCAACTAAAATCTTCTAAATCATGGTTGTACATAGTTGTATTCTGTGTGCATTTTTCAGTCACGTAATATTTTCTTGTAGGGATTGTTTATGCCATTGACCGTTATCGCTTTTTTATGAAATAGTAAACAATCTATTGTATTTGCTAAATTGGTACATAACAGTAGTTATGTTTTGAACAGGTTAGTTGTAATTCATTTTTAACTTTCCAAGTTCCCATAATATATACCTAGGTCTGGAGAAGCAACTTATGTCATACTCGATTCGTTTTAAATTTTTCTTACATTTTAAACGATGGCTCATATAATATCATAGATGATAATATAAGATCGTGCTGAAATTCTCTACTCCTTTATATTTTATGTATTTCATCTAACGAATGCCAACAGAGAACATCTCCATTCATATTGTGTATTCGGGTCACGCATTGAGTTTTGCTTCGTACAAAATTCAAAAAGAGCTAAAAGGTTTTACGATCGGTTCAAAGTTTACTTGAATGTAAAAGTGCCTGTTTAATTTAAAATTATTGATTATTTGGACACGCAAGCGGCACCTAGATTTTATATTTAACGCTTTATAAATACTGTTGTAATTAACAAAGATATACCTACCTGTATTGTATTAATTTACCCAATTCAGTTTAAAGATAGCAAAATAATAAACAGTAAAATAGATTGCTTAATTCATTTCAAAGTTAAAATATGCGCTGGAATAGCTAGTTGTTTTTAAATTGTATTACAATAATATTATTTCATTATTGTGAACTTGTTGAACTTTTATGATAAATTTGCATATTATTTGTTTATGAAAAGCTCTATAAAATGCAATACACATTATTTTGTGGTTGACCATCATTACGTAGGTATGTAACTTCTGTTTTGATAAATATTTCTTTCCCACGCGAAAATATACTGTGCCTACTTCTTAATTCTATATTTTATATTCTTCAATAATAATATTTAATTACGCAATAAAATTAGTCATAATATGTTAATTTATTATAATAATCATAATATTATGTAATACTAAAACAAATAGAAGGTAATACGATATTATTCCATACGTTAAATTCCTTCACGTGCGAATATGTAGGAACTCGGCTGAAATGTGCGTTAACATTCAGAAGGAATTTGTGAGCTAAATTAATAATAAATTGTATGTTTACCACATGTATTTAATGTTATTTTAGCTTTAGGTGTAATATATAGCGTCTTTACAGTCGAATATTTCAACTCTACAAGAAAAAAACAGTTCTATTTAAATAACCATAAAGCATTTAATTACTACTCATTAAATATTAGTTTGCGTAATATTAGTATATGTGTGCGGTCATATCTCGTACAAAATTCATGTTATGAATGTTAGCGGAGCGACAAAACAGCAATTAAAGCTCGTGAGATAAACAGGGTTAAATGAAAGCATAATTCAAAATCCAATATTACAGAGTATAAACGCCACTGCAAAAACATGAAACGCTCGAATTTGGCTTTAAATGCAATGTTTTCATTTCGAAAACAGTCACCGAAAATGTGCTTTTGCAAATTATACATTTTACTGAAAAGTCGTATATTTATACTGAAATATCGAATGTACATCGGGGATTGTGTTTACATTGTTATCAATTCATTAAATTTGCGTTGTAAAAATACTTTATAAAACAGAGAAATAATCAGTTTTTATTTTAACACCATTTTCAGAGAAATACTGAGATTTTAATATGGTTTATTTTTGTTCGAAAGCGAATTTTATAGTGATATCTTTGTGAAGTAGATACATAATAATACGCAGTAGTATTATTTTAAATGAAATCTTTCTCAATTCGATTTTTAATTAATCAGCTATAAGAAGAAACGATACCTATCCAACAACTATTTTAAATTTATAATAAGTACAACTTATGGTTGTGTTGTAGTTATAGTAAAGTTGAAAATAACAATTCGTAAGTTTTTAAAATATTCCTTACAAATACAACAAATTCTGTAAGTAATTGAGTAAAAAGCAACTAGGTAAATTCACATAACGACAAGATTTATACATACAATTAATCATAATATTTCGTCTGTTTTATGGGCATTGTAGGGTTATTTTAATACTGCTTTAGGCTAGTATAAAAGCGGAATCGACATGCGAACCTTATTAGAAAATTAGGGGTCATTAACTTATTTTGAATAAGTCCATATTAAACTAAATTCATTTGAGTTTTAATTGAACTGTCGGAGCTCCTGAACAACATTTTAATTAACGTACCGACGTTAGATTTCAGAGTTGTAAAATATATTAATATTTATATTTCCGTTCAGATTTTATATTTTAAACTGATCATCGCCCATCCCTATAAAATATTGTACACTTATAATTGTAAATTCGAAATCGGAATTCGATTGTAACGTCAATGAGTTAATCTAGATCTAAGATCTAGATGGTTACGGCACGCTTTATATGTGTGATGTGAATCAATTACCAAAGGAGACACTAAACCAAGCTTCTGAATTATTTATTTTACATTGTAAATCGTCAGGGTAATCTTGTAAATGTTATCAGTTATCACTATGCCAAAGTTCATGCATATATTACTAGTTTCAGTTTGTAGACGTACTAAATGACATCGTTGATCGTTTATTGATTTTCTGCCTAATACCCATAAAATTGTAAGAGGACATGAAGTATTACTTCTAGCATAAGCATAAATTTAAAATTTAATTTTCTTCGACTATACTTTATAATGTCGTAAATTACAAAAATCTTTTTATTTTGAAAAAGGCATTACATTAGAAATCTCACAAATTAATTAAACTTTCGATCAATTTTCCGGGTAAAAAAATCCAATGCTTATTTTACTTGTAATAACTTCCAATTCCAATTCCTTACAAAAACCGATCAATAATTCATTAACTTTTCTTCTTACACGGATTGCTTGCTCCGAAGTACGTTGACTCGAGTGCTCTTAATTATTTATTCATAAAAGGTTGCGCGGGTAACTCACCGCTTTATTTGGGTACAAGGAGATTAGCGAATATTTATATTGTTACATAGATTTGTACAAACCCGAGTAAAGCTGGCAAGGAATACGATTAGAACCCTTGTGGAGATTAAAATGTTATACAGGGGTCGTAATAATGCTCAAAATTGCGGCTCGGTGTTTATAATCTATGGGTTAATGGTTTGAGTGGTTAGATTAATTTTTCTTGCTGCACTTTGAAATATGTAAAGAATCTTGCTTTTGATGGACGTTGTCATGTTTTATGTTATTATCAACGGTTCATTAACATTATTGCTATTACGCATACCAACGCCAACGTAGTCAAACTTTCTCTAATCTCTTTCTAATTCTTTGATCTTAACGTTAGTCGTTTGTACGACTTGGCTTTATATTTATTTGTATCTGTACCGTCCCAAGATCTAGTAATAATTATTGTAACAGAGGTACAAACCAGCGCCATTTAAACTTTTAAATGGTGACAGAAATTGCTTTTCGTCCTCCCCATTACTTATTATTGAAAGCTACAAATTGTATCAAATAACACTGATTGCGTTTTGTAGAAAATATCTACCACCTGAGACGGGGGAGGCTGAGGAATTTGTATTCAATTTGATTATTATCATACTGTCTACTTTTATAAAATAAAAATCATTTTCAAGTGATTTTGATATCTTTGAATCTTGCCAAAGAAGTTTCACTTCTGACATATGTGCTCGATACACACACTCTTTTTTATTTTATTTATAATATTACGTATCTACAGACAATTTTAAAAGGTTACTACATCATAATTTTTCTGTTGATACAGAAACAAGCAGTGTAATATTCTCTAAGGATATATTTACCTAATTGTGGCATAATTTAACCGCTTTAATTATGTGTACAACATTATGAAACAGTAATTTCATAGCTAATGTCTCTCCGCTCCAGATATTATTCCTATTGGTATGCACCACTTGTTTGGATATACACCTGATTTGAATTGTGTAGTATATTAAGCAACGTCTGTTAAACAGATCAATATGTGGCCTATGTAATTTACTAAATTAGGCTATTAATTGACTGAATGTTAGCAATTAGCTGGCTTGATGACCATCGCTATGCAGATTGCTTCATATCTTATCTTCAAAGTTCTAGAGACGTGATTATATGGAAATCTTGTAATAAAGCTCTCTTGGTTTGTAATTTATGTAATTATTTATCATAAAATTGGGTTAAAAAACTCTTCGAAATGGCACATTATTTATATGGGTCTAAAAATGTTTACCTAGATAGATTGGAGGTGAGCAACATGGAAGTATAAAATGGTTCTATATATAACGTTTATAGACTCATCAATTCATAGAGTACTTTTAAAACGGTTTTAGCTAAAATTACTTCTTAGCGATTACGTTTATAATATAAAATACGTTTTTCCGACGCAAGCGAGGCTTTCAAGTAGATAAATGTAACTGAAAATTATATGCAACGAAACCTTTTTAAAATAAAATGTGTAATATTTTTAAAATTGCGGAATATTATTAAAAATAAAATATTTTAACTTTGCATTTACTATCAAAAGAGCTTACTAACTACTACTTATAAAATAGATCAAGCCGGGTTACTCTAAGCGGGTTCTTTGACAGAATAATTGATGTAAAAAGCTTAACAATGAAGCCTTCCACAGATAATAGCATACTTGTTTAATGGAAATGCGGAACTAACACACATAGTACTTTGATACGGCTTCTTCCGGGTTCAACAATTCATAAATAAATTGTAGCATAATGGAAATAAAGGGACCATTATGGGAGGGACCATTACCCCTACTGTTCTGTGATTACCCCCAACTTAAAAAATCTAATCTACTAATAAAAAAATATATAAATAAATAAAAATCCTATTGTTTCTCGCACAATATCAGAGTGTACATAGTAGAGAAATTATTATATTTCTTATTAAAAAGAAACAAAAAGCTGCGTCTCAGCTATTGCTGTCAAAACTCATACGTATCACACAGCGCTGTTTTACAGCCGCCCCATTTAATTAGGTACAACTTTTAATTGAATTTATTAAAAGCCAAAAATATATGTAGCACAAGTTTTATTAATATTGATACGATAGTTTTGTGTGAAATATGATATTCAAATATGTAAGTGAAATCAGTATTCATGTTACTGTCACAGTAAAACGCTGACTAAGATTATAAACCTTTGTCAGTGTGAATATTTTAATACTTGGAACCTTTCGTACCGGTTCGTATCAGGCACGATAGTAATAAGACAAAAAGCTTAAATTTTAATGAATTCTGAATAATAAACCTTGCTTGGAACAGATAAGAGGCTTGTAACAAATTATTAAAACTATTTAAACCCTTCGGTTATGATACCTACTTATTTGCTTTACGTAAAGTACACGTTTTTATTTTTATTAGGTACTTAATCTTGTAAAATTAAAGATGCATTTAGATTATGGATATTATACATTTTATATTTTCACGACCAACGAGCTTAATTCATATTTATGTTTATAACTTCTGAACTGTCTCGTATTCATAAAATCTAGTAAAGTACATAATATTTTGTAAGTTTGTTTAAAAAGAACTAAAAACGTATGCATTAATTTAATATTAACAAGATTTTATTAAGAAGTAGCAAGATGGAAGTCTTATATGCACAGTAATGAAAATATAAATATTAAAGAGATGAGAACTACTTCAAAGCCTTTGAAAAAATTCTGTTTACCTGCTCTAAGCATTAAAGAGTTCATTACGTACGTTCGTAGTATCTCTTTTGTTTTAGAGTCACGGAAAACTGAATACGTAGGTCCTACTGTACGTTTTTTATATTTGCTTTAACCAAAGTATTCATGTATTTCAACGGTTTAAAAAATAAATTTTCATGAGCATGCCTATGCCTCGTGCATAGAAAGAGTGAATTTTTTTATATATATTATTAGAATTATGGGAGCAGAAAAATCAAAAAAAAGTGTTTTAATTATGTGTTTGGTGTCAGCCAACTTTTAACATAGTAGGTAATATTTCTAGATAAATCAGTTAATTTTTGGATTTCTAAAAAAAAACCTACGTTTAACTTACGGGCAATTAAATTATCATAATAATATTATAGGTAATAACCTTTACACGATGTGGACTGGGGTATATTTTAAATTGTATTTATAGACAAAACACGAAAAGACTTGCTAATTTTACAATTTCCAGCATGTAAGTTTTATCGTAAAATTTTGCGCATATATTTGGTACTGCACTGCATTTCGAGTTACATGCATGGTTGCATTTTCGGTCCTTTTGTTTGAAATTTACATTCCAAGTCTAGTATAAGCTTTTTGCAGTACAACCTTTAAATCGTATTATTTTTTCTATTCGTTCGAAAAAATATCGAATTGAATCTATAAAAAATCTAAAATTTTACATCTTGTGTACAAATCTCATGTTACTTATGTATAAAATAACTTTTTATTGCCATGAAAACTTTACAAAACCGAAAATAAATGGTTCAGAATTATCTACTGTTATAGAAACCGCAATCGTGTAAGCCTTGACCTCTGGGAGCGTCTCTGTTGCAAGCCGACTCATTGAAAGCTTACAAGGCCATACCTTGGCCATATATCTTTCAGCCTTTGAACAATATTTACATCCCAAAATATCAAAACTATATTTAAAACAGACGTAGACCAGTAGAGAACAATACATGTGAGGAAACTATATAGATTAAAATTAATGTCTTATTTACTTATATCCTTATATATAGGTAAAATATCCACATAGAATATCAAATGTGAATCCAAATGGAAATTTTTGCTTCAAACCTGATAGATATTTTTCAAGCAAAGTCCCCATTTCTTATTCAAAACTAAACTTCAACTCAAACATTTTTTGATCCCGAAAACTTTTTAATTCGGCCTTTCCAGAACTTACATAAAATTTCTTTTGGATGTTTTTTTTTTCTGAATAATTTAACGACTGTTAAAGCTGTGATGGACCCATTATTTTTTAATAACGTGTTTAATAGTTGAAGTATCTATTTTGGCGCTAAAAAGGCAGTTCTGTCGGAAGTTGTAACTAGGCGGATATTACGTTATCTTGAGGCGGAAGCTACACCGACCCCCTGTACGATAAGGGTAGGTTGTCTTTGATGATATATATCTATACCTACCTACATTTTATCGTCGATGTTTAATCATAAATTTGAAACTTTGTGTGAACTATGTTATAGCGAAAACAACTATAAACTTTAACTCACCATCGTGATTGTTTCAATTTTACTTAAACAATATTATGTATGCACAAACGTTAATAAATAAAAAATTAAAACAGAAACAATTTTATATAAACAACTAAAGAATTACTTAACAAATGCAAAGCAAACACAGCGCAATGTTCATTATATTCAAAAGAACGCGACCCACTTCCATTTAATAAAGAACCCAGGAATTTTACTCTCCCTAGTACAGTCAAAAGGTGAGAATCCCATTATAATATTGAAGAAATTTCATTACGTCGTCATCTTATCAATATAACCTTCGTGACCCGGCTCATTCCACGCGAATAAATTGTGCAGACAGCGTATACCTAGTATTGATTACAGCGGTTTATTTTTGATCTAGGACTTTCCCAGTGGAAAGGCCTGTCGCCAGAATCGATAGTGGACTGGGCTACCTAGAAACCGTTCAATTGTTTCATGAACCGGGTTGTTCTTTGAAATTATAGTTTCTGTGTGAATATTAATTGAATAGACAAAGCTTACAATTTATATTTAAGCTAACATGAATAATATTTTCCATAGTATATTGTACTTTGTCACATATCTCTGATTTAGAAAGATCAAAGTGAATTCAATCAACTTATCATGAAGTGGTAATCAAGTAGTATATTTCGAATGGTAGCAATCAACAGATTTTCTTATCAAATAATTGAAGATAAAAAGGGAATAGGAAAGCTTAGAAAGATAATTCTGGGTCATTACTTGCGCAAGGATATACGCATTGCATCGGATCTAGCCAAGTTTTAACAAGGACGTTGAAATCTATCTTGATATGAAGTATTATTACTAAGGTTTTAGATATTATCTATATTTGAAATCAAAATAAACCGGTGTTTGGATAATGTGTATCTTAAAAAAACGGTTTACAAAGAATTGAATATAAGAATAAAGACATTTAAAAATATTTGTCTTGTAAATATATAAAAAAAATATTTAAAGGTAAACGCAACACATAGGTAAGTCAATTGGCTTTTGTTCACTGGTGTTTATAAATAAATGTGACATTTACACAAGAGACTTCGGTTCAGAATGTGCTTGTGTTAACATAAAAAGACAATGATGAGCGGCACTTGAGATTTTCCACGACAAAAGATAATTACTCTCTCGGTCGAGATAACTAAAGAGAGCTTTAGAAATGTTCGCTAATTTCAGCGAAACTTGACTCCAAGCGTCATGAATAACAATCGAAAAGATTGGGTCTTCACTTTGGTTCTTCATTTAGTCAAGTTGACAGCTTTCTCGGCCCTGCCTCTTCCGATTTTTATGACTCGACGCTTCTGAGGGTGTTTAGGTACGATTCATATTGTGTTTTATACAGCGTGAATATCTAACTACAAGACTTACAGCATTACTAAAAATCTCAGACGTGAGGTTTATTTGAAAGCGTATGAGAAAGATTGATTGAAGATTGATTGCCCAATTTTTTGCAGACCAAATGGAAAAAATCCTGATTAGATCGATAAGGTTTTTATGAACAACATGTTTTACTTTATTTATGACTAGCTTCCGCCCGCGACTCCGTCCGCGCAGGAAAATTAAGAAAAAATAAGATTTATTTATTTTTCTACGTATTTTTCCGGGATAAAAAGTATCCTATTTTATGCCCAGGATAATAAGGTATAATTATACCAAGTTTCATCGAAATCGAACCGTTAGTTTTCACGTGATGCCTTCACATACAGACAGACAGACAGACAGACAGACAGACAGACAAAAAATTTTAATCACATATTTGGGTTTGGTATCGATCCAGTAACACCCCCTGCTATTTATTTTTTCAATATTTTCAATGTACAGAATTGACCCTTCTACAGATTTATTATATGTATAGATAAATCAATACCTAATTTTCCTCGCTTGTAATGAAATAAATCACCAACTGACGAAAATGTTTGAGATTTTTTTGGCATCTACAGGATCTAATTACCAATACAGAAGGGAGGGAGAAATTGCTATTGATGGCTTCATTTTTATGACGAGGGTATAACTGCTCGCTACGCGTAAATATTGCGCTTCTGGAATATAAATGATGATTACTTACTTATTTATAATAATTGCTAGTCTTGTATCTATGATCGTATCAATATCTATCTATTTTTATTTTTATTTGGTCTGAATATTACAAATCATTAGAAATTATATTTTGTAAAATGTAAGTTTTCCCAGTACTACCTGTGTAATGTTTAAATAATTGCTGGAGTGCTACATTGAAAAGGGTCACAGAAGGTTATAAGTACAAAAAATATGCTACAAGCTAATTGTAACGCAGTGTTATTAGTCCAGAAAACTTTAATACCTGTAATTCTACGAACAGTACCAGGCAAACTTATAATGACCGGGAATGAGTAATAGTATTATGTTAATACTTTTACCACAAGCACAGACCTACTTCAAGTTTGTTTTCCAAAGAGAAGCCAAACAAAGTTGCACAAGAATTGAAGCAAGAATAACAATGAATGTGGATATCTTGAAAACGAGCTCACAAAATGTATACTGTATACTGTATAGCCATAGAGAGCGTGCATTTTATGTGAAAACTATAAGGATATTAGGTCACCCGGTCAATTACACGTACGATGCAGGCCTTTGTAATGCAGAGCTGGATCAAACGTTTGTAACATTGCTCAAACATTTGTTCATACGTCACAACTTTACGTTTTTAATGGTGGAAGCTCACGCTTAAGCTAGTCGGGAAGGCGCCGCGCACTGCGGTATCCTGACCACGCATGCGTGACTGGAACAGACTAAATGCAACTTTGAGACTATGCATTAAGATATGGTTTTGTTTTGACGTTTTGCAAAAATGTCGCTGAAAGTAATTTGCTCTGAAGAGTCCGGGTAAACTCACTGAATGCAGCGTTCGGTAAACTCTTGAAGTTGTTTTTGTATATAAACTAAAATATAATAGAAAGGAGTTCTTAAAGTGTTTTATTTTGTGATTTCAACCGTAGTGTGTTTTTAATTATTGCTCTTCATCGTATAATTGAAATATCGTGTGGATGATATATAACGATCTGATTTTACACCTATTTTACCAAACAACCTTGAAAATACTCCATAACCCTTAATGATCGAAACGATAAAATGCTTTTAAGTTAAACATGAACTTCTATATGAATCATAACTTTAGTAAGTCTATAATAATAGTTGCTGACTAAAGTTGATATCATCATAAGAAACTAGTCATCATAATTTTACTCAAGAAAGTTGTGCAAAAAGTTGTAATTGCTTTTTAATTTAACAATATTGATCAATCGTTAAGTATTAAATTCACTGAATTAAAACTTTGTTTTAACATAATAAAAATTGTTTTATTTTGAAACAACAAAAAACTCCCGCTGAAACAACTTCTTACAAAATTTGAAAGATTTATAAAAATAATATTACAACTGAAGTCTCGTAATACTCTTTGCTATTGATCTTTTAAAAGGTGTGCAATTGCATTATACTATGCACTACATTATGATTTAAAAAATATGTATATAGAGCATTTTAACGATTCTCAAAATAGCTATCAGCTATCCTTGCTATTCAGCATCTTTCAAGGTCTTTATTTCATCACAATACATCGCCCATACAGTAATTACTGAGCTTCGAGATTTTAATTTCAACCACATTCTTTGTTTGGATTTTAAAATTTCCAAATATGTTCTGCGTTTTAAATAAGCGGTATTGTTATTACTACAATACGCAATGATTAAACTGGCTGGGATTTTAAGAGCGTGACTCACGCACTACATTTTTAATAATTATTTGGGGTATAATAATTTTCAACTAGCTTGGTTCGCCACTAATTAAACCCTGCACTAAACAATGCACGATTCAAACAGCGGTTTGTGAAATTTTAATCGTGTAGCCCGTTTCGATTATGAACGCATTCAACTGTTTCCGTAAAATTTTCGTAGTTTGTATTGGCCCTAACGCCTTCTTAGCAGCATGATTGATGAGGCAATTTACTCAGTTTTTTGTAAATCAGCAGAAAATAATGATATTAAAAACACTCAGTTGCCGTATTCGTAACATGATTACGACTTTTGACAGGTATTTTTCTGCTTTTCGCCGGTGGCGAGGTAAATTACCCAAATATGCTTAACATTTTTAGCTAATTATTTTGTACACAAATAAACTTA
Organism: Colias croceus; assembly: GCF_905220415.1. Classification (NCBI taxonomy): domain Eukaryota; kingdom Metazoa; phylum Arthropoda; class Insecta; order Lepidoptera; family Pieridae; genus Colias; species Colias croceus. The sequence goes on along the minus strand of NC_059543.1, from coordinate 4,549,266 downwards.
TGCAGTAGGGTTTCAAATTGGGGGCTTACATCTACATTTCTTTAACGCTATTCAAGGTTTGGTAAATTATAATAGAGCTGTAATAATATTACTGGGCATAATTATATAATTAAGGGTTATTATTACTTTTTCCTTCACTGTAACGTTAGTATTCAAAAGAACTGAATATATTACTAGACATTAATATTAATCAAGAACATAATGGAATGACGAGGACCTTCCAGAATTATAATTTAAAGTTTCTATCGAATATTGCAAATAGTTGGAAGGTTCTCGAAGGATGCCACGTGACTTAATTTGCGGTTGCTTCATAAACTTAACCCTTTCCAACCTTACTATAAAATATTACTTCTCTTATTTAATGGAGAAAATATACAAGAAAATATACAGTCACATTCTAAGCGTCGTATGATGAAATTATTATTTTACTAGCGGTCCACCCCGGCTTCGCCCGTGGTACATTTTTACGTTTTCTCTCCATAAGAACTATCCTCGTACTTCAAGAAATGTAATAAAAAAAGAATTAACGAAATCGGTTCAGTTGTTCTCGAGTTATGCGCTTACCAACACATTTTGCGATTCATTTTTATATTATAGATTATTGAAAATATTTATAAGAGCAAAATTTATTTTAAAATTAAGAATTTGTTTCACTTCAGACGTCAGCGTACCAAGAAAAGTTTAAGTTTTGTTGACCAAGATTTCTGATTTATGTTGTTTGATTTATTAGAGGGTGAAAGGTTTATGACACAGTTCTCCGGTTGCAGTTTTCCGCCGAAATACAATAAGTTTGATTTTCCATAATTTTTGAAGAGAAACTTCTTTAGGCGCGTTGAGAGTAAAATTTCAGGGTCGAGTTATAGCAACTTTGTCACGTCATGGAGTAAGCCGACGATTTTATTATCTTTGAAGCTTGCCAAAGTAGTTTCACTTCTGTCATGTGTCTGCTCGGCACAGACCCTTTATTTGATAAGAACTGCCAGTGGTTTTTGTTGTGAAAAATTAACAAACAGCATAGAAGGAAAGGGTTAAATATTATTTGAAACTAGTCTATTGAAGAGATGCCTTTGTGGAGTTTGGACATTAATGAACTACCTAGTATTAGTTTTATTACTATAAACTACTGTCTGGTATAACTACAAGGTCATAATAACCATCAAACGAATTGATAATGAATCAGTATACTTTAGTAGTTTTTATGTTACAAAGGATTGATGTATTAAATTGATTGTATAATGTATGAGCAATTACTATGAATTCATAACTTGTTATGAATAAAAAATAGATGGTCGAAAAACTTTATCTACAATACTCTCAATACAGCCAATAAATAAAAATATTTGTAAAGGTTAATACTATATTTTTAATAAATGTTTATAAATGTTATGATAGCATACCTATTATGTTAAAATATAATAATATACAGTGCTATGTACAATAATATACTATTTATGAATAGTAGAATGTTACGTTTTAACAACGTAATAAAGCATTGGAAAAATGTTTCATACTTTTTAAGCTCGTAGCACTTTAAAGATTACGAGAATATTAGAAGAAACTTATTTTTATTTATTATTTTTCACGATCTCTATTAGCTTTGATGAAGCTCGCCGAACTACAACTACAACAGTAAATGTTAAGTGTGTTAAGTATTATCTACGAATCTATTCATTATATTCTCCTTTTTTACTCTCTACAATCTTTGAAATAAAACTGCATTTTTTTTCGTAATTAATATTTTATACTCAACCGTTCTTTTCTTTTCCGATTGATTTCCTTTTTTATAAAAAAACAACTATTAAATTGGAAAATACTTTGTACATACTGCAGACAATAGAAAAAATAACTAATATTTAATTTTTGAGGAGTATATTTGAAATATTATAAATTATAATATAACTTTTTTCACATTTACTCTAATATCTAGTAGGAAGGGTGTACATGCCATATTTTAGAGAGTTGATTTTGAATTTTGTACGGATTTCATAATGCAAGTTTCCCACACTCATATTATCTGCAAGAGCCCATTTCATACAAGCACTTATTGTATTAATAGAAATATAGCAGAAACACTTGCTTTTTGAGGCGATAACAACAACAACAATTTTCTGCATGCAGCATGCGGGACAATCCCACATCCGGGATGAATATGATAATATTAAAACATCCTAAATACTAATAATTATCATTACAATATAATTTTAATAACACAATATGTAGGTATTTATAGTGTTTTATGAAAAGTGATAAAAAGACTTTGGTGTGTCGCGCGAACTGTTCAACACGCGAAAATATAATTATTATCATTTATTTTTCTTAACATTAGGTACTTTTTTTTACTCAATTATATTTACGTATATTTTCTAAGACCCTTTCGTACCATAAACACTACATAAAGAAAAATTATTGTGATAAAGATGGGCTTAATTCGGTAAATTTAATTCTGTGAATTAGTCGAAGCGCTCTCAAGGTTCGCGCTTAGCTACCCATTTGTTGATTAAATTTTATACTCCTACACTAATAATATAAAGCTAGAGTTTGTTTCTCTGTTTGAACGTGCTCATCTCGGGAAATATTGAAACGATTTCAAAAATTAATTTACAATTGAGTACCTATACACTTGATCCCTGAATGTCTATAGGCTATATTATAATATGTATGAAGTGAAAGCGAAACCGAGGCAGACTGCTAGTTTGCTACATACAAATTTCACCTAAATATATTTTCCATGTACAGGGTTGGCATGTGACGGGGGCGCAGCGGGCGGCATGCGGGCCGAGCGCTGTCGGCGGGCGACGCTCGCCGCGCTCACGGCGCTGCTGGCACTCGCGCCCTCACTGGCGGAGCAAGATGTTACTACTACCGCTACCTTCGGTAACTATGATCTACTTTCTATAATGAAATTTAGATGTACATACAAAAGTCGAATTTGGTACTCGCCGGCCGCTACGCCGCATGTTCGCTTCGCTCGTTCGTGCGGTGCTTCAGAGTCAATTAAAGTGCTCGTCGTTTCACCTCTCGATCAAGCACCTCAACTCTCCTCTTCAGCACGACAAATAATTGTGAAAAATTATTTGTTTAAAGAGCGATTTATGTATTTGCAACATATTATATAGGTATAAGGTAAGTATGCGTGAAGGCTAAACAAATAACTGATGAATATAAGAAATAATTCAGCCACTATTATAAAAAGCTTGTTATTGCCTAAATACCTTTATTATCTCTATAGTACATTTTCGATATGTGATAATTACGCTGTACAATCTTTATTGTAAGCGTCTTGGCACACAGCGTGAATGCTTTAGATAAGAGCTTATTGCCTTGTGACATTTGGTTCTTCTTCGCTTTAATATTGTTATTTGTGTTATCTTATTTTCAGCACATGTTCCAATTTTTCACCATCTTATTATTTGCAAACATAATAATATTATAATTTGTATTATTTTTAGTACGTGTACCTTTACGTAAAATTTCATCTTTCAATGTTTGTGGGAGTAATTTAGCTTTCTGTTATAAATGTAATTGCATTCGGTAGTCGGTCAATTTTTTCACAGTTACAGATAGGTTCAATTAAAATTTGGCAAAGCCAACATAGGTCGACGGGCCAAAATGAAAAACAACAGTTTGTTATTTTCTGGTCTGTGGACATTACGGTATTCTCGGGCTTAAATTTATTGGGTTTCTCTATAAAGGTGCGGTTTGTGCGCAATCCCTGACAATGTCAATTCTAGCAATTTCTTCAGAAACTTTTGCAATGTGGCTCACCGAGAAAGACGTCTTATAAAATATTATGTCTTTATCACTCGTCTTTTCAAATACATTTGATATTAAATAACATTATTTCTTTAGAAAATTTCGCAATGTGGCTCACCAAGAAATATGTTTTATAAATGTTTTTATCACTCCTATTTGAGTTTTTAAAAACATTGCAGAAATGTAAAACAACAGCGCAGAAATATTTTAATAAAATTCTCGGATCAGTTTTCTCGTTAATTGAACCCGAATGCTTGCATGTTCATTTTAATGAATTAATGCGATCTGTGCTGCATGCATTTTAATGACTCAGTTGTTCACATGCATTAAAATAAAATTATTTTAAACGACTCCATTGTGATTTTAATGTGGTAGCAATTTCTTATAAAATCTTCACTTTGTCTACTTCAACATGTTTATGCTTCCACATACTTGTTTGTTTTGTGATTTTGTACTTCTTCTTTTCTAGTTCCTACATGAAACCATTCCCATTATAGTAATTATAATGAATTAAATATTTTAAAACAGTAACAGATTTAAACAAAACTTTAAACGTGATTTATACTTGTACTCCTAAACTGTTTGTACGGGTGAAAATATTCCAAATTTTGTTTACAGAAACATTTTTAACTGGCGCTAGTTACACGCCGCATAAACGTCAGACAGTGTTTAATATAATTTCTAAAACATTTCAGATCCTTCGAAGCGGGGTAAGATGATGTACGGGGACACATGTTCCACGGTGATGGAGTGTGGGTACCCGGACTCCGTGTGCGACGAGGTGCATAAGATCTGCCGGTGTCATCCTGATGTGCCAGTTACTAACCATGTTGATAAGTGTGGCAAACGTAAGTAAATTTAACGTTATTTTTCTTGCATCTTCTTTCTGCTTTCTTTCTTTCTTCTTATTTATGAACTTTTCATATTATGTTCCCTCCGATGTTCCAGTAATTATTACCCATGTGGATAATTGTGTAATACGTTAGCGAATTAAGTCTTCTTATTCGTTCTTTCTTGTCCCATCGTCCTAAAATCATCCTTTCTTTTTCCTTTGATTCTTCTATCTTTTTTTTATACATGATAGGCAGGCGTTTGACCACTATCCCGCCTGATTTAAAGCGGTGATGAGATATATAAAGGAGCACGTCTGCCTAGAAGAAGCCTATTCACTCTAGACTTGAAGAGCTGCAGATTATAATTGTCCGGGAATACCGACGATGGAAGAGAATTCCACACCTTCGCAGTTCGAATAAAAAATGCATTCGCATAACACTAAGTGCGTGTGTGCGGTATATCGACTGTGAAGGGATGGAGTTCCATTCTACGCCTAAATGTTATCTAGATAGTTAGATAGATAGATAGATAGATATCTATCTATCTGCTTTGTTTGTTTCTTTTTTCTGCTTCATTGTTATTTCTTCCTTGAGGAAATAACTTCCATGTGTTCCTATTTTTAGATTCTTTTTGGATAATGGCGTTACAATTATTTGGGCAAGCCATTATTTATTTACGCTACCCTGTGTCAAAGTATGTTTCTGATCCTAATATGGAGGAGGATGGTTGATGTTTTCTTTAATCTATTTTTAGTTGTTGCTATATCTATATAGCTATATCTGTACGAACGTACGTACCTGTAAGACGTACACGACGTACGTTTTACTTACAAATTGAAATTTGTTAAGCCATAATCATGTTTACTTTGTAACAACTTTGAATAACAAATGTACGTTTAGAAAACTATTCATAAAAGTTTTTTTTTCTGGAAGATTGGGGCAGGCAATAGTCTTTTGGGCTAGATAAAGGACAATACATGAAATTCAATATGAACATAAATGATGAATATTAGATTAGATAAATTACATTGAAAAAAAGGCTGTGCAAGGAAATTAGTATCTGATTTCACCAAGTCATCATAGAAAAATATCATATTAAATACATGACTTTAATTAATGATGTACCTATATCTTGGTCATGTTTTAGCTCAGTATATCTTTTTCCGACATCTCCTTAGAGACTAACATAGCTTGTTAGTTGTTACATTAGTTCACTGACCTGCGAAGGGGGTAAAACGCCGCAGGTTTTCAGTTTCACTCTAATTAAAACTGTTGGCTTCCAGCTCTTTAATGGAAAAATAATAATAAACGTAAGATAAACTGCCCTTCACGTCCCAAAATGTTGAAAAACTGGAACAGCACGAATATTAAAAACGTTTTCAAATTTGTTTTATAGTAACGGAGAAGATAACAAACTTATAAACTTATAATTTCATCTTTCTATGACTTAAATTATTATTAACTCAGCCCCCGGAATCACAGACACAGTAGAAAATCTATTGTGTCGAGGTCAGATCGGGCCGCTCGAGGCTCAATAGGTTATACAGTATAGGACTATTACCTATACAATATTTGTATGTTCGTTGATCGTGATAATTACGGTATTAGCGATAACAAAGATTCATCTTTATACAGAACTATCTGACAAAGTACACAAACTAAGAATCAAAAATAATCAATGTTGGACTAAATGTTTTTGTTCGGGCTTTTGATCAATGTATCCGAACATTGTTTGAGTTGTGTAGAGGGTTGTCAAATATATCAGATTTCGGGTCCAAATTGGATAAATGGAGCCACACCAGGAACTTTCTGTCTCAAATCCATTAGGATAGTTTACAGTTCAAACTTTATCTACACTAATATTATAAAGAGGAAAACTTTGTGTGTTTGTTTGATTGTAATGAATAGGCTCATAAACTACTGGACCGATTTTGATGAAATTTGGCACAGACAATCTTTAGATCCTGAGGAAGAACATAGGCTACCTTTTATTGCGAAATATGTACCACGGGCGAAGCCGGGGCGGACCGCTAGTTTGTTATAATGCTATAAGTATATTGTTGAACTTTTTCCAATTGGTACACGATTTTTAATTCAATTTCATTCAAACAGCCGGTATATTCAACCTAGTACAAACTGGTTTAAACCTAGATAAATATCTAATTTCATCCTTTTGTAATATTATTGATATATGTTTTGTGATTTAGTAAGTAATTTGTTGTAAGTATCTTAGTTTATGTGTTCATTAATTCAATATCAAGAAACAATTTAAATAAGATATTGCACAATTAGTTCCGACTATCGTAAACACTGCAATGCAGTCTACGAAAACAATGCATAATATTATATTTAAAATAGTTCTTGTTTTCGACAGATTTAGTATTTTTAATGTAGCAGGGATAATTTATGAAATGATCGTTTACGTTTATTTTTGTCCAATTTCAAACGAAAAGAATTCTTACTTTCTGTTTATTTTTGTTTGAAATTGGACAAAAATAAATTCAGCTATCAACTTACATTTTCCTTTCCCTTGCATTCTTATACTGCCAGTCGCATTTAGTACATACAATATTTATAGAGGAAAACGTAAAAAAAACAAGGAAACCTCAGGTGAGCAATTGCATATACAGTTGAAGTCGAACCCCAAATAAATAATTCAATTCAAGTTGGAAAAGGCGAAGCCAAATATGTTTCTAAATAATAGAGGTACTCTAGTGGGACCATTTTTATTTCAAAAAAGGTAAAATGATAGAATTGTCATACGTAAAAATAATGTAACCCTGCACGTCTATAGAATATTAGGTTGTATTTTAGCTTTCCACCCGCGACTTCACTCGCGTTGTGTAAGCCTTAACAAATTATATACTTACTAAAACCTTCCTCTTGAATCACTCCATCTTATAAAAACAACGCTTCAAAATTATTTGACTAATTTTTAAGATTTAAGCATACGGAACGGACAGACAATTTAATACTATGCAGCGATGAAGCATTTTAAACAGCCACGTAGATTCTGAAGATTTATATTTGCTCAATATTTTCTAGTAGGAAGTCACAAAAAAAACCCCCAATCCAGGCTGTATTGTGTATAATAATCTCATGATATTCCAGAAGAACCAAAACGTATTTAGTACATTGTGAAAAGCAATACGAATATAAATCTATGAGTAATTTATGTGGTTGTTGCTATTCAATCGTGAATAGAGTGCTTCTACTGATAGCGTAAATGCTAATAGATCATTTTCGACGCAATGCACGTATAAGTTGAAAACATTTCTTTTGATTGTATCAGCTTTTTCTATACAAGTTTTGTAGACCGTAAATCTATTAGATTATGTTCTGGCTAATGAAAGCAGGATTATATTCTTTCGTGGTACTAATGAAAAACATAAAAGAAAAGAATATCTACGTTATACAGTAAATAGAAGTTATGAAAAATTAATAGTTATTGAGCAACTTACATTTTATTGACCTCTATAATTTTTATGCTAATGGTTGGATATCGCTGAAGCTTGCAATGCTTTCAACTTTCCTTTAAGTTAATACGTCACATGGTAATAAAGATAACGAAGTTAACAATAATTTTATAAAATTTGTGTACAATAAAATACATTCTGTATTATGAAAATGGCAAAAACAGTCTTTAACTAAATTCTACGTTAAAGTTTTCGCTCTGAAGACGTGATACCATTATAATTCACGTCAGTTCTAACTTTAAATTTCATATAACTCCTTCTTTCTCTTGACGTATCCGCAATTTTACATACAAATTGCAAAGTATCTTGTTATTATCACGAGTAAAGTTTTTCTGGATATTTCAGTAATATACGTAAGAAGCCTTTAATTTTCACGTTATTCTCATAACTCCAAAATTTAATTATGATATTTTGATTACTTAGAAGTTATTTTGAATTTAGATTGATGTTTATATGATCGAAACTCTTGTACGAGGGATCGTATGGAGTCAGATATTTTAAAATTCAACCTTCGTCTTCACATGTCTCACATAGACAATCCCGAATAACTCACAAATAAATTTACATTGTTTATGAAAGGTTATAATTAATGAAAAGTATCTGGGATAAATTATTTGATTTGATTGATTGTGGAATTGATAAGTAAGTTAGCCTTAATACATAACATACATGACATTACATGACATTACATAGTCTTTAAATAGCTCAAACACACTATTTAAAGGCTAAAGATGACTCGGCACGCCTGCATAATTAAAAATAGAAAGCATAGTATGCAATAAAGCAATTTCCTTTGTTTGCGTTAGTATATAATATTAATTTTCACGGCCCAAGGGACGTGACTGCATTGGATCGATGAGCCCCAAAGTTTGAAATCGCGTGTCGTCACCACCAGCGTTTGGACAATTAATTACATGCACAGGGCTGTATACTGGAAATGCATTATAGTGTTGTACACGTAATTATGCTATTAATTTAGCTATTAAAATAAACAAATAGAGGAAAAACTAAAATTGGCTCACGTTCGCTTGAACTCCATAATATGCATGACGTATTGAATATTTTTTTTTTTAGTCACTACGTCATGCATTTAAGACACTAAAGTTATTATCTATAGGGTCGTTTTTACCTTAATGGAATACTTTAACTCGTAAGCCTCTTCTCGCGAACATTTTGATAGCCTTATTTCTCTGAAAATATCCAATTTTCTGCGCTGTTTCCCTAATTTTTCACTTCATAAGAGGCTTGACAAATTATAAGAAAGTTGAATGAAATGCGTAGATTGTGCACAAGTTAAGTCGTAAAAGTAAATAGAGAAGTTTTTATACATTTTAATATATAAAATATAAATTACGAAATCATAACTCTGTTCTTTCAAGATAAATTTTCAGTAGAATCAGCTATAATTTCTGATCGAAATACATATTTTAAACTTCGTTTTTTATGTTATAAATAGCTAACTATACTTTGCTACGCTTCACTGTGGCATATTGTTGTTTCATGCATGAGTAATGAAGAAAATATAAAAACTTTTAAAGGATGAAAAAGGTTGCATGTATCGTGAAAAAATTGGATTAATCGACACAAAACTTTTTGAATTAAGTTCTTATATAGGTATAATTTTGAAGCTTACAAAAGCGATTTACGCCCGCGACTTGCTTCACATTTTTATAGTTATCGCGTGATAAATCGACATTTCTTGTCTGTGTCTTTGATTGAAATTACATCAAAATCAATTTCGACAAAAAAGACATTTTTCTTGAATTCTTAACGCGATTTATACAAATATTTTATCATTAAATATCACATTTAATGAATATAGTACTAAAATCAAAAACACTATAAAATCTACATCAATTTATTGGTTAAGGCTTACCTAAATGCCTAATACCCAGACAGACTTACTCTCTCATCAATTACAATAGTAAGACCTCTATTTTAAAAGTATAAGTATCTAAATACAATTTTCTTAATAATTTCAGCTGCGGGAATCAACGAGACCTGTTCATTTAATGAACAATGCGAAGATGTTGTTTTCAAAACAGAATGTCGGAACGAGCGGTGCGTCTGCAAGTATGAGTTGGTCGCAGAGGTGTCCGTGGACGGGGGAATTGTTTGCAATCGTAAGTAATTATAATTTATCGTTAATAACTACATAGTATAGAACAAAGTCGCTTTCTCTGTCCCTATGTCCATTTGTATGCTTAAATCTTGATTTTGATGCGGTTTTTTTAATAGATAGTGATTCAAGAGGAAGGTTTTAGTATATAATTTACTTATTAGGTTTTAGACAAAGCGGGCGAAGCCGCGGGCGGTAAGCAAGTAATAACTAATAAGATATTAAAGTGAGAGTGGTGCAGCTTCTGGGCAATATTTGTAATCTGTAAGATAAAATGGCTTATAATGCATAATTAATAATGTGTTTATCATCAAATATCTAATGACGTTGCCAGCAAGCCGTTCCTGTTTCAGGAAATATCTCAGAAATTGTGAATCCTGAATTTTTTAAATGTCATACTTACAGGGATAGTGAGTGTTATAAAAATGGACGATTTATTAACATCGATTAGTGATATTAGTGATAGAGGAATAGGTAATACATTAAATTGTAATACTTACACAAAATTAATACCAACTTTTATAATGATTTCAGCCGAAAAAGAAGTAGAAATCTCGACCAAAACCTTGGACCCGGCAATGATAGGCGTGTTGGTTGGCATGGCTCTGATGTTCGTCATCATCTGTGTTGTTTTGCGTTTGTTTAGCAGGTTAGTTATAACCAAGAATATTAATTAAATCTCCTTAGAAAAACATCATTGTCAATACTGCTAATATTTGCCCGACACTGATAACAAATTATTAACAAATAAATTATAGTTATAAGGTTTTTTTTGTTTTTATGCAAATTATTACGCAATGAATAATGATTAAATATAATTTATGGGGATGGATCAAACTAATGCATTTCACTTGTAATTTCAGACAAGTTAAATGCATTAGTTTGATCCATACATATTACAACAAATAAAAAATAAAAAGATTGATCCAATTTGTAGTGAATTCTGCTTAACTTAAACGATTTATACAACACATGGTCTTAATATATAATATTATTTAAAATAATAAAAAATTTGATAAAATCTTTCAGAGCACGATGGAGGGAAAATAGAACCATCTTCAACACGCCCAATCCTCGATTGATGAATGTGTCTCTACTCCGAGATTCCAAACTTTTGCATTCGCAGGTAAACTTCATGTGACTTTCAGTAAATTAAAATTATTATTTTTGAATAAATAGATAACATACATAACATAGTAAAGTGTCCGGAAATATCATCAAATAATTGTGGTTTTGCGGCTTAAGCAAAGGACTAAATTATAATCACTTTTGTAGAGTAGTTTTTACACTTTCTTTTCGATTCAATTAAATAAAAAGTGGCCATTTAGCTTGTTTATCATGTATTTAACAAATTGCGTCTAGAACAGCTATATAGTTTGTGCGTGTTTTAGATGCTATCGATCGCCACTGTGGCGGGTAGTGAACAAGTAATTGTTGTGTACAATTTGACGCACAATACTAGATGGCGCTATATAAAAAAAAAATATTTAAAAATCACAGCACACATTATCTTTTAATAAAACTTTTACGGTTTTATAAACAATACAACACTTTAGTATGATGGTATTTTAGGGAACATTTTTTTTTATTTATTTTTTTGATATTTCTTAAAACGTATGGCAACGGAAAGCGGAAAAATTTTGATAACATTGATGAATTTTGTAATCAGCAAATTCTATCACCGTATCTGAATTCTAATTAATTTACCACACGATATAAATTTCTAAATAATTTACAATAAAAAAATTTGATAAATATTTAGGATCGTCGTGGATCTCGAGTAAGCGTTCGACCCCCTTCACGACAAGCGAGTCAACAAGAACTCAGACCACACTCACCAAGTCCAGGTAACAATTAAGTAATTATGATTCTATACTAATTATTCCTTCTGTTCTCGATGTTTCCCTATTTTCATCTTGCTGTATGCTTCAACGCCTTAAATGTTAGCCCCTTACGTGCCCTTACTAGATATTGCTGTTGTGTTATTAGAAGATACAAAAATTATGAACAAAGTCTAGATATTATATAATGAATAGTTAAAAATAAATTGGAATAGTTGTAGAGTGCTTAGTAATATAGAGATTTACTTAAAAAGAGAAAAAGTAAATAGCTTCATATAAAAATAGATGACGAGTGTTAAAAAATGGTTCTTGTGATTTTTCTAGAACAGTGTCAGTTTTAAAGTTACAATTGTTTAGTTTTAATTGCCATAATATATTAACAGTTAAAGCAAAATGTGGTAGAGAATGTAATTGTAAATTAAAATTATTTAAAATGACGATATACATACTCAATTCTCTTCCGCTGCCTTTCATTTCTAATAATTACCTTGTTCGCTTTGCTCAGTACATGTATTCCTTCTTTGTCTAACCGCACCTTTCTCTTTCTTTCTCCAACACTATTGGCGATCATTGGTGTCATTATGAAATTCATACATTATTTCATCTACCAACAGCACGCCCTCACCAAAGCCATCAGCTACACCGAAAACACTCAGGTTACTTTGAAATATATTAAAACTTTTGGCTTCTTAATAGAGACAATTTTGCTAGACACATAGACAGGCATGGAGAGGTAGATGTGCAAGAGTGCATACACATACAAATTTGAAGCTTCTCTAAGATAAGTATTATTTTCACTGATTGAATTAACGCAGAATCAAAATTCAGTTGAGGCCGAATCCATACTTTGTTAAAGATAATTTCGAAGTATTACAGAAATTTTAGTTATACTACCTATCGACTGGCATGTTAACACAAATATGTAGGTAGGTAGCAACTTTTTCAAATAATAAAGTATTGATTTACTTAGTGCTCGTTCTGAAATTTTGATTGATAATATGAAATGTATGATAAAACTTAGACAAGTAGAAAAATCACATATTTATCCACTATTGTAAAATGACTTTTCTCTTTAAATTAAATTTGTCTGGTAACATATAGCTTCAATAATAATTTTTCTAGGATACAACTATGACTGCCAACTGAAATTGCTTGCTTTATAGACTAATCTTATGATCTAAAAATAGAGAATAAAATTACTAGAAAACATGTAAATAGTAGGAAAGTAAAAACTGCAAGGATAACACTGCATGATAAGGTTTTCTTTTTGAACATTTTGAAGTTTTGGCATGAACTGGTACGAATGTTATGTAATGTGTATTAACATGATGGTTTTCTAAAATAGGTTCTCGGCGGGGATCGAAGGCCAGCAGTGGTCACTCTGGTACCTCTTTGAGATCTGCCACGCTTCGTTCGCCGAATGCTCCGGGGCCGACATCGGTCACTGTCGAAATACGCCCCCCGGACGCGTAAACCTTAGTATAATAAACACAATTTATACAACAATTCGAAGTTTATTACAAACACTTAGTACAAACTGCTAATCGCAATAATGAAATGATGTCGTACACATCAATTTATTAAAATATATGTCCATGATATTCAATGTTTGTGATAAAATTTATCAGATGCTTAAATTTATATAAAGCTATTTAAATGTGTCTCTAAAATTAAGATTTGCATCCGTAGCAATAATATCTGCACTGATAATGACTCGATGAATCAGCTCTATAAAGTGCCTCTAAAGAAAAGCTTAAAGTCTCTGATAAATATGATACAAAATAAGATTTAGCACACAATAATATAAATAAAGTATTTAATAAATTATTATAAACACATTTACAATTTAAATATCACTTTATAAGTATGCGTAGAGCACGAACATATTATCCGATGGTATTATAGAATTAGATTAATGTTTTAGCTTTTTTAGCGTAAAGGTTATCGCTTTTTAGCATTTTACGTAGTTAAATATAATTATAGTTTGAATAAAGTCTATTATTAGTTAATAGGATAAAAATATTTAAGTACCAGAAATATGAATCTTTGAATCTCTCATAAGTGTACGCTAGATTTTGTGACATGCCTTAGAGTTCTATATTTAGCTCACGGTTACTCGTGGATACATAGATCTTTACTAATTTATGGGGACCACCTCCTTTCAGGAGTGATCTGAATTTTACTTTTTGTGGAATGAATTCGATCGAAATAGAGAAAGCTGCTATCCGCTTTCAAACGTAGAATAATAATAGATAATAAATTTAAATTAGAATGTTTTGAAATAGTGTGGGAGAGTTGTGATCGATGGTAAGGGTTTAGTCTTTTCTTCAATCTCTCTACTTTTAATGTAATGTGTAAAATTGGGGAAATTTACACATCGTAAGATAAGGCTTTGTTGCACATTGGGAGCTTAGAAAAATTCGCAGACGCACAAGCGACTTTGAAAACAAATTAGATATTTATTGTAATGAATATTTTTAATGAACTTGAACTGATAAATGTGGAACATCGTGTCATCGCGTACGGCCGATGCGTCAATAAGGGGAAGAATTGACATATCGGCCGTACATATAAATCATAAATTCATTTTGGTAATAAAATAATAAGCTAGATGTACCTTTATAATATGCTCACAATAAAATTATATACTTCGAACACTGTGCTAGTTATATATCTACGAAATGCTATGATTTACTTATATAAACTTTTATTATACTTCTGAAACGTGTTTTATTTAATCAGTAAGAATCTTATCCCTTTTATTCACTTAAATAAAGAACAAAGACAGAATAACGAAATGTAAGTATATTATACGTATTATGCTGCAGGTAAAATAAAAGCGAAGTAAGAAACAAATACGAGCCAATAACAATATTCAAATAATAATTACTGTACAGATTTAAGGACTCAAATGGAAAAGGCTCTTTAATGATTTGGAACCATTTTATTTATTAAGGGGGATATGTTTTTGCGGGTTGTAATATGTAAAATAATTTGTAAACGAGATGTATGTAGCAATCACATATTTAACATTCCGAGAAAGTTGCTAGTAACTCATAGCTGTGATATTAAATAAATCTCAGTTATACCTATAATACTAATATGATTGTGACAATGTGTTTGTTTGTTTGTCTTTTTTTACGATGCAAGGCTGATTTCGTGATTTTTATATCTGGAAATAGGTCGGGAGGCTAGAGAATGGTGAAGGCTACTTTTTACTACTGTAAGATCATAAATTGAAAAGAAGCTGAAGGTAAATAATTATAAAAAGGAAATAAAAAATAATATCGACGAGATTTATTATATAATAATACCAAAGCGGTCCTATAACTAGTTTTAAAAATAATACGTACTTAATACTAACTTCGCCCAAAATAGTAGATAATAGTATAATTTTCTACCTAAAGATTATACTATTTAATATACGTTGATCGTAAAGGTTATTTAAAAACTGTAGCCTTTTAACGAAAAACAATTTCCCAAATGACTTTGAAAGCACTCGCCTTTCATAAATCACTTTTGCAAATGAGTATTTTATTGGCCATAAAATATCATTGCAGAACTTAAACGGTAGCGTTCAATTAGTGGAATAGATTTTAATTTCTTTCGTATTAAAAAGTTATGAAATATATACAAAACATCGTTCTTATTGGCTTAAGAATAAGAGCAGTTTTTGAATGAATTTTGTCACAAAAACGTTAATTACATAATTGTAATAGGTGACTCTTTCATCGTTTTGTAACAGCGACAAGGCGGGAAAAGTTTAATTAGTCTTATCCAATAATTATAACGCTCGGTTAATAAGTACAGTCAAGAACAGGAGCAGATAACTTCTACTACGAATTACTGTTGATGAAAAATAAAGGTTTAAAATGGAATTATTTAAAGCTCTCAGTGAAGATAAGTTAATTTATTCATTATATTATGTTTATCATTATAATATATTCTCATATAAACATATATTTTACGTTACGTTAATTAGAAGAACATTTATGTTCCACAAAAAGCTTTATTGAGATTTGCTCGCGATTTAATCTTCGAATTCAAGGGAATTTTATCTAAATATAACTCTATTACCGAATGGAATATTAGCTTTAAACAACAATTCGTACTAATAAATTCATTTTCAAAATGAATGTCATATTAATATCTCTGCGTTTATATAAACAACAATATTACATAATGTACGCCTGAATGAAACAACTTTTGCTCGCAATGATACGATCAAACGATATAAGACAATG
Organism: Colias croceus; assembly: GCF_905220415.1. Lineage (NCBI taxonomy): Eukaryota > Metazoa > Arthropoda > Insecta > Lepidoptera > Pieridae > Colias > Colias croceus. The sequence goes on along the minus strand of NC_059543.1, from coordinate 4,533,000 downwards.
TTTCAGTGAGAAATTGATTAAAAGTATCCTGTGTAAATATAAGAATAAACATACAGTAAATATGAAATTCGAAAACATTATCAAAAAACACATTAAAACCGTTGGGAAAAACAATGTTGTGGACGACATATTTACTTCGGCTTTATTTTACCAACAAATATTTGGACAGCAAATATTAGATCCTAATTGGACTTGGAAGAAATATTTCGTTCGCCAACTACTCATGTTGTTTCTGTTCATTTATGTTTTTTTAGGCACGTTACAATGTTTGAAAATAAATAACGATGCGGAATTGCTAGCCGAAGCCTGTTACACTATTATAATGATCGTAATATTTCCCGTAAAAATGGGGCTTTTTATAAAGAATAGGTTGATATTTCGCAGTCTCTACGTTTCTACAAAAACTACCCTTATAAATGTAATACGCAGCGATAGTAGTGTAGATATAAATGGTATACTAAGATATGGGAATAAAATTGTTTTAACATTATTTTGTATGGTTATAACGCCTTGTTGCGTATATGAGTTGACTACTTTATGGAATTACATATCTGGAAATCGAACACTACTTTCAAGATCGACAATGATTTTAATGCCAATGACTACGCCATACTTCGAAATCGCTTGGTTCTTACATACGATATTTTTATTTGAAATTAGCAGTACGATAATACTGGACATGTGGTTTGTAGTTTTGATCTATTTCATGTGCTCTGCTTTAAAGAGCTTAGCTAATATGTTAAAAATTGAGCAAAAACGTTATCAGGAGAGTAATGAAGACTATGCTGATCGATTGGAAAATGCGCTACGGACTTTTAACAGGACTCATTTGAAGTTGAACAAGTATGTATAACTTCATAATATTATATTTTAAATAATAAGTCTTGAGAGTTATATTAATTTATTAGCATCCTCAATTTTTAATTAGCAATAATTAATAAAACATTTCGTTATATTCTAATTAACTTTTTAATCCTTGATAATAATATGGTGAGGTGAAAATATCTAAAACCTATCAAGCATAAAGCGTGCTTCATAGGATGAATATAAAAACATTTTATATCTTTTCAAATAACATAAGGCTTTTTCTGGCCTGATTGAGTAACGCTTTATGTACTTACTTAAATACTAAATATGTAAGAGGATATTCATTTACAGGTTCTTGATAACATTATGTGAAATGTATAAAGTTTCCGCATTTATACCTTTATGCAATGCGGCTATCTGTATTTGTTTGATTTTGTTGCTCATGAGCAAGGTAAGTAATGTGGTAATTAAAGTTATTGATAAAGATCAACAATATTATATTTCGTCTAGAGTATAATATTATAATGATGTCTTACAGTAGGTATACAGTTTTAATTATTATCATAAATACAAAGAGTATATAATTTTTTACCTGTATCAGTGTACCATATTATGTATTGTTCACATAGGTACATACTACATTATTATGGTTTTGATATAATAATTAATAACTATAATATACCTAGTGGTAAGTACTAAGCCTTTGTTGAACTACCTTCATTACTTGCCTATTTTACAACGCAATAAGCGGATGTAAAATAATAATACACTCTATTGAAAATTAACGGCGAATTCGCCTACCCTTAACAATTTAATACGTTGTTATTATTTCAGGAAGTAAATTGGCGATTTGCGCCTCATATGCTGCCAATGTTTGCGGAAATTTTCGCTTACAACTGGTTTGGGGAACAGATTAAAACGAAGGTCGGTTTTCGAATTTACTGTATGAATATCGATATTAATTAAGTAATATTAATTGTATATTCTTGTTTGATATTACGCGAGCATACATTTAGAAATTAGCCTTATTAACGGATTTTAAATGTGATTTATTCATTTTATTATTAAACTAGCTTTCCGCCCGCGGCTTCGCCCGCCTTGACTAAAACCTAATAAATTATAAACATACTAAAACCTTCCTCTTCAACCACTCTATCTATTACAAAAACGCATCCAAATCCGTTGCGTAGTTTAAAAGATTTAAGCATATATAGGGACATAGGGACAGAGAAAGCGACTTTGTTTATGTAGGACGTTTCGTACAGTTTTTACAGCGAGTGTTGTTACGGTAAGTCTGTAATGAAGAATATAGTGAATAGATTGCGTTTAAAACCCGTTTAAAAATATTTTTTAAACTAATATTAATCCTGATTATCTAATACAGATGAACGATGTGCGGTTGGCATTATTATACTTCGATTGGACTAATTTAAAGGCTAAGGACAAGAAATCATACTATATTATAGTGACGTATATGACGAAAGATTTTGGTATCAAGACTATAAGTGGAAAGGATTTGTCTTTAATTACTATGACTGCTGTAAGTGTTGGGTTTAAATAATTTATTTTTCCGTGTTCATAACAAACTATATCCTCAAAAATTTTTAAAATGATCTGTAATATGTTGTCTAGATTTTTGATTTATTGCGTGAGAGTTTAAATTGATGATTGATTTTCTGTTTTCCTTCTTTAAAATCATTTAAAGTTAAACGAAGAGGAATTAAGAGTTACGACCAAAAGACAAGTTTAATAACCGATGGCGACAGATTGTTAAAAAACTTTGTATCCGTGTAATCCCATCCTGTTATATTTACCGACTATTCAATATGGCCGTATATATTTTTACATGAGTATAAATTATTGTGAAATTGTGAAATTTTATTATAACAATTATATTAAACGTTATTGAAAAATCTACTAATGTCCGATGATAAGAATTAGGAACAGGTGTTGCGTGTTAAAAATGTTTTCTATTTTTTCGGCCTTTTTGTCAAGTTTCATTGCCGTCCTAATCTGGTTTGTTACAACAAGCATTAAACTTTTAAATATTATGACGAATGGATAATGATTTTCTTGCAATTTACCGGAAAAAGCATTCACTGGACTTTTACTATAATGTATAATGTCAATTGTCGTATATACTGGACATTGGCGAAGTCCCTTTTTATTGGATGAAGCCATTATTTAAGAGAAGAAGAAGAAGAAAAGTCAATTGTCGTTTTATTTAGTTTATTACGCACTTTGTTTTCAGGTTTTAAAAATAAGTTACCAAGCATTTACAGTCCTCCAGACAATGGATGGATAAATGAAGAATTAGTAAATTTAAGTGAATTACGTAACGATGTTATTACTTGAACAAAATTAATAAAAAGCATATCAATTTCTTATTTCTGTTTCTTAATAATAATTGTTTCATAGCAAACCATTAAGCATTTTATTATCTGAAATAAATAAAGTGAAGTCCCGTGTCCCCTTAGTGGGGTAAGGGGCAGATACATCTGTTTCACTGATCGATTTTCTTTAGGAATAAAATATAAGCCACAAGTTAAAAAACCGTTAACACAAAAATGAAAGGGACACTTTGCATTGTGCTTAATTTGCATTTTTACATTCGTTTTGTTTCGGATATAGGTTTGTTTGCATAAAGCTCAAGTAATATTGATAAATTGAAACCATTCTGACATTAAGCTTCAATATGAAAAATTATGTGTTGGTCAGCGCAAAACTCGAGAAATGATGAACCGATTTCGTAAATTCTTTTATTATATAAAATGTATACATATGAACCACAAATGTGTTGGTAAGTGAAAATCTCGAAAAAGCTCGATTTAATTCAGCTTACCTAATTCTTAAAAGTATTTTTTAATACACAAGGAAGGTTCTTATGGAGTTAAATAAAAAAGGGCATTAGGGCAAAACAACTGTCTTTGTTGGGGCAGCTAGTAAGTATATGAATACAGATAGTTCCAAAAAAATAATGTATATTAAATAGATACAAGTTATCGAAGCTTACAAAAGTTTAATATTAATAATATATTCATATACGATAACATTTAACAATACTCTTCAGAAATAGATTTATCCATCTAATATTGAACATAACAAAGGGATTGAATATATCTGAAATCAGGATACCCTTTAGAAATGCTCACGTTTTGATAGCACGTGAGATTTTATATGAATACTAGTGAATCCCGTGGCGTTCTTTAACAAATGTCACAAGTCGTTATAAGTTTGTCTAATTGGAATATTATAATAATTAGAATATCTACTATCAATATTGAAATAAATTTTGTAATAATATTAGAAAATTAAAAGTTATTGGCTACTAGCGGTACGCCCCGGCTTCGCCCACGCAATCAAAAACCCGCATAGTTCCCGTTCCCGTGGGATTTCCGGGATCGCGACATTTTCCCCGGGTAAAAAGTAGCCCATGTCCTTTCTCGGGTATCAAAATATCTCCATACCAAATTTCATCAAAATTGGTTTAGTAGTTTAGGCGTGATCGAGTAACAGACATACAGACAGTGTTACTTTCGCATTTACATATAATATTAGTATGGATTACGTACTTCAGGCGTCGATAAGACGCATAAAAAAGATGCAACCTTGTTAACGAAGTGTATGTTTTTCTTACAATATAAAAAACTTTAAGTAAACAGTAATAAAACGTAGTCTAGTGGTACTTTAACCACATTATGTGAAGCATTAAAATGAACTAATATGCATTTATTCCAGTCAATATAATAATGCACAGATGCTAATAAATTGAAAGCAAACGTTCTACGGCCCGCATTGAGTATAAAAGGCTTGGTACCTTTCATGATATAGGTAGCTCACTGAACCGTATTTATTTGTAAAATTCTTTATCGTGCCTTTCCCTGATTTATGGATTCAATGTTTCATTCAATCCTTTATAACGACAGTGTAATGAGTGTTCCTCTTTATATGTTAAATATAGGTTGCGGGTTCAATAATGCTAAAATTGGATATCCGAATGGATTTAATATCGTCATATAAATTAAGATAGAAGTCAATAATATAATTGATAACCTACAAAGAGATGATAATATTTTGTTAGTGTAATGGATTGAACATAGATAATACGTATGATCTACAATATTATAAGTATGTTTTAAAACTGCATTGCATGTTATTATATCTGTATTTATAAATAAAAAGTTCCTATAATTGGCCTCAGCGCAATGATATAAATAGCCTTCCTCGATAAATTACTATCTAACAATGAAATAATTTTTCAAAACTGACCAGTGGTTCCTGAGATAAGCGCGTTTAAGCAAACAAGCAAACGAACTATTTAGCTTTATAATATGAGTAAATATTCATTAACCAGCGAAATATGCTTTATATTTTTAATTTTATCGTTAAAGTAGTATGAATTCAGTAATTTATAAGAATTGCACCTGCCGTTAATTGCAGTCACGCAGTAATAAATCAATTAATGTAAATTCTTTCATTTACTGCAAGTATACATACAAAAAAATAGTAATTACTTTCACACTAATTACTATTAAATTTTATCTTAAAAATAAGTGTTATTCAATATTCATTTTGAATATATGATACTATCTCTTAATCCTGGCTCTGTCTGGGGTGATTCTAAAAATATAGATTACTAGCGGTCCGCCCCGGCTTCGCCCGTAGTACATATTCACGTTTTCTCTACATAAGAACCATCCTTGTACTTCAAGGAATATAATAAAAAAAGCATTAAAGAAATCGGTTCAGCTGTTCTAAAGTTATGCGCTTACCAACACATTTTGGGATTCATTTTTATATTATAGATTTATCTTAAATATCTGGTAAATGGAATAAAGTCCTTAAAAATAAAAAAATCCATTTACTTAATACGTAAATATTTGCTACATCGTTTAGGGTAAACGCAGCTATCAACGACCCATCGAAAATCTGAAGGTATTACCGACCTATAAAAGTAATTCGAAATTTAAACGTTTCCAGAACTATTCTAGCTATAGGTAGGCAAAGTTATACACGAATGTATTACTTGAGCATCGTATACTTTAACGTTAGAGTGAGTAACTGAGCAAAAAAGAGTTAAAATGCGTAAGTTGCTGCGGGGTAGCGTGGAAGCAGGACGTGTCGTACTGTTCCGTTGTTCCTTCGGGTAAGTACTGTGAGTATCTTTTTAAGACATTTACAAACAAATGACATCTATACTTTAATTTATATTACTAAATGTCAATGCATTTAAGTGTCAACTTTTCATTTCTTACAACATTTTATTAATAAAAAGTAATTTGAAACGATAAAACTTAAAATTAAAATGGGACGGTGTTAGCTTCACCAGTTTAAGCCGCGGCAGGTATCAACGACCCGTAAGTCGGCAATGGCAGCAACGTAACTTTTTGTTTTATTTTCTTTTATGTTATTATATCACACTAACACAAGTGGTTTTATGGACCAGTTTAAATCTAAGCTATGAGTCTTCATAAAAATCTATTAGCGACTAAACTTTTTTGTCTAGTGTTGTGTCTTTTAGCGTTGTCAATTTATACAAAGTTATGATATTTTCGAGGATCCCTATCGAATAGTTACAGAAGTAAATCATTGTTTTTTTTTTGTTTAAACAATATGCATTTGTTCATATTTTGTATGACATTAATCAATTATAATCTATTTTATAGTCTGATGATCAAATGAATTAAAATAACCATTTTTTTATGGGTCGGTAATACAATTTAGGGTTATACTTACATACTTTAATACCGACCCATGTGGGTCGGCAATAGCAACTATAGGAAGCTATTACCGATCGAATATAGATTGTTTAGTTTCTCATCTACAAATTCAAATTCAAATTGCTTTATTTGCAGAATGTAGAATAAAGATGTTTGTATATACAGATTATATTGATCCTTAAACATTCTGCTCGTAATTGAGCGTGCAAATATATTTTTATTACTTTTATGACATAATAGGTGCCTATTAAAAATTATATTTTTAGGTTAAATTTAAAAAATTAAAAAAAATTATATTTTTAGGTTTTTAGGTTAAATTAACATAAAACATATAATTAGGTATATTTTTTCCAGAAATATGGAGCCACGAAAGCGGCGAAAAGTATTCAGTAAAACACAACTCGCCGAAGCAATCAATCTAATAGCATAACGAAATATCCTAGAGTTTGAAATCCTTAATTTAATATATATGTACATATATTAATAGTATTATGTTGATTAATTTAAAAGTTTATAATTATTTAGTTCATTACTAAAAAGTACTCATTTGTTTTATTAAAAATAACTACAATTAAAAAATACGAATATATTTGCATTTTTATTTCATTTTATTAAGATCGGTAATCATCATCATCACTAGCTTCTATACATTCCATTGCTGGAAAAAGGCTTCCTCTCACATACGATCGGGAATAGCTGCATAAAAATCGTTAATAGCTTCACAGCCGTTTTTATGGGTCGGTAATAGCAACAATCGACTAAGTCACATTGTAAATTATTTTTTACAAGATAATCCTTTATTAGAATGTATTTGCTTCAATAAATACATTTTTTATACATAACACTAGCATATAAAATGAAATTATAAATCTTTAGAAGAACCAGTATACTTAAAAAATATGATTGATTTTGAAATTGCCTTAGAGGGGTCGTTAATACCTGCGTTTACCTTAACTTTATTATATCCTCAGAACGAAAAACTAATACATTTTCCAAATAAAAAAATCTCATACCTCAAACTTACATTAGTTAAAAGGGGGTATTATTTATCAAGAATTTATGTTAGAGTAAAGGTTACCTATGTTAGGTTGGGATAATTTATATGTCCGTTCTGACCCTAGCGGTTTGAATTCGATATCCGAATGCAAGTGAATAATGTATATTATGAGGTAGAAATCCGTTTTAACTGTTTATTAAACAGACGATTTAAAGCCGGCTGTTTCCTGTACTTAATATTTAAGTCAATGAATAGTTATAATGTTAACTCCGTAATGTTCAATTAACAACTATTTATTGTTTGTAAAGTAAGAATAACAGCTTTTTATTGATAAAATATAATATATGTATGTACATTATGAGTAAATATCATAATTATTATAAAGAAAATGTACAAAAATAATTAATTGTAAGTAAAAGCTCAATAAATTCAATCTAGTCGTATACCACTAAACTTTTGAAGAGCCTTTTCTTTCATGTAGAGCATATTGTATTAATTATTATCTCATTTATTTCATTAAAAATACTGATAATATATTATATAGAAGGGAAGAAACAGTGAGTAATGCATTATAATATAAATCTAATAAAGAAATATATTGCCAACAGCTGGTTTTTGCATTTCCTCTCCCGCCAAGTTGCCTGGTAGAGATTGCTGTTTAGCAATAAGGCCGCCTTTTGGGCAAATTATGCTTTTGTATTATTACTTCCTTTTGCATACTATTGTTTTCACATATTTTGCACAATAAAGAATTATAAATAAATAAATAAAAATAAATAATAATATCGATCTAAAATATTGACGTGTTACAAGTTACCATTTTTGTTATTATTTCTTACAAATACTAAGGAGATATACAGTAATAAATGAAGAAGGCAACTGGAATAACTACCAAATCATTAATATTAGAGCAGACTGTATGCTCTAGTAATTGTTGACATAACATTGATTGGTTGATTATATGTGATAGGCAATTATCGTTTCTCCATGAATAAGCTCCCTCGTCATGTATCATAATATTTATTTTATTAGTATTTTTGATATATTTTTTATGAAATTATTTATTTATTTTATTTAATTTTTTTATTTAATTATTAAATATTTGTTGGATTTACTACGCGTTGCTTTCAATTTTAATGTGTACTAGCTTTCGCCCGCAGCTTCACCTGCGTGCTCAAAACTTAACAAATTATAATTATTATACTAAAACTTATTTCAAGAAACACGCTATCCATTAGTGAAATCGGAATGAAAATCGATGCATCAGTTTTTGAGTTTATTGCGAACAGACTTACGGATGATTTTTTATAATAGGTTGTGATTTAGTCGTATATTATATTCAATAAAAGATTTTGTCACTTTGTATGTTTATGAACTTTTTTAATAGCATCAGGATTGTTTTTACATCGGTAAAGTAAAATAAAATAAACTGCTATAGGCCGTTAGTAATCACTATATCATTCACACAACACGCATTGTTATTACTTACGTTTCCATTTTCTTTAAGACCATGCGTAAGTTATCTACATACTGTAGCACGACCTAGTTTATATAAATACAAAATAGACAGTAATTGTAGTTGATAAACCAGGCAAAAGGGTTTCCCATTGAAAGCTGCAGTTTGTGTTTTTAGAAATAAATTTATTCATAACGTTATACGTAGGGATACCTAACTACCTATTTCTTAAAAATATATACTAGCTGTGCCCCGCTGTTAAACATGCATTGCTCTCATTCCTATTCTTCCTTTTAAGTCTATGCCTGATTATATATAGCCTACAGTCTCCCTCAATAAATAGGCTATCTAACACTGAAAGAATTTTTCAAATCTGACATTTTTCATTAGATAGACTACGTGATCTAACGCGGCGTATGTCAATCCCATACATTTTTGCGATTTCTAACTTCGTTATCGTTTTGTAATTGTTACTTTGTCTACGGCCCCAGTAGTTCCTGAGTTTAGTTCGTTGAAACAAAAAGTATAAATATGAATAAAATCTTTTTTGTTTATAATAATATATTAAAAGCTGATACCTTTATCTAATCTGTAAAATAATGAAATTATTGTGAAGTTACGTATCAAATCAAACGATAAAGTTTTCATAATTTAGACATAAAGCGGTTTGGAAATTTCGAGCAAAATATTTGTGATAGTGGACGTCAGGTGTGACCTGCATAATATTATACCTACATTAGCATATCAATGAGATAGGTAATGCCACAGTATAGCTAATATACTCGCACGCTAGAAATCAATAGAGCTTGTGTTTTACTTCTTTTTTTTTAAGCAATTGCATAGCTTCTATCGCGGGCCTTGAGCGCGGGGACCGAATCCAGAAATTGCGTAACGAAAAACCTCACGCTCCCCACTCCGACAGGCACGGAGGTGTGGCAATAATAGCTTTACCGCGGCAGTCCCCGAGTGCCACACGTATTTTTTTTTAATTGGGAATAGGGAAGCGCTTGACCACAATCTCGCCTGATGTTAAGCTGAGATGTGGTGTTAGATGGAACGCGCTTCCCTAGAAGGTACCTGTTCACTCTACGCTTGAAGACCCCCATATTGTACTCGTCGGGGAACACAGGGAACACAGGGAACACTTTTTAAGGCATATAATTGGAACAGTATATTTGTAGGCTGTTATTTTTATACTGTATATTTTATACTGTACTGGTATCATAGTCTTCTACGCATTTCTGCATCCGCTATATATAAGAAAATTGGTAAAAAGAAACGCAATAAATATATTCGTGTATCATTTAAACCCCTGAATGAACTTTAGAGTTTAGATCACAGTTTCTGTTTAACTTTATTTAAATATTTACGAAGCCATTAATTATAACGTAAATTCCTTGTTCTATATTTGATTCATTGGAAAAGCTATAAAGAAAAAGCTTCACTTGTAAAAACAATAGAACATTTAAGCACTTCATTAAGAATCCGATTTCCGGATTTTTCATTGAATTAACAGGCTCTTTGTTTTCCAAGTGAATAGAACATCTTCATTGTGTTCATTTCTTTTTACTCGCTGAGCAAAATAAAATGTACATTTTAATTTTTTACAACAATGGCGTCTACGTTTGACAGCGTAATGTGAAATCATTTGTACATTATTTCTTCTCAGTTGTTCTCAGTATTTCAATTTAGTTGCAAAATTTTATTTCTGTACATATGTGAGTAAACTCTCGGGTACTCGTAAACTTGAATACCTGTCAATTCTTTATTTCCTAATTTATTATGAACATAAATTAATAAAAATTAACAATGAATCTAAAGTTATATGCAATCTGTAAAAGAAACCTTAAATTTTTATAAAATATAAACAAAATGAGGAAATAAAGAGTTATAAAATGAATCAACTCAAATATTTACAAGCAAACAATTCTGAAATCACTTCAAAAGTTTCCTTAATCTTTCGCCTCAGTTCAAAAGTAAACAGGGTAAATTTATTAGCTAATAACTGCCCTGTTCCAACACAAATCTAACCTTGGGCATTGTACTTATTCCGTTATAACTTTTACACTAAAGGGCTACACTTTATTACTTTCTCAGCCGCGACTTATGAACCCTTTTGATGCGATTAAAAGATTAAACCGTGTTTTCAATTATATCCCGTTTATTTAATGCCTATAGAGTGTTTTAAATACACATTTGTCAGCTGAAAGTAATACGAAAGTATTTCAGATTTGCGCGATTTTGCTAAAGCTTAAAAAGTAAACACACACATATCCGAGCCGAACGCGCCTAATAAAGTTCAGGAGAGCACGCACACACATTCGCAGGATCAACTGCGTTGAAGAAATAAATTATTCAAAAAAACTTAATGCTTTAACGTGCGCAAATAATAAAATGCAAGCACATTGGTCATGTAAAGCATTTCAAACTGCGATTCGTTTCGTATTACGCGTCAATAATCTGGATAATAGTGCACTCACCGAAAGAAAATTGATGAAATACCAAATTAAGCCTTGACAATTATAATATTATAATATTAAACAATTCGCCATTTTATGAAAAATCAAAACAGATTGGCACTTGAAAGTTTGGTCAACTAACGAACTCACAAGAAGTCAATTTAATATTTGCACAGCTTAACTTCGTCCCTCATGTTGTAACAACGGACAAGGGGTGCACAAGTGTCCCGAATAAACATCGATCTGGCCACTATTTGTTCTAGTAGTGTCGTAAACCTTTACATGGGCAAACGAGCGGTTTTTACTGTTGTATAAGATTAGCTTGGCTGAGATTAGGAGAGAAAAATGAATTAAAAGAATTAAAGAGAGAATTATGCATGAATTAAAGTTTTATTCTTTGGATCAATAGATGTATTATTAACCATCATACCTCATCTAATGGCTAATGAATAATGTAAAGATTTGTGGTTTGGGGATGTATTTTTTAAGAACCGTCATTTAAAGTAATTAATCGGTGTTAAAATGAAGTTAAAAAAGCTCACGCAGTTCTTTATTTCATTGTTATTCAATTACATGTTAAAAAAACCGCATAACTGCATAGTTCAATTACATTTCATAATTTATTAGCCACTGAACAATTCATTCTAACATATTATTTGTCTAAGACTACAACAATCAATCGTCATACCAAACGGCGTCTACAAGGTTTCTTAAAATGATTGACCAATGAAAAGCTCGTACACAACCGTGTCCCAAACCTCAACAAACAGGCAGATCAAACAAACATCCCGCAAGTAACAATATTGCTCAGACACTCAATCTACAGGAACACTAAAACGGTTTACGCAACCTTCTTTGTTCTTTGTTTTCCCATTTTCTCAGATTATACCAAAACGTATTCATGTTATAGTGCCTTATGTTTTACGTGTGCCTTTTTATTGGGTTTGCGACACTTGTTCAATATTGTTGACTTGACCAGTATTTTTATTTGCGCGGCTCTATTTGCTGATAATGTCCCTGCTAGTTGATTGATGGGCAGATGATTAATACTTTTTGATGTCCATTTTCCTACATTGAATAATATTCATTTTAACTGACAGGTAATCTCAACAGATTATAAGCAGTAGCTCTGAGAACGGCCCTAACTATCTATATTTTATTTTATGCCACTTACAATTTCGACATAATATTCTGAGGTAACTTCCCGATATAAGGTGAAAGAAATATTACTTATAAGTAGTATAGCATACTTTCAGTACGTGAGCAAATATTCCCCAGTGACAATGCTTGGGAGCGCGTCAACAATTTTCAATTGCAGACACATAATGGATGTGACATCGCTTAATATGAAGCGACGTGTATGATCATTTGCCATACGTTACTAAAATATCAATAAGAAAAAAAATTTTTAACGTTTTTTTTTAGAATCGTATGTAATGTATCGCTCCAAGATGACGAGCCTTTTAAGAAGTCCAATCCACTTAAACGTCAATCAGTCAGTGAAGAAATTAATAAATTGTTAACTTATTTATTAATAAATTGTTGTTGTAATTACCTTAAATTTACCTTTAAACGTATCAAAAATACTGTAATGATAATATTGTAATCAACTTAATTTACCATACCAATTTACTTTTAACAAGATTACCAACTACAAACTGTCCGCCTCAACTAAATCAAAGGCCGGAGCGAGTTTATCTTCATAAATTAACGATGACTTCTACATAACGTCCAAGCTGGTAACAAGATAGAATTGAGATAGAATTTATTATTGTGTGTAATACCCACTCTGATTGGTAAGTCAAGTGCAGAGAAATGCCTACAGTAAGCCTATCAACTCTGTGATTGTGAATACTATTATATATCCCTACCATTACTAATGTCACAAAAATTGGAAGCTATAAGCGTATTTGTTGTCCTTGATGTTTTTCCTTTGATATTTAAATGACTGTATATAAAACAGAAGTACGTAATAATTATTATACTGGTATAAACTTCAATGCTTGATACCTATAATGTATTTAAATCTTTGCAGAGTGAATAAGTTAGCTTTTACTTGACTTATATCATAATTATAATTAATACCGAATATTTAAGCTAAGCATACTGAATATATAAGTAATTATTTCTATGAATTATTATATTATTTAATATATGATTTAAGCCGACATTTTGGTCTTTTATCGAGTTTGGTCACGTATTACTCGTCACGTCACCTCCTATTTATAATAATATTTTCAATAAAATGAAAGGAACTTTTTCTTTTTTGGCTTTTACGTTAATCTATTCCTCGAAAGGGGAGAAAGGAAATTTTCTATCTGCCTATCTGTCAAGGACCTTTTTCTTCAAACCGTATTTAATTGTTGCGTTTTATTATATAGTTTAAAGGAAAATAAAATAAGCAACTCCGCTATTTCTTAGTGATGTGAATAAAAATTACTTCTTCCAAACATACGGTCATTTATCTTTCTTTAAGTGTGCTACTTCCCGTTGATAAATAATGAGATAAAATTTCGCAATTAAGAATTACATGCGAATGAAATACATTAAGTTGTAAACACAACTTATTGTATACATATTATATCAATCAAGTAATCTAAAATAAAAATATTTTCGCTGTCAGAAATAACCGCAACCTTTGACTATACACTATTGGGAAGCTATTATAATATTATATTCATACAAATAATTTCCAAACAGAAAATTTAGATGAAAATTAATCTTGATACTTTTTGAAATATTTTCAATTTTTAAGCAAAAAAGCAAACAAAAACTCGCGGTTTAAAATATAAATGAAAGAACAAATCTACAATAGAGCGAGTTTCATTGGTAATGTTACCTACCGTTGCATTGATTTGCATTGACAAAATTGCAATTTGAATTTTGCATTTGACATCCACAAAGCAATCTATTGAGGTAACATTGGAATCCTTTGTGATGACATCCATTTTGAATACTTGCATTGGCCGGTATTACAGGATCATTTAGGGAATGATGTTCCTTTCATTTATGAATACTAACGTGATGTCATATTTTTAAATATTGTTGTTTTAAGTTAGTTAAAGAACTCCAGTATATTGTTACATTAATTGTAGATGCTCTACAATTAATGAGAGAGAGCCTTCTTTTTTGTCCCATAAGGATTGGTTATTGATTTAAAATTGTGTTTCTTTTTTTTTGTTAGCTTTCTCTAAATCTAAACAAAAAAAGATCAACATTTATTTACCTAGATATAAATTCACATTGAAGTGATTTAAAAAACGTATGTCTCTTTTTATACTAATTACATTTTATTGGATATAATGTATTATATCAATAGATACAACACCAATACATAATATATTTTCTTTTTCTTTTTGTATATTTATTTTCCATTCTAATCGCTTTTGTGTTAAAGCCCTGTGAAGGGCGGAGACTCAGCAGTTGAGTTCATTCATTCACAATAAGTACTTCTAATTTGACATCTTATAAGAAATCAACGATCTTAAGATTTTCCTTGTAGGGAAATTTCTTCACATTTACAAGAAGTACCTGTACTTAAAAATTAAACACTAACAAGAAGGAACAATTTCTTTTTCAAGTTATAAGTTTTTCATTACCAATATTGTGTTATTGTATTATATTTTGTAAACTGTAAATCGTAGTATTTATAACTCAAGCTTTTTTAACGAAATTTTAAGCGGATACAATAATTTATTCAAAAATAAAATGTATATAGGTAGGTACTAGATATCAAGATTTCTTTAATAAAGTAAATAGGAAAGATATATTATTATAGTATTACTAGCTTTCCACCCGCAGCTTCGCCCGCGCAGTCAAAGAAAAACCCGCATAGTTCCCGTTCCCGTGGGATTTCCGATAAACCTATCCTATTTTCCGGGTTAAAAAGTAGCCTATGTCCTTTCTCGGGTATCAAAATATCTCTATACCAAATTTCATGCAAATTGGTTCAGTAGTTAAGGCGTGATTGAGTAACAGACAAACAGACAGAGTTACTTTCGCATCTATATTAGGTATTAAAAGTATGGATTGAAAAAATAAATATTTCAATTTTCGTTATACAAAACACAATTAAACCTAAACAGAGAGCTTTCTATCGATCGAACAATTGCCATTACATGTATTTGACTATACATATACACAATTACACAGCCAAGGCGTGATACGTTGACGAACGAAGATTGATGATCTATTTGACAAACGACTGAATCGGACACGTAGGCATTATTCTCTTGGGAGCGGGATGTTTATTGGTAGGTAACTAGGCAGAACATCTATTACTATTGCTAAGTGAAGCGCCTTGGGTTTCGTTATCAGGCCTTAGTTAATGGTTACACAGAGTTGGGTCTTTCGACCGGGTTAAATATTAGTTTGAATGTAACAAGAATGTACTGAGATTCCACACAGCTACGTATTCGATGTAGGTAGTTGATAACAAAACGCAGCAAGTCAACGACTATTAGCAAAGTGAAGGTAGTTGGGTCAAACGTCGTATAAACAACGTCCGAGCCCCTAGGCACGATCCGTACGATTGCGCCACGAGACAAAGGAACGCGGCAATTTATAGTATACAATTACTACTCATCCACATAAATATTAAATCACAAGTGATAACTGCGTTAAAAACAACCGACTTCAAACTTGCACTTGCAAAATTTACAAATACCTACAGACAAAAATGCTCATAAAATAAAAACTACTGGGCCTATCCGAATAAAATTTTTATGGGACCAATTCGACACCATCCCGCATCGAACAAAAAAAGAATCACGTAAATCGGTTCAGAAACCTCGGAGTAATCGGTGTACATACATAAAAAAAAAAAAAAAAAAATATACCGGCCGAATTGATAACCTCCTCCTTTTTTTTGAAGTCGCTTAAAAAGTTACGTCTAACACCTACTTAATATTATACCTATATGCGAAAGATTGTGAAGATGGATGGATGTGTGTTACTCTTTCGCAAATACTACAAAGCCGATTACAATGAAATTTGGTATGTAGGTAGCTGAAGACCCAGAATAAGACATAGGTTACCTTTTATCCCAGAAATCCTACAGGAACGGGAACTATGAGGGTTTTTCTTTGAAAACGCGGGCGGAGCAGTGGAAAACTAGTATTTTTATACCTACCTACTAAAAATAATATTTGTATTAAAATTTCATTAAAGCTTACTTTTTGAAGTGAAACTTCTTTAGGCGCGTTGAGAGTAACATTTCAAGTTTGCTATATAGCAATACCGTCACGTCATGGAGAATGGAGAAATTTTGCTATGTTTGAATCTTGCCAAAGAAGTTTCACTTCTGACAAGTGTGTTATTTTTTTGTTCAATTATGGCCCTAATTATTATCAAAAGGTATTTTCTATTTATATCTTTTATCTGTACCAAAGCGTTTAATTTATTCGCATAGGTATCATATCCTCCAAGCCTGTAGTGTGATGTCACTTTAACTAGAAACTCTTTAACGAGGCATCAAAGAAAATATTAAAACCCAGCTGCAAATTCTACAAATAACCTCCGACTAACAAAGACCTTGTCACCTCAAAGGTAAGAACTCCAAACAGAAACGGAACAAAAACTAAACTTACAAAACCATTTTCAGAGTTCCACAAGGCTCGAGCGAGATCTCCTTATTACGGAATAATATAATATTGCTGGGAACAATTAAGTAGGTAGCTATAAACACGCACGGAAATATGCTAATTATTATAAATACTATAATTTAATTTATATCTTCAGAAGTATGCACGTAAATAAACATGTATTTGTTTTTATATGATATTATTTTAAGCAGTGAAATTATACTTCAGATTTTTATTATTTTTGTAAACGTGTGTGTTTAATTCTACTGATATACGACGTATTTATGTAGATATTATTTATTATTTACATTTTTAATACTTACCGTTATGATTTCAAACAATTGATTACATCAGATTTTCAATGTTTACATTCCGAACTTCGTAAACATTTTCCATTTTACATTATTGATTAAATATCTTTATGATTACTCCATATTTTATTTAAAAAAGTATACGGTATGCACGCAGCACAGTGTATCATAATGGATATGAAATAAAACAAAAGTTATGAATTATTACACTTGTATTTATTTAATATTCTTCAGATGCTGCGACATCGCAGTAAAGTTGCTTATAATCTCATTTGCACTTCTAGTTCCTGGATCTGTAAACTTTTCTAACAAAAGTTAATAGAACATGAGAGAACACGAATGTAGTGTACTTTAATGTGTGAAGTTTTCACTTTCTAATGGAGTTATTTAGTTATGTTTATTTACACCTAACTATATTGTATTTTATGTCTAACTATATTAGTTAGATATATTATAATAAACTCAAACTCAAACATTTATTTATTTAATCAGACTTCTTCTAGAAGCACTTTTGAATCGTCATGACCTACATATTTTTTACATTTACCACTGATTCGGAAAGCAGTATCAATGGAGAAGAACCGACAAGAAACTCCATAGTTGCTCTTTTAAGATCATGTCAAATTACAATTTAATTTTTACGTTATACGTTACTTATATCTAACTACATAATATATCATAATATGCCAAAGAACTGTCCTGTAGTTCTTACGCGACAACTCTCCACACCCTCTCTCTATTTATACGCATATTTATGATTTATAGAGGCTCAAAATTCATGATAAATAATATGACTGTGACTAAATAGTTTATTTAATGTGTCTATAAATAAAGGTAATAAATGCCAATATTATTTATCGAGCAGTCCGAGTCACATGATATTCAATGTATCTACTCCTACTTTAAAGTTTTCTGTGCATTAAAATTATTTATTTCATTTTTTTCGTAAAAAACACTTAAAGTATAGATAAGTACATACTAACTCACAGCTTACTATTTAGAATATAACAATGTGCAAAGCAATCCGGGCATAGTTCATAAACTAGAGGAATATTTAAAAACTTCAACTAACAGAATTGTTTAAAAACTAAACCATCGGTATTCAACTGTTTTCTAAGACAACACGACAGCAGCAGCTGTTTCCCGGATGCAAGATTTGAATTTCAATTGGACATAAAGTCTTTTCAAAGTATTGCCATCTGAAAGCCATTTCTAAGATGCATTTATTGGGCAGGGAGAGCTTATCTGTATATGGAGTACGGATACATACATACATGATATTGCAGTATTATTTGTTGTATTGTAAATCATAATAAAAGGAAATATTTATGAGAGACTAGCTTTCCGCCCGCAGCTTCACCCGCGTAGCTTAGGAAAACTGGCATAGTTAGAAACTATGCGAGTTTGCTTTGCGGTAAAAACTATTCTGTGGTAATTCAAGTTACCCTAGCTATGTGTGTGCCAGTTTCATGAAAATCGGTTCAGCAGTTCTTGTGTGATAGAGTGCCTAACAAACAAGCAAACAAACTCACAAACTTTTGCATTTAATATAAGTATTACTAGGATCTATAATCTATAAGAATTTAAAATGTTTATTGGTTGCCCATGGAGATCGAATTTCATGCCTCTATAAAAAGTAAAGCAATGGCGATCGAAGAACAATATACCTGTATAAATAACCTACAGATTCATCAGAAATAAGCAGCGAGTCGCGCTTGTCCTATATTTCCACAATAGTTGCCCTCTACAATCAGGCGCCTCTAATTATACCTCTACTTTTAACAATGAACAGTTTTTGTTGACATTCGCCGACGGGCGGCATTGTAACTATTCCACCTCCTGAACATTTTGTACCAAAAGGATTTTTATATAAAGGCGCAACTTTAATGAGTGCTTTATCTTTAATTAGCACTGTTTAATGTGCCAAATTACGACACAGTGTAACGTTTTTATAAAAGAGAACAATAAAACAAATAATCACACGAACTACTTCTAGAAAAGTAATTTATTAAATCGCCAATTATAATACAAGCGTTAAATTATAATTTTATATTATAAATAGCTTAAATAATTACCCTCGTTTTGGCAGAGTAGACCGCGTTAATATCGATTAGTGTTCACCAGTACTGTGTTTCCATTATAATTACAAGTCTACAAAAACAAGGCACGGAGAGGTAAAGCGGATTTGGAGCTAGTTAATTATACAGCTAAATAAAATGCGATTCCGACTGCACTCTAATCAACAAAGTTATACACCACACGGATGAAAGTTTGGTGAAGTCTAGCACAATTGAGCATCGCAGTATTTCATAACAGTTTTCGTTAGTAAACTACAACAAACCAGTTCTGAACTCACAAACAAAACAGTGCTTAACTTCTGTCAACACTGCACCTTAACGAGAAAACTTCGTGTTACACAAATGACATGACTATTTTGAAGAATTAAATAACTCTTTAGTCTTGTTATAGTCTTCTGGATTTTAGTTGAACACCCAAAAGTATAAATAAATACGCACTTATGGTAAGAGCTCCAACTTTTCTAGTACGGTCAAGATAGGACTTGGCAACGGGTTGCAAAGGTGCAAAGCAAAGAAACCATAAAGCTCTAATTATTTTGTACCGTCAGTTTTGAAATAATGTGCATACGAAAAATAATCCCCTCTAGGTGCAGTGTTAAACGAATATTGTTAATGTACCTATTTACTACATCTGTGTTTCTCGATTCACTAAAGTATAATATGAACATGTCCATAGGTACTTAAAACTACTTTGCGTAATAATATGGGTTAATATTATAACAATAATTTATACGCAACCAGTCTTTGAGACGTGCGTAATGAAGCGGTATGATTAATGACAATTAATTACTAAGTGATATTATGTATTGTACAAGTATTTGGGATATAGGTTAAGTATGTTATGGCTGCCTCGGTTTGGTTAGGGTTAACGGTTAGGTATGAAGTAATAATAATTATTTATACGAAATATAATTTAAATGTTATCATTTTGTTGTGGTAACGAAGTGTATTATAATAAAATTTGAAACCTCTCGGGTAGTCTGAGAATCATCATAATATGCACATTGTAAATGTCAACATACACTAATAGTTCTTCGATATTTTGCTCGTAAAGACGTTAAACGTTGTTAAGATTAGGTCAAAATATGATGTTGTTGAATCAATTTTTCATGTTCTAATAATTAAGAATACGTAACGAGAACTTCGAAGCTAGATATCTCATTATAAAAATTGGATAAAAATATATATTATTACGTTCTAGGTATTACTAATTTGGAAATATTTTTTCAATAGATATTTATAAATATTCTAGTCTAAGTTATAAAAACATCATGCTCCTGAATAGAAAAACACAAATATTTATAAAACAATGCCTAAACTTTTTATACAGAAGACTTAAAGCAGTAAGAACTATAAGAACAATATAGTTTCTACAATCCTTCCGCAACTGTTCATATTAAGTGGCCCCTTTTTGGATAATTTGTACTCTTGTTCTATTTTGCAGTTGTCGAGATCCTACTACACAGACTCCTTCATATCCTTAGCGCCTAGTACTTTAAGCTTTCGTACTTTATAATAATACTTGGGTAATATTCCATTATATTATACTATTAAACTGTTATTTCTCAAGTTTCTCGGAGCAAAAATAAATAATCATATAAAATTAATGGTTCTTTATTTTAAATAATTCTTGGTGCGTACAAGCACAAATCTAGGTACTTATATCCAATACATAATTAAAGATCAAAATGAAACAAGTACCCTGAGTGAAGTTCGATTTCTTTTCTCACAATATGACAAAATATACAATATTCGTTTCATGTGTCGTTCTTTAAATAATATTACGAAAAAATTTGTGGCAATTTTGAAATTACTCATTTGTATTTTATATGGTTAATGTTTATTTATATTTATATTTTCATATAGGTACCTACTTACATTCGTATTGAATCATCTACCATTTATTTAAATGTGAAAGACATACATAATCACGTTCGCGTAA
Source organism: Colias croceus (assembly GCF_905220415.1). Taxonomy (NCBI): domain Eukaryota; kingdom Metazoa; phylum Arthropoda; class Insecta; order Lepidoptera; family Pieridae; genus Colias; species Colias croceus. The sequence continues at coordinate 4,511,648 of NC_059543.1, read as the reverse complement.
GATAATATTATCAATTTTGGTAAGGCCTCCGTCCCAAAGTCGGTGTTGGTAAAGATAGGCGATTGCGACCTGTGCTTGCGGCTACGGCCGCGGCGGTTGGTCTGCTATCCTTTCAAAATTATGATTCCTTACTGAGAATTTATAACACTTTATAGTGGAGCAATTAATTTAGCATCACTGAAGAACACGTCCATACAAAATAATAACACGATAGATATAGTAGGTGCCTAGCTATTAACACAATGTTATATTCGCCTAGAGTCCTAGACTAATTCATATATACTTATTATCTGCTAGTTACTTCGTATAATTTCAAATACTTATCACTCCCGATCCAATAGGATATTATCCTTTGTCCTCTTCGTTGTAGAGTTTCATTCAGCTTCTGTATTTTTCTACTTTTATTTATGTTTCGTTATTCTCTTTGTGGTTTATAGTCTGTGTTGAAAGCACTACCTTATGTATTCTTTGTAACTAGGTTCTGTGTGGGAGTATATTACAGGTTTGTTGACGTGCGTAATCTTAATCTTAATATATTATATAAATCTCGTGTCACAATTTTTGTCCTCAATGGACTCCTAAACCACTTAACCGATTATAATAAAATTCGCGATCCAACTTGAGAGATAGGATAGTTTATATCTCAAATCGTTTTAGAGAAAGCGGGCGAAACTGCGGGCGGTAAGCTAGTAATAATATAAACTTCATCGCGTAAAATCCAATAACATGAAAAAACTGGTTGAAATCAAATAAAAGTGTGGATGGATATTATTTTAGGGGTAATTTTATAAAAAAAACTGCTCATTTTTTTTCCAAAGGTAACTTTCACCAAATACATATACTCGAACCGGAACATAAAAAATAAAATTTATTTTTTAATTAGAATAATATCATCACCTCTACATCATTATTATTTTCGCAATCATATATAATTTCATAATTAATTCGAGGCTTTGTAACATCAAAATAATATAGATAATACGTATGAATAGCATAAACAAACAGCAAAATCAATCCACCCATTTCACAATCGAGATGTTAATATCATAATCAATCAGTTTGTTATAGAGTGATTAAATGCAACGCTCAAAGCGTAATTATATACGTTGATTATTCCGGCCAATTGCACTCAGATGATATAACATGTTGGTTGATCCATAAATCCGTCTTGAAACCTGTTACGTGGAACAATTCTGTCAAGCAATCAATCAGTGAATCAAGGTGACATCTGAGGTCACATTATGATATAGAGTACGATATATTCCCCGTCCTGAGATTGGTTATAGGGAGTTAGCGTCACTGTACGTGAACTGAATGTCTATAGTATACTATGTTACTTGTTCTGTTCTAATATGTTTTGGCGAAGTGCGTAATGTACTTATGAATGTGTGTCGTTTGTTTTTGCATTTTTCTTCATTTCGGAAAAATAAGTAAACGGTGTTGAAGTTTTTTTTTTTAATATTTGATAACCATGTTATTTCTACATTTAAATACGTAATAATAATTAGAATGCTAGTCAATAGTTTAAGAGAGTCACTGCAGAACGAGCAGCCGTCTATATAGACCAAGCTGCTTCGGGCAGAAATAGCTTTGCGGGGCTGATATCCATGTAGTATTTTCAAGTATGCTGGTGATTGCATGATGCTTTTCCATTTTTATGAAACTGTAGCACGTCCCACAAAACACAATACTAACCATACACTATTTACCTTACCGTATCTAGACGGAAATTCGGTTGCAATACCTCATGCACCATTGATCAAATAATTCCCACAATACGTTACAAACGTGTCGGCGATCACGCGACTGATCGCGTGTTCGCGTGATCCGATTTTATTGCGTGCACGCTTTTCACTTCAACTCTGTCGGGGGCTTTCTTGAGTGCTCAATAAGGGAGCACATGCGAATTGCATAGATGTAGATAACTAGAAGATACTTTTATTTGTATTCCACAATGGGTATGTGGGTGTTTTTTAGAATCGATTTTAACAGCTTGTGGTGTAGGTTTAGCCTTTTGTTACTTTAGATAGGTTTAATTCTGTTCGCAATAAAGAATTCTATATTAATATAGAATTCTTTATATAGCGATTGCCAGGTTAGATATTAATATCTAACCTGGCAATCGCTATAATATAATTCTTACATACTTTTATGTCTTTAAGTATAAAGCTCACGGAGTAGCTTTTTTAAATAAATAATATTTATTGAGTTCCTTCCAGTGTCTCTAGTTCTTTCTTATAAGTATATTAAACGCGATTAATCCAATCTGAAACGAAAGATGGAATGAGTTTTAGACAAGAACTTTAGTCTGCGTCTACTTTATCGGTTAATGTATTAACTTTGCTCACTTTACAAGTTACCAATCATAAAAAAATGTCTGTTGAACTTTGTAATTAGGAAAATTGGAGAAACCAGTATTTCATGTCATTATTTCTAATTTTTATATTAAAACAGTTGTTTGAATAATATATTTTCTATTAATTTCATTAAATATAGTGGATAACATATTAGATAATATATCAATGTGTATTTACAAATCGCTGCACTGGTTGCACTTTACTTGTCTTTGTTTCTGTGACATAAAATAAATGGGGAATCATATTATTAATTTTTATACTCTATGGGATTCCTAACAACATGGCATCTAACAATTCAATCAACAACAAAAACTAACATGTAAATTTACTTGTACTAGTAAGTATGTTTATATATTTTTACACTTTTACCTATTAACTTAATTGTTTGTCATTTTTTTAATTACTTTTATTTCATTTGCTTACATATATCTACTCTTTTTAGGGTTCAAACATAGTTCAGATTACCAACTTTTTTCTCTTTAAATCATAAGTATAAAACTATTATTGAATATCCTTTCAAACGCATAGAACGTTCTAGACAAACAATACATTAGATTTTAATAATATATATAATATATATTCAATACTGTGACGTTGCTATAGCAATACAATTTCAAGACAGCTTTGCTCGAACGAATTAAATTTATAATAGATGGATCATCATCAATTCTCATTGTAGCGAAAGTAACGTATTGTATCGGACTGGGTACTGATAGTTTATATTGTACTAGATTTCCGCCCGCGGCTTCGCCCGCGTTTGCAAAGGAAAACCCGCATAGTTCCCGTTCCCGTGGGATTTCCGGGATAAAAACTATCCTATGTGTTAATCCAAGTTACCCTCTATATGTGTGCTAAATTTCATTGTAATCGGTTCAGTAGTTTTTACGTGAAAGAGTAACAAACATCCACACATCCATACAAACTTTCGCCTTTATAATATATATTATATATTTTAAATAACATTGAAGTTTCTCCGAAATCTATAACAAATAGGTAATATTTTTTGTATTTTCTTTAGTTTGAGTTTACGCGACCATTAAGTTACTACATTTAATATTTAATGATTTGATATATTTCGACCTTTCTGTCTATTATAAGGCTCCTTGTTCAATGTATCAAAAATGTATATTATAATCTGTTAACAACAGATAAACAGTCCATCTATAAAAAATGATTGTATTGCGAAAGCGCTTTAGTCTTAAAATTCAATACAGTTTAACAAAACAACGCACCGCTCTCACTATAAACTGTTCAATAAAACTGAAATCTCTCGCAAGGGAAATTGTAGGTTATTCAAGTTGTATCGAACTTCGAGCACCAAGAGCTTAGGTATTACTAAAATCAAAACCGCAGCCTCCATTGAACACTAGCCGGTAGGCATCGAGTTCCGATATTCGAGTAAATATACAGACTCGATCTTATATACTTCGATCTCAGAATATTACAATAATTACTAGCCAATGTCGCGCAATAAGCAACTATTCAAATCAACGAGTTGGATTAATATAGGACTGTTCTTAACTTAATATCTTCATCTTCTATCTATACTTATATTATAAAGAGGAAAGGTTTGTATGTATGTATGTATGGTTTTCACGCATAAACTACTGAATCGATTACAATGAAATTTAGCACACATATAGAAGGTAACTTGGATTAACACATAGGATAGGTTTTATCCCAGAAATCCCACGGGAAGTATGCGGGTTTCCTTTAAAAACGCGGGTGAAGCCGCGGGCGGAAAGCGAGTCCGTAAATAAATTTTGATGTAACGTGTTCACAATGGACATTAACTATTATAGAGTAGTCTATAAATACTGAATTGACTATCTTCTCGTGGTTATGGAGGTCTTAAAATATTTATGGTTTTTATCTAAGGTTTGTATTTATATTGTTCTTAATAATGATGTTAGATGAAATTGTGTTGTGAGTAAAAACTTAACAATATCTAAAAATATTATCTATGTACGTAAAAAACGTTATTGTATACTCAGTTATACCATACGAACCTTTCCCATATAAGATTACTAGCTGTGCCCTGCGGTTTTAGTTCCCACGTCGCTCCACTCCTGTTGGTCTTAGCGTGATGATATATAGCTTATAGCCTCGATAAATGGGCTATCTAACACCGAAATAATTTTTCAAATCGGACTATATTAGCGCATTCAAACAAACAAACTCTTCAGCTTTATAACATTAGTAAGTATAGATTTAACAAAAAATGGCAATAATTCCAAAAACCACATATCGCCCAAGATCGATATCGATCCCGTTTGATTCGCAGCTGGTTCAATTTCCACGGAGTAAGAACCATTTCAATATATTCATGCTTATCTGGAAAACATAAAATTTAAGCACACTGCCTACGCATTAACAAAAGCCTGCAATCAATTGCTACATACATTCTCTTTACGCTCGATTCGACACACGGGTCATGGTTTTTTTTTTATTAAAAATATTTTCTAAAAATGATATCTAAATTTTTGATGAGAATTTATTGAATACCGATTCTTATCTTCTTATGTGTTTAAAACTTCACAAAAGTATTACAAGAATATCAACATATAATATTTGAAATTATTTAATACTAGCGGTCCGCCCCGGCTTCGCCCTTGGTACATATTTCGCAATAAAAGGTAGCCTACGTTCTTTTTCAGGGTCTAAAAGTTGTCTGTGCCAAATTTCATCAAAATCGGTTGAGAGGTTTAAGCGGGAAAACGTAACAGACAGACAGACAGACAGAGATACTTTCGCATTTATAATATTAAGTAGGGATATACATATATATAATGCATTTAATATTTTTATACAAAGAAATAAAGAAGTACCTAACCTATATCTCTAAAAATTACTTTCTACTCACCTCTTCCATATCTATAAAATATCTACAATATTATGTTGTATTCTGTAACAACCGTGTGTCACTTAAGTTATAGTCAATTCCCTTATTGAAAACGTTGGGTTCAAACCTCAGGTGATTAATATCGGAATCAGATATCCGTATAAGCAAAAGCGCCATTTATAGATAAATTTCTGCGTTTTCTATTTCAACGTAACATTTATCAGAATTGCTAGGCTCGAGAGATTTTATATAGAAATTATTCAGCTGTGTTTGATTCGTAATATTTTTCAATAATATGGCAATGTTCAATCCGTGAAAATTGATAAAATATACAAGTAAAAACTAAAACAACAAATAAATGGCGAATAAATAGCGAACCTTATTATAAAATATTAAAAACAAATATTATGCTTGAAGTATTGCTTCTTCTGCTTAGTGGGTGATTGAAAGTAAATGTTGTATTCTATCTAGTTAAAGAATAAGTTTTTAATAAACGATAAATAGTTCCTCATAAATTTGCAATATATGAATAATAAATACCAAGTACCCTTTGTCACCTTTTGTCTGGAATAAAAATTGGGTTTAAAACAATTAACAAAATTCTCAGAATTTAAATTAAGTACTTATAATAGAAAATATTAACATGTAACATCATAATTCATACACAATTATGCTCGCTGGCAACAAAAATTATTGCTCAATAAAATTGATTATTTTGAATTCCTGGAATTGGTTGTATTAATTGCAGAACCGTTCAATATTATTTCATATTCCTAATGTGTGCAGAAATTATACAAAATTACCATACTGAATTTTCCTGACGACTAATAAAATATTAAATACTAGCTGCTTTTCCTAGGTTCGCCCGTGTTTAGTTGGAATATTTTAAAGCGTATTTTACTCTATAAAGTTATGTTAATTAATTTTTACTATATAGAAAAGTATATAGTACAAATTAAAAATAAGCGACAAAACAAACACTGCCTTTCTTTGGGATAAGACTTAAAAGGGCATTGTAGTTCTGTAACTGTTAAAATATGTGCTAAACTTATCGATTCTATCCAATAAAAATAAAACAAACCTAAAACCAAATCATACATTCCAAATTATATAGTTAAAATAACAAGATACGAGTATATTACGAAAAACACTCAACATATCTCGTTATTTTTATTTTACGCACTCATATCACTCTAGGTTAGCAATAGCGTATACGATGAATGATATCCGATTCTGGGGTCCTATTTCCATATCAATTTGTCTGACATTACAGAAAGATCACATCATTATTGTTTTTCGATCCAACTTTGATATATGAAACGTTTAATGGACTTTGTATCCAACTGGATAAAGGTTTTTATTTGGTCCTTTTAACTGTACTTCTAGCGCACTTCAAATTGAATCTACTAGTTTGCATAGAATGTTTATTAGTTTTGTTTTGCAGTATCGAGTGTTCGCTCCAATTTTTTGGTATAATGGATACTTGTGTTTCAGCGATCCTTTGGTTGAAATAAAACTTGTAGATCAATTTGATATTATTGAAAATAGAACAAAAAGCCTGCTCGTGAAAATGCTCACAATTCTAAATATCAAAATATTGTTGATTTTTATTTCAAACTTGAATTTTATGTCAGTATTAACTAGTTGAAGATTTGTCATTTGTGCTTAAAGACCATAAAACATGAGCTACAGTTTATTCCACAAATATCTACAAAATCATAAAATAAATCGCTCGCTATTTCATACTTTAACTAAAACAAGATAACGAACACCACGAAGAATATCGTATGACACAAGAATAACCGTGAAATAATAACGAACACATAAAAACTGACACGATTATGCTGGTCAAGTGCTTCATATAGCGAGAGGTTTTATGGCCCAAGTGAAAATTACATTCAGTTTACGATTGTGCTCGTAATTTAAGCGTATGGAGATGACACCAATACGGAGGATATAGTTAATCTGAATCAGAGATCAATTACTTTTTATCGCATAGGTATGAAAGTTCTTGAATTAATGTGTGATTAGATTACAGGTTCATGCTGGTTTAAAAATAGCATCTCTCTTTTATAGACTTTCAAATAATATACAGTAGGTTATAACAATTAAGGTATAAATTAAAAATTTCCGTACCCTATAGATCACAGCAATTAGATATCAGCAAAAATATTCACCTCACCTCTATTTTTCTTTTCAACCATTTTTAAGTTACGCCACCAAACATGACAAAAGACGATTAGAACGTCTCCTTAAATATAAATATGTCACGGCATAGCTTTTTGTTTATACTTTATTATCATACAAATTGCAATTTGTTTTCTTTCTTTCCATCGGGGTAACATCTTCAACAATTTAATTTAGGTATCGAGAGGGTAGAATGTAAATAAATTTCAGTGCTGATGTTTGGTATATATTAAAGATATGTACCTAACGGTCAATGTTAGGGTTGCCTGGTAGAGATCGCTACCTAACGATAAGGCCGCAATTTGCTGTTTATGTTAAGTCTTGTCTTTATTTCATGGATTTATTTTCAAAGCAATGAAGAATTTTCATGCATTCATAATACTCTAAATCTATGGAACTATGCAGAATCTATGTAATCTATGTAAATATAATATTTTTAAATCTACTTCTGAATCAGCAACATTAAGACCTACACAAACGCACGACATATTATTATGATCAAAACAAAATCGTTGACATTAATGTGTTTACATTATCATCATTACATAACAAGTAATTACCTGAAAAAAGCCTTTTTTCCTCATATTTTACGAGTAAATATTACCAGTGGGGTGATTACGTATCCTGTTTATTTTTAATAAAGCCATCACGTTAGTTGGTAAATATTAAAGACGCGGGACTATTAATCACGTCTGAAGCGACGTTAAAGGCATAGTCGGTGACCGCGAACAAGAGGGTAGTTGAAAAAATAATTAATCATTAATACTTTTAATTATTTTTGCATCGCGGTATGAATCGTTACTCGTTTCACGCACCAACATCAATTTATTATGTATGATTGTGCTGAAAATATCTTATCTGAATCTGAAAATATAAATTTTATGTTTGTAATTAAAACCTCAATAAGAATAATTCTTTTAGGTATTTAAGTTTAAAATATAGGAAAGATTTAATGTAAAAAGTAGTATTTTCTGAGTAGGATTCCTTCTTCCTTACATTATCTAAAACATTGATATGTATATGAAGGAATTGTTACTTTTTAGTACATTATTACAAAAAGGAAAAACAGGAATACATTTTACATTTTTACCAATGTATGATGTACTAGTAATTACCTATTAACTTTAATTTACATAAACTTAACACTAACTTTATCTGATAAGATTTATTTCTTATATCTGCCTTAAAAAGGTAGGTTCATAGTTAGCTTAGTAACTAGGTCGTTTGATAAGGTATTTACCCTTTGCAAAAATACCTGGACGTCGACTTAGGCTCAAAGACTTTAATTAAAATCTTTGCTCAGTCTAAACGGTTGAAATGCGTTATAGGCAAAGGGTTATAAGGATATTCATTCACCTTTAATATAATACTATCTTATACTATTGGTTTGTCTGTAATAAACGAGCAGTATAGGAAATGTTGTTCTGAAAAACTATTATAGGAATACTCATTTGAAAAATAAATAATATTATACTGAATAACATTGTCAAGTAGCAATAAAAGTTAAATTCATGTTAGCGGTACTGTTATAAGCGATATTATATTTATATTAATGCATAATACAATATTCTACACACAAAATTTCTATTTCGATAACAATGGTCTGATAAAAATACATTTTAATATGGTTTTTCATCTGGAAACGGTAATTCGGAACGATATTCATTTAAAACCTATTCGTACGCCGCGGCCGCCGTCCTATATTGCGCTTTCCCATGCAATCTCATTTCCCAATCATAATGTATTTTACAAACTCCAATTTCAATTTATTCCACGGCGATAATAGAATGATTTGAAATTTGAAAAATCCCTTCAATGCACGTGACACCTCGAAATTCTTTGTAAATCTCGTAAATGCAATGGAATTATAATAACAAAGCACAAACGTCTTAAAAGTGACACAAACGTCGCATATGAATGTATCTTTACCACGAGGCTTATTCCCACGCGTAATCCGCACGTTAAGATAAATTATTCTGACGTGTATATGCACGTCAACTGTCGCGAGATAGGCTTAGCTCGCTCACTCACAATATTATAAGAAGGTTGCAAATGTTCTAAAATTATTCATGTGTCTAAATCTTTCCGTATGTAGCTTCATTTGCCGTCTTATTTATAAAAGTTATACTTTCTTTTGAAAGACATGTTGCTAAATTTTAACGCTTTAACCTTTTACCAAAACAGATAGGACATCCCACACTTTTGCGTAATTGCATAATATCCTCAAACAACAAATATTATAAACTTAATCAAAGGCAAGGAGATGTCGATTTTTATTAAATAACAGAAAACATGCAAACAGACTCGTTAAATTTAATAGCAGTACACAGTGAGTACACCACATAAGATTAGGTTGTCAAAAAATCTCATCAACCCCTCGAAATTTGGCCTATATCAAATTAGAAACATTGCGAATTATAGAAATTACAACACGTATCTGCCTTACATTAGGAACGCACGCTGCAAGCACGCGTCATGAATACAAATTGATGCGCGGGAATGTTCCATAGAAACGTTTATTTCACGTAAATAGTAGCTATTTCACAAAGTAATTATTCATATATTCCCTGAACACTATTTGGTTTGAACGAAATAGATTCTAACATCATTTCAATATATTTATAGCGTTCGATATCATTATTTGCTTTGGTTGTGTTTACATAGATCTAGTCTGCTCCAATATCGTTCATAAATTAATAATGCTTCGTATTCGCAACTAGATTTACTATTACTTATTGAATTATTCTCCTCATACTATAAATATGAGCAAGTGACGTAAATATAATCGTTAAAACAATGATAAATCCCTTTCTATTTCAATTTTAGAATCTATAATCTGTTTTATTCGAATAACTAATTAAACACTGCGTTGTGGTCCATTTCCGTGAAAAATTATACGCCATTCCCTACGTAGCATTTGCATCGGTTCTTTGTTGTTATTTTTGTAAGCGTCACAGAGAGAATTAAGCGTTGTTATGGTGTAAAAACCACCTTTATAGCCGTGCACTGGCTACTGCACAAAGGATAACTTTATTTGTTAATTGTATTTGTAAAAACTAAAAGTAATTACATGTTGGGAATATTTAGAAATCGTATCTTTGAAACTACGACTTTTAAAATATTTACCTATGCCATTTTCATATATTTAGAGAGAAGAACACATTTGAAATTAAAGACTTTTGGACTTATTTAGTTTGGCACATTTTACACCGATCAGATAAAAAGTCTCGAATTCTAAATAACTCTGCTTTGATCGTAAGTTATTTCATGAAAAATTGCAATTTTTGCAACAAACAATAATAATATACTGTGTATATTACAACAAATAAAGAAATTTAAGGAAATAATAATATATTATTAGCGCCATGATTACAAAATCACACTACCCAAGGTGTGATTTTCTTCCTGCTAATACCATAAATCATTTCTTATTAAAACACCTCGACTATTATTATCGTTTCGTTCTATCAAAGGCCGACATAATTCTACTATCCAATCTCCTGCGCCCACTTTGGCGCCCAATTTTATCATGTGATTATAATGTTATTAATCGTTATGGCCAAAATATGCTCACTTTTGATATTTTTTTAGGCGTAACGATCGTAATAAAAAACGAATTAGCGACCCCTGCGAGGACCCCAGAGGTTAAACCATTACATTTTATTTTTTACAAGAGTAATAAGCGGTATTAAATTTCGAATAATACCGTACAAATTAAATTTCGTGGGAGTCGGACGAAAATGTAATAAGCGATTTTTAAGTCATTTGACTCCGATGCTGTCTGTGTAAAATACAAATTATTGAGGCATGTTTCCATTTTAATGAAAATAACAATTTATGCCATAAATGGTCCACCAATCAATAAAGAACAATAAATAATCAATTTAACTATAAACTTCATAGCATAAATACTGTTTGCTCAATAGTGATTGCTTATAAATGCTAGTCACGTGGTTACCTTAAAAATAATAAATATTGCAGCATATAAATACAGAAACGGGTCTCTACGCTGCGAAACGTAAATCATTTATATTTATTTCTCGAGAATCATAAATAAGTTAAGGGAAATTTCTCTGGAATCGGGTTTTTATACTTGCAATAATAATGTATTTTATTATATTATCATTGTTTAATCGAATAATGTATTGAATAACACAATCTTCTAGACAGTATACTGTCCATAGTATAAAGAGGAAAGGATAGTACAAGTTCTATGTTCTATACTATGGTATAGAATAATAATAAATGAATAAATTAAACAGTTGAACGTTATAATAATATTTAATAATCCTCTGTCAAACGCACTGAAACAAGTTATTGTTATTAATCCACTGTCTATTAGTCTGATGCATTTGAAATGTAGAGAACTACGCTATAATTTTAGTGTTATGATTTTGTAATTGTGTTTTTTTCTTGCATGTTACTGAATGTTTATTTTCCTCTACATTTTAATGAATGTTAATAAATGTTTTTCTTATTTTAAGTATTCGATTAAATGTTATATTCGCATGAATTGTCTTCGGTTCAATATTTTATATCAGAATTTGTTAATAATTATTTGAAACATGCAATGGTTGTGTCCAAGAACAAACAACAATTCAAATTAATATATTGATATAATTATGAGTTGAATTAGAAAGTTATACCCCGTTCCAGTTTAGGAACCATTCGTTTGGGAATTTAATCCGGCCGACAGAATAATGCTTTGATTAATATCTAGTTATTAATCATCTGTAGAGCCCAACTATTCAACGGTCGCGCGGGATTTACCGATGTTAGTTTCAAATTCGAAATCCAAATTAGAATCCCATTAACAATATGGCCGACGTAATCGCGTGTGTGTATAAATCGCTGGCTTTCCGTGATTCGCCATTAAACATTGTGTATCAGACATTAAATGTGATTCAATGGTTATTGTGTTGTCATAATTATCGCCTTTGTCGTTATCGTAAGGAAACATATTTTTATAAATTCTTCGTATTCCCTTATTTCGACTTTAGTTCTTTTTTAGAGTACTAATTTATAATCTGTCTACTTATTAATGCATGGAGCATTCAACACAAAAATATACATTTAAAATGTACGTCTTTCATTCACGTCATCGGCCTACATATCACGCAAAAATATCATGTAATATTTTCTTAATTTCCGTTACCCTTTGTAACATTTTTATTACGAAAACAATATAGCAGGATGCCTAAGCCTTTTTAGCCCTAATTTCTCTTAGCGTTTGCTCAAGGCACTTCGCCTGTCAACGTCAATATACCTAATTGAAGTTAACGTGTTTCGCTTCGTAGATGCTTAGGCACTAAGTAGCATGCTAAGTGCTCCTAGATGGATCGGCGTCTCCGTATTAATACGTCTTTAATACTTGCCTCGGAAATGAAGTGTTTAATAATGTTACTATCAATTTTATGGAAGCGAGGTGAGGTAATACTGAAGGTAATGTTTTACTTGGAATTCTGTTTTAAATTGTGCTTTAAAATGAAGGTTTTGAAGATACTCTTCTTAATGTAGGTAAGTTTAGTTTAGATCATTTTGTAATTTTATAATTGTAAGACGTTCATTAAACCCTATTCTTTTCCTTATACCCTTCGCAATTCTTTATTTATCCACTTCCCATTGAATGTCACCAATCTATTTGCGAAGGCATAAGGTCTGCAAATGATCTTACGCCTCTACAATTGTTCATTGGCGATGGTAGTGCTGCGCGGCGGTGATAGGTGCCATGTGCCCATCTTGATAGTGGGAGTCGAGCATGCTTCGGCACGAATTGGGCCACGCTCGCACCGGGGAAGGTACCACACCCTCACAGAATATCGGCGCCATAGTGACAGTTTACTGTCTCGTTCCGTACGGTGAGTGGGGGGTCCGGAGGCCCACATCCCTTCCCATCTCCTACCCATCCTCTCCTTCCCTATCCTCATTCCCTCCCATCCTCGCCCCTTCTACCTAACTCCTTCCAAATCCCTTACCAGTAGGCAACACCCGTAACCCAGTTACGGTAGTCTATGGGCGGCGCACTTAGCTTACCATCAGGCAAGGCGTCGGCTCGTTTGCCTTCTTCTACCATAAAAAAAAAAAAAAAAATGTGGCGCCCCTTTAGCTCCTTTGACAACGTTGACATAAAAAGCACACTGAAGCACAACATTTATCTAGATAATTAAAAAAATAATAATCTTTATTTCACCTTATGATTGTACAATATTGAATATGAGACTCTGGCTCTCTTGCTAGGCATAGCCTGTGTTAAGAGAGCCAGACCCTACCCTTAATACATCGTGGTCTTGATAAAGGTAAAAATGAAAAGAAAATTTATACAAAGGCAAAAATATAATTATGTACTAAGATATATTGAAATTAATTTGGAAGAAAAATAAAGAGATTACAATAAAGAGAGATATGACTTTTAAGTCTATTGCTTAGAAAAATATAATTATTTCAAGATTCACAAACAAGTTTGTATTCTGCAGGTAAAGTATACAATTACCAGTCAAGCGTATAGAATTAAAAAGTAGGCAAAAGCTAAAATAATATTAATACGACCGTCGGATGTATGAAGTTAGTTCAGACTTGAACACACACCATCCAAGTTCCACCCCGTGACTTCTGTAAGTGGACGACAAGTTTTGTTTATTCTTGGATTATATTTAGAGCACACGACGACGATATCGTTTCGATATGTCGCGAACTAATTATTTACGGCATGTAGCTAATATTGTAGGGCTTCGGTTAAATATTATCTGTACACTATTTCAAAACATATGAACACAAATAAATTTGCTGCATACACTGGCCCCATAACCATAGAATTCTTTCTTATATTTGACATTTTTAAACATTCAAAATTTTCATTTTTTATTAAATAATTTTACAAGCAATATCATGAACCGAATTGTTAAAATTAATTTCTAAATTCATTTTAAATAATGTACAAATTGTACACCTATTCATAAAACTGTATACTTCCAACTATTTTCAATTTAATATTTTGTTAATAATTAAAAAACCGTATGTTATAAAAGTCCTACATCTGCCTGCTCGCTGGTTGTGTGCGAAAGCTCTCACAAACTTTCTATCTCCACAGTATTGTTTTAAACTGGAAACTGCAAGTTTAACGAAGGTTAAGCAGTGACATTTCATAATTTATGTAAGATATACTAACTTCGAAGTAGGTTCATTGAAATATTAAATTAAAGTTATATGAACTGGAGTATGAGTATAAAATGAGTAATATTTAATTATTTTTACGTATTATCTAAAATTGAGTTTTAATAAATTTTTGTTAAAGTTAACTCTATGCTTCTAAAGTTATTAATATTGGTAGCTAAGTAGGTACTTCATAAATATTATATCCTAATTCACTATTATATTATATCCTAAATCACATCTACTTATTCACGTTATATTGAAAGGTACTATATGTAATCATATTATTAAGCTCATAATCGCATAATTACAAAAACAATGCGCTTCATTTTTCAACAATATAATATGAAATTCATCAAACGTACGTGGAAGTACTTATTAAAAAAAAATCATTATCACAAACGCTGAATTTTCATCGCACTTTATTTACATGCGTCTTCCATGCGTCATAACTCATAACAAACAGAAAATTCGCGTAAATAATTTAAACTTTATCATTGAAATGACCTCAATCATGCTTTACTCTATAATTCAATTTAATCATAAAATTTTGGGGCTCATTAAAATTTAACAAAATTCAAAACGTGCTGCAAATCGAGTTAAAACTATGCCTAAATTAAAATCTGGTTCAGCCATTTCCAGGTGACCTATAAACTTATAAAGTCTCGCTAAGAAGTAAAAATAGATTTTTACCTCCGTAATGTCCTTTGTATTATGGAATCTTCGGGAACATTTGAACTATTCCTTTGGCTGGCATTCTTATAAAATATGGTTTCTAACAAATAGATTTTTTGAACTAATCAGTTAATAGTTGATACGTGTAAGTAATAATATTATTTCTCTATTATTACATTAGTATATTCCTCCTTTATTTGCGGATTAAACACCTGCCAAGTTGTATTTATGTTATGGACAAAATGATTTATAATATTATTAATTCAAGCATTATGTATTATGTCTACACACAAGGTGAGACGTATTGTGTTTATAAATAATTAGCACATTATTTCATTAATATGTATATTGTATACTTGTATACTTATGTCATATTATATAGTACCAATTACAAAACAATTTAAGCTACTTTAATATCTAATCACAAAAGGTATTGTTTAAAAGGGGTAAGTTAAAAAGATAGAATGGATACCTAGGTACTTAGTTTAATACCATTATACAACTATTTCTACATATCTCTTCTCATCTCTTCAAGTGAACACGACCCAATTGCTAGTTTCATCAGGTTTCTTCTGACTTCAATATGACGTCACTTAGAAATATATTAGTATCTGGTAACTTACAGAAACTTCTCGGTCTTAGCAGACGAATACATACCCGATACCAAGCTGACGCCACCCACGTAACAGGCTTTTCAATGAAATCTTTAATGTTTCATTATTCCCTCTGCTTTGTGCCTTGTTTATTTTTAAATGTTAAATCCAGATTTAAAAAGGAAATATACGATTCTCCAAAGATTTATTGCTAACGTCAATACCGGCCATTAACAATCGCAAGGAAGTTTCATAAATTGTTCGCGATCTCTATAGAGACCGTATTTCAATTCTTATATCAGTGTGTGTTAACAATCGTTCAGCGAACGGGAAAAGAATATTATCATAGCGCACAAGGAAAGAATACTAACTATTAACGTTACAGTGGTGTTCGAGTAACTTGATTTTTCCCCTTTCGATGTTTTTCTGGTAAATTTAAGTCATAATTATCTTATTATATAGTTAAATATCTTTTTTACGAATCTCTTTATCAGTTCAATGTATACCTATTCATATACTAGCTGTGCCTCACGGTTTTATTCGCTATACTCTAAACCTATTGGTCTAAGCGTGATAATATAAAGCTTATAAGCCTCGATTAATATTAGATTAACTAATAGTAAAATGATTTTTCAATTCGGAACCATAGTTCCTTTGATTAGCCTCTCAAGCTCAAGATCTTTATAATATCAATATAGAATATAAATTGACAAAATATAGCTAAAGTAAATGAAATAAATATAAATTAATCCACAGGAATGCTAGAGACCTAATAGGAACGTGAACATTGGCGGTCTACCTACGTCATGAGATATAAATCGACGCACGTGTCCACGTGTGTGTTTCGGAGAAAAATTCAACATTTAAAAGTCATAAAGTCATATGATTTTAGATATAAGAAGAGCTTTTGAAGATAAGCTGGAAGATACGCCAAACTAATTAAATAATTACAAAAGGGAACATTAACATTTGTAATTGTATAACACTTGCCTCACGCGCATAAATCACTGGATCGTTAATAATAAATTTTAATTAAAGAAACAGCAGATACTCCTTTGTTCGCACATCGAAATTTTACTCATTAGAAGATTGCATTACGAAAATCGGTACAAGAAAGTTATCTAGTTTGATCTTAATTGTTTACCAGCTGGCTATGCAAAAATGAACCTTAAATCTTACGAGTAGAATACAATGAGTATGTGTGAGAAAATTTGCGGTGGTTTTAAACTTCAACCGCAAAAACAGGTGTTTGTTCGAGTCGAGTCTTGGAGATTTATTGAACAGTACTTTTCGACTCATTAGCTAAGTGATACGAACATTGCGCAGAACTTGTAACATTTTTAGAAACCGAGAAAACTTTTACTGGAGCACCTCTGTTTCAGTGATCATTTCATATCGTTATGGGACTTTAAAGTTGGCGATGTTAAATTAAAGTTCTCACACCGCGTCTTTCGCAGCTCGTATTAATATTAATAGCTAGAATTTTCAATGGAAACCTATTCAAATTAATTTTTAAGAACTTTAAAGAATTTCTAATATACATTTTACTGAAAGAAGCTTGTATCCGATAGCTATAAATATTTATTTGAAAATCACTAACAGAGTTTACGCAAATTCTATTAGAAATCAATGCTACTCAATATTCCACCGTACGATTTCCAAACATTAGCTAAATGACACTTCAAAACACAATGCTATATGCAATATTATTGTGGTCATTATACTGCTCTTCGCACTGTTCTACGAGTACAGAGCAGGAAAGTTCCGTAGCGAAGGTATTGGGTACCGTTCGATTGCAGTGCAACGTGAGGGGCTGTGATTTAGTCTGTGGCAAAAATTTAATTCCAGACGAAAACCACAGTCTACTATTCGTTTTTATGGGCGGCCGTTGGCCACTGGATATGGTTATTACGATCGTTTGGAAATAGCCCCTCTGCGCTCACTCGATGCACTTATCACGGGATGTACTTCAGGCAGTTTGCACGCCATTCGTGTCAGTTTCTAAGAAAAAAATATTATGTTTTTACAACCATTATTAGATACAACAGTATCCTAATTTAATCTACGTTTATATTCATTGTTTAGCTGGGTTTTAATGCAGTAAATACAATATTGAATCAATGGTTGTACGAAATATTAAATTATGCATATAAATATTTCTTTTCTTTTTAGAAAGTTTTAAACGTAACAGTGTAAAGTAAATGCCATAATCGGAGCTAAATTTTCAATTTAAAATAATAGGAACGTATTTTTGCGGCGTCATTCAGTACTTTTCTAGAAATACGAGAAAGGCGCATTCAAAGGAATTTCAAAGAAAAATATTGTTTCATAAAACGAACCTTTCAACTTCTTCCAATAGTTAAACATCAGGGCTTAGTACTGTAAAACAAATATTTACCAATTAGGATCCTGTTTGCTAGCCGTCCTCCATCTTGCTTGAGACTGAATACAAAATAACACTGCAATATTCTATAAATAATTTCCTCGTTACATTGTTAATTATTAAGCCTTATTTTCTTTCATTTTAAACTTAAATTCCTCAACATATTATAATATTTTAACATTGTTACAAATCCTCGTACATAAATTATTAAGCAAATAATTATCAAAATTTCTGAACAATGAAAAATAGTACAAGTTTAATAAATTTCGCAAACATTCTGACGTACCTACAATGAACGAATTAATTAAAAATTAATAGCATTGACCAAATAACGATGCAATGAATATTTTCACACAGGATAGCTTTGTAAAATACGGATATTTCATATTCTGTAAATATTGCGTGTAATTAATCGAATTCATATCGGAAATGGATTTGTTTCGAATTTTCCTTGGATTAAAATAAGTGTCTTTATATTATTTTGGTATGGAATAAAGTCATAAATAAATAAATAAATAAATATTATAGGACATTATTACACAAATCGACCTAGTCCCACAGTAAGCTCAATTAAGGCTAGTGTTGTGGGTACTAGGCGACGATAAATATAATATTTAATAAATACATATATAGATAATAACACCCAGACCCAAGAACAATTAATTGAGTTCATCACACAAATATTTGCCCTGACCGGGGATCGAACCCGGGACCGTCGGCTCAGTAGGCAGTTACTTTACCACTGCGCCAACCGCGTCGTCGCTAGTCGTCGCTAGTCATAATTTCGTAAATTAAAATTATTCATGTGACACAAATTGAATAAATAAATATTATTTTAAGCGTTTTACTACGGTATTTTTATTGCACATCAAAGGGATTAAATATAATTTTAATTACGTGTAGACACGTTATTCATTCATTATTCTTATACTTTATAGTTGATGTTTTATGAAATTACATCATATTCATATCACTAATGTCAACATCCTCACCTTAATACTAGTCATGATAATATATTAGTTACTAGCTTACCGCCCGCGGCTTCGCCCGCCTTGTCTAAAACCTAATAAATTATATACTAAAACCTTTCTCTTGAATCATTCTATCTATTAAAAAAACCGCATCAAAATCCGTTGTGTAGTTTTAAAGATTTAAGCATACAAAGGGACAGAGAAAGCGACTTTGTTGTATAATATGTAGTGATTAGATAATCACTTGAATTCATCCAACTGTAAAAAACAAATGCAAAATCACACTCCTGTAAATTGTAATCTATTGATTAATTTATTCAAACGTTTCTCACAATAAAAATAGTAACTCACAGATTTGTAAACATAGTTTTTAAAACATTATAGGCTTATCGATAATAAAATATATAGATACCAATGAAGTGTACCCATTATGATAGTATTATTTATTTCACTATTTTTATCGGTGTTACCTAGTTCTTGTCAAATATCACATTTATGAATCATGTGAAAGAACACAAGGTAAAACTGTTGAGAAACTGCACCGACAATTTTCCAAGCTTTTGGCACTTTCAAACATTTTTGCCGGGGAAACTTCGCTTGAGAACATAATTCTGTCTTACGAGCAGCGTGCTGGCTTTTGTTACATACAAATCTGGATTGTTCCTTTTCTAAGAAACACGTAAATGTTACACATAGATTTCATTTTAATATCCGGACTTTAATGTACCCGAAAGTTGAAATGTGCTCGAACACAAAGTCAAATGTTTACTTCTGCACGTGGGCTCATTTGAAAGCGCTTTTGAATCTTCGGGTATTTTTATTTACCATCGATAAGGGAGGCAATTTTCATGTAAATAAATCCATAAATAGCTGTGTTTATATTTTATTGAAACACTACAGGTAACATAATTACCTAAAGAAGCTTTTTATTTATATTTTTTTTAATGTGTAAATAATATTATGTGTACATATCGGCACTTTCGTATATATTATCTTTTATTTACTTAAACAATACCGATTTTTATATAAATCTTATACTAATCACTACAACAATCCGTACTAATATTATAAATGCGAAAGTAACTCTGTCTGTCTGTCTGTTACTCAATCACGCCTTCACTACTGAACCAATTTGCATGAAATTTGGTATAGAGATATTTTGATACCCGAGAAAGGACATAGGATAGGTTTTATCCCGGAAATCCCACGGGAACGGGAACTATGCGGGTTTTTCTTTGACTGCGCGGGCGATGCCGCGGGTGGAAAGCTAGTGACAAATAAAAACCATTTAACAGAAGCCTTTTAATCACGAAAGTCTTTTAGAACTTATACATAATTCATCAAGTCTCCTCCTAGTCTTTGCAATAAAATCAATTAGATTCTAGACTTAAATTGTCAAATCAAATAATATTGAGCTGAAGTCGCAATTTAAATTGTATAAATAAGCAGAATGGAATTGGCAAAGGCAGATAAGATAATAAGGAATTTGTTATAACAGATGAGATCTAACAAAATTCATGAATTCATACTCAGGTACGTCCTAATAGACATTGATTCAATTTTGGTAATTGTTCATTAATGTATTCAATTTTAAATATACGTCTGTAGTTTAAATTGATGTCTAAATTTTCAATAAGATTTTTTAAAATTTTAAATACTTTTCTGAATGTTCCAACTTATTTTTTATCATTTCTTATTTGTATTAAATATTATGTGTATTGCTCCAAGGCAAACATGTGTTATCTAAGCATTTCACTGTTTTTTGGCATAAAATAATTAGTTCCGTATTATAATTACTTATTTGTTCTAGTGCTGAAAAGCGTAGAAGCTCTAAATTCTTGCTCACAGTACCTACGTTTATTTTCCTTGCATTTATAGAATATGAAGTATCTAAACAAAAAATGTTCAACTCTACTCAAATATAAAATCACAATAACCAACCTTTATCATAAATATATATATCTGTTTCAACTGCAAACAATCCTCTGAGATTTTAGTACCAATCAATATAACTGCAAAGCTATCATGAGCCAACCATTTCACAGCCATAATACTTTACATATTAAAAAACATTACCAAAGGGAATGTGGTGAAAACGAAGGAAAATAGTGAAACGCATCGTTAACGATAATCAACGACCCCTCTCTCACGAATGTTTTACAATTCAATCGTCCATTACGGTCAGCTGTTAATTTTAAACTGTTTTAATGAATATCAATTGACCATGGAAGTGAAAATTTTAAATAACACTTGCAAACATTTATAATTAGTACTTACTTTCTTTATTAACCTGAGTATTAACATTTATTTATTTATCAATCCTTTATTGCACTTAAAGCTTATACAAAATACAAATGGCGGTCTTATAGCTTTAGAGCGATTTCTTCCAGACAACCTTTGGTACGGTAGAGGAATTAATGTAATAGAAAATAAACATTTACATCAGTAAAAAACAGTAAAAAACATCAGTAAACCATCAGGTTTCGAGTATATTTTAATTTTATTAAACAGTCAATGATACGTTATTATTTTAAACAATTATTTAGACTCAATTAACGTCTAAATATATTTATAACTCAAAGGTTGACTGTCATAGTGATCTATCAATGCACAGCCCAGACCACTGGACGGATCGGGCTGAAATATCACATGCAGATGTTAGGACGTAGGCATCGGCTAAGAATGGATTTTTATCAATTCTACTTCCAAGGTGATGAAATGGGGAAATTTATCTTTTCCAAGCAGGCGAAGCTGCGGGCAACAGCTAGTTACTTATACGTTTTAATTTAATAGTCATGTGTTAAGGTTAAGCCCACAAGACTTTGAATATAGTTAACAAAAAGGTTCTTAGCAAAAACTGCAGTGCAGTATAAAATTTCAACAGACTCTACACTTTTCAGTCATTCATTTTTCTTTTACAAACGCTTTGAATTGCAAATAGGTCTCAAAACAGGTGTACTATACGGTAAAATAAAGTAAATTAAAACATTATCTAAGAGTATTATTGTGATAATCAAATTTTCGTGTTCAATCTATAAATTACGTGTTTTAGGATCATGGTCCTCATTCGTTACTTGGAAACATATCTATCAAAAGTTATCAAACAAATACTTCAATTGTTTTCATGCCATTTCAATATTAGCATACAATGTATCGAAAAACAGGCATTTTCGTTTAAACATCCGCTGTTATACCAGCAGAATAACTCAATTTTGCTTTCCAGTATTAATTCTGTCAATCAACGGAATGCATGCAACGGGCTCGCCTTCCATGCTTATCGCCTATGGCACTTTGTATTCTGTGTCTATCGTACGTTAGTAGATATTAATTATTAAAAAATGCCTAAATCTCTACTAATTTTATAATTACCAAGTGTGTTTGTAAGACTTTCTATCACTTCGCAGAGGAGTGATTTTACGATATTATTATTGTTTGTATCTAGAGATAGTTAGGAGCCTAGAGAGTGACATAGGCTTCTTTTTACCTCGGTGGGAATTTTCACGCAGGCTGAGTCAGTAGAGGGTTGTTATTTTTTTGTTGTTGTAGTGATTCGTTGTTTTTTTATTTTAATACGTCTGAAATATCATTATAATTCCGTATATAATTGGAAAGATAATATCATTTTTCATGATATCAAGCAATGTTCGATTGCATGTTACAATAGCAGCCAATTATTTATTATTTGATTTGTATAGAGCAGAAAGATATTATTTTCTTGCTATAGAAAATAAGAATACGAAAATATAAACGCCGTGTTATTTTAGACGTAGATATTTCTAATTTCTATGTGAAAATATAAAAATGAAGAAATAACATTTACACTTAAAAAATAATAAGTTTAATAAATAATTTGTATATTATTTGTATTTTTCTAACAAAATAGTTAATGCTAGGCTAGCTAATGATTGAGAATCCAAAAGCACTAACGAAAGAGAAAAAAAAAATTTCATACAACGCAATGATATCTGTGCTATTGTACTATTTATTGGCTTATGTTAACATCGCTTATATGCTTTTTATTAAAGTCCTCGTGCGTTGACAGTTTCACAGAACAATATATAAGCGTTCGTCAGTCACTCAGCAGTGTGCTGGCGTTGTTTCCGGGGAACTAATGAGAAAAATAATGGCCTTTATCTCTGGTATTGAGTGCTCAAGGGCTTCACGTTATCTGCGACCGCAGCCCGGAGGTGCGATAATGAGTAATTCCCAGTTCATTAAGGGAAACAAAAATAGAAAGAATTATGTAGTGTGTTCTACTGTCTATGGCAATACGTAGGTTTATTTTTATTGTCTATGAATTAAAAAATAGAAAGAATAACATAGCGTGCTCTATACAGACTGTCTATGCAATAGGGTTGTTTTGCGATTTTTTTAAATATATTTAAGGTGCATGAGAAATACTAGAAATTTTTAAGCATCCAAATATTATTACAACTTGTAATTGGAGATTTAATTGACATTGGCTAAATTAAAATTAATTAATAGTTCATTTAATTGTTAAATTGATTAAAAGTTCATCTATTAGAAACTTATAATTATTACTTGCTCATTACTACTTCTCAACTTTAACAGCAATTATTCTAAACTAAGACAAATCAAGAAGAATATAATAATAATCAAAGTACTTTCATTATGTGTATTTTGAACAAACCAACGATAAATTGATATTAACCTCCTGGGGCCTGCGGTCATATATATATTACATAAACAATAAAAAAATATTTCAACGCCATCTTTTGCGTATATGCGGGAATAATACCTCAAATCGATGTAGTGGTATGTCATCCGCTATACTAAACGGTTTTTGGTTTTATAAGTGACAGTGATTTGAAGTATTCTCATTTCGAAGTTGACGGTGGCTGTGCGACGGCAAACACGTGGTCAGTAATCTTACATTTTTAGTGGAACCATTAGTATATTGCAGTATATCTTTGTATATCTAATTATAATAGATATTATTTCTGCAACCGCAATAGTTATTTTGTAAGATAAATCTAAAACTTGTGAAAAATATGAATGTTTTCTTTTATGTCATACTGGTAAGACATTTGGTCTCAATTCTTGCCAAATTGGTATTGGTTACAAGGGCCCCATGTATTACCTATATGACATTATTTAGTTTATGTTACAGATTTTATTATAATTTTCAAGGATTATAAGATACTGAGATCTACCAACACCTGGATGAGTCAAATATTGACCTATATGATGGACCTATGGAGTTTCTTGCCGGTTCTTCTCCATAGATACTGCTTTCCGAATCGGTGGTAAATGTTAATACTGTTATGACGATTCAAAAGTGCTTTTAGAAGAAGTCTAATTTAATAAATAAATGTTTGAGATGAAGATAATCCCCCAAATGATACCGATGAAGCCGCCCAAACACCAGAAAATGAGTCTTCTTCCATTTGTCCAATGAGTATGAGTCACGTCAGTACAGAATCGTCACTATATATGTCATCTTCAGTTGTTGGCAGACCATTTCGGGGACGCACATGACGTGGACCAAGCATTAGAGGAGGCTGACCAAGAGGATGGATTAGAAATAAGACCTATGGGTGGACGTGACAATATAAATACACCGCCGCGCCGGTGCAAAATACTTGAACTGGTTATTTCTCACCCTTAAAAATACCTATCTTTGAACCAAGTTACAAAAAATAGATACAGAACAATAGATAGAATAATAAATATTAGGTTTCAAGTTTAAAAATATATAATAACTAAAAAAACAAGTAGTTTTTCTTCATTTTCATAAACTTATTACACTTGGAACTGGGACCCCCTGTAATATATAAATGACATAAAGAAAATCCAAGTTTTCCACGAAAGATTTTTTTTTCCATTTTTTTTAATATCTATAATTGCATTAGAACAGATACAGCTAATTTTTATTAAAAAAGAAAGAAAAAAAAATCCTGGGTCTCAGGAGGTTAATGACTTCAATTTATAAATGAGTCTTTTCGATGATCGTAATCAATTTGGTTTGTTTCAATTCGATCCAAATTCATTTCACCTTTAATTTACAAATTAAAATTTAAATACTTATTAATGTCATTACTTTTAACACTAAACGAAATATGTTTAGAGGGTGAAAACATTTTTTATTTTATTTTAAAATGAGCATGTAGCGACTACATATTATTTAGCATGTAGGTATCAGCTGTATATTGTCATGAAGATATTTTAAGCATACGTTTTACTTAGGTCTTAAGATAGTAACAAGGACGTAGTGTATAGTATATATACCTCATATAAGCCATGTTGAATCTATACATATAATAAAATCGTAGGAAAGTCAAAACTGTACATTGAATATTTTTTTAAAAGAATACATAATCCATGATCTATAATCGATATAGAAGCCAAAAACATATTTTTTAGAATTTTTGTCTGTTTGTCTGTTTGTCGGTTTGTCTGTTTGTCTGTTTGTCTGTATATTTGTCCGGGCTAATCTCGAAAAGTACCGCATAGATTGACTTCAAATTTTGCATGAATATTACTAACAGGTCGGGTGAGGCTTTTATATACACATTATCATGCTATCACCTCCGGGCGAGGAGCTGTGAACCTTTATTTTTCTAACGTATTCCGTGTATTACACAGCGTACAATCTAAAGACTCATGTTTAAATGTTGTTTTTGGGTAAGCCACGCTATTATCTAGCTTTACACTATAAAAACTACGTCATTTACGTAATTTTGGCAGAGAAACAGTTTAATGAATCTTAGTAGTATAAAGACAAATTTGAAACAGCGCCATCTATGAGACTTCATTAAAATCAAATCAATTTACATGTTTAACGCTTCTTGCAAATTTATAATTAAAAATTAAATAATAATATGACGTTGGTGGAGTTTTTAATTGTACTTATTTATTTAACTTTTTAACCCATGTCTTCCCAGAGTCCACTTCAGGTGCTTATATTTTATGTGAATATACTAAATAAAATTTTACAAGTGAGGGTAGATGTTTATTATTTGATGTCAAACAAGACACTATTAACAGTTAATTGTGACATTTTAAAAAATCCTTCTTGCGTTCCCACAAAAGGTAAGTTGTACCTTTTATATTTATTCTTTATTAATTTAGTTAGACTCATGTTTTTAATTAGAATTGAAGTTACGACAAAATAAGAAAATGATGAAATTTTATTTTTATGTATAACTTTTACAAGACTATATTCAACGCCCAAAGAAGGTCACTTTAGTTCTTGATAGAATTTTATTTGTTAGTAGCTTTTTAATAAAATTAGGTAAAGTAATCTTTTCATTTTTTTTATTTACAGATTCAATGTTCATAAAAATTAACGATTTGCATGAGGATGTAGTAGAAATAAGTATCCTGGCGCGTGGTCAATTGTTGACTAAAGTTAATTTCCAACGTATGGTACAATCATTGAAAGAATCTTGGGTAATTTTAGAGGATATTTTTCGGGAATGAGAAAAGGGGCAGCCAACCACGTATCAGCGTGCGTGCGTGAGAATCTACCTACGTTTTAGTACCAAAAAAAAATGTTATTTTGAAACGTAAATATTGCACTCACAACTACTGTACAAGTATGATTTTTAATCGTGCTTTACTGTCATCTGATTGTTTTATTATCGTTATGGCTATCGCGGTACAGATCGTACTGGGATCAGAGTACATATTATTTATCAATTGGTGTGGTAATATACGGTGTGTGGACCAAGTGGTGTGGACCAAGTAAAATATTTACAATCATACCAAATGGATTAACACGGTATGTACATAAGGCGGTCTTATCGCTTACTAGCGATCTCTTCCAGACTGCCCAAGGTAAGAGATAAAGAATTATACCTACTCATGATCCAGCAATTTTCAACCGAAAAAGAAGTTTTTCTGTAATTGGTAGTTGTTTCATTTATTTATTTTAAATACCTAATTTTACTTTTATATTTGCCCATTTGCATTACATTCAGCTTCCATATAACTTATAAAAATTTTATGTTTATTTCTGTCTAATATAAATACTCTTTTTTAGATATAAATAACAAAAACAACTTTTTTATTAAAATTTAGTAGGTACCTTGGGAAGATATTATCTATGTGTTAATAGAACAATACATAAAGGAAATTATGTTACGATTTTATACAATGAAAATATGTAAAAAAATATTAGCAGGTGTAATTATTAAATTGATCCCGAACCCAAAACTGTAGTTAATTTTTTTTGTCATTTAGTGTTTAATTCATGTCAATTGGTTCATTAATAAAAAAAATTATGATCATTTAAATAATCACGGCGAACATTTGCTAAGGCATTCATGTACAAGGTGTAATCGTTCAGTGTGCACAGGGATTTTTTTTTTGTAAGTATTACAGATAACAAAAAACTTTAAACTGATATCGAAAGTACTTAACCTATTAATGGCCGTAATCATTTTTTTTTAATAAATCGAGAAATATCAAAAAAAATATCTTTAAACCCTCCCATACATTAAGTACATAATATGAAATATGAATATCCCATATACATTTAATATAAAAGATTTTAGCTTTCTTTTTCTTTTTTTGGTTGTCTGCTTTAATTACTTCGCAAATTTGAAGTGGCATTTTCCACGCTTTTTCCGGACATTTTCACGCATTTTCCGGATATTTTCCAGATATTTCCCAGGCATTTTCCAGGCATTTCCCAAGCATTTTCCGGACATTCCCTGACATTTTTCCGGGGATTTCCAGGCATTTTCCACGCTTTTTCCGGACATTTTCACGCATTTTCCGGATATTTTCTAGATATTTTCCAGGCATTTTCTGAACATTTCCCTGACATTTTCCGGAGATTTTCCAGGCATTTTCCACGCTTTTCCCGGACATTTTCACGCATTTTCCGGGGATTTTCTAGATATTTTCCATGCATTTTCTGAACATTTCCCTGACATTTCCGGAGATTTTACAGGCATTTTCCACGCTTTTTCCGGACATTTTCACGCATTTTCCGGGGATTTTCCAGGCATTTTCCAGACATTTTCCTGACATTTTCCGGGAATTTTCCAGGCATTTTCCACGCCTTTTCCGGACATTTTCACGCATTTTTTGAATATTTTCCGGGCATTTTCTGGGCATCTCTCAGGCATTTTCCGGGGATTTTCCAGGCATTTTCCACGCTTTTTCCGGATATTTTCCAGACATTTCCCTGGCATTTTCCAGAGATTTTTCAGGCATTTTCCACGCTTTTCCCGAACATTTTCACGCATTTTCCGGATATTTTCCGGGTATTTCCTGGACATTTTCACACATTTTCCGGGGGATTTTCCAGATATTTTACAGGCATTTTCCGGATATCCCCGGAAAATGCCCCGGATTTCCGGAAAGTACGTAAGTTTTTTAGCTTAGATTAGTAATAAATTCTACTATGCAGTCGCTATTCCACGCGGACGAAGTCGCGGGCACAGCTAGTACAAAATAAATGAGTCGTTATAGACAAGTTATAAAATCTTGTTTCGTTGTTTTATTACCATAACACAAAATCTGGCAAAGTGCACACTACAGTTGACAATTTTGACTATTTATATACATTTGTAAATTTTATTTTATTACACTTAGGGCTGATTTTTCAATCCTTGGTTAAAACTTAGTCATGGAATAACGTATTAAACTACCATTTCAAAAACGTATTCTAATTGTCCGTGTATGTCAGTTTACAAGTGACATTTTAAAATGTTCGTGTAATACTTTATTGGACGGATAAATTTTAACCAAGGATTGAAAAATCGGTCCTTAGTTTAATATACCCATAGTGTCAAACTCTAATTCTCATCCTATTAAAATCGTTAAGTTGTTCCACTAACCAAATGGGATGTATTACTCGAAACATTGTTGATATTTCCGTAGCTGTTGTAACATTGTTTGTACAAAACAAACAGAAGAATAACGAATATGCCAGAAACAAAAGGTATAGAGAAATTCTCTACCTGTCACTATTGACTTGGTTTCAAAGCGGAATCTACATTCGAGAACCTAAAAATACTAGACTGTTTGCACAATAATAATTTGAAATAACATTTCGAGATATTGATACTCGATAGTATGTTTTTTCGGCTTTATTTATTTAAAAAACTGTCGTAAGGGTTTGCTTTAATTTGACATGTAGGTAATTCCTTTATTAACGTAATTAATTTTTTATGAATTGTATTTTGAATATGAATTGTACTATAAATAAGTTGTTTTTCTTGATTTCCATTTAAAGAAATGTTCAAACAATAATTATTGTTCTTTTTAAATCAGCTGCTTATAATTGTATGGAACAGGATAATGCTAACATACAGCGAAATGTATCTCGGAATAAGAATATGTAGTTTCGTTTATCTTTTTCAATCTATAAAATGTTTCTAAGAAGATTTAGGTATTAATTCTTAAAACCTTAAAGAACATATTGCATAGATACGTCTTTTCACTGTATTGATATTAATATCGATTATACATACAGTTACAGTAAAATTTGCTTTTTCCATTAAAAAATCCTAAAGAAAATAACAAAAAGATTAGAAGCATACTTTCAGTAAAAGGCAATAAATCTATTTTAATTACTAAGTAATAAATCAGTTAAACTTACGACTGTTGAAGTCTTTTTTATTTTTGCCACATTTACATAGTACAATCAAAATTGCCACATAATTTACATAACGAAAGTGATTAATATGAATTCCTTGATTTCCAGGTTACATAAAATTTTACGAAATTTCATGAAATTACAATTTAAATCAATTGGAAGAGTAAGCTCTTCCAATTTCATTCATTCCTTCCTTCCTTCATTCATTTTAATTTCGAACACTGTCAAAATAAAAACCAAATCTACTAAGGATATACATCTATACTTAATATTATAAAGCTGCAGAGTCTGTTTGTGTGTTTGTTTGAACGCGCTAACTACTGGTCCAATTTGTAAAATTCTTTCGGTGTTAGATAGCCCATTTATCGAGGAAGGCTTTAATAGGCTATATTATATCACCATTAAATAATAATTACATGTCAACTTAATATCAATTAGGATATTTTTAACCTAGACTTACCTATTTGTTACATAACTTTCATAAAACTTAGTAATATTATCACTTTAGTTCAGCCTACAATAGTTCTGCAGATGAGCCCGAGGACATTATCTTGAAGGGAAACATTAGTAACGGCGGTGATAAAACCGCCAAATATTATTCACATCACGCGCCTGTCGCTCCATTTTTCTGATCCTCAAATACGAAAATGTATATACGCTATGGTTAAAGTAATAAAATACGGAAGGAATTATTCAGAATAACGTTTATATTTTACGTAACAATGTGATAAAAATTTGAATTAAATTACTGCATTCAGTTAAGAAATAATTTGTAAAAACAGATTAGTATAATAACAATATTATTAATTGTGAAAAGTACAAATAACTTGGTCCTTACAATATACATAATATTATTATCATACTCATATTATA
The DNA here is from genome assembly GCF_905220415.1 of Colias croceus. Lineage (NCBI taxonomy): Eukaryota > Metazoa > Arthropoda > Insecta > Lepidoptera > Pieridae > Colias > Colias croceus. The sequence continues at coordinate 4,481,045 of NC_059543.1, read as the reverse complement.
AAGCTAAAGAGTTTGTTTGGATGGTTAGTTTAACGCGCTAATCTCAGAAAGTAGGGGTCCGATTTGAATCTCAATTTCAGTTTTAGATAGCCCATTTATCGAGCAAAGCTATAATATAATCTTATCAAATAAAATATCATCATGCTAAGATTAATAGGAACAGAGCAATGAGGGTAAAACCACGGGCACAGCTAGTAACAGATAAAATACATATACAACTCTCTTTCTGTCAATTTCATCTGTGTGTACAATAAAGAGTTTTTTTTATTTATTTATTTATTCTACGACATCCCGCTTAACACTCATTTATTCACGACAAACTATATAATAAGTTATCAAAATGCTACCGACCATAAAATGATCATAACATTATTGTAGGATAGGCTAAGGGTTATATTTGAGTTTCACTTGGCTTTTTGTGCGAATATACGCACGGCGATAATATCTCATTGTTCATAGAGCGCTTATCCTAGTTCTCCAAAATTTTTAAGCTTTAAAAATAAAGCATAAGCAACGTTAAAAATAATCACCACGTATAACACTAGTATTAACATGTCACAGTTAAATGATACCCAAAATAAAACTTGAGTCATATTTAAATAAAGTCCAGAAAAGAATTTATAAGAAAATATGTCTTAGCAGAGAAGAGGCCGGTTCGTCAGTATCGTTTATCGACACTTATTAACATGATCCTTAGATAAATGTGCAAATAAAGCGTAATCCGTCCATCAGTTCACCACCCAGCTCCTAACGAAGAGTAAAGTCGCGTTTATATAAAATTTCCTGATAGCAAAAACAGTTATATTATTTTTTTATTAATTTCTTTTTTTGTCTTGTTTTGAAGACCTTTTCATATTGGTACTGAAAAGTCAATGTTTATGATAATAATTACTAAATCATGTTTTGCTATATTTTTTTCTGAAACTATACTACTATATTATACTGTCTGCTGTCGAATAAATATTGATCTACACTCAAAATTCGTTTTGAAAAGCCGTATACAATTTTATTATAGTAGTTCAACTATTTTTCTTTTGTTTTTATTTATAGACAAGACAAGTTATTTAGTGCCAGTAGTTAAGGATCCCATCATTGTGTTAATAAAACGAATTAAAATATATTTATCCAAATTAAAGTAAGTGTCGTCTACATAATATTCGTCTCATGAATAAAATAGCCGGTGAATAATACAAGAGTCAATTTACTTATAAAGAGCTGTTTATCTCAAGAAGTAGATACAAAATAATCCAGATTACGACGTCAGTCGTAAAACTGTATTTTATAGCACTAATATCTAAATTTTTGATGGCACTCGTAGAGATCGATTTAATACGGAGCATACTCGGTATAATTGACTGTTTTATGTATTATCCGCGGGGCTTATTGCTGTATCTTATGAAGATCAAACTTAGAACTACATATTTTGTATTAGCTTTGCGATTTCGCCCGCTAAATCAAGTCCAATTCCTATATGGATAAGTTGTTTCATCGCAATAAAAAGTAGCCTATGTATGTACTTCAACTCTCTCCCTACACAAGAATCATGCCACAAAATTGCCCTGTTGTGACGCGACAGAAGGACAAATACACTTTCGCATTTATAATAAAGTAAGGATTGGAAGTGCTGATTGTTAACCCAATTGCATGTATGGATGAAGAGTTTTGGCTGAAATGGGTCGCGTCCGCGGACGGATACATGTCTTCAAACTGTCCCGCCCTATGTCACAGTCCCAACATTAGGGTGTATAGTTATAAGTTCCGTTTTCAATAATTTAAGACGTGATTTATGATCGGATATGCTTAATACTACGTTGTTTGAAGTTAGTAATAAATATATGAAAAAACTTATATAGGTTTTAAAACTAACGTCTTTAATTAGTGAATACATTATGAAAACAACTAATTATCTAACACAAATACAAAATAAGAAGAAGAAGAACATCAAAAAATACGAATTCCTGCATAAAAAATGTCCTCACAGCGTTAAATAATTCAGAAAGCAGGCTTGTTTACAAAGTTTTATTCTTGACAGCGTGTCAGTACACTAACGGCCGCTTTCTATATTGAATCTCAATCCCTAATTTGCTGGTCGAGATTGATATTTCAATCCATTTTCTACTTTTAGTATTTCAATAACCGATCGATGGATCGCTAACTCGATCTTTTTTTTCAATCCATCTTTGGGAGGGCCGATCGGGTTTTTAGATTGGTATTTGTATGAAAGTGAGAGTATGGTGTTTTCTTTAACCGATCTCTGATTTTGACAAATCGATTTTTGAACGTTATAGATCTTTATTTGTGATCCTCCAATTTTGACCGATTGTATTGATAAAAGGCGTGAAAATGGAAATATTTTCAAGTGATAGTGATAGTGATCTTGAATTATTAGCTCAGCTGTCGGATTGGGATAGTAGCGACAGCGAACAAGAGAGAGCTGTGTCCTCAAAAACTTTTCGACGAATAAACTTCATGGCAAGTTTAACTGACGCAGAGTTTACATTCAGATTCAGAATGAACAAAGCCTCAGTAGAATCTGTCTTTAATGAAATAATGCCCTATATCAAAGTGAAATCAAGACGGTAAGAAATTTATTTGTTTGCTCAAATTGCTTCAAAATGTATATAAACATAACCTAAAAATTGGATACATAACTAAAGTACCTATCATTTTCAGGAATAATGGTATACCACCATTGCATCAACTTTTATTGGCACTTCGATTTTATGCATTGGGTACAATGCTTAATTCAGTGGCCGACTTTGCTGGAGTATCCTTATCATCAGCTTGTAGAATAGTGGCAGATATATCTGCTGCTATCGCTAGATTGTATAACAAATATATTTTTCTGCATTCTAGAACTACAGATAAATTTTATAACATAGCTCAATTTCCTAGAGTATGTGGTGCTATTGACTGTACACATGTACACATTCAGTCTCCATGTAGGTATACAAGTACTGATTTGTTATCAATAAAAAATTTGCAATTTACTTAATTACTATTTGTTTAGAAAGTTGCCATACATTTGCTACAACAAATAAAATAAAATATTATGTATTTCAGGTTCAACAATAGGAGAGGAATATAGAAATAGGAAAGGATACTTTTCAATCAATGTCCAAGCCGTTTGTGATGCAGACCTTAAATTAATGAATGTTGTTGCTCGGTGGCCTGGTTCTGCTCATGATGCTACAATTTTTAATCAGTCAGTATTAAAAGGTAAGTAATATTGGGTTTATTGCCCTTTTAAATGTTATTAACATTTAAAATAATATGAATTTCTAATGTATCTAACTCTTATTACAGCCCAGTGTGAAGATGGTATTCTAGGAAATCGCTGGTTGCTCGGGGACAGTGCCTATCCAAACCGGCCTTACTTGCTCACACCTTTGTTAAACCCAGCAACTGCCCAGGAAATAAACTACAATGAGGCCCAGATAAAAACTAGAAACACAATTGAAAGGTAAAATCACCATTTTATAAAGCTTTCACTATACTAGAGATTATAAAAATTAAGTACCTACCTATTCATTTACTTTTTATTAACCAAGTTTATAAAAAAATGTATTTGTTTGTTTAGGACATTTGGAGTCTGGAAACGTCGCTTCCCAGTAATATCCTTGACCATGCGGTTGTCATTATATAACATACAAACAGTTATAATTGCTACAGCTGTTCTTCACAATATCTGCAGAAATTATAACATTGAAGAAGTACCCCCTGAAGTAGAAATGCCAGACGATAATGAAACTACTGTGATATCAGAGAATTCGGACAGTATTGAAAATGATATCAGAAATAGACAAGGACTGATTTCTAATTATTTTTAAAACTTATTACCTACCTATTTATTTTACAAAAATATGAATAGTCTGTCTTGAGATAATTTGTAAATTCCTTTGATTAGATTTTTATCATTAACATTTTGTCCTTATTATCATACCTTTTATTAGCTTCAAATTATTAAACAATGATAATTTCAATAAAACATTAATTTTTCAAAATAGTTTATTTAGTTACATACCTACATAAAATATATTTACACGAAATTATATAATTTTAAAAATCCTCACCCTTCAGCTTCCTTATTTCTAATTTTAATTTTTCATTTTCTAACTCTAATTTTTCATTTACTAGCGTTAAGTTTTTATTCTGTAATAATAAAGTTTCATTCTTCTCTCTCATTTTAGTTTCTAACATTTGTTTTTTAATGTTATAATACTCTGCCAATGCCTTGTTTCGAGCTTGACACCCGTTGTCTGGCTTCAGTAGCTTCCGCTTAACACCACCTGTAAAACAAAAATGCATTAAATATAGGAAAACATAATGTTTAAAATTTCATCAAAATTCTTTTAGTAGTTTTTGCATGGAAAAGTATCAAATATCCATCCTCACAAACTTTAATGTTTATTCATCTTCACAATCTTCATGTAGGTACCTAACATATATGTTCCAGGTCATAGTCTACCTGTGTGCCAAAATTTTATCCATATTGGTTGAGCCAATAAAGCATTATTGTGTAACAAACATGCAAAGTATCACATTATTATTATGTAATAGGATATTACCACTAGTTTTGAAATTCCTTTTTTCAATGGAATGGATATTGGGCGTACCCAGCGACACCAACTCATCCCCAATGCCATTGGCTGGCACTTCATTGCCCATGGACACAGATGTATAATCCATGGACGGCGTAGGATTTTCCACAGGCAATGGAGTGTCAATCAATAGCATTGGATGATCAGCTGGCACAATATAAGCTGTCCCAACACTCCCATCACCATCACTATCACCAATAAGTTGGGGCTCAGCATCACCACCAAACCTCACTGTGAGACCCTCTCCAGTGCTGCCCAGTAATGCTGCTACCCTGTCCAGGATCTCATCTGGAGGAAAGTACCCTGGTGGCCCACCTCCAGTCTGGAACATAATTTGACATAATCATTAATTATATATTTAAAAAAATTCCTCATCAACATGTTCTGGACTACCATTTACAGTACCTACTTAACTATAAGTAAAATATAACATCATGCCCTGTATTCCCCAACAGGTTGAGCAGCGGTAGCACACCCTGGCACACCCACATTTTGCCAGTTATGTTTTAAGGCAAGCCTATTGCCATCTACCGGGCACATATCCAGACTCCGGGCAGCTACTGAGAAATTCCTAATGTTAAAACTTAAAAACACTGCCCAACCTGAAAATACTGACTAATACCTCATGCTCAGCAGTCGCTTACAACCACTAGTCTAGTTATTAGACTAACAAGCAGGCAAGGCTAGTCCAAGTTTTGTATTTTTAGGGTTTATCTATTTTAAACTTAATTTACCTTTATCCGTTCCATCCGCATGAGACCAATGCGCTTTCGCGAATTCTTTTTCAAGTTTTCCCACTTAAGACGCAGTTGTTGTGGTGTACGGCGACAGGTGCCTATATTTGCATTGAAGACCCCTGCAATCCGTGTCCATTCTTCTATCTTCATTTTATTACTGGTGGCATTGGTCTTCTTGTTATACAATATCTTGCTCCCCTCAATTAAGGAGAGCAGCCCTTTCGTCTCTTCCTTCGAAAGAGGTTTAGTTTTACTCTACAAACAAATAAAATAAAACTTAGTAAGTTTTGTACGAAATGGCGCGAAATACCGCGCCACGCGTTTATCTTTTACATAGAAAATTATACATTTGTGGACGTGAATGTTTATTGCACGTATATTTAGTATAATTATTTACTTACAGTTTCTGCCTCTGACTCCATTTTTTATTTAACTTTCTTCTTTCCAAGGAACAAACAAACTTGAGACTATAATAAAATAATTTAAGTTAATTTTGCCAATGTCAAACTGACTGACTGACGTTTGCGATTGACTGACGTTCCGTTCCTCTTCAACAAAACGTATGTTACTATAGTCGAGCCAATTTAATAGGCAACATTTGACGTCTATCAATTTTATCTTCGAAGAGAGGTAACCTGCTTAAAAACATCGATTAAAGTGAATTAATCGATACGGATTTGAAACATTTGTCAATCGAATTTATTAATTTATGATGATTTTTATTCACAAGTAATCAACGCATTCGATTCTAGATGTCAGATTTCGATTTTTAGAGTAACGTCTCTGGTATTTAAAAAGAAAAAAGGTTTAGTGACACAAAATTGTAGCGACGTCAGTTCTTCAATTCAGAAATTGTTTATTATGTTTAGTATGGTTTATCAGTAAAATGAAATCTTAAAATTACTTGTATCGGTCATTATTATTATAAATATGTAATCATAATTGAAAAAAGTTAAGCAAATGTGCAGTTCTAACAAAACGAAATATCATGTTATTCTATGTCGTCGTTACTAGGTTACGTTGTTGAATTTTGTTGAACTGTCAAATGTTGCCTATTAAAATGGCTCTACTATAATCTAACGTTAACGTTATAGTACTTTACCGCTGCAACTTTGCAATCAATTATTATTATTACTGTGTATGCAATTTCTTGTGATTATACATAAAATAGATTAGCTATAAGAAAGCAAACACCATTTTACTCATTAACAATTGCTGATGTTCTTTTACTGCAAATGCGTAAAACAAAACGTTAAGGAGGGCGCAAATTTATGACCAATCCCTTTTTTCTAATGGATTTGGAGACGAGATCGGCTTATTGAAATGCAGATTCAACATCAATCGACGGATCGGATAAAATCTGGATCAATAGAAATCTAAGATTCACGATCGAATATTGAAAGCGGCCGTAATTTAGCGTTTGCGAAACTGAGATCGTGTTGGCCATCATTATGAGTACGTCTTTAGGATTTCATCATCTTTAATCGTAGCAGACAGGTCTCCTCTAATGAGAAAAATAATGAGCGCCTACGGGGACTCAAAGCTGGCCTTAATCAACACCCCACGTATCGGAATAACTCTACCTTTTACTAAACTATTCCAATGGAAAAGAGGCGATAATTATTTTCAGGTGTATTTATTTACGATCTTTCGATGAAGCGTTTTATTTTCTTGGCCAACAATTTAAGGTTTGCCGGGGTTGCCCAATTGGCTGTTTGTTACTGATGACAGTGATCAATCTATGTGAATGGCTTCTATGGTGAGTTGAAAATAAATTGGGCGTATTATATGTATGCAATGTATTTATTGTAAACATTTTGTCTAATGATATTATAGGTTCCATCAAAATTTTTACAAGTCATGTCTTTTAGCTGTTATTAAAAGTTTGTCATTAAAGCTGTTAAAAAAAAACTAACTACAATGTATGTTGCATTTAAAACCCGGAAGGAATGTACTTACACACAAAACTTGCATGCTATTCAAAACATTAATTTCCTGTTCATACTTGCAGCGGTAACTCGAAAAAGGGAGAAATGTAACAGAAATCGTTTTAATCTAAAAAGAGGTAAAATACGGCAATAATGTACCTTTGTTCCGCTTTCGACTTCAGTCTTTGAGACCTTAGGATTTACGAGTGGTGCAAGAAATAAGAGGTTAAGGAAGCACCTATATGTTAGAAAGTGAAAATTTAATTTCATCAAAAAATTTTAAATATTTGAGAGTCCAAAATGGACTATGAATGTTGCTTTTACCCGTTTGGACCCGTTTGGACTGTAGAACTGTTTTCCTTGAATACATTTAAGCTCAAAGGAACACAAACTATATAATTAGTATTTTAAATAGGTAGACTCGTTCTAAATCTAAATAAGTGTTAGCCATCAACAACGAGTCATCAATCTAATATAATTCATGTAGACGTACATTGTCAGGGATTAAAGACCTATAGAGTGTACTCTACAGTCTCTTTTAGGGGTATCTTCCAAGAAAAAAAAAACACAGTGCCACATTATGGTCCACATTATGGATTATATCAGCTACGTCGTTGCATTAACCAAGGCGAGCATTCCGCTCAAAAGTCTATCTCTTAAACATGTCTTATGACTTACATTATTTGCAGGAGCAGGTTCGAGGTCAAAACGAGCAGGCGAAGCCCGTCAGTAAATCTCGTAAAAAGGATTTACCCATTGTATCCCCGCCGATTTACTACCACAACATCGTTCCATATATCTGGGCATAGTTTTTACACTTACGTGAGTTAAATTTTGTATTTCACGGCCCATATCGATATTGAATGATACATAATAAATTGTATAAGCCTACGAGGCTTTTTATATTATATTATGATATGTTTTAACTTTTATTATTAGAGACGAATAACATCAATGTTTATGTTTATTTCAATGTGAAATGATGATTTGTAGATTGGTTTCAGTGAGCACATAGTTAAAATTAATAAAGAAGATAAATTTTTAACCTTGTGATACATTAATCTTAATATATATAGTTCTCGTGTCACAATGTTTGTCCTCAATGGACTCCTAAACCACTTAACCGATTATAATAAAATTCGCACACCATGTGCAGTTCGATCCAACTTGAGAGATAGGATAGGTTTTATCCCGGAAATCCCACGGGAAAGGGAACTATGCGGGGTTTTCTCTGAAAACGCGGGCGAAGCCGCGGGCGGAAAGCTAGTTATTTAAAAAGGATTAAATGAAAATTTGTAACCTTTCGCTCATTTCATGTATACTTTTACAGATTGGTCGACACTTGCCTTCTTAGTATTTTACCTTACAGCATGGGTTGTCTGGAAGGAATTCTCATTGAGTGATAGTGGGACCGTCTTTGGATTTAATTTATTAATGTTTGTTTTTTTATTATACAATACACTAGTACTGTAGTGACATTATATTATAATAAATATATAAATGAATTATTAACAGTATTATATCAGTTCGTTTCATTCCCAAACTTAAGCGTAACAAGCTTTAATAGATCTAACTTATCAAAAATTTATAACTCTTGTTATCTAAAAACCAAAGAAAGAAGCCAATCGAATGAAACCAGAATATAAATCATATGCTATTTGATAAAATTAGCATAGCTATAAAAATATCCATGTATTCGAAGGAAAAGTGTAAGGTAAAATTACATACAAATATACATACTTTAGTACACAGCCGCGCCCCTTCCTTAACATGGAAGCAATTTCTATATATGTATATAATATGTTCCATGAGTCAGGTAACAGGCGCCATTCCCATTACTATATTTGCTAAACAAGCTACTTGCTGGCGACTCGACGAGACGGTAATGGATTTCTGACGTTGAAATAAATGATAGATTACTTTATATAAACCAATAAATGGGTTCTACATCAGAATGTTGCGTAGAATTCACGATGGATCGGCTTTGCAAATTATTTTTGTGTGTTTTATCCCGTATGGGTCATGATACAAAAACGAGTTTTATGATAGATCTAACAATCCGTAGCAGTTCACCATGAAAAATATTTAACAGTTAGTTTATGTCACTTTAACAATTACAATGTCTGCTCTTGAAATATAGAGGCATGTAAAATTTGCATAGACAATAGTTTTCATGTTCGTAAAGTACCTAAACAGCTTCTTAGTTAACATCAATTATGTGTCGATATCATTTAAAACGACAAGATGTCCTTACAAGTTACACTAAAAAGCATCTTTTGAACTTCGCCCTTCCAGTGTTCAAGATCAAGTGCGATACTATTATTACAAATGAGTGCCATAAAGACGGCGGGCGAAGTGATTACGCAACCTATCAGCCCTAGTACGAACGTTTGTCAAATGACGTCACGTGCGATCTGCTACCATATAACTTTCACTCACTATTATTAGTGTATTCAAGCAATTTTCTCACGATTTATGACGTTAGTTACAAATGATGGCAGAACTTTGATATTTGCTCCTTTTCAAATAACTATTTTGGAACGATTTCAATTTTATCTGTGACTTGAAAATGAAATATTCGTTCGTACAAAGTAGAGAACTACAAAAAATACAATAGTTCAATTTATTTTATTTGGTGTTGAAACAAATTGTGCTTTGATTGCGATTTGCGTTATATTTTTATAGGTACCTACGTACATTTCTATGGTACGTATCTACGTTTGATCAATATTTTTCGAAAAAATATTGAGAAATATGTAGGTAGTGGTGCAATGAATAAAAAATACTAAGTACTACCTATTTGGTTTGGCTCATTTTTAACAATTTGTAAGAGTTCTTTAAAGACTTAATGAAGATTATAATATGAAATTAATAAAAAAATTTAATAGAATATACACTGAGAGCCTCGACCTTTTTTGATGTTAGTTTGAAAAAGATTATTTTTTACATCGTCTCTTAATTGTAACATATTTTAATCTCATTTACCAATTAATAAGACATATTTTAATTATTCTAATGATTTGCTTTCAAATAACTTCAATCAAATAGAATATTATACGAATGTTTTCTTTATAAACAGTCGTCATAAAGCCGATGAGAAATTCACAAGTTTAAATGAAAATAAAATCAAATTACGTTTCGCTAGCGAAGTTCAATTTTCAGTAATACAATTAGTATTCTTATGAAATAATATCGCAGTACAATCGTTTTTACTATATTTTAAAACTTTTATTTTTGCAATTTAGCCATAATTACAATGAAGTTTGGCGTCAATTGTACAGAATTAGTAACACATTAATTAATTACGAAACAGAACATTTGAGTTGTGATGAAAACTGGAATTTCTCCAAATTAGTAGAACGACCTTGAGAAGAATGAGTTCAATTAACATAAGCTGCTACTTATAGGAGTAAGGTACTTTCTATGGAGATACTTTTCATACCATGTAATTTCTCAACATAAGATATGTGAACTATAAGATGCAGTCTAACTACTATATACATGAATTAATACACAATCAAATAACGAAGATTTAATTTCAACTGAGGAAATGAAGCTCCTTAAAGCACTTTATCTATACTAATATTATAAAGCTGAAGATTTTGTTTGTTTGTTTGAACGCGCTAATCTCGGGAACTACTGGACCGATTTGAAAAATTCTTTCGGTGTTAGATAGCCAAAATATTGAGGAAGGTTTTAAGCTATAAATTATCACACTACGACCAACAGGAGTGGAACCACGAGGGTGAAACCGCGCGGTTCAGCTAGTTAGATATATAGAGCATTTACTTTCGATGGAAGAATTAAGAATAAGTTATATTAGGACTGCCTCTAAAAATAATTATTAGTGACATAATGCTTTATATTAAAAAAGGTGAGTGTGGTTTCACTTCTCATTTTTTGATCACCGTTCAGACACCACGATCCGCCTGCGGCCACGCTCGCAGGAAAATGTTGGAAATATCGGGCTATTAAATATGACGAATATATTTCGTTGTTATAAAAAGTGTTTTATTTTCTGTTAAGCACATTATCCTTATGAGATTGATATAAAGTATTCATTTTTCTGGTATCTTGGCCATAAATCTGTTATTTATAGTGAGATAAGTGTAATAATATTTTGTCATTAAATATAAGATATTAATGTTATTCGGACCGTGAAATGCATGTGTTTAATTTTTAAACCAAAATTGCCATCGATGCAATGATTTATATTAAACGTTAGGATACATCGTAATACATTCAATCAATTTTTTAAATAGTCAAATATTTAGTTATGAAATGACAATAACATACTCTCAATACTCTCTTCATTACATACTGAATAATGACGTATACAGCACTCGTGTCATTTTCACGCCAGTACCCTTACCATGAGTTCATTCGAATCTTGAGTTCACTTACTGCATTCGATAGCGAGTAACAACCAACAGTAGAGAGCGTTTTTCAAATTCCCTCTCTCTACTAAGGTACCGATAAATATCTATAACAAAGCTACAGAAAGTAACACGCTAACGCTAAGATTTCGATAGGTAGGTATTCACTTTAAAACACTATCACGTACTAACTATATTGTAATCAGTCTTTATTACGATTTAAGTGAGAGGCGGTGTAGTAATAATTTATATATTAAAATGAATCACCAAATGTGTTGGTAAGCAAGAGAACCGCTGATCCAATTTCGTTAATTCTTTTTTTTATAATATTTATTAAAGTGAGAGGATGTTTATAAAAACATTACAGTAGAGAAAACGTAAACATGTGCCACGGGCAAAGTTGAGGCAGTTTTCATATATTATTTTACGCAGTCGCTAGCGAGTAGGATCACTGTGAACTCATGGTAGGCCTACAGTTTAATGACACACACGTTCTGTGGAGTCACGTGCTCTTCAATACAACCGGCGGCTTATGTAAAACTTTCGCTAATTAGAATAATACTATTTGATCGGGCTTGTTTACAGCTTATGTAAGTTTTGCGAATCGGTGACTTTATCTTTGCCTGGTGGTTGTTTATTTTCTTTTAATATAGCGAGCGAATAATATAAGCCACGGTTGTTAAAAAATCATCTAACGTATCTGGAAGAACCATGATTACACCTAATTAATTACTTATATAAACATCTCACTAATTAATATGCCTCTCTGTTTGCTTATGTATTACATAATAATTCTCATATAATCTTGTAAATTGCCGTAAAAATCGGATCCATATTTAGCACACATTAAAGTAACATTTTACAAACATACAAGACTATAATAATATAACATAATACGATTTGCGACATTTTCAAAACTATAAGAAAAATGTGTATCAAAGAAATGGGCGACTTTTTGTCAATTTCAAAGATTTAAAACACTAATAGGTTTTGTATTTCAGCCGAAATAGATTCAATACGCGACGCGTTATACGTCTTTAGATGAATATCTGAATTAAGCATAATGGGCCTTGAGAGCAATGTATTCAAACGAGCTATTCATAACACGAGTCATTCGCAGCTGTCGTTATTTCAACGCGCAATAAATTGAGAAATTAAATTATTCATTTATATTTACGATCTAAGATGACAATCAGCCTTTAACGAATACGAAGAAAATTAATTCTAACTTGATACTGAAATATTGACGTTTTATATTCAAAGACGATGAATGGTAACTAATTTCTAAAGTATCTGCTTGAATTCAATGGAATACAAATTAAAATTTATTATTTTCGCGTATAAGACTTATTGACTGAGTTATTATGTTCTAGGAAAAACGAGTATGAGTGAATTATTTTTTAATTAAAACTTAGTGGCATACAGAGATGATCAGATGAGGCAACAGAATCTAAAAATACTAAAAAAATGAGCCCAATCTTATTTACTTCTCATCTTGTTACGTGTCATTTGTCGAGTTATAATAGTGCTCAAATAACTATCTCACCAGCTTTAATATCATAAAATTATTTTATTTAATCAGAGCTTTCTCTACTATCTCAACACTATAAACCCTATTAAACTCTTAATGCTCTTACAACATCTTTAGAACTGTTTATCTATGTAACACCTTTTATGTTACTTTTGAATAAATTAGTACTAAAGTACAGAACAATAGGGGAAGGTGTCTCTTTAATCAAAGACCCGATTAACTTTTATTACCCCGTTAAACAAAGCATAAGGTACAGTCGTTTAACTTTTATTACAAAACGGTTGAATTGTACTTATAGTTTAATAACCCATATAATTATGATAATGAGTTTATTGTAACAAATATAAACTTTGTACAAAACTTCTAATAGAAACAACATTTAAATTTATTTGAAAGATAAAATATTCAATCATCGTTTTCTATCTATTCAGTTCTTCTAGAACTGTATAGACGTTAAAAACATAAAAATGTATAAAATATCCTATTTTACTCGTAGACACAGCCTCTTACGATATTATTGCATTTTCACCAAAGTTGCGCAAAAATTCAATTCAATCGAGTTTCGAAAGTCCTTGAAAAATGTATTACAATTCTTTTTTTCAGGATTTGGATGTACGAACGGTGCAACTTTTGCAATAAGGCAAAATTGTATACTTTACAGTCAGATACGTATAATATTGCAATTTATTTTTGTTTTTTCGAGTTAATTAATTATTATTGATGTTATATTATTCAGGAAATTTTGTTTATAGTTCTATATAACATATTTCAATCAAGGAAAGCCGCGATAATATAATCAATTAACGGACATGTGCTACCATTCAGTGTAGGCCGCAAATAACCGTTCATTGTTAACATAAAAACATTGAGTTTATATTAAAAAGACAAGTGTTTATATTATTATAAACACATTTGATAACTGACAGTTTCATGAAATTAGGTGAAAATTTGTTCAATTCTCATAACAAACGTAAACAAACACACTCAATCAACAATGTATGAGTATCCAACTTTATGACTTAACGACACTGTAAAGCTGAAAGTAATGAAAATTTCACTACCAGCTTACTTCGCCCAGACCCTTACATCTTACGTCGCTTATATGGTTGATACGTTTAAAAGTTTGTCACGTTTAAACTTGCCATTTATCGCTTTTTATATCTATTTTATCACCCTTTAAACGTGCTAAGAAAACAATAATTATAAATGAACACATTTCTCTATAGCGTGCAGTCTTGGATACATTTATATTCCGTATAAAATACCTAAATAACGCACAATGCTGACATACCCCTAATCTTAAGGCGATTATGGTACTTCAGCAGTCAGCTTATTGACGGCACAAAACCATATTATAAGCGAGCAACAATTGTGTTAATGATCAACACACAACGTGACATAGGTGCTATAAACATGCAATACGTCCTACTAGGATACTCACTGCATACGGAATTGAGACCGCAAAATGTGTGAAGCTTAACAGCAATTACCTGAATATAAGCCTGATCAAATAATGGCTAATGCACTCAAAACAAACTAATCTAAAATTTCAGTAGTTAGGTTTAGTCGCGAAATATTACATATATCCGGGGCTTTCGCGGTTACAGTATAGAAGTTAGTTAATTCGGACATTCAAATAATCACAAATAGATAGGAATATTAGCGTGAAGCAAATGAGAATAATTTAGATTGTCCCCGTTTACATCGGTATCACGTTGTTTAATTGCCCCACGAGTAATTCAGGTTAATTTTCAGTGTGCCTGATGATTTGTTTTGTGTCAACCGCTACGCTTCAATAAAATCAACTAAAAAACAAATTTATATCATATCCTTTTATTTTTACAATTCCTTCTTGTGTTTAATCTATAATATAAAAATGAATCGCAAAATGTGTTGGTAAGCGCATAACTCGAGAACGGCTGAACCGATTTCGTTAATTCTTTTTTTATAACAATCCTTGAAGTACAAGGATGGTTTTTACGGAGAGAAAACGTAAACATGGACCACGGGCGAAGCCGGGGCGTACTGCTAGTTAAACATAAAATTCAAGAATTATTGCTTTTTAGGGATTTATATCAAATGATGACTTTAAACATAATAATATACCTAATCATTACCTTAGTATCTAAGGTTCTTAGTTCTACAATCTAGTAGGCTTAGATTATTACATTCTTCATCCTACCAAATGAATCGATCAATCTTCTTTCAATCAAAAAAGTAGTTTTGGTAAAAAATACCAATTCCCATAGAAATTTATGTAAATTTCAAAAATGTAGAAGATAAAATATAATATATTATGCATGATGTTTCATTTCTTTGATTGCCTTTGTTTTCCTCTATTAAAATTTATTTCACGTTACAAGTTGTAGAGGCATGAAATATGAATGTGGCTTTATACCTATGTATTATTTTTTTTACTATCAAGTATTTGACTAGAGTTAGTGAAACTTAATATAAGAGTGAGAACTAAGATATATTTACTTAATTAATATAAAACAAAGATTTGCATTTTTGTTTGTTAGATTGGCTCAATAATTATATGACTAATATTTTTTATCCAGGATCAACCCGTACGAAGTTAAGACAATATTTTTTACTAAATTTATTGTTCATTTAATGCAACAACAAAATTAAATCTAATTATAACGTCTTCAATTTTTATCATCCTTGTTGATAAAACATTTCTTTTGACGCGTCCGCCCTCCATTTTATCATTCGATAGGTGAAAATGAATTTTTTCATTGTTGTTTTAAGCTGTCTCCTCGTCAATTGTATTAGGGAAATATGTATTTACTGAAGAAATATGACTGGAATTTTGATTACTCTCAGCGATAAGATTTATCTTTTAGAATACTTTTGTAAGCCATCTTTCGTGAGTCATGTATTTATCACATTCAAAATGTGACAGAGATATGATAGTGATGTCAGGAAAATAAATGGAATTCTAGAAGCAAAAAGCCAACATGTAACTAAGATCAGTCGACTCATAACGTAAATAGTTGTGGTCGTACAATTTTGAACTATATTTTCCCTCGACCTTTGACCCTAATGTTGCTATGAGCTTTGCTTATATTTTTCTTCCACTTCACTCTATTCATGACGTCGTCTTAAGAGATATTGTGCCTACAATTCTATGGCCTAGCTGGTATAATAAAGCACTGTTATTATTTTACAACTTTTTCAAGCCTTTAGATTTTTTTAATCTATATATATCTATACAAATATTATAAAGAGGAAAGGTTTGATTTTTTGTTTGTTTGTTTGTTTGTATGAATTGAATAGGCTCCGAAACTACTTGGCAGATTTGAAAAATTCTTTCACCATTCGAAAGCTACATTATCCACGAGTAACATAGGCTAGGTTTTATCCCTGAAATCCCACGGGAACGGGAACTATGCGGGTTTTTCTTTGAAAACGCGGGCGAAGCCGCGGGCGGAAAGCTAGTATATATATAAAACTCAAAGGTGACTGATATAGTGATCTATCAACGCACAGCCCAAACCACTGGACGTATCGGGCTGTGGCATGCAGGTAGATGTCATAACGTAGGCGTCCCCTAAGAAAGGATTTCCCGAAATGCTTGCGGGAACGTTGAAAAACGGGGATGCACGTACAAAGTCGTGGGCGGAAGCTAGTAAAAAAATAAGTATTGTACCTACCTACCTTTGTGATTCAATTGATTGACTACGTAACATTAAACGTTGAAAACAATTTCTTTTAATTTAAATATTTAGACTAGAATTCAATAGAAAACGCCCCTTTTAGTATAGCATAAAACGTTGGATATTTGTGAGATATTTTCCATTTAAAAGACTTCATAATAGTAGTATTTTTGTTCTGAATTGTGTGGTTTTTAATGAAAACATATTTTTAAACGAACGCATTCGTCCATTTAAGGGGCTGAGCGGATGCAATGCAGTTTTGGTCTATTGCTATTCAAAATTCTTAATTGTTAGCAATATTATCAAAAATGCTCGCATTTATTATTTTTCATACGAATGGACATAAAAATATGTGCACGTTAAATTTTTTTATGATTTCTATATAAACATGCAATAACTGTGCTATAGCAAAAGAGAATTGGATGAAATGTTTTTTTACTGCTATTATTTTGTGTCAATAAAATACCTATATCAACCATAAAACGTTTTTTGTTCCTTATTTCAAAATGCTTTACAAATTTATAAAGCAGGATTCTTAAATAATGTAGTATTTAGCTATTATCTCAAAATAATAGCAGATATTGAAAGCTTGCTGTGATTTCCATTTTCCCATCTTGACGACTCGTAACGTATTTAAATTCACGTCTTTTGATGTTAAATTTATTCTATAAAATGTTGTTTCATACAAACAGAATAAGTTAATCCCAAAAATGCCTCATAAAACTCTCGATATTAAAAACCAAATTCAAATCGCAGATATTATAGCATAAGTATTTATAAAATAAGTACACGAATCAAACAATTGTGCGAATTCCGGCGACGAAAATTAAAATTAGCACCCGGCAAATTCAATATCCCATTGCCAAATACAATACGGACAAAAGACGCTCACCTTGAACAATGCTTTTTAATTTTAAACGTTCATAACGTTCGAGTGAACCACAATAAAAGCGATGTTTAATCCAGTGTAGTGTGAGTCTATGAGTGTAGCTCATAGAGTCGAACGATTTAGTTCGATTTGGATCGGATCCCGGGAGCAATACCGTGGAATGCTTTACGATCATTGCCACCCAGAGCATTTACGGTGAGTTTAAAATTCTCGCAATTCTAGCTGTACTTGGCGACTACCATTGTGCTTTGACACACGAGTGAGTCTTTTGTCTTGTGATTTTAATAATATTGATTTATTTTTTATTGAAATGTTAATATTAATGCTAAAGAATAGGATTACGACTAAAGGAGGATATAATCTGGAGTCACAGAAAACTTCACACATTCTCAAACTTTTAACTTTAGATTTGAGTCTTCCACACAACCTTTGTAGTATCCTTTCTTTGTCACTTTCCCATACGCTTTTTAATGATTTCCAACGAGTACCTATCTTCACTTTTACCGTCTCCAACGTGGATTGCACCCAGAACATTTACGTTCTAGAATTTTTTGCGCGAACCAGTGGACGAATGCAATTATTTTAAGTGCCTTTCATGTGTTTACCTGACTAAGATCCCGTGACTTTCTCACTTTGAACATAGAAATTTACATCTGCATCAGTACCGTAAACACATAGTAGGGGTAGAGAATAAACTCGAGAGTAAGAGCGGCAATTCCACTGTTCTAGTTCACGTTAGATGGCGCCAATGCTACATGTGTGATGATTAAATGGGGGGACGTGACTCCCAATGGACAGTGGTAATTTTTAAAACGTACACGTGGAATAAGGAATTTCTATTTTGAAGATCCGTCACATTGTTACTGAGGGGTCATTGATCCCATCCGTTATACAGAGGAAAAAAGTGGCTTGATGAAAACGACATCTGGAATTAGAAGTATAGTTATTGAAATATAAATAAATCTATGCATTATATGTTGATTTATTTCAAAAGATAATTTTACTTTATACCATGACATATTTTTAAGTTATTGCATAGCTTCTATCGCGGGCCTTGAGCGCGGGGACCGAATCCAGAAATTGCGTAACGAAAAACCTCACGCTCCCCACTCACGACTCTCCGACGGGCGCGGAGGTGTGGCTTGAAGGCATAGCATGCAATAGCTTTACCGCGGCAGTCCCCGAGTGCCACACGACTTTTTTTTATTTTATTTTTTAGAGTGACTGAAATTTTAAGCATTTTATATTATGATATGTCAATTTTGAAAGAACATAGAACAAACTCAAGCGGTAAATACACAATATAAAAACTTTATTATAATAACAAAAAAACGTTGCATAATTTTCTTATAATAAAAGAGAACAAAAGCAGTATCTGATTTCAGAAGAGCGATTGTAAAATCTTTACAAAGGCAATTTGCTGGTACACTACAGGTTTATCAAGAATACATCGTTGAAACTAAAATCAATAAGGATTACACTTAATCGCCAGTAAATCGCCTTTCAGCGGCGTTTATATAAGCGGGGTTTACACGGGTCTATTTTCATCGTGCGGATAGTCGCTTCACAAATGAAGCCGCATCGCTATCCTTTTAATGATTTCCTACGAAAATGTTGAGAAGAATAGGTATTGTAAAAATGATATTGTTTATTCGTGGTTTCAAGCATGCAGCGATCTACCTACAACTGATCGCTTTACACGGTCTGTTTTAGTCACCAGCCGCATGCGGGCAAAGTCGGGTGCTATCCAACTTTGGGGCTTGCGGCTTTAGTCACTCGCGACCTAGTTGTGCCGTGTGGTGCCGGCCTAGAATAGCACTACCCCATCTCTACCCGTGGGTGTCGTAAAAGGCGACTAAGGGTTAACTTTATGCAAACGGGCAGCAGCGTTATGCATGATCTCCCCCACCATCAACTGCGCTCGCCAACCCGCCTGCCAAGCGTGGTGAGTATTGGCTTTTTTCCCCCCCAAATAGATAAGACTTGAAACATGAATAGTACAACAACAACCAGGCCCCTAGTACCCGGCAGCTCCGCTATTCCTGGCTACGGTAGCGGCCATGGTAACGGCGGGGCAAGGGGTGCTAAGAATCACCGGAAGCGATCCGGCTACCACTCCCGACGACCCCTGGCCCTGGTAACATACAACGCACGCACGTTGAGGACGGACGAAAAGATTGTTGAGCTGGAAGAAGAATTGAGTAAGTTACGCTGGGATGTCATAGGGTTATCAGAAGTCCGAAGACAGGGGGAGGACACGATAACGTTGACATCCGGTAATTTATTCTTCTACCGGGAGGGCGACCAACAGTCCCAAGGTGGAATAGGGTTTATCGTTCGCAGACCCCTCATTAACAACATCATAGCCATCGAAAGTGTGTCGAGCAGGGTAGCGTACCTGGTCCTCAAAATATCTGATAGATATTCTTTGAAGGTCATTCAGGTCTACGCGCCGACCTCGGCACACTCAGATGAAGATGTGGAGGTAATGTATGAGGACATCAGTAGAGCCATACACACCTCGAAAACACATTTCAATGTTGTGATGGGGGATTTCAACGCGAAACTGGGCAAGAGAGGCGATGATGAGTTGAGAGTGGGGCAATTTGGATTTGGGCAGCGCAACCCGAGGGGCCAGAGGCTCGCTGAATTTTTGGAGAAGAAAGGACTCTTCATGATGAATTCCTTCTTCCAGAAATCTCCCCAAAGAAAGTGGACCTGGATAAGCCCTGACGGTAAAACGAGGAATGAGATTGACTTCATCATGACAACAAGGAGACATATATTCAATGATGTTTCTGTGATTAATAGGATAAAAACCGGTAGTGATCACCGAATGGTAAGAGGCACATTGAATATAAACGTGAAACTGGAAAGGTCTCGCTTGATGAAGTCAACTCTTCGACCGTTCCGCACCCAAATCCAGAACCCCGAAAGCTTTCAACTCGAGCTCCAAAATCGCTTTGCTTGCCTAGGCGATGACGTATCTGTGGACGATCTGAACAACAGGCTTATCGAAACGATTCGTACGGTAGGGTTGCATCACTGCAAGACACCCCGTCGAAATCGGTCCCAAAAACTTTCCGCCCATACCCTCAAGCTCCTGGAAGAACGACGCTCCTTGCTACTACATACTTCCGATGATGCGAAGTCATATAGGCAGCTCAATAGACGGATTACAAAGTCCTTGCGACACGACATCCGCCTCTTCAATACGAAAAATATTGAAGAGGCGATACAGCGGAATAAAGGCACAAAAGTGTTCGCAAGAGATGAATCTATTGGGCAAAGCCGGCTGACTAAGCTGAAGACGGATAGTGGTAAGGTGGTGTCGTCTCTACCAGAGCTACTGGGAGAGGTCGAGAAGTTTTATGGACATCTTTACACCTCCGTTGCTATGCCTGTTGCAAGTCCGGCGAAAGATCCTAGAGCCCGACTAACCCGACATTACACCGAAGATATCCCGGACATCAGCCTGTACGAGATTAGGATGGCTCTCAAACAGCTTAAGAACAACAAGGCGCCGGGTGAGGATGGAATCACCTCTGAGCTACTGAGAGCGGGTGGCAAACCAATCCTCAGAATGCTACAGAGGTTATTCACTTCCACCTTACTCGAGGGCACTGCGCCAAAAGCGTGGAGCAGCAGTATGGTTGTCCTCTTCTTCAAAAAGGGAGACAAAACCCTGTTGAAGAACTACAGGCCAATATCACTGCTGAGCCATGTTTATAAGCTGTTCTCGAGAGTCATCACGAATCGTCTCGAACGCAGGCTTGATGACTTCCAGCCTCCCGAACAAGCCGGTTTCCGAAGAGGCTTTAGCACCATGGACCACATTCATACGCTGCGGCAGATTATACAGAAGACGGAGGAGTATAATCTGCCATTATGCTTGGCGTTTGTGGACTATGAAAAAGCCTTTGATTCGATCGAGACTTGGGCCGTATTGAGGTCTCTTCAGCGCTGCCGCATCGACTATCGGTATATCGAAGTGTTGAGAAGTTTGTATGAAAACGCCACTATGTCAGTCCGGGTTCAGGAGCATTGCACAAAGGCAATTCCTCTGCAGCGCGGGGTCAGACAGGGAGATGTAATTTCTCCGAAACTGTTTACCGCTGCTTTGGAAGACGTCTTCAAGCTCCTGGACTGGCAAGGATTTGGCATCAATGTTAATGGCGAGTACATCACTCACCTTCGATTTGCGGACGATATCGTAGTCATGGCAGAATCCCTGGAAGACCTCAATACAATGCTCGGTGACCTCTACAGAGTTTCACAACAAGTGGGCCTTAGCATGAACATGGACAAGACGAAAATAATGTCAAATGTCCATGTTGTGCCCACTCCGGTATCAGTTGGAAACTCTATTCTCGAAATTGTTGACGAATACGTTTACCTGGGACAAACCGTCCAATTAGGTAAGTCCAATTTCGGGAAAGAGGTCAATCGTCGAATCCGACTCGGCTGGGCAGCGTTCGGGAAACTACGCAACATCTTTTCGTCCAAAATCCCTCAGTGCCTGAAGACGAAAGTCTTCGAGCAGTGTGTGTTACCGGTGTTGACTTACGGATCTGAGACGTGGTCCCTAACCGCGGGCATGGTGCACAAGCTTCGCGTCGCTCAACGAGCTATGGAACGGGCTATGCTTGGGGTTTCTTTGCGTGATCGAATCAGAAATGAGGAGATCCGCAAAAGAACTAAAGTCACCGACATAGCCCACCGTATTAGTAAGTTGAAGTGGCGTTGGGCTGGGCATATAGCCCGCAGAACCGATGGCCGTTGGGGCAAAAAGGTTCTCGAATGGCGGCCACGTACAGGACGTCGCAGTGTGGGACGGCCTTCAACGAGGTGGACAGACGACCTGATCAAAGTGGCGGGGAGCCGCTGGAGTCAGGCCGCTGGTGATCGGTCGTTATGGAAATCTTTGGGGGAGGCCTATGTCCTGCAGTGGACGTCCTAAAAGGCTGGAACGGACCTAGTCGAATAAAATTGTCATTTAAACAGTCGATTTTCGCCGTGTGACGGAAATCGTGCGGCTTCAGTCACCCGTGTAAAAACCCCTTTATACAAGCGGGAAGTATTTAGCTGAGCTACCTCCAGTGTTACATTAAAAGCTTATTGTTTGAAGAACATATTTCAATTAATGTATCGTATTCTAGAGGCTTTTCGTGTATAAGCGTTTACGGTTTTAGATAACAATGTGAAACGGTAGTGTTAAGTTTATTTGTACTACTAAACACAATTTGTGTTTGATATAAAATTGTGTATACCATTATTATAGTATTTTTTACGTAAGATATTTGTAACGGTGCTCTTGTTAAATGCCCACACTCTTTATAGCTACACTGAAGTATGTAAATTAATGTTTTATTCGTCTTAGAACAAAAGCTCATCGTAATATTCCACTTAATAATACATACTTACTTAAAGATACAATTAAATAGCACTGTATACGTGCTTATGAGATGTTATAAAACGGAGTAATTTAGTTATATAAAGTTCTGTATATTAACAGCACAAAATATAAAATGTTCGTAAAAATAACTATTCTTAAATTGAGTTGCTTTCCCGGTATATTCTTACAATGTTGTTATAAATCTACAAAGTTTTATGGAAATGGGGTCGGTAAGTCAGCCGCAAAGCAAAAAATGTTATTCTATACTAATTACACTATAACTCTTTTTGCTGGACAATAGCTGGCAGTTTCAGTCTATGTAAGGGTAGCCCGAAGCAATTTGCTAACTCGTATGCACTTTGTTTCATTCAACACAAACAAGGTTTTTACAGGCCGGGCCATAGCAATTATGAAGTTTTAATTGAATTGTTTGGGCAACAGAACTTACTGTGTTGTAAGAAAAAGAAATGTTTACAGCTTCATTCATAGGAATTTGATGTTAGCAATTACCAGTTTTTATTTGAAGTCGCGTAAAAAAAATGTGTAGGTACACACTAGGGTTTCAATTTGTAGTGTACTGCACCTACATGTTACAATGTATGTCTACATTAAGGGGAAGCGGTTAATCACTTTTAGTTTAAAAGTAAATTGTGTAGTGTTGCCTTTCAAATAAAGGGAGCTAGCGATGATAAATCTGTTAAAAAAGCACTATAAGAGTCCAATTCTTAATGGTGTAGGCGTCATTCGTTCATATAAATTAGGATCTAGTATTACATTTAAAATTTAAATCAAAGAGAAATCAAAAATGCAATTTCAATTTGAATCAATTTCAGTAAACCTAGTTTCATATTTATTTTTGTAATTGCAACTGCTTTTGTTATTGGAATTACAATGGAGATATTCAAATTCTATCTAAGTATCCCTTTCTATTGATGCCAGCTAAACCTAACAGCTACCTAGCATAGTACTTATGCTAAAGTACTGGTAGTTTGCCCCAAGTTTGCGAACAAATATATATCTAAAGACCGAGAAGTTTATCTGAGTAACGAATCGATCTTATAATGAATACGTTTTTAACGAGAAGCTTTCTGTATGGAGATTTCATGTATTCGTAAGAAATTTTATCCATAATCTCTCTTCAAGTAAAACGATACCTATAATCTATATACCTTTTTATTTAACCGTTTATTCTATAACATCATTTAACATATTAATATACGTAAAGTACAAATTTATTCATTTTTAGTAGTTTAATATGTGATGATGATTTACTTGGTATGTTGTACTCATTCATATATATTGTTTACCTTTTGTTTAGCTATAATTATATATATAATATAGGGTTTGTAATAATTGTTAATATCTTATCTTTACTTTGCTCACTCACAGTATAATGATTGTTATTTGTGTACCTTTTAATTGGCGTATTGAAATGTTAATATTATATCTAGTGTAAGATTAGCTGTAATATTCTATTTCTTTTAAGGGCTGATTTTTCAATCCTTGGTTATAACTTATTCGTAGAATAACTTATTAAACTACCATTTATGAAATGTATTCTAATTGCCAGTATTTGAGAGTTTACAGGTGACATATTTTTAATATTATCGAGTAATACTTTATTGGACGGGTAAGTTTTATTCAAGGATTGAAAAATCGCCCTTAGATTATATAACAATAATCCATTAAATAAAAATTGCGAAAAAAGTAGACTAAAACAAAGAATGAAATGTACTTCAGAATTCAGAATATATATTATAGATGGTTTATTGAAACCGAAATAGTTTATTCAATCTTGATTAAAATATAATCGAAGGACATTTTAATTTTGTCAAATTATTGAGGTCGGTGCAAGTGAAATATTTGCGGCGAATCTCACCATATTCCAGAGATTAAATTCAAGACAGGATACCAGGAATCTTATTGCTCACTGTGCGGATAAACGTGGCGCTTTGTGATCTAATCTCTTTCCATAGTGTTATTAATTTGTATTTATATCTATCTCTTTCTATTCCCACGATATTTTTAATGAAAAAGAGAAACGACTGTATTTAGTTTAGTACTTTTTTTCTGAGCAAATAATTGATTAACTTAAAAGCTCATAGTTTAATCTACACTAATATTATAAAGAGGAAAACTTTGTTTCTTTGTTTGATTGTAATGAATAGGCTCATAAACTACTAGACCGATTTTAAAAATTATTTCACCATTCGAAAGCTACATTATACACGAGTAATATAAGCTATATATTATCACGCTAAGACCAACAGGAGCGGTGAAACCGCGCGGCACAGCTAGTTACTCATAAAGCAGGTAATAAAACGACTGTCTGAAAACTTTAAAGCAATAAAACCTTAAACTATAATTTACATTATTTTTATTTCATTAATATTTTTAAAAACAATAACACATTATATTCAACCTATTATATGCATAAATTTACATATTCGAACAGAATACCTTCATTGCCTGCGTGTTAATATAAGCTTCGACCGTTTAAAAATTTCCTTTGTATTGCAAACGTTGATTGATGAATTATTTTGTTGTTAATATTTTTTAAAGTTAAATCTTTTAGCCCGGAAACATCTCTTTAAAATTCATGATTGAAATAAACTGGTCAGAGTAACTATGAACAATATATTAAATATTCAGTGTATTTTATAAAACTTCTAGTATAAATTGTTATTATCATAATATTATAAATATTTTGCAAATAAATACAATAAATATTAATAAAAAATACATATTAATAACGTTATAATTTAAGTTTTAACTATCTTTAACATGACGTAGCAAGTACTACGCCGTAGAAGTCCGTAGCAGTAGCTACGCCATACCCAAACAATAATAATTTATTTCATTAAAATCCCACCACAATGATTATAATTTAACACAACCCATTGAACACCGAAGCTACTTATCAAGCACAAATCCGCAAGAACTCTGAGTGATGCATGGCCTATTGAACACAGACGTCGCGTCGATCCGTTCAGTGGGTACGTCTCAAATCCTTCTGACAAGCGTCAACATTTATCAATGTCTCGGCAAACGACAGCAATTAACATTCTCAACCATTGTTAGCGTCGAGACGGTCTTCCACTGCACCTATTGTTGGTTCAGCTTTGTTAAGTGTCGTCTCGCTTTAATGTACCTGCATAGTTTGGACATTGCAAGTTTATGTGCTTGCATATTTTTGTATACAGCGTTAATAACATCGTTGTGCATTTTATTAATTAGCAGTAAGTCTGGATTTATAGAAACTGATGAAACCAAATAAACAATATTTATAATACATTCATACTCATATTGTATCTAATTAAAACAATATAATAGTCGGGAAAAACAGATTAATGTTCGTTCTTCTTTAACTGATCTTTCATTATCTATTATACAATATCTCATATTGAACAATGTATGCGAAAATCTAAACTATAAACCTAATCACATAAAGTAACACAGTAAAAAAGGCGTAAACGCGTGACGTATCCTAAAAACGCATGTTCGAGTGTTTAGTCACGATGAAAGGCTATAGAGGTATGCCACTTGGGAACTTTTTGCCTCTTTTTACCTGAAGTGGTGGTTTAGTTGCGGAGTTTTAGTGGAATATAGGTCAGCAGTTGATGGACATTTTTCTGACAATTTCTTATAACTCCATTTTTAGAGACACCCCAAGCAGGCTTTTCGGAATGTTTCGGAATATTCCACTACTTAATAGACTATACTTTGAACTACATGTTCTATACGTCTTATAGTTATTATTTATAAGAAAAATGAAAAATTCGTCCACAAGCCACAGATTAAATACAAAACAGTTTTCTTCTCCATTTAGAAGGATACATACACACTCAGAATAAAATACCGTTGAATGGATTATCTTTACCTCCTATGAGTATTTGATGCAATTTTGAAGCTTCAAAGTTGCGGGAAAAACGTTAAAGTGTCAAATAGTACGTTGAAACACATCAACCACAATCTTAATCCATACTCAAGTCGTCTCTCGGTCTAAATGTTTTATGTGGCGCGTCAAGGGGTTGAATTTTCCCAAAACTCCACACTTTAGGGCAACCCGTACAAGGGAACTCCATTACTTTGTCCCCGCCTTCCCAAACCTTCGTCTAAATTCTGCTTTTTATGCACAAGGGAGATTAGCGCTCGTAAATCATTATTTTCTTTAACTATATTGTTTACTGCTAGTTATTATACACTTGGGGAGCGGAATATTTTCTGGATAGGAGTTGTTCATCGATGAAGATATAATCCATTGTATAATGCTTTAGAATTCTTAACTTAATGACTTTAAAGTAGTGTTAATTGTCAAAAAAACGTAAAGTTTTTATATTTCCTTTAAATATAGAGCATACATAAAAACATACCTACGTTTTGTCTCATACGTTTCAGTGCTATTTATTTTTAGTGATTGATATGAAAAATTCGCTCGGTCCCTCAAGAAAACAAAGGTAGCCTTTTTCACATTTCATACTGAAATATAAATTCAAATAGAAGAACATGATGCAAACATCTCATTTCATCCTACCGTAATAGGGTATAATACTATCATTGCGAACCCAACCCTGACAATATATTAACTCCGTTAGAGCCATCAACTATCTCACGAACACGTCACGGTCAATTTAAATGGGTATCCGAACTAAAAGCTATGCCGTCATGGAATATGCACAAATTGTGTGGGCACAATATACCGCAACACATTATTTGATGTAAAGTAATATTTACACACCATACACATTTACAGATGTATACACGGGTAACTTGCGTAATATTGAATACAAAAGCTTCATTAAAAATTCATCACGATGTTAAGTAGTCCTATGAGGAAACTCGTCTTAAAAACGCGTGGGTCGACCCATCTAAACCTATCTTGCTTTCTCGATATTGAATCCAATTTAGTTGGACACATCTCCCATAACTGAATGCTTATGAGAAGCTTTATGTGCTACCATGGCTTGACAAGCTAACTCGTTCGTCTACTACAAAAAGTGTCACTGAATTTAGATACTTATTGGCTGAATTCAGATACATTTGGTTTTGCGATCTTTATTTATTTCAAATACCTATCATTTACACAATTTTTTTGTGGGTAACGCCTATCACAAAGAATATAATCCGTGTTTTCGATAAATAAAAGATTTTTACTAGGTACACTGGAAAACACACTAGACAGCTTAGCGTATGTGTTGACGTTAATTTCAATCTGAAATTATTAGATGTTATATGAAATTATTAAAGATATACATACGAAGTTCTAATGAACTATAACTGTCTATACTGTCTACATGAAGGTATAATTACCTACATGTAGACAGTTAAGAATTTAGATTGCCTAAGATCCCTTTAATCTGCCAATCATTATAAATGTATAATATATTGTTTCAGAATCTTAGATACAATTAGAAGATCTAAATAATTTACCTACATATGAAACATAGATCAGTCTAATTATAAGAGATATATATATAACAAATATTCAAATATATATTTAGCTCCTTGTTTTTATTTATAAATGTTTTGGATCAAATAAACAACTATGAACAATTGTAATAATTAATCTAAGCCTTAAACTAATACATTAGCCAATTTATTGACTAAAAAATAATCATCGATAAATAAAAAATCCCGTAATTATGTAAATATAGATAATTAAAATGTAAAAAATATCATACAGCCACAAAGTGATACTGAAGCCACGGGTATTATGAGGACTTCGGTAGGGAACTTTCTATTCCATTCAGAAAGTTATATGGAAGATATAAAATTTAAATGTAATAAGCCCCGCATTCAAAGCTTTTTAATAATTAATTTTACAGAGAAAAACACTTGTATGATTGTGCTAAACAAAGTTTTAATTGATTCTCCTTTTCATTTTCATTAATGGTTTAGATATTTTCTTTTCAAATTTGTTGTACAGCTTCGAAATCACATTGAAATCATAAAATATAATGCTGTTTTTCAAAAGCTGAGTGTGAAGCCTACGATATAATAATTATCGCTTAGTAAAAATAAAATAAGTATTCCAAAATTCCTTTGTAAGATACATGAAAGGCGATGTCGTTCAATAAGTTTTTCGTATATCGCGAAATAAACATACACGTTTATTTAAACTGCGTACTTGTCTCATTTCGAATAAAATTTCCCCGTATTTATACGACTTACCTGCCAGACGGTTATTCGTTTACTTTTATTTAGAATATCTTGCGACCTTAATATGTTTCATACATTTCAATACGAATATGATTGCGGAATGACTTTACAGCAACGATAATGTTATTCAGACCTGAATAGAAAAATAATGTTCCTTCAATATCTACGTATTAACTAAGTTGGAATGTTTTGAATGAGATTACAGCGAATTGAATAATCAGAACACTCGAGTTTTGCAACAACTTCGCTAAATTTTCAATATTTGGTAAAAGTTCTTAAATGGTAATTTGATTTACAAAATCGTATTAAATATTTTGCTCATGAATGTCTGTGCTTGAATACTTTCTAAATTATTTTGGTGATGCTGATTAAGTATTGTGTATTGCAGTAAATATATTGCCAAACCTCAATAAATTTCAGTTTATATTGGCGAATTTCCATCGAAGTATATCTTGTCAATCTCAACATAGAATAGAGAACTAAAATGGAACTATTAAATACACACAAACCTTTATTTCTTTTCTTCCAGCCATTTAAATGAGTAATTTTATAAAATCACCGGTTTTAATGAGAAAGGTAATTTTAAAAATGATTTCACGTTGTACGTTGTAAAATAACATACTTATATTCGAATTGCTATTTTTTTACATAAATTCCCAGAAAAATTATTTGGTTAATAACAGAATGCTTGTAACTAATTGGTAACTGGACCATAGCGTTGTAAATCTATGTAACCATACTTGAATATGTGCCAAAAATTATTAAAACAATATACGTAAACCCAAAATTATAACTCAGTGAACCTTTTAACAAAAGAATATTTTTGCAGAATATGAGTTCACAACACTCGGCCTACATACCTAGTCCCCTAAAGTACCGTCTTGTCACGTGAAATATAAGTGCTCTGCTAATGTTGTTAGGTTATAAGTCATAACTTAGAGACTGTCTGGTAATTAAAACGTGCCGTGGCCCGTGACATACAAGCGTTTGCTCAAACTTAATTAAAAGATATAGGAATATAAAATGGGTGATATATTTTTCTGAATACCAAAATGTTTCTTTTAATATTAATTTTATAGAATTCGAGGGAGTCGAGCATGTTTTTTAATTATTATAACTTTATATCTGAGACAATATTGCTAATTAAGTAGTTTAGTAGCAATGGTCAATGTCATAGGAGAAAGTAAAACCTTATGGTTTACTCCGATCTGTTGAATTTAACTGTTGAAGCAGCATTTCGTACACTTTTTTATAATATACCTGTAATAAATGGATAACAACTTAAACGAAATAAATAACGGGATGATTGAAACTTTACTCTTATTATAATCGAACTCATCGAATATAATAGAATATATTATATAATTAAATAATACATCTTGGAAGATAATTACAATAACATTGTTTCCTGATTCCACGTAGTCAGATAACTTAGGAGTATTTTATAAGTTCCTAGAAAGTTACAGATAATAAATTTGTTATTTCATTTATAGTAACTAAAGACCTGTGCAGTTGTGTAGAAATAGATTTCAGACGTAATACTCTTATATTATTTCCTATCTATAAATATTTCCTCTTTGATGCATTTAACAATCGATGCTACTTATACAATATCTATACATATAATAAATCTGTAGAAGGGTCAATTCTGTACATTGAAAATATTGAAAAAATAAATACCAGGGGGTGTTACTGGATCGATACCAAACCCAAATATGTGATTAAAAAAATTTTTGTCTGTCTGTCTGTCTGTCTGTCTGTCTGTCTGTCTGTCTGTATGTGAAGGCATCACGTGAAAACTAGCGGTTCGATTTCGATGAAACTTGGTATAATTATACCTTATTATCCTGGGCGTAAAATAGGATACTTTTTATCCAGGAAAAATACGTAGAAAAAAATTAATCTTAATTTTTCAGTTTTATCCATAGACGTTGTTCCGTAGAACCGCGAACACACGTTGCGTATTATTATAGGCCTAACCGTATTTGGGAATTGGGTCCAATAGATATTTATAAGATGTTATTGTCAGAGGTCTCAAAATGGAGAAATAAACCATCCACGCGAAGACCGACATCCGCGCGGACGGAGTCGCGGGCGGAAGCTAGTACAATCTATAACTTTCAAAACATACAGATTTAACAGAATGATTCCATCTCCTATTTTACTAGTCATATAAATAATAAAGAAGTTGCGTACTCATAATATAATTATTCAGATTTTATATCTTATTAAAATTCACAAGAACATGCAAAAAATTTAATCTATTTGCCAAGTTATACTTATAACATAAAATTACACTTTACGCTGAAGAATTTCTTTTTATTTCCCTTAAAAAACAGTTGTGAAGATGCTCATAATTTAAAATAGTTGCCATAACTCCGAGAAATTTAATTCACACTTGGTAGAGCAATTTGGTACAAGGTTATTCTTTCAGCTTCTACATAATATTATTTCAATATTACGAATAAAACCACAGTGGTCTTGGGAAGCCAACAAGCTTTATTTCATATGATATATTCACGTACCTAACTGAAATAAGTGTCAGTATTCATGATACATTCACGAATACAGGCAATAAATATGAAGATGTTAACCGTGATTTTATTTCAAGGAATGAGGTCACCGAAATCAGTATACAAATTAAAATACATGAGGACATATTATTATGCTTTCATATAAAACATTGAAAGATAATTCAAATAATTTTGTTTGAAAGAAATTTCATACATTACCTACTTTTTCTTAAATGGAATTTTTATATATGTTACCGGAAATGTATGTAATTCGTCATTGTATACAATTCCTAGGAAATGTATATAATTCCTAAAATCGTACGGAAATGTGTGAAATAAATTATTTTATACACATTTCCTAGGAAATCTATACATTTCCTAAATAGCTATCGGAAATGTAAAATATTTAAGATATTGATATGTCGCAGGCAAGTTGTATATAATCTGGCCGTTTACAAACGGTCGGCATTTTGTAGTAACTATGCCGATAATTCGTAATCAGAAATTTTTGGTTTGGATAAGGGGGTGGGTTAGGTTAGGTTCGTGTTTTTTAAAACTACACAGAAATAGGAGCCCCACGTAGTGGGGCTCCGTCGGCTCGCGACCGTCTTTTTGTAGAATTTTGGAAAAAGATGAATTTTCGGCATATTAAAACAGCTAGCCGTAATGTAATACGGCGGATTGTACAATCCGACTGTGCAAATATACGCGAGGACAGCGGGACGAGGGGACTGATTACTTGCAAAATGAAAATTTGATTTTATAAGAATAAATATAAGTTGATTTTGTGATATTTACGTTAAAAGTTAGATAGTTGATTTTTAAAATGTTAATTAGTAAGATAATAATATTAACATAATATACATATTAACATAATATTATTACAATTTTACGGTATGAATGTTACCCGATTACAATCGGGTATTGATACATCAATAAGAGCTATAATAAAAAATAACAATGTGTTTTATTACAGAAAGCATTTACTTTACACATTTCCTAATACGATATCGGAATTGTATACAATTCCTAGGAAGATTATACATTTCCTAGGATATGCATGCATTAAATAGTTTTTTAAACAATATTTTATACATTTCCTAAATGGTATCGGAATTGTACACATTTCCTAGGAATTGTATACAATTCCTTGATTTCATACATTTCCGGTAACGTAAATATTTCGTCCAGTTTAAAAAAAACTTTATTGATGGTGGACTTAACTACAGAATATTGAATTCAAGTTTCTGCAAGTTGCATAACTGCGGAATTTGCTGACAACCACGTTTCAGCAGATTCCTTAGTTACGCAGCTCTACTGTCTACGTGTGTGCTACGATTTTAGGATGCATTGCGATAATATTATCATTATACTTAGGTTAAAATTACATGGTAATATTTTTACAAATATATTTTGTACCTCTATAGTTGTTACCTACCTGTTTCTGTTGTTATTATTCAAATTTATATTTATTTAATTGTTATTTCACTCATACATATACCATAATAGCCACAATAGATTTCGTTTACGGGTTTGTTTTAAAATAAGACGTGCTACTTCTAATATCTTCTTTTATATATAAAAGAAAGTCTGTATGTTCCAACACTTATAACTCGAGATCTGCTGAACCAATTTTCATGGTTTTGGATTTGTTGGATTTGTCACCGCCCAGAATAGAAGAATAAATCATAAAAACAACAAAAACTAGACGAATAAATATTTTCCGAAAATTTTGATTTTCGTACATGTCAATCATTAGTTGTCAATCCTGTCAAATACGGAAAATAATGCGTTCAAAAATGTATTATGTGTAAAATAATTAAAAAGTAAAAAGGGTGAATTAATGTTGGTTTTATTTATTTTAAAATCAATTATTAAATTTTAAAAAGTGCAATAAAAGCAGATACATAAAAATTTCTCAAATGTTTGTGGTTAAAAAAAACACGCGGTTTTCAGAAATTTATAAGGTATTTTTGGTGGGGAAACTAACCAAGAAGGTTGGTTCGATTAATTAATGAAAAAATTCTATAAGAGCTAGCGCGCACGAGCAACTTTGTCTCCGCAACTTTTTTGTCTCCGCAACTATTTTGTCTCTCCAGCCATGGGCTAGTATGAAAGTGCGCGCACGTAGCGACGCAACTCCCCATACAAATTGATGGGAGAGACAAAATAGTTGCGGAGACAAAGTTGCTCGTGCGCGCTGGCTCTAAAAATGTAAAAATTCTGACAATTATATTTTGATGCGATTTCGTCGACTGCGTCAACAATATAAACAAGCTAAATTGCGTTTTGAAGATTGCAACCATATATGCGATGCAATTATTACAGAAGAAGATGCAGAAAATGTTGGTCTATTGATTATTTTACCGGCGACATACACAGGCAGCCCAAGTGAATATGCGCAAGATGCAATGACATCATAATATGTTCGTCATTATGGTCGGCCAGATTTATTCATTACATTTATATGTAATCCGAAATGGATGGAAATTGTTCAACTGCTGCTTCCCGGACAAATATCAAGTGATCTTAAAATTAAATCATTTTTCTCTGAGACGTGTTTTAAGTAATAAAATAAAATACTATTACCTATCAACCCATATAAATATTTATTTTGTATCATTGTATTACGTTCATCAAAGCCTTAATTAGTTCAGCTAAAAGGTAACACAACATTCATTGACAGGGCGATACAAAGTTCGCCGGGACAGCTAGTAGAAAATAAAACATTGTCTCTTTTAGCATGAAATAAGTCATTTTGTAAAGTGACAAACTCGAGGTATCTTTCATCCGATGTCACACACCTACTCATCATACATCACATTCAGAGATATATCACCCACGAAATTAAATTAATATTTTCCACCTTTTTGTATAACAATACATTATGCTACATATATTTGATGATTACAGTAAGAAAAAAAACGACGTTTGGCACTCGGGGACTGCCGCGGTAAAGCTATTGCATGCTATGCCTTCATGCCAGCCATGCGATTCGGTTCCCGCTCTCAAGGCCCGCGATAGAAGCTATGCAATAGCTTAATAGATATTCTTACTCTCTTTTTTCTTAAATGGCAACTGCCGATCCCAATTAAGCACGGATTCTGCCAACAATCTTAAACTATTTTGACAGTTTACTCCTAAATCTTAAAATCCTTTCATTTTCAGCATTATTAATAAAAAGTTCTTCTGCAATAAGCCAAATAATTTAAGACTCGTTAAGGCATTGCAAGAGGCCATGTGCACAAAAGTCAAGTTCTGTTCTAGCATTCCGTACTGACTCCACCTATGCACGAACTAAAGTGCCTTCCATAAATTTCTCCCTTGTAAGTTTAAGCGGGATCGTGGATTTAAATATACAGGAACGGTACGAGGTAATTAATTGATGTTTGAAATTTCATATTTGTCGATGATAATATGTTAAAAGGAAAGAGTCTTATTCAAATTCAAATTACATTTATTTGCAAGAATGTAGTTACAAAAAAGTTACTGTTTTGGGTTAATGTTTAAGATAGAAGTGGTAAAAAATTGGTGCTTTTAAAATAGTATTTGAAAGAAGAATTATTATTGTATTCGTTTTGAAACAGTATTTTAATTATTTTTAAGCTATTGCATAGCTTCTATCGCGGGCCTTGAGCGCGGTGACCGAATCGAGAAATTCCGTAACGAAAAAACCTCACGCTCCCCACTCCGACGGGCGGAGGTGTGGCTTGAAGGCATAGCATGCAATAGCTTTACCGCGGCTGTCCCCGAGTGCCACACGTCGTTTTTTTTAATTAAATGTTCGTCATATATAATTCCTGTAGAAGAAAATAACAAGCAGCGAATTGATGATGTTAGGGTATATTTTTTTTATATTTTTATCATCTTTAAATTTAAAAGTAGACAGACCGTCTCTTTTAATTTTGAAAACAATCATTGCACGTAAAAAATATGTATAGGCTAACGTAATATTGTCATTATCAAAATTTATTATGTCTTCAACAAAATACAATGTACTTACATAGTTAACTTATTCCATATCCTAAAATTATTTCAAACTACACAGAAAATGAAATAACAACCAGCACATTGAAATTCAACAAGCCAAATTTATTTTCCCCATTACGTTATACATTTTCAAATTCCACCCGATCGATACACCGTACAAGCAACCAGCAATTTTGACTTGCAATCGCAATATCGTTTTCATTTCCTGCAATTCTATATCTGAAACGAAACTTTTCCCCGAAGGCGTATATTTCTCTATACACGGGCGTCTCGGTGTCTAATAAAGTGGTCACAGTCGAAGCAAGATTAACAGCGCCGGTTTATTATTGTTTGTTTAGGCGACGTGCATATGGGACACTTATTCACCAACCTTTGAGCTTGTGGATACGGTTCGTTTAAGCTGGCAATTCATCGAAACGGGCCCAATATCGGTCAGCGGAATGGGGACTCGAAATTTATGATGGAAGCTAATTTGTAAAGTACGCAGTGGTTCTGTAATTGCAAATGCTGTCGTGAATTAAGGGTTTTAGTACCATTTGCGCTATTTGTTTTGTGTCGAACTATCCTGAATAGACATTCTTGATTTCGGATTTATTTTAGCATTTAGGATTTTTTGCAATTAAGTTACCTGTAATTTAATACATACCTACATACATTTACCTACATAGTTTTTCTTTAAGGGCATTGAGAGTAAAATTTCAAGGTCCTGTTATGGCAATACCATCACGTCATGGAGTAAGGTAACGATTTTGGCATCTTTGAATATTGCCAAAGAAGTTTCACTTATGACACGTGTGCATAATGTTATGTATTAAATTTTCCACTACGTTCGTTGATTGAAAATCATTCGTGGATCAAAATTCCCGATTTAATGTCGTATAATTACTATTGTATTGCCCTTTATGCATAATTATAATAATAAAACTGTTTCATTTTAAAGAAAATCTTCCGAAATATACTTCGACAATAATCATCATGCATGATGTGAAATCTATCTTATAAAGATATTTATGAATAAATTATGTAACGAGTATTTCATATTATGTTTTTATAGCTAGTTCGATCGAAATATTAAATGCGTATCGACATGAAAACATTTAATCATAAATAGTGGAACATTATTAGAAACAAACACGCAACAACTATCCGATATTAATTGAAGGATTTGACATCAAAGCCCCAACGTGACTTCGGCTACGAGACGCATCGACCAAATAAAGGACCAAATATTCGGCAAACGAATCGCAAACAACTATTTACTTTGATAATGGCTGAATTTCATTATGATATTGTGAACGCCACCCGAAGGCCACGTGGGAAGACTTATTTAAATTAGGGCGACAATTTCTGAAATTTATCATCTAGTACGTGAGGCAAGGCATATTGGCAGTACCGAGCTTCCTTATTTAATTTAGCAAAGCATTTGTTACTCGTTTCAATTATACTGCTCTCGACAGCTTTACATGTTGCTTGCTTAAAGGGAACAATGCTTTTGAAGAAAAATGGTTTTGATAAATTAAGCTCAGACGCTTACAAGCTCATGGAGGGCATCTTCAAATTGTTCTATTAAGTTTGAAAGAATAAATGAAGTACCACGCTCAAGCTGCTACAAAGATGTGTTAA
Organism: Colias croceus; assembly: GCF_905220415.1. NCBI lineage: Eukaryota > Metazoa > Arthropoda > Insecta > Lepidoptera > Pieridae > Colias > Colias croceus. The sequence goes on along the minus strand of NC_059543.1, from coordinate 4,443,641 downwards.
AAATATGTATGTAATCGATCTTAATCTTTCATTTTCCCGTTATTTTATTTACATAAAGTACAACCGTTCAATGGTTTCAGTTTGACTTTTGTATTCTAAGAAAGCTCACACCATTCCGATGCACGTATCGCGGCGAAACTTACATTCGACAAATCTTATCCGCCCTGAAAACATTCTAAATGTTCTAAATCCCACTGTGTGTACCAGAAGATTGTGAAGAGATAATATTTTCGTAAAAAGTGGTTCAAATTAAACTAAATTCGTGTTTACAAACATAAAACACGTAAGAATATAAATAACTAGTGTATAAATGGATTATAGATTGTGGCCTGAACCCTCATAGGAAGGTTGGATCCCAGCATTGGGAACATATTATATGGGCTGATGATGATGATCATGTTGATGAGAAGTATATAAAAACCAACTTATTTTCACTTTATAACGTGCGCTTTTCTTTTTATTACCACATAAAAATCTAGCTAACTAGATTATTATTTAAAACTTTATGTTATAGGTACTTTAACAAATAATTAACACTGAATACAATTCGATTATTAACGTTAAGTAGAAACTAATTGATAGTATAATATATTCTGAAAATGTGTCAACTATTAACATATTTAAATCGATACATTAATCAACACTTATTTTAATTTATTCTATATTAATTCAACTCGACTAAAGCCAATTAATTTTGAAGTCGAGCAACTGGTTATTAAATAAATGGAATAATTAGTACCTAATCATTTAAAAATAATGGCATAGAGCACTTAAATGTGATGCAAGTCGAGAAAAATACAATGCGATAAGAAATAGATGCAATACATGTTGTAGAGATGCACAGCGACGGTATATTCATTCTTCTGTTGAGAACAGTGACCCCACTGTCATTTGGAAATTCCTTAAAACGTTAGGTATTGGCAAACAACGAAATAATTCAATTCCATCTAATATAAACATAGAACAACTTAACTTACATTTTTCTAATTCTTCGCCTTCTTTTGATACTCAATTAAAACATAACACATTAGATTACATTTCCAAATTACCACGTCCCAATATTCCTCCTTTTAGCTTCAAACAATTTACCGAGTGTGATGTCAAAAGGAACATATTGTCCATCTCGTCGAGTGCTGTTGGTGGCGACTGCATTGGACGTACTATGATCTTACCTATCCTAGACATTGTCACACCTGTTATTACCCATATTCTGAATTATTCCATATCCAATAGCTCATTTCCACAGGTGTGGAAAGATTCCCACCTCATACCGATCCCCAAAAGAAATAACCCTTCCTCTTTTTCCGACTTTAGACCCATCTCCATCCTTCCATTCCTTTCTAAAGTTCTGGAAAAGTTGATACATCATCAATTGCAACTGTTTTTAAACTCACATAATCTCCTTAATCCTTACCAATCCGGCTTCCGTCCAGGTCATAGTACGGCCACTGCATTAGCTAAAATAACCGATGATATTCGAATGGGGATGGACAATAAAAGGCTTACAGTACTGACCTTGTTAGACTTCAGTAATGCTTTCAACACTGTAGACCACGACATTCTCCTCACCTTACTGTGTTCACTAAATATATCCGCACCGGTAATTGGTTGGTTTCAGAGCTACCTGGATGGACGACGGCAGCGAATACACATCGATGACGTTTTGTCTTCTTGGTGTGATGTCTCTGCCGGGGTTCCTCAAGGTGGTGTTCTGTCTCCGTTACTGTTCTCAATCTTTATTAATACCATATCAGATACCTTGCTGTCTCTCTACCACATGTATGCTGATGACCTTCAAATATACACACAATTTACACTTGACGAAATACACCAGGCTATTCAAGATACTAATACAGATTTGAATACTATAGTCCAATGGAGCTACCGCTATGGCTTGCAGGTTAATCCACTTAAGACCCAAGTTATTATTATTGGTAGTCCTTCGTTAATCGCAAGGGTTAACTGGGTTAATCTGCCACCCATTGTAGTTGATGGTGCGATAATTCCTTATAGTGAGTCTGTAAGAAATCTGGGTTTGATTTTTGATCAAACCTTATCGTGGAGACCTCATATCAAGGAAGTGAGCAAAAAAATGTACGCAGCAGCTGGATCCCTGAGACGATTAAGAAACTTTCTTCCTTTGCCTACTAAAATCCTTTTAGCTCAGTCCCTCCTTCTCCCTATATTAGACTATGCCGATGTAAGCTATGTAAATTTAACGATGGAACAGTTGAATGTGCTCGAACGCCTACAGAACTTCTGCATACGGTTTATATTTGGGCTCCGTAAATATGATCATGTTTCGGAGTTCCGAAAAAAGCTCAACTGGTTGCCGATTCGCTTGCGGCGGGATGCGCATGCTCTCCAACTACTGTATCGAATTTTATTTGACCCTAAAACGCCAAAATACCTTAAGGAAAGGTTTGAGTTTAGAGGTCATTGTAGTGAGGTTCGTTCATCCGAAATGTTGAGGATAATTATGCCTCAACATCGCACACATTTTTATGATGGATCTTTTACTGTACATGCTACTAAACTTTGGAATGCTCTGCCAGACTCTATCAAAAATGCTCAATCACCAAATAGTTTTAAATGTATGGTTAAATCTCACTTTCTCAGTGTTAGCCGTACATAAAATTTATTTATATTATATATGTATTATTAATTACTATGTATTATTTTAGTATGGTATATTTCTTCGAATCTCTATTCCCTTTTACTTATTTAGTTTATGTCACAATATAAATAATATGTATGTGTATCCTAATATCATAGTTATTATTGCACTACCCATTTATGTATTTTGGTATTTATTCCTCTATTGTACCAAAGGTTGTCTGGAAGAAATCGCTCTAAGCGATAAGACCGCCAATTGTACTTAGTGTAAGTTATATTTAAGTGTTTGTATTTCTTGTTTTGTTATCTTTAAGTGCAATAAAGTATTTATAAATAAATAAAATAAATAATGCTATATCAAGGTTACCTTTAATTATTTTAGTGTTTAAAATTTATCAATTATCACTTTTGGTTAAAATTGTTTTTCATTGAAATGCTTATTGCCTAGGTATTAAAGTTATAGATAAGTTCAAAACAAAATAAGTTTTGTAATAAAAAATTACGGATCATGCTAAAAACTCTACCACCTCTACCTACATTTATGTGCAATTCACAATTCTAAACAAATACATTGCTACAAAGAATATCAATGGTGTAAAATATGCTGACACAATATAATATGACTAATAGAAATGCAAATAATTTATTATAAACTAATAATCCATACTAATATTATAAATGCGAAAGTAACTCTGTCTGTCTGTTACTCAATCACGCCTAAACTACTGAACCAATTTTCATGAAATTTGGTATGGAGATATATTGATACCCGAGAAAGGACATAGGCTACTTTTTATCCCGGGAAAATGACGCAATCCCAAGGGAACGGGAACTATGCGGGTTTTCCTTTGACTGCGCGGGCGAAGCCGCGGGCGAAAACCTATATAATTTCCGTCAAAACATTTACACACATTTCATTGCACACTTAACAACTATGCATAGTTGATTTAATGGAAATGAATTATTACGCAGAAATAATTACAATGTTTTAAATGAAACATATTTATTTCGATAAAACAATAATGAGTCGTGTATTTGTCAGAATAAACGATTATTACTAGCGAAAGATACAAATATGCGGTTATTGCGGTATGTAACCACACCATTTGATGTCAATGTTTTATTTTGTTCCACTCGTGCTAACTGCGCTTTTGCAGATAATTCATACCATCCAGACACATGTGCTTTTTACTGCAATTTAATAAAAAGGTTTAATTTATAAAAGACATTCCAACCACACGGATGAACGCTCTATTTATAATATCTCAGAATACGCTCAATATGTATTATGTTATTTAGTTGTTACAAACGAATAGTAGTATAAAGTAATTTATAGCCTATACCTATAGGCTATAAGTTACTTTCAATATTTCGAAATTAACTTTTAGGTCCGCTTTGTACCTAGCGCTATTTAGAATTATTCATTCGTATACCAAACTCAATAAAGCACTCCAAACTAATTGGACCCATTCTCAACATAGGCTCCATGTCTGTCCATGATAAAGTCACACACCCGTAACGTTGATAGCTGAACCCTGAAATAAAAATAAAGAATAGCCAAAAAGTTTCCTGGGTCACATTAAGTGACCGACCACAAACCGTAATGAAACACACATGACACTATCCCGAAAGTTCCCACATTTGGACCAGACATAAGGAAATAACGAAGCAGAATAAATGTGGACGTTAAGATGAATCCTTCGGAGCCTCTCTACATAGATTAAAGACGAGCACTCAAATGGAAAATCTGTTCGACTAAGCATGTGCCTACTGTTTGATTTGTTAATACAATTTTAATTTAGCAACCCATATGTACCCTTAACAAATGTCTTTCGACAAATCAAAGATAGAATTATTTTTAACTAGTGGTTCGCCCCGGCTTCGCCCGTGGTACATATTTCGCAATAAAAGGTAGCCTATGTCCTTTCTCGGGTATCAAAATATCTCCATACCAAATTTCATGCAAATTGGTTCAGTAGTTTAGGTGTGATTGAGTAACAGACAGACAGACAGACAGAGTTACTTTCGCATTTATAATATTAGTAAGGATTGTGTTATAAAGATATTAATTTTACGAAGCAGTATTTTCGAGATCACAATGTAGATGTTGTAAATATTTATTATAAATATATAAAATGAATTATATATCATTCCAAAATAAATGATTTAAGAAGATATATATTATATATCTTTTATTCGCTATAATGAATGGCTTTACAAATAATTTTCCATGACAAAAATATAAGTGGAATGTCTACGGCGGGTGAGCGTCAAATTCAACCTTTTGAAATAATTACAAAACTTTATTTTCTGTCAAAACTTTCCCTAACCATTATTAATTCTATAATAAACGTTTGTTTTAAATTAGCGATATTTGAATACAAACCAAAGATTATAATTATAAATTCCCTGCTGAGTTTTGATAAGCTTTATGTAGTTTAGTGGTGGTGAAAAATCGTAGTACCTACGATGCAGGTACAGGAACTAAAAAAAACTGCAAACGTACAATATAATCTGGTCTTTCATAAATTAAATTCCATATAATTCGTATTAATAGCCTATTGATGCACATTTACGTTGAAGCATTCATAGGTATATTATAATCCATAGACATCTGTAGGTTTTTGTCGAACTGAATTTCCCAAAAAGGGAAAGTCTAGTCTAGCACCTATTTCTTTTCTATACGAGAGTTATTTAATGGCAGTATTGAGTGCATACCTTTTTAATCTAAACACAAAAAATACGAAATGACACAAAAACAAATAACCATTTTAAATTAATTTCATCAATTTCAATAATGATGATGAGTAAACAGAAGGGCAACATCCCTTCTGTTTACTCATACCCCAGTAAACGTATATTAACTGCATGTATCTAATTTATCACATTAGATACGTAACATCTGAATCTGATATGAGAGTCGAGACCTCTTGGAGTTAACTGGTCTAGCGCGGATGAGAAAGAAAAGTATTTGTCAACGTCTGGTGTCAAATAGCGAGCATTAAGATCCACTGACAAAGGAATTTTGTGACGATTGTGCCAACATACGGATGTGTAAATTGTTGAACTTCTTTTTTGTAATAGATATAATATCTATCCGTATATAGATTTTGAGCAAATCATAAAAATTTTGCATGAAAATCCGTAAAGCAGGCGCGAAGCAATATTACTTTCCAGATATTATCTTTTTTCCAAGTGATTACATCACCATTTTTTTTTAAAGTCGATCAGGAAAAAAAGCATAAATAGTAACTGATGTCATTTGTCATGGTATTCAATTTTCTTTATTTTAAATGTAAAACAATACTTTTGTATCTATTTTTATGTTTAACGAGCTATATTGGGCAAATTAATGAATTGTTTACCAATTCAAACGTACGAAGTTTTGTAATTTGGATGTATGTTTTTTCAAAGGTCAAACTTCCATTCAAATAATTTCAGATCGATTAAGCTATTTTGGGAGGAACCAAAAATAATAAAAGCCAATCGCTTAAAACTTTATAATTCTAAGCATAAGTTTTTTCAAGTTTTAATTCTTTAGGTATGCTCTTGTTTTTCCTCCTCCACAACTTCGTCTATATTATATTGTTTTTATTTCTCGCATCTGCACATCCTATGCAAATACCATGTAAATGCCATGCAAGTGTCTTGCAAGTGCCATGCAAGTGACATGCAAATGTCTTGTCGTGTCTTGGTTAATACGTTATTCGTCGAATAACGTATTAAACTACCATTTAAAAAATGTATTCTAATTGCCCGTATTTGACAGTTTACAGGCGACATTTTAATATGTTTGTGTAATAGTTTATTAGACGGAAACATTTAAACCAAGGAATGAAAAATCGGCCCTTAAATTCACATTTTTTTGAACTTTGTACATCATCATCATCATCATCATCAGCCCATATACGTTCCCACTGCTGGGACACGGGCCTCCTGAGGTACAGGCCATAATCCACCACGCTGGCCAAGTGCGGGTTGGATGCGCGGATGACACATGTCGTCGAACTTTTTAATTCTTCGACATGTCGGTTTCCTCACGATGTTTTCCTTCACCGTTCGAGCAGTGGTGATGTTACAACATGCGCAGATAAATTGAAAAATCAATTTATTTCCTGCGCGCTCGCCTGGGCTCGAACCCCGGACTTATCGATTCGAAGTCCGAGGTCTCACCACTGAGCCACCACTGCTCGAACTTTGTACAATTATCAAGAATCGTTCACAATACAATAATTTCATGACTAAAGCGTTAGTTTTTGTTAATCTGTTTTAGTTATTGTTGGCAACATGAAAGTCCAGTGTGTCACGGTGGAACATAATGTGCGTAATTCTGCGTTATTCGTCGTGATCCCGTTGAAATGATTGCGTCTTTATATAAAATTATGTGTTTGTTTGACATCGTAACTTACTTTTTTCGTGGAATATCTTCAATGTATCCCTTGTCGTCTTTTACTTTTTCCTTACAAACTAATTTGTGTTGAATTTGTTATGCTTTTCGAATGCCTTTGTACTTATGCCTTTGTTCAATTTACATTTTATCTTATATTGGGAGTTTGAACGAGAAATTTAAATACACTATTTTGGCATAGAATTTTATTGTTCATTGATAAAAATATAGTAAACTATAAATTAGGTAGTATAATTTGTATTCAAGGTAATAAAATAAGATTAAAAGCAAATTTCCAGCGAATGCAAGATACAATATTCTCACCAAAAAGGTTCTACTGCGAAAAAGTCTCAAAAACCCAAAAACCCTTCTATCACTATATTTTCATAATGAACCAATTTTGAGAAATTGCAAAATTTCCGATATTATTAGTACTTACTTACCTTATGTAAGTACGAAGTAACAACACTACACCCGTACACAATTAAAACTTATCTCATTAATAACTAGAGATTTAGGTCGTCGCCTGTAGTTGCTTGAGGGATTTGTGTTACCGAGAATACTATGCACTATGATTATGCATATTTGTTGAATAAACTCATTTATTTCTAGCTGTTACCTATAAACAATTTACAATTTGTTTTCATTTCATTTACTTAATTCTGTTTTTTTTTTAAATCCATTTTGGCTCTATACGGATTTAACCCAGATGAAAATTTAAAATAATGTGAAGTAAAAAATTGGCTAAGTGGTTTTAGAGTTTATAATATGCAAATAGAATAGAAACTTATCACGTTAAAACTATTTTAGTATTTTTATTTTATGGAATTGTTCATATGGGCGTAATGAAATTCATTGCATGAAATACATAATAATAACTTAATTAAAACTATTATTAATTTGATATTGACGCTTAATTAACTATACTTATATATAATATTCAATTAATTTATTTATCATTACATAAAATCATTTTATTTAAATGTTGAAATACATTTATTTTGTCTGGCATGTGTAAAATGATGATGGTTTCAATTTAATCAGTGCAAATATATAATGAAGAAAGAACCAACAATCTATATCAATATTAGAATACTGAATTTTCATATTGGCGTAACCCACAAAGCAAAACTAATATTTATTCTTTCATTCCAGGAATATGCATACACGCGTGAAATATTTTTACCTTCGTCCCGAGTAAGAAATATATGACACGACACGTCCTTGGTCGAAGCTAAAAAGAAGGATTATATTATCTTCGAGAAGAAAGGACAACTGGAAAATGCAGTCATGATAAATGAAAACGGCTCAACTAAAGCACAGACCTAAAATAACATTGTACATTCCGACATTTGCATAAGCATGTTTTGTTAGCAAACTTGAAACTAAATAAGCTAAGCCAGGCTCCAGTGCCATGATAATAATTAATAAATTAGAGTGACAAAGCGTGGGCTAAAATAAATATTGCTTTATACATGAAATTATGAAATTAATATCATAGATTCCATTTATCTTTGAAAACTACAATAGATTTGAAAAGCTATTTGTTAATTTGGAAGTTGCCCCCCTAGTTGATTACCTACTACTCAATTTGGTATTACAAACTGGCGTACTCGCTAAAATTTAATAACAAATATTTTCAGGTATCAATTTAAATTCAAATTATGCCTAACTTTTATGAAAATTTAAATTATTACAAGACATCTTTATGAGTCAAAAGACTATTGAAGCCTTTAATTAACTATCAAAATCAAGGCTATGTTATATTAAAATACTTTTATTACGTAAATAGTATAAATCTTTACTAGTTTTTTAAGAACAAACTAATAAATTAATATTAACAAATAACTACCACTTATGGCTTATGAATACTGAAAACAATGGAAGTGTTACAGGTGCTTTATCTAATCATACAGGCTCTTCTATAAAGCCTTAATATCGTAGTTGTTAAGGAACACCGCAGGTGGTAATCATTTTAAAGTTTTCCCTTAGAATGAGAGCTACCTATAAAACGTTTGGTGAAAATGCTAACTAGTATGCGTATTAACATTATATGATTATTAATATTTTGTTTCACTGAAAAATGAATTATAAAATCTTATCATTTAAATTTACATTATTTGAACCATGGATAAACTAAAACTATTTCAAACTATACCATATCCTAAAATTGTTCTGAGATTTGGAATTTACCTCGTAATAATATATTAAATTATATTTTTAAACAAGATTTTGTATATAAAACCTCTATCAAAGAGCTAGCGAATATACTCCTATTTTTATAAACACTCCACCATGACATCTGAAAAGGATAAACCTACACTTGCAATTTAAGTGTACCTTTTGAAATGCAAACACAGAATGTACATTTAATTTATGTAAAAACAAACCTATTTAATATGTTTAATGGGATACGCGGTTAATTAATATTTGTTCAATTATATTTTACTATTTCGTTATTTTTGCGTTTATTACTTCCTATGATTCGCGACTTTGTTCGTGTTTTTAAATGACTTATGATGCACGGCCTTAAGTAAGTAGATCTAAGTTAAATCCAAGGTATTTCAAATTAATTAGTAATTATGAGCAGCGTTAAGATACTTTTACACATCTGCAGGTGGCCAACCTGGCTTCGTCAACCTTTTATATATTTTATGGCAACTTTCTTTATACTTATCAGTTTAGAAGATAATAATATAAAAGTAACAAAACAACATTTAGTTACAAGATAGTATTATAACACTTATATCCTGTATGCAAATGAAGGTCGAAATCGTGCATCAAAAGTAACAAACCAACAGTCTGCTCACATTGTAACAATCTTAATAAAGCAATATAATAAACTATACATTTACTTTACATTTATTCAAATGAGTGAGACCATTAAAGCACACTTAACTTCAAGAGTTAGTATCCCAGTTGAGTATCAGACAAAGAGAAGTGAAACTTTCTAAGGCTCGAGCCACTGTGGTGGAAATATTGATAGATCGATTACAAGACCGAGATTTGGCGTTATTTTTCTGAAACTAAAATGATTTATGACTGGATTTTGATAGAACTAAGATTTTCGTTACGTGCTTTCCAATGAAACAAAACTTTGTATTTACTACTATTATACTATATTGCTTATTGCTGTGTAGGTTTGCGCTTGAGTCTGTTATTATAGATCTTGTTATGTAACATTGCAGATTTTCGTTTAATGAGAGCATATAATATTATGGTGTGAAAGCGTATTATATATTGTAGGAAGTTGGTACATAATTCTTATACCTATAATAATATTAAAATTGTTTTCATTTATATAATATGGATGAATACAGTATTTTTTAATAATATAAGTACGAATGTATTCGAAGAGGTGTACCTATCTAACAATGAAAACGTTAAATTCACATCTATACTAATATTAAAATAATATTAAAAGTTTGAGTTGAATAATATTAAAAGTTGATTGAGTTTGTTTGTTTGTTTTAACGCGCTAATCTCAGGAACTACTGGTCCGATTTGAAAAATTATTTCGGTGTTAGATAGCCCATTCATCGAAGAAAGCAACAGGCTATATGTCATCACGCAAAGACCAACAGGAGCGGAGCTACGCGGGTGAAATCGCGGAGCGCAGCTAGTATTTTATATGAAGAATCTTACATTTTTTCCTCTTGGCTAGCTCCCCGTAGCTACTTACGCAAAATTCCTATACCAATTACCTATTCCAATAAGTATATCCCTTCCTGAATTCAGAACATCCACACTATGGACATCTGCGCATTACAACCGCGTAGTCCACAAATTATTCATCCCAATATTTGGCAGCTGTCAATATGGAGTTACACCATAGCATAGCTCTCTCACATCTTGTTAATAGACCATTATGTTGCCGCGGCACGTGGCAATGTGCTACGATTGGTTGGATATTTATTGTCGAGCTCAAGAATCGGGCCATGAAAGGGTCAAGTAAGTTATATTATAATGAGTGAGAAACATGGAATTCAATGCCGGTTCTTCTCCATAGATACTGCTCCGAATCGGTGGTTAATGGTAAAACCATGCAATGACGATACCAAAGTGCTCCTAGAATTAACTAAATAAATGTTTGAGTAAAATGGATTTATTATTTCAGACATTTTAAGATATAGCTATAGTAATAAGTAGCTAATATGTTTATGCGGCTGTTTATGTTTTATGTTCTTTGGAGAATATGATTATAAATTCAATTCACAAAAAAGAAAATAAGGAATCGTCAAGATGTTTATTATATTCTTTTATTATTTCGCACCTGCTCTTTCAAGCTTATCAATAATTCTACATCTCTTTAACGTGATAATAAACTAGAGATCATAAATTGATTGGAACGAGCTAGATTGGTTTGTACTTACTAAAGTACAGTAAGTAAATCAGTAAAACCTGCAGGAATTGTAAATATCAAATGGAAAATAAGGAATCGTCAAGATGTTTATTATATTCTTTTATTATTTTGCACCTGCTCTTTCAAGCTTATCAATAATTCTACATCTCTTTAACTTGATAATAAACTAGAGATCATAAATTGAGTGGAACGAGCTAGATTGGTTTGTATTTACTAAAGTACAGTAAGTAAATCAGTAAAACCTTTAGGAATTGTAAATATCAAATGAATATTTCATCACAGTGAACAAAAGGAAAATCAATTAATAATTTATCATAACTTCAACGTTGTATATTTATTATCGTATACATTCGTTAATAATTCTATAACTGGGTAACGTAAAAAGAGAATCTTTAATGAGGCATTCATACGCAATTACACTATTTTTTAACCGACTTCAAAAAAAAGGAGGAGGTTATCAATTCGGCCGGTATATTTTTTTTTTTTTTTATGTATGTACACCGATTACTCCGAGGTTTCTGAACCGATTTACGTGATTCTTTTTTTGTTCGATGCGGGATGGTGTCGAATTGGTCCCATAAAAATTTTATTCGAATAGGCCCAGTAGTTTTTATTTTATGAGCATTTTTGTCTGTAGGTATTTGTAAATTTTGCAAGTGCAAGTTTGAAGTCGGTTGTTTTTAACGCAGTTATCACTTGTGCTATCTCTGATTATGCTAATAGTTAGTAGGTAGATGTTAAACCAACATTTAAAACATTTAACTAAAGCTCTAATTAAATATTCCTTTTCATTTCTTTACATTTTATTTATTCGATTCATCCAAATTGGAAGACAAAAGATGATGGAATGTGCAATGTTTTATCTGGTGATTTTATTCATACTTTAAATTGTAGGTGGACCTTTCAACACAAAAATAGGCACAAAGTATTTTGTCATTAATAAATTTAAAATTCAATTAGATTAAAATATGAGAAATACATCTCCCCTTATACCACAAAGAACACACGTAATTTCAATGAGAGTAATTTATTTTTAGCATGTTCAATATATTTTCTTTAAAAATAGAACATATTTTAATGAAAGCACATTTGTATTCCTATGAGCAAAGTTATTAATATCATATTTTATAAATCGTAATTGTTAACGACGTGGAAACGTAGTTATAAAATCTATTTTATTTTTACCCTCTCCTATTTCCTTAATGGCTTTAACAATAATCAATATCCTTATCCAAAAGCTATACACAAAAATTTAATTTAGAACCTACGTACTTATTATAGTGAAGCAAGATTAAACGCTAGGAGACATTTCACTGGCCCCACTTTGAGATTTACGTCGCTCTCAAGCGTAGAGCATATTGACCTAGCATAGTGGATGTGTGTTTGTATGTATGTAGCTGTATTGTACAAACAAGACGCATTGTCAACTACGGGCTCGTGCCTTTTGGAGCTTAATAAGGCCAAACATTAACCAGGGCTAGCCCAGCTTGAATATGTTTTGCTCATTACGATTTCAACAACTATGTGCATTCGTTCAACTTCTTGCTTAGAGAATGTTCACTTAAATATGGAAGGCTCTTTATGGAAGGCTTTATTATTTTTAATATGAATTATTGCTGTATTAATTATTATTTTTAGGTTTTGTTTATAGGTATTGTTCTAGAAATTAGTTAAGGACCATTACAATAACCTCTTTTATAAACGCAATCACAATCAATTGACTATTTGAAAATGTTTCTTAAAGTTTAGGAATGACATTTTTTTAGTTTATGAGTAGTTTGTTCTTAGTTATTTTGTTTATATTATTATTTTTAATATGTACCAAATTAAATTCACATTATATTCACGGTGTAGCATCTTCCGAATAATGATAGGTAGGTACATAATTATTCTCAATGCCCAATGGACCAAATTACGACTGATTAACTACATGCCTGTAATACAAAGTTAATCACTGATTACCGGTTACGAGTATCTCATCTCATTACAAACAGTCAAAACCAAAGTTTTGTCAAAAGTATGTAAAATTGAAAATACAACTGTCAACCCTTACAAAATTAAAATCATTTCCAAATTATCAAAACGAAAAAATGTTTCAAATTTAACAAAATTAGAAGTGAACTCTCTTCCCAATAACAGTAATTTAATACCTTAAAGAACTTTTTACCATTTTTTAATTTACAAAAATAATTTATTCAAAGAACTTCAATACGATTAAGTAAGGCTTTGGAAATCTAATCAAGCGTTCAGTTTGAAATTAATTTGATCTTGTTAAATATATTCTGAAAGCATCGTTTTAAACATTATTATATGTTTAAATAGTTATTTTTAATGCTATTATTTTATTATATCCAGATTCCAGGTTCGAGTCCCACCTCATGATCGATTTTTTTCTATTCTTTTTAAATTTATATTTATAAAACATTTGAATGCCATTAAAACAAAAATATCAAAATTGTTTGCTATATACGCTTGAAATTGAAGTATATAGTGGAAGTAAAGCCATTAAAAATATATCCCTGCTTTTAAGTGTAAATCAAAAATACATGTTCTCAATCAATAGTGTAGCTTACTTGTTTTAAGGATATTGTTTACATTACTTACTATATACATACATATTGTTGACATAGGTAACAAAAACTTTGTGACGTAAAGACACTCGTAGTAACGTTCTTACATTTGCAAAATGATTTGCAACTCTCACAGGACTTGTGGGACATCCTGTTTTCAACTTGACAACACTTTAATATTCACAAGAAGGAAAAATATTATCAAGGTGCAAAAAACATCGATATATTGTACAGAAAAGCTCATTTTCTGCTTATGGATTATTTCTTATACAACCCTAATACGAGGGTCATTAGCTTGCGAAATAAGTACTTTCTTTAAGAGTACGGTATTTGACGCTGCAAAATATTAATATTACAATTAATTAAAAGCGTATTTCCTATTTGGTTTAATTCATTCATGTTAAATATGTTTAACTGTTAACGAAGTTATGTTAAGAAGAACTTAATTGGATTTCAAATTGCATATAAATAAATTATAATAATAATTGACTAATCCTTATAACTAAGATCGTAATGAACAATGAATCGTTATTCGTAGCTCATTTTTTATTTAGTTTTGTTGAGTAAGTCATTATCGTAGCCAAGTCTTGTTATTTACTTACAATCATCGTAAAAAGTCATCCAAAATAGCATAACCTTTTTATTTAGAAAGGGAAATCCCAATTTTGTTATCCCACTACGACGATAACCAATAATTCCTGAAATTATCCAAGCCTTAAATTCTTTACATTTACAGGAGCCCAATTGGTATCCTATTCTTCTATAACCCCTGTTACTATAACATATTTTATAGACACGAAGAGTTTTCAAGGTTATAATATTAAAACAATAATTTTAATAAAAACACACTATGCAAATAATACCATACCAATTAATATGCTTGATCTCATGATTCCCAACTGACAGGATAACTGTTTGGATACATAGTTATGCTGTCATTTAGCAAATTACAGGAATGTGTGGTCAATGTGGTCGAATAACGTTAGGAGATCTGCACGATAATTTACACGCTTTGCCTAACCAAACAAACAGCGACGGCTAGTGTTTTCTTATTTAAATTCCCGTTACAAAAAGCACCACACAAATGCACACTATTAAGTTTGCCGCGTGGTTTTGGCGTCGCATTTTATATTCGCCCTTTGTCAAACGCGGAAATTTAGTTTACTTTTTCCGTACAAAATTCATATCTACACCGAATGAATTGTCCGCACAACGATAAAACGAACCGTGTTGATGGTTTACGCTAAATTTGCCAATGAGATAGCGTATCAGATTCATGGCTTGTAAAACTCGATGAAAAGGACTGAACGTCGGTGGGCGTATTGAAAAATGATATTTGCCATTATCGTAATCATGCTTCAGCTCTTTAATGGAAATATTTATTATGAAGAATGTTGAGTGATGGTTATCCTATTTAACCTCGGGGAAAGATTGTTTTTGTGGTGATTATGTTGATTCTGTAATGTGGCCGGCTCTCTGGGGCGATTCGTCAGGCGAGATAAAACATGCTCTACAATAATTAGGAGGAATTGAGTTTAGTGATTATTTGTTTATAAATTATATTGGAAATTATGTTTATAAATTATTAATAAATTATTACTTACATCTTAAAATATATACCAATCTTTAACCAATTTTTTAAAATTATAAAAGATTTTAAATTTGAGTAATTTTCCTTAAAACTTTTAGTGCATGTGGTATATGCGAAATATGCTGAAAGACATTGAAGAGCTAAGAGCACTTTTATCGTGTAAATATTAATCATAGGACGTACGGATAAACCTGAAATTGTAACAGTGCTTTCAGTACACATTATCTTTACGTAAAATATGTAATTTTTGAATAAACGTAATGTTTGTTACTCTTTCATGAAATCATCAAATTGGGTTTAAGTTATGCTAAAATAAAATAATCATATTTTTATCCGATACCACATAAGTAAGCCTGCAAATGGAAATAATTATCATATTTGATATTTTTCTAAAAGTTTTAATAATAAAACAAACAGAAGATTAAGTTTTATGTTCCATCACGTCAGGATTTCTTTATTCTTTTCCTCGGAAACAAGGAAAAATAAACCTAAAACTGCATAAGCGATGCAAGCAGACAGCAGTGTTTATTTTTATTGTTTTTTTAACTTTTAAGTATTATGATGCACGAGGCATGGAAAAGTCGAAATGTTTCGTGTAAATACGTAAGTTAATGTTTACTTTTACGTTCAATTATCGAGATGTAGCTCTTTTTCAGATCAATTCAAATAAGTGGGATAGATAGATTTGCTTTTTTGTTTCTTACCTGGTAACTTTTACTGTATGAACCTATTTTGATGAAATTGTTTATTGAATAATGTTGCCCCTCGTTTGATCCCATTTGGTCTAGTTCTGTTTCATGCTATATACGCTATGTGAATGAATGTTATTTTAATTACAATATGTATTCATTACTCATTTCTGCTTATAGGTAACATGAATTGTGACTAAATATAATGTAAAATACCTATCATAAACTGCAAGTAAAAATCTCTTTTTTACTTCAAGCGCTTCAAGTACTTAATTTTGTTAAATTATGTAAGGTAATTTGATGTTATAATACTAACATTTATGATTGTCATCGCGTTGTATATAATCAGCGAGGAAACTGGTGACTCATACGATTTACCCGCGTTTACAAGCGTAATTCTGTCCTTACGAACGGTTGCCAACCCATCATCGTATGTAGTTCTTTTTATATGCTATTTATGTTATAGAACCTTAAAAATATTTTATATTGATTGTCAATTATCTCTACATTTATCATATTAATAATATTAACATTACAAGCGGTAAGATGCCTTTAGAAACCTATATTGTGTCAAAAGTCGAACATCCTTTGAGCAAAATATTATACACTCGAGGGTAAAAAAGTAATTGACCAACAAGTTGTCAAGTTAATATTCTGACCAGCAATACAAGAACTACGCGGGCGTTTCGTATATTATTATCTAAGATAATTTTCGTGGTATTTATTATTGATAAATCAATTGCCTTTCGGAGGAGAGTTCAAAAATAGAACGAACGAGAATAATTACCTACTATTTTTATACTCCCTACTTGCGCAGACTAAGAAGAGCGCGTATTAAAAATATAAAAGCGTCAATAAGCTTTAAAAAATAACCCGCAACAGAGTGGAAATTAAATACGTGAATAATGAAACGAGTTAATATGGTAATTAGAGCGATTCGCGTTGTTTGCTACATACTGTAATACCATAGACCGCAAATTTATAACGCTTTATGACTGTCTGAATTTACGTAATGATGGGTGTTTAATATTTTCATTAATTAAATGTGTCTATTTAAAATTTATAACAGCAATCACACATGCTATTGTAATGAGCTATTGTATTGATATAAAAGAGGAGAAACGATTAACCTTCTTTGTAGGAGATTCTTGTTTATTTATTGCTTTATTGTTTAATTAAAAATTATTAGTATTGTTTTTAACTAAAATGTTCTTGACTTATCTAGGTATATTTAAAAAAAGTTAATAATTTAACCTAAATAAGTAATCACGGAAAATACTACATTCAATAGAAAAGGTCATTAACCTTTTATTTATAGTTACGGTAAACGACAAGTCTTTTATAAAAAGTAAGATAAACGGATAAAAAATTGGCCCACGGAATATCTTACGTTCATTTTCTTATACTTCCTTTTCAGTTAAATACCTACTAATATAAACGCTGCGCAAAAACAAACAGCGTTAAACGCGATAAAAAATCTCGTTAATTTTATATTGTAGATAAAAAGAATTCGCTTTACAGATAATCGATAATACATATTATTATAGCAGCTTAGTGCCCATCGGGCCAGTTCCGGGCTGGGAAAGACTATAATTTTATTACTCTTCTGACTAGAAATTTATTTCCTCGGTCAATGTACCTATTGTACATTTATAGATACCTAGTTCTTGTTAATTGTTCTGTTATTGGATTGCAAACATTTCTTATTTTTAGGAGCTATAAGAAATTTTATCTGTGATATAAAAATTTAATTTAATTTCATATAATTTTTGATAATTACAAAGATAGGCCTTTAGTGGACGTCTCACGCCTGAAACAACAGCAACAACAAAGATAGTGGTTAAAATATGTTAATAAAACTAATTATGTATCACAAATAAAACGCTAGTTTCTTCATACATATTTTTTTTTTTTATATATATGAGAAATGCGATGACATCGGTCGGGTCTCAAATACGATTTGAGCAAGTCGTGACGTCCTGAGCTTTGAACTGACCATGTCTACAATAATCCTAGAATACCGGGAGCAAAGTTAAAAAAAAAAAGATTTGTGTAACTAAATTAAATAGATTTTAATTAAAACCTTTCAGAAACACGACATTATTCGGTTAAAAAACGGTCGAAATGTTTCGTTGAAAAAGGAAAATTCCATGGAGCTTATAAAGTTACACTTGAAACACTAACAACGCACATATTTCAAAGTCGACGCGTTGTTAAATTTCGACCGCCGAATATACAGTGTAAAAGGAAAAAATATCTAAAAATAAACTAAAAGTAAGTGACAAACGCGCCACGGGACCGGGTTCCGGGATAACATGAATTTGCTCGCTTTGTTTCCAGTTAATATTGTATCCAGGTATTTTCATCTAGCTATATTGGAAAATTTACAATAAATTTATACAAATTAATGTATCTGTCCTCTTATTTATTTCATATTATTTCAATCATAAACGAGGTGCGAAAACAACACCTAAAGACTTCTTCTCTTCTTTAGGCACTACTTGCCGAAGCGGTGGCAAATTATTTTCTATAACGTCGTATAATAATTGTCGTTTAACGACTCTAGTGTTACTCAAATAAATTTAGATGAATAAATGTTTGAGTTTAAGTTACTTAATTAATACTTTCTGACAAAGAACGAATACGTCACAAAATCTAAGCCTGCGTTGCCTATTTTTTGCACTAAACGGCACATGGTTATTGGTTCCTCTTTTTCAATTAACAAACTTAGTTCATTAAGTTTAAATAATTGAAAGATTCATAGTATATGGCAACAAATACCAGACCTAACTTATAAATAATAGGTATTTTATAATGTACAAACCATCTATTAAACATTTTCAATAACTCACTAATTACGACCAACCATGCTCTCTTGTCTGCATTTGCCAATCGTGCCATTGAAAAAATCCCAAGCCACAAACTACATTACGTACTTTCATTAACAATTAGCGGTCGCGTACGGCACGTCTAGCAGTATTCAGTGGGCATATTAAATTGCTCTGTAAAAGCGGATTGCCTTTGCTTTATTAGTCCACTAATTTGATTTTATGTCCGGCCACTGCGGTCCTCCCGTGACTGGAAAAGTAAATAAAATATGCGTGCTTTGCAACGATTTAGCCGCGGCTTCCACATCGTATTCCGATTTTAAAAGATATAACTGATGCTGTGTAAACAAAAATACCTGAGGCGTGTTTGCGTTCGAAATGAAAAAATATACAATTCCGTTTTAAAATAATAGCTTAAGCTCCGACGTAGATTCTGTGGCGTTTAATATTTAGATTTCATTTGGAGTATGCGGTTTGAATATAATGTTGTTTTAGCGCTAGATGTGTTTAATGTGTTATTAAATAGAGATGAACGTTTGTAAGAAAATTGTAATCGTGAGAAATCGTAATTGAGATTATAGAGCGATGAATGTATAACTAGATGATTTTATAATGCGTGGAATTAAGACTATCTAGTATTTCAAAACAGAATTACTAATTCATAGCTCAATATTTTTAATTAAGATTTTAATTGTCTTATAAAGTAGAATGCTCTTGTTTAGAAAAAATATATTTAATAACTACCTCCGAGTGGGAACATAAAATCATGGGACGTTAACATAATTTGGTCATGGCCGATATGGAGTAAGTAGCTGGCGGGTCGTACGCCATTAATTTTGCAGAAAATTTAATTAGCAACAAGGGTCAGAGAGCTAAACGCGTAATATAATCAACGAAGAGCCACACAGATACATTGTACTCTAATTAGATGTACATACCAAAGGACAAACACAAAGGTTTTATTCCTGTTGATGTGACTCGCAAGCCTATTAGTGTCAACAAAGGCAAAATAATTCCTTTATTTAGGCCCTTCCCGGGTATGTTCGCTTTTTATCTTATATCCAAATATTTCATAATTTATGCGAATTATGTGCAAACAACACGCAGGACTATTTTTGGACATCTTATTTGCATAAAAGATTTTGCCTAATACTCTATAATACGGAAGTAAGAATAGAAAACATGTACCTAACTAGCTACTTCTTTATTATTAAACTACCAATAGTCTACGTGAGAACAATTTTTCAAACTTGTAAGAATTCTACTTATGAAAAATTTTCATTTCATTACTTGGGTTTTACTAAAAAGCACTCGTAACCTTTTTGAGACCGTAAGACATATAGGTTTATAATATGTGTTTTAGTAAAACTCTATATATTTCCATATCTTTCTGAAGATTAGGAACAAATTTTCTTTGTGGACCCTTTTTTATATAAGCCGCTTAAAAAGTTTTCCATAATTATGTCGTCTAGTGTCAGCAATATTGCTTACACGGGCCTTCTTTTGAATACTAAGCGCTCACAAAGAATCTCCAAGTTTGAACTATATTTTACATAAATTGAAATAAATTCATATAGAAAATATGCTTATTGCTTTTCGTCGACTGTTTCTTTATGTACATGGACAAGTAGCATTTCATATATCGTATATATGGAGGAAACAGTTATGATTCAATTGAATTTTGGAAACATATTGAAATTTGGATTGTACCATGGACGAATATATTCGTCCATGATTGTACATAGAATAGCAATGATGAGGGATAGAAACAGCAACGAAACATTGAATAAAATACTTTTTGAGTCGTTATTTTCTTGCTACCTATATGCTGGTGTTATGGTATTGGTAACGTGTTTTACATTGTTAATAAAAATCCTTTTATATAACGTCATATTTTTGATTATCAAGGTTTGTTAATTCGAGGCTAAGACGGTACTGTAAAAGGTCATCGTGACCTATATCATAGTCACGGTATTCGAACTTCTAAGTTATTAGTTATGATAGATTGATACTTGATATGTTTATATGAGGGAAAGGGGTAATCGATCCACTGTGCCGATGAAATGCCAAAGACAGTAGCATAAATTGTGTTATTTTAAAGACTCTACTTTTGTAAAAAGAAAACCAAAGTTCTTCTAGTATTTTGTTTCCATATGAGCATTATCAGGAAATCAGCTAAATTTATTCTTCAGCTGAAATGATACCTATTCATATTATCGCAATGCAAAACAGTAGTTTAGTCTATGAAAAACAGTTAAAATGTGAGCTCTTAAAAAAATGTCAGCAAAATTCTACAGTCAAATCGTTTTGGTTTCAAATGGTCTTGGGCAATTGTATCAAATGCATATTTGGTGGTCCAATATTTGTTAATTAAGTATATACTAAATATTAATAAATATTGTATAATATAAGGGATCAGAAATAATAAACACCGCCATTTTTCGATGCCTTTAATATTTCAGTTATTACAATTAGTTACTTTTCTTACCTTCTCTAAATTTATACAGATATAATATACTATCACATTGAAATTATAAATAACTAGGTTTACAATAGAATATACATAGATCATCAACTTTTCACAAAATAAAAATATCTATCTAAAGTCAATAATTATATTGGTTGCTGAAGTTTTAACAAAACTTTGATTTCGCCAAGTAATTTTCCAGATTGGAACTAAACACAACACTAACAAAAAGAAACACTAAAATCCTATGCATTTCTACAAATAGTTTCTTAAAATAATTATAATTAATCAAATGTCAAAAATCACTTTGTACAAACATCGTTGGACGAATCTGTAGAATGTGATTAAACTTGGCAGAAATAACAATTTAGGAAGCTTTTATAAAATAAAGCAAACAAGTACATAGTATTTTCTAAATAGCTTTATAGTATTATAAAATTCCAGACAACAACAAGAACTAAAAACAAAAAGTCTGATTACAACGATATTTTTCTTTTCCGTTTACTTACTTTCTTCTTAATAGAAATGTTAAGGGAGATTTGTAGTCTTAATAAAATTATAATAAAAAATATAAAAATTCTCTTAACTTGGTATCTATTCTGGAGAGTTAATCGGAATCTAGTTCATCTGTTTGTATTTAAATTTACCTAATTCTATTATTTACAAATGCCTACCTGATTTTTTAATAATTTGAACTTTATCTTTATTTTGATATGACAAATACTAGTTAGATTCTAATTATTATAACCTAGAATAATTATTGTAATTACAGTACACATTAAGTCGGTTAAAGTAGGTATATGATGGGGGCTGGGGCTTAGTCGCAAAGAGGACTAGTAAAAAATGACTAGATTCTTCTATTTATTCACTAGCAATTAAAACATTGGTTCAATATCGTTTAGAAGAAATTAACAACAAGATGGCGTAAAGCAAAATGGCGGCGGATAGGTTCGGCGCGCGCGACGCTAGCGCCGACGCGGGGTTGCGGACGCATGCGCGAAACTCGTGAAATTCAGCGTGAACTATTGCGCAGTAGTGAACGTGCACGCAGGTCACGTCGCAGTCTAGCACATCCGTTGAATGGCGTACATGAAGAGCAGTCAGATACCTATGAAATAATAATTATTTACAAAAGGCTTTAGAGGATCGACATTTGACATGAAGAACTCTACAAAAAAAGATCAGATCTATATTTTTAGAGTCTAAAATCTACATGAATTAAAAATCTTGTCACCAAAATATATGCAAAGTTTTTCTGCAGCATTCTTATCGGTTATTCGAATTTTAATCCAATTACTTCACAATAATTTAACGACTAAAAGCTGTCCTGTTTCCTTTTCGAAAATACTCACTTGTTCAAATAGGTTCGATCATTGTAGTTCCTTATTTTTTTAGATAAAGCGTCTAATGATACGGCATTTATTTCTCTAAGATTATAGTATTGTGTCAAATTATATTCAACTGCCCAATTCAGTTCACCTCTCTTATTTGTAACATCAAGATAAAATTGTGTATAATCCAAGACCTGTAAGAAATTCAATCAATCAATTACTGTAACCAAAAGCTATTACTTATTTTGAATAGATAAATACTCAAATTCTTATACAATAGCTGGGCATAAATCACGTATTTCATCGCTCTTGCTATTGTAAATGTAAAAAAGCAATATATAAGTTCATCATGCTTTCCCTTTATATTAACTTGATATAAATAAACAGTAACAGATGTAAAATAAAATACACTACACTGTATCTTGTTTCGTAGCAATTAGCTATTAAGGCTTTCATTGCGTATTTAGAAGGATCGTGTTTAGTAAGAGAAAGCAATACGATCAAACAAATTCCTAACACGGTGGGGGAGGAGTGGGCTTAAATTAAGTGGTGTCATGTACTGTGAGAACGAAATGGAAATTCATTACAGGCATTAGAAAACCGCGAGAAATATATTAGTTTGAATTTATCACAAGCAGCTCTAATACGTAGGAATTAAATCATAACTAGAAGCTTTGTTCATAGTGGGGCTTAGGCCTCATAATGCCAGGATCGGGGTATTTAATATTTATTATGACGGTGAATGTCACATGTGACATGTTGAGCCCTTTGGTTTCATTGATACGATTAATTTAACTGAATAGAATATATAAATTAGTTTAAAATATAATAATTTATATTTCAAAGAAGTCTATCAATGCCTTCCAAGAAACTCGACACCGAGAAAATACGAATCAATTAGTAATGGTTATTAGTAGAGCTTCAAACTAAACGTCAATATAATATAAAAAATTACTTTTCATTTGTGTTAATGAATATTGCATATTTTATAAGTTAAAGTAATTTACAGACTCTCGTAAAACGTTTTTTATGATTTAACCTTATTTTCCCATAATAATTTTGAAGTTCACTTCGTAGATACACAAAAACAATCATCAATGTTCAAACACAATCTTTATACCTACAATGCTCGTAGATCGCTCAAGTTAAGCACTGAATACAAACACAAACCTCGTTATTAAGCCATACTCACTTTTCCATTATTTGTATCGAATTTATACAGTCTCAATCCTGGATTAGATATACTACCAGCTCCTCTTGGAGTTATAGATGGCGCTAGCAACGCCCAAGACACAGGTTGACCTTTGAAAATTATTAAAACGAACAGTGAAACAATTTTAAAAATCTAAAATCAAATTAATCACGAAGTTGTAGCTTTTAATCGCGTAAAGCTTTGGGTTTACTTTGTTTCCAAGTTTATAACTTCATTATTATGCCAAGACTTTATTACGCAATTAAGTTTTATTGACTTTTTACATGTTTGTCGTTAGCCACGAATTCTATTTAATGATATTATATAAGTCGGTATGGCTTTAAGTTTTTACTACTATTTAAGTAGTGCTTAAGTTTCATACAATTATAACAGATTGCTCCGAATACTATTATTATAATCCAGTTCCTAGTTTTCGTATATACTACTTCGTATATAATATATAATATTTTCGTATATACACGTATATAATTCGAATATGGGAAAGTAGTATGAAAAGGTTTTAGGAATTCAAGTTTAGGAAAAAAATGAGTATTATATATTTCTGTTATTCGTTAACAAATAAAAATATTCATAAATCAAGAAAAATCTCACCATCGCTATACATCAATCGGAAGGTATCCGTATGCCGGTGACCATAAAACTGTCCAACGATGACGTCACTGAAAGCCTTAATAATTCTCACTAGATTAGAGTTAGCGGTGGGGGTGAGCTCTCCCCCACCCGCCGCGGAGGAGCTGCCGGCGTTGTGCCTTTCCTCCACGCCAGGGCCAGCGTGGGCTACTAGGTATACCTAGATGAGAAAATATGGTTGAATTTTGGCAAACTTTAAAATAAATTAAGCATCAAATCATAAGAACTTTTTAAAAAAACAGTGCAAGTGCCCTGGCTAGGATTCAAATGTTTTTATTAATTTATTGACAAAAAAATTTAATTACACATTTTTGTTTGAAATATAATTCATCAGTAAGTATGTATGTGTCTGAAAACTCCTATTAAACTGATGCATGGATTCAAAAAATAGTAAAATTCACAATTTGACTAAAACAATGGATTATTTACAGCTACACATATTATTAATATTATTATAATATAAATATCACACGGCTTCATGACTTACCATTTCATTTTTTCGCCTAGCCTTGCTTAGGACCTGTTCCAGCCATTCCCACTGAGCCCTGCCCTTATGAGGGCCCTCCGTCTTGACCGCGCCGCCAGCCCATAGCACGCTATTCAAAACTACAATACGTAGCTTACTATAGGAATGTTCTATTGTGTAATAACCACCTGAGAATGTAATAATAATGCATTAAACTTATTAAGATATAGAAGAATTATTTTTTATTTAATTACGTGCTTCGTACAATCTAATAAATTGAATTCTGTGAAATGTTGTCCTCCCGAGAAATGTTATGTAGAGTTTTCCAAGAAAAAAAGCCAATGGAGAAGGCACAATAAATACACTTTAAAGAAGCAGCAATCAATATATAATTACTAGCTATAACCCGCGGCTTATCACTACATAGGATAAAACAAAGTCGCTTTCTCTGTCCCTGTCCCTATGTGCCTTTGTATGCTTAAATCTTTAAAACTACGCAACGGATTTTGATGCGGTTTTTTTAATCGATAGAGTGATTCAAGAGGAAGGTTATAGTATATAATTTATTAGGTTTAGACAAAGCGGGCGAAGCCGCGGGCGGTAAGCTAGTAAATAATTATTAAAAATCGTTCAAAATAAAATTTCTGATATTCCATCTTTAATATCCCAAAATGTGTTTAAATATACATATAATATTTCTTATGGAAAGAGTTACATCTGTTTACATCAAAAAATACTGCAGCAATATAGTACATAGTTACCTACCTATTTCAAATGTCTGCAAAGCATCTGATGGCAGCCACTGCATCCACATCTCAATCAACTTCTTTGAAGGCGGAGGATCGTTATGTCCTAGCGCCGGGAAAATGAATTGACTGCTGAACGTTCGACCCAGCAAGTCTGTTACATTTCTAACCGCTTCCAATTTGATCTCGTCACTCAAGTGTTCCATAGATGATGAGAGAATATCCCTAATAACAGAAATCAAAAATAAATAAAAATAAGCACGTAAATTCCCATACCCTGTAATTAACTTTACTTACGAGAAAATGACTGGCAATTACGATCATGTTATTAAAATATGAAGTCAGCGGAGTGGAAAAAATTCTAAGAACATGGTAACGTGAAGGATTATTAAATTATTTAACTCAAAGGAATAAGAAATAATGCGAATTATATTTATGTGAAGTAGCTTGTGAATAACGCTATTATATGTTCGCAAGCTCACGTGAAATTCAAAATGCATCTGATAAGTATTTTCTGGACATTTAATATATTTATTAAAGCTCTAGCTAAACTAACTACCCTGCTTGATAGACAATATAAAAATGACGAAAATATTAAACTTATTTTCTCTTTAAAATACATAATATTCACATGAACCATTCAAATCCAATTTTCGTCACATAATATTGTTTTAGGAGTTCGGATCGAATCACTAACGCCCTTCCCACTACTTAAAATAATACCCTTTTACGTAACGAAAAATACTTTAAAGTGATGATTATTTTAAAGTGCGATTAAATAAGTGAGTCCTTATAAGTAATTGCAGTTAATCCTAATTTAACAATTAATATTTGCCAAAAGGTACGTATAGAAGCCAACAGCTAATAAAACCTATGTAAAGGAGACATTTTAAAAAAATTGAAAAAAAAATTCACATTGCGGGAGTCGAACCCGTGAAATTTCTCAATAATAAAGCATTTGAATGCTATAAAACTAAAGATTAATATGTACAAACTATATGCTCGTATTCGGATACAATTACCAAACTAAATACATTTATATACAATATAATTATTTGACACTGCATACTAGCCTACATTTACATTTTCAGCCACCCGCGTTACATTAATTATATGTGTTATATATCTATCCTCTACCTTAGGTGGCATAGCAGAAATCGCTAATAAGCGATAAGGTCACCTTTTGTACTTTACCTCGCAACCATACAAATATAATATATTCTGTACATTGTAATGTTAAATGGTGTGGTACAATAAATGGTTAAATAAATAAATAGCCTACTTCTAATCCTGAACCAAATACAAGAAACACTCAATACGTACCCAGTCCACAGCACGAATTCCAATGTTTCCGGGTGGCGTTCTGCCATAAACGCCACTGCGCTTTGTATAAGCAACCACGAGCTGTCGCAGGTGTGGTCGCGGTGCCGCCCGTTCCTATGGTTGTGGTCGTTGTTGCGATTGTGCTTGCAACCTTTACGGATGAATTATTCAATGTATATATGTGAGCAATACTAAACTGGGAATAGTAGGATGTCAAAATTAATGTTATTGCACGTGGTTGACTAAATTGGGAGTAATAGGGCTGGCAAAATAAGACTCTTGTTGTTGACTTGCTGTATGTTTGAATGTAGATTCTTTGATGGATTTTACGCAATGCTTTTCTGAAAATTATAGAAGCTCTCCTCTTAGTAATACGTTTAACAGTAAATTATTAATAAATTTTAAGTACATTAATTATAAAAATTTAAAAAATGTTATTTTTACTTTCAAACAAGTTACAGTCCGTAGAGTACCATAACACCACAATATATATTTTAGTTGGATTGGTTTGTTGCTACAAAACATCCCTTGAGATGCAGTGACCCTACAAATCTCCGTTTAAATGCCGCGACGAGGACAGGGAAACACCAACAAATTACAACTTATGTTATCTTTTTGTCTCTGTTTTATTTGCGACCAATTTATTCTTTCCTCAACTATTATCTTTTCGTTATCATACTACAACATTGTTTAAATTAAATCAAGCTCAGCAGATAAATTATTGTACGTATACTTTGTAGGTTCTTAAAACAAACAAAGTACATTAAATTAAAAACATCAAATTCACAAAGTTTCAAAAACGTATAAAGCAAAGACACGAGTATTACAGATTACTTCGTACATTGTTAAAGAAGGTTGTTAGCAACAAATGTTCCAAACAAGTTTAAAGAAAATATTAATAAAAATAAAACGTACAGCAACAACTAAAAGCTGTTGTGTAAGTATTTTTAAGTAGCAACACTAGGTACGGGGTACGTGATTCGTTAAATCTGCTACGAGCGAGTTTTCTTTAAGTAAGGCAATCACAGCTCTCACGACGTTTACAAAGCCAAGAAATACAGAAATATTGTTTATCTTCTTCTGCAATAATAAATTATGATTTGTGATCTTTTTGCTTGTTTACCTTTTACCGTGGTTGCCTGGAAGAGATCACTATTAAGTGATAAGGCCGCCAAAATAGTTGTACTCTGTTCTATGTGTAAGTAGTTCTAAGGCTTCTGTACAACTGTTCTGTACAACTATTAAAGAGTTAAATAAATAAATAAATTATGATTTGGTGTACACTAGTATAAGAAGAGATCAGAGTTTAAGATTAAGTGTAGGCTATAGACCTGATTGTTAGGATTTTAATGATATGAAGAAAATTACTAGGTTTAGGTTTAGAGACATTTTGTACACTGAGTATTTGAATACTAAGATACAAAATAAATATATTAAATCTCATAGATATTTAACAGACTGTTTTTAGTTCAATAATACAAATATCCTCTTAAACGGAGCGTTCAGAAAATCTTTATTTTATTCCATAAAAGAAAGAAGCGTAAAATTTTCCCGGAATAGTAAAAAGATACGTCTTTTGAAGTGATCATTAATGCCTCCTCGTGCAAAATTCAACTAAACGGTATTCCTCGTTAAATAACTGCTTTTGCTAGAAAGAACCAAACTTCTGAGGTATCACGAATGCTAGAGGATGCCGGCGCAAATTCTACAGTAAACAAATTGCAGCTTTTGGACTTTCTATGGAGAATTTCGAAAGAAATGGATTTATTAAATTCTGCCACCACAGGACAGTTCTTTGGCATATTATGATATATTATGTAGTTAGATATAAGTTACATAATATTATGCATAATTAAATTTAAATATTGACATGACTATAAATATATAGTCTATAAACTATGGAGTTTATTGCCTGTCCATCTCCATAGATACTGCTTTCCGAATCGATGGGAAATGTTAAAATTTGTAATGACGATTCGAAAGTGTCTTGTAAAAGAAGTCTAATTGAATAAATAAACGTTTGAGTTTGAGTCTGGTGCAACAGTTGCTTCTTTCAAATAATGGAAAGACTAATAATTATGATAGTCCGTTTTCTTATGGGAAAAGGTATACATTTTTGAGTAAAGCAATGCTATTTGGTACGAATGATGTACTCGTCCACCTAAGCCCAAATCGCCCGGTAGCCAGTCTTTACTCCCCTGCAGAAAGGAAGGAGGGGGGGTTATAGAAAAGAGCGCCCGGCGCTCCGAAAAAGAATTCTGGCGGAGCCATTTGGATCTTTGAGTCGAGTTTGGTATCGTTTTCAGGTAACTAGATGATGCCTGATTCATTCCCCATATTTCTTTTTTTTTGGTTTCCTCAGCAAAATATGTCACAATCCTTAAAATAATGAACTTTTGGTAGTGGCAAAATCCAAACAAACTAGTGTATTTTCATATTTTTATATTAAACCTGGTTTATAAAAAATTACTGTCTGAAAGGCAATTTAATGCACATTATAAAATTGATACCAAAAGTTCATTATTTTAAGGATTGGGACATATTTTGGTACGGAACCCTAAAAAACTGGTATGGGGAATGAATCAGGCATTATCTAGTTACCTGAAAACGATAACAAACTCGACTCAAAGGTCCAAATGGCTCCGCCAGAATTTTTTTTCGGAGCGCCGGGCGCTCTTTTCTATAACCCACAACATTCGTACCAAATGGAATTGCTTTACTCAAAAATGTATACCTTTCCATACAAGCATGCCCATAAGAAAACGGACTATAATGAAGAACGTCACAATCTCTATGCACATAAAGTAAAGGTAAATAGCATTGTCGTCCAGCCCTGTCTCTTAAACTATTGTAGGAAAATGTATTATAATTTTCCTTGAATAATTAACTTAGAATCTAAAAGCGCTTATTTAAAAAAGATTACACTGCTGTTAGTCTAATGAGCTTCACAATTAAACTCGAACAAGAAGCAATTATGATATTATTTATTCCGCACTTGTTGTCTTTATACCGAAGAATACTAACTATTACAACATAGTTGTACTAATTAAGAGAGCTTATAAAAATTAAAAAGTATTTTGTCTTTAGTTACTTAATAATAGTATAGAATAAATAAAACAGTTTTTATTAAGTAGGTAGTTATATAAACTTATTAATAAAGAAACAAGTTTTGTATAATTATAGATCTTAAATAGATTTACTTGTAGGTGTAAATATGTATCTTATAAGTTGATTCAATATTTAATTATAATAGTTAATTTCATACTTTATCATAATATTCCATTCGACATAATCTAACTCATATTTTTTTAAAGAATATTACTTTTCTCTCATAACTATTTTACGTTACATACGAACTATAAAATTGCGTATTCGAAAACAAAACATAGTTATTCCAAGGATAGAGAATAACGATTCGCAAACAGAAACAAAAACTAACAACCATTAATTCAATTTGAAAACAAAAACAATTCATATCTTTCATATTAGTAGTCGCATTGAAAAGATTTATAATCCACGTATACGAACTTTGTTGCAAACAAAGGACAATTACGCCGCTTTCCACGATACACTTTAAAAATTAAAACAAAAATTTTCCTTCATAACGAGCGTACCTCTATGGAACTCCGGGGAATTGTGGAACGGGTCATAATGAAGATCTGTGATGTGCCAAAAGTATCCTGCAAGGAAAATTTTAATATAGTATAGATAAGGTCCATTTGTAAGCAAAATTCAAGGTATAATTTCCTTTACAATTTCCAAGTATATTCCTGAACATCTTGTAAATGTATACAATAATGTAGTAGGCACTTATACTACTTGAGATCAGCCAACTGCATTTGAATATTCAAATTACGAATGTATTGATAAAGGATTACCCAAATAACGGTTATTCACAAAGCCTTGATGCTCGAATGTGAACAAAAATACGTGTATATGTGGACGTTACATTTGCTGAATTTATTAGCATATTTGTATCGGACAAAGTGGTATTACTTTTTCGGGCGTACCCTTTTAAAACAGTATTGGAATAAGCTATATTGCAATATTCTTACCTATTTTAGCGTCGCTCAGGTTTAGCCAAAAAAGGCTAGTAATGTATATGGCGAAGGTGATAGGGTTCATGTTAATATATTACATTTTGGATGGGCGAAATCGATCAACGATTGTGCAACCATAGTTGTAGTGATCACCTGTGAACAAGAAAAAACTAAATTCAAAAATAAATTCGAATCTAGGTTAACAACATTTGTTTATTTAGATTTTTGTCTTCCTGCAGGAAATTTATAAGATATTGTTATTATATTTTACATACAAAATAAATTCTTCTATATATAATATAAATTTAGCCTGTTTTTACACATTTAGTTTGCACACATAATATAACGTTTTTACAATTTGCAATTTAAATTCCAGTGGAACGCAATTTCTGTCTTGCATGGATTTATAAAAGGAAAAAGAAACCTATTCCCTTATAAAAATCCAGCTCGTATAGGTACGGCAACGTTTGGATAGATAAAAGAAATAAACTGTGCTTTAATTTGACGGCATGAATAAGCCGGATCTTCCTGGTCGAAGATCGGCATATTTCAAAAGTAAAGTCAAAGCCTTCGTGAAGAAGACGTTATATCCGCTTTCTTTTATATAATATTATATAATCGGTCTTTGTACAAACGGAACATTTTTGCCTGGAACGTAGAAATTATGATGCAATAACGATGCAATTGAAAATATTTTTCCTTCACGATGTTGCGCTGTGCTGTTTGCTTGAATATAAAATAATAATGTTTAACTTTATATCGTTATCTGTGTTATTAATACTAATGGCTTTATTTAATAGGCGGATCCTCACAGAGCGTGCAGCCTCGCGAGGAAAATGCTTCACAAAGCTCGGTCTATGACCTATGTAGACTCGCCTTTTGACATTTGGGTTGGTCCTTTTAAGAAAATCTATATATGGCATTTTTGTTTGATTTGATTATATTAAAAAGTTTGAATCAATATTTTTCCATAGGCATACAGAAAAGTTTTACAAGGGTAATTTTAATAAAACATTCAAAAAAAGACGTGGCAATATATTGTCATATCCGTATATCTATAGATAATACGAAGAATATTATAAAACCACTGAAAATATTCCTCGACATAGTTCCACTAGACTTTAATGCTACCGGTATTCATTCTCAATGTACGAAGCAATCCATTTAATTATTCATCTATTATGGTTCCGGCTAATACTGATTTCTGAATAGCATAGTGTGAAAACACCATTAACTATACAATACTAACAAAGGAATTAATATTTTCTATAACGCAATAATA
This sequence comes from Colias croceus, assembly GCF_905220415.1. Taxonomy (NCBI): domain Eukaryota; kingdom Metazoa; phylum Arthropoda; class Insecta; order Lepidoptera; family Pieridae; genus Colias; species Colias croceus. The sequence continues at coordinate 4,411,099 of NC_059543.1, read as the reverse complement.
CTAAAGTTATTTTCAGTTAAATTATGTAGGCGTTGAATAAACATTATTGTTATATGCTGGAAAAATTGTATTCGGATATAATAAATCATTAAGCTGTATGGTGACAGTAATTTAGTGAATTGATTTAATATAATTCACGTAAATGCTTGATCAATTTGCAAAAATAACAAATCATTAAAAATAGTTTACTTTCATGATCGCAGCAGTACAAAGGATGGAATATAAAATCTTCCATCACTTTTCAAACTATTTAACCAGTCTCAAATAAAATAATACAAGAACAGAAAACACTTTATTATATTGCAGAATGCACACAAAAACAACATTTACAAAAACGCGACTGGTAATTTGGCGGCCTTATCGCTTAAAAGCGATTTCTTCTACGCAACCTTGGGATATAGTATATAATATAGTATAAAATAGTTATAAGAAATTTAACTTAAGAATTAAATAATATTATATAAAAAAGGAGAAATAAGCAGCATAGGAATACAAATTATACAAGCAATATACACACATAGTATAGAAGACCAAACAGCGAAATCAAGACATGAATTTCGCTATCATTGGTCAAGCTTCGGGCAAGCTCTTAGTGTGACGGACAAATGGGTACTTGACATGAGTTAGACCCACTAGAAAGTTTGCGGTCCAAGTACAACTACAAGATATTAAGCGGTCTAGTCGAGTTGTTTATGTTTAATTTAGGGGTGGACAAATATTGATCCTACTTTACAGTTAATTAATAGCGTGTATTGTTCTTGTTACGGTGTTTGTTAAGGAAGAGATTTTATATATTCTGTATGTTTATAATAAATTGTACTTTTTACGGTATCAGCCTTAGAGCATTAAACCAACCTAAGGTATTAACTATAGAAGATATTTTAATTTGTAAGCTTTATAGTTTATAAAAAAGAGTGTGCGTACTTATGTACACGCGTTAGAAGTTATACTTCTTTGGCGTATGGAAAAAATGCTAGAATATACAACTAGAACATGTGGTATGATATCGGAAATACATTTATTGGAGTCATTATTTGGTTTTATTTATATGTAAATCTCTTCCAGGGGGAGTATGATATCGGGGGAGGGGGGTTCAGCTATGATATCGAAAATACAGGTATTGGAGACGTATTAATTATATAGTTATTTAATATATTCTGTATCCACACTCTCTTCCAAAAAAAAGTGTACGCGTTAGAAGTTATACTTCTTTGGCGTATGGAAAAAATACTAGAATATATGTATACAACTTGAACATAGTTGTCAATTTTCATACTACCTAGCACTAACTTCATGCTGTTAAATTTAAATCAAAATATAATTTATGACTAAAGCCTGTTTGATGTTATTAATTGTACATTTGAGGCTTCGCAATTAAAACAAACTTGTGGTTTGGATGTAATATGGATTGATTGATATTTAATTGACCTATAAATGATTATTGTTAGACCGTAGGGCTTATTGCTAAATAGCAGTGACTTTTTTCACACTATATACATGAAAAAGAAGTTACATTTAGAAATTGATAAGGATTTATTAGGATTGATTTTTTGTCGCACTGTAACAATAATAACACTTATGTTTTCATCCATACATCCTTATAAAACCTTTATTCCCATAAATAACGTCTAAAGATAGTTGTTGTTTTTTCAATTATATAAGCCACTATCAGATTCGGGTTAGAAGGTTCAATAGCTAGTGATCGAGCTGTGTTCCACTATTTTATGTATAAACGAATTTTCCCATATAAAACCTGACTACATCAATCTGTCATCCATAAAACCGCTCCAAATTATTTATACCCGTTTTTTACATGACGTAGGGAACCAGGGAAAGCTTTTTTTAATGCATTTTATTTACAGTACAGAATTTTAGTAAGATTTAATCGGGAATATTATATTATTTATAATGAGAAATTATTTTTCTGATGAAAACAGTATTAAATGAATCGAAACATAATTCTCGAACTTCATTTATTCCCTTTTATTTCAAGTAATAGGTATAATAACGTCTCGATAACATAATTTTTGGCATTTATTACGTTAATATACACATTTCTTAGAGCATCCTAGCGCAAACTTTTATTTTATCTCAAGAAGATACTTTGTTATTATGATAAACAAGCGTGCGATACGCTTCAGTTTTCGGAAACACGTGCTCATGTTTTTATTGAGTCTCTGGCTCCTTAATATTAACATAAAATATTTTATGAGATCGAACACACATGATGCTGCCAGCTTTAATTCTATTATATTCTTTCTTTTTACACGTGCAAAATGTTAATTACAACGCACGAAGGCTTTTGATGTGTTTACATACATACAGACATCTGCGTAATAAAAATTGTATCCTCAAATTGATGATCATAGATGTTTGCTCTGTGTCTGGATGTAAATTATCTATATAAGTGTTTATTTAAAATTATATATGTATTTTTATCAGCCATATGGTTTCCATAACACAAGCGAAAGCTTATTATGGAATTAGAGCGTGCCGTGTGTGAAAATTGTCCCGAAATATTTATTTTATATAATTAAAAATTCTGGCATGATTTAAAAGGTCCTATTATCTTAATAATATATAAACCATTAATAGATTGCATATATCGCTTACAAATTTATTCAACTAGCCACGGTAGCATACTCTATGTTCTATAGATGCCTAAGGGCATTATAACAATTTCGAATAGCATAGCAGCTACCTACCTACCTACTGTTTCTGCTTGCCGAGAAATTATACAAGATGGATGCTTCAGTATAACAGATTTGATCAACTTATTAAAAATTGGTACAAATCTATATTGTAGAAACTAAATAATGGAATAAAAAATAAATAAAATGGGTAGCTTTTAAACTTCCATAAAGGTAAATAAACAAAAAGGTGTAGAATAAAGCTTATATTTGGAAGCTGTTTCTGTGACTTATGTGAATTGAACAGATAAACCTTTTAACTTTTTAAAGCACACTAATAGCAAGTCTATTTATATTTGTGACTCATCCATCTATCTTAGTTAGGTTACTTAGGTATGCTATAATTGCTAATGGAACTACTCAATTCCCATTATACCTACTCGAGCCTTGTTAATAAACGAAAAGCGAAAAGTCCTTAACAATTCTGTACAAAACAAGTCAGACATCACACGACCTATCACGCAAACATCGTACTCAATAATAGACTAATGATTAAATGGATCGATATAAATAATGTGGAGACAGGAAATTGTGTTCGTAATTCTTGTTATTTTCCTGCAAATCACATTGCGTTAATCTTATTGTATTTAACACTTCATTAATTCAGCGAATAACAATGTAAATGCCAAAACAATGTATCAAAACTTCGGGGTAAGTGGTTAAATGGAATTAAGAATATCAACATAATTTTGGGTTCATTTAGGGTAAATACGGCTATAATGCCTACATCTTTATTGCGAAATTTAATCTTAAAAACGGAAAAAAACAAAGAGCATCCAACACTTCTGGTGTATTAAAAAGCCTTCTTAAAATTAATTATGCGTCTATTTTGTAGCTTATTTACACAATAACTAATTATGTATATTATTATACAAAATAAATGAATAACTTTAGACAAAATATATGTATACTCTAAAATAAATATGATAAAGTCTCCATCGTTCCCATACTATATACAGCTTATTAAAACCTTAACTTGGCTCGATCAAGGCCCTTGTATTGGGACAATAGGTCGTATAACAATTTTCAATGGTCTTTGTTACTTCCTCTCTTTATTGTGAAGTTATTTCACGAAATATGGGAGTGAAGTTAGTAAGCATCGCTTCTTTGATGTCCTAACAAAGGGAAGATTCTTCAAATTGTATTTTAATCTTAAAAATCGTAATTGTTTTGTCAGTGATGGGATTTACTTGAATTGCCGAGTACTTAATAGCAGAGCTATTATTTATTATCAGTTTACAATTTGCTTAAAAAACTAATTAACTCATAGATACAATAAATGTCTTAAATTTACTGAATTGTAGACTTGTGTTTCATTTGACATTCATTAGAAACTAGCTTTCCACCCGCAGCTTCGCCCGCGCAGTCAAAGAAAACCCCCATGGTTCCCATTCCCGTGTGATTACCAGGATAAAACCTATCCTATGTCCTTTCTCGGGTATCAAAATATCTCTATACCAAATTTCATGCAAATTGGTTCAGTTTGAGTAACAGACAGACAGAGCTACTTTCGCATTTATAATAATATTAGTATGGATAAAAACATTAAAAAATCATCAGAAATTAAATATTTTTAACCGACTTCAAAAAAGGAGGAGGTTATCAATTCGGCCGGTATATTTTTTTTTTTTTTTTTTTTTTATGTATGTACACCGATTACTCCGAGGTTTCTGAACCGATTTACGTGATTCTTTTTTTGTTCGATGCGGGATGGTGTCGAATTGGTCCTATAAAAATTTTATTCGGATAGGCCCAGTAGTTTTTATTTTATGAGCATTTTTGTCTGTAGGTATTTGTAAATTTTGCAAGTGCAAGTTTGAAGTCGGTTGTTTTTAACGCAGTTATCACTTGTATTATGATAGAGCAATAGATATAAAATATTGACATTAAATATTTTGTTTTGTTTTCATTTTCGTTTAATCGATTGTAATTTCTAATACGTAAATATATAATGGATTAAAAATACACCTTAATAAACAACAGATGTAAGCTAAGCTCTAGACGTGAATATAAATAATTAAAGTGCGTGGACTTAAATATACAACAAAAAATAGCAAGACCTATCAGGTCCGTTAATAAGGTAAAGACTTCTTAATGCGCGTCCTATGTTAGACTTCGTAAGCTCCCAGAAGACTGAAGTTGACCTGGAAAAGCGGATTTGCATAGATTCCAGTAGTTTGCATGCAAATGCTGCTATTTCGTTAACCAAAAACCGATACTTGCTTGCCAAAAGTAAGACACTATGTATCTATGCGGGTATTATTTATTTAAATCTCCTCCCCTTTTATATAAATAATTCAGCGCTTTAACGGAACGATTTCCAGTATTTTAGTAAAGTTCCGAGTTTTACGGTTTCATCAAGCCACGAGGCGATGTTGATGGCGATCTAGAATATTCCAACTTACGCTTACCGAAAGTAAAATTGACGAGTTTGATAAATTGTTCAGATTCTCTTTATACCCAAATTGGCATACCTAATTATGATCTTATTAAAATTGGTTAGTATATTAACGTTCAATAATTCTGTAACATATAACTGTAACATAACATAATATAACATGTAAATTGTAACATATAACATTCTATGTAATAACACATCATTTTACGACACCAGTAGCAACGTACTGACGATGATTAATAATAAAGGATAACAAGGTTAACTAACAAAGTTCACCATCCACCTCGAGCTTCAAACTCGAGCATATACTTTAAAGAATCCTTCCTCACTTTATAAACGCACAAAGATTTATTATTACCCCTGTTTACAAGTAATGTTTCGCCCACACAAGCTACACATCATCTCTAGGAGCAAAAACGGTAAGTCCAGTGCGCAGGTGGCTCGGTTTCCTGATTTATAATTTAAGTCCGCCCATCTGGTTAAGTGGTTAAGTTAAAGTGACGCACCGACAACGTTCCCTTCTCCTTTAGGAAAAGTTGGAAATTGTCCAAGGGTATTAAGTATATTTTTATTTTTGTAATTGCGACTGGAAATTAGCTTTATGCGCGCAGTTTGCAATTAGACTGCATGGTTATGTTTTAATTTGTGGACGCATAAAGTTTGATTTCTCTGTAGATTGCAACGTTTTCAAAACTTTTTTCAACATTATACATTATAATATGAACGTTTCAGTGATTTATGTTTATTAATACAATTTCGTTATCAATTCAATTTTAAACCGTACAAAAAGTGATGGTTTTATTAGAAAGAAATTAAAAATTAAGACATTTATTTCCTGTCTGTACTTTTTACGGGTCTTTTGGTAAAAATAAAAAGAACGTGATAACTTTGAAGTTGGAACATCGTAATTAAATTTTAATTTACGTTAAAGACTTTATAAATATCCACGGCGAAAATGCTCGTTTCTTTAACCCTTTCTTTTTATCACAGTGAAATATGATTTATAAATTGTAGCTTAATTAAAAGTAATTTGAATTTAATAATTTGCTATTTTACTGGACTTCTTTTATAAGCATTTTTGAATCGTCATATAAGAACAAGCTACACTGGTTCTAAGAACAACTGCTGCAAAGAATTGACAAAAAAAATATTTCAGTAAGTACCTATGTGATTTCTTTAGTAAAATATAAACAACTATCACCATTATTAAACAGTACCTACACTACATCACATGATTTTTGTTTGATTTTGAAGAACCTTACATGCCGTTCTTCATAATATGAACAAATCTGTCGACATCAAACCCTATTGTTATACATTCGTATACCTACTAAATCCGATCAGGGAATGCCCTAAAATCTACAAATTCAATGAATTGTATATAATCAAAATTTCATTGTATCACAAAAACTGTATACTTATCTCCGATATGGTTGCTACAAAGGTTATGCGGGTTAAAAAATATACAAAAACCAATTTATCATCGCGTTCGTTAAATATTTAACTAATTTGATCCATGATTTATCTGTTTCTCAATAATATTATCATTTGTAGCATGCCTGTACTTATTATAATAAATTCGTATTAGTGTTTCATATTGGAAACTAGGATTTAGTTCAAAACCAGCGTCGTGTTCAGGCTCACGTCTGACACAAGCTGAACTATTTTAGTCTGTACTGACCGGGACACACCGTTATGTTATTAGCCACATAGCTATTTATTTCTACTTCTTTTTGTTTTGTGTTATTATGCAGGTATATGATTCCTTAGTTCTTTTATATTTTTCACTTGTAAAATGTTTTTTCTTCCTTATTTCATTCTAGAATAGCTCATTTAACAGAACAAAAAGATCTAGATAACCATCGATTTAATATTTCATTTTAAATAACAACTAGGTCATCATGAAGTTCTAGTGCTTACAAACAGCAGCACTAATTAAATAAGATATCAGGTTGCCTATCCAGTCTCAGCTGTGATCAGAGAACTTGAGAAACTTTTCTTTTTAATTTGCTTTTTAACTCGCCTCGATTATTTATAAAAATATACGTTTCTATATTTTGAACATTTAATTATTGAGTTAATATACCTACCTAGTTACTTTTTAGTATAGTATATTATTTATCCAATACCCTCGAGTCTTTTATATACCCGTAAATTCAATCAGACTTCGGGTTGATTTTTCAATGCTTGGATAAAACTTATTTTTCGAATAATGTATAAAACTACCATTTTAAAAACGTATTCTAATTGCCCGTATTTGACAGTTTATGTGACATTTTAATATTATGATCGTGTAATACTTTATTGGTCGGATAAGTTTTATCCAAGCATTGAAAATCGACCCTTAGTATTTTAGAAACTATTTCTGATATCTATATGTGTATAATGTATATCGTACTGATCAATGGATTTGAACAGGTTCCATATCATAATGTAAAGATAATATTAGGTATGTTTATTTTTAGTTATTGAATGTTTGAGATTATCCTGGTGGACATCGATGAAATCGTTAAAATTATCTCCATTAAACTGAAATTGCAGCCGTCTCTTTAATTTGTTGTTGTCAAGTTGAAAATAGAGTTGACATATTATTTTCTTATGAGGTTTGCTATGCATTGTATGTTTTGCATTTTTAAAAGCTTGCGTTAAATTAAACAATCTAATACAGCAAATGAATCTAGTATAGCAAACTAAAATGAATGAAATATATATCAAAATGGCCAGTATCAATAAAACTGGATATATGAAAAGATACGAATTCCGACTAACGATTACAATATTCGCATAAAATCCAAATAGATAAAATGAACGTGACTAAAAATATACATTAAATTCGAAACATTCCGTAGCTACGTTTGAATAAAAATATAACAAAAGTGAATACGGTTGTTGAATGACTTTGTAAAATAGAAATATAAGGCTGTTCTTACAGCTTGATATTGTTAGATCCCGTTTCAAGAGTTCAGCTATGTCCTAAAACGGTTCGGTATGGCCGTATGAGTTAACCATTACGAAACCACTCGACTTCACTTGGTGAGACTTTAATAATACAAGTTTTTCTCGTTCAGTTCACATAATACGCTTCGTTTGTCCTATGAGCTCGATATCTAGCGTGGAACTTTATCTGCTCAGTTACAATGGGCGGTATCTGCTTTTCAAATAGTTTTGATAGGTGAAATACCTTAACTTCTAACTAATGCGTTTTGGTATAAATTTTTTGCGGAAAGTTTGACTAGTTTTATGATGAAGTTTTGAAGTTCGATGAAATATAGAAAATTAATTTTTAAATTTCTATATTTATTTTTAGTAGTAGAGCTTATATTTTTTAATAATTATTTATTAACATAGGAACTCTTAGCTTTGTAAGATGATAACTAAAATCAGGTTTTGCCTTATTTTAAAATAAATTATTAATTTATTTATGTTATTTAAATATTTTAATTAATTATAACATATTTGATCATTTAAATTTCAACAACACAAGTTACGTTAAGTTAAGTTAGTTTAGTAGTTGGGTTCTACTAAATTGAACTACAATTACTAAAATCAGCTTTAGACACTTGTTAACAATGCAGCTCTTATCGAAAAAGGTAGTTAAGTCCATTATCGATATTGTTCCGAATAACTAAAACTGGCAATCAAATTGCTATTAACAAGCGAATTGGCAAGTAAATGATACAATTATACAAGTATTACGATAATGCATGTTGGTGTTTATCGATTGCGTGCTTAGTTAATTTTTGTTCGTATTTATTTATTTTATTTATTTATTTATTTATGTACAGGTACCTTACAGCTAATCTTACACTAGATATAACATTAACATTTCAATACGCCAATTAAAAGGTACACCAATAATTATTCGAGTATCTTTATAGTTTATCCCACATATTAAATGGCCGCCTCTTGTACAAACTATGCATTTATTTTGTATTGTTATTGTTTGTCATAATTCAGTTTGTGCAATAAAGTATTATATAAATAAATAAATATTTATTAAATCATCGAGCACGTAAAATATAACACTTCCGGACTCACTCAATATGTTGTTTAAAATAAGAATCAAATCATATTATAAAACTGAAATTTTTACATTTCAAAATGTAAAAAACTACGTTTATGTACGATACCTATCGTATTATTTTTCAGTAATTGCAATGAAAAATGTTGGAAATTTTATTTCGCCTACGCTTTATATATTTTATTACTCACGACAAAAACTTCCCGTAGCTAATTATTATTAATACCTAATTTTGAATTGATTCATGCAAAAAAAAATATCGAAAGAACTTTATTTTCAACCATCTTCCAGTGACTTACAATTATTAAGACCTAAGGACATCTCTGAAACTAAAAATCATCAATAAGTTTACTTCAAAATATAGCAAAGAAATATACATACTAATAAAATAACCTCAAGAGGTTTACAAAAACAAATCTCATTAGCTATTATCTTCAACGAATCCTTTGCTAAGATTCGGATCGAGTCTTATTTGCTTTTCAATAACACGATTATTGTTCCCACTGGACTCTGTTCTATTTTTATACGTCCCGTTTTAGCTGTACATTCGTGTCCCTTAATTCAGTAAAACCAATACTGGACCCGTATTTTTAAAGTACAATAGGTATATTCCATTTCTCATACGCAACCGTGAACGAGTACGTACGTAATTTCTATACGCGGGTGAATGGCGGGCGACTGAAAAGAATGTCAGATTTTTCTATTTTATTTATGATTTTTTTTTCTGTTTTTTGGTAATATTTTGAAAGAATGGATACCGTTATTTTGATAAAATTTGAAAAGAACATACGAACTGGGGTACAATAATAGGTTAGATACGGATTAATATTGTGAAGATAGTAATTAACACTTAATAAATAAAAAATGAAAAACAATCAATGTTTTTGGTTTAATATTGAAACGGAGGTATTATAGAGAGATATATAGGTAAAAGTTGTAATAATTTCCACCCTCCTAACCGTTAACCTTTTTACTATTTACTAGAACATTTTCGTTTATCAGTTCATTTTTGAGTTTTTAATCAGCTAATAAATAATTTACACTCATTAAACTCTTCTTGAAATCTAGTAAATGCTCATTCTGAGATTAATATCGATATAAATCAACTGCTCCAACAATATTATGCTCAGTGGCTGTCCGCCTCAAAACCAGACTGCATTTAAATTTAAGGTCCTTAATATTTTACATTTATACGCTTTTGTGGTACAATTTTAACTGACGGCCGCAGACATTCTGTGTTATATTGCAGCGCACAGATGACATTAATAAAAAATACTGAAAGTAAATTCTATATTTTTCCTATAAATCATACATTTACCTAAGTATTTTAAAAGAAATTTTTATGCAAAGTGGAATTCATTTTACGCATAAGTCAAAATTGACTTTGACTCGTATTTAAAATTAATAACGTTTGTAAGTTGGATGAACAATCAACAAAGATGAAATTTTCCTATATTTTATTAAATATTATATTGTGTCAAGTATTCTACGTTTATTTTGATTAGATGAAAACATAAAGGAAACGCTGCATAAAAGCCTACATAAGGCCGTCAAAAATCCACCCATGTTCCATACACTATAATATTCATTGGCTTTTCGTCAAAAGAATAAACGTGTTATCTTTTCATTTCTAAACTTTTGTCATGCATTATAAAATACCTCAGCGTTAAGGCTCATAAAAGCCCGCTGAAAAAGGTTGAGTTATGCACAGGCACTATGTATTGTGTGGCTATATAAAGTTGAAAGTATTTACATAATGTCCCCGTAATGGGTTCAAGCAGTAAAGTGCGGGGCCCACTTATGATAGACAACAAACGACGTTTTTATTTGCGCTAAAAGGTCTATAATATTCCTTACCGTATGGGAATGACAAGAGACAATATCAGATTTTTTAAGTCAAGGCTGCTCCCCTACGTTATAAACATACAATATAAAAATTACCTTAAATTATAAGAAGCGAGGGATAGAAGATTATTTTACTGGAATAACATTCAGTCATCATAATCTGAGGCTCTGCAACCGTGCCGGCCTTGATCCGGTTGATATTATATTTTGCGAATAAACTAAGTACCAATTGTATAGGAGGTATCAACGTTGACAAGTGAGAATTTTAGTATAGTTGGTTCTTTGATATGCTGTTCCTCTTGCTATTTCGGTTATAGTCTGGGCTGTCTGGCTGGCCGTAGTGGTTGCGTTTATTAGTGCGCATCTTATCTGTACAGGAAAATATCCTTAATTTAAAGTCATTTTTTAACGCGTAATTTTTAATCTTTTGCCTTTAGATAGATCCATCAGACATACATTTTTTATTGCAAGACGTTTTTTTCGTTGTTAAATAGGTGCCAGACGCAATTTTTATTTCAAAATAATTAAAATATCATCGAAATAAGTGAAATTCCATCAACATGAGTCCCCGTGAAGGATAAGTAATCACTGTGTTACATATACTATTTACAATTTTTTTGCAACAATCTACCATGGTGCCTCCTTTTCCCAACGAACCTCAAATATGACGTTAAATGTAAACTTAATAAAAACCAAATACATATCATCAAATTCATATTAATACCCAAAAGTGTTAGTTTACTAATTATTTAATATAAGTATTTAAAAAGGATAATATTATAATATAAGCAATAAAGTTATTAGTTACTTATCTTTTAAGCGGACTCATGTTGATGTAATTTCACTTATTTCGATGATATTTTAATTATTTTAATTAAAAAATTACGTATAGCACCCATTTAACAACGATTAAAACGTCTTGCAATAAAAAAATTATGTCTGATGGATCTAAGTATCTAAAGGCAAAAGATTAAAAATTACTAAAGTTAAGTATATCTTCCTGTGCAGATAAGATGCGCACTAATAAACGCAACCACTACCGCCAGCCAGACAGCCCGGACTCTAACCGAAATAGCAAGAGAAACAGCATATCAAAAACCCAACTATACTAAAATGACTTTTTTTAAAACGTTGGTAGCTCCCGTACCATAAGTATTGGTAAGCTATGTTTAAAATAAGGTGTTAACTAGGAAATCACAAGCATATAATATAATAATAATAATGAAATACATGCCCAGCAAAGAAAATCACTCTCAAAAATCATACAATCAGTCACACGGACAACAGGAAGGGTCTTACGATGTCCTTATCACGCTGAATATGCGGGTCCATCCAACGGCTCGTCAAGTACCAGAGATTATAATAATGAAAGAGACTCTTAATCACTTTGTATATGCTATTAAAGGCCGATTCAAACCAAATTTCAGTAAAAGAAAAAAAAATAATATAAAATAAACTGTTTATTATATTAATTATCAATAACAATATTCCTACAAAATTTTAGTTTATTTAATATCGTATTATAGAATTCCAATATAAATAAATTGTTATTCCAACAATATTAAATCATAATATTGATACTCTCTAAATGTTTGCGCTCTTGCAAAATCTATTTATTGCATATATTTCCAATTTAGAATATTCAGTTTATCTTCGTTGAAATATACATATTTTATAATCTGGTATGTTTGCATTCATAGTTAATTTGATAATTTCATTTTGATAGTACACTAATATTTACGGGAAAAAAGAAAATTTGAATTTTTGTTTATTTTAAATCTATTAACTAAAACTAATTTTTATTCGGATAAAATCTGTGTTTGTTTAAATAGTCAGTTAGAGCCGTGCCTAGTAATTTAGTAAATTATTCTCACATGGTGTGCATTAAATTGTTGTCAATATTTTATAATTTAATATTTAAACACTAATTAATAAAGAAAAGTCAATATTACCATCTCGATATCATAAAATTAAAACGAATTATCACGTTCACTGAGATAATATTTTCATTTAATTATTTTAAACTCGACTCGATAATCAAAGGCCCGCATATAAAGCCTTAACGAGGAAATAATTTTCGAATGAAATCATTTGCAGAAATCGTGATTTAGCCTAAAATGTGTCGCGGAAAGGTCGCACGTCAGTTCTGTCTACGTGACCGCGCCCTAAGAAGGGTGGACAAGGGACATTATGATTTAATCAGAAAGAGAAAGCCCGCCCGGCGTTTCCAAAATCTCATTATAAGCCCATATATTTCGAGAATGGAATAAAATGGAATCATCACATTCATTTTTGTCACCCGGATAGCGTTGAAGATTTCCTTTATGCTGTTTACTAAAATTCGTCTTTGAAAATAATGAAATACAATTTCGTTTAATATATTTTTAATTATATTTCAGAAGAGGGAATTCATCCATAAATGGCTTCTAAAATTAATTATGTTCTGAATCAACGAACCATTTCATCAAATATCAAAATAAAAGTGTTCGTTAACTGGTGTAATCAAAGAGTTCTCTATAAATTAACCTTTCTCGAGGATGCTCGTATTTCAGTATTTACGTAAAATTGAGCTTTACGAGGTTCTGAGAGTAATTACTGGAGCCTCTGTCCTCTCGCCTTAATGACACGGTGGGGGAGGAAAAAACTCTAAGGTGTAATATTTATTTAACCCGGAAAAAGATTGTACATTTGCTTTTATATACGTCCTATACCACTCATTAATGTGCAGGGTTTAAATAAGTATCAATATTATATTCACCTTTGTGATGTATAAACTTTAACATAAATTCTAACAGCGCAAAATATAATGATCATAGTATGATTTCTACATTAATCATACGATTAGATATTTTTTTGCTATAAGTATATTGCAGAAACATTGATTATAAATTTATTTCTTCGAAGGAACATATACGCTTCATGAATGCTTTTTATATAAAAAAATAAAGCCAACGTTAATATTATAAACGAATATAAATTTTGATTTTAAAAGGTGTTGACGTTTAATCTGCTTTTGAAAATATTGGGTTAATAGCATCTGAATTAAATTATGATGTTCGTCGATATCGATAGATTAAATGCGATGTCGTGGTAAAAAATAATATAGTATAGTATACTGAATTAATTGGTTGGGAATTTCATCTACCTGTCACTCAGGAAATATTTAAAAATCATGATAAAAAAATTATTTGATATTTTAAAATGGGTCACACTCACATTATCATTATGTATTTCACACTATTATTCACTACGGAATCTAAGAATATGGTATTAATTATTATAGAAAATGCAGCCACTAAAACAATTACATTTAAATAATTGAACCATATTCATTAGATACTATTCCTGCATTACTATTTAATCCCGTAATTTAATACAATGCAGTTAATGAGCAATAGAAAAGGGCTTTAAGAGAAAGTCTATGTTTTTATACGTTATACTTAAAGAGATAAAAACGATTAAAAAACAACATAAGTATTTTTAAATAAAGGAAAAATAGCTTTCTAATTAGGGATATTATATACCATTGAGTATTTTTTCTGGGAAAAATGGCGAAGTGAAGATTTAAATTAGATAACAGGGCAACAGCCTGTAATTAAGAAATCTTTTTGTAACAGTGACAGTTGAGTTTCAAATTAGATCAGCCGAAATTGAAAAATAAATTATAAAACTATGCTGTATTTAGGTATTAAAGACTTATCATCGAATTTTAACCTTTGAATAAGTCACAAAATATGGATATTTAAACTTCAAGCCAGAATCTTGATGATTTGAGATACGAAACACAATTAATAGATTTTTATTTAAGTTAAATACACTCTAGAAAAACACAAATAGGAAATACAGAGAATTAAGAAGTAGGTATTAGGAACATTTTGAAAACAATAATTATACTATGTAGGTATGTAAATATGTACCTCAATTTGTGAACAAGAAAATTATAATTTTCTTATTTAGTCCAGATTGAAAACTGTCGTTATAATCACTATATACCGGTGCTACAGAATAATGTTGGTTTACATCATCTACTTAATCCGACCCGGCCAAAACATGTTCATAAAATTTTAGCGTTTTGCTAGCTTAGGTTGTGATAAACTACACACCAAAGTGTACTCCATAATGTGGAGTTTAAATTAATATTGGTATACAAAATAACGATGTAGGTACTATAACAATTTAGTGATTAGATATAAAATGTTTAATATTTCCTCAAACATTCTTCTTACATCTTAAAATTCTGAATAATAAAACCGCCTTTCTTTTTACGATTCGTGGAAGACTGGAGTTCAAAGCATGATTCCGTATGAAATATATTTTGCAAGCACTTTGCCATAGATTATAATGATCAGACAACTGTAGCCTTCTGGACCAATTCTTTAAGTGTAAATCAATAAACCATGCTTTCCAAAATGTTTTTATTTGACGTAGACATGATATTATAGTATCAGTGAGGAAAGCTTTCCTACAAAAGTGAGCTTCATCTAGTCAATATTTAATGTCTGGAAAGATTATTTTACGAATGAACGCAAAAACTGCTCTATCGATTTTTTAAACTGTTTAAACAATGGAAAGCTACATATTTACCCAGTAGGTATCTAATAGGCAGAGACTATATAAATGTATGATTATGTATATATCGACTACGGCACAAGCTTAATACGAGGTCATCAATATAATGTAAAAATTTATGTAACTGAATCATGTTTGTGCACAATAGTTACTTTTAAAATAATATATTATACTGGAAGTAAATCGTTTCATAGTGTACTAAGTAGCTTACCGCCCGCGGCTTCGCCCGCTTTGTCTCAAACCTAATAAATTATATACTAAAACCTTCCTCTTGAATCACTCTATCTATTAAAAACTACATCAAAATCCGTTGCGTAGTTTTAAAGATTTAAGCATACAAAAGGACATAGGGACAGAGAAAGTGACTTTGTTTTATACTATGTAGTGATTATAGAGACAGTAAAGGTATTTTGAATATACCTATAATATTCTTGCAGAACATCGAAATTAACATCCCGCTTTGTCCTTTAACAAAACAAAGTTCCTCAACATTATTTCCCTATATAAAAACTAGGACAATAAACCTTTTTCACTGTGAAAAATAAAGATTCTTTGGTGTTCGCCGGAAAACTTTGTCATTATGCTTTGACGCCTCTTGTTTCGCAAATTTTAGTGGCTCTGGACGAATATTATGTACAAACTATTTGGAATTGTGGCTTGGAGTTTTAAATATTCGAGAATTTGATACGAGAATTACAATTTCATATTTATTGAGAAAGACTAGTTAATCTTTATCTATAAAACGCAATGGTCCGACTGACTGATCTATAAGCCCAAAGTTTTTTGGGCTTATAGATCATCACGATCGGGCTGAAATTTAGCATGCAGATAACAACTATGATAGCAATAGGCATCTGCTAAGAAAGGATTTTAATAAATTGATAATAGTTTGATAAATTATACTTCCAAGGGAATAAAATAGAAGATGAAAATGATAACCCTGAAATTTTATTTTATCACGCGGGGAAGCTGCGGTCAACAGCTAGCTTTCCACCCGCGTCATCGCCCGCGCAGATGAAAGAAAAACCCGTATAATTACCGTTCCCATGGGATTCCCGGGATAAATCCTATCCTATGACCTTTCGCGGGTATCAAAATATTTCTATACCAAATTTCATGAAAAATGGTTCAGTAGTTTAGGCGTGATTGAGTAACAGACAGACAGACAGTGTTACTTTCGCATAATTATAATATTGGAGGATTAAGGACATAGGACCTATCCTACTAATCATTTGCCCGGGAGAAAGCGCAACCCCGGATCCCACGGGAACGGGAACTATGCTTGTTTTTCTTTGATTGCGCGGGCGAAGCCGCGGGCGGAAACCTAGTAATTATATAATGTACCTTGTGTATGTACCTACTTCGAAAGGCAGGTTACATACTGTGGGTAACTAACATAATTGAATAAGACCCGTGAGGTAATGTGGGTAAATAATTCATCTTTTTCATTAGATTCGCAACGGAATCATTATTAATTCACTTTACAAAAATCAGCATTGCCAAACAAGAATAATGTGATTCTTGGTTAAAAGAAAAATATTTAAATATTATTCAAAAAGGAATACTTACTGAATAAATTTAACAGATAAAAGGTAAATGTATCAATATCGAAGTAAATAATTATTATTCAAAAATTAAATGCTAATAATGTCAGCAACTCTACTATAGCTATTTTGTTTTTCAAACTACTCTTTTATTAAAATTGCCCTTTAATACTGACACCACTGTTCTACACCTACACTTAATAATTTATAATTTTATAGTATTATAAAACTTCAGTCCCTTAGCATTACGCGCCTTGAGCATAAGGTAATTATGGCTTTCACAGTTACTTAATTAAACTTAACAACCGATCCTTTGAGGGTTAATGGTTCTTATATTCTGGTTGCATCCTCCTGGCAGCTGACATGATATTATATTGCTTAATTAAACAATATTCTATAAACCTTTCCTATACATACTTATAAATTGTTACATAAAATATTATAACCATGATTATATAAAATAGGTACGAGACGAGAGCGCGCAGGAAATAAATTGATTTATCAATTTATCTACGCATGTTGTTACATCACCACTTCACCAACGGTGAAGGAAAACATCGTGAGGAAACCGACATGTCGAAGAATCATAAGTTCGATGACATGTGCCATCCGCCAACCCACACTTGGCCAGTGTGGCGGACTATGGCCTGTACCCTCAAAGGAGGCCTGTGTCCCAGCAATAAATATAAAATGATGACATAAATAAATAAAATATGCCATTAATCTTTGAAAGCACGATAGATATTATATCTTAAATTAAAATTATCTGATATTATTGTACCTACATGAAACTTTTTATAATAATATTTATTAAAATATTTTCACCAAAAGCAAGTAATTATAATCCATGATATTTAGAAGCTAAAAATCCACGCTGACCCATATATTTTAACATTAAATTCTTAACATCGTGAAATAAATATGCACGTTATGAAGATATATTAAGCCATCATTAAAAATAATGTCTGCTCGAATGTGCGAAACATTACAATACAACTTTAATGCGATATTCGCGTACTTACAAAACCTGAAACATCCCATAGGTATAATTAGCGCTCGTAATTGACGACTAAGCATAGTTGGCAACGCGATTATTAAGTTTCCTTTACCCTTATTAAAATATTCATACTGTCAAAATTCACGACATGGAATTGTGATAAGGGACAAGAATTAATGTTATCCTTCAAAGTTACCTCTCTAACGAGAAGCTGTTTTACGCTCCCGAGGGAGGCCAGAGTGATGTTTATGATAGTCATTGACCATTTTAACCCTTCCCGACATCTTTTACACAAGAAAAGTGGACTTTTTGTTTCGAATATTATGCAAGGTAAAAAGATGAGAGTTCTCACTACATTTCTTAGCATTGTCAGCGTATTGTTATGCTTTAATGGTTGTCGTTGCAAATAGTTAGCAGAAGTTAAGATAAAATATTTTTTACGGAATCTGTAACAATGTAATTTTTAAAATTGTTAGATTTGTTATATATAAGATTTCATGCAGTTAATATACAGTTATAGACTTTCGTATGGTCGGGAGGAATTTCTAAAATGATCGCGAAATTCAACACATATTTACTGAAAAATATATCGATTTCGTAACGCGATTATAAATTGAACTTATTTGTCTATTATCATTTATTTCACTTTAATAATTATACTTATTATATACAATATTATTAAACATTTTAAAATAATTTTCCAGTTAAGCCCATATTAAAATGCGTAATGAGTGAAAAGCTTGTTGAAAGACGGTAACGACTTTTTATATCGTAATGTAATTTCAATTCCGAAGTTAGCTGCGGGAGTCGTTTGTCCGCAATTTGTACAAGGAGAGACCAACAGCGTATTTACGTATTAATTAGAAAATACGAGAAAATAGTTCATTAGTTTGTATAAACTTTGGAAGTGAGATTAAAACGAAAATAGTTCTCGAGTCCGCACTGTTTGAGTGTACTTGGCAACTCTGTAATACCCTTGGTATGCAAATACACAAGACGGTTAAAAACTGTTGCTATCAGTAAATTTTTAATGAATTTTGTTGTTTGTTGCCGAGTGTGCCTATTAGTGGACCGAGGAAGTATAATCCAATCGTAAATAATTTATATGCAAAGTTTTAAATCGTTTTTCATTAGGTTTAATTGAATATACATTTCCATCAAATAAATGTATTAATAAATTGGAAATATGCGCATATATAATCATTAATGTTAAATACATAAATATATACTTATTGCAGATTTAAACGTAAAAATTACAATTTATATTCATAGTAGGTATATTATAAATGTAACACAACATCCCGAGGGCGTACTCAACGAAATATTACTAAAAAGGTAATCATATCACGTAAACGAATTAAAATAAATAGCAGCGATATGGTACCGTCAACAGAAAAAGATAAATCTCCGATATAAGTAAATATGAAATAGAAGCAATCCGGCATGTTCGTTTCCGGGCTTGGCATTTTGTATTCTAGTCGCATATAGGATAATAAAGCTATAAAATTTTATGCGATTGTTGTAGTGTATATTTTGTGCATGTACACGGTACAGTCAGCATAAAAATGTTGTATAATGTGAGTCATTTAGGTTTCAGCTGTAGATACTGACAGTCGAGCTACTCTGTACTATGATTGCACTGCTGGGACAAGACAATTCGTGAAGCAGTAGCATTTTATTGCTACCAATTTTTTATTTGGGGAGGAAAGAAAAATTCTAACCTCATATTTGCATTTGACAGAAATTGACAGATATACGGATCGTCGTACGGATCGTCGCGACATATTTTTGCTTAATATTTTAAATATTAATAGACCTAGAGCTCTCATCAACAAATAGCAAATTCGCTTAAAGACTTCGCTTACTTTAATTTAAGGTATTTTTATCGTTTAAAATATTCATTTCCATATTCATTTACGTAGGTCGTTTAAAATTTTACCAAATTATCGATATTTAAAATACCGAAACATTTATACCTCTTTTAAAAATGTTATCATGTAAATGTAAAAGGAATTGAGTTGAATATTTTCACTTTGCTCAATGAACGGGCAGGAATTTTAATACTGAAATGTCGATAAAATTGCGCATTTGAATAGTTCGAGAAATTCCACTTTTCTTATCATTTAAAAGTTAAGTAAAGGAATTTTACTAAAGAAACGTTGAAACGTTAACAGTTTCATTATAGAAGAACATTTAATATTTCCTTTTCTACAATATTTGGTTAAATTACAATAAATAAAATATACTTGTACAGCTTTTAAGAGAAAAGAAGGATTGAGAGTGTAAAAATTAAAATAATTAGCTACTATAGTAATAAAATAAATCACATTGAATCATAGGTATATAAATGAAACGTATATACTTGTACGTTATATACAATCGTCTTACACTCCACATTGTAATAATATTATGTGATAACGCGCTATGTTTCATACATGACCCAGTAAATCATAACCAATTATGTTGCTATACTATAACCTATATCACTATGACATAATGTTACACTGCGCCGGTTAAATTACTCAATATATACATTATGTATACATATAATGTACTGTAGCAATTTGAATGTCTATGTATGTATATTAGACTAGCTTTCCGCCCGCGGCTTTGCCCGCGTAGTATAAGGAGATCACGTATAGAAACACCCCCGATTTTGAAACATTCTTGAGTGATGCTTCGCTCCTGTTGGTCTTAGGGTGATTATAATATATAGCCTACAGCCTGTAAAAGGAGATCACGTATAGAAAAACCCCCGATTTTGAAACATTCTTCATTGGTCTTGTTGGTCTCAGAGTGATGATATTAAAAAAAATCATTGCCTTCATCGGTAAATGTAATATAACACAGAAATAATTTTTCAAAACAGACCAGTAGTTCCTGAGATTAGCGTGTTCAAACAAACAAACTCTTCAGCTTTATAATATTAAGAATAGATTTAATAGTTAAGGACACAGTTTCCTTTTATTTGGGGTACGTGACGTGATATGTAGAAGTTGATGAAAGGTAATGGCTGATCGTTAAAATAAAAAATTATGATATCAAATACATAAAGAGCTATAATTTATTTCAGACATTCTGTCTGATTTTGATCTATATAATTTATATCATTCAGCCAATTTGATACGATTCATTTTACTTTCATATGCAGTGTCGAATGTATACTATACATTATTAGGGTAATTTTAACCAAAAGTTTTTAATTTCTGACGGAATACATAATTAGAAAACAAAATCAACAAAAGCAAAGGCATAGCAATTATTTAACACATTATTAATTTATCCCACAAAATTAAAAAGTGTAACTACTTCTATAACGATAATAAAACAACAAATATATTATTATAAAATATATACCTGATATTAACATATTATTATATGCGAGTTACTTTTCAACAAAGGTCTCAACTCTAAATATGGTCGATATCATTTCCAACATAGATAAGTTTCGCCTGAGTATGAGTTAGTCTCTTAATATTTGTTCAAGTACAAAGTTAGATGAACTGTGTGAAGTTGCAACAGATCCAGACTGAGCTATCTGTCTAGATGAATTTGTCAGTTAGATGTTCTATTCTGAGTTTCGTTTACCGTATCAATGTTTGATATTTTATCCCATGATAAGTATTGCTATTTCTGTTACAGTTCTTTGAATAATGAAATTGTTAATAGAAAAAATATATTAAAGTTTAAAAGTTTTACTGTTGAAATAATAATTTGGAAATTTAATAAATTGTCAATTTGTAGAGAAAGCGTAGAGTTCTACACAAACTAAATGAAAAGGTTAAACGTAATAACAAAACGTCACAGATAGCAAGTCCATTTTATTATACTAACGGCCATAAATCATGAAAGCTTTAAATCGTATTATAATATATGGAAGAGCGGAGCCCATTTAAAGAATGAGTTCATAATAACATTATATACACACGAGTTGCCGTATTATAAGAATGTAATTCATATAATGTCTATAAAAATTTCCGTTTGATCTAATGTAATAGCGGCATAAAAGTGGAACAGCGGGATCGATGCAGATGGAATGTTGACTTAACGATAGATTCTAAGTTATAAGCTTCTTATACAAAATATCAAAAAATATGTAATAAAAACTTTATCCCTTTATAAGCTGGTAGAATGGGTTTTTGATAACTATTTCATAATAATTATTTAAATCGGAAGTTTACAATGCAGATTAACTTTTAATTTTGTCGATTTAGATTTCTATGTAATCAAGTCGAAACAGGAATATTTTACACAAATCTCAAAGAATTAACTATCTACTAAATATAAAATATTTTTAATGTCAATATGTGTCATTTGTCTTGTTCTCATTTGCATTGCATGCACAATGAACACCCTTAATTAAATTTGATAATTTTTCGTATATTATTACTACTCTATTTTGAAATGGAGTTAAAATTTGTTGTAGTCTACGTAACTACGAGTCATCGATACTACTCCGTCGCTTGTTACGTACACCACACTCCCAAATGGTATTTCATTTTCTCGATTGAGAACCAAAGAACTCTTTGTAATAAAAAGCCGTGTGAATGAGCAAGCGACACGAAATTGTTTCCACGGTAATATCCTACGAGTGCAGGCAATTTGAAAGTCGCTAACAAAACAGAAAATAGCAACCAGTACGTTGTGAATGACACAGCTCTGATTTCTGTTTGTACGAATTTTGAGAACGTTGATTGCCCCCCAACCTAGTTAGCTGTATATGACAAAGATATAGGAAGGGCGGATAAAATGAAATGAATAAATGCACGATCGTACTCGTAATCAAATAAATGAATCCTCTTAATATCGGTAAAACAAAATTACATTTTCATAAATACCCCCGTTACTTAAGCGATGTGTTGACTAACAACATTTTAACATCAATTTTAACCCGATACTGATTTATATTACAGATATGAATATAGGAGGTGAAAGAAATTCAGCATCTCCAAATTTAATTTAAGTCTATCAGACATATTGTGCAATACATTCTAAACAAAACGACATCTGACAAATGTTTTTCCGAATAGCAAACAACAATGCGTCAAAGAACAAACTTGTACGGGTGTCACAAGCTCTCCGGGAGAAACAGTTTCACATTTGTTAGATCGAGTTCGCTATATGCATGTAAAATTGCAATGAAATCCGCTTAACCACGGCGTACCTAACAAACTAAGAGTAGGTACGATTTGATTGAGCTAACGGTTTTTCTAGCCAGTACGGATCACGGAGGGATTTGTGTTTTGTGAATCGATTTTGTAGAGAAAAAGGTGTTAAATAAATGTATTTTACCATTGATATTCGAGCTGTAAATACTCATCGAATATGTGTTACGATATATTATAATAGTTTTCATGGAATCAGAATATAAATTTTCTGAGTGCGTTTTATTCAGCGTTATGGGTAAAGCATGTTGAATAAAATGTAAAATAAATGAAAAGTGTTTTCGTAATATTTTACACAACTACATAATATTATCGTTTATGAAAGACTAGCTTCCGCCCGCGACTCCGTCCGCGCGGATGTCGGTCTTCGCGTGGATGGTTTATTTCTCCATTTTGAGTAACTCTGACAATGACATCTTATAAATATCTATTGGACCCAAATACGGCTAGGCCTATAATAATACGCAACGTGTGTTCGCGGTTCTACAGAACAACATCTATGGATAAAACTGAAAAATTAAGATTAATTTTTTTCTGCGTATTTTTCCAGGATAAAAAGTATCCTTTTTTACGCCCAGGATAATAAGGTATAATTATACCAAGTTTCATCGAAATCGAACCGTTAGTTTTCACGTGATGCCTGAACATACAGACATACAGACAGACAGACAGACAGACAAAAATTTTTTTAATTACATATTTGGGTTTGGTATCGATCCAGTAACACCCCTGCTATTTATGTTTTCAATATTTTTAATGTACAGAATTGACCCTTCTACAGATTTATTATATGTATAGATTACGTAAATGGATTTAGTTAATCGACTCGAACATTCAACTTTTTATATTGAACTGTCATAAAACGTTAAGGACTAATTTTTCAATCCTGGGTTAAAACTTATTAATCGAATAACGTATTACGTAATAGTGACTAATTTTGTTATAACAACGAAAACGTAAAGATTGTTAAGAACATGTTACTAAATTAATGCAACATATTATAGCCGAACGTACATTTCCTAATAGTCTCGTGCAAACAATAAATGCATTGGATCAGAGATTTCACCCATTGTGTGTTGATACTTGTACAAATCCCTAACTCCACATCCTTTCGTGCAATTCTTTCTTCCCCATAAAACGCTTCGACTAACGTTTATAAAATAGTTTGATCGAATCGAAGCTACGTTCAATGAAAAATCACAATAACGCTAGAATGACGGGGATTTATACCGAAATAATAATAAATGATATCGTTGTGACATTCCCATTTCTCTTCCGTTCTATGAATCTTTGTAACGACATCATTTTCCTTCCCATGAGATTTTTCGTGTATTCTTAACTTTTGGGATATTCTGCGGTTCGTTGTTCGATTCGGGAACTTTCCTTTTCTTTTGTACCCTTGATTCCCTTTTTATTATTTATGACAAAAGTCATAACACAGTATAGATGCCTACCGCAATTCATACACAAATTGAGAGCTTTTATAAAGCTTTCAATCAATTACTTAAACGTAATTTATTGAAGTTTTTGATTATAAACAGTTTTATAAGAATCTGCTACTCATAAATAGAATGCTATTTAAAAACAGAGTAGAGTAACGAAGCAATAAAATTCATTCATATTTACCATAAATGTAATTCAGAGCGCCATACGTGTTTAAATAAGTACTTATTCTTCAGTATTGGGTACTTACTTGCCAGCAACATGCACAATAACGTGTTCAGTGCAAAATGCAATATTGCGTGTTTCACACTCAAAAACGCGCATAGAAATATCAACTTATCAAGCAAATAAATTAAGCCCAATTTTCGATAATGTTCCTTTCACGTTGGTGTTTTAGATTTGAATCTTAAAAGACGCAATAAATTTTGTTGTAACGACCATGTTTGTTAGGAGCCTTATATGAAAATTTTTATTTGCATTTTCGTATTTAGAATAAAACCATAGTTTAATAGTTTCCAATTTTGTTGATATTGTAATACTATCGGATATCGATTTACACTATTTTAAAAGTTAAATGCATTCGATTTTGAATCTTTTCAAGTGTGATGATTTATGTTTAAAATGTATATTCATTTTAGCGTATATTTTTTCTTCAAACAATAGTTGTCAACAATATTTATATCCATTTGCATATTTTAAAAAGCTTTTACTCGTTTACATGCATCAAGTTCACGATGGTGAACGGTAACGGTTTGCTAATAGACAGACTGAATGTTCTATCTTATTTTTCATATAGAACAAAGAAACGGAAGAATTCACTATTTACGGGCTTTTCGTCGCTATTCTCATTTTAAAAACATAATTAATCAAGTATTAATAGATTTGTAATGTTAATTTTCTATAAATATTCTTGTTATAATACACTGACTAATGACTAACCAAATATTAAGAACCTCAGTATAAGAGGCTATAAGCTAATGTGAATATCCATGAGTATTCTCAAAGCCATTAATAAAGAATTATTCATAGTATAAAGATGTTTTTATAAGGTAAAATTATAATTCCCTAGTAATAAACATGCTTAATATCATAATAGTCTCTCGTCGGAATTTAGCGCAACAATGTTATTAGCGCATGAAGTGGGTATGGAAGTAAACAAGTCAATTGTTCAGAATAATAACTATACGAAATATATTAGTTAGTACATTAATAAAATTTGCATTATATGTATATTTTCATCTAATACGTTTTCTTAAAAATGTGGTTGTCTATTTTAAAATGATATAATATATTTGTATATAATAACAGAGGATAGATTTTACTTAATTATATGATAAGACATTCGTCAATAAAATATCTATGAAAAAGGCTCCTCAGAAACCAAACTAAACGTTTACACGTGTAAAATTGTTTTGTTTATGGGTCTAACAAAGTACTAGATTATATTGTTAAACTTGTCTGTATATTTATAAAGTTCTCTATCAGCCCGTAATTATTCAGGGATCGTACGAAATTTCAATAATAAAGGTTGATTGTTTTTAAGCTATTCTCCTAAAATATCTCCGAATCTAATCTCGAAACTTAACTTATTGAATATGAAATTCCTTGTAGAATTTTGATGATTTCATAACATGCATAGAAGTATGCAAAATCCGTCATTTCTTTAAAAATACATAAAAATGAATATGTTCTGTAATAAGGTATAGTGGTAAATATCAACGTGACAATTGTAACAAAATGAAAAGCCAACAAATGTATAATTAACATGCTTTAATACCACAAGCATGTGTTAATAATCATATTTTGTTATCTATAATATAAAAATGAATCGCAAAATGTGTTGTTGGTAAGCGCATAACTCGAGAACAACTGAATCGATTTCGTTTATTCTTTTTTTATTACATTTCTTGAAGTACGAGGATGGTTCTTATGGAGAGAAAATGTAAAAATGTACCACGGGCGAAGCCGGGGCGGACCGCTAGTTTAGAATAGATTCATTTAAGTGTACCCAAAAATCCTATATATAAATACTATAAGTATATGGAAGCAATATCTACAAAGGCCTTTCCTAAAATAATTATGGAATCCGATTTAACCATATTATCAAGTGGCTAATATAAAAGTTAGTGTCAAAACTTTCACCCTATCGTCGGCATAATTTTGCTTGAAAACAAACTTCAATATTGAATTTTCGAACTTGCGTTTGTCCATATTGTTTTAGAAATATTAATTTAATATTTATCATTTCGTTGATTTATAAATTAGACTTGACGTTGAGGTGTTTATTGAATTTAGTTGTTATCATTTAGAAGTTATTTATTTTAGCGTTTTCACTGTTATTCATTTTATACAAATTTAATTATTTAGATTGTATATTTTTTCAAATATTCAAAAGTCAAATGTCTTATTTGAGAGAAGATATAAAGAGTAGAGGTTTATTTTTAAAGTTTATTTTTTATTAGATTTTTTAACTCAAAATATTTTGCAATATTATGCCACAAATGTGTATATATAAATAATACGATTCTTCACAATGATAATAAGAACAAATTATTTACATATTCTATTGAATAACGTGTTAAAATTAATGTTCTACATTATGCTATAGGCCGCCAGCGTAGCACTTGCTACAACGTAGCTGCTTCTACGAAAAATCTTTATTATGTAGAGATTCAAACATAAATCATATAAGTTAAATTGCAAATCCATGTTTAGAAAATAGATTTTAATACCAAATGTTTTGATAAAATATTAAAAGAATGAGTTAATTCTAAATTTGAAATTTAATTGTAAACACGAATATAATTATACCTTTATCGTTACGATTATAATAAGATTCTACAATAATTTAAACTAAAATATTACGATAAATTGTAACTTTGCTTCAAATAAATAAGTAAAAAATTCGTAAGAAAAATAACATAAAAGTTCAAAATCACAAATCAAAGTCAAACAACGAAACAAAAAGTATTAACATAAAGGGATATTGTCCTCACGCTTTGTATTCCATCGGCGTACCGATTTGAATGTTCTCCAAAAGTCTGTACATAAATCACGAAATTAACAACAACACGTTCACACTCGCGATTTCACAGTTCTTCTGTTCACACACGACCGCTCCAGTCGAGAGACGAGCGAGGAGTGAGCATGCCACGGACTGCGTCGCCCTGCTTTTATTTTACTTGAAGCCAGGTGAGAAAAGGCGAAAGGCATGACCAACTAGATAGGGCCTGTGTTAAACCACGCGTAATGTCCTCGCCGTCAAGCCATTATAAAACTTCAGCTTTATTGTAATGATGAATACTGGCAGCTGTAGTTTTATAAATTGGCTATTACAATCCAGCTGAAAAGGTTAACCCTATTAATGATGTGCCTACGCAAAAATATGGCTTATCTAATACCTGAAAGGATATCGAAAATAGAACACAGATAAATGTTAGTTTAAGTTTACTTTTATTAATTTGAAAGTCTATTAGAAAGAGATAAATAAAGTATTTTATTTACATCTGTGTTCTTACTTCTATATTATATTTATATAATACTAAACTATTAATAATTTTTATAAAATTTTTATAATAAGTCTAATCAAATCCATGACAACGCCGTTGTAAATCGTTAAATATAGGATTTATTTGAATACATATTTGAAATGTTGATGTAAGATTAAACGATATTTGATATTTTATTAAGAACGTAAGATTAATTATTCGTGTCTTTCGATAAGTAGATACTAAATGTGACCGTAAATTCCGTTGAAAAAAAATTGTTGTTAAGCTTGAAATTGTCTCATTGGTGATTTGACTAGGCAGGTAGACTGCGTGCGTTTATAGAAAAAATCTATAGGGATGAAATGTTTGTCTGTGTGTCTTGTGATGATCTTTAGCAAAGTGTTGTGCCCACGAAGATTTCGTAGTTGGTAAGACCAAACTTTGACAGTGTACCTACAGCCGAAGCCGGGGTCCACGGATAATCTTGTATAAAACACGTCACACTCTCAATACGATATATTATGTATGAATATAATATTTGTTTAAGTAATAAATATACTTAGACATTATAATATATTTGCACAAACTCACTTCAATCCAATACTCTTTAGCTATGTCACACAAGGACAAACACTAAAACACTTTCGATTATTACATACGAGAATGAGTTTCTTTTTATAGTCATGAACTGTATTCAGTAATAAAAACATATCATTTTATCTCATAAAGTTACAAATAACAGTTGATATTACAAAACAATTTTCTGTATATGTATCTCATTTTAGTCACATGTAACTTCATAACGTCTATCTATTGTGTTTTGAATCTTTTTTGTACTTTTTCTTTAAATTATTGAAGTTTTAAAAGTATATTTTCAAATACGAATAAAATACTTGCCTATTTTGAAATAGTAGCATTCCGAGATACATACCTACTGAAAAGTCATATAATAAAATCTTGAATAAAATATGTTGAATAATAACATCATTTGTATTATATTATGTCACTAGAGGTCCGCCCCGGCTTCGCCCGTGGTACATATTTCGCAATAAAAGGTAGCCTATGTCCTTTCTCGGGTATCAAAATATCTCCATACCATTCAAATTGGTTCAGTAGTTTAGGCGTGATTGAGTAACAGACAGACAGACAGAGTTACTTTCGCATTTATATTATTAGTATGGATTTCATGTATAACTTTGGTGTTTCTACACCGATTTACATGATTCTTTTTTTATTGAATAGGTAATAAATTTATGAACATTTGTGTCGTACATGATTTCTATGTAGCTTTAACCATTAAGGCTGCACACGCGACGGAAGCTTAAAAAATGGAGTAACTTCTCCCGTTTTCCCAATATTTCCCTTCACTGCTCTACTCATATTGATCGTAGCATAATAAAAAGTATACTATAACCTGCCCAGGAGTATGAAGAATAATTGTGCCAAATTTCGTTAAAATCCGTCGTGTAGTTTTTGTTTCTATAGCGAATATACAGACAGACAGACAGACAGACAGACAAAAATTTTACTGATTGCATTTTTGGCATCAGTAGCGATCCCTTATCACCCCTTCATAGTTTTTTTTTAATATATTCCATGTACAGAATTGGCCTCTCTACAGATTTATTATAAGTATAGATTAAATATTTAAAAAAAAAATATTATCAAACGTTCAGAGGATTGAGTTTACATAGCAACAATTACCTTCTTTGATATCTAAATAAGAATCATGTTTTCTCTTTTATCATTTTATCTTATAATAAGCAAAACCACTAGTAGTTTAATAAAGATTTTATCTTTGTCAATTTTGCGTCGCTCTTTTTACAAATACCTTTCAGAATTCGATTCTGAAAACCTTTTATAAATCCGTTCCACATTTACGTTCAACGACTATCCATGATTTAATATTAAAGATCCAAGATGCAATTATTAACGTTTCCGTATTATATTCTAAACTAGTGGTCCGCCCCGGCTTCGCCCGTGGTACATTTTCGCAATAAAAGGTAGCCTATGTCCTTTCTCGGGTATCAAAATATCTCCATACCAAATTTCATGCAAATTATTTCAGTAGTTTAGGCGTGATTGAGTAACAAACAGACAGACGGAGTTACTTTCGCATTTATAATATTAGTATGGATAGCGTGAGCAAATAAAACTGGAACAATGAAAAAGCATGTGTAAATAAAAGCCGTATATTGAAGTGTCATTTTCAAATACAGACAAAAGCCCACAAAATAAACACCTCGGGGCAGTTGTCGGTAAATTTCTGCTGTATACATCCCATTGAATGGCATATAAGAGATTCCCTACATGTTTTATATATCTTGGCTTGACGCCAGTCCACCTACAGCGTACTACACTGGAATTTAGCGAATTTCTTTTCAAGGTATATAGCTTAAATTTTTAATGAGTAAAGGTGCTTTTAAAACAACACCATCTCACTCCTCTTTGTTAATAGCTCTGCTTTATAATACAAAAACGGCCTTTTACCGGAACGCTAGTACACAAAAGATATTCACAACTAGCATTTATTTTGGTAATGATGTAGTTTTCGTATAAAAATGTAGCGCATATAAACGCTTGTTCAAAATTAAAATGAACGGTCTAGAAAACACAATATTAAAGTAATATTAAAGTACGTAATAAATATTATATTTATTGGGTGATCAAATTTTCAATATACTTAAGAGATTTTTGGTGGTGATAACTCGATCTAAAAAGGTCAAGCGGAGAAATTTCGTTTCCACGAAAGCTCGGTCAACCATACTTTATTAAATAAACCTAGATTTAATCAAAAATGGTTCATAATTATATTTATAGCGAAGGCTTTTATTAACGACTTTTACTTTAATTTCAAATACCTGTTTATTCGGATAAATATATTTTATAACTCAAGAAAAAAATAATTGTGGAAGTCGAATAACTTCTGTAATTGATAAGTTTATGTAAAAATATTTGGAAACTACTTTCCTTTATTAAGAATCTCTCATAAGATTTATTATATTAAACGAATAAATCTATACATATAATAAAATCGTAGGAAAGTCAAAACTGTACATTGAATATTTTTTTAAAAGAATACTTGGGCCGTGATCTATAATCGATATAGAAGCCAAAAACATAGTTTTTAGAATTTTTGTCTGTTTGTCTGTTTGTCTGTTTGTCTGTTTGTCTGTATGTTTGTCTGGGCTAATCTCGAAAAGTACTGCATAGATTGACTTCAAATTTTGCATTAATATTACTAACAGGTCGGGTGAGGCTATAGGCTACATATTATCAAGCTATCACCTACGGGGGAGGAGCTGTGAACCTTTATTTTTCTTACATATTCCGTGTACTACGACAGCGTACAATCTAAAGACTCATGTTTAAATGTTGTTTTTGAGTAAGCCATGCTATTATCTACCTTTACACTATAAAAACTACGTCATTTATGTAATTTTGGCAGAGAAACAGTTAAATGAATCTTAGCAGTATAAAGACAAATTTGAAACAGCGCCATCTATAGCCAGTGTTATAAAAATCAAACACACATTAACTATTGGAAATTAATAATTAAATGACGCATATATAAATGTTGTTTGACAATATCTAGATTGAAACTATAAAAATTATGCCATTTAAGTAACTTGGGAAGAGAAACATAGTTTAAAGAATGTAAGTTGTATAATGTTAATTTTGTAACAGCGCCATCTATGAGATTTCGTAAAAATCAAATCAATTTACATGTTAACACTACTGAATACACTGTTGAAAATTAATAATTTAAATATAATCATGTTATTTATTTAACTCTTTAACCCATATCTTCCCTTCCCTATAAGGTATATTTCGTGTAAATAATAAATATACTACATTTTTTTAAAGTGAGGGTAGATGTTTATTATTTTAAGTAAAACTAGACACCATTATCTACAGTAATTAATCTAATATTGATTGTGTTCATTAGTTACAATTTTAAAAATCTTCGTGTGTTATAAATTTACTAGCTTACCGCCCGCGGCTTCGCCCGCTTTGTCTAAAACCTAATAAATTATATACCTTGCTCTTGAATTAGTCTATTTATTTAAAAAACCGCATCAAAATCCGTTGCGTAGTTTTAAAGATTTAAGCATACAAAGGGACATAGGGACAGAGAAATCGACTTTTGACTATTGAATGCCATAAAACCAAAAATATCAAATGCAATCTTAGTGTTTTGTGAATTTTCACCATCATGCGTTCCCACTAAAGGTAAGTTGTATACAGGTATTTATTTTTTTATAATGATAGCAATTCATGTGTTTTGTTGGTATTATATTATTACACTTTTTGAATGAAATAATAAAATGATGAATTGATGAATTCTTTTGTATATGACTTTTACAAGATTTTGAGGTGCATTGGGAACAGTAGTTTTTGATAAAATTTTATTTGTAAGTAGCTTTTTTTATAGATTTACAGTTAACTTTTGATTTTTTTATTTACAGATTCAATGCTCATAAAATTATATCGCCTTTGGAAGACGATTTCTGCTGACAATTTTACAACACCACTTGAAAATTGATGATTTGATGATAAAGATAGTGGCAGCGAGGATTATGTGGAAATTAGTAATCATCCGCTTCGTCAATTTTTGACTGAAGTTAATGTCCAACGTCCAATGGTTCAATCATTGATCAATATCAATAATAGTGTTAATCATAATGGTTCAATTATTGGAAGTATCTCGGGAAATTTTGGAGGATATTTTTCAGGAAGGAGAGGAGGGGCAGCCAGCCACATATCAAACTACTACGTTTTAGTACCGAAAAAATGTTATTGCCAAATGAAACGTAAATTTTGCACTCACAACTGTACAAGTAATGTTTTTATTTTGACTTTGCGGTTATCTGATTATAATATTTATCGTTATGGCTATCGAGGTACCGACCGTACTGGGATCAGAGTACATGATATACAGTTCATCATCCAGGATTGCTAAGAGCATTTTCACACTGAAAAAGATGTTTTCTTTGAATCGTAGTTGCTTCATTTATTTATTTTTAATCATTTTACATAACTAATATGTTTTATATTTTATAAATATATAATTTTCATTATTTATAAATAAAATGGATCCAACATAACTTTGTTGTGTATCATTTCTCTATTAATAACCCATAGGCATATTTTCCGAGCGCCCCATTTAAGTTGCGGTCCTGAAATTATAAAAAATTTATGTATACTTTTACCAAATAGGTATGTATAAGTTCATTGCTCAAGCTCATTTTTACATAAAAATAACAAAAACTAAACTACTAAATAAAATAAATTTTATAAGAAAACACAGTATATTTATTAGGAGACGGTGATCTCTTCCAGGCAAAAGATATTCATCAGCTCAATAAAATTGAATAGTATGTTGTTAGTTATTCTTTAGATTCACAATTGTAATGAGCATTTCCGCATGCAAGTTATTTCAAGTAGTATCGTAGTTTAGATATATCATAGTTTTGACACATTAAAGTTCCAACAAAACCCTCAAATTTTTGAGCAGAGTTGAGCAAGATAATTTGAAAAATGTGCCGTGTTAAGTATTATAGAAAAGGTTAGTTCGTTGGTAATTATTATTTCTTCTTCATTTACATGTTGTTAGTAAGAATAAACTTTGACTAACAGTCAAAGTATATTTTAACTAATACTACTTAAAACTAACTATTATACTTATGTTCAGTATTTATCTGTATTATTATTGCTTGGTAATTAATATATTTTCATGTCGTATACCTAATTATAAACATGAGTTTGATGTGTTATTAGCTGGATTTATTGAAGTGAAAACTTTTTTAGCGGCGTTGGGTATAAAATCTTAAACTCGCGTCAGGACACGTGACCATCGAAAAAGAGTAAGACGGATGTTAGTTTTTTTAGCCCTTATATTCCATGCGTAAGACAGATACCTACCATTCCAAAATATCAAACATGCTGAACGTTAATAATCAAGTTTTCACTTCTGCCGGCACTCCCGGAGTGCAACCCGTCTTTTTTTTTAAACACTCACAGACTTATAATATTTTATGTTAAAATAGTGTTAATCATATTAATATTTTTTCACAATTAAAAATATTTCCTTTTTTCTGATGGTGATGTTATGAGGACCATATTCGGTCATCATTAAAAATCTGTGCGAAAACTATAAACACTTGTGAGGCCCTCACGGCAGTCACGGATGAATTCTACACATACCCGTGGCCCTGTCGTTGATGCGGCTCGACGGAACACAGTGGGGTTTTGGTCGGTAGGAATCCGACATAACCCACGGCCTCTTCCCCGGAGGCCGTGGGTATCTATGCAAGATTTCCCCACTAAAAAAAAAAGGCCCTCACGGCAGATCGGGGCGGTCTGACGCAAAGTGGGGACAGCGTTGTCACTGTATCGCTTTTGCCACGCTTTTCAACAGACTTATTCGATAGTTCAGTTTTGTGTTAAGACCGCTGTGACAACCAACCCGTGAGACAAACACACCCGGTTTCCCCTATTATCCCGTTAGACCGAAACCCTCACTGAGAGGGAATTACGTCTCACTACTGATCACGACAGTCATATTTTATCTCGAGAATCTGAAACTTTACTCAATATGAAGACCGTTTGACAAATGATAGGGTGTATCATAATATTATTCGATCTCTTGAAGATGAACATGAGCATAAGCAATGACTAGAGTAGGGACGCGAATATTACAATTATTTGAGACAAGAACGATTAATATTTGTTTAATGAAAGATTAAGAATTGAAATTATTCAGTCTCTGAAAACGGACGAATAGCGAGAGGCCCGTCTTACTGCAGACGATTTCGTCATAGTCTTGATGACTTAGAGGTAAACAATCTACGAATTCGGTGGTGTGGTCCGACAAATATAAAAGTGGGTTTGCTTATAACCTCACAATTTATTACAGATCATCTTCTGTATAGGCGATATTAACGTAGTATGTTCTTTGCATGCTTTACATGCTTTAAAGTGGAGTAAGGAGACGGCTTTCGTTTGAAGATACACCGGAACCTTTGAAATCACTACTTTTAGAGGAACATACTAGAGACAATAATTAAGAACATTCAAAAATAAAGTGTCACGTATTTTTTTTTAAACGACGAATGACGAAAAACGACGTAATCGCGGACGAAGTCGCGGGCAACAGCTAGTAAATATACATAAAACTGGTATGTACTGAATAATTATTTAGGCCTGAAACAACAAAAAACGTTTACAGTTTAATCAATCCAGCGCTATAAACGCTACAACACCTACAAGGGGTTTTATCTAAGATATATTCGTGTTAATTTAATCAAACATCAGCCACACCGCGGAATAAAACACGTAGAACATTTTAAGTTGGACAATAGAATGTAATTCCGTGGTATATTGGGCTGGGTGATATAGCATAAAGTAAAAGGTTGAGTATTAGCGCACGGGAAACGCGTTTCATTAAATATTTTACAAGCGGCTTAGTGGCTCTTGTATATTAATAGAACTTTATGGTCAGAGAAAAGTTTGTACTGGAAGTTATGTTTTTTAACATTGAAGTAGATCGTATTAATAAAGTTTAGGGTGAAGGAAATGCCTTACGAAATTTATATAAACATAAAATATATATATATAAATATAATGACTCAGGCTATGGTGTACTAATAACTAAGCATGTTTTAATAAACAATTGTTTTTCGATGGCTTTTTATTTAATAAGTTTTAACATGAAATATAATTACAGTTCCATACAATACGAAACTAACTGAATAATATTTAATTTTGAAGAAATTTTAGCTGTATACGCTTTTAAATTCCGCCCATCTTATGACGAAAGCCGTTCCTTACCCACAGGTAAAGCAGCAAAAACCACGAAGGGCTAACCATAAACTTTGATTAGATTTTGTTACACGCCGCACCACGGTACATTAAAATGCGTGAATCGCGTCTGCCAGAATTGAATTTTCTAGGTCATTGCTTCAGATTTTGTGTTCGCCTTGAGATTATGCATTATTTTCTCTATCCCTTTGAAACACACAGATAAAACAGATGTCCTTTCCGCGGATTTATTCCATGTTCAAGATAAAAATATTATTTTCCATCTCCATATTCAATACCACACGAGCTCAGTCGACACAGTTCTATATTTGTAAAACATTATAAATTCAATGAATGCGACACGTAGTCGGAAGAATAGATTCAACAGCACTATTTTTCCGGTGAATAAAAGTATGAAGGTATTATCATAAAAAGTAGTTGTTTCCTTATAAATATAGTGGATGCGTGTCACGAACATCTCGCTATATAAATAAAGACACGTCCCCGTTTATTGCCGACGTCTGCAATTTGTTTCACCTGTAATTTGATGTATGAGCACTGAACAAAATAAGAGTAAATTCAGCAGTGATTTTCTCTTCATAAAAATTCAATAAGAACATCTTTTGTATGTGACAATGTTAATAAATAAATATTATTTATGGTTTTCAAAGAACATCGAAGTTTAATTGACTTCTACCTTAAATTGGCCTGAATCTAGAAGGGTTATAAATCAAGTGGCATTATTTGGCAATGACGATCCTAAGTAACATTCAAAAGCACTATTACAACATTATTGTTCAAGCTATCAAATCTGCAGAAAGGCATCAAAATGCTATAAGGTACCTTTTTTAATTTAAATTGCATTATTTACCTTTTTTAATATTATGATTATCTTATTCCATGATTAAAAAAATAAGACTTCTCATTAGTAAAACTTGGCTATCATAATATAATTAGTTCTATTATTATCGTATAATCATTAGTATTATTGTATAATCATTCATATTATTTTGTATGCTGATTAATCACAATATTATCACTGCGTTAGGAGCCGAAACTTCCGTGTGAAAATAGTAATTAAAATATTATTTAAAACGACTCTCCCTACATAAACTTTTATAAATCCATTACGATTTACCTGTTCAGTGTTCAGACTTAAGAAGTTAACGCGTCATTATTTGGACTAAACTATACTAATGTGATAAAACTGAAGAGTTTGTTTGTTTGTATGTTTGGTGTTAGATAGCCCATTTATCGAGGAAGGCTATAGGCTATATTATATAATCACATTAAGACCAACAGGAGCGGAGCACTGCGGGTAAAACCGTGAGGCAGAGAACACAACGAATGTATGTTGTTTTGTTACTAAGTATTCAATTAAAGTCCTTCGTTCGACGCAGTTTTAAAAATTGACGTGCAATAGACCGACTCTGGTGCATACTAGGTTGTTTTTTACAGTATTCTCTATTAGAATGCAGGCGACAAACGAAATTGTAATTGAATTTTTCCAAGCCGTTTGAGAATATTTTACAACATGGTATAGCACGCCACTTTTGATTAAGCGTTTATCTGTTAGAACGATTTAAACCTACATAGTTTTATAGAATGTATGTGGAATATAATATTGAAACTTTAAGCAAAAGACGCATGCTCTAGTTAGACGTAGCGTTCTACGTAGCGCATTGAAAGTGCTTTATGTAAAACATTTTAGAGAACTTGGTGACAATTTAGTACTTTCTGTAGTTAAATCTTAGGTCAATCGTTTTGCTAATTTGGTAAAAATATGTGTTAAAGACAAGAAAAGACATTGCTTGCATTCGCTTAATTACTAAAAGAGGCAAGCGCAAATTCTTTAATCTATCAAAGTTACACAGTAATTAGAGGAATGTTAAACAGTTCACTAAATGACGGCGCCGTAATGAAGTAAGCAAACTTAAGTAGAAAGCAAGCTGAGTAGAATTTAATCAGAGCCGACACGCGACGTCACTCGGCTCACCAACGTTGTTTAACTATTATCCTGTCAATTTGGCTTAGATTGTGTTTGCGATCTTTAGCGTGTTTTGTATCAAACTTTTAATACAGGATACGTGGTAATTTACACGCTGGATAGTAAATGGTTACAACTCTATTTACAAGGGAAGCTTTCCACTGTACTATAGATGTGTAAGGCTAAATATAATTTCACGGTTGTGATTGTAGATTACAGGATACCTTAACTTAAAAGATGAAGATTGATAGAATAGAATAGAAAAGAAAATACTTTATTGTACAATACACGCAAAAATTACATACAGAAATAATAGGTAACTTTAAATAATTAATGTACAATTGATCAATATTGAGTATAATATTGTTATACAAAAACTAAATCAATATAACCAGAACAGTACCTGCTGAATGTATGATTTTAGAGCATAAAGTTTTAATCAGCTTTGACGCTTAAACGGAATTGTTCATCTATGAGGCCCTATTTCAAGTCTCATTTCTCAAAATACAACCATATCAGCAATTTCCCGAAGTTGTTACAAAAATCCGCTTCGATGACAATGATGTATTAGTGCGACGTGGTTGCTACAATATTACATACAACATTTTTGTGCTTATAAAAGAATTAGCTTTTCGCCCACGGCTTCGTTTGCTTGGTTTAAATCTTAACGAAATCAATATAACACACAAACATCTAAACATCTTACAAACCTTACTCTAGAACAACCGCATCAATATCCGTCGCGAACTTTAAATATCTAGTCAAATATAAAGGCAGGCTGCGGGAAGTGAATTTGTTTATACTATGTAGCGATACCAAGATTAAAGTTCTAATAAACAACAACACAAACAATGTATAACTATTAAGTTAGGGAGAACGGTATAATCGTTACATTTTAAGATATCGTCGTATAAAATGTACTGCAGTATAAAGTAAGTACTACATTATATTGTAATTATTGTGCCGGGCATAATTACCCTGAAGTAAATATTGTAGGAAGAAATTTCATAAATGGCTTATTGGACTCGGCAATAATATGAACAATATTCTCATTATTTCCCTCCTACCATGAATATTTTAATATTCAGATTTTTTCTAAGAAAGCTCGATGTTCATTTCTAATGAGATCACGTTAATGAAATTAATTAATAAGTTATTTTTACAACAAAAAATATTTGACCTTATTTTATTTTGTAATCCCTGAATCCTTCTTTTAAGCTAAAAACAACATTTATTAATATACGATACTGTGAAATCAGTGATTGAAAATAAAACATTACCACACCCAAAACATCGCGCCATTATTGTGTTAACAAAAGATAAAAGTAGAGTTCTATGAAACATAAAGGGTGGTGGTATTTTTAATAATTCAACATCGTTTCCTCCAATCACGCGCGAGCATTCGAATTAAACTTTCATATGCCTTCACATGTCAATCAGCCCACGCTGGTTTGAATAGAACGGCCTATCTTATTAATTATGAATACCGCAATCTATTCATTTACAATACATTGATGTACCTGCAGTATCAGATCTAAAGCCTTTTATATTGTGCCCCGTTGTGACGAATACTGTGCACAAATAAAGCTTTAAAGCCACGGGGATTAAACATGCGTATCCAGTGTTGTGAAATTTTTAGATATTTTTGTAATAGTCATCAAGTTTGACATGCGTTTCAGTTTAGGATAAATTAAATGAAAAATTAGAAGTAAGTTAACTTCCGAATAATCATGCCGTATAATTATTATGCTAGTACACAAAAACTTGAACAAATATGGAACTTGAACAAAATGGAAACAAAAAATGGAAAGAACTTGTACAGTGTACACCAAAATGCAAATGAATTTTCTACGCAATTCTATTGCGCGTTTCACGCTTATGCTTCAAGGTACGTAAGCAATCTGTAAGCAAGCAATCTATTTATTTAACCTTCAATCAACAAGACAAAGAGCTCAGTTAAACTAATTAAGAGAAAGGAGGATCTATTTAAAATGCAGGCGCAACGTGACTAATCGATGAGCAAAAAATGGTTGAGAACTCTGGCTCACAACATCTCCAGCATGACAAAAGGGTTTGGAGTAAATAAAAATAAATATCTACAAGTTTTAAATTCAATTATTATTGTTTAAACACTTGTTAAACTTCTCCAAAAGCTGAAATCAATGAAACCAACACTAGTTACGTATTACGAGTGATCCTAAAGTGACCGCCAACCCGCCACTTAGCGGCAGAAGGCACACATAGGGATTTTAGTCACAAGAGGTTTCACATAAGACCCATATCTCGTAGATATATTTCTTTACTCGGAAAATTTATCAAAAAAATTATCATTGAAACACGTTTTACTCTGAGGTTAATTTCGTCATATTATGTATATTAATTATTATTAAATTTATACGACTATGTCATCAATACTCTACAAATTAGTTGGCTAGTTCCGTAACAGGAATCGGGCATAAGGGTCAGAGTCAAACAGGGTCAAATTCGGGAAAATTACCACACCCTTACATGTGAACGTTTTAGTGAACGGACGCGACTCTTACCAGAACTCTGAATATGGCAGCATGTATATACTACAGTGTGCATAACATGAAGTAACATTTAAATCAAGTCAATTATTTTTGTTTCTTTCTATTGGTAAATTAAGTTCACTGAAGTTTTTAATTAGTGTTAGGTAAGAGTTTTCTTTAGCAAAAACAAAGCTCCGAGTAATTACATAGCCGCGTTTCTAGAACACTGTAATTTACTACTCCAAGTAGTAATTGCCAGGCCTTTATCAAATTACTTATAACATTCAATACATCATTATTTGGCGTATTATTATAGGTTTTCGTCGCTTTGTCTTTTTATTTTTTAGATATTTGTCGTTTATTTGTTTATTTGGAATGCCTTTAAATTAAATTATTCTAATAGGTATTCATTTCGGCATGAATAAATAATAATACTTCGCAATAGAACAAATATAGCTTTTGAACATTAAGAAATACCAATAATTTTAAAATTACTCCTTGACAAAATTTCATTGAACCATTTTAACATCATGTGACATAATAATGTTTTAATTTCATACTTTAATCGTATAAGTATATCGTGTAGGTATAAGTAAATTAAGCTTTACGATAAATATATATATCTATTATACATATATGTTAGCGCGTTTAATTTAAACATAAAATTATATTTTAAAAGTAAATCAATTGATTATAATCATCATAATATTTCATGTCGTATTCAAAATAACGATCAAAACAAATTATTATTTGTTGCTGCGCTGACTCACACTGTCACGCCACTCGAATAGTTGTTTTGATCGTCCTATAAATAACGGTCGTCTGCAGTTGCGAGTCATTCTTGTCTTGACTTTGGTCGAGTAAAGATGTCTAAGAAATATTATATCAGTATTTAATTACGAAATACAACCACGCTCTAACATCAGAAGTGGAAGATGAACCAGCCCTTACTCGGAATCCTGGCAGGCTGGCACAAAATCTTCCATCATACTACGTGACATTGTGTACCTGTCACTATCACCATTATTACTGTGCACTTCAACCTTTGAAAAAATTGCATTGAATTGACTTCAAGTAAACAAGGATGAAGGAACTCGCACAATGTGTGTTTTCTTGTGCGTTGTGTGAAGTAAATATTTGTGATGTGGAATATTGTAACGGTAATGTAGTTCATCAATATTATAAAGTGATGTGCAATCCGGGCGGTTGTCCAGGATAGTTGAGCCTTTAATTTTGGTAAGCGAACGACGAGCTTATGTCACAAATTATAAATTATTGATTCCGTGGGAATTTAAATCTAATGTGGTGCCTTCAATGGTGCCCAGTGTAAGCTATTGTGCTGATAAATTATTATTTTTCTGTATTTTGAAGATTCAAAAGCATTTCTAAACGAAGACCAGTAAAATATTTGAGTTTGAGTTTGTCATGTGGATTTGATTGGAGTTCTATAAGGTCAGTTTGGCCGAGCGGTTATGTTTGTGTCAAAACATTGTGTTTTGACATCACGAGATAAATTACCGTACTCATTTAAAATGAACGTACGAGGACGTTATTGTTTTACTTTGACCAAGCCGGATATAACTTGTGTTTTAACTTTTAATTATGTTCCAGGACTATGGTTATCACTTGAGAGTTGAGATACAGATGAGATACAGAAGCCGCTGTTCGCAGCTGGAAAAACTCGTTGAGCTATCGAATACTATGCAAATGTTAAATCACAATAATACTCCACAATGATTGCTATGAAGCGAAAAGTACAAGCAATTGCTAAACTGCTATTGTGTCCTATGTACGTGTAAGAATAGTACCAAAGCAGAATTTAGATGACCGCGTTAGCGGTAATGGAAACTAATTATGATAATCGACTGCCACTTGTCTGTACGGGTCTTCTGTGATTTAGTCTGACAACTGGGCAAATAATAATACAAATCGAATGCCACTTGTCTGTACGGGTCTTCTGTGACTTAGTCTGACAACTGGGCAGATAATAATACAAATCGAATGCCACTTGTCTGTACGGGTCTTCTGTGACTTAGTCTGACAACTGGGCAGATAATAATACAATCGAACGCCACTTGTCTGTACGGGTCTTCTGTGACTTAGTCTTACAACTGGGCAGATAATAATACAATCGAATGCCACTTGTCTGTACGGGTCTTCTGTGACTTAGTCTTACAACTGGGCAGATAATAATACAATTGAATGCCATTTGTCTGCACGGATTGTAACAACCGGGCGGGAAATAATAATAACCTGATTGTCACTTGTCTGACAACTGGACAAAGAAACAAATAATTTGAATACTTAAAACAAGTCTGAATGTCACCAGCGCGAACTATATCATTCCAACAAGTGTGAATTATATCATTGATATTTTGAGTTTTGAATTAACGCTCAGAGCACGAGCTTTTTTCAGAATGGCCGTGTTAGCGCGTTTAATTTAAACATAAAATTATATTTTAAAAGTAAATCAATTGATTAACTTCATTAATTATTTAACAATAACCAATTGGATAAAAGTATTAACAATCATTTAATTATCGAGTAATAATAATATTTCATGTCGTATTCAAAATAACGATCAAAACAAATAATACCTGCGCTGACTCACACTGTCACGCCACTCGAATAGTTGTTTTGATCGTCCTATAAATAACGGTCGTCTGCAGTTGCGAGTCATTCTTGTCTTGACTTTGGTCGAGTAAAGATGTCTAAGAAATATTATATCAGTATTTAATTACGAAATACAACCACGCTCTAACATATATATCTTCATCATATCGGAGAACTTATTTCAATTGTAAGAAGGTTCTAGATGTTCAATAATACTTAATTACAGTAACACAGGTGCAACTGACTTCATAATTCTTTAGCTATTTTATTATATTATCTATAAGATTTAAACGAAATTGAATATGAAACTTAATCATTCTTAAATAATATGTAACCATGTAACACATTGTAAATTCTAATTTTTGTTTCCTAATAAAAGTATTTTTAACAGCGTTTCATGCCATTTAATTATTTTAATATTAAAATATATGACATTCGTTTGTAAGATGTGAGAACAGAAAAGGCCCCCCTAGACAAGTGGCTTTCTATTAGCGTAAAGTTTGATAGAATAGATTATGAATGTATGAGATTGACATAAGTTGTAGATAAACGTATCTCCAGCTTACGTCAATCTCATACATTCATAATCTATTCTATTAAACGTTACGCTAATAGAAAGCCACTTGTCTAACCCCCAAGCTTTGAATATACCCAGTACCCACTCACAAAATGACAATATTTTATTACGCCCATCATATTAAATAAATAATAAATAAAAATCATTTATTTCGGGCCACATAGCCCATATTGTAATATCTTCATCTTTTTCATATTCACAGACCGTGAGGTAATATTATGTGTATAAATACTTAACTTACGGTCGAATGAAAATTTAGATCTCCCAATTCTTATTGTACCGTAGTCGCAAACACAAATATCATTACCATACTTTTGTCCTTTCATCCTTTTTAGCCTATTTCAATAAAGAAGGGCGATATTATTATTACTTTCGCGATGTTTAGATATCCATTTCTTTTTAGGGAAACCAAATTTGCGTTGTCAGCGGTGATAAGATCTAGATCATTTTTAAAATGACTGTTTTTATGGAAATTCGCGTATCATCACTACATAGTATAAAACAAAGTCACTTTCTCTGTCCCTATGTCCCTTTGTATGCTTGAATCTTTAAAACTACGCAACGGATTTCGATGCGGTTTTTTTTAATAGATAGAGGGATTTTTGAGGTAAAGCGGGCGAAGCCGCAGGCGGTAAGCTCGTTTTAGAATATAATTCATTTGAGGAATATGTGGTTTTACGAATTAAGTAAAAAATAAATAAAATATTAGTCGTATTAATGAATTCGCTAAATTACTGTAAATTATAAATTCTGTATGAACCGCAAATACTATAGCCATTTAATATAATATAATATTAATTGCGAAGCGTTACCAATAAGCTTTTCATTTGTGAAACATTTAATTTTACAGCTTAATTTAATCCTGGAATATATTGTCCTAAAGTATTTA
Organism: Colias croceus; assembly: GCF_905220415.1. Lineage (NCBI taxonomy): Eukaryota > Metazoa > Arthropoda > Insecta > Lepidoptera > Pieridae > Colias > Colias croceus. Next base: position 4,366,560 of record NC_059543.1, on the reverse strand, counting down.
TTAATACATTTCATAATTTATTAAATAAGACAAATTTAAATGTAATTTACATTTACAATAATTCGGATAATTCGATTAATGTTAAATTATTTGTAAATAATATTAAGTGTTTCCAATGACCTATTATACTAGTAGACGCGGCATACGCCAACATCATTGCACTAAAAAACAGCGTAATTAATACATACCTACTTACTAACGCATTATCACCATTATAACAGTTGTTCTCTCATTCACTCTCACGCACGAGACATAATACATGTCTCACTCATGTACTTCGTAATAACAACTGCCGATTAAAATATAAAAAGAACGTCCAGCCACGACGCTGAATGGTGCGTGACTAAGTGAAACTCGGGCACTTAGCTGAGTTTTTTCTTGCCAAAATAGAGAGCGGGTAACGTAGGTGTCTAGCTTTTTTATATATCATAGAGTGTTTCATGATATTTTGCGTATTTTTTTATGTCATAGCGGGCAACTGAGCTTGTTGGTCGTGAGTTGGTAAGCGACCACCACCAGTCATAAACATTTGCAGGAGGTTATGGTCTATGTAGAAATTAAATGCGTTGACTGCCTTTATAGGGCAAAGTATACATGGTTCAGGACGGGAATAAAGAAATGCACTAAAAAGGGAGAGGAAAGGATACGGGCCTCCGAACTCATCGCACAAAATACAGGTACTTTTTCTTTCTTCTATGTATTTCACTCCAATCTTCTGTGATGGTGTGGAATGGCACCTAAAAAATATTTAACAATTAATAAAAAAATTTATATATTACTTACAATACAATATAATATATACCTACTTGTGTAAAAAATAGCATTCTTACATTATTTAGACGAAATATTCCTAAGTTCTGCAAAGAATCACATTCATGATACAGTTACAAGTAAAATTATGTTTATCTATGTTTTTAGAAAAAATATAAACGTGCATTCTTATAAATCATATAAACCACCATTTCCTTTTAATCTAAAAAAGTTTCCATTATTCACTACACATTCAACTATGAATGCGTAACATTCATACGAGCCACAATGGCCGACCCCACCAAATTCATGTTTACGTCACGAGCACTGCAATGAAGTGTTTCATATTACTACATAAAATTAAAAACTTCTTTTCGACTCTATTCCCTACAAGACAACGTCTATTTTCCGTCGCGTTCGCTGGGAAAAACGCGAAAACATCAATCTTTCCGACTCATCCATACAGTCAATTTAATAGAAATAGAATGAAATACATTTGTTGCTTGGCGTTGCGACATCGCGAAAATAAATACGTTCATAATTGACGTATCGGTTTTTTGTTTTATTCTGGTTTTATAAAAGTTGTATTGAAGTCTGGGTTGCGGTATGAACTGGGAATGCGTAATTTATACTCTGGAAATAGAGTGTGTAAAATGTACCTAAAGAAGTGAATCAGGAAGATAAATGTACATATACGTTTTTAGTATCGATATCATTGTCTTTTGATCTTAATTAGACATACGGCTTCTTTTTCCGTTTTGCAGAAATATACAAAATTAGGTACTTATCTTAATATTTGAAGATCTCTTGATCTTACCGATCCGAGTCAATCATACCGTATTCGACTTCATCTTATATTAATTTTCTTCGTTTGCGTTATTCATGATTTTCTTTAAAAATCCCCGGATTAGCCGACGTAATCGCATATTTCGTGGAAAAGATTTATCATTAACGAAAATAATACGAAGCTCCAAGTTAAAACGAAGTGACACATCACAAAATTTTCATTTTACCTTTACCATATAGCTTTTTACAAAAGCGTGGTAATTCATTTGTTACTGAATAATTGAATAAATCACGGTAATGGACGAAGGTTTTAAGCAAATGGATTCCCTATGAAAAAGACAGTATGTTGTCAGTAGCGGCTTTGACCTTTTTGAATGCGAACTGTTTTTAAGTAGTTGATTTATTTACTGTTGGAATAATTTACGACAATGCAGGTACAAATTGTGTGGAATATATGAATCTGATCATTACTTACAAATTATATGAACATAGAATTTGTAAGTAGGTATGCTTAATTATTGATTGATACCTATATGTATAATATTTTATGTGAATCAAATAATTTCATTATCTTCTTATAGCATGTATTAATAGTAAATGTTAATATTGAATTATGAACCATTGTATACAAAAAGAAATCAAGGAAATTAAACTTGCTATTTTCGCTTCATTCCTTGTTATTTGTATTAAATTAGTCATTGAACTTATGTAATGGATTGTTTAAATATGGTACATGACGAAAGTGAGTTCAACCACAAGACACCCACAAGATGCTAAAAATATCTCCACTTTGTGCATGCAATAATAAATTATATCCAGCCAGGGCCAGATGTACTTGCAATTAAAACAGAGCAACTCCATTCCTTTCCTAGCTCTCTCCCTAATAAGCTATCAAGAAAACGATTCCAGTGTCACCATTTCTATTAGCTAGAGAAATAAATAAAGGTGAAGTAATAGAAAGGCAAGAGGATATTAATATAATCTCCTAGTGTCCGTATAAATTAATCCAAAACGTCGGCGCGAAATACTGGAACAATAACTGGATAGAGTGGTAAACTCGACACCCGGCTGTTTTGCTATTTACGATTAAAATGTATGGATAGAACATTACTCATATTTTTTATATTTATATATTTTGTAATCACTACATATTATTAAAGAAAGTCGTTTTCTCTGTCTCTATGTCCCTATGTATACTTTAATCTTTAAAACTAAGTAAAGGATTTTGATGGGGTTTTTTTTGAATAGATATATTTATTCAAGAGGAAGGTTTTATTATATAATTTATTAGGTTTTAGACGAAGCGGGCGCAGCCGCGGGCGGAAAGCTAGTAAGTTATAATTGATGAGGATGTCGTATTTTATTACAAATACTACTTATTTTGAGGCGAATCTGCATTATGTATTATCGTAAAATTTGATTTCGTATTTTAAAGCCGTTTTTTTTTTCAAGATAATTATGAAATCTAATTTAAAATCCGCTTTTGCGGTGCGCCGATTAACATACAGTGCGACACAAAAGAGATGAAAAAAAATGAGGGCGCCACCGTCGCTCATATAGCAACACTGATACTGCGACGCAAGCGATCTTGATACTATAGAATAAAAATCAAAATATTAAAAGTAATAAATACCGCGATTTAAAGTTGTTTCATTGATCATCGTGTAAATTTAAGACAAAAATACATTAGTATTTTAAATAACCTACCTAGGTCAAATTTTACTTAAATGTATTTGGAATTAGTTTATAGAAATCGGTCAAGCCATTTAGACTGCAGAGGCGCACATAGAATCAAACATACGAACAAACAAACATACATACATACAGCTCAAACCTTAGGCTCAAACACATTACCCTCCTTCTGGGTCCGTCAGGTAAAAAAAAAAACAAGGTGATTTGAAAACTACATATTTATTTTTTGTAGATATTCTCCTTCATTTTTACTCCATTGCTCCACTATCCTGCGTACTGTGCTTTCAGAAACCCCTATAACAAACGAATTAAGATGAATAAAATCAAATACATAGTGCATTGAACATATTTATTTAGTAGCTTAAAAATATTTTTTTTTATGTCGGAGGCCAAGAGTCACTTTGGGTCCCTGCGCCACTCTAGAGTAGTAAGTAAGGATTCATAGGTAGTTGTATGAAAATAGTTATCACTATACTATTTAAGGCTGGTTGGATTGGATATAACTTCTTGACTCAAATTGTGCTGGTCGCACTATAAAAACTAGTTTTTGTTTACATACAAATAACCTCAAATTAAATTTCAAAAACGTAATAATCGCCCTAGATACGTACATTAAACACTCGTCACTAATAGAATATTCTATTTTACGTAGTACTGAGCAAAAACAAATGGAATCTCACCGGTATAATCTGCTGTACGTTTTAAAACGTTTTCCAAATATTTTTCTCGTTTTTCAGCTTGAAATTATGAGAAAAACCGAATTAAAACTTTATACATGGCATCACGGACACCGCTACGTTTAACCTTTTTCATGATTTCTCCTTTTTTGAGTAAATTTCTTGTTCAAAATTACAATTTTATCTTAAGAATTCTCAACTTCACCAAAAAAACAACAAATTTTTATTCAACTTGACAGCTGCATTGAAAATTTAGGGTTGCCAGATAATGAAAAAAAAATTAGTTCCAAATTAATTAATTTCATCTCTTTTATGTCGCACTGTAGGTGTTCCGCAGTGATCTATCTTAGGACCGTTTTTGATCTTAGTGTATATTAATGACCTACCTTATTATTTGCAGGATATGTGTGAAATAGTACTGTTTGCAGATGACACCTCATTAATATTTAATGTGGATAGACATGACACAAATGTTGACGAAGTAAACTCTGCTCTTTTACGAATATCCGATTGGTTTAATGCGAATAATTTACTACTAAATGCAAAAAAAAACTAATTGTGTAGAATTTATCCTCCCAAATGTAAAAAAGGTGAAAAGGAATATTATTTTAAACGGGGAGGTATTATACCCTGTGGAATCTACTGTTTTTCTTGGTTTGACACTAGATGAGAAGCTACAATGGGGGGCCCATATTACCACCACCGCTGCTAAGCTCAGCTCAGCTGCATATGCAGTGAGAAGAATAAGGCATCTCACCGATGAAGAGACGGCTATATTGGTTTACTTTAGCTACTTTCATAGCATTATGTCCTATGGAATTTTACTATGGGGCAGGGGTGCAGATATAGAAACTATATTTATACTACAGAAAAGAGCCATACGCTCTATATATAATTTGCGTGCTCGAGACTCACTAAGAGATCTCTTTAAGAATACTGGTATCCTTACTGTACCGTCGCAGTATATATTTAATAATATTTTATATGTACACAATAACGCTTATTTACACACAAAAGTAGGACATTGTTATGACACAAGAAACAAAAATAAAATTGAAATTCCATTTTTCCGGCTAGCTAAAGTTAAAAATTCATTTATGGGTCAAGGTATACCTACGCTTTTACAACAGAATTCCTCATAATATTAAAGAGTTCAGTAGTTCTAAATTTAAAACTTATATAAAAAATGTACTAATTCAGAGAGCCTATTACAGTATTAAGGAATATATGGACGATAAAAACCCATGGAGGGTTGTCGCGTAAAAACCACAGGACAGTTCTTTGGCATATTATGATTATAATGTACATATAATGTATTTTGTAAAATTAAATTGTAAAACTGACATGATTAAAAAGAGCAACTATGGAGTTTCTTGCCGATTCTTCTCCGTAGATACTGCTTTCCGAATCGGTGGTAAATGTTAAAATATGTAATGACGTTTCAAAAGTGTTTCTAAAAGAAGTCTAATTGAATAAATAAATGTTTGAGTTTTGAGTTTTTTTTGAGTTTTCAAATTCTTTATCGTATCTGTCAGAACTTCTACGGCTAAGGCTGGTTGCAGAGCTTGACCGACCGTCAGTGCGTACCGTCGGTCCTGACGATACGCATCAACAATTGTATGACTATGACACTAATGCGCATGACAATACGCGTGCGTATGGTCGGTCTAGCTATGAACGGTTTTATGAATTTCCATACATATGACAAGCGCGACTGACGTACGCACTGATGGTTGGTCAAGCTCTGCAATCAGCCTTAAACTCGTTTACTTCTGACGTTTACAAGAGGATAATGTTAAGACGCCTTTCTAACGGATTCTAAGAAATCGTTCTGTGTTTTAATTTCTACTTGTATTTGTATTATTACACAATTTAATATTAATTAGTGTTATTATATAACAATATATGTGAATCAAAGATACACACAGTTTCGATCATCATCATAGTTTCTTTATCTTATCGCTCCATTAGGTACTTACTGCCAATTTATATGGCCCAATTTTAAAACTACATTAGTTTTAAAATTGGCTTTCTGGTAAACGTAAATCTCATTCAAATGTCTCATTTTGTATAGATAGTATTATTATTATATATCTATTTAAACAAAATGAGAAACATTATTCAAGCGTATCCACGCGAATCTTTCGCAAGACCTCGTCTTAGGTATCCTCTTAATTTGTTGACCGTATCTCCTAATAACCCGGCATAAACACCAAACGTCCAAAGGTCTTCTATTATCTGTGAAACGAAGCTGTTTCAACATCTGTAATTCTTATGGCCGTTGAGTTTAACGTGGTTTAATATTGCGAAACTGCCAGGACTCCGTATAGTTGGCCCTAAGGTAATTTGATCAAAGTTTTGATCAGTTCGGGATTTCAGTCTTGAGGCTTGTTAATTTAAGCAATCGAATTTGAATGAATTTACAGAGCGTCGTAGTTCAACAGTCTTTAATTAGCTCTACGGCGTTTTCTTAGATGAAGACACAAAAAGAAAAATGATTTTTTACACTGAAAAAAGATCAGTAATGCGTTAATTCTATTTTTAACCGACTTCAAAAAAAGGAGGAGGTTATCAATTCGGCCGGTATGTCTTTTTTTTTATGTATGTACACCGATTACTCCATGGTTTCTGAACCGATTTACGTGATTCTTTTTTTGTTCGATGCGGGATGGTATCGAATTGGTCCCATAAAAATTTTATTCGGATAGGCCAAGTAGTTTTTATTTTATGAGCATTTTTGTCAAAGTGCAAGTTTGAAGTCGGTTGTTTTTAACGCAGTTATCACTTGTTGTTTTATTTTGCTTTATTCAATAATATTTTATAAGTATTTTTAGGGATACAATTTAACGCCTTATATTCTTAAAAACAAATAGTAAATAAGAAATATAATACAATTATCTAAAAGCTTGAATTACAGAACACAAGAAATTACGATTAAAAAATAGAGGCCATTTAACATATCAACTGTAACAATTAATGTATCCAATACGATACGTATTACAGAAACAGAATCGTATTTTACCGTACAATAAAACGTAATCCGAACGTAAACAAAAGGCACAATACAAATGCAGACTTTAAACCGCATTATTCCTCAATAGGGGTTATTTTAATTAATGTGCTTTCATCAGAATAATAACGAACATTCTGTTGTGCAATAAGCCAAGCTTAAGTTTTATTGTTCGTATTCCATACGAGAACACTGACATATTTACAAACCACGTTTCCGTAAATAAGATTGGGTACGAAATGTATTGATAAAAAAGAAGATTATTTTTTTATTTTTAGTGTAAATTGAACGTTATAATGATAGTCTTCCGTTTGTAACTGTAAAGTTCCTGAAAATTGAATTTCGGGTAACACAGAAAATAACTGAAAATATGCGCTTATCCGTAATTTTTATTCTTTATTATTGTACCTATAGGAATTTAACTCCCCTGAATAAAATTACATCAACACCTAGCATTAAATGAACTAACTAACTAATCCTGCAAAAATATTTATTCGTAGGTACCTGTATTATATTCTAAGGCAGATCAAAACATAAAAGTTATTAGCTTGTTTGGCGCATGATGTTTTTGGAATAACAGCGTAGCAGCTCTACGCGTTAATGCTACGCTTGCTACGTAAACACCAGACTCATTATAATGTATATTATGATTATATTATGGAACATACAGAAATTTTGTCTATATCTTTTATGTTTCTTTTACTATTGGGACAAGTACATGTCTCAAAAATAATTAGTTCAAAAAAGAGAAAACTAGTTCTGAAGAATTGGATTAAAATAAATATAAACTTTTGTCCTTTTTACATAATATAACCATCATAACTTGTAAAAATATCGAAATTTTTCTTTGAAAAAATAAGCTTAAGTAAATAAGGAAAATATTTCATTACACAAAAAAATTATACCTACTTTTTAATTGAAATACCAAATCGGAATTAAAACATTTCAGTTACTCAAAAGTTCCGACAAGAAATAACAATACATTCGACGAACTGTGTCCCTTCAGAAGAAACTCTAAAGTTAAGAAATCCAAAGATACTTATGTCACTTTTTCCAATTCCGCTGTAACAGTTTTATTTATGGGAACACTTATAATTTGTTGTAGAAGAAACGTTTCGGATCCCTTCAACGAAATCAGGGCAAGACGAAGTTTTAAAGTTACAGTCGGCACCGAGCTGGACTTTGTGGGATTAAATTAAAATGTAGCAATTTATGGGCAGGAAGCCGTCATAAATTTCAGCTTCTAATTGGCTTTGCTGACTTGTTGCCACCGTAAACTCTTTTACAGCTCAATAGCACACTTTATTAAATGTTCGCGTTTTAGTGCGTGACGATAATCGTGCTCGCCTTGAAACTGAACGTACCCAACCTTAATGCTGACCTTCGTATTATTATGTTTTGCCTTTAACAACCTTATTAAAAACAATAAAGAAATGACTAGCGTATAGTACATTTTTCACGAAAATTTTAATATAACGTCCAAGGCTAGTAAAAAGAGTACCGTAATATCTCGAAGGTAATTAATTATTATTTATTACACACCTTATTAGTAGACGGGAGCATGAACACTTTATTTATTTTACTAAAATTCACGTTCAACGTTAGATGTTTTTCTGCTTTAATAAAGTGCAAAATATTATCCAAACATTTATATGTGGGAACATTAGTTAATAATTTTACTCTTTCAACTGCGACATCGCTCAAGTGTCTGATTTCCAAATGACATTAAAAGATACTATATTGAGTTCATCCGAAATAAAAAAAAATATCATTCAATAGCTCCTTGCAACATGAGGCGGATGACAAACTATTTATGTACCTACTTAATTAAACTAAAAATGCAACATAACTAGTTAACTACACATTGTACAAAATATAAGCCAGTTTAAGTAGTAACAATTAAAAAGTTGTTGTTTCCTCATACACGATGGCCGACCCGAACAACTTTTCTCGTCTAAGCCCAGCTCGTGAGCGATCCCGTTTCTATTATAGTTTAAAAACTTTATTAGCGTTTAACTTTATGTGGCTTGAGAATGGTAAAACAGTGCTGTCTTTCAACTGTTTAAATAGACTTCAAGCCTCTGTACTGACTTCAAATCTGTTTACACAGGGTTTTTTTTCGCGTCAGCACTGATTTGCCTCGAATTTGTAGTCAGTTACTGACCCTGTGTAAATCAGCACTCATGTGGAATTTGAAGGATTAGCAACGAAGAGATTTATTTTAGAACGTCAGCAAACAGCCAGCTACGTCAATCTGATTGAGCTTATTTATTTTGTAATAAACATCTATAATAGTCGTAGTAGGAGATTTTAAAATCTTGCTTTAATTGACTTTTGTAATATTATCCCACATGTCTTGGAATGAAGAAAAAATTGAAAAGGGAATTGTCCATTGCTCTGATATTGAAAAGTTACGATTGATCAAACTTTTAAAATGCCCTGGTAAGAATATAAGTTTACATTTTATTCAGCCTTCTTTTGATGTTCAAGCTTTCGGCTGAACTTAAAATATCAGATAAGTTCGATTATCAAAAGGCTTTATATATATATGCACGCGTTGTAATGATTTTTAATCCAAATACAAAGCCTATAATTGAATTCTTTTCTCGAACACAAATGATTATAATTATTGCACATAACTATGAGAATATAAGACCTAGAGATTCCAAGGAATAATTTAAAACAAAGTAAACAACAGCGGATAACTGTAGTCAAAGTGCAGAGCGGTTCGAGAAAAAACTTTTCTCATTCGGGTTCCATTTCTCAAACTAAGATGGAATATCTGATGCCAGATTGGTATATTTTTGATTACTGCAAATTTTAAACAGTTGGGAATTATTCATAGTTATTACAAAACGATAAGTTTGAACAACAATAATCAAAGAGCTTTTACTTTTGACATTTAAACTTAAATCGTTTGAATAAGTAGGTACATTTTAGTTAGTACATAATGTGTTTAACACTCTATACAGTCTTCAGTACAGAGCTTTACAGAAGCGAGCTAGCGATAACCGAAACATATACGATTTAGATTTCAGAGTTCAAACATCCTCCTGAAGGACATTGGTTTCTTTCCCACAAGTTCAAGACAGATGACGACGTAGCAAGCGACTTGTCTTATATTATAATATTATAAAGATTCAATTAATATAATAGAAACATATTTAAAGAATTCAACATGAAATTGGTTCTCTTTGCGAGGTTCTATGAAACGTATTTAATAAATGTTGCAAAGCTAGTTTTCATTAATAAAACGATATTATTTATTAATGTTACATTCAATATAAAATATTGAATAACGAAATATAAAGTTACTACTGTTATCTTAAACTTATTAAAAACTAGCTTTCCACCCGCGGCTTCGCCCGCTTTGTCTAAAACTTAATAAATCATATTATACTAAAACATTCCTCTTGAATCACTCTATCTGTTAAAAAATCGTATCAATTTCAGTTAGGTAGTTTTAAAGATTTAAGCATGCATATTGCATATGTTTATATTTTTGTGATATACGTAGCAATGTTTATCTGGCAAACGTTTATTTCGAAAACCTAAAATAACAAAAAGTTGTTTTTAATTATAAACTTGTGTAACCCTTTCTTTTCAGATACGATTCCAAATTGAAGTCCTCACCGAATAAATAATGCTGGTGGATCTGCTAATTAATCGGCCAAGATTGGTACGTGCATACTGACAAAGCCAATATAAAGATTACACAGGATGGCGTTTCCTAGTGTGTGATTATTGGTAGGGTCAGCAAAAAAGGCTTCTTACGTGACTTTAAATTTGACTTTTTGGGGAAAGTATGCATATGCTAACAGGAAATTATACTCTATTACTCAACCATTTCACTACTGATCTAGCCAGCAGATTGACTGCAAAATTATTTATTAATTTTTATGTTTAATATTGCAAACAATCTAGATTATAAAAATTATATATTTTTACTGTCAATTAACCTTTATGGTCCTAACCTCTACTTAAAATTATAAAGCTGGCATAACTACAGCAAAATATGTTGTAATATTATTATGTTCGTTTAATAATTAATTAATGGAAAACATAACACTCCAGAAATTCCTTGATTTAAATATTATTTTTATTTCAAGTCCATTTCAAAACGTCCCTTTTTTGCAGACGCTACTACACTGTGACCTCACTGATTAATTGCTGACATTTGTATTGAGAGTCACAGTCGACTCGGCTCGATCGACAGGAAAGCTTCATCTTGATTTGAATTCCAAAATCCAGTAAGGATATTCACTGAAAAATAAAACTAACTTTATATAATAAGTCTACAATTGTAAATATAAACCCTATAAAAGGTATACCCGGATTAATAATGATGGAGGTATTATTAAATATTCCACAGCCTAATAAATGTAATTCTTATGTAATACTACGTTACGATTTAACAAATTCAATTACAGGAAGGTATTACATCAAGGATGCCAACCTTTAAACAAAATTGAAAGTGTCCCTCGTGCAATTTAATATAATCGGATTATGAAGGGATTTCTCGCTTCCAACGATATTCCGCTGAACATTTGTAAGTGAGAGCTAATACAAGGTTTTATATTGGTAAATATTGCGCGATTGAAATCTGGATCAAACACCGGGTCATATATAAATTGGATTGGAAATGTAATCAACAATGCACACACAATCTAACTGTGAATTCACTTCCTATAAAATAAAATCGGATTTTTTATATATGTATTCCATTTATGTTTTGCGTAGCAATTTCTTGAATTAAACCTTATTCAAACGAGTTTGTATAGTGATCCATGATAGATTTATTATTTCATTATACATCATTTTTACTTAGCTTTAGTCGAAAATTCACATACGTAAAATCCTATTATGCGAAATCAACGTCACAGAAAAATCGATAATCCGTTATCTGCGTTGTCTCAAATAAAAACTACTATTGTGAGTATAATCGAATATAGTTTGACTTGTAAAAACACGAGCTTTCTCCCGTACGAATATTAAAATCGATTTTACAAAGGCAATCGGCGTAACCCAGCTACCGATCGGACGCAGCTCGCGCTCCAGCGCTGTTGCATTTTCACCATTTCAGCCATTTTTTTCCATTGTCGCTCACAAAACGGCTGAATGGAACGCACATTCAAATAACATTCAGCCGAATTGAACTGGGGAGTAAATTAGAAATGACTTGGAAGGTTTATTACCTTTTCCTTGATTCTTCGTATATGTTAGCAAATTCGCAAAGAACATTCTACGAGGTGACAGAGCGATATTAATATTATCATAAATTGTATACCTAGCCTTTGTCAAATCATCACGAATAACTATAGATTGGATATGTATGGATATATATTATATGGAATAATTATAGACTGCGGATCTGAACAGCATCAACGAAAAAAGCATAGATTCTAATAGGGCAAGCAATTGACGCATAGCTGAGAGACGTAGGTATACTTACCTATAATAATCTATACTTACCTGCTTTTGAATCTACAACAGAATAAAAAAAACATCGAATTCAACAACACATTATAATCCTTAGTAATATCCTTGTTTCAGATATCCTTACGAATATCGAGCTTAAGAAGAGCCTGTACACTCGCAGAAATGTTCTCAATTGCCTTTTGTTATTTGAATTGTCGTTTCAGTGACGGATCAGTTTTTGTGACAGACATGTGAAGCCTGAAGGTAATCAAGGAGAGTCACCCGCGACGAAACATCATAGGGAAGTATTGTCGAATTGTTAAGGTAATAAGGTATGAATGTATGTAAATATTTATGTATGCATGTAGATGTATATTATGTGAATAATATGCCCGATATTTTGGGAGGTCATTTTTAATAAAAATGTTGTAAATTGTGTAAAATTATATTTTTCTGTACACATTATAATATAAATAATACATGGAAGTATGCTTTTATTGTATGTAAGTGTTAATATCTATGAAGCTATATTAAGGGCCACAACTGCAGACCACTAACTACTTATTTATACGTGGCGTAATTGACGTCGGTTGCATGGCGAGTGATGGGTAATGATGAATTCCATTCCATACTGACAAGTGACGTTGTTATGATTAGTACTAACGAGCGCTCTAATGATTGTTCCACATGTGAAAGTTGCAACAAAAATACCGTTAATCAAAATTTTATTACTACAACAACATTTATGTTTGCGTACTATAATAATAATTGTACTAAGTAGATGGAATACCTAATATATTAAAAAGTTCATTTAAAACGAATCAATCATTAAACTATACCTACTCATAATTATTGATCCCTAACCTTGTAATTTTGACGTGAAACCGTAAACTTTATTGTACACCAACTATAATAACCACTAATATTATGACGTAGTAACTGCATACTGGGATCATTGAACCGAACAACGTGATTAATAAAAAAATAATTAGAGCATCATTTTTTCATTATATACCTAAACTTATTTCGACGTCCCGGCAAAGCCTGCTGCGGATTATTAAAACCAGTAAAGGTTTCATTTATTAAAACATTTTTGGGTCAAGTTATAAACGTGATTCATAAAAAATACCTTCTCATTAAAGTCTTTGATTAAGGTTGTATTTTACTTTTTCATAGTAGAATATTGTAGGCGCCTGACGCAATTAAATATTTTATTATAGAATTAATAAACAGCAACCGATATTTAAACCAATAATTAATTTATATTTATTAGGCGAAGAATTTTTTTACATTATAGATCCAGTAAAATAGAAAAGTACAGTAGAGAACTACATCTTTTTAGTTTACCATTAGGTACTCACGAATGTAGAAACTTTGTTCATGTGGCATGTGGTAATAAAATATCAAAGCATTAACGCACACATAGAAATCAACCACAAAACTTTTATTAGGCGTTAAAATCAATCCGATCAATAATTAGTACTCACATGAACAAAAATTTGAAGCATTGCCACATTAACAAATGTATGTTTTGAAATACATCTATTAGTTACGTTGTTATAAAAAACACATTTACGTTATAAAATTATCCAGCATTAACAAATAATAATCACTCTTCGTTTGCCTGTAGCTCGACGTAATTGTATTACTGTTGGAACTGAGATCTTATTTTTCACGACAAATTGTACTTCGTCTTGATGAGACGTTGAGTTATTTTAATCCCGGCGAAGCGTTTCTTTTTTCAAATTACCACCCCATTGTAGCAATGTGACGTATTTATGACGAAGTTTTCCCGTCGCCTTTTGTATACAGCTGTTGTTATAATTTTAAAACATAATGTTTGGAAAATCTAAGAATACCTAGATAAGGCGCAATCTATTATTTCTTCTAGAATTGGTAAGAAAGTATAATAAATAAATACCTGTATGAATTTTGGTGGACAGTAAGACCACGGTACTTTGGTTAATAATTATATTTCCGGACACCTGTATTCAATCAATTACTGGTAGTGTTGACACCTATTACGATTTACGACATACAATCACAACACTTTCTTATTCTTGGTACAATATACCATTCCGACCATAAATCACACACTTAAATCTGTCCTCTATTCATCACCCGAATTATCTATCGCTCCTGCTAAATACCCTCGTTTTTTTAATAATATCTCAACTACCCTCCCCTTTTTTGAACTCCTAATTTGTGATCAGGAGTTACTGAAGAGCCACTTAAGAATTAGAATAACAAGAGAAATTCTCAATGTAACATAATATTATCTTGTTATTTTATATTATTATTTATTTTTAACATTATTATTGTATATTCTTTAAAAAAAAAAGATTATGCTATTAGTGTGTTAATATGAACTGTGATAAAATAAATATGCCAAACATTTTTAATACAGAAATATGCAACCTATTTCACAATATCTGTCCAGGCAGGTACTATATAATATACATCTTTTAAAGGCACAACGAAGAATGCGGTCAATTTTGCGAACACTGCTTTATTTAATAAATAATGTTATAATAGTCAAAGCGTTCTTTAGATAAGTTCAGGTCATATTTCAGCACACTTTATAGTTTATAATATGCGTTCAGAGCTCTTTTAAATTTAATTAAAAAAGATAATGATATAGATGGCAGCAACATAAATGAATAGCTTTAATAAATCTAATTATGATAATAAGGTATACAAAATACTTCCATTTACTTACTGTCCTAAGCCCATATAGAAATAACGTATTATTATATTTTTTAAATTTTAAAACTACCAAGAGATACTTTACATTTTTTTTTGTTTTGTACAAACGGACGCTCGTGACTTCGACTGCGTATCCTATCGTACATATGATAAGATCGTAAGGCAACTTCTTAATCACTATAACATTTAATTTTGTATTAATTAGACATAGTTTTTCATTAGGCGTTATATATTATATCCATGAGGGTAGAGCTGGCAGGGTCTTAGCTTGTTTGGGCCCGGCGACGGGCTGCCGCTAATGGGGTCACGGATGAATTCTACACATAGCTACCCGTGGCCCTGTCGTTGATGCGGCTTGACGGAACACAGTGGGGTTTTGGTCGGTAGGAATCCGACATAACCCACGGCCTCTTCCCCGGAGGCCGTGGGTATCTATGCAAGATTTCCCCACTAAAAAAAAAACAAAAAAAGGCGTTATATATTATATAACGGTGCATTTACATGAAACGAGCGAATGCTCATTCTAACCCCACTATGTCAAATTCTTTTAATGTAAAAAGGCGAAGAGCATTATTTCGTTGTGTGTTGTGTGCGTTATGTGCGTTCGAAAAGATTATAATATGATTTATGAAATATTCCAACTTCCAATACTGAACGACACTGAATACGAGTTTTCATTTACACTAAAGATCTCGAAAGAATGATCTTGCTCTAGCTATAATAGCTCTACGTTCATTTTTGTAAATGCACTGATATATATTCAATTTTAATGTCATAATTATGGTAAATTTTGGTATGTTTTTATTATGTCAGTATTAATTTTATAAGAGTTTCATCATTTATTAGAATCTCGTATTTTTATTGTATTATTATTATTTTGGCTCTTCTAACATTTAGAGATAATAATATTCTCATTTCTGATTAGACCATTAGCTCGATGTGTATGTATAATAATATAATTATGTAGATAAGATTAGGGTACTCTGATATAAACATGAGGTGCAAAAAATAAGTTTGAGTTTTTCAATTTGCAAGGTAGGTACCTAAAGTTTTAATGTGGAATTTTACGTACTTAACTACAAAATGAATGCCTATAATAGAATAATACTAATTTATTACGGTTACATTATGATCGTTTAAAAAGAATATTAAAGCAGTTAAAATTACTAAAATGGATATCTACGACTTCCTCTTAGAAATCACTGCTACGTCCGAAAATAATATATAATTCCTTGCACAACTCAAAATCAGGATAGGTATGCACCACATTTTAAAAATACCAGCATACCTAGGTATATACTAGGATAAAATTATAGGCCCTGTCAAATGCATAGTCAAAAAGTTGAAAAGTTTCAGAGCATTTAAGATTTCCTTTCATAAAAATCCTTATTATCTTCGAACTCCTTTGTTAGATGAATCGCGAAAATAGAAAAGTAATTTAGTGGCGGTCTCTAAATGAACAGTTTAAATTAGACAATCTTTTTGAAATATACTCCTGCTTTCCTGAACAGTGGTCGACAATAATTCACATTTATTGGAACGATAAGGTACGAACAAAGAACAGTTGAGATGTAAATCAACATTTGCTATTATAAAATTATATTCCATACATGCGTTCATAACCGTTCATAATACATCATTTCGTGGTTTATTTAATGAAACGGATAATTAATTTATTGCTATTTTTCTGTCACGCGATTAAACTTGTCTACGCGTTTTATTTATGACCAGATAGTTTTCAATTTTATCAATCAAATAGATTATTACATCACGATACGGAAATTACAATAAATAAATGAACGTGAACAATACCGTAGCATGTCATTAAAATGTTTTTGCCATTTATCATTTCTGTAGTACCTACCTACGTAGGTAACTAGGTACCTATTAAATATTGCATTCCACTGAATACGAGGACATACCTGCTATTAACATATCTTTATAGAAAAAGCTATATTGTAACGCTCTCACTTTTAGGTTAGGTCTTTAATTTGCACCTTGTGAAAGTAGGTACCTATTATACTTATCCCAATTAATTATTCTATTAATTTAAAATGTATCTATTGTTATATTAGAGAGTGCGAAACAAATAGCTAAAACATTGTATAAAAAGACTATAAATCCTTTAATTTGTCACCGACTGGCGCTAATGCGGATGAATGGTCTGAGAGAGCGCTAAATTAAACTCTCAGAATAATGAAGTGGAAGCATTCGTCTTCATTTGAGGATTCACGGCTTATTAGATACATATTAAGTCGTCCGCGAACTTCCAAGTTTTGGGTCATTCGCGTGACAGTTCCTTGTTAGGTTGTTTGACAGTTTTCGGTTCGATATGCTATATTACCTTCGATACCTGTCTTTGTTAATACGAAAAGGAAACACGATGTTACGTGCTATAATTAGACGGCATTAATTGTTTTTTGTAAATTGTTAGAACCATTGGTTAGAACTGACAAACTTTAACTAACTTTTGTAAGCACTAAATTGAGTAAATATGTACCTGCCTATACTATGCTTACAAACTCAAAGTCACTTCCATGCCTGAATCTGATTATAGAATTAACTGCTACATAACATTATTTTTATTTAACACTTTCATTACCACTACGATTTTCACGATGTTTTCTCGGATGCCGCATACATTTTACGTTGGACTCACTAGGCGAGTCCCCGGCGCTGCAACACGAATTGAATCACTCGCCAGGCGAGTTCAGTGGCATTGCGTTAGGGTAAAAACAATGTTTTGTTATTTTTGTGGCCGTGACAGTGTACGTTACGTGTTTAACGCAATTAAAAAGAGTTTTACTAACATACGGTGTAATTTAACATATAAAAATGGCAAGAAACACTATAGATAAAAGAAAAGGTAAGTTTGTTTCGTAATTTATGCAGTGGCTCTCAATCTTTTCAAGTTTCACACATTTTTTTATTTAACAATACGAAGGGATCCTCTTTCAATTATAACTCTTAAAGTAATAGACCGAGAGTTGAGTTTAAAGAGCAATACTTACAACAATGGTTACTTAAACAGTTCCTCTGACTCACAAGAGTAATGATAACAAACTTTGTACGAGTATAATAAATATAAAATAGCTCATAGACAACTATTTGCACATTATATTCCACAAGTGTTAAGTCACTATTACATAATCCTTATTACTTTGACATAAGTTCGATAATTGCGTGTTAGTATGTGAATTGGTTCGGAATGCTTTTCATAATAATAACTATGCAATTTATTATCCTTATTGTGTTTACATAAGGTCGGCAATTGCGTGATAAAGTAGCGTGTAAGGTAACCTTTGCCTATTTAATAACACCAAATTCGAGCCCCTGCAAGGTGTAGAACACAATCCGCCGTTGTTTTACGAGTGAATGTGACTTTTGGTAAATTGAAAATAAAAGTATCAACCGTACATATAGATATTTCATTAATAAAAGTTTGAGAATCTATGTCAGTGAACTCGCCTAGCGAGTTCAAGGCATTGCAGAATAGTTTATTTTCTTTCGATTATAAACTGGGTCTGCACACCCGGCCCACCACGTAATTCTTTAGATTAGGGTATATTTAGTCTTCAGTATCATTTTAACCAGAAAATACACATGCATTTCGGAAAAAAATAGCAAACACATTGAACTCGACGGGCGAGTCTACGGCGCTGGAATAAAATTTACGTGGACTCTCCGGGCGAGTCGGTGGCACTGAACGTGTTAAGTAAAGAGAATTGATACTGTAAGAACTGTGTGTTATTTCCTCTAGTTAAATACATAAAAAAGAGTCAGAAACATTTGAAAACAACATGATAAGGTAGTTACAGCGTAAAAATTCTGCAGACTTAGGTAGTTAGGTAATATTTGTTACTTAACCATTTTTCTCGCTACATCTACAGAAGGTAAGCCTACAGTTCCATTAATTATATCGCAATCGGGATGACTATTTTTAGATAATAAGTACCAAAACTTCATCTTAAACATTTATTTTATACTTAAATTAGAGTATTTTAGTGGAGCAAAACGATATCTTTTTACAATAAAAATAACTTGTACAAAAATAATACAAAAGTATAAAAATGACTAGTATCCAGCAGCAAATCCATTGCTACGTATATCCCAACCTCCTTCAAACATGCCATCAGGGTGCTTGACTAAAGCCCCGGCCTGTCCCATCATTTCCGAAAATTCTGCAATAATTTCAATCTTATGACCTCTTGCTTTCAAATAATCTACAGTAATAGGATCAAATCTGTTTTCGAGCCGTAATATGTTGGTAGGATCCATAGTCAAAGGACCATACGCCCACCTTGGTAAGTAAATAGACTGTTGCAAGTTAATTCCTTGCACGACGTATCTGTGAAATATTGCTGCTTGAGTTTGAGGTTGACCGTCTCCTCCACGTGTCCCATACACCATGACTCTTCCGTCTTTAAGTATAGCTGCTGCGGGATTTAATGTATGGAAGGGTTTCTTTCCCGGTTCTAAACAACGTAGAGATCCTTCCTGTAAATTAAAAGAGACCCCTCTATTCTGCCACAATATACCCGTTTTAGGTAACACTACACCACTACCATATTCATGGAATATACTCTGTATAAAGGAAACAGAAAATCCATAACTATCCATAATACCCATCCAAATGGTATCACCAGGACCGTCGCCTTTAGCGTCCTCCGATGCACGCTCAAAATTAATACGACTTGCCATTTCGAAGATGTGTTTATGTGATAATAACGACTCAGGAGTCACTTTCATATATTTCGGGTCCGTGATATATTCATCGCGCATTTTGAAAGCTTGTTTTGTAGCTTCTACTGCAGAATGAATAAAATGACCTTCATTTTTACCATCAACGTGTAACTGGTCTAGTATACCGAGTATAGACAATGAAAGTATACCTTGTGAAGGTGGAGGCAAGTTCATGAGCTCTCCATGAGAGTGTTGTAAGCGTAATGGCTGTCGTCTTTCTGCGTAATAATTGGTAAGATCTGATTTAGCTATGGGCATACCGATAGATGCCAAATCTTCTGCTATAAGATCAGCTATATTTCCACGATAAAAACTATCTAATCCTTTATTAGCAAGCTCTTTAAAAGTTTCCGCTAACGCTTGTTGCTTTAATATATCGCCAGTTTCCAAAACTCGTCCACCTGGATAAAATACATCTTTAAATCCTTGTGAAAAGTTTGCGTGTTTTTTAGCGAATTCAAGGTTAGTGTGAGCCTGACTAGATGAAATTGGAAATCCGTGTTCAGCGTATCGTATTGCATCTGCTAAAAGATACGACAACGGTAATCGATTATAGCCTTTTTCAGTAATATATTTTAATGCCTCTTCCCAACCCCCAACAGTGCCAGCAACGGTAAGTGCCGATTTTGGACCTCGTGTAGGTATCTTCTTCAGCCCTGCATAAAGATCTAAATTTGCTAAGCTTCCAGCTCCTCCACAGGCTTCTATTGCGATAGGATCACCGCACGGTGGAACTATAAGCCAAAACCCGTCTCCACCAATAGAGTTCATATGCGGATACACGACAGCTATTGTAGCTGCCGCAGCAACCATGGCTTCTACAGCAGTTCCACCTTGACGAAGTATGAGTATAGCAGTTTGAGTAGCTAAGTGGTGTGGTGTCACCACCATGCCACTTGGCGCCATAACACTGACATTCATCTTGATTTACTGCAGCCGACACCAATATCTGCAACAAAAAAATATTTATTTGAATCTCTAATTTTGTTTTCTTTGAAATCCCATAGTAGAAAAATTTATTTCTTCCCCGGAGGCCGTGGGTGCAAGATTTCCCCACTAAAAAAAAAAAAAAAAAAAAAAAGGTACTTTTTCAGAAAAATCAAGCATTGTGGTAATCATAAAAGCATACATTCTTGCTTGTTGAATACGTGCCCATTTCTTAACACTATACCTTTAATTAACAATGCTTGTACTTTGTAATGCATTCAAGTGTACAAATTATTTTATTATTATTTTGAATGCTACATAATTGAAAAGGTAACTAGTTACTTAGGTATAGGGTAAGTCCGGGGTAGTTGGCCATAGTTTTTTCTAAGCTCTATCGGAAATGAAATACTTTTGTTTTTGTGATTTTATTTATATTTTATTAAACTTTGAAGATTCAACTATGATATTCTGAACATGAAAGTAACAATTTCTAATAAGATCACCTAATTAATTAAATTTTTTTAAAAATCACAATTGGCCATCTCTCCCGAGGTGTCCGGGCGTGATGGCCATGGCACTAGAGGTAAGATGGCCATAACTCAATTCTAGGCTAAGGCTAAGGCTAAGTCTAATTTTTAGTTTGAAGTTTTATATTCTCTTCTTTTTTTTTTGGTTAATGTATCCGCCTTTTCAGTTGACGTCACTTTGGAGACTGGTTTAGAATATTTTTAAGCAAGCACGTGTCCCGGATGTCTGTTAAGATTTAGTTCAGCTTCATCCATGTTAAATAAGTAGTTTGGGGGTAACGTATGCATTAACTTCTGATCTGTTCATAGTGTTGGCTCTAGGCTCTAGCAAAAAAAAAACTCTTTTTGACTTTCTAAGGATAATCACTATTTCTGCTTTAGAACATCTGTTACCAGTCATATCCCGCTTTTTGATTTTGTTGGTTAAATTTATGCTATAATTTAAAATGTTCGGCTTATTCGTTGGCTATCCGCTCACGTGATCCATCGTTAAAGGAATTATTTTTCTTTATTCTTCTTTTTAATGAATGCCTAAAAAAGTTTAGGTATTTGGTACTGGAGTCCTGCCACGCGTACGTTTATGCATTAACAGCTGCTTTTAGCGATTTTTCCGACCTTTCACAGCCACTGCCTTTTTCCTGTTTCTATAAGGCATTTAAAATAAATTTAAAAATAAATCAATTATTTGTGCAAAACGTGATTTTTATACTGTTACACTATGGCCATCATATACCGACTAGAATTGGCCATCTGTCCTTATATTCCAGGAGAGATGGCCACAACAAAAACTAAAACAAGTAACGACTTGAAGCAAATTATTTTGAGGTTATAACGTAGCACTGCTCGTATACTTTACAACAAAGACAAATATCACCATTATTTTAGTTGACATCTAAAAAATATTCAAGCTATTTGAATCAAAAACCAAAGGATTTACTTATTTTTTCTTTGTTTTTTGCTTAATATTTTGCCGTACTTTTGTCCTCACGCACGACGAGCAGCGAACTAAGCGTTAAACAGTAACAATTAGTGAGCGAATCACTGAAATATTTCAATAGGCCATCTCTACCTTATGGCCATCTACCCCGGAATTACCCTACAAAGTTGAATTAAATCTGTTCGTTTAAAGTGGGTCAAAATCGAGTATAAAGATGTGTAATGTGTATGTTTTTTGTTAAATAGTACCTACAGTATATTATGTAATTACCTAAAAGATGAATAAGGAATCCATAATATTATTATTCGTGTTAGGTACACACTTTTATTTACCGTCGTTCATAAGTTTTATTGACGAATGGTAGGTTCTTATTCGAGGTTAAGTCGTCAGATAAAATTACAAGTAGGTAATTAATTAAACTATATCTAGTAGGAAAATACAGTGCCACAAACTTAACTGACCCGGTGGCAAAAACTGAAACTACGTGCCGCCGCCCGCCTTTTCGAAATGTCATATTATTTTCACAGACTTTTCATACGGAATATTTTGTATAAATAAAAAGTTACTTATTATTGTTAATTTACACCACTGGCAATGACATTATTTTTACCCTTGCATCCGGGGAAATACCTACTATTTAGCGGCACTAAAATCGACATCAGTGACCTGTGACACCGTCACCAGATCAGTTAAATAAAGATTAGGATTTAAAAAATGTTGTGTGGTTTTATGAAACCACGGTAAAAGTGAAACTTTTTTTCACACTATAGACATTTAACTAAAAATTATCGTATTTGTACGATAATTATCGTACGTATCGTGCGTCACGCGCTACACAGACCAAAAAGTTTGAGACGATGTAATAAAAGTTTCACTTTAATATTATTATGATGCAAAATTCCCTGCCCCAATTCAAAAAAAATCTGGAATCGCTCTAGGCCCGCGATAGAAGCTATGCAATAGCTTAATAATAAACATGGACGAATATAATCTAGATATTTATTGGGTCCATGATAATAATTAGAAAATATTTTATAAAAAATTCGATACGAAAAGTATGAGCACAATAATAATTAATACCTACCTTGCCAATTCAATGCTATGCTAAGTTAAAATATTCTTATTAGTTCAGAATAAATTAATATATTAAATTTTTTCCCTATTATTAGGCATTGAGATATACGTACGTACCTACGTAGTAATAATGTTAAATTATAATGGGAAATAGGTAGGTATATTAGTTACAATAGTTTGTCAGTTTATGTAGATTGGAAAAAATGTATTTTTTGGTCATGGACTGGTTTTGTTAATAACATAATATTACATAGGTATGTATAAAATATATAGTTAATTAATATTGTATTCGTTAATTATAATTTATAATTTTTTGCTTATGTAGGTATACGTATGTAGCCATTAGGTATTTTTATTTAAGCACGCCATCTACTTCCAATCGCATACAATATCATTATAGTGTATAACAGCTGCCAAAGGTTATGAAAGTAACGTCCTTATTACAGAGATGGCTCACCTGATAAATTTCACAGATCTTATCTATCCCATACGGTCTATCAGTTACCGAAAATATTATTTTAAACATAAGTAGTTCACTGTTTTTTTCCTCGTAGATTTTATTATAAAGCGGACCTACCTATTTACCTACTGATACCTAATATTGAAAAGTTAAATTCTAACGTAGGTACATCACAGAGCAAGACATAAAGGTACCTAATATACATACATAAGTACAATAAAATAATATTATATTATTATTTCTAGGTACGTACAATGGTACTTACCTATGTACTTATAATAATTTACCTATAGTGTTCTGTAATTTTTCGTTGTTTTTTTTTTTTTTTTGGTTTTTTTATATCTGCATTCTATATTTTAGAAACCAAGTATTTTTATACAATCTAGTTATTAATTAAAATATAATCTAGGCAAACTAAATACCTAACATCAATTATGGTAACCCTAGGGAAAAAAAATTGCAAACTGTACGAGACCACGAATTGTGTCGCGAATCGGTAATCGTAGGATTCGCATTCGCTTTTGCTAATCGCAATCCGCTCGTCGCCTTTCCACAATCCACAACCGGCAACACCCGGCGGACAGTAGTTGATCATGAGAATAGTGCGTGAACATCTAAAATAGATTCATATTATTTTCTATTATTGTGACGTAATATCAAGGCGAACGAACTTTACTCCGTTTAAAAGTTCCGACTTAAATATTACAGTAATTTCATCAAAACAGAAATAGTGTGTTGTGACGAAAATTACTGTAATGTTTAAATTCTTGTCCAACTCCTTGATCACTCAAGCCAGCTGTCAAGAGGTGGGTAAGTTTATTTACAGTTGCGGCCTTGCGGGATACATAGTTAAAATTTACCTGCTATCAGTTCCCAACTGTTATCGGCTATCAATATGCGGTACTTTTGAACACAAACGCCCTTGAATAATTTGTCCTTGAAATGAAAGACCAATCTTCTACAAACTAACACCATAGTTTTCTAAACACGATTTCATGAATATTCAGTATTTATAAAATTTTAACTTATTTTCCATAACTTGTTTTAGGATAATCATAATATTAGATAATCAGTCAACCAGCTTCCTAACCTTTTTGACCTTAGTCGAAAATAATAGAAACAAATGAATTAAAAAAAATGTAGCTTTACTTTACCCTTTATTGCAAAATATATCAAACTTACCGATTTTGACACACGATTAATTAGTCATGATTAATTTTCGCTACATTTTTTATTTTGTGGGTAATACATACTAAATGAATTTAATAAATGTCAGGTTTCATGAATGATGAAAATAATCTGAACATGGAAGATATATCAATTTCTCGAGTACACAATAATTTGATAACAAATTTCTTATCTATTACGTCAAGTTGTTTAATGTCTGATAATTTTAGTCCTGCTCCAAGCTTTACATCAAAATGACTTCACGTCGGGTAACCTATCTACCTATACCTATATTATTTTATTGCAATGTTATTGAAACTTTGACTGTGTGTTATAATAGTGAATTGTGAAGTTAATTTTTAGTGAAACAAATAGAAAAACCTAGTGTGTATTAAATAAAAAGATTCTGTTCCATTCACTATTAAACCGGTATAAAACTGCTCTGAAAAATAATTTAGAAATACACAGACCAATTCCTAAAAATGTAAACGTTTGTGGATTAATAATGTAAAAAATATCTACATGAGCTAGAAATCTGTATCATTAAAAATAATTATTCCAAATTAACCTTACTTGAGATTTATTCTAAAAGAATTTGTTTTGTATGATGCCAGATACATAACACTACTAGTCAGAGTTTGGAGCGGTCAAAACATTTAACAAAATTTTTATAATAATCATGTGAACGGTTAGTGATTGATAACTTATCATGACCCTGCACTTAACTTGACAATTTTTTTACCATAGTAAAGAGACGCTTATGGCAATAATTAACGTCATAACTTATTATGTAATCAATTTATAACTTTATCACTTATATTATGATTTAGCATAATCTATACAGAGATATATGGCACATTTGTGCTAGAAGTTGTATAGATATTATATGTGTTCATGAATTGTCAATTGTTTAAGTATTTTTAATTTAATAATAGTTTTAATTTATTGGTTATAATGAAAGTAAGTAAACGCACTTTCAAAGTTTTTAATTTGAACAAAAAAAGAATTGTTGCTTCATGCTATGTACATATAATTTTAAATATTTTTATTTTATTAAAGTTAATCGATTTTTAACTAATATTTGAGTGGGAGACTGAAATTTATAAATAATATATAAATAATAAATTTATTGGACATAAATTTAATAAATACCCATAAAAATCAAATAAAAATATTGAATAAACAACTAATAATAAATATTAATACTCACATAAAACTTGTATTCCCAGTGCAACACTATTAAAATAATATAGGCTAATATAAAAATATTATTTTCGTTTATTTGTTCATCTGATGATGCTTATTAACTAAATGTTAAGATTTTATAACATCAGATGCTCTTATATCTGTGAAATCAATGAATTCATATCTTAATTAGTGTATAATAACATTTACAAACACAAGTTTGTATCTCCACTGGCCAAATATTCTAATTATCTATATCAGTAGATAGTTAAAGTCAATTCCTAATGTTTTTTTTCTAACTGCCAAGTATATTTTCAGGGGGCTGGTTATTTAAAACGGGCCGAACCAGATAAACTTCGAGAGATATTCTTGAGGTATGCCACGGTAGAGAAAAATGGTGAAAAATACATTACTAGTGAGAATTTTGTCAGGCAATTCCTTGGACTCTTTGATGAAGGTAATATTGTTATCACTGTTTCCTTTATGCATAATTGCTTTTTATAATGCATGAATACCATACTCCATTAGTTTTATCTATCTAAGGTTATTGATAGTTAAATACAACAATAATTGCAGGTTTCATTGCTTGCTGATATGTTCTGTTTCATTTATCCGTCTTTTAAAGTTATGATGTTTCAAAATTATTGTATTTAATTGCTATAAGCTAGCGATAAGCCATCAAAGACTTTATCAGCAAGGGTTAAAGCTATCCCAAGCTTAATAACTTCCAAAAAAATTGCGAAACTAATACAAAATTTGTACATACAGATGACTACAACAAGGAGTCAGTCCAGCTCATCGCTGGCATCGTTGACATGGACAAGGATGGATTCATTTCATTCTCCGAGTTCCAGGCGTTCGAGGGACTCCTGTGTGTCCCCGATGCACTGTACAAAACTGCCTTCCAACTATTTGATACTAATGGGAATGGACTGGTCACATTTGGTATGAAAATTACCTTTTTATTTGATGATTATGAGTATGAAAGTTATAAGAATTAATTTTTTATTGATTGAATTTCAGAGGAGTTTGCGGACGTCATGAAAAAGACGGCTTTGTACAAGAAACTGCCGTTCAACATGGAGAGTACGTTTGTTCGCCTGTACTTTGGAAAGGTAACATTTGATTATTGTTTTGCTTGATTGTTATTGATAATATAAGAATAGGGTTGACGTAATAAGTTTGTACTACAGCAAATTTTGTGTATTTCGCCTAAAATGTATACATTTCTGCTCTTCAATACCGAAGCCTGCATTCTTGCAAATTATGTGAATAAAATTTCATGTTCTGATTAGCTTCTGTAACTTGAATAATTAAAGAGTAAGTAATATTGTTTGGCATGAGCTAATCAATCAAATATCAAAGGCGATACTGTTATATTAGTATATGAAGCATTTATGACTCAATCAGGTAAAGAATAAATTGATCACTTTTTTTCTTTCTACAACTATTCTTTATTTCTTCGCAGGACAAGAAACGTCTCGTAACATACCCAGAGTTCAGTCAATTCCTACACGATTTCCATGAGGAATACGGAGTTGAGGCTTTCAAGAAACGGGACAATGATGGCAGCGGGTTCATCAGTGTTGGGGACTTTAGGGATATCATGCTGTCCGTCAAAAACCACCTTCTCACTAAGGAGTTGAAGACGAAAGTCATTGAAGTGAGTTAAAGTTTTATTATAATAGTTTTTATTTTAGTTTAAGAAAATTTTATGTTAGATTATATTTTATGGAATTTTAATAATTAACCCAGTTCTTTTTTATTTGTATCTTTTGCTTGATTTATCTTATGCCTATGGTTATTGATAGTTTCTTTTTAGTGTTCCATGATGAAAGAGAAATCGAGACCGTATTACTGAGACTTTGCTTTCTATCTATATGTCCGTCAGTCTCACAGGGCTGTATCTCATGAACCGTAATAGACTTTTTTAATATCTCATTTTGCATTTTTTTTCTTGCAATATGACCTTCAAGCAACATAATCACACAAAAACTAGAGCTTCAACTATTATTGTAGATAATGATTATGATGATGCTATTTATTGTCTTATGCCTAATCTGACTCGAAAATGATACAATTATAAATAAATTACCACAAGTCTATATAACTGCGTTAAAAACAACCGACTTCAAACTTGCACTAGCAACATTTACAAATACAGACAAAAATGCTCATAAAATAAAAACTACTGGGCCTATCCGAATAAAATTTTTATGGGACCAATTTGACACCATCCCGCATCGAACAAAAAAAAAGAATCACGTAAATCGGTTCAGAAACCTCGGAGTAATCGGTGTACATACATAAAAAAAACATACCGGCGGAATTGATAACCTCCTCATTTTTTTGAAGTCGGTTAAAAATGATAAACTTTTTGCTTTGTAACAATAACTTGCATTTAATCATAGCAATTAGATTGTAGTTAAAGTTTAAACCATGCTTAACTACTTTTTAATCATGTGCTAATATTATCTACATTTGGTTATCCCTTAATATCACACCAAGACCACAGAAGTAACCACACTATTATTATTTTATATTGTAGGTACTAATTATAATAAATTTAATTATTTTCGGTTCGATTAGGTCGAGTAGTAACTATTATTCGAAACAAAAAAATAAATAAATCTTATCACGTTTTAATTGGAAAATTAGATTCAATAACTATCTACCTATAATTTTAGGGTTCAAGTTAAAACTATAGTTGCTCATGAAATGTAATGTGGTGAATATATTTTCGGTATAAAATCTATGTTCTCATAGAGTGTAATTTAAATACACAGTGCATTTATAGCTTATTTATGATACATTGTCTCCTTTATCTTTATTAAAATGCTTGACACACTTATTATTTTTATGGCGTTTATCGGTGAAACTAACTAGTTATGTGTTCTGTATAACTATGCTACATAAAAACTATTTTTATTGTGACTTAAAAATAATCGTAATAGTAATTAGAATATGTATTGAAAATATTTTATGCTGTTATCTAAAAATACAGTAATCATAAATTTCTGTGCTACATTGGTCATACTAGGTATTACTTTGTATTTTGGCTTTACCTTGTATTTAAAGAAAACAAAGAAAAACCACATTGTTGCGTATTGCATATTAATGCGCAAAGCATTCCGGCACATTATCCTGATATGCTTGCTTCTTTTGTTTCTGATAATATCCATGCCATCCTAATTTCCGAATCCTGGCTCAAGCCATCCCTTCCATCCTCAAATTACTCCCTTCCTGGCTTCAATCTAATCCGTAATGACCGCATTAGTAGGACTGGGGGAGGAGTCGCGATATATCTTCGCTCACATATACCTTATTCCCTTATCAGCGCATCTGCTCAACCCCCTCCTCCTGATGCGGCCGAGTATCTCCTTCTCGAAATTCTCCTTTCTAACACTAAAATACTACTTGGAGTATTTTATAGCCCCTCCCTTACCGTTAACTTTTTTCCTTCATTTCATCTTCTCCTTGATAAATTTGTTCCTCTTTACCAACACATAATTTTTATGGGAGATTTTAATACTTGTTTACTTAGGGACGATTCCCGTAGTAAAAAACTTCTCTCTCTACTTGATTCCTATAACCTGAATACCTTACCTTTAAATCCTACTCATTTCTATCCCAATTCCGCTCCATCCCTCTTAGACCTCATGATTGTTTCTAATCCTCAATCAGTCGCAAGCCATGGTCAGTGCCCAGCTGATGCGTTTTCGTACCACGATCTCATCCATCTATCCTATGCCCTACGTCCTCCTAAACCTAAACCTACCTACATCCTGCGGCGTAATTTTGGTGGGATCGACTTAGAGAGTCTCTGCTCTGACGCTACTAGTACTAACTGGGACATGGTATTCGAAACTAGTAGTGTAAATGATAAAATTAATCTATTCAACAATTTGCTCATACAGATTTTCGATAAACATGCACCTCTTAGACGTATTAAAGTTAAGCACCTTCCAGCGCCCTGGCTTACTCCAGAATTAAAAATTCTAATGAATAAAAAAAATCGTGCTAAAGCCAAACTCAAATCTGCTAAGACCGATTTTGCGCGGGAGAAATATAAAAATATCCGGAATCGTTGCAATACATTGTGTAGAGATGCACAAAGACGCCATATCCATAGCTCCGTCGAGAACGGCGACACTGGTAAAATATGGAAATTTTTAAAAACATTAGGAGTTGGTAAATGCGCCTCAAATGAATTTCCCACCAATATTGACATTGACTCATTAAATAAACATTTTGCATCATCATCTTCTATTTGTCCAAATCAAAAAAGGTCTACCCTTAAAAATCTTTCATCAACCCCAATTCCTACTTATCCACCGTTCTTTTTTAATCGATTTACTGCTAGTGACGTTAAAAAGAATATTTTGTCCATTTCGTCCAATGCCATCGGTTGTGACTTGGTTAGTCGTAATATGATTGTCCCTATCCTAGATATAATTGCCCCCGTCATAACCCATATTCTTAACGCCTCCATTGCCTCCAGTAAATTTCCTGATGTCTGGAAAGACGCTAAAATTATTCCACTTCCCAAAAAGACTAATCCTAGTATTTACTCAGATTTTCGCCCTATCTCCATTCTGCCTTTCCTTTCCAAAGTCCTTGAACGCCTCATTCATCAACAGTTTTGTTCCTTCCTTTACACCAATAATATCCTCAGTCCCATGCAATCCGGTTTCCGTCCAGGTCATAGTACGACTACCGCACTCGTTAAAGTCACGGATGATATACGGTACGGAATGGACAAGAAGCAGTTGACTGTTCTTACTCTCCTAGATTTCAGTAACGCCTTCAACACCGTCGATTTTGACATACTACTACAACTGCTTCATTCTCTTAACGTATCTCCTACAGTAGTTGATTGGTTTCAAAGTTACTTGCATGGACGCCGGCAACATATTTTACTGGAGGAGAAGAAATCTTCCTGGTGTGCCGTTACTTCCGGTGTCCCGCAAGGTGGCGTTTTGTCCCCTCTCCTTTTTTCTGTATTCATTAATTCTATAACAAAAAATTTGTCTTCTCTCTATCACATGTATGCCGACGATCTCCAGATATATACCCAGTCATCCCTAGAGAATTTACCTGATGCTATCAAGACTACTAATACCGATTTGCAAAAAATCTCGGATTGGAGCCATAGTTTTGGTCTAAATAT
The DNA here is from genome assembly GCF_905220415.1 of Colias croceus. NCBI lineage: Eukaryota > Metazoa > Arthropoda > Insecta > Lepidoptera > Pieridae > Colias > Colias croceus. The sequence continues at coordinate 4,335,331 of NC_059543.1, read as the reverse complement.
CAATCCTGCTAAAAGCCAGGTAATAATTATTGGTAGCTCTTATTTTATATCGCGCATTGACTGGGAATACCTCCCTAAAGTATATATTGGCGGCACAATAATTGAATATAGAGATAGCGTCAAGAACCTGGGGATACTTCTTGACTCAAATTTGTCTTGGTCATATCACCTGAAAGAAACCAGTCGAAAACTTTACGCTGCTTTTAGTTCTTTGCGTCGTTTACGTTATTTCCTACCGATTTCCACCAAAATTATGCTAGCTAAGTCCCTTCTTCTCCCACTCCTTGATTATGCTGACGCTTGTACCACTGATCTAAATGAAGACCAATTAGATACACTTGAGCGTCTCCAAAATTTCTGTGTACGTTTTGTTTACGGTCTTCGTAAATACGACCACGTTTCCCAATTTCGAAAAAAACTCAAGTGGCTTCCTATAAGACTTCGCCGGAATGCAAATACGTTGAAGCTTCTATTTTCTATCCTTTTCGATCCCAAATATCCTTCCTATTTAAAAACCCAGTTCAAATTCCTTGATTCAGATAGTTACTCCCTTCGCTCTGTTGATAACCTAATCCTTAGCTTTCCTTCCCACCAAACTAATTACTTCGGAAATTCCTTTGCTGTAACCGCTGTCAGACTTTGGAATTCTTTGCCATTAGCTGTAAGACGAGCTTCCTCTCTTAGGTCCTTTAAAAATCTTTTACACCAGCATTTTTTAAATATAGCATTTCCCTGATATTAACTGTACCTATGTATTTTATTTATTTATATTTTTATACACACTATAGTTTCTTTATTGTATTCTTTTATGATTAATACAGGTTTTTATTATGTAATATATTATATTACTTCTTATTTTATTTTTATCTCATAATATTATCTTTTTTTTTTCTCTTTTACTTTTTCAGCCACCCGCGTTACATTAATTTTATGTATTATATATCTATCCTCTACCTTAGGTGGCCTGGAAGAAATCGCTTTTAAGCGATAAGGTCACCTTTTGTACTTCGCATCCATACAAATATATATCAATACTGTACATTGTAATATTAAATGGTGTGGTACAATAAATGATTAAATAAATAAATAAATAAATTGTTTATCAAATAGATCCTACAGTATTTGTTACAAGGCAATGAGCATGCATCAAAGGCTAACATAATCTATACATATAATAAATCTGTAGAAGGGTCAATTCTGTACATTGAAAATATTGAAAAAATAAATAGCAGCGGGTGTTACTGGATCGATACCAAACCCAAATATGTGATTAAAAAAATTTTTGTCTGTCTGTCTGTCTGTCTGTCTGTCTGTCTGTCTGTCTGTATGTGAAGGCATCACGTGAAAACTAGCGGTTCGATTTCGATAAAACTTGGTATAATTATACCTTATTATCCTGGGCGTAAAATAGGATACTTTTTATCCTGGAAAAATACGTAGAAAAAAAATAATCTTAATTTTTCAGTTTTATCCATAGACGTTGTTCCGTAGAACCGCGAACACATGTTGCGTATTATTATAGGCCTAGCCGTATTTGGGAATTGGGTCCAATAGATATTTATAAGATGTTATTGTCAGAGGTACTCAAAATGGAGAAATAAACCATCCACGCGAAGACCGACTTCCGCGCGGACGGAGTCGCGGGCGGAAGCTAGTAAAGAATAAGTCTTTGAATATTAAATTTAGTACCTACTTCGTATTTTATGTATATAAAAGATAATCTTTATAGTTAGTTATTATATTAGGACTCTTAACTCAAATTCAAACATTTATTTATTCAATTAGACTACCTTTAGTAGCACTTTCGAATCGTCATTACATAAGTATTTTTAACATTTAACTAAATATAGTGTTTTACGTTTACAACACGTAAAACATTATATATACACTATGTGCCCTTAAATAGACTTACTAACGTCTTACCTTTGGGCAGGATTAAGTGTTTCCTAGTCCTGCCTTTAAAACTTCTATTAAATACCATATAAAAATCTTCCAGGCGTCCGGATTCCCGCAAGGCGAAAGAAAAATCAGTTTCCCATACTACATGGCTTTTAATTCCCTCCTAAATAACATGGAGCTAATCAAACGTGTATATTTGAACGCAACGAACGGACACCGAACACAAGAAGTAACGAAAGAGGAGTTCCTACATTCTGCCCAAATGATGAGCCAAATCACACCTTTGGAAGTGGATATATTGTTCACTTTGTGCGATATGATACATCATACTAATGGGTGAGTTTCGATTTATTTCTTAGTAATAATGTTAATAAGAGATATAAAGTACCTAGGTACTGTTTAGCACAAATATGTGCTGTATATGTGGGGCAAAATATGTTTCTGTTAGGAGAAGTCACTTAGAAGAGATAATTGAGAAACAATTTATAGATTTTTCAATTACATTCTAGTGTGTTCCTGAAATATTAGATATTTGTTATGTTTATATTTTGTAAAAAAGTAAACATTTATCTACTAGGGTGATGTAATAAAATAATTGTTTTCATTGGATTTTAAGATTATCGTGAAGCAGAAAAAATTATGATTTTGTTATGAAAATGCCTATAGCACAAATGTATTTGTCCTTAATGGTATGTTGTAGCTATTTTCTGAATCATTCCAGTATATTATTCAGATAAATCAAAATATTTCAAAACATATTGAGATTAACAACATGAGCTGAGTTAAAGTCGATTTTTTCTATTCGATTCTTTTTGGATTTCAATCTATACTTCGTGCTATAAATTATTTCATTTAGATGATTGCTTCATTGAAGTAGATCAAACAAACATTAATTTCTACTATTATACATTACAATTGCGATTTCTCTTTCTCGAATTTGTAAAACTAGCATTGAAATCTGTTAATCAATAATAATTACGAGGTTTAATAATTCAGGTTAGTTAAAGTCATATTAAAGCATTGGAGTCGTTATTATCGAAACAATCAGACATGCAGTCGATAAATTCTATATAGTGTGTTATTATCAATACCAATATCTTAGTTCGCATTTGTCTCCCAAAATATTAACAAAGTAATTACTACAATAATTGTAGTATCTATATTATCCACAAATCTAATCATCCTACCGCTAATTGTTTATTTACAATCCAATTAGAATCAAACACAAAACGGTACTATTAATGAGCGATATTAGCGTAAACCAATAATTACTTTGCTAATAACTCGGGCCTTATTGATAAAGAGAAACGGTAAACAGCTGATCTAAGCAATAAAATATAACCTTTAGGCTGGTTGCAGAGCTTGACCGACCATCAGTGCGTACGTCAGTCGCGCTTGTCATATGTATGGAAATTCATAAAACTGTTCATAGCTAAACCGACCATACGCACGCGTATTGGCATGCGCATTAGTGTCATAGTCATACAATTGTTGATGCGTATCGTCAGGACCGACGGTACGCACTGACGGTCGGTCAAGCTCTGCAACCAGCCTCAAGCGTTTTGTTCAGAAGAGATCGAACCTTTAGATACACGTGTGTTATAATCTGATAAGGCGTAATCTGATTACATACATATGATTATGTGTTATAGCATACGTACTATGTAATAAACAGTATTAATGGCAAATGCACTTAATGCTAACTACGCATTGAGTATTGATATACCAAAGTGACTTAGCATAATATTATGAATTTATTTGAAAAAAAATTCCCATCAATTCATAAAGATCGCTGTGATGTGGAATATTCTAAACGTATACTTACGTAATTAAAACAAGGTCTTTATTTATCTAAAACAATAAATAAGTCAATAATATCAACAATGTTCTTGCAAATGACTTTGAAATTGCAAATATCATTTGCCAAACCTAAGCTATATCTATAATTATCAGGAAATTATTTTAAATACAAAAGCATGGTAATAAAGATTATGATTGATAAAAATACGCAAGAACGTAGAATTATAAAAAAGTTCCACTAAATTTCCACATGCGCGTTACGCGTAAGAATATAAATGTCTTTAATCTTTCTTATCTACACAAGATATCCCTAAATTATCGGTAATCGGTAAAGGTAAAGGTAACGCCGAGACATGTTTATCACGCTAGCTGAATTATTATTGTCATAATAAAGATTTGATATGGACATTGCAAATCGTTAACAGTATGATAAAAACAATATTTAGTTCAATATTACATCTAAACTTCAGTTATTATCGAGTAATCTGCTAAATTACATTTTTATGTATAGTAGGTATACTGCAATTTGCTTGTTTTTGATGTAACATTAGTATATATTTTGTTAGATAACCTTTTGTACCAAATAGAGGTATAGATGGATTGTTTTGCTCTATTATGCTTAAGTAGGTATAAAGTTAGTAAGTAGTTAGGACTCAGGACTAATAACAAAGAATAAAATCTGCAGCAAAGTGATCCTATAAGGGTACGTTTTTTTCCTTTTGAGGTTCGGAACCCTAAAAAAGTATTGGTTTAACAGGGGGAGAAGAGTCATCAACGAAACAGCACAAGAGGACACAGAACTTTATTTAATAAATTATTATAACACACAAATCTGCAAAAAATTGAAATATAACTTCGTTTTATTATACATAAACAAGATTTTAAAAAAAGTATGCACTTGCGATGTTATTCCACAAATTATTTAATATTATTATTTTATGTAATATATTATATTATTCTATACCCAGTCCTGATTCGGCTACATCAGCGACTCCCGCGGACTTGGCTTACAATACGAGACAATCTGGGTTCGGTTGCTGTGTGAAAAAAGTTTGTTACAGCTTAGAATTGCACTACAAACCACTCATAAGTTTCCACGCATATTAATATTATTTTTGTGTCACATACATGAAAACACAGAGATCGCTGCGGGGTGTCTATCAAATCCATGATGAATGGAATTTTTCTGAAATAATTACTTCGTTTTTTCGCATTAACTGCAAATACAATTGTTTAACTATCCTCTCATAAATAGTATGATTTTTCGCAGACGTATCGTCTACAATGACTTGAACGCAATCACACCTGAACAATACTTCAAACAAGTTACAAGAAGAGTTGCTGAAATCAAAGCAGTGTCGGTAAGTTCACCTTTTATCTTTAGCATATCATCTCACAATGCTTCTAATCCTTACAGGGGCAGTCTGGAAGACTAATGTATGTTTGTAGTTGTATGTATAGTATGTTGTTAATATGAGTTTCGGAAACATCACTAACTCACCGCTATGTATTTTTCTCTTTCTTTCAATGCTCAAAAGGAGGAGGTAAATATGTTAAGAGGGCCTTTTCGATTAGTAAACTTGTTTCGGAGCATCTTGGTGAGTACAAAGGACATTGAAGTTATGATGTTTCTATGTTTCTTTTACTTGCTGATTGTGAGATTTTGGTTATGAAGTAAGAATTTTAAAGGCAAAGTGTATATACTGCATAATATTATGCAGTAAAGTGGTAGCAGTGGGTAAATATTGCCAAAGATGCTGAAATCTCGCGACCCTCCTTAAATTTCCGACATTTAGAAATCACTACCTAATTTTTCTTTATATTTGTTTATTATCTACCTACTTTTATTTTTTGGATATTTGAACACTTCTCACTGAGATTTATTTTTGGAAACAGGTGATCGTTAAGCATAATTTATGATCTGCTATTTTACTTTCTTCCTTTCATACTGCTAATACAAGAATTGTAATTTTTGTACATGCAATATTGTTTAATGTTAAGCTAATTCATCTTGTTAAGACACACTTAAATTCACCATATTGCGTCCATTTATAATTAAAACCTGAAACTACAAGCTGATTACATTCAAAACATCACGTATATAAAAACAAAAGTCCACTGTTAAAAATACCATAACAGGTCATAATATTATATACTTGACGGTATTTCTCCTTGGAAACTGAAAATTTTTAACAAAATGTGATGGGCTTGTATATTCTTACTATTTAAGTATTTCCACCTGATACCAGACCCATTTTTACGTATATTGCTAATACAAAAGCCTCAAAATATACATGTTTAAACCAATCAGGAGCTTGCAGACACCATAATGTAATGCACGTTAGCTTATTTTAATACTTGCGTTGCCGCGGATGGCCATATTAATCTTAATTGGCAGAATAAGATATAATTTCACTAGCCTGAAATATTCATTAATGATTAAATATTTTATGTTGGTTATCTGTTTTCATTGATCTTTTTATTTATTTATCTTTTGTATTTTGTCTTTTTTCCGCTCGACTCGCGCTTGTCTTACAAAACTTAAAAGTATTTAGGGACCGAAACATAGTTTACCCCAAAATGAGTATAGGAGAAGGATTCAAAAATCTTATGGAAACAAATAACTAACTTCTAATATTCATTAAGGTTGATGGACATCTCTTATCCCATATTTAAAGGTATTTGCGAAATGCTAGAAGCAGGAGAAAAATGTACTAAATAGAATTGATTTTTCCAAATTATACAATGAATGATGTTTTGATATCCGTGTCAACGCACTACATACTAAGCAAATCATTGAATAAAAGAGTATAAAAGATTCCGATAAATATGATGTGTTGCTTGTTTCAGAGTCCCGAAGAAAGAAGTGTTTTAATTCAAATATTGGAGAGCACATATAGGTTTACCCTGGGTTCCATCGCTGGTGGCAAGTATTTTAACATTCCTGATATTTTAGCTACTAAATAGATATTATGGGAGGTTTATAACTAATGGGAAAGCTGACTCTTTAAGAGCAAATAACATATGTCATCAAAAGATATGTAGATAATCCTCGGTACACATTTTCAAAATTGATATAGGATAGGTTAGGAACTTAAAAGTAAAGTGGTATGATTATCATCTTGCTTATTGAAATGAATTCTAAGTTTCGACATCTATCTTTCTAAGATCTCTTAAAATTGTAAAAATGTAAATGATATTTTAACGCAACATTTTCAATTCGTAAGACTTTTAGGTAATTTATCAAAATAACCTATTAATTTAATTTAAATTCGTCTTCCAGCGGTGGGAGCCTCAGCGGTATACCCAATAGACTTGGTGAAGACCAGAATGCAGAACCAGCGTACAGGCTCGTTCATCGGTGAAGTGGCGTATAGGAACTCGTGGGACTGCTTCAAGAAGGTCATCCGGCATGAGGGTGTCTTCGGTCTATATAGAGGTCTAGTGCCTCAGCTGATTGGAGTCGCCCCGGAGAAAGCTATTAAATTGACTGTAAGTATTAGTTTATTTTTGAAGTTAATAATATTCAAATGTTTTTATAAGGTGATTTTTTTTTGTAAAAAATCGTTTTTGGGTTTGGTTTGGGTTTAGTTTGTAATTTGTTATTTCATTGTAATATTACATCTATCTCACTAAAACCTTGAGAAGTTTAATTTTTTGTTATTTAAAAAGGTTATCAAATTGATCTAAAATTCTACCATTACTCAAAAATTAGATCAATTACAATATTAGTATGGAAAAATATTAGTATTCAATTTTAACACCTAAATAGTCTATAGAGAATAAATCATACTAATGAAAACTAACTTATATTATAGATGAACGACTTAGTCCGAGATAAGCTAATGGACAAGAATGGCAACCTTACTCTTACTGCTGAAGTTATAGCTGGTGCATGCGTAAGTATTAAAACTATATTTATACTTTAATTGAAATAATAAAAGCTTTTAATTGTAGAACTTCTAAATACAATCATTAGCAAAGTTATAAAATTATTTTTGATCACTTGTTGTAAATATTGTACCTGATTATTTCGTGTCATTTTCATTGAAATGTATAGGTAATTCATAAAAATCAAATCATTGCAAACTTAAAACTAACAGTGAATTAAATTACAGGTTTTATTTTTTAAAGTTAAATCTGCGATTATGTTTTTTTTTTTTTAATTGTTTTTTAGCCTAAAAAAATATATTTTTTAATTTCGTTTTTTTACAGGCTGGCGCGTCTCAAGTAGTATTCACGAATCCGTTAGAAATAGTGAAAATCCGTTTACAAGTGGCGGGTGAGATTGCTGGCGGTACTAAAGTGAGGGCGTGGTCGGTTGTCAAGGACTTGGGGCTCTTCGGCTTGTACAAGGGGGCGAAGGCCTGTCTGCTGCGTGATGTTCCCTTCAGCGCTATATACTTCCCCGCGTATGCGCATGTTAAGGTGGGTTGATTGGTTTGTAAATATTTTGTTAATTTTATAGCAGTTAGTTATTGATCAATAGTAAATTAAAAGATAAAGCTAGACAAGATTGCAAAAAAATAACTTGACATTATCCACTTCCCTATTACTTGAATCGATTTAGCAATATATAACCAATATATAATATAAAACCGGTGCTGCGATGCCTCTGCATCACAGAATATCACCGAGTGGTTTCCTTTTTTAATGTTTGATGCTGCACAGACCCTATGTGTTTAGGTTTAATTAGTATTTAATATAATTTTCTGTTTTCTTCGCATCCAAACTTTATTGTATCTTACTATTCTCAATTTTTTTCCTGTGTGGCAAGACATTAAAATAAATGTATTTTCTTTCTTTCTTTCTTTCTTTCTATATATACGAATTCAGCTAGTTCGGATGCGTTTTTTATGGTCTGATGATTATGACAACAAAATATAATACATATCCCCATATATTTCATCACCTTACATTTTTTTTCCAGGCCAAATTCGCAGACGAAAACGGCTACAACCATCCCCTAACTCTGTTAGCTGCGGGAGCCATCGCCGGTGTGCCCGCGGCTTCCCTCGTTACACCCGCCGATGTTATTAAAACAAGATTACAGGTATGTTTTATTAGTTATATTATGTATTAAAAACGAGCTGCTCAATGCTCATCCCTTGTTGACCCGGGATAAAAACATCATCTACACTAATATTATAAAGAGGAAAACTTTGTTTGTTTGTTTGTAATGAATAGGCTCATAAACTACTGGACCGATTTTGATGAAATTTGGCTACTTTTCAGGCTACTTTTTATTGCGAAATATGTACCACGGGCGAAGCCGGGGCGGACCGCTACTAAAATATAAACTAACAATGACGATAAAGCATACAATCAAAACTCTTTGTAATATTAGTATAGACTAGATATTTGCCACAGCTTTCTGACTTTCTAAGTTCCCACGAGAACAATCGCTTTCGTCTGATTTTTAAAGAAATTATAATAGATATGAGATGTTTTACCGCGGTAAAATATACCACTCTAGTAAGCTAGACGCACCTTTCTCGGGACAAAAGACTTAAAAAAAAGACAAACCAACAAACATACTGTTACTTTTATTCTATTTGTAAAGAAGAAAAAGCATGCCACTTTATTCTTCACTTATTCTATAAAAATTATATTTTTAAAGAAACTAAAATAATATTATTTTCTAGGTGGTAGCGAGATCCGGTCAGACGACATACAACGGAGTAATCGACGCCACTAGGAAAATATACGCCGAAGAAGGTGCTAGAGCATTCTGGAAGGGTGCTATTGGTAAGTGATAGATAAATGGAGCCCAATATTGTCAAAATGTATAAAACTAAAATTATGTGTTTTCGCATTAAAGCCAAATCGTTTATTTGAAAAAAATATAAATTTCTATTACGCTACCATATTCCTTCCGTAATGCATGCATTTTCAGTATTCGTAACCTACCTAAACTCCGAAGTCTAATCTAAATATTTTTATATCCGCCATTGTTAGATTGATCAAAATTGATGTACCTGCTTTGGCGCGAAAACGATACATAACATAATATACATATTATTATGCATATATACATATTTACGATACAATGTAATGTTAATAAAAATATTATAATGCATAAAATAAAAGTAGTCTTTTTTGTACAAAAGTTAATACTTTAAAATTACTTTATTAATTTCCCATAGCTCGTGTGTTCCGTTCTTCGCCGCAGTTCGCGGTGACGCTGGTCACGTACGAAATATTACAGCGTCTGTTCTACGTGGACTTTGGTGGATCGTAAGTATTTACTTTTTGTATACATTATATTATTGCTCTCTCAAGGCTAATAGGTCGATGTCACGGTTAGATAATAATGTGTAAACAAAGTAAATAATAGTGGGAGATAATGATTGAATCACATGATTTTGTTGTTAAGGTGTCTCTAAGCAAGTTTAAATTTAATTCATTTTGGATTTTTATATATTTTTTTAAAATTGTGAAACTGATACTGTTTAATAGTTCCACAATGTTTAATTAGTTTTTATTTCTTAGTTTTTATTTTCTTAAGACTCAACTTTTTTTTTTTGTATTATAATATGATAAAAGGATGAATTTGTTTTTGTATGTAACGAATAAAAAGCTTAGTTATTTTAACTATCGATTTGCTATTAGATTATTTTTCTGGACAAAACCTATTAATAAATAATTTATTTCCATCCAGTCGTCCAGCGGGCTCCGAGCTCACAGTGGCCACGCCAGTAGAAGAGACAAAGAAGAAGCCGCATCACATTGGCGGGTACCAAGTAGCGATGCCGATACTAACAGGCCTAGAAACCAAGTTCGGAATCTCGCTGCCGAGGTTCTCGTACCCGAAAACACAGTAAAATGGTGCGAGAGATGTGTAGGAAGTGAAAAAATTTGAAAAAATGTCAAAAAATTTGTGAAAAAGTTTCAAAAAATATCTTGGGAAGGGATTAAATTGGAGAATGTCAAATATCTGGAACCAACTTTCCCTAAAATCGTGACAGAATATTTTAATTTTTAAGCAATGTCATTAACAAGTAAGGTTCTATTGTGAAAAGGACTTTACTAATTTTAGCATTTAAAGTGATAAATCGCTGTCTCGCTCATACACACGAGATATATTCCATAAATACGACTGCTATCTTAGTCACACGCATCAGTTGTTATAATATGAATTATGAATACTCTGACATCCTTCATTCAAAGGTATTGGAGAATATACTGGAATCTGTACACTTTTTAAAAGATTTTCTTCTAAAGAAACAAAAAAGGAAACAGATGAATTGTCTAAAAAGGTATTCATATGAAATATCACATAACTATATTTCCCTTACTGTATTCCATGATGGTTCCAGTTATTTGACTAGTTTAAAATCAACACCATAATCTATTATCAAAATAAAAACCACTTCGTTTGTAATTCTTAATTTTTGAAAGCTGAGAAGTTTTAATCCATACATAATTCTGAGATTCGTGAGATACAGTTACTTCTAGCTATCAAAATATTAAATTTAAATTAGTTATTGTTTTTAATATAATAAATAAAAATTCACACAAAACGGAGAAAGCCAGAAAATAATATTTTCTATACATCTCTTCCATACATTTATATGAAGACCCGTAGGGGGAACTATAGATCTACTAAGTATCGTGTGCCTACAATAAACACAAGTCAATAAACAATATTCTAACGTGAAGACATTAATAATTACTATTGAGATTTCAATTGAATAATAGATAAATTACGCAATCATCTTTCGCAAAAACATTTAAAGATGGCATTTAATTTTAACGAAATCGTTAAAAAAAGCTATTAAAATTGAATTTGAAGGTCGTCAAGTCCAAATACTAATAACATTTTCAAGGTTACCTAAAAACTTCTTTGCTAAAATTGCTCTATAAATATTGCGATTAAATCTAATACTTATGATCAAGGTAATAAGTATCAGAATAGGTCATCAAAGTTTCCCGGCATTAAATTACTGCCATCATTAAATATTAGTTTATTTCTTTTAAATCGGAGTTATTCACTGCCTGTGCGTGCGTGCGTATCGATTTAACTTCAATTATTTAATTTTTAGGTTTTTAATTCTTATTCATTTATTAATAATTGTTCCAAAATGAAGCAATTTCATAAGCAATATTAATATGAAGAATTGGTGTTTTACAACCGAACCATATATTTAATTTTGATAACTATCATAGGTATGCACCTCGCAGCATTTTATACTCCAAAACGATTGATTTATATTGTGTATCTTATATTTTTATACAATTATTTTGCCATATTATCTTTGCTTATGCAGTTTTATATTATTTTTAGCGCTAAGGATAACGTCGAATCGATTTTTTTTTTTATATTTACCGATGCCGTCACATTTTCTGCTTAGATAGACAATTATACGCATTATAAGGCTTTTGGACACTTTTTCAGTAGTTGCTTTGTAAAGCTGTTGTTCATAAGTTATTTACATGTTATTTGGTTTATAAATATGTCGATTCATTGCGACCTATATCGTGTCTATGCAAGACAATATCATGAGCGAATTTGGTTATATTGTGATTGTACAAAATTGAACACGGTTACCTTAAACAGTATAAAGACGAGATTATTCTTGTGTAGTTAGACTTATTTAATACTAATTATCTCGCATATTTTGTCTGTTATATATTTAAATAGCTTGGGTGCATCCATAGATAGTCTTATTCAATCAGAGTACAAGGATCAGGGGTAAATAACGTTTTTAAATGAATTTCTGCACTCGCACTATATTTTACTGTCTTGTAATAAATTGCCAAAATTATTCTATATTGAACAAATTGGTCATGTTATAATGTTTAAGAGATTATACATAATTGATTAAATTTTTACCAATACACTAATAACTAAATTTTTGTATGGAGTGGACCGTCTGTTGTATACGTAGTATATTATTATTAGTCTGTGCTAATAATGTTAAGTACATATAAATCGCGAATTGCTGACTATCTTTAAATAAATTGTAAATTCAGTACCAATATTATATAGAATATTTTGGCAATTTATTCCCTTCGTGTTTTATCTATTTCAATACACACTAGCTAGTCCAGCACGGTTTGAAAATAGCCATTTTGTGTGTAAAAATTTGCCTGGATTCTTAATAATTGTAAATAAAAGTTGTGAGCTAAGCAATACACATCGGCAATATTAAATGATATTAGATTTAATTTTGTATACAAATAGAGATTTACGAAGCAATTTTTACATTGTCTTTTCAAAATTTCAGTTTTCTAGTCCTGTGCTAATATGTTGTGTGAATCAATTATTGGTTGTTATTATTGTATAAATTTATTTGAATACCTTCTGAAAGGCCTATTACGAATCGCGAAATAAGAGATTGTTGCCCTACATTGTGTTGGTTAAAATAATGTTTAAAGCACAATTCTTAAAAAAAATTTACAATGTCCACAATAAGAATAAAAACGTACTTTTGTCTAGTTCTAAATCATAAGCTAAGCTTCTATCTAAATGTATTTTTAATAACGGGACTTAATGTTCCTTTGTAAAAGCGGTAAAGCAGTAAACAAAATGATTACTATATACATTATAGAGTATGAAATACTCACAAACTAAAACTTAACTCGATTCTTCACTATGGATGGCCCGCAGTGCACAATTTCAATATATTACATTATAATATATAATATAAATTTATAAGCTTAATGTTGTTAAACAACATTGTATAAAAACATAGGAGTAACGACAAGTGATAGCAGCCGACGTGACTAGATACTATATTTATTGATACTGTACATTTTTGTGTTGAAAATAAATCATGTCAAAAGATATTATCTTGTTTTATTTTTCTTAAACCCTATGAATTATAATAAACATGTACTAGTATACCAAGTGAATGTGACATTTTTTGTGTAGGATTTCTGCTCAGCGAGGGCTTCTGAAGCTTAACCGGCCTTGCAATATTATAAAATATGCAAGGTATGATTATGATAGATTTTTGTTGCGCAGTTATTCTAAAACTACTGAAGGGATTTAGAAGATTTGGCAGTGTTCTGTGTTGTACAATATGTACCAGAATAACACAGTCAGAAATACTGGCTTTATGAATATTATTAGTTAATGCGCAGTAAACATTCTTTCCTTGCAGGTGTCACAATGATACACCTTTATCAGCGCTGTTTCTGTGCAGCATTTTGCTGAGGCTGTCCATTTGCCTTATTTAATTTTAAGAAGTGTAACGTTTTTGGCAATCAATTTCTTTTGTTTTTTTATTTACTGATCAGATCGGATTTTGAGTAGCTGTAGGGCGTCTAAACTATGTATAGTTACAAATGCAATGGAAAAAAATGATTCTAATTTATATGTGATCAGTTAACTTCGTTATAACTGTGTTACTAACCATCGATTCTAAAAGCGTTTCTAAAAGAAATCTAGTAGAAAAAAGTGTTAAAATCTATTAAAATGAATAAACATTAGAAAGGGTTTGAAATAAAAGAAAATAATAAAATGATGGTGTTTATTTGCATTTCCAAGTCAACTTTCCCAGCTAGAACTAAATAATTCATGTAATAATTCAAACATATCAATGACATTGTATTGGTAAAATGGTATGATCTAAGATAATAATAATTACATATTTAAAAAAAAATGCATTGATAAAAATCGAAGGAACACGAATTAATAAGTGCAAAAATGAAGTTAAAATATGCACACATGCTATGAACATAATATCTACAAGAACCAAAACTTATGTTTATTGTCATTAGTAAATAATCTGGTGTTGGCGATGAACAATGATGTTAAATATTACAAATTGCTACATTTCTAGCCCTTGCTCTATGCAATCTCTTTTCAAATCCAATAATTGTCCCAATATTATCAATATACTTTCTATAAATATTACGTAAAAAATTATCAAATTGTAACAGTTATTTCGGTACTTACTATATCAGCACTTAGTGAATTTACAAATTTTCAATCTCTTACTTTTTCTATATTTAATACTAGCTCCAGAACATAGCAAAAACTTATTACATAAACTATAAGACATTTGTTTATGTAAATCTATTTCAGTCTCAAAAAATAATCATGGTATATAATATATATTATTAAGTAGCTAAAACAATTATTAACATGAAATATATAATTATTTATTGCAATATTTCTTATATTTATAATCTTTAATGTAATGAAATATATTATGTTACATGACCAAACTCCAAAGGTATTTAAATGGTATATAACAATAGACTGGACATTGAAATACATTATCTCAAGCATAAACAACAGTTTTGAAAATCCTAGTTATTCTAATAAGATTGTAACATTCTTCACAAAAACGTGCCGAAAAGCACAGACACACAAAAATAAATGATATTTTCGTTTTTCTAATTAAAACTAGATGGTGTCACTCATAAGACCAAATCTGTATAAAAATTCCCTAATGGCCACTCTATAGTATATATTATTAAATCTCTTTGATAATAACTAATTCACAATTGCTCAAATATTTTTATAGTAACAATCTAGTTATGAGCTTGAAGAAATTTCTGTAGCATCTTGTTGAGTGATGATAACAAACTCCGTTTTGGTTCTTTTAGCAAATGCTAGACTTCTCCAAAGCTTGTGTGCATTGTTTCTTTAGCGTGCTTCTGCGCCTCAACCTGACCCGTGAGGAGCTTGTCACAGATTTGACATTTTAAAGTGAATTTATTCAAGTCCGTGAATTGTCTAGACGATTTTGCTTCTTTGGCAAGCTGTTCCGCTTCTTTGTAAATATCCATATCTTCAGCGGGGAACACAGTTTGGATTCCACCCTGTAAATAAGTTTTGTTTAAATATTATGAATTGTAAAATTTCTTTTTCATGCCTTATAAGAATACTCTGACAGCATTAGATACTTTCTATTGTAAAAATAGTTTTAAAAGTTTTAGTAATAAGTTTTTTTAGTCTATATTAATGTTCCCTTAACCCATTGAGCCCCGAGCGGCCCGATCCGACCACGACACAATAGATTTTCTATTATGTCTGTGATTCCGGGGCCTGAGTTATTAAATTATAATGCACTTTCCTAACTAATAATAGTTATGAATACTCACATCAGATTGCTCCAAATATAAAGGATCATAGTGCACCCCATCAAACAATAAAAATACTCTCTGTCCATAATTCTTGTCTTCTCCAAATCTATTGATGATTGCATTTAATGTGTCTACAACAGCCATTTCCAAGCCATAAAATCTAGATAAAATTGCTACCTGGAATAACAGAACATTTGAGCCATCAATTAATTATTTAAATCAAATATTTGAAGTCTTAAATCTTGGTAAAACCATCATGGAAGCATATTATCATGTATCATTTTTGTTCTTTAATTATGAACAAACAGAGAACACAATTAGATACTATTATTATACAAGTGAAAGTATGTCTGTCTGTCCGTCTGCAGATATTTAGCTTTCACTGGGTACAGCTGGTCAATAAAAGCTGGAGGCAATTGATTAGTTTTAATATTTACTATGGAAAAAAAACAGGGGCCTCCAATTTTTCATGCAATAAATCTAGTAGGCCATGCCTATAAAACAAACTTCACCTCAATAGCTCCTCCCCAAGAACTTGGCTGCTGAATCCATGCACAGTACTCAGCGTTGGGCTTTCCTAGCATTGCCTCATTGTATGTCTCATGGTCACTAGCCACTTCCATCGCTATGATTTGTCGCATGAGAGTGTGAACTGTCGTATCTACATTGCCGTTTAACACAAACCCTGTGTAAACATATTGATAATTGAATTCACATTGAAATAAAATGTGTAGAGTTAATAGCATGTTAGAGCAAATTTATTTTTTATTGTATATAATAAAACTGAATGACACAAGCTTACATTTAGTATCAGACAATTAATAATTGATATTAAATAAAAGTTTATAAATTACCTATACTAGTAAAAAGGCAAGAATTATCTGAAGGAACAACTTTCTTCATTAAAATGCCAGGCCTACAAGGAGTCTGGTCTTCATGGGACACAATTCCGTTCTCAATTGGTTTATCTTTACTAGCTTGAGGCACACTCTCTCCAACAGATACAGATTTCTCTTCTATAATTAATGTTTCACCGGTTTTCAATCCTATTTCACACAATTTTTTGTCATTGTTACTAATGTCCAGAGGTTTAGGCGGATAGCCTAGTAAAACGCTTATATTCTCACAGCTTACATCTGTAAGACTAGATAGAAACATTTTTAGTTCACCCACGGTACTATCAGAGGTCAAGTCTTTTAATATCTGCTGGCCGTTTTTACTTTTTACTTTAATAGCTAACGATGCCATTTCTGAAAGACAACTAGCACAACGACGTTTAATTAAACTAATTGAAGTGTTTAGGTTTGTTAAATAGTTATTAGCAAAGTAGTATTTTAATAAATAAATAACATAACGTTACGTAGGTAGACGTTTGACTTTTTTGGCTGAGGTTGACAACAACTGTCAAGTGTCATCATAAACTAAGAAGTTTCATGTGGTTTCATTCAAATGAGAAGTTAGTGGATAAATCTAGGATGAATCTAAAAATCAGCAAATGGTAGTTTTAATTATGTATTAATAGTATTATACAAAATTGGAGATATTATATTTTCATTAAGTATTGTAATTTAATTGTTGAAAATTTGCCATTTTTATTAATAGTAACATTAACTGAATAAAGTTCGCCACAAAAAAAGTCTCGCACACGCGGTGCTCTTGGCGCCCAAAATAATATTGCCAGTATTATTTAATCGAAACAAATGAAATTTGGACAAGTGCAGGCTAACTGCGTTATAAAGTGGTTATAAACAACCGACTTCAAACTTGCACTTTGACAAAAATGCTCATAAAATAAAAACTACTTGGTCTATCCGAATAAAATTTTTATGGGACCAATTCGACACCATCCCAAAAAAAAAGAATCACGTAAATCGGTTCAGAAACCTCGGAGTAATCGGTGTACATACATAAAAAAAAACATACCGGCCGAATTGATAACCTCCTCCTTTTTTTTGAAGTCGGTTAAAATAGGTTTTTTTTTATCAGAAGGGTTTTAGAAAACACAACTTCACTATTTGTCTTGATTCTATAATCACGCTTCATATTAATCGCAATCGTTAAAAATAAATAAATTCTCATTAAAATTAATTTTAAAATAATTATCCAATGCATTTAATTAGGTATGTTTGTTTTAAAAATATTTTATAATATGGAGAAAAATCCTAACTAAATCGCAATGACTAATCGTAAATCGTAATCCCATAAAATATTTTACTGTTTAAAATAGATATTATATTATGAAAAATGAAAATAACACTGTCTGCAGCCTCTTCCGGGCCTATACAACTGAACCGATTTGAATGAAATTTGGTACAAAGATAGTTTGAGACCGAAGAAAGGAGAGGACAAAGGATAGGTAACTAGCTCATTTTAAGGTTTTCTCATTGAGCTATTATTGGTTTTCTACGAGCACGTACTATATTAAGTTATCTATCACGCATGGTTGATTTGTTGTGTGTGAAATTTGAATTGTAGGTAGCTATAATATGCACAGTTTTTACAACACGGTTAATGGTTAAAACCAAAAAATGAAAGGTAGGTAGTTAAAATGAAAAACGCTCTCCTTTTGCATTGTTTAATACAAACTATATAACATTATACATATACAATATTATACATACACATATTGTATTTTTTTCGTAAAATACCTACTGTCCCTTAATAAGTAGGTAACTTTTGGCACTGAACAATAACGTTAGGCATGACAATTTTATGTTAAAAAATTAATCTTGCATACAACATTCAAACACTACTTGCTACGTTTTCTCGTAAAAATATAGTAACCGTCTACATGAAATTGTATAAATTGTGTTCGTACACATTGAGATAATAGTACTATGTAGGTATCTCTCAATGTTCGTACCTACATAATAATAATATATTATCCTTATATTATATTATTTTAATCCTTAACTATATGGCCAAGATTATCAGGATGTAGTACCTAATGACGTTGGCGGTTGATTGTTTTTTTTTAAATAATGTTAAAAAATTAAATTAGTTTAAAGTTAAATATCACTATGATCATTATTACGAAATTATCTTGACCATGTTCAATTTAGATTATTAATAAACTACAAATTACAATCTAAACTCCATACTTAAATAGTTAATAATTAATGTAATTACTAATAATAATATGTATTGTCTCATTATCGTTTCTAGATTTTGCTTTAATATTACAGCATCTAGGAACAATTTTTTTAATATCAAGATTCTTATATTTAAAAAGAATTGTACGTACCTACTTTTAATAATTATTGTAAAAATTTAAAGATAACTGCGTTAAAAACAACCGACTTCAATCTTGCACTTGCAAAAATGCCCATAAAATAAAAACTACTGGACCTATCCGAATAAATTTTTTATGGGATCAATTCGACACCATCCCGCATCGAACAAAAAAGAATCACGTAAATCGGTTCAGAAACCTCGGAGTAATCGGTGTACATACATAAAAAAAAAAACATACCAGCCGAATTGATAACCTCCTCCTTTTTTTGAAGTCGGTTAAAAAAACTTAGACAAATAAATTATTTAAAAATGTTTTGATCCATCTGAGATTCTTGAAATGACTAAGTACAAATAAAAAAATGCCTAAATTATAATATAATGTAAAATATTCTTATGTAATATTCTTTGGTTTGAACAATAACTTATAAAAAATCTATAGAAACATTAGAACTACTCAAAATATTGTCTTTCCTAATTATTGAACTTCTAAGATGAGTATTTTGGTAACTGATGGGTTTTACTAAAACTAAGTACCTAATGTATATCTAAAACTAACTTATATACAATTAAATTCAGTCAAAAAAATAATAATAGTACAATAAAGTGTCCTGCCTAATAAATAGTTAAGTAAATTGTACTTGCGTAAAATGCGATTTATTATTTGAATTATTTAATTCATTCAAAGTATTTTTTTTAAGAAGTTAAAAAGCATCTTCCGCTTTTAAGTTGCTACAGGCACGATCCTTTCTAACATACTTATTGAAATTAAATTTTACCGCCTTTAAATTTAATTCAAATTGTATGATGGTAATGATACATAGTGCCTTTGATTTTACAGTTCAATTCTTTTGCAGCTTTTTATAAGATGTTAAAATATGTATTTTCCGTTTTATTGTGAAGGTAGATATTATCTGCTTATTGTTTTGGCAGCAACGAAGCCTTTCTATAATTAAAAATAAATACCTAAAGAGGAGTGGTGGTAATAGTCAGTAGGTAAAGAGATTTGGCAGCGTTCATTTAAATAACTTAAACTGTGGTTTAATTATTATCTGCGAGTCTCAAACACACGTTCTTAAAAATACAATAAACAAAAATGTCAGCAGTACTCATAACTTCCATGTATAACAAAAGTTGCGAATGACAGCTTACGCATACATATTAATTTGATGTTAAATCACAGAATACGTCATAATAGTAGCTAAACGCTACAGAACGGACACTCTCCGCCTCACGCCAAAATTAAACACTTACCTCACCCCGCACGATCAGACATGTTATGGTACCCATTTCCCCGCAAGGACGATACCAACGACGTCTTTAGACGAAATGCAACGAAGATTGACAACATTAATCAAATTGACTTAAAGCAATTTTATTATTTTGGATTTGTGATTATCGTTTTTCGTAGAAAATGGTTAGATATTGTGCTGTTTACGGATGTATTTCATCAGAAAAACGCGATTTTTTTTTTACGCTAGTCACAAATGTGCCAACCATAAAGAGTTTACACACACATTTGCAGTCTCTACAGTGTGACTGTCAAAACTATAATTTTGTATGGAGTGTCCGGGGTGTGGTTAAATGCCCAGTAGGCACTCGAAGAGTAAATCGATCAAAAAGGCGCATTAAAATGGACCGTTAAACACAGACTTGCGAGTTTTGGTGTTGCGATGCGGGCGCCTGTGCTTGGGATGCCTTATAGGCCACCGTCACGTGGGTCGTCTTACGAATCTGGAGGTGGGAGCCCGTAATCCTCTCCTCCCAACCACTAATGGGGGCATCTCTTCATCCTCTTCTTCATCCTCATCCTCGCCACCCTCAGAACTGTCCTCCTTGCTCCAGACGTCTGGTTTAACCGCTTGGTATGACGCAGAGAATCCTTTGAACACAATGGTGTCGTCGGTACGGAATTTGACTAGAAGCGCTTCACTTGTTGACACGATTTCTGGTGGCATCTACAAGATAACATCTATTAAGACTAATTCTTAAAACATAGGTAAGTACTTAAAAGTGCATCTTATCTGAATAGTATTCTATTTCCTACATTTGTTATCCTACGTATTCATAATATTTAATAGACAAATATTTTAAATTACTTACTAATACTTATTACCCACAAAATATTAAAAGTGGTAGTAAGAGTTTAAAATATTACTATACCTTTGTACCGCAATACGTTCCATAGCATCCCCCACTTCCTTCCAATCCACCAAAGACTTGTACGAAATCATATCCACAATTCGTCTCCGGTTCCAGCTCAAAGGTAAGGAAGGTGAGTCTCACGAAATGGCCGACGGGAGCAACAATACTCCAATCACAGTTGGCTCTCGACTCGTACGAATCGTGCCCGTATCGGGCGTGTGAGTAGAGATGCTTTACAGATTCCGTTGCTGTCAGGTAGCCGCCGCAAGCTGTTCAAGTTAAAATTAAAGATGTACTTTGAATCCATACTTAATATTATAAATGCGAAAGTAACTCTGTCTGTCTATCTGTTACTCAATGACGCCTTAACTACTGAACCAATTTTAATGAAATTTGGTATAGAGATATTTTGATACCCGAGAAAGGACATAGGATAGGTTTTACCCGGAAATCCCACGGGAACGGGAACTATGCGGGTTTTCCTTTGACTGCGCGGGCGATGCCGCGGGTGGAAAGCTTAGTACACTATAAATATGACACGAAAGTAGACAATTTCTTTACCTATTCAAAATGTTGATAAATTAATATCTAAGTGTCATATACAGTTTCAAACATAATGAGACCAATTGACCCCTTATCATATTATTTTGATTAACAACAATACTACACATATACTACACGTATACTACACGTTACACATATACTACACGTTGATTAACACGATTATGAGCGAAACTTATCTTACCAGTAGAATAAGTAGCAAGGAAGCCCTTCCTTTGTACGGATGCATCAGACTTGAACACGACATACATTTGATTCTGCGAAGCTACTACGGGATGCGGTAACTTGCTTCCACAGAACCTGCCCAGTGTCTTCTCATCAGCTGACGCACCATCGTATATTGTAACATGATCGTATGTACATTCCTAGAAGAATTGACTTTTGTTAAATATGTGACTTACAATTTATAATAGGTAAATAATTTTAAGAACTGTAAACATTTGGATCGATCTCGCTCCATTTTTATGTGTTGCTCTGCTCCATGGAATCAGCGTGATAGATTTATGAAATTTTATAGGTTAAAATATTTTTATTCTCCTAAGTTAGCGTTTAGCTACTATTATGTATTCTGTGCCTAAGTGTAAAGTTATAGGTAATTGACAGAAGAACGTTTGGCAGATCAGTTATTACTTTAAAGGTTCTTAAGAATTATTTCGTTAACATACAGAATAGGTTTTTACCTGATGCGGCTCAAGTTCAAAGACATTGAAGATAAGCTTAATTCTATGTCCGGGCGTGGTGGAGAACTGCCACACGCAATCTTTTCGCGATGGATACGAGTCGGGATAATTCGGACTGAAACAATATATGTATTTCCGTTTTGCTTACAACTAATCAGTGTAAATTTGAAGATGTTGAAGATGCTACATTATACAACACTGGCTAAGACAAATGACATTATTTTATGCACAGAATAAGGCACCACATAACAATAATCCATATAAAAGATAATTCGTACCTTGTCAAAATAATATGTGATAAGAGTTTCTTACCTAAAAATAGTTCCATGCGGATGCGTAATATCATGCTTGCATCCACCCTCCTTACAGTCATGTTTGTTGGGATGCAACGTGAAGCCGCTGTGACACGCGCACTCATACCCACCGAGGGTGTTGTGGCACTCGTGCTGGCAACCACCGTTGTTCACTGAACACTCGTCTACGTCTATGTAGTATGCTGCTGCGAAGCCCGAGTGGTGGACTGATGTGTCTGATGTGAACTGGACGAATTTGTATATTATTATTATTTAACGTGTCTTATTTCGTATGTTACAACTACGTTAACAAATTTTTACTTTGAATTCTTATCATTTAAATGTATCTTAAAGTCTTTGATAAAAGTTGTTTGAATAAAAAAAAAAAGAAAAGAACAACTTCATGCAAGAGCCAGGGAATACCATGTTGACAACCTAAAGCTCGAATCATTAACTACCAAGGTACACGTCTGTACGTATTTATGCCGTATTTATACCATTACTGTTAATGGACAGGATAACTTACCTGTACACGTAACACAGATCCATCTGAAGTTACAGGTGGAGGTAAAGCAGTTCCACAGAAAGCTCCGTGTCGCCGCAACACATCAGCGCCGAGCCTCGAGTGAACTGTCACACTGTCGTATTCACATTCCTGTTAAATGAAGTAAATATAAGTAGCATATATACCTGAAGAGCAGATTTTTAGTCCATGCAATGCCTTATTGCTACAGGTGTTAGGTGTTTCCCGTAAATATGAGTCTCTTCTATGGTGCCTTATAATAATTAATAATAATGTACTTTTAACTTTATAATAGGTAGGTACTGCTTAAAAATAGTCATACAAAAAAATAAAACAATAATTGATTAATTAAATTACTGTAACAATTGATCTGTCTGTCTGTATCACCTGTTTACCTGACAGTTGTTTCCACTACAATGAAATTAAATCTTATATATCTACTTTTATACCGAATTCTATTGACAGTTTAAATTGCATCAATATTAGGAATTACCTAGCGGCCCACATGTCATCAAAATTGCTGTCTTCCTACTAATTTAGATCTGGCCTTGTTTCGATATTATTCGTAGTACGCGTACTTAAATCACCTCGCAAATGTTCCGACATCTATATTGCTATGATCTCAGACTAACTGCATACTTCAGTAGACTTATAATAGCTTCATTTATTCTACAGTGATGATCTAAAGGATTCATCCTGATAAAAAGTCTAAGTCTAGTTAGATAAGACAGTTTTTTGATCAGTTTCTCTTTATATTCTTAGTAAGTTAAATTTTTACTTAAGTTGAACCATTGAGTATGGATAGGATTTCTAAATGATATGCAACTCAAGCTATTCATTACAAGCAGAAGGAAGATAATATTTTCCCTAATTATTCATCTAATTACAAAAAACTACGTTAATGCGTTTATATTCAATCTTTATTCGGCTTGTTTGGTGAATTTTATCCTAATAATGAAACTTTTAGATAAGGATTCAATTATAAAGAAGTAGATATTTACCTGATGATACATATTATTGCTGCCTTCTAAATCGAAGTGTGTAAAGTTAAGGGTAATACGGTGTTGTGGTGGTGCAACTATCTCCCAAAGACAGTTCTTAGAAGGCGGGTACAGGTCCGGGAAAGATGGAGAGGTGATTGTACCATTTGGCGCGTAGAGCACACCTCCGCATGCGTCTGAAATAAAATTGCATAGGAATTTAGGACATACTAATGAATAAATCGTTATACCAAAATGATAATAATTTGATATCGTGGTACATATTATAAAGCTATATTCATACTTATAAAGATAATCGTCGTAAATATCACTAATTTTGTACGTGATACAATACTAAACTCTACCGTCATTACCATAGTTTAATTTAAATTTTTTGATATTTTTTAATAATGGTCCTTGTGTTGTTTGAAAATTACTATTGATAATTAATAACTACTAGATAACTAGTAAGATACAGAAAATAAAATTTTTGCAAAAATGTTCTAAAAATATTCAGTTTCAATTTGCAGCGCTTATCATAATCGGACGTTCGACGAAAAACATAAATCTCGCTTGATCGCTATAACAATATTGCGAGCATTACACTTCATTCCCTGAGTAGATACCTCGAGTTCTAGTGATATTATACATTTTAATTAATCTGTCTCTTTTATTTCTTCCTTTGTATGTTTTGTGTAGCGGAAACTAGCTACACTATAATAGCTATACTATCCTACACGGTTTGACAGAATATTCGGTACTACTTTCATAGGAAATTCATAACCCAGGGCCCTTTCCCCACATTAAAATCTACATAAACATCACCTACGTAACTAATATCTTATTTTCCATCAGAGTGCATTTCGTAGCCGATTTCGCAAGGATACTCGTAACCACCTAGACTGTTGACGCGTTCCGTAACAAAGAAATGTACTTTCAGTCGTACTCGTAGCCGCCTAGTATGTTGACCCAGAATTCACTACAAACTGTAACCAGTGACGATCAACCTGTAAAAACAACCATATCTTAACCATATCTTACTTTCATATTTCTTCCCATCGGAGTGCAGTTCGTAGCCGACATCACAAGCGCACTCGTAGCCGCCCAGACTTTTGATACAGGATCACAACAAAGAAAAAACTGTGACAACATCATGTACGTAGCTAAACAATATCTTACTTTCACATTTCTTCCCATCATAGTGTTGAACGCCCCTCGTAGCCGCCCAGCAGTTGACGCGTGATAAACATCATGTACGTCGTAACTAAAGAATTACTTACTTTCACACTTCTTCCCATCAGAGTGCAGTTCGTAGCCGATATCACACGCGCACTCGTAGCCGCCTAGCGTGTTGACGCAAGAATGGCTACACCCATGGTCGATGGACGCACACTCGTCGAACTCCTTCATGAAAGTGGCAGAGAAACCCGCTTTCTGCACTGAACTATCTGATTCGAATATTACGAGCAGCTTGTTTGATGTTGATCTAAAATAATCGATATTGAACAGTTAATATTCCACAGTTTTTTTATTTATTTATTACATCAAAATATCATCATGAAAAAAATTAGTACTTAACTTAATACGGAAGTTAATAAGTATTTTTGTTTACTACAAATAATCAATTATTAATAATTTATGTATGTTACTAGATAAGAGTCTTTACATTGCAATACAGACACAGTTAACGAACGAATTTAAGATCAAGCATAGGCAAATTCAAAACGTTTTAATAATCATAATCGAACATTCCTACAAAGACTATAAATATTGATGTCTGGTGGTGGTGGATTAATAAAATACCTGATATCTGGTGGAATCTTGTGTCCACAGAACATGCCGATGAGCGGGCTGTCCATCGAGTCTCCATCTCTCACTTTAACTTTATCATAGTTACACAGGTCGTGGTTTTCCACCTCGAATGAATGGAACCGCAATGCTACTTGGTAATCCTAATTAGAAGAAACAAATATTAAGTATTAAAAATTGTAGTCTAAATAGATAAAAATATATCGGTATTAATTTATCAATTTTGTAATGTATTGTAGTTGGATTGAATTATAGAACCTTCCCTTTTATTTAATTGCTTATTTAATGATTAAAATAAATTTAGTATCGGTAAAATTCAATAGAAGTATCTATACAAATAAATGGACCTACTTATTTCAATAGAGTTGTCGGGTCGGACTTTAAAAATAAGCTGGTCTACTCCTACTTCAATAAAAGAATTGTTCCTTATATTAGGTGAGTCGAAATTAATTAAATAATGGAAGATAATTATTTACCTGTGGCACAGTTAATTTCCATACGCATAGCTTATTGGGTTGATAATCGTCGGGATAGTTGGGTGACTCCAAATGACCGCTGCTATCTACTTCTATATTTCCGCCGCACACCGCTGTACAAAATAAATTAAATTTTAAACACATTCTGTTAGGATATGCGAGTAAGATTTAAATAGATATTTTTATTCCTTTTAGATACTCTCAAGCATTTGTTCATGAATCAAATTCTATAATTTATTTCTTTTACTTCTTTATAAGAATAAATAAAAATTAATGTCTTTTCCATGAAATAATAACAGAAAGTAGGACGTATATTTTTTATTATGCTGAGAGATGTAAATAATTTATAAGCTTGAGGAAAATGCGCATTAAGTTCATCCGAAAGGTGAGATTTCTTGGAAAATAATTCGATTTGAAAGTGTGAAAAATTGTGTATGACGTAAGAAAAATAGATTTTATTACAATATTTTTTTAAACATTTGCATGAAATGCTGTAAATGTAAACTAGCTTTATTTTAGTTCAAGTCATCATAAGATAAACATAATATCTAAATTTGCTAAAATAAAATAACGTAAATCATTAGGATTTGCATGGAATACATTTAAAACAATAAATCTAAACTACAAATTCTATCAATTCATACTATCCAACCCACCTTCATAATAAGCCCTAAATCCGCGATGCGGTTTGGGTCTCAAGCCGGGATGATATACAACGGTCAGTCTGGATCCCGTGGACCTCATCATGGGCCCCTTGCCTGAACCGCAAATCCTGCCAAGCACTGGTGCGTTGGGCATGTACCCGTCCAACACTTCTACCCACTCGGAACGGCATTCGTCTGACTTGTGGATGTCTATCTCTGGAAATAGATTTAGAGTTAATTCTACGCCTATTGGGACAAAGCTTCGCTTCCATTGTGTTAGACTAGTTCATGTCACAATACATATTGTGAAAAAACACTGATCACTGATCGCGTATATGAAAAATTATGAAAAAGCAATTAGATAACAATCGCTCATTTACCTCTACTTTTACATTATCTATGACGTGATTTCGCGTCCTTTTACAAGACACGCAATACAAGAATATACGAATAATTTCCCTAAAAGAAAAATGTGTACAAATATTTCACAAAAATGTACAAAGAAAAAAACAATCAAAATATGGTTTCGTAAACGACCACAATGTTCTTTAAATTGTATTTCTAAACCTTCATCTAAATGAATTCTAAGATAAACCTAAACCAGCACGTGCAGATGAAATCCCGTGTGTTGGAAACTCGCATTAGATAGAGTGCCTTTTATTTTCCCAGCCTCGGAACCCATCGAAATCACTTATACAGTGTGTAAAGGGGAAAAACACGTTGAACCTATAATAAATCGATTAATAGGAACATTTATTTAAAACGATGATATATTAAAGGACTATAATAAAAAGATTGGAATCCGAATATATCAGTGACAGTAATTTCGCAATCATTGGATAAATTATATAATTACACGAGCTGTAAAAGGTTCGTCGAAGAAATTAGGAGCGCAGCTCTAAACATCAATTTATTGTGGTCCAGCCTTCATTATCCCTTTTAATATGGGTTATATGGAAACATAAATGTATAAATTATTTCCATTAGTATTAAATGTGGGGTATAAATTTCATTATTTCAAAGCGATTTTATTAGGGTAATTTTCAATGAAAAAGGTACTTCTAATAGATAGCTCTGTTATTACAGCTCCGCAATCATTTGGAGATTTTTATTGCATATTAAATGAATTGTTTTTATCGCCTGTCTTTTTAACATTTACGATTTAACCTGGCCTGGCTTTAAATAGATGTCTGATAATACCTAAATTATTTCCTGGTTTCAATAGAGAAAACTTTTTTACGTGGTTAATTAAATACCTGAATTACCCATTGATTATTTTGAGTTATTCTAATAGAACAGCCCTGCTTATTAAATTAACGAGGCAGTCGCAATACTTATCAAACTGACACATTCTTTGCCTCAATTTGTAACTCAAATCCAAGTTCTCTTTCAAGAGGTTTCATTACATAGCTCGATGAAAGCTGTCTCATTGTGTTACGCATACAATAAATGTTGCGAAGCCCCAGAATGGTTTCGTACCGTACCGTCTTCTCGATAAAGGAATTTAGAACAATATACGTGTTTTATAGAGAATTATTTACTACCTATGGTTGAAATTATTGTTGTCGGAATTGAGAGATGTGATATTGTGTTCGTATAAATATGAATTGGTTAATTGTATCTGATATGTAAGGAAGAGAAACCAATAAATAAATGTATCCATAACGATCGTAGCCTTCGCCTAACTTGAACTACGATAATGTTTTTAGATGCAATTAAATTTGGAAATTAAAGTTCCTTTAGGAAGTAAAAAATTAAAGTAGCTCTTATATTAAACTACTCTTGCGAAAAAAATTAACATATAAGATAAGGATTATCAATCATCTCAACTAGCAGGAATATCATCAACTCAACAAATTACGAATAGCATTAGTTCAAGAATCGTTTCAATCTATCTCCAGATAAAGTTATAAAGAGATATCTATTAATCTTTAAATACGGACTTTATATCGGTACGCATCAGCAGAATAAAAGTGGTGCTCAGTAACATTGAAGAGGTACTTTGCACAAAATTAGGGTGGCCCTTACAGCCTCCGGCGAGCCCCGTAACGCTTATGGCCTTTACAATCCCCTGACCCTGTTAAAATGTTTAATAAAAGTTTAGTATAGATCCGATTTAAATGGATACGGACTCTTTGTCACCTTCTTGCAGGTAATCTCTGATTATGTTGGAAAGGTAACTGTGATTATTTTTTATTGGATTTTTGTTAAAGAATTCTCGTAGATTGTAGAGTATGATATATTTATTTTTTTAATTGAATATTTGAAAATGTCTTTCTTTAACTAAACCAATTGAAATTTATTTTCAATTTATTATATGTATTGATTAAAGAACCTTTTATTAATATCGAAGTTTGTAATAGGTACAAAATTATTTTAAGAATCGAAGTTTCTGATAAAATCAGCTCATATTTACTGACCTAAGCCTTCAATATTATAAAATATATGTTATATGAATATATTTTTTCATACAGTCATTAGGAGTTCATATCCTGCGATGATGGTGCAAAACTTTGTAACATTAACCTAAATGACTAGGTTAATAAGTTATATTTGAGTCTGTATCATTGTTAACTTGTTAAAGTATTAGAAGTTATTAATTCGGGTAAGTCGCTTACAATGTAATTAAATTCCTTGATTGCTAGAGATACGGGACTCATTCATTAACTTGTCGTATTGAGTCTAGTTTAAATTAATCCTGTTTAGGGATTTGCAAAATTTCGCGTTCAGAATATCGCTTATTGATTATTATCGATAGGCATAATAATTTTCATTCCTTCAACTTGTTCTTCCTACTGTTAGGAATTATTTTCTAATCCAAGGGAAAATACGAAAACATTAATTATTTTTTCTTCAAGTGCAAAATTCCCAATTCGGTGGTCTTTAAAAATGTTTACCGTGATATTATATTATTTACATTTTAGTCAAATTTAGAAAACACATTGATGTTTCATCTCTTAATCATATCTCAATCGATTCAAGAATTTATCTATTAAATACACATTAGCTGGACAGAACTATTTTAATGGTACATATTTATAACATTAGCAAGGATGTAACAATTTATTACCACCGTATTGTATAATATGAGCTCGCTTGTTCTCCTTAACAAAAGACGAAGGAATGTTTAGATTAAGTTAGCTCAGGAATTTCTTTACAACTTGCTAACCAAACTTTAAAGTAAGCCCATTAATGTGTTGTGCTTGAGATATTCCGGATTCTTTGGATTTTTGTTTATATGTATATCACAGCAGATAGCGCCATTTTCATACAAAAAAGAAACTTCGGGGTTTCATTTTTTAGAACTAAAAAAGACTTCGGACGTCAATTGTATGCACTACCAGCATAACTACCATACCACTAACAGCATACACTGCAAAAGTATTCGACGTCCTTTTTCAGCATTTGTAATAATATTATAGAGTCATAATAATTGAGAGAGGTTCCTGAGCCTCGTCGATAAACTCATCGATAAGTTATCCCGACCATAGCAAAAGGCTAGGAGTGGTTCTTGTATCACAAAGTTTATAAATCTATCTCTAAATATTACCTGTAATATTAAGTACGACTCGCTCTCCGTGTGTAGCAACTATCCGCCACTCGCAGGTCTCAGCGGTGGCTGGCGGGGTCTCTGTTCCCCACCCGGGTGAGTTGAACCATCCCGAGTTGCCGAGGATTGTTTTGCCGCATTCTGTTCAAAAAATGTGTTGTTTTAAGCGAATGGATTTTTAAATGTGTGTTAGACGTATGTTATTTGGCTGCTTCTACACGATGATTTAATGGTGGGATGATTTGCTTCTAATTGAAAACATTGTATCACCATCAAGATGAAATATAACATGTTTAACTCCTATTCAAACGAATGAACCAGTTTTAACATAAGCTTTAAGTTGAAATCGGAAATGCTATGTTTATAATGTAACGTTTAAGAAAACAGTGTTTAGATATACAGTAAATAACAATGCGTCATCATATTGAAACCATACATGGTTACGAGGTCATTATCAAACTTACTTGCACACTTATAGAGTAGATTCGTTTGGGCAATATCACTAGCGCTCAGGCGCACTCTTTGCCCGATCTCTGGCCGTTTCTTCCCGTGCACTTCTAGGGGCAGAATTGTGTCCAAGTACGTGCCCTTGCTGAAGGTGTTCCTTGCGTAGTGCATGATGGAATCATAGTCGTACGTCTGCCCAAGCGAGTTCACTTCTTCTTCGGTTAATTTGTTGAAATTGTACTCTTGACCTGGATACATGTAAGTAGTTAAATAGTTTTTGGTACATAATTTATTTCATTGTTTTGACAATAATTAAAGAGGATTTTAATTCTTGCCAATAAAACGAAAGTAAAACAGAATTTGAATAATTTTTAAACGTTATAAAATCCATACTAATATTATAAATGCGAAAGTAACTCTGTATGTCTGTCTGTTACTCAATCACGCCTTAACTACCTACTGAACCAATTTGTATGAAATTTGGTTTAGAGATATTTTGATACCCGAGAAAGGACATAGGCTACTTTTTACCCCGGGACATAGGACAGGTTTTATCACGGAAATCCCACGGGAACGGGAACTATGCGGGTTTTTCTTTGACTGCGCGGGCGAAGCCTGGTATAAAATAAAAATAATCCATAATTTGATACTATTATCCCTAATGTTATACTGTGCTTTTATTTGATTAAGCTTTAAGGTACTGTGAAATATATTCCAGTCGGCTGTAAAAAAACAAAAATAAGATGTGATTTGAAGTTATTCTCGGTGAAGCTATATTCTCAACGTAATCGTAATATTTTGTCTTATAAAAAGATATAGGTAATTAAAATTCCAGAGATAACTTGCAAAGTAAGTAGTTATGTGAATCATGAAACGATAATATCAGTAGGTATTATTAAAATTCCTTGACAATATTCTTTTTCATTTTGTCAACATGAGATACAGCGGGAATATACCTAAGATATAATAATTATGTCATATTATTATCTTATTGCGTAACAATTTTGAACCCAATTATTCGTTAATGAGAAGTTCCTCAGAGATGGGATGTAGGGAATATAGGTAAACACAAACATTCATGCGGTAAATACCTACTGTATATTAGGAATGCACTATGACAAATAAACGACGCATTATTGCAGTAGTACTGGTAACAACAATATATTCACAACAGACTCTCATTTATAAGAAAATTAGATGAAGATTAAAGGATACCTCCGAAAAGTGACGTTACTTATCATCATCATCATCATCATCATCAGCCCATATACGTTCCCACTGCTGGGACACGGGCCTCCTATGAGGGTACAGGCCATAATCCACCGCGCTGGCCAAGTGCGTGTTGGCGGATGACACATGTCGTCGAACTTTTTAATTCTTCGACATGTCGGTTTCCTCACGATGTTTTCCTTCACCGTTCGAGCAGTGGTGATGTTACAACATGCGCAGATAAATTGAAAAATCAATTTAATTCCTGCGCGCTCGCCTGGTCTCGAACCCCGGACTTATCGATTCGAAGTCCGAGGTCTCACCACTGAGCCACCACTGCTCATAACGTTACTTATGTTGGCGGGAAAATATATCGTCATTGGCAAGTGAAAATTATGACGTCACTGACATAATATTATGCTGATCTGCACATTTCAGCTCAACAAGTTGAGACGATGACAAAACAAGTAGATATCTAATTATCTCACCTACGATACAAATTAAACAAGGTAAGCAGTATATTCAAACAGTGTAAGCAATTTCATAACTGTTTGTTTTGTCTAATTGAACAAATTTAATCGGTAGTTGTAACAGAAAAATCTTTCTCTAAATTTCATTACAGTGACAAATTCTATTCAAAAAGGCCTGAGGCCTAATTCCACAGCGGAAGAAATCCAGGATGATAAATAATTTCAAAATCCACAATAGGTAATATAATATTGATGTTTAAAGTTCAAAATACCTACATGTCTATTATATTATGGAAGCAACATTTCGTAACAAATCAGTGGGCTATACACCTCAAACACGTTTTGAAAGTCGGTCACGATCAGAGGGGCACATTGAAGAGTATTATAATACACAGGAAGAGATCCTGTTCCCTTCCTGAGGTAACTTTTGATTGCAACGTGAAGGTGATATCTGTGTCTATGTTATATTGCATAAGTTTAATATTTTTACTCGACATCGAAGTACTATCTTTATAGTACGGGAGCTAGCAACGTTTAAAAAAAAGTCATTTTAGTATAGTTGGGTTTTTGATATACTGTTTCTCTTGCTATTTCGGTTAGAGTCCGGGCTGTCTGGCTGGCCGCAGTGGTTGCGTTTATTAGTGCGCATCTTATCTGCACAGGAAAATATCCCTAATTTAAAGTCATTTTTTAACGCGTAATTTTTAATCTTTAGATAGATCCATCAGACATAATTTTTTTATTGCAAGACGTTTTTTTCGTTGTAAAATAGGTGCCATACGCAATTTTTATTTCAAAATAACTAAAATGTCATCGAAATAAGTGAAATTACATCAACATGAGTCCGCTTAAAAGGTAAGTAATAACTTTATTATTTATATTATATTATCCTTTTTTAATACTTATATTGAATAATTAGTAAACTAATATTTTTAATAGATGGTTTCATATTTATTACACTTTTGGGTATAAATATGAATTTGATGATATTTGTATTTTCTAGTGTTTGATTTTACGCGAGTATTATACATTTTGAAATTAAAGACTTGGGAAAATAATACAATGAATAAATCGCGTTTAAAATCCGTTAAAAAGTCTTTAATTTCTTGATGATATTTGGTTTTTATCAAGTTTACATTAACGTCCTATTTGAGGTTCGTTGGGAAAAAGGAGGCGATATGGTAGATTGTTGCAAAAAAACTCTAAATAGTAAAATGAATATTATATATAGTATAAGTAACACAGTGATTACTTATCCTTCACTGGGACTCATGTTGATGGAATTTCACTTATTTCGATGATATTTTAATTATTTTGAAATAAAAATTGCGTCTGGCACCTATTTAACAACGAAAAACACGTCTTGCAATAAAAAATGTATGTCTAATGGATCTATCTAAAGGCAAACGATTAAAAATTACGCGTTAAAAAATGACTTTAAATTAAGGATATTTTCCTGTGCAGATAAGATGCGCACTAATAAACGCAACCACTGGGGCCAGCCAGACAGCCCGGACTGTAACCGAAATAGCAAGAGGAACAGAATATCAAAGAACCAACTATACTAAAATGCTCACTTGTCAACGTTGCTACCTCCTAGAATATTAGTAGTTCGATGAAACGTTCCTGAAACTAGTACAATTTTTCAGTATTATAGACCTTTAGTTAACTAAACTGATGCAATATAATATGGATCAATGTGTATTGTGTACTGTGTAACTGTGATGTAGGTACTGTGTGAATTGACATAAGATAGAATTAATGTCAATATAATGTTTGTCTATAATATTGAGCTTGTTAACTCGCGTGATCGGGTTTAATTATTATTTATTAATGCATAATATAGCTTATCGCTGTTACTAGTGCAAAGATTTCTACATAAAGTGGATGTGATTCACCTCAATACGCACTAGAATTAAACGAGTCTCTATTCAGGATGG
Organism: Colias croceus; assembly: GCF_905220415.1. Lineage (NCBI taxonomy): Eukaryota > Metazoa > Arthropoda > Insecta > Lepidoptera > Pieridae > Colias > Colias croceus. The sequence goes on along the minus strand of NC_059543.1, from coordinate 4,300,632 downwards.
CGTGTATTTTTAGCCTACGCATACAAAGGGTGTAAGGTTCGTAACTAAGTGGTAGAGGACTTCACAGCGTGGAAAATAAGGTAGCATTTGTAAAGATTTCAGCGAGGGTGGATCGGGGTCAAGCAACACATTCAAAGGCTACGCAGCATAACGCGTAACTCGACGAACTCCAACATTTACGGTTATTATATCTGCGATGGAGGGCAATCCCATGTAAGCTGTGTACGTGAAATTGTTTTCGCTTAGTCCAATTGATTTATTTACATATTTCGCCAATTTATCAACGATTTATGAGGCAGCTTCCTCGGTTTATGAAGTCAATTTGAAAGTAATCTCGCTGGGATAACGCGCGTAAATTTAACGTGTAAATCAGTTTGACGAAACTTTTTTTTTAATTTCCTCCGCTTGTGTTGTGAACTTTTTATTGCCGCACAGGTATTCTGAAGCGGCCGTCGTGACCGCAATGAACTGGGGCAAACGAGCCGTGTCCGCATTTTCTAATTTGTTTTATTTAGCGTATACAGGGTGACTCTTTAAGTGGTCTTCAGGGTCAAATGAGAAGCTACAAAACATGTCTAAGTGATAGTCGATGCTCGATAGGGTGCTTTTAAAAAGAAGTGTATATTATAAGCATAACATTTTTAGTAACCTTAAAAAATTGAGTTTCATAAATATTCATATTTCAAACAAATACTACTTATTATGAACGCACCCAATTACTAAAACATTAAGACTACTTGTAAAATACAACTGCTAAGCTTTTAATAAAGCTTATTAATAAGCGGTAATCTACTATAAATAGATGTTTAATTGGGTATAAATAGTCCCTTGCACTAAGCAGATTACATGATGAGTTAAGAGCTACCGGGCGATGTGCACGCGACGCCACTTAAACCAATTTCAATCCAAATTAGGCGAAGACGGCTTTTCGACAATTACGGTTCACTTTGAATACTTTGAAGTGTATTATCGACGACTGGAGACTGATTCAGGCATGATTGTTCCAGTAAAAAGTGGAATTCTTATAGAATTATACATATAATCTATTCTAAAATGATGAAATAGACATTGATTGTTATTTGCATTGATGATTATTTGAGTTTTACGCTAAAGTTTTCTTGAATGCAGTATCGAAGTTAAAGTGTAATTTTGATTGAACTTTAGTAATAAACTATTCATAACTAATCCCGTGAACTGAATTAGACGATAATATAAATCTGCTTATAGCTGATACTAATTATAAATAATTTGGTGATAAAATTTTATGGCGTTGAGTCCTTCAACCTATTATTTATTTTTGATTACAGATAAAAATTATATTGATTTGTTTAACAAACTTTATTCTTAAATGAAAATATTTGGGTAACCAAAGTCTGTACAAATCAAAGATTACAACAATATCGAGAATATGTTTATGCCATTCAGTTCCAATGCTTTATTACTTCTGCACGTAAGTATTTACCCGCCAATTTTACGAGAGCTACATTTCTAGATAACTAGCTACCGATTGCGATTTTGTTCTTGTGATATGATATACAATAAAGCTTATTTGTTGAGATTTTTTATTATTGGGAAATATCATTAATGTGAAAAACCTTTATAGTTTTTACATGCCGATAAAACTGATAGCTTTTGCGTTTTTAGATGACCTAACAGACAGTATTTTTACAGGATTGCCAGTTCGTTATAAAATATAAATTAAAATACCACGAGGAATAAATATCAACTTACCAGTCATAATATTATCCCGGATTATCTGAACATGTCTATCCCGATCAGGCCGCGTGTGTTCATGCCAGAAGCCAACAACGTGACCAAGTTCATGTACAACGATGCCGAATTTATCACAGTTCTTTCCAATAGAAATCGCTTGAGCTCCATTACCGCGCTTTCCGACGAAGGAACAACAACTGTTGGACAAAAAAAGCACATAACAATAAGGTCAAAGTAAAAATAAGATCTGGTTTTCATTGACCATGATCAATATACAAAATAACTAGATGTACCTATATTTATTGTATGGCTATTGTCCGTGACTATGGAAGAATTTACTTGGCTCTTACATATTATTATGTATGAATTGTTTCAGCTTAGAAACATGGAGACAAGTAGATTTTAGATAATATGGTATTATAGATACTAGAAAATGTGCTGAATTTACTCATCTATGTATATGATAGAGCAACGAATGTAAGGGAATATCTTACACGTGCGTAGAAATAAGGCTTAGACTTATTCACTAATATTTGTAAAAGGATAGATAGGTCAACGAAATAACGCAATGTCATAGAAAGGATATAATCATCTATCACTTTACCAGCTCGTCACGGCTCAGGAAATAAATTGATGTGGTCAATCACTAGCAGAATAAATGCTTTCCAATTACATATTACGGAGATTTTGGATTTTTGTTACTAAATATTTCAAGAGATTTTTTACGTGTGAATGATACACCGACGAGTTTGTCTCGATATCTCAAAAATATTTTAAAGCTTTTCCGATTTTAATAGAAGTCCCTTCATAAATTTAATGATTATTTTAATTTAGATTATTGGCAATTTGAAATATTTTGGGTATAATTTGATATTAATTTGCCAATTGAATTGATTCATTTGGCTTCATTTGATTAATCAGGGAAATTGCTTACGCATTCATTTGAAATTTATTTTAATTTAATTTGGCTTTCAATTTAACAAAAGTTACTATAAGGTAAAAATTTATTAATAACTAAGTAAACACGGCTTAGATAATCAACAATACTACAAATTACAATGAGAATACAAATCTCAATCGGATGTATGTTCCGGAAAGACCTCACACATGCACAAACTTTGTTTATAATAAAGTTTAAGATTCAGTACTTACCCGCAGGGTCGTTCCGTGAAAACAATGTAGTCTCTATGTAGATCGGGATCTCTCTCAACGAACTTAACGCAAGTGAAATTCTCCCAATGCCTCATCGCTTGTTTGAAGAGAGATTTATGTGCGCCACTAAAATTACCATCAATCTCGTAGGGAATGACTCCGTTCTCCCAGATACGCTCCTTGCGATTTGTGGCCGCCCGGGCGCTGCGATGCCGTATTTTTATCTACAACAGTATGAATATTATAATTATAATACTAATAAAGCTTAGAACTGTATGAAATTGTATATTATATTAATTGTCATTTGTAAGAAGGTACCTACTATATAAGTAAGAACTATAATAAGATGCTAACTTTCGGGCATTTTTTTTTACTAAAAATTAGATCAAAATATAACTTATTATTCATAATATTGAATACAGTCTTTAATTTAAAATGATTGAATTAAAAATGGTATTAAATATGTATGAATTATTAAATTTTAATAATTATATTTTTTACCTCTGAGTTATTATACATTTGGCTCTCAGCTGCTTCTAAATCCAAGTCCGAGTCCCGAAAAAACCATTCCTTAAATTCTTGTGTGTCATTGTTTTGCAATTTCATTTTAGTTGGAGAAATTACTTCAAAATTTTCTTCGAATTCATGCTCTGGCACTTCGAATTTTGGATATACTAATTTATTTTTAACTTTTTTCTCATGACGAAAAAACTTTTCTCGATTAGGCTCTGCTTCAATTTCGTCTTCTTCGGACAACTTTAAACTGTTATGTCCTATCCTCTCAATCGATTGTATGTTTCGTAACCTTTAATAGTAAAGATCTTTGTATTAAATTTACAAAATACTGAAATTTATAATCTAAGTGTTAATACGATGTTATTTGCTTACCTTCTTCTATTGCCATGCCTTCTTCTTCTATGGCGTTTATGAGTTGTTTCATCGATTAAGCTTTGTAAACTCTCTGTAGGTTTCAATAAATCGTTAGATTCGCTCTTTTCAGTTTTTAATTCATATTTAGTTTTGTTTGCTCCTTTCGCAATGCTATATTTATCCTCATCACGATCATTGGGAGATAATTCTCCGTTTGTCGGAGCTGGCGCTACAGTCATATTTTCGGGTAACTTAAATTTTATATTATTATTATTATTTGAGTCACCGGTAATTTCACGACTGTTGCTTTGTATTTTATTTGTTACTTCATCCGTCTTTGGTGAGAAGTTCGATGATTTGAGATTTACATACATTTCGTCAAGATTGAGAATGTTATCCGAAGAAATGTTGACTAATAAGACACCATCTTGTTCCAAACTCTCAGATTCTGTAAGATTATCTACAATAACGTTTTGATTTGTGTGGTTATATGAGTTCCCTGAGTCTAAAATGTCTAAATTTTCTCCTGGTGGCAATTTTCCATTCTTCATTAAAAGAGATTTGTCCAATCCTGCAGGTAATACCTAAAAATAACTTCTATTGAATTCAATGAATTCCATGAATCTTTTAACCTCCTGGGGCCTGCGGTCATATATATATTACATAAACAATAAAAAAATATTTCAACGCCATCTTTTGCGTATATGCGCGAATAATACCTCAAATCGATGTAGTGGTATGTCATCCACTATACTAAACGGTTTTTGGTTTTATAAGTGACAGTGATTTGAAGTATTCTCATTTCGAAGTTGACGGTGGCTGTGCGACGGCAAACACGTGGTCAGTAATCTTATATTTCTAGTGGAACCATTCGTATATTGCAGTATATCTTTGTATATCTAATGATAATAGATATTATTTCTGCAACTGCAATAGTTATTTTGTAAGATAAATCTAAAACTTGTGAAAAATATTAATGTTTTCTTTTATGTCATACTGGTAAGACATTTGGTCTCAATTCTTGCCAAATTGGTATTGGTTACTAGAGCCCCATGTATTACCTATATGACATTCTTTAGTTTATGTTACAGATTTTATTATAATTTCCAAGGATTATAAGATACTGAGATCTACCAACACCTGGATGAGTCAAATATTGACCTATATGATGGACCTATGGAGTTTCTTGCCGGTTCTTCTCCATAGATACTGCTTTCCGAATCGGTGGTAAATGTTAATACTGTTGTGACGATTCAAAATTGCTTTTAGAAGAAGTCTAATTGAATAAATAAATGTTTGAGATGAAGGTAATACCCCAAATGATACCGATGAAGCCGCCCAAATACCAGAACATGATTCTTCTTCCATTCGTCCAATGAGTATGAGTCATTTCAGAACAGAATCGTCACTATGTATGTCATCTTCAGTTGTTGGCAGACCATCTCGGGGACGCACATGACGTGGACCAAGCTTATGGGGAGGCTGACCGAGAGGATGGATTAGAAATAAGACCTAGGGGTGGACGTGACAATATAAATACACCACCACGCCGGTGCAAAATACATGAACTGGTCGTTTCTCACCCTTAAAAATACCTATCTATGAACCAAGGTACAAAAAATAGACACAGAACAATGGATAGAATAATAACTATTTAGATTCAAGTTTAAAAATATATAATAACTAAAAAAACATGTAGTTTTTCTTCATTTTCATAAACTTATTACACTTGGAACTGGGACCCCCTGTAATATATACATGACATAAAGAAAATCCAAGATTTCCACGAAAGATTTTTTTTACCATTTTTTTGAATATCTATAATTGCATTAGAACAGATACAGCTAATTTTTATTACAAAAGAAAGAGAAAAAAATCCTGGGTCTCAGGAGGTTAAATACTGGGTAAGATTTAAATTATGAATTGAACAGAAATAATACGGAATTAAAACCTTTGTGACGATGGAAGCTTCGTTGTACTTCTTTGGTTTTTCTTGAGGCAGTGGTAGTGGTTGTTTTGTTCTTTTTCTTAATATATCAGGTAAGCCTTCCTCTTCAACTTGCAGTCCTTCCAGAAGAACTTCTTTTTTTAACCTTTCAACCTCTTCTTGTAACGACTTATTAATTTTGGTTGTCGAAGGAGCAGAATTACTAGGTTTGAAGTAGTCGTCCGGAATTGCAATATCTCCTTGAAAATTATCTGTAAAAAAATTCTGAGTTTATTTGAAAGAAATTGGTGAGTTGCATCTCTATCACAAACATGTTTTATCGAAGAATAGCGTAGAAAGGATATGGTTCATAATGAAAGAAAACAAAGCAGTTGTCTGTTGATAATATAAGCTTCTTAAATGCTTGAAGCATCGTTAGTTGTATAATACTTTATACTTAGCTATTCCAGAGACGTCTCTAAGAAATTTGTATTTTTAAAGTTTTAGCAGACGTTTCTTAAAATACTAACAATCTCTGAAATTGTTGAACTAATTACACCAAGTATCTGCGCATTTCATTGTACATGTTACCTTCATAAACTTCTCATAATACATTTTTGTAGACAAGATATTATTAATTAAGTATAAATTATAATAATGTAATGTTTCAATCTTCAGTAACAGTTAATTCGCTTTGATGTTGCGTTTCTGTCAAGTAGATGAGCATTCCACGTGATATCAGTTTGTGTAATTAAGACTCAGGATAAAGGACATAACACGAAACCAATTATCTTCGAGCGATCAAATACACAGGAACATCAATTAGCAGCCTACCTTCGGCAATGCGCGTGAAATGCTGCAAGCTATTAACGATGTTAGCATCTGCTGCGACCATAAAATGTAATGACCGCATGTTTCTGTCGCAGCTGCGACCAACGCTTGCTGCCAATTAATTAATTCTCAACATACGCATACACGACGGGAATTGGACAGCATGGTTTACGATAGTTCCAGCCAATATGAATATTCATGCCTATACGTGATGAAGTTGATTATGCGCGCCAATTATGATTTTACGAGTACGCTGTTTTTAATTTGAGAGTTAACAAGTATAATGTTATACACGACAACATTATATATGAAACACCATAGTATTATAGAATGTGATTCTTAACCATATTAATGACAGGCTCTGCTCAGAAGTAGAGTTTATAAATTTATTACTAAAAATCTATATACGGAATAAAATGTGGAGTGGTTTCATCAGTTCTACATTGTTATTGGTTTCTAATAAGTACTTACTAATAAGTAAGTGGGTACAATAACTAGTAAATTTTCTAGGAACAATGATTGTTAGCAAATAATAAAAACAATTTAAACTGCAAATATTTGTATTGTACCTACGTTCGTTAAATTATCAATTGGAAATATAGAAATCGTCGTAGCGTAGTTTTGTAATAAGAAACCAATTTAAACTCGACTTTATGTTGTTCTCGATTTCCGCTTCTATAAACCTGATATTTTCTGTATTGAATCTGAAGTATACTTTAACATTACTAAGGAGAGAATTCTTAATAACACTTTTGTGTTTGAAAAGAAAAACCTTTGAATATTAGAGGTAGAAGAAAAAGACAATATTCTCGTGTAGGTATGTCGAACATAACAAACTGAACTTGACTATATATTAACCGTAAATTAAGTACCTATGAAAGGTATATTTTACGGAGGGAAATAATAAGATAATGCCTGAGGGCCTTCTGATTATTCGATAATTATTTTTCTTCCTATTTTATACGGGCTTTTGTGTTTACTCGTAACATAATACATAACATAATACATCTATAATAAAAACAAGATTCTCAGAAAATATTTGAAAACTTTCTTATTGCTTAATATCTACCTACGTAATAAAAAACATACCAATCGGCTGAAAATTAATCCACAGACGTATTCAAAACTCATTTTTGTACATTGAAAAGAAAATTAAAATTTTATGCTTACTTTCTTTCTTCAATAAACATTAATTTATCAATGCCAACTGAGCAAATGTGCGCTCGGCTATATAGCTTTGGGGAAGAAGTATAGGTAACTTAAAAAGTTATAACTTATAAGCCTATAGGAACATTCTAATAACATTGACTTTAATATATTTATAATATGTAACAACCTCTTTTATATTTTCATATTAGCAGCCACTAGGATTATTTCTGACGAGTTATATCGTATCTATAGGTAAGTACTTAGCGATTGTTAAAATATATTTTAAATCACATAATATCTTCTCTGATATACCTGTAATATCCAATCATATTATTATGTAATATACAATTATGCTGTGCCTTTTTATAAAATGAAACACGACTTATTCCTAGATATTTCCGACCTTGCATGCATTGTGGTTTACAAGGCCTACATTGTAACCTGGTCGGTTATTTATAAATTCTATTTTACCCTCTTTTTAACCTATTCATATTTTATTACTTGAAGTTATAAAGGTAGGTACATACAATAAAAACTTTAAATTATATGTAACTATACTGTATGTACCTACAGCTTATTCGCTGATTTGTAAGTTTTAGGGAAATATTTCATGAAGATTTACTCAGCCGTTTTTGCGTGAAAGAATTACAAACGTCGTTTCTTTCATAAGTTCGTCTATCCACTGAATATTTAGAATAAGGTCAAACAAAAATTCTATGGGTGATATTAGTAGAAAGCAACAACATGATCAATTATCAAACCTACCTTACATATATAAAGTAATTAAAAACTCGTTTATCAGATCGATCAATGAGATATTTATACTTGGTATCGATATCCAGCACCGTGGTTCTGTATTCCATAAAAAAAGGACAGCCATGTTAGGTTTTACCTATTTCACATTGTAAGCGAGTCTTATTGAAATAAGCTCTTCAATACCTTTTAGTTAAGGATATATTATATGAACATATACCTAGAAATTGTACTGGTCTTAGTAGCGGTAGGTTGTTAGATCTTTCATCTTCCCAAGGAATACACTACTCTGTACCGAGAGTAGATCTTCCGTACAATGTTTATGCATTAGTGAAACAGAATTGATATTCGTTGTATAATTTAATCTGAGTGAACCGCATCGATATCGATTGACGGACTGCATACTGCATAACCAAGTTTTGATTGGTCTAGATTATGATGGCTAAATAATAACTCAATAGGCATTGTCTCAAAGAGTTACCTGATAGGTTCATTCGCAAAACAAAACTTCTGATTTGAAAATAAGTATCAAATACGTATCATATAATATCTATATATATATATCAATCAATAGGTACTAAGTCGAATACTCTGGTAAAAGCTATTTTAAACAATTATTTTCATTTATGTGACTAGATTCACATCCAAAATACCTACTTAGATCAATCTATCCAGCAAGAAAGTTAAAAAATACGTAGAAATTTTGATAAACATGTTTTAGAAAATATAATCTTTTAGGTGATGCCACATAAAGTACCTAACTACGTAAACGTTTATACATAGTTATTTATAAACAAAGATTAAAAATGAGTCAATCACAGAACATATTATACGACATCGATAGCAAAAAAATCATACGAAATTATTAATAAACAAAACACTCACAAGTAAAAACCAATTAAATGGAAGCTTTCCAAATAACAGCAGCGTAAACTTTAGTCGTACTGAACTCCATTAAAACGAATTTATTTTTATTTTATATTAATTCGCGCTCGAGCAATCTGCAGTGGAGTAAACAACGACCCGATATTGGCAGCGATATTTCTTAGCAAAAAATATAACAGTACTCGTATCATTAAATTATATAAATCTTTGCTTAAATGACCCGACTTGCCACATATTGAAAATAAACGGTTTTGGAAGTAGTCTTAGAGCATTACCATTTGGTTCGGCTTCTTTTATATAACTAATACCTTCATCGTTTGAAAACTGATTTGGATGTTTTTGTTTTGTGTAAGAGTATTATTATTTACTTTAAATCAGTCCCATAAAAATAACATTAACGATCGGATATCGCTTCAGATATTTTTCACTATGAATATGCAGCTGAAAATCGTTGCCAAAACGGAAAAATGTGTCGACTATTGAACAATTACGCTCTACTTCCTCTTTCCAATATTATCGTTAATTTAAAAGTTGTATTCTATGTCGATTACATAACACAACAGAACAATAATTTGTAAATAACTTACTACTTACTTTTAGATTTAAATATATAGATTTATAGCTTCATTCCTTTAGGTAACCTTAATAATTGTTGTTGTACAGTGTAAACATTTAGTTTTCTATCTACATTTACGCATGAAGGAATTGTTTGTTCAGGCTAACAAACGTTATTGCGGTCTAACTACGTTCATAGCTTCGTAGTTAGACAAAATTGAAACGAACTTCACAACAAAATATTCGCAACAGTAATGAAATGCTTTAAAATATTATGTAGGTACAATGTAGATCCTTTTTTTAAAGTTCTATTAACTTGCATGTATGTGTGTGTTCGGGTGAAACTTGAAATCAATTTCGAAGCATTTTAATACTTTTAATTTATTAATCGATAATAATGCAAATAGTTACCACTATAGGTAGGTTCCTACATAGATTTATCATTATTTCATATACATTTTTAAATCAATTATTTTAAAAACTAAGTATATTTTAGACATAGATATATTTATCACCAACTAATATTAATATTATAGGTATGCTTGTTGATATTTTAAGGAATTACGTCCCTGGAAAGGACTTTAAACACTTCGATTGGTAGCATCTTATCTTTGGACACTCAACTTCAAAAGTCCTCGAAAATCACCCGCGATTTTTACACACACAGTTATTAACAAATTGTTTGATTCAATTCTCGGTTCACCGTAATACAGCTGGGTACCGAAGCGCGAACTTCTGTCGTTGACAGTACGATATTATGATATAGGATGCCTTTTTGTATTGCGAAACCGAACTTATCGATTTAAATATAGAAGAAAATATTTCGACATGTGTACGAAGAAATTGAAGAGTTTGCACAAATAATTAAAAAGATGCACAAAATCGGCAATGTACAATTTAACATTTTTTTTATCACACGTGATTAAGATCAGTTTTCGGTCTGAATAGTACGTACTCTTTTCGAAGTTTTATTTTTTTCATTTAGAGATTAGTGCTATACTTTTTATGTGTAATCTTCAAAGATACAATGTCCTGTAGGTAGAGAATAGAGATCATCTTAAATTGATATAAGATACCTATTCTGGAATATACACATATACTATACTAGTATCGTTTGCGTTAGTAACACAAATATTATCACATATTGTTTGTATTATTAATGATAATACGTTAATTAATAGACGTGGCTTTATTTATAGATCTAATGAGATAATTAGCAGAGCTTCAATCGAAGTACAACAAGGCCACAAAGCAAAATATTTTATACATAATATTTATCTAACTCTATTATCAAATAAGTATATTATGTGATCAAATAATTAGGTAGGTACCTAAGATAAAAGAGCGTGCGTGCCGAGCACACGTGTCAGAAGTGAAACTTATTCAAAGACACCAAAATCGTTGCCTTACTCCATGACGTGACTTGAAAATTTTACTCTCAACGCGCCTAAAGAAGTTTCACTTCAAAAATGTAAATAAGGCATACCACAAAATATATATTATCCTAATCTATATAAAGTTATTTTTAAATTAAAACGTTATAAGACAAAACACAATAAAAACGGTGTAAAAGCAAATAATTCATTTTAAACTCTAACATAAAATCGTTTAACCAAAACATTTATAATTCAATATAACTGCGACGAGTAAATAATGTCTTCCATTTATTACTGCTATGTGCTGAGTGTGATAATTTTCTGCTTTACTTCTGATGCGCCTATAAAACATCTCCATTTAACTTCTTCACACGAAAAACAACTTTATTTCTACTTAATATAGTTCAATTTACAGTCAGATAGAAATTGTAGAGCTATTTTCTTGCGTCAAGATCGTTAATTGCAAAGGCAATTCTATTTGTAAGTACCTTCTTGTCGCTGATGTATGTAAATGAGTTAAATACTCTGTTACGTTATCAATTAGAGAAATGTAATGAAATTTTAAAACCTATATAATAACATTATATAGGTTTTAAACATGATTAAACGTATAAATATAAATATATATAGCCTATGTTCTTTCTCAGGGTCTAAAGATTGTCTGTGCCAAATTTCATCAAAATTGGTCCAGTAGTTTATGAGCCTATTCATTACAATCAAACAAACACACAAAGTTTTCCTCTTTATAATATTAGTATAGATAAAGAATAGAAAAAAATGATTTAACGTTCTGAATATTTACGCTAGTTATTAATAATATGAAAGGTTGTTTATTTATTAAGATTTTATTAATATTCAAATCTTATCTCTTCTTCATTCTAATCTTTCATAAATTCACAAAGGATCACAATCGTACTACCATCAAAATATAGTTTTCTATTATTTAGACATATCAAGAATATAAAAGAAAGTCTTCCAAATCTTAACAAAATTCTTAACAACGCTACTTCATATATAAATTTATGTAACGCTACTTCAATCCAGATTTTATTTTTATTGAATTTAAGGCATAGTGGAATAGGTGGAGTATCTAGATAGTAAAATACTAAATTAGATAAACTTTTAACAATAAGGTTTTTGTGAATTATTGTTGTATTCAAATAAGATTAAAAAGGCGAGGTACATGTACGCAATCACTATAGAAAATTAAATGACCTAATATTTTGGACGTGAATTGTAATAGCGTGTTCGAAGGTCAGTTTTATTGTAATTTTTTAAGCCTATTTTTAATAGGATCATGTCATATATTATAATAACTATAATATACGCTAAAAAATACCTTGAAGCTATGTAAATTAAAATCTTGTAATGTAATAGTTCTCATAAATATTGTACTTTTATTTTAGGTTTTCAATAGCGAAATAATATTTCTAGTAATATAAGTAATACTATAAAAACAAGTTCATCCAGAAAATAAAGTTCCGCCAAACTGCCACAATATAATCCATTTCTAACCATTTAGAGGCGGAATTGTTCATTTAAGTACAGTTCGTATTTTATGCGCTGCTTGGCCTGAGATTGCCTTTTGAAAGCCAACTTTAAAATTATCATCTCACGCCAGGCTTCTATATCAAGTTCTATTGTGTTTGGCAGTCGTGCTTTGTTTTTAGTATTTAATTTCATACAGCAATATCATATTAGTTTATGATAATGCGTATACAGGGTCGTCCCACTATTGGTATACTAAGCGCAAAGAGACTTGTAGTTTAGCATACACTGATCATATAAAAAATACTTAAACAACAAAATTACCTACGTCAAAAATTTTTTGCAAATTTTTTCCTGAATATCATGTTTTCTTCTCTAGCTTCGCGCAGCCGGCACATCGCTAATGTGAGCATTTTGTCTATGAAAACATAATCTTAAACGGTAGCTCACGTGCTAATCACATAGAGTTCTAAGAATTCATCTATTTGAAAAAAAATGCGTCTGGAATTTTATAAGTATTATTTACGAACTCAGCGTATGCAAAACTATAACTTCCTTTGAGCTTAGTATACCAACAGTGGGACACCCTGTATAATTATTCTGGTGGTAAAAATGTTCAACTCTAGATCTAGGTTCGAGTTTTGTTTTTACAGCTGATTCACTGCTTTTCAAATTTCTAAGAACCCATAGAAGGCGGCGGAACCGGCGAGTCTACCAGAACCAACAACTACTTATACTAATTTTTCTCGTAGAGAAGAGTTATACCTAGTTGTCCTACGCCCGGACGGGTCGTGGCGATCTTCCGTCAGATCAGACTACTCCTAAGCTAAGCAACAGGGAGTGGAAGTGTTTTGCCATACTCATGCATTTATAACATTTCTCTTGCTCAGTTAGTAATCACAGTTAAGTGAACTATTAGTAACTTATTACATCTCTCTCTATCTACAAGGGTGAGCCCAATGAAAGGCCAGTTCATAATTAGCAAAAATAACAGTATACAAAGTATATGACGATGAGAGCTCTTCAATATCATCAAAGGCACACCCGATAACAAAATGCTGATATCGGGGTTTTTAAATGACAATATTACATTCTTGGTCATTTACTTTGCAAAGTAGGTACGTAATATAAATAATGCATGATAATTATGAAGTATGATTAAACTTTGACTATGTTTACTTGCATATTGTATGAAAACAAATGCTTTTATAACCAAAATAATTTATGTTTGATTCAATTAATAAATAATGGACTAAAATATGTATCTCCGTCTATATCTTAACTATCTATAACAAACAAAGAGAAGTAGAGCTATAGCACAGTATTACAATATAGATATTGTAATACTGTGGCTATAGTATATGAATTTTTTTATAAAATTTCAAGTAAGTAGGTACACTAGGGAAAATGTTTTCTTGAAAAAAATATATTTTCTGGTAATAAAAATTAATGCATGCACGTTCTGTTTATTCAAATGGTCTTTATAATATCATATATGTAGATCAGCGTGACAGCTCTGTCTTTTTTTTTCGCTAGGTCATGTCAAGAGGATTATTGCTTCTTGGCGAAAGGTGGGTGACGGGCCATACAATCCAAACTTATTAAATATTTATTTCTTATCGTACCTATTTCGCTCGTATACATTAATGTTATTGAGAAGTAAACTTCTGTATTCCTCCTTAGTCCTTAGTTTAATCACTATCAAGGTTTAAAATCCACTATATAAGAATTATGATTTTCTTTTAATATTATATTCAACAAATCGCAGTCTCAATAGTTACTCTACAGATTATTTCTAAAGTAATAAGAGTATTAAAAGAACTATTCTACAAAGTATCAAAGCAAGTCTTGGAACCTTGACTTCGACGTCTAAACTTTTAGCTTTGTACGACTTCATGTACGATGCTCTTAGCTAATTCAATGGGAAACCCGATTCATTATATAAGGGATCCATTTGGGTTGTATAGCATCGCTACTTTCTTAAAAAATGTATTATGTACCGTAATGGCAAGAAAAATGATATGAATTATTTATTGTTTAAAAAGGCCACGGTTTCACCTGCAGTCAAAAACATAGCCACAAACTTTCATCGAATACCTATTTCAACGTTAGAATTAATTTTTGAAAAAATGATAGATCACATAATAAATAATGTATTACTTATGTTTGACTCTGATACGTAGTGTTTAATTACTTATCTATAATATAAGCATAAGCATGTCATAACTCATAAGACATATATGAGTAAACAAACCAATCTAAAATAAATACGGATTAGGGGGTTATTGTAAATTTGCCACAAAGTTAATTCGTCACGTTTTTAAAACTCCATACATTGAAAGTAAATTCGTCACATGCCTTAAAAAGTATGTGTAAGTTCGTCACAGGTATATTCGGGTTATTGTAAATTTGCCACAAGTAGTAAAGTACCGCCAGCAAGCAAGGCAAGTGAATTATACCTGTCAGCCTGCGATGAAACCAGCAATATAATGATTTACATTTTAATATTACAGTCATCATTCACATAAGGTAAATTCATCAATAACATAAGGTAAATTCATTATTGAGTCAAATTGATTTGCGCTTTTTAAAAGTTTGAAATGATTTTTTATGTATTAGAATTTTTATTTTTATGGAAAACGAAAGTTGACTTATAAAAATAATTAATCTGATTTTAACTGTGATTTATTAAGTGTCATGATCATGAAACGCGCTAGTCTGTTTGAGTTTTGATTTTTATTTGCTTTGTGTTTTTCTAATATTATAGGATATGATTTAAGTAAAGTAAGAGCAATATCTTTACTTGTTAAAATAAAAGAATAATATTTTATCCTTATTTTTAGGATCCTTATCCTTAGGATTGTTATAAATTTTGTAGAGCCGCTTTTAGTTCATTGCATTTTAAAAATATTTATAGAGAGAACTGTGATTTTTACCATTACCTATGTAGAATAATGTAGATGTTAAGTAATACTCTTTATAACTGCTGTGAATTTTTAGAACATATACAAAATAGATGTTCCTTGGTTTTTAGCAAAATTTATCTTTGTTATGCTTTTCCTTATGTTTTTACAAAGTCCATCCAACCAAAACCAAAATCTAAAACTGATTAAGAAATAAACATTTTAAATTAATTTATTGTTTATTTTTTTTGCTATCTGTACTTAAATTATCGATGTGACGAATTTACAATACTTGATATTAAATCGTGACGAATTAACTTTAAAAAAATAAAAGTGTGGCAAATTTACACATACTTTTTTATGTGACGAATTAACTTTGTGGCAAATTTACAATAACCCGGATTAGGGGGCTTAAAATCAATTTGTCAGGGTCGCACCTTCGGGAAAAGTCAATTTCAATCTGGTTACCCAAGTTTTATATCATAAATGACGTTAAATTTTAACCGAATGTTTAGAAAACAATTTTTGGATTAGGAAACTTAATTATTATAAGTACAACAACAGTCAAAAAGTTCAATCAAGTCGATCAAGTTTCTTAACCTCAAAGATGATATTGTGTTTGAGAGATTTAAACAATATCTTATTTATGTTTAGATTAACAAATATGTTAATAAATTTGTAGTGCAAAGTGATAATTTCTAAAAAAAACTTTGAAAGACGATTTTTCTCAAAGTGTTAAAATATGATCCTGTTTATGGAGGTTCTAATTTTTTATTTTATACATTGTTTTTCATATAAAATAGCAATTGTGCATTTGCGATGGGTAATTATTATAACATTTGGTCATGAACAAAGGTTCTTGACCAACGTCCAGTGTCAAGGTTCTGATAACGACAATAATTTCTGCCGACGCTTATTAATATTTATATACTTAGCTTATTAATTTAGATCTTTAAATTAGTTTTACAAATTAAACCATTTTAATCTCAATTTTAATATAAATTGAAATGTTAATTTATCAAAACATCGACTGATTCGACTCTACAGAACATTCAGAAACGAGTTAAATTTTGCCAATCATATTTGTATAATAGATAATAATTGATTAAAAGCTTCAATAATTACCACTTTCATTGAATATTATGATGATTACGATATTATAATACTGTTTCATACTCTTTACACATGCTTATACAATTAAATCGTACCTCATACCTCATAACATAAAAATATAGTACAACTAGCTTTCCGCCCGCGGCTTCCCTAGCTTTGTCTAAAACCTAATGAATTATATACTAAAACATGTCTCTTGAATCACTCTATCTATTAAAAACCGCATCAAAATCCGTTGAGAGGTTTTAAAGATTTAAGCATACATCTAGGGATATAGGT
The DNA here is from genome assembly GCF_905220415.1 of Colias croceus. NCBI lineage: Eukaryota > Metazoa > Arthropoda > Insecta > Lepidoptera > Pieridae > Colias > Colias croceus. The sequence goes on along the minus strand of NC_059543.1, from coordinate 4,283,638 downwards.
AGCCTATAGGAGATACATACGATTGTTCCCTACAGAGAAAGTGACTTTGTTTTATACTATGTACCTAGTGATGTGTTAATCAATTCGTATAACCAAGTTTTCTCATGTCTATCAAATTGATACTGTATACTTTGGAGTATTTATTTATAGTCCCTATAAAACACTGCTAACTCGTAGCTATGTGTTAGACGTGTCAACAGTTATCAACTAATATATCGAATGCTTCACACCCCGTGGGATCGATCAATGGTTCCCATGGACCAGTCATGTTTCAATGGACCACTCCTCTCGATTGAATGTGTACTACTGTGTACAGATTTATTTAACTTGTCCATTTATTTATTGTGTTATACCTAATACAAACTCGATACGAATTACGATATACACCCCGCGGGGATCCTAAATCGGCTTATTACGTTGTAAAAATATTTTCCTGATCTGATTCTTGCTAGAAATGTTGGTAACTAAGAATAGTATTGGAATTTGATGATTGTTATTACTTATTGTACGCTTATAAATTAATATGATGCGTTATAACTTCAAGTTGTAACTTGATTTAAACATCACTGCAATATAAATAAATAAAATAGATAAATAAATAGGTAAAAACATAAAGCTCTTTAAACAACGAGTGATAAAAATGATGATAAGAAATCAAAGTAAGTAATTATAAATTATTTAACGATTCATTCTTCTTTGTAACATCTGTTAAAAAATAATGTGATTAATTAAGTAAATTTAATATTAATTAACTTCTGAAGTACAGAGCTCTTCAAGATCCACATTTAAACATCTAATTAGAAGGAGAACATGCTTTATGAACTAAATTTGCGTATGAGCTAATTTATCCGCTGTATTTTGAAGTGAGCACCTCAGTACTCATAACATTAATTAAAATATATACCCAGTACCATAAGTATCATTAAAACTGACATGACTTATAAAATACTTTCTTAATAGGGAAAGTAAGAATAATAAACGCTCAGACCTAAATTTTTATTTTTAAAACAAAAACTAATAATTATAACTGAACAAGGTTTTGCACTCGATTGTACAACATTCGGTTACAGTTCACAATAATAGATCTGTAGGTACAGTCGCGTATATTACCGACGGACGCACTTGGACAGTTGCAGTGATCGTAAAATGTGCCGCCAGCTTCCGGCCTTGCTAGTGTTGTATCGAACACAACACTGAGTTATCGATTTCGTTTGGAACACAACACTGAGTTATCAATTTTGTTTGAACACATAAGCACAAGTTATAAATTACTTGGCTAGTTTTAACTAGATCTTGTTTTCTGTTATAAGTACTCACATTAATTCTTTGAAATTTAGTTCGAGCTTTTTCGCTCTATTGCAATCGCAAAATAAACGAAATACAAAAGCATACAAAAATTGACACTATCATATTTAATTTGTTCCACATAATTATATCGATATTGTAGCATCTCTACATTCATACAAATATGTCGATAGTTTTTGAATCGACACCTACCAGCCTACTATAGAATATCAGTAAATGAGGTAGCGCTGTGCGTGTCCATGCCCACACATGATTTATTATGTGTTACTTTTCGACTGAATTTAACCTTTATTACCACGTGATAAGAGTTAATATGATAGCTTTACACTTGCAGAGCAGACTGTCAACAGAAGCTGCTAAAGAGCTCTTGAATAAACCTCTCCATATAATATAGGCTGGGGAGTAAAATATTTTAACGGCTATTTCTTTTAGCGTATTTTTGTTCTGCTTTTAAATTCCGAGTGTTTATAAGATAAACATTTATACAGGGGCAATAATGCAAGGGGCTTCTTGGGCGATAGAAGGTTGGATAAATAACTGTTTTATTCATTCATTGGCCGAAAAGGTATACTAGATCGGATGTCTGGCAAATTTCAGTATTATGTCGAAGTAAAGAATCTTGTTTTTTTTTTCTGTGTTTGATTTGTTAAGTTTGGTTTATTAATAATTATTTAATTATTAGTTAAATTAAATAGTAAATACATTCAAAATTGAAGCGATAAGAGAGAGTTATCACATTGTTATTTTCGCAAATAATATTAATATTTTCATCAAATTTCTAAAGGTATTCAAAAGTAACACGTTTTTCAAAACAGCCAAACCAGTATTCAAAACCCTTTGCATCTATAGAGTAACCGTAATTCATTTTGCTTTCATACCTAGCTTTTTCCCATGTTTTCTAACATTTATAGTGGTATTACATTTCATCAAAGGCTGTTTCAAGCAAAGCGTAAAATTACGTGGCAACAACAAGCTGTGCCTTTTATACGACATAATCTGGGAAACGCGTTTGGTCATATAACTCATATATACATGCCCACTTTATTTCCAACCTTTTCACTATTTATTCAATGCGGTTATGTCTTAAGTGGAACACAAACTTGTATCGAAAAATAGTTACACAATTGCTTAATATTTTGAATGTCTCTGATTACTTCGTCAATTACGAAGCTGAGTTGCTCTTATTTAATTGTTCATTTTTTTAGTTCCTATACTTAAATGTTTCCTATTCTACTTTTTTGTTGTCCATTTTTTTGATTAAAACTGTCTCGACATATAAATAGCATTTCATTATCTATTTATTTTTATTTCTCCTTTATTATTTTTTTATTTTAGCAGCCAGTTTATCATCGTATATAGTAACATGATTATGAAACAGTTTCTGTGTCATTAGGTTGCTTGGAAACCCATTTCCCTTGGGTAAAAACGCTATAATGAAGACTCGTCTCGCTAATTGAAGGAATTATAAATTAAAAGTTGTGTTTTAATTAGCTGTAAAGTTTATTTAATGTATTTTATGTAAAATAATAATTAAAAGCGTGTATTCGGAATCTATCCAATTGTGAATTACTTCATGTTTACCTAAATAATGTTTTTATGACATATTAATTTAATTTAATAGATAAATCTGTGTAATAAAATAGTTAGTTGGTATCTATACAATTTGTGTAATGTATAAATAGTTAGTAATTGAGGGGCCACACCATCAACGCCTGTAGGTAAACAATTTAAAATACATACGCAAACATTCAATAAAAGTTATGCATGACATTATTTCTATTAAAGTTCTTTGTTCTGTTATAAACTATCGCGAATGAATGCAGGATACTTTCTTTTACCAAGAGATGTGTGTGTTTAATAAATAAAGAATAAACTAAAATATGTAATAGTATAAGGCAACTTGTATATTCTATTATGGAACTCGTCAAAGTTGCCTTGTTAGACATGTGGGCGTGCGTAAAAGATATTTGATACAATATGTCTCCAGGTATCTAGGGTATTACGGTAGGTTTAAAAATATAAACCTATTTTATAAATTAAAGGCTTATCTTTTAAGAATATTGTGCCGTTGTTTTAGTATTAATAAAGCCAGCTAAGACTGCCGTATGCATTTGCGTATATCGTAACATTTGTACAGTATGTTCTGTAATCTGTATTATAAAAATGTGTTGTAAAAGCACCGTTTTCATTCATCAATTTGATAAGACAAACCATTCACAACTGACAGAGAATAATACCCCAAAATAAAAGCGAAGAAAACCCTACTATCTCCATAATATCCAATATCATTTGTAAAGCGCTTTAAACGCTTATTAAATAAATAAACACAAGCCCATCAATTTGTAAGGGCAGACAGCGCAATCCTCATCGCTGTATTCCCACTAACTATGACAAATGCGTTGGGACCTCATTCCTGCCGGCCCTTTGAGTTTTTCATCCTCAAACGAACGCGCTGTTTAGTACCGCAATATTTTTCTCTTAACACTAATTTGTTTGGACAGACGTTTAGAGTAATTAATATTTATCCCTTATACCGTTATTCATGAAAATTATCTTGGGTTCTAGGTTTAAAAATAAATTAACGCCCTCATACTGAACGATTTCAATATTTAATACAAAAAAAATTCCAGCTTTTTAGGCTTCGTTCGGAAAATGACTGTAGGTAGGTATATTTTCAAATTCTAGATTTTATGATCAATTTCTCCGTATAAATGAATTTTGTTATTCATAGAACTGTGTAAAGTAAACAACTTGAAAAACTTTCACAGGATTACAAATACAATTTGGGCTAATTATGTCTAAATAAATCATTAAAAAAAAAAGGAAAAATCCACCCCGTCCCATTAAGAAATACCAAAATTCTATTTTTGTCAATAAATTACTTACAACGAGTTTTTCTGAGAATTTGAAAAGCTGTCTTTTAATAGACGTATTCAGTTCGAATTATTTTACTCCCATTCAATTACCAAGAAAGACGGAAAATTATTAATATCTTGAAAAGCAGTGTTGTGTTTACGACGTCTCGAGTGGGTTGGATTACTTACATAAAAGTTTGTATGCCATTGATAGTTATTTGGGTATTATTCAAATGCCCTATATATTTTAACATTATGTTTAGTGATCATATACTAGAAGTGTAAAAAATGCTTAGGCCTTTTAACAATAAGACAAAAAGCTCTGATTCCTCAATCAAGATTATCAAAATGAAAAACTGTGTCGATATTAATGAAAAACTTGGCTTTAATTAAATGTTTTAATAATGATCCAAGTTGATAATTTTATCTAATATTGGAACAAAAACAACGGAAATCTTTAATGGGTAAAGTAAGAAAAACTTATTTGAAAAGCTACAAATATAAAATACAAATAAAATATAAAGAAAACACGCTTAAATTCCTTTAGTAGGTATATTCATTTCATAATAGGTATGTCACAAAATATTACTCTCTCGTCTAACCTAATATCCCCATTAAAATTTGCCACATAAGTTTTGCTCGGGGATTATACACATTACCTGAACAATACATCTTAAAATTATTCTATGAGACGGGATTAAATTAATTAACCTACGTCTTAGTAGAACAATATTGTCATTCCTCTGCGTTATTATGGTAATAAGTAGATAGGCAAATTAGTTTCTATATTTGTTAAGGTTAAGGCTATTCAAATCTCATACTCATAAGAAAAATAGGTGGTACTTAAGTCTATTATATTTTAGCATATTATATATTGTATGGTATTATTCTATTAATATAATTTGATAATGATTCAACTGTACGTTAAAACTGAATTTGCTAGCTCCTAACACAGTGTGTGCACAGGAGATAATTCCGTAACTAACGGTTATATACTTTAGTATTTTTTTTAACCGTTACTTTTAAGTAATTTTGAATAAACTTATATAGGAAGTATTGTCACTTCTTCTTTATGACAGTAATAACTTTAGAAATATAAATATCAGTTTAAACTTTGGTTGATATCTGTTAATAGTTACGGAATAATCACCTGCGATTACACCCTATGTATTTCTAAGTCTATGATTTCATTTCCTCAACTGTCGCCTACAAATTAATTTCTGTTCCTGTCGGACATCATTGCTATAAATAGGTGACGTTGCTTGAATCATATTATGGTTTACGCTGATTTAGTATTATTTTATATCAAATGCGGGATTGCAGGAATATACAAAAAGAATGAAAGATTGCTCTAATTTGCGTATCAACTCACAGTTATAGCCTGGTGCCTCTAAGGTAGGAGTTACATATTGTTTTCTTGTACAAATAATAATATTGTAAATTGAAATATAGCATGGAGCAGTATTTCTATCCATACTAATATTATAAATGCGAAAGTAACTCTGTCTGTCTGTCTGTCTGTTACTCAATCACGCCTAAACTACTGAACCAATTTGCATGAAATTTGGCATGGAGATATTTTTATACCCGAGAAAGGACATAGGCTACCTTTTATTGTGAAATATGTACCACGGGCGAAGCCGGGGCGAATCACTAGTATTTCATAAATCTCGGAGAAACTGCGCCTGTTCATATGATAAAATAAAGTTCTTCGAAAGATAAAAGGTAAACAATCATAAAAAAAACTGTGTGATAACTATAATTATTTATGATAACCCCAAAATCAATCCAGATTCAATTATCACTTATTATAAGATTCATTTCAATTCCAAATAATTATTTTTTTACGTTTTATCAATTTCTTAAAAGCAAAAAACCAATCAAAGTAAGAAATTAATGCTTTCTAACTTTTAGAAATGTTTTCAAAGTTTAATTTCAAATATTGAGTCTGCAAAATTTCTCGATTACCGCGTATTTTTTAAGAAGTGAATCCGCAAAGAGGTTTTCCCTAAGTTCATACTTTTAAATATATTACATCAATATTACAGCTCCTTCTCAATATTAATCTATAGTTTTCTCTAAAATGAGAACTTTATAAATACGACTTTAATCATTTTTAATTTTTATACTACTTAGCTACATTTTATCTACAATGAAATGTAAATATTAATAAAAATAATTATTGAGACAATTTACTACTTTATATTTTTAATGTTTAGTGTCAACAACCGTTCCATAATGGTTTCATATTAATTTTTAATCCTGTGAAGCTTTCAGGTGTGAGGTGTTATGGAGTAGCCATGCTCTATCTTCTATCTATGAAACCATTGCCCTACATACAGGGCGCTTATTAGCAATGCCATACGTGCTTATACTAAGGTGTTAAGAAAATGAAAATAATGACAAAACGTATTTTACACATTTTTTTTAAGAATTAATAAAAATGAGATCATATCAGATAATTATATGATGAAATAAAAAAGAAGTAGAACAAATGTTGTTACTTATGATGTTAGCTATCGCCTATCTTGTCCTGCGAGGTTGCTGGTGTTTTACAAGTAACCCTGTATAATCTCTATAAAATAACCAGTTAGTTTCTTTGAACACTCAATAAATAGCGTTCTAAATACTTAATGATAAGGCGCTTTAAAAAAACATTTTACACAAAGGAATTCTCAGCCGATCATTGTTAGACAGACCTTTTCTTGCAGTCTAATCCCTCATTAGTGGTCTCATAAGGCTGAGTTATCCGTCAAGTTGTTTGTTCGGAAACAATACAGCTCTTTAGTTATCTACGGGTATTAGTTGGAGGGGATCTATTTCTTTCTCTGTGTTAAGTATTGGGAATTCTTATTTTCAAATGCCTTTGTAATTGACCTAGAAGCGATAGTCAGATTATTTTAGAACTGTGCGAATTTTTATTTTATTTTAGTTTAAAATAAAATTACCGCCCGCAGCTTCGCCCGCTTTGTTCAAACCTAATAAATTATTATACACTAAAACTTTCCTATTGAATCACTCTATGTATTAAAAAAACCGCATCGAAATCCGTTCCGTAGTTTTAAAGATTTAAGCATACAAAGGGACATAGGGACAGAAAAAGCGACTTTGTTTTATACTATGTAGTGGTTTGCGAAGGAGTTGTATACAATATTAAGATTCTGATATACTTTGTTATTTTTCAGCGATAGTTATTTAGCGATAATTTACTGATGTAAAGGAAAATTATAGAACAGTATCAATTATTCTGAAGTTCAATTATGAAAAGATGTACATAATATTTTAATTGTTTCAAGATCGTTGACTGTTGTATTCATTAAAACTTTTCAAAGGATTTAATTCGATGTATAATAATATAAGTTCATAATTAATTCAAGACGCTTTAGACTTTACAAGTTTATATCTTCCACCATTCATAAAGGATTATTAGAGAATGCACACTATTACTATAACACAACTAAGTTTATTATTTTTTTCTGTATTAAAGGATATAGTAAAAGATAAAAGATATGATATCAAAAGTAACTCTCTAATATAGAGTATCGCTAATCAAAGTCTAAAATAAGTGATAACTGCGTTAAACACAACCGACTTCAGACTTGCACTTGCAAAATTTACAAATACCTACAGACAAAAATGCTCATAAAATAAAAACTACTGGGCCTATTCGAATAAAATTTTTATCGGACCAATTCGACACCATCCCGCATCGAACAAAAAAAGAATCACGTAAATCGGTTCAGAAACCTCGGAGTAATCGGTGTAGGTACATACATAAAAGAAAAAAAAAATACCGGCCGAATTGATAACCTCCTCCTTTTTTTTGAAGTCGGTTAATAACATAAAACAGATGATAATGAAAAACAATTACCGTAATCAAAAAATTAGAATGCAATCTACATATTTGCTAATTAAACATCACACAGAGTAAAAGCTGCTACAAAAAGAAAAACAATAATTCAACGTCAGCGCCACTTAAACAATTTGCATATTATAAACGAACAAGCACTTTTGTATGGCTCACACAGAGAATGCTCTATCCCGCAATTTGTTGCGTTATACCATTTTTATTTTGCGGATGTCGCATCATTCATACAGATTACTTTGCCTAATGAGTTTTTTCATTTTAGACGATTTAAAATGCAAATGAAATTGGTGTACGTTACAGAGCCGTGGGTAAAATACAACCGTGTAGATAATATGAAACATGATGTAAAAAGTTTTTGGTTTCATGCTTTTTTCATTTATTTAGTGATACCTAATACTCATTTATATATCCTAATTAATTTGGTTTATATGTCATAAAGATTAAGTTCTTCACAAGCAATTTAAAATGTACTACGAGAATATGTTTAAATTTAGCGTAGCACTTTCGTCTTCGTAGCTGTTTGTAGCGCTGTAGACATTTATTTAGTTTGTAGAAAATCTAATTATTCTAAGGTATATTTATGTGCTTTGCTTGATTTTCACTAACAGTAAGTATAAAAGTTTTTTTATATCCTGTCAAATACTTTGATTTTAGTTACAGCGTTTATATTATTTTTTATCGTAATATTGTGCTCATAAATAATCTCATACAAATCATATTTTACAAAGGAAGCTAATTTTACACGGTAGTAATAAAGGAAGATTTCGGCGTTTTGCTCTATCAACTAAAAAGAGATAGGTATACAAACAAACAAACAAACAAAAATACTTTATTGTGCACCACAGAGAAAAGTACAAGTAAGGACACAATACATTGTTAATAAAAGATATAATTATGATGGTATATTAGGATAAATGGAACAAATTCGATTTACTTCATAATATTTGAGGTTACCATATTAAGGTTATTATTTGTGAACATTTTTCAAATACAATTCTATAAAAAGCATTACAAACATTAGGATTTTCAAAGGCACCATTGTGTATACAATCTGTCTAACAAAACAATCGATTATTTCTTTAGAATATAGATTGAAATAGACGTCGTATTTGAACTTTCCCTTATATTGACGGAGTCTTTCAAGTACAGCAAAGAATCGTTCTACAATAAATTTGTTTCACATAAAGGTAAGGCTCAAAAGGCACCAGTAAAAGGTAAAATGTTTACGTCTTACTTTATTATAGGGAGGTTAAAGTGTGATTTCTTTTTTGTTACCCCTTTATTTTTGAAATCGGAGGGTTGTTTTAAGAAATACTACATTTATTTATCATTCGCTAGGTCTATTGGTTTTACAGGCTGAATAATCTAAATGACTCGTTATTCTGATATGGTATATTTGACCTTATATTTATTGGAAATATTATCTTCTTTCTCTCCCTAACCTTAACTATAATAAAAGGAAATTCTTACAATAATTTCATATTACATGTCAACGTTTACTTTACGCGTAGGTGACTCTCATAATTGCTTCGAAATCTGTCGTGTAAAATATATAGTTTGACGTTGCGACTAACGAGCTGACCATATGTGAGCTGGATTACCCAAGGTGCAGTCACTAGTCAAGACTAGTGACTGCATTAAACGGAGTTATCTGATGGATCATGGGACATCTCAAAATCAAAAAAGGAGCTTTGGGCCTTGTCAGAAACTTTTTAGGGCCCCTTATTAAAGAGGCAAAAATGGTGTCAACAAAATTAGAAGATGACGAAAATAAATCCAAAGAGGCTGTCATCATTATGATATACATAATCAGTACTCAGTTATTTTGAAATTAATATAAGAAGTCTTTATTTCAATAGGATAACGTTAATTATCTTTAATATATAGTTATATTAAACTAGCTATCATACATTAATTTTTTTTTTCACAATTAAATCATTCAAACTTTTAATGTAAACCTATGGCAGTGCAACTGATTATATAAGAAAGCAATTTGGAGCCATTTTTTTTATTCTAGTCGTGTTTGCGTGGAAATCTATCCCAACGTCGATGTCATTAAAAAGAGCTAAAACTGAAATCAGCAGAGGACGATGAAATCCACCCTGTCTCCTCGATCAAACCCCGTAAGTCACGTCCTAACAAGGGGAGGCGATGAAACAAATAATAAACATTCAATCGTAAAGGACCTCTCGAAACACATTAATATCCGACTCCTTGAAGACATTTCTATTTTCGTGATGCTCAAGCGCCTTTTTAATTTGCGACTCACCGATCCGGTGTACGGGATGTCTTGTAATGAGCAAATTAAATTTAAATGATGTAATTTCTTTTTCTACTTAAGTTCTTAAAATGAATGAGGAAAATATTTTATGCTCGAAAAAATTGTTGATGGAACATTACCATCAATTTCTAACATATTTGAGCACTGTTTATTTAGTTGCTTATAAAGTTTGCAAAACATATTTTAATTCTATTTTTTTTTGTTTCGTACTAACCGGCTTTACAAGGATCCATGCCAAGGTCGTTAGACGCTTTATTTTCATAATTGTTAGTCAGCAATTCTTCTATCGTAAATTTTCGAGATTCTTCTCTCCCCTCCACCGAACTTACTTGTAGACCAGCACACAATGCAATAGTCATTAGAGCACCAACCACCCGCGTGAACGCACTACTATATAACGTCATTTTGAAGACGTTCACTGGACACAGCACTTAAGCATAATTCATACTCGTTTAATCTGAAACAAATGAAAGGTAATTTTGAGTTTCATTGAGAAAACATTTATTAATAAAGAATATAACGTAATATACCCATTTATTAAGGTATTAGTTTCGAATATAAATGTGGCTTGGAAACCGCCTGACAAATAGTCGCATTGCTCCAACTTTAGCGAGGCTAAGCCACTAATGGGACTACAGATCATTTGAAGGAGTTCTATTACAAATTGTCTTCTTGCTAACAAAGACGTATTTATTTGATTTGAAATGAAACTTAAGAAAATGAAAAAGGTCGGATTTCCTTTAATCTGAGTCCAATTCGCTTCCATGATTGCTTCATAAAATACGAACCAAATATTTTTTATATAATTTGTTGTTATTTTTACAACCAGTTTTTAGTGTCAAGGCAACGTCATCAGTTAAAAAACCAAACGACTGATAAAACTTTATGTAGGTACATTAGAACATGACTAATCAAGGAAATTTCTTCAAAATGTCTTGTGGTCTGATTTATTAATTTTCTCTATGATGCGATAATGATTAGCCTCTTATGTATGTAAGGAAGTTCCCGAGAGTTCTGGCGAAAGTTGAGTTCAAATTTGCAAAGATAGTTTCTTGTTGGAATTTCAGGCGTGCAAATGACGGTAATAGTTAATTTTAGATGGAATTTAATAAATTAATTTCACGCTTGTTAATTATAATTGATGATATTAAATATTCGAAGTAGATATTTCTCGCTTCGCAAAAGTTTCAAGAAATAAAAGGCGACGGTAGTGGAATTTCTTTAGAAATATGAAACCTGAAATTTCTTATCAAAGACATAGGACAAAAAAAAACGCTACAATTCTTTTCTGAACTTTTTATGATAACTTGGGTCAGGTTCGAGATAAGACGTATTCTTGTATGATTTTTTTTCATTTGTCGAATTTTGAAGCCGATCTTTTTAAATTATTTATGTTCTTCGTTCAAATTGACTAATGTTGGACGCAATGATGAAGTTATCTTTAAGTACAGTAAATTATTAAAATGTAATGTTATCTACATGTAAGTTTTATTTTTTGTTTCTAATTTTAAGGAGGATAAAAAAAGCTGATATTTAAATGATTATAGGTTAAGATGTATCGAATTGAAAAATGTATTTAAATTAAGATAGCACGTGAAAAAAAGACGTGTGGCACTCGGGGACTGCCGCGGTAAAGCTATTGCATAGCATGCCTTCAAGCCACACCTCCACCCGTCGGAGTGAGGAGCGTGAGGTTTTTTTTCGTTATGGAATTTCTGGATTCGGTCCCCGCGCTCAAGGCCTGCGATAGAAGCTATGCAATAGCTTAAAAAAAACATTACTTATATTTTACATTGCATTGCAATCAATCTAGAATTTTCGACTCGTAATTACTTACAACATTCATGAATAATGACTTCACACAATAAGTGAAATAAACATACCTAAAGCAATTATAATCAGATAAGGGGGTCATTCAGATATTATATTATAGGTAGGTATGTGATTACAATTTATATACAAATAAAATAAATAAAACAAATAAAATACAAATTGCGCGAAATTACATCGATGTGCCTGGCGACTAATACAAATCATCAGTCCCGATAAAAACAGTTGTTATTCTAAGTACACAATCGTTGTAATAACTAATCAGTGTGTTCTTTGACCTTATATTCAATTTCCTTCACTAAGTCCCCTTTATGATACAGGCGAATATGAACTCTTGCACTATACAAACAGGGATGTGTTTTTAATAATTTCTATTGGCAGTTAATATTTTGTGCAACGCGAAAGGTTCGGAGCCCGGTCAACATTATCACTAAATGATAAGGGAGACACATTTCAATAATGGTTCGTTCGCTTTCTTTGTGTCTCTTATTCCAGGTCTTAATGGCTTTAATGCAAAAGTGAATGGGAATATTCTATTTCATTGATAAGCGACGGCCATTAAAAATACCTACGCATTTAACTTTTCCTCTTTCAATACCTAATTACGATTCAGTAATTACCGTGTATTTTAAATTTTTATGAAAAATGTGTTAAAAGCGTTGAGTTGAGTGCTGCGTTTTGCATAAAAATTATACGCGCGTTTGTTGTTCGATTTTTTTAACGGATATTCCTATTAGAGATTGTTAACCTTAGTGTTCATTTGTTTTTAACATCAAATAACTTGTATATATATTATGTATCTACTTTTAAATATACCTATTATATAAAGAACTCTACCTACCTACTTTGTTTTACAATAATATAAACTAAACTGCCTTCAAATAGTCAGACTATTTTAAAGTATAAAACAATCTTCAAAATCGGTTCCCGTCTTGTCGAAAGTCCGAAAGTTCTGTATCAATCCCAAAAATAGGTACTGTCGAAGTGAGAACCTCCTCCTATTTTGAATTAATTTGAAAAGACTCACTTCACACCCTTTTTACCCTGTAATCCATCTATCTGCCTAAATGTGTGTAGGTACTATGTATACACACGTAAGAAGTGAAACTTCTTTATGACTTTTTTTTTCAAACAATAATTTACTATATGCAATTTTACAGAAATACGTCGAATCACGCTTGGTAGGGATAAGAAAAACATGGCGCGTAACGGAAAAATGTCACGCGTTACGAAAAAATGTTACTTACACTAAATTTTTTTCCAACCCCGATAAAGAAGTTTCACTTAAAAAAAACTGTTCACATTCATAAACCTATAAAAATACATAATATTATATACCGTTAAAACTCTACCATGTTAGGGAGTCAGCCTTATTTCATCAGGTATGTCTGTTTGATAACAATTCGTTTGTTATGAATCTGTGGACTGTATATAAACTTTAAATTACATGTGCGTGTTATTGTCTTGTAAAATATAAAACTCTATACACTAGGAAATCGATACAACTAAGTACTATTAAAGAAAGAATACGATCGGAATTTGTTGGCATACTGTGGGAATAACATCGAGTTTATTTGAACACTAGCCGCGCCCTGCGGTTTCGCGTGGCTCCGTTCCTGTTGGTGTTAGCGTGATGATATATAGCCTATTGCCTTCCTCGGTAAATAAGCTATCTAATACCGAAAGAATTTTTCAAATCTGACCAGTAGTTCATGAGATTAGCGCGTTCAAACACACAAACAAAACTCTTCAGCTTTATAATATTAGTATAGATTCCACAGCCTATTTCATTTCATGAAATTTCATTACTTTTCAATATTAAGTTTTATTTAAAGCCGCATGTAAATATATTAATTAATAGTGCAGCATAGGCAGTATTGCGTTTTATAAGAGCATGTTCAATATAAATATGATTGTTATGAATGCATATATTGTTTATTATTAATAGAACTTGAACTATAATATTGATCTCTATAATGACTATTTTTACCCTGAGCTCATATCTTTATTTGCGTGTCAAGTTGCAAATATAGTGGCAATGAAGATACACTTTATAAATAATAGGTAGGTATGCGAATATTTTTTTTATAATTCACATTTTTTTGTAAAATAAGATAGGACTTTTCAGGATCAAAGGTATCAGCAAAAAATAGAATGCATTAAGTATTTGTAAATGAATGCTTATCTCTTCTTAAGTATAGTTGGGTAGTGAGAATTTGTACTACCTACTTCTGAAATACCTACTGAAAATTGCATGAATCTCTGTCAAAAAATTCACGCGGGAATCGATTACGAAGAGAAATTAAGATTAGCACCTAAGCCCCCCTAGCCAAGTGGCTTTCTGTTAGCGTAGCGTTCAATAGAATAGACTACGAATGTATGAGATTGACGTAAGCTGTAGGGCTTTCTGTTAGCGTAGCGTTCAATAGAATAGACTACGAATGTATGAGATTGACGTAAGTTAACTACAGCTTACGTCAATCTCATACATTCGTAGTCTATTCTATTGAACGCTACGCTAACAGAAAGCCACTTGGCTAGGGGCTGGTCTAAACATATTTAAAATATTGAAGCCTATAAGTATTAATTAAACATCCTTTGCAACTTGCACTGAATTTAGTACCTATTACTTCTAAACGACTTGCCCAAAACCGACTGAATAATGTGTTCTCATTTCGTAGCATATTTTGTATTTATATGATTAGGTCAATGTGTCATATTCAGGCTCGTAAAGTTAACAAATTATGCAATCGAAATGTAACCTAAATACCTATCTTTTCATAATATTACCTGATAACAATAGCATAAATTAAGAAAAGGAGAAGGGAAAATAATGAATAAATACTAAATAGAAGCCTATAAATACAAAGATAAGATCTTCTTTCAATTTTTGGTAGAAACTGAGAAAGCACTAACTTCCCAACCTTGAATTTAAACTTTGATTAAAACCCTTCATTTATTTTACTAGATACCTATTTTGAACTAATCTAGACGTCCCATTAAATACCAGGCTATTGTTTATTCGAAAGAAATTTCGCTTCAAACTGTATTGAGTCAATCGCGCATAATATGAATTATTAATATTATATTATACATATAAAATTTATAAGTTATTTTTTTCGGTTACACATCTCTACAATCTAATTGTAGATACTTTATGAAAAATATACTAGCTGCCCGCCCCGACGCGACTCCGCCCCGGTAGACTTTTATTTATGACGGAATTTATGTAATATGCACTAGTTAGGTATTTCAATTAGATACTTATGTTATAAAATAGAGCAGTCTTAGTCTTTAGTGTTTATTTTACAACAAATTAAAAAGCATTTAGGTACAGTACATAGGTATACAATTAAATTAAATAATTACTGTAGTACAGCTACATAATATTATGTATATTGTATACCAAAAGTTAATCAATTTTAAGTAGAGTCGGTAGGTATTATTATTGTTTCATAAGTTTATAAATAACTTAAAACCACACAAGCATATTATGCGTAGGTAGGTACATAAACTTGGTGTTCATCCACATGCATTATTGCATTATTTCAAAATATATTTTTAATCGTTTTTTTTTTCGTTATAACTACCTATAATGCATATTATGTATAGATTGTAAAACTTAAGAGGATTTTTTGAAAATAAATCCCGTCCCAAATTCCACAAAATAAAATAAATAAATGCAAAATACGAACAATAATTCATAATTCGCACAAAGCTAAGAGCTAAAGCTGTTTAAACTACTTACATGCACTCGTAAAAATAAACACAGTAACACACTAATTTACGCGTCTGTAAAGGTTAGGTCACACTCGACAAACGACTTGACAATGCGGCGTCCCGAGGACAACTGATATCCTAGCGATTCGGTCGGGAACACTTGGTACTGTTGCATTCACAATTGTTATTAGTATTTTTATTTTTACAAAAATAATTATGTTCATTAATTATGTAGGCATTTTTTAATCTTTGAATATTTCCAAGTCTTTTTTCTTTAAGTATATTATTTGGATGTAACATGAACACAATATGTTCTATGTATCAATAAAAAAATTGGACAATAAATTATTCTTGTCCTACTCTATTGATCAAGTCAATGAGGATGTAACTTTTTTTTTATATCGTAGCGGCAAATTTACTGAGTTGTTGTGGATGGTAGGCGATCGCAAGTCGCAACCGCCCATTAACATTAAACAATTATTAAACATATAATTTTGCAGATCTCAGCAAGTTGTTACAAAAAGAGATTTTTTTTATATTTTTAAATTAAATAATATAAACAAATTTCGCTTCAAACTGTATTGAGTCAATCGCGCATAATATGAATTATTAATATTATATTATAGATTGGCTGAAGAATATAAAAAAAACTAGTGACTATCTAAACGTCCGCGTCGTAGAGACACAGATAATGTTGGGTGTAAATTAGCTTTACTGCAATTGAAATAATAAAGGACAAAAACACTTCTATTCACAACTGTACTGGCCTTTATTTAAACGTTTGTCAAAACAGTGTAACAACCAGCTATTCATTATTATGTTAAAGTTTATCTTGTTAAGTAAACAAGCAGTAATTACCATATTCACGATGTATGTAATGTGGAATGGAAACATTTAATTAGTAGTCTGGACTGGATGTACATATGTGAGAAATGTAATATGTATTAATTGCATATTACATTTCTTTAAATTTCATTAATCGTAAAAAATAAAACTTGAACCGAAAAAAAACATTACTCTTATAAGTTTTTGCAAGTGTTTGTAATTTTCTTTCAAACAACTACCGATCCGGAAAGTCAGGGGAAAAATTAGCAAGAAACTCTAGGTATGTGTATCTTGTTCCCATTTTTAAGCATGTTTGTGCATATTATTATCTACAAACAGAAGACTTAAAAACAAGAGTAAGAACAAGAGTTTTCCTTGTTCATATTAAGCAATGTTACAGATAATGTTCTATATTATGTTTCAACCCGTAAAAAAACTACATATAAATATTGAGTTGGACATTTTAGCGTTATTGAGTAACTCATATATTGATTAAAATCTGGACCAATATATACTGTACGATAATAATAGTGGACTTTGATGGTTTAGTGATAGCCTTAATTAAAATCTAAACTAACCGTAAACGAAGCGGCCAATAACTAATTAATTTTACGAACCTTAATATTACCATGTTAAATATTTAACATATACGTATTATTATAATTATTGTAGTTAAAAAATATAAAAATATAGCTTTTTTAGGTAGGTGTTGAGTTAATTCGTAACAAAAAACAACCAAAACAATTTAAGTTTATATTGATAAATTTAATAAGGACATACTTACTTAGTTAATCGTGCAAGATAAAATAAAACCATAGATAGTTTTAACAATAAATCTCCACTTCATATTATTGAAATGGGAAATCAATAATTGTTACTAAAATTGGAGTCTAAGGGCGGCCGTACACGGACCGCTCGAGCAGTTAACGGCTGAGCGACGTACACGGACGGCTCGAGCGGTCGGTCGTTGACGGCTCGAGCCGTCGGTTCTTGACTGCTCGAGCCGTCGCTACCAACCGCTCGAGCCGTTGATTTTTTGACTAGTCGCGTCATTGATTTTCAGGGGGAGAGGAAGCCGTCGACGGCTCTAGCGCAGTCAACGGCTCGAGCAGTCAGTGTATGCCTCACGACCGCTCGCGAGCCGTCAACGGCACGATGGAATTTCGTCATGCAGTTGACGGCTTGAAGCGGTCGCGACGGCTCGAGCCGTCACGTGTACGGCGGTGAATGAATGCCTATAGTTCACCGCGCGGTCGCGGCTTCAAGCGGTCGGTCTCAACTGCTTGAAGCGGTCCGTGTACGGCCGCCCTAAAGGATAAAGTTTCTTTCAAAGTTTAAATGAATCTAACTGTTCTAGAACAATAAATGAATTGAAGCCCGGTGTCAAATATTAACTTAACGCGAATTGAGTGACAGAATGAGGAATAGGATCTTGTTAAATAGGTTTTTACTACAAGCTTGGATACTTCAATATTGTGATAAATTTCAAACCAAGAAAGTAAACATTTAAATGATATTTTTATGAGAAAGAAAGCACACAATCCGCTTTCTCAATACTATATTATGTAGCTATTATAAGAATATTATTATTTTTAAAACAGCATAATAATACTAAGCTTGTCTACACTATCAGCTTCTTTTTAAACCGTTTAATTCGTGTACAATGTACATTATTATGAGCTTAGCTCAGAAACGCCGCACTAAGTACATATTTTCCTATATATACGTAAAGCTTAAGCTTTCCTTGATTAAGAGCATTATGCTGCTAATATTTATATGTCTATACCCTGTCTATGCAACTGCATTGTTTCACGGACGCATAATGTATATGATTTATGAATGCATTATTTTATTTTTAACTAGCCGCGCCGCGCGGTTTCACCTGCATGGCTCCCTGTTGATCTTAGCGTGATGATATACTATAGCCTAGCCTTCCTAGATAAATGGACTATCTAACACGAAATAATTTTTCAAATCGGACCAGTAGTTCCTGAGATTAGCGCGTTCAAACAAACAAACAAACTCTTCAGCTTTATAATATTATTATAGATTCTTCGGTCTATCTTTTGTTGAAGATGATATAATAAGAAGCTGCTTCTCCTGTTATTTACTTAGATAATAATATTATTATCTTCTAACAAATCATTTCGTTGTGTGTTAAATCGTATTTACATTATGCTATCACTATTTTAGTACGAGTCATTTACCTTCAAATAATTTAAAAACTTTATCATTAGAGATAATCCTTCATTTTTAAAGTGAAACTTTTATTACATCGTCTCAAACTTTTTGGTCTGTGTAGCGCATGTCGCGTGACGCACGATAATTATCGTACAAATACGATAATTTTTAGTTAAATGTCTATACTTAGTGTGAAAAAAAGTTTCACTTTTACCGTGGTTTCATAAAACCACACAACATTTTTATTTATATCCGCTTTTCATAAAGTTTTATTAAAATTCTGTAATATTACGCATCTACCCATTATGATAAATTATATGACAAATGCGTACAAAATTCACAGCCAGATTTTCCAATAATGGGAGCTTCGATAATAGATTATTGAGATCGATCATCACCTTTGTTCACATTTTAGTAAATTTTTCATATCCACGTCCGCTGTTATTTATTACGAACAATATTTTATATCGCTGCAAATATTTACAGATCTCCACTCTATTATATTGTGGGAATGGAAACAATATTGTTAATTAAATTTAGAGCTCCTGGATATTATCATCAGACATTGATTGATATTTAAAATACAGATATTAATTACATTAAATTTGATGATTTGTTTCCAATATAATGTTTGATACTCTTCTTTTTTTCAAAACAAATTAATATGAATGGATCTCCAATTAAACTAAACTTAACAACTCCTTTAAAATAAGATTCATAATAAATTTGAGTATAAATTGTGTATTTTTCTTAAGACAAATTGTTAAATGAAAAAAATTAAACCTACCACATTAATCTACCTATTATAAACGTATTTGAAAATATGTGTGTCTATTTTGATTAGATTTTAAGAATTGACGGAGTTTCACAATTCGCTTTAATAGAGGTATACCGAAAGCACAGTTGGATAGAATTCGTGAAACAGCTTTGTTCATGGGATTTTGACAGCACAGAACAATGTCTAACGGTTCAACAAGTTGAAAATATATTCAGAATTTTTAACGATGCTGTAGAATTTAAAAACTATTGGAAATAAGTATTTTAAATGTGGATGAAATTGCAGTACGTGTAGGAAAAACTAAACTCTTAAAAAAATTTATTTCAGAAATTGTTTTAAGAGTTAAAATAAATAAAAAAAGACAACATAATGTAGGGAGATCTAAGGTGGGGAGTAACCACTGGTTTGTAATAGGCAATATTATGTATAGGTAGATATGTATTATTAGTTCCGTTGATCTTCGCTGAATATATTATAACTGGGTCATAATTATTGTTTGAATGCATTTCTAATCTCATTAATAAAATACTTAACTATAGTTACCTATATAGTTTTTGACCTGAACCTTCATAAATTCTCTCACCGTTGGAATGAAAACTAAGTGCTATACCAGACAGCGCAGGACAATGAGCCTCGCGCCTCACAAGTCACAGCCGAAAAAAAAAGTAATTAAAGTTCACGCCACAAGCTTTTAGGTACTTATAATGAGTACCTAGTAGGTACATGTAAATGAATGCTGTTGTTCAAAACTCTCTAATCTGTATTCTGACTGGCTAATAACCTATTTTATTTAAAATTCTCTTCTGTCTCATGTACCACAGGCAAAGCCGGGACTGATTCCTAGTAAAAAAAAAAATAAAAAAGTTATAATCAGCAAGAGTCGTACATCTCGCGTGACAGGCGAAGACATAACTCAGAAAGCCGACACTTTTTTAAGACCCCATAAAGTTGCGCTAATCTTAAAGCGAGTGATAACACGAAGGCCTTAATTAACACTATTAAAGCCAAGATCTTGTCTGTGAAAATGATCGTGAAACGCGACGATTGTGATTTCCACGTTTAAGATGAGAGCACAATATGAAAGAAAGAAATACCTACAAAGAAAGTGTTTATTTGGATTTATAGGAAATAATAGCCTTAATTTTGTTGTATTTTAAATCTTAAACAAAAAATTAACTGATAGCTGTGTGATAATTAATTTATATACCTTACTAGCTATTCCCCGCGGTGTCGCCCGTTAGTCTTAGCGTGATGATATATAGCCTATAACCTTCCTCGATAAATGAGCTATCTAACACCGAAAGAATTTTTCAAATCGTACCAGTACTTAGTTCAAAAAAACAAACATCAAACTCCAGCTGTATAATATAATTATAGATAAGAATTCTTGTACCTATACGTTATAAAAATCCCTTAAGGGAGGCACGTGTCCCAGCAGTGGGGACATAATATTATGATGATGATGATGATGAGAATACTTTTATTCAATTGTAGCCAAATTGTAGCTATCTACTTACGTTATTATTTTTTAGCATTTTCAACTGTAATCAAATATTTTTTTCAAAAATTAAGCTCATCCCATATAATTTAAACAAAGCCTTCATAGAAATTTGATAGCACTTGAAAAGCCGGTGGGAGTATATTTTTAGTCTAGATCCTCTTTAAATCGACCACTGAAATCGACAGACGTAGGTACGTCGTACACGAACTCAATATTCTAGGAGGTAGCAACGTTGACAAGTGAGCATTTTAGTATAGTTGGTTCTTTGATATGCTGTTCCTCTTGCTATTTCGGTTACAGTCCGGGCTGTCTGGCTGGCCGCAGTGGTTGCGTTTAATAGTGCGCATCTTATCTGCACAGGAAAAAATCCTTAATTTAAAGTCATTTTTTAACGCGTAATTTTTAATGTTTTGCCTTTAGATAGATTCATTAGACATACATTTTTTATTGCAAGACGTTTTTTTCGTTGTTAAATAGGTGCCAGACGCAATTTATATTTCAAAATAATTAAAATATCATCGAAATAAGTGAAATTCCATCAACATGAGTCCCAGTGAAGGATAAGTAATCCCTGTGTTACTTATACTATATAATTAAGTTAAATGAATATCATTTAACTATTTACAGTTTTTTTGCAACAATCTACCATATCGCCTCCTTTTTCCCAACGAACCTCAAATAGGACCTTAATGTAAACTTGATAAAAACCAAATTTCATCAAGAAATTAAAGACTTTTTAACGGATTTTAAACGCGATTTATTCATTGTATTATTTTCCCAAGTCTTTAATTTCAAAATGTATAATACTCGCGTAAAATCAAACACTAGAAAATACAAATATCATCAAATTCATATAATTATACCCAAAAGTGTAATAAATATGAAACCATCTAATAAAAATATTAGTTTACTAATTATTCAATCTAAGTATTAAAAAAGGATAATATAATATAAATAATAAAGTTATTACTTACCTTTTAAGCGGACTCATGTTGATGTAATTTCACTTATTTCGATGACATTTTAGTTATTTTGAAATAAAAATTGCGTATGGCACCTATTTTACAACGAAAAAAACGTCTTGCAATAAAAAAATTATGTCTGATGGATCTATCTAAAGGCAAAAGATTAAAAATTACGCGTTAAAAAATGACTTTAAATTAAGGATATTTTCCTGTGCAGATAAGATGCGCACTAATAAACGCAACCACTCCGGCCAGCCAGACAGCCCGGACTCTAACCGAAATAGCAAGAGAAACAGTATATCAAAAACCCAACTATACTAAAATGACTTTTTTTTAAACGTTGCTAGCTCCCGTACTACAACATACATTGATTTATTATTATAAAATATAAAATGACACACGAGTGTAGAACCAGCTTTATCTTTCAAAATAAAGTGTATGCAAAGGGGAATACGCAATGAAACATTTTTATGTTTAAGAAGAATGTTGTTAAAATGTCTTGAACGTTATCTTTAAATGGGCTCTTCATAGTAAATGGACTGTCCCGAGTTCCAAACTTCTTTGTCTCCTTCTGAATAATTTTTATACCAAATGACATTATTTTAATATTTTGCATTCAAATGTACATTTTGAATTTTATCGAGTAAAATAATAAAAATAAAAAAATAATCAAAATGCTATAAAGATCTTGTGATAACGATTATTTAAAGATTCTGTATCATTAATATCACGTCGTGTCTTAAATAAAATTAATATCTAAAGCATAAAAACACGGTTTAATTAGGCTAATCTATTTAAAAGTGACGGACATAATCTCTGTGGCTCCCGAAACGTCACGTTTACGGGTCATTATTATTCTAAATTGTTGCGAAACATCAATAAATTTATTTGTGTTTCGTTAAAATAAAATGTGAAAGGGTATTTTGATAACACCTCATTTCAAAGTGCTTATTGCTTTTAGCCTAACAACGTTATTACAGCGTTGTAAATTTTAATTCATCACTGTCACCTGCATACCTTCAGTGTAAGCTTTTGACGAAATAATAAAATTGATTCTTTCAAAGGGGATGCCGACGCGTCGCCACCAAACATTAATTTGTTTCGTGTTATTGGAACGTTTGCTGAAAAGTAAAATGTATTTTATGCAACGTGAAGCAAACTATGAATATGTTTATTTATTTTTCCAGAACGAATAAAGCTCAGAACCGTTTATAAAATATTATCTTCCCGCCCGCGGTTTGCCCGATTTGTCTAAAACCTAATGAATTATGTACTAAAACCTTCCTCTTGAATCACTCTATCTCTTTAAGTAACTCTATCTAGGTATTAAAAAAAACGCATCATAATCCATTGCGTAGTTTTAAAGATTTAAGCATACAAAGGGATATAGAGACAGAGAAAACGACTATGTTTTATACTATGTAGTGATAACAAAATATACCTAACCGTTTCTAATAGCGATCCATCTCTCTATGTTTAAATTTATAACCCAAATTATCTCTATATCGGATATCAAGAACTTTTTAATTTATCTAATTTACACACTATCTACAAATCTTTTCAAAGGTTTTTTTTATAAATTAGGTACCTATAATGTTAAGGACAATAATTTAGATAATTAGGTAATACTCCTAATTGAACAATGTTTTAACAAAAATGAATAAAAATAGTCTTGGATTTAAGCCTCAAATATCATTTAAAAGCAAAACGGTGTTTACAGCTGTAATAACTAATAATGCCCGAAGGAAGGCTTTTAAAGGGTCTAAATATTAAATTGAAAAGGTTTGTTCCCGTAAAGTGTTTCCTTTTAACTTAAAAATTAACCTATTCACTCCCTTGTTATTGACTCCAGCATCCCTAGAACTAAA
Source organism: Colias croceus (assembly GCF_905220415.1). NCBI lineage: Eukaryota > Metazoa > Arthropoda > Insecta > Lepidoptera > Pieridae > Colias > Colias croceus. The sequence continues at coordinate 4,259,661 of NC_059543.1, read as the reverse complement.
ATTAAATATTTAATTCATAATATTATTATTTTGAAAACTGAACCGCAGAAATAAGTTAAGGTAATCACTATGGTCAAAACCGAAAAACACCTTATACATATTGAATTTTGTTGAGAAAACTGTTGGTACGATTGTCTTAAAAAAAATATATGTGATACTCAAGGATATAATTAACAAAGTATATTGTTTATTTTTCATTTTAGAACGGCCTAAACATAAAAAAATACATACAAATCAACCCCTTTTCGAACATAAAACGCATTTTGTTAGGAAAACGGCTACATATTTATACATGAAATTTATACCAAAAAATATGTTATGATATTTGTAACAATTTGTATTCTTTATTTTTTCAATTTTCATTATGATCGTTAAATTATCAAGAAAAAACTCGAATTTATAATAAAACCCACATAAAACCTCATCTCTATTGCATATTTTCGACGAAATTTGACGGTGTCAGTTCGACTCGGACGGGGGACTGTACGTGCGGTTTTTTTTGCAAAATAATGCTTAAATTCAATAATTTAATTTTTTAATTAAATTAAACCACTTTTTAAACAGCCCGGACATAAAGATTTACACAAAATAAACTACATAAATACGGTTGTAAATATATAAAATTTAGTTTTTGTTTTTCAAGCACGTCAAAGAATAAAGATGCCTAAATACAAAAATAAATCTAAAGTGAAGCGTGGACGAGATCTCCAAAATAATTGGTAAGTAACTGTTCGCGACAAGACTGATCGATTTAGTAATGTATGTATAAAGTTATAATAAGTTTAGATTCATTTAATATGTTTAATTCGTTTGCATAATATAAGTTTAGTTATTTGTATTCAATTTCTTTACGTAGCAAATTTAGTCGTTTATAATATGTGTGTTATAATTATAACTAGTTGTAAGAAGCTATATTGATTGTAATAAGTCTAATTTTGTTATGTTATGTTTGTTATTCGCGATAATATATACCTAAGAAAAACAGTTTGTGTTAGTAAATAGTAAACGTTCGTATAGTTTATAGTTTATTTATGATAATAAAGATTCTGATTATTGGTGTGATTATTTAGATATAAGTAAATAGTATACAGGGTTAGTTTTCAATGACCAGCCAAAATTTAAAATTAAGATCTAGATATTAAACTAAAGGTACATTTGAAACATTATTGTCGAATAAAATAAAATAAAAATAATAGCATTCATTTGAAAATGTCTTAAAAATTTCCTAAATCGTAAACACCGCCAGAATCAATGCACTTGTGTGCGTGCGCGCATCGCCAAATTTATGTGTGTGCTAACTTCTACCTATCTAGGTTGTTGAACTGAATTGTGCATTTGTAATGTCCACACGTTCGCTTTTTAGTGGCGGACAGGAATGAAATCTAATTTAAAAAAAAAAAAACGTTTTTTTTTTCATTAGATCTAAAATGTTATTGATTCTGAACCATTTCTGAAAATTTGGCCGGTCATTGAAAACTAACCCTGTATAAATAAATAGTATATAAGTAAATAGATATAAGACATTAATGTATACAGTTTTGTAAAATAAATGGTTACTGCACGGAAGTTTTCCTACCGCGCGCACAAAACGTAGTAGCGACATTAATTTGCCAAAAACACACACGACACAACACAGTTCGAGGCAGCAGTAGGGAGCTTCTCGCGCAGTGAAAAGCGACATTCGGGCTTTCTTTCTTCACCAACCCCAGCATTAATAGGGTGGAAGCCTCCACCACATGTGAGCAATACAGTCCCTCACGGTAACATTTCTCAATAGCTACGATATTTATAATAGTAACATCGCACATGAGTGTCAGGGTCAGGGTAATTTTCTTGAACATCCCACAAGCTTAGCTATTATGAGAAAATTGATTGAAGGAAGTTGAAAACATACCTTAGGGTGAGCTGCCAGGGTAAATGTTGAAATCTCACACTTAAATCCATCATGTTTGGGGTTATGTATATAAAAGGATTCTTGGAGAACTAAATGACTATGACAATTTTCCGTCCGTGTACGTCGCTCAGCCGTTAACTGCTCGAGCTGCCCGTGTACGGCCGCTCTAACAGTTCGTTTTTAGGGTTCCGTACCGAAGGGTAAAACGGGACCCTATTACTGAGACTTCGTTGTCTGTCTGTCTCCAGGCTGTATCTCATAAACAGTGATACCTAGAAAGCTGAAGGACGCTGTCACATATCTGCGTAACTCAAATTTAGGTATCTAACGTCGCAACGTGGTTCGCGGAAACATCACGCTCACGTAAACATAGCGCATTCCATTTTATAGATCATCTTCATATTTGATATTATTTTTATTTATTTTTTTATTTTATTGAAATTGATTCCAGAAGATTACTGGGAACTTTAAAAATTCATTTTGTTAATTTTAATAGTAGGGTAACGGGTACTAACCTTGGCACCCCCCCAGTGATTGGCACTTTGAGGTTTAATATGCAATTATTAAGGTTCGCTGACTAATAACCAAAAATATAATTTACCAAATAATGCCCTCATTATTTATTAGCAACACTAAAATGGTAGTTATGAATTTTAATAACTGGTAACACTGAGAAAAAAAATCTTTTCTGTCGTGGTTCCGAGCGCAACAACTTTATCGTGATTTTTTAACAAATTTTGCTCATACTGGCTAAGTTTGTAGGTTGTTTTTCTTTGTTACTAGATTAATAAATGATTGTTGTGTTGTTTGTACTTGTTAATGAGTTATTATATTACAGTTTTAAAGCAAAATTTGTCATAAAATCTATTGATTTTTGAGTTCTTGGGGTGCCAATGGCTATGCCCATGTTTTGTATGAAAGTACAGTTTTTTGGCACGGGGGCCAATGAATAGATAATAGTTTAACAATTATCGATGTTAGATTTTGGACTTTATAAGACGTGTATTAAAAGTTCTATTCATAAAAAGCCATATTATGGTGATAGTGAGTCTGCATCCAAATTTTGGCAGGGCCAATTATTGTACTTTTAAGGCGATTGGCAGGGCCAATCATTATACTCGTATGGTCCCAATAATTATACCTACTTTTAGTGAGGAGTAGTAGTGATGTGCTAACATTCATGTGATTTATTAGGTAAATAATTATATGATATAACAATAACAGGCCTGATAGAAAGTAACATTGCCACCTACGCAGAAGGTCCTGGATATGATTTCTTCATAACAAAATCATGTTGCGTGTCTAAGGTGCTATAACATGTAGGTATATGTAATTAAAAAAAGGTGTTTAATTTAGGTGGTAAACACAATGTTGGGTGGTGCTGTGTGAATTAACCCAGATTTTTTTTATTATTATTCAATTCAACAAAGATGTTCAAGATACATTTTTTCGTGTAATAATTTTATTATCAATACTTACTATTATATAATGTACTATATTCTATAATGGCGCGCACAAACTGTTTCATTTACGGATGTAAATCTACAACGTAGGAAAGTTCCCAGAAGGAAACAATATTTAAGAAAGATTGTATTAATTGTATCTGTAGAATTTAAATAAAAGCTATGGATAATAATTATGTTGTCCTCATTATTTTCTTATCAGATTGTTCTTCCCAATGCAATGCATTAACTACTTAGTAAAATTTTATAATGAACATCCAAAAATAAAGTGTCACGTAAATATTTAGTAGTGCAATATATGTAATCCATACTTCCATACTAATATTATAAATGCGAAAGTAACTCTGTCTGTCTGTCTGTTACTCAATCACGCCTTAACTACTGAACCAATTTGCATGAAGATAATTTGATACCCGAGAAAGGACATAGGCTACTTTTTACATAGGATACGTTTTATCCCGGAAATCCTACGGGAACGGGAACTATGCGGGTTTTTCTTTGGCCGCGGGTCGAAAGCTAGTTATATATATATATGAACAAATAATTACATCATTAATGGAAATTATTTTAAATGTACATATACATAAATGATTACATCATAATAGTAATAATCACAATTGTTTTATTTCCCATTTGTTGCAACCCTAGCATATTTTCGTGTGGCAGCGTAAGTACCTACACTGGAGGCGGCATCGCACGACATCTTAGGCGTTACCTTACTGTAGGAAATAATATTATTGTAATACCGTAATACTGTGGTATTACATCGGGCCTAAAGAATATGTGATTAGTAGAGTCAATGCTGGCTAAGAAGGAACAAAACAAACATACACAATGCTTACCGTGAATAAAATTTGATACATCTGAGAGAAAACGTATATTAGGCAAAAACTAGTTCTTCATAAATTGTAATATATTGACATTTCTATACTTTTAATCTTTGGTCACTTTTACTTCAACAACAATATATATTATAGAGGGCGGTTAAAAAAACAAATTCAAATGTAGTGACAGAATCATCAAGGTCCTTGAACCACGTAATTGCCTTAAGTGAGGCAGTTAGATATTGTTTAGAAGAGCAATCATATATTTTTTATTGGCTTTAATAGTTTCAGGTTTTAATTGAATCAGATGATTTCATTAGTTTAAACCAATCTTAATTAAGACAGTGAACAATTATTTGGTTATGTACAATGAGATAAAAATAAACAATGACAAAGGTTTTCTTGAGTTGAAAATTAAATAGCCCTTTTCCGTTGACCACATTAAATTACACACAATGTGCCAAACAATGAAAGCGAAAACATGTTCCTACTTACGTAAAGCTTTTTTTAAATGTATCTAATACCAAAATTTCACAATAGATATATTATTAGAATAAAACTAAAAACTTTGATATATGATTTACCTAAACAAGGAAATTTCATAAGAATCCAGTACCTATTTTTATGAAATTGAATTTTTGGAGTTTACTTACTAGAGTCTGGAGATTCTAGTGTTGCTAAAATTATATATTCAAGTACAAGAGACTAGCTGATTTTTGAAATAACTGTCCTGTATTTTTTTCCTTTTTTCGAAGTATAGATACAAAATTTTAAGCTTAATTTTGCTAATTGACGAAGAACTGAAAATCGTTGCTAAGAGATTTACCCAAGTTTGAACTTAATAGGGAAAACAAGATTGAAACTACGGCATTCATTCAAACTTTATCAAGGGATCACTGGTATAGTGTTATAAGGCGTATTACAGGAAACACTTATCTCTTTGGTACAACTTAAAAGGCTTCTATAAACATCTACCTCTTTTTAAATAAACCTACTTACTATATTTTAGTCTACTTCTACATCTTGTGAACTTTATTTAAAATATCCAGGAGAATGACATCGTCTTGTTAGTCTTTTCTGTTCTGTTTCTATGTAAAATAATTAATTCCTATAGTTTTATCTATTGAATACATTTGAAATTATCGTGTTTAAAAAAATACTACGATGACTCGTACAACCCGTTTCATACTTAGATTAAGATAGAAGTTTCTAATACATCATCATCATCATCATCATCATTCCAGCCTTTCAAGACGTCCACTGCAGGACATAGGCCTCCCCCAAAGATTTCCAAAACGACCGATCACCAGCGGCCTGAATCCAGCGGCTCCCCGCCACTTTGATCAGGTCGTCTGTCCACCTCGTTGAAGGCCGTCCCACACTGCGACGTCCTGTACGTGGTCGCCACTCTAGAACCTTTTTTCCCCAGCGGCCATCGGTTCTGCGGACTATATGCCCAGCCCAGCGCCACTTCAACTTACTAATACGGTGGGCTATGTCGGTCACTTTAGTTCTTTTGCGGATCTCCTCATTTCTGATTCGATCACGCAAAGAAACCCCGAGCATAGCCCGTTCCATAGCTCATTGAGCAACGCGAAGCTTGTGCACCATGCCCGCGGTTAGCGACCACGTCTCAGATCCATAAGTCAACACCGGTAACACACACTGCTCGAAGACTTTCGTCTTCAGGCACTGAGGGATTTTGGACGAAAAGATGTTGCGTAGTTTCCCGAACGCTGCCCAGCCGAGTCGGATTCGACGATTGACCTCTTTCCCGAAATTGGACTTACCTAATTGGACGCTTTGTCCCAGGTAAACGTATTCGTCAACAACTTCGAGAATAGAGTTTCCAACTGATACCGGAGTGGGCACAACATGGACATTTGACATGATTTTCGTCTTATCCATGTTCATGCTAAGGCTCACTTGTTGTGAAACTCTGTAGAGGCCACCGAGCATTGTATTGAGGTCTTCCAGGGATTCTGCCATGACTACGATATCGTCGGCAAATCGAAGGTGAGAGATGTACTCGCCATTAACATTAATGCCAAGTTCTTGCCAGTCCAGGAGCTTGAAGACATCTTCCAAAGCAGCGGTAAACAGTTTCGGAGAAATAACATCTCCTTGTCGGACCCCGCGCTGCAGAGGAATTGCCTTTGTGCAATGCTCCTGAACCCGGACTGACATAGTGGCGTTTTCATACAAACTTCTCAACACTTCGATATACCGATAGTCAATGCGGCAACGCTGAAGAGACCTCAATACGGCCCAAGTCTCGATCGAATCAAAGGCTTTTTCATAGTCCACAAACGCCAAGCATAATGGCAGATTATACTCCTCCGTCTTCTGTATAATCTGCCGCAGCGTATGTATGTGGTCCATGGTGCTAAAGCCTCTTCGGAAACCGGCTTGTTCGGGAGGCTGGAAGTCATCAAGCCTGCGTTCGAGACGATTCGTAATGACTCTCGAAAACAGCTTATAAACATGGCTCAGCAGTGATATTGGCCTGTAGTTCTTCAACAGGGTTTTGTCTCCCTTTTTGAAGAAGAGGACAACCATACTGCTGCTTCATGCTTTTGGCGCAGTGCCCTCGAGTAAGGTGGAAGTGAATAACCTCTGTAGCACTCTGAGGATTGGTGTGCCACCCGCTCTCAGAAGCTCAGATGTGATTCCATCCTCACCCGGCGCCTTGTTGTTCTTAAGCTGTTTGAGAGCCATTTTAATCTCGTACAGGCTGATGTCCGGGATATCTTCGGTGTAATGTCGGGTTAGTCGGGCTCTAGGATCTTTCGCCGGACTCGCAACAGGCTTAGCAATGGAGGTGTAAAGGCGTCCATAAAACTTCTCGACCTCGCCTAGTAGCTCCGGTTGAGACGACACAATTTTGCCACTATCCGTCTTCAGCTTAGTCAACCGGCTTTGCCCAATAGATCCATCTCTTGCGAACACTTTTGAGCCTTTATTTCGCTGTATCGCTTCTTCAATGTTTTTTGTATTGAAGGAGCGGATATCGTGTCGCAAGGACTTTGTAATTCGTCTATTGAGCTGCCTATATGACTTCGCTTCATCGGAAGTATTCAGTAGCAAAGAGCGTCGCTCTGCCAGGAGCTTGAGGGTATGGTCGGAAAGTTTTTGTGTTCGATTCTTACGGGGAATCTTGCAGTGATGCAACCCTACCGTACGAATCGTTTCGATAAGCCTGTTGTTCATATCGTCCACAGATACGTCATCGCCTAGGCAAGCGAAGCGATTTTGGAGCTCGAGTTGAAAGCCTTCGGGGTTCTGAATTAGGGTGCGGAACGGTCGAAGAGTTGACTTAATCAAGCGAGACCTTTCGAGTTTGATCACTGTTGATCACAGAAACATCATTGAATATATGTCTCTTTGTAGTCATGATAAAGTCAATCTCATTCCTCGTTTTACCGTCGGGGCTTATCCAGGTCCACTTCCTATGCGGAGATTTCTGAAAAAGGAAATCATCATGAAGAGTCCTTCTTTCTCCAGAAACTCAGCGAGCCTCTGGCCCCTCGGGTTGCGCTGCCCAAATCCAAATTGCCCCACTCTCAACTCATCATCGCCTCTTTTGCCCAGTTTCGTGTTGAAATCCCCCATCACAACATTGAAATGTGTTTTCGAGGTGTGTATGGCTTTACTGATGTCCTCATACATTACCTCCACATCTTCATCTGAGTGTGCCGAGGTCGGAGCGTAGACCTGAATCACCTTTAAAGAATATCTATCAGATATTTTGAGGATCAGGTACGCTACCCTGCTCGACACACTTTCGATGGATATGATGTTGTTAATGAGGGGTCTGCGAACGATAAACCCTATTCCACCTTGGGACTGTTGGTCGCCCTCCCGGTAGAAGAATAAATTACCGGATGTCAACGTTATCGTGTCCTCCCCCTGTCTTCGGACTTCTGATAACCCTATGACATCCCAGCGTAACTTACTCAATTCTTCTTCCAGCTCAACAATCTTTTCGTCCGTCCTCAACGTGCGTGCGTTGTATGTTACCAGGGCCAGGGGTCGTCGGGAGTGGTAGCCGGATCGCTTCCGGTGATTCTTAGCACCCCTTGCCCCGCCGTTACCATGGCCGCTACCGTAGCCAGGAATAGCGGAGCTGCCGGGTACTAGGGGCCTGGTTGTTGTTGCACTATTCATGTGTTTTTATGTGTATCTTTTTGGGGGGAAAGAATGCCAATACTCGCCACGCTTGGCAGGCGGGTTGGCGAGCGCAGTTGATGGTGGGGGAGATCATGCATAACGCTGCTGCCCGTTTGCATGTAGTTAACCCTTAGTCGCCTTTTACGACACCCACGGGTAGAGATGGGGTAGTGCTATTCTAGGCCGGCACCACACGGCACTAATACATACATAAAACTTGGACATTTATTATAGGAACTCGATAGGTTAGCTTACATAATTGATATTTAACAGATAATTAATAGCTGAAAAATAAATAATCCAGTTAAAGACAAATCCGCTGAACGGATTGCGAAATCACATTCCAATTCGTTATTACAAGATGACATCGATAGAGGTCGGAATTTGTAAGACGCGTCGATCGTGACAAACTGGGCCCAGATTATCTTGATAGAGGAATGCCGACGATATTTCGCTAGGCAACACCCTTTGGGTGATTTAGGGCGAAAGTCAGAACAGGCAGCGATATCCTGTACTCCCTCCAGTAGGTATTTAAATAAAATTTTGATCATGATTAGGATAGGTACACCGTACATGCTTCAGTTCTGTTAATGTACTGTAATCACGTAATGTATTATTTTAGTGTAACTATAACCTTATTAAGGAAAGCGACAAAAAAGGTAGAAGTGGAGATTTTTGAAATTGTATGTTGGTTTTATTTTTTTCATTTTTTTGAATCTAAAAAGTTACTAGTTCCCTAATAAAAGTGTAAACATAATAAAAACGCCGCGAGAACATTGCAAAGCCGACTTGCAAAAAAAATACAAACAAGCTCTTTCAATATTGAGCAATATTCTTCGTGTATTTCCATATTATGACCAGTATAAAACTACGACTAACAACGGAAATACCTACGTCCTACAATTTGTACCACCCGTTGTTTTTTCGTCTACCCTACCTTATCGTTTCAACATAATCCTTATGGATCGCGATCGCCTCTACACGGCTCCCTGCAGTGAAATCTGCTTGTGACATGCCATTAATTTGCGTGCAACTGCCTCCAAATCCGGATAACTGATTAGCGAATACTCCCAATTTAGACGAATTTCCTATAGGGGGCGCCGAATTTAACTGCCTATCTATAGATATGATTTTTAATGATGTTATATGTTTATTAATAATGTTATTTATTACAATATAAGTATAGGTAATGATCGTTATAATGTGGAGAAATTAAGACCCACTTCATCTTATTTTGCATTTTGCATAGGTACCTTTAATAATATGTATAGGTATTAATAGATATCAAAAAGCTCTAAAGGTTCTTGTAATGACATAACTGCGTTAAAAACAACCGACTTCAAACTTGCACTTGCAAAATTTACAAATACCTACAGACAAAAATGCTCATAAAATAAAAACTACTGGGCCTATCCGAATAAAATTTTTATGGGACCAATTCGACACCATCCCGCATCGACCAAAAAAAAAAATCACGTAAATCGGTTCAGAAACCTCAGAGTAATCGGTGTACATACATAAAAAAAAAATACCGGCCGAATTGATAACCTCCTCTTTTTTTTTGAAGTCGGTTAAAAATGCTATGATTTGAGAAACTCCTTCGTTATTTGGAACGTCTTACGTCAGTTAAAAAGAGAACCCCTGCTATATTTCACAATAGCTATTTGGGGATGACATTGATTTTGATTTTAATATGTCTCACAACTTTCAATGTCGTTACTCCATGAGTAATTCCCATGTAACCAAATATTTATTATGGCTTGGCTTATTTATGGCTATTGTATTTTTAGATATATTATGACGATTCCATAACAATTTTAATAGATATCTAAATTATTAATAGTACTTGAGCTGAGTTAGCATGTTTCAATATTAAAGACCATTAGATATATCAGACTCACAATACGTAATCTTGTTAGGTACGGTCTATACATGTTATAGCGCAATTTCATGTAATATGTTTAGCTTTGAACCTCGATAAAGCCTAGATTAATTTCACAGAATAGGTGTAGTCTGAAGATTATACAATTATATCAGTTCCATATCTTCTATCATTACGTATCTATATTCAGTACAAGTATACATCAAAGCCCATTAACCCTTAGCAGGTATCGTGGGTCAAATTTGACCCAGAAGCGAACATTTTCGGTTATAATTCTTTAAATATTTATGCAACGACTGTGCGCTTCTAAGTATTCTCAGTGCGTCGCTAGCTGCAGCGGGGGGTGGATGTGCAGAACTGTAACTATCTTAGGAGCGGAGGTAAGTAGCTTTCTGGGTCACGTTCGACCCACGACACCAAATAAGTAACTTTTTTCACTGAGTGTAATTACTTACTTTTTGGTTTTATTGTTTATTTGTACTACATTGGAGGGCTTTTTGAACGACAGACAAATCGAGGAGTTGATGAACGACTAAAGTGATGATTTGGAATTGAAAAATGAAAGAATACCAAATGTAAACCAACTTTGTGACGACGAAATCATCAGCGATCGAGACAATCCCTAATCTGTTAGTTGCTTAGAAGACAGTGTATTTGGAGTAAGTTCTGACGACGATGAAAACGAAGAGGAGATACGAGAATAATGAAAATATACGAGGATCGAAAATACGAGAGATGAGAGTGAAGAAGATGAGGATGATAGTTGATGGTAGAAGTCATTTTGGTTTTGGCTGTCATTTTTTTTATTTTATGCTGATTTCAGAAGTAATTTGTTTTTTTGTTATAATAAAGATATGAGAAGTGCCATAAATATATTTTTGTTAAAGTTTTTCTAACATTTCTATTTTTTTTTTTATGTTTTAAGTTCACATTAACCAAAAAGTGCCAAAAAATAAGGTTATTTTCAAATGTGTGTAAAATATGATATTTTTTTATATTCTAAAATTAAAGAAGGTTATTTTGTAAAAAAATATTTTTTTATTTCTTATCTAACCATATTTTATACAAATAATAAAAAATCTACGTTCTACAACAGATTGTTTGGTATGGGTAGAATTTGACCCACGATACCGGTAGTGTTGCTAAAAAAGGCGATACCAGCTAAGGGTTAATATTAAAAGCAATTAGTAAATCATGTCGTCTACGCGTTCAAAATTTAACTGATTGCAAATATGTTATTGAAATGTATATATCACTATTCAGGCTTTATAATTAACATTTAATGTTATAACTTTGATAATTATTTGACGCTTATAATTTTATTACATAGAAAGCTTTTAATATAATAAGTTCGTTCCATCATGTAATTCATGTATTGTTCTTAGTGCACCTAATAAATGTTTGTGTATGAATACCTACTGCTATTTTTAGTAAATATTATATTCCCACTAGCAGAATTAAGAGGCCTTCTCTGTATATAGTTAGTTACAATGTTGCAAACAGTTTTTTTAGAGAGACATTTTAAAATAACAATATATGGAACTATTATTTTGGACTAAAAGATGTTTGTTATGCTTTCATAAAAAATAATTGAAAACGAGTTGTTTTTACTGTAATAACTAAAATATACCCATTATTATTAATTATTGTTACTTTTTATACACTTATTTAATACAATTATAAACAGCAAATGTGGAACCCCAAGACATATGCATAGTAGAGCAATAAAATCTAGATAATAACAAATTGAACACAAAACGTTTTATTTCGAAAAAGCCTCAAGCTTTCCAGGATTTGTTACCAGTTACAATTATGGGCAATGACTGGCTAGAAATTGTACATAAGGTTAGAAAACTAAGGTGTTTTCTAACGAATACGGACATTTGTGAGAACAACAATGCAGTCACTAGACGCGACAAGTAATCAGTGGAGAGCTCTCTGCATAGGGTTGTACGGGAAAATGTGGCTTTCCAAGGAATATTAATCATTGTGACTTTGACTTATCACCCGGGGAAGGTTTGCTTATAGATTGACGGTGTATTTGTGTAAATGAATTATATTAATCTCTATTATAGCGTAGCAATCTTAAAGTATGCAGTGATTAGTGGTTTAATATCAACATTCATCAATTTAGAATAGGTACAAATAAACAAAACATAGTTATTATTTTAAAGCAGGCATGACATTAGAAAATCTTGTCAATGAATTATGTGAAAAATGATATTTAAATAATTAACTAAAGGTAAGACAAGGTATTAAAAATTTGTCAATAAATATTTTTTTAATTATTTGTTTTTATTTATTTTCACTTTACGGTTCCTCTATTTCCAACAATCGAAGCCATAACAAATATGAAAGAGTCAGCTGATTGATGAAGTTGGCTAGACCGATGAAAGATTGGAGTTAAAATCGATTTTATCTGTATTCGATTCCATTCGAATTCGCAGACACTGCGTCATATAAAATCTGTTACTTACATACTTATTCTCCCTAAACTCTCCCCACGCGGCGTGTCAACATTGAAAAGTTTTTTTCATTTCGAATGCGTAGCTACCGACGTTTCGTTTGTTGTGATTGTGTGTTTGTAACCGTTCCTTGTCTGGGAAGTGTGTGTATGTATTTTAAATTGGAAATCTTTTATTATGTACCTACTTATTTGTATCGATATAGGTACCTATATAGTGTTTTCCGAGAAAAGTATAAAGCCTTACTAAATTATTATTATTATTTGTACTTATTAACGCAACTGTTTCTATACAGAGAATGCGAAATACCTACGGAATACCTTCATACCTAACTACTACCTTTAGTCTTTACCTACTATAAATTTATCTATACGGATAAAATTTTCCATTAAAAAACAAATAAATCAGATCGGTTTCAACCCCAATCACCAATTATTTTAACTTATAGGTTATATTTTATAACATAGGTAATTTCCGTAAAAATATTGAAGGTATACAATGCCCATGCCATGGACGGGACGGAGAAGATGGATCCATGGATGGAGAAGACCGTTTTTATGATAATATTTTACCTTCATACACGCTAGGTAATATTTTACGATCGGAAAATTTAAGAAACTCAAAAGGAAATGTTTATTAAAGTACTTCCTCATATTTACGGTTCTTTATAGAACGTGCTATTTTATAAGCGATAAAGCCTCTCCTATACTTCGTGAAAATGAAAGGTTAATGGCCCATCTGAGGGTGTAAATGAAGTTCTTTCTTTTACTAACCCCTCATGCGGAAAGTCACTAAAGTGTGTGAAAATTTACACATTTTTAGTAAATATAGTGTTTCTGCAGCGTTTATTTTTAGCTCCCTTTTGACATTTTATCACTTTCTTCATTATCGAAGTTTATTTTCCTTCCTTAAATGGATTTGGTGTCTCTATATTGATTACAGATTCCGAAAATATCTTAGAGCATTAAACCAACATAATATTATACATTATACAATATACATATTTGTGGTGAATTCTTATAAATACACAGCCATTTTAACATAGATTATAATATTTTGTATAGAATTTTTATTGAACAATATACCGTGACGAAAATGCCTATCACTTTAAAAAGCATCAATCACCTTGGGCCTACGTGGTGCCCGGTAACACTAATATTTACATTATTTACATACTTTAATTTAATATTCGCAATAAAATTGTACTAGTATAGAAAAAAATACTGTTATATGTTACTTAATGATCTAAGGTTATATGTGCATAATCGTTTATACCAACGTTAAAGATAATACCCGAATATCATAATTATTTACAGCAATTAGGGAAAAATAAAAAAATATACCGGCCGAATTGAAAACCTCCTCCTTTTTTGAAATCGGTTATAAAAAAAAAACTATTTTAGAAACACTGAGATAAAAGTTTTATCAACACGAGATAAATTTACGTTAAAACACAAAAATAATCTGTGAATAAAATCTGTAAAAGAAGTGCAATATCTTAAATTACTTACCAAAAACAAGAATATAACTTTTCCCGCGGCTTTCCCGGCAGCGCTGTGCAATACCGTTCTGCACGGATGCCGCCTACGATCTGTCCAAGCTACCCCTTGGCTTTATCAACTAAGGGCGAAATGGTAGACATGTCGCATTACATTGATGCTCATGTAGCACACAACGATAAACCTTTCGATTGCAAGCGAGCAAGCTATGCTTACACGAACAAAAAATGCAAGTGTGAAGTACTCGTATTAGGTGTCAACCTTTTGTGAATTGACCCTTATATCTAAGAAGATCGGATTATGTATGACTAAAAATGAATCATGTGCTAATATTATTTCACGGATAGTCATATGATATTGTTCATCTTTCTTCTTGTATACCTAGTAATGGGCGGCAAAATGATATCATTCGTCACAGTTAAAAAATAAAGCTCCTGGACATATTGTACCCAAACAAATACATAAGAGAAAGCACCTCTACTAACAATATTTTAAGTCTCTCTTATCCCCTGACTTTACAATTTTAGGTTACATAGGTGTCTTGTCCTTTTCTTTAACAATGTATTTAAAGTTCACCATGCTGCATACATCCAGTGTTCCACAGAGAACAGACAACGCAATTAAAAAGTTAACATGGACAAAGGAAGCCCGAAAGTTTTATTTAAAAATATCGTTAGTAGCATACAATTTATTGGAGTATAAAGGAAATCTTGTTGACCTCACTCAAGAGGTCTCAGGTGCACTGGTTAACGTACAAATTTCTTGTAAGTTGTACGACTTAAGTGGTCTTAAAGCAGCTAGTCTAGTTAAGCGCAGACCTTGTTGCATAAGCTTTAGTATCTCTGGATAGCTTAAGTAATTTTCTTCTTGTTTATCCTTTGGTTTGGGATTATGGAACTTGCTTTGGAATGCTTATTTCTTAGTCTACTGTTTGTGAATGCGGAGTTTTCATATAATTTCACATCTTGATTTTATCGTTAGGTTTTCTCATTGAAAAACCCGCATAGATCCCGTTCCTTCAACTCTTAATCCAAGTTACCTTCAATGTGAGTGCCAAATTTCATTGTTATTGGTTCGGTATTCAATAACAAACATCCATACATACATACTCACAACTTTTTGCATTTATACGTACGCAATATTATCTATTACAATACGATATAGATACCTAGGTAGCTAAAATATGTAAATGTTCCCTTCACGAGTTTTAAACTCTACCCACACGTAACCAAATAGCAGCTATCATTAAACCGCCATAATTGGTTCTTCCCACCCTACAATTGTCTTATAATGACTAAAGTTTCAGAGTAAACACAAAGAAGTTTGAAATGCCCGTTGCATTTCCTTTGTCAAGCGCCGGAAAATTAGCGTCGCAAGTCCCAACTGTTTGTGGTCGGCCGGATACTCGAGATTGTTCAGCATTAAACACCCTTCAGTGGCTCCTTTACCTACTGCAGCTAAAGACAATATCTATATTATGTACCTACATTGTACAATGTTAAGTACATAAACGTGAAGTCCCGTGTCGCCTAGTGTGGTATATTGTGGCAGATGCGTTATTATGCGTTAGATGCGCTATTTAATTACTGATGATCGTCTGGCAGAACACAGAAGGCTGATCACCATTCATCTACTTGTCCCTAAAAGAAAATCGATCAGTGAAACAATGTACCAAAACAATGTAGGCAGAGGCGGCTCGTGAGTCGTGACAAAATTTTATGGGTGTTCACTTGAAATAAAACACTGAAAATACATGGTGTAAAGCAGTACAATTTATTAAAAAAAATACTTATAAATTAAATAGTACCGAGATTGTGAATGTTTTTTCATCTTGATTGAAAGATGCGCTAAGTCGTCAACGCCCGTTTCAGTCCAAGCAGAGTGCTCCGCCGGCCGCGCCCGCTTCAAATAAAAGACACGGAAAACAAAATAGTTTGTTGCTTTCATCACAACCACGGTGTTTTCACATATTGTTTAGATTTAAACACACGCGTATATGTTTTCGTTTTTGTCGTACATTTTTGCGTAAGTTCAAGGGCGTGGCGATCTCTTAGCTTTCAATTCAAGCCGAATTTGTAACGTTTTAACACACTTTTTAATGAACGCCACTTATAATTGTCCATTAGTAGTTAATACTGATAACTACAGGCTATTTCAACAGTCAACACGTATCTTATGATTTTAATTAGAAAATTCCCGAATTTGCATTCGCGCGCGTGCAGTCAAGTTGACTAGAGTGTTTGTTTATATAAGAGTGGCAACGTCGCGCGCAATCGCTGTCCTGTGTACGGGCGCCCGGGCGCGCGGTAAAAACGAACCGGCAACGTTGCGGGAGCGGCGGCGCGCGCTCCGAATTTTGCTATTTTTTCATAGAAAATCTTCTGTTTCACGCGCAGGACTCTGGCAAACTTTCTCTTTGACTCTTATTGGATTTCGTATTAGGAAATGTACTGTGTATGTAATGTAATATTTTTTCATTGGAGCGCAATCGTGAGCGCTCCGCTACGCGCGTTATATATTACAGTATTATACCTACAGCTGGTGTATGGGATGATGGAATGATGGATATATTCATTGGTACCTATTGCCAGTAGTTTTTTACGATTACGATTGATTTTAAATAGTAATAATTAATATTAATAATGAAATTAAGGAGTATGATTTTATTATAATTATTTATGGGAGTTCACTGCACCAGCGCTCCTTAGGGCGAGCCGCCTCTGAATGTAGGTAATGTGAGCAATGCGCGTTCGTTTCGATTGTGTATGATATAAATACATGTATCTACCTAAATGGTAAGATACTCGTATTGTTAATAGATAATTATGATAACATAGCCACGATTACATTTAATTTTATAACTAAGTAAGTAGCTGCTCACCCCGGCTTTGCTCTGGTAGGTATATTTTGTTTAATTGAAGCGTTATCTATTATTCCATTTATATTATAAATATATTTCTAACTTAGCACGACTTTATACTGAGATTTTTTTATTAAGTTCTCTGTTGTTCTATATATTTTCGATCGGATTAAGTTCTATGATGCATCGCATCATGATTCATGAGTCGTGCCAAATAAAAAATACAAATTACCTAGTAAGTCATAAGTAAATCTTCAATTTTACAAGCTTTCTCGGAATTGTCTCTATTGTGTTATTCATATCAATCTAATCTTATCAATGGACAAACCGATAACACTCAATTTATTCAACGGGCGTACAGTTGTTACAAAAGTATGTTAGACAACATACTTTTGTTAAGTGCCGCTAAAAATAAATCTACGAACTTTTTTATTACCCACTTTATTTACTAACTTTGTAGTTTGTGACCAATTTTGAAGCGTACTTATTTTCAACATAAGGCAAGAAATTTACCCGTTTTTAATAAAGACAAACTTTGATCAATAATTTTAAAGACGGCTTGCGGCTTGCTGGATATTACTGGAAGGAAATAAACACAACAAAAATAGAACCACTTTTAAAACTAAACCAAACGTCATAGTGACGCATTTGAGATTCGTTGTAAAATTTTCGTATTGATGGTATTTTGTGATTAAAATTTATTAATTGATTGTGCAATGAACGCTCAAGACTTGATATCTGGATTTAATTTTTGGTATATTCAAGCAAGGAACGCTTTTATCAGGTCCACGGATTTACCAGACGGTTATTTAAATCGGCTTCATAAATATTTAGTCTATGGTAAGTGTTTTTTCAAAATATTATCTTCTTATTATTTGTAGAATACCCTCAAACACAGGAAATATGAATTACAAAAGTTCCTTAAGTTACGAATTACGATTGATTTGAATTTATCCTTTCACAACATTTAGAAATAATGAGGAAGTTAATCACGTTTTCAGACATTTGTTTATTGTCTTCTCCTTATTTCATGACAAATACTCTTCGATGTAACTTGAAAGCTTCGGCAAATAGTAAACTCGTATGTTAAAATGACAATGATGTAGTAACTTTTCCTATATTTTTAATGTAGTCGAGAATAAGTTTTGAACCTTTATTTACTTGTATTTCCAACAAAGATTTCAGAGAACATTACATTTGGATCTGTTCATAATATGCTACTTAATTTGAAAGACATCGTCATTTTTTGTTGTTATTACAGACCAATAAGAAAATGATTGAAGTGGAGATTCCTTTATCCGAAGTTTTAGTAATAGGTACGCCATAATGTATTAGACAACAATTTTAGAATAAAACTACACTATTAGTGAACTCAATAGTATTTATTATAAAAATTAAAGTGGATTGACATCCGCAGGTGGCGGGGTTACCATGACGTCTTAAAGAAGTATTCATTCCAGTGTGGAAAATAAAATTCAAATTCAAATTCAAATTATTTATTTGTCAGATTTGTGGTGATACAAGGTCACATGATTTAATTAATAAAATAGTCCACACAATTCGTCAATAATTGGCATACTTTTGATTTAATTCGCCAATAATAACAGCTATATCGTCTAGTTGTCTAGTGCCATCTCTTTCCCTCACTGGAAATAATGCTGATAAAAGACATCATGGTAACCCCCCAGTTCATACAGTATTGTATCAGCTAGTACGTGCTAAAATCTATATAAACATATTTTTCAACTACGAACTTAACGATAAAGTCTTTTAAAATAAACAGGTCAAAGATGAATGAAAAATGTTTAGAAGTGAAACTTCTTTAGGCTCTTATTAAGGTCGCGTCATGGCAATAACGTTACGTTGTGGAGTAAGGTGACGATTTTGGTACCTTCTAATCTTGCCAAAGAAGTTTAATATCTGATATGTGTGCTCGGCACATGCGCTCTTTTTTTTTCTTTAATGTGGTGCTTCAAATGGCGCCAATTTCCACATTAATTAAACAAGATATTAAGCATTGCATTATTATATTTTATTAGTGCTGATTTACTCAGGGTCAGTAGACAAGTCAGTCGCGGCGCCAATTTCGGCGCCGCGACTGACTTTAACTGTTTACATGAAGTAAGTAGTAGTGGTGCGTTTCTCACGGTGACCACACGTTTGTGAAGTCAGTGGGAAAAATGAATTCACGAAAACAACTGAAACGACGATTTAATTTTTTTTTTTTTTTTAATTAAAAATTTATCAATTTTGCTGTTGAATGAGTTAATAAAAATTGTAGAAAATGAGATAACTAAAAATAAACGACAATGGGTAAGAAAATGGATTTTGGGATTTAATATCCCAAAGGCACTCGTTTTTGCCATATAATTGCACCAATTTTAAGATTTCGTCTTCGCTTACGGGTCATTTTTATCGTCAGCAAAAAAAACGTGGTCACTCTACAACGCAGCGGCAGTGACTAACCACGCACTGACTTGTCTGTTTACACGGGGTTTATTTGGATGACGCGGGGGTGCGCGGGTGGCGGGGGGCGCCAACTGACTTTAAAATATTCGTGTCCGAATATTCAACTCAGCGCTGAGTTCAAGCCTCTGTACTGACTTCAAATCTGTTTACAAAGGGTTTTTTTCGGGTCAGCACTGATTTGCCTCGAATTTGTAGTCAGTTACTGACCCTGTGTAAATCAGCACTTACCTAATCATTTTTTCACTTGCTGTCACTGTCACTGTCATCATTTATTTTAGCATGACAACAACATTTTCCCTCTTTATATGTATTCACAATAGTCTTAAGGGAAGCAACTTTTTTTGAAAGCCTTTGATTTCTTTTATGAAGTGCTCTGACTTTATTTTGAGTTTTTTTGAGCAGTTCCAACCTCTTTTTTAACTCTTTACGCATCATTGATACTTTTATCGATTCTAATGCTTCATCTACATCAGAACAACTTAAATCCTGAAAAAAAATTGCCTTGATTAATAGCGGTATCTTATTTTATGAGAAATAATAAACCACCTTCACAACAGGACAATATTTTAATGAGACCAACGGAAGGCACTATTGAATAGAATTTTGTGATGACAAAGAGGATGGAGTGGCTCATAGGCTATTATAACTAAACAATTTGAAATTTCGGCCCTTTAATGCCTTTGTGTTATCTATACCTATTCCCTACACTCAAATTTATAAAAATAAGTTCATATTAGAACACATATAATATGATATACCTAAGCAAAATATAAACTTACAGAATCTGATAGATTTCCATCATCAACCGGTTCCGTAATTGATATCTAAAAAGAAAACGGTAAAATTAGTTTTTATTGTTGTTAAAATCAATTAAAAACTCATATTATTATATAATAATTTGTCGTGTCCGCACATGATAGCATGTTGTCCATCACAACACATCTGAGTGCAATGTCACTTAAAATTTATTAAATGATTGTATGCAAAAAAAATGAATTTTCAAGCTCAAACAAACAAACTTGCATGGGCGTAGCCACGGTGGGGCAGGGTGGGGCGCTTGCCCCACTCTAGCTTTGACCTGGAAGGTAGGTAGATACCTAACCAAATCTACAAATTGAAGTACCTACCAACTACTAAGCTTAATATCCGTAAGAAAATTTACACTCGATTCTCGAAAGTCAACAGGCGACACAGACAATGCGACCTTTATAATTAGTATTATTTACCTCTAAATTGACTGACTATAACAACTAACAAGTGTCGCCCAGCGACCAAACGGCTGAAGATTTTTGGATCTATTTCGTGGTGTGGTAGGTGAACAATAAGGTGTTTTGAATAAGAATACCTTCTTTGTTGATTTTGATTCATTGTTGTCTTCCTCCATTTCATCGTCACTGGGTGATCTTTTTATGTATACACTATGGGTCTGGAATTTAAACGAAATAAATAATGTAATGCTTGATTTAGTTCACAGTAAAATATAGTTGACGCGTGAGCGTAGAACCGAGGGGTCTTGGGCCGATTACAGAGCTTCACCGACCGTCAGTGCGTACCATCGGCCCTGACGATACGCATTGACCGACCGTCAGTTTGTATCATTAAGTGCTCTCCGTACCAATAAACTGGCCAGACCTATTCAGTATGGTCAATTTACTGGTACGCAGTGCACCGGTCGGTACAGAACTGAACGCGTTCATTTGTTTCCATAGCGCGCCAGTCGACCGATGCTACGCACGCGCACGCGCTCGACCGACGTGACGGTCCTCGTACGCAGTGCGCAGCAAAATATGCGTGCATATGGTCGGTCTAGCACTGAACGGTTGATGAATTTCCATACTTAAAAAAGACAACTGACGTACGCACTGACGGTCGGTGAAGCTCTGTAACCGGCCTTGGGTTCGACTCCCGGTGTAGACGAAGTAAAAAAAATGTCTCGGACTGCAGGCAGGACACAGAAGACCAATCATCTAATTGTCTCTGAAGAAAATCGATCAGTGACCCAAACAGATGTATGCATGCATCTGCACCTTACCCCACTAGAGACACGGGACTTCACGGGATAAAATTATTTGCAATATTTCAACATTCTTATTATATGCCTAAGTTTAAAGTTCTCTGAATTAACTAGTATTATTAGCTTTGTATGTGCATATACCTACATGGAAAATTGAGTCAAAACTAGTAAGTTAACCGTAGTCCATACTGATACCTACATTTGTAGCTGCTCCAGGATTACTTATTGTAATAGGTTCTGACACTGATTCATCTTTATCTCCTCCCAATTCATCGTCACTGGGTGATTTTTTAATGTATGTATTTTCATGGGTCTGAAATATAAATGAGATGTTTAAAAGCACTTTATCGATTGTAATTATTTTTGAGTAAAATCTGTTGTTTCGTTTCGTTCGTTGGCGGTACGATCGCCGATCGCCGCAAATTGTTACCTACTTATTTCGCGTTAAATCAAGATAGCTACACTATACTACACCTCCTAACAAACTGTATTTATTAATATTTTCATGGTTGTTTGTGTTGTACCTACTTATTCTGTAAAAGTAGGTATTAACCCTGGTACTGGAACCATATTCACACGAAAGCGATTCACTAGATGAAGATGATAGATAGGTACCTCTTTGTTTAAAAGTTGTCCACGTTCCATTCGATTACATTCTTCATAAGGCTTTTGACAGTCGAATTTATGAGGATTTATATTCGGTTTTATCCTCAATGTTCCTCCAACGAGTTTAAATTGAACAAAATTGTCGGTATCATTTTCAATCTGTAATAAAACGACCTATCAATAAAAGTTACATAAATACGAAACGGCTAGACCGTAGACACCAATTATATTTTAAGAAGATACTATGCGATCAAACTTACGAATAGGATCGATTCAGAGCCATATAATGTGATGTCTTAATAGCAATGATATTATAGGTAAAAAGGTGTAGGTAGTTAGGTTACCAAATACGAACACAACATTTGATCTAAGTACAAAAACGGCACATTACCTACATTACGATTAGGCGTCAAAGAGAAAATTACGATAATTGAATAATTTCAATCGCTGTGAGAGAAAAATGACAAATAAAATTGGATAGAATAGAACGTTGTATCGTTTAGTACCTATAGCCTACGGGTACAGCGTGTGAAACAATCTATAATATTTAATCAAATATTATATTTTGATTCAAATTAGGCTAACTTAAGCATGTGATAAGGGTCAATTAATAACCTTGCTGCTTCGCTATCAAAACGGTTTTAAAACATTTCGGATTTTTTCAAATTGTCAATCGTCAAAAGTTGCGACGCAAACATATCCTACTGGAAGTTTCCAGTCCTCAATAAACGCAGTTAAAAGACTTCTGTTACTATTTGTCGATATTGGCGAAATCCACCTGTCTTTTTCCCAGTCAACTACTTAGTTACAAGAGTGTAGATCATTATTTTACTTGAATTTTCATTTCTTTTCTTTATAAATCAAATGCTTCATCAGTTCATCAGTTCATCCTGGTGAAATTGAAACTTGCCCAATACATTTTGGGTATGCCAGAGTTTTTTGAAAGAATCGGCTCACATAATATTATTTATCCACAGCTGGTGAATAAAAATCTAAAGTAAGTAATTGCGAATAATACCTATGCAAAAATGCAATAATCGAATAGTGCTTTCATTCAGACTCAATTCGTTTAATTGTTCATCAGATATGTAATTATTCTTAATTTTTAAATATTTTAAATATTTCACTCAAATGCGCTATACTTACGTGATACGTCTTTATAACCTTTTGTTTTTTTCTCTTCCTATATTACTAATATTATATCTTTTTGAATACTTACTCGTGCAGCTTTTTGAGGGGTATCGAAGAATGACTCTAAATCAGACGAATTTTCTTGAGTAAGGCTGTTAGGTCTGCCAGATATTGATTGTGCATTAGGTAACTGGAATTTGTTTTTTTCGGAATTAAGAATAAAATATTCATGTTAATATGCAGCGACTATAAACATTGAAAATGCAAACTTTACAAAAAAATAATATGTTGCCTGAGATAGAACATTATCAATGTTTACGCGGAAATAGTAATCATATTGTTATAAATTACATCCAAATCAGGAACCGCAGTATTTTTTAAATATATGTTTCCCTTGTCAGATGTGTACTTGTCTTCGTCTTTAAAATGAACGGAGCATATTTTGCTCGATTTATTTGGTTTCCAGAACTTTTCCTTCCTCTGTTTGCGTACAATTTTAACCCACTGGTGGCACTTAAGTTCATTTGTTGGAAATCTAGAAACAAATTAAAACATCGCTGAAACGACAGTTCTGGCTCTAGCGCATATTGTTGTAAGTTGTAACTAAATAAATAAGTACTTAAATAAAGATTGGGGTCTAAGGATTGGTTACCCAAATTATAAATATTGACACCCTAAAAATTACGCACACGAGACGAGAGTTAACAATTATTACGCGACCAAGTATTTACGATTAAAGTCGGGCCATTTAACCCGAATTTATGGTGGCACTTCGTGAGCGCGTATAACGTATCTACGCCCTATTACCTAGGTATATTATATCGTTGAGATTTTTCACATCCAAAAAATCCGGTTGAATCCAGTTGAAAAAATAACTTAACTTACTTAAATATTTTTGATTACAATAATGCAATATGCATTTTACATTATGTATTTGAATGGATCGTAGATGAAAGGTGACATCGTTTCGTAACTCATACGCCAATTATACTTTCGCCATTAGTACAGGCCGACTAAGGAAAACTGGCATCTTCACGGTACTCAAACTTAAGCAATTTTACTGTACAGTATATTCAAAAGTAAAGGCAACTCTAGTTTAATTATTTTAGACTTGAATTGTAAAATCTACCACGCACTGTTGTAGATAAAATATAATTATTAAAGCTCTCACAATTTATATGTAAAATTACAATTTTAAAGTAACTCAATCGATGAACTTAATGAATTATTCTCATAAGTAATCAATTGTAATATAGTATTGAAAATCATTCAATTATCAAATAATATTTAAATTTCATGTCATATTCAAAATAACGATAAAAACAATACAAATAACACGTGCGCTCACTCCCAAGAAACAATTCAAACGAAACCCTAGAACGTAAGGGATAAGGCTACATTAAGAATTGGGTGAATAATCTTAAATCTAAAAATAAAATACAAACATGTAACACGAACTTGAAAAATAATTATCTTAAAGAAATGTCTACTGAAATTAATTAATAATAAATCTGACAATTGTAAATTTCGTATAAATAATTTAGAATCAATAAAATTAGGAGAACGGCTTATACATAATCCTGAAGAAATTTCTAGAGCTTTTAATTACTATTTCATAAATTGTAACATGAATTTGAAACCTCATTTTATTAATAAAAGTTTCAAAGGAATAAATTCTTCAATGTTTTTATTACCATGCTCAGAAAACGAAGTTAGTAAAACTATCAGTCACCTAAAAAACACAAACGCAGTAGGTTATGATGACATATCGACGAACATACTAAAATGGTGTAATAAAGAACTTACATATGTGCTGACCCATATAATAAATAAATCACTTGACGAGGGAATATTTCCAGATAAACTTAAGATATCGGTTGTAAAACCAATTTACAAAAAAGGTGAGAAACAGGTAATGGATAACTATAGACCAATTACCCTCATCCCCACTATTGCAAAGCTATTTGAGAAACTGATGTATGTAAGAATTGAAAGCTTTCTAAAGAAATTCTCTATCATAAAAAAGGAACAAAATGGATTCCAAAAAGGGAAATCTACTACGCTTGCAGCCTATTCACTTACGAAAGGTATTTTGGAAAGTATTGATAAACGTAGACCAGTGAGTGTAATATTCTTTGACATGTGTCGTGCTTTCGATTGTGTAGATCAGGGATGGGGAAACTTTTTCCTTGGCGTGCCAATATAATACTAACGAAATATATGGCGGGCCAAGTTGTTTCATTTTTGGCTATGTTAATCACCGAAATAAAAATATTGATATGTATTTTTGAAACACTAATTTATTGTGCAATTTAACAAAATAATTATTGGAATAAAAAAGAAATTGGAAATTGTAATTAAATTAAACTTTTAAGTTAGCTGCGAATTAGAAGGTTGAGGAGCGCTGGTCTTTGTGGGGACATGTGACATGTGGAACTGTTTTTGTTTTTGCATGATTTCATCATAAACCGGCTCCATTTGTGATGCTGAACATTTTAGTAGTGAATAAAGGTGGTCATCCGAAAGCCTATTACGAAGACAATTTTTTCTTAATTTCATTATTGAAAAAGTTTGTTCGCACAAATAGCTTGTACCAAACATAGCCATTATTTTTTGGGCGTGGGCAACTATATTTGGGTATTGTGTCCTAGGTATGGACTTATAAAATTCCAATTTGCTGGTGTTAAGAAACAGTTGCTTCAAATGGGTATTGCATTGCATCTCAATTAGTTCAAGTTGGAGGTTGGCGGGTGTTTCATCGATGTTGACATTAAAAGGCATCGAAAAAATATTTAGTGAAGGCTCAATTGTCATAAAATCTTGAAATCTCTTCTCAAATTCTTCGTGCAGTTTCTTTAGCTGTTGAGCGAACCTTTTTAATTTGTCGTTTGAGACAGGTGATATACTGCTCAGATTGGGAAAATGGGTAAGTTCATTTTTCTCTATACAACAGCAAAACAATTTAAGCTGCAATTTGAAGGCTTTTAAATGTCCCCAAAGCTCATCTAAGAATTGATTCTTGCCCTGAAGCTTTGTATTCAATTTGTTTAAGTGCGACAGCAAATCTGTGAAAAATGCGAAATCAGCAAGCCAATTTTCGTCAGACATGATCTTAAAGTCGTCCCATTTGCCTTGCACCGTCAGAAAGTCTTGAATCTCCTTTCTTAAGTTCCACACTCTCTCAAATGCATTGCCACAGCTTAACCATCTCACTTTAGTATGGTAGAGGAGATCAGAAAACTCGCTTTCGGTGGATTTTAGAAATGCTTGGAATTGTCGATGCATCAAACCCCGTGAACGTATTGTGTTGATAAGTTTAACAACCACACTCAAAACGGGTTGTATGTCAATAGCTGCTTTACACAACACATCTTGGTGTATTAAACAGTGCAGAAATAATACATTATTATTAGGGTTTTCTTTGCAAAATATACCCATAAACCCCAAATTGCTACCCACCATATTTGGTGCTCCATCCGTGGTTATGTTACATAATTTGTCCATAGGCAAGTGAAACTTTGAAAGACCCTCAAAACAAGAGTCGTAAATATTCTTTCAAGGATTGTAAGCATGCTAATTCTTCGGTTATGTTGAATTCTGAATCAATTCCTCGAATAAAAATCAGCAATTGGGCAGTATCGCTCACGTCTGTGCTCTCGTCCATGGTTAGAGAGAAGTATTCAAATTCGTTACAGTTCTGTTCCAGCTGTGACGATAATTGTGCAGCGATGGCGTCAATTCGATCAGTTATCGTTCTCCGTGATAAAGCTAAAGATTGAAACTCTACTTTTTTCTGGACAAATAATGTTGCTTACAGCCACCATGCAATCTTTTACAAACTCACCATCCGACAAAGTTTAATTGCTTTTTGCGATTTTGTAAGCTACAACATAACTTGCCAGTGTTGCAGCTTTCTGAGTATCAGATTGCTTCGTGAACATGTTCTGCTGTCTACGTAACTTATCTTTTTGCCTTTCAACAAAGGACTTTCTCTCTGCCTCTGTCATAGACGAATATTTCGCATTTGCATGTTTTTTTAAGAAGTGTCGAGACAAATTAAAATCTTTAAAAACTGCAACTGTTTCATTACAAATGAGACAAACTGGTTTGTCTTTAAATTCTGTGAAAAAATATTTCCATGACCATTCTTCTTTAAAAACTCGACACTCAGAATCAACTTTCCGTTTTTTGGTCGTCATTTTGCTGCTGTAACAAAACAACAAAACCAACATCACTACATCGCTCAAACATATTTTACAATTAAATCATTTTAAGACACAAAATGTGATGAAATTTATGCTACTTGTATATTATTATATTAACAAACTGTTTTCAGAATTTACATACAAAGAACATGATAACATGTAAGATGTTATCTTGTGGATTTAAAAATGTCACCACTCACCGTCTGTTAGGCGACTGTTGTAGTTTCGTAATTAAGAATATACGGCGTACAATCATGCGATCTGAAGTAAGACAAAACTCCGACTGCGGATAAAAAATGTACTCTGGGACTGCGGCGGCCGGCGCGGGTGCGGCGCGGGCGGCGTGTATACGGGAATCCGAGGGTGGGCGCGCGGGAGGGGTGTCCGACGTTCGGACCGCACATGCACAGCACATGCCACGACCCATTTGACCAAACAATTGATTGTTCTATGCAAGCTGGCCATTGCCAACGAGAATGAAATTACTAACAATACGAAATATTCTCTTGATTTTTGTTTGATGGTCGCGGGCCGGATTTCAAGCCTTCGCGGGCCGGAGATGGCCCGCGGGCCGTAGTTTCCCCATCCCTGGTGTAGATCATGAATTACTTCTACACAAATGTGAAATTTATGGTCTACGTGGTCCGGTCCTTGACTGGATCAGATCCTACCTCAGTAATCGCATGCAATGTGTGGAAATTACCTATACAGATAATAAATCACAAGAAAATACGGTAAAATCGCCATATCTCCATAATAAATTAGGTGTACCGCAAGGCAGTATTCTCGGACCTCTTCTTTTTATATTATATATCAATGACTTGCCTAGCATCACAAATTATTCATGTAATTTATTTGCGGACGACTTATCAATAACGATTCCAAACTCAAATACTCACATTACACATGATGACGAAATTAATATCACTATACAAAAAGTAATGAAATGGATGACATCTAATAATTTGACAATAAACTTAAGTAAAACAAAAATCATTAATTTTAGAAATTATGGCAATCAACCTAGACATCATAAAATATTTCATGAAGGAATTAAAATTGAACAAGTAGATGAAACAACTTTCCTAGGTATTGTTCTGGATGCTCACTGTAACTGGAAGAGCCACGTAAGTATCGTGTGCTCACGTATTAACAAATTCGCCTTTGCATTGAGAAGGCTCAGGAGACTAGTAAATCAACAAACTGCGATAACAGCATATCACGCATACGTCGCATCTATTCTAAGGTATGGCCTAATTTTATGGGGTAACTCCACTGATATAAATAGAGCTTTTATAGCTCAAAAAAAATGTATACGAGCTTTGTGTGATGTTGGGCCACTAGATAGCTGTAGACCTCTTTTTAATAAACTTAAAATCATGACCCTTGTTTCGCTATATATTTTTCAAATTGGTATTTTTGTTAAAAGTAATCCACACTGGTTTTTAAAAGCGAATGAATGTAGTCTTTTTCCGTCCCGAGATAAAGAAAAACTCATGTTACCGATGTGCAAAACTGCTTTATATCGCAAAAGCTGTCATTTTATGATTATTAAAATTTATAATGCCATACCAAAATCAATACGTGAATTACCAATTTCATTGTTTAAAAAAAGACTAAAGAAATGGCTTATTGACGGAACATTTTATAATTTAAATGAGTTTTTCTCTACCCAGACATGAGTATTATTATCGGTTTATTATTATTATATTCTTTTTTTTTAAACGCTGACATTTTTTCACTATACAATTGCATGCCAGTTCACATGGCGAACACTGTTACCCAATACTTTGTAAAACATCTAATGTACCTACGTGTTCAAGCAATGAATAAATGAATTTTGAATTTTGAATTTTGAATTACAATAAAAGCTGTATAATTGTTCAGCTTTGTATTAAAAAAAAATCATTTTGTTGACAAACTTATTAAAATGATTACATAATATTTTAACCTAGGTAAAGTAAAAAAATATTCTAATCCGCGTGCCGTGAAGTATCTCGTCGAAAATAGTTAGTAGTAGATAATATATACTAAACATCTTTGTTTAAATTACATCGCCCTGTTTTTATAAACAATTGCAAAATAAAAACAATAATAATTGTCCCCTTCACCCTCATAATCTAGTCTGCGCGCGAGAGAGACGGACAGACTTTTCATGATGCGTATGCAGTATGACGTCACGCCGCGCGCGTCTTCACAGACACTACACAATATGTGCAATGTGTAAATGTTGTAAATGTTGACGTTCCAGCTCTTCTTAATCTGCCTGTACATACTTAACTGGACTTATCTGTTCCTTAAGCGTTAATTAAAATCAATAACAATAAGAGAGAGAGAATGAGCATACCTACTTTTGTTGCATTCAGTCTTCTCTGACGCCACAATATTATTTTACTAGTATATAATATTTCATGTGTCCAAATAATTAAGAAAAAATAGTAAACTTACGAATGATATGTTATGCCTTGACGTTTACAAGTTTTGCTTGTATAATTTGTGCAATATCTCATGACACACGACGGCATTTTCGATAGTTTTGAGTTTAAATAACACTCGGCATGTGTTGTGTATCTTTTGACAACAGCATCGCGATACTGAAGTCAATTCTGGCTAATAAGCCACATTTCAACGTGCCACTGACAGATAGGGTTGCCAGTTGCCACCCGTACTATATTTTATCTATACCACATCACTAATATTATATAGTACCTAAATAAGTTAACTGAAATACATGTATTATATAGTGTAATAATGAAAAATACACTACCTATTAAAAAAATGAAGTAAGAATAATTTTACATTTCCAGCGGTAATTCAGTACTTGAGTTTTTTTATTAGTAGTTACTAATTGTAAGTTACGTTACTGCGGATAATATAACGCGGCCGCTTCACAGCATTTACTTTTAGCATTTTGCTTCGATCCCTTAGATAGGTATATCAATCAGAAATAAGAAGCTATTTAATAATAATATTATGTAGATACCTACATCAAAATGATCTTCACACACGTAGTGAGTAGTCTACTTGCACGACTTTTTCCTTTTTAAAGAAATAATTGGTACACGAAAAAAAAAATTTTTTTGGAGTTTTGACTTTTGTGCTTTTATACATAGGAACAATACAATATTTGTAGCTTTTATTGTAATGACACTGGATTTTAACTTCTGCCAACGTATAATAAACAAAATCGAACGGCGCAAGCAAGAACACAACAATAGGTACTAAAGAGGTACTATAATACAGGCTACGTACTCGGCAAACAATAGAACTAGCTGTGTCGGCAAATACCTACGAGCTAACGGCCTGCCGCGCCGGCTGTGATGTTGGTTGGTCGTTGGTCAAACATTATTATGACGTCACACGATATAGCAAAGGGTTAAGCTACGCGTGTCAAGCACGTGCTACCAAAGAAGTCCCGTAGACGTGGCGCATTCAATAATTATTAAAGATATGTACCAGTTTTTTAGCACGTAGGGTCCAGTTGTTAATGGTATGGTGATATTAGGAGTGTGATTTGTCTTACAAACATGTTACGTACATATTTTTAACTAAGACGTATTTCTATGTACTAATAGGATATTGAAAGAACTTTAACTGAATAGTGAATTAATAGTTTTTAATCAAGCCAAAAGGAATGTCGCGTCACACTACACTCTTCCCGCGCAAATCGACTGACATCTGCCATCATTAGGGAGGGGACGTGTCCGCGACTAGTGATGTACGTTCTTGATTTCATCTAACAGTACATAATTCTTCGTTTGATCGAAATCCATAATAATTTTTATAGGGTTTATCAGGGGCAGATTTTCATTTATTTAATTAATCATATCCCTATTTTTGAAGTGAAACTTCTTTATAGGGGTTAGAACAAAATTTAGTGTAACATTTTTTCGTTTCGCGTGATATTTTTCCGTTACGCGCCATCTTATAGAAGTTTCGATAGTTTTGCGTTTAAATAACACGTTCTTACGTGTGTACACTAGTACACACACACATTTTTTACACTACAATAATTCTTTTTTGTTTTCATCCATTACTTAAAATGGAAACTTCCGAATTAGTCCATTGAATAAAAAGTTCTAGAGTGCGTGAGTTAGTAACGTAAGATGTTTCTTCGGAAACATGTCAAGAGTCCCTAGCTAATAAACATACTAAAACCCCGGGACACTAGGAGGAGCCCCGGAGTGGGGGGAGGGAGGAAAAGGTCCATTTTTTCATTTTTCGCTTAAATCTCAAAAACGGTACATGTTAGAGAAAAACTTTCAAGGAAAAGTTGAAAGGCCATAAAATTATCTACAAGTTGTACCTAAATCATTTTTTCCTATATCCTACCGTTTCTGAGTTACACGCAGTAAAAAATGATTTTGGCTCAAACAATTTCCCCATACGATCAAAAAATATTTCTTTCTTCCAAAAAAACTCAAATGTGCAACTTGTGACCAGGTCTGATAGATTGCTCTTAATTAGTTTTATAATTGGTAAAATAAACACATTCCAAATATTATATTAGGGTAGTTTGAGTTACTGAACTTGATCTTTTTATTTTATTCTTCCAAAAAACTCAAAAGTGCAGATAGATTGCTCATAATTAGGTCTATCATTGATAAAAAAAAACAGATTCCACCATGGAGGCGTTTAGGAGGTATTGAATTTATTAGAGTAGTTAGGTAAAATAAAAAGCTTTCGAATTTTTCACATTTCATGGGATGTAGCTCGAAAACAGCTGCGAATAGAAAAAAATGATTTAGGTACAACTTGTAGATAATTTTATGGCCTTTCAACTTTTCCTTGAAAGTTTTTCTCTAACATGTACCGTTTTTGAGATTTAAGCGAAAAATGAAAAAAATGGACCTTTTCCCCCTCCCCCCACTCCGGGGCTCCTCCTAGTGTCCCGGGGTTTTAGTATGTTTATTAGCTAGGGACTCTTGACATGTTTTCGAAGAAACATCTTACGTTACTAACCCACGCACTCTAGACCCCCCTTGGAGGGACTCATTCAATGGACTAAATTGTTATGTATTGATTTTTGAGCGTATTTAAATACGCTCTTATAGTATTATTTTGATTCAGTTTGTGAATTACGTAACATTTCCTTGAATAAGTTTAAGAACCTAGTTATTCCTTTTTTGTCGTCTGTAATTTTAAATGTGGATTATTTTTATGCACGTAATGTATGCGTGCATTAGTAAACTTGCTGAATGTTGTGTTCGTATTATCCTGTGCCCCAGTGGGGAAAGGGGCTTCCCCAGGCATTATCTTCTATAATCGCAGGCATTATGCATAAATCTGTTACAAGAGAATCGCAAAAATGTATGGGATTGACATTAGATAGACCACGTGATCTAACGCGGCGTATGTCAATCCCAATGACTAAAGTAGCCTACTCACGATTCAATTTCAGTAACAATCTGTTGACACAATCTGCAGTGAGCTGACAGATTGTGTCGTGAATAGTATAGTTGAGGGCACGTTGGGGGCGTAACCCAACATGTTGCGAATTGGATCGGCGCGGAAGCAACCCGACAAATTGTCTCAGCAGATTGTGTGCGTGTTGAATCGTGAGTATTGTGATTGCTCCAATCTCGGCTCAATCGCGCTGCGCAGTAATCGCAAAATGGCGGTTTTGAGATAAACGCGGGAAAGACATTTTTACATATTTGAGGAAGATGTTTATATTTTATAGCCGTTTATACTTTATAGCCCTTGAAATCTATCAATAAAATTGGAAAAAATACAAGCTTTACAAAGATAATTATCTTATATTTCATAAATTAGTATATCCATTAATAATGCGTATTATTGCGTTGAGGTTTAGCATCAGGCCAGGTATCAACGTGACGTGCACACGTTGTGGCAAGCAATCGCGGAATGAAATTGTATCAGCAGATTGAGGGTTGGATGAATCGTGAGTAGAGAACGCTCAATCGCGACTTCAACAAATTGTGTCAGCAGATTGTGGGTTGTGTTGAACCGTGAGTAGGGCCTTTAAGCCCCTAGTACACAATGGCCCATGCTGATCCATTGCAGGCCATTGCCATTGTGTACACGGGGCAATGGTATATGATGGCGGGCAATGGTCTGTCGTGGCGTGCAATCGGGGAGTTGTCGGTTTTTTGGGCACACTTCAAAGGAATCGTGGCGTAGCGTGGCCTGCGGTGTTCACACAATGGGCCATTGTTTAGTTCGTAACCGACCGCTGACCGGATTAGAGCACTTTTTTGTTGCGTACTAGAACTAGAATTTTATTTTTATATTAAAATATAGTATTTGATCGCCTAAAATGTTAGTATCGTGGAGCAATGAAGAAACTTTCAGGTTTATTGATTTATATCAATCTGAGCCCTGTACGTCCATCGCAAGTGGCTTGCCAGGCAGCAATGAGACATGGGCCATTGTGTGAACAGCAATTGATCGTGGCCTCCAGTTGTGCATTGCCTGCAATGGATCAGCATGGGCCATTGTGTACTGGGGCCTTTAAGGAATCCTATGGACAGGGCATAATGTTCTATACAAACAACTGATTATACAAATATCATGCATTTCGATACCGAAATAATAAAACGAATACTGTCTCTTTCTAACTAATAAATATTCTGCTAAGTGAAAATATATGACTATACGTCAGTCAGTGCTAATTCTATACCGTTTGACATTTGAAGTTAGCTCAAATACCTACTGTGGCCGGGCGCCATTTTGTGTTCTCGCTTCTCGTTATTATGATGTGCATGCTCTGTCATTGCTCCGTAGTAAACATTGAAAAATATTGAATATTTTTGTGATTGTGACAAACATTTGTGTCTAAAACATATAGAGTGGTCAAGGACAAATAGTGGCATAATACCAAAGCGCAGTATTGTGGGATGTGGCTCCAGAAAGAATGAAAACTAGAAAAGTTTGTCTTTGCACCGGTATGTATACGTTTTGACTGAAATATTAGTTATTACTTTGCTGATTTACTTATTTTCATGTATATTGAATTGAGGAGTATTCACAGACTATGTTCAGTGTAAAATTGTTACCAAATATAGCTTTATTTTGTATATTTTCGTTCTAGTAAAATAATGAATTTGGGTGCTAGTGATGACTTATAATATCGACATCAGCAAAATGTTCGATGAAGACGTGCGTCTCCCAAGGCTGTGTCATTAATCTTAAGAATAGTTGCTTTGGTGAATACACTTCCTAAATAACAAATTAATTTTGCCAAGAGCAGCAGAAGGAAAAATAAAACACTTAAATTTACCTAATATGAATTTTAACTTAAGTAAGATTAATCGCTTTTATAGTAGGTACTTTAAAAATGTATTTATAAATAAGTCAGGTCAGGACTAAAATTATAATAACCTAAAAATTCATTTTTTGAAGGTTACCAAGAAGCACAGAATACATAATAGTAGCTAAACGCTACAGAACGGACACTCTCCGCCTCCCGCCAAAATTAAACACTTACCTCACCCCGCACAATCAGACATGTTATGGTACCCATTTCCCCGCAAGGACGATACCAACGACGTCTTTAGACGAAACGCAACGAAGATTGACAACATTAATCAAATTGACTTAAAGCAATTTTATTATTTTGGATTTGTGATTATCGTTTTTCGTAGAAAATGGTTAGATATTGTGCTGTTTACGGATGTATTTCATCAGAAAAACGCGAATTTTTACGCTAGTCACAAATGTGCCAACCATAAAGAGTTTACACACACATTTGCAGTCTCTACAGTGTGACTGTCAAAACTATAATTTTGTATGGAGTGTCCGGGGTGTGCAAGAAGTGAAAATAGAAAAGGAGAATGGTTAGAAGCAATTGAAACTGAAAATATCAAGCCAAATGTAAAGGATATAATATCATAGTATGTTCCCTACATTTACCCGAAAGTGCTTTCAATAGAACAATGGATGTGATTAGTCTGCATGATGATGCTATACCAGTATGTCTGCCGCTGCATTCACACAGGGTGAGGTTTTTATCTGTAGACACGTGATGTCTTCCAATTTACTTTTGATCTTTTTATTTAGATTTAGGGCTGTCATTTATAATCTAACGTTTCTCCTATTCTGAAGGAGGCCTGTGAACAAACTGAGATGGTTTTATATGATTTTTTGAGTACAAACTTGGGTGATATTTGGTTGTTGAAATGTTATTGACTGAGGGAAAGTGCAATTTACTTTAAATACATGGGGTGTTTTAAGTTATTTTTCTATTCTTTATAAATTTATATTTATAAAGCATTTCAATGCCATAAAACCAAAAATATAAATTCAAGTTCCGCTATTGTAAGCCCTAATGTTGATATTAATTTCAAACCATCAGCATTGCCCTTTTAATTAAAATGTATTGCATTTTAGTTTAAATGTAAAGTGAACAATGCTAGTTAATGTAAACTGTGACATTTCATTTCCAGGTACCAGTTGAGCCTCAAATCCCGAACTCAAAAATGAACAGAGTGTATCCGAGTGCATTCCAGGCTGCACAAAATAGTTTAGCTCTATAATTTTCTCTATTATTATATATTATTGTTTTTTTTTGTCTATTATTTATAAATAAATAAATACAATTACTGTATATTGTGTTGTTCATCGTAATAAAATACTATTATATACCTATATTAGTATATATTATATGTTGTTTCATTATATTACATTCCTCAAAACTGAAATTACCAAATTGTAAGTCTACCGTAATCCTTATATCGAAGTCAAAATTGAACTAGATTTATCAAATTATACAGGGTTAGCTATCTTGTCCTGCGAGGTTGCTGGTGTTTTACAAGTAACCCTGTATAGGTGTTACCGTCACGAGCAGCCATCGTCATACTTAATTTTATTAATTGGCATTGTCATTTTTTCCATTTGTAATTTTACTTCTATGTTTTGTACAATAAAGTTAAAATAAATAAAAAAGAGTGTGTGTTTATGTACACGCGTTAGAAGTTACGCGCCAAAAGAAGTATATATTAAAAAAAAATATATTAATATTATTTTTATATCGATAAATATAATAATGTTTATCGATATATTCTCGGCACTAAACACCGCCATGTTTTGTTACAAGCAATATGGCGCCGGCCACACTTTTTTTGTAGGTATGTCACTTCCATGTGATTCCTTATTCATTGGTCAATCCCATACATTTTTGCGATTTCTAACTTCGTTATCGTTTTGTAATTGTTACTTTGTCTAAGGCCCCAGGTCAATCCAAGGTACTTTTTAATTAATCAATAAGCAATAATGTATATAATATAATATAATAAAATGGAGTATTGTGTAGGTATTTACCTTGATCACAGGTACCGCATTTTTTTTCAGTCTTCGCATATTATTCTTTTGTGTAGTTATAAAATCAGATGACAGAAAATGTTCGGAACATACTGTAGAATAAATAGTTGGCATCCAATCATCTTCACTTCTTTGATTCCTAATTACATTTAACCATGTGTCTTTCATTGGACCATACTTGGGTAAACTGAAATAGATTTAAGCAAATGATAAGTAATATTGTTAGTAACTACCTATTTACTTTATAAATTTATATTAGTGAGTATGAACAATATTCCTGTGAAATCTTTATCGTTAATCTTAGAAAAAAAAATAGCTGAATGCGTAGACAGTTTCCTATTTCTACGGCTGAACGTGACAACGATTGTGCTTCTTTGTCGCTCGTTCCGCGCTCTCGCTTGCACTTCAAGCCACATGGAACGCCTCAGAGCGAGGTAACGCCGCATGAGTCATGTTTTTTCGTGCGTGCAGCCGGCTCTATCGAATTATAAGACGTTGTCACGTCAAAAAAATTCTGAAATTTTCCCTAAATATGGGTATATTCCCTAATATGGGTATTTTCCCTAATATGGGTAATTCAAACTTGCACTTGCAAAATTTACAAATACCTACAGACAAAAATGCTCATAAAATAAAAACTACTGGGTCTATTCGAATAAAATTTTTATGGGACCAATTCGACACCATCCCGCATCGAACAAAAAAAGAATCACGTAAATCGGTTCAGAAACCTCGGAGTAATCGGTGTACATACATAAAAAAAAAAAAAAAAATATACCGGTCGTATTGATAACCTCCTCCTTTTTTTTGAAGTCGGTTAAAAAAATTTTATTCGAATAGACCCAGTAGTTTTTATTTTATGAGCATTTTTGTCTGTAGGTATTTGTAAATTTTGCAAGTGCAAGTTTGAAGTCGGTTGTTTTTAACGCAGTTATCACTTGTGGTTATTACAATACTTGTATCTGACGTGTTGCGGTGGTAACATGATACATTGCATGGTTATTTTGTATTTTCACATGTAGCAGGCTGTTGGTTTTCCTTCAGCCGCGCCTTACTTTCTCTTTCTCTCTCACGCATAAAAAAAAGATAAATATTATAATATTATAACAGCTAAGATTATATTATTTCACTCACTGTCGCTCGTATCAACACCTTTCAAATATAATATTAAATAGATACATTATTTCATCATTACATCTCTTGTAAGTATTAATAAACAATGTGCTTACGTATGAAATGATACGTTTTTCTTGTTTCTTACAGAAGCCGTGTAGTTTTTGCACCACCTAAAAACACAGGAAGGCATTTTGTTCCATTACACTTAATAAAATATTAAAACGTAGTACCTAGCGAACTTCACTCGGCGCGAGAGCGTGCCCGACTGACAGCGATTCTGGCATTTACCTGACCTTGGTATTGCCATTCTGAAACGTGTAGAATAAAAGGTCTTTCTTCTTGCTGTATTACTTTTATAACTCTTTTAAAACGCAAGGTGCGTTAAGTGCTGTGGTTTAGTGCTGTGGTGTTCCAATAAATACTAGTTTAATGTGGTATTTTAATTCAAATTGTAATTAGCGAACTGACTAATGTAGTCCAATAATATAATTTTAATTGGGTACAGTTGAATTGAGATCCGACCACCTTTCCTGAGCTCGATCGACAAAAAAAATGTACATACCCTTTTCAAGTTACTACTACTTGTTGTAATATATAATTTGAAACTATATTTTTAGGTACTTATCGATCGACAATATTATCTTTTGTAATTTGGACATTAATTATTACCTATATTTTGATGTATAATCTATTTTTAGTACCTTTGTCAAATGTCAATGTCAATTGTCACCACTCACAACTCAAGAGTTGTTTCACAGATTCACAGATTAGTTATTTTTGTAATAATATAATATTTATCCATCAATTAAGTTAAGAAAAATGGCTTCAATTGGAATGTGTGAAACGCCTGGCTGTACTTCGAATGCACAGCTACAATGTCCTACTTGCGTGAAATTAGGGATACAAGGGTCCTTTTTCTGCAACCAAGACTGTTTCAAAAAATCATGGAAGACTCACAAAATCATCCATACTTTAGCGAGTGAGTGTTTATAGGTTATGTTTCGGTGACTAGCACTGAAGTTCAATTCATTGATACTTTGTTGTAGAAGGTGAAAATACAGATGCATCTAACGGAGAATATAATCCTTGGCCGTCTTATCCGTTTACGGGGAAGCTGAGGCCATACCCACCTGGACCTAAGCGTACTGTGCCGCCAAACATCGGCCGCCCGGATTATGCCGACCATCCAACGGGATTTCCAGCATCGGAAAACGCTGCTAAAGGGTCTGGCCAAATAAAGGTGTTAGATGACGAAGAAATAGAAGGCATGAGGGTTGCCTGCCGCCTTGGAAGAGAAGTGCTTGATGAAGCAGCCAAGTTAGTAGCACTACAAATTATTCTTCTAAGGGAAATTTACAATACTTGTAACATAATCTTTAAATTGTCTTAGAAAATTTGTGTGTATTTAAATATAAAAAAAGCTATACCATCATGAAATACTTTTAATGATAACAGATTATTTAGACTAATATGCCAATATATTTTATCTTTGTAAAACATATCTTGGTTTTGTGTTTTCATTAAATTGTTCCTGAAATGTAAAAATAGTCAACCTTACTTTAATGAAATAATTTTTCAGGGCGTGTGGTGTAGGAGTGACTACAGATGAAATAGACAGAGTGGTTCACGAAGCGTGCATTGAACGGGAATGTTATCCCAGCCCTTTGAACTATCACAATTTTCCGAACAGTTGTTGCACATCTGTTAATGAGGTTATATGTCATGGTATCCCAGACACCCGTCCGTTGCAGGTATTTTTATAACAGTATATTATTTAATGATGTTTACCTTATTGATATAAGTCATTAAAAAAATAATATTTGAAATGGTTACTTGGAAAGGATTAATTTATAAACTAACATTATTCATACATTGAAAATTTTCCTATGTTATTTCTATACACTTTATTGGCTTTCCCGGCAAATTTTACGAAAGCAAGTCTGTACAATTGTTTTTAACTCTTTCACGAAAATATGTCTGATCAGGTATGTATGCGATTTGGTACATAGGAATATCATAGTATGGATTAGCACATAGTTTTTTTTGCGTGGGTGCCTCGAGAATGCCGCCGATTCCAGCTAGTATTTTAATTTAATTACTTAAAATAAATTGTCCAGTAACTATAAATAACTCCTTTTATCTTATACATGATCATCTTGTTTATTGCAGGACGGTGATCTTTGCAATGTAGATGTAACTGTCTATCACAGGGGCTTCCACGGTGATCTGAATGAGACTTTCTTTGTTGGTAACGTTCCAGAATCCTCTCAAAAATTAGTTCAGGTCACATATGAATGCTTGCAAAAGGCGATAGCTATCGTTAAACCGGGAGAGAAGTACAGGGAGATTGGAAACGTGATACAGAAACATGCACAGGCAAACGGACTCAGTGTAGTAAGGTCATACTGTGGTCATGGAATACATAGGCTATTCCATACAGCGCCAAATGTTCCTCATTATGCTAGTAAGAAAATATTTATACGTTAATTTAATCATTTTATCTTTACAAACTAAAATATCACACTTCAAATTTTTGTTAAATCTTTACGTGCTAATTAAATTCATGATTATTGTTATTTTATTAATGTAGGAGTAAGAGTTTTACCAAACAGATTTTATTGCTTGAAATCAAAAAATAATTGCACAAGTTATTCCCATTTAAATAATTTATATTTTATTTGTTAAAGTTTTCTTTATAATATATTATTTAAAACACAAATTATGCTACACTGAATCTATTAAATCCAAATCACATTACAGAAAACAAGGCAGTTGGTGTGATGAAGCCGGGACATTGCTTCACAATAGAGCCGATGATCAACGAGGGTGGCTGGCGAGATGAGCAGTGGCCGGACCAGTGGACTGCAGTCACTGCTGACGGCTCGAGATCAGCTCAAGTGAGTTTCTTACCATTTCAATACATACTAGGTTTCCGCCCGCGGCTTCGCCTGTGTAGTCATAGAAAATCCCCCATAGTTTCCGTTCCCGTCGGATTTCCGGGTCTTTTCTTAGGTCTTAAGCTATCTCTGTACCAAGGAAGTGAATACTTGCAGTACTTTTTGAGTTTAGCTTGGACATTCATACAGAGAAACAGACAAACATTCTAAAACTATATTTTGGGTTTTGATATAAATTGTAGATCACACACCCAATATTATTGTATGTATAGATTCTGTCTCTTTTGTGTCTGTGTTTATTTCAATGGTTGACATTATTTTTTTTTACAAATTTTCTGGATTAAATGGTATTCTATTATTATTTGTCTGTTAACTTCATGTTCAAATAACTTGACAAATAAATGTCATCAATTTATTACAAATGTACGCAGACCGTTTGTTTATTAAGGGCTGATTTTTCAATCCTTGGTTAAAACTTATTCGTCGAATAATGTATAAAACTACCATTTTAAAAACGTATTCTAATTGCCCGTATTTGGCAGATTATTGTGTAATACTTTATTGGACGGATAAGTTTTATCCAAGCATTGAAAAATCGGCCCTTATTCTATTAAAAAGTGTAGTCATTTTAACCAACTTATTCCTATTATAAGAAATAAATTATACTTTTTTATTAATTTTCAGTTTGAACAAACACTTCTAGTGACTGAAACTGGTTGTGACATACTCACGCAGCGAGCGTCCGGCCGGCCTTGGTTCATGGATCAATTGGAAAAACTTAAGTAGCGCTAGCGTTTTGTTTGTGAATGCTGTACTAGGAAAACAATATACAAACACTTGAATGGTTATGTCCCGGTGGATTATAGTGATTGTTTCAGCTGGTTGGTTAGTTTTTCTTTGATTTCTATCATGTTAAAAAATGCTGCAAATTCTCATGATCACGATATTAATTTATCACATGCAAATGTTTTTGTGTTTTATGTTTTATTATTTTTGTACAGATTGTTAATGGGAAAATTAATTCAAATGCTGAAACACTCAACTAAACAATCAAGCATCAGGGTCCAACCATTTAGGAATGCATAATGCAACATTAAATCTATTTGTTTTGTAGACCCTATTGCTGTTTCTGTTTAATATTTAGAATTAGAGACCTTGCATAATACATATAAACAGACAAATGGTCCATAATATATTAATTTAGTAAACTGTAAGTGCAAAGACCTGCATAGAATTACAAATTATAATAAAAAAGAAAGTTATTCTAATATGTCATATATTTAAACATTATTTTGCCTTACGTTCTCATAATATATTTGTTGTCACAAATTAAACAAATGATTTTTTTTTATAAATAATTATATTTATTAAAAAACCAGCAATATTTAAGAAAGAAATAACTTCCACACATATCTCGATACCTATATGACACTAAAATAAAATTACTCAATACTCATGGTAATAGAAGCCAATGTCTCAAATACCAATAATTATTATTCAATTTGTGATAGGAAGCAATAACTTAAAGCCCAGTGACTTGATAATAAGAGTTTTTACATTTTTTAACTGTTGAGCGTAATCTTATAGACTTTTTTATAATAGTTGTATGCCTTAGGGTGCTTTTCCATCAATAATATGCGAGGATGTATAGCGATAATGTGTTTGTAAATAACCTATCACATTGTTTCATTTAGTTCGAAGTTTGAAGCTATACCACAGAATATAAATAATAGTACTACGTACAGAAGGTTCACTCCCTCGCAAAAGTCAACTTTAGGCATAAATAAATACTAGCTGTATAGCTATTCGTTGTGTGCGCGATGACAGCGCCCCTAGTGGCCGCAACTATTCAGGATTTGTCATCTGTCAAATCATGTCAACTAGATGATATTTTTGTGATATTGATTTTCGACTAGTTTTTCAACGAAATTGAAAAAAAATAGTGTAAAAAGTGAGTGTGTATATTATACTTAGCGATTTTCTTCCTCGTGAAAAATAATTTTTTCTCTTCACAGCAGCTATCCATTTTTGTCTTTGCTGTAATGTCCACTTTGATGTTGGAAACAAATTAAACTTGCAGGAACTGTTTTTCTCATTGTTTTTACAATTTACGACACAGCATGTACTATGACCCATATCGCTAATTTTTACGTTTTTACTTAAAATTATAAAGGAAGTTAAGAAAATAAAGCAATTTGACACGTGACAGCCCAGAAATAATTCACATTTCTGCCACGTCATGCGCTACGGTCGATTTGCCGTTCCCCACCACCCACTTCGCACATAGCCAATAATAGCTTAGGGTTGGTACTCGCCGCCGATTTATCATAGGTACGCGAACACACGTCACGCGACCAACTCAGTGAGCGCGCGAGCGGCGAGTGGCAGGCAACCCGAGCTCGACTGCCAACTCAGTCGGCAACGGCGCGAAACATACCTATACTTTGTAGTGAAACCCCCTGGCTATACTATTAGTTATTTACAAATACATCCCTGTTTTCACATCCTCATACATTATTGGTGTAAAAGCACCCTTATCAAGCCAGTAAAATAAATGTTACTATAATTAGAAAAGCGGACAGAACGGAAGATATAAATTATTATTGGAATGTTTTACATGTTTGTGAATGTTTTTTGTTTCAAAAAAATATTTTAATTTGTTCATATTTTGTGTTGTTTTCAATTGTATGGTTTAAAGCTCTGTTTACTTTGTATTCTATAAATATTTTGTGTACAAAGCGGAGATGTGAAATAAAAAGCGTGTATTTAAATTGTTTTTTATTGCAATATTACTATAAATAATTATTCTATAAAGAAAATAAATTAAATGCTCAAATTATTGAAGTTAGATTAATATTTATTAGTCAATTCTATACCAATTTAATACCTTATTTTCCCTAAAATCTGTTAGTAGGAATAATTTATATAACATAACACAAATTTAACTACATATGATTATCTGTAATCTTGTTTAAACATTAAAGAAGCATACCTTATATTTGTCGAGTAAGTATTGTAATAATTAAATACAGGCAAAAATTAACTGTATTAATACAAATATAAAATACTATTTTACTTTCAGTTACGGTGTATATCAAACTAGCGAATGCTCATTCTTGGTTCTAACTCTACTATGTCAAATTATTTTTAGTGTAAACAGGCGTAGAGCATTCTTTCGATGTACTTAGTGCGTTCGAAAAGATTCAATGGAATGTTCTCATACTGAACAACAATATAAATACAAGTTTTACACTAAAAGATCACGAAATAATGCTCTTGCTCTAGCTGTTCGTTTGATGTAAATGCACCGTAATATAAAATATACTACATGTAATATAAATGTGTAATCTGAAATCAGTTTAATTAAACATTATTTTATAGCAATAGGAATTTTTAAAACAGTCATAATTATTAGTCTTGCTTTTACTAAAAGAATTTTTCTGTAAGTCAAGTCTTTGGAATATTTATTGTTTATTAAAGTTAAATATTTACATCTTAAAA
Source organism: Colias croceus (assembly GCF_905220415.1). NCBI lineage: Eukaryota > Metazoa > Arthropoda > Insecta > Lepidoptera > Pieridae > Colias > Colias croceus. The sequence continues at coordinate 4,215,383 of NC_059543.1, read as the reverse complement.
CTAATTTATATCTATTTATGAGCAATTTGTTATTTTTAAGTCGAACGTTAGTAATTTTCCTTTTATTATTTCGTAAGTAATTTAAATTAACCAATACTAAAAGAATAGTTTAATTATTTTAATTAATAAGTGTATGTATTAATTATATTCGTCTAATAATATTTGTCTGGCGGCGTCATTTCTCGATTTTATCTTCTGGCCAAAATTATTGACATCCGATGCTAAGGCATTTACCGTGGCGGCGTCGAAGCGTTCTGGGCTTTCTGGCTTCTTTGGTACCTCTCTTAGATGCCTCATGTTGGTTAGTTTTTGAGTGATTGCTTCTTTCTGGAAGAAACGGTTATTTGCTTTGTAGCTAAATTGTGATTTGCCTCTTTCTAAAAAACGATAATTTGTGAATTATTGTTAAATGAACATCTGAAATCATAGCTGGGTAATATAATCAAAACGTAATGATTATTGCGTGTTTTAGTCTAAATTAGTGGAATATTTTAATTTTTTCAGTACATCGTGAACGTTATATTATAATATGAGATTGTCAAATTTTTATGTATTAAAATAATTAATAACTCACCCTTGCTGGATTATCGACATAACTTGCATAAACCCTTAAAATGGGTTCTCCAGTCTTATCGTCGAATATAAGTTTGCTTTTTGGCGGTATTTTCGCTTTGACCACCTGTTGTGGATCGCCATCAGCTGACCTTTTATCCGTTAGTGTAAACCTTATGGGTTGTCTGTTCAAAAATGATCTTTCTCTTTGATTATCTTTAGTCGCATTTGCAGTCGTTTCTACCGGTTTTTCTGTTGTAGTAGTGGTTGTTATTGTCACATTTTGATCTACTGTTGGTGCTGTTGTAGTTCTTCTTAGCAAAGAATAAACTATATTTACAGATTCTGCTGGCTTTTCAAAGGGTGATGCTATGAAATTTTTATAAACATGTATTATTTCATTAGCTTCTGGTTTATCTTTACTGTCCAAATAATGCGTCGTATCGGGTTCCTGTGTAGTTGCTATTATAGTTGTGCTTTCCGACTTTACAATGCCTTTATCGAAATTTTTGTTAATTATTTCTTCCTTCGGCGATATTTCCTTTATATCATTGATTGCTGAATAAAAACTGTTTGCTTTAGCACTGTTTACTGTTTGTCCCATCTGTGAGTAATAAATTGCAGGATTTGATCTATCGTTTTCTGATTTAACTTCAATCCTTTCGGTTGTTGTTGTAGTAGTTTGAGGATCAGTTACTACATTTGAAATGGTAGTTTCAGGGGGATTTGTAGTCGTCACTACTGTTGGAGTTTCAGTAATATTGTTTGGTATAAACGATTCTGGGGATAGAGATTGAACAGTTCCTTCTTGTGTTTCTCTCTGCACAATGTTTCTGTTCCCATCACTAGGCACAAAAGCCATAGGAGCTTGTTTAATAAAGTGCTCATTCTGCGAGTAGTATGATGGCGCTTGTGGTTCTTGGTTATGCGAAGGGATTTGAGACTGTATTTCTGGATTGTACGGTATAAATTCAACTGCTGGATATCTTTGCAATAGTTGTGTTTGTAGTTTTTGTAAAAACAGTGGATCTGATTGTAATAACGCGGTTGGGGGTATAATTATTCCTTCTGCACCAGAATGTATCAAGTCCTGATGAGACGGCAAACCGTTATATCTCTGAAATTTTGTTATGATATGAAGACATAGACGAAAATAACATTAAGAAGTCTAGTGGAATGCTTCAAATAGAAAGGATGAGATGATAGATTCAGAAATTTTATCAATTAAATGAAAGGGTTGCTCAAAATGTTTGCGTAATAATTTATAATGATGTAATTTTTTATGTACCTGCACTGTAAACTCTTGGGGTATAATAGAAGACATTTGTTGTTGTACTTGTATAAGTCCATATTCCTGATTATATTGTTGAGGTGCTTCGTTGTTCACATTTTTGAACTCGTAATTGACCCCAGACTAAACGTGTAAAATGTTTAATTTCAATATATTTAGAAAAATGCAATGTCATTAAAGAATATCACTTACATCTGGCTTATAAAATCCCGTAGGTGCCTCTATTTTTGCCTGTACGTCATATGAATGATTCTCTGTGACCTTTTCTGTAACCTCATAGGTAGGTTTCCCCTGTTAAAGGTTATAGTCATCAGTATGTTAACAATTTAATGCATACTCAATTGTAGGAAATAAAAACTGTCTTACCCCTTCAGCAGTGTTAGCTTCTCTGGCTTCAGATGTCAGTACTTCAGCTACTACAATGGGTTTCTCTGACAAGCTCAGATTCGGCGCTGGTATAGTATGGATCGCACCTGTTAGCATAAGGACTTTTACCAGAGTGTCCGTCCACAGCATTGAGGATGTTTATGAGCAAATTAACGGGTAAAAATTAATACAAAAGGTAAATTGCAGTTCACAAGACATCCTCTTGCCGTGGACGAAGGTAGTTATAACACGTGCAAAGGAAAATGAAATGCAGATTAAGTTCATAAAAAATCTGGATTGCAGTACAAATCCAAGATTGGAGAAAATTTTGATAAATACAGTAATTTTTTTTTTTTAGTTTTTTCAGTCTGTCTCACCTCTTGAATTCTAAGTACATTAAAACAAGAACACATAGTACAAAATTACCTAACTTTGCACTATTGAAACAACAGAAATAGTTTAAAAGTATTGTGCATGGTGATTGGTGGAATACTACCGTCATTCCGAATCACCGGTTGCGCAGACGCAGCAGTTCTAGCGTAATCATAATCTGGAGTTACGGGAACTGGTACGGGCAAACGGGCTGTGGTTTTCCATGGTATACCAAACACATTCCGTGTTGTTACGGGCGGCATTGGCTTCATTGCGTATCTGTGCAATAAATGTATAGTTTTTATAAGTTTACAGCTTAATTTGCTTTCGCTTGGGATGATCCGGGTAGATAAAAATAGGAATTGTCTACGTTACAAACTAGTATTTACTATGGTAAAAAACAACATATTAAATCTTTCTCCTTAATAATATGATCTCAAGACGTAAGTATAAAGGAAAAAAGTGTAAAAATAATTATCTCTTTAAAATATTATAGTATTGTAGTTAAGTTGGTATTTAAAGTTAGGATAGGCTCTCGCAAACATTGTACGATGTTAAGATGACGTTAAGTTTTGTTTTTTTTTTTTCAATAACTTATTTTGAGTAACTAACCTGTGTGGAAGATTCCTATAAACAACAAAAGGTGTTCGATGTGACGCTGCTGGCATCATCCTGGGGGGGAACATATTCGGCCTCTGCAGGATGAATCCCGGCCGAAACGCTGTGGGCCCTCGAAACCGGCTTATAGATGACATTCTACTCATATAAGCTCCATGGCTTATTGACCACAATGCACAGAATATTAGTAGCTGAAACATAGGCATTAAAATTATAGGAAACTAGCGATCCGCCCCGGCTTCGCCCGTGGTACATATTTCGCAATAAAAAGTAGCCTATGTCCTTTCTCGGGTATCAAAATATCTACATACCAAATTTAATGCAAATTGGTTCAGTAGTTTAGGCGTGATTGAGTAACAGACAGACAGACAGAGTAACTTTCGCATTTATAATATTAGTATGAATTCGTAGAAAATATGTGGTTCTCAAGACTCATAATAAAGTTAGGTGCTATAGGTATATGAAATTAATACCAGATTTGAATTGTAACGATCGAATGAAACGGGTTGTACTGCCTTTTATCAACACATACAGGAAACTTATAAATGTAAGTTACTCGGGAAAGCCAGTTTTTGCTGCTGTGCGAAACGCAACCGGTTCATCTATTTCTACTTGAAGAGAGTTGAGAGACATTTGCCATTATTGGCTTTCAAGGTAAGGAATTCCGATCGAGATACGAGACGGGATGTAGTTTTTCCTTTAAAATGTATGACTAATGTTGGGGTTTAGTAACTTTTAAAATTTATGAACATAGTTTAGTCTTTGACTTTTCACTAAACTAAAACTTAGCAATGCTTGCACCTACCTGACCTAACCTAACCTTAGTCACACCTAGATAAATATATCTACATATAATTAATTAACCTGGTCAAGTTTCAGCACTGCTTGCATTTGCATAAATTTTGATCTAGAATTTATTCAAGACGAGAAAATAAAATATAAATACTTAGGTATCTATTTAAAACAAGTTACATAGTTAGTAGGTACCAAAGCTTAGGTAATATTCTTCGTAAAAAAAACATGAAAACATTTTAAACAGGGTACCTAATTTACATAGAGGTACACTAGGTACTTAAATACTGTTTTCTTTATAATATCTCCCTACTCCATTTTTGTCCCTCTAAGTTCTAATCTCAAAACGGCTAATTTGTCGACGTTCTAAGATTAGCATTGCATCTGTAATTACCTTTTTCTAAGCAATATGTACATTGTACATCATTGTGCTTAATTGTCGTGATCATGCAAGACGTTTTCATGTGAATGTCCTGCCTCGCGTCACGGGCGGCTGGTTGCGAAATCGTCTCAGTCAAATTCATTTGTAACGCCTTACGATTACATAATTAATGCTAGTTTTGTCAATTATTCAGTTGTTCTTACTAAGAGTGATGTAGCGGTTGCTATTAGAAGATGGAAAGTATGGCTGATTATAGACTTGAGTTTAGAGCGCCATTTATTTTGGCCGTTGAATTTTAATTGTGGTTTATATCTCTGGCTTGTCTCTGGTATCTCGTATCTTTTTTGTTCTTTATAAGAGGAATGGTATGTAAAAATTATACGATTCTATTTTGCTATTATAATAGGAGTATTGAGTATCTACCTCTATGGAATAAGTAAAGTTAACTACTTACTTTATTATAGACACAGATTATTAGATAATATTTTGTCATCATAGCAAGCAGAGAAATGAGTTTACCTATCCTTTATTTTATGATATAATGCGTTACTATATATAATTTAATTACTAACTAATTTTTAATTCAGCCGAATTAAAAAAAATAAGTTAACTATCTAGTTATCTAACGGAGGCAGAGTCGGAACTCTGTCTTCCCGGGTTTCCGTTCATATACTACACTTTTAATAACTAAGCACGTTTATTTAACAACAAATACATGAAATATGTTAAATGAAATAGTTTTCGCTTTTCATTAATCTAAGAAAAAGCGAATTAATTAAAATAATGTTCCTTTTCTATTTCACTGAAGCGTTTGCAGTGTCAACGATCGCGTCGCGTGCGCATTAGAAACAGTCTTGTAATATTCATATAAATGCTGTTTTTAGGTAGACATAATATCGATTACAATAACTACCTCCTTAAAATTGACAGCTGAAAAGTGTTTGTAAAATAACTAAAGCTTCTCGTGGTAAGCTTGGATATAATATGTTGGCAGTCATTATCATAATGGTGTTTTTCTTAGTTTTTGGATCATGACTATTAACATTTCTAATTGTTAAGGCATATTTGCTATATTTAAATAGAGCTATAGAGAATTCTTACTACAATCTATTAATTAAGTACATATAAGAAACTAGAGAAGGAAGTAGTTACAAGTTGACTAGTTATACCTACGCCGTGATAAGATTAAAACTTAAAAGGTTACGGAATGTCCAAGATGCGTCTGTTTTGAAGCTAGAGTCTAATATATCAATGAAGTTAAAGAACAACCTTATAAATATAAATTTAAATATTGTTAGATTTAATATAAACATCCGTTAAACCCATAATTCTTTGTAACGTTACGTGCAACAAATAAAGCAGAACGTTAACTGTTCTCTTCAGTCTAATTGTTTAGACCGCTAGAGAAATTACTAAATGTGCTCTACTTCAAATAATAGATAAATTATATATATGTAGGTATATAATTTGAAATGAAACTAGTCACGTACTTAATTGCTTATGATAAATTTTTTGGAAAAATAAAATTTCATTCAAAGTTCTATGAGACGGTTGAATATTTTTACGTTCTTTGTTACGTTACATAACTACGTATGATAATATCTCCTCGTAAGTATGGTAATGTGAAAAAGAGATAATGCATAGTAAAGTACCTAGGTATGTTAAATATTTCTACAAAAAAACATAGTTAACTAGGTAGGTATCAAAATATTGGCTTCTCTGTTTACAAAACTATAAAATTAAATGAATAATTGAATAACCAATAATGAAATCAATTAAAATGACTCATTTTCTAAATACCTATAGGGTATAGATGTAGTGAGAAATCTAGATAGACCAGTTTTTAAGAGAGTTGTTCTGCTATCTCGTACATTTCTCATTATGATGTAAATTTTAAAACTCTCTACATTTAATTTTTTGTACAATCACACAATAAAACGTACCAAGTTTAAAAACGAGATTTGTAAAAAATTTCTAGTTGAAAATATTTTGTATAAAATTAGCATTTCTACTTTGATTTTAAACGTAACGACTGTTTGTTTATGGATAAGCAACACTTTATTTGGTAAATGGATACAAAATCCTATACACAACGCGACAGTTCATTAACCAGGATATTTATAATTTAAAATTAGATAAAACTCATATACTTAATCTAAAATAAGTAATGACTGAAAGAATAATAGAGCGAATCAAATGAGAATCACAGGTACTCTTCTTTTCGGTAAATAAACGTTGTATAAATAAAAGATGAAACAATAATTTTACGGTTTAATCAAAACTGCTGATACCGTGTAGGTCCACGTATTATTTAAATGTATCTACTACTTAACTAAACTATTTTTTAACGTAATTATATTACTGAGTATTAGTAAAAATTAACAATACTTACACAATCATGACGTGTCATCAATCATTTGATGTGTTCGTATTTTGTTTTTTATTTTGATATGGGTAGGATAACTAGGCAAAATATATGTCTGAAAATTAACTTACCTTATACATCTTCTGGTATTAACAATATAACACAATCCACAATAGTTTAACAAATAGTCATTTCGACAACTCTATGAAATCTATTCAACAATATTGTTTTCACTAATTCACTGCACACACGAATTATTTATTATTTTTCTAATATAATTCTTAAAGTTTAGTGACCATATCAAACACGACAGCGGTATGAAAAATGAAATAGGTCAGTGTTCGATTTTATATGAGCCCCACTGCGCTCGCGCACATTATGGTCAGAGAATGGACAGGAGAGAATTAATATCACACTTAGCTTCTTGCAGTTTTCTATTACATGTAATGTGACGAGTTTGGGTTAAACGCATCTTTATAACATCTTATAGATCCATCGTAGTCAGATTTTACTGGAGTTAATGGATACGATGATAAACGAAGATTTAATGGATATTGAAACGAATATATCTTTGTTACTAGAAAAGCTATACTACCTATAGGTATCTAATCGTATTATAAAAAAGGCTTATCAATAAATTAAAATATCTGTGATCTATCTCTAAAATAAAATGCAAGGGAAATATACTTTTTATGTTTCACCTATATATTAAAACAAGCTTTCCGCCCGCGGCTTCGTCCGCGTTTTCAAAGAAAAACCCGTTCCCGTAGGATTTCCGGGATAAAACCTATCCTATGTCCTTTCTCGGGTATCAAAATATCTCTATACCAAATTTTATGCAAATTGGTTCAGTAGTTTAGGCGTGATTGAAGTAACAGACAGACAGACAGAGTTACTTTCGCATTTATAATATTAGTATGGATAACATCGTAAATTAGATGCTATGTCTTAAAATTATAGAGAAAATGAATTTATGGTTGTAATATGCCTAATGAATAACCAAACTTGTCTACACGTTGTATTTTTTTTGTAATATCAAATTCGGAAGTAAACTTCTAATTATAAACTTTTCCGAGGAAATTCCCTCACTCGATCATTATGATGATAAGAATAAACATTGTCCCAATCATGAATGTGAGCTATCTTATATAAAAATCTCATCCGTTAACATACCTAATGAACATCCGCTTTAACTTTCATATTAATAGTTTACAATGTGTTTTACTAGTTTTTATCTGTCTTTTCGCAAAAACTAATACGAAAACTTTCAACTAGAATTCGATTCCCAGTTGAGCTACTGTCCAGGGCTGAAGCTCAATAAAAACGTAAGACGATACTTTGTAAAAATAGAAGAAAATAGGTACTAGGTTTATCTTTTACCGGCAAAATTGGATATATAACAAAGATGTTGAATTTCTTTATGTTCCCTATACAGCATGTTATGTAATGTATTGGGTAAACCAAAATATATTGTCTTTGCGTAGGTACCTATACCTACATCCAGATGTGACCGAGAACATATTTGATCTTACTGTCGCTTATGCGTATCAATAAAGATTTTATTAGAATTCGAGGCTTCACTTTTACGTTATAGTACCTACCTATCTATTCAGGATTACTGCGTTCAAAAACGGCTCACTAACGGACATACGATTAGACATCAAAGTAAGATAGCATGATTCAGTTATCATGAGCGAAAAGGAGAGAACTGAATAAATTCTGGTTAATTAGCCACATATCAACGTGTCACTGCATGAGCGCTTTTAACTTATCTAGACACTTTGCTTATGATATCGTTAATCGACTTCAAAAAAAAGGAGGCACCGACATCAAACCTATATAAATAGCATTTATACAACATATAAATAATATGTAGGTATGTGGTGGTGGTAGGTGTAAATAATAATATGTAACATTAATAATATCAAATCTTTTTTTTTTTAACACAGTTATTTTTTTTGAATAAAAAACTCTCCTACAGGAAACTACCATAAGCTGCACGTCATAAACACATGCATTATATTGAAATGTCACTTGTTTAGTGATGATTATAGCTGCAGTATGGAAAGCGAACGCAATGACGCCCAACATACAGGAACTACTGCAATAATCTCCAGATCAATCAACTCACATAAATATCAGTGATTTTGCTTGCCTTCCGCTTTCAATGGTGAAGGTAGAGTTTATTTGTAGTATTTTAAAGCTTCAATTTTGATATGACTTCCGTTGTAAGTTTGAAATGAGAATAAGTTAACGTTTTAGAGCTTATCCCATTGGTTAAAAAGCAATTCAAAAGGAACATTGTCACACAAAAGGCTATTCGAGCTATCCACAGACCACAGAGAAAATATCATAGCAGATTTAATATACAGGACCTTACTATGTTCTCATTCTTTTTTCTATACCTTCCATTTTCCATAGAACCCATAAAGAATTGTTATATTTTCTATAATATACGTAAGTATAAAGATGAAGACCTGTACACTGTAATAACATGGAAAATTGTTGTATAGAAAACGTGCGTATTGAAAATGAGAAAAACCCATGTACGCAAATTGCATGGTAGGATATAGGTATCATTTGCTTCAATCTTGTATAGCTACAAAAGTTTTTGCTCTTTCAAAAATGATATTTCTAACTCAGTTACAATATTGACGGAAAATTTACTTCATTTTATGTACAAAACAATACAAAAGCTTTTGCATGTTTTTTTAATTTTTTGCAATAACTTAATAGTTAGGTTAGGTTTAATTTTTTGCAATAACCTAATTTCTGTTCAGTTTTTAAAATTTAATAAATGCTTAGAAATGTATAACGTCACGAAACTAAAAAGCGACCTCTGGTGTTAATCTAGTGAATGATGCATATTATACAAGAGTTGTAGCGTGCACTTACTTTCTATTTTCGCTCATATTATGGAAATCTGAACCAGGGGCGATAGATGGCTCTATTTATATTTCACTGAATTAAAAAAAAAAACTTTTTATGTTATGCTTTAGATTTTTTTTAATAATTTCTATTTTTATATATCTGCTGCTAGTAAAAAAATCGTGTGTGCCGAGCACACGTGACAGAAAAACTGAAACTTCTTGGACAAGATTCAAAGACACCAAAATCGTCGTTTTACTTAATGACATGACGGTATTGCCATGGCAATGACGCAGCCTTGAAGTTTTACTCTCAACGCGCCTAAAGAAGTTTCACTTCAAAAATATATTCAACTTTACCTTCCTTCATTATCGTCTTCTAGCTTTCCACTCGCGTATTCAAAAGGAAAACGCGCATACGTACCATTTCCGTGGGATTACCGAGATAAAACCTTTCCTATGTCCTTTCTCAGGCTTCAACCTTAGGCTTCAACTATCTCTGTACCAAATTTCATCCAAACCCGTTCAGTGTTTTAGGCGTGAAGAAGCGACAAACAGACAGACAGAGTTAGTTTTGCATTTATAATATTTAATGAATACCTAGTTAAGATTTATGACTAGGTAGGTACATTTTAGCTTACTATGGAGGTATTTATAGTTTAGTAATATTATGTTTTTATAGGCTATATCTGCGTCTGTAAATTGTACATAAATGACTACAATCTCTTGTATAGTATAAGTACTAAGTAGTAGTACTATAGTACTTATTTATTGCCCCGATTTTAATTTTCTTTCAGTGTTGGATAGCCAATTTATCGAGAAAAGGCTGTATATCACGCTAAGACCAACACGAGCGGAGCAATGCGGGTAAAACTGCTGGGTATAACTAGTTGTTCATAAAGCTCCTAATAATTTGAGAAATATGTTATTGGATTCGGATTATTCCGTATCTTCTAGAAAATTTAGGTACCTACCTATTAACACGTTCACTGCGGCACAGAAATATCTGTACTTTCCATTACTGCGTTACGGGTCGTTTTAAACCTTGTCCTATACCAGAGATTGTGGCGGCACGAGGCATATTAAACCCCACCGCCCGTAGGAGACCAAAATCGTTTTTTTGGCGCCAAAGAAGACAAAGTGTGCGGCTTTTGTCGTGATTATTATTAACAATGAGTTCATTAACCTAAATCTACCGTCGCCCGTAGTTAGATTAGTTAGTTTAGATTCTAGGGCTAAAATAAAATGTGGGGTCTGATGTACCCCATACCGCACTGAACAATAGCAGTTTTTCATATAATTTAGTGATGGGAAAAGAAATATCGATTTTATTTAATTGTATTTATTTATCAAACTTATGGATGTTTTTCATTAAAACAGGCCAAACAATAATATTGTTTGCAAGCAGTGCATTCTGTGAGAATTTTCTTTACCTTTTTCGGCCTCACAACTTGTTAAGAAGATGCGGAGTTTTTCGTAACATCCTACACATCTACTCTTCTTTGATCCCTTTAAGAGATGATCTGCCTTGTTTGTTGGCTTGTTGACTTGGGCAAGAGTTAAATTTTGATGAGCCATACACCGATTGCCGGGTGTTTTGGATTTGCCGCTAGTTGATTCAATGAACAAACACACTAATAGTAATCATGAATATCAACCTATTTGAAGAAAGTTACTCAACATGTCACATTCACGATTCTATTAACGATATTTATTATAACGAGTAATTAGGATGTTTGAAAATTACCTGTATCCACATTCAAGTCCTTCTTTGTAAAAGCTTCAATAAGTTGTTCCACAAATAGTCTCGAATGCGTTGCACAACACTAACCGCGTGAAGCTAGCTTAGGGTGCGGTACGAGGTGCGTGGTGGTACGAGGTGTTCGCAACCTCGTTCCGCACTGTGTTAGAATTTTTATTTGTTCAGTGCGGCACGAGGTCTAAGAAACCCGGTATTAAGGTCGGTATACCATTGAACTAGGAATCAATAGCACATCTCAGATATATAGATATCACTTTCCTACATTGAACCAGGTGGAAGTTATGCCTCCCGCACGACAGAGAAGTTTAAGTTTTTTCCTACCGCTATAATGACGAGACACGGACAGGGTGTTTCAAGCCCTGTTTCGCAGCTAACGTGTTAATATTCTTGAAATATTTAGATCTAGAGTATTTATTACAATAAAAAATGCAATAGGTAGGAATTTTAAATTCATTTGTTATCAAAGGAAATTTTGGTTCATTAATTACATACTTACTTTGCTTAAATGAAAAATTATTGTTAACTTAATAATAAGAGATATAGGAGAGGTGCAAAGGAAACAAAATAATATTTTTCACACTTGTATTTATTTACAATTCATTAAAATAGAATGAGTCTTGAGCAAAAAATATTTACAATGTCATTTTAATCGCGTTAATTTACAAATATTTGATTTTGTTATACAGTAAAAATAATAATAAATAGGTACTGTTTTATAAATAGACCAAAAGAATGAATCTGACAGTGAAAGCTTTATAGATATTAATAAATATTTAAACACACACCTAACAGTAAACTTATAGGTACGTAACTTCTCTAATTAACCTAATTCATAATTTATATAATCAATTATATATTATATATCGCTATTTGTAATTAATCATTAGTAATTACAATCGTTTTTGGCTAACACTCCTAAGTTTACATACTTTGTTGGTAATTCCATACTTTCATGACGCATCTAAGTATCACTTTTAAAAGAGAGAAATTTAAGCGACAGTCGGTCTTGTTGTGGTAAAAAATGTATAATACAAAACCATTGTTATTATAAATCATTATTATAAGTCTTGCAAAAGTGTATACAGTCATTAACAATTTCTACGAATGAATTATCGAAAAGACAAATCATTACTACAGAAATTATATGACTTTATACCACTTTACGTAAAAATCAAAGGCGACGAGATTATTAAAATTGATAATTCTGCAAATGTTCGCCACCCAGCTGCACTGTATTATATCCAGGAATTTCTGTAAATAAATATAAAATATATTAGTACACATGCAAAGATTTTTAATTTTATGACATAATTTGGGAAGAAAGAAAAAAAATAAGAAAGCGTATTTTTCACTTTTAAAGAAGATACGATAATACCTGAAAAAGGCATCGTAGAATACGTTGCGTAGTGCATAATATTGAAGTGATTATTTTCTGTCAGTGATTATTATAACTAAGTGCTGTGAAAAAATGTTAAACCTGGAAGACAGAAGATAACAGTCACTCGTCAAGTCAAAACATACCTCAGTCAGTCAACAGTCATATGTCAAACTTGAACAATCTTGTTTCCTCGCAGTATGAATTTTGTGTCCTTCTTCCTTCTGGTGTTCCCGTCAGTCGTGTTTGGTTTTGTAGTAGTCGTAGTAGTAGTAGTTGTAGTCGTAGTGGTAGTAGTCAAAGGATCATCGTCAGGAAGTAATTCAGCGGGAAGGACACCGATTTCATTATCGCTTATCACAGGAGTGGGTAGGAACGGAATCTGGCCTTTCCTTAACATGTCGACGTAATTCTTGTTAAACTTAGGAAGCACTTCGGCTGATCTTTGGTTTTCGTTTAAATACGCTTGTACTTTATCGAGATTTTTGTTTATTTTTTGTATTTTCTCTGGAGTCAGGCGTTCGTTTTTATGGAAGGTGGGGATTGCGGATTTTTTTGATGATGCTCTACTATAAGGATGGGGAGAGCGAGGGTCATAATCTGAATAGGTTTCGATCATGGCGGGTTCGCCGTAGGAGTCGACCGCTCCCCATGTCATGGGCCTGAAAGGAGGAGCGGGGTGAGGTGGAGGAGTTTCTTGGTGTGTAATGTAAGACTCGGAATGTGGAGCGGCGGAGGAGAAGACGCCCTTTATGGCGGAATATACGCTGTTGATAATGGAAGGTGGAGATTCAAGGTGCGTGTATCCCGAGTGGCCCTCGCTGGTGGCGGCGTGCTCGAGCGGGGTCAGTATTACAACACCGGCGTGCACTCCGCTCAGTTTTCCATGTCCTGTCTCAAAAATATGTTTGTAAGTTACGTCAATAGTCACCTGAGTTGCATAAGGATGTTAAGTGTTCCTCCTTTCTAAAGTTGATTTTATTAATGTATATGACAAAATATGAAAGGATTATAATTATGCATAGCCATTAAATTTGATAAATTATGTTCAGAACATGTCTGTGTAATTTCATGTTTTGACATAGATTTTGATGCCACTATTAACATAAATTGCATCAATGCGTCATTTTGCACCTAGAGTTTGTAATTTGTAATTGTATTATCGTGTCAAGCAATACTATAAGAATGAAAAAGAAATAGTAGCGGCTAAATAATTTGTCAAAAACGGATCCGCAACCTGACCTAACAAAAGATGAGAATATCAGCCGAGTGTAATGACCTAGTCTCAATTTATTTTGGATCGAAACCTTTCACGAGCGTCGCTACACTGACTATTACGTAATCGTCAGTCCTGTAACAAAAGTAGGTGATACTTGATAGTAATAATACGTCTTTAGCGATACCTCATTCAGGTGTTAAGTCGACCGTATCGCATTAGGTATACACAGTAGCGTTTCAATCAGTTTGGCAAATGTTTGAAGGAGGTCAATGATGAGTATGTAATATGTATCGTTTGTATTTGGGACATATTGATTCGTAAGCTATGCATAATGCAGTTAACAGTTATATATAACTTTCGATTTCAATCCAAAATTGAATTTTAGTTTTGAGGGTTCGAGTTTTATTTAGGTACCTATTATTAATTAATCCTCCTGAGTTGACTGGCTTTGTTTGTGGATATATTATTGAACGTAAAGCATAAATTTTTCTTGTTGACAAATTAATTAATTTTAATGCAAGCCAATTGTAATAGTCTTCAGTTAATAACATAAGTGATTCCATATTACGATCAAGGTTCACTAACTATGTTTCGATATCATGCAATTTATGAAGGCACTTATCAAAGGAAAATTTCAAAACCTAAAAACACTAAATTTCAATGAAACAGGAAGTTTTGAAACGTTTTTAGATTTTAAATTGTATGTGCATATGAAACTAATTATTTGTTATACGTATGTATTCCAGACCTTACAACATCCTGTACTAATGCATTATTATAATTTATAATCGTTGTGAGGTAACTTTATATGAGATTAGCCTAGTTGCACGTGAAAATTCCAATTTCTCTAGAGATAATTATTATCTTCCACGAAGTGATTTATTGATCACGGTAGCTAAGTATAGATAATTACGTAACTATTAATAACTTTTCATTTATTACCTAATATATAAATAAGAGCTAGTAATATCTCACATGACTCTACTATTTTTTATACTACATAGCTTAACAAGTATGCAGCCTTATGAAAGCAACTTTTTTTCGTTTTCGTAACAAATACTACCGAACCGAAACACAAACTATTTACATGTCTGTCAAGAAGCTTAACCATTGTAACAGTCACGTTATACATACAGTAATATTGTATTGTGCAATCTCATTATATTTTCCTACAAAAGGAAAATTTTAAGATGTGATAAATAGTATAACACTGTAAGAGGAGACCAGGAACCGTCTATGTAGGTCAGTATTTGGTTACGTCACTTTTAGCATCTTTATCATTCGTAGACCTATTACGGCATCCCAGTTATTTCCTTCGTGAAAGGGCTTGGTTGGGAATTTATAATAACCGTATAAGTTGTGTTACAGCTTACATCATTTCATGATATTAATATCTGGAAAAAATGTCTAATTGACTCTACTTTTTGCATTGGTTTCGTAATAAATAAGGTAGTAAGTGGTTCTATTGACGTTTCTGCATTTCTTCGTTAAAAATGTATATTAAATTGTTTTTATAGTGCTCAATGTTTTATATTTTATAGTTAAGTATACAGTACATAATAAGTTACTTTTACCTTTTACCATGTTACAATTATTAACCTCCCATGTGTTTGTAGCGTATAAATAATAAATATTTTATGTTGTGATATAACAATTTCATTATTTTAATTAGAGGAAGGTATTTCTTATCATTATAGTATTATGATGATGATACTTTCGGTAATTTAAAAATTAAATGACAGGTACTTATTCGCTATACGATCAATGCTTTCTTGTGATGACTGAATAATATATCTATGTATTATGCTTATCAACGGAGATTTCAAATTCACCGTAGATCGTAGAATTTTACAAAAACTTTGTTTGAAAAAAATAATTTCTTAAGGTTGTGTGTGTCGATTGGCTATAAGAAGATTTTTATCAAGCTTTTTTTATTTGTAGGTTCATACAAAATACACTAGACTGAAGTTCCTGTAACGATGTGAATAATAATGATCAATAATTATAAATAATTATAAAAAAAAACTATCAAAGTGTGCTACATAAGAAAATTACCGGAAACGGAAAAGCTCTTAAACTCCACATACGGCAATCGATTGAACTCATTCCTATACAATAACGGGTTACGTTCAGAAATCTGATTTAAACTTATGAACTTGTATGACATAATACACTTTCACTGAGGGTAACAAACGCGTTCTATTTACGATACACACCCTGATTTATACCGCTAGCGAAAGTAGGAAGACAGTTTTCAGTTTATTAAATCACTATTATGTAATGCAGGTCTAAAGCTGGAATTCAACAGATTAAAGGGCGATTAATAAAAACATAACTAACGTTATTAGGTTCAGTGCTTTATATAACTTCTCTTATAAGCAACTATAAAGGTAAAATGGTATACAATGATATTGATGAGATACCCATAAAAGCGCAGGTGGATAGTTTAACCTCACGTTATTTAATTGTAAGAGAAAGGTAAATACAAAAGATTCTATTATTCGTTTCTTGGAAACTTAACAATAACATGTCTTAATCACAACGAAAGAAGAAGAAATACTTTGCAAATGATCACTGAAGAAACAGATGTTGAAAATATACAAATTGAATAGATATTGAATTTACATCAACTGAAATACGCGATAGGAAACATCTTATGTAAACTAACAAATGAATACAGCACATTGAGTAACCATTTAACAGTTATTTACTACGTGTTTGTGCTGATGAATTTAAATATTTATGTAAGGTTCAAAAACTAACTGAAACTACGTATTAAATTTACGTAGTTCGATCAAACGAAGGAAGGTTTAAACTTTAATAGTTGCTTGAAAACAAAGGTATAGATTTAGAAAATCATCTTTATATTATAATCTATTGGATATAGATCGTCTTCCCACTTATAATTTCGATATATTATATTGAGATCATGTGCATCTAGTTTGTTCTACTTATTTGTTTTTAAAAATCCAGGTTCTTTCGCTCCAAAATACACTACAGATTCAAAAATTGTTTTAAAAGTCTATGGACACTTCGTTGAACGTTAATGTGTATGCCAACTATTGTTTATGGTGTAAAAGTGAAAGCGGTTATGCAAATGATGTAAAGTCACAATTTGGCAGCTTGCTTGGTCAAAATGCTATTTGAATATTTAAAAGATACGTGAACGAACATAAATATTATAATAATAAAATGCTCATAAATAAAAAAAGTAAATAGAAGATAGTAAAGTAAATAATTGTGAGTTGTGACACTCTATAATCTACTGTAACAACTTTTCTCTAAACAAAATTATATCATAAATTTTTATTTTACATTCGAATCTTTTAAGTGGCGTGCTAGGCAATATTTTGTTTTTAATAAGTGGTAATAAAATAATAATGTCATGTCTATAGTTTGTATAAAAACAAATGAAGTGTTTGCGAAGTAGATACAATTTTATAGTTTCTAAATAAAGAATTAATGAAATGTGTGGTGAAGTTAATAGATAGGTATATTAAATGTGATCGATAGAAAGACTGAAAATCTTGTAGTGTATAGGCACACAGGTGAATTTCAAAGCCGTGCTTTTGAGTCACACTAATGTATAACCTTACCAAAAGGAATTTAATAAATCGTAATATCGATATAATAATTCCGGTGATGGTTGTGGCATCGGTTTCTGTGTAACCACGTCAACTACTGACGACATCACTATTAGTTCTGAAAAATATAATCATTGTATGAAATTATGGTTTGTGGTGTAGACTGCGTTGAGTTGTTGTGTCTCCTGGTGATTACCTATGTTTGGCAATGCTCTACATAATATATTAAACAATTACCACTTTGTTTGTAAGTACTGACAAAAAAATCAAATACCATAAATACATCCCTAACAATCAGAAATAGTAATGAAAATAATGGATATGTAATAACTAATAATGTATAAAATTTTAGCTGGTTAATAAAATATAGGTACAGGTAGTCAATTCATTGTATTATTGTTAAGTAATGTATCGTTGTATACGGATATGACTGTATCGAAAAATATGTAAATACGAATTCTCAAATTTGTGTCGTTTCTGCAATCGTTACATAAGTGGGTGATGTGTTGGAAAGTTGTGTAATTTTTCATACTTTTAGTTCCGGTGTTCGACCTTTACCCCGAATATGCGTTCCACTAAACTTTTAATGTTAATTAACAGATAATTTTTAGGTTGAATTTAATATCAATTTTAATTACTAGAAAGTAAAGCTTTTGGTTACATATTGGCATTATAAAATATTCAGTTAAATTTACGAATAATTACGCGTATTTTTTGTATATAATATGTATTTAATTCTTTATTACTTTTTTTGCTCCTAAACGCCGTACAAGTTAGTACCTACGTAACATCAGAATTTAATTTAAATACTTAGGTACTTGGTTTTTTCAATTCTTTTTAAATATTCATTCAGAACGATATTTTAAAGGTATTACCGTAGTGCTATTCTTGGCTAAGAGTGGTTTCTTTTAATGTAATGCAACTTTTTATCATAGTAAGTGTTTAAAGTAGGTCTTATTCAAATTAAGACATTTTTCTTGTTTCATTTTATAAGTTGCTGTAGTGCAAGTGGGAAATTTTATGTGAAACTTGTTTTAATATTATGTTGTATGTTACGTATACATTCATTATGACTGTTTTTATATCTACTAGTAACATAATATTATCTGTTTATAAATCTATGCCAAAACATGAAACGAAATCAGTAAACTGAACAGTTTGAAATTATGTACCTATACGACAGTTTGCGATATATTTTTTATGATTTATTTATAAAAAGCGTCAGGTTTAATATTTTTATTGTTCAAGTACATCAATAAAAATAAATAACCTCTATCCGGTAGAGTTTACCGGCTTAGCGTAGGTATACAGTGTACACGTCTAAATTTTGCCCTATCAGGCATACTCTCATAAGTTTTTACATCTATCAGTTAAGCAATTTTTAGTTTTAGTCTAAACAATTTATGTTTTGTCTATTCCAATTTCCACTCAAAGTTAATGAACTAACAAATATTTAATTATAACTAAAATTTCGAAATTTTTTACCACAAATCACGAAAACAAATATTTTGAATTCAAATTTGAATAAATAACAAGTCACACAAACAAATATTTTAAATTTGAATTTGAATTCTCACCGTCCAAATGCGCGGGATACTTGTGCGCGGCGAATCCCGTGGGCGCGGCCTGTACGTAGTGCGCGGGAGCGGTCGGCGCGCCGTACGAGGTTGGTGCGTACTCTATGTGGCTGGTTGGTGGCGGACCGTACACTGCGGTCGCTGGAAACCGGATGTGGATCTTTAGAACCCGTGTTTGTTTTATGGATGGTATTTAGGGAAAGCCTAACAAATGGCATTATAAACGGCGCGGACCGTATTCGCGGGTTCTACAAGAGGGGAATGTAATTTAAGGGAGAAAGGAGATGTGAGAATTTTAACCATTTTTAACCTAATAAAAAGAATAATAATTGCTCTGTTGCAACTGTGGAGGTGGGAGGATTAAATAAACATTCGATTTGCGTAGCGCTGTACTCTAAATAGCCGGTTGGTGGTGGACCGTATTCTGTTGGCTACTGGAACTGGGAATGCATAATTTAGGGAATGATATTTAGCATTTAAGTCCAAGAAAAAGTATTACAATAGTTTTGTGCCCTCTGAACACACGCGAGGGTCCAATAAACATTCAAATTTGCGTAGCGCTGTACTCTATAATACGTTGAAGCTCCATATATTTTATAACCTGATCGTATAGAGCATAATATATTGTAATTTGTTTATATTACGTATACGAATAAATTTGATCATTGATCCTTCATTGATGCAATATCCTGACCGAGTTAAAAGTCACTCCAAAAGCCAAACCCATTCCGTAAAACCTAAAAAATTATTACTGAAAATAAACTAAAATATCGGCGTGATCTTGCGTAAGGTATCCACTTAAAGCTTGTGAATTGAATTCTTTATAAAGATTACAATGAGAACGAACACTATGACAATCTACTGTGAACTACCTTTGTGCTCTTCCAGATGTCAGAGGCTAGACTGTGCAATTTTCTCACATCAAATCTTTTGAAATGCAAATCATAGGAAAATCCGAATAATAGAATAGTACTTGCAAAACATTTCTGAAGTGGTATATGTGCTACAAATTATGTATAATGCGTGGATAAAACGAGATTTATGGAATCTCACGAAAATTTAGTTTTATAAGATGTAAGCTGTGAATTACTTAAAATTTATAGGTCTGCGTAATATTAGGTAAAATAGGTATCTATATCTTTAAAGTTAAAATCCTGTTCCCTTACCACAATAGATTTGTTATTGTTGCCAGTGTTATTTAAGATATTTATTATTAATAGAGTATTTAAATTACAAGAGAAACCATACACATATAAGTGGTGACAACAGATGTTATTATCTATAAGAATGAAGACAATAATCTCTTCAGTGTTAAAAAGAATTAATTACAATTATCAAGCTTAGAAAGTAGGAACAAAGTATATATAGATACAAATCTATTTCGTTGTAAAATTTCATAGAAATGTAACTGTAGCGGAACATCACGTGAAATTTCTGAATTTCCTCATAACGGAAACAACACAGACTCTTTCACACCAAATTTGAATAAACCCAATTCAAATAAAATGGATGTTTTAAATTTCTTATTTATTACGCAAAGAAATATGTAATTATATTATCGCAGTTCAAAAATATTATTGTGAAAAAGATCTGTTTTGCAACACTATTAGCATAAACAAAATATTTTTTTTATTAAATTTTGAGTAGGTATTTGATGGTTGTATAAGGGGGTATAGTAGATTTTTACATAGGCAAAGAGTCTGTTATAATATACAGGGTTACAGGTTAAGTCGACCTATTCCTGTTAAGAGCGTATAGTAGGGGTCAAAACAAACTGATTTGATCTTATAATACCATATCCAAAAGTTAGTCGTTGAAGAGTTATTGCAATTTTAATTTTTTTCTTGAAAATGCCACTTTATCTTCGCATTTAGCGTTTAATTTTTTATTTTACTTATTTGGTCTGGGTTTTTTTGAGTTTTTATGTAAAGGTTGAGTTAAACAATAATTCTCAGCAATAAAAATCCATATCGCTGCAAACAATTCAAAGAAATGGCTTTTAATCTAAAAATAATAACATTAAAGTAATTTAGTTAACTCGTTTTAAAGAAAGATATTGAAAAAAATCTCTATGAAAATGTGTCTGCAGATGTTTTTAAAAACATGTACATGTTCTTAGCTATGTAAAAAGGTATGATAACCTCAGGTAGCATTCGTAGATTCCAAGAAATCGGGGATAAACATGGGACAGTGGTAGTAAAGTACAACATCAGAATAAATGTTGTCATAATTTATTTTTCTTAAAAACTTTACAGTTCCTGCTCAACATGACTTCCTCTATTGCGAACACATATTCGAAACCTTTTCCGCAGAGTACTCTTAGTCAAGAGCCAATTAACAACTGGGGTAGTCAGCCCAGTTGTTAATTGGTTCCTCATCTTATTGGCTGCATCGATAATTTTTTGTCGTAAAATATCAACAGATGGAATCGGGTTCGGCTCATTGTACACCAGACTCTTCATATGCCCCCATACGTAAAAGCCCATGGGGGTTAAGTCTGGACTTCTAGCCGGCCATGGTATGGGCCCACCTCTTACGATCTTACTTACGACAAAATTTGGACTCATCTGTCCATAATTTTTTTTTTGAAAAACGAGGGGTTTTTCAGATCCGCATTCAACATGAATCTAATAAAAATCTAGTCTTAAAGGATCTCATTCTTCCATCACGTGCACGGGCATGTAGTGATATGGGTAATATCCTGAAGTGTTCATTGTGAACCAACCACTGAGACAGACCAAGTTCTCGGGCAACCGTTGCCCGAGAACTTGGATCACAAACTACCACAACGCTCACTATTGGGCTCCGAAAGCACGTGGCAATCCTAACAAGAAGAATCCAAAAAAATCACAAAGACGATTCAGTCTTAATGTGTGGATGGGGATAATTTCAAATAAATTAATTAGACCATACTTCCTTCCGGACAACCTAAATGGTGAAAATTATGAGACCTTTCTGCGCCAACATTTAAGTGACCTACTTAAAGACATACCCTTGACTTTGTTAAGAGACATGTGGTTCCAACATGATGGCTGCCCTGCACATTACAGAAGAAGTGTTAGAGAATGGTTAGACATCAACTATCCAAACAGATGGATCGTAAGAGGTGGGTCCATACCATGGCCGGCTAGAAGTCCAGACTTAACCCCCATGGGCTTTTACGTATGGGGGCATATGAAGAGTCTGGTGTACAATGAGCCGAACCCGATTCCATCTGTTGATATTTTACGACAAAAAATTATCGATGCAGCCAATAAGATGAGGAACCAATTAACAACTGGGGTGACTACCCCAGTTGTTAATTGGCTCTTGACTAAGAGTACTCTGCGGAAAAGGTTTCGAATATGTGTTCGCAATAGAGGAAGTCATGTTGAGCAGGAACTGTAAAGTTTTTAAGAAAAATAAATTATGACAACATTTATTCTGATGTTGTACTTTACTACCACTGTCCCATGTTTATCCCCGATTTCTTGGAATCTACGAATGCTACCTGAGGTTATCATACCTTTTTACATAGCTAAGAACATGTACATGTTTTTAAAAACATCTGCAGACACATTTTCATAGAGATTTTTTTCAATATCTTTCTTTAAAACGAGTTAACTAAATTACTTTAATGTTATTATTTTTAGATTAAAAGCCATTTCTTTGAATTGTTTGCAGCGATATGGATTTTTATTGCTGAGAATTATTGTTTAACTCAACCTTTACATAAAAACTCAAAAAAACCCAGACCAAATAAGTAAAATAAAAAATTAAACGCTAAATGCGAAGATAAAGTGGCATTTTCAAGAAAAAAATTAAAATTGCAATAACTCTTCAACGACTAACTTTTGGATATGGTATTATAAGATCAAATCAGTTTGTTTTGACCCCTACAATACGCTCTTAACAGGAATAGGTCGACTTAACCTGTAACCCTGTATATTGATCAAGCCGAAAAAGAACTACTGCACTTTACGAAAATAAAAACACCTCAAAATACTACACAACTCTATCAATATTAGTTGATACTTACAATGCGGCCTCTTTTCGCTCAAAGCAGCCGAGCTGACGATCTTCCTTCCCAGGTTGCTGACAGCGTCTCCCTTCGACGAGATCACTTTACCCAGAGTTGCGGCAAGGGCACCACCTCCCTTTATCAATTGCCCTTTAAGAATAGTGACTCCACCAGTAATTGCCTTCACCGCTTGGAACAGGGTGTAGAGAATCGATTTCTTCAGACCTACGTAGTCGTATTTTTCTTCATGCTGTGATTCAAACAAACATCAGAATCAGTTAGATAAGTAAACTAAAAACTATTTTATACTACAATGTTCCTGTAAATCAATGGACTTAGTAAATCATTCATCATTCGGTCAATTAATACGAATCAAAGAGTGTATTTATTAATCATCCTTTCATCATCATCATAATCAGCACATTATGAACAAGGGCCTTTTGTATGTCGATACAAGCCATAATCTACCTATATCTTGCTGGCTAAGTGCGGATTGGCAGATTTTTTATTATTAACATATTTCTAAACTGATTATCTAATAGCTTTTCTACAAAAATAGTATCTACGTTTATTCTCAAGCAAAACAATTTAATTACCGGTTCATAAGAATATCCAGAGTGTTCATGGCCTGTTTTGCTGGAAGCTGAGGCGATTAGAGACGCAGCACCGGCTGACGCCTGACCGAGGAGACCGACCTTGCTCTGTATACCTGAAGATGCTTTTGATACAACCGACGTTAATGCCTGCGCTGATGACCGTTTTGTCCTAAAGGAAAATATTATAAGTAAAAAAATATCCGTAATGATGCTTGTTATTAAATAAAGGCACGGTAATTTAGTACCGAGATTAACAGAATATTTCGGTTCGTACCATGCGAGTAGAAAACACAGCTTAATCTTAAGAATTGCAATAATTCATATAAAGTACGTATATTAATGAGCATCTAATTAATATCAAAGATAACATGATATGCGACAAAGTAAGAACAACGCTAGGGAAAATGTTAAAAAAATACAGCGAGGAAATTATTGGTTTAGTACTTACTACAATAGGCGATCTCACGCTTTAAAATTGTCTAAATTTCGTTTGTGTTCATTCATAATAATGAAAATTAACTATCATAATAATTGTCGTGAGTTTAAAAAAAGATTTTTTTGTATTCTTGAATGTCTTAATATTTAAATTCCACAACTTTCACTTCTATATCATATATCATAATGTTTGCTGTAAATTGTGTTTCTACGTCTTTATATGCGTCGACGAAAGATTATGTTAGTTATTATGAATAGCATTTAATTGTTATTCAAATAATTATTATAATGCATTCCTCTTGTATAATTTCCACTACCTTTATAATTAGCTACTTGAAAATGCTATTCTTGTAATATTTGCGAAAATTCTTTGTCAAACGTTTGACAAATTCTGTGTCTTCTTTTGCTTATATCATGTTAAATGTGCGTCTGTCATGTAATTTATTTTAATGCCTAAACTGCTGTTTAATCAGCTCTGACAAGAGGGATACCACAAAGATGCGAAAGAATAATAGTAATAGTAAGTACTAACCTCATAATTTCTTCAGCAGCGAGACCTTCAGCCAACGCCTCCAATTGCTGTGGTGACATTCGACTGATGGCTGCCATGTCGATGATGTCGAACGTTATGGGTGGGTTCGGGGCTGGAGCACCCATCGTTGTGGCCATGCATGCTATGCATATCCAGACCTGGGAATAAGAACAGTTTTAGAATCCAAAAAATTTAGGCTATTGAAACCTGAAAAGTTGTTTTAAATCTAGGGTACAAATGGTGAAAATAAAAATGTTGAATTAGGTGATGTGTATGGAAAGATACCTACAATTAAAAATTTATTTTCTTAGACTAATAGAAGATAGTGATGCTATGCTTGACAACTTGATGAAAAGTAATGTTGTTTTGCTTTAGTGATTCTATTAAATTCTGAAATAACATGCCTTTATGATAATTTAAATTAATATCTACAACTACAGTTCCATTACGGTATTTGTGTGTTAATAATATCATATTGTTATTTCTCTTCTTTTACGATACTTCTTCGAAGTATCATATTTTGCTCTCCCAAAATAAACATCACGGTACTCTTATGATATAACATCAAATCTCTGCCATTTCTTGCATCATAGCAATAAAAAAAAAATGAAATATAGTTTAAGAAGTCACTAGGTAGTGTTTTTCCGAACGCTGAGTGTTGTCCGGTCACGTTCGTTAATGAAAACGAAAGTGCTCTAGCAATCATTGATGCGCGCTGCTATGTCGACATATATTTTGTTTGCGTGTATAACCGTGTGGCGACTATTAGCAACGTATTAATTAATAACAATTAATTAATTGAAAAATGAAGATATACTGTATAACCTAGTGCGTAATATCTATATGTGTATTTGTACAAAAGTTAATATAATAGAAACGATCTGTTATGAAAATAGAAATAATGAACACATAATGCTAGTGACAATAAATTTTTGAATTATAATTTTCTACTTTTTTAATTCTCCGTGAAAAGACTGAACCTTAATACTAAACCTGATAAGAAGATAGAGTCTTGAATGTCCTCGTTAGTATATAAAGTTCTTTAATAATATTGTATTTTATCTTTAAAGCAAACAGTGACGTCACATCATCAATTTCCTCCGCGATTTCTGGAAACATCTCCGACGCGCCAAGCCTTGGCAGTGAAAAGCGAAAGTTTTTATGCTCGCGCGCACATTGCATCGATTTCTTCCGTATACATTGCGTATGGCTTTAGTCGTTCATCGGTTTGTGCTAACGAATGGGTTTTACCATTGATTATTATACTTATTTATAGAAAGTTATCCTGGCCTTTTATTTGCTTATTCATATTTTAATTCAGTTGATCATGCAATAAACAAAAACTTTATACATGTCAGAATATGTTCGCTCTCTACTATATTTTTATAATAATTTTAAAATCGAATTATGGATTAAGTAATATTAGTTTATATAAATTGAAGCAACTACATAATACTGATAATTAAAAACTTATTCCACGCTTCCGTGATAAGTAGCAATATCTTCAGACTCCGTTACAATTTAATACGGGAGAAAATTTTTACAACATAAAATAACTGGAATTTCATTTTCAACATGATAAATAAATGCTAATTGAGTGAAAGGATGATCGTTTTAAAATAATTGGGACAGTAGGTCAGTTGTTAATGATTATTATGTGAACGCTTGTGGTTCTCTATAAAAAAACGCATAAACTTATACGATGACTACTAATGACTTATTTACGCAATACCAAAAGTTATGTATCTATCTGTATAGATAGATAGGTGTTTTACAAGTAACCCTGTGGTTACTTGTAAAACACCGGCAACCTCGCAGGACAAGATAGCTAACATCGTAAGCAACAACATTTGTTCTACGACTTTTGATAATTTGTTAGATTTTATTTTCATACAAAAATAAATATTCATTTAATTTTCCGTTTGAATATTATAAACTCTACGCCTCCCAAAAATTACGTAAACAAGAAGCGAACGAGAGGGGGAAGGGGGTGTCGCGTCGTCCATCCGATAATGAATAGAACATAGACTTACAAATGTTAGGAGAGTACCTACAATAAAAGTTTAAAAAATCATTTAAAAATAATTTATTGCGTTATGCCAAAAGTCGTAGAACAAATGTTGTTACTTATGATGTTAGCTATCTGGTCCTGCGAGGTTGCTGGTGTTTTACAATTAACCTTGTATATCTTTGGGGACCAGCTGATGCATAATATGTAATACAGTGGGGGCTATTAATAACCCATTTGTAATATCAAAGTAACATTCTAAATTAAACCAGGTACCGAAATACTTCAAGGAAGTAATCTTTGTGCCTTGTGTTGTTTAGAAGTTTTTACATGGTGCCATGCCAATTGCCATCAGAGATGTAAAATTGTATAACCGTGTGGCGACTATTAGCAACGTATTAATACATACATACATTATTATCTATTCGTAGACGACGTGCGTATCTTAGACAGGATTTTCAACACGCGTCGCGTTGATAATATCTATTCGTCGTTATTTTCATAACGAATGTATCTTCTATCTTTCATCGCGGTACATACAGTGGAACACATTACACAAGTGAGAATCATTAAAATGAAAAGGTTCTAACTAGATTCCTAACAATCCAGAGTATCCACCGCGCGAACTATTATTTTGTATCATCAATATATTATATGCTTTATTATCAACACATAGTTACTTTTCATAAAGCTGTTCTATAACGAGGTGGAACAATTCAGCCACACGTTACTAAGTAATATCATCAACATAACTATTGTATATATGTCAATAAAACTAAAGGAAATTGCCAATATGTTATCATTTCAACTAAGTTCTCATTACAAAATATACGCTTGCATGGCTCCATTGATTGGCGCCTGTTTGACATTTTTACCACTGTTTACAGTTTGTTGACATTTCTTATCGAAAGCTACGATACGAAAAAAAAATTGCTATATAAAGTTGAACAATAATATGTTTAATTAAACGAAACAGATTCATTGAACTTAGTTCTTTAAGGATTTGATGAAAAAAATATAAACGCCTGAAAAAGACGCGCATTTCTCAACTCATTTAAAATCAAAGCCAATCTTAACTATCAAAACTAATAGTTATTAGTTATTACCTAGACGTGTAAAATTGTGTAATTTGTTTACGTGCATTTTAAAAACAATATTGAAACGTTGATTCGTTTTGGATGTTATTTCGCAAAGTAATTAACAGGTGGAATATTTTGCTATTTTTCATCATTTTGGCGAAGTCTGTTGAGGTCAGGTTAGGTAAGCATCAAAGATTTAAAAAAAATACTTGATGAAGATATTAAGATCATAGATCATAAGTCCAGAAGGTTAATTAATCATATTTTTAAGTGCAACATGGTGAAACAAAAATCGGGGTTAACGAGATAGCATCTTTGCATATTTATTTTTATAAAAATAACAAAGAGACATAATTACTTACATGTGTAGACAATTTAACACGTCTTATATATTATTCACTACCCACTTTTACGCTCTTTTTAACAAGCTGAAGATGTGCTCTTCCTTTTAACCACTTTTAGCAATTGAAAGTACATATATTTCATGGTATACTTGGCCAGCGTGGTGGATTATGGCCTGTACCCTCATAGGAGGCCCGTGTCCCAACAGTGGGAACGTATATGGGCTGATGATGATGATATTTCATAATGCGAGTACGTTATAGGATTGCAAATTTCCGTATTTTTTCCATAAGATAATTAACGGATATATTTATACGCATTGGAAAGGTGAAATATCAATGGAATTAAATCGTCGACCATACCCTGTTCTGAGAATAATTATTGCTAAACGAGATCCGCTTTCTTTCCTTTTCACGTCCAACCGGTAAGGTCTATGACACTAAATCAAAGGAAACACATGTTAAAGTCAATGGCCAATAATAACCAACTTATTCAAAAGAAAGAGTATTTACAAACAACGAACAAAATTAATTTAAACAGGAAATCAATGAAATAATACGTTATTACTTAACCTATATTGGTTAGCCACTAAAAATAATAGTGACACATAGGCTACGAATTTAGAACATGTGGTATTTTAATAATATGTGGTGATAAGGAATGTCCGTAATAATATCCGTAAAGGATTTCAGTCCTCTTAGAATGTTCGGACATAGACATAGACAGCCTCAATAAAAAAGAAACGGCTAAGATATTATCTGTTTCCATGAAAATTATACAATGACCCTAATCTAACTTTTAACTGACCACTTATTAAATATTTCCATTGTTATGTTTAACGTTCGTAACATACGACTTCATTAAACTGGAAGTATTGTATAACACCTGTTTTGAACTGCGTTAGAGATAATATCGTTGCAATTATGCAATTGTAAAAGGATGAACAGCATACGGAAGTCGACACTCGATGGACGTATTTGGGTAATGATTAAACGCAATCGGATTAAACGCAATGCAAAATCTGTTTAATCAATTTGCATGACTCTTTAATGAAGATGTATCTCTATAATGTTTATTTTGCCTAATCTGTAATCATTATTCAGACATTCAGACAAATCTTTAATAATTATTTAATAATGTCTATATATAGCAAGTCAAGGAAATTTAAATGCAGATTTCCAATCAAGAAGTTATTTTCGAAGATGTTTTGAACTAATAGTTATTACCTAGACGTGTAAAATTGTATAATTTGTTTACTTGCATTTTAAAAACAATATTGAAACGTTGATTCGTTTTGGATGATATTTCGCAAAGTACCTAAGTAATTAACAGGTGGAATATTTTGCTATTTTTCATCATTTTGGCGAAGTCTGTTGAGGTCAGCTTTCGGTCAGGTCGGCTTTCTGTTAGCGTAAAGTTTGATAGAATAGATTGTGAATGTATGAGATTGACGTAAGCTGGAGATACGTTTATCTACAGCTTAGGTACGTCAATCTCATACATTCGTAGTCTATTCTATTGAACTTTACGCTAACAGAAAGCCACCTGTCTAGGGGGGCAGGTTTACAATTTTTTTTTTTTTTTTTTAAGGCACTACCGCCTTACACAGCCAAAAAGCGCTAGACAGCGGGTAGTGGCGGCAATCTTACCGAATTTCCATTTATGGATTAAAAGACGCTGGGGGACAATTACTTTTAGGATGACCCAAATATTCACAGGACATGGATGTTTTGGTGAATATTTACATAGAATTGGACGGTCTTCGCAGGAAAATTGTCATCATTGCGATGCGATCTGTGACTCGGCTCAACATACACTCGAGGTATGTCCTGCTTGGGATATGCAAAGAATGGTACTAATCCAAGAAATTGGATCTGATCTATCTTTGCCAGCAGTAATTAATGCTATGCTAAGCAGTAGATCTGCATGGCAAAGCGTTCAAAATTTTTGTGAATGCATTATGCTTCAAAAAGAGTCAGCGGAGAGAGCTAGAGAACGAGCTAATGCTGGACGACGTTCCAGGTGATATATCACGACCACTATCGTTGATAAGTTTGGATTGAATAACCGGAAAAGGTGCTTTCCTTCTCCGATTTTGCGCTATACACTTAACTACACTGGTAGTTTAGGACCGAGGGCGGTTCAAGGGGGTATTGAGCCGCCTATAACATCTTCCCGGTCCTGTGACTGTCCTACCCACTCTGGGTAGTTGATAATGAGGCAGGGAAGCCACATAGTCTGGCATATAGCTGCGGGAGCTCTGGTGCGTTCTACGAGAGATCCCGGAGTCCCCGCTACCATGCTTTGGGTTTGGCCATCGAGGAGGTTTTAGTGGGTAAGAATCCCACATGCTCTCTTTTTCCCCAAAAGAGAGTATCTTTAGAAGATTTCCTCCCCGTCAACAAAAAAAAAAAAAAAAAAAGGGGGGCAGGTTAGGTAAGCATCAAAGATTAAAAAAAAACTTGATGAAGATATTAAGTTGACAGTTAACAGTTTGTATTTGAATAAATGCCAGAATTATATGGCCGTATAACTATTTCATTGTTGCGTTAATGACGAAGTTTTATAGTAGTAATGCGCGTTTAATTAAGTATTAAAATGTTAATGAACAAAATTGCAATTTTAAATGCAATAAAAACAATAGGCTCCATAACATTAAATCGTTAAATAGAGTTACATTGTTGGTTTATTTAATGTTAGAGAATATTTCAGTAACATTGAGAAAGTTAAATTATGTCTACACTCTGTCTATATTTAATTAGAGTCTGAGCAAAAAGATAGGTAGATCCTAAGATAGAGAAAAACTTTTTTTCAACTAAACATCTTATAGAAGAGCTTTCAAAAGATGCCTAATTAAAAAAGGAGAGTTGACAAAGTTGAATTTATTTCTTGAGTAAAGTTTTAAATATATTACTTAGGACCAGACTATAAATAAATATAAACACAATATCGAAAATCGGGTAAACGTAACCCAATACTATCGGAACAATATTGAATTGTAAGTATTATTCAATCAATGCCCAGCGGGTTGTGTTACATAAGTAAAGAGAGTGCGTACACTTAATCGCATTTGTATAATAATATGCATATATTATTCAGATTCGAAGGGCTTCATAACTCCTATCAAAATCGATTCTATGTTAAAGAAATTAATATATTTTGACCCTACATATCTAAAATATCGCCAAATGTAGGTGATTAGCCAACTTTGTAAATAATTCAATAAAATTCTTAAGATTCATTAGTAGGAAAATTATTTAAAAACACTCATATTATATTTAATACTGATTTAAATAATAAAATGTGCGGAAAGTAAAAGCGATTCACTTTCGTTTGATGTTAAGTCACTGACCTTTACGTCTGGGTTGGCATACTATGTTGTAAGACTACTCATTACCCAGAATATATGCAGTTGCACTATATAAAGTTTTTTTTATACTGATACTAGCTGCGCTCCGAGGTTTCACCCGCGTAGTTCCGCTTCTGTTGGTCTTAGCGTGATGATATAATATAGCCCATACTCTATAGCCTTCCTCGATAAATGGGCTATCCAACACCGAAACAATTTTTCAAATCGGACCAGTAGTTCTTGAGATTAGCGCGCTTAAACAAACAAACAAACTCTTCAGCTTTATATTATTGGTATAGATGCAGTTTCTACCAATGCGCAAGTAAAAGCTCCTCTTGAATAAAAGTCAAATGACCAATACAAAGCAGGACGTCAGATCGAAAGGTTGAATCATTGGTGCATGTATTCTGCAATAACAGTGATTGATAATCACCCACGTATAGGTTTAATTCTAAAATTTATTCGCTTGCAACACTATTCGGTTTTGCGGTGCTTTAATTTTTGTAATTATTAAAGCTCTCACATCTATGCCTATTAAAATGGATATAAAAATAATTAGGTTTCTTAATCGACGTTCTGAAAATTTCTTGCGCCGACTTTGAGCATAAATTCAGAAGCCTTTATTTTCCAATGATGCAAAACCAGCTCTTCTCGGTAACCAGTAGGTATCTGCTATAAATACTATGGGAAAAGACGAAGTGAGTGTTTGTGGTTAAATGTTACAGTCATAGGAAAGTCTTACGTTTTGCGGTCATTATGTTTCGCATAATATGATTAAGATTTCGCAAAAGACTTATACATTCACGAAGAGGATAACTTACGTAACTATAATATATTTATTCCAAATTGAAATTAGTTATTTTCCGGACAAGTGGATCAATGGTCAATACATTAAAAGCCAATTATTTCTTGTTAATCAGAAAGCTTCCACATATGACTAGCAAGTATATAATATAGATGTTATAACTGAAACATATACAATCATGCTTTTTTCTATCCTTCCATTGAACAGCATTTGGAAAACAAGCAAACATAAGAAAAGGTGATTGTTAACAGACACATTTATTTCTATAGCTAAACTCAGAAACAAAAATAACACAAGATTTTATTACCATATAAAAGCGAGGTCTTGCAAACCGCAGTAAGCGTGATATTTAGCAAAGATGTGCTCTTTGAACATTCACCGAAACGAGACGAATTACGCAAGGGTGATGGTAATAATAATAAATCGGTCACTTGTGAACGTCGCACACCCGTATGACCACTGCAACTATTCCATTTAACCTAGTTTTTACGTGTTTTACAAACATATGAATTATGCAATCGAAGTGGTGATCTCGGAACTTCATAAAAAGTTTAATTTTTGATATACCGAAATGGTACTCTTGGTAATTTTACACTTGTGTTCATTTATTTTCGGCTCAGAAGGAGTAAGCTATGGAAATTTCCAAATGGTGTCTACACGAAATCCTAACTAATATCACAGAATACATAATAGCAGCTAAACGGTACTAATATTATAAATGCAAAAGTAACGGACGTGGATGAAATTTGATTGATTTTGACGTAGACGGATTTGGATGAAATTTGGTAGAGATAGATTGAGAAAGGACATAGGACATGTTTTACCTCGAAAATGCCACGGGTGAAAAGCTAGTATAATATAAATCGACATGGCACAAATTACGAGCAAAAACACGCCCAAATATTCTACGTGATTTTACAAAATGAAAGACTCACTTTACCATGAAATATGTTAGGGAATAGAGCTTTTATGACAGACCATCGATTTCCGGAATGTGTATCATCCTCCATAGCAAAATATCTACACCAATTTTTGTATATTTTTTTACTAAAAAAGCTGTGTAAAAGTTGTCCTTTTTCCGCTTGTTTCCCTTTGTCTTTTTAGATATTACGGTACGAGAACGATGATTTTATTAAGAAAAAATCATGCAGCTTGATTTATTAATCAAGCATGATTTTTCCTCGCACTATATTTGTGAAAAATAAATACGAAAGATTAACAATACTGTACTACATAATAATTTATTTCCTGTTTACATTAGGAGAGTTCAAAAATTTACAAGAAAGTCCGTAATTTAACTATTGCCAGCTTAAGTAATTTTTATATTATCATAGTATTATTGTTTTTACTCAAACAATAACTTTTTTATAACAATGTTGAAGATTTTTAATTGGCTGCAATGTATTTCCTTAAGCCTATTAACACATAGAGAGGAATGAAGAGAATAGATTCATTTTTTCATTTCACAAGTTTTTATTAGTGATTGTTCTTGTTAGAGAAATAGCTTTCTTTTACTTTTTCCCGTCTGTTGCCGGTAGCTGTATCATATATGCATCATTTAATAACACATGAGCTTTAATTATGAAGATAATGTTAGTAGTTTTTCCCTTTATTTTCATTAAAACCCTTTCTTCTTCCTAATACTGTGAATATGGTATTATTTATTTATATCATTGTCTTTAAGAATTTATTTTCTGATGAATTAGTCGTTTCCTAATAATCTGTGAAAATATTTTTCAGCCCCGACAAAGCTCACGTGGATCCTCTAGCTCCAAAAGTGCTGCGTGTTGTTCAAATTATGCTGTCGCATCGTCTCAAATTGAATAAAATATGATTTTAGAAATTACGTCGATTTTATAGATATATAATGTGTTGTTATCTAAAGGTAATTTGTATTAAAGATTTTTTACTTCAGATGTTGAGATTCACTATGAATTATGCAAAAGAAGAGTGCCAATCTGCTTATGAAAAGTTCTAATCGCTTCTTCTGCATTACTTATTTGTTATTACGTTTAAATACGTATACGTAGAAATTTTTATCCTCTTCACGGATGGATGCTAAAACAAAAACAACAATAATGCTTTCCATAGCTTTAGCTCACCTTGATATTACGTGTGTTAGTCATCCTGCACCGGCGATGTAACAGGGAAAGTCACTTAGCACAACTATCACTGAACACAGCACAATGTTCAAGTTCGAAAAAAAAAAAATATTTAAAATGTTTTTTTTTAAGATCTGTCAAAATTTTCAGCTTGTCTATGGATGAGTTTGCCGCCAAGTTTGTATTTCGAATGCTAACTTTCACACGCGCAGCAATGCGTTCGTTTTGCGCGCGGTCGCTGTCACTCTCACCGGTCGGCTGTTTGGTTTTTTCTTTTTATTTAAACTACAATCCCCGCTCTAAAGATTGGTTATTATCACATAACACTGTGTTATCAAACCTTATTCAGGTCATCGGTCAGTATCAGATGACAAATCTTATAATTTTCCGTTGGCGCCTTTTTATGCTTTCTAAGTGCTAACTTTACAACATATAGAGCATAGTATTATAATATGTAATAAATATATTCAAATTCAAATTAATAAAATACAATTTTAGTACCTTATTGATGCAAAAAAATCCAAATTTTTTAAGTAACTTAATATTATTTTCAGAATTTATTGTATTCTTCAGGATAGCATATGTTTGCGTTGTACGCCAGTCGCCAGTTAAAATAAATTCAGTGTGGGGTTCTCTTGGAGAAATTTTATTTCACAACACTAGCAATGATTACGTCTTTATCTTTTACAGTAATTTAAGTAACTAACAGTTATTTAAATTAAATAAACTTTATTAAGAGTATTAAGTATGTTACGGTTCCGTATCATACCAGAAACTATAAGGAGAACACTGGTGTCAAGGGTCTTTCTCTTTGCTAAGCAAACGTTTCCTAGTAAATGTACCTGAGGATTATCTTGAGAACATAACGTTTAGTTTCATTATACAGAATTTAACCGTCAATTAAATCTTAATTATTTTACAATTATGATACATGTCTAAATATATAAATCTCCGAGGTGACTGATTGACTGACATCGTGATATATCAACGACACCGCAAACCACTGAACGGATCGGGCTGAAATTTGGCACGCAGGCAGATGTTAGGACGTAGGCTTCCGCTAAGAAAGGATTCAACGGGGCTAAAATAAAAAATAAAAAAACTATACATAATTTATAATAACACTTCTTGACGCGTTCAAAAGCTAGTTATGGTTATAATATAATTTCAGTGACTTGTAGAGCAAATCTTCAAGATTTAATTGCATATTGGACTAGGTAAATAAAGTTTTTAGGTACATAATAAATTAGAATACATAGAGTTACCAAATATGTTTATGAACAGATGAACTATTGCTTCACAATTATTATAAGTAGGACCTCATAATGCATGTTTTAGAATGTTTTGTTTCAAAACAGTATTTTTTTGAATTTCGTAATGTTCAACATGAGTTATTCCTAATTAAAATTTTAACTTCTTAATTCCGTTGGTACGTAATCATATTTTATTTCCTTATTTGAAAGTTATGTAATTATAAAACACACATTTAAGCTTAGGTTGTATATAATTGCCGATCTTTATATTAAAGTAGCGGTCCGCCCCGGCTTCGCTCGTGGTACATGTTTACGTTTTCTCTCCATAAGTCGAACCATCCTCGTACTTCAAGGTCTTCAAGGAATATTATAAAAAAATAATTATCAAAATCGGTCCACCCGTTCACACGTGATGCCGTAGACAACGACAAGTAGGTAATGTCTAGAAGTTTTCATCCAATATCTCGGTGAAATAAAAACAGTGAAATTTAAAAATAATAAGGTTAAATTAAATATGAAAAAAATAAATTAAAACAATACCAAGATTTCTTGTTGGTTCATTAATACCGCTATCAAGCAATGAT
Organism: Colias croceus; assembly: GCF_905220415.1. Taxonomy (NCBI): domain Eukaryota; kingdom Metazoa; phylum Arthropoda; class Insecta; order Lepidoptera; family Pieridae; genus Colias; species Colias croceus. Next base: position 4,179,176 of record NC_059543.1, on the reverse strand, counting down.
AGTTTTATTATAGGTACTAGCGGTCCGCCCCGGCTTCGCCCGTGGTACATATTCACGTTTTCTCTACATAAGAACCATTCTCGAACTTCAAGGAATATTATAAAAAAAGAATTAACGAAATCGGTTAAGCCGTTCTCAAGTTATGCGCTTACCAACACATTTTGGGATTCATTTTTATAGCACCTTTTTTCTTCTCTTTTCAGGAAATCTCTATAATCTATATAAATATTTTTATTATTGCACAGATTACTTCAACGATCGATTAGTTCAAACTGAAGATAAACGATGGATAGCGGATACAGGAAAGTTGTCGTATAATTTATTATGCAAAAGAAATAAAAAATCATTATCAGATTCTCTGTGGGTTCCTATATGAAGAGAATATTAGGTATGTCTCTACATCTGGTTGTCGATTGTTTGTCACGCTCACATTTTGGTCGTTTAATCGAGCAATACAACCTACCCTACAATATAATATTTCCTTACAGGATAATAATATTACGCACCTACTTTCTCTTCATATCTATAATATTATATTGTATTCAGTAAATACTTGGGATTTGTTCTACATTAATGATTACCTACACAATATGTAATTCATGCTATTTAATAATTTTCTAGTTTAAAGTTTTATACCATATACAGTAACATAAGCTCCCAACAAAGCATAATTATGCCCTTACTTATTATCACGTTTATTTAAATATACGTGATAATAAATAAATTCGAAATTTTAAGGAAAAGCAACCTCTAGTAAACTTTGACTTACAAATACAAAAAGGTCTAAAGTTGACAGTAAACAAGGTGTTTACGTAACTTGTTCCACATTACCAAGTGATCCGTTATCCAATCATATCCTCGACCACATCCGAGCTGCGCAACACTGGATTTTTGAACCTAAAGCTATTATTATGACGCAAAACTTAAGGAAACTATAGATTACATTATGTGGAGGTTAGAGTAAATATTGCTAAGAGAAACTTCAGGATATCCATGTATGCTCGATATTATCTAATAGTAGAGATACTGTTACAAAGTTGGTTAAAATATAATGTGTTTCTTTCGAAATATTTTTGAGTATTTTTGATGAATTTTTCTATTCAGAAAAATATGAAAAGACACTACAGACTGTTTGTTTATTAATTATATTTTAGAATAACCTTTATAACCTTAATTTCAAATAGTCAATAAATTTTAAATAGTGCATTGAATTATTGAATCACTGGTAAAAATCTTTATTGTTAATCGAATACCACGCAAGGCAACTAGTTTTAGCATTTTGTAACCATTAACTATACTGTCATAGAAACATGATAACTTGATAAATCGCGTTTAAAATCCGTTAAAATCTTCAAATAATTATTAAAATTAACATAATTAATTTTAAATATATTATGATTTCTGTAACAGTTAGGCCCAGTTTAGCCATTCTCCTTTCTAAATGTGTAATACTCGCGTAAAATCAAAGAAAATACTAATCTGGTACTTATTAATTATATAATAATAATAACCTCTTAGTAACCTACTAACGAAGCGTTTCCTCAAGTAATTTAAATTTTAGATTTTAAGATGTAACTATACTTTTTTAACCAACGTTCCCAAAAACGACGGAAGTTTCAATTCTTGGCATATTTTTTAATCTTTTCGCTGGTTTTAATGATAGATATGAATAGTAGAAGTTAAATATTAAACAACACCTAATTAAACTTTATTATAATTTGTTACTTACTAGTAGGTATTATATTATCTGTGCTATTAGCATGATTTCAGCTGCCAAGCTTGCAATAAAACGCATCTTACATGCGTTGTGAAATGAAATCTACATGCACTTTAATTTTAGCCTTAGCTGGTGCTACTTTTATATACTTACTTATATATAATTATATATAATTATATAATTATGTATATATAATTTCATATTATACATATAACATCTTTTATATTTTATATAAATAGATAAAAGAATTAAATATTGTTTAATTTACGGAGTTAACTTTTTTCCTATAGAGTTACTGAAGCTTAAACTCAGTACCTGAAACATTGACACGTTTACAGATCAAGAAATTATTCTTTTAATATACATTCGTCTAATAAATAATTAATTAATTAGGTAATTTTAACTTGCAAATTGTCACCTCTTTACAAATTGTTTATATCTTTTTCATCAACGCGATTAAACTTACAAAACAATGCGAGTTATGTCTGAAGTAGGAATATTTCTATACCGGAGGTGTTAAAACTGTCGAGTAGAATATACTATTAAATGTTGTGGTTCTTCATATAATCGTTTAGAAGGGAGACATAAATATTATGTGGTATTTATTGCGTATAAGCTAACCATATTTTTATATAATATTGGTCAATTCCTCAAGTGTTTATTACTATCTTAATTTTATACGTATACTAGCTTTCCGCCTGCGGCTTCGCCTGCTTTAAAACCTAAAGAATTATATACCAAAACCTTCCTCTTGAAACATTCTATCTATTAAAAAAAACTACATCAAAATCCGTTGCGTAGTTTTAAAGATTTAAGCATACAAAGGGACATAGGGACAGAGAAAGCGACTTTGTTTTATACTATGTAGTGATTGGAACCTAGATTAGTTGGATTAGTAAGAATGTGTATAAGTGATTATCACTAATAGACGCTATTAGGTATGTACTTTACCTTTTTTAAATGATTTTCTTATTTATTTTATATTTGACATTTTTGTTTAAATATTGATTTCCATATTTTAAAGAACTAAGAAAAATGAAGTTAACTTTAAAAGTCACATTCGTTTTACATTCCAAGGCCTTGATGTAGTAGGTAGGTACATCCTAGGGTAATTTATAAAACCCAGGGTCATTCATAATATGACTACCTACTTGACAGATAAGTCGGGACAATAGAATGCCTATCACAATTTGCTGAAGGATCTCCAAATCAAACACATTCTTACACACTTATTCATAGTAATACCAATTTTAAGTGGAATCAGGGCGTATCGTATGCGGAAAATTGTCTTCAAGAAATAGAAAATATACCTTAGTACCTAAGTTTAAAATACATTTTCCTTAGAAGTTCTGACGTGTTTATTACAAAATTATTTTGCGACAATGCGAGTAAACTATCATCATACAATGATGATGTCTATTGTCGCATTGTACGCAGTTTACACGAATTAATTTTAAGAACAGGAATGTTTGTTAATAATTTCTTCATATCATTGTAACCGTCAGCTATATTTTATTTATTATTTTGGAAATATTACCTAATTTATCTTTTATTCATACAAATGAACAAATTAAGTACTTAGTTCAGAAGAAGTCCAAAAATGTTTTGATGCAATATACAAATGACCATCGATGCTTTCATAAATAATATCTACTTCACTAATAAAATATCAATTCACCACCCGCCCACCTAATCGATGTAATTATGAAAACAGGTAAGTAGTATAATTTGAAAGATTTATTTACCGAGATAGGTACATAAGACTTGAAAATTTGAAGGCAAGTCGTAGTAGGCCATCACAAAACATTTTCTAATCATTGAGGTATCTTATTTCTTTTCGTAATCTTTTAATTTTCAATCAACTTCACAAAATGGAGGAGGTTTTAGATTCGACTATATTTTTATTTTTTTTGTTTGAAATAACCTCAAAACTTTCGATCGATTTTTGATGATTCTGATGATGATTTGAATCGTTGTTGTATTTCTTTTTTAAACATATCAGTTACTCCAGAAAAGGGCAATATATAGCTTTAAAACGTTAAAATATTTTTTATTAAGTTCTGCAATAAGCTATCTATAGGTTCGATTGAGTACCACTCGTAAGTCGTAGTTAGCTTCACTAAGTAGGGTAATTGCGCTGGTTTGCCGTCCAGCTTCTGTTTTCGTCCATTTGACTGACCTGCTACAATCACGTGCGTAAAACTTGAATACAAACCTACCTTCCCGCGCAAGTTTGCACTTTTTACGGTCCATAATGTTTAAGCAACAGTACTATCAACATTAAAATTTGATTTGACAAGAAGAGAGTTCAAAAAATTAACGTAAATGTGGCCGCTTCGCATACGTGCCTTGCAGATGTCATCGCGCGAGAGAAAAATTTGCCGGCGAGAAAAGTTCATGGTAAGGTAAATCACTGTTTTAGCTAGTTTACGTAATGTTTTTGGTACGTATGTTTATTTATAAGCATAATAAACGCGATTATAAGTGTTTATCATACATTTTTATAATACTCTTCGAAATATTAAGTGGACGGATACTAGGTTACCAAATTCTCAAAATATTTGGTTTTCGTCCAAGTGGACGGAAACTCAAACAGCTACGTGAATATTTGTTAGGGTCATTTTACTTTATCGGACCTTTAAAATACTGAATAGTTTCTCCCGAAGTGATCTTTATTGCTATTAGTTTAGTTTTTTTGGTTTCCGTCCACTGCTATGTCAGTGCTGCCAAAATAAAAAAATATTTAAAGAAGTGGACGAAAACTAAATTTAGCTTTAAATGTTTTAGTTTTCGTCCATGAATGAGTATTGGAGTATCCAAAAATTAAATATAGCCATTATTTTGCATTACTTTTCGTCTATTTTTACGTATTGAAAAGTTTTCTATTCAGTATCTTCCTTATAAATAATTGGTGAGGGCCAGAGTGTTGTAGGTACCTAATATTGTCATTCATTCAGTCATGTATCATTCTCCTTATGTGAAGTAGAGTCAATTATTCGTAGCATAAATGGGGGTAGGTCAGACATAATACACTGTATTTTTCTTGATTATCATTCACTTGAGTATCATCTTTTATTCTAGGTCTGTTTTGCCAATGCAGTATTTTTTTATTATACTTACTCAACGTATCCTCAGAAAGATCTTATTGTTTTTAGATGGCCTCGAAGGAGTCTAAGAAATCTAGAAAAAAAAGACGATGCGTACACTGAAGATTCTGTAGCTAAAACTTATTATTATGGCTGTGTGTTTATAGTACGTTTCATTTGATAAACAAAGTATTAGAATTTTGTTGTTAGAATGAATATTTCTGTTTTTTGATGTTATTTCTTAGTCCTGTAATTATTACTTGTTTCATTTACATTGTAAGGAACGCATTCCTTTCTTTATTACGAATGATTATACAGTCATCACTAACGCCTATAAGGACTGCCAAGTGCTACATAGATCTCAGTGTTGACTAGTTATATTGATTATTATTAGTAAAACCACAAGTAAAACTAAACCTGGGTAGTGAGAAATTGTAATGTTAATTAAATAAACGTATATATTTACCTGTAATTGATTTTAAACTTAATAGTTGACCTACCCTCCTTTTTCTACACGGTGGTCGAAAACTAGCTTACACTAGGACGAAAACCAGTTTTTTTGGACGAAAACTAGCATTTACCCTACTTTTGCAGAAAATAATTTAAATAAAAAGATACATCAAAATGATTTATTTTCCCTTAATATTATCTTAAAGAAGACTATATAAGGACTTAAAAAAAAATTATATGTTTAAGGAAGGGTGCTCCAAAATATTTATTTCGTATCACAAAGTTGGCAACTCCTATAATTGGACGAAAACCAGCGCAATGACCCTACGTACTTTACGTCAAATTTTCATTTCATTAACTCCAAGTAAACAACTTTTAAATTATATACAGCAATCAAGTTAATGAGTACCCCACTACCAAGTAAATACTTGTGCAACTATGTAAGTATAAAAATTCAATATTCCCAGGCACCTGCCATATTTTAACAACAAAATTACACGTTATATCATTTGCTATAAATTTGTAAGCAGGATTCTTAAATTAAAGAATTTGTAAAATAAAAGTAATAGTATATTAGAAAGGGATTAATTTATGAAATACGGTTTCTATAATTATATTATGATAACAGACACACTCAATCAAAGAGGTACCTACTTATACATATAAATAAGTAAGCCCTTCGATACATCTCAAAGGTTTTAAAATTAAGAGGAAAATGCGTAGACGAACGTACGTACGCCTTTGAAAATTAGGTAATCGATCTCTGTTACAAATTCAAGATCCAAAAGATGTCTTTGTGTTAATGAGTAGCAAATAAACTTTCACATTTATAATATTACTAGTAGGACAAAGAGGTTTTTAAAAGGTGTAGTCATAGGTGTAACTACGTAGTTGTATGTCACATAATAGGGTGGGCCATGAATTAGTTAACATTTGAAAGAATCGTATAAAAAAAACCATTTAACATATTTTAGAAATTGTTTATTTACGAGAAAGCTAATTAGTTGTAATTTATTTTTTAAAAATTATTTAGTTTAAATGACCACCGTTTCGGTTTTTGCACTCATCTAAGCGAGTCCTGAAGTTTTCGAATACTCTTCTGCAAAGAGACCGCGAGATCGCCGATATCTCTTCGATGATTTTTTCTTTAAGTTGACGCAGTGTATTCGGTTTATCAATGTAGACACGACTCTTTAAATAGCCCCATAAAAAGAAGTCTGCTGGGGATAGATCTGACTTCTGGGTGGCCATGGGATGTCACCCCGTCTGGATAACAGCTTTTCCGGAAACATGTCTTTGACCACCGGCAAGGACTCGTTCGATGTGTGACACGTGGCTCCATCTTGTTGAAACCATGTGTTACGATTATAGCCAACAAATTCCAGTAGAACTCCCGTAACATTTTCACATACTCGGCAGAATTAAGATGTAATGTGGATCACGTCGAACAGAAGCGGAAACTTGCTGCACGTTCTCTTCGCTCCGAGAAGTCCGCGGGCCGCCGGTTTGTTTCACATTTAGTGTAGATCCCGTCTCTTCGAACTTCTTCACACATTTCTTTTATAAAGGTGCACTTGGACACTGACTTAAGTCGTGTAAACCATATTCAACGCGAAATAAGCGTCTCACAGTAATGAGCGAAAAGTTGTTTAAATAAATCTGTTTCACACAGTAAGCGCGTTGCGGCTCCGTGAAGCAATCCATTGCGACTAAATTTCCAAGAAGTGAGCTAGTGCCCCCGCCAGCGCCCGCGCCCCGCGCGGCAATAGTTTGCGCGGTAAGTTACATTTAAATGTTAACGAATTCTTGGCCCACCCTGTATATATTATTCCCGAGGTTTTTCCTTCATCTGGATCATGGTGACGTAATTATGCATTCTGACTATGAATTACAAGTAGTTGTTTGAGAAGTCCATATAATATTAGAACGAAAGTACATTCATGTTGTGTTTCAGAGAAATTATGATTTACCACCAAAAAAAAATAGTAAGACCGCAAAGAAATTTATAAATAGAAATAAACGTAGAAATAATTATTTAAATAATTATTAATTTATAAATAGAAATAAATAGAAATAAACGTAATAATAATAAACTTCATACATTTGAATTGGAATCTTTCTTTTCCAGTTCAAGTATGATTTACTAGCTGTTCCCCGCGGTTTCACCCGCATTGCTCCGCTCTTGTTGGTCTAAGCGTGATGACTGATGATCATCATCTTAGCCTATAACCTTCCTCTTTAAATGGGCTACCTAACACCGAAAGAATTTTTGAAATCGGACCAGTAGTTTCTGATAAATAATGTATGAAAATAGAGGTCATCAAGAGTTTCATATTAGTGATTTATCAGAAAAATCCTCTAACTGGCTCTCAGTGTCGAAATTCATATCATAATAAATATAGTTATGTAAAACAGGAGCAAAGATGTGATCAATATTTCATTACAACAATGGTGATTACCTTTTCTTAATGAGTGCCTTCTAATTATATTCTGGTGTCCAGACACGCATTTTTGAACTAAAAAAATAGAGTTTGTTAAGTAAGGGGTTGTATAGAGTTAAACGTATATAGTTGGACGCTTGGCTCTACATTGGACCTCATAATTTTTTCAGACTACAAGAGAGTCTTGGTAACATTTTACATGAATATATTTTGAATCATATTATTATCAAACAGAAAGAATAATTTTAATCATAAGTGCAAATAACCCATGAATATAAATTATAGTTATTTAATTATTTCTAACTAGCTTTCCACCCGCGGCCGCGGCATCGCCCGCGCAGTCAAAGAAAAACCCGCATAGTTCCCGTTCCCGTGGGATTTCCGGGATAAAACCTATCCTATGTCCTTTCTCGGGTATCAAAATATCTCTATACCAAATTTCATGCAAATTGGTTCAGTAGTTAAGGCGTGATTGAGTAACAGACAGACAGAGTTACTTTCGCATTTATAATATTAGTATGGATTTGTGACTGATCTGCAACCAATGACCAAAGTACATACGTAATAGAAAACCGATGACATATTTTGTGAGTCGTGACTATTAATTTACGTCACAGTTTGGGAAGCAGGTGGAAAATAAAATTACAATGTTCTAAATCTTGATCTTTGTGCTGTTCAACTAACAAAAATAAATTAAGAACAGCTGTTGCATTTTTTTTTTTTTTTGTAGAAATCATTAGTTCCTTTTGCATTGTATAGGTAACTACTGAAATACCCATGACTCATTAGTTATCTCACACAAAATTCGGAAATTTGATATTATATAGGTATTATGTCGAATTTCGTAGATCGACTTTTACCTTTTAATTTCTAAAATAGAGTTGGAGCCTACATAAATCACCATTCAATTCTATATTCATAATACCTACTTGAATTGTAAATACCTATAGGTAAACAGTAAAGTCAGTATAACAATTAAATTAGTTTCATATTATACAATCATGAAAGATTTTTCGGATTAACTTACGACAAATTATTGTGTAGAGTCGTTCATTTATGTTGAAAAATTTCACGATATTTAACTTTCATCATCATGATCTTTATTAGAAATGTTTTTGTTGCAAATGCTAAAAACCAATATTTGTGACCTTGTATCCAATGTTTTGCACATATGGGAACAATTGCGTCTTCAGACTTTGTTTATAATCGTGTGAGTGTAGCATCCATACCTCATACCAATATCAGCTTTATGCGAATTAGTGCAAGCTCGAATATCTAATGTCAATAATCAACCCAAAATCAAATATTTTGACAACCAATAAAAAAAACAATTCATACCAAATAATATGGAGCACATGCCATTCACAATTAGTAATGAGTCGGCGATCGATTTCCATGAAAAAAAAAATGCAGCGGTTTTCCGTCTATGAGAAACAGTTCATTGAGAGTCTGTCATCAGTACCTATTATTCACATAAAACAAGTGCCTGGGTCTTATGCATTCAGTGTACATTTGGATTTCACGGTGGCTTCACGTCACTTGCTCGGAATAAATAATCCTGTGTTTCTAAGAGAGTTTATAGTGTTACAGCAAAATGTTCTTGAAAGCGTCTTTTCTTGTAAGTTTTGGACTTCTTTTTAGCGTCTTAGTAGCGTAAATGTCAACCGGTTAAAATGCCTTTGTTTACTAACCGGCTTTTAATAATGGTTTAAACGGCTCTATGTACACAATTCTTTGACTAAGTTTAAAAATAGCTTACTATTTTATGTGAATAGTAAGGTCACTAGAAAATCTTATGGGAACATAAACTTAAACTGTACTAAAAATAATAATCGGTAAAAGATAAATAATATGAGATATTAAGTTCCATGTTAACTTTACCGTTAAAGTTTAGTATTTAATATTTATCTAAATTAATGCCTAACTTTTTAAAAATAATTTGAATTATTATTCAAATTATTTTTAACGTATACGAAAATATTAAATATTGTAAATTATAATTCAGGTCACCGACGAATATAATTCCAGATGTTTTGCATATCTAATAAAAGTATAATCAGTAATAGCTCTCCTAATGTTACTAACATTCATTAATCAATACCTACTTATTATAATCCGCGCAGCAACATTTTCTTTCAGTTACATTTTTTATAAAAGCCTAACTAACTATGTATATTGTTCTTGTTTATAACAAAATTATAAAAAAGATCGTATGTGCCAAACACATGTCTGAAGTGAAACTTCTTTGGCAAGATTCAAAGATACCAAAATCGTCGCCTTACTCCATGACGTGATGGTATTGCCATGGCGCGACTTTGGCGCGATCTTGAAATTTTACTCTCAACCCGCCTAAATAAGTATCGCTTCATAATTTTTCATTGAGTAACTAGGTTTAAGCCTTTCTCGTCTCAAACGTCGAAAAAGCGTGCAAACAAAAAATCAAATAAAACGTAGATAATGTATTTCAGTTTTCACAAAATATTAAACTTTTGTTTGTTATTGGATCTTGTCTAAGCACTAGTTACTTTCTCTTAATGATCTAGTAATAACAAGTTCATTCATAATAAGTAGGCACAATCTGCATTGGCAATGCTTTTCACTGCTTTCTAACTTCCTAGCATCTAATAAGTTTTCTAGTCAGTAGGATATTTTAATTATCTATTCAAATAGTTGCACGCAGTACGTGAAACTTTAAATAAGAACATGTTTATACTTTTATCTTGTCAATATATAAATAGGTTTAAAACTAAACTAATTAATATTTTCGTTGACATTTTTAAATGATAAATAATAATCCAACTACAGTTTAAGTCATACCTGTCATTCAAGTACTAAGTGTCCTTGAATATTATACATACTGTGCTTATAGGATGCAATAAAAATTATGTTTAATTTTATTTTCAGATTGTAGTCTATAGTTTCTACTGCACATACGCTGCGGCCGCGGCAGCTAAAAGTAAGTAAAATTAAGTATATTCGTAATAACTATTTTAATACAAAATATTCCATATTTATACTAGTCAGTATATTTATTACTATTTAGAATATTAGGTCGATAGGTAATATATTTAATATTCCGTACAAAATCGTTTTAGTACCTACACCTAATCCTCTATTTTAAAATTATATATTTCTGTAAAATACGACTGTACAACTGTAATATAAGTTATTTTATTTCAGTCGATACTCCAATAAAATATCCAGGCCCTACCAAATACAATAACATCGCAGACGACGTGCCAGAGGCGTGTTGGAATCTCACATATTGTACCATCAAACCGAAGAACTATCCAGAGGAAAAATTCAATTTGATGTTCAAGGGCTATGTAAGTTTCTTTATTATGTATATATTTTTGTTTCCTTACGAAAGTTGCTCGTAGTTTCAGTCTTTGAAGGAATATAGTAGCATATGGATGAACATTGAACACTATTCCACTATAAGCATCTAAGAGACAGTCATCATCCTATTGTTATTTTTAAAAAGTGTGTACTTTCCTGAACGCTTTATTAAAATTATGTTTTACTCGTGCTTTTCAGAAACCTTTAGCTCAACCCTCACTAGTGACAATCACTTTTGACAATCGACAAGGTGACCCAACTGAAGGAGACGACTGTGAAAGCGAAGTAACTGTAAGTATAATAATAATAAAAAATAGAAAAATATTATAACAAAGTACCTATAATATAATATTCACACGACAGATAGGGAAACAGAATTTCCATGAAAACTAATAAGAAAAAAAAAGACGTGTGGCACTCGGGGACTACCGCGGTAAAGCTATTGCATAGCATGCCACCTCCGTGCCCGTCGGAGTGGGGAGCGGGAGGTTCGTTACGCATTTCTGGATTCGGTCCCCGCGCTCAAGGCCCGCGATAGAAGCTATGCAATACCTATAGCTTAAAACTAAAAATTGAATAAGACTAAATGACTAACCTCAATTCCCAGCTTATTTATTACTAGCTGTGCTCCGCGGTTTTACCCGCAGTGATCCGCTCCTGTTGGTGTTAGCGAGATATAGCCTATAGTCTTCCTCGGCTATAGGCTAATATGGCAAATGGCAATGGGCTATATAACACCGAAATATTTTTTTACAAACACACTCTTCTGCTTTATAATATTATATTTTAGATGAGTAGAATCGCTTGTTGTTCGCAATTCGACCGTCTCATTATAATAATAAGCCCTCACGTACCGCGTACGTCCTACAATTTACTACACGTAGTGTAATAAAACATTCCTACATTCCACAAATCTACATTCTATTTAAAATATATAAATTATATATATAATTAGTAACTACCTATTTATATAATGTGTATAAGTGAAGATCACTCAAAACTGCATAGAAGAACGTTAATAAAATAGATTCGACCAAGCCAAGATTGTCCCAATACTGAGCAAAACTTCCGAAAGTCCGAAACAAGATTTTATAATAACTAATTATAAGTTATTGGCTATGTTTGTATATTATTCCGTGTTTGTACATAGCCAATTATCTCGCAAATAGTAGATACCTATATAAATAAATTATTAAAGACTTTTCGTTCAGCACGTATCTACTGGTAATTTTATACGCTAAAACAAGTTTTATAGATGCCCATTGTCCACATCTAAACATAATTAAACTTTACGACCGTTTACCATAAAGTACTTGTTCTAGGGTAAATAACGTTTACAAAACAGGTATTGTACAATGAAATCCCGTACTTTGGGATTTTCGCAAACACTTATAGAATTTTACGCAAATTAGTTGTATTTCGTAGACAATCTTCAGTGCACAACGCGGAAATAATAACAAGGCCGCGAACAGGTTCTCATACACTGAGCCAATAAATTATACATACAACTTATGAAATAACAACAATCAACCACACCTGTTTAGATATGAAATAGAAAAGAGCGTGTGTGCCGAGCACACGTGTCAGAAATGAAACTTCTTTGGCAAGATTCAAGATACGAAAATCTTCGTACCATGACGTGACCGTATTGACATGACGCGACCTTGAAATTTTACTCTCAACGTGCCTAAAGAAGTTTCATTTCAATAATTCACTGAACGCGCGGATATTCGCAAATTATCCATATCAATTGATTATTCTTTAACATAGGTAGTTATAAACTTACTTGAAGTTGATTAATTGGAAATAAGTACTTTCCTCATAAATGACAATTTACCTGCAGAAATACAAGATAACTACTATCTTACATAAGATTATGTTGTAATTTATATTATGGTTATAAAATAATACGAGGAAACATATTGTCATAAAACACTAAGGTACTGAACTCCCTACAAAATTAAATTATAGACAAAGCGTAGTGTGTAGATTTGAAATAAATTGTATTTGTTACAAGCCCTTATATAAAATTAATATTTTCAGTTTGAGCCACTATACAAGGTGCGTGAAAAGCGAGAGGATCCGTGGCAAACAGTAGTGCAAGCACCAGGCGTAGACTATGTACAGCGTGTGCGATTAGAAAGATGCACGTAAGTACAACAAACATTTTTCATGAAACGATGGAAGAAAATTGTTACAAAATAATTCAAAAAATTATCACTGAAAACCACAGCCTTGCCCCATAAAAATAGTAATTACGGTTTACAACTTAAAATTTTAAGCATACAACGAATTTTTATTACATGAAAATATCGATAACTTAAATAGCCTTTATGTAGGTACCTTATATACACAATAAAGTATTAAATAAACATTACGAATGATTTGTAGAGCACTAGATATAAAATATGTTTAGCTTACTCTTACACCCAAATCGATTTAGTTGCTACGAGAATTGTATTTTTGCAAATCGGATGAACCATACTTACTAATCTGATTATTTCTTACAGGAAACCCGATGCTCCGTGCTTCAACGTATTTTCAGAAAACAGCGCGTACGTAACGTTCTGCAAACAGAAGTACAACAAATGGGAAGTGTTGGTAGAGAATGGTGAAAAGGACACTAAAACAATCCAAGTCCAACTTCCAGTATGCTGCACTTGTAATTACAGACCCGCTGATATGTTTTGATTAAGTATCTCCAATCTGCTTCTGGCTTGATTTTTGACAACACGTCGAGTGTTTTGGGCTCTCTTCATAATAGACAGCGTTGGCCCAACAAATGATTGACGATGTTTCCGTCATGCCGCATGACGACGGTCACAGGCGTTTACGTTTACACTACGTGATTGCCTTTACTCGCCCAACGCTGCCCATGCCATTGTGAATTGTGAAAAGGGTTCCAATTTGTTAACCGTCTTCAAAAAAAAGGAGGAGGTTATCAATTCGGCCGGTATGTTTTTTTTTATGTATGTACACCGATTACTCCGAGGTTTCTGAACCGATTTACGTGATTCTTTTTTTGTTCGATGCGGAATGGTGTCGAATTGGTCCCATAAAAATTTTATTCGGATAGGCCTAGTAGTTTTTATTTTATGAGCATTTTTGTCTGTGCAAGTTTGAAGTCGGTTGTTTTTATTTTAACGCAGTTATTGACTTGTTTCTTGTTTTACGTTTTCTGTGTCAACATTGATAAATCCAGGAAACTGACTCAAACTTATCTTAATTAAGTGTGTTATTTATAAAAATAGAGATATGAGCCGTCTTTATGGTCAGCTATGTAATACCATGGACCAATAATATGTATATTGGTCCATGGTAATACATATTCATTGAATTAATTGTTATAAGTGTGGCATCTTGTTTGTTTTTATGTAATATAGATAAAATAGGATTAAAAAGGTCACATTCCTCGTGAAATGTATAATATGTACTTAACTTCCGCATTATTTAAAAAATCGCTTCATATTATACTGATACTTTGTACAAGATTATTTTTGGCTTAGTTTTAAGAACTAAAGTTTACGGCAGTATGAAATAAATTACCATGTATAAGCAAAGATTACCTACCTATATTCCTATATTCTTCACATAAATGCTTGATATAATTAATTATGAACATTATATAGTGAAATCCTTTTTAATTAGGTGTATTTTAATACTGTATTTAAATTCACCACTTTGGCTAAAATTTGGTAGAGAATCGATTTTATAACCTGTACGAACTTTGTGTAAGATTTTTTTAAAGCATTTATAGTTACATTTTTATATACTACTTATACCTACTAAAAAGCTATGGTAATTAGTGAAAAATATTTGGGCCTTTGAAGTATATAGAAACACCTATTAGGTATACATATTTCCTATTCTTACTACACCTAAATTCACGACTGTACAAGCAAACCACGTGATGTTTTTAAAGACATGATCTCATAACACAGATAAAATCTCAAACAATCAGAATAATCTTCATTAGCCACATAAACAATCGTGTATGTGAAACCATCGTTTTATGTAATTATTTATAATAGCTGTAACTAACTTGATTTGATTTATGGGTCACGGTTAATCCCTGAACACAAAATTAACATCAAATCAGTATGTAAGCTTAATGTATTTATTTAATTGTATGTTATTTTTGTAAACTAGTCACAAATAAAGAAATAAAAGCAAACACATTTTTTATTTGCCCTGATAATTTAAAGAAATCCTATATCATCCTACTAATATTATAAATGCGAAGGTTTGTGAGGATGTGTATGTGTGTTGGAACGGGAACTATGCGGGTTTTTCTTTCAAAACGCGGGCGAAGCCGCGGGCGGGAAGCTTGTCCCCTATAAACGTAGAGGAGAAATAGATACCTATTATATTTGAAACTACAACGACGCCGAAAACTCACAGATTACTATAATAAATACTACCTTCTCTGCACTTGTGATGAACCAAGATGAAAGTTACCCTGGATACCTTGTTCCTATATTATGGGTTTAGAAGAAACGAAAAAACAATAAATATACTATATAAGATAGACGTAGATATATACGCATATACTACCTAATTAAAATTATGTGTAGATCCTAAATTGTATGGACTTAAACATAGTATATTATGTTTTTGTGATTAACTTTACACGTTCCTAATCCCAGAAGCTCTATCATCTATATCATATTTATTATATTACCTACCTATATACTTAAAATAACTATCTAAACTGTTAATTTAACAACTGGTATGTTGTATTTATTCAAATACTATTCAAACGCATTATGCTAAAGTAATTATTTAATCTAATCGACTAATGAAACCGCACAGTCCTGTCAATACTCGTAAATGAGTACCTACATAGTATTTTTTACTCATTATAGTATTATTATTATCTGTGTTTATAGGTTCTAAATTTTCTAGATTATTCCTTATTATGTGCATGTTTCAGTTAATTGATATGCAATGTCGTATGAGTAATACACAAACGTAATAATATTACCCACTACAATAATTAGCGTGTCAAGTCGTTGCTGTCGTGCAGTTTAAGGAAAATTATTGCAACGACGATCGTAATTAAAGAATAGAAAATACTTTATACGAAAAATATCCATCATTGAATTAAAATTAAACATTACATGGACGACAAAAATCCATTGTGATATCGAAAAAACCCTCATTTTTTTTCTACTAGAGTCATAGAGCATTGCTAAAATAAAGTGAATCATTGAAATCTGAATACCCACTACGTACAGTTATGAGATGAATATCAATTTCACGTACAAAAAAACCGCCTACGATTGTATGCAATTAGGATTTTACGCACACGCCATGAACATACTTATATTATGTATTTTCCCGTTATTGCAATGAAATGATATGTAGGCAGCAGGTGCTCGCGGGGAAGTACCGCATGTAAGAATCGAGTCCGTAAAGTGATTGCTAGTTTCAACCTATATTTTGTTCAGTGTCACGCGAATGTAATGAAAACCTAAGTGAACCGAAGTTTAGTGCGAATTTAGAGAAGAAAACTCGATCTTTTAAAGTCCGATAGAATAAAGAACTTTCACCTACAATCCTATATTTCTGAAAAAGTTAAAGGAAAATTACATTGGAATTCAGTGCTATTTTATATAGTGTAGGTATGCGTTGTGATTCGTGAAATTTATAAAGTAACTCATATATAAGTGACTCATTTAGAGCGTTTGAACAATGTCGTCCAGTCTATTGTGTAAGGGAAGGGATATTTGCTATAGGAACTAAATTGAGATACTATTGTCCGGGAATTGTGATCAATCTTTGACGTACATGCGTTTGTGTGTGTATGTGTGTGTTTTTGTACAATCAGACCAATCAGACATTCACATTTGACTTGACGTCGTTGCATTCGACCATGACTCAAATGGAGAGCAATATTTATGCTTGTGCGTTTAGCAATAATTAAAAGTCAAACATTAACGTAATTCCTTCTTAGTATTAACTCTTTTAAATAAAAAATATTTTTAGTAAGCAGTCTCCTAACTTTTTATTCAAGTAAAGGTTACAAGCGAAGGATGAACAGTTGGAAGGTAGGTAAGTCCTAGAAAAGTTGGAAAATGGGAATGTGTTCTAAAAATAAATCTAATTTTCGTAATTTTTTTAGAAAAACTTTCCATAAATGTACTATGCAATAATTACAGTTTTAAAACTTCGGACGGATTTTAGTTTTGTTAAGAAAGAAAGTGTCTCCGCTGGCCGTATTGAATGAAAAAAAAAACGCACTGTAACTGTTCAGTCACCTTGAACTTTAATAAAAGTGAAATCATACTAATCCATTATGGGCATGGAAAGAAAGAAAGATAAAAAGATCAATTAATTTTCTACAAAAATACCACAAAAAATTCAATGAGTAACAATTAAAACAAAGATATAAAAATAAGGGTTGAAGAGCCTGAAAGTATAAAATCACTTTACCTCTATGTTACCTTTACCTAAACAGGCATCAATTTTGAGAATCGGCTATTGAACCCTTGACCTTCCTCTTCTTACGCTTATTTGCCTATGTTCAAGGAAACAGACAATCATCTGAGATTGTGTAAAGATTACAATAGATACAACGAAATACAAGAAGAGTTTAAGACCCAAACAAATTTAATATGTGCCCAAACTAATATACAAAAAGACTACCTAACTACTACCTAATTCCATAGTCGTTATGTATCAACTATGTACCTACTATGGATGTATAAAACGTGATCGCAACTGGTATTTAACCTATTCATGCTTTCAATCGAATAAGTATACAAAATTTTAAATATACACAATGATAATAATAATTATTCACAATCTATCCTATATTTTGTTTATAGAGTGTATCTATATGTTTATTAGTTTGTTTAAAATATGTATATTTTTTGAAATTATTTTTAAGATTTACATGTAGATTGTTGTATATTAATAAAGAAAATATGATGAAAAATTATTTATTTAAAATGAATACCCAGCATGACTAAACACATGGAGCAGATAGCTGTATATTAAGTATGACTATATATACCGATATATTCAAATAATATATCAAATCACAATAAAGCACGTGTATACCATAAAATCATTATAACATCGGATTCTATTTATACATTGTATAATTCCAATATTCTAGGAAAACTGCATTGATTACTCGAAGATGCTCTGAATAGAGGTAAATAATGGATTATTTTTTAATTTTACTTGCATATAAAATAATAATATGGTAGTGAGAGAGTTGAACAGGTTTCCGTTATAAATAAACACTGATTTCGCAAACTTTCTCTGTAAAGTCTGCACTAACGGGTTTAATCAATCGGCTTAGCGCAAAGATTAGGTACCTTTGATGTTCCAATTGGTTATCCAAGCTAATTCATTTATAATCAGGCAGGTACCTAATGAGTTCAAAAAACCTTCCTACAATTATAGTACAAGTGTTTTCGTTAATTCAATGGGTTCTTTTTTTGGGTCTAATGTCTTAATTTTATGAAAAGCTCTCCATCTCTTGTAGTTAATTGTTTAATTTTAAAATGCTAAATTACAAATACACATCGTCGACGCACATTATGTTTTATAAGTAAAAAGTACCTATTTTTATGTAAATAAATCTGCTTGATGCATTTTTATGTAAAACTATTTACAACATTATTAAAAATGGCTTTCCATTAATCATTTATTTTCATAAATATTGCATTATTATTATGAGGAAGAATAAATATTTGATACATGATTTATTTCATGTCTAATTCGGTTCACCTTTGGCTTTTCGCTGGACCAGCTAAACACAGTAGTATTATCTTAAAAATATAATTTTGTACTTATATATTTATATTTTTTTGCATTTTTATCCTACTCAAGGCAAGCCATTCCTTTCAGATATGTGTGTCCATGTAGTGTGCAGATATTATAACAAAAGTATCAATTAATAAATGAGATACACGTCACAATTAATCAAGGCAAATTAAACACAATATAAAATGATACGTAATTACTATAGCCAAAATAACTTCCTTACCACAGATCCGTATATGGTTTTAAAAGCGTTAATAGGCGCCAATACAAACAATCGCTAAATGATTAAAAAGAAAGATATTTTAGTGCACTTCGATGGACGTCATCGGAAACTTCGTTTCCTCGTCTGTTTATCGCAGGGCTTTTTAACCTGCCATTGAAGGAATGGAAATTTCCGCCGATATTTAAACCATTCTCTTACATTTACAGATTAATAAGATAAACACAATGTTTATAACTCAGGTGGTGATAATAAATTTACTCAATTAGCTGACCCATTAAATTTCAAGCCACCACTTGATTTTTTTGATACTTTCGTGACGTGATATTCCACTATTTTTATTTCTACTTTTTTAATTAAAAAATACATAGATCCAACAAAAAATTATAAATACCATCTATTATTCTTCTTTAACTATTACTTTCTAAAATTTACAACGCTCCTGAGGGGATCCTAAGACCTTTCACACTTTTAGAGCACTTTACGATTACATTGTTGTATGTTGCTAACAAAGTTTTTATTTTAACGATATCTAGGCTCAAGTTCAACCTGATAATTGGATGTAATGCTTTGAGAATGCGAATAGATTTGTAGTAGGTATTCGTCTCTACATTAACAGTAATTTTGGATACATGTTTCTAAATGCATACTTAGGGTAAATTATAAAGTTGGTAACTACTACAGAGTAAAGAGAAATAAATAAATATTGAACTATAATTCTATTTATATTTAAACTTCTTATATCTTTGCAAGACACAACAAAGCTCGATTTTAAAGATCACGAAAAAGTGATTGTGTGGTGAATTCCTGAAATCGTATGTAGAGGCCCAGAACCTTTACATGAAGTATAAGAGATTCCCGATTTCTATGAATAATGTGCCTTTGTGAAAATTGTTTTAATATACCACTTTTAATTTTAAATACGGTAATACTGTGCCTAAATTCCATAATGATCCTAGAAAAATACCTACCTACCTATTAGATAGTAATTAATTTGACAGCTATTAATAAGTCGTTTAAATAAATTAAACTCTACCAATTAATGTTCATTCCTTTATAGATAGAGATATTTGAAATATTTAAATTATAATTACCAAGTCATTAAATAATTTTTATATAGTTTGGTAAAATGTCAATTAGCTAATGCCCAAACTATGAACGTACAATTTAAAGTACATTACAAATAAATTTACAAAATTGATGTAGGTCCAGACATAAGTAATGTTTATTGTTTTCTCAACGCTCCATGAACTTGGCTATACGTAAGACGGCTCAATTAAACGTGATAATAATACATCAGATATCAACAACCAGTCACCTCAGAGCTCCACGATCAGCAGGTACGGGGAACGGGAGCAACCGAACAATATAATGTGGAGGTCATGATAAACTGGTTACCGTTAATGGCATGCGATTTAGCTTCTACCGGTCATTTCCAACCAGTTGTCATTCGAACGCACCAACTAGTGAATGTGTGAACTCTACCACAGACTAAATAACAATTTTGACAATTTATTTTGCCAACAGTCCGAACGATGGATAGATTATTTCGATAAGTTTGAACGTTTGTGAGATCATGATTTGATCTGGATTTAGTGATGGCTTGGATATATTACGTTTTGTGGATATATCTGGTACGTATATTCTTTAATTATTTCAAGGTAGTTTTATCGCATAATATATTGATTCTTAAAATAATCTGAGTGCCCTAACGATCGTGCTTTTTTTATTATGTTTAACAACATTTTTTATTTATTATTTTTTCTTATCAGTTGTCCATGTAAATGTAATAATGGCTAAATGGTTATACAAATTACAAAACAGGTTTTATATTATCACTTCACAATAAACCTCTAGGTCTAGGTATATATATATATAACATAGACATTTAAAACATTGTACATGTACATGTACAATCACTTAACTCGTAGGTCATCCTTCATTTTCTATTTTTGCACCTACGTATCTAGAATAATAAATACTGTGCTAATAAAATACTGTGCACTGACTGAGAGATTAATTTTAAGGGTGCAATTAAGTCTATGTAGTGAGGAAGATGACTAAAAACGATAAATTTTGATCATTATAGGTTTAAAAACTGATTGATATTGCAGTACATAAAATATTGTAGTACATTATAATCAGTATACATATCCTCATCGTGTATTTTAATCCATTTTATCCACACATATAACTAATGTTTTTCTACACTGGTCCCCAAAACAAACGTGCCGTGTTGACTAACGATCAAAAAGTAAGAGTTGCGTTCACTTTCTTTTGATATACATATTTATTCGTCTATTATGAATATATTAATATGACTTCGTGCGAACGCTAAGAATGAAACAAATAAATGCAATGACCGTGAATTCTGTTTTGTTATGCATTCACAGATATGAAAACAGTTTATATATTCAATAAATAGGTAGTAACTACCTTAATAGTACGTACGTAAACACGTAGGCCAGAAAATGTAGAGACTTGTAGAGACTTTTTCTCTTCGTTTTAAATTTTATGTCACCTGCAGATAAACCTACTTCGTTAATTAATGTATTTTTCTATGACCTTCTTATTAAAAATGAATTAATCAACCAAATAAAACTTTATATATCCTAACTAAGTACCATACTATGATAAAAGTTAGTGTTAGGTATACGCAATTATACGATTCGGGTCAGGTTCAGGTGTTTATTTGACCTAGAAAATCTGAATAAGTGACGTTTAGATTTAAAATGTAAATAGAATTACATGTACTAAAATATCCACTGAAGTGTTAATAATAAATGCACATTTATATTGGGACTGCAATAGCGGTTCGTCGTCATGTCATTAGCGACCTGCGTCATTGTAAATCGAAAAATAATGTATTCTTTAAATATTCGTTTCTATATACCGTTTTAAACTACACAACTACACTAATATTATCTGAAGAGTTTGGCTGTTTATTTGGTTTTACGTGCTGATGTCTGAAACAACTGTTGCGAAATGAAAATCTTTTTATCCGACTTCAAAAAAGGAGGAGATTCTCAATTCGACCGTATATAATATATATTTTATATAGTTAGTCAATTTATCCATGATGGCTCAAAGTAAGGTTAAAAGGCGATTTTGACTATCAGGTACGACAATAGGAGTGAAGTAGCAATGAAAAATGTTGCAAAAATATTCGTTTGTGGCTAGACGAAGTGGCGTGGGCTAGCAAGTTTCTGTATAAAGCTATGTGTACTACCTATTTGTAAAGCGTATGGTAGGACAGTTAAATATTTAAATAACTGCAGCTGGAGGTAGAGCTTCTAGTTTATATTGAGACACTAGTCCTTCACAACGAAAATGCTACATCCTTTGTAATACTTTTAAGTTGTGAAGGCAAATAAATGAACTTTTTATTTTTATTTTATTATATTTATAGTGTGATTATAAATAGATGAATGGCATTATAGCTTATAGTCATTACTTCATAAACATAATACAATATTAATATTATAATATTATATCTTACGTAAATGTTGTGGACATGGAAATCTTATAGTAGGTACAAGATGTCATGAAATTGATTGCATTTGCATCTCGGAAAACTAAAAATAGACACATTCACCATTCGGATAATCGAGCAAAAAATAATTATTCAGACTTAATAATTACATTTTTTAATAAGCTCAATTTTAAATAGGTTATCAAAAACAAAAACTCAGAGCATTTTTAAGACGAAAGATCTAAAATTATTCACAATACAACACAGTAATTACAAATTGAAATACGGGAATTAAAACTCTATAAATTCGTTTTTTGCAAACCTTTATAATCAAGATAAGCAAATTGATTACAGCTAACAGCTAATGGCCAACATCGGACGGATTTTATGACTTTACGCGTGTTTTAATCATAAATGTTTCGCATTCATATCGTATCGGTAGCTACCTATGCTACAAGTTTTTTAGGCTCTTTTATAGTTAAATATTTTATTTTTATTTCTTGTTTTTCAATTAAAATTATGTTGAAGGTTGAAAAAAAATGGTCTTAATGACCTTGAAAAAATATAAACTTTCATAATAGTCAATAAAGAGTTTTGAACAGAGTCATTGAACTTATAGGTCGTATACATAGATTCTATATATAATTTGATAATTAAATGAACTTATAGGGCCTTAGGTATACGACCTCTTTTAGCTCTTTCTAACTGGTTGCAAGGTGCCTTATATACAGACATTTCAAAGTGGTTAAGTACGATAAAAATGACCTCTTTTTTCTACAATAATAGGAAGGCAGATCACTCAACCACAAAATAGATTAAACTGCGATTTTAAAGTTGTGTTCTCATCATAAATTATTTATTCATTTTTTCTTTATTATACTTATTAATGCATAGGTAAACGTACGTACTGTCCGAGTTAAATATTTAAATTATACTGATAACGTTTAGCAATTGTTATTACATAATTATTCACGACAAACTTACAGCCTTACTTTTACAGATTTGCTAACTAAAACGAAGTGTAAATAGAGTCTACAAACATATTGGAAAGGTCAAGGGTGCAAAATCGCGCAAAGTATGAGGAAAACCTGTATTAATGAAATGTATAATAATTAATATGTAATAACACCTACTGACTTGTACCCCTTAAACATAAATAATAAGTATACTAAGGTTGGTATACCTTGGACATTTAAAATGCTCATGGCGCCTCGTTTGGCTTCAAGGCTATTTTTTTGGGGGTAGGTACATAGGTACCTACATATTTCTCTATATGTACTAAATCTAACGCATAACTTAAATAATTTGGTATAAATGTATTATGAATTGAAAGTAGACAATCATTAATTAATCATTTTTACATAGAAAGTTTGGTATGGTTTTGGTTTTGGTTTCGTAAATTTTCGTATTTTTGGCCTTAATGCATAAATTTATTTTCAACATACCTATTTTTGTTTTGAGAAAAAAAATAACCACAATCTCGTAACTTTACGTTAACTTAACATAAATTATTTTAATTTATTTCATTTACATTCTGATTCAATGAAAAAAACAACAAATCTACTAGAGTAGTACAATTTTATGGAGCGTAAAATTATACGCACAAACGTACGAGATATTTTCCATTGTTTTTATTTAGTTTTTAGTTTATTTTCAGTATGTATTCGTATCAAGGACTATTTCGTTGTACCAAATAATCTTCTTGAGAACCACATTAGTTTTGCAAATAGATCCTTCCCTCACAAGTATCTCTTAAATAAACAGGATAAATAGGCTCAAAGTGTCATCTTGGTTTTCCGTAACAATCAATGTGTTGTTATTTTAGTTACAGATAACAAGCTACAAAGCCTACGAAGAAACAGAGTGGCGGAGCGGAAGGGCACCACATTTCCAAACCAATGGTTCGTACAAAATCCTGAATAGATTTGTGAAGCCTTTTATCAATAGACGAGGTTTGTAATCGACGATACGAGAATCCAATTACGCTTTGAACATTTAGCTAATATTACGTTAAGATGTAGTAATTTCTTTAATACGTGCGGGCTACGGTAGAGGGTATATTCAGCTTATAACACAACTAGTTTATAATAAATTGTGTTTTGTAATTAAATGACCCCTGACATTTTAAATAGTAAATGTAACTGAGATTCGAACTTAAATAAAGTGATTGTGTAGCAATATCAACTTAAAAATTATAACATAAATTGGATCTAACATTTATTGCTAAAAGTAAAACAAAATTAGTGATGTAAAAGGTTTCGCTCAATTTATTTTATTAACCAACAATGAAATTAATTATTTGCTTTGTCTTTTTTGCTCCTCTTGACATTTGCCGCCAAGTACCTATTATTCCTCATAATCCATACTAATATTATAAATGCGAAAGTAACTCTGTTTGTCTGTTACTCAATCACGCCTAAACTACTGAACCAATTTGCATGAAATTTGGTATGGAGATATTTTGATACCCGAGAAAGGACATAGGCTACTTTTTATTGCGAAATATGTACCACGGGCGAAGCCGGGGCGGACCGCTAGTTATCTATAATATAAAAATGAATCCAAAAATGTGTTGGTAAGCGCATAAATTTAGAACAGCTGAACCGATTTCTTTAATTCTTTTTTATTATATTCCTTGAAGTACGAGGCTGGTTCTTATGTAGAGAAAACCTGAATATGTACCACGGGCGAAGCCGGGGCGGACCGCTAGTAAAATATATTTACTTTGATGGGGTATTTAAAATATCTATGTAATTAACACATTAGTACCACAGAAAGAATGAGCAATTGTGTAACTTACTTGCTTTATTTCCAACATTTTCAGTAATGGAGAGTCCTATAGTATTTCCAGATCTAACATCGAGGTCGGGTAGTGACTTTCAATTGCAAATACCTGAGGAATGTAGACGACTAGGAATATGTGAAGACATCCCTAACTATCCGGAGGATATTGTCTCCAATGTTATACAACAGGTAAAATATTATAACCTATTATTTCTTTGTAACTTTATACTTGTTTATTGATAGGAACGTTTCAGTGTAGAATAATGTACTTACAAATTACAATAGATAAGCTTTCCGCTACCATTCATTTATTTACTACTTATAAATATTTACAATCATTCGTTAGACAAGTGTATGTATATATATATAATTATATACATATATAGTATACACACTTAATTTTGATCAAAAAACGTAAATATCTTGATGATAATAATATAATATACATTTACAAATTAACCATTTTCAGATTGAAAGGGATAATAAAACTAAATTCAATAGAGATGTACTGGAGCCTCCCCAGATCGCTGAGAGAATAGGCCCTGAAGAGGAAACTATTGATTTATGCGTTTCTTCCGAAAGGGTAAGTTTATTTTACGATAATTAATTAATATATGAAATAATCATGAGTAACTTGTTATTTTTACCAGTTTTTACAACAGCAGTATACTATTAAACCATCCATCAGCCGAAGGACGTCCACTGCTGGACATAGGGGTCCCCCAAGGTTTTCCACCGCGATCGGTCCTGTGCCACCCGTATCCAGCGGCTACCCGCGACCTTCACCAGATCGTCGGTCCACCTTGTGGGCGGCCTACCAACACTACGTCCTCCGATTCGCGGCCGCCATTCGAGGACCTTTCCGCCCCAACGGAAAAAAAAAATAAAAAAAAGCCGCTGGATGCGGGTGGCACAGGACCGATCGCAGTGGAAAACCTTGGGGGAGGCCAATGTCCAGCAGTGGACGTCCTTCGGCTGATGGATGGATTAATAGTATACTGCTGTTGTAAAAAATGGTAAAAATAACAAGTTACTCATGATTTTTCCATATATACTTTGTTAGCCTATAACTCTCATACCCCATGGATATGGGCATTAATTTTTCGGTGGGGTAAATTGTGCAGTACATACGTGCATACTCTGGGTTTTTGGTCCATACATTTTTGGACCATCACCTTTGCTTCAATTTAATCAAAAACTTATTAATAATATACTGGAAGTTAAAAATTACAAAGAGAAAAGAATATTATTTAATAGAATTATTTTGAACGATTTCGTTGCGGTTCATGTGCGAATTGTATTGACTTAGTTATTAATAACTGTGTCAAGAAGTGGTCAAAGGAAGTTAACAGTAACAGTTTCAAATACGCATCATAATGGTAGTTAGTATGAAGTAGTAGAAATGAGACTTTCCCATGAAAAAGTAGCCTGTATCACTCTTAAGTTTTGTAACTATATCTCCACACAAATATCACATCTATACTAATATTATTAAGAGGAAAGGTTTGTAATTATGCATGTATGTATGGTTTTCACGCATAAACTACTGGACAGATTTCAAAAATTCTTTCACCATTAGAAAGCTGCATCTTCACTGAGCAACATAGGCTAGGTTTTATCCCGGAAATCCCACGGGAACGGGAACTATGCGGGTATTTCTTTGACTGCGCGGGCGAAGCCGTGAGCGGAAACCTAGTCTACCATAAAATCACTTCATTGTGCGGTGAAAGAAAGACAAACAAATAAAAGACACACGTTCGCTTCGCTAGGGTTTTTTTTTACACTGTACAAAAATAATCTAGCTAGATCAATTGCCCCGTAAACTCTTTCTATAGGTACTAAGTTTCATTAAAACGTTGCAGCCCTTTTTCCATTTCAGATTAAATTCCTTGTAGGTATTAATTAGATAGGTGTAGTGTGGAAATTAAGAATAAATAATCTCGATCGAATTATAGAATAGCAATAGATACAACTAAAGGCATAGTTTGTGGTTTAATGTACCTACTTTTAATTACATCTTTCCTACCGCAAATTAATTAGAGGCTAGAGGGTAATAGAGAGCAAAAAACAAATTAAATCATATTTTAAGTTGATAAAAAATATTTAGAGCGTATGATATGCAAAATACCTTTATTATTCAAAGTTCATGGTAAACTTCCTTATACCTTAAATGAAGCAGTTTAGACAACAAAGTTTTTAATAAGATTTTACAATATTGTACGTACTTGCTGGAGCGCGCGGCTTTATTCACGTGATACCACGTGGTACTCATAATATAAACAATACTAACATCCATACATTCTTACAAACTTTTGCGTTCATAATATTATTATCTTGGATATGTACCCACTTTTAATTAAATTAAATAGGAGTCTAATTTTTAAGTATAAAAATATAAATAAAAAATTATTTTTATTTCCAGATATTTGTACCAAAAGTGGCACAAGATGTTAACAAAGACTGGTTTATAATAGTTAACGACAAGCAGAAGCCCAGGCAGACGTTCCGTGTCGAAATATGCAAGTAAGTTTTATCCATTTTTTTAATCACTATGAGAAGATAAGTCATATGATTAATATTCGAGGGAACAACTCAGCACGAATTTAGAAAGATTTAGGGTTTGATGTGCACCTATAGAAAAGTAATATGTGTAATATTGTTTTTCTAGTACCTAGATTCCATATATTGTATTTTCAAAGTACTCCCTAAGATTTTTTTTTATAATATCAGTCATCTGACTTCCATAGTTATTCCACTTTGCACTAGATGGCACTGCGCGAACAAATGTTACATCCAGAAACTTTTAACACATTAATTCACTTTTTCAGAGGCGGCGAGAGCGCATCGTGCTCTTCAATAGCGTTTTTTCAAAAGGGCTATGAGGCTAAGTGCATACAGAAATACGTCCTCCGCAACATGATAGCTCTAGATGACAACAACCAAGTCATCGAGAGGCCCTTCCAAGTTCCCAGTTGTTGTTCCTGCGTGGCTAGAGTCGTGTAATATTTGTATTTAATGTAATTTATGAAATATAGTATTTAAGTATTTTTTGTGTTTTATTTTATTGCCTATTATTGATATGACCAAATCAAATTAGCTCTATAATTGCATACATATCATACATAAGTGATGTTGAAACAAACAATGTATAACTTAATGAACATTCGAGTATACTTTTATCTTAATAACATTGCTAGTATCTGTATGATCCAGATTTTAAAGTATTTTTTTACATGAATCC
This sequence comes from Colias croceus, assembly GCF_905220415.1. Lineage (NCBI taxonomy): Eukaryota > Metazoa > Arthropoda > Insecta > Lepidoptera > Pieridae > Colias > Colias croceus. Next base: position 4,150,647 of record NC_059543.1, on the reverse strand, counting down.
TATATCGATTTATCGAACCCAAAACACAAATGTTCATTAATCATGCAATGCCACACCGCCATCCAGTTTCAAATTCAGTAAATTTTCTTTAACTTTCTGAGACAAGTGTTTCAAATTTAATAAGAAATAATTATTATTTAAGTTTTTAAAGCATATTTTATTCACGAAATATTTATATCATTGTGTAGATAAATTCGAATGTGATAGCTGAAAAAGCCTACACTAAAAAGGTCCACAATATAAAATAGAGTAATAAAACGAATAAAACATATCTAATATACAGGGTGTCCCAGCAACGGTATACTAAGCCCCAAGGAGGTTATAGTTTTGCATACGCTGAGTACGTAAAAAATACTTATAAAATTCTAGACGAATTTTTTTGACAAATAGATGAATTCTTAAAACTCTATGTGTACACCCCTAACAAGCAACCCGCTCAACTTTGCCACCCGCACGTGAGCTATCGTTTAAGATTAGGGTTCATACGCACTATGCGGGTAGCCGTCCGGCTGACCGCAGGATGCGGTTGCGAATGCGGCCAGCCGGACGGCTACCCGCATAGTGCGGTTGAAGAACCGTTGCGATTTGCGGTCATGTCGATCCATTTCAAAGATGGAAATGGAAGAAGTTGCAGCTATTTACTACATTTACACACGTTACGTATAGAAGAAAAGCAAAGAAAGAAGTACTGGGTGCATCCTTATTTGCAAACACGAGATGAGAGCAAGCATTTTGCAACCACGTGCACACACTCACTCAATGGCGGGCAGCCGCAGACTGAACCGCACAGTGCGTATAGCAACCGTCCGGCTGGCCGTCACTCGGGCCGCAGCTCTCCGAGCAACCGGAGCGGTCTGCGGGTAGCCGCATCGCAGTGCGCATAGAAATGAATATTACGTACATAATTGTGCTTGCGGTCAGCCGGACGGCTACCCGCAACGCGGCTACCCGCATAGTGCGTATGAACCCTAATGTTTTCATAGACAAAATGCTCACATTAGCGAAGCGGTATAGGTATGCCGGCTGCGCGAAGCTAGAGAAGAAAACATGGATTTTAAGGAAAAATAATGCAAAAAATTTTTGGCGTAATTTTGTTGTTTAAGTATTTTTTACGTGATCAGTGTATGCAAAACTACAAGTCCCTTCGCGCTTAGTATACCAATAGTGGGACACACGTTGTATAAACTACTAAGTACCTACTTACCGATGAAAAGAAAGCATTATTATGTAAATGTGAACTTTAATTTTATACTTTTCTGCCCATGAAAATTTCAAAATATGAACTTCAGAATGAAAAGTGTGGCCGATACTGGGCCGAGATCAATTACTGTACGCCAGCTTTCTTGAATCATGGGTCATAGGTCAAATAAGACCGCATTCAGTAGATAATGCATTTCATTACTCAATGAATGAATCATTTTCATTGGTAAAAGCTAATAATAAGTAATCTAATTCATTTGACTTTACTTATTATTGAACAATGATATCATCGGATGACAGCATTTCATTTAGTACGGTCAATGCCCTGCCAACTCTTTTCCCTTTCATGATCTCATTTATGTGACCTATAAGTTTCGTCCTACCAAATTAATTAAAACCTCCACCATAATGTCCAAGTAGTATGAAGCTAGTAAGTTAATTTTAATTCAAATTCAAATCATTTATTTGTTAGAATTGTGGTAATACAGAAGATGAAAATGAAAATGAAAAATTACTTTATTAATTACAAGAAATGTTACATAATATAGTTACATGACGTGCTGCATTGAACCCCACACTAGGATCCCCTGTGTTGTGGGGCTCAATCTCTTTCGCCGTATTAGGTACATAAAAATATTTCAAAGTTTAATTGCCATTTAAATATTAAGTGTGCATATGTGCGTGTGTGTATGCGTGCGTGTATATGAGTGTGTGTGTATGTGTATGTGTAGATGTTGAATGAGTGATTATTTTAATAGTCGGTAAATGTTTGAATTTATATTTTAATCAAGATATTATTATAACGAGATTTTCAGTTTCTAAGTAGTCTAGATTTAATAGCCAATTTGTAACATATTTTTTACAGCGGAACTTGGTCATAGGAAAGATATTTAGTTTTTTGTTAATTATGGAGTATAAGTGAGGACCCATGAATATAAACGCCTTGCTACCGAAAGACATATTACAGCTATGTTTCCTCCATGCAGGATTTCTTCGAGTGCGTTCGTTCGTTATAATTGTGTTTGGAGCTATTTTATGGAATTTTAGAATTACTGCTAGTATGTATAGCTGACGCACCGTTAGTATACCAGCCTCTTGATACAATTCTTTGGTGGGATATCTTAAATTCTTTTTAAATATGGTTTTAAGAATTGCTCTTTGCGCGCGCTCAACTTTTATAAGATGACATTTTTTTGCGGAACCCCAAGAGACGAGACAGTAGTTTAAAATAGATTGACAAAGTGCAAAATAAGTCATTTTGATCATTTTGATATCTGCAATTAGTCTTAGTTTTCTAAAAATGTAGGTTAATTTTCTCACACGTGTCTTTACTAAATCAGTTTGTAAATTCCAGGTAAGGTGTTTGTCAATAATCACACCTAGATACCTTATATAGGTGACATTTTCCAGAGCAGTACATTTGCAGTTGGAAGTGTCATTTTGACATCTATGTATTGTTAGGGATAATTCTTTCGGGGCATTGGTCCTATTGCTTATATTAAAATTCATAAGTTTGGTTTTACCTATATTGAGGCTAAGCAAGTTGTGGTGGAGCCAGTTGGCGACAGTTTGCATTCCGGTTTCTGCAGCGCTATACGCTTCCCTCCAAGATCTGCCGTGGAAAATCACAGCGGTATCGTCTGCGTAAGCAAAAATCTTAGCCTGGTTGAGTTTGAGTGAACAGAGTCCATTTACGTAGAGAAGAAAGAGCGTAGGACTTAAGACACTGCCCATCACATCATTTAAAAAATTGTTCACACAATAATCTAGTTACTGGCCTCTTACTGGCCTATTTGAAAAACATGTGCCCTTTGACATATAAAAAGGAAACAAACTAATCCTCTAACTCCTTCGGTAGGAGTAAGACCTTATGAAAAAATTTGTAATTCAACACTGAAAATACTTTCTCCGATTGCTGATTGACTTTATTTTATACTCGCTTAGCGCATCAATAGGTACACTTATTTTACAAATTATATGTACAATTATTGCAATCATATGTTAAAGCAATATTTATTGCTTAGTTCTACATGCAGCGGGAGCAAATAAAAGGATTCATGTATCGATTTTTCGTAATGTCAATAAATATGTAATGTGCGACTTTCAGGCCACTGCGACATTTTCATGAGTGTAGGCACTCATATAACTCTCAATGGCAAAAAAATCACTTGATAAATTATAAAATACTAATATTCTACGCTTAAAAAAAGTGTTTCAATTTGTAAATTAAAAAAAAAACTTTAAAACACTGAATATATAAATAGAAAATATTATTAAAATTAACTTCCTAGTTTCGTCTTAAGACGAACATTGGATATTTCCTGAATATATTTTCTGGTAAACGGATGATATCGCGAATTTCTCCTGAAATACTCCGGATTCGAATATTATGAGAATTATACGCTTTGCAGTTCCAATTCGAATATTGATACTATATCATATCCTTACTATTTCGACTAGACTTTATTTATAATATAATTATTAAATTTATTAGCAAGCGCTCGGGAACATACCATAATGATGCAACTATTTATATGTACCTAGTTAGGTATTAAAAGTTAAAACCTTTAATTTACTTTTGTACTTTTTACAGAATAATATTATATTGTAAATTTACCAAGAATATGGAACATAAATGAGCAATGAAATCCTGAAAATATAAATTATAACAGGACCACAATTTTTTAAATGTGCAATTACAGTTCCTTGTGTAATAATTTAAGCAGGTAATAAATATTATGCAAACTATGTTAAACATTTTTCCCTAAACATATAGGCTATTTATGCATTTATCTATTTAGCAAAAGTTACGCAAGATTTGTTTTGAAATACATAATATTATTGCCTTAAACATAAATATTAATTAGTTTTAATGCTTATTAGGTTCATCGAAGCATTTTTAATTTTTAATTCATGATTTCCGGACTGAGAATCTGTCATATTATAATAACGTAGGTACCTTTTAAAATCTATAAAATTTGATAAATGCAAGATTTACATTCACTGTAAATGTAAATCTTGGTATAGGTAATCATTGGTTTATTTTAGAATTATTTCAAAGCCTAAAATAAACCAATTAAATAAATTATTTAATTAAAGCTGAGGAAATTGGAAATATATCGGAAATCGCGAAAGATTCACAGAATAACGATAATATAATTGAATAATGAGCTTTATATGGGGACAGGAAAATATGAAATCGAGTAAGGTAAATCCAATATGGATATAGTGATATATATTAAATGGGAACTAATTCAGTAGTTCAGTTCAAAGTTTTCATGATAACGTGAAACATGGCTCATGAACGGACCTTAGTACTCGTAAGTATTTTTTTAAATATTCGTAACTATCTAATGATTTTATTTCATAATTTTTTTTTAACAAGAATTTGTTGCAGATTTTTTTAAGTAGTTTAGATAATTTATTTGAACGAAACTTTTTTTTAAACATTTTACGAGTATAGATAAATAATACGCAAAAATATTAAATTAAATAATTTCATTGTTCGATCAAAGATATAACATACATTAATATAATTAACATTTAAATACTTATTTTCAGATCTACATGCACGTTTTCATCACATTTACAGGAACTTTGGCCCAACTCGGTATGTATAATTGAGTGCCCAAAAAGTTAATAATGTAATGGATCTATTATTGCTAATATTTATGTATGAAACTGAATATTTTGTTCTATGAAAGGGATAAACTGACAAATAGTATTATAATTTTAAATGCCTTAAGTATAGTGTCCTTCGTCATTTTATTGTGGTGAACGTGGCAATGGATACACGCAAAAAAAACGCAACGGTTATTACAATACATAGATGGCTTGATTTCTCTTAAATATTAGTATAATTAATTTTGTCATAGAATATACTAGACAGCAAAAAAAAATAATTATTCTATTTATTAATTATAACTTATTTAATAATTATAAATTTTGTACGTTAAAGTAAAAATCTATATTACTTACATATAATAAATCTGTAGAAGGGTCAATTCTGTACACTGAAAATATTGAAAAAATAAATACCAGGGGGGAATACTGGATCGATATCAAACCCAAATATGTGATTAAAAAAATTTTTGTCTGTCTGTCTGTCTGTCTGTATGTGAAGGCATCACGTGAAAACTAACGGTTCGATTTCGATGAAACTTGGTATAATTATACCTTATTATCCTGGGCGTAAAATAGGATACTTTTTATCCTGGAAAAATCCGTAGAAAAAAAATTATCTTTATTTTTCAGTTTTATCCATACCTACATGTTGTTTTATTATAGCCGTATTTGGGAACAATAGATATTTATAAGACATCATTGTCAGAGTTACTCAAAATGGAGGAATAAACCATCCACGCGAAGACCGACATCCGCGCGGACGGAGTCGCGGGCGGAAGCTAGTTTATTTAATAAAAGTATCTACGTATAATCGTTGGTTGCTACGGGAAATGATTTTATCAATGACCTATTTATACTAGGATTTTATATATATTTTATAATCTTTTGTTTCATTATAGATGTGAAGATTCTTACAGAAGAATGTTTAACAGGAATTTGTGAATATGTTCCAAATTACCCAGAAGGATTAGCGTTAGATCTTGTAAAAGAGGTTAGTACTTAACAAAAAATAAGCACACGCATATCCCTATGGAATATATATTTTTTTCATGTTCTGTGATTTTTTTATATTGAATTTTATTATATGTTATTTCAGCTCAAAGCAAGTAAAAAAATTTCAAACGAGGATTTACTTGCAAATACATATGAATTAAATGACAAAACTGATAGTTCCCGCGAAACTCCTTTGTGCAAATCTGAAGAAATAGTAAGTATCTAAATATTGGCAATTAACTCATATTAGTAATGAAATGCTACTATGTACTGTTTGTATAAATAATGTAAATAAGTTTTACACTACATACTGAGGATTCTTCGTGCTTTGATTTTCTTTTATCGATAACAGGTAATTTATTAAACTCAGGATGATACGTTTTTGATGAAAATTATTTTTTATACTGTACATACCATTAGGTACACACATAAGTAGTAATAATATAACCATTATTTTAGATTTCTACTCCAAAAGCAGCTCAGAGTGCGAATGGCACGTGGTATTACATTTTAAATCCAAAATATGAGTTGATACAAAGATTTCGTGTAGAAAAATGCAGGTAAGTCTTTTTAATATGTAACTACATGGCTTTCTTTCTACCCCTGGCTTCGCCCGCGAAGAAGAAAAACCCGCATAGTTCCCGTTCCCGTGGGATTTCCGGGATAAAACCTATCCTATGTCTTTTCTCGGGTATCAAAATATCACTATACCATTGAGTAACAGACAGACAGAGAGTGTTACTTTCGCATTTATAATATTAGAATGGATTAATTTGTAGACACATAAATAAAACAAAAAATTATTCAGTATTTCTTATTTTATGAAAAATATTTTACTCATAAGTCATAACTTATTGGTCAACAGAATATATCTAATTTAAATGAATTGGTCTAAGATTCCATCCTTTGCCCATCTGTTTATGGGATGATTTGTTTTTATTATCATCCTCCTATTTATATTAATTTTAATAACTAATAAGAATCTCCTGTTGCAGCTCTAGCAATAGTAGAAAGATGAAGAGGGAAATTACTTCTTATTATGAGTGAGTACACTTGTCTTTAATTAAATTTTTTCTTCATGTTAACATATATTCAAGTGCTTATAATCAACTAGTGGTCCGCCCCGGCTTCGCCCGTGGTACATATTTCGCAATAAAAGGTAGCCTATGTCCTTTCTCGGGTATCAAAATATCTCCATACCAAATTTCATGCAAATTGGTTCAGTAGTTTAGGCGTGATTGAGTAACAGACAGACAGACAGAGTTACTTTCGCATTTATAATATTAGTATGGATTTGATTATTAAAGTCTTATGGGTTTTTACTATTTCCCAAGTAGGTAAAAAGGTTCAATGGCCAACAAAATTTGGGTTTTAGCAAAAAATCGGTGAACGCACTTGCAGTGGGATCTCGTACTAATAATAATCAATAATTTAAAAACAGAATATATCGTCTATCTAACATGTGTACCTATTTGTATTCTAGAGAGAAAATGAACTTTGGGATCTGTGCTGATAGAGTGCGCAACCGAAACTACGAAGGATTATGCGTGCAAAAGTACGTCCTCCGACAAATGATGGCAATTTCAGGAAATTCGGTTTTTTATGACTACTTCCGCATCCCTAGTTGTTGTTCCTGTGTAGCACGGTCTTTAGAGTAAAAAAAAATAACATGTGATATTATATTATTGTATTTAGCGTATATTAGGTTCATTTTGAAATTCTATGTCATTAGTCATTAGTACCTACCTACTTGTATTCAAGTATGTGTAGCTGTGTTTTTGAAATTAGATATTATTTATAGGTAACTGGAACATAATATGGTTAATAATTAATATGTGGTTTTACGACGAAAGCAAGGCGTAATATCACAGTAGTCAGTATGTAACATATTATTCGTATCTGTTTACCGTGGTAATGGTATCGAGAACGTGTTGTGATGTCAGTAATTTATAAACGCAGTAGGTATGACGCAGTTTTACGTTATTATAGAGCATGGTTGTATTTTGTGATTGTATAGATTTAATATACATAACTAAGTAGGTACAATATTTATTTATTTTATTTGAATTTGTTATAGATTAACGGCATATATTTGTGAGACACCGTAAGTAGAACATAATGTTATTACGATAAGTACCTATTTAAGTTGTACCTACCATTACGCACTTACTATAGTTGTATCTATTGATAATAATTTATAATAAATTTAAAATGTGATAAAGTCTATTGAAAAATTAGATAAAAATGGTTTATAATTAGTTTTAAGTTAAATTGACGTTTATACAAAACACAAACATGTCTATATTATTTTTTAATTATGAATAGGTAGATATAATATATTTATTTCATTTACAATAATAAATACTTATAATAAGCTTAGTAGTTACCTAAAGTTTTTTTTCCAATCATATTTTATTGTGTATTTTATATTATAATATAATAAATACTACCTAATACCCTTTTATTTTTAATCTATAAGATCCATAAATTATGTATGGGGGGCATTTCACGCGAAGCGGACACAGATTTCAGGGTCAGGTTTCAGATTTCGGTTATATTTTAGTATGTTACACCTGTATAATCTCGGTATGTACCTATACGAAAAATTTTTGTATTTCGAAGCTTAGTTTTCATAATACAGGTCTTTGAAGATGTCAGTAGGCGCGAGGTATGGGGGACTTTGAATGTAATTATCAGTTCCAGAAAAGTAATTTTTAAATACATTGATGACTGAAAAATATACTCCATGAAATAAACTTTATATGCTCATATTTCTAATTTCGAATTAATATTTAAAAAATACTTTTCTTTGTCATTTTTTACAAACTTTGCGTATTTTTAATTTTTTTTTAAAATAAAAAAGGGGCACTCCTGGGAAAATTATTTTAATCTAGCACAGCGCTTTTCATGCTCATTCATATATTTTTATTATGTACTTTTAATTTCCGTGGTTTTAAATATTTTCGATTTTATTAATTTTAAAGATTTTAATGTAATATTTTTTTAAAGAGTAAGGGTTGGCTTTAGTTAACTGCCGCACGAATTTGTTGGAAATATTTATATTGTTAGTTAGCTAGGTAATGTAAGATTGTAATTCCAAAATATTATCGTTAGGAAACTTGTAGTTTTTTAGTTATTAATTTTTAAAGTTAATAATTTTTTGTGCGAAAAAAGCGCATTTATCCGTTTTGTTGTGCAAAAAAGCGGACCAAGACGTTCCATTTCACTGTACTGTGACTTAATGCAGCGGCGGGCGAGTGCCAGAAGCGACTTTAGGGCGATTCCCACTCAAAAAAAAAAATAAATCTACGTAGGTTAAAAAACTATTAAACTTTTATTTTTAATATCCAAATAGGTAGCGAGGAGCGAAGCGACGAGCGTGTTAGTTTAACTCTTGAACTGCCGCCAGAAGCGACTTTAGGGCGATTCCGACTCAAATAAAAAAACTACGTAGGTTTACACAACTTGTTTGTATTTTATTTATGTATCGTAAATTTTTTGTTATTATCGTCTAATGCTTAGTTAAAATGATTTTACACCAATTCCATACATTTTGAGGTTAGAATAGGAAAATTGATTTTTCTCCAAAACTATTGGTTTCCTAACTTTCCCCTTTTGGGGGGAGGGTCCCCCCCTCCTCCTCCCTCCTCCCCTCCCACAAAAAACCTATAATACGTGCGGCAGTTAACTAAAGAAACCCCAAGAGTAATAATAATAATTAATCTTTAACTAAAACACTATTAAAACCCACGATTAAAAACTAAACTTTAATTATTCAAACATTGTTCAACCTATAACCACAGAATACATAATAGTAGCTAAACGCTACAGAACGGACACTCTCCGCCTCCCGCCAAAATTAAACACTTACCTCACCCCGCACGATCAGACATGTTATGGTACCCATTTCCCCGCAAGGACGATACCAACGACGTCTTATGCCGGCACTTCACATAGGCCAACGCGTTCGCAAGCGCGTTGGCACATGCACTTGTCCAATGTGTAGAACGGGCGTTCGCGCGCTCGTGGTAGGTATTTGAATGTTGGCCAGCGCGCTCGCGAGCTTGCCGCGCGGTGTCGGAAACATCAAAGGACACTTGTCGCAAGCTTGGCGCACCATCCACACATTGGCCGCGCGATCAGTTTGACTGTAGCAGCTATCAGGAGTGCACGTTTTTTTCGTGCGGCGAATTAACACCTAACTTGACAAAATGGCGAACAATATGAGTAACGAGGAAACATTTAAATTTATTGAGCTCTATCAGAGTGAAAACTGCCTGTAGAACCCAAAAAATAAGTACCATAAAAATAAAAATGTTGTACCTATGTATTAAAAGTGCAAAATAAATAAGGTTCTTGGACATGCCGTTTTTCTCACAATGTTTTACTTCACAAAGAGCATCCTACTTTAATATTATTTATTTATTCAATTTATTTCAGATAATTGCAATATCCATATAATTGTTAGTATCTTGGTACCTTAAAAACTACGTTAGTATTAAAATTACACAATTAATTATTAACAATACTATTTTAAATCAAAATGTTCTTGAGACATGGATTTTAATCCAATGTCTCAAGACATTGCATTATAAATGTGAAAGTGTGTTTATTTCTTTGTTTGTTACATCCATTTTGAATACGTCCGCACATTGGCTCGAACCAAACCATACTGAACGACCTTCCAATGTGTGGATTACTCACAAGCGCGTTTGCAAGCGCACCGCCAGCGCGCTGGCGAATGCGCTGGCCTATGTGTAGAGGCGACATTAGACGAAACGCAACGAAGATTGACAACATTAATCAAATTGACATAAAGTAATTTTATTATTTTGGATTTGTGATTATCGTTTTTCGTAGAAAATGGTTAAATATTATGCTGTTTACGGATGTATTTCATCAGAAAAACGCGAATTTTTTTTTACGCTAGTCACAAATTTGCCAACCATAAAGCGTTTACACACACATTTGCAGTCTCTACAGTGTGACTGTCAAAACAATCATTTTGTATGGAGTGTCCGGGGTGTGGTGTGACTGTCAAAACAATAATTTTGTATGGAGTGTCCGGGGTGTGCTATAACGAAACGTTCGTGACCTAAGAGCAATTAACCTATAGAGTTCTTATATTAAGACAGAACAAAATACATATTTTCTAATCTACTTACTCTTAGTCAATAACAGCATAAGCCAGATTGAGATAGCGATAGAGTATCTGCACTGTCTTCAAACGTAGCGCGCCGGCAGTCAGTTTGTTTTCCAACCAGCTGGTGGGCTCAGTGCGTCAAGTGTTTTTAACGAAATATTTAGAAAATATAAAGTGTACAGTGTTTCTTTTTATTTGTCAGTGTGCTAAAATAACTATTGTATGTTTAGCAACCGGCTATCACTAGTCGAATGGGAGTTTTGGATAAAAACAATGTAAAAATATCTTTCCATCGGTAAGTGATTTTCAGCAAATTGATAAATATTTATGTTTTAAACCTATTTGAAGGTTTTATCAAGCGCTTTTTTGTAATTTTATGTTGTAACTGTAACATTTACCCACTTTATGGGGTTGTGGAATATAAAATAATGAAATAATTTTTAAAAAACGTCACAATAATATCACGTTTGGCATTTTGTTTACCACCGTAGTGTTGTAACACATCTAGCGTATATTATCGATTTATGACAAAAAATCTATTTCATATTAACGTTGATTTATTTATTTTGTTTCATAAATCAGATTTATATGTAGTTGTTGTTGCAAATAATAGATGTAAATTTTTTACCGCAGGAAAATAGAACATACCACGTGGTTGTTTTATTTGCACTATGTGTTTTAGTTTTCGTTTGTTGTTTATTAATTTCTCTTTCAGATTATTAATAAATTCATTTTGTTTTAGATTTCCAGAGCTAAATAAAAAATGGGTATAAAACGTGAGACATGAGTTGATTGGACGCCGCCACAATTTGCAATATTGTGTTCACTGCATTTCGAGCCTACTTGTTATCAAGATGGATACTCTAGAAGAATTGTGCAATCTTACGCTTACCTACGTTTTTTTTTGTTCCTGTAGATAATAAATACATTTGATTAAAGAGAGTGAATTTTTATTTTGAAATTTTTTACACATAAGTTACCTACTTTAAATGTGTAACTATGTGAAAATTAAACGGTTGATTAAATGACAGTTCTCATAGATGAGAAACTACTATTGAAATACATACTTAATATACATGCGTTTTCAAAGAAAAACCCGCATAGTTCCCATTCCTGTTGGATTTACGGGATCAAAAGTAATTTTTCCAAATTTCATTTTAATCGGTTTAGTAGTATTCGCGTGAAAGAGTAACAAACATCCATCCTCACAAACTTTCGATTTATTAGTAGGATGTTAGGAAAATGTTTTCATTAAGACTGTCCTTTTATTAACTTGTTAAAATGCTGCATGATTCCTTCATGCTGACTGTGCCTTTCTCCTCACTCCTTTAACTTTATCATCATTTCCTTCTTTATTTTAAATTACATTTCAAGTTTTAAAATTTCTTTTATAATGTACTAACTTTCCGCCCGCGTTTTTAAAGAAAATCCTGCACAGTTCCCGTTCACGTGGGATTTCCGGGATAAAACCTAACCTATGTGTGTATGTACAAAATTTCATTGTAATCGGTTCCGCAGTGAAAGAGTAACATCCCTTCTCACATAATTTCGCATTTATTATATACGTAGGATTAAACAAATAATGTATTCAACTGAAATTAATTATAAGTTTTGTTTTTTTATTATTTATTATTTCACGAAACCGTAAATGCAAAATACATTCACGATTTTATCGATTGAAGCACATCCCATCACTATCACTTTCTATCTATCTAAATACGTACCTATAGTAAAAATGGTGCCATGACTATGTTGAAACGTAGCTTGTTGTCTATAGCTGTCTCATTCTTTCATACGACGTTTTCTTTAGATAGAGAGAAACAAATATATGTAAATTGTATACGCTCGATACAAGTACTCTATAGGTTAATTGCTCTTAGTTCGTGACATTGATAACACTTGACAGTTTGACATTGACAGCTATCAAAAAAAATCAAAACATTACAGGTTACCTCAAAGAGTATAATGTATAATAGGGCATAGAGAGCCCTCTTGAAGCATATGAAGGCCAACCTATTTGACTTTGACTGGCGACAATGAGCCCTCTGGATTTTGGGGTTAGAACTAATTCCATATACCTACATACATATAATAGGTATATTTTTTTTATCACTACTCTTCTATAAATAACGACGCAATTTAATTTGAATAATCATTTCAGGCAAAAATAATATGTGCCTGGAATAAATGCTCACATATTATATTTGCGTCGTTATTGAAATAGGAGAGCGATATTGTTTCAGAGAATACCTACAACTGATTTATTATCATTTATTTTCAACATTTTAGAAATAAGACTAAGATCTAAATGATTACAAAATGGATGGTTTTTAAAGATTTAGGTGATTTAAAAAAAAACTTTTCAGTTGTAATAATTACAAGATAATTAGCTTATATAATTAGTATTTATATTAGTTTCATTATATGAATATAAATACGGAGTCTTTAAAAATGAGATATTTGGAAGTGCTAAATAGGTATAATTCAGTCAAATTTCTTAAAACAAATTGAAGTACTTACTAAGGATAATGAAGAAAACGACAATAAAAGAAATTAGTTCTTTATTTTTTAAATGCTTTCACATATTGTAATATTACATATTTTTAAGTACTTATCTAAAACAAAACTGTCCGTGCACATAATTTTCAGTAAAACGTTTTGAAAGCCTGAACGTAGGGCTCGATTCAACGCACTTTCACCACACTTTCACGAGAACTATAAACTTCACACGATTATCAACAAAATGAACTAATTAAGTAATTTTAACGTAAATAAACTTCACCGTTCACGTATAGTCGCCGCCATTTTATGACAGAATTATCAAATACAAATTACAAAAAAAAAGTTAGTCAATGTTACCAATTAATAAATCATATTTAACACTTTTCATGTAAATTAAATAAGACGTTTTCAGTATTTTATTTAGTTAGACGCACTATTTTTTTATGTAAAATATTTTCCTGAATAATTATAGTTCTAGATAAGATAGGTACTGAATTAAAAATCTGAGATTATTGTTCTAATTCATTTAAACTTTGAATAAAGAAAGGTTTTCATTTGCCTTATTTTACTGCATTGATTTCATATAGGACAACACTGAGAAGCTTTCAGAAGATGTTGCAAGTTTATTAATTTGATACCATATGAAGCGATTGAAATCGCAAAATTATTTATTGGAATTTGAAAAAAAGTAAGACATGCATTCGATCTATTAAAATAAAACAATGTTTAAAGAATAATTTCCATTTATTTAAATATCTTTATTCACTTTGCAAAAACTTCGGAAAGTGCGATGCCATCTTTTGGGGATTTAATATAAACTTATTTAAATAAGTTTTTACTCGCCAAAGTATAGATCGCGTGGCTTTCTTTAATAAATGTCAGTTTGTTCTAAGTGTCCCCCCCCTGGGTTACCTGTTAGGTACAGCTAGGCACGGTAGTATTTATTTACAGCAACACATCGGCATTTTCGCAGACGTTTTTAGAACAATATTTAATTGGCGTATGAACACAAAGTACTAATATAAATAAAACTATAATAGCATACGATGCTAGCAGCTTTTAACAAGAAGCATTTGATAGCTTTTTATTTTACAGTTTTTAGGCCGTATCTTATTTTCGCCAACAACATGTCTTCTGGTATTGTAGATGCCGGTAAGTATCTAAGTGTTAAATATTTGTAGATAATTATTACTGAAAAGCATTCTGTTTACTTAAGTAAATACAAGGAATTTCATTTAAACTCTGCGGGAAAGGAAATCTGAATTTCTTAAAGAAGCCCTTTCAGATACTTCATTTAGCATTAGCAGCTAATTTTATTATTTTAATTGGCATAAATTCTTCAATACATGCTATCAATACCAATATAAATAATAAGATAATCGTTCAATAATACTACCGTCATATTACTATTGTTCTCAAAAAATATGAATAATAAGCATTCTTAAAATAAAGCTGAAAAAATGCATTTACATATTAACAATAAGTATGATCAAACCAAAATTTATAAAAACAATTCAGTATCTTTAGTATGCACCTCTTACCCTGTTTTAATTACATACTAGCTGTCCGCACTGGCTTTGCCCGTGGTACATATAGAATAATAGAAATTTTGATTTGATTTAGAATAATATAAAGCAATTAATAATTATCTTCTGTTCAGATAAATACTCTGTGGCCTATGTCACTGTTCCAAATACTGATGTTGGTAAAACCATTGGTCATGGTCTTGTGAAGAACAAATTAGCTGCATGCGTTAACATTATACCACAAGTGACATCTATTTATGAGTGGAAGAATGAAATTAATGAGGATAGCGAGGTTTGTACTTACCTTTACTTGGACAATATAAATATAAGTGAGATATCAAATCTTGCAGATTCTTTAAGGTAGAATAATTCTAAATGCACTGTCGTTTTTAAATTTGTCTACTCATATCAACTTCTTTCATAGTTAACATGAATGAAAAGTTTTTAATTTGAAGTTATGTATTTAAGGATACAATGGTTAGAAACTGATATGAATTGACAAAATGCAGCTTGATGATCTACAATTATATTTAACGATAGAGACTAGACGAGCTTAGACGAGATATCCTCAATTTAACTCAAATAAAGCTGATTAACAATAACTATGAAGGGTAGTTTTCATAATGTATTTTATTATTAGATACCTTCATATTTCTTAGCATTTATTTGTAGATTTTGAGGATTGGGAAACTAGAGAAATAATTGTTTAACTTTCATAAAATAAATTCTAAAAATGTTGATGATATTCGGAATGTTCTCTTTTGTTTATTTATATGTTTTTTTTATCAAGTCGCTTCGATTTGTATTTTTTGATTTATTTTTATAGTCAAACTTGCGGTCCGCCCCGGCTTCGCCCGTGGTACATATTCACGTTTTCTCTACATAAGAACCATCCTCGAACTTCAAGGAATATTATAAAAAAAGAATTAACGAAATCGGTTATGCCGTTCTCAAGTTATGCGCTTACCATTTTGGGATTCATTTTTATATTATAAGATTTATTATTTTTAAAACCATTCCTCACTTAAAACTATACCAGATTTGTAACTACACATTTAAAATTTCTTTATTACTAATTGAGTTATTTATTTCAGGCACTGTTAATGATAAAAACACGCACATCTCTCGTCGACCAACTTACGGAATTTGTCCGTTCAAACCATCCTTACGAGGTATGTGAAGTAATCTCTTTACCAATCAAAAATGGAAACCCACCCTATCTAAAATGGATCGGAGATACTGTTCCTGATAAACAGTAAAAACTAAAAAGTAATATAATATTTAATGGTATATAAGAAGAAATTTGTTTTCTATTTAAGCTATTTCGTCATTATTTTAAACATAGTTATGTATTAACTAGCTTTCCGCCCGCGGCTTCGCCCGCTTCGTCCAAAACCTAATAAATTATAATTATACTAAAACCTTCCTCTGTAATCAATAAAATTTATATTATAATAACTATTAAAAAAAACCGCATCAAAATCCGGTGCTTAGTTTAAAAGATTTAAGCATACATAGGGATATAGGAACGGAAAAAGCGACTTTGTTTTATTTATTATAATGATGTGTAAGTAGTTTATTTGAATATTATATGTATAGTTAGTACCTTCTTGAGGATTTTTTTATTATTCAAGCTGTTATGTATGTGTAACTATTTTGTTATTATTTAAAACATATTAATGTAAAGTGTGTAGTTGTAAAAATATAACGAATATGTATATTGTAGACAAAAATGCATTTATGTAAAAAATAAGTATTAGTTTCAATAAATTGTGTAATAGTATTCATTGTGTATTTATTTTATATTTCCTTGTAGTATATAAACAAATATCTTATATATTCTATTTATATGATTTAAAAACAGATACAATTGATTAAAATCCATACTAATATTATAAATGCGAAAGTAACTCTGTCTGTCTGTCACTCAATCACGCCTAAACTACTGAACCAATTTGCATGAAATTTGGTATGGAGATATTTTGATACCCGAGAAAGGACATAGGCTACCTTTTATTGCGAAATATGTACCACGGGGCGAACCTCTAGTATAATATAAAAATACGTACTTATTTGTTATTACATAACGTTCATTTTGTTTTATAACTTTGAATCAAGAGCCATTACCTACATAAAATTATAAATAGCATATTCTGTGAAGATACCTATCTTTTATAAATTCACCTTTTGGTAAATATATTTTATAAACTTTAGAATGTTAGTTAAAACACAGGCTGTATTTTAAAAATGCAATACTCATTCTTAACTTCACTAACAATACGCATAGAAACTGAAAAACAAAGCGTGCCGCGTCCTTGTGGAATGTGACGTTCTCAAAATCGTAGCATTTCCTAACCGTCTACGAGTTTCGTAGCACAAAGCGCCGCCGATCCTATAGAGGGCGTAATACTCATTCAACAATGAAACATAGACATCCGTAGCGGCCACAAAGTAAAACCTTCCACTTTATCGCCTCCGTCCGCTTATGGCAACTCAGTTCTCTGACAGGCTTTGATACGCGAAGTCACTTAACCGTTCGGACTGGTGCACGAAGGCGGAGTTCCTTTTCGATCGTGTCATATCGAGATGTTAAATTAAAAACGTATTCGGGGCGGATGAAAATTTGAAATTGATGGTTGTCTATTAGATCGAGAGCTTCTTCCCGGGAAACACTGCATCACCCGAACGCGGTTGGATCCGTTCAAAATAGTGCCGCAGGTGGGAAAAGTGGCATTCAGGGTGTCGCGGGTCGGCAGGGTGGGTCGGAGAAGCGCGAGGATTCCAGAAGAGAAGATAAGAGAGGGTCGCGCTCCGCGGGTCGGCATGAGCGGACGGTAGCAAGCGCGCAGGCGCGGATCGATCCCGCGGCATCGAACGGCGCGGCGCCCACTCGGCACTCGGCCTCGCTCGACGACCAGTCGCGCGCGGGCTGACGTGCGAGCGCGCGCGTCTCTGCACGTGCATGGCGCATTCGCCTGGATGCCTCGCGCCCTCGGGGAATGGCTTCGTCCGAGGAAGAGGCGACAACCGCGCCGAGCCCTGAAGATGACTGCCTCAGTGTCCGAAAATGGTGGTGCTTCCTACTGTCGTCTATCTTCACGTTCCTCGCGGGCCTGCTGGTGGTGCTGCTATGTCGCGCGTGCGCGTTCGTCTGCTGCCGCCGGGAGCCCGAGCTGTCTCCGAACGACCCCAAGCAGAAGGAGCAGAAGGCGGCGCGCCAGGGCAAACAGGAGTTCGAAGGCACCTTCATGACCGAGGCCAAGGATTGGGCCGGCGAACTCATCTCCGGTCAGACCACCACTGGACGTATACTGGTAAGTTTCCATGTTTCATCTAAATATTTTTAACGCACACTCAAACTTTTCTCTAATAAATTATCACTTCCCCACGTTACGATACCTACAGCGAATTTACTTTTTATTTTCACAACCTACGGCCTACCTGAAAACTATTTTACATACTTACTCATATTATTTTACATTTATTCAGTGCACTTTCTAAGATAAAATTATAAAGTAAAACAAAGCACATCCTATCGCAGAAGCGTTCAATCAAAACATTATCATTGTGCCTATCTACCCTCTTACCAGTTAATTGTAAAAGCTATTAGGATAACGAAAAGATAAGTAATATTTTTGTTTTTGGTAATCATCACTTCTGTGTTAAATGCCGCATATTCTCACTTTTTAAAGTAGCCTTACCCGTAAGGTTTTATAATACATTCTTATTCATTTAAATATCTAGATTATAATCTCACAAAAACCTACAATATAGTCACTAAAATAAATGCAACTTTTGCTTCGTTTATTTGCTCACATATTTCGACCAATAACTTATGCATGTAGAATAGTTCCAACGCACACATTTGCAACATTGCATGTTAAGAGTTTCTAGCTTGAAACTCCAGAGGGAATGTATCTATGTTTGTCTCTATGACGTCATCGTTTAATAGGGACGCAAGCGCGATTTCTTATGTATATTATATATACGAATTTAGCATAATTTTATATTAAAGAATATTCATGTGTATTATTTTGTACAGGAATGTAGGTACTTCTCATTTCAAGTAATAGGTAGGCAACTGATAATCTTTATAAATTAAAATTTAATGAGCATTGCATTACAATTGAATAATCATTGGATAGATAGATAGTTAATGTAAACGATCAAACATAACATGAAATATAAAAAAAAATCTAATCAAAGTTAATAACCATCCCAAAGAAACATTTTTATATATATTTCCATAATATTACCTTGAGAACATTATGAGTAGTTTATATTATAATCGATGCAGTACGATGCATCTTTTGCCGAATTATAATAAATTGATAACCAGTTTGGAACATTGAACTTGACTTTGAAATCGAATAATAAAACACGTAGGTAACATAGACAAGGATTCGTTTTTTGTAAACACAATGAATATGTATTTTTTACTATACAACGTATTATCAAAACATACCTGATTTATGAAAAGCATTATATAATATTCATATTGTATACCTAAGAATTAAGCACACAATAAAGTCATAGAATCGTATATTTCATGTAAGCATTTACTTAGAGCTGCTGGTATGTAATAACCTTAAACAAAAGAATACCACGGCCATAAACGTCCAATAACCTAATCGAATAAATTGCCTTTCCTCGCTTTCCATCGAACATTAACTAATAAGAATTCCTTAGCTATAAGCACGTGACGCGCAATGGACCCTGACCTGATTCTGTTATCGATGCCTCCTAGTTCAAGTATGTTTCATTTCGCTTTCTACCTTTCATTGCGTAGGTTGTATAGGGCTTCCTGTAGCTCTTGAACTACAACTTATCTACGTCACTCGCCAATACTGAACGAGTCTGCGTATGGAAACTGTTTACTGCCAAGTTATATGTACGTCAGCAAGCTACATGCTTGAATGTGAGACATAATAAAGGACGACATGATGTGACTCCAGATTAGATAAAACCCATTATCTTCTAAGATCGTAAACATTAAATGTACACGTATGTCTAAATCGATCTGGCATAAAATATAGGTCAACTTTTTCATGCTACACAAATTTCATTCAGAGAAAAATAATTAAAAATAGAGGCATACATTTCAGTAATTCAGCCACAAGTCACATAAAGTGTGAAGTGTTTGTGTGCTGAACAAATAGATTGCATTTTGGTTCCGTAATTGATTGATTTTATAATTGAGCAAGGTGTTTACAAACTAGAAGATTCAATTTGAGAGAATATAAGTTATGGTTATATTTCTTTTAAAATGATTGTTCATTCATTTTATGATCGTAATGATTTGTTGAGTAATATTAACAAGTAATAAAAAAGCTGTTATAATAAGAACTCGCTAATCATGCACACATACATATGTATATTAATTAGATTCTAAAATTGTTTACAACTCTTAAAACTGTAAAAGAATGCCAAGCGCATACCTTTTAACCATTACCCGTTTTAGATTGAGGTCACATAGTCAAAAGGCAATGCGAAATTGATTTGATAGGTCTAATTTTGGTTGCCCCAGACAACCCTCTAGAACGTTCGAATCTAAACCTGTCCCGGAATTGGGGATAAATGTTAACTGTATTCGGATTCAAGAGTGACCTTTGAAAAGAGGTCTGATATTTCTGCTCACCCGTCAGGTAAAATTATTTATATAGACGCCGAAATAGTCTACCCTCTGCAGACTCTCAGCCAACCTTTAGCTTTGGGAATACATTTATTTATAAAAGCATATACCTACATTATACGTGATTAATTCTGAAGAGCAATAAATTAAATGACGGCCATAAACGCACTTTTGAGACGTTAATTGCGTAGATCTTATTGCTATGTGTACATAAATTTCTACGTTTTGATAATGAACAATTTTTCTGAAATATAAATGAATGCACTTCTTTCATCTTACATCATTAGTTACTTTCTTGTAAAGGTATATAAACGTAAGCTTACATAAACAAGCGACTAAAATAAACGCACTTTACCTTCCATTTCGTGAATTGGTAAATTATTTTTATTACCGGAAGTACCTATAGAAATTTAAACCGAATCTCATTAACAAAGTAAACAATGTTTAAAATACGATACAGCTTTCAACATGCACTTCAAATTATAATTTTTTCTCAAAATATTTTTTTCCAAAATATTTCTACAAATAATATTAATTATTAACATAAATCTCGATTGTTATTTGAACATACGAAAATAAAGAAATAAGAATTTGTGTATGAGCATAGTTTTCTCAGAATTTAATATTTTAATAAGCTTTGTTTATTGCCGCTGCCCACGTTCCTTTTACATTTACTCAAAGAAAACAATGCTTTGAATTTTTATACCTACATGACTTTAGCACGAAAGCGGACAAATCCATCGATTAAGTCCCTACTTTCAAGTGGTTGTTTCTTTATAAACAAGAAAATGCTATATTTAACCGGAAAGTAACAGATGTAAAAAAGTAATAATTTTGATTAATCGATCGATGTCGTATTTTTGTATTGTGAGACCTTCTTGCAACGAAACATTTTCCAATATAATCATAATTTAACGTCTTCATCATTAATGAAAGAAAAAAAAAGTAATGCTCTACAAAATATGGAAAAAATGTATCAAGGATTTAAAAAAATGATTTATCGTGAAAGAGTAGCCATTACGACCTAGTTAAACATGAGTATTAGGTATATTGTTCATCCTAGATCGTTTGGCTAGGAAACCTTATCGCTTGCCAAATCTCTATGAAATCACTTCCTGATATACGGTAATGTTGTTTGTTCGAAAATCTATACACCCATTAGATTCAGTAAATACATTCATTTATGTAACAAACTAAAAATTAATTTAAAAAATACCTAATTTAAAAAAAATGTGATTCTGATGTAAATCTGAAATAAAAAAACATTTTTTGAAGAAACAACACGACTGAATCTACAAAAGTTTCAGGATTTTCCTAAAATAAGTTTTCATAGCTCCCCACGGTCAACCTTAAAAAAATTCTACTAGGGAATTATAACCTGTGACACGATAAAAATGAAGTTTATTTTTCTATGAACACTAGTCTGTCTAGTTTAAGTTCTGAAAACACGGGACGGGCATTCATCCTTTGCATGAGTAAAGTTTGCTAAAGATCAGAAAGTAGACCACGCCGGACGCCGGTAAAAGCCTACCCAGTATAAATGGAATTGCGCATGGCTTTTTGTAGAACTGTCCTTCTTAACTCCCACTTAGGTGGGTTTATCTCGGCTAAATGTTTTTGTTAGACTGGGAATTATAGTAGTTATGTAAAGCGGATTTTTATATTATTTATGAATGAGCTGTACTAAATGAGGCTTTTATGGTAGATGTGCTTTTAAAAACAATAACTCGGTTAAAATACGTATTTGAATCTAAATACAGCCTGTATTTTATTTGAAAAATATTGCGGAAATTAATGTGTGTACCCAACTTAATGGGTATCATAACAAGAAGTAGGTTTAGATCCAAAGTAATATGATCGTAAACCAAGTGGGGTATCTCGAAGTGATAGTTCCAAACATTCGAAGGACAAATGCCGGTGCGTGCCAGCCATTACGCAGGATTAAGTAGGTCGAATATCTAGTAAAATAAAAACGCCGTATTGACACTTTGAGATTGCCAAATGTGGGCATAAAGAATAGAGTAAACCTTTTTTGACAAAAATGCAAGACAAGCTTGAAGCGCCCCCTAATCCCTGTAAATAGGTCAATGGGCGGAGTCCTATCGATTGCCAGCACTTGTGCGGTTCACAGGAGTTGCGCTACTATATAAGAAATACAATCGTACAAAGGGGTTAAGGCTCGATTAATCGTTTTCACTGCAATCGCTTTTCCAAATCTGGAGCTGTTATATTGTCGCTCAAAGACTAAACATTGCAATGCCAGACTTGCGACTCCTATTTTTTAATCTGAAATTCCGATGCTGTAAATTTTTAATCAAGAAATGTTTTTTCTGGTCGGTTCTGTGCTCTAACTAATTGAACAGCAGTTTTATCTATACAAAAAAACCGTATATCCAAACCAAACTATAAAATATCAATAACTTGAAAAATAAATTGTGTATGAATGATTCAATCAGAAATATACAATTTTTACCTTTCTCTTATGAAATAAAATTCAGCGATACGAATAAAAATACATAGCATTTGCTATTTTTATAACTAATAGATTCACTTAATTACTGAGCGAGCTTTGAATTATCACTTCACACCATATTTTTCATTAGTCGGACGTGACACTCCCTTTAATGCAACTGTTTATTATTAGACAAAGCTAATATTTTCAGTTTACATAATAGAAAACAGACAAGCACGTGATGTATTTATTGTCTTATATCATAAAAAAAACAATTTAATATCGGAACTCGAGAACAAGTTTAACATCCTGCGGTAAATTATTTCTAGACTGCGGCCAATGCCTAGATCTAATATGTTTCAAAATTTACGCGCAACAACCGCTGTCTTGTGTTAGTTATAGCCAATTTAAATTAAGAGTTAAAATTTATTTCTGTTTATTAGGTCGCAGAAGGCTATTTTGAGAGCGATCGATTGAAAAAAAGTACAAAAAACGTGTAGCGTTCTGTCACAACGTTATTAAATATTTAACAGGCAAAGTTTGTGGCGTGTAATTCGGATCGATTCCCTTTTGGTGGAGAGAGATGTCAACATTTTTGCTAGGACTGTTTATTTTTAACCGACTTCAAAAAAAACGAGGAGGTTATCAATTCGGCCGGTATAATTTTTTTTTTTTTTTATGTATGTACGCCGATTACTCCGAGGTTTCTGAACCTATTTACATGATTCTTGTTTTGTTCGATGCGGGATGCCGGATGGTGTCGAATAAAAAGGTTTGAAGTCGGTGCCAAACACTAAGCACTCAGTATTATGCCCGTGCACCGAAATCAAACCTTTATAGTAAATAGCACATCTAAATAATATGTAGTAATTAATAATATCAAATCTATTTTATTTTTTACTTCTGCGTTTTTGAAGTCGGTTGTTTTTAACGCAGTTTTTATCCTCTAAGAAACAATCACAGGAAACAATTCTGAAGAGTCATGTCACTAGTGTAAACTAAGTCTTTGTGAAGCTGGGCCTTCACAAAGACATTTTTAGATCTTTTCATAAATTGTAGGTACATGAACTTAATTAAAATGTTTTAAAATAATATTGTGGCATCTTTATAGTCAGTACCTATATGCTATGCAATGATACCAAAAATACAACCCTCCACATTATTTTAATTATAAACTATACTAAAATAATGTATTTATATGAATAACTTGTATAACGTCATTCATACAATTTAACAAGTACCACAAAATGTACTATAGTTATTCATAATTGAAAATGAAAACCACTTAGAAATGTACTGTAATAAAACTCGGTTTAAATAAGCCATCTTGTGGGCATAATAAAGAAGCTTGCTGCACTGAAAAGTTCACGTGACATGTTTTATAATTCAAAGAACCTGAAAATTAAGTTCGTTTTGGGAGCATACAAAAATTAAAGGCAGCCCACGTAAACATTCGAGCACGTCACACGAAAATGTCGAGGTGTACTTGAATACTAATTGTACGCAAACCCAGCTGAAACTTACTGTTTTAGGAAGAATAATAGTTACCTTCATTAGTGACCTGAAACAAATTTCATATTCTTACGGGCTTGAGCGTTATTTTACGTGGTGTTTTGATTCAAAATAAATTTATGGTGGGTGTGTCATGACGGTGATTTTATTAGAGAGAAGCTTCCTTTCAAAGATAAATTTTTAAAAACAACTGCTTATAAATCTACTTATAAAAATGTATACGAATAAAACATCGGGTAAACTTCAGAATGTCATCTCGTTATAAAAAATTTACACTGAGTCTGTATTCACAGGCAGATTGGAATATCTTCTTTCGTTCTTTATTATCTAATTTAAAAATTTCTCAAAATTCTATTTTAAATCTATCTACTACAAATATCTTTTGAAATTCCTTAATTAAATAAATTATTATATGATGGGCTTGCTTTCAACACATTTCATTAATTGACCCAACCTAGTCACGGTATGTTCAATAAAAATTAATATTCATTTTCATATTTCTCGAACCAAATAAGCCTTTAAAAATAATATATACATAAACAATTTTTATTTATTTCGTGTATATGTAAATTTAATACGCAGTTTAAAGTAGATAATGACGTACCTAATTAAAATTTTACATAAGGCATGATTTGGGGCTGATTTAATTGTTAGATACGATAAATAGATATTAGATAATATTATCAATTTCTTTCTTTTGTTGCAATAATATGATTAATTTCCAAATTGATCCCTTTGCTTATTGTCAAAAACAAAGTGGTCTTTGGAAAGAACTAGCTTTACGGGAAACAAATTGCCATTTTCATATACATCCTAGATGAAAATGAACGAGAAATCGGCATCGCTTTTTTCCGCATTAGCAGCGTCATCCTGTCAGAATCAGATGACAGGGGATGTTTGACTTGCGCTTTCTGCGTATACTTTTCCTGTCATCGATTTAACAATGTGAGATAGATGTATGACGAGACTTGAGACTTCCTACTGAGTTCCGATACCACGGTACGAGAGCTTACGACGTCACGCTTGTACGTTTGGTACGTTTGGCATACTACACTTTTACATTGGCTCGAAGCCATGTCAGCTGTCCCCGTGCGTCCACTTACAATAATTTTATGCGTATTATTTATAAAATGTTTGTTTTGAAATATAATAATCACTAGATGATGCACGTGACACTTGCTCCCACGATGGTAAAAGCTATTTTAAGTGCGTTTTAATTTTACAAACATGAGCAATAGTGGTATTTACTATAATTAACCTTGTGAGTGTTGTACATTAAGATCTAATTTAAATATAGGTATCTTTAGGTCGTTTCCCTTTTAGGAAAATTGCACATCTATCAATAGTTACGTGTATGTAGTTTTATAAAAATTTTTAGTATAAATCTTTACTTTCTAGCCTTATCACGTTTATGTAAGTAAATTATCCTATCTAACTTCTATGCTTACCAGAAGCATACAATAAATAAACGGAAATGTCAGCACACCAAAGTAACTAGTAGATCTATCTGTAGACTCCAGCTCTAAAATTACATTTTTATGAGGCGTTTGACATTCGACCTTTTAACTTATAGCCATAGATTACCTAACTTGGCACCGGTATAAGAATCACACTCAGCCACTATTATCAATGGATTACAAAAGCATTCATCGCAAAAATGGGTCAATATACAAATGTAAGTAGGTCACATTTGTAGAAAGCCTGCGCTAAGTTGATCCGAAGCACTTATATGTACACAACAGATAATGTTCAATCTGTTTAAATGGTATATTTATTCTTTGTTTTTCTTTCATTATATTTGAGTGCCTGTGTGCTCAGCTAATATGATTGAATGTAGGCCTTCCAGCATTAGGTACATGTTTATTGTTTCTCGAATGACCCAAAAGAGTCTTGTTATACAAGTTCTTTTTGTACCACGTATTCTTTTATTATTTTTAGGCTATTTTGGCTACGTGTATAAGGAAAGGTTAATTTTAATTGCTAGTCGAAATCAACGAACAATATTGAATTTGCGATTATTAAATAAAGGTTCAATCACCAACAAGCTTATTGTTTATTTCAAAATTACTGATCATATTTTTGCAGTCACGGTATAGGTTGTTTATTATTTTCTAAAGTAAAACTAATGTATTATATTTAAATCATTATAATTTCTTATGAAATTGAATATAAAATCTACGTACCAACTACCAAGCCTCCTTTATAAACTTGATTCAGTTTAATAGAAGTAACTATAAATATATATGTGTAGTTCTGCAGTTTTTGGATCACTAAGCAAATAAGTTTTTGTAGTTAGACAAATCGGTAAAGGTTTTCCTTTAAAGTAAAAAATCCAAAAAAGACTCTAGAAACTTGGTTTTTTTACCAGATACTAAACTTCGCCAAAAAACATACCCTTAAATTTTGGTTATTTCTTGATACATACCTAATTAAATAAAGTAAATGGGATTTAGATAGTATAAAAAGTGTATTATTCTTTATAATAGTAATAAAATTTAGATTATCCAGTAATCAAATAATATCATACCCTAAATAGCTTCAAATATATCTTGCACTGCAACTGCCTCGTAATATCTTACACAAATAGAATCGACAAAATTAGACAATAATCTAAATCGCTTCTATAATAGGTATAATGATCATTTTCATGAAATGTTCTTATGAATGGTAGTAAATGTTAAAAATATGTAAAAATATGACGTTTCAAAAGTGCTTCTCGAAGAAGTCTAATTGAATAAATAAATGTTTGGGTTTGAAAAACATCTTGATAAGTGTGTATTATTAAATTTCATAAAATGTACCTATATTATTTATAACGTTCAGAACCCCATACGTTAATACAAAACACACTTGGCCGGTTATCTAGTCTGGGTGAGTATGGATGACGAAGCCTAATCAATCATTCAAACGATAGGTTGGGCGTAAAAGCCATTTGCGTGTTTTTCTTTCGCAAGCACTAACCACTATTGATTTTGAATGGAAATCAAAGCAGTTTTTATATCATGTTATTCCTTTTTAATATCTCTTGGGTTAGGAAAAGTGGAAAATGGGCATTTTATTAAATAACTCAATAGAATGTAACATTTTTTTAGATTTTAGTTAAGGCACAGATTGGTTAAGGTACGGTAAAATGGTAGTTATGATATTATTATGATTTTTTCATGGCTCGACTTAACATTTAAATTTTATTTATTTAATTTTGTCGTAAGGGACTTCGTCGATTTTTATACTCTTGAGAATATGGATAAGTATTAAGATTATAGTGCACTGTTTTTTAAATAAAGAAAGCATAGCATTAAGAATAATAATATTATGTTATAACTCATGCACGCTACAAAAAAAAATCAAGTTACGATAAAATTTCAGCACTTGAATAACAGCTAAGTAAATGCAGGTTATTGACCGGACAGAAGAAAACGCTTCGCCAAAAAACTATTCTTGTAAAATGGAACAAGTCTTAGGGGAACCATTTTATTTCTCAGAAAATTCTCTGAACATTTTAAGAGGCGTGGTCTTAATAATGGAAAGCTTTGTGCAATTATACTCGGAGAGTGAGAGTGGCTATTTCGTATATTTTCTTGGTATTTTTATTCATAATGTTTACAGTTTAAAACGTTGTCAATGAAACAATTTAAATGAATTAGCTGAACGACGTACTTTTTAACGTGTTATTTTAAAATTATAGGTACGAAGTATTTTCAATAGATATTTACGTAATGTAGATTCTTTAAAGGGATTTCAGTAAGTTGATTAATAGGTGTATTTAGTTTACAACTTAGGTAATATTCGAGATGAAACTGATCGTTTATAATGATGTGAAAGTAAATAAGCAAACTATTTCGCAAATGGGTACTATAAGTCAAAAACCAAGTAATTTATGAAATAAGTATCTTTTTTTTAAATATAAACTTGATTGAAACAATTCGCTAGTTGTTGTGAAAACCGGCTACCAAATAAATTTCATTATTGTTTCTTGCAAATAAAATATAAGTTAATTAACTTAAATTTTATATTGCGAGCTTTTCGCTACGGGAAATATTGAATGCACCAAACACTTAAAAATATGAAATACTCGTTCGCGATTAATTTAAATTCAATGCAAAACTTGAGCTATTTCAGTAAAAATATAATTACACTGTTCAATTTGCAGAAGGATCCTCAAAATTGAAAGAAGTAGATATAGCCGCCAAAATAAAATATTTTATCTATATTTTTTACTGTTTTTGGTGTTTTCATTGAAATCATTGCTATAGTGAGTTAAAATGAAAAAATCCGTTCCATTTAAATTATAGAATATAAACCTTTCAGTTCGTTACGTAAATAATATACCACAAATAATACAGATGATATTTAATATACAAAATAAGCATTGTATGCAATACAATTGATATTAACGACCATAACAGCTTACCTTGTGAAGTTTAGTGTCAATTAGCTGGCTTTAAAATTACCTATATCCCATTTTATTGACCATCAAGTGAAATGAAGTGGCAGAACTGTACAGATAAAGCCTGCATGTGGCAACTGGGAGCATATATTTATTTTACAGGCCGTCACCGAAATGCAGCCCGCATTACTGTGAAATAATTGCCTATATATTACGAAACGTAACTTCATTTTGAAGGCTTGCAACCTTTTACGGTGTCAAAGGATTTTGAACGCATTCCCATACAATCTGGACACTATTGGCCTGGATTCACTGAAAGCTTTTGAAGGATCCTTATTCTGCATGCGAGTGGAGCAAAATTTTGAGCGGAAAGTGGAACTTTTTTAAGTGTAGGTTGCAATGCAATTTCAGTGTCAATTTCAATTGGAAACATTCTGAAGTGGATGTGTTCCAAACTTGTAATACACTCATTTGCTTTACATTATTAAATTAATAAGTAATTAATGGATATGTATTTTCGTTGCAAACGTGTACTCTGAATTTTTATCGTGTGATATTCTTTAAAAAGCTTTGCATAATTATCCAAAAAACTAATCAAGAATTAGTCAATTTGTAGCCGATTTCTTCTTTAATTGGTTTTAAATGTTTAATTATCAAAAGATAATTTTTCTTATTCTGTGACTCGTAATAGCAATACCTGTTCAGTCTTCTTAGAATCGATAAATTACAATTTTTTTCCAACGGTGTGGGTTCACCTTCAAACTACTCGTAGTTATTAGAATTGGATATTGAATAAGAAGCATTTAGAAAACGTTTTCCTTAAGCTTTATTGCCATTCAAAATACAGATTTGACAATATATAAGCCAATTATTTGGAAGAAACTAATGTTAATTTTTTAAGACTTGGTTAGTGTTGTATCAGTATGGCTGCCGCTGACGGGGTCGCGGATGAATTCTACACTCAACACGCATGGGCCCGTCATTAAAGCGGCTGGACGGACCATAATATAAGAGGAGGAGGAATTCGACATAACCCACGGCCCCTTCCCTGGAGGAGATACTCATGCTATATTTACCCAAAAAAAAAAAGGTTGTTGGTGTATTTTTCCGATGTTGTTTAAAATTGAATGTCAGCTCTAGCAGGCAAATAAAATTTGGCCTAGCACCTTGACCCAATGAAGATTTCTTACGTACATTGTCACGCTATAAAATGTCTGTTGCCCGTTTTCAAGACAAACTCTGGCCATTAAAACCTGAACGAATAATTATTTATTAATACAAGTTTGAGTTGAAACTGCGCTGTGTCCACAGTACATGAGTGTGCTATAAATACATGCGCTATATTTACCACGGCCATGTCACATCTCGCGACATCGCCTATCGGTGTTGATATATTCGACTTTATGGACTACCGGGAAGCATCACTCTATGTGGTATGCGTTTTGGTATTTAAATTACTAATGATGATCGACTTAAAGGTGGTCTAATTAAACTGTTATATAAACTCGTTTGAATATAATATAGTATAAACTCGTGCCATCCATTCATTTTATTCATATAAACAAGGTTGCTCTGTAAACAAGCATTTCCTTTCATCAAACAAACAAAATAAATTGTACAAAATTCTCGCAAAGCATCGGTCAAAAAATTTAAAGCCAGATTAATTGTAACACTTCAAACGCTTAACCAGAATAAATATTTCTATACCACGCTATACTATGAGAGTACGTTATTCAATAGAAGCGCCAAACCAAAACATTTTTCCGCCACTGGACGCAAATGAACTTTTATTTATTTAAATATAACACAGCAACTGCATACAAATACAGTCCGAAAATATTATACAAATTTTATCTCCAGCTTTTGTGAAGCCGTCGATTGTGTCGCATTTCAACGTGGGATTTTTGTAAATTGTTTTCACACAATATTGTGTAATTCTGTTATCTTTTTGACGTAAACAAAAGGTGGTTTATTTTCATGCTTGCCATTTACCTGTGAAATTGAAACTTGTAATATTAATATTGGTCATTGATATCGGTATGAAGAATTTACAACAATAATGGTAACAACATTCATCAACTCATAGCGAAAATGTCTGAATTGATCTTTCTGGTTCAATCAGCAAAAAGCAATCGTTTGATAAATGGATCGTCTAGTGCCCGGAAAAGAAACTAACTTTGTAACAGATAGTTACTACATTATAAATCATCACTAAGTAGAAAAGTTTCGCTCGCAACATTGGGAAAACTTTGATATTGATAGCATAGTTTATAAAGAAATGTCTCACCGGTATAGGTGGTATAGTGAAGCATGTTCCAATATTGAGTAGGTACCTATTTCTCCAGATGATTTGTAATTTGCAAGCTACTCTTATAAATAAATATATAAATGTATAAAATTTGGCTTTCATACTTTTAGCTTTTAAGAACACAAAATGTTGTCCGAGTTTTTTAATCAAATTGCATACCTACATCATTCAAGAATGCTTCCAGAGATGTTAAAACTTCGGTGATGTCAGGACCAATAGGTTTGAGTGGAATTATTTCGAAGCAATAAAATATCTCATAAAGAATAAACTTTATCAGCTAATTAAGAAAATTAGGTATGCGACGTTAAATAGGAACGGTTTGGCATTGCCTTATTTTGCAGGCCATTTAATGTAGACACTTGGAAATAGAGCCTTAATCGATGTGCTGAGCGTCACTTGGATTCTTTCCAAATAATTTCACACTGAATTCTGTCGAAAAGAGCAACTATGAATAAAGCGCTTATACTGTGACGATCGCAAATTTCATAAGAGAATTTCTACAATATGCATGAATTGTAAAATAATTAAAATGTATCTTATCGTCAGAAAGTTTTAGAAGCAGAGTGGAAGGAACCACGCATTAAAAGACATAAAAACTAACTGACCCATGCTTGATCTTGAGCACGTCTTTTTGTAGGTATAATACCTAGTTAGGTAAAAATATTAGCATTAGCGAGTATAGTTTTAAATGTATTGTAAATTGTATACCTTGATAGAAAAGTATATGAACGTTGCACTTCAATTATATTATAGGCACATAAATAATCAATCGCGAACAAGGGAGTGGCTAACGATAATTTGTGCGATAAATTCACCAACCAAACTGCCAACTATTTTATTGTTAACCGCGGGAACCGGCTTATTTCATTTTATGCGTATTAAATTCATTCATTCCTCTTTACTGACTAATAACTGAATGATACAAAAATAATTCACTGCTTATGATAATGGTTTAAGAAATAAAGCTTTCTGGTGTAGATCAAAAGAGCTATAAATTATTTGTTATTCATATAGGTATAGATTCATTATAAATGCTTTAAAATTTTGAACAGAGATAAAAAAGTTATCCTTTAGCTTCAAATCCACTCAAAAACTTAATTAGATTATGGCAAGATGCAGAAATTCTGACCTTTTTGAATAAAACGCCGCATATCTGATAACTAAGTATAATGTTAATTTAGTAGAAAAATCCAATAAAACCAAATACATTCAAGAAAGAATTCAACTGGAACATTTAAATTTAATTTTTAATCTGACGCTAACATTTTTGACTTTAGAGTGAGTACATGACGTACCTACCTAAGATGCAATAACGGAGGAGTAAACGCTGAACGCTTCACAAATAGGGCATGTAAATCAAGTTTCGTATAGAAAATACTTATTCCATTTATCAGAATGATGGCTCTCCTTACCATCACTTGAGAAGCTGATCACTAGAATAATACCTATTGAGATATTAAGAGGAAAAGGAATGATCGTACGCTTTTGTTTTCCTGTAACTGTTTCTATTGGGTCAAATCCACTATTCTTCTGACTACAATGTCTAAACGAATTTTCCAGGAATTTCACTTTCTACACTAGCTATACTTTCTTCGGCAAAAATTACATCTAACTAAAGAAGTACTGTATCTAATCCGTTTCTGTAACTTATGTAGCCAATTACAAAGATAAATAAATAGACACTTTGATCATGAACAACTCTTATCTTCCAAGTTGCCAATACAAATACTGTAACTGTCAGTAAATATTAACTTTCTTGATTGTTCAGTTAAATATTGTGAATTCTAATTTGAGTTCAACTTTGAATCGTCTGAATGAAGCCAAGATTATGTTAATGTATGACGAGTGCGAGTTTAATGCTCTGAGTGCGAGTGTCATTCTTTCCTTTATTTGAGTTTACCTACTTTTCTCACTTTAATTTTTAATTTGATCTATTTTATTCCCGCGAGATGTTTACAATCCCCTGGCCTGGAATTTCTTATTAAGAAAATACAGTCTTTTTATTCCATTCCATTTGTAAAACATATTATATTATCATTTGAAAGCATGCAATCGTATTACAATCAAATTTTATTAGTGCTTATTATTCAGTGTGCCAACTAATACAATCTTATAGAACTATAACTATAATTGGAGTAATACTTTATTCATAGAAAATAAATGTGATTTTTATAAAACTATTTTGTACCTACTATAATTCTCTATTATCAACTGTCGATTTATCTCACGGAAGAGTTGAAACTATCTACTAGTAAGTAGTAGGTAACTCTAAACTTTCTGGCAATCATTTATCACTTCAGTGAAATTCTTTTCCTCTATACCACACTATATATATAAATTAAACATCAAAAGACCACTAATGGGTAGATATTTTCATTGATTCTCTCTAAAGAGCCGTAAAGATGTAACGTTTGATCTTTCATGCGAAAAGACAATTTTACATTCAACGATATCAAAACGACACGACAGCGACACGATGTAGCATAGGAAGTCGCGTGGTATGCGGACGTTTCAGAGCATTACCACAGCATTACGGTTTTATAGATTTGTACAGCTTGCTTATGCCGCTTTAAATGCAATGCCCTATTATTCTTTTTATAGTATGCAGCTTTTCTTCGCGATGTTTATTTCGTTTAAGTTACAACTTACAACAGATTTTTATACAAATGAAGCAATCGTGGTGCAGGCATTGGACTATTTTCTCAAGTACCTAACTACCTACTTTTACTTGATGTAACTTTTGTATGCTGGAGAAATAACAAATTAGACTTTACTTTTCTGATGTAAGCATGATCTTTATGACCTACCTGAATGGCACAAATATTTTATTTACTTCTTCGTTACATTTTTATTTGGTCTAACACCAACCAAAAATAACATCAATTTTTGACTAAAATCAATGTGCATGACGTTTAGCTACGCTTTAATTTACCAAATTATAAAATTTCATCAACAAAGTTTATGATATTTTCAATTTCCAATTCATCAATCTCCAATTTCCAAATGATTCTTATCAAATTGCTATCCAATTTCACAATATCTGCAGCATTATGGCTGTAACATTAATTTCCCGCGTTACAAACTATTCAACTTGTGTCATTTCACTCGCACCTAATGCAGGTCGATATATATCAGACTTTTCTATTTATTGCTATACACTATACAGGTTGCTGCAACATATTGATTAACTATATTTCCGACCGTGGCTTCGCCCGCGTTTTCAAAGAAAAACCCGCATAGTTCCCGTTCCTGTGGGATTTCCGAATAAAAAGTAACTTATGTCTTATTCTGGGTTTTCAGCTAACTACATACCAAATTTCATTGTAATCGGTTCAGTATAGTATTTGCGTGAAAGAGTAACAAACATCCATACATCCATCCTTACAAACTTTCGCATTTAAAATATTTGTAGGATGACATGTGTCTAGGTGTCGTTGTATGGAAGCTTCCGACTTCATCATTAGCCTGTTTCATCATCAACCTATATCCATAGGGAGTGAGATACGAGTTTTTTAGGTCATAACATATTGTACTGTTTATCCCGTGGGGCTTTACAGTAGCATGTCCTTATTTAAAACATCTGCTCTAGGATTTTATTTCTGCCTCATGTATTTTTATAAATTGCGCTGGGGCTTATGATGTTTTTCGTAACAATAATCAGAATCTTCTACGTAGAAAACGCTTCCAAAAGTGCTTCTAGATAAAGTCTAATTGATTAAAAAAAAGTTTTAGTTTCGGTTTGAATAGTGCTAAAGGATGAAAGCATCAATAGATATATTAATAGATAAATAGCGACCATGATGTCATAAATTACGAATATGTTTGCACTCAGAAATATGAGTAATTGAATTCCAAATGCGAATTATGCAAATTTGAAACGTGAAACGCAAGCAGAGTAATCGCTTACGCTATCGGAATAATTATTGGGGATTTTTAATCTCTCGTAGAAGATGAATGTCCTATCCTACTAATATTATACACGCGAAAGTTTGTAAGAATGGTAACATAAGAAATTTGATACATTATAGACTTGATGAACACATAGGCTACTTTTTATCCGTGTAAGTAGGTACCTACCATGCTAGTAAAGCCGCGGGCTAAAACTAGAAGAATGTATAGTGGCGTCTTCTGACTTCTCTTTGAAAGTATATGGAATTTGTCTACAAGTACTTATGCGGTCAAGTATGGGCGATAAATCTATCATTTATAGCCAACAAACCGAAATCATTAGTATTTATACGATTCAATCGCTATCCCGGTCCGTAAAAAAGTTATAAAACTCCACGAACGCGAATGGAATTGTGTTATTTATGGGAAAAGTTGGATGTGTAGTGCCAGTAAAACGTACTCGTTTATTGCTAAATTTTCTAAATTTCCTATTTTGTTATCTAGGGATTGTTTTAAGCGATAAAACCCTATTTTGAGATTACAATTACTATTGTATTTCAAATCTGTTCCTATTCTTAATTCTATTCTCTCGCTGTGTATATCAAAATCACATTTGGAAATACTAAAATTGAATTATGGTCACGTAGTTTTGCTCCTATAAAGTAGACGAATACCAACTACGGCTAAAATTGATAAGTTCAATGTCAAGGCATGAGTAAGCACAGTCATATTCGATCTGCATTTGGGTAGCCATTGCGTACTGTAGACATGTCACATGGTACAATTTTTATTTAGTTTACAATTTTTTCGCGTTCAACATGTTCTAATATAAGATGTACGGTCTACTTAGTATTTATTAATCGTAAAATTTATTAAAGAAATTCAGATCCATTCAAATATTATAAATTTGATTAAGTTTGAGTTTGAGTTTGAGTTTTAAAGAAGATTTTGTTTGTTTGGTTGATCTCTATGGATATACGGGAACAGCATGGATTCGATTTGAAAAATTATTTCAGTGTTAGATAGTCCGTTTATCGAGGAAGATTATAAGGCTATATTACATCGTCGCACGCAAAGTCCAATAGGAGCGGAACTATGCGGCTTTAACCGCGGCACTGCTTTATGTCTATAAAACTAGTTATAGACGGTTATGTCTCGTCTCAATTATTATCCAACTATTATATAATGATGTACCTATTACATAATGTACTAACTTGTTATAAGAACCCCATTGTCTCTCGTGTCAAGGCTCCTGACCCGCCATGAATTTACAGTGCTTCCGCATAATTGGATATCGAATTGTTTGAACCTATTTAAATGGATTGTGACGGTTTTCAGTTTAATCCAATAAACGTTACTATTAAAATATTTTAAAGTAATGAAACAAGTTTGAATGGAATGTAGTAAATGCACGAAGTCATTGATCGAGTTCGTTCCTTACATTGTTGCACTATGTTTTCGTTTAATATATAAATCAGATTTAAAAGCTTTGCTGATCTAATTTTAAACACATTAATTTATTATAATTTGAATAAAATTAAATAAATAAAACCTCATTATATAACCTAATTGTTTTAAAAATATGTAATATTCAGGTCATATTACGGCTGAATAATAAAATATTTTAAATGGCTAGGTATAGCATAAATATGATATTTAAGTACTAATTATTATAAATCCAAATAATGAACAATGAAACAAAGTTCAATGACATTCTGATTTCTGGTGAAGTCAGAAGGTACATACAGATTAACTCCTACGCCTAATTATACATACATTTGGCTGCCTACAATAAAGGCCTGACTATATAAAATAATCATACTTCATATAATAATGTATTTAAATATTCTAAAATAAAAATTTCAAAGGGACATGTTATTTTAAAGAAATCATGGTCCAGCTGTGAAGTGAATTTTAAAACTTTGGGCTGACATTGATGGATTTGATCTATTTTAAAACACTCGCACATTTACGCGATTACTTTTTAAAATAAATAAAGTTTTATAATTTAACAACAGCTCAATATAAAAAATAATTAATTTGTTTCTATTATGTACCTATTATTATTATTATTCAACTTATCCTTAAAATAATGTTATATTACAAATGTTTATAATATATTATATGCAGAATCGTTAAGGAAGAGCGGGTCCTCCTGACACAGGTTTTTGTAATCTTACTAGGAGGACTCATCCATTTTTTGTATATGAAAACTGTGTGTATGAGAAATAAATAAATATATTTTCATTTTTCATCTTGGTTCTTATTCAAATACTATGTGATCCCGCCTTAATAGAAGAGCTTACATCAGCCTGTAGGATGACTTCACAAGAACAAAGTGACGCATAATTACAATAATGCACGATGAATATCAATTAATACCTACATACATTTGTTCATAAAGTACCTATCAAGGTACCTGTATCATATAACTTTTAATTAAAACTATAGATCTCGCTTGACCCATGGCTATTTAGCACGACAATAATAATTTCCGCAATTATTCGAGTCAGAGATTATTTATATTAAAACTGCTGTTTAACAACACATCAATTGAAATTTAATAACTCAGTGTGCTTAAATGCATTTTAATATTGCTCTGCATCACGAAAAATTATATGTAGGGAGTTACCTACATCATGAAAATTATTGCATACAGTTTATTATACTCGATTCGATTCAATTGTTTTCATGTTTTTGTTTTTGAAATGTATACGAAATGTTACTTACATGAATCAATTTTTAGAGTAAAGCGTACACAAAATGTTTTATCTAAACTCTAAAGAAAGTAAACACCTAATTTGAACCTTCAGTGCGCTACTCTAGCACGCAGTACGCACATATATTATGTATCAAGGTGGGCACACAAACCCTTTTAAAACACGTTACGTACCAATATTTTTAATAATGCTAACTGACAAACGTGGCCCTGTTTTGGTATTCTGATAAAATTTTCAAATTTTCTTTAATTTTCTTAACATTTTTCCTTCTTTATAAGAATTAGGTACCTTCTACAAATCTTTATATACAAGATGAACAGTATAGTTTTATCAAATTATAGATTACTTTTGGGTACATAATTTGTGGTACTTATAAGTAGTTCACTTTCTCACATAGATAATAACGTACACTTTCTTAACACCACACCTCATCTCGCCAAAACGTGCATAGGCATACCAAAGCAAGCAGAATAGTTTCTGCTTCAGCATTAATCATATACAAGGTCGCCTCTTTTGAAAGTGCTGACTACAATTTTCCTACGCTATTTAAAAAATATTTGAAATACTACTTTTGCAACCTTACAAAATTCAATTGTTAGGTCACCTTTAAACTATAATTCCAACCAATTTAAAAAAAAACATTATAATGATTTCAGTTCCATAACTCATGCTAAAGTATACTTATAATTAAATTTATCAATTTTTAAAATATCTTTGTTTATTTTTCCAGGTAGTTTTGGTGTTCATTCTGAGTATAGCATCGCTCATCATCTACTTCATTGACGCGTCCAGGTAAAAAACGTTCCCATACACTTTTCTCTTAAATAATTTCCTATGTAGCCGCGATATTAATTCATTCATATCTTAATAATGCTGATAACATAAGGAATACGTGAGTGAAAGTCAAATAAATGTGTTCCTCGTAACATTTGCTGCATAGATGTATGTTAGCTTTATGTATATGTCAGCTGATGATGTATTTAGATGCCTTAATCGTTCGATGTGTCCGCGCTGTCGGTGGCAATATTCTATTAACGGTTATTAATTGCAGTGAGGAGGTGGAGCGATGTCAGAAATGGAGTGACAATATTACTCAGCAAATTGACCTTGCCTTTAACATATTTTTTATGGTCTACTTTTTTATACGAGTAAGTAATCTTATCATTCAGTACGATCTCATGAAAGAAATACCTTTCGTTTGATTCATAGTATTGTTGTTTGCCAAAAGTTGGATAAATATTTTTTAATCGAAATTGGCAAACCACTTACCCACCTGATGCTCCGTAGCGATACGATTCTACGAGCTTGCCTTTATTTGAGAAATGAATGGCCTGTAATTTATTTTCAAACATTGAATTCAAGAATCAGTTATCAGATTGAACGTTTGTGATTGTGTCTTCAAAATGTTGTTTTCTTTTTCAGTTTATAGCAGCTAGTGACAAACTATGGTTCATGCTCGAGATGTATTCATTTGTAGATTATTTCACGATACCCCCATCATTTGTATCAATATACCTGGATAGAACATGGATAGGTAAGAACTATTCTTTATTAATAAAAAACAACGGGTTAACTCATCACTTGATGACACGTTTTCCCAAAATGATTCATATGTACATATCTACGACTTTAATAAGGATGTAACATATTGAAATACGAGTATAATAATTGTGAGTGAGATTTGAATTTATCTTTAAATGTAGTCGATGTTACAAAATAGTACCTATTACCTACATAACTTCACGAACTTGTGGTTGCTTCGGTTAGGCAGTTATTAAATAATTTATGCCTTTGCATCAATAATTCTAGTAAAATGTTTGACTTGGATAGATTCATACTCGTATAATAGATTTAGAATATCATCAATATTGAAGACTTAGTTAAGTTAAGAATATAATATTAGTGTGGTATTAGTATTACCGGGCGTATTACGTAGCATAGAAAATGTATAAGCTCATCGATCAGTACAACCACGCCTACATTGTTCCAACATAGCCAACACAGGCAGTGTTTCTGAAGTTCGGAATTATCTATTATTTCTTGTTATAATTGCTATCATAAATAATGTTTGAATTTATGTTGGAAACTAATAATGTTCCTTTAGTTGTATTAAATATTTTCAAATTAATGAAGGTCATGCCTATCACACGTATGGTAATTCACACAAGTTAGTTTAATATGTTATATTTAATAATCGATTGTTTTTTTATGGAATTTTAGGCTTTTTTTTTTCAGTTTATTTAGTATTTATTTATTATCAATATTAATTATTCCTTATCCACTTCCAGGGCTAAGGTTTCTCCGAGCTCTACGCTTAATGACCGTGCCTGATATTTTGCAGTACCTCAATATATTAAAGACATCGAGCTCAATTCGTTTGGCGCAATTAGTTTCTATATTTATATCAGTGTGGCTTACTGCTGCCGGTATTATTCATTTGGTAAGTGTTTTTTACTTTATTATATGCTTATATAACCCGTTTACTAAGATTGGACCTCGCTGAAAAATCCTGTGCAATATTAATCAAAACTAACATAGAATACCCAAGTTTCTCATAAACTTTGTAAATTAATAAATAAGTTTTCTTAATGATGCTTTTTTTGCACACCGTACCAATGCGGCGCAGTGACGTCATCGATGCCAGGTCCAAACTTACAGTAAACGTGTTATAGTTATTATCATAATCTTTGGTATTTAAAATTTTATAAGCGCAACAATTAAAATTAAGAAAAAAATCGAAGTGAATTATTTGACTAAAAAATTACAAGTCTTCTTTAGAAGTATTATTTTTTTAGAAATTCATCCTAATGTAATTTAGAACGTTATTTCATTTATGTATTAATTTATCTATTACATTTACAGAAACATAGTTGTTAATTATTCATTCATATTTTAATGAGGATTTATTTGTCTTATTACCATACACTGCGCAGTAGAAATCTAAATATACTCAACGTTTGATAAATGCATTATAAATATTTATATAGAGTTTCATGTGCCTAGAGAACCTTCTATGCATTGTTATTGCTTATATGGTAATTGCGTTTA
Source organism: Colias croceus (assembly GCF_905220415.1). Lineage (NCBI taxonomy): Eukaryota > Metazoa > Arthropoda > Insecta > Lepidoptera > Pieridae > Colias > Colias croceus. The sequence goes on along the minus strand of NC_059543.1, from coordinate 4,109,712 downwards.
TATTTTATTCCTCTCATTAAGACAGACATTAAGATAAATGAATGTTGTATACAAACAACATTCAACAACTCATTTAATTGACCATATTTCACTACACGTACATAATTAAAATTATCCTTTAACAAAAGTAATTCTCAACAAAACATATTATGTAGATAAGAATATGATGTAAACACCAAAAATGTATCAACAAGTTTCTAATATCAATCAAAATATAATGTTTTTAATCAGAAACTTACACCCCTATTTCTAAAAAATCCTGCTTGAAAGTCTTAGGTAGCTACTATAACCAATATCATTGACTTTTCCATATTGGGTCTGCCCTCTGCTTAATTTTTATCGAAACTCGATCATCAGATAGTTCAAAGATTAAATAACATACAGACACAGAATACATAATATGTAGTAGCTAAACGCTAATACAGATACACCAGCTGAACGCATAGTTCACATTCAATACCTACCATGCCTAAGTGCGATTTTCATATTGTTTCAGTTGGAAAATTCTGGTGATCCACTAGAATTTGACAACGCACAATCGTTATCTTACTGGACTTGTGTCTACTTTCTTATAGTCACAATGTCCACAGTAGGTTACGGTGATGTGTTTTGCCATACAGTACTTGGCAGAACGTTTTTGGTTTTTTTTCTCCTCGTCGGCTTGGTAAGTTTCATTCTTATTTCTCTATCTAATAACTATAAGAATCTAATAAAGTATAATTCTTTGAATATAAAGTTTGACTTTGCAAGGATCCGCAAGTATTCAATATAAATGTTATGTACACATAGGTACAGTATACAATATACATATACCAATTTGAATAAAATACAATACAATAAATACTTAGTTCTTCACGCTTGCTATTCCTTGCGTAAGCTATAAGATAACAAAGCAAAAGGAAATCCGATACAGTAATAGTTTTAAAGGACTTGGTAGTGATCAGTTTAACGCACAGCTCGTTGTATGTCATAAGCCTGAGTGCACTTAGAGCATGCGAAATCGATTTCGAGGGCCAATACGGGAGCCGCTCGCGAGAATAAACGTGCAATCTTCTAACTCTGCTTTCGAGATACCATCTTCCGTAAAGAGCTTCACCCGAACGTAACTTTGCATGAGTGTTATTTTTCTTTTGCTTTGTTACGTGTACCACGAATGTGCTTCCGGACATTCTATCAAGCTTATTCGGAACAAAGAGAGTCCCACGGGCACGTGTGGGCGACCGGGGAGCACGCTTTAGGCTGGGCAGCGTGTGGTCTCCCGCGTGGCCAGCCGCAGTGGCCGGCTCCCGCGCGCGCCGTCCCGCGCCGCGTCCCTCCCCTCCCACCTCGCGATCTCTGCATGCGCACCTGTGCCTGGCTGTGTTCAGTTGCTCACATCACCGGTAGAAACACCCTCCTTTTTTGTTTATTTTCGCTCCGCTACCGGCTACACTTTACTCTGTATCACCATAGTTTTATCGAGACTCGAGGGCATTGTCGTGCACCACACGATGGTGTCCGCGCGCAGACTCGTTCGATCGACACCATGGTCTGTTGCAGGCAATGTTCGCTAGTAGCATTCCTGAAATTATAGAGCTGGTAGGAAGTAGGTCCAAGTACGGTGGCGAGCTGAAGCGTGAACATGGAAAAAGGTATCTGTTTAATGTTTAGAATGAGATGAGAGAGGAAGCGACTCACTCCCCGGCACGCGCCACCTCGCGTGCGACGGTTTGATTCGCTCAATCTCTCCGAGACGATGTGATATCATCACCCAAAGCTTGCTCAGTGCCGTCAGATGTATTGTGTTATCTACTCGCGCGTACCCGCCGACCCCTCGGCGGTGACGCGGACGTGTCGTCGCGCTCGCGTCACGTGGACACAACCACGTGACGCGGGGGCGACGCTCGTCTATCGAACCCGTCCGAGACGGCCGGCCCGTGCACGTGTTCTACCATGCGTCTATATCGATCGTCCATCGTTTTAGTTTTAGAAACCGGCGAAACCAAATTCTTTTTAAGTTCTCTTCATCGATTAGTTAGCGTATGTATCCAGGCTTTGCATGCACCCGGTCACGAGTCCCGTCACGGCTTGCCGTCACGTAGATCCCGTTAGCGTAGCTCGGCACGGCACCCGATTCCCGCACCCGTCCACACCACGCCACAGCCACACGCAGACAGACGACACTCAAGCCACACAGCCTTGTGCGAGCGCGAGGGTTGACGGCCGCGGGCCGGGGCCGGGGGGCGGGCGCGCGGGGGGGCTGTCGCTCACCTCACGGTGTTTGCTGTGTATCGTAGGCTGTGTTCGCCAGCTGGATCCCCGAGATCACGGAGCTGGCGGCGCAGCGCAACAAATACGGCGGCCGATACAACAAGGACGTCCGCCGCAGGTACCCTGCTCTCACGCCCCCGCTCCACACGGCTTCCTCTCACGGTTTCGATCTGACTTGGTTGATTGAATGCGGAGTTTGCTAATGAAATTTATTAATCCTTCACTAGAATCGGTCTCTCGGTGCCGTGGCGCATGCTCGAAGAGTTAGTTCCCGGCGGCCGCGCCCCTCTCCCCGCGTACGGGAGGCAGGCGCGCGGCCGACCGACGCACTAAATGCCTTTTATCGTAAATGACACTCGAGATACCATTGAGCTTTTTATTCCTTCTAACGAGACTAGATGTGGAGAGAGCCGATGTAAAGTTTTGTGATGCTGTCGATAAAGTAGTGTTTGGTTTGTTCGCTTGCACACGATGCCTGTCGCCACGCTGTAGCGCTAGCTCCGGCACCTCGCCACGAGTCCCGAGATCACACACAGCCAGTGCCCGCCCGCCGCGCCCGCCCCGCGCCCGCCGCGCGCCGGCCGCACGCCGGCCGCACGCCGGCCGCACGCCGGTCGCACGCCGCGCCGCGCCGGAAGCGAGCCGAGGCGCGCCGCTGCGCCTCGCCTCGCTTCCGCCTCTCACCACTCACTCGACTTGAATGTGAATGTCTTGTTTTGTCTGTCGGCGTTTAGGCGATATTTGCCAGTTGTATCCCAGAGATAATTGACTTAATCGGCACTAGACCAAAGTATGGCGGCACCCTCAAGAATGAGCGGGGACGCAGGTGAGCCGCTGTCTTCAATCCGATCCGTTGAATGTGTTCCGTGTTGTGAAATCTATATCTTCCTTTTCCTCTCTTAGCACGCTTCTGTGTTCTCACTTTATCTTTAGCGGGGCGCGAGTCCCGCGAGTTGTCTTTTATTTAAGAGTCGGTGTTGATGTAAATTGTACCTTTGACTTTGATTTAAGCTCAGTTGAATAGTAACAGCAGATAGTGGCTAGTGTTACGCTCGTCAATAGGTTAAATGATTATGTTCTGTTAGTGTACGTACGTGTAATGAATGTTTATGGTAAACGTAAAGCTTAGTAACGGCGAGTTAAATGTTGCGTGGTACAGTAGTGTGTTGTTGGAGTTGTCGTGTGTCGTGCGTCGACAGCTCCTGCCGAAGCCGAGCTGTTGATGTGGACCGGACTTAGTGAGTGCCATCCGCTCGCCTCCTTCTGTACCTCCCTCCCTGCACGATTATTGTTATTGTATTGTACTCTTGATGTTGACCCTCTATTCCGTATTGTAAAATGTAATGTAATTTATTGTTCAATCCCCCGGTATTTTAGTGTAATTTAATTTCGTAAAAATTCATAGAGCGTGGCAAGGCTGTGTGCATTGAGGACATTAACGCAAAAATAGTTTAGTTATCAACTTATCATTCGAAACAACCGAGACCATCTTAGAGAATTTTTACACTATCATTCATCAAAATTAATAATAATTAAATTGTTGATTTTTTCGTGTTTTTAACTGTAAAGATATTATAATGTAGTAATGAACTAATTTTTATGATGAAAATAAAATCAGTACCTTTGCCACACCTTAGATGAATTTGCATGAAGCTAGTCACGTTTGAGTTTTATTTTTATTTTTGTCTTGTTCTTCCTACTTTTACGCGTTTGCTTGGACTTTGTACTCTCCACTTTGTGTATGTGTACTCACAAACCTCCATCATTGTGTATCACCACTGTCAACTGTCTGTCCGCATCCACATCCTCCGCCCACACTCACTTGCTGTGCCTTACCCCATTGAACTTATTAAGAAATTATATTCATTACTTTTATTTACAAAACATATTGACGAGAGAAATAACTAAATTAAAGGCAAGCTTTCAAATATCGTCGCGATCTCCGTAAATTGCTTATTAATTCAGAAAAAGACAGTACGAATTATATGAATGTAAACTAAAAAATACTGTCAGATAGCAAACACTTTAAAATCTTTAGGACATTCACTTTGAAGTCAAATACATTTAAAAATAAACGAATCATTTGTCGAAACGTTATCACATCAACATTCATACATTAATCTTGTGTGTTGACTTTTTACTGTGGTGTGATACTTGTTTTATACTTTTCGGTTTAAGAGATATTTAAAACGTGATTAAGTTTTTTATTTTGACTAGTGTGGTAGATAGCTACACAATCCTGAACGAAACTGAGATTGTTCATCTATTTGTGACATACGTGTATTTATCGTAGAAAATAAATTTGTACTTTCAAGAAAAGTAGAATTTAAATGAGGCACAAACTGATGAACAAAGCTGTATTTGTAAATTATGGAGGTTGTCACAAACAATGCCTTTATTTTTCACTCCTTTGTAATGCTCCAAGCGTTTCAATAATGAAATTGATGTTATAGTATTATTCGTAAATGACCTTTTGAGAATTTTGTAGAAATAAAGGCGTTGTACTTAAATGTAGTTGTGGTATCACGCTTAATCATCTACTGTTTTATTTAACCCTGTTGCGACTGTTCAAGTATTTCTCTTTTGGTACATTGTGACCCAGTCTATATCCAGTATTGTATTTAGTCCCAGGTGTTAAGTAAAACTTCAAATTGCTAAACCCTAATCTTCTGTCTTCTTCTCTAAGTGCTATAGCTTATTTATATTATTGCTTTATAATATAAAAAGTAAGTAAATGAAAAGTAAAGCCAAGGCTTCAAAGTTCTATTTGAAAATAAAAATTTGCTTAATTTCTTTTGTAATTTTTGGAATTCTTTTACAATTAAAGCCACAAATCAAAAAGTACGCTTACACTCTGCTTTCTATGTCAATGCAATGCTGTAGTTGATGTTGTGTCGTATGTTACATGAGAACAGGTACTTTAATATAATTGTATGATTTCAGGCATATTGTAGTATGTGGACACATAACGTATGAATCAGTGAGCCATTTTTTAAAGGACTTTCTACACGAGGACCGAGAAGATGTGGATGTTGAGGTTGTTTTTTTACACAGGTAAAAAATTGTTTTTCTTTTAGTGCGCCCAATAATTTTAAGATTTAGACTGTTGTAACCGTAAAGAAGTGTTAAGACTTTTATATTATTTTACAAACAATTTCAATAAGGTCTTAGTATTAAGTAAATAAGAGGTGATGACAAAATAAGGGGGGTGTAACATGTGTGATGAACGGACGCTTTCAGAAAAGAGCCTGACCTTGAGCTGGAAGGTCTACTGAAGCGTCACTACACCACCGTCGAGTTTTTTCAGGGTACTATGATGAATGCCGTGGACCTTGAGCGAGTCAAGGTTAGAGTGAGATCAAATAGCGCAGGCACTAGACAGCACGGCCCTTATCATTGATGCGCGTTAAAGTGAACCAATTTTTGATCATTTATGTGCATAAAGAACAGATCTTTTTCTTCCCTAAAGATTCTGTTACATAGTCACAGTAGGATTTTGTCACGTAATTAAATGATTCTTTTATGCAATCATGGCTTTCACGGTGGGACGGCGGTACCCCCTTAGCGGCGGCGCTCCCGTCCCACCCCACTGCCGCGTTACGCGTACTGGTACTACATATAGTTGCATGGTAATGTCGGCCCGCGACAGGCGGCGGCCCGGCCCCGTGTAGTCCGTAGTGATAACTGAGCGTTGATGGCAGGAAACCGCCCGACCTGGAGCTCGAAGGCCTGTTCAAGAGACACTTTACCACTGTGGAATTCTTTCAAGGCACCATTATGAATCCAATCGATCTGCAAAGGGTAAAAGTAAGTAGCACTGCACTCTGGACGATGTGATCTTTTGGGCGTGGTGTCGGTTTGAGGCTGTGCAGTCTTTCCTATAGACGTAGCGACGCTCGTTCACTGACCCGTCAGTTGGGGAGATGTTATACGAGTCGTGTACAGTTCCCTTCTATTGCCGTGACTCGGGCTGTTTGTGTGGCTATCGCTATGTTGTTAATTTGTGTGTGGTTGCCCCGCACGTTTCCTGAGGAGCTTCCTATCCAAGCCCGCCGACTCGCCCTAATATGTGTCTATTTGTACCTAACTGGGTGTTGTATGCGATGCTGACCATATACTAATACACTAAACAATCGATATTGACTTGAACTGTACAGGTTTTCAAACAGTGCTGAAAGAACGTTTTGACATAAATGGTTGCCGATGAAAGGGTTTCCGATTTAAATTGGCTTTGCTTTGTAGAATAAAGTACAGATGTCGATTGTCGATATTGTCGAGTGTTTACGGTAAGTCTCGGTATGCATGGCTTGGATTGATACAAACTAGTGTGCATGGAATGCCAAATCATTCGCTTTTTATCAAAAACAAATATTCCTTGTAATTCTTATAGTTCCTAAATAGATGTTGTGTCGTAAGCATGATCTTTCTACTCCAGTGTCGTCCCTTTCTAGATGGTGCACCTATCTAAATGCTTTTGTGTAAACATTGTGAAATATTTAAATTCAAAGATTAAAAATACTTAACATGACTATGTCATGAAAATAATTTGAAGCATTAACAGTTGCCTTGATATATTTTTGCATTTGAAGAAATAAATTTATAAAGAATGAAAAATAAAATTTAATCGCTATACAAACCAGGTTCATGAAGCCGATGCTTGTCTGGTGTTAGCTAACAAATACTGCCAAGATCCTGATGCGGAAGATGCTGCTAATATAATGAGAGTCATCTCTATCAAGAATTACTCGGATGATATCAGGGTTATTATTCAATTGATGCAGTATCATAATAAGGTAGGTTTTATCGAACATAAATTACTATGTCCTTCTTCAAAAACGATATAATATGATTGAAATATCGGAGCTATAATTCAATCATATTGTTTCACTAGCTGGAATTTTGCTCTTTATATTTCTACTAAATGTCATACGAATTCGAATAGCTTCTTTTTCGTATTCATTTAATGTATAATTGCAAGTTTTGAAACTATTCATCGAGGTAGGAATATTCCATTTTTTATGTTATTATTACTGTTGTGCGTCAGTTGTAGTTCTATTCTTCCATCATCGAAACATTGATTTTATATTACCAATTCTTCAATAGGCCTACCTCTTAAACATTCCATCCTGGGACTGGAAGCAAGGAGACGACGTGATATGTTTGGCGGAACTAAAGCTGGGTTTCATCGCGCAAAGTTGTCTGGCGCCTGGGTTCTCGACAATGATGGCCAATCTCTTCGCTATGCGGAGTTTTAAAACGGTCAGAATATTTTTGTATACTTCTTTTCATAGATCGTAGAATTAAGAAACTGTTTTTCTACAGGTAAGGTTATATCAATACTAATAACGTAATCTGTAATGATAAATTCACAATCAACTTCAAAAAAAGAATGAAATACTTTGAAAATTTTTCTTTAAATTTTACTTTCTAGTTAGTTTTTATTTAAACTATCCCAAAACTGCTACAGCACGGGATAAATATAGTAAAGTATGATTCAGTTCAAAATTTATTTGTAAGTGGTATCCCATGGGATAAATACAGTAAGTGTTAAACAAAATTGTAGTAAAACATATTTCTGCCACATTTCCACAGTCGAAACAAATGGTTAAATGGAAAAATGACTACTTAAGGGGTACTGGCATGGAGATGTATACAGACACGCTGAGTTCAGCATTTGTCGGCATGTACTTCATACGAGCCGCAGAGTAAGTGGCCGATACGGGAAATGGTGTGACGTAGTGTCACAGGACACATTGTATATGGCATTCGCCGTATGAAATAACCGTCTTGGCTTGAACATTAATTTAGTACCGTGAATATGTTAGTACAGCACAGGAGTTCCGTAGCACAATACCTCAGAACTAATATAGGACTTGATCCACAGTTACTCCATACAAAACGAGCGAAACGGAAAAGTTAAATGAGGGCCTAAAACTTAATAAATACCTTACTAAGGAACAGATCCTTAATATTTACTAAGCATTCCACCATTGTATAAAACTCCCCAAAAATCTTGAACATATCAAATATCCTATCTTTCCGCTTCGCTCCAAAAAATAACTTCCCCTAGACTAGTCCAAAGGCTGTGACTAACTATGCACGTGCTTCACCTCACAATTGGTTGATTACAGTCGCCAGACACGCAGGCTTGGCAGAACGATTACCTACAAGGGACCGGCTGTGAGATGTATACCGAAAGTTTGTCCACATCCTTCACAGGGATGACATTTGCTCAAGCTAGCGAGTAAGGATTGAGGATTTTTAATGCGCAGTTTATGAATACTTCTGCTATTGTTGACTAATAACTAATAATAACTTTGTAAATAAATAATATCCTTATTCTTTTAAAAGTTTGATCAAAACCTTTAAATTGTTTATAAAAGACGAAACAAAATTGCTTTGTCTGTACTTCTTTAAAAACATCTCTAATTTTCTATTTTTCCCTAAAAAAATTATCTTCTGTTTGCTTCTCTCCTCTTGTGTCAACTCTAAATATTAGTCAGTTCAAGAACAAAATATAATACAATATTATCTTCAGGTTATGTTTCACGAAGCTAAAGTTACTACTGTTGGCGATCGAGATTAAGGGTGAGGAAGGAGCGGACAGTAAGATCTCAATAAATCCAAGAAATGCGAAGATACACGCCAATACGCAAGGTTTTTTCATAGCGCAGTCTGCTGATGAGGTTAAAAGGTAATAATAATTCGGGTATGCATCTTTAAAGATAAGTGAAAATATTGTATACAAGCTCTAGCAAAGAAAAGAAGAAAAAGCATGTAATGATAAGAGTCACTTAAAATGAAGAGTCTCAGGTTGCTTTCTTTAAATACCTATTATTTTATTATAAACATTTTTACTTTTGAATTTATATTTTTTTGGTTTTTATGGCATTCAAATGCTTTATAAATATAAATTTATAAAGAATTTCTATTCTTTATAAATTTATAATGCTTTATAAATATAAATTTATAAAGAATAGAAATTCTTTATAAATTTATATTTATAAAGCATTTGAATGCCATAAAAACCAAAAAAATATAAATTCAAGAAAAGGTCGTGTTCCATCGTTACAATATTGTATTCACTGAAAAGTGCTTCATATTGGTTGAGATGGTTGTTAAATCATCTCAGTAGATGGCGCGGTGTGTCCCTTAAGACACATAAAACTGAAAGGATAGAATAAATTCGATTACTCGGGCGGGTCACGAGTGGCTGAGTTGGTTAGGCATCCGCCCCGGAATGGCGCGAAGGATGCGGGTTCGAGTCCCGCCTCGTGATCGAATTTTTTCTATTCTTTATAAATTTATATTTTTACTTTTTCTACTATCTAACATTTCATATTCCAGGGCCTGGTTTTACTGCAAAGCATGTCATGAGGATATAAAGGATGAGACACTGATCAAAAAGTGCAAATGCAAAAACTGTAAGATAATTTTACTTCTATTATTAGATGTGTTATATAGTATTAAATTACCGAATAGTAATCTCCCATGATCTAGAACAAGAATCTAGAATGGTTTATTATTTAAGAATATAACTCTGTGACATACTTTCTGGAAATATATGTTGTAACTCTGAGTTGAAACTGATATAGTCACAATCACTTGATGTTTTGTTATAAATGTCACACAGCAGGGCAATAACACAATAAACTATTAACATCACGCTGTATACTTTATGTGCGAGAAAATAATAATGTTCGGCTAAACTTTTAGTGACCGCGCACCAGCGGAAGCTCGGAGCCGATATAGGTAACTTGCACAACCCACCTAACCATAAAGATTGACGTTTTCTAATTATTTTTCGTGTATATATAATTTTGCGATGCTTTAGTGTTGTTGCGTCTGTTTACCGCAGACTGGGTCGGCTTGAAGGCATTCTGAACCGTGCATTCACTTATATTTAGCGATCATTGTGTATGTCTGCTCGCCAGCGATATGAAAACATGAAACGCATTTTGACACATTTCTGTGCCTCGCAGATTACTCTTGCTCAATTCTATATTCTATATATTGACAGCAATTAGTGCATCATACAGTATTTATATAAAAATATATTTAAAAAAATAATATTTTTCGTTTACCTACCACCAGCACAGTATAAACCATTGCAACATAGTATATAAATAAATATGATGCACTTCCGGTCCAGAAAGTATTGCATGACATTGAAAATGTAGAATTAAAACGCAATCTGCAAGATGCACTTGTCATTAAAACTCTAAACACTAATTAGTTCAATAAAACGCTGTGCAAATCCACGAAAGCATGTCTCAGACAGTCAGAGTTACTAAGGGCCAGAGAACTCCGTGAGGTGTGAGCTTGTACTCTATTCAAAGACTTTGTAAAACAGTTCAGGCTTTTCCGTGTTAATGACAGTCACTAACGTCCAAAATTCTACCAACGCCTTCCATTACATCACCCTTGAATCTGGTAGATTCAAAAGTGTTTCCATAAAGTCATCATCGCCATGTCTCATTGAATCTGCCATATTCAGCACCAGGATAAAATAGCGATCTACAAATCGAACAGGACATCAGTATTTGGATTTTTCCAGATGTCGGAATGATGATGATGCAGAGTGGGATGGTGAAACAAAGTAATACTTATCGAAGTGTTCCTGATGGTACGGAAAGCATAATAAATGGCCATTGCCGTACCTCACAATATAATACTTTGTTTGCAAACTAACCATCTCATATAAATCTACATTTAAGCTAAAGTACGCTAACTCACAAATGATGCTCCACGCAATTAGTATAGCAGTGCTACATCACTAGTGATTATTAATATAGTGCTTGAAGGTCACGTGGTAATGGGCAGTATGCCCATTATAGAGTCGATAAAGAGCACACTAAGACTTGTTTCGCTTATTAAAAAGTATATTGATAATAATTGGAGCATTCTATGGATATAATACAAAAACGCATATAATCTAATGGGATATTTTACTATATTTATGTGCCGGTGAAGCTTTGCATATGTTCCGCAATACGCATACTAATTGGCCTATTTCTTACCCGATCCTTACCAAATTTAATATGTTGTCCGCACAATTGTCATTTTCTAAAATTGTTGTTTCTCGGTTCAGTGGCGACATTCAGGAAAGGCGTACGAGCCGTCCAGATGGTTGGCCGGGCAAGTACGTAACTCAGCATTGGTATCAGTGTACTATATGTCGATGTGGTGTACGCAATGGTGCGGCCTAACTCGCCATGTCCATATATATCAATATCGTGTCCGTTATTATTGTCTTGTATACGTTATCTATGTGCATTTACAGCAGTTAGATGAATGTCTATTAGCCGATGTATCCATCGGAACGAGTGTTATAATTTTATTTTGATATTGTATGGTTACTGAATTATTGTCGATACGAATATTTTTTTCTAGGTATCATCTTATCGATTTCTAATTTCTGCATCGATAGACTCTGGTGTTGATGTTGTAAAGTCTTAGTTTTTATCGATTACTTGTGCTTGGATTATGATATTAATGTTTACCGATTATGTGTAGGGTATTTTAAATTAATTAGATGGTCCTTGATAGAAACATAAGGGCCCTGCAGTGGTTGATTGACGCTTCAGATTCCGTCGAAATGGTACTTGCTAAAATGTAATGTAAGAGTTCGATTTGTTATTTACATTCATAGTAATTTCAGTACATTCGGTGCCTCATTTGAATCAATCACATCCCTTAATTCATTATCATTACCCTCTTAGATATGTCATCGCAATTAAATAGAAAAGATTGAACTTGTCATAAACTAAATGCTGACTAACATTAGTGTAGGTTATAGAGTAGTGTAGGTGTTAGTGCACTCGCTTGTCAAATGTTTTAATGTTTATTGTAGATGTTGCATGGTGCATGTGATAAATGTTTTATTTAAAGTAAAATATAATATTAATTGATATAACATTGGTTTTACCTTGGTCCCCTGTAGACTTTGTTTATCCACATGTAAACTAAAATAGTGCCTTAATTATTCGACCAAGTTGAAATCTTAATTTTCTAAGTGTCATACATTATAAAATTTTGTTATATCTGACTACATGTTACTTGTCACACGCTGTATATTTGCGTCGTGAAGTAGAATGTATTTATCGACTGAGTGTTGTATAGGAATGCGAACATGTGCTGATGTTTTGCAGATGACCACCATCCTCCCCCCACCTTCACGCCGCCAGAGTTGCCCAAGAAGGTCCATCTTCGAGGTACATCTCAGAGTCCGAGGACTTGAGTGTTTTTTATTTTATTTTTTTATCATTGGCCCACACATACAGCCAGATACGCTTGCCCATAGGTAAAAATATTGCACTTAGCTGCTTGACCATGCATTCATAGACAGCACCGAATTGGCGGAAAGCCACAGGAGATCAGAAGTTGGCTTGAGTCGAGCATGAACCTGACGACGTAGATACCGCTCGGCGCTTCTACGGGTGCATTCCGAATTCTGACACATAGAACGATCTAGAAGGAATCGAATTACATTTGTTTAAATTACCAGAGTGCAATAAGCTATGCAATACACGAAGCCAATGTATCCTTGTTTCTGCATCACACTATCACAGATTGTTATTGCAAATGTCCTTTAAATTAAAGTGTTCATTGACCTGTGCTTCTTGGTTAACTCTAAAGCGGATGTTACTATCATTCTGGCTTGCCACCCTTTGCCGAGCCTTGCAAGTATCCATGACATTGCATCTTAATTAATGTATTGATATTGATTGACTAATTTATATTGGTGTCTGAATGCAATATATGCTTCTGTCGTAGATTGATATTATTTATAAATTTAAGAACTTGATAAACTGCTTTTGTAGCTAATAATTTTGATTTTTTTAAAAACGTGGGATTAATAATTATTATTTTTTTAATATTAATGCAGGCAGTGAAGTAGCCCGAGATCGAGGGGAAGATATAAGCCGTAAGTATTTTCAGTAAATTGTTTACATTTAAATCAATTTATGTATTTTTATTCTTATGTAACTTCACATCTAGATTATCTCTCTTGACTTAGAAAACCTAGCTCTCTCCATCGTTTTAACACTTTTTATCGGTTTACTACTTCTGGATATAATTGACTAATCTGTGAGTTGAAATTACAAATAATATAAACCTTGACTTAATTAACAAGTTCTGCAACAAGCCTTAAATGTAGCCAACTTCCATACCATTAAATAACCTCAAAATGTTATCAGTGATCAATAGAAACCATCGCAACGCCGCGCCAACAACGCTCATTTCGCCCATGGCTAACCAGCTAATGAACTCGACAACAACGAGACAAGTGAATAAGGTGAAGCCAAACGTAACGAGAGCACCGCCTGAGACGTAAGTCATTTATTTCTTAAAATCCTCGCAAAAAGAAAGGTAAATTAGTTAAGGATTCGCTAAAGAAAATTGCCCTAGATGCTAAGGTTATATCAATTCTTTTCTGGTAACATTAACTGGCTAAAATGCCAATATTTTTTTCTGGTAATATTGACTGGCTAAAATGCTTCCAATTTCGAATATTGTTCAATATTGAGGACGGGTTACCTTTTGGGTATACATAGGAATCGAACGGGTTATTGCTGGTGCAATATAATTGAGATGTATGTATAAAAGTTCCTTCTCTTCTAAAGATAACTTTTGGTAACGGTTACATTTGTGTATTTTTATGTCAACAAGCCTAATACACGAAGACACTTTTAGCATAGGAAACCTGAATAAGCGAAATAGTTTTAAATTAGTTTATAATTATTATCCAACTTAATTAGGACATATTTACTGTCAATTCCACCAGGATCACAGCCATAATTTTTATCTGGTTGCTAAAATTAATACAACATCATCGAGAGCGCACATATCTATTCAAAACCGATTTCATACTAACTTTAATAATGTCTTCAGTTACAATTATAAAAGTTTTCCTGATTTCGGCTTTGGTTGGGTAGCTATCATACAATCTTATTTTTAACTTGCCCCCTTATCTTTAAATTTCTCGCAATTTAGGTTACCTTGATGTGAACCTGTGCTTTTTATGATTTCTTCCCGATTCAACAGTTTAATTTCGATTATGTCGGCTCTAAATGTGTGTATAATAAACTTTTCTTAACGTTTACTTTATTTTTATATGGCGCTTCATTAATTGAATTTAAATGTCTATGTTGTTTATAAGTGATTTCATGGGCACGATGCACTATGCACGGCACTGAGTCGAATACTTCATGACTGTTAGAATATACTAGGTCCTATTCTACGCACGATTACCGAGGCTCCTGAAAACATTGGAGAATATTTGACCCTGTTTACAGGAATCAGCAAGAGCAAGATACGAATTACCAAGCCTATCACCTAGCCTACGAAGTGAAAAAACTCATGTAATTCCAGAATTTATTTTCCAATTATTTTACTCCGTAGATAAGACTTTACTGTAGAAGTTAGTCGTTAGAGCTTTGGTATGGTGACCAGTTTTATTTCGATGAAATGTGATCTGTATGCACTCGATAGCAGCACGGCACTAAATTTTTGACTGAAAGCTTAGAATTTAGAACATTTTGTAGCGATCAGTTGCGTATAGAATATAGTGTAGTTAGTTAAACGTATATAACGTAGTAAGTTTTCAGCACTGTTTAGTATTGCAATACACGGCTAAATGGATTGTATTTTGATTATTTTACGCAATAGTTTGCTCGAATTTTTACCTCAACTTATGCGATTTCCCTTTTTTCGCATATTATTTTTTACTAAGTTTTCAAAAGGATAATGACAAATTTTAATATCGCATCACAATAACCGAAGTGCATTATAACTAACATTATCTTAACTCCTATCCTTTTGGAAAATTAGTGGCTATGAAATTTCAATTTATTTTCACTTTTGTTATTTTTCAATATTTCACCCTTGATAAATATTGAAACATGAATCACTAAGGCAAGACAAATTAACGAATAGAATATAACGTTAATTACTTCATTGTACAGAAACAATTCATACACATAATTACTGCACGTTTTAGTTCCGGTTTCCCGCCAAAACTCTGAGTGACATTTATTTTTTTTAATATTGACAGGCCAACGAGTCGGAGTAGCGGTGGTAATCAAAATAGTAATGGTGTCAGTTTGCCAGCCGGTCTGGCGGACGACCAGTCGAAAGACTTCGATTTTGAAAAGACTGAAATGAAATATGACTCTACAGGAATGTTCCACTGGAGTCCCGCCCGAAATCTAGAAGATTGTATACTAGTACGTATCTCAATACTGTTGGACATTAGTTATTAATTTATCAGAAAGTAGCTCAAAAAACGCAGTCATTTAGTTTATAAGATATAAAAATATTTGTTAATGCAAGGCAAAAATTAAGATACCATAGAATGCGTAAATATATAATTTTTATTAGTTCCACAGTATCTTGTACATGTGCAATCAAAATGTACCTTGCACTTGTATGTACCATTTTCCAGGATATTTAAATTAAATATTACATTTTCTTAAGATATTATATCTTTCTCCTTCTAGGATAGAAATCAAGCAGCAATGACCGTACTGAACGGTCACGTCGTAGTGTGTTTATTTGCGGATCCGGATTCGCCGCTAATCGGTTTGAGGAATCTCGTAATGCCGCTGAGAGCGTCCAATTTCCACTACCACGAGCTGAAGCACGTCGTCATCGTGGGCAGCGTCGACTATATCCGCAGGGAATGGAAGATGTTGCAGAATCTACCAAAGATATCTGTTTTGAATGTGAGTTATGCTTTTGTTTATTTCAATACTTGGCCAAGTGCCAAGTGATGACACAATCTGCGGAGCGGATAAATACGTAAAAATTGGAAGCATGAGTTTAGAAATTAAATGACGTTTGAACGTACTTTAGGTAAGTATATGAGAGTATATATTATTTTCCCACTAAAAATCCGACTGTGCAGATATGTTTTCTCAAATGTTTATTTCAGATTGAAAAAAAAACGACGTGTGGCACTCGGGGACTGCCGCGGTAAAGCTATTGCATGCTATGCCTTCAAGACACACCTCCGCCCGTCGGAGTGGGGGAGCGTGAGGTTTTTTCGTTACGGAATTTCTCGATTCGGTCCCCGCGCTCAAGGCCCGCAATAGAAGCTATGCAGTAGCTTAAAAAAACATGTTCATGAATTTTATTTAATTGAACCGTTTTGTAAAAATAAAATTTTATTGATAAGACTATCAATAAAATTGTATTTCGACTATGACATTCATACCCAAACTAAACTATGTACAAAACAACATCATCCAGGCCCGTTACTCCGCAGGGTTCACCGCTAAGCCGAGCCGACTTGCGTGCAGTGAACGTGAACCTGTGCGACATGTGCTGCATCCTGTCAGCGAAGGTGCCATCCAACGATGACCCGACGCTGGCGGACAAGGAAGCTATCCTGGCTTCGCTGAACATCAAGGCTATGACGTTCGACGACACGATCGGCGTGTTGAGTGCCGGGGCCACGAACGGGGCCAGCGCTGCGCCCGCGCCGCCCGGCGCTTCGCCCGCGCCCGTGCTGCTGCAGCGGAGGGGCTCGGTGTATGGCGCTAATGTGCCGATGATCACTGGTTAGTATGGAGTGATGCGCTGCTCGTGCGATAAATCACAAATAACACTGTGGCGCTTCGGTCGCCGGTACAATAATACTGGTAATGTTTACGTCGTCGATTTTTGTCGTCGAAATTCAATTTATGTTCATGTTCAACAAAAATAAAAAAAACGACGTGTGGCACTCGAGGACTGCCGCGGTAAAGCTATTGCATGCTATGCCTTCAAGCCACACCTTCACCCGTCGGAGTGAGGAGCGTGAGGTTTTTTCGTTACGGAATTTCTCGATTCGGTCCCCGCGCTCAAGGCCCGCGAAAGAAGCTATGCAATAGCTTAAAATTAAATATAGGTAATTAAAAATGCAATTTCAACAAAATGTTAAAATATATAACTTAGCTTCTCGGTTAGTAACAAACTGCCAACTGCCAACCCGGTATAAAATCGCATGTATTCTTTTTTTTAGATTTAAACCTCTGACTTTCAACAATCTTATCCATTTTAAGAGAGCTAGAAAAAAAAAGAAAAGACGATTTTTTTATTTAATTCGCAGAGCTGGTGAACGACAGCAACGTGCAGTTCCTGGACCAGGACGACGACGACGACCCGGACACGGAGCTGTACCTCACGCAGCCCTTCGCCTGCGGCACCGCCTTCGCTGTCAGCGTGCTCGACTCGCTTATGTCCACTGTGAGACTTCTTGTTTATTGTTATTTTTTCATATATTGTACTGTTTTTATGTGTTAAATATGGATATTGTGTAGAAGTAAAGTACAAATTACTTCAAAGATAGAATTTGCAGGCAGGTTTCACACCTTCTAGATGTGTTCTGCTGTTTGTCAGTTAAATAGACAATCAATTTATGAAAATAAAATTTTAAGAGAAGATTAACAGGATAACAGCGATATTTCAAAACGGTAAATTTGTTTTATCTTGTAGATGTATCTGCCCTAATATTATAAAAAAATTGTTTGAATTTTTGTGTTATTATGACTTGTACAGGATAAAGTGAACCTCTTGGTTTTAAAATTTCTTTCACTTTTATAACACCAAATATCAATGTTATATCATCTTACACCATTAAATTATAACAAACTGAATTTCCAGACGTACTTCAACCAAAACGCGCTAACGCTAATCAGATCACTGATAACGGGTGGTGCGACGCCAGAACTGGAACTGATATTGGCTGAAGGAGCCGGCCTCCGCGGTGGTTATTCTACGCCTGAGAGTTTGGCTAATAGGTATGCTTTTAGTAGATATTAAGTAAATAAATTTATGTTATTTGTGTAAGATTTCCTTAGTGTTATTTTTATTATTTTTGTACTATTTCTAATTTGGTTATAAGTGTGAAAATAAGTTTGTGTTTTTTTTCACATATTCTGATCTGAAAGAAGTTGAGCTACGAGCTCGGGTTTACTTATAATGAATATTTTAAATATTTTTATTCTATTTACTTTACAAATTACTACTGGTCCTAACTAACAAAATATTGTAGTTATTTTCTCACTTGCTCTCAAGCGAAAAAGTATTGTCATCGTCCATTATTGCTTACACATTATTAATACACAGGGACAGATGCCGCGTCGGCCAAATTTCCCTCTACGATGGGCCACTAGCCCAATTCGGCGAGGCGGGAAAGTACGGTGACCTGTTTGTAGCCGCACTACGCACGTACGGCATGCTCTGCATCGGCCTGTACCGGTTCCGAGACACGTCCTCCACGTGTGACGCGAGCAGCAAGCGATATGTGATCACCAACCCGCCCGATGACTTCTCGCTGCTGCCCACTGATCAGGTTAGGGCATTTTCTCATTAAACTACAGGGATGCCGCGTTGGTCAAATCTCGCTTTGGTGGACCACTAGCCTAAGATATCCCTCCACGATGGGACACTTGCGCAAGGCGAGTATTACGACCTGTTAGTGCTCATGCTCTGCATCGTCCTATATCGGGTCCGTGACATTTGTGTATAATTACTTCAATATTTCATCTTTGACACTGTTTGAGAAGTTCTGGGTTCGATTCCCAAGTTTATTATTAGTCATTTTAATATAAAAAGAGGTAATCTATTCTTGAAAGATATTTGTTCTATTAAAAGTGTAGCTCTGTAAAACCATACATTCCGAACCCTAAATTCCGTATCCTGCTTGCCAGATAGCATCATCGCCACTCACTCCAAGCGCTCAAACTAGCGTCATTACAAAAAAGGGCGATTTCGTTTGCGAATGCTAAATAACGCGGTAAATTTTACAATGAGATCACTTTCGTTAGCGGAGTCTAATTACGAGGCGAATTTACCAATAAGAGCAATTTTCCGAGGTTACGAGGATACAGGTTAAGAACGCGGTGTTGCAGGTGTTCGTGCTGATGCAGTTCGACCCGGGCGTGGAGTACCGCGCGAGCCGGCGCGCGGGGGGCGGGGCGGGGGGCGGGGCGGGCGGGGCAGGGGGCGGGGCCGACGACGCCTCCTGACTATTGCTGTGCAGCGCCCTCACCGACGGCCCCTACTCCTACATCTAGCCGCTCTAGCCGCTGGGGGCCGCCGCCAGACCGACAATCCCGCACACCACCGCTCCTTGCCTTTTTTGTTCCCTCTGTTTTTTCGTTCCGTTTTGTAGTGCCGATGTTTTATATGGGTTCAGGTACTTTTTTTGTTTTGTTTTGTAGTACCGTCCCCTAAGTGGAAGTCTATGGGTTCAGATTAGGTGCCCTTTTGTTTTCTATGATTTAGCTGACTTTTTGTTATGTCCTTTTCTGTTCTGTTAGTGCTTCTTTTCGGTTCTTGGTTCTTAATAATTTATCTTGAGTTCATTTTTTTATCTATCTATTGGTACCGGTTTGTTTTGCGGGAGTAATAGTTGTTTGTCACAATTTCAGCTCGGAAAAGCGATAACATTTATAAATCTGTTTTCCTTACGTATAATTAAATTTTGAAACGGTTTGAGTGAGATGAGACGCAAAATTTAAGTATCCGTAAGCAAAATGTGACAATACTTTATAATGTACAGCTGAATTTGTGACGTATAATTTATTATTCAGTGACTATACTATGGGATAAGTAAACTTTGGCTGCACACACCCAAATCGGAATTATCCCCCACGATCCGAACAGTGTACGCACTTTCCGTTTATTTTTCATTTTAAGGCACTTTCTTACCTACACTTGCTTATCGATACTTCAGTATGAACACTGCAATTAATGGATAAAGACGGGTCGGACAAATGTACACATTATTCAAATCGCGTATAGTTAGAGAAGCTTTCGATGTCGTGAATCTTAGGTATGTTAGAATGTTACAAGATTAGACCTTGCATATATTATGGTACTTTGAATCGTGTGTTCGTTTGTCCTACCTCGATACTATTTACCGATGAGGGAACATTTATATTAACCGGCAAAGGAAATGAACCTTTTAAACTTTTAATTGCAAGACCCAATTAAGAAGACATAATATAAGGTACTGCATATAATAAACATAATATATCTAGTACGTCCATTCCTTATTCTCTAGAATATAACGTGCTAATCATATAAGTTTTCTTAAATATGTATAAGCATTTATACTCATCGACTGAATGATTGAAGTTAATCATGCATAGTTCATATTTAATTGTGATTTAAGACAATCGTTATTAGTTTTTATAATTGAATTCGAATTTTATTAAATTAGATTAAGGCTTGTTCACATCTCGATCTTATGCACACGATTGTAGTTTGCATACGATTTATTTGCTCATGAGTATTTAGTACGATATACATTAGAACATTCTTTAGGGTTATTTGTTTTTAATTGTATTCTACTCTCGGCTTATTATCTGCACATGTATTTAATTTTGCGTTATAGTACATTATTAGCGTTCACCTTTATTTTTTAATAAATATTTTAATATTTTTGTTTTTCTTTTATTTTGTTTTTTGTTTTTATTTTTACATCCTAAACGGGCGGGGATTGTCAAAGTGGACGTGAAAAATGGCGCTGCACACAAAAGAAAAATGAACTGAACCATTGTGAGTTATGTCAATGGGTGTTACAAAATGCTGAATGCAAGTGTAAAATAATGCAAACAGTGTGATATTATTTTCGAATCGTCGTTGTTATTAGGGCTTCAGAAGCCTGCGGTGTATTTAGTGTTAACTCCGGGTGCTTTGACGATTGTGGACTTCTTTCATAGACAGTTGAATGTATTAGATATATTTAGTGATGCCAATTAATTGTGCGTTGGGCGAAGTTACACGCTGCCGTAAACATAATCACTAGATATTTAATGATACCTTTACCAAAGTGTATTTCGACACTTAACACTATATTTCACTTACTGTACAAATTTCCTTTCTTCTGTCTTACAGTCGCAAAACATCGAAACACGACATAAGACGACTCCAACGCGTCTAACAATTAATTAGCATCACTTCGCTTAGACATTATTAGATTATTAATTAACACATTTGCCACATCTTTAGTGATTCATCGTAAAGTTAAACATCGACATAAGTACCTTGTGCATTATGAAGCAGTTTCCACGTGCAGGATATTTGACAAATTTTATGAAATAAGTATATATTCGGAAATTGTTCAAATTGTGCTTACACACTTAATCACGTTATATAAATAAGTGCGCTTGAAAATTGTAATGGTTAGGAGTCGAGGTTTGTCAATTATCCTGTAGAATGCATCGTGTAGATATAAAATACGATAAATTGTTTTAGAGTTCTTTATTTTTAAACGATCACATAGTTTTAAATAAAGTTCATATACCTATGACACCAATTCACCGTGTTCTTACTTACAGTTACATATATAGAATAGATAAAAACCGGCCCTAATTAGGTAAATGCGTACGTTTTCTTTCACGTGTGTGTGTGTGTTGTGTGCGACGGTCCAGGAGTAATAAACGCATTAGATTTAAAGGAATTGAATGAAATACTGCCATATTTTTGTAATGCCGCGACACTCGGTCCATACCAATGTCAAAATACCCTTAAGGATATAAAGTACAAAGTCTCTGAGGCTCATTCTTTGTGGAAATGGGAGAAATGAAAATGCATCTAATGGTACCTCTACGTTATGTCGCAACAGCGGTTATTTTTAAATGTTGCGATGTTCGAAAATTCTATCTCGAAACTCGCCTAAATTTTTTCCTTTGTTTTTTTTTTATTCGTTTTAAACGAATGATATAATAAGTACCGACACTCGCGTAACAAGCTTACAAGGAAATCGTTAATAAATAAATTAATACGTCGTCAAATCACTAATCACGGAACACGCGAAATTATTATTATAAGTAAGTAAAAGTAATAAGTAAGAGATGGAAATATGTATAAAATTGAGATGGTTGTGCACGATAGATATTATTAATTCAAATTATCGAAAGTTTATGTTAACGTTTTAATGAGATTTAAACAAGTCGACCAAACAATACTTTTAGGTTACAGGCGAGCGGACACTAGTCTGAAATCTTTACTATACCAGGGAATACGTTGTTTCTGTTGGTTCGAATAGGTAGAAACCATTGCATGCCACAGGAAGCCCATAGCCGCCAAACTAGGTTTAGGTGTATACGTTAAAATTTAAATCACCGATCTATATTGTAATTAATGTAGTGTGTTGTACATAGTCATACGTAATTTTGTATTTAAGAATTTTTTCCTCATCTCCTTCGCATTAAAATAGTTACTTACGGCTGCTTTAAAGTTAATATTTGAGAATACTGTCGTGTGTAGTTTGTTGTGAACTAGGCTTATAGTTAACTGTATGCTAGTAAGAATAGAGTTCGGACGTCTCAATGTAAAAATGTAAAATACACGCTAAATAGATATTTTGGATTAATTACGAGTTATAAACTAAGATTATGATAAATGACGATTTTCCTTTAATATTTTTATACAGCATTACAGATATATATCGCAATTAAAAGTTTATAGAGGTGGATCGGTGTGCAATTTAAAATAGTGTCTAAATTTGTATAATCGCCTTATCGAGAGAGAATATAGCCCAATGTCCTGCGTGTTTGCTTGAGATTGTCGTACGTAATTTTTAACGATGTGTGACTCGTGAGTCGTATGAATCGTGTTGCTAGGTGTAAATTGTATCACTATTTGTCATTGTTTTCATCCATGGATCCAGTTTGGTAAAACCATCCATACTATACTACCATCGACCATTCGTAATTCGTAGTACCTACCTTTTCTCTAACTATAAATTCTGTAAAAAGTTATTAACTGTCCTAATGTACACGGTACACTACATTTAACAAATTGGATCTTAAATATCATAGCCTTTGTTATTGTAAACCAAGTTTCACATCTTGACTTTCAATAATTCTGTGCCAATCGGAATACTTATCACAATTTCTTCATTATACTATATTATTCATTCTTCACTCAATTTTCTGTGCACACGCACAAAAATTATTTAGATATAATACCATTAAATATCACGGGTAAAGATGTTCGGTTCAATTCTGATATTGTTATATTAGTTCCTGTATTGATCACGATTGCTAATCAACGATATTCAGGCAAGTTAACGACGCGACGTCTAATTCGATATCAATCACATAATGCCTATTTGTAAGTACATAGGTAGTTTCATGTTCAGTGTGCATTAAAATCCTAGATTTAACATCATTGTTGACTATTGCTAATAGCTTGAGGTTGTTAACGTTTTTAGAACAGATTGAATTTTTTATGTACTATATATACGTATATGAAATCTTAAACGCTCTACGAATATTCGCTAGACCATTTTTGTAAGCTGATGCCATCTATTCTAACGTTACACGCATAGTCTTCTCTTAATTAACGTAGTATCAATATATAATGATGGCTGTGAGGTAAATAAAATTATAACATTTTATTATATTATATATAAATTAAAATAGTACTTAACTAATATCACGATTGCTCTCTGGCAATGACGGTCAGACGCTGCCCTTTTCGTTCTGAGTTGGCACTGGTGTACCCGTGTACCGGTGTCCGGTGTCCGGTGTCTGGTGTCCGGTGTCCGGTACGGTGTGTGGCACACGCGTCCATACGGAATCTAGACTGCCCAAACGTTAAATGGTCTAACCCTAAGCTTAAATTTAACCTCTTATGAATTCTAGGTATTAAGAGTTATAGATATTTAAAATCATTCTAATAAACACTAACGCTTGATCATTAAAATAATACCAGTGCCAAAGCTAAACCTTCGTGTGGCCATCAAACAGCTGAATATATTTAAATTTGTAATACGCAGAATAAAAATTATGTATCTATTTAAACCAAGCTTATTTTTGCCTCAATATAGAAGTCGTCGTAGATGTTGACAGCCCTAGTATTTAAGCTTGCTGCGTTTCTTGTATTACTTATACATTATAATTTACTAGTCCATTTATGTCATTATTTTTACAGACACACCTGACACTTGAAATATTAAACGAGAAAATCTAATGAGTTCTCTTCAAGAGTGCTACAGAGGATATTTAAATAAATGTGTACGTTTTAAAGTATGATGCTGTGGTGGCCACATTGTAGCGGTGAACAGGCGCAATAGATAATTCAGTCCAAAGTGATCAACGATCGATAGAACCGCCTTTTAACGGGTTTGATAGGCTGGATTATTGTTGCAATTTTTATTGCATCGTAGCCCTAAACTTTGGTCCGAAAAACTTAGCGTAGGTAACAACAAACATTGGACAAAACATTTCTTCAGGCGCATTAATTATTATTACTATTAAGTTTGGTTTCGACCAAAATGCTTCATAAAAATATATCTTCATATATACGTTGATTAAAGGTAAAGTTATGCAAATTCAGTGCAATAAAAAATATATAATATTATGTTGATAAGCATTTAAAATGAGCAATAATCAAATAGAAATGGTGGTATTATTTGACCTCATTATTTTGCATTATTAATTCTTATTTTAGACACCTATTAGTTTAATTGTTGCTCATTTAAAACATCTTAACTTTACATAGTTTAATGCCTCGACACAAATCTTAATAGCAACATTTTCATTTATTTTATTCTCGTAATGAAAATGTTGCTTTATGCACAGAAGCAATTGCAAAATGATTATTGACTGCACAACGCGGGCAAAATTACCTGACTGTTTCAAATATGTATCACACCACAAGAACAAATTATTTAATATTGTTGATGTTGATTGTTAATAAATTGCAAATAATGTAAATATCAAATAAATTCTGTATTTGTATTTGAACATTGTGTTTGATTTTTCTCCAAAAATACCTCTTGCTACACCAAATTGAATCTGTATGTCTTTTATATGTAGAGGAGCTAAGCTCTGTTTCCTGTTGACACTTGAGTTGTTTATTTTTTATGCTTTATATACATTTGAGTTAAATAAGTGAACTTCTATATTGTGTATCTATAAATTCTATGTAAGTACCTATCTATATTCTCATAACTTCATACTGACCGATTTAGATCACAAATCTTACCTATTATAAACCACTGAAAATTTTTAATGAAAGTATTAATTAATATAAATCGCTGCCTGAACTGCTGATGCTGAAGCCTGAACCACGGTAATACTGTGCCTGAACAGTGTAAGAAACTAAGGAAAATGGAAATGCAGCGATTTTACGATATTATTTTTAGGTCCAAGGATCGTTAGGACTTAGGAGGCATGAAACTTGAAAATGATCTGTGAAATAGCGTGCTGACTGCTGGAGCTGGTCTAGTATTTAGGACTAGTATTTTATTATCTGTGATGCTGGTACCTATCTAGTTACTCTTAGGAAAAATTGCGATCAAATTGCGATAGATTTCGCGATATTTAAAATGTTTTACAAGTTTATTAGTTACTTACTTAATATCTTAAGAACTACACTACCGATTTTAAAAATGATCCAATATTGCAGTTGGATATATTATACCTATTGTGACTCATAAATGCTTTACGCCTAATACACCAGGGCCAATTCCTTCCAGAATTATAAAAACCTAAAAAAATAGTAGTAGGATGAAACCCATTAGAAAAGGAAGGGAATGTGATAAAAATTAAAGGAAAAATAAATTACAGACAATCCGAGTTCGGGAAGTGGGAGGGGGGGAGCTTTTAAGGCTAAAAAATGGTTTCTCTGGATTTCCGTAAAACTACAAGTCCTATGGAAAAAAATTCAATAGCAAAGTTGTAGGTAATAAAAAGTTCTACAACTTTTCTATTAACAATTTTTTCACATAACCTCAAAATTTTGGTGAAAAATTCAAAAAACCAAGTTTTTGGTTTTTTATTTACTTATATCTTTTTCAAAAAACATTTTCTACAAAATTTGGTGAAAACTTACTTTATTATGTCCCAAATACACTGTAATTTATTTGATTGAAAATATTTCTTTTGAAATGTTAACGAAAAGCCGATACAAGAGAAAATAAAGAGTTCGAGAAGTGTGCCTGATTTAGTAAAAGCTCATTATCACAATTTTTGTATGCATTTTCTGAGTAAATTTACTATGCTAATTTACATTATATTTTACACCATCAGAAAGTAGATATTTCAGCGAACAAAAAGCCCCCAATTTTTTTTAAAAAAGCTGATATTTTGACTTCAGAATTTTCGATTGAAAATTTGGTTGTTTTTTTGGCATTAAGTTGAAATAAGGCGAAAAAATAAATATTTTCAATCAAATAAATTACAGTGTATTTGGGACATAATAAAGTAAGTTTTCACCAAATTTTGTAGAAATTTTTTTTTTTTGAAAAAGATATAAATAAAAAACCAAAAACTTGGTTTTTTGAATTTTTCACCTAAATTTTGAGGTTATGTGAAAAAATTGTTAATAGAAAAGTTGTAGAACTTTTTATTACCTACAACTTTGCTATTGAATTTTTTTCCATAGGACTTGTAGTTTTGTCGGAAATCAAGAGAAACCATTTTTTAGCTTTAAAAGCTCCCACTTCCCGAACTCGGATTGTCTGTAATTTATTTTTCCTTTAATTTTTATCACATTCCCCTCCTTTTCTAATTGGTTTCAACCTACTTCTATTTTCTTTTGTTTCAAAAATTATCGACCCTGGTCTATAACTGAACCGATTTGGATTAAATTTGGTATGAAGATAAACAGAACCAAGCACTGGCAGAATAGTTTAATTTGCCCAATATTATTAAAAATTAAACCATTAAAATCACCCTGTTAAAATAAAAGAGACATAATATTTGAGAAAATAAGTTTAATATTCATAAATTTTTCTTATATACAAAGCATACATATTATGCTATTAAATATTTGAAATCTAAATATTTTATAATTATTTATGACTAGATTTTGTAATACTGATAAAAATAGATTTATAGGAATGTATCTCATATTGTGGATAATGTTAAATCAAATTGCAATTCTTAAAATAGTAAATAATGATCATGTTAGATGATCATAATTTCTGTCCAGTGTAAAGTTTAACAAATTCAACAAGATAATAATATCAGACAATAATGCACCTAACAATTATTAAGAGTGCTTATATTTATCAAAATGATGCATTTTATTGTTCTTTCGATATTTAGTTTGTTTCTTGGCAGATCCAAAACTAACTTTTTTTTTCTCTTCTTCTAATAATAAAGGAGGTAATGATACTTTTCTTATATTATACTGTGGCTGCATTCCATTTTGATATTTTGATATTCCATGTTGAATGTCGGGAGAATTTAAAGGCTGTAAGTGAGACATATCCCTTAACCTTGCTGTAAAGACCCTGTTGTTGTTTTTCTTCTGTTCCACTGAGTTTAGATTACACAAATTCTTTGTATCCAACGAAATATATGACTTTGCACTGTTCCTTCCAAAGTTAATAGATGAATCTGGCCGATGAGTCTTCATCCATTTGGATGAAGCTATGTCTGATCTAAGAATAGACTGACTCTGTTTCTTCTTATGTGAAGGACTTCTGATTTGTATGGGGGTGATGTGTAAGAGGGAGCTAAATGTGTCTGAAACATCAATATCTGGTCCATATGTGCTGTAAGATGTTTTCTCCCTTGAAAGTTTTGTATTGTGCATGTCTTCAAGAGAGGCTCTGGGAGAATTGGTTGGTGTGACGTCTGTGCTGCTCTGTGATTGCCGTTCCTCACTTTCACTGAACTGTTCATAGTCACTGTAATGCATTGCAATGATCTCCTCATGCTCAATTTGTCTATAATGCAGTCTTCTGTCTGGTGTTGGCAGACCTTTGCCAATGACCCTGCAAGCATTAAATGTTCATTAAATAACAATACATTAATTTAAACATGGAAATTGATTACTCAATAATAGCTTTGATTAATATTTATGAATTATAAGATCAATGAATCAAAAGAAAGTAAAGAAAATAACCTAAGTTGTGGATGCAACTGTTGCCACTGTTTGCACTCCTCAATGATCTGAGGGCGCATGCACTTTTCCCCGTCCTCATCGTAGAGCGTTCTCTCTATTCGGTCCCACTCGTCTGCTAATGTTTTCGTCGCTTCCGCTGTATTTCTTTTCAACACCGACCCTGCACTACTGTCACTCTCTTCACTTTGAAAGTCTGGAGTTCCTTAACAAAATTTAATTGTTTAATTTATGATTTACGAACAGAAATAATGTCGACCGATAAAAGCCTCACCAGTTTCGCTCTCAGAGAAGAAATCTGAAAAAGGGGTGCCTGACCGCTCTAAACTATCTCCAGCAAAATGATGATTGTACGAATAAATTAAATTTCTGTTTACCAAATTGTATTCATTTGCAGAGAGCACAGGCACCTCTGAACGACGAGCAAATTTTTGATGGTTAATATACGGTAAACAATCTCCTCTAATGTTACTTTTCTCTCGTGCAGACAAATAATTTCGGGCAGACATAATTTAATTAAAAAATACTAATAAACACGATCTATTTGTCATATTCAATATAAACAAGAACCTGATATACAACAAATAAAACCAGCAATTTCAGTAAAGTGAAAATAATTCAAATTAAATTATTTTATTGATAAACACCTGACAAGCTATGATCTGATTAATCACAATTTGACATTGATGTTGATTGTTGACCACAGAGTCTCACAGTCTTCAGACCAATCTTCAGACATAATATGTACCTAAATATTTTATTGGACTTGGCCGAAAACAGATGACAATATTATATAGTTTTACTCAAGTCACAAGTGTCAAATGTTCACGATGACATATGACAGATTTTAGAAAATTATAAGAACCCCAGTTTCTGTCAGTTTCTGTCTCTGTGGATAATGTGGATGTGAATTTGTGTGATTCGTTTCAGCCGGCAATTAAAAATATTATTGTATTGATCATCTTCTTTAATTATTTTGACCGTGTATCAGACTATCGTATCTATCATATTCACAAATATACTCTAACTGTATTTATGACTGTGTTTACTATATATAATCGTTACACCGCAGTGCCGCAACCCGCAAACCGCAGTATCCGAATTAATCTTTACACCTTTTGTACATCGTTTTCATTTTAATATTCCAATTGTCCGATTATTAAAACACATAAAAACAAAAATGACGCACTTACTTACTAAATCTGGGAATAAAAGCCAAGAAGAGGTAAATTATTATCAAAAATATATTTTAAAAACTAATCTATATTTGAAGCTTTTACTCATTAAATATTTAAAAAAGGGTACTTTATTTTTATATTAATGTACTTTTTTGTTAAAGAAACTGCTGTTGCCATTCACATATATCCAGCAAGTGCCAGGAAAGCAGATGAGAGCCAAATTAACAGTTGCATTTAACTACTGGTTACGAGTTAATGATGATAAACTAAAAGCTATCGGTGAAATTGTCCAGATGTTGCACAATTCAAGTTTATTGTGAGTAGTTTGCTTTAATTTAAACTTTATATTCAATTTTATAATAATAGTTCAGGATCCATCGCCCATTTTTGCAACTGACTACTATCAAGCTGATTTTCCGTGTGTAGCTTTATTTTGATGAGACGCCTAATAATTTCGTGTACGAAACTCTCGATTGTGGTAGCTAACAGAGATAACAAGGATGAAATTTTTTGATTTGATGTTTCTCAAATATTTATTACGCAATTTGTAGGACAATTTATATGTCTGTTGAATTATATAAACATTAACTAAGTGAAAACAAAAAATCAGCTTGTTAGTAATCAATAATATCGTTATCAATACACTTTGGAAAGGGGGACTTTGAACAAACCATAGATTTTGTAGGACCAGGCGCGGTCCCAGCCTGACATTTTGGGGGGGGACACGCAGCTGGAAAGGTATGGAATCCCCCCCCCCCCCAACCGTACTCGCCAAATATCGTATTCACGTGAAGAAGAAGTGATAAGCAAAAACTTGAGAAAATCATACTCGATAAAATAGAAAAAAAATTCTTATACTGTACAATATATTATAAAAAAACCAGCCAAGTGCGAGTCGGAAGCCGTTAGCTGCTTTTCGCAAATTTCAACATTTGCAAGGGATTAAAAACAGGTTTAAACAGAACTTTAGATGTGCGAGTGACTCCGATTTGCACCAGTTTTTTATATATTGTACAGTATAAGAATTTTTTTCTATTTTATCGAGTACGATTTTGGGGGGGGTCATGTCCCCCGTGACCACCCCGCTGGGACCGCGCCTGTGTAGTACAAATATTTTTTCGGATAATTTAGACAATTATCTTGAGATTGAACAAAAAAAACTTCAGTTAGTAATAAATATTTGAGAACCATCAAATCAAAAAATTTTATCCTTGTTATCTCTGTTAGCTACCACAATCCAGAGTTTCGTACACGAAATTAATGGGCGTCTCATCAAATAAAGCTACAAACGGAAAATCAGCTTGATAGTAGTCACTTGCAAAAATGGGCGATGGATCCTGAACATGGTGATTAAGTCATTCAAAATTGGAAAATTTCTAATTGGAAAAACCTTTTACATACAAAATTAATTTTAATAATTCATATGAATTGTGAATTTTATTATATTTGTAATTCATTGAACCCAGAAAGAATAAGCTTCAGTTCTTCCTGACTTCAAGGTATAATTGAAAATTCCCAATCCAAATACCTCTGCAGTAAAATGTACTAATCACTATGCCAATGAGACGTCCTTTATTGTATTTTGTGTATTAACTCAGCCGATAAGCTACAGTGTACAGTGTGTAAAATAAAAAAATACATATATTTGTTAGAAAACAAATTTTAAATTATTATTATAAATAAAAAATTATGCTTTTATATTTTTTTTATTAAATACTCCAAGCTTAGTTGAGATTTCAATAATTAATGATAAAAGATTCACATTTTCAGTTATAGTTTGATATTCTATT
Organism: Colias croceus; assembly: GCF_905220415.1. NCBI lineage: Eukaryota > Metazoa > Arthropoda > Insecta > Lepidoptera > Pieridae > Colias > Colias croceus. The sequence continues at coordinate 4,078,634 of NC_059543.1, read as the reverse complement.
TTTGGTTCTTAATTGTAATATTTTTTAACAATTTTAGATCACATTAAATCAGCTAGGATTAAATATACGTGAAATACTTATATTCCAATATGGTAATAAATTATACAGTACTTTACTGACTCAAGACTTATTCTCATGCACTTATTAAGCATTGTCTGCTATGAAGATAAAACTCACAATTAAACTGTCCTTGACCTAGCTTACAATATACAGGGTGGTTCTAAATTACGTTGACAAATTTCAAAATAATAAATTTCAAAAATGGTACATGCTGCGTTACTATTGTTTTATAATTATTATTTTCACATGTTTTGGCGCCAAATTAACGTTATTTGTGAAAAGAATAAATTTAAAATTAGTCATTTTTTACTATGTATGCTCAACGAGGTGCAATAATATCCTTATATGAGGCTGGTAAGCGGCAATGCGAGGTAGTGCGACTTCTCGGTATCAGTCGGCAGTTATTTTCTTCTGCTATTAAACGCTTCGATGAGCTTGGCCATCTCGGTGACCGTCTGGGAAGAGGCAGAAAAATAACTGTGAGGACGCCTAGGCTTCGACATATCATCAAATAAAGATTGACCCGCAATTCACAAGCCGAGGTAAGAAAAATGGCTCGAGACTTAGTTTTAAGTCATTCAACGTTACAACGAGTTGTTAAAAATGAGCTCAAGTTAACAGAATACAAGCTGCGAAAAGCACAGCGGGTGGATCATAAAGATAAAAAAATACGCCTTGAAAGATGTCGCTTACTGAAAGCGCGCTCCGCTGGTGAAGCGTGGAAAAATATTTTTTTCACAGATGAATTTTTTTTTTCAAATTGAACAATCTCATAACCGCCAAAACGATAGAGTTTACTCTTCTAGTCGCCGTGGAGCCACAGCAATTATCCCCCTTCGGCAAAAACCGGATTCAGTCATGGTTTGGCGTGGCATTTGCTCAACAGGCAAAACTCCTCTTGTTTTCGTAAAAAAAGGTGTGAAAGTGAATCAAAAAATATACCGACGCGATATTTTGGAGAGTGTAGTTCTTCCTTGGAGCCAGCAGCACTTCAGTGACCAACCGTGGACTTTTCAACAGGACTCTGCTCCATCTCATAGGGCCTCAAATGTGCAGTAGTGATGTATGGACCATTTCCCAGAGTTCATAAGTTCCAAGGAATGGCCTCCATTTTCACCAGATTTTAATCAAATGGATTTCAGCGTATGATCAATTCTAGAGGCGAGGGCCTGTGCAACTTCACACAGAAGTGTAGACGCGATGAAGGCAACACTTACTTGTGAGTGGGACAAAATATCTGAAGAGGAGTTACGGAAAATCGTCGAAAACTTCAGAAAACGTATAAGCCTTTGTATTAAAGCTAAAGGTGGTTATTTTGAAAATAAATATATATTTACATTAAAATAATACTGTATTTTTATTATTTAGTAGTCACCGTTATACTGTGTAAAAGAAAAATAAAATAAATCGTAAAATAAGTTGTCAACGTATTTCAGAGCCACCCTGTATTTGACCTACTTCTGAATATAACTATTCTTAATATTTACCTCTGATTCACGAAAAAAAAAAATGGTAGAGAATATTTTTTTACTGTATCCTAATCTTTGAACTATGATATATATACCTACTTACCTGAACTTTGTTTCATCTATTCAATATTGTCTGTTTTGTTAAAGCTATTTTTAATTATTATTTCCAATCATATTACATTTAAGTTTTTACTCTATTGCAAAATGTGTAAAAACTAAAATATTATGATTACTTTCTGTAATACTAGCGAACATCACGCGGCTTCGCCCGCTTTGTCTAATAATTAATAAATAATATCTCAAAAAACAGCATATAAATCCGTTGCCTAATTTTAAAGATTTAAGCATACATAGGGACTGAGAAGGCGACTTTGTTTTATACTATGTAGTGATGATTTATTTATGTCAAACATAGTTGAAATTTCTCTGTGAAATCAGTAAACCATAAAATAAATTTTCAACAATAATTCATAACTAATTTTAATTAACTAATTATAAACAATTAGTATAGCTTTTCAACAGTTGTTATCAAACTCGCCAATTAAGCACTGACAGCAACCAATGTGAAGTTAATTGAAAATAATTGGAATGTGGGCTAATAATTGCTCTCAGGATTAATTACAATCTATTTAAAGAGAAAAATTATTTATACAACTAAGTAAAGTTTTATCAATTTAGAAAAAGTGTTAGAGCTCATTTGTATAATGCTTCTATTGTTAGATTTAAAACGACATTGTTGTCATTATATAATTTTAATAATAGTTCTTTCAATGAGATTTTTTTTACATTGCTAATTCTTCTGGGAATTGCAACAAAGTAAACATCTGACCTATTTTTTTATTCTTCATTACTTTTATGATTGTTTCAGCTATAATCTATTTCCCAGATATCTAGTTCTGTTTGCTAAGCTAAGAGTTGTATGTCGTTGTACTATTTGGGTCTATGATATGCGGGTCATCAAAGCCTGAAACATAAAGGCTAACAACCTTTCACTGACCGATTCAGTGGCTTCTATACTAAATGCATATATTATATTGACTTTGCACGCTCGTCCAGCCTCTTTGAACGATATTTATTCTTAGTCTATACTTTTTGTTACAAATAATAGCCATTTATACGGACTAACAATATGCAACTTAACAATACATATTATGATCACGTTCCAGGTTAGATGACATTGAGGATAACTCGATTCTGCGTCGCGGTATTCCAGTGGCGCACTCTATATACGGCATCGCTAGTACGATCAACGCAGCTAACTATGTGATGATGATAGCTCTCGAGAAAACCCTCAATTTGGGACATCCACTGGTAATTTTTTGAATATAGAGTGAGATTTTTATGTTGTTTGTAAGAAGCCAGGCATTTGAACTTGGAAGTAAAATAACACATGCTAATCATTTATTTGTTAATTTGACATAAGTGAAGCATTAGGATAATATATTTAACTAAGATACATTTTAATTTCGGTCTTGTGTGACTGAGTGAGGAACTGAAGTAACAAACTTAAATATAATCATAAGTTAACTAAAAAGATAATTGCTGAAGTATGCAAGATCAATCTAATCCAGGAGGATCTTAGATAGATATATGTATTTATTTTACCTACACACTTATATTTTTTGTTGTACAGGCGACATCAGTATACACAGAACAACTGTTGGAACTACATCGCGGTCAAGGAATGGAGATATACTGGAGAGACAATGTCCAGTGCCCTTCAGAAGAGGAGTACAAAGAGATGACTATTAAAAGTTAGTATTATTAACTAGATATTCTTTGCAGGAGAAAAAAAATTAAAATGTGAAGTTCCGTATCCAGGGATCACCGATCGATTTTATAGGGACAGATAGGCAATCAGCCTTCCCCAGACATTTTTTTTTTCGTTTTCACCTGCATTGAACCCAGCACCCGAGGTTCTCACCACTGTACCATGGAGATGGTCACACACATATTCTCTTGTATTTTTAATAAATTTATATTTTTCCTTACTATTTTTTCTGTAAGTACTAAGTATATTATTTTTCAAAAAAAAAAAATGAAATGAAAAATTCATTAATTTCAGAGACTGGAGGTCTGTTCATGTTGGCAATCCGTTTGATGCAACTGTTCAGTGACAATAAGTCTGACTTCAGCAAGCTAGCTTCGATCCTGGGATTGTATTTCCAAATCAGAGACGATTATTGCAATCTGTGCTTGCAAGAGGTATTTTATTGTCCACTTTATTCACAAATCCAATAATCAAATACTTATCATGATTTTTTATTATTTCCATTTTAGAATTTTCACTTTTTTTGGCTAATTGCTTTCAGTATTTTGAGAACAAGAGCTACTGCGACGACATTAGCGAGGGAAAATTTAGTTTCCCAATAATACACGCGATCAGAAACCAGGAGGGCGATAATCAAATACTGCGTATCCTTTTTAAAATGTGTTTTTAAAGAGTTTTCCTTTCTTTATTCAAAGAAAATAATATCCTAAAAAACTTCCTTGTAAGTGTATTTGATTTCGAATTTTGCATATACGTAACCGTAAACTAAAAATTTTAAGTCAAATCCTTTGTAAGTACACTTAATTTTAAACGAATGTTAATGGCGTGATAAGACATATTTAAATTATTTATCTTTACAATTATCCTGTTTTTGTAGTATTAATGATTTTAATTAAAGAGAAAGACAATTTTATTTTTATAATACTCATTATCTTCTATAATATAAAAATGAATCGCAAAATGTGTTGGTAAGCGCATAACTCTAGAACGGCTGAACCGATTTCGATAATTCTTTTTTTATTATATTCCTTGAAGAACGAGGATGGTTCTTATGGAGAGAAAACGTAAACATGTATCACGGGCGAAGCCGGGGCGGACCGCTAGTAAATAATAAAATTGCTAGTAATTCATTATAACAACATAATTAATTTGTGATAAAAATAAGCAATACATTTCCTAAGTATTTATTAGATATTCTTCGTCAACGGACCCACAATATTGAAGTGAAGCGGTATTGTATAAAGCTTCTAGAAAAAGCTGGAAGCTTCAAATACACTCATGATACGCTTGAAGAGTTGGACAAAGAAGCCAGAGCTGAGGTACTATCACTTAACTACACAGTATAAAACAAAGTCGCTTTCTCTGTCCCTATGTCTCTTTGTATCTTGAAAAATACGCAACGGATTATGATGCGGTTTTTTCTAATAGATAAAGTGATTCAAGAGGAAGGTTTTAGTATATATAATTTATTAGGTTTTAGACAATGCGGGCGAAGCCGCGGGCGGTATGCTAGTAATTTAATAAATTAGTATGTAAAGTTAAAATTATTCCTTCATGATTTATTTTTTTAATTAATCTAGTTACCACAGTCGATTTTTTAAGGTTTAATTAAAAATGCAAATTTTCCGTATACTTAATGAGTTGTTGGCCGTTAGGTTTTTTAAGAATATGCCCTCTCAAAATGTTTATTTTTTTTTGTTTTTCGTCATATTTCAACTACTACTAAATATTTTTACAGTTCAATATAATTTTAACACGTATTTTTGTTGTATTAGGTTTTGTTTTATCCGCGATTTTATAGTATGTATTTATTTATGGCGAATTTCCTTTTTTTCACATTTGACTAATAAAATGTTGACATGGAGAATTGGAAATGTACATTATAGTTTTTCTTTTATTAAATATATATTTTCATGTTTTCAGATTGATCGTTTAGGCGGCAATCCCCATCTAATGGAGTTCCTGGACGAACTTCGGAAAGTTGGCGGAAGCGACACCAAGAAGACATCGGAATAATTTTCGGTACATCAGATTTTTTTTCGTTGTTAACCAAATTTATATATTTATTGTTATCGATTTGGCATTTAAATTTGAAATGATGTTAATTTAATTCTTAAAGTTATTGTTTTACCTTATTAATAGATAATTAACCCATTGAGCCCCGAGCGGCCCGATCGGACCATGACACAATAGATTTTCTATTGTCTGTGATTCCGGGGGCTGAGTTATTACTTGGATACTTTAAGTTTTTTACCTACGTATCAAAAAGCCATATTTGTCTCATTGTGTCTTCTTTAAATAACCATCTTATAGTGTTATATAATCAAATAATAGTTCATTTTATTATTTAATTACTTATTATTTTTTATTAATGGTATTTATTCACGCAATTAAAATTTCTTAACGTATTTTGATGGAATATAATATCGTTTACTCGTTAGGCCTACTTTAAAATAAATTAAATATTATTTTTAAATATATTAACATGAGTTCGCAAGAAAACGTGTAGATTTCATTATAAATATGACTTCTCTTTATGCAAATATCAAATAATGATGCAATCACTTTGTAAGCGAAATTATTTCTTGATTTACACATTTTTATTAATGTAAATTTTTGTGCTATTTTTTTTTTAGATTCGTAATAGCAAATATAGTCTAGTCTAGATTCGACAATTATCTAGAAGGCTGTCTGTGACTTAAATGCGTTTTTATTATTAATTATAATAATTTTAGGGAACATTAACTACTATTTTGTTGAAAAATCTTACAGCAAATTGTCTTAGTTTTGTCAAACATTGTTTTTGGCTTAGCTTAGTTGTTACAGAAATTTTCTTGCGTTTATATTTAACTGTCTTTCAAGATTTTATTTTTATAGTTTACAACTACTTAATTATGTAATTATCTAAGTACTTAGTTATTTAAATTGTTAATAAATTTAATAAAATATATGCCTAGACGTTTGTTCATTAAAATCTGAATATTTAAAAAATTATATTATTTTAGTTTGCTATTTCAAAACATCGAAAAAAAAAGATTATTTTTTTGTCAAAATATTAAACCTTTTCCTTTTATTTCGAATGACCAAAGAGAAATATTATGAAACTATTTGTAAAACTATAATATTCAGGTTTTAATATTATTTAATGAATATTTTACATAGTGTGCTAGTCAAGTATTATTACAAAAGCTTAAATTTAATAAATTACACAAATAATACGTTTATTAAAAAAGTACTTGTTCAATTTTGAATACAACTGATGATGATATTTAATTTATCTTCAGATTAAGAAGTCACATTTTGCCTTATGATTTTCTTCAATAAAACAACGAATTTGAATTACTTACTTAATTGTTTTCAATAAATAATAAACAACCAAGAAAATAACTGTTCAAGTATGGTAATAAAACATACAATCAAATACGTAATAAGTAAATATTTAAACGTGCTTTTTTTTGATACGGCATGCTTCGAATTTAGTTAAAAATGCATTACTTTTGAACGTTACGAAGAAATAAAGTTTCGTCTATGATTTTTAGGTTCTTCGATGAGATGTAAGGTTTATTGGTGAAAATTCTTAAAATAAGATAGTTTAGGTCATAAAGTACTTAGATTGCGTATGTATGGCATTTATAATTTAATCTCAGTAGGTAATGTAAGCTTTTTATGTGCAATTATAACTATTAGGGCATAGCGCTGTACTAGATATAGGGAGTCGTGGGTGTTAATTATGAAATATTTTCTACCTTACTTATAAACTTTATCGTATGGTCTTGAAATCTACAAATTGCATTACGATAAGTCGATATATAGTCATTATATAGTTATCACTTATACCTTTTACCAGCAAGCTAGGCATTACATAGCACGGTCAGGTTACTTTATTAATTATTTGCCTAAAGGCCTTTGTCAAATACGCTAAGATTTGTTTAAAGCAGTAAGTTATTCAACTGTTTAGTTTCCAAACTAAGTGTATTTTGAATCAAATCAATTTTCTACATCATATTTTGTAATAAATAGTAGATGCAGAATACGACTGAACTGTCAGGTACCTACCTACTGAGGTAGGTACCTATATCATTCGTATATATGGCATCAGGCATGACATTGAGCAAACAAAATTTGGAAACAGTAAATTATTACGTCTCTGTTGTTTGTTTACTCTGATCAGTTACTATCGTTTAAAGAAAAATAACCTTTAGAATTATCTATTCCGAAATGATTACGCTTGAAAGTTAATGCAGTAAGGTAGCTCACTTAATTAAAGGCTATAAGTAGGCAAGGTTGTTTGAATTTCACATTATTATCCAGCAGTTATTTATATAATAATAGTTGTAGAATTCCTAGATAATAATGATTTATTGGTGTAATGTCAATTTATTTGTATTATTCCTGTATTTTGCATATCAATATAAATAAAAACTGAAAATCACGTGTTCAGAACGATCAACTGCTATCGTTAAAATGTTCAAACTAAAAATTCAGATGTGGAAAAGTTACTGAGTGGTTTTTATTAGTTATAATTTATTTTATTTATTATAAAAAGATATCGAAATCATAACGGGTCACCATTACCACAGATATAAAAATCTGTCGTGTTATAAAAGAAACAAAGCTGCCAGCAACAATTTTCGATTTTATTTTAATCTGCATAATGTGGAATTTTTTTTAATTTGGAAATATATTTTTATTGTACATAATTGTCTTTGTCTTTCTTTTTTATTTTTAAATACACCATTTACCAATACCAAATGTCTTCCGAATTAATGACAATACATAAATTAGCTGTAGTGCTGTATCTCTTAATAATTAGAATGACTTCATGTTTATATAAATCTATAAGAAATAAAGCTTTAAGTAAAATGAATGTTATAGTGTTTTATTTAAATTATGTTTATCCCTGTGGTTTATCCTTTCATTTATTCTTTGAAAATTAGCTAATACGAATAATATTTATATGTGTGGTTATTGAGTGATTTCAATAGTTACCATCAATAACGCGTAAGGTTCCAAGGCTGAGCGAGTGTTAAAAATTAAATTTATTTTATATTTTTCGTCTTATTTATATCTGCAATATTCTGTAAAGCAACATTGTGCCATTTTTTTTTAAATCGTGATTAACCTGTACGTCGTACAATCAAAAAGTTAGAGTATATTTGGTATTTTGGTAATTTAGCCCTCATATATTTTATAGATCTTACAGTGTAGCTTATTTAGGAGAGCGTATGAAAAATGAAATATATTGGTGTTAACTCACTTCCTATTTATTAAAATAATAGATTTTGAAAATAATAAATAACACATTCAATATAGTTACATTAAAATAAATACAACGCTGCTTTTACCACCGGCCATACTAAAACCGAATGCTTTGGACTTTGTTTAATTACCTATACGGCCATTTCGTCCAGTATAGATATTAGCTTCGGATTTCCGCCCAAACGACGAACCTGAAAAAAACGAACATTCCTTTTGGAAAAAGAGAATAAATCAAACTGTGTCTAATTGTATATTGAATATAAAAAATGTCTTGGTAAGTACTTGTTTTGTTTCCTTTCTGTTAACTAACCTATATAGTCCACACATAAATAAGTACCTAACACACAACTTTACCGGTATAAAACACGGTACGACATTCACGAGAAGTGGGTATCTCTATGTGACCATACATACATCAAGAATTAAATAAAAAAACTTTGAACTGACCTCATCTCTTATATGCTTATCAATGCTCCGTAATCTATCTCGTGTGTATTGCATGCTTCCTAGTCTTTCTAATTCACCGACGCAGAATTTCTTCAACTCGTAATCTCGGGTGTGTTGACGTAGAATATCTTAGGTGTGAGGTAAGAAAATGTTATTGAACGATGTTTAGTAATTAGTTTCATCGGAGAATAAATTCAGGGTAGATTGTATGCTTCTGCGTTACAGTACCTACTGTATAGGAAATAGGCATATATCAAGATTGGACTGTATTAAAAATAATTATAGCAATAATTATTCTTTAGCTTTCGTAACATTCTCACCATAATATAAATTGTGTAAACCAATAAGAAAGTATTTTATTGATCTGTGGTGTTACAAAAGTAGAAGTGCTAAATTTTGGGTATGCGTAAACGCAATTTCCGCAAAAAAAATGTGGCGGTTATAATTTCAATAAAAGGATACTGAGAATTGTATGTCCGTCCGGAGTATTGAGAGCGTGTATAATAGGCAACGTAAACTTTCCTTCGGTTAAGTCATCACAAAAGCTATCTTGGTTTTTCTTGGGCTGAAAAATAAAATAATCACATGAAAATAATTTTATAATAGGTATCTAGTCTCAACATCAAAGTTTTAATTATCATAACACTTATAAAAAGAGGTGGTCCAAAGTAATTAACAATAATAATCAATTACCTGTTTACTAGGGTCCTCTGGCCATTCTTCCACAGCCTAAAATAAATTAAAGATAGGCATTATACGATTATAAAAAATAAAAAAAACCCTACTGTAAGTAAACTGTAGTTAGGTAACTACCTAACTACAGTTTATCACTCATTCCGATCTACAAAATTACCACAGCCATATTTATAACTAGCTTCCGCCCGCGACTCCGTCCGCGCGGATGTCGGTCTTCGCGTGGATGGTTTATCTCTCCATTTTGAGTAGGTACCTCTGACAATAAAATCTTATAAATATCTATTGGACCCAATTCCCAAATACGGCTAAGCCTATAAGAGCCAGCGCGCACGAGCAACTTTGTCTCCGCAACTATTTTGTCTCTCCCATCAATTTGTATGGGGAGTTGCGTCGCTACGTGCGCGCACTTTCATACTAGTCCATGGGTGGGAGAGACAAAATAGTTGCGGAGACAAAATAGTTGCGGAGACAAAGTTGCTCGTGCGCGCTAGCTCTAATAATACGCAACGTGTGTTCGCGGTTCTACGGAACAACGTCTATGAATAAAACTGAAAAATTAAGATTAATTTTTTTCTACGTATTTTTCCAGGATAAAAAGTATCCTATTTTACGCCCAGGATAATAAGGTATAATTATACCAAGTTTCATCGAAATCGAACCGCTAGTTTTCACGTGATGCCTTCACATACAGACAGACAGACAGACAAAAATTTTTTTAATCACATATTTGGGTTTGGTATCGATCCAGTAACACCCCCTGCTATTTATTTTTTCAATATTTTCAATGTACAGAATTGACCCTTCTACAGATTTATTATACCTATGTATAGATGTAGACCGTATCACCGTAGTACCGGGTTCCTACTCGTCAATGTACTCGTTTAAAAGTTTAGACTGCTAGTGAATGAATGAAGTGAAATTGATACGTTTGTCGCCAATTTTATTGGAGTGCTTAATGTTTTTGCCTTTTGGTTAGTTTCAAGTTTGTACTAAACATCGGTCCTTATTTTTTAATATTTTAATTTTCAATGAACCGAATTTAATATGATACTGTATATATTGTTATACAATAGAATGTGAACTTTTATCATACATTAAAGAGATATTATGTTCAGTTTAAGTACCTCTTCTTGCGCCAAATTACAATAATCATCTCTGAACTGGAAATACTTGCCCACGGTAAGGGCTAGTTCACTTAAATCGTGTTCATAGTCGCTAAAGAGCTGCATCAACCGAATAGCTAGTCTGAACATGTTGCCAGATTCTGAAAAATGGTTAATGTTTTTTTAATGATGCCATTGAAGTATGTACTTAGTAGGTTCATTCATTTTGTTTGGTATATATATTTTTTCCCACCGTATACCTAAATATAATGGGACATACCCAATTCATTATTCGTTTGTAAACAATAGCAATTTCTTATACAAATTACCTATGTTTATAGGAATATTCACAGCATTATATTAGAAGTTAAAACATAGAAACTAAAATAATTTCAAATTAAAAAGGTACTGTTTTTTTATCGCAAAAATGCGAAATTATTCCTTACTTTGTTGAACCACATGTTCATATTGTTCTTGTGTGGGACATTGCAGATTATCTCGCCAATACACTTCTGATCCTTGACCACGAACTATTTCTAGAAATTCCTCACTGAACATTTTACCAATCTGTAAATGTGTATTGTGAACATTTAGTTAACGTATAATTGATATGCATCGAGTTTTATTTAGAGATTTGTTGGAAATTTTGACTTGGGTATAGAATTCCTCTACTATTTTCAAAAGTATTTCACTGCATAGAATCGACAAGTTTTACCGTATGATTATAATATAGGTACCTACGCTTATATGCATTTAATATTCTCCTTAAAATAATATAAAGTAATACATTATACAATTCTACAGAAGATAAGAATAAACAATTACCTGTGGATGACCTAGCTTCTCAAGATTTTGCAAAACTAGGATAATCACATGAATCCCCGCGTTCATGGCAAGCGGGAGACCATACACGATGTGTGCAGCAGGCAGACCGTGACGTACCATTGTGTTGTCTTGAATATCATCGAATCTTCAAAAAAAAATACTTTTATAAATAACCCTCTGTTTATAGATTGCAACTAATTGATAAGTATATAACCCAATACCATACACAAGTATAACGGAATGAATATAAAAAAATGATTATAAAAGTAACTAACTATGATAAATAGTTCCGGCTCATGTTGAATGCAAAATATAAAAAAAAATGTTTTAGTTAATGGCCAATTTATTTGTTTAATGGCCAAGCGTTTTTGATTATCTGTAAAGCAATTGACCCGAATCACGTAAAGTGTAAACCAACCTTATGAAAAATAAAGTTTTATATACACTTATAATTTGAACTTTCACTTACAACAAAGTTCCATTATGCAGCATATGCACAGCATCAATAATATACTCTGCTTTATCCGCGGAAAGTTTCAACCATTCGTTAAAGGCGGTTGGAAGTCTCTTGCGTAGTTCCTTGCCACGCACTTTCATTATATGAGTGTACGGTGCTAGAAGTTCCTGAAAACATTTATTACATAATTGTATAAATTAGAATAAAGGATAAATGTCAGATATTGTTGTTGTTGTTTTTAAGAATGGATATAACGGCTGTAAGAGACTGTTAATCCATTTGACCCAGTTCTGTATGAAATTCAGCTAAATTTCAATTGAAACGACTTGGAACTTCAATTCAGTATCAAATTCTCTCTCATTGAATTAGAAAAAAAAAATTAAAAAATCTAAATAGACTTTGTGGCACGATATTACCTGCCAAATCTGCTTCGTGTAATAATAGGTAGGTACCTACTTCCTACAACGGTTTTCAACATTTATTTTTATAAGATGAAATACTTCGTTGAAAGTAAAATAAAAGTTATGAATAAATTCCTACCTTCTCTAAATACAATTCTCCATTTTGTTCAACTTTTCCATTGTTCAGTTTCACGGACATCTCTGAAAAACTTAGAAAGTGTTATTAATATTTTAATCACATGACAAAATATTAATCTATTATATTTATCAATATTTTTTTAATTAGTAACTAGGTACATTTTAAGTTATTCGTACTTAGGTAGGTCGTTCGTTAAAATCGTAACGTCGTAATCATCGATTCATCGATCGTTTAAAAAATATGCGTAACAAAATAGATTTGTAAAAGTAAAATGCATATAATACTTACTATAACTAGGTAACTAGGTAGGTACCTTAATTTTAAATAAACTCTTTTGTTAATTAAATGATCCGTGTATATCTTCTATTCAAATTAAAACAGCAATTGGACAAATAAGTAATTTAATTATTTGTCCAATTTTAATGAAAATTAAATCATTATGTCCAAATCTTCATGCTGAATATTTAAGCTTCACGAAAAGAAGGCCATATTTAATTTACCTAAAATGTGTGAATAAAATATTTAAATACTTACTTATTGGCCGGCAATATGTTCGAAAATAACGAAATGTCCTGAGATTAACACAGATGCACTGAATTATTAAGAAATTAATTAAAACTTTCTTCTATCTAAAACCGTTTATCCCAAGCCGCTGTGCACTATGAAATAAATTCGTTAAACGGACACACTTCCTTTTTATAAAATTAGCATCGAATATTACAAGTATTGCGGGTAAGTTTGAGGTAAAAGTAAGGTAACTTATCGCTTAAATCTGGCAAGTTAAACATCTGCATGTATTAAGAATGTGAGTGTCATTATTCTATTTATAAAATCTTTACTTTATAAAACCTCATTGTAGTTTATGCTGTGTTTTTTTTTAAGAAATCACGGCGACATTATAGACGTGAAGGACTTTTTTTTAATATTTTTTTTAAGATTTTTTTATATTTTTAAACAAGCTTCTTATGCTTCAACGAGACTACTAAAATGAGTTAATTGTTTAACCATTGTACCTTTGTATTGTTGCTTATAAGGAAAAATGGGACACATTTTTAGTTAAATATGCTTGTTTCTAAAACAGACCTTCAAAGGATTAAAAAAACTTATAGCGTTGACAGACTTCGAAAGGTTTTGACACTTAACTGGAGATCTACTATGAGATCTACTATAGGTACTGATGAAAACTGAAAAGGAATCTAAATAAGAAATTATAATATGAAGGAATTCAATGAATTAATTCAACCAGAAGAAATCTTTATTCAAACAATAATACGTTGAAATATTCTTTATAGGAAAAACGACAAAGGAACTAGTTAAATTGAGCGTTGTGAAAAAATTATTTAGCTTTTCTACTTACCTAAATAAACAATCTTAGGTATCCTTTGATGACCATAATAAGAAGAAAATACCAATGAAAAAAAAATACCATAATGGCGGATATTTTCTTCTTATTAATAATATACACGTTATTAAATTAAACTATTATACCGTTAATAGGTTAATTTAATGCTTGCCGTTAAAGAGTTTAGACGAAACGACGCGACAGATACAACTTAGGTAAAAGGTAGGATAAGGTACCTAAAGGTTATTAATAAAAGTGGTTGCAAAATCCGACACCCAGCTTTTATTTATGAATTTTTATAAGTATTTAAGTACATAATTAAATACTGTTAAGTAATAATTCCCAATTAATTTCCGTATTATCTTGTGGCAATAACGTCACTTCCAAGACAAGTCATCGAGTGCAGATGTAAGCATCGGGTTCCCGCCCAGACGTGCTATCTGAAATAAAAATATGTTTCATTTGTAAGCTTACTAATTTCCTCATCGAACATATTTCCTACAGTATAAAGTAAGATTGGGGAAGTAAAAAATTGATCAAAGGTACTTTGGGACACGTCAATTAAGAAAAATTTTAGACAAAAAAGAAAGATCCTCAATATATAATGGGTAATCCATTAGGTACGACTTATGATGAATATCGTTGCAGTTTTTGCAATCTTTTTGATTTTTTTCACTTTTAACATTCTATTAACAACTTCCTTAGGCTTTTGGCATCCTTATTTCAGCATTGCTTTTCAATAGACATCATATTGTGCATTGCAGGTATCGTGAATATCTATTATAATATAGTTACCTCAGCTCGAAGTGATTTTTCAACTTGCTCCAGACGCTCTCGCGTATACTCCAGACTGCCGAGCCTCTCTAACTCGGAGACGCAGAACTTCTTTAGCGAAACATCGCGAGTGCGTTGGCGGAGAATATCTTTTGTGCGAGTTAAAGGAAAAAAATGAAAAAAAAAATTAGTTTACTAGATTGTTCAATATCTTCTTTAATATTTGACGATTGAAGAGTTTAAGTCTTATAGGAACAGTCAAATCACATGGCATTCAAATCTTAGTAGGACAGTAGGTAAAATAGTAGGTATCTCATATCACTCACTATACTTAGTTCATTCCTATATGTTGTAATACCACAGTATTACTTATTATTTCTAATACTGTGCCAGAGTTTTATACACGACGTTAGAAAACGACTACTTATATTATAATCTATATTAATATTATAAAGCTGAAGAGTTTGTTTGTTTGTTTGAACGCGCTAATCTCGGGAACTACTTGTCCGATTTAAAAAATTCTTTCGGTGTTAGAAAGCTTCGAGCTATCGAGAAAGGTTATAGGCTATGTATCATCACGCTGCACTACGACCAACAGGAGCGGAGCCAGAGGGGTGAAACCGCGGGGAGCAGCTAGTATTTAATAAAAAGGATACTGAGCACACCCTGTCCGTCGCCGGTACTAGCAGCATGGATTATAGGCAGAGTGAACTTTCCCTCCGTTAGATCCTCGCAAAAATTATCTGGGTTAGGTATAGATGGCGCCTTGAATAAAAATAAGTTAATTTTTAATTATAGGTTCCCTGGTATGTTATGTTTAATGCGTTTAAATGACAAATAATGAATGAAATTTTTCAAGTTCAAAATAAATATACAACGATTTACCTTTTTACCATTATCAGTACTCTCAGCTGGCCATTCCTCGACTGCCTAAAAACAAATTACTATCAGTTATGGAAGGTAAAAGGTCTACGTATATCCTAGGTACTACGAAACGGGACTGGTAAGATTTCACGTTAATTTTATCTCTTAGATTTATAAGTATGTCGTCGTTTTTTTGGAACGAAGTTCGTACCTACGTGGTTATCACGCGGTACGCTGGCTGGGGGCTAGGCGAGCGTCACGAAAAATTCTAACAACACTTTTGCTATAGTGTATTAGCATTCCTTCGCTTATTTCGTTGGTCATTTAACTTCTAAATATTGTTTATTTATTTAATTATACCTCCTATAAATCTATATCCTCCTATAGGTACCTACTTATTACAAAACGAAGGGAACTTCGGTTCCAATCGGGTGTCCCAAATGTGACACCTCAGACCAACCATTTACTTTCTACTTTTTATAACAGACCATTTTATATATAAAGCAACCTACCGTAGTACGTACAATACAAAAAGAAATTTTGTTCCATGACGATTTGACAACATTTTAAATGAATTAAAGGGTTATGAATTAGATCTATCTTCAACAATCAACTTAAAAACATACATGCGAGTAGGTAGGTATGTATGTTTACTTATGTTTCAAACGTTTTACAATAATTAATATGCAGTTTGTTTATGCGTTATTACCTTAACAATCAAATCGTTTTTCTCTTGTTTGGTTTTTTGATATTAACTTCAAAGATGGCTAACCTAATAACGTGTATATTTTTTTAAGTTTACAAACAAACAATAGAACAATTATTGATTAGAATTGATGTAAAAAATAAACAATATCACTCAATTTACATCTTTTTCTTCCTTATATTAGAAAAATAGAGACCAATAATTACGAAATGTGTCCTTTGTTTGTTTTTTTTTTAGAAATTAGATATAATTGATATACTTAGAATAATGCGTGCTAGAGCTGTTATTTTTCCAGGTTTCATTATATTATCGTATGCCGTTACATAGGTAGGTAATAATTATATTAAGCTTATAATTTCATGAAAATTGGATAATAACGAAAATTGATATCCACCTGGAACTACCTAGTTACTTACCTATTTTTTAATAACACTTAATTTTTACAAAAATAAATAAACTAACCTCTTCCTCTAGTAGATTACAATAATCATCTCTCAGCTGGAAAAACAGTCCCACTAGCAAAGGAAGTTCACTAAGATCATGTTTAAAATCGCTGAAAAGTTGCATCACACGTACTGCTAGCCTAAACATATGACCGGTTTCTGAAATTGTTAATAATAATAATAAAAACACTTTATTGTACAATGCAAAGTATCTATCTATCGTATATAAAATACAGTATCTTACAAAAGTTATCTTCACCGTACAAATTGGCGCTTTGAAGCGATTTCTTCCAGGCAACCTTGGGATATAGGAAAATGAAAATATTGAGGAAGGTAGATCTGGTGCAAGAATGAATACACATAAATATAATAGATACCTATAGGCAAGGTATACAATTACATATAACATAAGAAAGAAAGAAAACGTGCAGAAGAGGATATATACAAATTTCAAGTATATGAGGAGAGATAATATTTTTAATTAAAGCTTTAAAAATATTCAGTTTGCGCTTGCTTTATTGGGGTTAGTAAGGAGTTCAACAATCTTACGGCTTGCACGGTAAAAGATGAATCATAAAATTTGGAGATAACCTGATTTTTTTCAAAAATTCAGGGAGTATCTATCCGAGAGAGTAACATTTCTGTAGTGTACGACTAATTTCATTATATATCCATCTTTTAAATAAACAAGAAAATATAATAACTTGGGAAAATATAATGAAATTAGTCGTTAATAAAAACAAGATAAAATAAATGATTTGTAAATTGATGGCCTGAGTACTAACTTTGTTTAATCATATTTTCATATTGTTCCTCCGTTGGTATTTGAAAATTGTCTCTCCAATATACCTCAATGCCTTGACCACGAACGATTTCTAGAAAATCTTCACAGTACACCTTTGTCAGCTATAAGGAAATATTAATTCTTGATTTATCATAATCAATTCCTATTGTTTATGTATTATACATTATGCATAATACATAAGTATATATTTATGTAAGGATTTTTTATAATTCATATTTTTTTTAATTATAGGTACTAGTAAATATTAATATATCAAGCAATCACCATTAATTAATGGTGAATGGCCTGAAGTACCCTGCCGACACGTAGCTTGGGAATATTTTGGTTTAGTGAGGAAAGCTTGCATACCAATAACTTGCCAAGTTACATGCGGGCAACAATACATTTCTATCGATAAGTCCGTAATAAATAAACAATTATAATCTATCCTTTAAATTAAATGTTGTTGTAACGTACTCGCGGGTGATTCAACGTCAATAGCTTGTCAAGCATCAGGGTCATCACATGAAGAGAAGCGTTGATGGTCAAGGGAATGCCATACACAAGATGAGCAGCTGGGATACTTCGTCGTAATAATGTGTTGTCCTGAATATCGTCGACCCTGAAATAGTCGCACTTCATTTTTCAGTTCCATGATACAAAAAAAGCATACACGCTGTGCCGAGCACACGTGTTAGAAGTGAAACCTCTTTGGCAAGATTTAAAGATACCAAAATCGTCGCCACTCCATGACGCTTATACGTGACACTGAAATTTTACTCCCAAAGTGCCTAAAGAACTTTCACTTCAAATTGGGCGAAAATTTCAATGCTTTCTATACTATTTACTAATTACATATGGTTGACATTTAAAAATAAACAAAATGTATTTCAACTATTAAAATATGATACTTACAACAAAGTCCCATTGTGTAGCATATCTACAGTGTCCACAATAAATAGTGCCTTCTCAGCAGGCAACTTAAACCAATGATTAAAAGACATCGGAATTTTTCTTCGCAGCTGTTTACTGCGAATTTTCATCAAATGTGTATACGGCAAAAGGAGTTCCTAAAATAAGAAAACATATCTACTACTATTTACCAATCATAATAGCTCACCAATACTATGTATTACTAAAAGTTCTCCATTAAAAATCTATTAAGCCTCAATAGATAGCTTGGCGCTAATCTCGAATACCTACACATCTTATCACACAATAGTCTTAGTAACTAGCTCAGACAATAACGATACTTAATTAGTGATTGGTTAGCATTATTTTTCCTGTAATTCTTTAGTAGTTTTTAATACTTGTATTGGGTTCGGATATGAGTCACGTTACCACTTAAAAAAAAAACACGCATAACAAAAATCTTCCAAAAAGATCCTCATTTGTGGAAAGTTGAAATCATAAAGTACTTTCATAACATTCACTCACAAAATCTTGTCTGGGTTCAAAATATAATGTTCTGTAAAAAGCTTTATCACTTAACTTTAGTAAGTACTAGCTTCCGCCCGCGACTCCGTCCGCGCGGATGTCGGTCTTCGCGTGGATGGTTTATTTATCCATTTTGAGTACCTCTGACAATAACATCTTATAAATATCTATTGGACCCAATTCCCAAATACGGCTAGGCCTATAATAATACGCAACGTGTGTTCGCGGTTCTACGGAACAACGTCTATGGATAAAACTGAAAAATTAAGATTATTTTTTTTCTACGTATTTTTCCAGGATAAAAAGTATCCTATTTTACGCCCAGGATAATAAGGTATAATTATACCAAGTTTCATCGAAATCGAACCGCTAGTTTTCACGTGATGCCTTCACATACAGACAGACAGACAGACAGACAGACAGACAGACAGACAGACAGACAAAAATTTTTTTAATCACATATTTGGGTTTGGTATCGATCCAGTAACACCCCCTGCTATTTATTTTTTCAATATTTTCAATGTACAGAATTGACCCTTCTACAGATTTATTATATGTATAGATATGCAAACCGACCTTAAACAAGTCTATAATATAAGTAGCCGATTTTCGTGAGACCATACTCTATTAAACAGCCCCCCAAAGTTCCGAAAAATTCGATTCTTCTGGGATGAAGAATCTTCAGAGATTGTCTAACTTGATATTAATCGTAGGTTTGTGGATGTAAAAACTCACCTTTTCCATATATAGTTCGTCTCTTGCTTCAGTTTTGTTACTCATCGTTTATGTACTTGTTTCCTTTGATACTTTCCTAAAAAATATAAACTAATGTAAAACTGAAAGTAGTTTCATATTACTTATCATAGTAAGTACATAATATTCTCCCCTTGGTTGCCTGGTATAGATCACTGCTTAGTGATAAGGCTGCCAATTATTGTGCTACATCTTTCTGGTACCTTATTGTTTATTTATAAGTATTTAATGATTGTACCACAATAAATTGTAACAAATAAATAATATAGTTATAAGATTATTGATCGAATTTATATTTAAGTGAATTAAAAACATTTATTATAATAACGATGGATATCGTAAATATGTAGATATAAGTAGTTAAAAAATTATTTAAAACGAAAGCATGAACTTTAAAGCTCCTTAATTTAACTTTTATATATTTTCAATATTAATATAGAATATATCAATTTAAATAATGATTAGTTGCCATTGTTTTAAATGTATAAAATAAAAAAAACCTTTACTGAAATAATTATTAAACACCCTTGATTTTTAAATAAAAGACTTCATAGTGAGTTTAAAAGTTGATACTAGATATAAAATTCTCATTAATAATATACTTACTGTAAATGTGTTGTGATACACAACCTCTCTACACTACAGTAGAAGTTAATACTGAACCCGAGAAACAATATGCAGTGTTTAATCATCGGTTAACTAATGGCTTACTAATGGCTACGTAAATCACTTATCAGTTTAAAAATCCAAAAGATACGCTTTCTAATATTCTTTCACGTTTTATACCTATAGCTGTACTTTCCTAATTTTAATAATTTACACCTCTTATTTGTGAAACAAAAACAGGCTTATTCGTGACTTTGCCCTCTTGACATTTTTATGCCATTTTAAAACAGCCTGATATCTAAAAGACGTCACGAACATCTTCAAAATTTACATATAAAGATTCTTGATATGACATCGTGCAAGAGAAGTTATACGATAAATAATTTAAATCAAAATCGGGTATGTCTCGTTGATCCATATTTAGTCATACAGTACCTATCATCGGAATAAAATCATTAGATTGTAATAAAGTTTCGTTGTTTTTTAGGCAGGCAGGCATTTGTGTTTCATCTTTCTTGCTTTTGCTTTTCTAACTACCGGATACCAACTTATGTGTTCTAAATCACTTCTTAGTTCACACTCGCTTAAAAAATATGGAATTACTATCTTTCTGCAATGAAAATTTAATTGACTTGCAGTTTCTTCTCCGTAGAAACTGCTTTCCGAATCCGTGGTAAAAAGTAAAAGTGCTTCTAGAAGGAGTCCAATTGAATAAATAAATCTTTGAGTTCGAATGTTTGAGATTGAGTTTAATCAATTTATCGTATAATATATACGTATAATATTGGGGGGGGGGGGGTTTACTAATATTGAAAGTATATTAAATAATGTAAAAGAACCAAAGGGATATCAAATGAAAGAACACAATATTGTTTATGTACTTTATTACTTTTTGTCACAAACTACAGAACTGCGACTCTACTTATCGAGGTTTTCTTTGAACCAAAATGCTCCCGAGTCAAATAAACATAAATAAAATCTATCATTACATTAAATAATAAAATTTCATCTCAATATCGGTACAATAAAAGAATATTTAAAAAATCTAAATTCATATACAAATAATAATCTTAAAATGAAATTGAAAAACAAAGCATTTTTAATGGAAAAAACATGATGTTTATCACAACGTTTTAACTATTAATATACAAAGAATAAAAGATTAGCAAATTTCAAAGAGCTACAGGTTATATATGAAGCCGATAACACCTAAAGCCTTTTCATTTCTTTACATCAAAAGATTCCTCTGTACAAAAAAGATGTTTTCGATGCGGTATTAAAAATCTGCGATTATAAAACCTAATGATTTATAGTATAATTGAAACTTATCCTCCGTTTACGCGGAACATGACTTCTCGTTGAAACATTCTACAAAATTATGTCACTTTTCATAGAATAATATAAGGTTGGTCGATATTATAATTTCAGCCAGATTAGGTCCTTAACACTTCATTTTTATAACAATAAATTAATGTAAAAAAAATATATATTTATATCCCAAAAATCTTATGATGTATTTTTTTACAATTTTTAATATTAAAGGAGAAGCATGTTAAGCGTTAACGGAATGTACACAATTAACATATATTACAATTCATTAAAATGATAAAATTAATACGATTCATTAGCACACTAGATTAAGAATTAATAAACATACATTCATTCGGACATGGACAAAAATTGTGACTTTATTTCGTTCTAGTTCACCATAGACAATCTAGGGATGGGCCGGCCATCGTCTAGCTATAAAGAATTATTATTTATGGTAATAAATTCACAATTCCTGTCGAGCACAGATACCCACATACAAACATAATTCTGTCTCTTTCGTCTCTGTGATTGTGTAGTCAAAACATTCCAATAAGAATATACGAGAAAAATTTAATACGAGTGTCGTAAAGCGCACATGTAACACTTTGAAAGCGACCTCTGTGAACACTTTAAAAACATTATGCAAAGCGTCAAGCTAGATTCCAAAGAACGACGTTAAAAATGTATTTGAATAAAAAATTGACATCGTCATGTGAAACAAGCTTATAGTCCGACTCAAGCGAAGTGACGAAGCTTTGAATAATATAAAGTTTTTTTATCAATATAAATGTCAATCGAACTACACAGTTACAAAGATTGTGGACAGGTATAGGCAGCGAGCGCGGGGCGAGAGCAGCTCAGAACGTTAGTTTCTTCAAAGATATCGACACGAAATCAATCGATTTAACAATTTCAACGACCAATCAGAGCTCTTTATTTAAATAACTAGCCAATCCAATTGCATCAGAAATGGGATCATAATGTTTCCTGTCGACATTTCTGAGAGAAATGTGTAAATCTATGGATTCACGGGATCCAACCCACTACGTAGCTGCGGCTGCGTGTGAATCGAGTCAAGCGCAGAACCCTCCCACCTGAAAGGAAATATTCGTTAATACTTCGTTGATTAATTCTAATTTGTTGAGTATAGTGTACCATTGTTTATTATTTTGTATCTTGCTCACTATTTCGTTGAAATTGAATTTGTAATGTCTCATGTTTAGTTTAATAACTTTCATTATTGAGTAGTGGCACAAAACGTGTAGAAAATATTTACTTACTTTTAAAAATATGAATATCAAATGTTTGTTTTCCATAAGTGTATTATTGCGTTGTATCAAAGCATCTTCTACTATGTACTTTCAATGTAAAAGTGTGATTTGTATTGTGATTTTAATATTAATTTTGTCGTAGTAATTATTTTGTAAGAACACACAAGGTCCATTACAACATATATTCATGCATAACACAACAATTATGTACATTGTAAATGCAACGAATGAATAACACTACCTCAATGTGCTTTCTTACAACAGCAGCTACCAAGCAGAGAAGAAGAAAGAAGAGAAGTAGATAGAAGAAAGAAGAGATTATTAAATATCAAAATAAATATTATTCAGAAAGTAAAGAAGAAGTAAAAGAGTGTTGCAATAGTTTAGCGCAATGATAACATCGTTTCATTATATTATTAAAATCGAATGAGCCATTACTACAATTATAATTGCGATATAAAACTACCCCATAGTTTATTGAACCCTTATTTCAGCGTATAATTCTCGAAAACTCACCACATGTTACGATGCGTCCCCTAAGCGCTAGTTTGGCTCCGTCGCTGCTGGCGTACTGCAATACACACACACATCGTAAGGGCATTTATGTACATACATACAAACTTCATGCGCTTTCAATGTTCACACTTTAAAAATACGCAAAATTATATGAATCACTTTGAAAAGATGCGTTCACGTAGATAAGGATCTTCAGGATCATCTTTCTCATTTAATTATTTTTTTAATTAAAAATATAACGTGATCATCGATAGCGCAATAAAGATAACGAAAAAACATATGATGCTTATCAAGCATAACATACTCGTAAAAAAAATTGTCAATATCTACATGCTGTAAATAAGATAAAGTCACACTGTCATTCTGTTAGTGGTAACACTCATGCGTAGAATTAGAGTCACATAACAACGTTTGGGTTTTATTTGCGTAACAGATAGTATGTCTATCCGAGACCCTACTAGAAGGCCTATCGTTCGAAGCGTGTGATTAGCTGAAGCCTGCTGTAAAATAGCTATTCCCGAAAAATCTCACTCGCGCCAAACGAAAATAGATTTTTACCGATTTTGGCGCCGATTCTACATTTAATCATTCTGTTCTACGCTCCCCTCTCGGCTAAAAATCAAATTGTTTACGGTTAAAATATTAAAGACAAAAAATCTGAAGATAAATTTTGTTAAGTGTAACATAGAAGAAATTTAGATAGATTCAAATCGAATTATTCAAAGTGCATTAAATAATGAAACTGTTAGAGTAATTAGAGAGATATGTCACACGAGAGCGAGGGACATATTTAGCGATGCAGCCTTACGGAAACCTGATCAGAAACGGTTCTCGGCTCGTGAAACTGCAGTGAATTATTGTGAGTGAAACTCAATCGACACTGTAAAAAAGCTTTAATCGAAGCGAAGTATGTTATACGCCGGCGTGCCAACATCGTGTCCCTTCAGGGCCTGACCTTATCAGAGTTCTATTGGCTACGCGCCTCCTTTTGCAGGTTAAAGAACCTGAACTGGAGTCGGAGCGTTAGGTCTTTCCGTACTGCAATGGAATAAAACACTGTCACTATGCAACACATATAATACAGGAGTCGGTCCGGGCGGACCGGGGGGTTAATGCGAAATCGCAAGTCAAACGGTGCGACCGGGCCGGCGTCGAGCGGCAACACGAGTGCATTATTGACCGGCGTCACAGACGGCACACACTGGGCGACTCGCGACTACTCACGAGTACGGGTTGGGGTTAAAGTCGGGCAACTGCGTGCGCTCGTGGGCGTCGCCGTTGTGTGCGGGCGCGGCCGGGACGAGGACTGTTCCCTCCACGCTCTCGTCGCCCCGTCTCTGTATTACCGTCTCGGTGGGCGTGGGCGTCTCCGCGCTGGGCGGCGTCAGGTTGAACAGGCTAGGGTCGATGCCGACGGCGGCCGGCCTGCCGCGCGGCAGGCGCAGCCGAAGCGACACGCTAGTGCGCTTTTGCACTCGGCAATCTGACAATATCGATATCGACGTCGATTATCGATTCACACATCGCTCGGCCGCGCGCTCCGGACGCGTTTCGGTGCGTCGAATGATCGGTTGCGTGTATGAATCGATGCGAGCGTGATTCGATTGTTGTGTTTTCGATGGTCTCTAATCAGCGAGGATGGTCGCCTAGTGCGCTACGGTCGCTAGTGCGGGCGAAGGTTACGTTATGGGATTGAAAGTAAAAATAATGTATTGTTACGTGTGTGAGCGTCGGCGATGCTCTGGCCACTTGATTCCTCCATCTGTATAGTTTTTAAATGTATCGACGTTGAAATGATACTAATAAATGAAGTAGGTATTTAGTTCGAAATGCTATAATCCGAAATGTTTAGTTTAATTTTTTTTTATGTAAATACATATAAATGATAATCTGTCAATCGATAGAAATATATAACTAAATTAAAATAACATTAATCAAACACTAGAGCTCGTTACCATACAATTGTATTTTCGTTCTTCAACTTGTTTGTCAGCAGTAAGATTTTATGCGTCAAATTGGCGAAAACATTATCTATGAATAAATATTTTTTGCAATAGAACAACAAACTATATGGTTTAATGGTTTGTAAAAAATTTAACAGAAAAAAATCGGTATTTAATCCAGTACATCAAAAGTTTTCAAAAGTATATGAATACTTAGAAACTTTTTTTTTTGGAAATCATAGGCTATGAATTCTAATTTATCAAAATCTAAACCTTCTGTATCTTAAAAAAATCACATAATATAGAATCATATTACATTAAGCACATATTCGAAATTCGTTTCCCACCATAAAAAAAAAAACAATTTGATAAGTAAAATTATGCATGAGGGCGACATTTTTTGATTTGTTGACCCACTTATTTATGCAAACACACCCAACTAATTATAAAACAGCTCTCTTTTAGTTATTAATGGCGGAAAAAAACATTATTAATTATCCACCTGACAGAAATTCTCACTGGCCATACACAAATATATGAAAAAAAAAATACTACGAACTCAATTCTTTTCACTGGCCGCAGTCAAATTAGAAAAAAAACGTATACCGTGAAATAAAAATTAATCCACGCGCCAACACGTCACTGGCCGGTTAAAATAATAACAAAAAAAAAACTATCCATGTAATATCTACGCGTCACTGGCCGGTAATAAAAAAAAAATCCACTAAAACATGGCGGGAAACGAATTCGAAATTCGAAAAATTAAAAACTCAAAAGTGCACTGACTTCTGTCGATGTTCCTCTGCAGGTGGCTGGCGACGCGGTGGCGCGCGTCGCTGTACTCGAGGTGCAGCCCGAGCCGCAGCAGCGTGGGGTTCGCCTCCACCAGCTTCGTGATCTCCATCTCGATCTTGTTGCCGAGCACTTGCGACCGCTGGAAGTATGGAATTTATGTATAACTAGAGGTCCGCCCCGGCTTCGCCCGTGGTACATATTTCGCAATAAAAGGTAGCCTATGTCCTTTCTCGGGTATTAAAATATCTCCATACCAAATTTCATGCAAATTGGTTCAGGAGTTTAGGCGTGATTGAGTAACAGACAGACAGACAGAGTTACTTTCGCATTTATAATATTAGTATGGATTTCAAACCACAAACAAATACGAAAATCAGTATTGCAAAACACTGCTGTACTGGGTGTGTGCATTCTTATAACATAGCTACATTAAAAAAAAAACCATCAAGCGCAACCAATGCTAAATTCATTCATGAAAAAATTACCATTATATCTTTAACATACTAGGAACAAATACACTCACAATCGCCTATTAAACAGCCTTGAAAAATGTCCGAGCGGTGTTGTACAACACTTTCATTGAATTTAATACCTTTATTCATCTATTAGAAAACTCTGCTTAATACACTCGCACGTAGGCAGAGTTTTGCATCGGACAAATTTTGAGCGTGCTTGTGAATCGAGTTGTTTATTGTAATAATGGTATCACTATAAAAAATATTCATTTACCTGGTTAGAAGCCCTGAACTCCTCCACCGTATTGGTAGTGAGCAGAGCCTTAACTAGCTGCACTACACCGGGCGGGCTGATGAAGTTCGTCTCCACATTGACCACTCGTAGAGTCGAGTTCATCTCAAGAGCATCGGCCAGCAACTGGGCTGTGCGGTCGTTGAGACCGACGTTCACCAGGGACAACACTTCCAGATTGGTGTTCGTCTTGAGCGCTTCGAAGAGCTTCTCGAATTTCTCATCGCTTATGTTCTGGAATATTCGAGATATTGGTGTGAAATTATTCTTACACACGGATAGGTAAAGATGCTTTTTATTTCGATGCGACCTGGGCAAAAAAATTAATTTCAAAATTAAACTAATTTTTTTACGTGTGTGGAAAGTTGTTAATTGCAAATATAATATTATTTTACATGTAAATAATATTATATCTATTTGAATAATTATAAAAAATAAAAATCAATCCTTCAATCAAACATTAAAATCAGTTGAGTTTAATGGATCGATTATTTGTTTCACAAGCATAAACGTGGCCTTGTGATCATTTCATTTCAATATTCGATTATAAATTCTTATTCTTAGTACCATAACAAAAAAGGAAAAGTATATTCAAGGTTAATTCAATATTAATACTAACAGCTTGGACCTTGGTTATATCAACTTAATTAGCATATTTTATCCACTTAGAATAAATAAACGAAAACAATATAATCTAATTCAAATAAAAAATATGTAAATCAATGACATTTACCTTAATATTATTCCAATTGAGATCTGTGAATTTCTGGTCATTCTCCTGCACCCTTTTGATGGTGTCGTCGGGGTCAGCGTCATTTGGCGGGTCCATTGGGTATACCTGAAAAATAACAAACATTTATTTAACGAGATGAAGATATATCTATACTAATATTATAAAGCTGAAGAGTTTGTATGTTAAAACGCACTAATCTCGGGAACTACTGGTCAGATTTAAAAAATTCTTTTGGTGTTAGATATTAGAAAGCCCATTTATCGAGGAAGGCTATGGGCACAGCTAGTTTAAAGATGAAATAAAGTTTCAATTTAAAGAGGCAACATTCTTGTTTTTGTATGAATTTTTTTAATGTTTTCACACAGAAACTAATGGACCAATATCGAAAATTCAAATTCAAAAGTCACATAGGCTTTATATTTCGCTTCGTGAGTAGCTTATTTATTAAAAAAAAACATCATACACCAAGTTTATGAAATTAAAGTAAAAAAAAAATATTTTTAGTAAAATCACTGCTATTATTGAATAAGACGTATAAGCACAAGTAAGTATTCTGACGAATATATTCTGGTTTTGAATCACATGTACACAATACACAATTTAACTTCAATTGTTATAATTTTCAATGCTTACCTTGCGCTTATTTATGGGAAAAATACTGTACTGTAAATAAAAAAAAATACTCCATACCTTAGGTTTAGTAGCTTTAGTGATACCGTCCCACCCAAGGCCAACGGGTTGTCCTTTATTCAATAATGATGCGTGATATTGGTCTTGATTCATCATAGAGTGGAAACCGAGAATAGCTGCAATTTAATTTTGGCATATTATTGAATGTACATTGCTTTGGATGTATTAACAATATAACAGAATAAAAATTATTAACATCTTAATCTTATAATATATATAAATCTCGTGTCACAATGTTTGTCCTCAATGGACCCCTAAACCATTTAACCGATTATAATAAAATTCACACACCATGTGCAGTTCAATCCAACTTGAGAGATAGGATAGGTTTTATCATTACGAAAAAACCTCACGCTTCCCACTCCGACGGGCTCGGAGGTGTGGCTTGTAGGCATGCTATGCAATAGCTTTACCGCGGCAGTCCCCGAGTGCCACACGTCTTTTTTTTATTCTTATATAATAAAAATACTTGTATATTCAAAATCTCTATTAAATTCCCTACCCAAGGAACCTATTTTTCCTTCCTCTTTCCATTATAAAATTAGATTAATTCAAAACTCCAAAACATTAGCTCAATAGTTTACAACCATTTATCTTCCCACACAATCACAAATCACAACACTTATAGGATTATAATTCAAAAGTTCAACATCCCAGTTTTGTAAAATGTTTAACAATTTAGAAAATTCAACATTAAAGTCATCAATAACATCCTGGATATGCGCCAAGTGTTGCCAATACCTCCAGCTAATGTAAATAAAATAGATATAAAATGGAGCACACAATAGCTTCCAATTTATTATATACTCATGTGACATTATTTTTCTTAACAATTTCAAAAATAAATGAACTGTAATGTAACTGTCTTTGGAATAAATATCTCTAAACCTAAAATATACATAATATTCATATCAATTGAGTATCATATAACATATTAAAATCATATTCATATTGCATAAAAGTATACAATTTAATTTCTATGAGTGAAATTAATTAATTTCCTGCTTAAAAATAATTGTAGTAGTGAACAGTTTAACAAAACAAGAATGATAACGCTCTTACTGCAATTAGAGTAGTATCATAGGTATGGCATTGGGTGTTATTATCAAAATGACTCACCCGCAAGGTCGATTATTTCCTCCTGCGAGGCGCTACTTAGTGCTTGTTCATATTCGTCACCGAGATCAATTGTTATTTGTTCGTCGGCATCGCGAATTTTTTCTGGAGGCGGTGGTGGGATCCACTGAAAACATAAGGGGATAATGTTAAGAAAATATACTTCACTAGATTGTCTGAAAAAGATCTTTGTTGCAATCTTATTTTGATGAACTACAAAGAATATTGATTTGATTCATGAATTTAAAAATTAAATAACTAAATTTCTAATAAATTTAATAGTACATAATTAATTCCGTTCAATTTATTAATATAAAAGACAATAAAACACCTAATGCCCAAATAAACACTCTTTCTTACTAATTGAATGAATACCAACAAAATATTTAGGAGTACTGTTAGGAGTATTAGGAAATATCTTATCAGTGTTGTTTTCCTATGGGTATTTTTAAGCATACACATAACATAATGAACAAAACTGATGATGAGGCTTATAAGTATTAGATTTATTTAAATGAAAATCTAGATGTTTGTATAATCTAGCAATTATATAATGTAAACTGATTTGGTGGTAATTTATAAATGTACAAAAAAAAAGAAACTACTAATTTCTCATTTTTGATGGCTTATAATCAAACAAGAAAATACTATGATTTGGTTAATTCAAAGCCAGTGTAATTTGGGACATAATTTTGATAGAATTTATTCATCATTTTATCATTTCATCATTTGTGAAAGAAACTGACTTACTATTCAGCTCTTTAATATTCTTACTTAGAATAATATAAACGACATTATATAATAATCAACAGATTCATGTTAGAAAACACTAATGAGCATCAGGCAAGTCATTAAATATTGAAAATAGTTATGCAATTAAAAAAAATAGTATAACATAATAATTAATTACTATGTAAAAATATTATATGTTATTATGTTATATTTTTTTTAAGGTAAACCTTATAAATTTCTAAAGAATAGAAATTTATATATTTATAGTATTCAAACCCCCCATTCAGGGGCAACGCCTGCCCACTCAGCCAACACTCCAGAATGACGGAAGACACAAGTTCGAATAACGGCTCATGATCCATTTGTCCTATTCTTTAAAAATTTACATAATTAGCACTAGCTTTCCGCCCGCAGCTTCGCCTGCGTTTTCAAAGGATTTCGGGATAAAACCCATCCTATGTGTTAATCTAAGTTACCCTCTTTATGTGTGCTAAATTTCATTGTAATTTGAATGCTATAGAAACTAAATATCAAATATTGTACCTTCTTCCCTCGAATGACACCAGCGACATAGGGCTTCACCTCTGGACGGTCAGGTGTTTCGAGGGCCTGTTTGTTTATGTGTTCAATTAACTTCTTACGGTTCAATGGGCCAGTGGGATCCTTTTCACAAGCATAGTTTGTCCTTTGTGATGGTGGTAAAAAGGTGTCCTGGAATAGTTAAACAGTTATGAAACATCTTTTTGAAAGTATATCGCATTTCATGGTAGTTTCGGATGTAGAATTATTGGAAAACAAAGATTTCTTATTATTATAAACTTTGATGGATTTGATTGTTTATCAGATAAATATAATCTTGCATTCAAATTTGATAATTTAAGATACTTCCTATTTTATAATTGTCCGTATTTATGCAAAATGGAACCACTCGACAAATTTGCTTTTTTACGTTTCTTGAAGAATACTCATTTAAAAGTGGTCTAAATTCTTATACAAACAAGAACCACATGATTTTTACCTTGGAAACAAGGTATACTAAAAGCAGAAAGGAACCACCAGCAACAAAGAATAATACATATGAAGCAAAACCGAACCACAGCACCACGGGACTGCTTTGTTCAAACAAATAAACGATATTACTATCATGTCATTTTATACAAAACAGATCCGCACATACTTGGTACCATTATACATTACACATATTTCTATTAATAACAATTATTTTTAATACACAAAATGGAACCAGGTTTCTGTGGTATGGTTATGCGTAAAATAAATTCATAATTTAATTGTAATTTTTTATTGCAAAATAAAACCACAAGCATTCGGTTCTATCATGCATAAATAAATATTGTAAAACATCCTGAAACCCATCATCGCTATACGGTACCAAATGCCTTGACTTGTGCACAATGCAGAATGCTTCTCATCTTTAAACAACGTATTTCATTACGTCATAATTAATAGCTCAAAGTGCAAAACTCCAATTTTTTAAGTAAAACGTCGAACATCTGTCAATAATCAATACCTATAGGTGACATTCAGCGAAGTATTTCGAATACGTCACGGCCGTTTTTTTTTCTCCGCGAAGTAAGTTCTATTGTTTTTGTTAATTATTACCTTTAAAATTAAATGTGAAAATGTTTAGTAATAAATAAATAAGGAAGCAATTGGTAAGAAAAGCATTGGAGACGAACACCGAAGATAATAATGAAGATACAACGGGTAAGTAGTTTTATTTAATGCATATAAGTACTTATTGAATCTATGAGATGCAGGTATTATATACGCTTTATCCACTTTTGATTCATTCCCGATTGTGGAGTGATTTTAAAAAGATAGTTCATTAATTAGTAAGTACAAGAGGAATCCTGTGTGGATTTACGTATTTTAACGACACTGTTGTTGTTCACGAAGGCGAGTCGAATTATTAAGAGTCATTTTGTTACGATTCATCTGTCATTGTGAGATGAAACTACTAAACCCTGTTTTAAAAACAACTGTCGATGATCTATTTAGGTACCTACCTACTATTTTGGTAAAATACGTTTAGATTCAGATTCAGTACAGTACATGCAGCGCATATAATTATTTGTTTGATTTTAAAAGTCGCGCTGCCACTGTTTTGACCGGAACAAGGCCCTAGCCCGCGAAATTGAAAATTTTAACAAGTTTATTTAATTTTTGCTAGGTTTGGTCACTGTTGATTTTTAGGGGTCCGTACCCAAAAGGTAAAACGAGACCCTATTACTAAGACTCCGCTGTCCGTCTGTCCCTCTGTCTCATGAACTGTGATAGTAAGACAGTCGAAATTTTCATAGATGATGTATTTCTGATGCCGCTGTAACAACAAATACTAAAAAAACAGAATAAAATAAATATTTTAGAGGCTCCCATACAATAAACCGTGATTTTTTAGCCGTTTTTATGGATAATGGTACGGAACTCTTCGTTGCGCGAGTCCAACTCGCACTTAGCCAGTTTTTTGTACATGGCGCATGTACCTACAACATACTTAGTCGTCTAGTAGGGACAAGACTTTATTAGAACTAATAATATTTTGCTTTCACCATATATCTACGTATAAAAGCCACACGGCTTTATTGTTTTGATTTAAAGCTTTTTTCTTTTTATTACAGAAGATAATGAAGAACCTTATACGTCGATGCCTCTGGAGAAGCTTTCTTCACCGTCAAGCGATATTCAGGCCATATTACATCTCATTCCACAATATGCACAGAGTTTTTATAACAATCTTATTAGTGATGATGCAATAGAAGACCACATAGATGGACTAGACACGGTGGATTTTGAAATCCAATTTGATGATAACGTCGAATAAACGTCCTCTATATGTATTATTTTATATATCTTTTTTAATAAAGCTTTATTCCGATATTATAAATACATAGTTTCATTTATATCATTAAATTCCTGGGTTGTGGTTCTTTTTTGTATAAGAGAAAACCTATCAATTGATAAATGTTAAAAGGAACCACATGCACATTTTCTTAATTATCTAGAAAGTTTAAGAGTATTCAGAGCAAATTTATATACACATACTTAAATAAGTAATTTATCAATGAATTTAAATAAAATAAATATTAATTTTACTTCATCTAACAGAGCTGCAAATTTTTTTGTAAATCCTTTGATATCTCAGAAGTGCATTTTTGCTGGGTGGTTCCTTTTTGCTTAAATACGGACAATTGTGTTAAAAGATTCTCATTTTAATCCATGTATTGCAGTGTGGCCATGGTAAATTTAAGTTTGCAAATTTTATTGATGATTTTGATTTGAATAAACATTAAATTATAAAATTTATAGCAGTATCAAAATCCAAAAAAATAAATAACTTTAGTGATCATTGCTTTTAATACAAAATATACTTGTACATTTAAAAATCAGATCGCTCATTTAGAAATTTGGTGTTTACAAAAGTATTTTATTAATGTCTTAGTACTGGGTACTCAAAATTAATTATCTTATCATGTTTTGTCACATGTTTTATTAGAATAAATGAAGTAGGGCTTGGCTAATCTTAATTACAATTGATAAAATGGTTTTAAGGACAGAAATCTAAAGCACTTGGATAATCTAAGTGCATATCAATAAAATATGTTTCAAGTTACTTTTTAAGTACCTACCTACCTACTATCTAAGTATTTCTATTATCTAGGTAAAATAGAAATATGTAATGCTATTTTCTGGAATTTATTATGAAACAGTTTTGCAATCAGATATTTCATACTGCACATGTTTTAACTTAGTTATAGTAGGACAAATGCTCTTCAATCTAATAAATATAGTAGGTACTGCACAAATAGTAAAAGATGAATTTTATTTTTTCACTTGACAGAAAATTATGCTACTAAAGTACTAACAGTTTAACAGTATACCTATATCAATATGTTAAAAACTTACATCTGGATCAACTTCCTTGGCGAGCATAGTCAGCTCTTCCTGCGATAGTTTGGCCAGTAACTCATCGACATCGATTTCATCGTATGTAGACAACTCTCTTCCGTATAGTTTGGCCGGTGTCGTCATTGTCGTCGTCTTCGTACTTGACGACTTCTGTAACCACAAATTAACACGAATTCACACACTGGCTTTACGCTCAATCATTACATAATGGAGTATTTTTACGGTAAATAAACATGACAAGCTTCAGTACACCACACCCAATATAAATTGGCCGTAGATAAGCAAAAAGGATCCAACCCACAACATGACCGAAAATGAGTTAAATATACCAAACTGCTCGTCTAGGTCTATATTTTCGATTAGCAAAAACAATCCAAGTAAAATATGAATATTTTGACGTTAAATTGACACTGGGTACCAACCCACATGTATGGAGAAGCCATATTTTAGTTTCGTAAAAACGATCCATTCTTCTTGGATCATATTGTAAAACGCTCAGTCTAAGAAACTAACACAAAACTAAAATGTTTAAAAAAATCCAAAGCATGTGGATCCTTTTAGATATTTAATTTTTATGATATTATGATGCAATAGATAAATCACTAAAAAGATTCAGAAAGCATGGATCTCTTTTGTTAAACTGAATTTTGTAGAAATGTATACTGGTTTAATAACAAAAACGATTCAGAACATTTGGATAGACTGAATATTATGTATTTAAAGCTTGAGGCGTTAGGCATGCATTAAGTTCACACTCCAAGTATCTTGATCGGGTCACACATCTTTGCCTTTTTTATACCGATTTTTCGAAAATAGAAGAACTTTGAAAATACCTGAAAAAATTTACGAAGCTGACGAATATGTCGAAGTAACAAAAAAAAAATTACTCGCACAACTATCGATCACGCGCTCATGTGATCTTTATTACCTTCATTCAAGAATTGCCTATAGAAGACTGTAAGGTTTGTTGGGGATATAAATTATTAAGACTGAAATCGATTGTATGCGCACCTCCATCGACTAAACAGTTTAGTCATGTTGAATTCAAGAGGAGAATACAGCTCGACAGATCAGTTTAGTCGATGCAAAAGTTGTATGTATGGGCGGGCTCGAAAAGTAAATCTTCGGAGGTATCTGATAATGATTTTCAATGAATATGGCCAAATGTTAAAGAAAAGCCCAATTAGACGATTTGGAGTCAATCTTTGACTATTTATCTAAATACTGCCTGGATTTCTATAAATCAATCCAAGGGGGCAATCCAAGACTTCATGACGATGTAGATATGGCGATGAACCGCACTTCGCACACGAAGAAGAATAGTAAATCGGATAGAATTAATATGTTTTATATAAATAATGAAAAAAAAAAATTGAAAGTTAGTTGTTTTATTTATGAAATTAAAAAAAAATAAGGATCTTAGTAGCAATTAGCTACTTTGAATCGTTTTTGCGAAATGAAAATTCACTTATCATAATTGAAAATAGGTTTTATCAAAAAGGATCCTAACACACATTTAGCTGAATATTTCAAGAAATAAAACTAAATTCAATAAAATTTGTTTGTAAGAATAAAATATACATTGACACACACACTTTTCCTTAAGAAGCAATTAACACAAGCAAGTCTTTATATGAGCAAACACAGGTTAAACTTCAAACTTCAATAACTCAAAAGTAACATTTTGTGGGTTGGATCCTTTTTGGTTATCTACGGCCAATTAATCAATACGAAGAACTAACAAAACGAATGTTGACGTATTTGTTAAACAACTACTTTATAAACGCGCAAAAACATCATTTCAGTTTAGATATCGCTGTTTGCTTACATTTTATTTAATGAAATTTTTAAAATCCAAATATGGTTATTATTTTAACGCCACGAGCAACGTCTATGAACGCCAAATAGAGACTGGAAAATGCACATACGAAAGACCGAATAAAACTTATTAAAATGCAACATGAGTAAAAGAGACAGAGTATCTAGGGAAGCGTCTGTATTGTCACAAAGAAAGGCTTGTTCCATTACCGGTTTCTTATCAAGTTTCGATTTTAAATAAAAAATCTATAAATAATATTATTACGTATTAGCACAGAATACTTAATAGAAGCTAACACTAGTATAAGTGCTGATTTACACAGGGTCAGTAACTGACTACAAATTCGAGGCAAATCAGTGCTGAGCTGAAAAAAAACCCTGTGTAAACAGATTTGAAGTCAGTACAGAGTCTTGAAGTCTATGTAAACAGTTAAATTCAGTCGCGGCGCCGAAATTCGGCGCGCTGACTTGTCTACTGACCCTGTGTAAATCAGCACTTAGTTTATTGTATACGACAAATATATAGATTATAGGTAAAGTTTTACACATAGGTACGCATTTATTTTTCAAAACACTTTCTAAACGAGTATTTTCGTGTACTTAAGTACTAGGTAGTAGGTAGGTGCATTATACAAATTAAAATTGATTAAGTAGCTATTAAAATATTAAAATACACCTTTAAACGCAATAAACACACACATTACTGATTAATCAACAATTAATAAGTATTTTAATTTACGAAGCTCTAAATTAGTTTCTAATTTCCGATTCGAACTTTATAATTTCTTATGCACTTATTCAAAAAAGGGGTGCCTACTCAATTATTTGATATTTCTAGCCTATGTTAGAGGTCCGCGCCGCAGTCCAAAAGCCCAGCGGCGGCGCGCCGGATGCGGCACCTGGCGCGGCGCGGCGTCGCCGGCGTGGGCTAGTTATTTTTAAAGTTATTAGGGGGTGGGCGGGCAGTAAAAAAATCTTTCTTTAAGTTTAATAAAAAAATTATTTTTATTAAAATCAAGTAGCTTAACTATTTAGTGATGAACATGATAATTATAAACATTGCCAATAATTTTATTGGCAATGTTTTTTTTTTTTTTTTATGTCAGAGCAAGCAAAGGTGGGCCACCTGATGTTAAGTGGTCATCACCGACCGTCCATAAACACTTGTAACACTAGGAGTGTTACAGGTGCTTTGCCGGCCTTTTATGGACAAATAAGCTCTTTTCTTGAAGGCCCCAATGTCGTAGTTGTTCGGGAACACCGCAGGTGGCAAATCGGTCCATAGTTTCACCGTACGCGGAAGGAAGTTGCGGGTGAAGCGGACAGTGGTGGAGCGCCAACCATCCAGATGGTGCGGATGGAACTGGTTTTTACGGCGTGTGGTCCGGTGGTGGAACTGTGCGGCTGGTAAAAGGTGGAACAATTCCTCAGAGCACTCCCCATAGTAGATTCTGTACAGTATACAGAGAGACGCAACGTCTCTCCGCACTGACAGTGGGTCGAGCCTATCGGAAAGCCTACGGTCATCGACAATTCGAGCTGCTCGACGTTGGATGCGGTCAAGAGGAAGGAGTTGATACTGTGGGGCTCCGGCCCAGAGATGAGAACAGTACCCCATATGCGGTCGCACCTGAGCCTTGTACAGCTGAAGTCGGTGGGCCGGCTTGAAGTACTGTCTCGATCTACTCAGCACACCAAGTTTTTTCGAGGCTAATTTAGCTTTCGCTTCCAAATGACTGCGGAATTGAACGTCACTCGAGATTTCAACTCCGAGGATTCCGATTTTCGGCGATATACTAAGGGGAGTACTCTTAAATCGAGGTTCTACGACAAATGGGGTCTTTTTAGCGGTGAACGCGCAAACCTGTGTCTTTAGGGGATTGAACTCGATTAAGTTCGCCCCAATCCGAGACTTCTTGGAGAGAAGACTCGACTTCAGGCACAAGTTTGTTTCGACTCTCATTGAGGCTTTCCTTTGAGGTGTTTGCACGGCCGGGATAAAGAGCATCCCCCCTACTGTCGTCTGCATAGCAATGAATGTTACTGATTTGTAACAAATCATGTTTATAATTATCATGGATAAAAATAATTTTGTTAACTTTTGCAGGATTTAGACGCGATCTCTTCGCAGTTAAGACTAGCCCAGCTACAGAAAAAACCCTTTTACTTGGCGTGCTTGAAGCTAGGATAGATAGAAGCGATCGCGCTAATTCGGCAAGCCCAGGAAAAACAACTTTTTTTTTGTTCCCAGAACTTAAGAATGTTGCCCTTTACATCTCCTAAATCTGAAGGGTTAGCCGTAGCCAAATATCTCCAACACTCTTGAGCGACGTCGTCATCCCCATCAATAAATCTATTGGAGTGTTTTTTGGCTAGCTTTTGGAGTAAAACATCTGGCATCGATTTAGTAGACATTGTCTATTATCGTTGCCGTGTTGTAGACAACAACGCGTGCTGTGTTCGCGCGCAAAATTTGAACTCGGCGCCAATTTTTCTGTGACCCGGCGGCGGCGGCGGCGCGCCGGGGTCTCTCGGCGGCGGCACGCCGGCGTGGCGCGGACCTCTAGCCTATGTATGAAATTAATGAAATAAGTACCATAAATAAATCTTTAAAAAAAAAAGACGTGTTGCACTCCGGGAGTGCCGGCAGAAGTGAAAACTTGATTATTAACGTTCAGCATGTTTGATATTTTGGAATGGTATCCGTCTTTACGCATGGAATAAAAGGGCTAAAAAAAAAACATCCGTCTTACGTTTTTTCGATCAGGCCACGTGTCCTGACGCGAGTTTAAGATTTTATACCCAACGCCGCTAAAGAAGTTTTACTTCAAAAACAAAACTAGGTATAATTGTGTCTTTGTAATCTAGTTGAACCTGCTATTTGATTGAATGTCTAGCGCGTTCATTGAATGACGACAAAATTCCAAACGTCTACAAGAAGACGGTTGCGAGCCAATGGAGCGGGGCTCAATAAATTTATGTGTAGTTAAAAAAATACGAACCTAACCTAGCCCACGCCTTATCTAAACCTTATGCTTAGGTAAATATGATTTTCAGTCACGACGTTGAACGACGCTCCACTCAGTGTTAGCAACCAGCCCCCCTAGCCAAGTGGCTTTCTGTTAGCGTAGCGTTCAATAGAATAGACTACGATTGTATGAGATTGACGTAAGTTGTAGATATAGATTGACGTAAGTTGTAGATATAGATATAGATTGACGTAAGTTGTAGATATAGATATATCTACAACTTACGTCAATCTCATACAATCGTAGTCTATTCTATTGAACGCTACGCTAACAGAAAGCCACTTGGCTAGGGGGGCTGAAGTGAACTGATGGCTCCACTACGAGACGACACTTCATTACGAGTTCTCCTTTAGTTCATTCATTAAATGCCGTCATTCAATGAACGTGCTAGACATTCAATGAAATAGCAGATTTAAAAAATGACTGCGACATGTCTATGTGATTGTGATGAATATCCACAGTGAATATCGTAGAACAAATAAACAACCTAAATCGACCAAGATGACACTACCTAGTACCTACCTACTTATACATCTCATTCTGCTAGGTCAATAACAAAAGTAGGTACAGTACTGTTTACCATATAAAATACTCATACATATATGTGCAAATAATGTAGAGGTCATGGGCGTAGCCACGGTGGGGCAGGGTGGGGCGCTTGCCCCACTCTAGCTTTGACCTGGAAGGTAGGTAGATACCTAACCAAATCTATATAAAAATCGAAGTACCTACTAACTACTAAGCTTAATATCCGTAAGAAATTTCACACTCGATTCTCGAAAGTCGACAGGCGACACAGAAAATGCGACCTTTATAATTAGTATTATTTACCTCT
Organism: Colias croceus; assembly: GCF_905220415.1. Lineage (NCBI taxonomy): Eukaryota > Metazoa > Arthropoda > Insecta > Lepidoptera > Pieridae > Colias > Colias croceus. The sequence goes on along the minus strand of NC_059543.1, from coordinate 4,038,835 downwards.
AAATTGACTGACTAACAACTAACAAGTGTCATACGCCCAGCGACCAAACGGCTGAAGATTTTTGGATCTATTTCGTAGTGTGGTAGGTGAACAATAAGGTGGTTTTGAATAAGAATAATTCGAATAACGAATTACACACGAAAAAAGAAAATAGCTGAGGCTTCTATGTTACATGAACTCTAAGAAAAATGAGTATAGTACCCCAATTAGTTACCCCACTAACTTATCCAATTTCACTTTTGTTGTGTTACACGTTCTACAACTCACTGATACTTTTTACTTTACACTTTTTTTTTCTAGTGCCTACACTAGAAAAAATGCATTCGCGAATGCCATCGCGAATGCCTTCGCAAATGCCTTCGCAAATGCCTTCGCGAATGCCATCGCGAATGCCTTCGCAAATGCCTTCGCGAATGCCATCGCGAATGCCTTCGCAAATGCCTTCGCGAATGACTTCGCCAATGCCTTCGCAAATGCCTTCGCGAATGCCTTCGCAAATGCCTTCGCGAATGACTTCGCCAATGCCTTCGCAAATGCCTTCGCGAATGCCATCGCGAATGCCTTCGCAAATGCCTTCGCAAATGCCTTCGCGAATGCCATCGCGAATGCCTTCGCAAATGCCTTCGCGAATGCCATCGCGAATGCCTTCGCAAATGCCTTCGCGAATGACTTCGCCAATGCCTTCGCGAATGCCATCGCGAATGCCTTCGCAAATGCCTTCGCGAATGCCTTCGCAAATGCCGGCGGTACGGCCGCCGGCATTTGAAGACCTGGATATAACTTTGGGTACATACTTGGTACATACAGTTGCTAGTTACATATTATTTTTTATTGTTGCCCCACCTTGAGCCCATGGCTAGCTACGCCCATGGTAGAGGTAGTTATTATAAGTATGTAGATAACGCAATAAACAATTACAACCAATTAATACAATTAAAATTATTTGGACATGAAGAATTTAATCCCATATTTTTGATAATTTGAAAGCCATATAAATAGCCCTTTGGTTAGGTAGGTACCCACTTTATAATGACTTTTTTACGTTTAATATACCTACTTAAATATAGTAAATTATAAATGGAATCGTCAATGTCTTCTGCCTTATAAATAGTGTCCTATGACCAATCACCTACTATAAAAAAAATATTTAGTACCTAGAGAGAAGATCTGCATGAAAGTAATTTCACTTGAAGAATAAAATAATTCAAACACATAATATTATGTAGGTAGCTAAGAGCTGCCTACTCTAAGAACAAAAGCAATTATCATATCAGCGCGTGTCTGAAAGACTGTTGTTAAAAATTATACGAGGTCGTGACATTTGGGTGTCATAATATATTATCTCCAGTCACTATGGGAGGTTACGCAATGGTCTATTTCATTCTTTGCCTGCCTAATGACTTGTTGCTATTGAACTCCCGTCACGAAGTCACGACCTTCCTTATTATTCGTCAAGTGATATAACAGAGACATACAAGAGAACTGTAAACTGTTTAGTTTATTATGTTCATAATATTATTATCTTATTTAGATTACCTACGGTCTTGGGTAATTTTTATGGTAAGTTTGAAATCTTCTCTCCTGGAGGATCGGTATCGATGACAAAAATAAAAAACCCTATGTCTAATATTCACTAAAATGCCTGAATAACGGCTACAGCCTACAACTCAGCTCTTTATGATAATAAATATAAAATAAGTCTATGGATTTAATAGTGGTTTTTGCCTTGGCCATGAATAACTAAATACCTACCTATACTAATAGAACGATATTCGAAACACAAATTTAAATGAAGACGCCTTATCTTGTTTACATAAACATAACTACCTATGTACTTACTTTAATGATACAAAATCACTATTATTATTTATTTGTACCTATAGTAAAATTGTAGTAAAAAGCATTTGTAACCAATCTATCATAGAAGTTGAATTATTTGCATGTAATATAAACAAAAATCAGAAAAGCTATTCAAGGCAATGATATGGTAGATACTATAATAGACGTAAGGTCATGTGAATTTACCAGGCACCAGCTTCTAAAAGGCCAGAAGAGTCACGATTATACAGTAGGTAGATGCTTATATTATATATTATGAGTAACAATTTAATAGAATTGTTTTAATTTTTGCAATGATCAAAATTACCTATAATTATGATGATAATGATGATATATGAATGATTATCAAGAATCCAAGAAATGTAATCTAAGAAGTGCCTAAGTACTTAGATAATATTAAAGCAACAGTCTAGACTCTAAGAGTCTTGTTTAATAATGTTCCTTATAACTGCCAGATACCAATTGCAATAATTAATTAACGTCTTGGTTGTTCTAATTAAATAATTTTGAATCAATTAAATGTGAAATTTGATTTGTTGTGAAGTGATTGATTCGTTAAATGGTTGTTCCTGTTGACCACACTACTACGACAGGCCGACCGCTGGCGGAACGCCAGTCTGCTATAATTGGTGGTCGGCAGACCAGAGACAAACGGTATTCTTAGTTGCACTCGGCCACTGGCCTGCCGAAAATCATCAATGCGTGTACAGTAGGTACGCGTCACGTAAAAAGTACGCTGGATGAAAGTGATGGGGTGTGTTTGCGCATGGATCGAGTTTTGCACGTAAGCTATGTGCCGATTATTTTATTTTTGAACTAGGCTCGCGAATCGTGGCTTCTCAACTACCTATTTGTTATTCTTATACCACCTCATAACACCAAATATACCGATAAATCGCCAATGCGCAGCTTAACCGTCAGCGTTCTTTTTAGGTACTTGACGCGATAGGTAATGTAATGAACAAAACAAAATAACTACACACTCCTTGAACTATAAAGACTTCGACTTGACCTAGAAGTAGTGACGGGCAAAATAAAACATTAGCGATTCAGTTTTTTAAATAGAGCAACGAACTTTTTGTCAGATTGAAACCTATGACTTGCCTATGACAAAAAATGCGACAAGATTGTCAGTCGACCAACAGTCGACAGTAATTGTCGAAAGTCAATAAAAGTGTTAAAAATATTTCATGAGCCACATAAATAAATTCACATTTAAATTAGGTATTTGTTCCATAATTAATAAAGAAATCTGTGTCCGTTGTTGTTTGTCTATTATAATGTCACTACCATTCGGACCACCTGTGCAAGTTTCTCCTCTGATAAGAGGAATAAGATACGCATTGTTAGCTGCAGGCGTTATGTATGGCATAGCTAAACAATTTGCATATGGAGCGATGGAAGCGAGATGGAGGGAGGAAGAAGCCGTGAGACAAATACAACGAGATAAAGAACTTGCTAAATTGAGGGCAAAAATTGCGGCCGAGGAAAGGGAAGTTGTTCGGCAAATGGAGTCAGGGGAATTGTTTAAGCCTGGGAGACTGTAGTGATACGTATGTTTACTCATTATGTCATTATTAAAATTATATCAGAGAACCAGGAAACTTGAACTATGTATTTATTGTTTACTTTATTCACACTACCTACTAGCAAACAGTTACAACTAGTTATAAACTTTTGGCAAGTTGTAAAATTTGATGAATGAATTAAGATTGAAGGTTTATGACCTCAAAATTTCTAATACTTTATAAAATACACACGTAATATTTTAAAGTATCAATGAATATCAACCATAAAAGTTATTTCGATTCATTTAAATAACAATGCTTTCGAAATGCGAAAGTGCGCAATTAACAAGTTTTCACTGCTCGTCGCAAAGTCTCCCATACTGCCATACACAACCTTTAACGGAATACGTGCATTAAGTTTAAACTGTTTGTGAATTCACATGGTTATGTCGACTTTCTCTCGAATCTCGCGTCAAGATTGATGGTAATGGATACTGGACAAGCGAAGCCTGTTTACCGGTCATGCTGCAAATAATTTCACTCGATTAATCGACTAATCGAGTTACCTTTTATGGTGGGTTTGCACGATCGAGTTTTTCCTTCAATTTGCTTTTCAGACTCGAACGTGGGCTGGAATAATCGTGATCATTATGTAAATGTTATCACGATACTTAGGTATTTACGACGTAACTGGTAACAAAGCTAGGAATAACTAACTACATACATACGAAAATTAACATACATATCTACTAATTCAATTTATTCCTTCTTATGTATCTAATTTTACCTACTATAGATACTTATTTAAATATTACAAATGCTTAAATTATTCAAATAAACAACACAATAAAATATTTTTATTGCGTAAGTAGGCAGTTAAGTACATGAAACTAACATTACCTACTTTAATAATAGTTGGAAGATAAACATTATAATAATTATATCTAGGTATTTTATTTTTATATTTACTGTTTGTTTATTAAGAAAAAGACGAAAATAATGATACTTACCTAGGTATATAGGTCATTGCCTACCTATATCATATTTTAACAATTAGACAATATTTACATTTATCTATGGTTAAAGATGAGAGGCATAAATGTCTAAATATAAATTAAATATGTACCTCGTCAAGTACCTACCTAGTACCTAGTAATCCAAGCAGATTGGTAGATACCTAGGTAATTCAGGTTTAGTGTCTGAAATAAGTGAGTCTCACCTTGACTTCTTTTACTGTTAAATCTGGTTACTTTCTATAATTTTGTTGCAATTTTTTGTTGCTACTGTTTTCCACGATTTCAATTCAACCTCGAAACTACTTTCCTCCAAACTAATGCGAAGTTTTATGTCTTTGCCAGTGCCACGATTGTAATTGTTTTTTCTGAAACGCGTACCTAGGTACTTTCGGAAAAAATCAATTGACTTGAGTTTATAGTGATCAGAACATACCTACCTAGTTCAAATATTTTGTATAGGTAGCAGTTATTTTTATTATGCCACAGATAATATTATAATACTATAGATTATATCGAGATTAGTTAAACGCAACTTTAAACGAATTAATTTCACTAAAGTTAAATGCTCTCACGGGAGTTTTTCACGAATTAGGTACTTTAAATCGCAACGTATCAAGAGTTGTATCGTTCTTTTTTTGTTTTTATATTATTATGATACTTAAATAAGATTAATTGCATATTTTTGTAAAGAACGTAAATATATAATTAAAACATTGAGTATTTCCTCCCCTGAAAATTTGTGTAAACCTAGCGCTGGTGAATACTTGTAGATTTGTAGTTCTTTCTCATATAGTATCCAAAGAACAAGATAAAGGTAAACACACCATGATTCATAATCATATTCAATAGCGTAACGGTAAACGGTAATTCGGGTTATTGTAAATTTGCCACAAAGTTAATTCGTCACCTAAAAAAGTATGTGTAAATTTGCCACACTTTTATTTTTTTAAAGTTAATTCGTCACGATTTAATATCAAGTATTGTAAATTCGTCACATCGACAATTTAAGTACAGATAGCAAAAAAATTAAACAATAAATTAATTTAAAATGTTTATTTCTTAATCAGTTTTAGATTTTCAACCTTACATGTAAAAAAATCACAGTCAAATTGGATGGCGATGGACTTTGTAAAAACATAAGGAAAAGCATAACAAAGATAAATTTTGCTAAAAACCAAGGAACATCTATTTTGTATATGTTCTAAAAATTCACAGCATTTATAAAGCGTATTACTTAACATCTACATTATTCTACATAGGTAATGGTAAAAATCACAGTTATCTCTATAAATATTTTTAAAATGTAATGAAATGAGAGCGGCTCTATAATATTTATCACAATCGTATAAAAATAAGGATAAAATATTTTTCACCTATTTTGTATACTTACAGGGTGAGGGACAGCCTCCCGAAAACTTTAACCATGGAATCATTCTGAGCAACTTTCTCAAAGAAAGCATATTGTGGAAATGAAAAAAACATTTCAACCTCCCATACAAAATTAGCATCTCACTCGAAAATTTTGTATGGGAAGCCGATTTTTTTTTTCATTTCCGCAATATGGTTTCTTTGGGAAAGTTGCTCAGAAAGATGACCTGAGTCCATGGTCAAAGTTTTCGAAAGACTGTCACTTACACCCTGAATGTTCTAAAAATATACAACAGTTATAAAAAATATTACTTAACATCTATATTATTCTACATAGGTAATCGTAAAAATCACAGTTCTCTCTATAAATATTTTTAAAATGCAATGAACTAAAAGCAGCTCTACAATATTTATAACAATCCTATAAAAATAAGGATAAAATATTATTCTTTTATTTTAACAAGTAAAGATATTGCTCTTACTTTACTTAAATCATATCCTATAATATTAGAAAAACACAAAGCAAATAAAAATCAAAACTCAAACAGACTAGCGCGTTTCATGATCATGACACTTAATAAATCACAGTTAAAATCACATTAATTATTTTTATAAGTCAACTTTGGTTTTCCATAAAAATAAAAATTCTAATACATAAAAAATCATTTCAAACTTTTAAAAAGCGCAAATCAATTTGACTCAATATTGAATTTACCTTGTGTTATTGATGAATTTACCTTATGTGAATGATGACTGTAATATTAAAATGTAAATCATTATATTGCTGGTTTCATCGCAGGCTGAAAGGTATAATTCACTTGCCTTGCTTGCTGGCGGTACTTTACTACTTGTGGCAAATTTACAATAACCCGAATATACCTGTGACGAACTTACACATACTTTTTAAGGCATGTGACGAATTTACTTTCAATGTATGGAGTTTTAAAAACGTGACGAATTAACTTTGTGGCAAATTTACAATAACCCATTAATTCATACGTGTGCGTTTTACTGTTATCACTAGCATTAGATCTAATGAATATTTATTATCTACAAGTACGTGCGTACTGCGTAAATACGTTTATGAGTGTAGCGAAATAAAAAAAGAGAACCTGTAAAAATAGTGATATTGTTAATTTTTTCATACCTACTTTATTTATTTTCGAGGATTATTTTAAAATAAGTAAACCAACTTTGCGCTAAAATAAATTATAATAAAAGCGAAAAAAATTAAGATTAAATATTCTTGCCATCAGGAGAAACCTTAAAAAAAACTAAACAGGTTTATTGTTTTGATTTATTGCTTTACTCCCACGCAATTTGAATGAATCACACAGAATCAACACATAGTGGAGACAACAGCTCTTTTACTACTTTATTCCTTCGTATTGAAATTTCTCATAGGTTGTTTTTATCAAATAAGTTCTAAAATAGGAACGATTTTGAGTATATTTTCCTCCCCGTGTTTACCCCATCACTCTTTATCACCACTAACAGCTAAATTATTATCATGTTTTTTTATTTGTGTCAACGAACCCGCGGACAAAGCCAAGCATTTCTATAGCTAATTTTTGTTTTTCTGGTAGGCATCACTGCCAAGTACCACAAGCTTTCGCATTTTAATATCAGTAGGACATGGTAGTACACCAAAAACAAACACAAAATAAGACAAATGCTAAAAAAAATGTATGAACCTTTATTTAGTTGTAGGAGTAAGTATATGTACGAGACAAGTTTTTGGAAACAGGTAGTTGAAAAGTGGTAACGTAACGTCACGCTCTATAATTATGACTAGTCTAATTGTTACGTAGTTCAATTGAATTATTAACTAACACTTACTAACAATACTATTGTCACGCTGTCGACAAAAATGCGACAAACGCCTCTGGTAAGAGGTGATCCTTTTGTGAGATAACCTGCTAGAGAAACTCAGGTGCCATAAGAATTTCTTTTGTATACGTTCAAGTCTTAAAATGTGAGTCGCGTAATGTGGTCTCCAGACAACCGAACAGTATTCAAAAATGCTACGTACGAGACTGTTGTATAACATAATCTTAGTTTTGATGTTATGAAATCCTTTAGAGTTTCTCACAATAAAACCCAACATCTTTGAAGCACGATTCGTAACATATTCAAGGTGATTATTAAAAGTTAGCTTGGTATCAAATAGCACTCCCAAGTCTTTAGTGACAGAATTCTCCTGGATTACCTTATTGTTTATCTGATATTTAAAAGGAATAATTTTAGATTTTCTAACAAAGCGGATAAAAAAGCATTTTTCAGTGTTCAATTCCATACCATTGCTACAGCACCATAAGGCTAGCTTATCAAGGTCTTGTTGTAGTTTCAAAGCATCCTCAAAGCAATTAATAACTCTACAGAACTTTAGGTCATCAGCATACATGAAACAACGAGAATTTTTTAATATTTCTGGAATGTCATTAACGAAGAAGTTAAAAAGAACAGGACCAAGGTGCGAACCTTGAGGAACTCCCGAGGTAACATTGTGTGGCGAAGCATCAAACCCGTTAATAGCGACAAAGAATGTACGATCGCTTAGGTAGGAATTTATCCACTTCAAAAACAACGGTGAGAGTCCATATCCACATAATTTTTGCAGCAAGATGTGATGTGGAACCCTGTCAAAAGCTTTGCTAAAGTCAGCGTAAATAGTGTCAATTTGTTTATTCGAATCCAGCTCGTGGGTAATGGTTTCGGTAAACTCTGTCAAGTTGGTCATAGTAGATCTATGCTGAACAAAACCATGTTGATGAAAAGAGAGAAATTGTTTGAAATGGTTAGTGAGAGATGGACAAATGAACGACTCAAATATCTTGGCAAAGGTGGAAAGAATTGATATGGGCCTATAATTATTTATTAGTTCTTTTGGACCAGACTTATGTATAGGTATGACCTTAGCCAGTTTCCAGACTGTAGGGAAGAAACCAGAACTCAATGAACAGTTAAAGATTTTTAAAAGAGGCTGAACCAGATTTTCTGCGCAAGCAACAATGAACTTTGGATGTATGCCATCCGGTCCAGCGCCCTTATAAACATCGATAGCCTTGAGTTTTTTTAAAAGAGGCCCATACTCAATATGCGGTAACGTCAGAAGAAGGTCGTTATTATCGGAAATTATAGTTGATGGCTGCTGTTCTTCAGGATTGGGACCCCTCTTCGAATACACAGATCCAAAATAATTGGAGAAAAGCTCGCATACTCGAACACTATCCGAGGAGGTTTCATCACCTAGAGACATAGTAGGTGGGTATGCCCCATTACCACCTCGTTTGGACTTAATATATGACCAAAAGTACTTGGGGTTAGAATGAATTTTATCTTCCACAGACCTAATATATAGATTATAGCAGTTATTTGCAGTTTTAGAACACCTAGTGCTTATTATATGCAGTTCAATTTTATCTCTAGGATTGTTGTACTTCCTATAACGCTGTCTTAGTTTAAACTTCTCCTTCAACATTTTTTTAAGATTATTATTGAACCAAGGAGGATATTTATTATTTTTGGGCTTAATTTTAGGCACATATTTATGAATAGTATTCCTAATCTTAGCATATAAAATATCTAACATTGAGTCTACGCTATCAAGGTCGCAAAACAGTTCATTCCAATTACAATTGCTAAGATCGTTGTTAATAGACTCGTAATCTGCTTTAAAGAAATTGAATTTACAAGCTAACCTATTATAAGGGAGTTTCGCTTCAATTTTATTAGTTATTACTATATCAAGAGGAGGATGATACTTATCAAGGTTACACAGTGGAGACACAGACTCAACGACACTGCAAAGGGGCACGTTATTAGAGATTACTAAATCCAAAATTCTATTTGTTGAGTTAAGGACATTGTTGTGCTGCTTTAAATGGTTTAGAAATAAGAAGTCGACTAAAATTTGACAATGGTTGGGAGCAATGTATTCATTCGTTCCAACTAAGTCCCATTTAATATGACCCAGATTAAAGTCTCCAAGTATTAACTGACCATACGACAATTCAAGTAACCTATTACAATTATCTAAGAAATGCTCCAGTTTCGAACGATCCACCGGAGGAGGTAAATAGACGGCACATATTGCAATATGACGAACAGATTGTGACAAAGGCCAGTCCAGTATAACCCAGAGATCTTCAAGCTGAGTTTCCCATTCAGGCTTACGTCTCGATGTAAATTTTGAGGAAACAGCAATAAGTACCCCACCTCCATCCTTTTTTGATGAGAAACTGGAATCGCACCTATCCCTTCGATATACAATATAACGGTCGTCAAAAAGCTCACTACTTTTGATATTATCATTTAACCAGGTCTCTGTAAGTATAATTAAGTCATAATTAGAGCATGCCAATTGTCTGAAAAATTCGTGGGTTTTAGTTCGTAAGCCCCTAGTATTTTGATAATACAGATTTAGCGTACCAAATTTAAATGAAAACAAACCACATACATCAATCAAAAAAGAAAAGAAAGAAAAATATATATACTCGTTCTTAGTCTAACTTATCTAAAACATTAAAGTTCTGGACTAGAATATATGGGGCTTCCTCATTCTTCCTCATAAAAATACGTCCACCCCGTATCCAGACAAACTTGTATCCCTTTTCTCTGGCTCTTAGACGAGCTGCTGCGTGTAATCCTTTATAGAATGGTGATAAATGTTCACTAACGTATATAGTTGATGGATTTCCTGAAACCCCAATAAGGCCGCTGTTTATTCTATTTTTATCATGCTTTTTATTATAATTTTGAACCGCAGCTATGACTTGATCACGAAGTCTTGTAGATGACAATTGTACAATAACAGATCTAGGACGGGGACTAGTCTTGTTAATCTTTGAGATACGGGTACAATGAATTATGCTTTGATCTTCTAAGGGGCAGCCAACAACATTACCAAGGTTTTTAATAATATGCAATAAGTTCTCATTCTTATTTTCGGGTATACATTGTATCTCTATGTTATTCTGACGAAGCTGTTGTTCTATTTGGTTACAACGATGCTCAAGACTAGAAACTGTATGTACCAAGCCATCATTTTCTTTCTCAAGAGCGGAAATTTTTAATTGAGACGCGTCATAATTCCTCTTAATGTCTTCGTATTGATCACTAATAAACATCATAGAATTCTTAAGAGCCGTAATTTCATCCTTTAGAGGTTTTAATTCATTATTAATTGCGTTCACAATGTTATCATTCATTTTTGCGAACAAATTATTTAAGGTATCCTTTAAAACCTCCTGTACGACATCCTTAACGTCTTCGCGTGTAATAGTGGGAGACACATTAACCAGTGGGAGACACATTAACCAGTGGGAGACACATTAACCAGTTTAATTCATCTATTAGCAGTTTCGAGATATTTAAACACCCGCAAAATCACTGTCTATACCTAGAAATATAGAGCTCATGTGTTTTATGATGTAATAATATGACTGTTAAAATTAATCCAAATCCGTCAGTAGTTTTTTCGTGAAACGATGCACTTAAGTATATCAAACGAACATAGAGCAAGACCATTACTTCGTGATCTTTTCGTGTAAACGAAAACTCGTATTCAGTCACCTGTTTAAACTTTGAATTTGACATAATAAAGGGTTTAGAATAAGAGCTAGCGCGCAAGAGCAACTTTTGTATCCGCAACTATTTTGTCTCTCCCATCAACTCTATGGGCTAGTAAGAAAGTGGGCGCACGTAGCGACGCAACTCCCCATATAGATGATGGGAGAGACAAAATAGTTGCGGAGACAAAAGTTGCTCTTGCGCGCTAGCTCTAAGCATTCGCTCATGATGTAAATGCAGCGAAAGTGTAATAAACAGTTCCATACATCCTCACAAACTTTCGCATTTATAGTATTAGTAGCGGTGGCAACTATTAGGTATATTCTGTGGTATTAATAGCAAACTGCTTTATGTTGTTTTTTAAACACAATTCGTCACTCGAAATAAACTGCGTTGTTGTTATTTACGCTAAGAAAGACTCGCATAATTACAATACACCTAAGAAAACTAATGGGATAACAGGATTAACTCTTGCGTCTTTCCCAAGTGTATAAGTCGCAGAAAATTATAATTAACAATAATTATGCTTATTACAGTTCTGCTAATACTCGAGTTATGCATGAATCGCATTACGTGATTATCTATATATAAATGCAAATTATGGCTAAGACCGTGTCGTTTTGCGGAGAAAAGATATCTCAAAATACAAAAGTCATTGAATATAACAATTCTCTTTACATCCGATTTCCCGGAAGTAGTTATGTATAAGGAATTCTATTCAATTTTAGTACTACCCCATATATTTATATACTATGTGGCTTTAGGTTTTATACATAATGGCTGTAAGCAATCAAAGCATGAGTAGCCAATCTTATCAAAGTTCAAACTATATTTTACATACTTGCATGCAAGTGGAACAAAATCGACGTAGGTATTCATAATATAATTCTACGCCTTTAAATAGAAAAACTAGATTGGAAATTGCAATGTGCACATACATTTAAAATTTCCGTGAAATAATTTTTTAACACGCAATACGACCATTGAAACAAGTTTTTCGATAAACTTAAAAGGCCGTTAGATATTGCAAAAATGTAGGACAAACTAACAAGTTTTAACATTTTAAATATTTGATAATTGGTTTCTTAAGTAAAAAAGGCACTATTGCAATTATTTTTAGTAATTTTTCAGCCAAAAATAATAGTTCAAACCTCTTTATCATTATACTTCTTGTACATGCATTGCTATCTAGAAGCTTGATACTGCATACTGCATAATAAAATTTTTATTGCCTTAGTTTGAGCTCTAGATGTATAATCATGAGCTCTTATTCCAGATCACAATGTTTTATGTTACCTATTTTTTTGATATCAATTTGCCCCATGGTCTTTTTATGACGGGTGCTTAAAATGTTGTAGAGTTGTTGGAGATTATGCCAGGTCAAGAGTGACCCAATTCATGCAACACATAAGCTCAAAGACATGCAATTTATTATGACCGGCTAAATGGTAGGTCGTATTAAATAGGTACAATCATAGATATACCTATATAATTAACTACACATTAAATTATATATTTTCACTTCCTGCTATGTATGCCGGTTTCAAACGGCTATTAGGTTTAACCACCGTTAAAAAAATTAGAATGATTTTAATAAAATCACATAGTAGGTATAATAATTTAATAAATTAAATATATACTAGTATATATTATTTAAATCTAGAGTAAGATATTATGCAATTCTTACATTATCAATTTGCATATTATATTATCTAAACGTGTTTTATCGCCCGCGCCTATACATATATACGCATATGCGCCCGGCATACCTAATATTTTATCGGACTTTTCTAGGGATATTATCATATTATGGTATTATCATGGGTTTATTGAATTACAAATTAAGCATAGGTACTTCGTGCTAGCGTTGCCCGAGTAATTACGATTAAGTACTATAAGTAAAAAAAAACAATTTTAATATTTGTGCCAACACTGATGCTGAAGATATTCTAATTATGTAATGTTATTAATATAATAATAGTTATTTTTTTATCTGAAGACTAACTATGTTAAAGCCTTAAAAACTAGGTAAAAATACGTAGCACAACGCAGCAAAAAATAATGTGTGTTTTCTACGCAAAAATAATTCGAAGTAGGTACCTACCTAAGTAATTAGAATTGGCAAAAACACAATATTCTGATATTTATAAATTTATTTCAGGTAATTACTATCGTTCGCCTATAATAAATAACGGGGAACTTAAGTTTTTTGTGTTTCGTGATTCAGTAACGTTCCGTTACAATGTCTGGTTTCATTCAAATGGACAAAAAAGATTCAAAAAAGCCAATCACAATTTGTGCGACAAAACATAGTGTACTCAAATCTCTCTCATATTATATTTTTTGCCATGCCCATGCATTGTTGATGGAAAAATCGATATTTTTGTGTAATTTATTTTTATAATATTATGTAAGTACTTAGATGATTTGATTTTGATTTGATTTACTTTTTTATCACCATGCTCTATCCAAACTAAGGGAGCGTCCATAAATTACGTGAGGTTGTTTTTTTCAATTAGATGAGATTTGACTCATAACTCCTCCCCTAAAATATATTATATTCTGTGGTAGCGTTGCGTTATAATAAAATTTCTTACTATAATTTTGTTCGATTATTTAAACTTCATAAATGTGTTGTTTTCGACCAAATAGTTCTGAGACTAATATTAATTAAATTCCTGATTCTGAAACCGTATACTACTTAACAAGAAATACGTAGTTTTAACGTTTACGAGTTTGATAAAATTCTTGTTTAAATGGGTACCTAGGTTTGTAGCTATCTAATAGTACCACTACCTACCTACTAAGCCTTAGATTTATTTATTTTTTGTTGGAAATGTGCAAGGTTTTAATAATACTGATTCTATTTAGCAACTAGTTGCGACAGAATGCTATAAATGCTTATTCTAATAAAATAAAATAAAATATATATTTGCTAGACCAGGTTTGTAAACATGGAACAGAAGTAAACAATTTTCAAAAGAAAGATCATCATCTCAATCATTTGTTTCAAAATACGGTTTCAAAATAAAGTACTCAGGGAGATCGTAAACGCTCCCTGGTACATTAGAAATGACGACCTACATCGGGACCTGAAAGTAGATCTCGTCACGGACATAATTAAAAAGAACGCTGAGGCTCACGAACGCAGACTTCATCACCATGTGAACGTCGAGGCTATCCAGCTCCTTGACAACACGGACATAGTGAGAAGACTGAAAAGGACAAAACCTTTTGAGTTAGTTTAGTGAAGTGTTAGTGTAATATAGTGAGTGCTATTCATAAAGAACACATGAACGAAGTGTCTTCGCCTTAATAGAGACATTAAGAAAAGTGTTAATGGACACGTTCTTAGACATACTTTACCTAGCAAATTAAGTTAGATTTATATTACTCATTAGCCTATAGTATAAGGCTAGATCGTAATTTTCAATAATGATACCCTAAGTAGTTAGGTTCATTATATTAGGTGAAAAAAAAAATCTCAATCATTTAATTGAAGTCACTTAAAACGAGATTAGGCGTCGTTTACAAATATTAGAAAATCGTTTACTCTAATAGCAACCATAATAAATATCAATGAATCGTCAAGCAACATAATATAGATGACCTATCTTTATTACTATCATTATTCTATTAAAATGAACTTGTAATGGTTCAATGCTGCTATGTTACTTAGTGAGGTGTTAGTTGTAAACTATTCTATTTTATTCTCATTTATATTTAGTTGAGCGTTGAATTGATTCATATTATTATTTTGTCGTTGGCATTATTGCGTAATATTATATCGGTATAACCTTTTGAATTAATACACAAACAATATGAAAAGGTACCTAGAATTTTCTTTAATGACCGATTACAACAATGTTCTGTTACAGGTTAAATTATAATGGAAGTAATTTCCCATACTTGTAAGGTTGAAAATATTTAACATAATAATATAAAGCAAAAATTAAAGCAACTAATACCACTAATTACTAAATAGTTACTGCGTTCACCTTATTATAAAGGTAGTTGTAACCCATGTTTTTTGAACAAAATATTTCCATCATGAGAAACATGTTGTCTTGGTAAACAAAGGTATTCTTGGCATACAAAAAACCGCATAAACTTATTTTTGTGTTCGTAGTTAAATTTAGTGTTTAGAAATAGAACATAAAATACATGATTGTTTGGAAGATTTGATTCACAATATAACAGATATTTGGGTATCAGTGTAAATTATTTTTATGCTCAATGTATGAATATAAATAGGGCAAATAGGAACAGATAATGTGGATAGTGGACATTCCGCGATGGTCGACCCAAGGCCGACCTCCGCCCACAGTCAGAATTAATAAATATTTGAGTCATTTCCTAACACCACGTACATGTATATGCCGCGACAGATTCTACATTAATTTATAACAATAAAAGTCTAGATCAAAGTTTTCATCTTGATGTAAATATTTCATCATTATTTCTCAATAGCAATCGTATAAAATGCAGACGTTTAGAGTAAGTATGTATTTGTGACAGTTGCCATGTTCGTGCGTTTGATGCGTGAAATGAGAGATTGCGCGACTTGCTAAGTTATTAATATGAAACGGTTATTGTTATGTATTATACATTTATGCGACTATATTATAATAATCTTTACTCAAAACTAATTGCTATTTTATACAAAAATGATTGATCCACAGAGTAAAAAAATATTAAGTCAGAATCAGAAATAGTCAGTAAGTGAGATTAATTTTCGAACGGTTTGCGATTTTCAATTTGCATGTCAAATTCATTAAAAGTAGACTAGAAGGTGCCATTAATTTTGAGATAAAAAGTTACAACATAAAATATAATATTATTATCTAGTCACATATTGGTAGACCTACGTATAATTCTCAGGAGTGTCGACAAATCTTTCATTTCTAGCTGAAATACGTGTGTTGTAAAAGAAGTGGGAGCATAGACCTAAATTCGAGGTCAGTGGTTGTCTAGGGCAAGCGTCGACTCGTATTTCCCAAAATATCTGGACTACACTTTGTGACTTATTGATTTATACCTCAAATACAACAAGATATATTCGATGAATAAACACTGTTATTATTTATTATTCGATTTTTAAACTAACATGAGTCGCATTTTTCATTTGTTATTAGTTGTCAAATATGTACTGATAAATGAGATCAAAGTCAGTGCAGCTATGCCCTCGTAATGGTGCTTTTCCACAAATAATGTGCGAGGATGTGTAGCGAGGAATGTGTTTGTAAAGAACCAATCATAACGCATCATTTAGTTTGAAGTCTGAAGCGTTTAGCGTTTGAAGCGATACAATTGTATCGCTTAACCAATTAACCAATTGGTTATTTACAAACACATTCCTCGCATATTATTGGTGAAAAATCACCCTAAAACGAAAAAATACAGCAAACAAATAAAATCATAAATAGTCATGATACAATTAATCTTTTGGATAACGTTAATGTATAGAGTTTTGTGCGAGTACGTTCGAATTATATAATTTGAACATTTAAATGTATTTAAGTTAGCATGTAATTCCTTATAAGATAAGCTAACTGCCGGTGAAAGTGCCCTCGAGATAGATAAAATATGAAACATTATGTATGTGAAAAACGGAAAAGGCATTATGGATTTGGCAACATGGATTTGACATGATATGAAAATTAATAATTTTTAAAGCGATAACAATCGGAATTTTTTGTTAGGATCGTAGGTAGTTCTTTTAATTTATGTTAAATGTAAATTAATAAATAGTTACATAGTTCTTACAACTATAAATCAATTTTCTTTGGTATGTCTTATTCCAATTGTTCTGTATGTAGGTATATTTTAATGGGTTAAAAGTTAAAACCATTTGTAGAAAAATGTTAATCGCAGGAGCTCTACAATATAGATTATAGAGCTTTATTATAATATAGGCTGTATTAAAATATTTTTCCATGAAATATGTCGTCCTTTCATGCAACCTAAATACTTGTCACTAATCCATATACCTACTAAGTATTTATATATTTAATATTATAAATGCGAAAGTAATCGTCTGTCTGTCTGTTACTCGATCACGCCTTAACTATTGAACCAATTTGCATGAAATTTGGTATAGAGATATTTTGATACCCGAGAAAGGACATAGGCTACTTTTTACCCCGGGACATAGGATAGGTTTTATTACGGAAATCCCGCAGAACTATACCGAATCCCACGGGAACGGGAACTATGCGGGTTTTTCTTTGAATACGCGGGCGATGCCGCGGGTGGAAAGCTAGTTGTTTGTATCTTAGATTACAAAATAAAAGGTTTTGTTATATAAATAAAATAACGAGTATTTATGATGACATGTATCTCCAATCAGCCAAATTTTCCTTACCTCGGCCCTTAGAATGTCACCGTATTTAAAACATGCGTGTTTTATTTGATAAACATAACTGTTATTAATTTAATAGCAGCATTGGCGTCATGTGTGTACTCGATCGTGTTTGTGCACGGCTTTAGTACATTATAATGGTAATGTTGATGTTCTGAGGCAGATTTAGCCGCGGATTTGTGGTTGTGCGTCGACTTGCTCGTTTCATTTGACGCAGCAGAACGGGAAATCGATATAAATGTAAGGATAAAGGGTTGTATGCAAAATAACGTATTAAAATTATTATTCCTTGCGACTGCGATTTTTATTTGTAAGGATACTGCAATATAATGATGATGTTGGTAGGACATTTTAATTTTATACAGTGGCACATTTTTTAATATGAAGGTAATTGGACTTATTAATATTGTAACGATGGAACAATCATTTTGCATGCAAGCATTTTTAATCATAAATTTTTATGCTAGAGGTGGATACCAATATATACACACCTGCAACAATATACAGGATTGATTATAGTGACGCGATTTTTAAACTTTCTTTTTAAATAATTATTATTGTCCCTTTTTTAAATTAATTAAACCATTACAGGTGTACCAAAATATGATTAAGAAAATGCATTTCCTGCATATTACCTATATATGAAAGGTACCTATCTCCTCTATGAGCCGAAAGATTTTCCTAACGTAGGTTTTCCGTCAACTCTTTTTATTTATCTAACCTTGCATTTGGTCTATTTTTAGAGCATACTTTTTATTTGACTTCCAAAAATGTACCTATCTCGCGGGGCGAAGCCGCCCGTGCTATTTTCGAATCAACCTGGAGTCATACTATAACGTTGTATCTAAAGAACATTGTACAGCGATTTTAAACTTTGTTGACTCTACAGAGAGTACTTTTTTGCGTGAAGACAGCTATACAAATCTAACACCTATATATTTTCTATTGTTTTTCTACACTTTGTTATATTGAACCCCGTCAGTGTGATAGAATGTGCGAAGAAATTTATTGACTTCTAAATTTTTTGTACATTTCGACGTCATCCTTCGATGGTCTCACAACAAAGCGAATTATTAATCAAACGAAAACCCATTTTTTTACTAATTCTTTCTTAGGCAATAAAAAATAATTCCCTTCTTACTGATCTAGGTTACAAACCTTTATTTACAACTTTGTTAAAATTTGATGACTTATGTAAGACAATATTTAAAGAGACTTCACAATAACGTCTCCACTCACAAATATATAGTACCTTCACTATCATAATCATAGTACCTTCTTTAGAACTAAGAGCTCAGACAAAGGAGTTTTAAATATTCTACTCAGAACTTATTTGTAATATACAGAATACAGTTAGGTTACCCCACACCGTATTAATCTGGGCTATTTCTCAAACCACTAAAAAACACTCGAGAACAATTTTTGAAGTAGTTAACTAAGTAACTAATTGTGTTAAAAATGCAAATTACTATTCTGAAATAGTATACAGTGCAGTTTACATCTATCCTAAAAATTTTATCATAAATTTCTTTCAGCAGATAACCTAATTTAAAATTTTATTTTTATTTCGTTTAAATTGCATTGTTTACAAATAGCGTCCAAATTTTTTATACCTAAAAATAATTACAAAAATTGAAGTTTTTACCATACAAATGATTCTCTTTGGCTCGCACATAATAACGTATTTAGTTTGTTTGTCGCAAGCAATTAGCGCTTTCGTGGGCTGTCAACGCGCTCGTCCAGTCTGACGAAATTTTATGAGTACACTGAACCAGAAAGATGGCAAGATTGTATATAAAATTCGTCTTTGTTGTCCACATTTTAAAGTACATAATTGCATCGATAAATTAACGAGTTTATATTGAAAGTACATATCTTCAAATAAAAGTTTATCAATGCAATCATTTTCAGGGGCTAATGGAATTGGACAAAACAGAAGACGCACAATAGAGTCTCTAGATATATGATGGACCAGCTGCGCTCCGCGGTTTCTCCCGCGTGGCTCTGCTTTTGTTGATCTTAGCATGATGCTGATGATATTATGTAGCCTATGCCGTATAGCCTTCCTCGATTAATGGACTATCCAACACCGAAAGAATTTTTCAAATCGAACCAGTAGTTCTTGAGATTAGCGCGTTCAAACAAACAAATAAACAAACTCTTCAGCTTTATAATATTAGTGTAGATTAGGTATATTATGATGATTTGATAGAATAAATAGCTTTGTTTTTTGACCATCATAGTACCTAGTTATTGCTGATAGTAGAAATGTTAGCATATGGGATCTCAATAATATTTTATTGACAATACATTATCATAATTATTTCTCACGAGTGTTAGTGCTGATTTACACAGGGTCAGTAGACAAGTCCGAAATTCGGCGCCGCGACTGACTTTAAACTGTTTACATAGACTTCAAGCCTCTGTACTGACTTCAAATCTGTTTACACAGGGTTTTTTTTCGGGTCAACACTGATTTGCCTCGAATTTGTAGTCAGTTACTGACCCTGTGTAAATCAGCACTTAAGCCAAAGCGGGTGTCAAACTGTGCCAAGATTTAAAAATTAGCGCCACTTCCCCATTGGTTCCAAAGAATTATATTTTAATACCATGAAAGAGTTTCCTATATATCTATATTTTACAAAGACATATAATTATCTAGGTTTCCGCCCGCGGCTTCGTTCGCGCAGTCAAAGAAAAACGCGCATAGTTCCCATTCCCGTGGGATTTCCGGGATTGCGTCATTTTCCCGGGATAAAAAATAGCCTATGTCCTTTCTCGGGTATCAAAATATCTCCATACCAAATTTCATGAAATTTTGTTCAGTAGTTTAGGCGTGATTGAGTAACGGACAGACAGACAGAGTTACTTTCGCATTTATAATATTAGTATTAATTGTCTAGTTATGAATATGATGAACGTATCATGATAGTATAAAGATAATACCACAGATTACATAATATAGTAGCTAAACGCTACAGAACGGACACTCTCCGCCTCCCGCCAAAATTAAACACTTACCTCACCCCGCACGATCAGCCTGAAAATGGTCCGCATTTGTCTGCAAGGACGATACGCAACGAAGATTTTTTTGATTTGTGATAATCGTTTTTCGTAGAAAATGGTTAGATATTGTGCTGTTTACGGATGTATTTCATCAGAAAAACGCGAATTTTTTTTACGCTAGTCACAAATGTGCCAACCATAAAGCGTTAACACACACATTTGCAGTCTCTACACTGTGACTGTCAAAACGATAATTTTGTATGGAGTGTCCGGGGTGTGAATTGTGATAATACTATGGTACATATCATGCATAAGCAACAAAACACAACACAAACAACACACTGCACTACAAAATGTTGTAGTGCAGTGCAGTGTTCTCTATTTTTTGTCTCTACATACGTTATTTCTTCACCCTAATGTTACTATTTGCAGAAACGTTTCTAAATTCACATTATAATCATACTAACACATTAGATTCAGTCAATTTTATTTAGAAGTCAACATATTACTACTATTATTTAGTAGGTGCTTGAAATACGTTTTGAATTCGTAAATGTTTAATTATCTTAACGAGATCAAGCAGATGGAACGGTTTAGAACATACAGGGTGTCCCACTGTTGGTAGATATACTAAGCTCAAAGTAGGTTATAGTGTTGCATACGATGAGTACGTAAAAAATAATTATAAAATTCCAGACGTATTTTTTTTCAAATAAGTAGATAAAGTCTTAAAACTCTATGTGTACACCCATAACAAGCAACCCGCCCAGCTTTGCCATCAGCACGTGAGCTATCGTTTAAGATTATGTTTTCATAGACAAAATGCTCAAATCAGCGAAGCGATATATGCCGGCTGCGCGAAGCTAGAGAAAAAAACATGGATTTCCAGGAAAAAATTAGCAAAAATTTTTTGACGTAATTTTGTTGTATTTTTTTTCATGATCAGTGTATGCAAAACTACAAGTTCCTTCGTGCTTAGTATACCAATAGTGGGACACCCTGAATATGTTATAAATGGTAGTGATAGTATTATTATAAGAAACTTAAATTGTTATAATGTATTCATTGAGTTAGAGCTCAGACACGCGTGGAAATGAGGAGCAAGACATAACAGTAAATAAGTTGTTATTACTGTATCGTAGGTCGGTAAGTGTGTTAACAAGAACAGTAGGTGTAAGAAGTCTTATTAAAGCAAATAACTACTGAGACCTTTGACTACCTACCTAGTTTATCTTCTATAGAACTGAGTTTTATTTATGGGTAACGTATAGATTAAACGTTATCAATGCATATTGCAAATCAATTTTTCATGGCTACAGCGTTGATAAGCGTGTATTGCTACGATATGTGGTACATATTTATCCGCCAACACGCACTTGGCCAGCGCGGTGGATTATGGCCTGTACCCTCATAGGAGGCCCGTGTCCCAGCAGTGGGAACGTATATGGGCTGATGATGATGATGGTTCATATTTGAATCATTTACATTTGAAAATATTGTATAAAACTTAAATAAAGACTTTTTCCTTAAGTATAATATTTTGTAAAAAGTCCTTGCTTTTTATCGCAGTACGTTGATTATTGTTAGAGAGATTCACCTCCTCAAGGTTGTAAATAAACTAAAGTATGCACAGTCTAATTTTATGTCGCATAATTGTATTTTAACGACGTAATGAATTCTTTATATTTCAACATTACTTGGAAGAGCTTGGATAACTATAAAATGCCACACTATGAGAATAATGTGGCTTTATGAAGATTGTAAAACCAACAGTCCTTTGTTTGGATATAAACACAATTTCAAATTGGCAAAGATTCATTTATCAATGTTCATTGTTCATGATAGGATTATAATGTAAATGGAGACCTTATACCTGATTTTTCTATCACATATTAATACGAATCGTAATAATTCGTCTACCATAAATTATCTAGTACTATATGATGAAATGATGGGCAATTTTGAAGCCTTTCCAAATAGGGTTAATAAGCAAGATATCGGGAGAAGAAAAATAAATGCATAAAGTATGTATACTAGTAAGTGCAACACGAAGAGATTGTATCAACACAAGTAACGCCATATGCTTGCTTATCTTATTCCATAAAAAGTTTATACAACACGTGAGCCCTTATTTCAAGACCATTTTTTTAATTGCACATATTAACGGGATCAGCAATATGAGTCATTTGTTTTGGTTGAAAAAACTCGTAGTTACAATTCCATTTCATTCTGTTAGAGGCCTACACCACCGAAACTAGCGCCACCGAACATTTTATTTTTTTACTTCTTAACCAGATTAAATTTAAAAATTCTAGCTCGGTACTTTGCTAGTATATTACTTGTAGTATTTTTGGTATTACTTTTCACTATTCTAACTGTTCATTATTCTAGAGAACTTTTGATTACCGCCAAAAGTGGCCACTTTTGGCGGTAATCAAAAGTTCTCCTAATTTACCGAATGCAAAATAATGAAAAGTAATACCAAAAATACTACAAGTAATATACTAGCAAAGTACCGAGCTACATTTTTTAAATTTGATCTGGTTTAGGAGTAAAAAAATAAAATGTTGGGGGGGCGCTAGTTTCGGTGGTGTAGTCGCCTTTATTAGTTTCACCTGTAGATATAGGTATTCGTATGTCACTGACTTTAGACTCGATTTTGACCGCCTTTGAAAAGACATTATAATTCAAACTGTATACTTATCGAGGATCGGTCACATAATACATAATTTCATCTTTTTAAAGCATTTCTTTTTAATTTTTACACGGTATAATTTAATTTTACATCAATGCAGCATTGTATAGGTAATATTAACGGCATATATATATAGATATATTTTAAAGCCATATCTACGAACTGCTCAACATAATGTAGCCTACGTAGGTAATTTGTTTAAAACTGTTTCCATGAATAAGTACGAATCACAGAAAGGGGCAAATTGCAGTCGGGGTCGACGCTCTGACGCCCTCAAACGACAAAAATGTTTATATTTGTGGTGAAACTATGCTAGAAATATACGAGACATTCCTCACCATTTGCTACGTATTACGTTGATTGTACGCACCCAACCTACTTACTTGTGTCTGGAGGTGTAAAAATTCAGCTCTTTGTTCTCCAGAATTTTTAGATTTGGCAGGTAAAGAGGTATAATTTAACTCCTACATGTCTAGCTATCTCACCTGTTTTATCCGAAAATATGAACGTTTACCGTATCTTACCCGTTTTGTATTAAAAGTACAAATGTAATTGGCACAAGATTTTCATAAAACATTATTAGTAGTATAGTATAGTATTTTACATTTTATATCTTGCTCCTAGCTTGAAGCTTACAGCTTCGCTTCTATTTTCAGTTAAATATTAAAAAAAATCAATAGACATTCGCATATAGCGATAGGTTCTATTATAAATGTAAACTTATAAGACCCTATCGTACTTTTAGTCAATTTATTAACTATTTTCTAGGTCAACTTTGAAGCGTGATTTAGATTTATTCGTCATGACAAAAAACAACATGTTTTTACCACGTAAATTTATTTTTAAGAAAAATCATTAATAACAGACACATTTTAGTTGTCTTAATTGTTTTGTTTTGTACTTTTCATTTTGTACAGGACAGATGTAATCAATAATTTCATGGAGTATTTACAATGTAATGTATTTGCGCCCGCGAGGCTGGTCGAGTTACTGCAGTGTTTTTAGAATGTAGAACAACTCAATAAATCAAAGCTTTGTTTTCCTTAGATTTTCTAAGAACCCCGTTTCGGTAACTGGCTAGAATTAACACCAGTTCTAAAATAATTGAAACAATTTAGCATTCTATTAATGGATAATTCGGTGAAGTTATCATTCTCTACCTACGTCAATCATGGAAGTAGGTACCTAATGTCGTATCCTGATGTATCCCTATATGTATAGTTAGGTTATTTTGTAAGTGCATCGTCATGTGCTTATGTGTTTTTTAAGTATTAGTTTATTAGGTATAAGGTTATTAAACGGTATAATAGGATTAAGGAGTCTTCAAATATGTATTCTTATTAATGTGCTATTGGGTTTGGATTTTGTTATTAAAAAGTCATAATTTTCATCTTTAAACATCTGGCATAACCCATGCCTATTAGCTGGTATTCTGGGGTTAATATTCTTAATTATTAGTATCTTGGAAATAATGTGCACTGATAGGTATATGATTACACAATGTAACATTGTTATTTACTGAATGTGAATAGCCTTTTGTACTTTTGTGTTCGTCGAACAATGGTTAATTTAAGTTGCAGTTTCTTGAAGTGATAAACTGACTATACTTCCAACTTTTTCGCATAAAACTGAGACACTAATAAGGAAGCGTTCAAGAGGTTTCCTGTTTTTAATACTTCTAGTGTTTTCCTTAACGATTTTATACTTTTTTGAAATCCTTTGGGAGGTAAATAGAAGTAGAGACAAAAGACATTGCCACAAAATTTTCTTCATTATTGCGGATATCATTAAGTTTTATTCATGTGTATCGTCTACTTTATTTCTTAGAAGGATACATACGTTCATTATGTTATTTGTCATTTAAATAATGTTTCTGTTATCCAAGTTCAACGATACAGAATGCATTTCTCACTAGCAAAAACATAAATAAGAAAACCTTCAACAAATATGTGGACGGTGAAGCTGAACAGCAAATAATTACTGTTAACTAATACATATTTTATCTCTCTCCTAAAATACAACATTGAGAAACAGTTGGAATGCTCCCGTGATATAAAAATATTATTGTATACGAGCACATTCAGAATTCAACATTAGAAGATTCTGTAGGTATTTTTAGAGGTAGTTAGTCAGTGCGTCATTTAATTTTAAAAAGATTTTCGTGACATATACGTCGCCTTCACCTTGCCGTGTTCTGGCTTATATCAAAGCTTGCAGTGACACCGTCCATGACATCAAACTGCTACACTTGTCCAAAATAAACACCTCAACAATGATGCTAGAGAGAGAATATATCACCCGCTCGAAGAGGATGCAGGATTTGCCAAGATCAAAGGCAGGTGAAGTGAAAATTATCGTTAAATACCAGAGCGGTGCTAAATAATTCGTGGTGGCAAAAATACACCTGCGGCAGTCACGATCAAGGGCGCCCGGTCCGAATAGAATTGCCACCAATATTGAGACTTACTGATGGGACGTGTGACTGCCTCCTCGTGGTCCTCGTCGTGGTGACCGTTTCCACAGTCTCCACTGTTTCCTCAACATCTTCGCCGTCGTCATCTTTGTTGCTCCAAGAGCCAAAGAACTCCGTCATTTTGTGTAAATGAACGTTTCACAATCACTCAATTTCACACATTAAATCACTCATTCACAGAAGCACTAGATCACCATCGTTTTGTATCCATTGTCAGAATTGTCCACCGATATTCTAGGGCACTCTAGGACGGGTTACTTCATTTACGATTGTTTTATTAAATTGCACCGCGGAGACGGCCAGAGCTGATCTTGCCCGGAATCCTACTGGAAAACTGAAATAACCGCCGCGAACAAAAACCACCAGCCAAAACATTTCACATGCGGGATTATTATTAGTTGGACGATCTAGTCAAAAGAGCTAAGTGTCGTGGCGACCTTTACGCAAATAAAACTAGATTGATACTTAATGATAATTTTGCTACGCACAGCGTTTTGCTATTTTTTTAGCGCGAGGGCCCATACGTGTGTTACGGTCTTCGGAGTTTTATGAGACAGTTATTGTTTTCGCTGTCTCTGCTGTATGCGTTGTATGTTAAATGGATAAAGAGACAGTAAAATTTCTTTTGTACGTTTATTTTGGATCTATCAGTACAGAAATATAATTTTCAGTTCTTGACAAATCGTTTATCGTAGAGCTTTTATGTTTTGGTACCGTAAGAAAGTCTTATATGAATTATTATGTTATCATTTACAAGTTGTTACGTACTTGTTCCAAGTTCTTGGCCATTATGAAAGGTTTTTCTTATTGAACATATTACATAGTTCCACAAATACTTATCTATTTTAAGTGGTAATCTTTCTTTTTTCCTACATAAATAATAATTATTTAACTGATTATCTGCAACATTAAATGGTGAAATTTACATCCGTAATCTGGAATATTTTAATCCCTATTTTATACTTTCCTATAGAGAAATTATCACCATAAACATGTTTATTAAATCTTTATTAAATCCTTAATAATTTTCATATAAAATATATTGTATGCTACCATCCACATTCAAAGCGTAGGCGCCGACAGCTTTCCACTTAGTATAAACGCGGCTCTTCTAACGCTTCGCAATAATGCGAAAGCTTAATGAAAATCAATTTTGATACCAAACTATTAAAGTCCATTTTCACCTACACGTACTTAGCTTTAATAATGAGATTTTCTCTAATGAATTAAGGAAGAGATGTTGCATCTTTAATATCCATTTTTTGTAAATGGGTCATATTGCCTTTAAACTTTCGATTTTATGAAGCTTTTTGCAGCATGACTAAGAATTAACGTGTTTTGTATAAATTTGGTAGAGATGCTTCGGTATATAGCAAATCAACGATTCTAGACTTAGTAGACATAAAATGAGTATAAAAAGAATTCGTACAAAGTCGTCAAAACTCACGTGATGTTGCTAATATGATTTGATCTGCGTCCATTTTCCGCATTGACGTCTTTCATCATCCAAGGTGACTTACCTGTAAAACACAAATTGAATTAAAAGTTTACAAGTATTGTATTAAGTAAGTTTGGATAGCAAGTACTTACGCATCTTTAGTCGTTATAATATATATTTTTACCATAAATATCTAATCATTTTCATTCATTTTGTCAATTAATAATAATTATTGTATGCTATGTAGTTATAGTAAAAACATGAATGTTCCTTAATTCTGATCTTAATATCTTTGTATGTACCATGTTTTTATGCAATAAATGATTTATTTATTTATTTATTTATAATCCATACTATAATAATATTATAAATGCGAAAGTAACTCTGCCTGCCTGTCTGTTACTCAATCACGCCTAAACTACTCAACCAATTTTCATGAAATTTGGTATGGAGACATTTTGATACCCGAGAAAGGACATAGGCTACTTTTTATCCCGGGAAAATGACGCAATCCCGGAAATCCCACGGGAACGGAAACTATGCGGGTTTTTCTTTGACTGCGCGGGCGAAGCCGCGGGCGGTAACCTAGTATAATATAATATAATGTTTAGTCGTTATAAATATTGTATTTAAATCATATAGGGACTGAATCCTAATATGACTGTGTTATGTGTGTATCTAATATTTATGTAAAAAAGCAAATGCGAAACTGTGTCCGTTAAACTAATTATTTGGATATCACGAAAGAATTAAAAATCATTTAATTAAATAAATAAATGTTTTCATAAAACAATAATCAAGGGCGGATCCAGCTTTAGTGCCAGGGGGGGTCACATAGTCGTGGTCAATAGTACGTGGTGATATGTAGTATGATAAACGGTCAATTGCGAGTCGGATTCGCGAACCAAGAGTTCCGTACAAACATTTTTAATTTTAAATTCATGCTTTTTGCAATTTTTCTTTTATCTGTGCTATAAGACAGAACAGTGTTTTTACTGTTCTGTGGACGTAACTTTCTACAAAATATCAAGATTCTGTGTTCACGGGAAGTACCCTGTAGGTTTTTATTCCTGGCGACACTTGAGAAATTTGATAAGCATGAAATGTATGTTTTAGCAATTTTTCCTCCATATTCTGTGCTGACACTGCTTTTAACCAAATTTCAAGACTCTGTGAGGTGTACAATATAGGTTTTGATTCATCATCATCATCAACATTAACAGCCTTTGTTCGTCCACTGCTGGACGAAGGCCTCTTCCAATGCACGCCACTGAGCCCGATCGACGGCCCTTTGCCGCCAATTGTGGCCAGCAACCCTGCGGATGTAGTCCACTCCACCGTGTAGGTTTTGATTCCCTTGCGATAATGTCGAAATTTTGCGATAATTTTCAGCATAAACGACTGTATCTTTTGATTGCGTTGGCTATAAGTTTGATTTTTTCACAGCTTCAAGGAACCGTAGATTTGAGTATTCGGTATAAATTTCAGATTGAAACCTCCACGCGTTCCTGAGAAAAAGGGTCTTGACAGGCAGACAAACTTGAAAATTGTTCAAGATAATATTATATTTCTTTATATGATGTAATTAAAAAAAATATATTTTTTGCAATTATTCCTGTATCTGTACTAAATAATAAGATGTTGCTTTGTACCGAATTTCAAGACTCTGAGTTTACGAAAGTACCTTGTTTTGATTCCCTTGCGAATGTCGAAATTTGCGAAATTTCTCGTCATTTACGGCTGTATCTTCTGATTCGTAGACATATAAGTTTGATTTTATTATAGCTTAAAGGTATCATAGACTTGAGTTTTTGGCATGAATATCAATTTCATACATGTAAGCGTTCATGAGTAACAGGGTTGTAAGTTTAATTTTTTTTAATATCGTCGTATTCTCTGTGTCTATGTCATTTTGTATGATTAAATCTTTAAAACTACGCAACGAATTTTTATGCGGTTTTTTTAAAGATAGAGTGATTCAAGAGGAATAGTATATAAGGTTTTAGACAAAGCGGGCGAAGCCGCGGGCGGTAAGCTAGTCTGCGTTATAAGATTGTACTACATTTCATGAGTCTGTGTACTCTGAGTCTGGAACTACCCTGTAGGTTTTGATTTCCTAGGGAGTGTCCAATTTTGCGAAAAATTTCAGCATTTACAGCTGCATCTTTTGATTGCGTTGGCTTAAACGTTTGAATTTTTCACAGCATCACGGGACCGTAGATCGTAGGATTTCGACTTTAGCAAGGGAATCATCAATCAACCTGCAGGGAGCACCCTGTCCCGTAAACACAGAGTCTTGAAATTGAGTAAAAAGTATCGTCTTATAGCACAGATGTAGGAATAACTGCAAAAACCCTAATTATTTAATTAAATTAAATAAAAATATATTTTTTAAATATTTTTAAAATTACAATCCCTTTACGCATGAACATGTATTAAATTGATATTCACATCAGAACTCAGGTCTATAATAACTTAAATCTTTTATTGAATTCAAAATCTATGTCAACGCAATCTGAAGAAAAATCAAATAGAGCCGCATATTCTATAACTCGCAACTACTTGAAAGGAAATCAAAACCTACAAGGTACTTTCCGTGAACACAGAGTCTTGAAATTTGGTTAAAAGCAACGACTTATAGCACAGATAAAGAAAAAAATTCCTTTTTAAACAAAATTTTAAGATACAACCTTTTAAAAAAATAGGTTTGCTCGGAGCCCTCGGTGCGCGAGTCCGACTCGCACTTGGCCGATTTTTGTCGTAATTTTCTATTGTTAATTAAAAAAAAATTGCTATTTTATGTCTTATCCACGAACTGGGATATTTCGATATTGAGGTTTTGTGTGAAAAGTGTAACAGCAAAAATTGTAGTAAAAAATTAATTACCTACAACTTTACCATTACACTTACACTACAATTTGTAAATTTAAAAAAGGTAATATTAAATTAGTAGTCCACTTAGGTCGTGGACCTAGCCCAGGGGGGGGTCATGACCCCGTGACCCCCCCCCTGGATCCGCGCTTGACAATAATAAAGAAAAACAAAAGTAAATAACGGTTGAAGCCAACATCCACCACAGTGTTTTAAGATATAGGTATGAATGGTTTCAAAATTTTGGTTTTAGGAAATTCATAAGTATCATCACGATGTTTTTCAATAACAATCGAAGCAATGGAGAATTGAATAATGTATGGATTAATGGAAAATTTTTATTATTTTTGGCACACTTGTCTAATCCTTGACTTTTATATTGAAGTCAGAGGCATTGACCGCAAAGCCTTCATTGCTCTTAGCCACAACATTATTTTACTTTTAGATAATTGAATAACATCTTTGTTGGTAAATAATAAATTATAGATACCTATCATTTAATTTAATTGTTCTTTAAATGTTTTAGCGAAAGTAGTATCTAAAATCTATGTTTGTTCTATTACTAACAACTAGGTATGTTTATTTTTATTATACCTAGCAAGTATTAACAAGATTTCTCTTCCATGGAAACTAACCAAGCCAGAAATTTGTATTCCTCTTGGGATCGAGAACTATCTTTTTGCTACGTTCTCAATTAGGTACATTTTTGTAGGTCAAAAATGACCGGAACAAAATAAACGAATGAAAATATCGGTGCTTTATGTCATTTTTATGGGATTCACAGTTAACACTTATAATAAGAGGAAATAGTTGTAGGAACGCGTATGAAACCATTAAATTGAAATGACATTGAGTTCTAAAAATAAATGATTAAGGTTCAAAATTCAGATCGTTTTAGAGATCTGGCATGTTTACAATTATGTAATGGTATGATTTTGAAAATAAATAAATATCTATGTAGTTCTTTAATCATCCTATTTCCGGATTTTTTAATCTCTACATTGCAGTTAATTGCTTTTTTATACTTATGATAGCTCTGATATATTATTATCATTCAAAACACATTTGGAATTTTGGATGCAAGTAGGTACCTACAATGCTCGCGAGTAAGTTCATCACATTCCATAAACGATTTCATATTATAGGGTTATGAATTCTCTGTCATAAATTATTGTAAAGACCAAGTAAAGATACCTAAAGACACGCTTTCTAATTCACAAATCACAAAAAATTGTTTTCTGTGACACTTTAAAGACATTCTTTATGTTTTTAGAAATAATTTTGACATTTGTTTAAGCGCCATAATTTATTTCAAAAAGGGAAAGTATTTTTTATTATTTTTAATTGGAATTTTTATAATTCCTTTACAATGACACAAACGACTGTGATGTGATAATAATGAGTGTGCCAATTTCAATTATAGGTAAGTACTTGGTACCTAAGTACCTACCTACATACGTCATTGTCAATTGTCACAATATTATTGGAATGAAAAGGCCTTTTTTAAAATAAAATAGGTATCTGAATCTTAAATCTAAATCTACGGTGTACAACCACATGTACTTACAAGTTAAAACCTACAAGTCATTTGTCATCAATGAGCTTTTAAAAAAAATAAACGAAATTTCCGGATTTTCCCATAGTTACGCAAGGTACCTATTTTACCTATGTATATTAATATAATATATTATATTATTTTTATAAGCGAGTTACACATACACATGCTGGTGTTTCTAACGACTTGAAAAGAAATACCTATGAAGCATTTGCCAAAATTCCAAACACGTACCTAATAAACCTATCATATTCTAGGTAATGCGAAGAGAAATATATTACGTTGCTGCTGCATAAATATGTTCTATGAAACAATTAATTATTTTCATTAATTTAATGCGTTTTAAAATCTCGTTTATCTAGTGCACGAGAGTGCAGATATTATTTATTAATGCAAGTGCCGGAGCACATATCATGCGCCGCCACGCCACGTCTATTTACGACAAATAGGAAGTAAATAATCGTCACCAAACGGGTATCCTTGTATATAATTATCTTTACAGTTGTTGGCTTGGCGCTCTAGTATGAATCATTTGGAAATGCAATGATTGCTCGTTTTCTTGTTTACAAGAACCCGCCCGCTATGGCACGGGATTTCAGTTTACAGAATGTAATACTTAATATTATTATTTTTTATTCGTAGATAATTTGTAACTACAATTGTTTTGATTTACAAGCTTACTTCTCGGTACTACACCAAGTTTTCGTCTAAAAATAAATTAAAAAAAATTTACCTACTTTTTTTAAACGTTGATAAAGTATTGAAATAACCTTGGCTTACTGTTTCACTGTTCAGCCGCGTCTGAATGAAGAATTATTATTATTTCTATGACTCAATCCGCAAACTTCGCTTGCGTAAGCTTTTGTTGTGAACGCAGTGCAACTAGCGACATCTATCGTAAAGGCGGGTAATTGAATCTAAGTTTCATTATTTTGAGCTTTTTTGGAGTAGATATTTATAATATTTAGCAAGTTGTATGGTAGAGTTGTTTAACTCTACTTTAGTTGTTTTTTTAAGTTGTTCATGTTTTTATTCTATAAGTAGTAGTTAACTATATAAAAGTGTTAAATTAAGTAATATCTATGATTACCCTTTTCGTCAATTGAAATAACCATATACCTTTAAAGAAGGCAAAATTAGCCATACACCCCAACTAAAAACCAATCAATATTGCTGATATAAAATCCTGATATTCCAACGACACCAATATAATCAAACAATAAACTAAAACAAGAGTTTTCAACACCATTGCACACATTGCGTAAAGGGCAAATCGATTATCGGAAACAATATCTTGCCAAGTGCCAATAACCTTTGTCGCCATCTATCAAACGTCACGACTCACGATTCACTAATATTATATGTATGTATATTTTCATTCGTGCTTGCATGTGCATCAAGATTACCATTTTCTGTAAACATCGACAATGCAAGGGTTGTGACTGCAAAAGTATGAGTCATTATGGCTTTAACAATGAAAAAAGGTATTTCTAATCTCATGTTCTTTATTCCCACGACTCAAGTGTAACCAGTGTAACCCACCTTCCAAGAATGCTGTTATTTATAATCTGTTAGAATTTAACATGGTTTAAAAAATAAAAGGCCACTATTATCGGTACAATCAAAAAACTAATATTCTACTAGGTAGATATATTTTCCTTGTCATAGATTATATTTCTCATTTCCATAATACTCGGGTACCACCAGAAGGACGGTACCCGGATCTTTGGAAGGCTTACGTGGGGACACGGATCCAACACGCAGAGGCCCTTTCGAGAATTTTAATGTGTTATGGGACACCAGCCGCAGCCTGCCCATGACTGCACTATAGAGATACAGCCCTAGGCAGTCCGCGGCCGATGTAGGACTATTGCAGGGTATGGAAATTTAATAATTGGGCTATGGATTGGGATGCTAAATGGACTGGTGTTGGGGACTATGGGAAACTATGGCACCTGCCTTTCTACTAAAACAAAGTAAAAATATGTTGGCAGGTGGTGACTCGCCCTCTCACTGTATGGGCCCCCGAAATAAGTCGCTGCAATAGTGCGACAAGGGGGCTACATATTGTGAGCAGCTAAGGGTGGAGAGGCGTCCCTGGACTTTAAACTCCGATCACGCGCTCCCTGAGGGTCCAGCATCACGTGCCCACTCGCCACTTACGCTTCGCATCCACCCTTCGAGCTAAAAGCTCTCGCGACTCGCTCCACTCTGGCCGGCCGGTTAAGGCAAGCCAGAGGTGGGGGTCCTGTCCTCGTCAGGCTTCACTCCGACCGGCCGGTGAAGGCAAGCCGGAGATGAAGACAAGGGCCTCCCCCGGGAGCACTCGGTTCCCGCGGGGTCGCTACTCCCCGACACCCCGCCACAAGGTGTCCTGCGGGTTGACTGATTGCACGGGTGGAATATCTGTTGTCACGTAGACAACAGATATTCCAACCGTGGGCGATGGGGTCGTCACATCCCTACCAGGGGCGTAGCTACCGCCGTATCTGCCGTATCAATTATACGGGGCCCCCGCGGCAAGGGTGCCCCCAACGTGCGTAAGCAAAAATTACTAAAAACTTCCCAGAAAAGAAGAGAAATCTTTACCCTTCCTAAGGGCCCCCAAACAGATTTTTATACGGGGCCCCGCCAAGGCACGCTACGCTTCTGATCCCTACGCCCATAGATTATATTATTATTACAATATAAATACAATACTAAATACGAGAGCGTTAGTTTTGTTTTAAAATAAGTTCATCAATATAAAAAGTGAATCCACCGTGGTAACAAATTAAAGTTGCACAATAGAAAATAGCAAAAGTCGTTTATAAATTATAATGCAATTAACATGTCTATTGTATTGTCTCAGTCGTGATGTGATTCCTGTATTATATGTAAATGAAGCGAGAGAAAGTAACTGTTTAGAATTACAAGTAGATACGGTAAAGTTTTTCCCTTCATTGAAACCCGATCACGTCTAATTGATCACGTTTTCCATCATTGTACTCAGATATAAGTTTATATACCTATGTTATTTTTAATTAGGAATGTTTTCATTAATTTCTCTTAAACATATTGCTTATAATGTAATGAATAACAGAGGTCCTTTATATATGCAGGTACAAGTTGCATCTACTGAAAGTAAGAGCTTTATGCATTATTGAAATCCTTATAAAGAATCATGACATTTAAATAATATATTGTTCTTTGTCTGTAGGTGTAAAAGTGGGATGCAAAAAACTAATATAACAATGAGTGTTGAACTTTAAAAGCGATGTGTAATTAACAAAACGTATGTGACACGTAGGTTACCGCGTCATAATGAGTTGTGCTTTCGTGAAATATACATAGATTCGTCACAGTGTGGGCCGAACAGAACCATGCCAAAGAATCTTCGACTAGGAAGTAATGTAATCGATGCATGGAGAAGGGAAAATCCTTGTAAATGACGGTAACCTTAACACTTACAAATTATTGGCTATCATTAGCGACAGAAATGCCTACAATGTTGAAATGTAGAGCTGTTACTACAATACATATTAAAAGTTCAATGGTGAAATTTAAATAGATTCAATGTGATTTGTGGATAACATGAAATTAGTAAACATTGTAACTTCTTCGTCTTTTAACTATACTGACACTATACAATATTAACGTGTTTGTATTTGAAACACCAAAAGATTTGGTGATTCATTATCTAAGTAAGCTCATACAGTATAACTTCGAATGTTATTATGTTTGCATGAAAAAGTCAACGAGAGACCAATGATATTTGCACTGCAAAGCAGTTAGGTAGTAACTGCATTACATGCTTGATTCGTACCGCTGGGTACTATTATTTATGATACGTCAATTTAGTTTATTGAATGAGCTTACACATTTCGCAACATCTCAAATGTGACTGTAATGTGACGGACAGTTGAGTGGGCGCAGAAACGCTCGCATAATTAATAGCTAATTGGTCCCTGTTGTCGCATTATGCAATATATCGAAATAGATTGCCGTAGATTATAAATAGGCCTTTAATAGTTCTCAAACGCAGCGGTCTATAAACCTTTCAGCGCGTAATGATAGTCCAGTTAAAACAAAGGTAACACAAACAAAATGTATTGTTGTACATCCTGTTTTTGTCGCTACGGTACCGCGGCCACTTGATCATGTAAATTAAACATGTACCAATCACTGTTTTGGTCAATCTAAAACTGATGTGTCAGTATTTATTGTCAGAAGAAAATTTATGGATACAATTGTATGAGTGCGTGAATTTCTAATCCTATGAAAGGTTTGCTTATTCGTGTGAAAAATGTGATTGCAAATTTCAGGAATAAAGTACCTTTATTCATACAAAAGTGAATAGGTATCTACTTAAAATGACGTGAAAATTAACAATTTCATAACAAGATACATTTTCAGCCTAACCGAAATTCACTACAGGGAGACAGGCGTACTTTCGTCCATTATCGATTACCTACGCTGGCCAACTGCTATTTATGGAAATATTATGAAATAAGTAAAAATTTAGTGGTCCAGTTTAAAAACAGTTAAGAGCAAAACAACTGAACTTTTACTCTGAAATGCATTTACATCTCTATGTAACGATTTCATGCGTTGATGTTTTCTTCGGTTGTAAAGGGTGACCATAATCGCATACAGGATAATCTCAAATCTCATTGTTACTCTATACGTGCCCATATTATGAAGCCAAGTGCGTAGTTCATTACAAAATCGAGCACATCTTAGAAATTGCTTTGCATGCATCACTTGAAAAAGATAACATGAAATTGAAATATGAATCACAATTGGCATTGTGAGTAGAGTTATTCCACAGTTATTCGAAGCGATTTGTCATTCTGTTAATGTTGTATTAACAAAAAAGTCCATTGGCCGACCTCGCTGACTCATTAATCCCGCCTGCATTTGGGTCGCACATTAAATTGTTTCAGCAATGTGTGCTTACCATTTCATATTCACAGTGTCGCTGTAAAATTTCAAAGAGAACAAAGACTTTTGAGTGACAATTATAATAAACTGCGGTAAAGTTTAAAGATTGTTGAGATTGCTATAAAATAAATAGGTAATTTCTGCAGTATATGAAGTTAAAATTATTCCATTTCATATTGAGTTATTAATAATAACGTACCTACTGTAACAAGGTTCTTCAAATCAATTGACTTCAAAAACTCATCCCGAAATATTATTACCATTTACCAACATTTTCAGTGTTCATTATTACGATCCAGAGAGACTAGAACTTTTGCTGATTTCTGACAAAAGGATCAACAATCAAGATTATACGTGTAGATTTTTATATCGGAAACGTATGAAATTTAAAGGCATAGGTTATTTCTATTAATTATATTCGTATTATGTACTTCTAAAAGTAGGTATCAAAAGCTTCGAAAATTTACTTATTAATTTAGGGGTTCTCTTTGTTCTATAATAATCAAAATAAAGCCATCAATTATTATAATGAAGATCAATTCGCAAATTATCCAATCTAAAACATTGAACGCACATTAGCGTAAATATTTTTATACATATCATAAATAACTTTCGGGCGTTGCTCTAAATGTTGACAAGAAATTAAAAACATGTCGTTTTTATAAGAAGTGAAGATTGCTCTATTTTCGCCAGATATTAAGTTGTATTTATAGATTATCGTCAGTTTGAAGCCATGTGGGTGCCGTGGGGTTAGTCATGACTCATGAGTCAATGACCGCAAGGGGCTGTTCATTTGTACAGTTTCATATTTTGAGACATAGCTTTTGTGAATGTGTGTGAATGTTGTTGAATATGTATATGAAAGCGAAATGTTTTCACGACTCATTTCATCTAGTTTGAAATACAGAGTTTTAAGAAAAAATTGTACCATGGCTAATGGCTATACAAGTGTTTTACATTTACAAGTAGGTACTGTAACGAAATAATTATTTTTTAACTTTTTGGTAACCAAATAGACAAAACACAAGTATATCTACATTATAATAATTTTGTTACATTCTTTGAAAAAAAAGCTTATATCTGAATACAAACGTTATGTAGAGCCGAATTAGATTAGTTACAGTAAGTAGATAATTAATGGAATTATACAAAGCCGACTCTTAGTAAAATAATACCTATCTACTCTAATCCAACTAATTTCATTAACTCCTCAGAAAGACTTATTTTTAGTTTACAGTAGGTACGCAAGATGTTATACATTATACACAAAATTATTATATTACTCAAACATTTTTATATTACTCAGTTGTTTGAATAGTTTTAATGGACTGGACAAATATTCCCATATAAAATACTTTTTTAGTTGTTGAATGTGTCTACCCATTTTGAACTTGGATGTAATTTTGTGTATAATTTTATTGTTGGTATAAATAATAATATTAGCGCGATCTTGCTCTCCGCGCGGCTTCGTCTCCTCAAAAAGTGCAATAGCCCCATACAATTTCACCTTAAACTGTAATGCATATTTTGTTTGAAAAGGAATGACGTTGACTGCTGCTGGAGTTTGTACGGGTAATTTTTAGTTCAACGAAATATTCTCTAAAGTCTAACATTTTAACTCGTAGAAGACAAAATACGCTAAACAGACCGTAGTGTTTGAGTAAAATGGCATTATAAACTCATAGAAGAAAGAAAATTATACATAGTCTAGTAACTAGTCCGTAATACCTATCTCAGTAAGATGAAATTATAAACTCAAAGTTTCATGTTACTGAGATAAAGCATATAGAATAAAGTTATAAAGATGCTCAGATACTAAGTAAAATAAAATTATATACTCATAGAGCAAAACCCTTTATATCTCAGTAAAATGAAATAATCATAGAAGAGAACACAGACAATGCAGTGATCACCTCGACATTGGCGCGCGGGCGTCGCGACGCGCTATTTCTGTGCGCGATATGTTTTTCATTTTCACTCAGTGCGACAAAAGTCGCTCATAAACAAAAAACAAACGATAAGTTGCATAATTTTACTCGCGTAAGATCTTATTATAGGAGCTTTAGTTAGCAGCAATTGGTTTAGAGAGGAATGATTCCCTGAATGCGTTTATACAGCATTAGTTTGTAAAATAGAAAGACAAATCTAATTAAGTTTGAAAAAGAAAACAATGTAATTAGAAAATCTTTTCAATCACAATTTTACGAATAGGTACTAAGTAACAAAGAAAAACTTTAGTCTTTACATACACGTTGAACTTGCGATAATTTAATTATCTTTATCTTTTAACATAAAGTCGTGACGTAAAGAAATTTATTTTTAGTTCGAAATGTTTTTAACATGTTTTTAACCCTAAGCTTTGTTTATTACCTACGTCTTTGTCTTTCAATGAATTTTCCACGTTTTTTCTTTGGATGTTGTATGCTTGTTGTTTAGCTATTCACTTATTAAAAACAGACTCTATACATCGACATTCGACATCGATAATTTAACAATAATTCCAAAAGTTTTCAAACTTCGGTCAAGTGAGCGGACAAGGTTGCAAAATGAGATTTATTGTCGTCCCAAAACTTTTGGAATTATTGTGAATTGATTATCTTGACTGACAATCAGTAGGTACTAGGTACTATTCCTCAGAATCCATCTGTTTTTTATTGAATTATCGAGATAGATGAAAGTAATGAAGTATAACAACTAAGGAAGACGAATACAAAGTTGTGTAAGGAAATCGTAGAAGCTTTTCAATTTACCGTTGCATATTATATTTAATGAGTACCTACTTGATATATTTCAATTACAATAATAAAGTACCTATTATTTCAACCTGAAAACTATTTGAACTTTTCGGTGTCAAGAAACCTATTAACATTTTATAAGTTGTTTACAGTTTTTAAAAAGTAGGTACAATTTCACTTTAATCTATACATATAATAAATCTGTAGAAGGGTCAATTCTGTACATTGAAAATATTGAAAAAATAACTAGCAGGGGGTGTTACTGGATCGATACCAAACCCAAATATGTGATTAAAAAAATTTTTGTCTGTCTGTCTGTCTGTCTGTCTGTCTGTCTGTCTGTCTGTCTGTCTGTCTGTCTGTATGTGAAGACATCACGTGAAAACTACCGGTTCGATTTCGATGAAACTTGGTATAATTATACCTTATTATCCTGGGCGTAAAATAGGATACTTTTTATCCTGGAAAAATACGTAGAAAAAAAATTAATCTCAATTTTTCAGTTATCCAAAGACGTTGTTCTGTACCTAGTAGGTACCGCGAACACACGTTGCGCGTTGCGTATTATTATAGACCTAGCCGTATTTGGGTCCAATAGATATTTATAAGATGTCATTGTCCGAGTTACTCAAAATGGAGAAATAAACCATCCACGCAAAGACCGACATCCGCGCGGACGGAGTCGCGGGCGGAAGCTAGTGTGTAATAAAATATATACTTTATAATCAAGTCTTTAAATAAAATATATTTTACATAGTAATATATTTTATTTTGTGCTGCAGTATTACATGACTTGTTGTTTTATTTTAAAATAAGGCTTAATAAGGTTATCTCAGTCTCTCTAATTTTTGTGGACATCGGTTAAAACAAGAAAGTATTTTTAATGTTGTAGACAGTTTGTAATTAAGTATTATCTTTTTAAATGTTTGGCTTTATAATAATTAAGAATAAGAATACTTTGGTTATTTTGTTTTGTTCAAAGCTCTACCAAAGACTCTATAATGAGATTTGAGGAAGAATCGTGTGTTCTTGTCTATGTTTTAGAGTGAGTATTTAAATATTGAGAGAAAAGGACTTTTATTAATCTTTAACTGAATATTCATGATAATTATCTCTCAATGTATCACTCACAAATATAAACTAATTTGTATTAATTTGTAAGTGTCAGTAACGATGAAATCATAAACCTAAATAGCAGCTAGCTCATTAAAGTCTAGATATTTGTCAAATTATAATTAGTAGTTTATGTCTTTTTACATCATGCTTAAATGCAACTGAAACAAGGAGACTCAATGATCAGAATTCCATTTGGGAAAAAAATGCCAGGAAACAGAAGGCTGGTTACCTACTTGTCCGTAAATTGGCCAATGAAATAGATGTAAAATGCATGCATGTGTTATTGGTCGTTTGGTATTGTAAATTGATCTTCAAATAGCATCCCAATAAAATATGAGAATGAAACATTGCAAATATGTTTTGTTCATGCACACAATCTTCGATAAAAAAGGAACAATAAATATAAATTTATAAAGAATAGAAAAAATTCGATCACGAGGCGGGACTCGAACCCGCATCCTTCGCGCCATTCCGGGGCGGATGCCTAACCAACTCAGCCACTCGTGACCCGCCCGAGTAATCGAATTTATTCTATCCTTTCAGTTTTATGTGTCTTAAGGGACACACCGCGCGCCATCTATTGAGATGATTTAACAACCATCTCAACCAATATGAAGCACTTTTCAGTGAATACAATATTGTAACGATGGAACACGACCTTTTCTTGAATTTATATTTTTTGGTTTTTATGGCATTCAAATGCTTTATAAATATAAATTTATAAAAATAAAATATAAAATATAAAAAAATAAAATATAAAAAAAAAAATATAAATTCAAGAAAAGGTCGTGTTCCATCGTTACAATATTGTATTCACTGAAAAGTGCTTCATATTGGTTGAGATGGTTGTTAAATCATCTCAATAGATGGCGCGCGGTGTGTCCCTTAAGACACATAAAACTGAAAGGATAGAATAAATTCGATTACTCGGGCGGGTCACGAGTGGCTGAGTTGGTTAGGCATCCGCCCCGGAATGGCGCGAAGGATGCGGGTTCGAGTCCCGCCTCGTGATCGAATTTTTTCTATTCTTTATAAATTTATATTTATAAAGCATTTGAATGCCATAAAAACCAAAAAATATAAATTCAAGAAAAGGTCGTGTTCCATCGTTACAATATTGTATTCACTGAAAAGTGCTTCATATTGGTTGAGATGGTTGTTAAATCATCTCAATAGATGGCGCGCGGTGTGTCCCTTAAGACACATAAAACTGAAAGGATAGAATAAATTCGATTACTCGGGCGGGTCACGAGTGGCTGAGTTGGTTAGGCATCCGCCCCGGAATGGCGCGAAGGATGCGGGTTCGAGTCCCGCCTCGTGATCGAATTTTTTCTATTCTTTATAAATTTATATTTATAAAGCATTTGAATGCCATAAAAACCAAAAAATATAAATTCAAGAAAAGGTCGTGTTCCATCGTTACAATATTGTATTCACTGAAAAGTGCTTCATATTGGTTGAGATGGTTGTTAAATCATCTCAATAGATGGCGCGCGGTGTGTCCCTTAAGACACATAAAACTGAAAGGATAGAATAAATTCGATTACTCGGGCGGGTCACGAGTGGCTGAGTTGGTTAGGCATCCGCCCCGGAATGGCGCGAAGGATGCGGGTTCGAGTCCCGCCTCGTGATCGAATTTTTTCTATTCTTTATAAATTTATATTTATAAAGCATTTGAATGCCATAAAAACCAAAAAATATAAATTCAAGAAAAGGTCGTGTTCCATCGTTACAATATTGTATTCACTGAAAAGTGCTTCATATTGGTTGAGATGGTTGTTAAATCATCTCAATAGATGGCGCGCGGTGTGTCCCTTAAGACACATAAAACTGAAAGGATAGAATAAATTCGATTACTCGGGCGGGTCACGAGTGGCTGAGTTGGTTAGGCATCCGCCCCGGAATGGCGCGAAGGATGCGGGTTCGAGTCCCGCCTCGTGATCGAATTTTTTCTATTCTTTATAAATTTATATTTATAAAGCATTTGAATGCCATAAAAACCAAAAAATATAAATTCAAGGAAC
This sequence comes from Colias croceus, assembly GCF_905220415.1. Lineage (NCBI taxonomy): Eukaryota > Metazoa > Arthropoda > Insecta > Lepidoptera > Pieridae > Colias > Colias croceus. Next base: position 3,996,336 of record NC_059543.1, on the reverse strand, counting down.
AATAATCAAAGTACAAAGTAAATAAACGACTTGTGTATCGTCTTATATTCATTAAATCTTTAATTTAATAGTTAATATAATTTTGCTTGGCAATATTGTTTTGTTTTGTAAACATTCAGATGTTACCTGTCCAATCTCATTAAACTACGCTTAGAAACTACGTAGTTACAACTAGAAATGGCGGTTAAAAATATTCAAATGACATTTTCATAGACAAGTAACGTCTCTAGACTCTACGTAACAAGGAACGTAAATTCATAGTGAACGAGCGCAATGCACGTATAACATGACCTTCGGAATATTCCCTGTGCATATCTGTGATCAGTCTGAATTTTATTGATACTCAATCGAAAGCAATAGATATGGTTTTTTTTATTGCTTTTGGAACTCTATGTTTTCAAAATTGATTGTATAATGTATATAGGTACATAAAATCATCGATAATGAATGCTATTTTCCTGTCTTGTAGGAAAACTGAAAAGGTTAAAAAATGGGACCCAGTTACAAAGACTTCGCTTTCTGTCTGTAAATCCGAATGTCAGCAGGCTGTATCTCATGAACCGTGATAGATGGACATTTGATATATTCAGAGACGATGTAAGTATTTCTGCTGCCACAAGGTATTAACAAAATATTTAATTAGGTATAATTTTATAAACGAAAACTTTAACAGAAAATGGACTATTTACTGAGCTAAACCATTCCTGCTTAAAATAACGTTTAATCTATATTCATGTCAGATTTTATTTACGTAAGTAATAAATGGCTGATATACAACAATCCAGTTTTCCAATGCTGCCAAAACCAACACTTTAGTCTCATCTTTGCAAACCCAGGGTATTGACCAACAATAAAATCTGTCTAGAAAAAGCGATCGTTCAATGTTCGATAGTTGACCGAATTCGCGTGTTAATTCCCCGCCAGTGTGTCCGTCCAGTTTTAATTATATCCGCTGCGTTCCATTTTCGCGCTCGCAAACCAACAGTGCGTTGCGTTGCTTCCGCGACTTGACGCCATGGTGATCGGTTGTCGAACTAACACGAATCATGATTGATATTATTATAAAAAGTGTGTCTCACATAATTTATTTTCCAGCGCAATTTCCCCACTAATTAACTGTCAAAATTGACGTAAAGTGCAGCAGAATAAAGCGGCGCGTTCATAGAATAATGAAATTTACACGGTGTTATTCCTGTGTTAGCAGTGATCTCTGGAGTGCGATCAAACGGATGGGATGTTGTGCTTCTGCTAGTCAATTAGGTAAAATCGCACTTTGGCAGGCTTCCCGAGCAGTTGTTCAACTTGTGGGTTTTGCGCGTTTGATTCGAGGAACGGAACAGCGCACGTACACCCTTATTTGGACTGTAATGCACCGTTTTATTTACGTACGGACTGATTTATGGTCATTAAACTATAATATTATAGTATTCGTACTGTAAACTACTCTATGATTGAAGATTAGTGCTATTGAAGACTATCTTGTCTTATTATTTCTAATTCTACAACAATTTATTAATATAGGTAACTGTGTACAAAGACTTGAACACGTTTCACAACAAACACCATAAGTATATGAAACATTGCAATTTATGTGTACATATTAATATCAGCTCTACATAGTTTTCTTCCAGATGACGATTCACACCAAAACAAATCAAAGACGTCAATAGTTCCTCAAGGTAACATTACGACATCTACGAACTACCTAATGTTCTGTGATATCTCCTTGGAAACATGGTAACCATGTTTTTGTTCATTACAATAAAAAAGTCTTATTTAGTGATTAGATTATATAAATACGTCGCAAAATTTCGTCATTTTGGTACTTAGGTACCTATTTATTGTTTACATAATGAATTTACGTATAAGTGTAACTATGAATAGCATTTCTATTTACTCCTGCTTTGGATACAAAAAAGGTCTAGCCAAACTTCCGTTTTACTATTAACTTTATGTCTTAGATTCTTATGTTCATGAAGGTTGTCAAACTGGTGAATGTGAATCTTCTTTTTTTCTAATATATATAAATCTCGTGTCACAATGTTTGTCTTCAATGGACTCCTAAACCACATAACCGATTATAATGAAATTCGCACACTATGTGCAGTTCGATCCAACTTGAGAGATAGGATAGTTTAAATTTCAAATCGTTTAAGAGAAAGCGGGCGAAGCCGCGGGCGGTAAGCTAGTATTATTATAGTTATTAAAACAAACAACAATTAATATGTGTATATTTTAACGGTAATATAAAGGTATTATCTACATAAAGTAGTAGTAAAAATCCTTAAAATGTGTATATGCAGTTGATTTTTGATGAAGATTCAGTGCACACTGCAGCTTATAACATATTTCATAGACATTTACCAAAACTTTTCAGAAAATACCTTTAAAATACTTTGTGAGAGATTAACAAAATGTGTACGACTGTTTTGGAAAGGAAACATTTGGCAAAACCTCAATGGCCTGGTAAACTCGTTAATCCGTTTCAAGAAAATGTATCAGGTCATGTTCTCGTGTCTTTGTCGTCTTTTAACTTAATTGTATCACTAAAAACCCTTCGTTATAACGTATATTCGACACTCAAAGGAAAGGAAAACTTTAAAAAGTTTTATTGGATACTTAAACGTTGTTTTGCTTTTTTTAATTTAATAAAAAAGCCGTAAATTGCAAAACATATGGCTGTTATAAACATAATTAGTGCAATAAATGCAAAGAAATGAAGTAAGTTAAAATGAAATATGTACCTAGGTACTAAAAAATAAAAATTAGATGAATGTATGTAGAAAATATTGACCATGATCACAGATTATTAAATTTATTTCTATTTGATATTATTTTACCTAAATCGAGAACCATATCATTATATAATGTAATATCTAGTAGTATAGAGATAATAATATGATGATTCGTTCGAAATATGGTTTACCTACTTGGTTCAGATCTTATACGCCTTTACCACTACATATTTGGTTGATATCGACATGCATTGTTTACATGATTACATACATGCATTTGTTTTAATGCAATAAGATAGTAGTGTGATTTAGTGTGTATCTGTGTAATATTATGAGTTACGACTTGGTTACGACTACGACTTAAGAGACAGAAAGCAGTTTAGTCATTTAAATTCATAATCTATGGTTCTTCATCTCTATAATTATTTTTTATTAATTAATTTTTTATGTTATATTATATTATTGGAGCCAAGAGTTCAAAGTCTGTTAATCGTAGTACCTTGTATCTGCATTCTGCATATTATATAGAAAAATAATCACATTCGAAACTACGATAGAGGCTGGGCTACGACGTGACACATCTTGCACTTTGGTATTATAAGATTGTTAGTTTAATTTAATTTTAACATCTATCATGTGGATGTGGGTCGTTGAAATAGTTAGAAATATCTCGATCACTAATAGCACTGAACGTTAAAATATTATACGGGATGTAGCGACCTTGTTATCGATAATTTTACTTACTATTTTCAAACCGCAATAGTAATATTCGTATTTATTAATGCACTTATTTTTTGTACTTGAATGCATTTTTTTGTGTGCAGTGCGTATCTGAAAGATCGCTTATTTTGTAAACAAATGCTCCGGATACCGTTATGAATGATTCGTATTCCGAAAACATTTAATAACGCCATTGTTTTTGGTGTTTTCATCATGAATATTATTATTTCTGTACTACTGTTCTCTACTAACAAGCATAAGCCGTTTAATTTTTAGATACATTTAAGGATAGATTCTAAGAGTATACTTTAAGATTTTATTATAGAGCAGAAATTAAAGACCAAAGACAACACAAACGTAGGTGACGTATTTCAACGGACACTAATTTTTCCCATTGAGAAAATCTCTATACCTACTTACCAACTACTTAGGTACTATCACTATCTTCAAAGACAACATTAATGTTAACAAATAACTACGTATCGTCAAAAACAATAAATTCAAGATCTAAATCAGTTTGAAGGTTTATATGTCAAAACAAATCCATTTAAAATCATCTCATGGGATTTGATAAAACTACCTACATTATACATATTATAATGAAATTAAAATGCAAGAAACCCATACAACCCGTTCGAGCTTTGAAAGCGTATATCCCTGAAGATCCATCAAGTTTTATAACTTTTTTAAAACAGATCTAACTATATAATACATTTAACACTATTACATTAGCAAACGTCTAGAATGAAGATGCCAAGTAAATATCTGTAGATTTGGCAGTCAGCGGCACTTTTGAAGTTTCAGATAACATGAAAATATTTCTTACATCTTCTAGTCATTATAACAAATGATGCTTTTACATGATGCGTATAATTGTGCACATTTTTGTGTTTACTTTTAACTTCCAAGAAGAATGTTGTTGTTTTAGAGAGTCACGACTCGGCGGTAGGTCTAGATGGGCTCTGGTTGGAATAATGGTTTTTAAACCTCAAGTCCCAAACCCAAGTGGCTGAAACGCACACATTAATGCTCGCTTTCGTATTGTGAATAAACATCGTAATGTAGCAGATAAACTAGGATGGGAGCCAAGACGAAAATATGCCACGGCGCGTTTTTCCATTGGATTTTGCGCTTTGGAAACGGACAGTAGTTCCCGCTGACATTAATTGTTAATTTGTTCAAGGAATGCGATAACGCGACAATGTCCTATCACTACCGCCCTTACGTGTCTTTCGTCGATGTAGTAGTGTATTGGCATGGATGTTCTACCGGTCGTCTTGATGACTGACGGTCATTAAAACTTTATCATTGCATAATCAATACTGAAACAACTTTTATGATGAAGAGCTCTTATTAAATGTAGAGTATGAATGTATGAGGAATGTACCTAATAGTGTGGTGGGTTTCATTCTGAATCATATGTTGTTTGTGTTGTCTTGCAAGGTCACACGTGGTCATGTCCGTGTCACAAGATAGGCCGATGCACACGCGTCAAGGTACGGGTGTTCATTCAAGCTTCATTTCTATTTACAACACAAATATATGGGTGACACCGCGAGCACTTCCACTGACGTAGGACCTTCGCGGGCGATTCACTGAAAACCGTTTGGACCGGCTTCCACTTGTCTCATTCCCGGAATAGGTTGGGCGGAAACCGGCCCATCCGTCAACGATTGACAAAGGCATTAGAAATAACGAAGAAGAACTAAACAATTTTGAACCCATTATGCTTGATGCGTTGCACTTTCCGCGGCCTGGACACTACTAGTTCAGGATAACGCTAATGTTTACGTCCGTGTTCACTGTCAAATGTGTTATCTGTTATGTGAGCAGGTGCGGTGGCGTCGCGTCGACGCGTGCGCGTCTATTTGTGTCGCATCGTTACATAAAGCAGTCGTGTCCTCACCTCCTCTATCTTGAGGCTCGTGCGGACCACCTTGCGGGTGACCGCGGTCTCGTATGTTTCTTCGATTGTCTCCGCCATGGTTGCGATTCGCGTGTTGCGCGGGCGTCGCGCACGGTCGTTGAGGCGGTACTGAAGAGCGCGCAGTTATTTTTAGTTTTCAGTCGCCGGTCCGTGTGGTGTGCCTGTCTCATTCGAACTTGGGAATTGGGGTGTAATAAACCCAGGACGCTCGACTAAATTATTTACTTAGAACCTCCGCAATAGCTTCTGATCTGCTTTGTATCGCGCTAATTTCTGAACGTCTGAAAAAAAATGCTTACCTAACTGTTTTCATACAAAACATGATTTCAAATCATTTTACGTTTACTCCTTAGTCCTTTGTTAAAATTAAAAAATAAGCCATAAGATTTATCTGAGCTTTAAGTATATACGAGGACATTTAAGCAATAAAATATATAAATACTGAAGCAAATATAGTGACGAGTAATGTAGCATGCAACATTACATGTAAACAAATGTCTTGATATAAAATGGTCGTTTGTTGCCCCGATTGATGTCGACCTTGCTTTTCTTTAATGACAACAGTTTAAAATACAATAAATTCCTCTCGATACATTGTCATGGACATATTCATTAGGGGATTTGTACGAGTTATTTCAATCTTCTAATAAATTAACGATTGTATCAAAGAACGTAAACTAAATAAGTAAGGTAGTTTAAAAACATATTTATTGTTGACTCTATCAATGAGTAGTGTGTAAAAAAATAATAGAAAGGAAATAGAAGCTGACTGTGTGTGTAGCCTCTATCCTGTCGAAAATTAGATAATGAATTAAATTGTATACATATATTTGTTTATTTTAATACTTTTCAAATAAAAGTATCTATTTGAATAAGGTAGGTAAGTACACAGTATTTTTCGCTGTAGATATTATTCATTATCATAATAGAGTCACTTTGTAGTTAAATGCTCTTAACATTCCTATTTAAGTACATGTTCTACGATTACTTATAAATAAAATAAATAAATCACTAAAATAAAGCTAAGTAGTTACTAACTAAAATCTTTACTCAAATATTTCTAAATGCATAATATTATTATATTCGCACTCCAGAACTTTACATTTAAAAATAAACCTTGAAACTTAGCCAACTTCGTAGAACACGAATATATAAACATTATATTTGGGAGCTTAGATCTATAGCCATGCTAAAAAGCCTTAATGATCATTTTTATAATCCCGCCATCTAGCGAGGAGCGCCCGACACTACTAAAGTAGAGCTTTCATCGATAACGATTTTCAGCTCCCAATAGCTTTCGTAGACGGTAGAGTTAATTCATTAGTTAATTCTTTTTCAAAATCAAAAGGCGGACTTATAGTCCGTTTATAATATCATTATGAATAATGTAAAGTATAGTATAGTATAGTTTATAAATTTATAATGTAAAGTAAACATTTTTCTAATTGAATTATTAAACTAATACCTACCACATTGTGACATTGATATTAAATTATTATCGTGTGAGAAATGTTAAAGTTTAAATTTAATTTTCGAGATAAATTATTAATGTCATGTTTTATTTAAATGGAATTACTTGCAATACATATTAAATAATCTCTATAAAGAGCAAGCGCTTTTAATATGGTCCGTACGCGGAAATATTTAAGCCCTTAGTTAAATATAATAGTTAAGAAGATGATAGTATAAATTAATATTAATAATAGTTTGAATTCGAAATCTCTCGAGAGTGTGTGATCTCAGTGTGTATTTACTAAATTTTCCTAAATTATTCCTGTGACCGACACTTCTTCATGAAATAATCTCAGATTAAAAGGCAAAAATAATTTCATTGTTAGTTCAGATTTTCGTTGAACCAGGCGCGGTCCCAGGGGGGTGGTCACGGGGGACATGACCCCCCCCAAAATCGTACTCGATAAAATAGAAAAAAATTCTTATACTGTACAATATATAAAAAACTGGTGCAAATCGGAGTCACTCGCACACCTAAAGTTCTGTTTATACCTGTTTTTAATCCCTTGCAAATGTTGAAATTTGCGAAAATTTGCAGCTAACGGCTTCTGACTCGCACTTGGCCGGTTTTTTTATAATATATTGTACAGTATAAGAATTTTTTTTCTATTTTATCAAGTACGATTTTCTCAAGTTTTTGCTTATCACTTCTTCTTCACGTGAATACGATATTTGGCGAGTACGGTTGGGGGGGGGGGGGGATTCCATACCTTTCCAGCTGCGTGTCCCCCCCCCAAAATGTCAGGCTGGGACCGCGCCTGCGTTGAACCCTATTGCAACTGATTTCAATATAAATATTTATATAGGTACCTACTAGCTTGAGCGACTATTTTACTCAAGCATATTGTTCAAGCAGGTATAACACCTGTGTATTATGTTTATTGAAGCACATGAGTGAGTAAAATGTAGATTTAGATAAAAGCTTCTTGACATAATTATAAAGCCCGGCATTCACTACACGCACCGCGAGCCGAGCCCCGAGCCGTACCAATCCATGGACAAATCCGTCATCGCCCACACACTACACGAGCGCCGAGTTGCAGTCCAGTCGACTGTGAACTTTGATGAGCCTTGCACGTATCTATCCTACCACGAAAAAAAAGAACGAACGAACTAGAACTGCACATTTGATTAACTTTTTTCAATTAAAATAATATATTTATAATAATAATGACCGATACGAGTAATTTTTATATTTTATTTTACTAATAAACCATTCTTAACATAATAAACATTTTCTGATTTAAAGAACTGAACCTTTTTTCTTTTTAAATACTTACTAGAGACGTTACTCTAAAAATCGAAATCTGTTATCTAGAATCCACCATAAATAAATAAATGCGTTGTGATTTATGAATTCTTTTAATCCATACTAATATTATAAATGCGAACGTAACCTTGTCTATCTGTCTGTTACTCAATCACGCCTTAACTACTGAAGCAATTTGCATGAAATTTGGTAAAGAGATATTTTGATACCCGAGAAAGGACATAGGCTACTTTTTATCCCGGGAAATAGGATAGGTTTTATCCCGGCAATCCCACGGGAACGGGAACTATGCGGGTTTTTCTTTGACTACGCGGGCGAAGCTGCGGGTGGAAAGCTAGTTATTTTGACAAGTTCACAGACAAATCCGCGCGCGCACACACACGTACGGATTTGTCCGGCGCGGCTCGGGTGCGGCGCGGCGCTCGCGTCTCCAGACGGCGAGCCCGCGCCGAGCCGCGAGCCGCGCACAACTACACATACACACGCAGATTGGTCCGCGGACTTGTAGCCAGCTACAAATCCAGCGGATGGGTGCGCCTGTGAATGGTACCCATTAATCTTCACAGTTCACACAACCGCGCGAATCGGTTGCACTTTGGTTGCACTACTACAAGCACACGACCGCGAAGCATGTGTGCGTGGCCACTATGAAGCTGTCATCTCTGACATGATTTGACATAATCCCGTTTAGACAGGCACTGACCACAGCTGTCAGTTGAATCTAGTTGACAATGTCATTGTTGTTTGTTTTTTTCAGTTGCTAGTTATATTTTGGAAAAAATCTATATTTTGGAAAAAACGTAGTACCTATTTTATTGCAGTGTGTACCTATGATAATTCAATCATCAAAAGGATTAAAAACACATTAAAACTGATAAGTAAATAAATTTGTAACAACCCTACAAAAAGGTAAACATTTTGCACGTTCTTATCACAGCCTGAAGTTTTTTGTAATTACTTAATTATTAGTTTTTTGGAACCACCACTTTTGACTGCAAAATTCAGTCAAAAACTTATTACAAATAATATAGCTTATTTTTTAAAACATGCTTGCGTACATTAAAAGTTCAATAAAACACCAAATCAGAAATAAAACTTTTATTAAGTATCACATACAAACGCAACACTCATAGTTCTATAAACTTTGCATTTAATAAATATTTCCTACGCTAGGCATAATTTCGACATACATTACATAGCTTATATAATATCACTTTAAGTGCGTAGATCTTTTATCACTGCTGGTTGCTCTAATACTTCATAGGAATATCTTAATAACCGGCATATTTTCAACCAGCTTTCCTTATTCCACTTGGCTGGAAAAGAAATATTATGGGATTAATAATCTATTATTACGAAACAGATAAATTTTATAATTAGACATGTTTGGTGTGTTGTATCAATGTAAAAGTAAATTTTGCAGTTATGAGTGTGCATTTTTGTGTAGGGTAGGGATTTAGTAGCATGCGTATATAGCCGAAAATTTGCGTGCGTGCGTATGTCGTGGTCATATCGTAGATTTGCTCATTTCATGAAATGGCCAATTTAGTTTGGCCAGATCGTCGATCTGGCCAAACGTGGATGGCCATTTCACGAAATGCGACAATTTTTGTTTCTTTTTAAAAAAGCGAATCGCTTCTGGCACTCGCCGGCCGCTGCCGCGGCACGCTCGCTTTGCTCGCTCGGCTCGTGCGTTGTTTATTAAAGTCTAACCTAACCTAACCTAATCTACATTTTATACGATCTGGCCAAATGTCGATGACCAAATCGTGAAACGTTGACGATTTAATGATCTGATCAAACTATGTTGGCCATTTCATGAAATGAGCAAATCTACGATATGGCCACGACACGTACACGTGTATATCTACATCATGTATAATTGTTTTTTTGTGTGTGTGTGTATATTCGTGTGCATGCGTATGTGGACTTTGGTGTCATTCACAAGATTCGCATGTTGTTGGTATATCCATATGTGTATTTGTCCATGTATGTGCGCGTGTGTGATTGTGCATACGTGTGCAATTTGAATGTGTGTATATGTGAAACTCATATGATGTGCATAGATTATAGCAAATTGGTGTTGCCAAGGCTCTACCGAGCCCGCGAGCTTGTTTGTGTGTGATTGTGTATAGGTGTGCGTGTGTAATTTTTAATAAGTGTGCATTTGTGAGTAATGTAACTTACATGATGCGCATAGTGTTGGTGTATCCAGAGCCCTGTCTCCAGCCGGTAACGAGCACCACGTTGTCGCCGGTGCGCAAGAAGCCGCGCTTGCGACCGAACTGCAGACCGTACTGCACGCGGTTGTCGACGTCCTTGAGCCAGTCGCTGGCCACGCCCTCTGTAAATTTTTGTTTGTGATAATATTCTATTTATAAAGTAAGTTAAAGGTTTATTATATTTATTTTTTGATAATCAATATAATGTAATGTAATATAATGTGTAAAAAAATGAATACCAATAATTTATCTGGGTGGAAGGGCCAATTTAAAGTAGTAGTAAAATATATTTTTTTAATAAATGATCATATCAGTTTAATCTCTCTAATCTCAATGGTACAAGTACGATTCAAGCTTAATGACGGCTCGGAACATTGTACGATCCGATGCAAAGAAAACAATTTTAGATATTAGCCGGACGTTAAGGGATCTGTGCGCACCCGCACACGCACCTGCACCTAACTTCCGAACCGCCATTAAGTTTGAATTGAACTGTAAAAGGTGGTATTTCCGCATGTTAGTCTTACCTTCGTATACCAGGGGCAGTACTCCGCGGTACAAGTGCGCCTGGCGAGCGGTTTGCGCCTGCCGTGTTACTGCGATGATGGGGCAGCGGGGCCGGTACTTGCTGAGCAAGTATGCTGACCGGCCACTTGTGGTGATCACAATGATGGCAGTCGCCATGCACTTGGACGATGCCTCTACGGACGCGATCGCGACAGAGTGGGCAGGTTCAATTGGTGGTTTCACCTGCAAAAAGATTAGGATTTTATAATTCAATTTAAAATTGTAAATGTAATGGGTATTAAGTTAGACTCTTCATACCCGTTAATGTTTGCAGTTCCTCTAACTGTTAGAGGTACTGCAAACTTTAACGCGATTTTAATTTATCATAATATTTTTCAAATCATTTCCAAAACTTTATTTCCAGCGTGCGGATCTAAATAGATATTAAGTATGAAAATATTCTAAATCTAAAGTGTAGCAGTTTTTTCCTTTTTTTCCAATAATACCGATACGTACTGAAATTTCTCTTGCACCAAGTTACAGCACATAATACTTAACAAAACACCACAAACAGACCTGCGCAACCAGATCGATGAACAGCTGTTTATGCCAGATCGCAGCCTCCGCCTCTTTGCAGATATTGGCCATAGTGAGTACACACTCCAAGGGGTAATCACCCTTGGCCGTTTCCCCAGAGAGCATGACGCAATCAGCTCCGTCCAGAATCGCGTTGGCCACGTCTGAAGTTTCCGCGCGGGTTGGACGCGGCTTCTTCACCATGGACTCGAGCATTTGCGTTGCGCAAATAACTGGTTTACCGACCTGGAAGGTAAATGGCATCATTATTAGCTATTTTTGGAATAATTTGTGTCTAAAATAATTTATTATTAAAAAGTACAGGTTGTGAAACATCTTCCATTCATTTGGATATGTCAAAATCGATGGAAAAAATACGAGTATCAAGTGTGTGAACAACGTCAGAAAAAAAAAATTGAACTATATTATACTTATTGAAAGAACAAGTTCTTTTATAAATAGTGTGCAAATACACCTAAAATAGCAGTGAGATCAAAATACAATATGCAACAACACATAAGCTTTTATACATTTCAATATTACGTTTTTACATTGAAGAATATTTGTAACATACAAATTACTTACCAAGTTACAACGCGCGATCATGGTCTTCTGCGCCAAGGACACCTTTTCTGGAGGAATTTCGATACCCAAGTCACCTCGCGCTACCATGATACCGTCAGATGCCTGAAATAAGAAGTATTATTACCAAACTTTATTTCATTTTTACTTTACACACACTTACATTAAAGTATGTTTTAAGGTGAAAAGGAATAGAATAATGAAAAAATGCAGTATATGTAGTTTGGCATTCATAAAAATCTCTATGGACTCGATGTGAAAGTTTTATGTTCATGCGCACCCTCTATACCAAGATGGCAGCCATGAATCTAACCTACGTAAAAACTGAATAAAAACTAAGGTGAAAACAAAAGATTAGAATAGAATTAAATAATCCTGTTGAGTAAAACCTGGTTCCAATATGTCTATGTAATTTGCGACAATTGAAGAATAACCTTATTCAGATCATAAAGTCATTAGATAATGCATGCTATAAATTGGCAGCATCCGCGTTTTAGAGCCAGTACATCATTGCAGAAACTAGTTTCTAGCGTGTCAAATGAAAAAGTATGAAGCAATTTAATGTGATCCCGAATTTAATACAATTTGAACTGGTAGAGAGCAGATGTTTTATTAAATAATAGACAATGAATTTATATTTTTTGGTTTTTATGGCATTCAAATGCTTTATAAATATAAATTTATAAAGAATAGAAAAAATTCGATCACGAGGCGGTGTGTCCCTTAAGACACATAAAACTGAAAGGATAGAATAAATTCGATTACTCGGGCGGGTCACGAGTGGCTGAGTTGGTTAGGCATCCGCCCCGGAATGGCGCGAAGGATGCGGGTTCGAGTCCCGCCTCGTGATCGAATTTTTTCTATTCTTTATAAATTTATATATAGACAATGTTCAAAAATATTTCACCTCCTGTGCTGTAAGGCGAATTATTGCTTATATTTAACAGAAATTCTAATTCTTAGTCGTTATTGGCTTTGTGAGCAGACATGTTCAATAGTTGTTGTCTAACATTCGATATTTTGCGAAGTTTTAGGTTTGTTTCTTTTTTTGTTTTTTTTTTTTAAGTATTTGTACAGTAGTGTTATTACATAATATATTACTTTTCCATATTTTTTAATTTTAATCCTCATCCCCATTAGTCTAATTTCCTTTTTTTATTCATTTAACTTACAGCAATAATCTCGTCAAGGTTGACCATTCCCTGGTGGTTCTCGATCTTGGAGATGATTTTGATGTTCTTTCCCTTTTCGCCCAAGATGCCGCGGATTTCTTGCAACGCCGCTCCATTACGGATGAAAGAGGCAAAAATCATGTCCACCTTTGAAAAAAAATAATTGAAATCTTTTGAAATCATATTTTATTCTACTTTCATGAAAATAACTCTCAATATTATTAGTATAATTAATCTGGAGGAGACTGATAGTTAGATTTGTTAGTATGCATTATGAAAACTATAATATATACAAGTTCTGGAAAATCTTAGAAACATGAATCATCAGCTTATCAATATCAACTAAATGAATTATGATCCCGGCATTAATTTTACAAATCTTCGACTACCTACAAAAACATCAACAAATATTATCACCAAGTAAGTTTGACCTAAAAATTAATTACACCTTTTACGAACATAAAATTAACGAAATATATACAAGTATAGATAAGGCGTGTTTACATTATGGACCACGTGCTGTTCTCTCGTGATATCACGCTTTTATCAGTAACACTACTCATCCGAAAAGAATGTCAGGCAATGACATTGATTAGCGAGGTTTATTTCTTATTAAAACACTTGATAAAGTATTTATTGCGGAATCTCTAATGATAATGTATTGGAAATTGTATGTCGATTGCCGGAACTAAACTATTTATCTTGGGTTATAAAAAAATTGTTTATAAATTTTATTTTTTTTTGACCTTATCACTACATGTAAATGTTTAAATAAAAGTTTAAAAATGCTTGAATAATATTAATCCATACTTACGCCTTGTTCCACACCGAATAATAAATCAGACTTGTCCTTTTCAGACACAGCTGGCAGATCTACAGGCAGGCCGGGGAGGTTCACACCCTTTCTTGATCCAAGCATACCTGTATATAGGAATATTTTTATTGTATTTGAAGTAATAACATATAATTACAAAAAATAAATATGTGCAAAAAAGAAAAAAAAAAAACACCTAAGCTACAAATAGAAAAACTTCCATAGTTTTTGGGGTTAAAAAATACATAAATTCTATAGGATACTAGGTTTCCGCCCGCGGCTTCGCCCGCGCAGTCAAAGAAAAACCCGCATAGTTCTCGTTCCCGTTGAATTTCTGGGATTGCATCATTTTCCCGGGATAAAAAGTAGCCTTTCCTTTCTCAGATACCAAAATATCTCCATACCAAATTTCATGAAGATTGGTTCAGTAGTTTAGGCGTGATTGAGTAACAGACAGACAGACAGACAGAGTTACTTTCACATTTATAATATTAGTATGGATGTAATAGGATTTAAAACAAAAGGATGCAATTCTGTATCGAATTGAACAAAATATATTAATTTCATAGGCGAATCAGCTTCTTGTCAGGATGTTGTATATAAGATTTCATTAAAACTACCCACCTCCATTTTCAATAGTGCAGACCAAAGTATCAGCTGTCGATGACGCACAAATAACAGAGATGAGGCCGTCATCGATAAATATCCTATTGCCGGGCTTCACTACGTTAGTGATGTTCTTGTAGTCGACGAACACGGTGGATGCGTTGCCACGTTCTTGGTAGGACGGGTCGGTTGTCAGTTTGAGAGTTTCACCCTTTTTCAACTCTACTTCCGCGGAACCACCCTGTATATAAAAAGTAATAAGTGACCAGTTATATGAAGAAGTAAAAGAAATAATATAAATTAATTGTCCTGTTGTATTTATTCGGATATTATATCTTCTAGAGAGTTTTTGCAGATTTCATAAACCAATACTATCTAGTATCTATTATTTAATAGAGTAGAAGATGAAAATGCATTTTTTTATTCTTTCATATTATGTATGCAAGTTCATTTTATTTATAATTGAACAACCAATCAATAATGAGCACATGAATTTACATAGCTATTCTAATAAATTAACATTAGTGATAACGCATACATTTATTACCATAATTGTAAAATTGATGGTTGGGGAAGTAATGTAATTCCAATTTAACAAGCAAGGACAAATCAACAATATATGTATAATTCAATGCACATTAAAACATTTCTTAATTGATCATTTTATCATTTTTTCTTCTTTTTCCTATTGTGGAGTAAACAGCTTCATTGACATCTAAACCAATATTCATCTCTTCAAATGCTGTATCTATGTACTTACACCTTCCAAAAGGCCAGTTCTGATCTCTGGTCCCTTAGTGTCCAAAGCAATTGCCAACGAGAAAGGCATGCCAAGCTTTTTGCTATAATTCTTTTCAGCCTCCCGGCAGTTGCGGATTGTCTCTGCGTGGTATTCATGGGAACCATGCGAGAAATTCATACGGGCAACATTCATGCCGGTTTCCATCATTTTCTCTAGCATCTCGACGCTGCGGGATACCGGCCCTGTTCAGATTAAAAAAATATAAATATTTAGTTGAAAACGAATTTCTCGAAAGTGTTATTGGAAGATAGGATAGATATTGATGAATTTGATATTTCTTTTGTAGTAAGTAATTAAAATTATACCATTCAATATTCGTTACTTTTATTATAAAGTGATTTTAATAATTGACAAGTGATGTAGACTTATGGTACCATATATTGATACTAGAATACTTATATTGATTTTTATAGTGTAATATTACTTTAGTGCAGCAATTTTATCCAATCAAATACCTTATAAAACCCACTACTGTAACATGATAACCCAATATAGCCAACATCCACTAGAGCTTGTTAATCAAACACACTAATATAAAATACCTAGTACATATGTACTATTATTTTCTTAGTAATCAACTCACCAATGGTACAGATGATTCCAGAAAGACGGACATATGAAGCCCTGGAGTCGATATCCAGGCTGCACATGTGGTCTAGGTTGGAGAGGGCATTTGATGCAGCCAGCTGCATGCATGGCTTCTCTGCACACCCACTCTGTGAAATATTAAGTTGATAAATAATCTGGATACTATATTAATAACTCATGCCTCGGAACCACAGACACAATAGAAAATCTATTGTGTCTGGGACCGATCGGGCCGTTTGGGGCTCAATGGGATAAAATGGTAAGCTAAATTGTTTGATGAGTTTATTCTGATGAAATAAAAAAATCAATAAAATATACTTATTTTTAATTTAGGTGTGATAAAGTTGGTTTTAAGAAGTTACTTTACATACATGATTACAAAAATGAAAATTCTACTGTAGAATAAATTTAGTATGTAAGTAGTACCATATCCGTAATGTACATATAATATAGGTATTTCATTGACAAATTATTTTGAAATAAATATGGCATTGGAAATTTATGCTCGCTTTAAAAATAATGTTAAGAGTCATTATTTTGATTTTTTCTTGAGTTTCCAAAAGATAGGTACACAGTTACAGATAATGTTACAGAACTACTAAAATCGAAGTATGAAAATCTATGTTTAAAAAAAAAAATTTTTTGGAATAATGGTCACCTATCATTAGTATGAGTTGATTGTTAACTATAAATATTTCAAACCAAATACAATTTCCAAGACATCAAATATGATTCCAATTAGAAATAAGAATAGTCTTTTATTCAGGCATATTTGTGGAAAACATATTAGGTAGCAATTTCAATACAACACTGTATACCTGCATACATTTATTTCTAAGACACACTCCACATGAACTGATAATGTATTTATGTTGACCTTGCCACTGTTTATGACTGTAGTCTATAACTTCAGGTGCTAAATATATTAGTTGCCGTTAATATTCTATATAAAATTATAGTCATGAAAGATTAACTACCTACTGAAAATTGTAGTGTTTCTAAGTAGTGCTCATTAAAATATATGGATAAGGATAAGGTACAATTATTTCAACTTTCAAGGTATGTACAATGTACATATTATATTAAATTATTATTATAATATGTAGGTAAACTTATTTTATTACCTACACATACTTATTACTTGTATGAAATTAACTCAAGCTGATGTGGAGCCATACTTTTTATTTATTTATACATTTTCCAGGTCTCATTGGTATAGGTATTTTATTCTTGAGATGAAAGTGAAAGAATTAATGTAACAATTGTACCCAAATTGCTTGTAGGTACATTAATACATTTTGAAATACAAAAAGTTACTGTACTAATGGGCTTAAATTTTATGACTGTTGTGTTCAATACCTCTGTTTTTCCATCGTAAATTGTGCACCAAACCATTTTTACACTATTGTTACTAAGAACACCTCTCTGAAAATTCGCAAGTGGTGAAACCGACGGTGCATATGATCTTGAACTGCCCTTTAGCGTAGAAAACTTCTCTCGGCCGCATTGAAATACGGACTTGCGTATTGAACGTCGAATCACGACAGTTGGCGCGCGCATCAAAGTTGTGACGCGAGAATAGAAACACGAACCAATACAAGTTTTATTTCTCCCTTTCTCCCCTTTTCAAAATACGACCCTTCGCCCTAGCCGTAGCCCTATCCTACTTGCTTTAAGTTCTTAAAAACTATGAACGAACATTAAAATACCGCTAACTGCTAAAATATAATTTTGTCTAATTTTAAACTTTGATGGTGTGCCAGAAACCAAAACAGACTTTCGGTTTGCCAAACTGATGTTTGTAACTTGTTTGTAACCCTTTGTTATGAACGTAGTGTTAACTAATACTTATCTAATGTAAATGTAATCACTCCAGTTCCAATATCCCTTATTAGAAACTTGCTTAGGTATTATTTTAATAATTTTACATTAAAGTGTGTTTTCAGTGTAGTAAAAGTTACAGTAAGGTATCTACACAGTTTTATTTTTAAACTCGGAGCAATCAACAGTAAAATATATATATTTTATTATATTAAGTTATTAAGTATTCCGTGTAAGTGCCAATGTTAGAAGAAAAAGTAGTTCGATTAGTTCTACCTACTAGCAAAAGAAGTGAGTAGATAATTGCTTCAAAATTGGCAGTAAAATTCGTAATTTTCGACATGTTTTCGACGCAGGACATACATTTGACTTTTTGTTTGTTTCCATGACAACACTTCCGTTTTGTCATGTGTGTCCTGCTATTTTCAATGTAGTGTACTTAGGTACCCTAGGTACCTATATAATAATTAATTGTATGTGATTTGTATTGGCAACTAGCAAGGCGCAAACTACCTACTTCTCTGTGCTACTTCTGCGGTATTGGAAACCTTCGGATCGCGCATATATTATATTTTAATGTTTTATATTTTGTGTGCAACAACAACACAGCACCGAGTCAAATGTATTTATATGCAGACTGCAGTGTTTCTTATATATAATTTTTCATATGAATTAAATGCCGAAATGGTAAGTAACTCAACGTAAAAACATATAGGTAAGTACCTATTTAAAATAAGATATTATACCTAGGTACCTGTTGCAGCAGGTATAGGTACGTGATGTTTTTATTTTACTAAATTATCACCTACTTATGCTAGGTGAGCATTGAATTGTATGTATTTTGATCTTTATTTATTGTTTTTAGGCTCAAATTATAAAACAAAAACAAAAAATTTTGTTTACAATTTGTTTTGGTTCATATCCTTAATCCTTTATATTTTATGCTTCCTTCTTTAAGATGCACGTAATCAAACACGTTAGGATTAGTTAGGATTTTAATTTCTTATAAAATAAATTTTAAATATATAGGTAGGTAAGTAACTTATGAGAATATATAGGTAATATTTCCAATTACAAAAATGTCTCAGTTTGCACAAATCATATTTTTTAAATAGGAATTAGGATACTTTTTGATTAAAGATGGTGGGTTGACCGGCATCACCTGATGATTCAGTATTTACGTACTCCAACAATTTATTTATCTATTTTATATCTCATTTGTTAAATAAACCAGAGTCGTAAAACTTATATTAGAACTAAACATAAAATAAAATTTACTTACTATTTCCATGGATGCCATATTTTGCCTTTAGAAATTAAACTACAACTAGGTACCTATAACACGTCGAAACTCGAAAGTTCCGAATAAACAGAAATAGTGGTAGTGGAATACTTTGACAGCAACTCTATGGAATTCTAAAGGTCATTGCAATGTCAGAGGTACAGGTTCATTTCTACGCTAGCTATCAGATGACATTTTAAAAATAATTATTATTTAACCTCTTAGTGTTTTTATTTTATTTTATGAGGTCTTAATTAAAATAAAACACAATATTTACAAAAATGTTTATAACCTACGAAGTAAGGAGAAAAGTCAAAACATCGATTATTATTCGAAAATCGATTTTTTATGACAGTTGACAATTAGAAAAAAAATAGGTACCTACTAAAAGCTTAGAGCAATATAAATTATAAATGCTCTAAGATTAAAAGTCCTGTAAACAGTAGACCGTACCTACAGATTTTTGTTTCATATAATCGAAGTTAGATTAAATTCTCATTTAAATGACCTAGATAAAAAGGCGGTGTATTTTTAAAACTTTTTGACTGATTATGTAAAAAAATATTTAAAAACTTACTTTTATCCCGTCCCGCACTATAGCTTTCATTTTACAGTCCACACAACTGATTCACAACACGTCGAAACCTTTATATGACCGGTTTAGTTCAAATGCAAGTTATCTTCGGTTTCCACTTATCTTATTGAAATGTCAATAAACTTAACCCCCCGCACGCATTACGTTATGTAGGTACCTACTTATGGAATATTATTCTCAATTCTGTGCCTAGGAATCTGGAAAGATGTCAACCTGCAATAAATTTTTATAGTGAAATTTGTACTTATTTAACTACAATTAATTTTATACCTAATAATAAATCAAGATATCGCAGACTCCAAAAAAAATATTACTTAGTAGGTAGGCTTATAATAGGTTCATCATTGTATGAAACACAGAACTATATCGAGATAGAAGGAAAGAGTGTATGTACCTCGCGTGGCGAAAAGACGATTAATCATCGTCTTTGCTCGCCACGATGCTCAGTCCTCTCTCGACCGCTCTCCGTGTGTGACGTACTAATGCAAACAGAAAATGACCCCGTGCTCGATAATTAACTGTGCAAACACCACCAAAAAAGTTGAAGGTGTCAATAAAAATATTTCCTTTCACCTGTAAGTACTTTTTGCCCTAAAATATCTGCTATTACTTATAAAACAATTTATTTTTGTGCTCCGTATTAATTTAATGTAAACGGTAACGGAATGATGCTACTTTTCCATTACGGTTTTAATTTTACACGCCAGACTGGAGATGCATTGAAAACCAGCAATGAAAATAAAACATTCCAAACTGTCAAAACGCGGTAAAGGTTGATTTCTCATTTTTCTGTCAAAAGTAAGCATATAGAGTTGTACGCCACGATTTTCAATGCCGATTTCTTAGTCGATTCAAATCGATACCTATTGAAAACAGAAAAATGATAATTATTTTTTAATCCTATAATATTATTGTAAGGTATATCATGGTTTAAAGTTATATTATTGTTAGGTATATCGATGGTTTAAAATATATTTACTATATACATATTGCAAATTTGTTTCAGTTTTCCGAAAGATTCTCTTGTGAAAAATAAATGGATGGAAGCAAAAACAAAAACTGGTTTCCTACGAAACACAGTCTGATTTGTTCCATACATTTTCATGAAGATTCGTTTACTGGCCCATCAAAGTTTCAGCGAATAATGTTAAGTGGTTGAGGAGTTCCTTCCGTCTCCATCATTAGCTCAGCACCATGATACTAAAATTTAATATTGTCACCTGACTTGCACATGTATGCAAAATTTCAGCTCAATAAGTTGAGTAAAACTTCTATAATATTCAATTGCAAGATTTGATCCGAACATACATACATACATTCATATACACATGCATATATACATACATACAGTTTAAGTTAATAAAAAGCTTGTAAAAATTATCATACATTTTTACTTATTCTCATTATTCTGTCAAGGTCAAAATCGATTCCCAATTCGATTCCATAAAATGTTTTAACTACCTACTTAGTTTCCATTTATTAAGAGACAATTATTTTGACGTTGTGAACATCATATTCTAGGAGGTAGCAACGTTGACAAGTGAGCATTTTAGTATAGTTGGTTCTTTGATATGCTGTTCCTCTTGCTATTTCGGTTACAGTCCGGGCTGTCTGGCTGGCCGCAGTGGTTGCGTTTATTAGTGCGCATCTTATCTGCACAGGAAAATATTCTTAATTTAAAGTAATTTTTTAACGCGTAATTTTTAATCATTTGCCTTTAGATAGATCCATTAGACATACATTTTTTATTGCAAGACGTGTTTTTCGTTGTTAAATAGGTGCCAGACGCAATTTTTATTTCAAAATAATTAAAATATCATCGAAATAAGTGAAATTCCATCAACATGAGTCCCAGTGAAGGATAAGTAATCACTGTGTTACTTATACTATATATAATATTCATTTTACTATTTAGAGTTTTTTTGCAACAATCTACCATATCGCCTCCTTTTTCCCAACGAACCTCAAATAGGACGTTAATGTAAACTTGATAAAAACCAAATATCATCAAGAAATTAAAGACTTTTTAACGGATTTTAAACGCGATTTATTCATTGTATTATTTTCCCAAGTCTTTAATTTCAAAATGTATAATACTCGCGTAAAATCAAACACTAGAAAATACAAATATCATCAAATTCATATTTATACCCAAAAGTGTAATAAATATGAAACCATCTATTAAAAATATTAGTTTACTAATTATTCAATATAAGTATTAAAAAAGGATAATATAATATAAATAATAAAGTTATTACTTACCTTTTAAGCGGACTCATGTTGATGTAATTTCACTTATTTCGATGACATTTTAGTTATTTTGAAATAAAAATTGCGTATGGCACCTATTTTACAACGAAAAAAACGTCTTGCAATAAAAAAATTATGTCTGATGGATCTATCTAAAGGCAATAGATTAAAAATTACGCGTTAAAAATGACTTTAAATTAGGGATATTTTCCTGTGCAGATAAGATGCGCACTAATAAACGCAACCACTGCGGCCAGCCAGACAGCCCGGACTCTAACCGAAATAGCAAGAGAAACAGTATATCAAAAACCCAACTATACTAAAATGACTTTTTTTTAAACGTTGCTAGCTCCCGTACTATCACTAAAAGACTCGCGTGCGGCGTGACGTCAAAATACCTACGCAAAATGTTACACGGTCGGTTCTCATATAAATCGACGAACTATTTCCTTCTATC
This sequence comes from Colias croceus, assembly GCF_905220415.1. Taxonomy (NCBI): domain Eukaryota; kingdom Metazoa; phylum Arthropoda; class Insecta; order Lepidoptera; family Pieridae; genus Colias; species Colias croceus. The sequence continues at coordinate 3,973,898 of NC_059543.1, read as the reverse complement.
TCGATATAGTTCTGTGGTATGAAACATGTAATGTGACATCCATGTGACATCAGTAGGCATGTAGTATTATATTCCTAAATTAGGCTATAATATTATATATAGGTACCTACTCGTAGTTACCAATATTTTTTTGAAGTGAAACTTCTTTAACGGGTTGGAAAAAAATTTAGGGCCGATTTTTCCAATAAAGTATTACACGATAATATTAAAATGTCACGTAAACTGTCAAATACGGGCAATTAGAATACGTTTTTAAAATGGTAGTTTTATACATTATTCGACGAATAAGTTTTATCCAAGCATTGAAAAATCGGCCCTTAGTGTAACATTTTTTCGTTACGCGTGACATATTTCCGTTACGCGCCATCTTTTTCTTATCCCTACCACGCGTGATTCGACATAATATTTCTGTAAAGTTGCATATTTATTAATTATTTTTTGAAAAATAAGGTCATAAAGAAGTTTCACTTCTTACGTGTGTACACTAGTACACGCACACATTTTTTTGAATACTTACATAATTTTTGTAATTTTTATTATTCACATAACTACTGCCATGATATTTTTGTGATAGAGAAGCAGATTACAAGATGAAATATAATTGATAATGAAAAGGTCTATTTTATCTGGTTGCATAACGATCAATAACACTTGAATCGTAGCCAACTTCATTTTTGTGAGAATAAAACCCCAAACTTAGTGTAATATTTATTGCCTGAAACCAAATGGCTTATGGACGATAGTTAATCCATACTATTATTATTTTATATAAGTAATATTACTAGGTTTCCGCCCACGGCTGCGCCCGCGCAGTCAAAGAAAAACCCGCATAGTTCCCGTTCCCGTGGGATTTGGTCATTTTTCCGGGATAAAAAGTAGCTTATGTCTTATATTATGTATAAATGTGAAAGTAACTCTGTCTGTTACTCAATCACGCCATAACTACTGAACCAATTTGCATGAAATTTGGTATAGAGATATTTTGATACCCGAGAAAGGACATAGGCTACTTTTTACCCTGGAAATCCCACGGGAACGTGAACTATGCGGGTTTTTTTTGACTGCGCGGGCGAAGCTGCGGGTGGAAAGCTAGTAAGTAATAACAGATAGTAGGAAATAATATTGTTATACTGTGCAGATAGCAAGCACGCGTAGACCTTGTGATACCATATCTGATAATCACCATAAAAGGAAATATAATTTCATAGGTGATATGATCGTGCATAGGTATACAAATATAACTGGATACATGGTTAACAAGAAAAAACAATATACATTCGAAATAATTTTTATTCAAATTATAACTACTGACAAGATATAACCTTTTTGAAAGGTTTTGGAATGGCATTTGCAACAAATATACAGCACACTAAACATACAAGGGCAATAATTTTAAAAATAAAAATACGTGACGTACACAATGCAATATTGCTTAGTTGTTTTTAGAAAATTGTTGGACTTTAATGTTAACACACAAAATATAGCTGCTAAGTTTAAAGCTAATACACACTGGGGTCCGGAACTCATTTTAAACTATGCCCTAGTTACTTATATAAAAGTTATTGTACACAAATTGTCTACAGACTACGAAATTTAAATTTTCCGTTGTAGATAATTGCAAAACTGAATAACTAATTCCGAGATTGTTTTCTTTAAATCTGGATAATAATTTTGACCTTCGACCTCTGGAAAATATTATACACAATATCGCTGAATCTTAAAAAAAAGTGTGTGTGTACAGTAAACATAACATAAATCTTATAAGGTTTTAGCAAAAAATAAATTATACAAATTAATAGTACAATATAATATGTATTACCAACTAGCAATTTTAGTTATAACTGGTCTTTATATTATTGACTATATTAACATATTTTAGAAATTTTAACTATTACAAAGGGTAATAAACAGATTTAGAAAAGGATAATAATTACACTCCAAGTAGAAAAATAGTTGTGAAGAAGGCTTTATGTCTTAATTACAGCAAATTCGTTTTAATATTTGTTAAATATATATCACGATAGCAGTCACAAAGCAAGCAATTTTAAAAGTTTGATCTAAAGCTGCAGGAAAAATTGTACAATCTTTTCATTTTTTATACCATTTCAAACACAATAATTTTATTGTAAAACATACCATTTTATTGAATGAATGATTTATGTAGCAGTCAATGAATACCCAACTTAGCTTTTACAAGAAACTATGTATAAAATTTTTGCTTGCGTGTATTTTTCTATTTTATAAAGCGAATTTACGATGTACATACGTGGATTGTTCAAATAACGTCACAGCATTAGAGTATGCTTTTATACAGTACAGGGCTGTTTGAAAAAACGCTATTCTATTCATAAAAAAGATATACCGTACTTTTAAAACAACCCTACAACCACAATTTGTATAATATACGACTACATTAGTATCATCGAAAATTAAGATCGAAAACATTACACTAACTCGGGAAATTATTTGGGGGGAAAATATTCTTGTATCACAAATATATGTTTTTGCTTAATATAATATCGATTAAATAACTATTGATGATCTTACATTAACCTCGTATATTTCTCTAGTATAAACTAAAACTGGTATAATAAATTGTATTTCTTGTTAGGTCTAGTCAACAACAATATTATTGAGATTTTAACAAGTACCTACATGACAATCATTCATTCTTTACATATACGAAGATCTTAAAGAGAATATGCTTTCTCATATTTTGTACAGTAAGTACGAAGTCTATGTGTAATTTATTCATGTTATTTTTTATTCTGACGCATGTTTGTTTAATATAGTTGTTGAAAATAATAAATTTAACTAATGGTTAAAATATCCTTGAATTGGGAACATGTACTAGATGTGGGTTAAAAACAAATGATAATATCTAACATAATATTACAGTTCCAAAATGACGCATATACTTAAGTTTAAACTTTTTTATAAAATAAAATTTTAGTTCAATAATTACAATATTCCCAGGAGTTAGAATAAAGTGAGTTAGTTAGTTGGAATTATTAGGTTTTTCGATAATTATTTAAGGTTAATCAATCTTTTTTTTTTATTTAATAAGGATTTAAGAAGAGAAAACAAGAATATTTTAATTCACATGAAAATTAATTGATAGACTTAACATAGTAAGTATGAAGCGAACTTTGAAATGAATCTCACTCTAGCTTAATATTATTTTGTAAGAAAATAAGTACGCCTTAAAAATGTGTTAGGGCTAATCTTTCAATGTCCAAGTAAAATTATTCAAAATATAAAGTATTGCAATGCCATCCCATATTATTCACAATCAAAATAAACAGATAAAGTATTGGTTATCTATTGTGACACTGACAATTGAAAAATCAGCCCTAAATGCATAAAGAACCACAAAATAGTTACTCTTCATTTAAGTTCCGGAGTCTTCTTAAATGAGATGATTTTCTCAAAGTTGTAATTTGAGTAAGAGGTAGCGTGCGAGCAACTTTGTCTCCGCAACTATTTTGTCTCTCCCACCCATGGGCTAGTATGAAAGTGCGCGCACGTAGCGACGCAACTCCCCATACAATTGATGGGAGAGACAAAATAGTTGCGGAGACAAAGTTGCTCGTGCTCGCTGGCTCTAACAACTATAAAAAAAATCGTCCAAACAGGTAAATCATACAGTTTCGATCAGTATATAATTGTTATATTTCCACAAAGCATTAATCAATATGTTTCTAGTAAAACATTGCATGGAATGTCAAACACAACTTTAATTCATATGAAAGCTAATCAAAATCTATCTATATATAATCGCAAAATGTGTTGGTAAGCGCATAACTCGAGAACAACTGAACCGATTTCGTTAATTCATTTTTTATTACATTTTTTGAAGTACGAAGATGGTTCTTACGGAGAGAAAACGTAAAAATGTAACACGGGCGAAGCCGGGGCGTACCGCTAGTATTTTCATAAATAATGATAATATTATAATCTTAAAAGCCATCTACCGTTTACAAATATGTAACCATAGATTGGTGTCATTTCATTCAGTTTGAGGACCCGATCTCGAGACAACAAAACGTGTGATCTGTTACAATATTAACAGGATTATTATTACCATCTGAAAAACTATCACTTGGTACAGAATGACATCTTTATAATTAATAATTAATTAAATATATAAATTTTCTTTATGCAAAGTGCACTTCATATATCCAGTGGTAATACTGCGCATATATTTTTTGCATATTGTTCTAATTTTGAACTGTCATTACTTTTTACAATATACAATTAATGGACTATAATAACTGTTCTATTCATTTATTTGCATATAACTTTATACAAATACATTTTTAAATGTACGGTTACAAAGAGTATCAAATCGAATGTAACTTTAGGCCATCTCACACAACATAACACGCTTTTTATAAATTTAGCTTTACAATTTCGTCATAAATATGAATCCATTCAATATACATTTTAACAGATAATACATTTATATGAAGATATATTCATAATATTTGCGTTCGTATTGTCAGTAGAATACCAAGAATTAGCTTTAAATATATCTATTGAACTGTAACTCCATATCCGTAATATCACTTCGGCTCGACACAGTACAATACAAATACAACGTGTCTGTCTTTTAAAGCATTATAAATAATAACAAACATTCACCGCTACATCTAATGAATACACTAGCACTAACCGACTTCACTTTTCACGTAGAACAGTAGGTAGGGTGTGGCCGCGGATCTCATTTTGGGTTCAGCAGAGAGGAGGTCTTCGAATTCTTCGTTGGAGATGGGTTTGACAAGGTCATCGTCGCAGGCCAGCCAGCCAGTTTCCGGCCTGTGTCTGGGAACGCAGCAGTCTCGGGCTGTACAGCCTGTTTGTTGTGGCCTGGGTCGGTTGAAGAGTGTCCTCATGAAGCTGGTGCCGGTGTTTGAGGCGGTGGAGTCGTTGTTACTCTCTCGATCGCATTTCACGTCGGCTTGTGAGCTATCCCTCGCGTATGCGACGTAGTGCCCGCCGGTTAGCGTTTGTCCGAGGTGCATTATGACCGCCCAGAGGATGTACCTGAAAATTGATACAGGTATCGATAAGTTTTCATTTATAAAATGTGCTACCATAATAACAGACAATTGTTTAATGAAATGGACCCATAACCTGTATTTTTTTTTTCATTATGAATATTTACCGGCCTTGATAGATTTTGACAGAACTATATTGTATGCGGTGTTTCCCATTGCATTATACCCTAATAAAATAAAATAAAAAAAACGACGTGTGTATTGCATGCTATGCCTTCAAGCCACACCTTCGCGCGTCGGAGTGGGGAGCGTGAGATTTTTCGTTACAGAATTTCTCCAATCGGTCCCCGCGCTCAAGGCCCGCGATAAAAGCTATGCAATAGCTTAAAAATAGATCTTCACACAAAGTAACAAACTATCATATGCACCTGTGTGCGGGTTGTTGGTCGGGGCCGCGTCTCGCGCACGGCTCGCAGAAGCACGGCATGAGCAGCGGCGTGGGCGCGTGGCGGGTGATCTTCTCCATGCCGCCGCTGAAGCGCTTCAGCTGCAGCACCAGCAGCCGCGGCAGGCGCGAGTACGCGACGCTGCGCCGCGCTTCGTTGTAGCGGAGGCAGCGCTCGCACCAGTACTGTGGATTAATAAAATGATTATTCATTGATTATTCGACCCTTATTTTTTCGCTTGCGCTGGGCTTCGCCCGTGATACATATTTCGCAATAAAAAGTATCCTATGTTCTTTCTCAGGGTCTAAACATATTCATTACAATCAAACAAACAAACCAACAAAGTTTTCTTCTTTATAATATTAGTGTATATGAAAATTGATGTTGCGTCGCGCTTTAATGAAGCGGAAGCGACACAGTTGAATATAACCATATTCTAAGTTAAGTTTTGCATTTGTTTGTTTGACTCGCCACTGTAAACATAGAATACAACAAATCATTTCACATATTACGAAAAGATAACACAATCTGGACATATGAATAACACATGAACATGAACTATATAGTCTGATGACCGATAAAGACATTAATACAAAAAAAAGAGCGTGTGTGCCGAGCACACGTGTCAGAACTAAAACTACTTACTGAAAAATCGTCGTCTTGCTCCATGACATGACGGTATTTCTTGAAATTTTACTCTTTTTAAAGAAACAAAAATATAGTATAGTAGTACAAATCCATACTAATATTATAAATGCGAAAGTAATTCTGTCTGTCTGTTACTCAATCACGCCTAAACTACTGAACCAATTTGCATGAAATTTGGCATGGAGATATTTTGATACCCGAGAAAGGACATAGGCTACTTTTTATTGCGAAATATGTACCACGGGCGAAGCCGGGGCGGACCGCTAGTATAGTATATAGTTATAAGTTCTTGTGGTACCTTGTTCTGATCGCGCAGGTACTCGCTGGACAGGCAGGCGGCGCGGAACGGCTCGTCGGGCGCGTCGTCGTCGCCGACCGGCACGCACAGCTCGCACACCGCCTGCGCCTTCTGCGTCACCGTCTCGCACTCCAGGCACATGGTGCGCACCACCATCGTGCCTGTCACGTGTATATAAACTTATTAATGACAAGTGATAACTGCGTTAAAAACAACCGACTTCAAACTTACACTTGCAACATTTACAAATACATACAAAGATGCTCATAAAATAAAAACTACTGGGCCTATCCAAATAAAATTTTTATGGGACCAATTCGACACCATCCCGCATCGAACAAAAAAAGAATCGCGTAAATCGGTTCAGAAACCTCGGAGTAATCGGTGTACATACATTTAAAAAAAACATACCGGCCGAATTGATAATATCCTCCTTTTTTTTGAAGTCGGTTAAAAAATATCGCAAGAAGTAAACCTATTTATGAAACAATAAGTTCAAAAATTAAACAGTAAGTCTGTTTAATATACATATTTACGCTTAAATTACCTACTAAATATAGATGCATCCTTACATTATCAAACTGATTTGAAACTTGTTCATTTTTTCCTAAACCTTACCTTCATATTTCAACATTAACAACCCCAACTAATACCTATACTTATCCATAAAATCCACTCACACCATACATAATAAATCAAAACTCACCCTCAAAATCATCAGCAACAAAATCCCACCCTGGACGAGCCCGTTCATCCCTCTCCGGATCAGCTGGCGACGGAGCTCTTTCCTCAGTGGGCGAACACCGTCTATCATTCAGTTTCACCTCCTTGCGTTTCTTCCATGACTTGCGCAAGTTGCCCAACGTTTTGCCGCCGTCCTCTATCGTTTGCGGACGGCTGAGACCATTGCTAGAATGATTGATAGATTTTTGTAGGAAATAGTTAAGTCTACTGTATATTGAGTTATGAATCTTACGGTGAGAGCTCATTATCAAAACCGATTTATATTCGTCGAGTTCAATTAGGCTTATGTGGTGAGAGTAATGTATGTTAAGTTAATGAAAATCATTATTAATATCGAAAATTATCGTCATTGAAACCCCTATCAAGTGAATGATTATTGTATTGTTTTCATATGTAATGAACCATATGAAAACAATAACATTATGCAATGTTTGTAGCATAGAAAATATAAATAGAAAAATCGTCGCGACATAACGCTATTACGCATTAAATTAAAAATAAGTTTTATTCATGCTAAGACTAAGGTTAGAAGCCAATTACATAATGTTTGTTATGGCATTCGAGTACTTAAAAGGTTAATCCGTAAATTCTTAAAGTATTGCTTTTGTTTGTGTAGTTTGAAATTATAATCTAGTGGGTTTTTACTTATTAAAGCCTTAAATTAATAACTTGAAAAATCAAGTGATTAATAAAAACAAGTCAATAACTTGACAATAATAATTCTTATAGATAGTTACAATAATTTTGTCAACAATTTAGAAACAAAATTCAAACAATTCTTCAAATTTTTATGGTTATATTCAATTAAAATCCATACATACCTATCTCCATTTTCTTGCAACTGCAGTCGCGAGGCGCGAGCGCTCAACGCTCGACACGTCTCGCGTATATTGTCCAATATGCACACCAATAATTCGTGCGCATCTTGTTGTCTGTTACCTATAAATAAATAAAATAAACATTACAATGAAGATCAATCAAACAAACCAAATCAACATTAGCGAGACAAGTATTTCATGACATGAGTGTTGCAAACATACATCCATACATTTTTTTTCAACTTTTGTGTAAAATAAGGACATTATACTTAACCCATTGAACCCCAAGCGGCCCGATCGGTCCCAGACACAATAGATTTTTTATTGTATCTGTGGTTCCGGGGCCTGAGTTACTACAAGAAAATATTTAATTCAATTTTTTGTTTAATATTATTCTATAAAGTTTATATTTATACTTATATTTATATTTATATTTATAGTATAAACCTCTTTTAAGAGGAATTTTTTTTTCTAATTTCCAATAGATTTCAAAAATAAGTCCCATTGCAGTGAAGTTAATTACTTTTGTAGTTATGAAACTAACCTTCAAAAGTAGAGTTGACATCTCTCAAAGCTGCTAAAAAGGCATCAGCTGCGTATGGTTCAGGACTTGTGTCAGCTGTTGTGTTCATACATTTGCTCTCCACTGCGCGAAGGCTTAAATATGTCTCGTGAAGTTTCTCTGTTGCTATCTAAAATGTTTCAAAGATACTTAACATAAAAATATGACTGAGATTTTGTTTTTTTTTTACTGCACACATACAAAAGAAGAGAATTGTTTTTCTAACTTCATACTTATTACTCATACAATACAATATAAATTTCCTATAATTATTATATAATTTAATTCGTAATTTGGCACAGTTACAGCATATCTGATAAAGCTATCACCTTTAACACAATAAGGATTTACATTTTACACTATCATTTTCAATATGTTTTTATAAGAAAATAAATATACTGATAAAGTTTTTTTGTTATCTCTCTGATTCACTACAAACTTCCTCTTATTAGCTATGATAACTTTATGGCAACCATTTAAACAGCTGTGTAAAATAAGGACATTCTTACATTATATAAAACATTTTCAGATATTAATACCATTAAGTTCATTAATCAAGATATTAGTACCATTAATCTTCACTACTTAGGGCCGATTTTTCAATGCTTGGATAAAACTTATTCATCGAATAATGTATAAAACTACCATTTTAAAAACTTATTCTAATTGCCCGTATTTGACAGTTTACATGACATTTTAATATTATTGTGTAATACTTTATTGGACGGATAAGTTTTATCCAAGCATTGAAAAATCGGCCCTTAGTGATAAGGCCGCCAAGTTAGTTGTACTCTGTTTTTAGCTGTAAGTAATTCTAAGGTGTTCCTGTTTGTATAACTAATAAAGTGTTAAATAAATAAAATAAATAAATAAGTCCCGATTCAACATTATCTTATTTCACCAAATAATATTACCTGTATTTTACTCTTTCCGGAACTATTATCTGATTGACCCAAAGACAGTAAATCTTTACTGCTCCAGGACCTTGTTCCTGAAGAGGCAATGCCCGCTGCACTTCTACCGAGGGAGGAACTCTTTAACCTGATGCTGCCAAGTTTCTGTTCCACTCTACTCAAATCTGACACTAAATGGTGCAGATTATGGACAAATTGAGGGGCATACCTGTAATTAATTTATGATTATAACAATTATTAAGGAAGGCTTTAAATTAGTTTAATAAATTGAATATCTATAGGTAATTTGGAAGTGTTAACACAATCTGGTGGTAAATATATAATTATGGATTTTTATGATTAAAAAACACTTCTGTAGGAATAAATTTTTAGTTTAAATTTAATATTATCATTAGTTCATTATTAATTAACTATACCTATCAAACCTTCAAAACATAATATATTTTTACTAGTGTACATAACATTAATAGCAGTTAAAAGATATGCATGCATTGATAAAATATATGGATAACTTTACTCACCTCAAAGTATACAATACACTGTTAAGAAAACATGTGTTTCCAAGATTAGAGAGGGTGGCGATAGGAGCCTTGGATTGGGAGCTCCCCCCATACTGATTATCTGACGAGTGGTGGCCATTCAACATGGCAGTGCTGCCTTGCCTGGGCTTTAGTATCACTAACTGGGGTTCCGCAAATGAAGCTATTGAGAAATTATATATTTATTTACTTTTCTTCATTATTATTAACAATCAAGTTCATCATGCAGTATACTGAAGGTATCTTATTAAAATAGTCTCAATAATAGAATATTATGTTCCTTCATCAATATTATACAATTAAACTTTGAATTAAATCAATATGCATATCACCTCAACTATTAGTAAGAATTTTTTTATTAAAAAGTCATATCAAACTAAATAACATTAAACTAGAAACTTCTGTAATAATTTGTTGTAGTATTCATAAATTTGTCAATAATTACCTCCCACTTTTGATGACTCTAAAGGCTTCAGCTTTTTAGCAGCATTCAAGGTATTGTTGTAAGTCCCTTGTAAAGGTCTCTTGATAGGTTTATTTTCTTTATCGTCGTAGGATTTTTCACAGGAATAAGTACTATCTTTACAACCCGGTTTTTTAATTTCGTTCCTTAATTGTGTTGCATTATTTCTATTCAGAGACAGTGAAAATTTAGTTCTATCGACTCCTTTTTTAGTTTCAGGCATAGAATTTAAGGGCATCTTCAGAATACCTGTAAAGATCAAAGGCAATTTATTGTAATACAAATTGTATTGGAAACTTTGCTACTTGTAGAACGGTCAAGGATATTTGTATAAATATTTTCACTTTGTGTCTATTACCATACTTACGGCATGGGATTATATATTTCTCATCCACTTACATTATATATTATATGAAAATGTATTCCTTAAATTGAAACTGCTAAAATAAACAGAAATTAAATGAAAATAACCACGAATAACTCCATTTGTAACAGACCGCCATATTGGATTAGTTGTGTAATGAAAATTTAGTGATGTTCAGTGTTCACCGATTTACCGGTAAAAATATCACTATCTAAATCATCATGTAACACACACGGTAACATCCATACTGTGATCCATACTAATATTATAAATGCGAAAGTAACTCTGTCTGTCTGTCTGTCTGTTACTCAATAACGCCTCAACAACTGAACCAATTTGCGTGAAATGGATAAATTTTGATTCCCGAGAAAGGACATAGGCTACCTTTTATTACGAAATATGTACCACTGGCAAAGCCGGGGCGGACCACTAGTTATAAATAAAATAATAAAATACTCTAGTGAAAATATTATTGTTGTTTTTTTAAAGTCAAGTAGTTAAAATTTTTTATTTGAAGTAAATGCCAAAGTTTATAAAATTTCGAGGCAATCATGCTATAGAATTTGACAATTCTATTCAAATTCAAATTATTTATTTGTTAAAAAATTGTTTTTCTAAGTAAAGTTTAACATAAACTTCTCCGATTAATAAGTATTCTATTCTAGTTTAATCTATAGTCAAAAAGACACATCTTCTTGCCACGAAGAAAGAAAAAAAATCTAACAGAGAATTCCGTTCAAGGACGAGAGAACTTCCGTTCAGGTATGGCGCACTTTTTGAAATACGAATAAATCAAATACTGCATAATACATAGATATATTATTACGTTGTATAGTATTAACTTAGAGTATTAATAATAATATGTCAATGTTTGCATTAAAATTAAAGGTAAATCTTGTATAATTACGTAAATTTATTCTGTTCGCGTATTTTATTCGTGGCGTAACTAAACTGAAAAAAAATTATACATATTTTTGATAAAATGTTTGTTTATTAACCAACAGATATACGGTTTCGGGACAGGAATCGATTCTTAATCTCAAGATGATGATATAATTTGAAGATCCCTATTAATTGGCGCCATGGGGCCAGCCCTGTTTGCGTCCCCAAGGCAACAGGCATATTTTATGCAATAAAGTCATACTCAAAAAACAAAAGGTAGTATTTTACATGCGGAGGTTGTTTAATTACTAAATTTATAGTCAACGTTACCCAGTGCAATCCTTTGTTGTATTTAGTTGAAAACCATTAGATATCTACGGACTCCAGAGACCGGACATAGCCATTTTCCACTATTTAAAAGGTAGATTTCATAGCTGAGTTCTTTTTTTTTTGACACGCTATTTCTATGTTACTCGCATGTTTGTATTACATGCGTGTAAACAGCGTGTCAAAAAAAGTAACGTAACGTAAAGTAACTCCTTGAGTTGATTTTTACCAACTTTAAACGTGTCCGTTTATAGTGTGTCATTGGTGAACAATAATTTCATGAGCTTAAGGGTATTTTTCATTACAGTGAAAATCTGGTTTGGTGATAAAATGACTAAAACATTTAATATACGCCTCTAATATTAGATCATAACATTCATAAAGTTTTAACTGAGTAACAATAAACTGTTAACCTCAATTTGGGGATTTCTCGTAAATTCTGAGGTGTTGGCGGGATAAAAGACTTTACGAGCAGCTTTAAGATGGATAACAATTAAGGTCGTGATGTATTTACCTCTTCTATCTACATTACTATAGGTATGTATACATATTTTTTTAGAATAAGTCTGTTTTTAGGCGAATCCATAAGAGTGGTTTTAGGACCAGAAAAAGGATAAATAAAAAAAAATAGGCATAATTGAATGTTCAAATAAGCTTTGAATATTTTTCTGAAGAGAAATTCTTTCAAAACACTAAAGTACCTACTAAATACTTATAAAGTACTAAAACTTAATACTAAATTATTCTTTAAATGTATAAAAAGTTTAAGGGATCTGAAACATTAGATATGCTGAGTTGATTTAATATTTTTAAACAAAATTATATACTTAAAGAGAAATAATTGAATGCTACATTGAAATTTAAACTGCATACATAACCTTGAGAATTCGTGAACCGAATTAATAAATTTTACAGTAATTACTTAAGTAAGTATATATTTTTCTGTTTTCAAATTTAAATTGCATACCTATATCTACCATTCAATGTTAAGAGAAATTTTAACGTCATGTTATCGGGTGATGATTTTTTTGAGAACTAATAAGGAAATAACTATTCAAAATAGAACTGGTTCCAAGGATATTTAATATTTGAGAATAGTATAATATTATATTACTTACACGCGAAGTCTGTGATAATTTATTAGACCTATATTGTGTGAAGTGCGTACTACATCTTCTGTCTTACTGATTAAAATTACAGTGTATATAATATTATTATAATATATAAGTAACTAGTGGTCCGCCCCGGCTTCGCCCGTGGTACATATTTCGCAATAAAAGGTAGCCTATGTCTTTTCTCGGGTATCAAAATATCTCCATACCAAATTTCATGGAAATTGGTTCAGTAGGCGTGATTGAGTAACAGACAGACAGACAGAGTTACTTTCGCATTTATAATATTAGTATGGATAATATACTGATTGTGCTTCTTTGTCTTAGTGTGTGTTACTTAAGTTATAAAAAGGCAAGTTTTCACCAAATTTCGTTGATTATTTGGATTTTTCAAAGGTTATTAAAAAATTCAAAAAGAAGTGGTGTAGATTTTGTGCACGACTTGTTTTGCCGGAAATAGAGAAAACTCGTTATTTGACCTTTACCTATTACCATTTGTTTCTACGTTCAATTAATTATGTATCAAGTTAATTTACTCTGGTCTAGGTTATAATAATTTATATTATGTTTGTAACATATTTATGTTACTTTATAAAGCGCACATGTGATCAATTTGTCCTTACTAGTCTCTAAGAAAAATAAATAGCGCGAAAATTGAACTGAAAATTAGCTATGTTTTATTTATTTTGTAGCAGTTATTTGTGTCTTGTTGTGAAAAGAAGGTGTCTCGCATTAAATCAAACGAATAAGGAAGTTTAACTGTTTTTTTTATTTAATACATTTTAAATTATTCTCTCTTATATAGTTGTAGATATTTTATAGATTTTTGATACTTACAGAAATACATATTATATACATAAAATACTATATGATATAAAATTCAGTTTTTTCAATACGCGATAAACTTGAAGAATGCTACGTGTCCTTATTTTTATGTGAGAAAATGTTTTTTTTTTTTTGAATAAGGATAAATAATATTAAAATGAATTTAAAAAATCTTCATTTATTTACAGATTTATAGTTAATAATATTAATGGTCAACCCGATCATCACTATGAATGTGATGTTAGAGCATTTCCTGAAGGCTTTCTATTTGGAACAGCAACTTCGTCTTACCAAACTGAAGGAGCATGGAATAAAAGTGGTAAGAAAGAAATAATTTTTAAACCTTGATAATTATTTGAACTAGAGTATTTTTTGGATAAAAATAATAAAAGTTAACATTACTTTTAGGAAAAACGGAAAATATTTGGGATCACTTAACGCACACACAGCCGTATGAAATTTTGGACCATTCAAATGGTGACGTTGCTGATGACTCCTACCATCTATATAAACGGGATATAGAGATGATGAGAGAGCTAGGTGTACATTTCCATCGCTTTTCAATTTCTTGGACACGTATTCTTCCAACGAGCTTTCCAGATGAAATAAATCAAGATGGTGTCGACTATTATAATAATTTAATAAACGAAATGCTTAAGTATGGTATCGAACCGATGGTGACGCTATATCACTGGGAACTGCCACAAAAACTCCAACTGATGGGAGGTTGGACGAACCCCAATATTATAAATTGGTTTGCCGATTTTGCCAGAGTTGCGTTTGAATTATTCGGTGACCGGGTTAAATATTGGGTAACAATAAATGAACCATATCAAATTTGTAATGAAGGCTACGGCGATAGGAATATGGCGCCGATGTTAAATGTGAAAGGCGTAGCTGAATATATTTGTACGAAGAACTTGCTACTGGCGCATGCTACGGCTTATCACATGTATGACAGGGAATATAGGTCCAAATATAAAGGCGTGGTGTTTATCACTTGCAGCGCTTCTTGGTACGAGCCTGAAAGTCAAGACCACTATGGAGCAGCGTGGGAAAGTAATCAATTTACGGTACGTAAGAATGTTTTGATTGTATAAAATTTGATTTATTTATAAGTTATCTAATTTCAATGTCTGTGTTGCAGTGGGCTCAGCATTTACATCCAATATTCTCGCACACTGGCGATTATCCACGAATTATGAAAGAAAAGATTGCCGCTAAAAGTAAAGAGCAAGGATTTTTCCGGAGTAGATTAATTGAATTCACCCCAGAAGAAATCAAGTTTGTGAAAGGCAGTTCTGATGCTCTTGGTCTCAATCACTATTCGACAACATTAGTTTATAAAAATGAGTCTGTGAAACACATGTATGAGTCGCCATCTTTTATGGATGATCTCGGCGTTGGTATGGCTTCGGTAAATGATAGGCAAGGGGGAGGTATGGTGGATGTAAGTTCATCAACACATATTCTATAATTCTTTGTAAAGTTAAATCAAGTCTTGATTTAATTTTTTTGGTTCTTGAAGTTTTCTTTTTTTATTATTTTATTTTAGAGCGTAGTTTTAGTAAGGGTATTTCATCTTAGGTATCGTAGGTATATTTCAAAACATTATAAATCTTAACTCAGGCCCCGGAACCACAGACACAATAGAAAATCTTTTGTGTCTAGGACCGATCGGGCCGCTTGGGGGTCAATGGGTTAAAATACGAGTTCCAAATTAAGATATTTCCTTTTTCAGCAAACGATTAGTATCTACCTATAGATACTTTTTATTATTAAAATACAGAATACTTACATTATTATCGCTCATTTAGATATGATTTTTTTCTTACTAATTGAATTTTTATCACTCGTGAACTAAAAACAAAATTGCAATTTTAAAATTTTAATTGTTTTTTTTATACATATAAGAACTTTCATGTTTCGGTTACATTATAAGATAAAGTTCGCGTCCTTCCTTCGAATTACGAACATTTTTAATAATAAATTTAAATTATTTTTGTTACCATTTACTTTAAAAATATCTATCAGTATATAAAGTTCTTATATACCTACCACGATGGAATAATTCAGTAGACAAAATCTTAAGACGTTCGTACTAGAAGACACGATAATTCGTAGCGTAGCCGCAGGAGGTTAAGAAAGATTTAATCAAAACAAGGCACAAGAAATAAACAAATTTACAATAGCAAGCAACCCAAAATCAATCTTAAGTTGTAATAATTATTATACTAGATATCAAGAGATTGGGTTGTATAATGTTTAATCCAAATCATAATACTTTCTAGTGTTTGATTTTACGCGAGTATTATACATTTAGAGAAAATAATACACACACCGGCACAATTAGCGGAACAGAAACCTATACGCGAGAACATCGTCAGGGATTTGAACGAATGGCAGCAGGTTCTCTTTACTGATGAGTGCAGAGTTCTTTTAAAACAGATCGATGGGAGACAGCGAATATGGAGACACAGAATAGAACGCCAAATATAGTCTAATTTTGAACACACAGTGGCTTATGGTGGCGGCTCGATTATGGTTTGGAGAGGGATATGTTTGAGAGCTCGCGTGGAGTTAGTGATAGTCACAGGAGGGACCATGACAGCAGATAAATACATCAGAGACATTTAAGAAGAACATGTTGTACCATTTGCCCCATTTATTGGTGACGACTTTATTCTAATGCAAGCAAATTCCCCCGATATGAATCCGATAAAGCATGTCTGGGACTTGCTAAATAAAAGGGTTAAATCCAGAATGCCACCCCCCAACAATCTGAATGAACTTGGAAACGCATTACTTGAGGAGTGAGAGCGGTTGCCTCAAGAAATCATCGATAACATAATCTGTAGCAAGCCCAGACGAATGGAAACCGTAATCAGAGCAAGAGGGGGAAACACTCGTTACCTATTAATTTTACTTTAATTTTATTGTCAAATCATTTAATGCTTACTTTTTTATTTTTTTGTGATGGTTCATAATCATCAAAAAATTTCACTTATTTCAAATTTCTTTATTTTTCAATAAAAAATAACGAAGACTTTTCAAAGTCGTTGTTAAAAGATGTTAATCAACTTGTTATTAATTACTTTGTCTAATTACATTTTCGTCAAATATATGCGTTATTATCTCATAGTCTCACTTTTTTTTCTGTTACGCTAATTGTGCCGGTGTGTATATAATGCGAAAATAAATAATCGACTTTAAAATCCGTTAAAAAGTCTCTAATTTCCAAATCATAATTTTGGCGCCAAACTTATTTTTAATCTATGCAAGGATTAACACACGGTTTATTCTAGGACGTTCCATGGGGATTTTATAACTTGCTAACAACAATTCGGGAAGAGTATGGAAACCCTCCTATATACATAACTGAGAATGGTTTCTCAACAAAGGCTGGTCTGGTGGATGATGATCGTGTTACATACTATAGAGGTTATTTATCTGCCATGTTGGACGCTATAGAGGAAGGGTCTGACATTCAAGCCTACACTGCATGGAGTTTGATGGATAATTTTGAATGGAAAATGGGTTATACGTATGTATTTCTGATTCTAAATATGATGCATATGTTTTTTGGGTAGTGACGAAGAACTTATAAATAGCTTTTGTCAGATTTATCTTCTGTGTGTTGTATTAACGAAGCATAAGTTAACTGATTTCTAATTCTTAACTCTAACGAAACTTGACATTTTTGGGGAAAGAAAGAAGAAGGACCATGGGATATTAGTAATCCCATCGAGTCGCGGCTGCTTTGATTAATTATTGTCTTGAGATATTCCGTTCATTTTCCTTGTGAAAAGTGTTTAGTTTTTCAAACATTTTCGAGGCTGAAATAAATTGTCTTTTCTGAATAATGATTTGTACTTTTTCCAAATCAACACAGGGATTTCAAACTTTTAATGGTTTTAACATTTTCAGGGAACGTTTCGGTCTATATGAAGTTGATTATAATTCTTCAGATCGGACACGAACAGCAAGAAAATCTGCCTACGTGTACAAAGAAATTGTTCGTACGGGAACACTAGACATGTGCTACGCACCCGACTTGTTTATGCCAATATCAATAGACGAAGGACACTAAATACTAATTATTAATATGTATTCCTAACAAATAAAAAAAGTTAAATATACTTATATCGAGCGAAGAGATTAAATAAAAATTTAACCTTTTATCTGAGCCTTACAAATATAGCATAAAATAGGATTGAAAAATATGAAATTGTTTCATTGTCACAAGTTGTTTTATTTATGCTTTCCCTAGTTACTCATCATACAAAGTGAGCCTCGAAGTCTCTGAAGTCAGCCCACGCTGCCATTTACAAATTATAAAATATACTAAAGAAAACATAAACATGAGTACCTATTATCCGGAATAGCCATTATTTGAACAGCAAACCTTTATTTATTATTATCTTTATTTCAATATAATATTAATTTAAGAAGTCTCATAATTCGGGGACAAACAGACAGAATTAGATATTCTGATTCGCACATAAAAACTGTATTTTAATAATAAAAAGATTATATTATTGTGACCAATAATGTATTGCTGGATAAAGCAGATTACAAAACGAAACATGCACATATATGGTATAAATATAGAAGACATCGAAGTTCGAAACAAGGTACCTGATATAAATTATTTAAACGTACGAGAATCAAAATATTAATATTTTTTCTAATTCTTGGTGTAAATGAAATGTTTTAGGAGAGAGGAGGATACACCACCTTATCCAAATTTAATTAAATTGCTAGATGGATAAATTCGTTTGTAACATTCTTATAAATATCTCTAACAAGCCTGCGGCTTTCCGCCTGCGTTTCAAAGAAAAACCCGCATAGTTCCCGTTCCCGTGGGATTTCTTGGATAAAACCTAGCCTATATTACTCGTGGATAATGTAGCTTTCGAATGGTTAAAATTTTTTTAAATCGGTCCAGTAGTTTATGAGCCTATTCATTACAATCAAGCAAACAAAGTTTTCCTCTTTATAATATTAGTGTAGACTATCACATATGATTGTTTATAGAATACCATAATTACAGTGTAAAATCGATGACCATTTTATTTTTATCGTGATGGTTTTTCACTGTGTGAAAAATAACATGCTAAAATTAACACATTACAGTTACCTGAGTCATTGAAACGTCCAGTAGTGCTATGCAATTAACTGTTATTACGGCTCGTTCATAAATTGCACTGATAAATAAATAATTGCTATAGTTTTAAAGTATTAAAAAATGTGAAAAATTAGACCCTATTGCTCTCAGGAGTCAGGGCAATTGCTTATCTATTAAAGTACTGAGTAAAGTTTGTGGTAAGACTACTTATTTATTTAGCCCTTACATTCCATGATATTAAGATACCTACAATTTACAACAAAAGATATGAACATATGTACATGAAAATATTAATAATGCAATTCGGTTAAATGTCCTGGCCCCTTTCGGGTATAGGCCTCCTCCAACTGTCCCCATTTCCTCCTGTTTTCAGCTGCCTTCATCCAGTCTTTGCCCGTCAATTGCAGAATATCATCAACCCAGCGAGCCCTTGGTCTGCCTTTCTGTCTCTTGGATCCTGGGCCTATCCATTTCGTGACCCTTTTTGGCCATCTATCTTTTGGCCACCATGCAATAAAAAATGTTTTATCCACCGATGATTTTCATAGATAGCAAGTAAATAATATACATAAATTGGACCAGTAGTTTTAATTCGTTTTCCTTACTTTATTGTATGTAGCACGTTTTCCATATAGACGTAGTAGACGAAAATAGAGTGTTTTGTTACCTATTTAAATATCTATGTATTGCGAACATTAAACATTTAATATAATCTATACTAATATTATAAATGCGAAAGTAACTCTGTCTGTCTGTCTGTTACTCAATCACGCCTTAACTACAGAACCAATTTGTGTGAAATTTTATAAAGATATCTTTTGATACCCGAGAAAGGACATAGGCTACTTTTTACCCCGAGACATAGGATAGGATTTTATCCCGGAAATCCCACGGGAACGGGAACTATGCGGGTTTTTCTTTGACTGCGCGGGGGAAGCCGCGGGTGGAAAGCTAGTATCTATTAATTTATTATATTTCATCTTCCTTTATAAGGAACCACTTACGATACAAAAGGAAGTAGAAAGAAAATGGCATAAGTATGGGAAAAGATTCGAGAAAATCGTATACGAGCATTTAATATGTTCTTTTAAAGATAGTTCCATTCAAGGAGGGTAATATTATATTCAAGAACCCAATATTTTCAAGAAGCGAGCATCGAGTTTTGTTAGATCACTATTAAAATGCACAGGAAGAAATTTCGTATATTGTACTAAAATATATTTCATTGTTTTATTATAATTTTATTTAAACATACTAAAAATATTAAATGCAATTAGGAATTTGTCATGTTATCGTAAGAATGACAAATGAAAGAAGCATTAATAAATAATTGAGTACGCTGAATTTTGATCGTTCATAACACGAAGGTGGGTTAAAAATAAACCTAAGCTGAAAGGAGAAACTTTACTGACATTTTATGAAGGTAGAAAAGTTTTATTCCTCATGTATAAAAAGAGGAACCTCGCCTTGTCACTCACTATTTTCCTTATATAGAATTTGACAATATTATAGCAAGCAACTTTTTATAATATTAGATGATATTATCCAAAAGCTCCATACTATAAATAGTTTCCACAGGGAAAATGTAATTCGTAGGCCACGTAATGTATTGGATTAGCTAATTGAGTACCTACCAAATGCTTTATTGTACATATTTATAAATGATTTATTTATAATAAATGAACATATTGACGCAAAAATGCATTGTTAATTGGAAACAAGTTGGAAACATACAAATGAGTTGGTTCTATGACAATCGAAAATGATTTTGAATTTATCCATATAATATAATTTATTAAGATTGTTTAGTTACTAAAAGTAAAAGATAGCTTTTATGATAACTTAGAAGTATCATATGTTTTATTAGGACTTAGAATTAGTGTAAGTAAGTAAGTATATTTATTTACGGACTTAAATAAGTAGGTCACATTACAGCCGAAGCTTTGTGACTTTTGGTAAACTGTATAGATCAAAGCAAACTTGCAGTGTGAAATCCACAACGAAGTCTTCTCAATAGTTCTTGGTCAAAGTTCTGTTTTAAAAGTATTTAGCACTGAGTTTCCTTAAAATCTCAAAGTTTGTAAGAAAGAACCTCGCAAGTATGTATTTGAAACCTACTTTCATTTCCATATTATACAGGGTGTCCCACTATTGGATCACGTAAAAAATACTTAAAGACCAATATTACGTCAAAATTGTTTTGCACCCTGTATATTTTTTAGGCCGTAACTACCATAATTATTATATCCTACAATATTTTTTTACCTCTCTCAATTCGCCTCACTCTGAGTGACTTTTAAAAAAATAAAAAACTTTTCGTGGTTTGAAAATAACCCCTAAGAGGAATTTTCTTCTACGGAGGTGTTCGATGAATATCTAAAGTTTTATGGTCTGTAGTAATTGACGGTACGCTAGCGTGAATGCTGATGTCTTCTGACCTGAATAATTCAATACATGCCTACATTTAAGAGTAATTAACAGACTTTTATAAATGATCTTCGTTTCCTTCGATATTTTAAGATGTAATAATTGTACCTATGTATGGGATCAGATTTCACATCACACTAATTGATTTTGAAAATATGTCAGCTTTGCCATTATAGTCACCAGCAGACTAACGAAGACGAAGTAAATAATAATATCTATTGCATTTTGATATTTGTATATTTTTCTAATAAACACATATAGTATAAACTACGAAATATTCAATTCAATCATGTATTCATTAATTATCTAATTAATACATTTGAAATGCACGAATGCAATGTTCATTGGTTTAGTTTGGGTTTAGTAAATAATAATTGACTGTTCCGCCCTAAAACCTATCTAGATCATGTTAAATATCCATGAAGTAACGAGTTAAATAAATTAATACATTGGCTATCAAATGATTTACTCAATGTTTTGATAATCACGTATTCGTATGAGTTACGTAAATAACATAATAAAACATATGGAAATTAAAGAAAATTTACACATTTATTGGAATAGTCTTACTGAATATCGTTCTTATTTTATTTTGTAAGTCTGAACGCTTACGTGACTGATTTTTAATAACGCCACGTTATTAGATAAAAATATCCAGTTTGGTGCTTAAGATAATTATAAATACAATGTTTGTAAATAAAGCATTACATAATTGTCTCAGATTTCTTTATTTATTTAACTATGCATTTCAACAATCTCAAATGTAGGTCCAATGTACATAGTTATAATATTTCAATTTCCCGGAGAAGCGTGTTGGAAGAACGGAAGTTCACATATTATACATAAGACTAGATGTTCCCCGCGGTTTCACCCGCATTGCTCCGCTCCTGTTGGTTTTAGCGTAATGATATATTATAGCCTTCCACGATAAATGGGCTATCTAACACCGAAAGAATTTTTCAAATCGGCTTCTGGTCCGATTAGCCCGAGATTAGCGCGTTCAAACAAACAATCAAACAAACTCTTCAGTTTTATAATATTAGCATAGATTATAGATCTGGAGATTTAAAGGCAATAACAAAGATAAATAAAATAAAAGACATATAACTATAAAATATATAATCCTTGTATCTTTCTTACAAATAGATGAAAGTATCCAGTATATACGGACCTATATCATTCAAATTCTATGTTGAGTGCTTGTTAACGTAAGAGCGAGTGCTGAAGTGATATATGAGAAGTTTGTTTAGCCGGAGGTAACTGTTTGTGGTCGGTCGCTTACCGCAGTCTTGCTTTACTGTCCTCTGTTACTTGTAGGTGAAACACTATTAATGTTGGAATAGCCATAATTGACGTAGTGATTGTTCAATTGCAAATATCCAAGCGATATTTCCACAGCGGAGTAGATCATTAAAAATTTTGCATATAAAATTTGTTTTTTGATTAAAATAGATTTACCATATCTGCAAGATTTACTAAAAATATGCTAACTTTCGCGATGGCTCCGCTAAATTCCAGTTCACGTTATCCCGCGAGAGCATTTTTTCACGCACAAAATCATAAAAAAAATTAAATTGGAGTCTTATAATTCAAACGAAGTTTCTTTACCTAAATCATTGCGGCTCGTTTCTGGCTGGAGCAAATATTTTTTTTAAATATCATAGTATACCTGTATACATAAATGAATATTGGCAGAAATCTATACTTATAATATAATTTCGCTGGTGTAATACAAGCGAATAGCTTATGTACCTACATCATCAGACAGTTATTTTTTAAGTATTTCGAAACAGCCGTTAAGTGTTAGGTAACCCATTGAGCCCCAAGCGGTCCGATCGGTCCCAGACACAATAGATTTTCTATTGTGTCTGTGGTTCCGGGGCCTGAGTTATTGATAATAATAATAATCAGTAGATAGGAAAGTGAACCGTGATCAAACCAAGGCCTCAAACAGTCAATATAATAGCATTGAACCAACGATATTATTTAAGCTGCGGAGATCTGTCCCTGACAGCTCTGAAAATGATCCCGGTAATTTGCGAAAATAATTGAGAAATATTCATGTTAAATTATGAAAAGATTGTAGAACGCGAATACAAAAACGGTGCATGAGGGCTTTTGATGATTGACGAAAAACCGAAATTTAAAAAAAATAAGAGTTGTTTTTAAAATTGTATATTGTGTTGACGCATTTTGTACTTTTTCATTGATATTCGTGTATTCAGCTAATATTTACTCCGTTAAATCATAAACGTATTTAGGTCTTAAGAGAAATCCGCTATGTTAATTAACTTACTCTTTTGCAGTTTTTATAAAGAAATACTGAAAATATAGAACTTGAGAGTACTTCACTAAAAGACGATAAATCATGCTAGTAAAAGTTTGAATTTCTTCAGACACGCCACCAATAAATAACCTTCGTATAATTTTCAGGTGTGGAAACTATATTATACCTACAAGAGAAGACGTATTTTATTTTTAGCCTTGTTAAGGAAGTAAAGGAAAAATGAATATGGAATATAACATATGGTTAGTAGGTTAGTACCTACCATACGTTTACCATTTTCTCTTCATCCGAACCGCAAGGGACTGGAACATTCTTCCTTATAGTTCTCTATCAGGCGAGATTGTACACAAGTGTTTCCCTATCTACAGTAAAAAAATACGTTATATTCCATATATAAGTTCTCCCATTTCTTCATTAGAGCATCATCTTCATTTAAGTACTTAAATTACTTAGGTATATGGGAAAAACAGTAAGCTACTCGGTAGTCTAGTACAATCATGTTACTCAATATGGCATGTTTTCAGTTCACTTCACGATGCAATGTGAAACACGCTCACCTATTAGTTTCCACCAATAAGAGATTTGCTCAAGCGTGTATTTAAGGCGTTTTATTTCTCGCCTTTATTTATTTATTACGTATATAAATAAGGATGTTACAAATTGAATGTTTCCTGTGTCTTTTCAATCGGTAAATTGTTTTCCTTAACCGAGAGATACATTATGGTAATGAGATTTGAGTTGAACGTAAGAAACATTCTTTTTAACTATTAATATATATTTAATTATAAAATTATAAGGAATAGAAAAAATTCGATCACGAGGCGGGACTCGAACCCGCATCCTTTCGCGCCATTCCGGGGCGGATGCCTGACCAACTCAGCCACTCGTGACCCGCCAGAGCAATCGAATTTATTCTATTCTTTCAGTTTTTTCTATTCTTTATAATTTTATATTTATAAAGCATTTGAATGCCATAAAACCAAAAATATAAATATATTTAATTATTTATTGTTTCCAACTATTTGGTTTAAAAAGTGAAAATACACTTTGGATACATTCGATAATACTTAATCTAATCAATTGCCCGAAATGGTGATAAACAGACTGATTGAGATATAAAATATTAATCAGTGTAACACTACATGGAAGAGTCGTTTGCTTGATAAGAAACATTTAACAGTATTTAAGTATCATATTCCTATCTAAGTCAGGATACAAAGGCTAATAAAATGTCGTACGGTGAGTTTCTTAATTTTTTATTACTTAAAATTGATACGATGAATTCAACTAAGTACCTACATAACTATTTTTCATTACGTATGTTTTGGCTTATAAATGTCTTCAAAACAATCGGTGTTACAACAAATATTACTAACTATTCTGAAAATGTGTACGTCTGCTCATCTGTCTCGAATTTAAATATTATTATAAATGTAATATGTTCCCCAAGATTGTATTCAGTTATATTTGCCTCATGCTCTGGATATTTGAGTTTTGTTAGATATGACTTTCATGAAACGTAGTCATAAAGAGAATTCAAGAACATCATACAAGATAGTCTCTGAAGTTTGAATGTGATAGTGGTAGACGAAATTTTTGGAATTTATAAAGTATACATACTTATCGTATCTGTGAAGAAAACTTCATTATAATTTCATCTAATAAATCTTGAAGATTAATGCATTAAAAATGTACAAACAAAACCCAAAATAAGATAACATCACAGTAAACTTTATGTAAAACACTTTTATGTAAATTGAACAAGATCTCTTTGGAGACGTTGTTCCAGAAAGTTCTATGCTAAGTTACTGAATGAGTCCGTAAAACATTAATGTCTCTACCTCGGTATAATCCTTGCCAAAATATGAATTTTGTAGCGCGATTAAAACCTAACAGCGATTTTAAACTGTTGAGTTTTATTCCACAGGGCATTCAATTTAAAGCCGAAACAACAATAAAGTTTCTAAATACTGAAATCCAATAACGTGTAGGGAAAATTTTCTCATCGTCGGCTTATGTTTGCCGTAAAACTTGTTTTGGTCAAAATTGAACAGTCGTTGGACAATTATTTTTCATATTCGCATGATAATATTAGATAGTATCAATTCTATTTGCAACATTAAATATTCTGGCGATAGTTGATAATCGAAAAGTGATATAATTTTATAAAAAGGTACCTATAGATAAGTTAACGACATATTTTCATAGACAATAAAGTCTGTGTATAGTGTATACCAATTTTTAACCAACTTCAAAAAGGACGATTTTCAATACGACAGTACTTTCTTACAGATTACAACAGACCATACATCGGCTACCCACCACCGCCGATGCCAGATATTGATTTCGAGCCAGTCCCAATAATGCCGCCAATTCATCCTGAAGGAATCATGCCAGACCCCGTTGAAATTGTTGATGGTAGGTGCTTTGTTTAATAGATAGAGCGATCGTGGAAGGTTTGAGAATATTATTTATGAGGTTTTATACAAAGCGGGTGAACCCGCGGGTGGAAAGCTAATTATATATATAAACACGAGTCGAAAAATTCTTGCAAGGTACATATGACACGCTGTGGGATTAAAATGGTTCGAAGTATCATTTATTTAGTCATGTTCCCGGAAAAATAGTGATACCTAAGTATGTGATATTAATCGATATCTAATAACCTTATCTACAAGAATAAACGAGACCAAAAATGAGACATCATGTTTCCCAGTTTATTGCTACAATATTCTCGTTAACTGGCTTAATTAACATGATTTGGGGTGTAATGGCCGTATACCATCCAACGGCCAAAGCCAACCTCACCTGCTCGTGGTGCACCCTGCCGATCAACGGACGAGGCTCTGGCGACATTTTAGAGTGGTAGGACTACAGCTGCGTAAGATATTCTCTTTTGAAAATCGTACGCAGCATGAATTGGGCTGTAGTCCATCCGGGGCGGTACCACTAACCCACAGGAAACCGGCGTAAAGCTTTCTTAGCGTTTCGCATAGGTGAGTGGGTCACACCGGATGCCCAATCCCCCCCCTCCCTTCCCTTTTAAAACTATGGCAGCGGAATTTAAAGAACTATTACCCCAGGAGGGTACCAACAGTGTCGGTGCTGGAGAATCCCTCCCTGAGCATCTTTGTTCAGGCTACCCTGCGTATTCTGGGGAGGGCAAAATCCCGCTCGTTTCTAAAACCCGAGGCAACAAGAGCAAAAAGCTCAGCGCACCCCCTTCCACGCACTGCGTGAATTTCTGCAACATTAGGGGCTTACACTCGAACATCAATGCCGTCCATTACCACCTTGAGACGGTGAAGCCGGCCTTGCTCTTCTTAACCGAAACGCAGATATCTTCCCCCTCCGACACATCCTATCTGAATTACCCAGGATTTACCCTGGAGCACAATTTTATTCCTCGCGCTGGTGTCTGCGCTTTTATTCGGAATGATATCTGCTTTCGACGCCTCGCTTGTCTTGAAGGTAGGGATCTATCCATCCTTTGGTTACGTGTGGACTGCGACGACCACCCTCGCGTCTATGCGTGCCTATACAGATCCCATAGCGGTAATGACGAAACCGACCGACTCATCGATCACATACAATTGACGGCTGACAACATGCTCAATCAGATTCCATCAGCGGAAATCGTGGTCCTTGGAGACTTCAATGCGCACCATGTAGAATGGCTCAAGTCTCGCACAACAGACCACGCGGGGAAATCTGTTTACGACCTTGCCCTTGCCTATGGTCTAACCCAACTGGTAGCATCGCCCACGCGAATTCCCGATGTTGAGGACCATACGCCTTCCCTGTTGGACCTTCTGCTGACTTCCCATCCGGATGGCTATCAGGTCAAAGTTGATGCCCCTTTAGGCTCATCTGACCACTGCCTCGTACGGAGCGAAGTGCCAATCTTGCGCTTTTCACGGCTACTGAATGGTGGCCGCCGTCGCGTTTGGCACTACAAGTCAGCAGACTGGGACGAGATGCGCACCTTCTTTTCATCTTATCCCTGGGGCCGTGTTTGTTTCTCGGCAGAAGATCCTAGCACCTGTGCTGACTCTGTTGCTGATGTGATACTTCAGGGAATGGAATTGTTCATTCCAAACTCCGTTGTTCCCATCGGTGGCAAGTCCCAGCCCTGGTTTGGTCACTCTTGTAAAACGGCATCACGCCGAAAACAGGATTGTTACCAAGCCTGGGCCAATGCTCTTGTGACTAATGATCCAGACGCCCGTACTCTTAAGAGAAAACTAAACTCGGCCTCTAGGTCCTTCAAAAGAGCTATTGCAAGAGCTAAGTCTGAGCATATCGCAAAGCTTGGCGAGAAACTCGCCCGACTTCCTTCGGGAACACGAGCCTTTTGGGCACTCGCCAAAGCTGTGCAAGGAAACTTTTGTCGGCCGTCATTGCCATCTCTACGCATGGAGAATGACCTGTTGGCCCACTCGGCAAAGGAGAAAGCTGATCTTCTTAGCTCCCTTTTTGCCGCTAACTCGACTTTGGATGACATGGGAAGATCACCACCTACCATCCCACGGTTCGAGGGCTCTATGCCGGACATCCGATTCACCCAGAGCGCTGTGCGTAAAGCACTTTTCGCTCTAGACATCCACAAGTCGAGTGGTCCCGACGGTATTCCTCCTATTGTGTTGAAGATGTGTGCACCTGAGTTGGCGCCGGTTCTCACGCGACTTTTCCGGCACTCCTACTCCACAGGCGTCGTCCCGAATACATGGAAGACAGCTTTAGTACACCCTATCCCGAAAAAAGGCGATCGCTCGGATCCGTCCAACTATCGACCCATAGCCATCACTTCCTTGCTCTCCAAGATAATGGAAACCATTATCAATCGCCAGGTGCTAAAATATCTGGAAGAGCGCCAGCTGATTAGTGACCGACAGTACGGTTTCCGTCGTGGCCGGTCAGCTGGCGATCTTCTTGTTTATTTGACTCACCGCTGGGCGTCAGCGATTGAGAGCAAGGGGGAAGGCTTAGCTGTCAGCTTGGACATAGCGAAAGCTTTCGATCGGGTATGGCACAAAGCGCTTCTTGCGAAGCTTCCTTCCTATGGGCTTCCTGAGAAATTTTGCCAGTGGGTCGCCAGTTTTCTCACAGAGCGTAGCATGAGTGTCGTAGTCGACGGTTCATGCTCTGATCCTAAGCCTGTGAATGCTGGTGTCCCACAAGGCTGCGTTCTGTCTCCCACTCTGTTTCTTCTGCATATCAATGATATGCTGCTAGACGGTAGCATTCATTGCTATGCAGACGACAGTACTGGTGATGCAATATACACCGGCCACAGCAATATTTCTCAGGACCGCGTCATTGAGTGCCGGAACAACCTCGTGTCTTCAATAGAAACCTCCTTAGAAGAGGTGTCTAACTGGGGCCGACGTAACTTAGTCCAATTCAACCCCAAGAAGACACAGGTCTGCGCGTTCACCGCAAAAAAGCTTCCCTTTGTCGTAACTCCTCGTTTTCAGGGCATTCCTCTCTCTGCCACAGCTAGCATCGGTATTCTTGGTCTCGAAATCTCGAGTAGCGTACAGTTCTCCTGTCATCTGGAAGGAAAAGCCAAATTGGCTTCACAGAAACCTCGTGTCCTCTGTCGAGCGGGGCAGTATTTCACGTCGCACCACCGCCTTATGCTTTATAAGGCGCAAGTTAGGCCGCACATGGAATACTGCTCCCACATCTGGGCCGGGGCACCCCAACAACACCTCCTTCCATTTGACCGTATTCAAAGGAGAGCAGTACGACTCGTTAACGAGCCAAGTCTTACCGATCGGCTTGATACTTTGGCGCTGCGAAGAGACGTCGCTTCACTGTGTGTTTTCTATCGCATCTACAATGGGGAGTGCTCTGAGGAGCTGTTTGGAACAATACCTGCCGCTGAGTTCCATCATCGTACTTAACATCAGGTGACGCGTCTGCTCTGTTGCCTCCTCTTGTATAAAAAAAAAAAAAAAAAAAAAAAATGTCATACAGTGATAACGTTGCAATATGTTATGTGACAGATTCATGTTATCGAATTTTATTTTTTATCCGGGAATAGAAAATCTATCTATATTTACAAGACCACTAAAACTAATTTCAAGAGCATTTGTTCATCAATTTGAAAGAAATAATAAAAATATATTAAGTGTAGAGGTTGGAAAAGGATACTTTTAAAATATAATCATTTCGTTATCGAAGAAATATAGGTATCAGCTCTATCAGACCATTATACTACCGTTTTATTTTAATAACTTTCTATTTCATCAAATCAATCCACACATAAACTAATTAATTGTATAAAAATTGTCAGCGCCTCCAATTGATTGGGTGCCAGCAACTCGTTCAACAGCATATTCCTTGATGGGCCGTGCCTTCGTGGCCGGTAAGGAGGGCTGGGATAACAGTCCTCTATGGGCCATCCGTGTTCATCACGATGCTGGTCTCATACCAGGGAAACTGGCTGTGACACACGGCGCCGCGTATATACCACTCGCAGGAAAGGAAGTGGCTGTTCAAGAGTTTGAGGTAATTTTGTCAGGGTTATTATTTGAATTAACATCGATATAAAAATAAACTAAATAAATTTAACATATACGTAGACGAGATCAAAGAGAGAGAAGGCCTTAGCTCTATTGTCGTAAAAATATTATCTTATAGCCGCAACTTTCTTGCAAATTAATTAACTGTCATCGTACTTTTACTTTTCAAATGTTTTTTTTTCATCAAGTATTCAACATATAATTTTTTTTATTAAAAATTTGTTAAATTTACAGATTCTTTGCACAGACCCAAGTTTAGTTCAATGGGTGTCTACTAGCAGAGATGAGATCCCAGAAAACGCCATTCCCGCAGGCAATACTCACGTAGGAGAGCCCCTTTATTTAGGCAGGGTTAAACATAGAGGATCCATGACACCTGGAAAGGTTAGTATTATTTATCTTCTTTTAAAAACCTTATCCTTCATTTTACTTTTTAAAATTAGCTGTAGTAAGACACGATTTATCACAAACAAATTACTCAAAATATATTCCAAGGAAATCTGCACCCAAAACTTTTATATAGATTGGTTTCGGAACTCACAGACATACGAACGCGAACGTGTTCCAAAATTTTAAACATTATAAATAATAACTATTACTCATTGTGTTATGATAAGATATTTTTTACCTAACATGATAAATCGCGGCCTAAATCGACGAATTCTTCAGTCGCTTTCAATGTATACAAGATTGACGTCATATTTATAACAAGACATATTATATTATTATAACAAGACATATTATATTGAATGTAATCAAAATTTGCTATAGCAATTGATATCATACTCGTGTTCGAAATAAAGATATATGTTTTATTAGACACAAACTTTCTATTGGTTTTGGTTACACGGGTTGTTAATAATGTTCACAACAGCACAACTACGTTCTGCTCAATCCTTCAATTAGATACAATATTGACGTGACTTTTTTGTAACTATTTCTTTGAAAGATACACAAATACAAATATTTTTTAAAGATATATAGTTATAAGCAATGATATTTTATGTATAGATACGTTATAAACTCACAATATTGGTTACAAACAAATATTTTTTCTGTATAATTTATTCCTTTCAAAGATACTTTCTCAGTTAGACGGCTGCCTTCTTGTGAGCCTCAGCATGAGGTCTTTTGTAAACAACCATTGAACGCAGAATAAGCTAGTTTATATAGGTACTTACCTAACGCTAGTTAGCAATAAATATATTGAAAGTAAAATAGAATAGAATTATACTAATAAATAAAGCAAACTTTATTAACAAAAATAGAGATGTAAACATTTTTGTGAGTTTTCTTAAACCACCTACTTTGTGATTTAATTTTCGTATGTATAAATATAAATAACTGCTGTTAAGATTTTCCATTTATTCCAACAAAAAATAGAGCCGTTTATTATATGGTTTGAGAAGAGGTCTAAAGAAAATTCTTCCTCGATAATAATGTTCCTTCCTGCGATGGGAATGTGGTAGGTATCTACTGACGAATTTATTAATTCTGAATAAATCTATTCCATTTCAGGTACACCCAAGCCACAAATGTTGCTACATCTCATTCGGAGGGTCAGAGGTCGCGTACAAGCGTTACGAAAT
The DNA here is from genome assembly GCF_905220415.1 of Colias croceus. Classification (NCBI taxonomy): domain Eukaryota; kingdom Metazoa; phylum Arthropoda; class Insecta; order Lepidoptera; family Pieridae; genus Colias; species Colias croceus. The sequence continues at coordinate 3,941,995 of NC_059543.1, read as the reverse complement.
TCTTTGTGAAGTTTAAAAAACTTTGTTTACATTTATTTTTAATATATTATTATTTACTTTGAATAGGTGTTTGTTTTTTGTTTGTTTTTGAAAAAAATAAACATTTATTTATATTATATCACTTAAAATTTGACCACCTCGTTGATACAGTGGTTGACGCGTGAGCGTAGAACCGAGGGGTCCTGGCCTCTGGGTTCGATTCCCGCTCGAGACGAAGAAAATCGATCAGTGAAACAGATGTGTGGATAATGCATCTGCCCCTTACCCCACTTGAGGACACGGGACTTTACTTACATCACTTTAAATTTAATGAGAATTGAGATGTCACATCCGTGGTGAAACATTAATCAAATAGTATTTAGGATATAGAAGCGTAATCTGTGATCTAAATATAAAAACTCTAAACTAAATATTATGTTTCATCAAGTATTTTGAGACTATATCGTAGAAGCTCATCAAAGTCCAAAGAGAGCTAATTATTAGGTACACAGTTTCCGTATGAAGTCCCCAATATGCTTGGTTCTGATTGCATATTAAAATATATCTATCTCCCTTTAGACAGAAACCGAAGTATTAGTTTCCATTGGAATTTGAGATCGCGATGCCGCGGCCGATGTTACTGCGAATTCCTTTGGCAGTTCCATTTTACGGTCAAGACGGTTTGAGAATCTTAATCGATTACAAATCCTTTTAAATATGAATCATATAGCTTTTAATTTATAGCTAAGCATTTAATTAATAAAATAGCTTCTCACCCTGGTTCTGTCCTCGAAGACAAAGAGAAAAATCGTTATTCGTCCATCCGTTTTTGATTTATGTATCTATTTATAATAATTAATGATGTACCTAACGTATGTCATTGCAGTTTTAACTGGAACTTGAAAAAGGATTCTTTTTTAAAGTACTGAACTGTTCTATCTAGTCTTGACTGGCAGAAGTTTTTCAATCTCCCTTACAACGGCTTTTCAGTATTTTACTTGGAAACTTTAACTTCGCATTCCGAAGCGTTTTCTCTTATGAATTTCTAAAATAATACATAATTTAGGACAATAAAAATTTTGAATACACAAAATAATTACTTATCTAGACACGTAATAAACAAAATTACATATTCCTTAAAAATATATACTTTAACATTGCTTTTATATTATACTAGCGGTCCGCCCCGGCTTCGTCCGTGGTACACATTTCGCAATAAAAAGTAGCCTATGTCCTTTCTCGGGTATCAAAATATCTCCATACCAAATTTCATGCAAATTGGTTCAGTAGTTTAGGCGTGATTGAGTAGATACGTAACAGACAGACAGACAGAGTTACTTTCGCATTTATAATATTAGTATGGATTAATTACTATGTAGACTAGAGAATGGCAATTATAGTCGGAACCTTCGGTTGCCATGGGACTAAAGAATTGTGAGCACGTTGTTTGATAATCACATAATATGTATAATAGAAAAAATATGCACAAACAAAAGATGTTAAAGAATTCAATCAAACATTTACGAAGTGGTTTCGAAATATTTTTTTGTTACAATCTTAGTATTAGGTACCTAAATGATATTAATTATAATTGATAGGTGGGTTTTGGGTAAACACACGCCCGCACTTTTATTTTTTAGATCAAACAAATGATAGATGATATGATATTGCAAAAAAGCATTGCAAATCATTTCTACAATTGTTTAAAATACTTTTCTACACAAATTGCAAGAATTCATTGCGGAATCAACATTCCAAACCGATGATAGATTGATCGACTATTCATAAAGTTGTTAAAGTCTGTACAAAGCATAATATTGGAACAAATCGAGCGTTACTTTTAAAATTGGCAAAGGCTGCAATAAACTTTAACATTAATTAGAAAGTGTAGTATGCATTTATGAATATATTAAGTACCTTCTGTTTTGTAGTCTTGAGCTAATTGGACTGTCAAGTGAGTGTCTCGTAGGTGGAATAATATCTTTGCTACGAATATTCTCATTAAGGGCCCTTAGTAGGTGAACACGGAAAAATGGACTGTTTTCTATGAGCTATAATTGAAAATATTGAGGTTTTTTCGCACTGAAATTTCTAATATGTATTACAGAACGTAGGTGTGATGGGATGACTGTTTCCAAAACACGATTGGAAAAATTTTGCTCGATAAAAAAAAATCCTGAAGTTACCTCTAAAATATCATATAAATGCTCATTACAACCGTATTTTACGATAATAATTCGTATAAAATCACAAGTACATAGGCATTTACCTTCTCGATTTCGTGACTGTTTTAGATTTAGAAAATACTAAATATTTTCAATCACTTTTTGATAAAAATGTGAATGGCGCTTACGATTTTTAGTTTCGAGCACGTTGATTCCATACTAAACGCGGACCCCCTCACCGCTTACCTCAGGCCCGAATAGCTGAATTTTCGCTGACCGCCTAACCCCCCTTAATTATGAAAACATTATTATTCATACAAAGCAGTACTTGTAGCTTAGTGACTATCCTCGGGTTTGTACCAAAAACTCGGAATAGAAGTTCTGAGACTAGTAGAGCCTGTGAAATTTTTGTGTAATTTATTTCTTTTCATCAGTACATTATCTACACCAATGTTTCAATCGATCGAGAAATCAAATACGGAAATAAGCATAATATTATGTCTTATTAAACAAGCATGATCTGAATCAAAAAGTTCAAGTTTTTTTAATTATCTGCCAACTCGACTAGGTTGCTGACTCATGGCTGGAAAAAATTATCCGTGTAAGGTAAATAGGTAGCTTATTTATTTATACTACACAAAAAGACAAAACGACGACGTCGACGACGACGACACAAAAAGACAAAACAGATTCATTAAAATTCCAACTGACTGTGCAAAGATAGCGGTCTTACAGCTCTCTATCGAGCACCCTGCACAGAAAGGTGATTAAATTTCGGAAAAATTTTGAACGATTGCAGACAATAAGATAACAAACAATGGAATGTGTGAATTGTACTGTATTATTCTAAGAATATTTGTGATACCGTGTTTCAATATTATACACTAACTTATAATTGATAGAAGTTATTGAGTACAAGCGGTCCGCCCCGGCTTCGCCCGTGGTACATATTAACGTTTTCTCTACATAAGAACCATCCTCGTACTTCAAGGAATATAATAAAAAAAGAATTATCGAAATCGGTTCAGCCGTTCTCGAGTTATGGAATTACAACGAAAAGTGGCATTGATTTTTATATATTAGATTCTACGCGTCGTTATGACTTGTGGTAATAAATCAAAATATCAACAATTGTAAGTATCTCCCAAACTAAACCTCTTCAGTGTTTATCCTTCAATATATCTCTCAAGCGTAAAGAAATAAACAAAGTGCGCGTTTCATTTGTAGTTCTATAAATATATGAAACTAATAAAAACACTATTTCATCTTGTATGATATGGAATCTATCAAACAATCCAACAATCATGAAGCAATGAATGATTTTTCACAGAAATGTGTATTTTCGATACCATTTAATGGGAGAAGGTCGAAAAATTCTGTTACCTAAATTTATACCGTACAAGCTGTTACCCGGCTCTCTCGGCTGTTTTCTAAAATATCCTTTGGGGCTATTTGATTTATTGGTTCAAGGAACATACCTTTAGCAAATAGATACACTATCTATAGTATTTTATTATCTGTGCTACTATAAAAGTTCAATAATTGCAAGGACATTTTGTTCATATCATTTGGTGGAATATTTGTTACGTTACTAATAGATAATTAATCTTTATTATTATTTAGTTCGATGAGTCTAAGGATGAGTCAATAGTAATGAGATAACAGAATCATGGTCAGTTAAAATATTTATTGGTTTTTAAGAAAAATAACTTAGTTACTTATTTGATAAAACAGTTTGATAAAATATAGTAATCCGATTATGGAATAGCCGATGATCAAACTTGTATTGCACCTGATTTTAATTTGTTTTTTTAAATTATTATGTTACTAGCGGTCCGCCCAGGCTTCGCCCGTGGTACATATTCACGTTTTCTCTACATAAGAACCATCCTCGTACTTCAAGGAATATAATAAAAAAAGAATTAAAGAAATCGGTTCAGCTGTTCTAAAGTTATGCGCTTACCAACACATTTTGGGATTCATTTTTATATTATAGATTGTAATTTAAGATTATAGATTTACGAGTAGGTAGAACCCAGCTGGTTATCCAACCTTGTCAATCAAGAGACTTTTGAGACTTTTGACAGTAAAAAATCGATTTTAGTTTCGTTAATTATGATATTTATTTTAATTGGCTAATTACTATTCAATACTAAAACCTTATTTTACTTCAAAGCCTAAAGTAAATATCTCGGTATTTTTATATTTTGAAGTGTATCTTTGAAATTTTGTATAAACAATTCACTGTGAATAAAACTTCTTACCAGATTGCACTGAATTTTAAATGAAATATACGTGCTTATAAAATGTATCTCTAGGTTGTATCCGACAGTAATTTGAAATATATAATTGATTTATTTTTCATAACATATCATTTCTATATAAGTCCAATGTCGGGATAAATAAATTCTACACTATAGAGATTGCTAGAGGAAGTGCAAAACCTACGTGAAAATGTTATCGATTCAGTGAACAAAGTGTTAAGAGCTTTGGAAATTCTTTGTTGAAGGTCTTTAGAAACAATTTAAATACTCATTGTTTCCAAGTGCGGTTTCGAATCTTTTGTCACAGGTTTAAATAATGATGGCTTTAATCATTAGATCTTTGCTTTTTGGTTACACTAATTGCTTTTTTATTGCACCGAAGATTCGAATTTCGACCCTGAAATTTTATGAATATAATGTTACATTTCGCTCTTTAGGTAACCGTGTACCATTTTCTTTTACAACAGACGAAACTTGCAAAGTTTTAAAGAGAATCTCCTATGATAAAATGTAAATAAACTGCAAACATTCTGGTACAAAGAACCGTGTTTTGAATATTTTGAAGCATGTTTTAAACTTTCAGTCTTACTCATTTCACGAGTATACTTCATGAAAGCTTGCTCAATTTATTTCGATGAAAGTTACATTAAAGTCGCAAAAGTTTTGATTCCTTCAGAGTTTAGATGTGTCCTGAGATTTGGATTATATATTCAATTTTAGATAGGTAAGTGAGATATCGTATTGGAATGTCAGGGAGAGCCGCCAGAGTGATTGATAAAGATCCGTAAATGTTGTCATGTGACGAACCAATTTCTGATTTCTGAGACCTTGCGATGGATTGACTGATCTGCCACATTTATAACTGATTAAACTCAATGTATGGGATCAAAGCAGGTTAATAATGTGAATACACGATAATGCTTTTATAGTTGGGATAGGTTATGCATTAAGGTAATGTCCTATTAACATGGGTGAATTAAGTGGCCTTAATTTAATGCGAGGAAATTTGTGATCACAGGTTCTTGAGGTCATGGATAATTGATGAGTGAAATGACATAAGAGTTTATATTGGCGTTACCTTAATGAGAATCGAATTTGTGTAGGAGTATCTTGTAATATTTTATGCTTCGATTACTATATTTGCTAATACACCATGTATGAGTGAATTTAGTAAGTAGTTGTAGTATTATTGTGCGTAGGATAGATAAATTCAATTATAACGAAATATGGGATCACACTTCAGAAAGTTTTCGATAAGTTGATTGATGAGTAGGTAAAATACCTTGGTACATTAGCGAGACCACATACTTAAGTGTTCTTAATTCTATTATAAGGAAATGTGAGACAATAGCCCTTTAGTATGTTTGTTGACGACGGCCATAATGAGTGTAGGTTACGACCCAGTCTACGGTGATGGAGTTTTTGTAAGGTATGTGCCTAATATCTAAAGGGCAGGAAATGTTTATTGCTTATACTTAAGGTCCCGGCCATTCACTGGCCCGTAACAGACCACGAGATTGCCTATTTCGAGCATACTAAACTTATTTTGAAGCGAATATTCTTTGAGGTAATGTTTAATGATCATTTATTTTCACTATTTTGGCCTAAGTGTAAATTTAATTAGAAACAAAAATGTTAAGGTTTCTTAATTGTTAAAGTAAGGTATATGTTCTGCAATGAAACAATGTTATAGCGTTTATTATCCATTTATTTTCATTATCACATACATCGATTTAAGCATGAATAATATTCACACCTAATAAATTACTTAGTTCGTTTGCTCAGACAAAGATGTTTAATATTTACAATACTTAGTTTAGACTTAGGTTAAATATGTACACACCATAATACGTTTACTTACATAAATATTCAGATTTCAGACATTATTATTAGTGTTGCCCAAATTCAGTCTTGGTCTTGCAGTCTTGGTCTTGTTCTTGCGTTTTTGCAAGACCAAGACCAAGAACAAGACCGCGTATTTTTAGCAAGACCAAGACCAAGACTGACCGTGCAAGACTTGAGCAAGAACAAGACATAGCCTGCAAGACTCTTGCGTCTTGCAGCTAGGACTTTGATTTTTCGAATTTCTTATCAAATCTTCAGTTATTTATTAATCTGCTTGATCTTTACCATGGCTATGTTAATTCAAGCTCACAATGTTCCAATTGTAATACGTTTTTCTAAGATTTAAAGTAAACTTTAATAAATAGTAATACCTAGACTAATAGGTAATTGCAAGACTTGCAAGACTCTTGCTGCAAGACCAAGACCAAGACCAAGACTGAGAGCGCAAGACCAAGACCAAGACCAAGACCAGGTGTATTGGCGCAAGACCAAGACCAAGACCAAGACCAGGTGTATTGGCGCAAGACCAAGACCAAGACTGGCTAAGTCTCGTCTTGTTCTTGCATTTGGGCAACACTAATTATTATTATTTAGGTATATTTTAAAACGTTTTATACATAATAATATCTATAAACTTTATATGCAACAGTATTTTCGCAAAATACTATAACAATTCATACATAAATGAAGAAATAATAAATATTTTCGTGGTACACCTGAAAAGCTCGTAAGCACCATTTAAATTAAATAATCTTTCATTCGAGGAATGTTTTTGTATTTACAATGTCTAGTAATATAATTATTTTTTTATGTAATAATGTCTATTCAAGAATTTAATTTTCATTCTAACCCCGTGGAAACCATTTGACTGGTCCTAAATGTTCAAGGATGATTTAGGTACGGTCTATATTAAAATAATTTTTAAATTATCAGTTGGCAGCGACGTCCACATTCTACAGAGTGGAAATGGAATGACGTTTATTAAATTCAAAAGAAAGTCTGATAATTCTTGAAATATATTTTTATGCTACCATTAAAAATATTGCACTGAATAATATAAAACTCTACATAACTTTATTATGACGTAATACATCTTCAAGTGTGTGACAATCTATACAAAATTATTTGCGGTCTTCTACACATAAACTTTACATAATTTATATCGTATAGAATTTACTAAAACGATTTACAAAATATGAGTATTACAATTTAACTATTTACACACAAAACATAGATTAAATGACTAGAAAGTTGCATTTATAAATTTATAATTATGTGGGTACTTCTACACTTTCCAAAAGCTTGAAAAAACTATATATTAACCATAGAGTTCTTGAGGGGTGGGCGCAGGACGCGGGGGGTTTGCTCGTCAAATCCACGTTCTTTCTTCGTTTGCGCGTGTGAGCTCAGTCGCGCCGCGGTCGCCGCGCCGGGCGGATGTGCCGCGCCGCTGTCAGATGCTGCTCATCGTCGTGTTGTTGTACGTGCTGTGCAACGATATGCGCATAGTACCTGCACAAAATATTTATTCAATTAAATCAATATTGCTGCCCGATGATTTGTTTATGGTTGGATTGTGAATTTTGTTTTTTGAATTTTTGCAATTTAATGGATGCTTTCAACATTCACTTGCTCGCAATAAGGCACAAAATAATGTTCAGAAAGCGCTAAACAAGAAAAAAGCAAATGATAAGCAAAGGAATGCGGCCAATGACCAACGCCAGCGGTACAGCGGTCCTAACTACGGTATCAAGCCAATCCACAGTGCAATGGTCGTTCTGTTTATAATACAACTATAAAGTTAATTACCAACTAGGATTGGCCACCGTTCAACTCCTTGTCTATTTTATTTGCATGCAGCAAATGAGGAGTGCCGGGTGGTTTTTTGGTACTCTTTGTAGTTTTGAATGTCGTCTTGAACAAACCTACGAAGAAGAATTGTACTTATTCGTTCAGAGGTACAAAGGAAGCGTAAATGTAGTTGCGGAAAGAAATAAAATAGTTAATAAGCGACTTTTACATATATGCAATAAACTATGAAGAATTAATTTCAAAAACTTCAAAAGATTACGTTAGGCAAGAATAAATATTGTTAGTTTTAACATACTTGTTCCGTTCTTTCGACTTGGGGAGACTGATCGCATGGACATATCGAGTCGATCGGGACCAAAAGCCCTGTGTCTACTAAAATCACCGTTACCAATTGCTCCACAACACCAGAAGAACTGCTTAAAGCCTCGCCGGAATCTGTAAAGGACCATATTATTATAATTAACCCATTTTGAAGACTGATTGCTAGTCTTGAAATATTCTAAAACAATTGGTTTTCAAACTAAAAGTTGTAAAGGTACAACGGTACAAAGTTTTTAAGCCGCGAAAAGCTCCGTGTCTGTTAAACATTGCAGTCAATAAATCTTATCTATTATTATTATTTTTATTTTACCTAAGTAGATTAGCGTAACATCTGCGTAGCGATATATTAGCGTATTGTTATCAATTACTATATTGTTTGTGTGTAACATATTCTATTTCCATTACCTAGATTGCTTTTTACCCGCAAAATAGCAAGAAGTCTCCAGAGTACTTACTCCAAGCATACATTAGTGTCTAAACGTTGCGACTAAAAGCAAGTGTGATTATTATAGACTGTCCTCAAGACATGAGAACTTCATATAACTACACTTTCAAAGTATTTAAGCGGTTGTTGTGTGAGCACAAATGTTTCTACGAAATGGAATGTTCAAATTATTCTTAGAAAACGTACGGTATGAAGCCTTTAAGTGTTACTTTTTTCTAACAATATAGATCAAAGGTTTACATTCATGGATATTTCTTTTCAAAATTTAGGTATGCTCCACTAAAATGCTCAACATCTGTATAACATTTTTAAACATTCAAAAAAATTGCCCAAGAAGTACGTATGTACAATAATGCAAACTTACTTGGAATTCATCCAACAGTAGATGATGGGGTTATACATAGAGTTGCTCATCGCAAGCCAGTAAATGCCGAGGTATATCTCTTGTATGTACTTGTAGTTGACTACATCTGGGTAGTATGACGTCACTATAAAGTACACGTGGAATGGCAACCAACAAACAGCAAATATAACCACAACGACTATCATCATTTTCACGACCTGAAAGTTATTCAGAGAACTTTTAAACGACATCATTTTCTCTAAGTCTTTGTTGAGATTAAAAATGTTTTATTCTTGTTTCAATAAATGAATGACTGAAATATACAGCATTGTAATTATAGCTAATAAGAAATTAATAAAGAAGATTCTGTGAGCTTAGCGCATATTATATTCGTATTGAGTAATATTTGCTAAGAGATTCCACAGGGACTCGTCAAGATCCTTTGTGTAATTATGCGGGGCCAAAAATTATTGAGGTCGGTGAATTTGCTTTCAAGTCGAATTAAGATGGTACAGAATTAAAACCGTCCAATTTTGTCGTCCGTTTTGTATTGTGGGCAATGACTGATCCCTCAAAGGGATTTGCTCAAGTTTAAGTCGAAATCATAGTAAAATTATCACAATTCTGTCTACACTGAAGTAACGAAAGTAGGATGGAAATAATTCAGTGAGAAGCACATTATCAAGATGAAAATTTCGTACATATCTTAATCATATTTTATAATGTGTATAAGGAAAAAGTAAGTACAATATTGTTTTCTGGAAAGCGTTAAAGACCTCGACATTATGCTTTCAGAGTTTCAGAGGCGATCGAATATAAGGAGCATTAACTAAATATATCCTGTCCTTCATAAATTCTCTATGACTGGAAAAAGTACATTAGGAGGAAGTATTCCTTTGTGAATTACCCTTCGTTTGCTTTTAACGTTATCCAACTGTCGCTGCGTGCATTCTCCGATGGACTTTGATCCCCACAGTTCGATTCCAACCTTCGCGTATGTGTAACTCATCGACATTATTGGTAGGAAATACGTCAATAACATAAATATCACATTGTACCTGAAAAACGTAAAAGCTCACATTTAAATCAGTTCCAGGAAAAATTAACGAGCTTGACAATATTTTCAAAGTGTGATAGTAATAAACGAAAACATATAATATAGTAATAACCCTATCTAATAATAGTTTCTTGGAAAGACGTTTAATAAAATTCTGTTATGAGTAAGCATTGATATTATATGAAATAGATTTATCTCGAAGGGAATAAAAATGTATAAAAGAGCCTTTATATGATATTTTTGTTACAAAGATTCCACGGTTTTATTAGGTTTTTAGAATAGAGTTTCATAGATTATTATCGATAAAATATATTCTAGGTATTATATTTAGAAACAAGAGGAGATAGCATTTTATTTGATTTTATACAATTGATGAATTAATAGGAAATATTCATCTTTCTTCTGGAATACAATACGTCTATTGATAATTGTAAAATCAAAATTAGTTAATAATAATTTTATTTTTTTTAATAGGTTTATACTTACATATATTCTAATTGAGATCTCGTAGTGATTCCATCCGGCCAGTCAGGAAAACATATTCGTCTATAAATGTAACAAAGTTATTTCAAAGAATCATATTCGTGTTATCTATACATATAATAAATCTGTAGAAGGGTCAATTCTGTACATTGAAAATATTGAAAAAATAACTAGCAGAGGGTGTTACTGGATCGATACCAAACCCAAATATGTGATTAAAAAAATTTTTGTCTGTCTGTCTGTCTGTATGTGAAGACATCACGTGAAAACTACCGATTCGATTTCGATGAAACTTGGTATAATTATACCTTATTATCCTGGGCGTAAAATAGGATACTTTTTATCCTGGAAAAATACGTAGAAAAAAAATTAATCTAAATTTTTCAGTTATCCATAGACGTTGTTCTGTAGTAGGTACCGCGAACACACGTTGCGTATTATTATAGACCTAGCCGTATTTGGGTCCAATAGATATTTATAAGATGTCATTGTCCGAGTTACTCAAAATGGAGAAATAAACCATCCACGCAAAGACCGACATCCGCGCGGACGGAGTCGCGGGCGGAAGCTAGTTGTTACTATAATTATTAACGTGGCTTCAAGAACCTTTCAAGCACCATTTTGAAGAAATTCACTTTATGGAAATGTAAAAATAAGCTAACATTTAATTTTATTTCACAGGACGCACTCTATTTTTAACTATAAAAGGATTCCCTTTCTGATTTGTAACTCTCTAGAAATATAAATTGTTGAAAAAATATATTTTTATTTAAATAACTGCTTTTAAATTTAATTCATATTATAGATTCACAATATAATGAGCAATATGCGATATGAAAAGAATTTGAAAACAGAAAAATTGATTTTTAAAATCATATTTAATGTGTGTAAATAAATATACATGTTTACATTTTGTGCTAAGTTTCTTACTTGTCTGGGTTCAAGTAAACTCTTTATTATATATATAATTTTTATAGAAACTAGATAAATAGGTCTTATTTATGCATATTATTGGTATACAAGAGTAATGTATGGCAAATGTAAATCGCTTACAAAGTTTCTATTAAATTTATTCTACATATTAAAAAATAAAACAAAATTTCATATATATTTCTAACGCCTTGTTGTTTCAAGCGCGTAAAATATCAATGCTACACAATACACATGCTATCAACGAACCATTGATTGCATCCACCTAAAACAACTTTACAAATTTAAAAATAACACCAACGTTTTCATATTACACTAAAACACAAAATTAAACGGGGTTTTATTATGTTTCCTTTAAAATATAAATAGGGGTATGTAATTACCTTATGCTTCCGTCGGGTAATAGATCAGTTTCGGTTGTAAAATACAGAAAGTTCGGGCTACTAATTATACAGCTGCCAGCCCAAATGGCAGCTGCTATGCCGAGCGTTGCGCGTTTTCCCAACCGCGGTTGTAGAGGACTCATTATTGCTACATATCTGAAACAAATTATAAGTCTTGCAAATACTATCTATATTCTATATTATAACGTAGACACTATGGCGTGGGCAGACATCACATCTGTTTCACTGATCAAACCTCTATAATATGGTCTTTTGTGCTCTGTTATAACTAAAATGTCATGGGTTTATCCATGCAATAATGCAGACGTGTGGGTGTAACAAATATATATTTTTCTTAGTGTTAAGAGCAACATTGAAAGATAAACAGCAGACAATAAAGATTTTCAAACAAATGCTGTAATTAAATAAAACATTCATTGTAAACAAACCCAAATAAATGAATGAACCAAAACAAATGTTGCAACGAAGTTATTAGTGGAATAGTTTAATCAAGCACGTGCAAAGCAATATAACGCTTTTAATATTCTCGTAGGAGGTGTCTGGGAAGGGCGATGTAAAGGTAGACGAATATATACGACCAATATAGTACGTACATTCGAAATGATATAAATAAAGGACTAGGAATATTAAAACATTAAGCTTTATAGTATTCATAGAACACTAATGTTACAAACGATGCAATCCGGAGGGACGAAAATCGAGTCATAAATCGCTCGCGGTCTATGGCCCCGCAAATTATTGCATGAATCGCATTTTGTATTAATACGCTCACATTCTAGATCACTGGTTGAATTAAGATAATTGAAATATTATAAACAAATTCAATTTGAATTCCTAGTGAAGCTGGAAACGAATTTAGTATGTTATACGCAACTTTACTTGTACTTAGATATCTAATAGACAAAACAAACTTAAATATATATTTTTGGTACAAGACCTATTGATTTATTCACAATAAAATCACACAGGTAAACAAATATATTTTGTAAGTTTTATTTGGTTTCTGAGTATTAAGATTGTTTATACCGAACACCGAGCATACAGAAAATTGTCTTTGTTCACAGATACCCCTGTTTCTCAGAAAGTTTCTAAATTATGATTCTAGCCTTAAGTAATAACACCTTTGTGTAACTATATGAAATTCAATTTGCGATTTTAAACACAGACTTCTTCTCACTTCAAAGGGTTGAATAAACTTATCAATTGTCTTTACTTTATCATCTTTCACGTGGATAAAAGGAGCATTTCTATATTTGCAAAGAACCGTCACGTATTTGAAAAGATTTAATAATGTGAGGAAAATTTAGAAATGTAAAATTTTTTTATTCTAGAGAAAGCAACATGGCGCACGTTTTGATGGGAAGTGAACAGCGTCGTACACATGCACCCTCAACATCAAGAGCATATATTTTTTTGCTTTCTCACTTTTATTTTTAGAAAGCTCATTTCTAGTAAATTTGTAAATCTTAACGTTTTTGGAGTGAGAAGACGTGTGAAGGAATATTGTTGTATCCGGGTGGTGTTTACTGTTTCCAAACAGTAGGCAGAGAAAGAACATATCAGGGGAGTCCTTTCAGCAAAGCGGAGTAAAATTGGTTTGCAAGATCAAATTTTTCATGTATTTGCATTATATGACGCTTTTAGAAAAAATAATCAATAAACTTCAAGATATTGCCTAAAAAGTGTGCTAATTTGTTACACAACCACGTGAATTTTGCTCGATCATATAAAATCATAAAAATAGGCTAAAATAAAAATCGAAAACGAATTATTTAATTATTAAATTTCTGATTTTTCAAATAATTTTTATATAAAGATATGTATTTTGATGTACTGCAGAAAACGTGCTTTGGTTTTCAACTGAAGCCCTGTAATTATTAAATACATATTATATCTCAGAACTTAACGTTTCCACGCGTTTTCTTGATAGATAGGGAGGCGAGGTAGCTAAATGGCGTAATTAAACGGCGCCGTCGAGACTTATCAAAATCGATAGATAAAATAATTTCGAAAATAAAAGCTTCTATGGTAAAAACCATTTTAGCGGTGGGTTTGGCGTGTACGGATTTTCAAAAATGTAAAAAAAAATAGTTACTTGGGCATTCTCGAGCGCGTCAGATATTCATACTACGTATGCCCCAAGTGCCTCTGATGACAACGGTATACTAATCTGCCGGTTTGCGTGGTGGGGCTAGGCATATTAATTCGTCAAAAATGCACAAAAAAAAAATTTACTCGAGCGCGTCAGATTTTCGGAAGGGGTGTTAAGTAGGCCCCAAGGAAGCTCCCCTTAAAAAAACTGACGATTTCGGCGTGACGATAAGTTACGATGAATTTTTGAAAATGCAGAAAAAAAAAGTCCTTTTGAAATACTCGAGCGCGTCAGATTTTCATAGGGGAGGTTTATCTCGGTCTCCTGAAAGCATATTTTCTTAATCTGACAAAAATGTTGGTGGGTTCTCTTAATCTGACCGAAAAAGGTTTGAGAGTTTCCTTTTTTTAATCATCGTTATTTCATATCAATTTTTCTTAACACCCTCAGTTTTCGAGATATACTCAAAAAACCGGGAGTTTGAGTTTTTATGATGCTTCAAGTCAAAAAGTTTTAACTTTGGACAAAAATGTAAAGATACCTTTTTTGTGTAAAATAAAATTACCTTTTTTGTTTATTCAAACTTTTTTTTTTGTAAAATGTATCGTTCGCGACTTATATACTGCAACGCGTTTTTCGGAAGACGAAATGGCTCCTCCAGGCTTCCGGTCACGCGGAAACCGGCAGCTTTTGTATTTTTAGTAAGTTTTAGATTATATTCTTCAAAATAAAAATAAAAACAATCGCGCTCGAGAATGCCGGATTAACGTTTTTTTTTTACAAGTTCGCGACCCTATAACTTGGCGGCGTCAAGGACTTAACGTCAGATTAGTTAAATTTAGTCTTAAAACACTAAAATCAACCCCCAATATCTTAATCTGACGCGCTCGAGTATTTCAGACTATCGATTTTTTTTTACTAATCTGATCGTCTATCCTGGGCGCGCGTCACTACTTAAAGAGCTAAATAGTTAACAAGGTGTTTCTATTAGGTCTAAGGTATCTCTCATATCTTAAACTGCCACGCTCGAGTATTGCAGAAAATTCCCCTCTTCGCCTCCCTATCTATGACAAGCCGACGCTAGAAGCGACTCGCGCAAACGGCGCGTTGAAATACCTCGCGCCTCGCGGCCTCGCGGCTCGCCTAAAGGTAGTATTTAAATTTATGAAGGCATCGTTGTTGAATTCAGCGGCTGATAATACTTCAAACCATTCTTCACCGCTCTTTCTTCTATAATACACATTTTTATTATTATGTTAATTATGAGTAGGAGCATAGAGCGTATTTTTATCGTTTTCATTACGATATATTTCAGCACCAGTTAATTAATATCATTTTTCTGTGAAATGTTTTAATTAAACAGACAAATTTTGCTCATCAAAATAGGCGAATGTTGACAAAATTGGAGTGCTAAAAGGGCAATCCAATAAAATATCACATTTCAAATGCCATTTATACTCAATTCGAAAACTTTGTTACATCGAAGTGGCTTTTCGCTTTCATTCGCCTAATTAATTCCTAAATTGTTTTAAGAACATCAATTTGTTCCAACCGCTTTTATACACTTTGGTATTTTTCCCTAATCTTCTTTTAATGTAGATCTCGGGCCAACATTGAAGACTTTTTGGTATGAAATTAAATACCTTTGTCGTAGCGGTCGGTATGATTTAAGATCCTATTAGAAGAAATCACGTTACAGGGACTGACAGATGTTCATTTTAATAGAAGACATCTTTTATAGAATATGCGATCGATTTTGATATAAGGAGCTCTTATCGAGGTTTCTTTGTTATCCAGGTATTGTGATCACAATGTCTAGAATTACATACTACGAAGACGCAGTCAATAAACACAATGGATGCCTAATGGGTTTAAATTTTTAGATGTCTTCAGAAAATTCGCAATTATAAGGAGAATAGCATTTTAACTTAAAACTTACTCATCTTACAATCTAATGCGATATCTGAGTCACTTCCATTTTTTTCAGCTCACATTTTTTGAATTATAAATCATCGAAACCTTCTAAAGCCTGGTTTAAGTGATATTAAAACAAATAAATTATAAAACTATACAACACAAACCAGCCTAAAAGCGCGAAAATAATAAGAGAATTTTTTACTCACCGATCGATACTTATCGCCATGAGAGTGAATACAGATGCCGATATGCTCAGTACTGCTACGAATTGGCAAAATTTGCAATAGAAGTGTCCGAATGGCCAATCGGAGTACAGCATATACGTGAAGTTAAAGGTAACATTCAGCGTCGACATCATTGTATCGGCTATGGAGAGGTTCACTGAAATAAAAACCTTTTTAAGTCGCGTTAAGAGACATTTTTCTAAAAAACATATTTTACATTGTTAGCATGAAATTGAATTCACGCCAAATTCGAATCTGTCGAACATTGATAATGGACACTGATTGTCTGTAAAGTTTTACAAACAATTTGTTAAACTTTAGCTTTTTACTTGCTCATCCTTTGTTAATAAGGGTTTCAAATATTCGTAATTTAAATATTCTGACATGAAAATAACAGTGTTAATACAGGTGTAAAGATAAAGAGGGTAGTACCGTAAGGCTATCATTAAAATTTAAAATTATAATAATGAAGTAATTATTTTGTTGCTTGGTTACGTGGCTTAGTTGGTATCATTTATTTCCCTATATGGTATTTTATAAACTTATTTGTTTGTGCCGAAAGGTATTTTAAATATCATTAATATGTATATGTTTCCGAAAGGGCAAGGAACACATACGCGACTAACCCGACATTGTAACAGCTTTGGCCTGCGGTTTTGTACCGAAACATACCATTGACTTGTTTTGTGAAGTTTCTATACAATATTTGATATGTAACATGTCCTTTTTGATATTATATTTAAGCCATATAATGATTACTGACATAGATAGTTAAGAATTTATTATGTTAAAATTAGCTATTGTTTTTTTTTGTATTCCTGGAACACATAGGGTAATTATATATTTGTTAACGACTCTACTAATAAAGAGACTTACCTAAAAAATAATTGGTCACGCTCCTCATCCGCTTATTGGCTAGAACTATCCATATGACGACGAGGTTCCCAACAGTGGACACCACTACCATGCCCGCAAATAGCACCGTCCATAGTATTTGCCGCCACCATGGTAGTATAAACGATTGGTAGACCTAAAACAAACAAAAAAAATTGTTTCAAGTACAATATAATAGAAGACATTAGGTACATTGATTGTGGACTGTCGGACGGATAGATACATCAACATTAAAGTCGTCTGGGGTTTTGGGCCTTTCACACTTGTTCCACTGATCAATGTTTCATTTATTGGTAGTTCTTATCATTCTTGGTAATCGTTGTTTTTGTGGTACTCTTCATTCAGGATAAATCCCATTTGAGTATGAATAAATTGTAGCTAAAGGAATATTTAAAAACTAATATTATTGCTATATAATATTTAACAAATAAATAAAATAGTCATATGTTTATTTGAAAGCATTAGAAACAGTATCTCAGAATAAACAAGTAATAAAGTATATTTTACTAGAGTACCTGTTTAAAGTTTAAACTCCTCATATGTGTAACATCGCATAATTAACAATTTATTAATTAACACACACCACAAGCGTATTCAAACAACTCTACGTGAAATTATCTAAGCTGTATAGCTTAGCATGATAAATTAATACTTTCTTTGTTTTTATTACAAGTAATAACTGCGTTAAAAACAACCGACTTCAAACTTGCACTTGCAACATTTACAAATACAGACAAAAATGGTCATAAAATAAAAACTACTGGGCCTATCTGAATAAAATTTTTATGGGACCAATTCGACACCATCCCGCATCGAACAAAAAAAGAATCACGTAAATCGGTTCAGAAACCTCGGAGTTATCGGTGTACATACATATAAAAAAACATACCGGCCGAATTGATAACCTCCTCCTTTTTTTGAAGTCGGTTAAAAATAAGACAGAAGGAATATATGAAGTGCTACATTATTAAATTGTTGTCGGAAATTCTTGTCTTGTCTGTATTTTAAAAAGAACAAAGTATCTAGTGTTTGTAGTCACTTTTATATTGTTGGAAACGAGGGAACATAAATTGACAGTTTGACGAATTTTACAACACTTTGGAAAATTCATTTTAAACTGGTGTAGTTATATAGTAAGTACCAAGTGCTGTTGTCACGAAATCTAAGTGCTCTGCGCTGAAATAAAATGCATTAAGTAGAAAGTCATGGTTGAGGTGGAATTGCGGTCTATCCGTGTTTTATTTGCAGTTTATTGAGTATCGATAATGTATTTGTAAAATGCGTGAACTAAATTGACATTGACCCACATCAAGCATTTATGAATGAATTTATCAAAACACCAACAGCATAAGTAGAGCGTTATTACTGCTAATAAATTATTTAATTGGGAAGTCGTTTCTGAATGAGATATAGTGCCAATTAATAATGGAAAACCTTGGATTAAATTTTTAAGCTATTTTTATATAACTAAATATTTAAATCGAAGCACTAAGTAGTTGAAATACAAAATACAAGTTCTAGAAATTCGTTCGCATATGAAAGCGCGCTTTGTTATTATAGTACGGGAGCTAGCAACGTTTAAAAAAAAGTCATTTTAGTATAGTTGGGTTTTTGATATACTGTTTCTCTTGCTATTTCGGTTAGAGTCCGGGCTGTCTGGCTGGCCGCAGTGGTTGCGTTTATTAGTGCGCATCTTATCTGCACAGGAAAATATCCCTAATTTAAAGTCATTTTTTAACGCGTAATTTTTAATCTTTTGCCTTTAGATAAGATCCATCAGACATAATTTTTTTATTGCAAGACGTTTTTTTCGTTGTAAAATAGGTGCCATACGCAATTTTTATTTCAAAATAACTAAAATGTCATCGAAATAAGTGAAATTACATCAACATGAGTCCGCTTAAAAGGTAAGTAATTACTTTATTATTTATATTATATTATCCTTTTTTAATACTTATATTGAATAATTAGTAAACTAATATTTTTAATAGATGGTTTCATATTTATTACACTTTTGGGTATAAATATGAATTTGATGATATTTGTATTTTCTAGTGTTTGATTTTACGCGAGTATTATACATTTTGAAATTAAAAACTTGGGAAAATAATACAATGAATAAATCGCGTTTAAAATCCGTTAAAAAGTCTTTAATTTCTTGATGATATTTGGTTTTTATCAAGTTTACATTAACGTCCTATTTGAGGTTCGTTGGGAAAAAGGAGGCGATATGGTAGATTGTTGCAAAAAAACTGTAAATAGTAAAATGAATATTATATATAGTATAAGTAACACAGTGATTAATTATCCTTCACTGGGACTCATGTTGATGGAATTTCACTTATTTCGATGATATTTTAATTATTTTGAAATAAAAATTGCGTCTGGCACCTATTTAACAACGAAAAACACGTCTTGCAATAAAAAATGTATGTCTAATGGATCTATCTAAAGGCAAACGATTAAAAATTACGCGTTAAAAAATGACTTTAAATTAAGGATATTTTCCTGTGCAGATAAGATGCGCACTAATAAACGCAACCACTGCGGCCAGCCAGACAGCCCGGACTGTAACCGAAATAGCAAGAGGAACAGCATATCAAAGAACCAACTATACTAAAATGCTCACTTGTCAACGTTGCTACCTCCTAGAATATTAAGTGCACGTCATTCTTTTAAAGCCTCGATTTCTTTTATTTGTTTGGAGTGTAGTTATTGCATAATCAATATATATTAAAGTATTTTATAAATTACTAGCTGTGCCGCGTGGTTTTACCTGCTCACCAACACGTGGACAAAATCAAGTATTTCTATGTTATTCTGATGCCTACTACTGTAAAGTTTCATGCAAATCCGTCGTTTACTTTTTGAGCTAATTCGCTGCAAACATACACTTTCCTGTTTATAATATTAGTATAGACAGTGTTCTTACAGCTTACAGATTACACCATATAAGGTGTGCTCCGCGGTTTTACCCGCATTGCTCCGCTCCTGTTGGTCTTAGCGTGATGATAATATGTAGGCTATAGCCTACCTCGATAAATGGGCTATCTAACAACGAAATAATTTTTCAAACACGTTCAAACAGACAAGCAAACAAACTCTCCAGCTTTATAATTTAGGTAGGTAAAAAATAAGCATAGCGCGATGTTCAGTGCCAATATAAATTATCCATACTAATATTATAAATGCGAATGTAACTGTCTGTCTGTCTGTTACTCAATCACGCCTTAACTACTCAACCAATTTGCATGAAAATTGGTATAGAGATATTTTGACACCCGAGAAAGGACATAGGCTACTTCTTACCCCGGGAAATAGGATAGGTTTTATCCCGGAAATCCCACGGGAACAGGAACTATGCGGGTTTTTCTTTGACAGCGCGGGCGACGCTGCGGGTGGAAAGCTAGTGTAAAATAAATTGAATAATAATTAATTTTCCATACTAGCGGCAATGAGTAAATCCGTCGCTGTTCTGAACTTCTGAGTAATGTTTTGCAATAAAATGAAAACGTGTTGTCAAAAGCCGCGCTTGGCTGAAAGCGTCGATTCAAGTGCTTTCGTTACTTTTAATTAGTTTAATTCTTTTATGCTTCCATAATTTGGTCTTGTCTCTTTGATGCTATTATATTCATTGGCATTTTCATTAAAAACAAATGAAGTAAATTATCCAGTTTTAAGTTTATTTTTGATTTCATTAAGAATTTGTGTCGCTATAATTGGAAGTACCGTGTAAATTTTATAAAGATTATGTTGATAAAATTTTATATTACGATTGCGATTTTATGTATCTTAAAAAAATGATATTGTATCATATGCGTTGAATAATAAAACGAGCCCAACGATAGAATGTCCAAATAGATATCTACTGATTAAGATGTGGTAATTATAGCTAGTTTTCATAATAAAACGTAGCTGTTTTTTATTCATAATAATTAATTGAAATTCCACTACTACAGTATACTTAAGTATGCAAAGTATCAATAGAATCACTACAAAGATATGCCTTATACATTTTGGAAATATTTACCTACATCATTGTGAAATCTTCACGTGGTTTAATTTATTACTTGAAAGGTAATTAATCGATTACCTACATTAAGTATAGAGTTAATGGGTGTGGTGTGTTTGAAGTTTATAAATGACCCGTAGAATACAGCTGGCAAACACTTCACTAAATACATTAACATTTTTTCACGCTTTATAGTAGACGAATGAAGAACAATCTGGCTGGTGACAAAACAAACAGGTGCACCATGAGTTTGATGCCATAAAATATAAATTTCTAGAAAAAAATAAATTTCAAGCAGTTCAGAAACATATTTTTATTTAATATGATTTATAATAATGAGTGTTCTAATCTTATGTTTTTGCTATGTTGATAAAGCGTTAGGTTGTAGCCACGTAGGTGTTAGTAAACACACAAATATTATTCTAGAATCTAGAGAATACCCAGCCATACCTATATCCTACACAGTAAGAAACAATAAGGCTTAAACTAACAAAGATAGGTATTAGCTATAATGTTGATCTTTATTATAATCCTGTAAAATCAACTATCATACCTGCGTAATATTATTTGTATGGTTAATGTACTGCTTGTTGATTTCATCGTAGAATGTTATGTAGAAGTCTTGTGTTCCCAAAGTTGAGCTCCAGTTTGAAACCGCAGTGGGACTGAGATCGTCTAGCATCCTTGTACCACACCTGTCGACAAAAACGGTAATGGTTATATAATATACTTCAATCTTGCAAGATCGTGCAACTATATTATTTCTTTAGTTCTTCTAATATTTGTAAAAAGGCAATTGATAGCATGTTAGGTGTGCAAACGGTATTTTACCAATGAAATGTAGTTTCTTTTATAATAAATACGTAATTAACAAAACCCTTCTATTCTTACTGGACCGCTTTGTATGTATAGTTGGTAATTCGCAGTAATAGACCTATAAAATGTCATCTCATCCAGAATTTGATGCCAAAATTATAGACCGCATTAGAATCAATACATGTATGCATGTAGTCGGCGTATTCATTCCCAAATTCCGGGAATGTATTGCATTGAATAAAATATAAAGCGTTGGTTTAATTTAACGTACTCTTTGTTTAACGTTTTATTAACGTTTAATGTATAACGTTATAAAAAAGGATTTAATAAAACAAAAAACTATGTGATATGAATATAGGTAATAATAGAATAATGATTACAGAAAATTAGAGTTTAGGTGGTATATATTGCACGAAGATTCGTTAATTATATTTATTTAAAGTGCCATTTTAATAAATTACATTAGCTATGTATCTATTAAAAATGTTATTTGAAGAAACAACTAAACACTAAAAGAAACCATTAGTCAGTATCTAATATGTGGTATTCTAATATTAGCAATGCCCTTGTTAATGTCTGTTAATGTAAATCATTTACAATATCCTCATACCGTTAACATTAACATAATAGGTCTGCAACGCACAATCAGTTTCTCGAAGCAAAGCAATTGGAGTGAAAATTAGTTGTAAACAATATTCTAGCTGGTAGGAAATGAATTCCCATATTTGTCTATTCCTGGTCTTAAATTATAATAAACTAGCTGCTCCGCGCGGTTTCACCCCCGTGGCTCTACTCTTGTTGGTCGTAGCGTGATGATATATAGCCTATAACCTTCCTCGATAAATGGGCTATCTTACACCGAAAGAATTTTTCAAATCGGACCAGTAGTTCCCGAGATTATCGCGTTCAAACAAACAAACTCTTCAGCTTTATAATAATAGTATAGATAATTAAAATTCCAAGCGAATGGTAACAGGGGTAAAATAATTTGAATCTCTGATAGCGATCTTCAGATTTAATCGTTTTTGGTATAATCCTATGACTGTTTTATACAATAGTTATTAAAGTTAGGATGTAGCATTCCTTTATGCATGCCTGACACAATATTGATAAAAGCTTACTCTATCATTATTTTGGTTTCATATTATCCATATGCGAGCGCGAGCGCTATAATATAATAATACGCTTAAAATTTATACTGCTCTCTTTAGAAGGGCCATTTGAAAAAATTTAATATCATTTTTTTATAATTCACATGCAAGTTTAAAACAGTATAATCAATATTATTATTGTTTTAGAGATTATAATTGTTTTAGAGTTGACACAGTACCGCCGGTGTTTCTCGACCATACACCATTACAGAGGGTCTCTCAATACAAGTATCTGGGCCACTGGGTCACGGATGAACTCGTGGATGACGCCGACATTGAGAGGGAGAGGAGGGCGTTGGCCGTCAGGGGTAACATGCTGGCCCGTAGGTTTGCACGCTGCTCTCGCGAAGTAAAGGTGAGTCTTTTTAAAGCATTTTGCCAATCCTTTTACACGTGCAGCCTATGGGTTAGTTACACCCAGAGGGCGATCAATACCCTCCGGGTTCAGTATAATAATATGTTTAGGATGTTGCTGGGGTTGCCGAGATACTGCAGTGCGTCAGGAATGTTTGCGGAGGCGCGCACTGACGGATTCCACGCAATCATGCGAAAAAGAGCAGCATCCATGATGCGCCGTGTCCGGCAATCGTCCAGCAGCATCCTAGCTGTCTTCGTGGACAGATGGGACAGCAATGTCTTGAGACATTGGGTCAAAATCCATGTCTCAAGCAGGTTGTAAAAGGAAATAAGATTGTTTTTAATATTAAATAGAATTATAATACTAACATAGTTTTTAAGGCAATTTTACTAACAAATATATGGATATTAAATTAATCTGAAATAAATGAAATAAATAAATAAATAAATAAATAAATAGTTACTTTATTTAACTAAGAGGTAGGTACATATGATAAAAATTGTTATAATAGTGGAGTCGTTTTCCTAGGAGCATACATATTGTGAATATCTAATTTGGTGTAGCATAGTATGATATTGTTCCGAATAATGGATCCATTATAATGTCAAATTAATTGTGTGTTGGCCAGTCAAGGGCGGAATAACTAAACGCAAATGGTCTCCCCTGTTAATTTTGATCTAATCAGTCTGTTAATGTAGAAGAACAAATATTGACATTTACATACATTTTCGTGCATATGAGTTTGATGTTTGAATTTAAATTTGACGGTATTATATTCCGTAGACGCTTTTTAACATACTCTACGACTGAAAAGAAGACTTCTGGATGTGCTGTATGTTTTCCTCAAAAAAGTAATTGAATAAAATAAATTTCAAGTACCTAGTTGAGATACGAAAGAAAGTGAGTGAATTCCATGCATGAGTGACAAATGTTTTATAACTTTTTTTAATTTGAACTCTGTTCAATATTGACAGAAACTATGTGTGAGTTAGCTAGTATGGTATTTTTCTATTGATTTTTTTATGGTTATTAAAAAATACTATTAAAAGTATTATTAAAAAATACATCCCTAATACGAATGATAAAAATAGCTGAAAATAATTGAATTTTTGGGCAAGGTGAAGTCGGACCATTACTTATCTATGAAGGAATCTGACGTACATCTACTCAAGTATTGACCGCCATAGGATAGGGACCCCATTAATTGAATCGAAGGCATTCGAACCGCCCACATCCACATCATATTGTCATGTGGAATCCACATTATATTCTCTTTCTAACATTTATTATGTACTAAGTTCGCTTTTTATTTAGTGAGTTCGTAGGTATATGTTGTCTATATAAATAATAAATAAGAGTTTTAAAATGTAATAAGTATATCTAAAGTTACGTTTGCACCAGACTGGATAATTCTTAAAATAGCAAATAAAAAATCAAACGTGAGTGCGCGTGTGTGCTACTGATTAAATATTAAAATTGTAGAATTTATGTCTGTAGAAATATTCTTACAGAAACGTCCTTATAACTTTTCACGCAAAATACAATTAACAGGAAAACTATCTGTTTATTAAATGTACAGTTTACGTCTTACGATCATTAATCAAAGTAGTCCAAAAATTTGGTATAAATTCAATGTTATTTTTGTGTTTTACCCATGTTAAAGTAATCAAAATGAAATGTCAACCCGAGTAGAGACTAATCCTTCATTTTAAATTCAAATTACATATCTTTGAAAACAGAGCGTTGTATAATTTTAAAATAGAGTTACGGTTATCGAATTCCGAGCATATCCCTGAAGAGATAGAAGCTTCTTTGATGAAAATGCAGATAATTGTGTTTGAATTCAACATTGGAAAATATGAATTAGATTTTATAGAGTTGCATTTTGTAAATGTAAAATGCATAAAATCTCCGTAGCGGTGTATCACGAATGTCAATATTGAGAAAAACTTTACAAGCGTCGTCCAACTTTACAACGTCCCTCACGTTAACGGAATGTTGAGATTAGTTTCAGTGTCCTGCAAAAGGAGATTAGACTAGGTTTGCTTCTATCTATTTAGACTCTGCCATTTTTAAAAATACTCAGATTTTCTTGAAAACCTTTTACAACAAAACATTAATTGAAGATAAGTCCATTAATGTTATTTGTAACACACATAAAATATTATTAATCAAGGAATTTTCACAGGTTGGCTGAATACAACCAATAAATAAAATGTAAAGCATCAATTTTAATACATTATTTAAAAAAAGCTCAATTATTAAGTTTCATTTTCGGATGAGCTCTGAGAATATAATTCTGTAAATAATTGTTCTATTAAGTGGAAAATAAATTATACGTGTTTATGGGTATGTAATAAAGTTCGCACATTCTTCACGTAACACTTTATGAGATGAGGTATTAGTGCCTTTTAATGTTCAACTTTTATGTCAAGCTAATAATATTATAAAAACGGAAACGAGTACTGAAATCAGAAAACGATAGTCCTCATATTATCTACTTTGGTAATACAAAAACAGAGGCATTATAATATTTCAGTTTCATGAATACATTTTTGACAGTTATTATTATTTTTTGAACCGGAACTTAGAACCGGAAATAATAAATACTCATGTACTTAGTATGTTATTGTTGAGGTTATTGTGAAAAATGTATTTTAAATGAACCGTAGCGTACCCATTTTAACAAAGTTGATAGAGCCACATGAAGTTATATGACTGGGCTTAAAAACTCAAATTCAACAATTACTTTAATTACTAATGTTTTATGTTATACGTGTTCTCTAAAGTACATGGATATTCTTTGTGACCCCAATACCGCCACATACGTCTTTATTTATTCCTTAATGCTAGAAATAATAGTCACCCGACATAACTAGATCAAAATACTAATCTAATAACGTATTTGTCTATATGATCAACTAGCTTCCGCCCACGACTTTGTACGTGCATCCCCGTTCCTGCAAGAATTTCGGGAAATCCTTTCTTAGGGGATGCCTACGTCCTAACATCTACCTGCATACCTGCCAAATTTCAGCCCGATACGTCCAGTGGTTTGGGCTGTGCGTTGATAGATCACTATATCAGTCACCTTTGAGTTTTATATATATAATTATATAGATATATTTGAGAAGGTCCTTGAAGTTAGCGTAATTACTTTTTAATTATCTTATTCCCCTCAACTTGTGTGAAGAGGCTATTTAACCTCTTCCCACACACGTCGTCGATCGGTATCAGACAGTCATTGAGACGAAGCTTCTCTGGACTTTTAAATAATAAGAGCCCGTTAATTGAAATTATTAAATAACTATTTATAATTATAATTTATTAATTAATGAATAAATATTACATACCTATTTCTGCCAATTACAAGAAATTAAAATGCAGAGTAAAGATGTGTATTGTGTAAACTATGTATAGTTTAGAAAGTACCTACGCGTTATCTTTGTCTTAAAATAGTGAATATAAAAAAAATATCTTATATAAACCATTGAGATAATATTAGTACGTATGGAGGAGACACCACGAACAAAATCTGTGCGCCAAGCGCGGCGGCGCGGGGCGCATTTTTTTGCTCTAAGTTTTAAAAATTATTATCTAGTTAGGTAGGTACTTACCGATGAAAAGTTATTCCTTTGCACTTTTCCCGTTTCCGTATTATTTGTATTTTTTGTGCAATATCGTAACACACACGAAGGCATATTTGATGCGTTTCACTTTGAAACAAAAAAAAAATGAGCGTGCAGTTAAGCCATATGGCTTATGGTGAGCGGAACATTAGTGATGTAGGCGGTGTCGTCTCCATATGTATATCTCAATGATATAAACCCTCATACGAGGCCTATGTCCGTGCAGTGATTATAATTATATCTTAAACTAGCTGTGATTCGCGGTTTCACCCGCATGTTTGTCTTAGCGTAATAATAATATATATATATATATATATATAGCCTATTAAATATATTTAGGCCTTCCTCGATAAATTGGCTATCTAACACCAAAATAATTTTGCAAATCGGACCAGTAGTTGCTGAGATTAGCGCGTTCAAACAAACAAACTCTACAGCTTTATAATATTATCTAGTATAGACATATTAGTACTACGTCACTAGTTCGTCAATTTAAAGTACACCACACTTGTGGGTGTACTGTTTAGTTGTTGTTCAAGCATTGTTTCAAGAAAGTTCTAAACCTCTTATACAAATCGAAATAAGATGCAATGCGTGTAGTATACTTGAGAAGCTCAATCCAGTTCGATAGATTCAACTTTAAAGTGCTCTCTCTAATGCAGACGTGCTTAGTGAAGCTTATTTGAAATGTATTATTAATAAGATTTTGTAAGAGCTTTTTTTATCACGGACCTTAGTTAGCTTATTAGATTTTTTTTAAATGTTACGTTGGTCTGAAATATAAGCCATGCATTGTAAACATTTTTAGTTATTTTATAACTAATTTTGTTCTTTATTCCATACTTTAAAATGTTTCAATTATGTACTTGTTCATTTATTCATAGATTTTCATACCATAATAACTAGATAAAAGGTACATACTCCTCCGAAACGGCTGGACCGATTCTCATGAATCGGGTAAGTCTGAGAATCGGCCAACATCTATTTTTCATATGTACCACGGGCGAAGCCGGGGCGGGCCGCTAGTCTTATAAATATAAACATATTTATGACCTAAGTTATTGCAATACCTGCCAGGAATTTCAAGAACAAAAATATATTATTTTTTTCTCAGTTCATTAATGTTCAAACAATAGCCGTGAAAATCTACCAATGTCTGTAATTATTGAAATATTTTTGTTCCCGCTCTGTATTAAAATAATCAAATTTGTGCCATATTTGCGAAGGCGGACTCATTTAAGTGAAAGGAATGGTACCTGTAATGCGAGTAGATAATGACATAGCTGGGCGTGTCCCATCGCTAAATATATGCAAATAGTATACAGATTTAATACACGCGATTCATTAATGACCGTCGTGTTTGTTCATAAACATTTACCCATCCATTACAGGCAATTGATTAAGTTATCATAGTAACGTTTTGTCCAATGAACCTGGATATGAAAGGTAAAAAGTCGTTTAATAAAAGGTCAATATTTACTATCTAATTGCCTTTATTTTTAAGTTATGCGGTGGCTTATTTCTTCACGATGGTTAACATAAATTTTTCAATTTTACTCATTTTTTATTATTCGAAAACGTGTGATTTGCAATTTTCTAATGTCATTGTTATTTGTACTTATTTAAACTTGTGTTTTTTTTTTATAAAATTGACACTAATTCATTCTTATTTAAATATTGGATTCCTATTTGTAATCCAAGCCTATAAAGATACACATAAATATGTAATGTTATTACTTATTATGTTTCACATTATTTTTACTAGCTGCTCCGCGCGGTTTCACCCCCATGGCGTGATGATATATAGCCTATTACCTTCCTCGATAAATGGGCTACCCAACACTGAAAGAATTTTTCAAATCGGACCAGTAGTTCCCGAGATTAGCGCGTTCAAACAAACAATCAAACAAACTCTTCACCTTTATAATATTATTAGTAAGATTATTAGTATAGATTTATCTTTCTTACTTTCTTGCTTATTGATATCATTTTATGTCCGATTCAATTCAGCGGTTCAGTTCATTAATAAGGCATCACGCGTCTTTGAATTTTGTCAACAACCCACTTCGAAGAATTCGACATGACGCACAAGTGCTAAAAAGTCAATATTTAATTCGAGTGATCCCCTGTAATCTCTAGTAAGTTGGTTACTTTGATTTATAAAGCTTCAATTTATTCGTGTTTTGTGGCAGAATGTTAATATACAATAATTGACCGTTAAGCTGATAAACTATGTGGTTTTAATGAAATAAACAGTTTAATAATCAATTATTCGACATGGATAATACTATAAATTGAAAACGTTTTTAATAGAGTATGTAGAGTCAAACGTAAATTTATTTGACCGAAAAATAGTTATGTAACTATTATCGTGGAAAAAGTCATGAAGTAAACTGTAGCCTGTAGGTATGTGAAATAAAATTTTAACATGCAAATGACTTCAGTGCTCCGCGATGTTACGAGAGGTGAAAAAAATTATTGACATCCCCAGACATTGCAATTTGCAATTTCCCAGCCTAAAAGGCTTATGTAGTATTCAAAATAAACCACAGATACACGTAAATACGGATAATGCATGGATTAAGCATTGTAAATTAGTGTTTTGTCACGCACAAATCCAAATTTTTGCTATTACCTACATTACCGTGCTATTGTTTGATAAACCGGTTAGTGTAGTACTATATAAGTAGTATATATAGTGCAAAATTAGAATTGTTCATCTTAAAATGTTATAGGTATACCTCTAACAACGTAATAAATAATAGCTAATTAGCTATTCATTAGTAACAGTGTTTACAAGTGAAGACGCGGTTACATCAACAAAAAAATTGTTTAGATACGGACAGACAAGCCTACAGCGTTTGCATATTTAGAGAATTACATTTGTAAGTCATTCACATTCCGTTTCAGATTATTTTTATCTCGCTGGAGCTTTACTGTTATTCGCAAAACGTAATGTAAATATGAAGTATTAATTCAGCTTTACTTTTTTCAAATTTGTGTAACAAAATGTATTTGATGGAAATAAGGGATATATGTATAATAAGGGAAGTATAGTCATCGTATTCGGATGACGTTGTATATTTAGATTTAAATGAAAAGGTCGTCCCATCATTAAGATGACAACCCTTGCCTGTTCTTATGTTCTGAGCTCCTGTCAGTTCAGATTTTCAAGAAAAATATTTTATAATTTATTTTCAAA
This sequence comes from Colias croceus, assembly GCF_905220415.1. Taxonomy (NCBI): domain Eukaryota; kingdom Metazoa; phylum Arthropoda; class Insecta; order Lepidoptera; family Pieridae; genus Colias; species Colias croceus. The sequence continues at coordinate 3,911,652 of NC_059543.1, read as the reverse complement.
TAAATTTAATTAAATGGTACCCTACCTCTAATTCTTTGTTATCAAAGCATACAAATTATTTATTACACTTGGGGTTCATTTACGTACTCAAAATATTGAAGGACCTACTTTTTATGTTTTCATTTCACGCTTTCGCTGACTACTTTTGTGATAATTCCAATAGTCCCTTTTTGCACAAAAATAAACACATAAAAACGTAGTTAACGATGCGTAATTTAATGTCAAACTCGCTTCCTCGACCTATCATTTTAATTTCCTCAATGCAGTTCAGTTGCTTAGAAAGTCCGAAAATATTAGGTGAAGACTTGGTGAAGACAAGACAGAGTTTATCGCTTGTTGATTGTATTTACTGCTCCAATTGATTTGTAGATATCCGTTGAATGCACTATAGTTATGGAATATTAAACATTTGCTCTATACATATGTATATGCAAATAATAATTAATTCACCACCAGAAGCAATCAACCAAAATATTCCCAATAAAAAAAAGAACATAATATTATGAATACTGATTACTGACGTAGGTAAGTATGGGAGTTATTACAATCATATTTTAGAAGCACAACTAATGCATGTGTGCGGATAAAAATGTAATGTTTATGTTACGATAACGGGTGTGCCAATTGATTTATAACTTTTTAACTGTACAAGATGAACGTTCAATTTAGGCATATAACCTACGCAATGGTTATTAATAAAAAAATAATTAATCGTCCTGGGGAAACTAAATATTTACGGGTATTAATGTTATATTTATAAGTGTAGAACAGACGTTAACAGGTGTTTGAGGCTATAAATTTTGGTCTCTAATTTATTAAGTTACGCGTGGTTACGCACAGAGTTAGTTAACCGCAACTACACTATCTATACATTCTATCGCCATTAGGTATAATGATGCTTAAAAATATTTATAACATTGAGTGTGCTTGACGAGTGTAGTTTACCCAAGATGATACATATTAGAGAAACAATATATACAATTTAACACAAATAATTAATATAAGAAGGAAGAATCAATAACACTGTGCATAATAGATATAGGTATTTCAACTCCGTAATCAGGCTTCCAGGAAAATGATACGAACATTTACATTTAAAATACGAAAAACACATTTAATTTATTTGGAAATATAAATTCGTACATAACGTGACATGAAATTCATCATTAGACCCCGGAGCCACAAACAGCGGTTGAAGCGAACCCCGGCTCAAACTTTAGTACTCAGATTGGATCCCAATTTGCATTTCTATGTAGTTTCGTAAACACTTAACGCGCATTAGTCAGCCCTCCAGTCGAAATGATGTAAGGTGCTAGTAAGAGCTAGATAAATAATCCAGATTCTGAAGTATTGGTTTTTAATAAGACATTTGAATTGAAGTGAAAAGTAAATTATGTTTTGAGATATAAAAGGAATAGGCAATTTAGATTACTAAAAGAGCAATCATTGGAAATTATTATGAATATCATTACATAATTGTATAAAGATTACAAAATAAGTTTTAAGACTTTTTCAAAATAAATCTTACTCGTTTTATAAGTTTCTCTATTTGCTTTGTTTTACAGATGGAGATATACAATTCCTGAAAGTACTTACCTATTAATATAATCGTGACATTAAACATTCATAACAATGTATGATTAATAAAATTACCGTTTAGAAATATTTAATTATGATCGCTTTTTTATTCCTATAAGAAGTTTCAATCTTTATTCAGGAGGTAGTTTCATGCCTTCTTTAAATCCAAAAATAACTGCTGTGAATAACTTAATTAAAGGTTAAAACGCAGCGCAGCCTTTCAATACGCTTTGATTGGAATGAAAAAATCCCCCCAGTGTAATTCCAGAGATGAATGACGATTGGCCAATTGGATTTATTGAATCCGAAACTGGTGTGGTCCCAATGTGACAATATGTGTCTCCAAACGGCACTCGAACAACATAAAGCCTTTGAAATGTAAACTCGATACAGTCGGAACGCATACACTTAGCTTTATTAAATTTACTGAAGGTTCGCCAGACAGATAATGGGCTAGTTTCAAGCTAAGGTTCGAGAACAGAATCGAATTTGGACCTAATAATGAAGTAATTTATGTTGTTAATTGGAAACTTAGTGAGGTCGAGCGTGCTGTTGTACAAATTGATCATTGTCCCTTTTGGGTCTACATTCTGGGAGACGATTGGCATTAATGATTTTTTTTAATAATATTAGCTCGTTCTGACATCACCGGTTTTGACTGGGAATAAATTTAGTAAAATATATTAAAAACTGGTTATATAATTTATATTTTTTGGTTTTTATGGCATTCAAATGCTTTATAAATATAAATTTATAAAGATTAGAAAAAATTCGATCACGAGGCGGGACTCGAACCCGCATCCTTCGCGCCATTCCGGGGCGGATGCCTAACCAACTCAGCCACTCGTGACCCGCCTGAGCAATCGAATTTATCCTATTCTTTCAGTTTTATGTGTCTTAAGGGACACACCGCGCGCCATCTATTGAGATGATTTTAACAACCATCTCAACCAATATGAAGCACTTTTCAGTGAATACAATATTGTAACGATGGAACACGACCTTTTCTTGAATTTATATTTTTTGGTTTTTATGGCATTCAAATGCTTTATAAATATAAATTTATAAAGATTAGAAAAAATTCGATCACGAGGCGGGACTCGAACCCGCATCCTTCGCGCCATTCCGGGGCGGATGCCTAACCAACTCAGCCACTCGTGACCCGCCTGAGCAATCGAATTTATCCTATTCTTTCAGTTTTATGTGTCTTAAGGGACACACCGCGCGCCATCTATTGAGATGATTTTAACAACCATCTCAACTAATATGAAGCACTTTTCAGTGAATATAATATTGTAACGATGGAACAACGATTGGCAATCATTAATATAGATAGAAGGGATCATGTGGCTGACAGTGGATAAGTCTGCAATATGTTGGAAGATTTAACAAGTGGAAAATTGGACATAATTCAATTCTCTTAACAATGGCTAGCAATAATTTAATAAATTACGAATGAAGAATGATTTTGAGTCCCTAAAGTTTGAATCTCGTTGGTCTCAGGTGTTGTGAATTTTTCTTAACCCTCTACTATAAGATCCTTCACTATGATTAAGTATATAGCTACGCTAGCTTTTTACAATGTTGGAACAAAATTATAATTATTCTTGTTTTAGAATTACTATCAGACATGATAGAATAACTTTAGGTATTCATTTCGAACAATGAGTCGCATTTAAATCCGTATCAAAATTCATAAGACAATAATGTTTTGGATGACGACAAACATACAAAAAAATGCAATATTATTTTGCTTCTGGTGCTCTAGGTAGAGATCTCTTGAATTTTGTGATTTTTTGTCTAAGCTATAAGTTATAATACGTAATATTCATGTAGGTACGTAAAGTGAATAAATAGACCGATAATAGATTAAGTCAAATATATCTATTTACATGAAGAAAGTCACCGGCGTCAACTAATATAGAAATGTAAATAGACGAGAGCAAATAAGGGGCCCCAAAAATTCCATGATGAATAGTTGCGGATATATTGCTAATTTAAGATGGGGTTGAGGGTTGGGCCAGAGTATATAAATATACCGCGTAGTAAATTCTCGGTCTAAGCATGATTCGATTCTATCTTTAATAGGTACATCATTCTCTATTTATAAGCATAAGTCTACTCTCATGAATGGTTGGTCATGACTTTCATTTGTTGGACTTTGTCATGAAAGTCAAGGATTTATTTGCCATCAACTACACTATCCACTTAGATGACCTGAAAAACCTTTCTATACAAAGTTAGTGAATAAAAAGAACTTAATAAGCTTAGTGGCGAGTAATTTAGTAAGGGACACTACGTTATCCACGGGACGCGGGCTTAACTCCTGACTTTGATAAACGAAACTGGTTTTACGTAGCTAACTCAGCAAAAAATCGTGTTAACTTTTATCTATTTCTAAAGGAGTCTCTATATAGGTGTAGGTGGTGTAATTGGGTGGCCAGCAATTTACTGCAGCGGATATCTACCCATTTTCTACGTACTTGATTGCATTTGGGAAATCGATATTAGATACATGTACGAGGGTTTCAGCGGCTAATGCTAAAATTTGTTCTTATGGACTTTAGAGAAATATATAACATAAAAGGTTGCAAATTTTTAAAATACATAAAAAATCGTTTGTAAAGTAGCTGGTTTATCGTTAGCTTTCATATTATAATTAAATATATATAAATTATTGCGTACAGCAAGGGCCCAGACTTAATTACTACGGTGTTATTTATGATAATCACTATTGAATAACAATAAAATAAACAGTTTCACTTTCTCCTTTGTCTGTCTGTACATAAATACCGCAATTCAGGTTATATACACCAGTAAAAGAGCTCAATACAATTTAACGCACCATTTCGCAAGACTTTAAAATCGGATCCAATAGAATCGAGTACATTTACGAGTTCAGACCGCAATGAAATCAAGCTGAATGCTTGGACAAACAATTTATGAGTGAACACAAAGCTTAGTGCGAGTTTAGTTTTACTACAACGTTGGCTTATGCGGTGTTTGTTTCTTCAATCATTTTAGTTAACTGTTCTCGGTCTTTATGAGTTATATCTATTTTATTTCCACGGGATTATCCTTCTTAATTAAGCTCTTTTATATGGATTAATATTCAATTATTAATTGACAAAAAAAAACAAACAATCATTTAATTTACTGATAACTTTTTACTTATTTAGTAAACATCTTTATCCGAAGGAGAAATCCGTTCAGGAGATAGGAAAACAATGACTGTTTCAGTGTCAAACAAAATTTTCTTTACGCTCTTAAATTTTAATAAAGTTACTATTTTTAAAGTTACTAGATTTACTCAAATCATTTTCGGTTTAAACACAATTCGTTGTTGTCTGACGGTGTATCTAATTCTCGAATTATTTCCCAAAAGGCAGTTCAAAATCTCTAGTAAATCACGGAATAGTCTGAACAACTGTTTGAACGCTACGAACGCTTTCTACGCTATTTAATGTGTTTTTCAAGTTCTCATAACAAATGTTGTGATAATGTTTCAAAGAATAATTAATAAATGATACACATTCATATTAATTATATATAGGTGTATTATGCCATTCTATAAAAAATACGTAAATAACCAAACTTTGTTTGTTTTTTTAGAAATAATTATTTCTTTATTGTAACAACATAAACATCGTATTATATTATTCAATAAAATTCATATACACTGTGTGACATAAACATCACTGAAATAAATTATGGTATAGTTTCTTAATATACTTCTAATTTTTTGGTTATTCATATTGGTACGGTAAACAAACATAATAAAACCGACATCGAAATACAACGTCAATCATGTGTCATGTACTTACTGATGATTATATTATTTGCGTCGGTAGATCCTGGACGATAGCCAACATTAAAATCAATATTATTTTTCTATTTTGCAGTAAATTTTTTACATAAAACAACGGAAAATCATAAACATCGAGGACATGTGCTCATGTCAAGGTAAAATAACATCGTTAATTAATTATGTTAGGAGCGAAACTATATTTTAAGCATATTAAAGTGGCATGTCCGATATATAGGTAAGCAAAGAGAGAATGTTTATTAAATTACTAGAGAATTTGAATACTAAGCTTACTTATTTTTAGACTTAGAAAATCATGAAATGTTTAAAGTCTACCGTAATTAAAAACACATTGGCATAGGCATATAAACTTGACGATTTTACTTATGACCCAAATACTCGTTATGGCATGATATCCTTACCCTTAACCCTAATAAAACTATGTCTTAGAAGATAGTGATTTGGTGTCTAAGATTTTATCATTATAGTATTCGTAGCAGCTATATTTCATACGACATATTTCTATATTGGTTATAAATAAATAACTCTGATTGAATACTTTAATGTACGAATATATTATTACCTAATATTTTGTAATGTGCGTCAGTAAATTCGTGTTAGTTTTTTAGTGTTGGTGGAAATTAAATATGTACATTGGGTTGGCAAAGAATTGAAACATTAAATTATAAAGATATTATATTAATATTTTATTTGAAAAAAAAAACGACATAACTGATTCTCGTGCTTTCAACCACTTGTACTAATTACTGTATGGGCCGTAATGTTAGGATCCATAGGATCGATATGAATGATACTACTTCAATTTTACTCATATTTTTAATCTACTTTCCAAAACAAACACAATTACTCATTTCGAACTAGTAGTAACTGAGATTAACTCGTTCAAACAAACTCTTCCACCTTATTTTATTGGTACAATTATCTGTATCCTTATTGAAAACTGTTAAATTGACATGCTATTGGTTTGGATTTTTCGACAACTCAGATTTATGTCACCCTCGGTATACTCCACGATATTTTTCCCGTCATTGATAATATATGGGTTACAACGCCACCGTTGTTATCGTGTCGAGTAACTCAAGTGTATTTTCCATGATTTATATTATAATTATAACTAAGCGCTGTTGTTTCAAACCTATTTGTAATTTTGAAAGCAAGTAATCTTATAGCATACCTCTACTTTCTAAAACTTATAAGTTTTAATTGATCTGTACCAGTAGATATTTATCAATTCATAATAAATTATTATGTTTCGTAATTGCTCGAACTTACAAGATTTAATAATTATATTAAATACTACTTAGATACTGGAATTCTAACGGTCTTGAATCCACCTTGAAACGTAGTTGTCGAACGCTGTCTTATAAGGATTGAAATGTTACCTACGTCCGCGTCGTTGATCCAAAAATCTCGTACCCAAGTGAAAAGTAATTCCTATGCAACATACTCTTGTAAAATTTAACACAGGAAAATACAATTTTCATTTGATACCCCAAGGAATTTTAAATACATTAAATTTTCCATTACCGAACAGTAGGTATACAATAATGGATCTTGATTTTGTTCGATCAAGTCAAAATTAATTTTAATTTCGAGTTGAGTGAGGCTTTAATACAATTTAATTAAGCGCGGTAAAACAATGTAATGATATTCATTTCAAGTTCTGTATCATTGTCTTTGTCTCTTGAAATCTAGAATGTATAGGAGGCGTGCAAACACGCAAATCCCTCAACTAAAACGTGCGCTCAGCAATCCTTAATCGATTGTTTGACCTCTGATAATACCGGGGTTGGGTCTAAACAGGAATTTTATCATTTTCTAAGACGCAATTATCTTCGGATCTTGAGTTCTGACAGATCCTTAGTGAGTTTATTCATTACGATTCGAAAATTTTGGATATGTATTTTTTGTGTCAATCGCCCAACAAAATACTTTACTCTCCTATGTAGAAAAATAGGAGCGTATTTCAGCGTAATAATAATTAATTTGAAACTAACTGGGCACAATCGGCGAAATTCTTAAAATTTTATTTTCTTAAAAATTAAAAAAGACAGATCCATATTTAACAGCACAGCGGTAAAATATTGATAAGCAACGGATGTTTTTAACGCTCTTCTATCACAATAAATTTGTTGTACGTAGCATAGTATATTATGTACTGCTTTTTAAAACTACTCGATAGCTGTTGTAGGCGTTACCTATTGAAAAAGCACGCTATTTTGTAAGATTTATATTACCGAATAAACAGATCAGGGCATTTACTGATGTTTATTTAGTTTCTTTATAAACTGCAAATGTTTTGTATGTTATTTTCTGTCCTAGATATGTATAACAAGAAAATCAATTGATTGAAATTATTATTGCTTGAAAGTAATGTCTTTAGAGTTTAGACAGTCGAACAAAGAAGCATGTCTATTACGAAGTAGGTATATAAGTATCTCTCATAGGACGCCCATGTCCCAGCATTATAATGTAAGTACCGGCTACCGAGTAAGAGATAAAAACCGATACTCTACATTTAATGTATTGCACATACACCGTATATTAGAATACTTACAATATATCGTGACAACTTCATGCATTTTTTTTCCTTTGTGCAATTTCCATTGCGTAAAAAATAAATTCCAACATGTGTATCCGTGTAGAAGTTTCTAAATATAAATTTTATAAAAACCCACCACGCGTTTATAAATCAGAGCCACGATTACGTCTTAACTTCGCCAGCACTCTCATTCAAAGATGTTTTTAAACCACACATCGATATTTTTGCGTAAAATGTGTTTATAAATATTTGTATTAAACTTTGGTTGTTACATTGTTGGTAAGTACCATCAACCAGCTGTCAATAAAGAACGCCTGTAACATTTTCGGCTAATGGAGTTAGTGTCACTCGCAGTCAATCGCTCTACATATTTTAATATTTCTACCACGAGGCTCTTATTCCTTTTAGGGCTGATTTTTCAATCGTTGGTTAAAACTTATTCATCGAATAACGTATTAAACTACCATTTCAAAAATGTATTCTAATTGTCCGTATTTGACAGATTACAGGTGACATTTTGAAATGTTCGTGTAAAACTTTATTGGACGGATAAATAACCAAGGATTGAAAAATCGGCCCTTAACGATATTTCTGTAACAAGCAATCAATTAAATCTTTTGTGCTTTGTTTTTAGTATTGTACGAGTATAAAGCTCTTTGCTTTCAAACGGAACTAATGAGAGTGGTCGATTTATAAATAAAAATATAATGGGATATCGTTTCCCTTTGTATTTTTTTTTTATTATTAAATTATGTCTAGGAAATACATAATTCCAAAAGTGTATCAAATAGGTAATTCACGTGACCACTTAGGAGGAAAATTCGTGATTTTCACTGATCGATTTTCTTTGCGGACAAGTTAAATTTGATTAATAATAACTAAAGCAAGGTATTATTCTTGTGGTGATGCTTTCTGTATTATACCAGATTGAGACAACTATTTTTTTAGTATTAGTAACAACTACTACAACTGGTATGAGGAGGAGGACATAAAATTTTAAAAATTTGCATAGTTCCTTTGTAATGCGATTTAGGCTCGGAAAAGATGCAAAATTTACTTTCATCCTTATCAAAATCTTGTAACTCATTGGCCTATCTTGACATAATAATGCTGTAAAGTTTGAACTGTCTGAACTTTAATACTTAATCAACATGAATAATCATTTATTATTTCAAACACTTTTTGCAGTAAGAATTTTTTAGCAAAGTGATTTTTTACTTTATAAACGTAACATCTGCGAAAAAATTTGTACCGATCTAGTTTTTTAAACAAGAGTTTTGAAAAGTTGTTTCAGTTTTGAGGACATTAATATTATATGCATGTTTGCGTCTCTTATAAAGTTAACAATGATGATGAGAATATGTGATGTAATATTTTCCAAGAAAACTTTTGAGAAAAGATTTTCTTCATCCAATAATAACCCACGCTAAAAGGCGAGAGGGCAAGTATAGTAAGCCAATATATTGCTAGGTCCGCTTTGTGTATTCTTAAGCCATAAAGAAAACTTTAAGTGCGGTATGGGCCGCATAAATGATTCCCCAGGTCCCTGTTTTATGTAGCTAGTGCGAATCGCGTTCAATATGCTCATACAATGATAATAACACATGTTTATGGTTTAATGTAAAAGAATTTTTATTCATGGATATTTTTGTTCAGTTTTTACGATTATTGATCGACACTACAACCGATTTATCTCTGAATGTACCTAATTGAATTTATATTTCAGTCGTGAACAGACTGTACGGTATATTTTTATACGAATTGAATATTGGGATAAACATAACAATTAACATCGTTCCCAATGTGTATATCTCGTCCAATATTGTCAATCATGTACATGTTTCGTTTAAATAAAAAATATTGACGAAATGCTTCGTGTTCGTAAATACACATAAAGTACTACCTACGAACACTTGACTATGGATGTTTATCAAAGGGACTGTAATTCACTTTACGGATTCAAACAATTTTGCATTCCGTCACAACAATACAGATGCACAAATATTTCATTAAAATTACACTCACCTGAGTTCCACTACCGAAATTAGAAAATTAATTGAAATGTACATATTCGTGTTTATTTGGTTTGCTTTTCATAGTAAATTACGCCCAAAAACCATTTATCAACTAATTAATTGCTTTCGACGCACAAGCACAAATATTGGACATCACGTTATTTGAGTTGGAAAGTCGCAAACAATAATCCGACGATTAAGCCATAGTTAATAGCTGTTTTGATATTCTATTACCTGTAGGTACCTACATCATACATATCAGCAAGCATTTTGTATTAGTTAGACATTGTGTATAATTTATTATTACATACATAGAACTAATAGGTTTACGAACTGAAAACAATTTTCTTGAGAGTAAACATCTACAATCAATTTATCAACCTTCAAATACGCCGTGTGTTAAACCACATGGAAAAGCCAACACCGCTTCTGAGGTATAAAAACAAACGAATAAATACTGAATATTATTTTTATTTAATTGACTGCTATTGCCTCAAGTAATTTTTAAATTTATAGATCTTTTGACAGGGTTTTAAGCTAGCATCAGTTATCTACAGCGCCTACTCCAAAAGTTATAATGCGCATAGAAATCTTCGTCACTGTTCGGCAACTGTATATAGAGTGGTTAAATGCATTTTCTTCATGCAGAATTTAGTGTTTTGTAAAATGTTTTGTGCTAAAAGAGATTAATATTGATTTGCAAGTAACGATTTTGTTTTGATAATTCATTGTAAGTAAATAGCGAGAAAACCCCACGATTGCGAATATATTATCTTTGTTGGATTGATTTACTTCGAAAATTTTGTAGTAGGTAGGTACCTACTTTTAAAGTGTCTTACTGAAGCTGGAGTAATGATGAAAGAAAAGAAGGTTAAAATAACACAAGATTTATATTGTAAAAAATATGGCTTAAAACACAGAAATATAATCATTAAAATCTCAGTTCAAAAGTATTTACAGTACTAATCATTCCACAATATCTACAATTACAAAAAAAAAAAAAAACATTCAGAATCAGGGATTATCTTTATTTCTGACATTGTATATACATCGGAACTTTCGTTATGCTCTTCTTCATTTTCACTTGGCCTACTGCCATCACCTGTGTAAATAATCATTTCATCAATAAATTCACCTTTTAAAATAAAATCAAGAAGGGTACGTAATAGCAGCTCTATATAATTCTACACAGAGAGAACACGTGCAGTTACCACCAATAAAAAAAAAGACGACTGACGGATTTTTGAGTTTTTTGACTGACAGGCTACCGCCCGAATTGTTTTAGATTGTGTATGACTGTGAATTGACTTTTATTTCTTTTGAACAACTAAGGTGTAAAATGCAAGTGCATTGTTTAGGGCTCTTACGATTCAATGATTCGGGTGTTTTTGTAAATACGACAATTAGCGAAGAATTGCATGCGCATTATTAATTTTGGAATACTGTACATCCTTACACAATTTCCTGCAATTTCCAAGCTCAATAATTTTAAAAGATGAGATTAGTACCTGGCCAGGTATCATAAGAACGTTTTCGACTCAAAGTTTATGACAGATTTTGCATATTTATCCGTATAAAGTATTACAAAGTTAAGATACGTTTATCGTTGAGAAAGTGAAAAGTTAGTACTTAATTAAGAAGAGTTATCAAAAGCGAAGTACTAGGTTGGGAAGTTGATAATTAAATTAACCACAAGCTACTTTACCCGTTAAAAGATTGTGACTTTGTCGGAAGTTAGGGTTAAAAGATGTGTCTGTCTTCATTTAGTCTTCAATTTTAGCTTTTAATATATAGCATTCTCGTTGTTTGATTCGCAGTTTGATTATTGTGGATTAATTTATAAAGTTTTCCCTTAAGAAATATTTCACATCGTTCACTTCGTTCCAGAACCTTTAAGGCCAAGTATCAGTCGGTGAGAATCCTTTTGTATTTCATCAGCCTTCTCTAGCAGAAAAAACTACACCAGAATCTAAGCAAAAATTTTGCAAACTTCTCATCACTCTAAATTTATATTTGACCTAAATTAATAATAGAATATAGATAAAAAAGAACAGATTACCTATAGAAATTTATAAATAATATAAATAAATATTTAAATATAGTACGAAGTTTTTAAACCTAAGTTTACTCTTATAAAGAATATTATAGAGTATAAAATGAACAACATTAATAATGCAACACTTCCAATTTACGTACATCGCAAAAGTTCAGACTTCAGGCTTATCAAAAGAATAAAATTACTGGCATCCTTTGTCATATAATTTATGGTAATATTGAGATTGTTTGTACCATAAAATATAAATCGAAACCTACATAAAGAATTAAGTAGGTATAGAGTTAATGTAAGGAAACATCTACATTATATTTAGAATAAGGAAAATAAAGATGCTACAGGAATTCTCAATTTTAAACAAATTGTGTAAATTATTATTAAAGAAATATGTTTATGTATAGCGATAACAGAAACGTGTTCATTTAATAATGGATCGCATTTTAAAATAAGTTCTTAATGCAGAGAACGTTGCTACGTTTAGATACAAATTTAAAAGTTTTCGGACCCCTCCGACCTTATACATATTATGATACTTTCAGTTGGACACTTTTTCATCTGACATCACTTTACATGATGGAGGTTCGCAATTTAGTTTTTTTATATACCGCAACATTAAGAACAAAATCCTTATATCCAATAATCTATATCCTAATATCCTATATCCTATAATCCTATAATTTATATCTATATAATATATATCCAATAAAATAGGCGAGAATTATTTAAATGAACTAATTGATCAATAATTCGTCAAATTGATAACTGTAGAATCGCACCAAGCCGAAATAGCGGGTGCCTTCTACTACACTAGGGAAAATTTCGTTAACACAAAAATATCGATGATCCGTAATTATAGTGATCAGCAAAACAATGCACCGCGTACCTTAGAGATGATATATGCCGATTTGCAATACACGTGTTTTCGAGGGTCGGCGCTCGCGCACAGCAGATGAGCGACCCGGTCGAAGGCGGAAGTACAAGTGTCGTGGTGCATCACAGTTGAAAATACTTTGACAACCTTTGTTTGCATACTCTATGCCACCACTCTATACACACGAGCGAAACAATAACAAAAACTCTGTATTTGATTTTAAAATTTAAAATATCACCTTGACTAACTCGTATAAAGTTACGCATTCAAAACAAACTCTTATAACTTTCAGTGTAATTGGATCGCTTTGAAACATTTATAATTATTAAGAATGCGTGCGTTTATAAAGTTTGAACAGAAATTAATTTTAGCTGCTATATAGCGATCAAATGCTTCGTTATTGGGCATATAATATTATATTGCTGGCCTGGTTAATATAGTACGACATCTATCTTCAAAAATCCTTATTTTTCATATTTTTGAGTAAGAACTGCGGGCATAGGTATACCTACCTAAGGACCTGTAAGAACGTTGCTTAGGTAGGTACAATCTATGACCAAAAACTAAATATTTTATTTTGGGATGCTATAGTTTTAGTTAGTTTTGTTTATAGTTTTTTTTTTAATTTTTGTTTACTTGACGATATATGTATTATTATATGATTTTTTTTCAATTTCTAGAGACAACTCCCATAATATTAAATATTAATTACCGTTACATGCAATGTGTGTTATAATTAAGTATCATTTAATATCCCCCCTTGAATCTAGTATATTTAGATCAGCAGTAAAATAAATAAATGTATTTATATGTAATCCAGGAAAGCTGTTTAAACTTTTGTATATAGATCAAAGATCTTCACGGCTTAGAGTTATCTAACCGCGTCTAAGCAAACGGTCTTACATCCGCATAATCATAATATTTGTACAATGATTGCGCTATAAACATGCTACGGTATGTTTTAATATATATTTTGTAAATAATTTCACAATCTACGCATCTTTCTCTGTATACTATGGTTAATACTGTGTTATACTGTTCGCAAAATTCTGTATTTCTTGAATTTGGATTTAATACACTTGTCATTTATTTATTAGTAGGTAACGCGTGCGGCTTTGGTTTCACAGAACTAAAATTAAAATACAGTGCGCAAGTGTAATCCAGTAAACGTAAACCTCTCTGTATAGATCAGAATACGTATGAGCACCATTTCTAAAGGATTATCTATGTGCAACCTCAAATAATATAATCATGTAATTTCCGAAAACCACTGGAAAATTCAAAAAACAATATCATGATTTATATTTATTTTACATCTAAATTGAAATACATATTTAATGAATTTACTTTGTGTTTAAAACTTATCCTTTATTATATATGTATATTATTTTTTATACCTCAGTAATTTTTCGCAGTATCTTTCTTTTTCCTATATTAAACGTATTAACTGTGTTATATATAAGTATATACTTGGTCTGTAACTTACTCGTATAATAATGCCCTTGTCTACAGAGCATGAGTTGACCACCTAGACAATGGGTAAAGGAATTTGATTCATCTCTTGTCCGGAAGTGTTTGAGCATATGTTGCAATCTGACGTTAAATTGGAGCTACGAATATTGCATGTAATAAAATGGATATTTCAATATCCATTTGCGATGGTTATTATCAAAATAAAAATTATAATATTACATGTTTTGTTACAATTTGGTACGGGCTAAGGTTGCGGGTACATAATATTATAATAATAAACTTAATGAACTATAAAATTGCCTTTTACTTTTTAACCGACTTCAAAAAAAAGGAGGAGGTTATCAATTCGGCCGGTATTTTTTTTTTATGTATGTACACCGATTACTCCGAGGTTTCTGAACCGATTTACGTGATTCTTTTTTTGTTCGATGCGGGATGGTGTCGAATTGGTCCCATAAAAATTTAATTCGGATAGGCCCAGTAGTTTTTATTTTATGAGCATTTTTGTCTGTAGGTATTTGTAAATGTTGCAAGTGCAAATTTGAAGTCGGTTGTTTTTAACGCAGATATCACTTGTTATTTAAATGTTTGATTTGACGTTGAATTTCTTGAAAACAAAGCAAATTTAAAGTAATGCAATATGCGATATCTACTACAACAACTAAAGAATAGTAAAATCTTCTTTCTCGATCCACATGCCTACCAGTAGTATATTAATTCATTTCGGTAGCAGTGAGCTCGAAAATAGAGCAGTTTTATTAAGTTCAGGTAGCCGGCAGCGGTACGACAAATTAAAAAGAACTCTACAAAATGTCCGTTTCGCGTCACGGTGGTATTTGAGCTTATACGGTACATGCTATGGATGCTTAAAACAAAATGCCTATGCCAATTCTATAACAATAAAGTTTTATGTTATTGAGATTATGAGTGAATATAGTTCATCTCGAGTATTTAATTTTACTTGCTGTTCTATATCTATCAACTATGTATATAGATAACTAGCTTACCACCCACGGCTTCACCCGCTTTGTCTCAAATCTAATAAATTATATACTAAAACCTTCCTATTGAATCATTCTATCTATTAAAAAAACCGCAACAAAATCCGTTGGGTAGTTTTAAAGATTTAAGCATACAAAGGGACATAGGGACAGAGAAAGCGACTTTGTTTTATATACTATGTAGTAGGTACAGGGTAATAGATACAGGGTAATAGGGTCCACTCGCGTAGGTACGGTCGCAGATGATAAAAGTATTATAATCAAAACTGAAATGCAGTTCCTTTTCCAGCGATAATACAAATTTTAATTACAACATAGAAAATAATTTATCGAATCCTTTAAAAATTAATAAAGTAGCACTATCTTTAGTAAATTCAAATGTTTTAAATTCCTGCATAGTAAACAAAGCAATGAGACTGCATTTCGTGATCAATTGGAAGTCAATCTGAATATCGAGAATTGTTATTTCGATACAAATTCACCATTAAGTCAATAGCTTTGCCCAATTATCTGCATTTATCTGTGAATAGATATCAAGCCATAGTTACTTTATCAATATCTCATTCCAATAGCAATTACCATAATATTATCATCTACACTTACAGTAGAGACAAAAACCGATGTTTCTGGTGATTAATAAACTAAAAAATATTTTATGAATTTGTATTTCATAGGTTATAATTTAATTCACTTTTGAGCCCCGACAATCCAGTACAACACCATTATTTACGCTATGCAATTAATTTTAAAATTATTAATTACATGGACGTAAATTATTATGAATTAATTGGATTACATATTATTATAAAATTTAATATATTTATAATATTTACCACTGTTTATTTTAACCGTTTATGTTATTATCATATCACATTTTAGCTAAATAATATTGAAATAAATGAAATGATTTAATTCCTTTTTTACGTTCGTACACCACTAACTTTTGAAATAGGGTGTGCTTGAAAGAGATCATTTTTTTAATAATACCAAAATATTTAAAATAATATGATTAAGAATCTGTAGCTATATGAATTTCGTAATTACAAATTCATTAATAGCCCACTCGTAGCTTCTCCCTCGAGTAATGAGAGACCCTCTAATTTATCATTACACCAATTGGTTAAATAGCTCTAGCAAACGTCAATTGCATAAATTCCTAAAGATTCATATGTATTAAAATGGATATTTTGAGTGATATAAATTCTAAGTCGAATCAATAAACTGAACAGTAAAAAATAATTTCAAAAAAACAAGGCCAACAATCGTCAAAATATAGCCTTTTTTCATGTTTTACTGCGTGACAAAAAGATGAACTCAGAGACTATAAGAACTACTTATTGTCTACGGAACTTTAAAAGCAAATTCTCACCATATTTGGTTAGTAATAGGTTTTTTTTTAATTATTAATCAATCACAATATCAAATTAAATATAGGTAGAGAAAAAATAAATGCATATAATTTCTAATTGCTCTATAGTCTATTGTAATAGTGCCAATTTTCCGATACAGGTTAGCATAGAGCTAAATTATTCAAGTCTTATAAATATGATAATGCCTCTGTGTTAATTAATACGTTAAGTCTAAGTGGAGTTTAGTAGAGTGACATTTCCAGAGTGACTAACTGCGAATATGAGGAAACTGTGTAAAGTTATGCAAAGACTTTAGCACTAGTGCTGATCGAAATGAAGTTTAACATTTGATGTTGTTTG
Source organism: Colias croceus (assembly GCF_905220415.1). Lineage (NCBI taxonomy): Eukaryota > Metazoa > Arthropoda > Insecta > Lepidoptera > Pieridae > Colias > Colias croceus. Next base: position 3,894,584 of record NC_059543.1, on the reverse strand, counting down.
GTATAGTTGTCCTCAGAGTCGAAGCGATTGAGTTAATGGATAAAATATCAGAGAGAAAACCTCAGCTATTTAAATAAAAGCTATTCGCGTTGACTACAATAGATACGAAAGGAATTCTGAATATTTGTCGTTTACGTTTTTGCATATAAACAGATATCAAGGACAGTTGGGAAGTAGATATCAACTATTCTTAATAAAAGAGGAGGATACATCCGCAACTGATTGCGATATCATGAAATAGCAGTTTATTTGCATCGTACATCCTACGGCGTAATAAATATAATGCATTCTATAATGCAACACAAATACACTGGCTTATTTTCTTCCACTTTCAAATGTCGATTTTCGGTACCTACAACTGCTGACGGGTCCGCGGACGCGGTTCTACCGAATACCCGCGGCCCCGTCAATAAAGCGGCACGGCGGAACACAGTGGAGTTCGGTAGGTCCCTGCACTCAGCAGGGTGAGTCCGACATAACCCAGGGCTCTTTCCCCGAGTGCCCTGGGTATGCCTAAATGCATTCTCCACTATAAAAAAAAGGTACCTACAACTGCAATTCTTCTTCCTAATAAGAAGCCTGAATAATGTAAAACACATTTTATTTGGAAAGAAAATATCAGCTGGATATGAGCTAGCAGATATTACGTGTTATCCAATAATACTTATAAAAAATCGCTACTCGATGTTGAGAAGTTAGGAATATTGGCCGTTTGAAATTACTGCATTACAAAATGTTACATTTTTTAAAATTGTGTTACTTATAACGCAATTTGAACTATTTTTATATATTACTTTAAGTTATCCAAATTAAAGTGTATTTTATCACGTACATAATATATGAAAAATTACAACGAACTGGTATAAGCCATTCAGCCAAATATAAGAAGTTTATGATTGAGTAATTCTTCACAAATATCGTACTCGCTTTATCAATTGGAGAAATCCTTATTTATGAAAGCATTATTATCGACCAATCTTCAGTTTTATCACAGTACAGTGTACCCTATTAAAGATGGGGTTTCCAAGGCTCATTGCACTCGATCTCACACGATAAGTTGTTGAATAAAAGATACACTACAAAAAGATTTCAAGAGCTTCTCTCCATAAAATCTTGATAGTATCGGTCTTATTTTGGGTAAGTAATCTCTTTAAATTAAAAAGATTTACTTCTTATTTGCTTCTTATGGTAAGATTATTGGTTTAGTCTCTGTTCGAGATACCTAGTAATTGAACTCTCTACGAGTCGTAGACAGCTCTCCTATTAAGTAAATACTTTCCAAGTCCAGTCATAGTTCGAGAAAGATAAGTTTCATCAAATAGTATTATTCAGAAATGTAAATGATAAAATCAGGTTAAAAATAAGTAATAATATTGCATATAATAAAAATCTAGAGAAGTCAAATTACTAGAAAAATAAAATAATATGGTCGTCTTCATTGGCGTGACTTTAAATTTATGACGGTAATTCTACTTTATCGTCATGCTTCGCCAATGAAATCACGTAAAAGTAACCAACATTCTCTACAAGCTTATTATTCAGCAGACACTAGAATTAAGAGAAAGGTGTAAAAGTAACACGTTCAGTCGTTCAACCTATTTTCTGAAAATTAGAAGCGATTCTTTTTTTCCATTGAAATAAGGTATTGAAAAAAGGTTGAAAAATAACACATTTTTCATTTAATAATATAAGTAATATTCAAGTATTTTCCGTAGAAATGGAATTCAAATACCGCTTAAATTATACATTTTAACGAACTATATGAAAGGGTTATAAACGTTGTGTAAACAGGTTTTTCAATCCTCTATTTGCACGAGTTTTCCAGTATCCTGTACAAGTTCAAATAATATCAGTTCATAATAAATGGAAAGATAGTAAAATATATTATTTTACCTACGTACGAATTCAGCGAAAATTTCATTAATATAGGTATGTGTTTAACGTGTTAAAAGAACTAAATTTTTAATGAGCTTATAGCAATCATACCTATTCTACATTTATGAAATCTAGACAGTTTTTATTTAATAATGTTATAAATCAATTTTGTTCAATTCTGTTTCTTAAAAAGTTCATGTCGCTTAATTATAAGAAATTTATTAAGTTATAAGAAATCTAAAGTTATTCAATATTATCTAAGTTTATAATTGTATCGAGTACGCAATGAATTTGAATTGGCACAAACCGAGCATTAGCTAAATTGTCCAAGTTAATGGATTACATTTTGAGGCGTCTTTATTGAGCATGAGTTCGTATTTATATCGCTACAAGAAATTTAATCAAGAGTGAAGAAAAGTTATAATACAAAAATCTTATCTAATTTTATAGGTATTTAAATATAAGAAAAAGTTTGTAGCAATATGTTACTGTCGAATCCTTAATTTCTTACTAATATTATGACTGCGGAAGTGTGTTTTTTCGTTTATTTATATGCCTCTCTTTGTCAATGCAACGAAGCGATTTTATGACGATATTTTTGTGTCTGGGGATATGTAGGAGCACAGAGATCGAAATACGCTACTTTCTACTGCGGTGAAACATCACATTCCTATAGCAATTTCCTTTGATTTAGAATTACGCGGGCGTACTCACGGGCGGCAAGCAAACTAGCAAGTATCTAAGTTTCTAAGGTAACTTACTTTATAAAATGATCTAAATTTTATGCTCCGGTATACAAACTAAGTAGGAAATGTAATCCGTTCTTGAATCTCTTGATCACTGAATTGAAGTGAGGCGTATTGTGATGTCGAAAGGAAATGTGCTTAGCGAATTTCCTATCACCTAGAGATACCGATCTTCCTTATACCCCTGCTGTGAATGCATTCTGAATAAACTTTGAAATTCAATATGTTTTCAATTGATGCAAATATAAGTTTATATTGATAACTACTTTAATAAGAAATGTTATTGAATATCGCGTAGAGAGGAACGATCTACTCTACTACACATGTACACTCTACTACATTATGTAATACATCTTTATTGAATAACGACTAAAATGCATTAAATCTCTTGGTTTATACACAACAATTCTTCAGACTTTAAAAGACTAGGCTCTTGCCGTAGGTATTATTGCAAAGAAAAAACAAGAGCTTAATTTATTATGCTTTTCTAAAGATGTTACAGTTTCCTTAGCAAAATTTATTTTCTTTCTTTTATCAGATTTCTTATGAATAAAGTTTAAAAGCAATAAATCTAGGTTTGTTTTTAAATAATTTATATACAGTCTTCTCAACTTAGTGGCTTAAGAATTCATGTTATGTAATATGAGTTATCCAATATGTAAAAATTGAGAAAAATCTTGGTAAAGATTACCTACTCTCAGAATGTGATAACGTATGAATAACAAATTGTAATACATTGCTACGAGTTTAATATTATTGAATTAATTTTGAGGGCGTAATAATAACCTCTTTAGAAATGTGACTCATTGCGTGTCACAAATTCTTGATAACCACATCTACAAATAGCATGCATCATCTTAATACCAAAATTGATAATAGCAATTAATATTGTGCCCATAGATTAGAACAACTTTTTACCTATCGTGTTATCATAACGTCTCGTCTTGTAATACATAATTGGTAGTATGACTTGCTATTTTCCCTTCGAATATGTAGTGACATCAATATATTATTTAAGACTTTTACGGACGCAAGTTAACATAAAAATATCTAGTAGGTACAAGCTTCTAGCTCATAATATTAATGTTTGAAAATCACGCAATGATGAAAATGCACAATTTTAAAACACGAAGCTTGAAGGAACTTTATAAACATAACGATCGTTTGCAATAATTCAAGTGATAGGTACAAAAGTAATATTCAGACAATAGTTATTTGTGTAGAGTACATTATTATATAGCGTAATCTCCAGTATTGCTTTTTTATTTCTGCATACACCGATTTAGAGGTTTAATATGGTATGTAATACTAGAGAGGTTGTTCATTATGTCCTAAGATATATTAAATTCCTAAAGGTCTGGCCGGCTAGATATTTTATCCCCATTTCATTAATAAACATGAACCAAATAATATGCAGAAACCAATTCATTAAAAGCAGTAATACTGAAAACAAAATGATTAAATTTAAGGGAACTTTAAAGATATGCAACTAAATATAGAACATAAATTATTTTTACTCGTAAAAAATTTTATCAATCTAATATTAACTTTTATTATGTTTCTATTTTTAATTTAAATGAATTCAAAGAAAGTGTCGTCTGCAAATTGTATTATAGGTAGGTTGGTACTCACTACTATAAATAAAAGTAGAGAGTAGAACAGTAGATATTTTTATTCCTTATTATGATGAAATATTATTCATGTTTATATAAGGAGAAACAATACTAATCGTTTAGACAGTTCGATAATCATAAAATTGAAGATTAAATTATTAAATTAAATTAATGTGTCATAATATGTTATTTAACCATATCTTAACATTGGCAATTAAAGTTTCATCTATGTGTGAAGCTTCGCCTTTTTTCCTTCGCAAAACTTTGCCTTCATTTGCGTTAGTAAAAATCATCTTATTTCATTCATCATGCGAACAATTGCAACTATTAAATGAGACACGTGGACATAAATAACTGTTAATATAGGTACATACCACCACATTTTGCAGGAACAATATAACAATAGGATAGAGCCTTATAAGTCATGCGCCACGTAAAAAAAATTATGTGTAAATGGTTTGATAGACACCAAAATAGGAACACAAAAGGAGGTTTATCATATATAGCTCTAAAACGTTTAATTATTTGAGCAAATCGTCGACAAAATTTAATTTGAATACTTTTTGTAACCTTGATGGGATCAGGAGAGGCATAAATACTCTTATATATTTAAGCGGCAAGGGAATATTAACTCTAACGAGAGCTTTATATGTTTTTGGAAATTTAAACACATTATTTAAAAGACAGGTTAGGATTACACCCGTTATACAGATTCCACACATTTATTTATCATTAAATACGAATCTAATCCGCAAACAAATTAAGAAAATCATTATCACTATTTCTTATAGAAAGGTTCTTTCGTATTAGAAGCTATGAAGGATGTTTGGTTCTAATACTGGGGTAAATTAGTAACGGCCAGCGAGAAAATAGACATGTCATGTTATTGTTTTCAATGAGTGGCTCATCAGAAGACCGTTAACGTCGCAATCTTCATGAAATAATGGGCTTGTTATTCGATCATTTGTTTAACTTTTGGTCGTTTGGCTAAATATTCCGGCATTATTTCTAATCAGTGAACAAATCAAATTATTCTAATAGGCTATATCCAATTATATAATAATTCCGGTAATTTAATGCGCCCGTTGGCCCGCTGTATAAACTTTCCAATATGTTAAAACAGTTTAAACTATCTGCATTACAAATTTCATCGGAATACGTTGAAGTTGCCGCCTGAACTATTAAGAAGCATCCATCCACATTGGAATAGAGGTTTTAATATTAATGAAAGTTGTTAGGATCCATTTCTTTCTACTAAATAGAAGATACAAATATCCGGTAATTCAATTTTGAATTTATAAAAGAGATTTTTCATTGATTTATGCTTTTTATAAACAAGAAATGATAAACCTTTTACCATGTTGTACCCAAGTACTTCCAATAAGCTGTTGCAAAATGTGAATTATTATACGGAATCATGTAGACGCCGTATTAATGTCAAAAGAATGTGAAGCCTTCTCATACTTGACAGACTTATCCTATATTTATAAAGAAATGTTGTTGTTTGTTGGAATACCTACATTATACGTAACGTGTGTAACATTTTTTTTATTATAAGTATTTGTTATATTTAAAGCTAAGGCAATATAATTAATAATCATGACAACCAATAGCAAGTTTGCTATTAAAGAAAATGTAATATATTGTAATTTCCTATTTTCTTTCTTAACATACTAACAACATTTTCGGTAACACACACTTTCTATAGCAAAGGTTTAATTTCTATCAATACGTATTACGTAGATATTATATATACATTCAGACCAAGCTAAGATCTGAGACTCATTGAAATTGTCACCATATACCTGCGCCTTATCCGCCATTAAGTCCGACTCAAGCTTGGTCTCAACTAATTCTTCCTATCCCATTTAGTAGACCTTTCAGTAATAACGATGAGTGTTTATAAAATATTCAATCAATAGGTAATTACTTCGGAAAAAGGGTTCTCTACCCAGCAAATACTATAAATTATTGTAAATCTATTCTAACCTTTATATTTTGCATAATTTTATCCTATTGTATATCCTTCGTTATGGTAAGTAGGCACTATTTTCAAAATCATCCTACAATAGTTAAAAGTAACTTGTTAAATCTTTATTTCCATTCACATTTTCAATTAATTTTCGAAAGATCACTAAGCTTTTTGAATCGAAGTCAATGCACGTTATTCAAACTGTGTGTTAAATGAAATTTCCCTTGACACTAAATTGGTGAAAATGTGTTTCTAATATCGTTCACATTCGACAGACAATTCGATATTACGAAATAACAATTTCATTCTGCGGCACGCAAAGCTTTGATCACGTGTTAGCAACATGAAGAATTTGTTTGATAGACGCGTATTCTTTATGGACGAAATTGAGGTATTTTTAACTCTTTTCAAACTAAAATATTTGGTTTCAAAGAGTGAGAAAAAATCCTGCTTTTAATAGTTGCAGTTCTGAATTATATAGATTGATATTTATTTTATAAAAGGCAAAACATAACTGATACCTAGTAGATAATATATCTACTTAAATGTTATAAGCTTCAAATTTTAACGTTAAAAAAGACAACTAATATATTATAAAGGATACTCCAACAATTGAAAGAAATGGAAAGACATAAAATAATCTTCGGAAGTCGGAAATGATAAAAGCCGAACTTATAAAAGTATCAAAACATTTAATAACTTATTGGGGCGATAATGTGAAGAATGGATTCTGAAAGTAATTCAAAGCCTCTCAATAGGCTTAGCCAGCTTAGGAATCGATAAAGGATTTCGGAAGAAAACATCCATTTTGCGGATGACTGAAGATAAATTGTAAGTAATGTAACTTTCATGAACAAGCCTTAAGTTCTCATCAAAGCAATAAGATCACCTAGTTAGATAAAATATTATTTACGATGAAAGAACTCCCTAACGTTGGTATGGACACTGAACACGTCACATCATGAAAAGTATTTTGGGCTGCCTTTTGAGGGCCACTTACTGATAAATGACTCGAATATTTCAACGGCATTGTTTCGATGACGTCACTGGTCGAATGGTTTTTATATCCTTCAGTGTCTACGTATGCTGTTTTTATTTATTTCTTACTATTTATTAATTCGTTTAATCAATTGTATTTGTTAATCATATGCGACCAATGCGCGTTTAAAAATAATATAATAATAATAAATAAATACTTTTTAAGTTTAAAGCTTCTTTTCTTCTTCTTCTCGCTTACAAATCTTTGGCCCAAATAAATATAATAAGAAGATTATTTCCATATTAAATATTTTCCTAGCTTAAATAATTATGATAGTGCGATGACGAGTCTTAATAGAAAGAAATATTGATGATTATGATCGTATTCGTATAAAGTGATCAATAAGAAACATCTTTAACAACATTTTTAAGAAAATTGATTTTACTTTTGTATTTGGCAATCCGTTATCCGTTGCTAAAGGTATACTTATTTTCTTTCGTTCTATTCCTCGTTTATCTTTTAACAATCATAATTGTAACTACCTTTTTATGGTAAGATTTTACTGTCTGAATATCACTATCACTACATATTAGTATAAAACAAAGTCGCTTACTCTGTCCCTATGTCTCTTTGTATGCTTAAATCTTTAATACTACGCAACGGATTTTGATGCGGTTTTTTTAATAGATAGAGTGATTCAAGAGGAAGGTTTTAGTATATAATTTATAAGGTTTTAGACAAAGCGGGCGAAGCCGCGGGCGGTAAACTAGTAGTTATATAATTGAATAATTGATTAAGAGGCTACCCTTTGGTGGGACGAAACATCTGTTTTCCATGGGAATTCCCTTTAACCACACGAACAAAGTCACGGTCAGCAGCAAGTTTTATAATATTTAGGAGAATACTTAACACTGTTGCATGTTTAAGTTTGTCTTAGAAATCTTACATCGGTCTATCTAATACTCTGAATTCTATTGTTACATACGTATGAGTGATACAATTTACAACAAACTCAATTTTCTGATGCCATATCCTTTCATCTCAATATTGATATGGAACAACTTGAGGTTGAATTTGCTGTTACGAAGAACCAACAGATAACGATGTTTGCGAATATTCACAAGAAGTAACTTTAAAATAATTCTGGAAGTTTTCACAATCGCTATTGAAATAGACGTGTGTAAAATTGGTTTATATTATAGTATATTCTATCTATTTTGTTAATACACTCATCATCATTAATTTTGAAATGATTAACGGACAATTAAAAGAAGTAGCAGCCAAATAATGCATGATCAAATTCTAAATTAAACAAAAAATTCTAAATGTTAGCATCACGTATATTTTTAAACAAATGGTGCAACAACGACACATTAATTTAATTAAATCAACCTACACGAAAAAGTACTTTCAACGGTGGAAATAAAACAAGCTTTGTTATACGAATGAGGTCACGCTCGCACCACCTTCAGTAACGCTACCGTCAGATCGTATTATTGGCACTATATTTCCAGTAGGTTTGGTGTTTTGTGTGAGATAAGACAAACAAAACCCTTCTTCATTTGAATCCCTTCACACTAAAAAATAAATCAGTTTATATCAGATCTCCTCGTATAACAATTTTGTGACTGTGTGTGCGCGGTGTACATTCCAACTCAGTAAATATTAACCAAAATAACGTTCCTAACTTATATGAAGTCAAACACCAAACAGTTTGTAAGTTATTTTGATGCAAACTGAATTGATTGAGTTTACAAAACTTCCTACTGTCAATCCGAAATATCAATTCAATTTATATCCAATTGCCCCCAAAACAAATTGAAGATGTTGGCAATAACCATGAAATAATTCCTAGTTATTTCATGGTTCTCAAAGTTATAATAAAATGAAGATGATAAAAACATGAAACGTTCATGATGGACTATTGGTCCGGGAGCCAGAAGCAGATTTTATGACCAAGTTCCTCTCAAGCGGTAATTAGTAAAATGCATCAAAGTATAGTATTATGAAGCCTCGTGAACGTCAGCTGGAGCTCGGTTGGGGGGGTGAGCGGTTGTAGCCTCCCACGCACGTAAGAAAAAAAAGTATATTCATTCATTTCCTCTCAGCTAAAAATTTGTCAAATTGTAGCTAACCCAATATCTCAACGAAAAATAATAATCAGCTGGTTACAGCTTGGTGTATTATACGTCAGCTGGTGTCTCGAATATAATGAGACATTAACAAAATAATCGAGATACGTGGAATTCCATCAACATAAGTCCCCGTAAAAGATAGGTAATAACTTTATTAATTATATATTTTACTATTATTTTTTTAATAAAAATTATAGTTAACTAATGTTTTTAGTGGGTTATTTCATATTTGTTACACTTTTAGGTACCTAGTTATGTGAATTGGATGATATGATAGTTATTTATAAATTCAGTTTATAATATTTGTAAAAACATGTTTACCGATGTGGCTGAATGTACGTAGTACCCCGATCATGCGCACAACTAACCACCTCCAAGTGCCTTATTACTGTCTATATTATGCTAGCGTGTGTTGCTTGAATTTTTAAAAATAACGATAATAATTAAAGATACGTTAATTCATCTCAGATGAAAATTTGTGAGCTGATTGTTAATATCAGTCAGTTGATGCAAACCGATGTTGAAGAAGACCTAGTCAGTTGATGCATATAAATTGGCAATAGATGCTTCTGTCTAACTCCTATGTAATAACTTTCAAAGTATCAGCTGACGGTTTTTCCACCCAGATACAGCCAGCTGACCTATATATTTATCCACAGTTGCATATAAGCTATCATCAGGTAAATTTTTGTTTGAGAGGAAATCACGGAAAATAATTTTATTTTTTTCATGTTCGAGACACCAGCTGACGTATAATACACCATGTTTTAACCAGCTGATTATTTTTTTTCGTTGAAATATTGGGTTAGCTACAATTTGACAAATTTTTAGCTGAGAGGAAATGAAGGAATGTATTTTTTTTTCTACGTGCGTGGGAGGCTACAACCGCTCACCACCACCCCCCCCCCAACCGAGCGCCAGCTGACGTTCACGAGGCTTTATAATACTATACTCTGATGCGTCTGACGAATTATCTCTTGAGAGGAAATAATTAACCAAATTTGCACCTGGCTCCCTAACCATATGTCAATTTCTTGATTTTAGAGTTAGTACTTATCCTTACAGTTACAAGAAAAATTACAGTTTATTCATTTATTTTATCAACTATATTCTGAGTCGCTTGCCCGATACCTAAACGAAAACTGCAAATGCAACATGACTTAGGAATTTCTTTTCACATGTGCTACAACCTATCTACGTGGAAGAAATACATCCATCACTACTACTATCAACTACCTAGGGTAATTGCGCCAGTTCGCGTCCACTTAGTGCAGTTGTTAAGTCTGAAGGAGAAAATAAAAATGTTCCAGAACAAATTTCAACGCAAAATTTATGTAACGTGTTCATTACATAGTCTATTTTAAGATTTACTTTCAATTGTGTTGGAAATATCATGTGGTTTTTATTTATCTAGACAAATAGCAGAATTTGGCGTTTTACCCAGTTCGCGTCCAAAAATGCCTTTTTGCGTCCACCCGTGGACCAGTTCGCGTCCACCAGCTTAGAAAAGGAATTAAGAATGTATTGGGTGATATTTTATCAGATAAATGCAAATAAAAATTAGATTTTAATAAATTATTTATTTACGAATACAGTTATTTAATAAAAACCGGCCAAATGCGAGTGGGACTCGCATACCGAGGGTTCCGTATTAACCTGTCTTTTTTTATATGTTTTAACTGTAAATGATTATTTTTTCAATGTTTCCCTTATTTGTGCTATAAGACGTTGCTTCGCACCAAACTTCAAGTGTCTGTGTTCACGTAAAGTACCCTGTAGGTTTTGAATTTTGATTCCCTTGCGAATGTCGAAATTTGCGAAAATTGGCAGCATAAACGGCTGTATCTTTTGATTGCTTTGGCTTATAAGTTTGATTTTTTCACTGCTTCAAGGGACCGTAGACTTGAGTATTCAAAATAAATTTCAGCTTTATACCTCTACGCGTTACTGAGAAAAAGGGTCTTGACAGAAAGACAGACCGGCAGACGGACATACAGACGGACGGATATCAAAGTGATCCTACAAGGATTCCGGTTTTTCCTTTCTAGGTTCGGAACTTCGGAACCCTAAAATCAACATTATTATTAATATAATTCACTGTGTAAGGAAACTGGAAAAACTTAATTATATTTATCTTCTCATCATTATTAGAACCAAAAATTAACAAAAAACAAAGTTACGTTATGTAAATAAATAATAATCAGTTCTATTAAGATTACCTACCTACCCTATTTTTTAGTTTCTAAAGAATTAAATTTCTCTTTTGTATATTATTTTCTTAACCACAGACTCTCATTCTCAAAAATACTAGTCTCATTCTTAGAATACCCATTTTAAAATGAAAAATAGCATAAAAATTTGCTAATTTGAATGAAAATTTAAATTATCAACTTGTGGTCTTAGTCAAAAATTTACAATCTATTTTAAATTACATATTTTAACAAACAATTCATTGCTACGTAATGAAAAACAATGTGGACGCAATATGTTCTATTGTTATGCACTACAGGTATAGTTTGCGCCCACCGTGGACGCAAAATGGAAGTTGTACAAATTCGGTGTAGTAATTCGCGTCCACCTTATTTTAGCTATTAATTGTAAAAGAAATAAGCTTATTTATAATCCATACTATTCCATGTTTTGTTAGCAAAGCAAAGAAACAGTTACATATTCAAAAATTCACATTTAACAATAAGATACTTACCGTCAAACGCGACCCTGCGCACTATTTTTTTCTCAAAATCCCGCGCGTTTTAGCTCTCTCGTTTAATAGCCAAAATTAAATATTTTTTTTAAATAGGATAGGCGGTGCGCAGGCATATTTTGAATATGTGTGCATGTCTCTTATACATTGAGGTATTATCGGAAATTTTTCTTATTACAATTTTACATAAAGTATACTTATTTTCGTGAATTTTCTAAAAGATATCCGCAAAATGGACGCGAATAGGCAGGTGGACGCGAACAGGCGCAATGACCCTACATAGTTAATACCAGGAAAGACGCAATCAAATACTTCTTGTGTATAAAAATATTTTTGTATTTATAAAAGTGGATACAAATAATCTAAGTTATGTTACATAAACTATATTATTATATAGCCTAATTGTAGTTATGTATAGTAAAGTTATAAAATGTGTCTTCATATTATTATGTAAACATTATTTAGTCTTTACTTATAGGAATTGTTAATCAGTTAAACCGAAATTGTCATTATATAAATACGAACATCACTATAAACCTCAGTGGTTTTTTAAGTCACAACTGTACACTTATATTTTTGTAAACATTATTGTTTCTGATAATAAATAAAAAAAAACTAAGTAACGAAAACAGGATTTTCGATTGAACTTCTAGAGACCGATTACGTTTAATAAGATGCCAATAGAACTGTTATAGAGGTGCCTAATCAGTTGTTTTTTGTAAAATTAATTTATAATTAATTATTATAAGAATATTGTTTACATTAAGAAGGGACTACATATTACCATCTGATATACTTATCTCATCATAATCCAATCTATAATAAAACTTATATTATTTACCTATTCAATTGATTGGTTTTAATGTTATCTAACAAAATAATTATTCATGTGAAAGCGACTCTTAAATTCTAATAAAAATTCTTAGTACTCCACGTCCATCAGGAATCTCGTGATGAACCAATTTCTTTTGATAACGGTTTTTCCTTGTACGGAGTTCAAATCAATTATCAAACTCTTCCATTCGATACCCCAGTCGCCACTCTAGAATATTTTCTAAATTAGATTTTCAAGCACCTGATCCATTTATCGATTTCGTCCCCTTTACTTATTCCAACTCAAATATTTTGTTTCTCTTATAACTTTTCAAACTTTAAAATATCTTCATGGATTTATAACATCTAAGCCCTCATCGTTAAACTAACATTTAAATAGCGACCTAGTCAATCCGCTTGTCCACAAGACTAATAGTATCGATGAATATCCTAAGAGTTTAATTAAAAGTTAATCATCCCCGATCGTTTGTTTATCAAATAGGTACTCAAATGAAAATAGGTATTTTGTCGCAACAGTCTTCATTATTATTAGCTTCATATAAATATAAAGTTCGGAACTATTGTACCCACCTTGGTATTTATAGATGTATATAAACAGTACTCAATTTAAGTAAAAGAATTGACTTCCATCTACCCCTATTAATTCGTAATTATTATAATCTGATGAAAAGAGACACGCACGTGTTTCACTACAAGCTACTTAAAATCGTACACGTGATGTTGGTTCACCATGTGCGTTTAATATTTACGTAACTTTATCCAAACAATGCCTGTCTTATGTAAGTATGTAAATTTTGGGAGGGTTTTTACTTAAATAAACTACTTAAGATTTCTTCGTATCTTGATATCATAGCAATGTGAATAACTTTAGCTAATGTGTCAACAAAATTGTGGAGCTTCAAGCTCTCACTCAGCCAAATGGCAATAGTATGTTTGTTATCAAAACATATGTTTAATTGTTTATCTGTTTTGCTCCTAATTCTGAAATTTGGAAGAACGATAATATTTTAATATACATATTCTATTCATTATTATTAAACTGTAAGTGAAATGCATCGTCAAGAATTTCTGAAATAAAGCTTAATACAGAATAGGTATTAAAGGTAACTGCTCGAAACTAAGTAGTTACCTGCGTGTTAGGCCAATTAAAGGTAGAGTAATTTATTTGAAGAACGAATAAAAGTATGCCTACTTATGTATCAATTATTATCACTTGTTTCTATTCTGGCTCGAGCTTACGCAGCTTAAATACGCAGTGTAAACTTTAACGATGCGCAGTTTGGGTTTAGGCACGGCCTTTCCACAGAGCATGCTATATTAACATTAAAACAGACTGTGAAATATTACACAGACAGGAAGACACCTGTTTACGCAGCTTTTCTTGATCTGTCTAAGGCTTACGATCGTGTTTCTTACGAAAAGCTATGGGAAAAACTAAGATACCTTGAAGTTCCTTTTGAGATTGTTAGAGTGTTGCAATATTGGTATAACAACCAGTTTAACTCAGTCAGATGGGCGGGGGAGTATTCTGATAGATATGTGTTAGAGTGCGGCCTTAGACAGGGCGGCCTGACGTCTACGACACTTTTTAACATATATGTGAACCAGCTGATTGATGAACTCAGCAAGACTGGTATCGGGTGTTCTATCGATGGACTAACTATAAATAATCTTAGTTACGCGGATGATATGGTCTTGCTGAGTCCATCAATTGGTGCTCTCAGGCAGCTCATTAAAATTTGTGAGTCATATGCAGCTTCGCACGGTCTAGAATATAATGTAAAAAAATGCGAACTTCTTGTGTTTAAAAGTAAGGGAGTCCCTGTACATGACAAACCACCTGTGTATATTAATGGCAGTCCTCTTAAACAAGTAGGAGAGTTTAAATATCTAGGGAATATTGTGACAGAAGATATGAATGATATACAAGATATTGAGAGGGAGCGTAGGGCATTGGCAGTCCGCTGCAATATGCTCGCACGAAAATTTGCTCGTTGCTCGCCACAGGCTAAAATAACTTTATTTAAGGCGTACTGCCAAACATTAATTTATACTTGCAGTCTGTGGCTATCTTTTACGCGGCGGGCTTACAATGTCCTTCGTGTACAATATAACAATGGCTTCAGAGTACTGTTGGGGCTTCCACGCTTCTGTAGCGCGTCTCAGAATGTTTGCCAATTGCCAGACCGACGATTTTTTCGCGATAATGAGGAAAAGGGCAGCATCTATGATGAGGAGAATGCGTGAGAGTTCCAATGGTATTCTGAAGACATTAATTGAGAAAGTAGACGGACCATTCCTTAAGCGGTGGGCAAATTTACATTGTATGCAATAAGTATAATTGGATAATGGATAATTTGAATAATATTTAATGGTTTTAATCTGTGTTTGAATTTAATTTGTATGGAATTTAATTTTATAATCGTATTACTAACATAGTTTCTAAGATTAATGTATACTAACACAAATATGGATGAAATATCTGGAATTAAAATATTATTATGTATTTATTATTATTATTTAAATGCATTGAAATAGAATTTTATAGTTTGTTTTTTGTATTCGCATAAAAATGTATAAAATTTTCAGTTCAAATCGTAATCGTTTGATCCATTTTATTGTGATAAGATCCTTGGCCACATTTCAATGACCGCATATAAATTTGGCACGTCCACCTTTACATCATTCTTCGAGATTGCAAAATTACAGTACTTAGCCACTACTATTTTTTATCTATACACTAGCTTCCGCCCGCGACTCCGTCCGCGCGGAAAAATTAAGATTTATTTTTTTCCACGTATATTTCCGGGATAAAAAGTATCCTATTTTATGCCCAGGATAATAAGGTATAATTATACCAAGTTTCATCGAAATCGAACCGTTACTTTTCACGTGATGCCTGAACATACAGACAGACAGACAGACGGACAAAAATTTTTTTAATCACATATTTGAGTTTGTATAATATGTATAGATATAATAAATCTGTAGAAGGGTCAATTCTGTACATTAAAAATTTTGAAAAAATAAATAGCAGGGGGTGTTACTGGATCGATACCAAACCCAAATATGTGTTTAAAAAAAGTTTTGTCTGTCTGTCTGTCTGTCTGTATGTGAAGACATCACGTGGTTCGATTTCGATGAAATTTTGTATAATTATACCTTATTATCCTGGGCGTAAAATAGGATACTTTTTATCCTGGAAAAATACGTAGAATAAAAATTAAATTAATTTTTCAGTTTTATCCATAGACGTTGTTCTGTAGAACCGCGAACACACGTTGCGTATTATTATAGGCCTAGCCGTATTTGGGTCCTATAGATATTAATTAGATGTCATTGTCAGAGTTACTCAAAATGGAGAAATAAACCATCCACGCGAAGACCGACACCCGCGCGGACGGAGTGGCGGGCGGAAGCTAGTTCGTAAATAAATTCGCATTCAGAAAATCTAAAACAGAAAAATTTTAAATGTACATCTAAAAATCGCTATATTAGGATAAGGCTTAATTTTATTATCTGCTCATTATTTAATATTTTACTTTTTTCACATCGACGTATTTTATTTATTACTGTATAGATTGTGAAAAAATCAATTTCCAAATTTTAAACCACATAAAAAGAGAACATTCTCGGTAATTTAATTTATTTATTTAATATTATATATTTTATTCTTTGAAATCCTTATGGATGTTAATGGAAAACTAACAAATTTTTAACAAAATCAACGCTCAACTTAACTTCCGATAAAAAAATAAAATAAAAATAAAAATATATTTATTGAGTTAATACAGTATAATTACAGTGAGGCTCTGTCTTCCTAGATAGGAAAATCCTGTGTTAAGGAAGACAGTTCCTTCCCAGAGAACACGTGTACCTACCTATAACATGTGTAGAACGATAGAACGACTTAGTTCCGATTCGGATGAAAATATATTTAATTATTTTAATATCTTTTGTGTGCTAAATTTATACCTTATAGTTTAAAATCCATTTAGCATGAAAGCAAAAAAACTCAATTTATCGAGTGTGGACGGTTAAAACTATTTAATTTAAATTCCTTTGTTGAACTAATTGGAATTAGGTGATCGTAAATAAAATAAACGATCAATAAATAAGAATAAACAAAACACAGACGTCGTAAATCCGTCAGGACTGAAAAAACATTACCGCAGTGTATAAAAAATGTTAAAACCAATGTAGGTTCGTGATCTACATATAATAAAAAAAATGTGTGCGTGTACTAGTGTACACACGTAAGAAGTGAAACTTCTTTCTGACCTTATTTAAAAAAAATTAATATATGTAACTTTACAGAAATACCGCGTGGTAGGCATAAGAAAAAGATGATGCGTAACTGAAAAATGTCACGCGCAACGAAAAAATGTTTTAACTAAATTTTTTTCCAACCCCGATAAAGAAGTTTCACTTCAATTACGAACTGTTGTTACCTACTTATGTTTCCTGCTTTGGTTGGTGTAGTATCTGCATGTAAACAATAGATTATTTCAAGCTTTAACATCAAGCTGTTGTAGTACCTACAAAACGGTCATTCCTATCAGATTTGATAGGAATCCGGATTCCTTGTATTCTCGTCCAGTTTCCGTAATTTCTATTCATTTTAAAAATATGGCTTGAAGATAGATATTATAATTTTGTATACTATACTGTATTTTTAGGTTAGGTAGAACCTATTAAAGTGCTTTGGCAGAAAAATTACGCAAGATTGATCACGATATCTTATTAATAGTTATTTTTATCTTTTATAATTAATCGCATTATCTATTTTATTAATTCTACGTAAAATAGGTTCATTTTATCTATAAATCAATCATTTTGGATTCATAAATTGGCTATCGGACGACAATTTGTACGATTAGATTATTTTAATTAATGCCTTTGATTAGAAGCAAATGTGATTTTGTAATTGACTACCGCAAATATTTTGCCATTAAAGTACCTAACGTTCATCAAAAGATGGTTTAAAAAGTTTTTATTCATTTTTCTAGGTATTCTAGTTATGATAAAAAATGTACTGGCCTACCGACATAAAGTCCAATTTATTTCTTAAGACGCTCGTTTTTATATGAGTAAGAAGAACTTTGACCTTATTAATTAAGACTTTTCTGATAAAAATAGTAGTATTTTATGAACTCCTGAAGTCCTGACAAAGAAAAATAAAGCTTTGTGCGCTAAATGAACCTGAAAATTGATGATTATGTATTTTTCTATGAACGGTAAATGGAAAAGCTTCAAATATAAGAATGGCTGAAACATTTCTAAAAAGTAATAATAGTAAGAAGTGGTATGCTTTTTTTCTGCTTGTTTGTTACGATTTAAGTAAAAATCTACTTGATCGATTTTTAAATTAGAACGAGAAGCGAAGGTACTATAATTAATATTAAAAATTACTATGTATATAGAACGATGTGGAGAAGGCTATCAATTAGTTTTATTTTATACAGTTAAAATCTGATCAACTAGATATTACTTCTGAAAATCAGCGCTGCAGTTGTGTTTGGTACTGCAGTAAATTATGGCACATTTAACTCCACACTAGGTAGGCGCAAACATAGTATTTGACCTAGCTATTTGATTACAACGCATATTATACGTACGTAGATACCACGTCCAATTTCTAGAAATAAAGATTCTAGAATTAATAGACATTTATCAAATATTTTAAACCAAGTGAGTTGATAGATAATAATTTTTCAATTTTGTAGTTTAAAATATTTTTTAGCTTAGGATATCGGAAAGTTTTCCTAAGTATTTGTTCTTTAAAATTTCATTCAGTACCTTTATGATGAAAAGGATTTGAATTATTAATATTAACGCAATGTAAAATAAATGCTTTTAGATTTAATTCTTTATAATATATTATTAAACATGAAACAAATGAAATATAATCCGCTTCCGAAATAGGTGAATTTCCTTTATAAAACTAACCAAGGCCTTGATAAATATTTCAACCGCAACTTGTGACGTAGGTATATCGGGAGCGAACAAAGTTTCACATGTGTTTAGTGGCCTAATGAATACTTGTATGTTTGTTTGGAAAATAGACAATATATATCACATTAATGTATTAAATTGTAAACAAGGTTGTTCTGGAATTTATATTTAACTTCACTTTTCTTTATACTGTACTAGCTTACCACCCGCGGCTTCGCCCGCTTTGTCTAAAACCTAATAAATTATATACTAAAACCTTCCTTTTGAATCACTCTATCCATTAAAAAAACCGCATAAAAAACCGTTGCGCAGTTTTAAAGATTTAAGCATACAAAGGGACATAGGGACAGAGAAAGCGACTTTGTTTTATACTATGTAGTGATTATTTAATAATTTAAATGTTTCCATGTCATTAAGATTAATGGATAAATATGTAGCTTAATGCTTAAATAAGTAAACAATGTTTTTTATTATTATTATTATTGCGGAGAAATTCGCCCGCTGATTCCGGACAATTTAAACTTTCTTCAGTTTTCACACTCGCGGAATTTTAAATCTTAAACGAAAGTACCTACTCAACGATCTTATTTTATTAATACATATATTTCGCGCCGTATAATTCAAATTATTAATATTCAGCATTCTTCATATACCTACCTCTAAAGGAATTCCGCTTTTTTTACGACTCGCGAGTATCCGGCTTTACCATTATAATATGTACTTTAAAAATTTATCCTAACGAAGAAGAAAATTTTTAAAAAATTCATTATACGAGTAATTATTTGTTTTTAAATATAATATTTATTTCAATAAATGAAAGCAACTTACCCTTGGGTGTGAACACTATATCTTCTTATACAATCATAAGCAACTAATTCATTTTAAAATTCAATATTTAATTTTTATTAATACAACAACAACATTTTACACGCATGAAATACCATTATCAATACTGAAACTTTAAAACTATGCAAATTTAAACAACACTAAACTTTATTTAAGACGTACTAATTTCAAAAAGTTTACTACTCGATATGACAAGTAAACGTGAAAATAAATTGTTTTCCCGCCATTAATTATGCGCCACAGATAATGTAAGTTTATTTTTTTAATTTGCTACGACAGCGCGCAACATTTGCAGGCAGCCTGTGTTTGCAGCCGTGATCGCGTAAAGTCGGAGAGAAACTAAACTGTCGCGGGTACATGACGCACCCGGCACCCGCCAACGGCTAGACGGCACATTTGAGATTCTTCTCTGTTTGTATGTTTCGCGCAAACGTAAATGCACTTGAACTTGAAGGATACTTCCTGATAAATAACTCGGCTGTGCATTCTATTTTGAACATATCATAATATTTATTTATTTTTTGACTGAAATATTTAAACAAAATTTACATCTTATCTAATCTCATGTCACTTGTCTTTCAAGTTTATTTATATTATTTTATCAAAGAAGAGCTATTTTTATACGGTTAGTACCTATCTATTATATTTTACGATTGTTATTGAAGTTTGTGATTGTGATAAATGACGCGTACCTTCGTGAGATTTTCTCCGTGAAGACACATTGTTAAAGAAATCCACTTGTTGCTTACTACAAATGGGTTATTTTTTGATGTATGTATTTTTATTTAGTGTGATTTCAAATTCAAAATTTTAATTGTTAAAAAAAACGAAATGATTTCGGATTATCAAAAATCTTAAGAAAGGTAAAAATTGTAAAGCGGTGTGTACACTCGTTTTTTGTTCGATTAAATAAAATATATACTGTTTAAAGCTCAAGATTTTAATTAAAATGGAAATTAAGATGAGATAATTACAAAAGAAAAGTTAAAGCCTTTCTTATATTTTTTTTGACTTTATACCGACCGATAATTTTAACAAATTTTCTTTGGTATGCGTAAACTTCTAGTTTTAATTTTAAATTTATTTGCTTACATATTTTTCTGATATACTTATATAATACGAGTGAAGAATATGCCTAATTATTTACTCCATTATTATGATGACATGTCGTACGTATAACACGGTTCGTAATGTGACGGAAAATACTGTAATTTCGTGAGTATAATACGATTTTGGGAAAAATACGCTCGTTACCTTTACTCGAAACGACGTTCCTTATTTCAATATTGTAATAGAACCTTAAAACAAGATTCTCATTCTTCATCGTGTTATGATTGCGATTTAGTTAAAAAGAAATCGTAAAGAGCGGATGAGGGAAACGTGGCAAAAAATAATTCGTAATTTATGCGTAAGTTAAGAATTTCAAATAATAAAACGTAGCAGGTAAAAATTTAATGAAGTATAGCCGTGTTTATATACATATATATTATTTTATTTTAATATTAAATATCCATTGATACATATTTTTTTTTAATATTTGCAGCTCTACCACGGCTTTGTCGTAGCTAAACTTAAAAAAATTACTGCTCCTTGTAAACTTTTTTTAATAGTATATTGATGAATACTTAAAAAAAATTATCAAGTTTGGTATATCAATGCGTTATAAACAGATAATTCACCAACGAAACGGCGTACTGTAGAGTTTTAGGTTTCAGTGATTTACTCGATAAAAGTTTGACGTAACGTACGACCCTTTTCCCCGAGGGCACTGTATAACCCACACGCGATTTTCCCTACTCAAAAAGGGCTGAAATACGTCATTTGTGTAAACTGAAAAATAATTTGTATACAATATAATATTATATCGTTATGTTATCATCTTTTTAATCTGTGCTGTAAGTTTATTAATACTGTTGTAACTACGTTTTATACGAATGAAAATTTGGACTCATGTTGTTGGGCTCTTATTATTCTCAATATTTGTCCTATATGAGTTATGACAAATATATGTATTATATATGACAAAATTAGCAAATATTATTTTATTTCTCCTAACACAATAATATTATATTAATGGATCATAAATACAGTCTGAAGTAACAAAAATATTATTTATTTTATTTTATTTTATTTATTTACACTTTATTGTGCTGGTATACAAATAAATCCTTGAAATTAAAACTTATAGCTTGTCGCACAGAAGGCGGCCAAATCACTTAAGAGTGATCTCTTCCAGGCAACCTACTATGAAAGAGGAGGTAGGTAGGAAGTACAAAATATTACTTGTACGGATAAAATTATTTCCTCTGATTCCTTGATTTCAATGTAATAATTTAAATGTATGTGGACAAATATTTCACTAATTACCATAGTCTTTTCATGATGGAATTCATGTTCATCAGTTTTAATTTATATCTGACGAACTCAGATTTCAGAAATACTGAAAATATCCAAATGTTCATTAAAATGTTTGAATTTCTCGGATATCATATATTTTTATTAAATAGTAGCGATTCAATGCAAATGACATCGAATTAATTATTATCTTTAGAGGGCTTTTTATGATAGCGCAGATGTGCCTTAATTAATATACAATGGAAATAATAAATCGTGGTAGTGTATTTCATTTATAACGCATATTATGAATAGATCTCTGAGTTTAGTAGAAAGTTAAGAAACGTTTTAATAAAATTTTGAAATTAAAGACTATTGAGTGGATTTGAATGCGTTCTATTAATTACTAGCTGCTCCGCGCGGTTTCACCCCCGTGGCTCCTGTTAGTCGAAGCGTGATAATATATAGCCTATAACCTTCCTCGATAAATGGGCTATCTTACGCCGAAAGAATTTTTCACATCGGAATAGTAGTTCCCGAGATTAGCGCGTTCAAACAAACAAACAAACTCTTTAGCTTTATAAAATTAGTATAGATTATAATTTATTTTTTCTACAAAACTGCATTTTTAAATAAATAAATGTTTAATAAATACTACTACATAGTACATACTGCAGGACATTTCACATACGGCACGCTCTGATCCCATAAGCTAAGCTTTTCGCTTGTGTTACGGTGCATTTAGATCAAATGAACATAGAGCTAGTGCAAGAGCATTCTTTCGTGATCTTTTAGTGGAAATAAAAACTCGTATTCAGTGTTGTTTATATATTAGAACATTTCATAGACTCTTTTCGAACGCACTAAGAAGTTGTTGTTGTGAAAGAATGCTCTACGGCTGTGGCTCTACGCCTGTTTAGACTACGAATAATTTTAAATATATTCTGTTAGACGTAACTTTTGATTTAATATTTTTGTGGATGAATAGTTGTCACTATTTCCTGTCAAAACATGTTTAGCTGTCGAAACCTATAAATTGCCGCTTACCTTTGAGCTTTGACTCGTGGCGCATTCCTACGAATCGTGCCTAGGGGCTCGGACGTTGTTTATACGACGTTCGACCCAACTACCTTCACATTGGTAATAGTCGTTGACTCACTGTGATTTATTATCAAATACCTACATCAATTAGGTAGCTGTGTAGAATCGCAGTACATTCTTATTACATTCAAACTAATATTTAACCTGGCTTCGCGTGTTATTTCTATACGTACGTATACGTAATACGTATGTAGATAATTAAATGTAAACTGTTTTGTGTTATTTTTTAAGTTCAATGACTTAAATATACTATGGTTATATTTCAATATTTTAACACGAGTATTATACTCGTGGAAACATAAGAAAAAACACTAAGATAGTAAGAAAGCATGTTTGACCCTACGAATATTTACGACTTCAAGACTATCTGCCTGTATAGCTTCCATTTCAACCAAATATTTATTACATCACCTACATGTAAGCTCTCGAAGTGCTAAATATCATTAAAATTCATTCAGTCGTTTTTGTGTCATAGAAATGGACACGGATTGTATTTATTACTTTTATTTCCAAATGGGCATCATTTTAAATAATTTTGGATCTAAAAATGATACGTATGAAAGTTATATAAATGATAATAAATAACATTTCATATCTATTCTTACTCTATTTTCACGTAGAACAAACTAGATAGATCAAAATAAATTAATATCACGCTCTAATAAATAAATGTTATTGAAATATTACAAAATCTTTAAGCCTCTCGAGATGAATAGCTAGACACACTTTGTATTGTTTAAGGATTTTTAGGAGATTACACTTTCAAGAATTTAACATTTATAGTATCAATTAGGATTAGCATAGTTAAGGGTTGCTAGGAAGATTAAGAACACCAATGGCTAAAGATAGAATGATATGAATATTTAATTAAGTAGGTACTTCAGGAGTAATGTTTTTTTCTGCTTTCCTTTACCGTGGAAGGTATGTACGGAAATTTGATACGTAAGTATAATGAACCATACGGCATACAACTAGACAGTTTTGAAGTCGTTTAAATGATGAGATGTTTCACCGCATCCTTAACCCATTGAGCCCCGAGCGGCCCGATCGGTCCCCGACACAATAGATTTTCTATTGTGTCTGTGATTCCGGGGCCTGAGTTAGGAGCCTCGTAGCTATCTCCAGCAATCAAACTCATAAAATTAACATAAAATTGTCCCGTTGCATTTATAATATTAGTAAGGATAAGGATAAAACACTCGTTAACAAATTCAGGGGTAAGTACGTATTTACGTTAGTTATGAACAAAAAGTTTTAATCATGAACTGTCTAGCAAACTTTGTGCTATTCTAAATTTAAATTTACATTTTAAAGAGCAGAATACTTTATAGATATTCCATATTTCGTATCCTAAAGTTTCTTGGTATTCGCACCATTCTCAAACTTCGAACACGGCAGCCAGAGACTCCAGAGTTCATTGTGATATCAGTTATAAATGAAGTAATATAAGGTCATACTTGATAAAACAAGTATGAAGAATATTGGCAGAACTCCAGTTATTTGAGAGAGGAGATACTGCCGTAATTTTAATATGAAATTCTTTAATAACCTCACATAAATTACATTTCAAGTATGTCTGTGTTTCTTATATTCTTCTCTCTTCTGCATTAATTTATGCTTTATTTTATTCAAAATAACATCGAATGTCAATTGTAGAAAATACTAAAATTCTTTCTTTGAATTCCACGTATTCCCTTCAAGAGTTCAATTAGGGTTAAATCACATTAAAACAAGCTTGAATTTCTTTGAAATGTGTCAAAATTGAAATAAAGTTTCAGAACAAAATTTAACTTTCTGTGTTTTATTTTCTAGGAGTGTTAATATAAAATTTCTTGTAAATGGTGCTTTGGTTATTTTTATTTACATTTAATTTACAAGAAAGGTAATATCAATTCTTCTTTTCCGAGATTAGTACAAATACTTGTGGCCAGTGATGACACCATCAGTAACGCACTATCTGATTTAGCCATCAAAGGAAAAATATACATATATGCTACAGTCAAAACCCTGAACCAGTCAATATCCTTATAGACGGTTATTAAGGTTATTGACTAAGGGCGTCGGTTAATATTCTTCTATCTATCTTTCTATCTTTCCTAACCGTCAATAAGGATATTGACTGGGTTTTGACTGTAACATATATACAAAATTACAAAACGATTGAAATATTTCTCAATGTGAGGACCCAATTCGCATTGAAGCATACTCGACGCATTCACATTTCACACCCTCTTTAGGCATTTAATTTAAATCTTTTATCAATCATTAGCAATAACGAAATTAACGTTTCTCCGATTGAATTCTTTCATTCATTTATCTAATTAACATCACCATTCAGGTTAATTAATTAAATAATTGGTAATTCTGGTACAAAGCATCCTATTAAATTAATGACAAAATCAAACTTAAATGAATTCTCTCTCTCTCTCTCTTCAGCCATTTCCGGCCACTGTTGGATATAGGCCTCTCCTAAGGCACGCCATAGAGCTCGGTCTTCAGCCTTTCGCCGCCATTGAGTAGGTACCAGCAACCCTGCGTATATCGTCGCTCTACATTGCTACAGGGCGCCCTACCCTACGTTTGCCGAGTCGCGGTTTCCACTCTACAACGCGTTTGCCCCAACGGTTATCCGTTCGGCGACAAATGTGGCCAGCCCACTGCCACTTCAGCGTACTAATTCTCTGAGCTATGTCGGTAACCTTCGGTAAATGAATTCGATATCTGATATCGGTACACTTCAATGTACATAGTCAAGGTGTTGAGGAAACTTAAAACAGTACTGTGGAGATAATACCAATGAACTAAACAACATTGCTGGAAGCTGGCCAAGTCGTTTGTTCGACTTTGTCGCGATTGTCGTTTAGTTAACGTTTAAATATCACATAGCTTTAATATATTTTATTATTGGGTTTGGAGGTTGCTTTTATGTCTTTATTATTAGTACAAAGAATCCGTCGACAGATTGTTGATTTTACAAAGCATATGAAATATTTGCCAAAATTTTGAATGAGCGACCAATACCCAAACAAACACATCCCACATCAAAGCTCGCGAAGTTTTGATCGCATAACTTTTTACATATTAAAATTTTAACCTATTTAAAAATCACACAGTTGGGATTCAGTCAGTCCGTCAAAAAAATGTAAACAAAGTCTTCTTAGCCTGTTTGTTTATTTTAGCTTGTATCGTAATGCAGATAGCATTACGTAATTTTATTTTCGTAGAAAATAGAGTCCTCTGAAAAGAAAATACTGCAGCAAAAAAGAGCATGAAGCAATAGCCTTAAAATAAAGACGTATAATGTCTATAAAGTACATAAATATCCTAACAATTTATACTATTATTCTGATGTATGACACCATACATTTGGAGGTATGGTGTCTCACACCACAAGATACAAATCTTTTACCGGAGTTAGAAGTTCATGTCAAAGCAAGCTAACAAGCAAGCAAGCGACCACATTGTAACCTAAAGTTGATAAAATAATGTATAAAACAATATGAAGTAAGGAAAGTAAGATATCGTTTTTAACGGAGCAAATAGATTCTACTTCACAACATGAGTAAGTAAATTGAATAATGATATTTTCGCCACGGAAACTTCCATGTCAACACTTTAATAACTTTAGTTATAGTTCTACATAATGTTACTTTGAAAGTGGGCTCCCAAAGTTATGTACCTTATGGTTGGGCTATATATTTTCGGTTAATGGGATTGATTGAATTATCGCAGTTGAAATTTGGTTAAAGTCTAAACTGAAATTACTCTGGACGTTTCATATATTGTCAGATTTTATTGCTTTTAAAGTGTTTTGCTTTTAGCCGTAAAATTGATTCTAAATAAAATACTAATACTAAACAAAATATTAAAATTAATCCCAATGAAGTAAACAACTTGCCACTTAGTTCGAAAAAATACGTAAACCATTAAACTGATCTATTCATATTTTTTATATTGTATATTTTATTTATTTATTTTATTTAAAAGCTTTTTTTTATAATCTGAATAAAATGGAAATATTAACTTCCATTCAGCTAATCCGCAAATCCGTTTTTGTAATAAGAAAAAACTATACCTTACA
Source organism: Colias croceus (assembly GCF_905220415.1). Taxonomy (NCBI): domain Eukaryota; kingdom Metazoa; phylum Arthropoda; class Insecta; order Lepidoptera; family Pieridae; genus Colias; species Colias croceus. The sequence continues at coordinate 3,867,409 of NC_059543.1, read as the reverse complement.
AATCAGTTATAAATTAAATTCTCAAAAAAGAATATTAATATTGAAGAATTAAATTGTTTTATTTTTGTCAAAAGCGAGAGCAAAGTTAACATTAGATAATATTATGGCACAAGCTGTCCGTAATTTGATATTATGATCTACTTTTTCACCGAAGCTTATTTGAGATGAATTTTCGTAATAAAGACGTGTTGAAATGGAAAATATTATAATCAAATGAAATGTCAGTTAAAGTAGATAATATTATTGTTTTTTGGTGATAATAATATAGCAGATAATAAATTTAACGACACATTAACTTCCGCAAAATCGATAAACATAATATTATTTGGCGCAAGAATTAAAATGAAATGTGTACTTTTCAAACAAGTAAAAGCAAGGTTATCAAAAATACTGTAAATTAAAAGAAACGAATAGATATTTAATGTATTGATATTTAATAATTCGACAACATAAAAATGTAAATATTTTTCCTTTATTACAACGTAGGGTTATAATATGAAAGTTAGTAAATATTGTATAACAATGAAATATGAAACTTGAAAAGATTAACCAATTCACGAAGATCAATTCGGCACAAGCGTTATCCTTATTACTATTTAATTAAACTTGATATTATATGGACTGTTATTAAATATGATTATTTCTAATGTTTTTTCGTCGATTGACGATTGAGAAGAATGATTATGATTGTGCATAAAATCTACATTTTTTGGTGGTGTTAAAAATGAATAAGTGCTTGTGGTATTCTAGTAGAGAGCTGTTCTTACAATGTTGTACTATAATTCTTTAAAACCTTTCCCTATATTTATATAATTTTAAGCTATTGCATAGCTTCTATCGCGGGCCTTGAGCGCGGGGACCGAACCGAGAAATTCCGTAACGAAAAACCTCACGCTCCCCACTCCATCGAAAAAGAGAGAATTCACGACTAGTCTACTCGACTGGCCGGCCGTTAAGGCCCCAATGGATGATGTCGGAAAGTTGTATATATATATATTGCGCGATTCAGAGCGAGGTGTCGCTACAAAGGCATAACATGCAATAGCTTTACCGCGGCAGTCCCCGAGTGCCACACGTCGTTTTTTCATCTAGCTGTATTAGTGATTAATCTAATAATTTAATATTCACCTTGCCTTTTTAATTGGGCACGTCGGTGGGAATGCAAAACAAAAAATATATCAAAGCTATAATTAATTAATAACTGGCTTTACTTTTGGCTTTGACATTGCCTAAAAGGTTATGTATCCCGAGAACCGAATTGGAAATTTGCCGCCAATCAGTAGATATCGTCCATTGGAACGTATCAAATTTTGACGAATTAGATAGAAATGAAACCTTATATAAATTTTCTTTAGGTGTAATAAATTTAAAAATAGTATTTTTATCGCCATTTTCAATGTTACAGATTTAATCTGATCATACGAATGTATAGATGATCCTTAATTAATATTATCAAATCATAACCAATTTCGAAACCTAGTTTGCATCTAAAGCAAGCTCAGATCACAACTTTAAATTAATTAACAACATATCTCTATTGTTTGCAGTACATCATTGATTACGAGTACATTTAGTAGGACCAAATCCATTAGTATTCAATCTTCCATGTAATGGTAAACGTTCTCACGTCTCAATAGCTATCTCCATGTTTGAGTTCCCTGTACAAGATGCATTTGATTAAATTACTAACTATACTGAGTGAGTGATTTGTGAGGATTAGTCTCGTATAACTAAAAAATGTATGGACTGTTAAAGCGAAATTAACCCGACCGCGATTTTGCTAACCCAAATAAATATAATTGAATTGACCGATTTTTGAACGCTTGCTATAAAAAATAAAACATTAAACAGCACTCAGCTTCTATCTATTTATTTTTTGATCTCGATTTTCAATGTACTATTTTTGTTTCTAATGTAAAAATACTGATAGTGTTACGTAGAATCATCAAATCAATCGTCAATTGTTTTGTTAAAAAGAAATATCTAACGGCTAACCTATCTAACTCATTAGATGAATGTAAAGCTGTCGAAATTGTTTGCTATTAAGAATATTCTTCTTTACGATTTACATTTGTGCTTTCTATAGAAGTATGTAGTGAAGAGTCAAAATTGAACGTAGATATATTATCATCGCGAGAATTGCATAATATATTACGTGATGGATTACGTGATCAGTAGTGAATTTTCAAATGGGTTAGCTCTGAGTTAGCTACATAAGCGGTGCGCTGGCTGATTTTCGCAGGCGACAAATTTTCTAAGGCGGAAATTACGACCTCGTTCGACCCCAATTTTAGTGCTGGAACTTTTTGTGCGTGATGTCACTCGCGATTAGCAGCCTTCTGATTGACGATTTTTACTGATTGATTTAATAACATAGTGATTGGGTTAATTTAAAGGCTGCTATCGTGTTCGATACTGTTCATTGAATACTTGGTTCTTATCTGGTGATGGGCGGAAAAATCTTCTATACTCAAACTGTATGGGTAAAGCTATAACTATGAAGATTATGGACAGTAATATCTTGTACAGTAGGCGTCTCTCCATTTAGATTGATCGTCTTGATAAATATTATTCGGGACAGCAATTGCTACAAACGTTGTTAATATTGTTTTAGATATAGATAGTATATGAAAAACGTTAATTTTATTGGTTTTATGATAAAAGTTAACGTAACGATAAAAGTATTTCATATTCACCTATGATTTTCATTTATTTTAACGGATTAATTGTGACAGTAGCTCTATTTGTTTATATGTAAATTGAAGAGCTTTATGTGTTGTCTTAATTATTTTACAATTAATCCTGTGGCATCAAATTCTTCAATGTTAAATAATTCAACAATATACACAATACAACGGAAACATAAAAGTAATTACAATTCGTATACAATTCCAGAACTCATCTCCACGAAGCAATTAAACAATGAAGTTTTATGCTAAGCGAGCTCACAAAATCTTGACACAAATTACAATGAACATGCCGATAATTATTAGGGATTTTGCGCAACGGAAAAGGGTTCTGATAGCATTACATTTAACAGACTTTATAAACCGGTTGGTGATTGCTGCTTGATGCTTATAAGACATCTAGACTTGTACAATATAGGTAACAGGATCACAGGGCTCATACAATTTCTGCAAATGAAAAACTTTTTAAAGAGGTGAAATTAATTTACCCTATTCTTAATCTATGATATTTTGACCTTGCTACGAAAGTATCGACTTTTAAAAATAATAATATCGGATCGATAATTATCATGTTTTTAAAACCATAAATACTCAATTTTAAAAATAAACGAAACACATCTTGTTCCAATTTATATACACTGTACAACATAATGCAGGATACACATACATCCGATTCCATTATGTCCCCGGGTTTTATGACCGAAACATCTTAATTACATTCAGGGGTCCCATTAAACCGTTTTCTCTTTTTAAATCCAGCAATAATTAAAAGTCAGCCAAATTAAACCCACACTGTTTTGTAGTTATTAACTTTGTAGACATTAATTAAAGCACGAGGTGTTTAACTATTCACTACGATGCTACTTTACCTTCCTTGAGAGTTAATAAGCTAAGAAACTGTTTAACAAGAATTTTCGAGAACTCCTTTTTTAAACAATTTTCTTGCACTTTTCCTCTTCTTTCTTATTAGATATATTATCTGTGCTTTATTTAATTTAACAATTGTAAAGCAACATGACCAGAGAATACAAATATTATTGTTCTTACGTTCCTTTTTTAAATTTAAACAATATTGCAACGACAATTGGGAAAGGTGTTTCGATTAAATTACCAATGACTACCTAAACGTATTATTTTTTGTAAAATTTGACTTTTCAAAAATACTTTGAAACAAGTTCAATTAATTAAATTAAATTTAAGGTCAAAGGAGCGCCTACTAAAATTGTTCTGTAAAACGGTTTTCGCAACAATCGCCCGCAGTCCTGTCAAAAATGAAGACCACTCGAACCGGTAAAGTTTTGAATTTCGACTGAAAGTTTTAGTTTCCGTGGTTTTGAACTTCACCGTACCTATCGGTCCGTGTTTTGCGTCAACTGTTGAAATTTTAAACTCATAAATTATTAACATTGACTAATTGTTAAATTATTAACTCTCTACATTTCCCGAAGTTTCGCTGATGTTGTAAAGTCCTCAATTGAAATTTGAGAGCAAACACGTTTCCCTAAATTAGTAACACTTGTTAATTTGTATAAATGGCTCTAGTGATATTGAACCGAAGTATTGTTTAATGATAATATAAAAATGGGTACCTAATGCCTATGACCTATCCAAAATATTTTATTATTTTAGTCAATCCGCTAATCTTGAAGGCGGTTGAAGCGACCTTCTACATATAATGTAATATCTCTTCTTGTCGTCTTGAGATTCTATATGGCAAACATAATATAGGTACTCATCTATAAAAATAAAATTGCCTTATTAAATTAATTATTTAAGTTACATGGACCATAAACATCCTTCACAAAAAGAAAAAATCTGATAGAATTACGTAAATAACACAGAAAAAAATAATAATATTAATCAGCGCTATCTTCTCTCTTTTGTAAAAACTTTGAAAGTTTTTATATAAAAATGAACGCGTCGAATCCTTATCGGTAAGTACGTCTGTATTCTAAGCATTGAATAGACTACCTTTTTCCATAAATACCATTTTATGAGAGCCACTTTTGCGTGGAACGTTAGCAACACTCTTTAACCTTCACCTTGATAAATCCCGACGACGTGGAACGTAACAGCAATGCAAACTGTCTCAAAAACCTGACTCTGCCCAGTGCCCACGACAGATAGTTTATAATAATAAAAATAATATCCAGTAGGTACCTATCTCAGTTCACGACTGAAATATCGATTAAGTTGATACTACGCACTTTATTCCTTTTATATCAATTAGAATTTATTCAATAAATATCTCGATATTGGATAAAATTTATTACTCAGCTGAGACGAAAAGCTGGAAAATTGCACCGTATTCAAGGTATAAACAGCTTTTAATATAATAAGGAAAAATTCGTACAAATAAACATGAATATTGTGACATCGAATTTAGATTATAACTTGGTATTGTGTGAAAATAACAATATGTTAGAGGTACTTTTGTGCGAGGCTTGGAGCGATGCCAACAAAAAGTAACATGACCGAAGCTGTCAATTTTCGGTGTAAATTGGCAAAAAAGGGGAAAATAATTTTTATGGATCTCTCGGTTCATTAATCAATCAAGCAACGAGTCAGTATCAGATAGAAGCTTCAGCTCCTGACACAAGATTGTCGTGAAATAGGTTTGTAGGGTCATCCCTTCGATGTGGGTCTATTTTTTTAATATATGTAATACATATTGTGTTCTTGATTATATTTTGATATTGTGTAAGTGTGAAATTCGTTAACTAAATTTTACATTTTACTCAAACTATTGAATAGAAAAAAAAACACTTTCAAATATATTTTCATAATTATAATAATTAAGACTAGATAGAGTAGAGACAATTTGATGAATAGAATTTTAACATTTAGGGCCGATTTTTCAATCCTTGGATAAAACTTATCCGTCCAATAAAGTATTACACGATAATATTAAAATGTCACGTAAACTGTCAAATACGGGCAATTAGAATACGTTTTTAAAATGGTATTTTTATACATTATTCGACGAATAAGTTTTATCCAAACATTGAAAAATCGGCCCTTAATGTCAAATTAGTAGACTACCTTCCTAAAAGCCTACCTAATTAATGTCTATCTTTTGAATGATGAGAATAGTATGAAACACAATAAATTGCATACAAAAGAGCAAAACTAAAATGTTTCATTGACAAAAGCATCGCAGCATACTATGTATACGCCTGTGCCCTCTTACATGACATTGTTAGCTTATACGAACATAATAACGACACAGCGGGAGCTCATTGCATGTGAAGTATTATGCAGGCGCTGCAAAATATTTACCTCATATATTGTCTGCAGTTTTGGAGTTGAATTTATAAAAATTTAAAACATTTTGCAGGCCATATAGTTCAATTCATTTTTTTACAATCGTGAATTTATTCGGATTTTATGATTATACCTACTTATGTACAGGCCACAACATATTATTTTTGTAGAGATATTTTTACTGAATACGTGTTCCAGAATATTTCTGTTTACAATTATTTTAAATTGTTACCTTCCTAATACAATTGATTTAACATTTCCTACAATATTCCATTAAGGTTGCATATGCCCAAAGTAATATATATGTATGTATTTTAAAACCATCAATCTATAACATATTTATCCTAGAAATTCTCCCACAAATACCGTTAAACCCCCCTGTATAATTAAATAAAATGAAGTTATCTCTAGTTGCCCAAGTTATGAGATTATTTCATTGAAACTCTGCAGAGCTTTCACAATAAATTTTATAAAGCTGGCTGCAAATATTGCAAAAAATATCGTTCAAACAATGCGTCCAGCACACGCTGTCAGGAATGGAAATGTATTTCAAAGTAGATACGTGATACGTAACATCCATGCCTATTGCCTACGCGATAACTAATATTATCACTTCCAATAGAATCTATTTGTTTTCTCTTTTGAAAGTTCTCAAGAAAAAGCCAATAGTTAATAGTTCAGGATACATCGCCCATTTTTGCAAGTGACTACTATCAAGCTAATTTTCCGTTTGTAGCTTTATTTTGATGAGACGCCCAATAATTTCGTGTACGAAAGTCTCGATTGTGGTAGCTAACAGAGATAACAAGGATAAAAATTTTTGATTTGATGGTTTTCAAATATTTATTACTAACTGAACTTTTTCAATCTCAAGATAATTACCTAAATTATTCGAAAAAACATTTGTCCTACAAAATCTATGGTTGGATCAAAGAGTCCCCCTTTCCAAAGTGTATCGATAACGAGGTCATCATAAATGATTACTAACAAGCTAATTTTTTTGTTTTCACTTAGTTAATGTTTATATAATTCAACAGACATATTGTCCTACAAATTGCGTAATAAATATTTGAGAACCATCAAATCAAAAAATTTTATCCTTGTTATCTCTGTTAGCTACCACAATCGAGAGTTTCGTACACGAAATTATTCGGTGTCTCATCAAAATAAAGCTACAAACGGAAAATCAGCTTGATAGTAGTCACTTGCAAAAATGGGCGATGTATCCTGAACTATAAGCGTGTGGTATGAAGCAACTTATTGTTTCGTTTTGATGATAAATTTGTCATACTATAAATACATTTACGAACAAGGAAGTAGAGATACAATTTTTCGGATGTAACTAAGCACTTTATGTGAAATATCGTCTACATCGGTCTCGTTTCTACGCTCAAAATAATTCATTTTCACACAAACCGTTGAATTTTGACGTGACTACTATTTGTCAAACGTCCGGATCGGGCCAAGAATAAAATTTCATGTATCATGTTTTGAAGTTGAGAACTAGTCTACTTATTTATAAGTCACTAATCCTATATAAGATTTATGTTCTAAATGATATAAAACGTTGCCATGACACATCACACACCTACGACAAAACCCGAAAATAAAAGAAAATGTAAGAAATCCCTAATGCATTAAAGTAGCCGAGGTGTATTTTATAGCCTGATAAAACCGTATTGGTCCGTCTATAAACCTATCTTGACAGTTGACACCTGTCAACGAACTTCTTTACATAGCTGTAGGTTAACACAATTTAGAAGCTTAGACAGTAAATTTTGGATTAATCTGGGTATTCTTGACAAAAGAGCATTTGGAGATTTTGTTTGTTTGTGACGATTTAAGACTAAGACACTCGTAAACTTAGAAAATTATTTCACCATGTCAAAGCTCCACCGTTTTTCTAGTAGGCATTACTCGTAACCTCGGGGCAACGCCCTAAGGAATTCGCAAAAGGCAAACAGCACTTATGTGCTTTTTTTTTCTTTGGCGAAACCTAGAAAAGCCACTTTTGCTTATTTTTAATGTGTGTGTATTTTTAATGCTCATTTTTAATGTCCACGCTTGAACTTTTTTATTTTGTTTAAAATTAAAAAGTAGGACAAGTAAAATAGTTTGCTGGTATTAGTAACGGCTACCACAAGATAATGTGAGGAGCGAGGGAAGCCGCAGGCGGTATGCGAGCATAGATAATTGCTTTAAACTTCCGGGCTTAGCCAGGGCGGTTTGAATCTAATATACTACAAGAGGTGTCGAGGAAAAAGCGATTGTAAAATTTTTATATTAAACATCAATGCATGGTCACAATAAAAGAAACCGTTACTTCGCCTATTACGGCTTCAATACGTTTCCTATAATGGAAAAGCGGGAAGGATTCTTTGAAATTTAATGTCAATTGCAACAGGTCTTTATAGTTGTTACAACGACTCTTTATTTATATTATATGTTTTATAAAATATAGAATAAGTTGTTTTGTGACATAAAATGTTAAAGACTTAAAAAGGGATAGAACTGGCAAGTATTCTAGCAAGAAGTAGCTAGTGTAAAGCTACAAAGATTTTCCTTGTATTTGAGATACATTTAGAAATTAAAGAAAATGTTGTACTACAACTTTTTCCCGGGTACAATGGTTAGTCTGCCCGTTCACTGAAATTACTGTTCGGAACGTCGTCGTCGGGTTAATATTACAACGAGATAATCGTGCTCTAAGTCCGATGTAAATACAAGAAATGATTTCGACGAGATTCCTGCGTGAAAGTTAAATAGCTATTCGGATATGAATTAAATGGGATACAAATATATATCAAAGAGATTACCAAATAAGCTACTTTTATCCGGATATCACCCGAATGGATCAGAAGACTGTAGCTGGATTATAGTAAGACGACATACGATACAGTTTAAGAATTACAAATGCAAGTGTGTTTATTTTTCTTATCCGTCTTTCATGTCGCAATGAAGTAACCGAATGACGTAATTTTAACAGACTTATGAGAACTTGCTCGCATCTAAAATAAACAGTTGAATGTATATCATTGCGTAGCGTCTTTCAAATAAAGTTTATATAAAAGTTTTCAATATTTCCGCAGAAAATCACAGACTCCGCGTGTTTAATAAAAAATCTTTTCAGATATAAAGTATTGCTTTACATTAGGCTGGACACGTCATGTCCTGCAAAAGTATATACAGTTTTTTAAGGGCCAAAACCTAAAGAATCGTCTTAAGATATGAAATATGGTCCATAAAAGGTAATGGGGTAACATATCACGAGTGACGTAAAAGAGACTATAATATTTGAAAGTACAAACCGCTGGAACATCCTTTATAACCTCTATTTCAATAACAATATTTCGGCCTTATATTTATCACGGAAAGATGTTACGTGTTGTAAGAAAATAGACAAAGCTGGCGGGTTACTTGACCTTACCCTATTCCTTCTGCAAGTGGATTTACTTATAATCCCTAATTTTATTTGACATTTTTCAATACTAGAACACAAAAACATTAAACAATAATAGAATAGCAGTGCACCTCACGAACGAGTTTGTAAGTTAATGCGAATAGCAGCGCAATATTTCTAAAGGTTTTGAATTTTTTCAAATTGAATCAACTCTACTAACCTACATTTTATTAATTCTTCATTTTGTTTATTGTGTTAATAGTTGTAACTCACTAATTTCAAATAAACATGAATGTGAAGGATAGTATACGTATAGTTTAAAGCTTCTAGATTTATCTCGGCTTCACGACCTTCTTAATTAATTCAATGACTCAAGGAATTAATCCTAACGTAACATATTAATTATTATTTACATTTAACTTTATCACTCCAACTACAGTACTAAGAGATAAGACTATTGATAAAATTGACGCAATATTAAGGATAAGTGTTTTTATTTCTTTTAAGAGGTTTGCACTAAAACCTCTATAAGACGAACATCAAGGGAGATGCCAAAAAATAGTAAGCAGACTTTTCAACTTATGGAGGATTTATTTTGACAGATTTGATCCAAGATTAAGTGGTGAAATTCTTTTTTATTTTGAGTTAGAGGTGAAATAAATAATAATGTTCGAGATTTAGACGTCAAATTTAATTTTTCAATAATATTGAGTACCAAAATGGTTATAATTATATTTCTGTCTAGAGGAATGTAAATATTATTGTTGTTTATCAAAAAGCTTTTATTCTGAATACAAAAAATGCATATTACTTACAGTTATAGAGGCTTAGAAATGATACGTACTTAAAAAGGAGCTATTTATTTTTAAAATATATACAATACTTTTAATACGCACATCAGAAAGTCAGATATTCAGGTTACCTAACCTCAGAAATGGGAAAATTCACAGTATTTACTCTGTGATTCTAATTAAATAAAATATGAATTTAAATATCAAATAGACAGCAGCAGATATAAACGTTGAATCTCTGAAGCTAAATATTTGTGTCAGTCGTACATTTGGGTATTAAAATTACTTATTTCATGAAATGTGGGTTTTTTTATGAAATTTATGGAAAATAACGTTAATTATGTGGAACATATATTTAATAGTTTTTTGACACAACAAGAACAATGTATGTATTAGGGAAGATACGGACTAATATTTACTCACAAATTATTTTTGACAATTGGTATGGGTATTTACAAAGTAAGCTCTATGATTAAATGATCTGATTTCATTATGTACCTAGGTAATTTTTCTAAGGGGCGAAAATAGTGAAATCCTAGTCCTAAGTCTAACTTATATAAGCATTATAAAACTAGACAAAAGTTAACTTAAATTTCATAAACTTTATTAAAAAAATTATATAATCGCAACTCGGTTAAATTTGAAGTTGTTACACTTTGCTGAGAATGGTGAACATGAAAAATGCATTACGGAGATCAACATTTCTCATAGCGATGAATTTATGTGGAGGAAACGTGAGATTAATATATAATTTTTCATAATAAAATATAAGGTATTCTAGGTTTTAAATAAATGAGAGTATCTGAACGAATATCTCGTAAGTGGAGTTTTATATTAAGAAGTAAAATCGCACTTCATAACTACCTATTACCAAAATTTCTTAAAGACATTGTCAACCTCGTTTGTTTTCTAACCTTTGAATATTTAATTTAGGAATTAATTATTCAATAAAAGCCCCATTTATTCATGTAATCAACACTCAAAAGCAATTACAAATATCTCATAACAAATTTCTCCCAGACACAAGAAGATATTCGCATAATTTTGACTTATTAGTTGTCTTTACCACAACAGATTGAGCGGAGTCGTCCTTATGAACAAAACATATTTATGTCAATCTATCATATAATAGAATCATTAAAAGATATGTACTAAGGGTGTGCTTACCATAAAGAGACGCATTGGCTTGGAAACCTTTGTTTGACATAAAAAAAAAAGCTCTGTGGGCGTTTGATTGATGGTTGTATATCATATTAGTTGATCCCACACGCCCGCCCTCCTTATCTAGCTTAAACAATATATATAGATTCTAGTGATAATATATAGATTGGTATTTTACCATGCACTCTTGATATGTTATTTATAACGTGAAGTGGACACCACAACGTAACTTCACCTAACTTCAATATTAGTTTTTTACGAAACTTTATAACAGGTACAAAATTTTAACATTCGCATAAGCGAATAAACATGATGCACTTAGCATAATTTGCTCTATTGCGTTGTTTCATCTATCAAACTAATTAGTATTCGTAGCCATAAATTAACATGACGTAATTATATCAAACATTGGGTTAAACACGTCCGCATGTAATTATTAAAACATTGGGCAGTTATTTTAAAAGAATAATTGCACGTTAACAACTAACCTTGACAATTAATTAACCTTGTATATGGTATGGATAAAGTAGTAATCATTTAGCATAATGCCCGTGCATAATGGACATGACAAATTGCTGCCTTATACTAAGCAGGAATAGTAAAGACTCTTTTTTATACAGAGAAAAAATACCACCACCCATCACTACGCACTGGTAGTGTAATAGGTGCTTTGCTAGGCGATTCTCAATCTCAACGGTAAGTACATACCTACATTTAGCAATGAAGCCGGTAATTTAAAATGTTGTAAATGGAAGAAGGATAAAAAATACGCTTGCTTTATGACTGAAATATGCATAAAGAAACTATTCAACGGATACTTTGAGATTTTATTGAAAAACCGGTAGCCTTAGTGGTCCTTTCCACGTGTAAGCATATTTTCATTTCTTATTCATACTAAGACTTTATTTCTTGTATTTTTGCAAAAGTTACTAAATTCTGGTATAAACGATCGTAACGGATCGTAATGTATAACGTTTTTATTTCTGTTGCATTATTGGTATCAATTTAAAAAATCTATGATAGTTTTTCAGGTCATAACTTTGTGTGTCTTACTGAGAATTTTCTAATTACAATTTGTCCTATTTTTCTGAAAGTTTTAAGTGCCGCCATAAAACACAAATTATATAGGTACATAAGTTTTGTCATGTTTGTATGTCCACGTGCTGTCGTTCGCTGAATTGAATGAGATAATTAAGTCTACATAATATACATCTAAAAGAGAACTAACTTGACAGCACAAAAGCAATAAGCGAGAAAGCCCACCTGTGGCTATTCCAAACAATTATTTTCAAGGTTTTATAAAACATAGAGTTACTTGATATAGAGTCGCATACAGAATGAAAATTTATTATGTTTTGATTAACATAAAATTGTAAATTACTTACCAGGGAAGAATAAATGTTTGTAGTTGTAATTTATTCATTCCGGTCGTAGACCGAAGTTCATATGAGCTAAAAATGTGCTGTTCAACGTACCTATACAAATTCTCAAATATAACATTTTCGTATTATATTTCGAAAGCGCTTAGTTATAATTAAACCGTAGAAGTAGCGCAATAGCTTCCTTTTCAGCTTTTAGTAATAAAGCTGGTAAATAGAGCTGGAAAACCTTTGCAGGAACGTCTTGGTTTTGTCACTGCTTTAATTATTTTATGATAAAGCAAGGCGCTTTATTAACAATCGCCAAAGAGAGTCTTACTATGATTTCGATGAGGAAATATTGAAAGGCAATAAGTAAGTCTTAATTCGTAAGACATATTACTTCGCTAACAATTTTTAATAACGTATCCAAATGTTATAATATACCTCCCGAACCTCCGGTATGCCTTAATCTCTACATTAAAAGGGAAACTTAATAAGAACTATGTTTAGTCAAATATATATAATATCTTCATCATTCATCCATGTGTCTTTTTATGATAGGAATTCTTTTTTGATATATATATATATATGTATTTGGTTTTCACTCCCTCGATCAATTTTCAAGTGACCTTCTTATTATATAACTAAACGTGGATTACATATTGTATTAAATCAAACGAAGCACGTAAGCTGCGTATTACGGTATCTTCAGACAAAGTGGCAAGATCCGACTAGATTTTTAAACATGTTGAACAATGAAAGCCTACTTATTTTTTAGAAGGCCTTCTACTTCCACAATTGTAAGGCCTTGTTTTAAACAATGTCAATAATGCCTTATAAAAATACGTATTTTGATCCAAAATTCCGTTATTCTGGTCTCAGTTATACTCATGTTATACTGCACTTGTTTGAAATGTAGAATGTAGATACCAACATACATACAATCTAAATACTTGTAAACACACGGTATCTGTCAATGAATTAATAAAACGTGTTATCAAATTAATTCTCTCAGCGTAATTGAAGAATTTAATCATTCATACTCTCCGGTTTCAGCAGTCGTGCTTAAACTTAGTAATTCAATAAAATATGTCTTAGATAATTGGTTTGGAGTGCCCTTGCCTCTTCGACAGTATTTCTGGAAAGGTATATTGTTTAACTAAATATTAACGTCTTCTATTCAGAGTGTTTTAATAAGACTGTGATAGATACTGAACATAAAGTGTGACTATTTTTTATCAAGCGTAACGAACTACTTATACAAAGTAAATATGGTAAGAGCTATTTTTCACGTTTTCCGTTCAATCTCTTCTAGCGGCAGGAGCTTGAAGCACATCTGCTTCCAACTGATTGCTTTAGCGTCATCAACCTCACAACGGCCGATCGTCAACTGATAAATTTCCCATGTTCTTTTTATAATAAACTATAAGCTCGCTTTTTCGGTATAAAATCACTTTCATAAGCTTTTTAAAACATTTCTCGCTGTGTGCTTAATATTATATGTAAGCTGAAGGGATTATCCATGTAGAGTTCTCTATTGATAAATTGAAATAAAATAGTTACAATACTTCTACCACGATTCAAACAAAGCGAAGGTTTTAACCAAACCAGTGCAAAGGTCTTTTCATACTATCTTTTGTGGCATTTCGCCACTGGTAACAACTGGAGAAGGAAGATCATTCACGTATCACATAGAATAGATACTTAATTATTAAAAACTGTTATGTTGAATTAAAAATGCAAATGTGTATACGCTTTGTTATATTGATAAAGCACTTTGCGTAAAACAGGGGTCAATTGGGCTTAAATTTGCGAGATAAAATGGCGGCAATGAAGAGATTAATGTGTGTTTGTCAAATAAAACGCTTGACTGCCATTCACCAAATAAATATCGCAAATATATCGTACCATGCTGTGGGAAAAATTGCTTCTTCCACATCGATAAACAGACTCGAATGGTTTGCCTATTTTTTATATTATGTGATTTCTTTGACTGATTAGAATGAATGTAATATTTAGATAACGATTTCTTATTCCTACAAATTCGCTAACAATTCACGATATTTCACAACATATTGAGCAAAGTGGATATAAAGAGCAATAAAAAATGTACACAATTTTGTGTCTGCTTGTATTTGTTTTTTTAATCATAAATTCAACCCTTTATTTACCATATAATTTAAGAACTCATCTACATGCTCAATTTAGGTTAAAATCAGATAATTACACACTCCAATTCTTAGCGAATTATTTGTATTTAATACTATAGAGAACCACGGTGATATTAATATATTGCAATTATCGTTTCAGAGATTTTACGCGTTGTAAAATAAAGCTCAACCTCCGTTTGAGTATAATTTGTTTATTTCAGATCTAAAGTAAATCTACGTGACGCCATTTTAAATAAATAAATCGTAATTAATAACGGTCTTATACAAATGACACACCGGCAAGTCAAAGTTTAGACAAATGAATGGATCACTTGGTAATGTTTCGCCGAGATAAATGATTCAGAGTTACAATTTACGTAACATCCGTTCCTTTTACACACTGATAATAAACAGGAAAAGTGACAAACACTTCCTAGAATTACTGACATGATTAAAATTTTAGTAAAAGTTGGAAATTATATATTTTTGGGTGAATGAATAGGTAAGTATAAGTATATCGTTACCTAATATAAAATATTGTATAAGGAAATTGTTAAAAAAATGTTATGACGATTCAAAAGTGCTTTTATAAGATGTCCAATTAAACAAATAAATGTTTGAGTTTGAGTTTTGTACGTTACAAAGAAGTACTGATTCCTGATATTCTTATTAATTTACAAAAAATTGAGTTGATCTAATATTTAAGTGATAACATTTCTCTTCCTAAAAAAACACAACAAATTTATTGCAATTAAAATTGCCTTTATAACTTCATCAATAACCTTGCGGAAAAAGGACAAGGTAAGGTAGGTACACTTATCTCCCAATTTATCTTACTTGTACAGACACCTCGGGACCTAATTGGCAGAAACGAATCGTGTCGGATTATAGAAATTAAGCTTTCCCGGATTATTTATGAGCACGATATGGATCTTACATTTGTTAAGCATTCGAATTTGCATATGAATGGATATTTGATACGAACTTTAGGTGTTTTACAATGTAAACCTGAAATACCTCCAGAATACCATTTATTTATCTTTATTCCTAACAGCCGTGAATTTGATGATCGATTTTATAGGTACATATACATATTATGTTCTATTAAACTCGTTATAATTTTTAATTATTTTCTTACCAATTCTTGTAAAGATATGAATGAATAACGTCATATTATTACAATAATTTCTAATCCCTGTCGTTTATACACAATACATAGCACAATTATTCGTAGTTTCACTTTTTCGATTAAAGCGTTTACCAAATCAACTGTGCGTTACGAACTTACGTTTCGTCCTGTAGGTATTCACATTGTATTGTAATCCGATGTGTCCATTTATTTCTCTATTTATATTTCAACAATAAAACGGATAAAACTTGTAGTATTTATCTATTAAAGCGTTTTTGGCCACTGTTTAGGTTTTACTGAATTTAAGGTTACGCCTTATTACGCCAACTGCACAAGAAAGAGAATAATGTTTCACAAGTCTGTGTATACGCATACAATAAGTTTACTATGAAAGAAAGAAAATACATTTAATCACAAATACAAATACAACATTTTATTACTTTAGAGTTTAGATGATCTACGATTAGAATTATTCCATCCATTTGTTATTAATTATTATCTTGTTTACTACTTTATTAAAAAAATCATGATTAAATGCAATTCTCGTTAAAACAGAACACTTTACAAAACTTTACTTATTCATATGATTAATACACAGATTAAATAGTAATGTTCTCAGTAAGGAAGATTAATTAGACTATTTTGAAAGTTGACTGGACTAGGGGCTAACTTTAATTAATTCAGTTTCATTGTTGTGTACTTTATTGACACACTCTGTGTAGCAAAAACTTATGTTATATATTGTTAATTAGTATTATTTTGGTATTATTAAATATTTATAAATATGTCATACATTCATAGCATTGTACATCTCATTAGATTATGGTTAAAACCAAGTTAAAACCAATGTCTGACCGACAACATTATTTTTGTTTGTGAAAAATTAAAAATATTTTTAAAATATAAAAACGTGCTTCTCTCTTTCATTCCTTCTACAAATATTATGTCAATCCGAGAAGTCAAATTCAAGACTAAAATCTTATATTACATATCTTTAAACTTTTTAATATGCTCGTATAAAAAGAAGAATGATCTTGAATGATTTGGTTTTACTTTTATTCTATAAGAATGTTGTACAATAAAGAATAAATAAATAAATAAATACATACATATATATTATTATCCAATTTAAATATCCTAATGGAAGTAAAAGGTGGTAAAAGTGTATATTCGCCGCAGCTAAAATAACAATTTCCTTTTTGTAGAAGTGACGGTAATTTCAAATGTAAATAACTTCACTTGTTTAAATTATGTGAACTGAAATAAATCAGAATTTAACAAGCTAGCTTGTGAGTTTGCGACTGTATATCTTCGTTAATTTTTGGAAGAAATAGCTTCATTAACGTACGCCAGTCTACTTTCCCGACTGCCTGTAATTTTTCATTAATTACTACTCCGCTTGCTCGAACTTTTAAATTATATCGGCCTTGAAACATTAATGTTACTTTGTAGTTAATATTCCTTAATTCAATGTTGTAATTAATACTCTAGCAACATAATATAAGTGATTTTTTAAACAAACCACTCAGTGCTAATTCGTTCAGGTTTCCCCGGGATAAAAGCTTTCTATCTGTGAAAAAATAATCAAAATCGGTCAGAAAGTGTCGGTTCTTATTTAGTACAAAATAAAAAAGCTCTTCTACTCGAGAAGTATTCGTGAAGATACTGATTTTATTGAAGGTTTTGTCGTAACGTGTCATTTTAAGGATTAAATGCCAAAAATGTCGGCCATTTTAAACATGATTATATAAAGATTAAGAACGCAATATCATCGAAAGCCTTATTTTTACAGATACCTACGGGTGGTTTCTATAACGATTTCTCTATCAATTTCTATCGTAATATTTGAGTAACACAAATTTTATCTACCTTTAAAAACAAATAAGCAATTAAACAAATTGTTTATTAGCTATCTCTCTCTTATAATCAACAAGTTAATTAAAGTTATATTGGCAGTCCTCCAAATTTTCTGCCTGCTAATTCCTTGTTGTTTACAAGATCGTAAAATGTAACTATTCAATTAGTACGTGCTAAAGTTTAACTAATTTTTAATTATTGTTTGTGAAATAACCTTCTTAGTCTCGGAAACATCAAAGTTTTAACTTTTGTCTAATCATAAACGTACTCTCAAAACAGCCAATCAAGCAATTCATTAGTGAAATTTTTTCACAAAGAAAAATAAAACTTCGACAAAGGTAAATAATGAAACAAGAAGTGTCAATACAAATTAATAAATCACGATATTTAATTTTATTAGCTCAGTTAACAAGAAACACCACCTTTCACGGAAAATTTATAAAAGGACCCAAAAAAGTCTCGCACAATTAGAGCAGAAATCAGTTGGAGAATAATATTGATAATGAAAAATTAATATACATTATTACGTTATAAATTTTGTCTTTTTGAAGTCAATTTCTAACGCCAGTCGCTAGCAAAGTTGCTTTATTATAGTCTTTGCTACTAAGTCAATAGTTTGAAAAGACAACGTAATTAATATTTCTTTTTTTATATTAAGTAATTGGATTAGGTATATCGATTCGAAAACAATTATAATCGAATATGTTTACGTATAGTAAATACAAAAATAAGGAATAATATTATTTCTAAGAGCGATGGTAGTTAAGTATGTAAATAAATTCTTCGAAGTTATTATATTGTTTTATGACCTTCAATATGTTTTTATCAAACTCAACTCTTTTTTTTGTAGCAGGTATCACAAAAATTTTACTTTACCTGATAAGATCAAAAGCAGTTAGCACATATTTTGAGAGGTTGCCGTTAAAACGGCTTCACTTCAGAGTTTAGTCGGTCAAAGGTAGCTTTTGCATTGCTAATAATGTTTGACGTAAGTGGCAAAAAATTTCATCACAATGAAGAAATTTTCAATAAGTATAACCAAGGTATTAGTTATACTAGTTATACGCCCGTGGAATATACAATGAGAGTTGTTAATTTATTTCGTTCCTTCTCATAATTACAACTTAAATCCATACTAATATTATAAATGCGAAAGTAACTCTGTCTGTCTGTCTGTTACTCAATCACGCCTTAACTACTGAACCAATTTTCATGTAATTTGGTATTGAGAAATTTTGATACCCGAGAAAGGACATAGGCTACTGTTTATCCCGGGAAAATGACGCAATCCCGGAAATCTCACGGGAACGGGAACTATGCGGGTTTTTCTTTGACTGCGCGGGTGAAGCCGCGGGCGGAAACCTAGTATAGTATAAAAAAATAAACAATGACTAGAGAGATATACAATTTTATAGTAACTAAACATTATGTATGAAGACTTTTTAATATGCTCGTATAAAAAGATAATTAAATCTATCCTATATTTGGATGTATTGTCAAATTTTATATTTGGTATTTAGCATTATCACGTTTCCAGAAATACACTACAAAAAGATATTCTGTCTTCTTTTTTAAAGTGTTTTCATATCGCTGTATACAGCTTGTAAGTAGTCGCTCTACGCCGTAGCAAAACGTAGCACTGAATAAGAAAATACGACGAACAACGACGAACATACGAAAAATGTTCTAAATTTGATACCGAAATATACTTGTAATATCTTTTATAAAAATAAAACATAAAAACGTGTAGTAAATGAAAATAATTTAATCAGTTTAAAAATAAAAACAGGACAAATTGCAATATTACTTGCTAATAAAAGCCTTTCTGTCTATGTCTCTAGAGTATTACTTTAAGAACAAAGTAAGGGAAAATAAAAATTCACTATGAATTTCCAATACACAATAGAAGAAGCTGGGTGCAAGTCGATACCGACTTCATTCATAAACCTTTGTCTCAACACCTCTAATGAAGCTAAGAAAAACGCGACGGCTTTGTTAAGTCCACAGTGATTTTTCCACAGCTATAAGAAATTTATCAGTTTCGAAATAAAAGATAAAATACGTAACAAGATACTTACATAAAATAAAATTGATATTCAAACTATGTTATTAAACGAATTCCATAAAGAAGCTCCAATTTAGAAAGGTAGTCATAAAATTGCAAATATAAGATTCGCAGTATTTCTGCTGTGTTTAAGGAACACCACGCTTAACTAACTATAGTTATTAAATGTCTATCTATAGTTTGTGTCTCATTTTAACGTTATTTTACCTATTCGAATTCTAATTAATATTATAAGAACTAAGTGTTTTGTTTGACTGTTTTAATTTACCTAACTGAAAGCAGACACTCGATCCATTAAAACAAACATTGAAAGCTACATCTATTAATCTAGCAGTAGTATTTTCTATTGTAGAAGATTTTATTTAGAAAAGAAAACACTTAAGTAGTTAAGTGTTTGTCTGTAAAAAAATCTTCGAATTGTAGGTACTCATATTGTCAAACAAATTTTTTTATAAAAAGAAATCGAAAAATCTACACCGTTGACTTACGTCACAGAAAAAACTGCAAATAAATAAAGAATCCCATAATTTTACTTCATTCAATAGATCTTAACCAAGAAAGCAACGGCACTTATGTTTCCAATTTCACTGTGAATATATACGCAGGATTAGGAATATCCTAATGGAAACGCTAACGTTCACTTTTGCAGTGGTTTAAAAGGAATAATTAATTATTATATTTGTTTTGCATCTACTTAACTACTACCTCCATAAATGTTTTTTTCATTAGTTTCTTCTGAAATAAAAGAAATATAATACAGATCAAATCAATCCACCAAGAAGCTTTACAAAAGCGATTACTTAAAAAGTCGTAGGTAATTTATATTTAAAACATAGAAGCATAATCGAAAAACATATAAGTTTACAAAATTATATTTGGTTTTATTTGAGAACTCTTGGAATTTGAGTAGGTAGGTATATCATATGGAACAGGACTTGGAAGCGATCGGTGTAAAGAATTGGAGATCCCGGGCAAGGGATCGCGGGGTCTGGATGAAAGTACTGGACCAGGCCAGGGCCCACTCGCGGCTGTAGAGCCTCAGATAGGATAGGATAGGTAAGTATATCATATCCCATTTTGCTATATTACCAGGCACCAGCATATATTTCGTAAATTGAATGATTAATTAATAGGTATCAATCTGTTAATGAATCACTATAATAATTAACTAAAATCAGAAATCATATCAGATTTGCAAGCTCAGCGAAATTAATAGATAGTCAATTATTAATGAATAAATTAATATGAATAATTCCCAAATACTACGTTAATAATAACTTCATAACACACGAATTAATTTGTAGAGTTTATTGATACATTTATACGTTTATATATATACGTTATTTTAAGTTTTGTTACCAATTTTATAGAACTTACTGTTATTGTTATTATTAAGTTATTAAGTAATGTTATTTACTTTTCCCTTTTTAAAAAATATGTATCTATAATAAAAGTATTAAATAAATAAAATATGTTCGTGATCAATAAAACATCACGACAGTAGTAATTAAATGTTTTACGTCTTTATTCATTCATTAGTGGTCCTATTTACATAAAGCCTACGATCTTTATTACATTGATGGAAGCGTTCCGAGGGTGATAGACCTCGTAAATGAAAATTATTTATCAGTAAATAATACACGACAATAGAGTGGCGTCGTAATATGTTCTGGGTGTCGTAAACATTTATCGCTTTTAGATTACTTACTTATATTTTATAAGGTATTTGACATTGCATGTATAAGGATTGTATTACGTTTTTTCATGTATCCAAATAAAGTCCCAACACAAATAATTATCTTGTCTAGAACAATAATTAAAATAATTACATAAATAAATGAAGCCAGAAATAACTTTAAAATATTATGTATTTTTTTTTTCAACAGGGACAAGGACTTTGAATGTTGTGATTATATTTCCGAGAATATCATCAAAGACCGGCATTCCCGACGGAAGCTTCGGTTTTCATAAATCTGCTCTGCTTTGGACATAAAATTTTCAACAATTCTTTATTATTTGCCTATTATGAAAATATCCTTGCACAGCTAAATCCCTTAGAGCTCATAGCTGGCACATTTCGTGGCAGGAACATAAATATTCTTCGTGATCCGACTAGTACAGGCCATTTCTCTTCACCTGCTTGTTTACATAGTGCACTGCAAGACGTCGCCTCACGCCTGACAGCCAACAAATCGTCGCTACAGATCCCACTTGATTGGATTTTCTTCAATTTGCTCCCGTTTAGTACGTGAGATGTCAGTGGATGGGATTCAATTATACCGACAAACAATGTGTTATTCTGCGCTTAATTATAACACAGCTGAGCTTGAAATCTTGTTCTATAAATACGTATAAATTTAGACTTACTTGAAATTTATTTATTATTAATTTCGAGAATTAAAATGGAGCGATAAAATGAATTTTTTAATTACCAAACCCATTAATAACAGGATATTGACAAAATTCTAAGAACAAATACCTATCAGAATCAAAATATAAAGTAACTTCGAATAGCTAAGACATTTACCGATAAAATCGAATATGTTTGAGTCAAGCAGAGAATCTACTTTGCATTGAATTCACTCGTGCAGTCACTTGAATAAATTCCTATCTACGATGTCCAAAAGACATGATTTAACGACATTGGGAGCGTTAACAGTAAGGAAATTGCAGGCGGTAATGTGTTTATATTGAACCTTTCTGCAAGTCGAAGTACACTTCGAAATTCAGTTCTATTAGCCAGGTTTTAAGTCTCCACCGGGAACTTTACACAATACAACATAATATGAAACTATTCTAGTAGGTAAGTTAGTTGTTATGCTATGTTAGTTCGTCTTATTATATAATTTACCATTGTTTCCCTGGACGTAAAGTTCACATTAATGCTAAATTATTCATCTTTCCACCTGTTTGTCGACTGTATGGAAGGCGGCGTTAAATATTGTTCATCTTTGAGGCCTAAGCAGTACGCTAAAGTCATGTATTTGAATATTTTACCCGTTATTTCAGCGCTAACGACTCATGAAAGAAGAAATGTGATGACGTACATTCTGACCTTTGTTAGGAAGCTACAAAAGATTGCCCGTAGCCTTGAAGGTGGGAATTAGGAATATATTGAAAACAAGTAAAACGTAAACAAAACTCTTAGTGGGTATTAAAAATAAATAAATATTATTCTTGAATGATTTTACGGTTCCGGTATTTTGTAATCGTTTTTGTTTTTTATAAGATTGATATAATTATTTTATGAAATGTTATTTCATTTTGTTCCCGCTTTAGGCTTGGGAACTGGAATTTCTTTAGGGAAACTCAATATTCCGTTTAAAAACAATTTATTTTCGAGACCGACACACCTTTGTACAAAGATTTTTAGATAAGTGAAAAAAATACATTCTACCCGGCCAATAAATAATAAATAAAAAATGACAATCTATGTTGTTGAAGCGCATGATTGCTATAATAAGTTTAACAGGCGTAGACATAATCCTCCCCCCGGTGAAAAGCGTAGGTTTTCAAGCTTGAAGGTCTTCAGAAGTGGGCAGAGGACACAGTCGAACCAAAGGTCTTCGAACGCAACCTCTTGTAGTTTCGACGTCCGCAACTCGACAAACGCCATCTGTTCCATGGAATAATCGAAAGATACGTCCCATGCGCCAACAAAGTGGTGGAGAATTATCCTCTTGAAGCGGTACGAGGTCTCCGACGTTTATTTTTGATTTGTCAATCTTCCATTTTGTTCGTAGTTGCATTTCTGATATATACTCTTTCTGCCATCTCTTCCAGAAGTGTTGGCGGATTTGTTCAAGTCTGCCATATCTATCCAGGGAGCTCTCTTTAGAGTTATCCAATGAAGGAGCCGGTAGTGCATTCAATGGTCTTCCAATTAAAAAGTGCCCTGGGGACAAGGATAGGAAGTCATTCGGGGAAGATGACATGGGACATAGAGGACGGCTATTGAGAATAGCCTCAACTTGAGCAAACAATGTCGAAAGCTCTTCAAACGTAAGATGGGTATTGCCCATGACTCGCTTTATATGATGTTTAGCGGACTTAACCCCGGCCTCCCATATTCCACCAAAGTGAGGAGCGTAAGCGGGGATAAAAGAAAATTTTATTCCCTCCTGAGCAGCAAACTCAGACAGAGGTTCTTGATTAGCCTTTAGAAAATTATTTAGTTCTTTCGCGGCAGCAACAAAATTTTTACCGTTGTCGGAAAATATTTCGGTTGGCTTTCCACGGCGTGCCACAAATCTGCGAAGTGTCATAATATAAGCGTCTTTTGTCAAATCAGATACGACCTCTAAGTGAATTCATTTGAAGCGCAAACACACAAACAGACATAAGTAGCACTTAACTACTCTAGCACCGCGTCCTTTACGATTTAGAATGAAGAAAGGGCCCGCATAGTCCACTCCAACAGACTTGAAGGGAAAGTCAACGTTGACGCGATTTGCAGGTAAGTCAGCCATTTTTGGATTATAGGTCTGACCACGAAGACGTGTGCAGCTAACGCAGTTTTTGACAACGCGCCTAGCTAGTTTTCTGCCATTGACAGGCCAAACAGACTCGCGGATAATTGACAACAGAAGTTGCGGTCCTGCATGCAGAGATCGAACGTGTTCGCGTTCAAATAGAAGCTTCGTCACATGATGAGTTGAATCTAAGAATGGGATGCTTCTTTTCAAATTTATATTCAGATGAACTGAGCCTGCCACCGACTCTTATAAGGTTCCCCTGATGATCAAAAAATGGAGATAACGATAAAATATTTGACTTTGGGCTTAAAGGTTTACTATTTGACAACTTATCAAATTAAGAACTAAAAGTTTGTTTTTGGGACAGCATGCAAATAAAATTAAAGGAATTATTTAATTCGTCAATTGATAAAATGTCGGTAAGTTTATTGTTTTTATTTTGTTTTTTAGAGTTGTGTAAAAATCGTAAAATGTAACTAAAAGTTCTTTGAAGTTTTGTAAATTTAGAATATTTTTTAAAATCAAAATTAATTTCAGATTCGACGGCTGTATGGACATTGATTAATGCAAAATCTTTGGTTGAATAATGCACGGGCTCAAAAGACCTAAAGGATCGAAGATTCGAAATGAACTTGAGAGGATAAGTCTCTTTGTGATTTTGTCGCTATGAAGTGGAATTTCGATAGGAAAACTAAAGGCATCCTTCAATGGATCCCAACAAAGTCCGAGAGTGCTCGACGACTCACTGATTGTCAAATGTTCTGTATTAATTTCGTGTAAATTTTGGAACAAGTTTTTTGAATTAGTTTTATACTTTCGTAGAGGAAAACAAGCTGAATTTAGAGCGTTTGAAACTGAATTTTGAATGTATTTAAGTTGATCTTCATCATCACAGCCGGTGATTAGATCATCGACATAAAAGTCGTGCTGAATGATATTTTTGATTATTTCGTCCCCACATTCCTGTCCAACCACAACACAAAAAATATGATGGATTTGGAATAAGAGTAGGTGATTCAGATAGATGGCCCATATCAGCGTATTCACGAATGAATTCAACGTATTTCGATTTTAGTTCTTTATTTCGTCTAAGTCTTTTCTCAAGATTTAGGAATCGTTTTTTAGCTTGAGAGTATGAATCGCCGAGGCAGTCAGGTGAGTCCTTTAGAGGTAACTTCACACAGAATCTGCCGCTTTCTATGCGAGTGGTGGTATTTAGAAAGTGTTTTTCGCATGCTATGTCATTTTGACTTCGAAAAGTTTTTGGGGGAAGCTCTTCAGGCTCCCAGAATTTTGTGAGCATTTTGTGAGTTTCGTTACATGTAGGGTTTGCAATTCCGGAATGATTGCAATGAATTTCTTTGCTAAAATAATTGTTGATTGGGCCAGCTATTATCCAGCCGAATTTAGAATTTTGCAATTTAGGATTATTAGGACCTAAAGAAAGCTGTTCGCTGTTTAGAATGTCCCAGAAGATATCTGCTCCAATTAAAACTTCAATCGGAGCTGGCTTGTAGAACTCAGGGTCCGCCAAAGTAATAGAATTAGGTATTTTGAGAGCTTGAATATCAACTGGGGTCTTAGGTAAGCGGCCCGTCAATTCGTTGAGAACAAGACATGAAAGAGTGACGCTGTAGTTGCTATTTAGAGATTTTATTTGAGTGAGACAGCCTTCGTACACTGTATTAGAAGAATCATTGCCAATCCCAATGACATTTATTGCCTGCAATGGGCAAGTTCTTAGTGACATTCTCCGTTGCAGGGATTTAGTGATAAATGAAGACTGGCTGCCACAATCCAAGAGAGCGCGAACCTTTTCTACCTGCTTATTAATAGGGTTAAAAACTTCTATCAATGCTGTAGATAGGAGAACATGCTTGGACATTTGTCTAGAAAAGGCTGCTACAGATTCGTTTGGTTCAACTTGCTCATCTGTGCTGAAGTTGGCAGTGACGTCATCATTAGAATTATGGAGGAGAGTGTTGTGTTTTTGCTGGCATTGTCGACATGAACCCATGCGGCAGTCACTGACAGGATGCCCTTGTCTGAGGCAATTTCGACATAATTTATATTTATTTACATACGACAGCCTATCTTGAATGTTTTTAGACTTAAATGTAGGACAGTCATAAATTCTGTGATTTCCGTTACAAATTATGCAAAGATAAACTTTTAATTGATTTTGATTAGATGTAGAAAATGAATTAGTAATTTTCTTTTTATCAGATTGATTATTTTTTTGTGAATTTAGTTGTGAGAGACGTGGCGTGAATTGTAATTTGGAATTATTTTGTGATTCATTATAAGTGCCAACCTTATTGCGATTTAAAGATTCTAACACATCTGCACGGTTGATTAAAAATCTTTGAAATTGTTTCAAAGTTGGAATGTCATCAATAGTATTTCGATACTCTTCCCACTTAACAAGAGTACATTTGTCCAATTTAGAAGACAAAATAAATATTATAAGTACATCCCAATAGTCAGTAGGCTGACCCAGGCTAGACAAGGCGCGAAGATTTTTTGTAACATGATCGACTAAAAAACGTAGTGACTTGTCGGACTCACGAGTTAAAGATTGAATGTTAAGTAAAGAATCTAAGTGATGATCAACAAGAAGTCTTTTGTTATTATACCTGTCGCAAAGTAGCGTCCAGGCTGCCTGGTAGTTTGCTGTTGACACTTCGAGATTAGAGACAATCCGTGCCGCATCACCCTCAAGGTAAGAAAGTAAATAATGAAATTTATGTATATCAGTGATATTTTTGTTTTTATGAACCAAATTTGAAAATGTGTCGCGGAACTCTAGCCAACGGAAGTATGAACCATTAAACTTTGAGATCTCGATTCGTGGTAATCTAATATTTGAGTCTTGATGGAAAGAGTCTTCATTGGCCATCGATTTTCTACGATTTTCGTTGTCATTAAATAAATTATCATATTTTTTAATAATTATTTTAGCAGAAGCAATACTTTGGACGAAATCGTTCTCAATGTCGTCTCTTTCATCAATCTCGGAATCAAGATTTTCAGAATTTAGAACCTCAATCTCGGTCTGCAACACATCAAACTTTGTTGACAATGCTTCAAATTTGCTAAGTTTCAATTTAAATTCAGCCATTAATACTTCATCCATTGAAGTGGACTCGCTAATTCTGTCCAAATAATTTTTAAATTTTGTAATTTGGCCTTTAATAGCAGACCTTTTTGAATATGAATCTCTTAATAACTTTGGATTAGATTCCGTAGACATTTTGTAAAATAGTTGTATTGAATATTGTTATGAAAAGGAAGTATGTAATTACTTTCAAATTATGTAATTATTTTTCGATTAATTAATTATTTAAATGCACGTCAACAAGCTTGATAAAATTATGGAAGAAATAAAATGCTTATCTCACGCTCCTCGCTTGGTGGAAGCTGCCGCTGGTAGCCGGGCTGCTGCTGACACGCAGCTGCTGCGCAGAAGATCGTGCGAGCGATATTTAGTCGCCTGAGAAGACGGCTCCTGAAATTATTCGGCGAAGTGGCGTTTATAAGCGAGAAGGGGCGATAATATACGAGATTGTTGTAAACAAAAAATGAATTCAATTTTGAACAAATTAATTACGATTTACGTAAGGGAATGTGGCGTGAGGATGTGAGAATAGGTTAGGTAATAAATCAATTGCTATAATTTAAATTGTTTTATGGTTAGGAACGGAAGGAATTAAGGATTTGCACTTAACTTTGTATGAATTTTGAGCTGCACTCCGGCACGACACTTTAGATGTGGCGTTGTTCAGACGAGCAGGTTAGGTATCCCTTTCGGCAGGAATCAGTCCCAAAAAGATTGCGTAGATGTGTAGATAACTCATCCGTTTTTGGTCCTGTCACGGTCGCCAAATTGTTCCCGCTTTAGGCTTGGGAACTGGAATTTCTTTAGGGAAACTCAATATTCCGTTTAAAAACAATTTATTTTCGAGACCGACACACCTTTGTACAAAGATTTTTAGATAAGTGAAAAAAATACATTCTACCCGGCCAATAAATAATAAATAAAAAATGACAATCTATGTTGTTGAAGCGCATGATTGCTATAATAAGTTTAACAGGCGTAGACACATTTTTTGTTAATGATTAATTATATGTATGTATATAACACCGCTGCAAATAATATATTGAGATAGAAAGAAAAGGACTATCCGAAAAATTTGTAGTTTTTAAACAGCGACAAAATATAATTTGAGTTTTAGATTTTTTTTATAATAAAATCAACACTTAAATCGACCTACATAAAGGTAAGACATGTTAGTTAACAATAAATTCACTATTAATCGTAGTAAATTGCATGATACTTGGTATTCGGGGCATTTCTCCGCGGAGAATCTAGAACAGTAATTATTAAGGTTTACCAAGAATTTGTGGGAAAAGGCACCAAGAGTCGTTTATTATCCTTATAGAAATTATGCAAAACATTTCAAGTATTTAACTACCTATACTAGTTTTGCAGTTTTGTTCTAGTATTCAATTTTTGTTGTAATGAACGTTGTAATTAATATTATTTCCGTGAAACGATTTGCGATTTTCATATTATTTCGTAGAATGAAAGCCCAAATAACCGTCAGTAATAATATTTTTGAGAGGTAATAGACTATTTTTGTTACTTACTCTACATAAATAATAATCTATATATATATATATATATATCTAATATATAAAAATCAATGCCACTTTTCGTTGTAATTCCATAACTCGAGAACGGCTGAACCGATTTCGATAATTCTTTTTTTATTATATTCCTTGAAGTACGAGGATGGTTCTTATGTAGAGAAAACGTTAATATGTACCACGGGCGAAGCCGGGGCGGACCGCTAGTGAAATATTATCTATATTTCACTAGCGGTCCGCCCCGGCTTCGTCCGTGGTACATATTTACGTTTTCTCTACATGACATTTACTTTTTGTCCGGAGAACTGTATTTTTTTTTACAATTTTCACACACGGCACGATCTGATCCCATACTAAGCTTTCGCTTGTGTTATATTATGAGAACCAGATGGCTGATAAACATACATGTATAATTTGAAATAAATGCTTAAATAGATAATTAACACCCAGACACAGAGCAAACATCTATGTTCATTACACAATGAAGCTCGCTTTTTAATTAATTATACTCTAAGTAACATTACTCTATAAAGGCAAAACATGAGTTCCAATCCTAATAAATTACTTTCTGGAGCTATCAATTATCATACACCCATTATAAAATATATTATAATGTCGAATATGTGAAAATTATGCCGTAGGTATATATGGTTTCCGACATGTGACGTCGAGTTTATCAAACTGCATTAATTTTCAGCAGAACATAATGAGGGCTTCGCTAAATGTTTCTGACGCGAAAATCCCTAAAGTTGTTGGGGGTAACAGATTTCATGTAATTCAATATCTGCGCTGACATCATAAGATAAATAATATCTATAATTATTTATACAAAGTACAACAAAGTGCTTTAATGTATATATAGTACTTGCCTCTTAGGGTCTTACATATTTGTTATCTACAGGTACTAATATTATAAAGCTGAAGAGTTTGTTTGTTTGTTTGAACGAGATAATCTCGGGAACTACTGGTCCGATTTGTAAAATTCTTTCGGTGTTAGATAGCCCATTTATCGAGGAAGGCTATAGGCTATATATCGTCACGCTAAGACCAACAGGAGCGGAGCAATGCGGGTGAAACCGCGGGGTACAGCTAGTAATTAATAACGCAAATAATTAATAAACGTCACATAGGTTTGTTAATTTTCGTTATTTTCTATTTGCAAAATACATAAACAAATTACAGAATACTTCGTATCTCTTCGTATACCTATTAACCAATATAGAGATGAAGTAAACATCTGATTTTCAGACAGTTGTGATATAAGCTATAGAGTCTATACACAATGTATAGGTAATTAAAACTAAATGAACTAGCAGCGCGGCAAATTGTGAACACTATATTCTCAGTATTCCTATTTCTCATTGATGCAGCATAATTCCACAATCCTGATGCACATGCAAAATGGGCAGAGCGTGATCAGATTATAGTCACATGGCGCATCTGCTCGCTTATCTTCGCCATTAATTTAAATTCTAACGCATAACAGATTGTTAAAACCTAATAAAATGTAATGGGAATTGAATACGGCATTTATTGTGTATTAAGTTACATATAATATGTATTCATGTTCCTATATTCAGTAGTTACAATGTATATTGGATTACAGATACATATTATAATAAATAATAATGCCTCATCATTGTCGAATTAATAAATGCCTCTAGGCTCCAAGTATTCATCCGACATACCATTTAATCGACATATATTAGACCCATTTGATTATACAAGAATAAAACTTAAAAAGAGACGTTAGAAATATGATATTATATACTCGTATATATTGTATTTTTTGCTCCATTCTATCAAACATCCGTTATCCATGACAAAGGCCCAGTCCACGGAAGCCTAAATAATACATAACTAAATTCATTAAACTAACTCCCAAAGCGACAAACTAGAAATACTCATTAATCGTGGATACACAAAATCGTTTGCGTTTAGAATTGAAATTGAACCAAATTAAGGTAGTACCTATTAATTGAAAATAGTTCGACAGCTCGCGTCAAAACTATTTGTCATAGGTTAATTTGAAACTGTTGATTAAACGTCGCTTTTATAAACATTTGCAATTAAAATTATACGTTCCTCATTATACCTATACTAGAGGTCGGCCCCGGCTTCGCCCGTGGTACATATTTCGCAATAAAAGGTAGCCTATGTCCTTTCTCGGGTATCGAAATATCTCCATACCAAATTTCATGTAAATTGGTTCAGTAGTTTAGGCGTGATTGAGTAACAGACAGACAGACAGACAGAGTTACTTTTACATTTATAATATTAGTATGGATTATATGGTAGTTTTTTTTTACATTTTCCTTAATTAAATACTTTCATTACAGTCTTAAGAATAGCTATACATTGGCTATAGAATATAGTTTGATCTTAAAACAATTCAAACTTGTAGTTTAAAACCCGAACAACAAACGTAGAATTGATTAATTCACTAACATTTAGTATAGTTTTTACTTCAAGTCCCACACAGCAGAGAGAGCGAAAAGCGGAACCTCCTTCATTTTGGCGGAATATTTCAGCCATTTCTTTTAATATGGCCTGGATAGTTCGAAAAGTTCGTTGTTAACTTCATACGTGAGGTTATTACAACGTTATTTTATAACAGATTTGTTCCAAAGAAACAATATTAGGCGTGCGAACGACAGGTGGACTTGTTATTTATCGGTGTCGAAGATCTGAAACAATATTTCATTGTAAGCAATTTATTTTTCCAAGAACGTAATTTATTTAGTATCCTTTGTCTGAGCCCGAATTAGCTCAATAAATACAAATTATTATAAAACGATTTTCATAATATTATAAACTGATAAACATATTATTATAAAACGATTTTCTCTTTCGAATAAAACAATTCAAATTTACTCAAATAAAATAATATATTTACGAACAGGATCATATTATTGAGAACATAATCACTACATAGTATAAAATAAAGTCGCTTTCTCTGTCCCTATGTCCCTTTGTATCTATACTTAAATCTTTAAAACTATACGCAACTGATTTTGATGCGCTTTTTTTAATAGATAGAGTAATTCAAGAGGAAGGTTTAAGTATATAATTTATTAGGTTTTAGACAAAGCGGTCGAAGCCGCGGGCGGTAAGCTAGTACCTATATTATAAAATGTAATGTTGCCGTAAATTGATGTGATAGATGAGAAAGTATCTGAATATAACCCTTTCTGGCTGAGCTTTCAATGAATTTATTATGAAGGTAGATGAAATCTTTCAAAATTAAATAAGGTACTTTTTTGTTGAAAATAGTTATGAAGTTTATGAAAGAGCGACTATGTCACCGTGTGGTGCACTCGAGAGAATCCACGAAAACTAAAACGTAGCGTATCCGCCATTGAAAATGTACCTACAGTTTCCTTTGTTTTTCGGTGGTTTTAATTTCACTCAGTCTAAAAATGGACATGAAGTATATAATATAGTATCATTTTATTAGAAAGGAATCTAATTGAGAATAAATAACAAAATCAAAGTATAACGAAGTTTCTTTTACCTCTGGAACTGTATGAAGAACATTAAGCATCTCGATTACCATTAGGCCTATTTGATGAAATATGTACAATCAACGTCTTACAAACAACGTATTGTCCCGTTTAATCGTACAATACGATATTTGAAGCTTTTTTCTTTCATCGTGTATTCATGAAGAAAATATTAGTTGTGAGTGCATAAGTAGTACATATTATAGATATAGATTATATATTTAATAAATTAGGATTGAATATATTTTTGATACTTACCGCTTACGGGCTTACGGGAAAGTATAGATAAAGGTTAGGTAAGATACAGCCAGCCTACAATTTGTACAATATAGGCCTAGAATATATCAACTATATAGATACCACCAACAATAAACCAATTTTTTTAGATAAAACTTATTCCAGTTTTAAAGGAGTTTTTATTATTATTTAGTATATTATATTTTGTCAAACAAAACTTGACCGATATCTGCTAACTCCACGTGCTACCGATTCGCAATAACCGGCTGCTCTAGAATACTAAACTAGTTTCTTAATGAAAATACATACCAAAAAATGCCTGGAAGCTATTGAAAGAATTTGCATTTAAATTAATAAGCGAGGAACTGACTTCAAAGAGATGGTGACAATTCGACGTTTATTTGTTTTAAGCTATTGCATATCAGAAATTGCGTAACGAAAAACCTCACGCTCCCCACTCCGACGGGCGGAGGTGTGGCTTGAAGGCATAGCATGCAATAGCTTTACCGCGGCAGTCCCCGAGTGCCACACGTCTTTTTATTTATTTAAGGGTGCCTCGATCTGATTTCATCTGAATCGATCCATTGTATAAATAATTGTATCCCTTTTCTACAATATTAATACACGAATCATTGTTATTGTTATTTGTTAAACATCAGTTACTTGGCATTTAATATTTTAGTGTAAATGGGAAAACAAGGCCCATGTTAACTATTACGGCACCTGTCTATATGTCTAATCATTGTCTAATAGTTAACATGTATCTAACACTGAACTTATAGATATAACCGTTAATACGCAAATTGTGATGTTTATCTTTTGCTCTATTAGAGACTATAATAAATGACTTAACTGTAGAAAATAAAATAGAGTAACCCATGAATATTGTAAACGTGTATGCACCACATTTAGCAAGTGATTCGATATTCATGCTCAGAAGAACTAGAGATCACTTCGTTTTGAAAATTTCCATTTATCAGCCCATATAATATTCTATGTTATCTACTACCTGTTACTACTACTTTTTTATAACACACATTATTTACCACGTCTAATAATAGATTGAATTGTTTTACAATGTCACTTCAATGATTCGATAAGATATTATTAAACAAAATTATATATCAACATATTTTGCAACAACGTCTGGGGCTCTACATTGGTCCTTATAACAATAGGAGTCAGTACATCTCTACATACGTTAACACAATCAATCGAAACATATAAAGCCGACTGAACACTGACTAATATCTATTCACGGGGTTACAAAGGTGCGTTAATGAGCAATTGAATATCATCCCTTGAGCTCTACGTGTTCATTAACTATAGTTAATTGGCCGAAAATTAGCCCTTAGTTTTCTTTCACCCGCTTTCAAAACTTTCATCCTATATTTCAAGCCAAGGTTAAAAAAAATGTTTCATCCTTTTAGAGGTTGATTTTTGAAAAATTATAGCGTTTGTTTAATCTTGGATCCTCCACTATTTTCACTCCTGATTATATACAAATCTTAGCCGTAAAAGCGTAAACAGAAACAGGCACACTTTCACATTTATAATAATATAAGTATGGATAGGTTTTTCTATAAATAATCTTTCAAGTATTAGTATCCTCGTAATTACCAGCTTTTTTTTTAACCGACTTCAAAAAAAAGGAGGAGGTTATCAATTCGGCCGGTATATATTTTTTTTTTTATGTATGTACACCGATTACTCCGAGGTTTCTGAACCGATTTACGTGATTCTTTTTTTGTTCGATGCGGGATGGTGTCGAATTGGTCCCATAAAAATTTTATTCGGATAGGCCCAGTAGTTTTTATTTTATAAGCATTTTTGTCTGTAGGTATTTGTAAATTTTGCAAGTGCAAGTTTGAAGTCGGTTGTTTTTAAAGCAGTTATCACTTGTTTATTTCTTTATTTGCATATGGATTGCAAAGCGCGTGTGTTGCTTTGGTTAATAATTTCTTGATATTTACAAATAGAAATACTATATATTTCATAGAAATTTACCGTAAGTAAAAGATAAACAGCGTTTGTAAATAATTACATAGTTAATAAAGAAATTAACAAACGTTGGTTAGTTTAATAGTTTAGTGGAGGGAATGCGGTAACTGAATGAGTTTAGTAATTTATCGAATCTACCACGAAGTAATGAAGTTATTTAACATTGTCTTGAACTTCCGCTAATAACTTTGCACATGTTTGTTATTTATAATTACTGTATCCTGGCCTATGTATACTTACCTATAGAACTATTCATTTGCTGTTCAACATATTAACCTAGACAATAAACATAATATTATATCAGCAGATGTTAGGATAGAGTTAATTAGTTTTATAATATACTAGGTTTCCGCCCGCGTCTTCGCCCGCGCAGTCAAAGAAAAACCCGCATAGTTTCCGTTCCCGTGGGATTTCCGGGATCGCGTCATTTTCCCGGGATAAAAAGTAGCCTATGTCCTTTCTCGGTTATCAAAATATCTCCATACCAAATTTCATGAAAATTGGTTCAGTAGTTTAGGCGTGATTGAGTAACAGACAGACAGACAGAGTTACTTTCGCATTTATAATATTAGTAGGTATGGATTTGTTTCAGAAATCCTCCGAGCTCTTTAGCATTAACATTAACACTTAAGTAGGTACTAATATTTTCAGACTAAATAGGCACTTTATAATTCAATATTGATATCCAATGAATCCTTCGTTTTTCTTTGACCGCCAGACAGTAAGGACTCTTCAGAAATTCACTCTCGAAATATCTAATATATATTATAAAGGCGAAAGTTTGTATGGATGTATGGATGTATGGATGTTTGTTACTCTTTCACGTAAAAACTACTGAACCGATTACAATGAAATTTAGCACACATATAGAGGGTAACTTGGATTAACACATAGGATAGTTTTTATCCCGGAAATCCCACGGGAACGGGAACTATGCGGGTTTTCCTTTCCAAACGCGGGCGAAGCCGCGGGCGGAAATCTAGTTAATAGAAATAAATCATTATCTCATTAGATATATTATGTCTTTACTTTTTCTATTTATTAATATTAAAGCATTAGAGCCAAGATGAATAAGAATGTATGTAAATTTGTACACAGAGGTCGAAATATTTGTAAAAACTAATTCGATTTTAACCTTTGTGAACAATAGCTTATAATGTGTTGTTTGCTTACATACAAACAGTACAATATCAGAGAATGTCAACAGATACCAACTCGAGTTAATACGCCAGTGAAATAAATTTTATCCAAATGTCAATATTACTTAATGTACAATATTGTGTACAATACGTGCTATTTTTACTAAAATATGTCCTAATTTTAATTATACTTGCCTAAGTTAATAATCCAAATAAGTTCCAATAGTCAATCTCATTTCTCATTTTCATTGTAACATTTATTTCGTCCAGCAGGCAATTGAATGAAAGCATCTAATAATAAAAAGTATTAACTCTCTGAAAACTCTCTTTTACACAAGGAATTCTTGAGTTTTATTTATCTTCTATGCCATTTAGCTGGTTGATGAGGCGGCGGCGCGCGATGTCTCAGCATTAGGGGAAAATTTTTCAAGCAAGTCACGTCATCGTGGAAACGAGCCTATGAAAATACAGACTAAAATAAATTAGTCCCGAGTGCTGGCAACAAAGCAATTGAATTAGTTACATTACTTAGATATCACAACATTTATAAAACACTTTGAAGAAGAGGTTTATGAATCTATTCATTAAACGTGGTTAAATATTTATGGATGGCTCATTAAAAACAATAAATTATTTTCGTAAATGCCCAAGTACTTTTATGTTCTTAAAGCCCTTATATTTCGAGAGCCCTTATATTCTAAAGAGAAACTCTGTTTCAGGTATTTCAATTAGTATAATGTTTACCATAAATCGTATTCACAGAGGTTTAAATCACCCACGCACATTTCTATTCAAAAAGAGAAAACTGTATCATGTTACATAGAAAATCAAATTCGCTTGTATTTTATCAAAAAACAATTCCGCGACATAGGATAAAATATTTGGGAAACAACCCAGCAAGCACATAACTTGTATATTAACCAAAAATATATACAGAATTATGACTTGAAGTTATATTAATTATTTAAATCGTCACTATCCAAATATAAGTACTTTATAAAGGCATTTGCTTCATCAAATAATGCTAACTGTTATATAATGGTTACCAAAAAATTGTTACAATGTCAAAAATCTTAAATAAACGTAGGATAATTCTAAATTACAGCTTCTAAAACAGCTTTCAAACTTATAGTAAGACTATTATCTTATATTGGTAATTTTAATAACGTTACGCTCTAAATAAGCATAAATAAATTATTTTATAGTGCCTTTGAACGTATGTTGGTCTTTTAAAGAATAAAAGCTTTATAATAGTCCATTATTGTGTTAATTTATTGCTAATCCTATATTAACATTGACTTTATAACAATTAATGCGTTTGCTCCGTTTTCTTTCAAATTTATTCATCTCTACAGTATATAGCTATATATTGATCGAAATAAAAGTATTGTTAGAACTATGAGTATTAATAACATCGTAATTTGAATTTGGTTAATGGATAAAAAGGCTTTGAATAAAACTAAACAACAGGCGGATTCAAATGAAAACTTAAAAAGGAGTATACTAATTTTATTAATAATAATTGTAGTAAACAAAAAAAGCTTCTTCATCGGCATCTTCATATTATGTTGGGAAACGCTTTACTTTGCAGGGCATGTTGGTTCTGAAAAGAACAAGCAAGTTGGTTTTTTAAATGGCTTAATTAAAAATCTTGGCTTATTTATTTTATACCAAGTAATTACGGTTCCCTGATAAGCTCGATAAAATCAGTCACTAATTATAACATATTTCCGAAGTGCTGTCATATGGCTGAACATAATAAGTGTCTTGTATTACACTATTATACGAGCTCTAATTTTTGTGACGAGCCATATTAAAATTAACAGCACTATTATGCTATCGTCAAATGCCTAAAGCTTTAATTTCATTTGTCGCCATTTGCTTTCCTTTTCCTATCTTACAAAAATAATACAAGTTACTAAGATCTGACTAGAAAGGGAATGAAATCATTTGTATTTTGTACCAATACCTTTATAAGGTACTTTAATTGTTAAAACTATTGCTATAATCTAAATTTTGTGGTATTTGTTTAAAAGAAGTTATATTTTATAAAAAAAATATATACTAATAAAGTATATTAGCGAGGGCGCGTGTATTCTTTCTCAATAACATGTATATTGCACCCGACAAACTGATGCGCGCAGCTAATTTCACTCAAAACATTCAGAAATACAGGCGGTACTTACCCATCATTCAATATTAATTTTCACATTTAAATATTTCAAGTCCACATAACGTTGCACGATCAAAAACAGATCAATATATTTTTAAAATCATAAGATTTTCTTTTTTACAAAGGAATTACAACAGTTAGCATTGTTATGAAATTTTAATAACAGATTGTAATTTTAAAAGCTATATAATAACTGTAATGAAGTCGCAAAAAATGCCATTTGTTTATTCATGTGCTCATAACTGACTTAATTAATGATTTAATACGATGATTATAATGCTATTAAATTGCCTTTGTATAGCTCAACGCTGTCTAAAGGGGGGGGCCCAAATTTTACTTATAAGAGTCGTATAAAAGAAATACAGCCGATATACGATTTGGTTATAATGCTTTGTACATGAACTCGTGCTATCATAAGTTTGTTATAATGGTGTTTTGTGCTTGCTGGGAATAAATACGTACTTGATGGTAACGCTCCACGAATGTTTTATTTTTATTTTTGTTGCTGTTATTCCATTAATTTCATAATTTCCAGTTAAAATTTTTTCGGCAAATATTACCTATTGCCTAGTATTTATTACATCTATCTATAAAATGCGTCGCGTGCATTTATCGCTATTTACTTTTTTGAAATATTTAGATTGTGTATGGATTTTTTTTTTGATTTCGTAGTTTTTCTACATCATCTAGCGTCATCCAATCATTGAATTGTAATAAAATCTTTATTTAAATTTTTAATTACTTTTTAGTCACCAAATCTTAGACTACAGACAAAATTTCTGTATGTTAAGCAGTGTCAAACATTATTCACGTTGGTGACGTGCGCGTCGTTGATTAAAAATGTTTGCGATATCAAGCGAAGTACCTACGAATAAAATACATATTAAAAGAAAAAAATAATGTCATAAAATATACATACACTCTACAATTCCATAGATAAATTCGCCGGTTGCGTATGGAATACTTATAGATTGTTTTGATAATGCGTCATACACAATAATATATTCTTCGTTATGATAACGTAATAATTATAATATAGTACCTACTTTATACTTATAGCCTGAAACTTTCAAGTGACTGATAGTGACAAGTGATAAATGGATGCAATATCACGCTTTTATCTTTAGGAATATTACGTTAACGGTCGGTCAACTCTATCGCGGTCTTCTACAGCAGTTGTTCGTAATGCACTTAGCGTGTGAAAGCTTTGCATATAAATCATCTTCCACGATTTGCTGCTGCAAGAATGGCTAATTTTTCTTCTGTTATAAAACTTTGATATAGCAATTTCTTCATATTAGTTTCCGCTGAAATATAAAATATAGAGTATATTTTAGTATGTCCTACTAATATTATAAATGCGAAAGTGTGTGAGGGTGTGTGTGTGTTGTGTGTTTGTTACTCTTTCACGCAAATACTACTGAACCGATTACAATGAAATTTAGCACACATATAGAGGGTAACTTAGATTAACACATAGGGTAGGTTTTATCTCGGAAATCCCACGGGAACTATGCGGCTTTTCCTTTGAAAACGCGGGTGAAGCCGCGGGTGAAAATCTAGTAAATAATACAGTATGTAGCATGGTATTAAAAAAAGTTTTCAAAATATGGAAAAATTAAATAATAGGAAATATATGGACCGTGTGGCGGTATTTATAGATAATTTGAGAAATCGTATGCCCTAGCGTCAAATAAAATGGTAATATTATAGTAATTTAGTACCTATATTGTAAAATGTAAATTATAGACTACCAGTAGGTATGCGACATTTAGCATGAGCCATGAGCGTGTTCATATGCCTTATGGAACATGTTCAAAGCTGCTGAAGTATAAAATATATTATATGGTAACATAATCAACGACATTCCTCTTGATATACCTAACACTACACTTATAAACGATTACCTAAGCGTAGCTTAAAATGTATAAAATATTAAACAGCCATTTCGTGGTTAACTATGCACCATTGCATTTTTTAAACGATAATAATATGTCCACGTCTTGGAAGAAAAATGAAATTCTTATGAAAATATTTTCTTAAGATAAATAAAATTGATCTGCCAAATCGGCACCTGAGGCATGACGCGGACGTATTTGCGTTCCTCTTATTATTTTTGCAGACGAAATGTGGATTAGTTTCTGCTCCCGCATAATACCTACGAAAGATTTTTTCTTTATAATTTCATATTACAAATATCCGAGTATATAGGCTGATAACAAAGATGAAACAGTAGGTTACACAAGATGTAGAGAAGGTGCACTTTAATTTTGTTTAAGTTATTTCTACTTCTGAAAAAATAACTCGTTTTATAAATTATACGGCGCAGAATACCACAAAGGCTGCTTTATAAATAAGCAG
This sequence comes from Colias croceus, assembly GCF_905220415.1. Taxonomy (NCBI): domain Eukaryota; kingdom Metazoa; phylum Arthropoda; class Insecta; order Lepidoptera; family Pieridae; genus Colias; species Colias croceus. The sequence continues at coordinate 3,827,005 of NC_059543.1, read as the reverse complement.
GTAAGTTGTAACAAACAGTTATATAGTCAATATGAGCATCTAGGTACAATTTCCAAGAAGAAATGATACTCACAACGGCAGTCTAATTGCTATTACACCGCTTGTACCATCAAAGGATCAAAGAATAAACTAATTTCCATCTCTTTTTGAAGAAATACCTACGTTTCTTGCCTTATTGAATCCTACTTTTATATTCTACGATAACAATGAACTCTGATTGCAGCCAATTGATTTATTACTGATCGCTTTTATAAATCAAGAGCTTTCAAATTTTCTTACTTATAAAATATTTTGCACAAATCTGGAGTTAAAAATACTCTACCTAGGTATTATATTATTAAGTATATTTAATATTCAACTTATTGTTATTAAGCTATGCTTGTGTTTAACAATTATCAAGTAAAAGAAAATATTGACGATAATTATTAGCCACACAAATGAGGCCCAGTGGAGCTATAATTATAGGCCCCAATGGACCAATATACTTCTGCAATCTTACTTGTACATCGCTTTACTTTTTATAGTATAAGGAGTAATAATTAAGGGCACTATTATGTAAGAAAATGTATTAAATTTCAGCTTAAAATATACTTTCAAAGTGAAATCGTTGGCGTGGGCAAGGTACTTACGTAGGAAGAAAATAAAATGATAAAGTCAGAACATGATTCTTCACATTTTAAGCACGTACTAGATACCTATCTACATTTCCATAAGAGAAACTTTTGTTAATAATCCTCATTAACGACCATCAACATAACATCAAGCACTTAATACTAACAAAATAGCGGAAACCAAAGTTAGCTACGACTAGACAATAGCAGCTCATTCCCTTCTAAACAGCTCGAAACAGTCACCATTAAAATGCAGACCATTTGTCATTTCATTATGAGAACGACATTGGCCTGACTGTTTAATCTACGACTTCGCAATTAAAACAAAACTGAGTACTTAGCACTGATTTGTACGAGGCTTTTCAGTGTTACGTCTAAATTACATTTACGTACCGTTGTTTTCAATAATTTAAGGTAATTCCTTTATAATTTGTTCTCTTTTAATTATATTTTTCGATACTCATCTGGAGGGCCGTCTTACTTTTTTTATTAAAAATTCTTGTTCATTGTTGTTGACGTAGTTCTAAGTTACGATTAATTTTGATGCTTTGCGATTTGCATTGACGTTCTAGTAATTTTCTTTTAGCATTTTTCTATTATTTACCAACCTAATACAATTTATTATATGCTTACATGGTTGTTGAGTCTCAACATTTTTTTCAATTAGTAAAATAATTAGTTTCACAATAATTTTTGCCCCCTTCATATCTGTCTTCAGTTCAGTCTGCCCAAACATTATATGTATTTATACGACGAGAGACTTTTTTAATTAATGCAAAAGTGATTTTTTTTCGTTTGTCTTTCTTTCACGGCAGGTACAGATAGTTAGGAGACTACGGAGTGCGAATTGTATGCACTATCTACTATTTACTGCGATAAAACATTTATATCCAATAGGAAAGTCCATAATTATTCATAAAACCACTTTGAATTTGTATAGCTATAGACCCACATATAGACCTATACAACTATAAAATATTTATCATGCAGTAGCAGCTAAAAATAGTAAAATACCTACCCTCAATTTTTGATAGCTTAATTAGACTTTTTTAGGGCTTTTACTCCTGTATCAAGAATGTGACCTAATAATATAATATTATGAGATTCGAAGAAATACCTATATCCTACCTACTACGATACTCCTGCATGAGTAGAAATTTCTTACCCATTTGCTTTTTGCGTTTCTCTCTCTCGTTTAACTACCTCTTCGGGTATATTTTCGTGATTTTTGAGCTTTTGTGAGCAGCTTTTTGATGGTTTTATTTACAGATTGATATGTGATTTAAAAAGAACAGTTTTTTTAATACATAATTTATTTACATAAAGCGGGAAAGCTAGTAACAAATAAAAATCTTTCCGAATACTTAATTCTTACATTAATACTTTTCTTAGTCTGTTCCATACATAATGCATCTATATATATTCATGTCAATGTCAACTGTCAATACTCGTGACATTTCAGTTTTCAACCATCAGTCATCAATTTATTCTGTAAACATAACAGTTTTGTGATACAATTGTTTTTTCAAGTTATCCAGCTAAACAAAATACTATATGAGCTTGTAAAAATGTCGGCAGATAATTCGCCGATCAAACTAAAGAAATCGCAGAATGAAATCCAGACTGTAGATACTTTTGAAAACCAAGTACCTACCTAAATCTTTTTGATTGTCAGTTCAAGACCGCCTACTTTTAATTATATTAAAAATGTTTTATGTTTTTAGGATACATTAATTAAGCATGTTGATATATCAATAGTCGAATCAGAGAAACGGGCTAACGGAACACTGCATGTACGAGATCATTATACTGTGTACTTAATTGATGTAAAGTAAGACCTCATTTCATTACGTCTTATCCTCGTAACAAAGCTATCATCTTGATAAGCATCTCTTTAATTATCGCTAACAACTACATTCACTTTACCAGGAAAATATAGAAGGTTTTATGGTCATGCTTATGATTAATAACTAGTTTTCTAACTTAACAATATAAAATAAATAAGAATAGTTTCTTATTTATTTATGCATTAGTTTGTATGAATATTATGTATGTTAGAAAAATCATTTACTTATTATTAAACATCACAATATGTCTAATTTGTTTTCAGAGTAACAGACCCAGAATATAAACTAGTGCAATCCAAAATAAGTATGATATGGCGCCGATACACAGAGTTTGAACAGATTCATGACTATTTACAAGTTACATATCCACATGTAGTTATTCCGCCATTGCCTGAAAAAAGAGTGAGTAGATTTTTACTATTATTTAATAATAGTGTAGTAATCCTATAAGATAATTTTCAATATTTATTAAACATACATTAGAATTAAATAAAACTACTAAGAAAGGCAAATTAAAACTCAGTTTTAGTTATAAACTAGTTTAATAAGGATTAACATTACTTATACATACAGAATACATATTATTTGAAGAGTTCAATCTATACTAATATTATAAAGCTGAAGAGTTTGTTTGTTTTTTCACGCTCTAATCTCAAGAACTACTGGTCTGATTTGAAAAATTCTTTTGGTGTTAGATAGCCCATTCATAGAGGAAGGCTATATTATATCATCACGCTAAGACCAACAGGAGCGGAGCCACGAGGATGAAGCCAGCTAGTACAATATAAAGAGAACTTGTGCTACCTTATTCAGTCATATTCTCTATTTTGTTGACTAAAACAAGACATGACACAGAAGAATGCTAACACATTTCAGATTCTATATGCATGGAGGAAATGTGACACAACAGACCCTGAATTCATAGAGCGTCGTCGAGCTGGTCTCGAAAACTTCCTGCTGCGGGTTGCCTCACACCCTCGGCTATGTTTTGATGATCAGTTCATCAATTTCCTGCAACAGGAGCATGGATGGAGAGAAACTATTACTGACAGTGGTATGTATGTAGTTAAAGTACTTACTTGTTATTGTGTAAATAATAAATATACTTAGATGCTAGCAATGGCAATGGTGTCAATATTTCAAATGGATAAGAGTTATGATTTGAAATTCATTTTTTCTAAAATAAAATCATTGTACAAAATACCATCAGGCCAATTTAAGTGTCCTAAAAATCACTAAAACTAAACTCAAAACACTATTTTCAAATTCTTTGTATTTTTCTATACTTATTTACATTTCTCAATTATTCTTCCACAGGATATATTCTGCAAGCTGAAAACAAAATAAAGTCATTGTCAGTATCGATAAGACTCAAAAAACCAGATCCAGAAATTGATAGCGTTAAAAACTATGGGAAACAACTAGAGGCTAATTTAGGAAATTTTCTTTATACTAGGTATTGTATTTAATTTTATTAGCAAATATTTTTCATTAATATTTTTACAAATTCTCTCAAAAAATAATATTTTTATGTGCATTAAATGAATATTTGATAGTATACAAGTTGATATTGTAAATAAATGATAATTAATTCTTGTAGAAAATAATGCAATTGTGTTTTTCAGATCTAAAATAATAGAAAAGAATTATGCTCTATGCAAACTTCATGCTAACTACGGCAAGCTATTCAGTGAATGGAGTGTCATAGAGAAAGAAATGGGTGATGGCCTACAAAAAGCAGGACATTATTTTGGTAAGTTGCAAGATGACTCCTATTCTAATAAATTTAATGAGATATTTACAATATGTTTAGCAATAAATAAGGTTAATTATCTGAGCCCTGCGTTTTTACCCGCATTGCTCCGCTCCTATTGGTCTTAGTGTGATGATAAATAGCCTTAAAGCCTTCCTCGATAAATCTCACACCGAAAGAATTTTTCCAATTTCAGTAGTGATAAGGTCAGGTAGAGAGTATAGAGTAGGTCCTGAGATAAGCACGTTCAAACAAACTCTTCAGCTTTACAATATTAGTATAGATAAGTAATTCGAATTTAATTTATCAACTAGATTATCAAAATATTACTTAAATAAGAAACTTGATCCTTTGTTTGCTACCTGGCACCTGCTTCACATCAAATCAATAACCATGAACTACATCAAATTAACAACTAAGAACTACAAAAAAGTGACAAAAACGAAACATCTGTCTATAACTTACAAATATATAATAATATAAAAAAATGATGACATATGTTACAGATTCCATAGCAGATTCAATAGAGTCAATAGCTGAAGATGAAGAGCAGCTGGCAGATCAGCTTAAGGAGTATTTGTTCTTTGCAGCGGCCTTGCAGCAATTGTGTGCGAACCATGAAGCATTACAACGCAATCTTGAGAATGCCAATGATGCTTTGAACAATCGGTAAGTTTTGATTTTATTTTTTGTGTGTTTAAATGTATTATAATAATACAAGATTATTTTATACTAGCTTTCTACCCGCAGCTTCGCCCGCGCAGTCAAAGAAAAACCCGCATAGTTCCCGTTCCCGTGGGATTGCCGGGATAAAACCTATCCTATTTCCCGGGATAAAAAGTAGCCTATGTCCTTTCTCGGTTATCAAAATATCTCTATACCAAATTTCATGCAAATTGCTTCAGTAGTTAAGGCGTGAATCGTGATTGAGTAACAGACAGACAGATAGAGTTACTTTCGCATTTATAATATTAGTATGGATGTAATAAAAATACCGAAAATACCTTTTACTTTGAATGCTGTTTTTCAAAGTGTTTAACATTATGTTATTATGATCATGTGTGTGAGCAAAATGTAATATCAAATATTAATTTTTAATTTAAATATACACAAATATGATGACAATAAAAGATGCAGAGAACATGAAATAAAATCCAACACAACAAGGGTGCTAAATGCAGTCCCGTCGCGCATTTATTGACATGGCTTGTAAAAATCTTCAAAAAAAAACATATCGCGCATTTTATTGGCACGTTCTACTTCCTTAAGTATACACAAAATAAATTCAACCTTATTAACATGAATTAAAGTCGAATTTACATAACATCAATACTTCGCTCCAGATAGACTTTAGTCAGGATATTTTGTCACTATTTGTGTTTCTAGTTATAATTTAAGGTTCTAAGTTTATAGCAATACTAGGTTTCCGCCCGCGGCTTCACCTGCGCAGTCAAAGAAAAACCCGATTAGTTCCCGTTCCCGTGGGATTTCCGGGATTGCGTCATTTTCCCTCGATAAAAAGTAGCCTTTCTCGGGTATCAAAATATCTCCATACCAAATTTCATGAAAATTGGTTCAGCAGTTTAGGCGTGATTGAGGAAAAGACAGACAGACAGAGTTACTTTCGCATTTATAATATTAGTATGGATATTTCTATATCCACAGGATAGCGGAACGCACACGTGCGGCGGCCGGCAAGTCCGGGATAATGTCGCGGCTGTTCGGTACCACGGAGCCCGACATCGTGCGCGACCAGAGCACGCGTGCGCTCGACGCCAAGATCGCGGCCGACAGGCTCGCAATAGAGCGCGCACGGGTGGAACTAGAGTTAGTATCCGCACTTGTATACTGTACAGCAGCCTTTCCCAACCTTATTTTTTTTTTGTGTGGTGTCTCTCAATGTTAGCCAGAAGGGCTTCTACATTTTAACGCGGACGCGGGGGCGAACTGAAGGTTCACCCTGGTAGCGACATGCACAAGGGCGTCCCCCCTTGACGGGGATCTCGAACCTCGGCTTGGGCTGTCGCTTGAGTGGAGGAGGCCAGAAGGGCCCTAATTTCCCAACCTGGGGCCCGCGGACTCGTGGGAGTCCGCGAGCATATCCCAAGTAGTCCGCGGAAAAATAAAGAAAATTACGAAAGCCTTAGTGACCAGTCTTGAGACTTTGTATTTTTCAGTTATAAGATCAGTCATTCTGTCAAGTGATGGGTGGCTAAGCTATTTCATACAAAAACAATTCAATCAATTTTTAAAATAATATATGTGAGTATTGCGAATAAGTTTTTTTAGGTGTCCGCATTTGGAAAAGGTTGGGAAAGGGTAATGGGCCCTCTTCGTAGCGTTGCCGCAATAAATGATCGTCGATGTTTGCCGCCATTACGGCGATTATGAATAAACATCTACCATGGCCCGGCCGATCATAGACATTTAGGCTCTACGCTATCGTAATAATCTCTACTCGCCCAACTCTGCCGATTGTGAAGAGGGCCCATTAGATTGCCTAAATCATCGGCAATCTGCTGGGCCCTCATTATCAAATAAGATCTAATTCTCATAAATATCTCTTAGTACCTACATTCAATTATCTTATAAAAATTAGTTTAATATGATTTCGTTTTCAGGGAGTTCTCAAAGAAAGCAGCTGTTGAAATTGAATATTTCCAGAAACAAAAGGATAAAGACCTTCATGAATCACTTGTCAGTTTTATCGCTTTGCAAGTGAAAGCAGCTAAAAAGGTATTTTATTCTAAATAATAATAAAATAACACGCATAAAGATTTACTTATTATGTATAATATCATTAATTGAAAAAAATATTTTTTTCTTTTTAGAACCTTCAAGCCTGGACACAAATCAAGGAATGCCTTCAAAACATGCCTTAAAAGAAAAGCAGTCACCAAAAAATCCTAACAAATGTTTAATATATTTTATATTGTATAAAGAAATTAAATTTTTATATTTCACTTTTTACGTAGTTGCTCCGTCATTTTAAAAGGGGGTGGTTATTGGTCAGTATCATACAATTTTTATGATATACTTTTATCTGAATATTTTAAATTATAGCAAGTCATTTATTATTATATCACAAGGCATAGATAATCTCTTCTTAAAATCATGTTTTTTCGACCGATTTCGATAGATAAAAATCGTCATATTATATATGTCGTGGTCATATCGTAGATTTGATCATTTCATGATATGAGTGGCCATTTCACGAAATGGTCGCATATCGTGAAATGGCCAACATAGTTTGATCAGATCGTTAAATCGTCAACGTTTCACGATTTGGTCATCCACATTTGGCCAGATCGTATAAAATATAAAGAGTCCATAAAATATTAAAAAATTTCAGAATAACTATATTCTAAAAACTTGTTTAATGTCATTTAAGTTAATGCCGCGGCAGCGGCCGGCGAGTGCCAGAAGCAGATCGCTTTTTAAAAAACAATTATAATAATATAGTAGTAGTTTCTTAAATTATTTTATTTAAGTCGCATTTTTTCTTAAATACATATAAGATATCCACATTTTCCATAGTACTTGTACCTCTTCGTCGTAAATTCTTTGCTATGACTTTCTTCATAATATTGTTATTAAACGAATTATGAAGTTTTTAACTGCGAATAATTTAATTTTCGCCAGCGGCCGCCATCTTATCACATAAACACAGAGCTTGCAGCGCCTCTACCAACGATTAATGTAACTATTTTACGATATGATCAAATAATTTTGATCATTTCATGAAAAAACCGTGCGTTAATTGGCCATATCGTGAAACGATTTCTTATCATTGATTTGCCCAAACCACATCATGATGTGGCCAAACTAAATTGGCCATTTCACGATATGCGACCATTTCGTGAAATGGCCACTCATATCATGAAATGATCAAATCTACGATATGACCACGACATATACATCATATTAAAAGGGCACATAGCATATTATACGTATGTTGGAAATCAAAATGGCTGAATTTTAGTTGGAACGTAGTAAGAATGTAATGTGTTTCCACTGAACTGCCTAATTTATGTAGTTAAAAACAATTAACTGAAAAACTGAAAATGAGGGCACATTGAACAAACAACGTGCAAACATCAAGGCACTTTTCGTACGAATGCGCCACGTTTCAAGGTGAGGCTCTAATATGTGTGTCTCTGACTGAAATTTGAGTCCCGTCTCTCCCACATATACTGAACATTAGAGTCCCTACTTATTGGGTGGAGCCATTAATTAAGAGAATAAGAAGAAGAAGAATGTCACTGGTTTCTGTGTTCGAATAAGAAAATCAGACTAACCATCGAAAGTACCATATTTAAAAAAAATGGGCCCAATAAATAATCTTAAAATGACGTCACACAATATTAATAATCAATTATATTAATATCATTTTTAAAACTCATATACACGTTTAAACTTATAGCATGACCAATAGCTATTCTCAAAGATACAGTAGAAAGTCACAATATTACGCTTGTGTGTTCTATTAAAAACTATTATTAGGGTTTACATTTTGTAGATATATTTTAAAACACTAAAATCATGATAATATATCAAAAAGATTTATTGCAGATACATTAATAGTAAAAGACTTAGTTATATATTATGTTTCCCAAAATAACACAAGTATGTATTCCAGAAACATCTTACATAAATACATTTATTTATTTGCTTTGTAAAAATGTTAATCCGTAAATTTATACGATAGCAATGTATAAATATTTCAGAATTTTTGTCGATTCTCACCTGGAGGCGTTTATTTTTATAAATAGTTTGATTTATATCTACATTTTCTACTTAAATCTTTACTGAAATCGTGAATAAGCTAAATCTAAACCAAACCAATATTTAAACTTGTTAAAGATTTATTATTATAATTATGGCTTATTTAACCGTAAAATTTTAATTAATTTTATAGGTAGTTTCTATTATTATCTCTATAATAATTTAAAGCCCAAACAATTAAAAATAATTACCATTAAGTATATAAGATACAATAAACCTCATATCAAAGAGTTGCTTAGGGCAAGTTTCATATAAAATAATTTTATACATAATAGATGTACCCGTTAAATTGAGCCATGTACATTATATATTTGCTGAATATATTTTACCTATCTTTTTTATTTTATTCTCTCTTAATATTATGTACTAATATTAAATAACTTCGCCTCATTAACATAGTCTATATTATTTAACATATAATTTTATTTTAAAGCAGGATCTATCCTATTTATTAAACAACAGTACGGAGTACCTTACCTTCAATTGTGAAGAAGCCGTCATATGATTTATATTTTAAACAACTTTGCAGGCTAAAAATTACACTAAAATCATTAAATTATTGTTCCATTGATATAGAGTGGGTGTATAAATACCCTTATGTGTTCATACTAGCTATTAGTTACTATTAAAATAGTTTAAAATATAGGACCCCATATTATATTCATTATTTTTCGTTAATCTTTAAATAATCATCTAGTAATGAGTAATATTACTTATTTTGTGTATTTAAATACATTGTCTGTGATTAAAAGACCAAGAAAATTATTCTTAAACGCATTCTTATTAGCCATAGAATTTATCTAAATATAACCATAATATGTTACCAAAACGGTCATTGATGGGAGACCTCAAAAACTGTTGTGTTTATTTATTCCTTTCCATTTCTAACGCTGTTCAATGTCCTATACTAGAACGAGAAGGAATTATTTGCTACTGTTGCCTCTTCGATGGCAAAAAAGTGCATTGTTTCCATTGCTTCCTATAGTCCAATACCTAATTATGAATATTATTGCTGATTTATCGAAATTAATAAAGAGCCTTTTCAAACATTGCAGGAATAGAAATGCACTTTTTAAACAACACATAAATTGTCTAAAATCTGTTTCAGAAATAATATATATAATTATGTAGTTTAAAAAGAGTCGCAACAATGATTAAATTAACTATGTAAGTACATGCATAGATAATATCACTGATGTAGCTTATCTTGATTCTTATAGGATTTATAATTTGTATGATGTACCTATAGGTTTACAGCTCTCAGCTCAGCTTTTACACTTCATAGTCCATTAACGATTTAAAGCAACTAACAAGAAAGGTGTCTTTTAAATCAGTTAATAAAAACTTCTTATATTTGTGAAACAGAATATCATTTTCACTTGAAATTAAATTCGTCGATGGACTTGAAGCAAATAATTTTAAAATTCCTTGGAATAAGTTATTAATTTATTTATTTTTGTTATAATAATAATTAATGTTTCGTTGTATATATTGGCGATGTAGATTCAATAAATACTCTTTATATTGAATGTGTTTTTTTTTAACTTCATCATCATGTAAAAATCCTTTTTCCTCTGTCCCTTTACAGTATTTGTTACATGAAAATTGTTTAACGTTTCACGTATGTATTCGTCACTTTGCAGTTATCAGTAACACACTATTTTTCAAAATTGAATTGAAAAAGTAGAGACAGTCAATTAAGTGCTTTTTATTTTAAAAATCTTAAACTCAAAAATAATAGGTACCATTTCAAACTCGGCACTTCGTCGCAGACAATAAAAGCATTTATATCGATTTCAAATGTTGGAAACCTTTCATGGGTTATTGTAAATTTTTAGTGACAAAACGAATTATGTCGAAATTAGAAATAGGAAATTTGAGACCAATATAAGTTTCACCATGATATGCGACTCTATCATTGGGAAACTTTTGATGTCATTTTATTTACTTTTATTCAGCCAAGTTTAGAATAGACTCATATCATTTCACATTTTATTTCATTATGAACAATACCAACTTTAAGTCACTCGAAAGCCTCTAGCTATAAAAATTATCATGATAATACACTTCTATAAACTCGTTTGTAATTCACCAACTGTAGTGTTGCTAACTATACGCATATAGAACGAACTTTTCAAATAAAATATGAAACATTTCGTGTTATGTTGACCTCCCCTGAGTCATCAATAATTTCTAATGACATTGAATTGATGGGAAATGGGTCATCGTTTACCACTGTTCCATACACCTCTAACACGAATACGTGTGCAGTAATTAAATTACATTTTATTTTATAAGCTAAAATAGATAAAATGAAGCATCAAGAAGTAGGTGTGGATTATTGGGCGATGCTCAAAACTATGTTTGCGTATGGAGCTCTGACAGGTCTTTGTTGGATAATGTTAAGGCTTTTCCACGCCGTGTTCACGCTGCCGAGGCGACTGCGGTCACAACAGAATGATATCCAGAACTCTTTGAAAGAGCTTCAGGTATGGTTAATAATAAATATTCATCTAAGTAGCTGAATTTCTTCTGATTCTTCGTCTATCGTTAATATTTGGAGAATGACGAATTAAAAATACAATGGTTTTGTTTTGTTTAACGGTTTTCGTTAAAATTAAATCCTACCAAGAAGTGACGTGTATCTCTTGATCTCACAATGTAGGTATCTGATATAATAATTAAGATAATTTATTTACTAACCCAAAAAGCTCCTTTGCCGACGAGATAACAAATAAAAAAACGAATTTCATAAAAATGCTGTCCTTCTCTTCTAGGTATAATAGAGTTGTTTATTTTTAATCTTTTCTTTTCTTAGTCTTCAGAATATACCATCTATCGGTGTTATAATCCTAGCCTTAGAATACATATAATATATAAACTGAGGTTATTGTATTTATTATGTACCTATTCTAAGGTCGTAACAAATAGCAAGTTATAATAAGATAAAACTTAGGTAGGTATTTAAATTTGTTACACAAGGCATATGAAGTTATTTGAAATCATACTACAGTTATATGTAAACTAGGTAGGTACCTACTTAGTACTACATGTTTTATTTTTAGTATGTTTCATTCAATCTCTACAAACACCAATAATTCACCCCGGATTATTTATTCTATTCTTATAACGTACCTTACGTACTTTTGCTCAATATGCCGAATGTAAGAGTAAGTAATGTGAGTTACTAAAAAACGTTATGTATCTTACTATTAATAGTCTTTGATGTACACTAGGCCACTAGAGTGTAAGGAGGTACACAGTAAATTCCTATCACATTTTGAAGGAATGTTTTGCAAATGTCAAAACGTCTGCATTGCAGTTCAAATATATTATCGTGTCTACAATGTTATCACTTATCAGTATCTTATCATTAATTTCTAGAACCCTCTGTACGTATTTTTGTTAATTATTTATGATAATTATTTGTAACGTGTTACTCTCATGAACTCCGGGAGACAATATCTGTCCAATTCCTACTTCCCTCCCTAGATACAGCTTTCAGAGCTTACGTACATTCGCAAATATCAAAAGAAAGTAACGGTTCCTTGTCAAGAAAATCCTTTTGAAGTATATTAAGCTAAGTAGAGCAATTTATTAAAAATAACAACATTTCATTCAAGTAGGTATTCAATAGATACGCTAATCGCCTGTGTATACAACCAACATATTATATAGCTGATAGTTAAATATAAGTAGATGACAATAAATGCATTGTAATTTGCAATACCATAAGAATAACTCTACAATAACATCATGTATTACAGTAAATATGATTTAGTATTTTATTGCTATAGTTACTAGATCAGATTTAATATATTAATAAATTTACCTTGAATAAATATACGACAATATTTTGTTATGCCTAAATTGCCTTTTGTAAAATCACCTTATTCACTATTATTTCAGAAACGGTTTCCAGACCTCAATATTACAGAGGAAGACTTGCGAAATGCTGAGAAAGAACTCGACGAACTAATTAAAGAAGACAATGATAAGAAAGAAGCAATAAAAGAAAAGGAAGCTCTAGTCGAAACAGAAGAAAATAAAAAAGATATCTAATGTCAACAGACTATTTGAAGTTTGTAATTAGTTTTTTGCACTATAAAGATTAATATTGTACAACGTACCTATTGTAAACGTAATAAGACTTTCTTTGCATTATGAAATAAAGTTATAACTAAAGTAAATATACTGATAAATCGTAATGATAAATTGTAAACAATAAATAGCTTCCTCGTGTCTGAAACGAGATAATGTAGAGCTGCAACATAAAGAGCTCAGTAGAAAACTGAGTATAAAAGAATTACAATAAACAAATGATATGAAATACGTTTTTATCAAATAATTCATTGACGACCTTGCCTTGTGGTCGATATTATGACCTATATAATATATTATCAGTAATTTGTATAGAATGGTTTTTTAAAATATACAACATTATTTAGGTAATAATTTATTGCAGTAGATGACATGACATCATTGTGGCATAAAATATACCTACAATTGAACTGCCTCATATCATCGTTAGGGACGTAAGGAAATAATACATTTACATGCACAAACTAGACCAAATTCGATAACGAACGGTACATAATTATAGCTTCCACTTAGAATGTGATATCAAAACTAATAAGGTCATCATACTTTGCTCTTTGTTCCAATAAAAGTTCCCGTGGCGAAGTTTTGACTACAGAAATAGAGATGGCGTTGTGAACACTAGAAGCTCGCGAAACCGGCCCGCGGCAAGCACCGGGAGCTTTCACCCCGAGCTTTAACTTTATTGATCGGCCCATTCACAAGACTACAAACGTAAATAATTTTATAAGCCGTTTTCGGCGTTTTATTTATCCGTAAACGTGCTGCAATGAACGTGCCGTTGCAACGTCGTGTCGATAGTTTATAGATAGCCGCTATCTCTGTATAAACAACGCAAAACAATAGCAATCAGTTGTTGAAACGTATCGTTATGTGTCAGGCGTGTCGTGCTCAATTAAACGTAATGTGCGATATCTGGTAATTATCCATGAGAGAAGTTAGCGCTGTTTTGTTGTCGGGAACGAGTTAAGCTGCGAAGATGACCAGGTCGAGCTACAGACCGCTGGTGCCGCGCTCCTCCAACAACTCCCTAGAGAACCGGGATATGGGGTGAGTTTAGATCGATTTCAAGTCTCTATGGAATAAATTATAATAAAATCATACAATTCTTTCTGTGAATATTTTGCTGCTAATGCGTAATTTGAAACGCCACGTATATATTTCAAATATTCGTAACTTTGTATGTTACCTAATAGAAGTGCATATTGTGATATAATTTAAACACAAGTGTCTTTAAATAGAATATTGTACCAAGTTAATAATGACGAAACCTATTATTTTTTTACGTGACACAAAAACATTAATGCAATAGTAATATTCATATACAATACTTATTTTACTATTCCATATATCGAGTTATCGTTTTGGACCGTGAGAAATTCTGTAACCATTTTCTTCGCTGATACCACTGATAAAAATTTTCGCTATCGCATATTATTTGTGAGAAAAGTGTACTTTGGAATCCAAAGTCCAAGTACGTATTGGTATTGTAACTAGGAGCAAATATACTGACGAAAATGTTAATACTATGGGATATCAAAATTAACTTACGTCCTTAATCCTTATGTTATAATTATATACAGATATATACAAAGGCGCGATGAAATAAAATATTTACTGCAATTAGAACAAACCTGTTGACAACACTCAATGTAACAAACATGTATGATATAGGTACATGTAATGTAATACTACATAGAATGACATTTTTATAAATATTTTATGACGCACTTACAACGTAATATTTAATACAAAGTTAATGAGTAGAAACAGGATTATATCTTCTAAGACTTTGTCAATGCTCTTTTACTCACGTAATATATTAGCCTATAATAGGTTTAATTAAGTAAGTACATGTACTTGGGAATATTTTCATCCCCTAAGAAGGTATATACTTAGGCATTTTCATACCTACTATTATAATATACATATCAAATATTTAAGAATTATTATCATCGTTGTTAACTAGAAAAAAACATATTATTTTAACATCCTAATAGGTACATAATCGTTTCCAACCGAAATTGACGAGAAACAATTAACTCTTGATGATACAAAATACCAATTTAATTAACGATAGCTACTATTAATAACTTGTAGAGTTTGTAATTTAATAAACAGTAAATATAAATTAATGTTAAATCTTATTCTAATCGCAATTTATTAGTGCCAAGGTAAATATAGAGCGAATAAATGGTATCAGAAGCCTTATCGTATCAGCAAATACAATTCGATCAACACTTGGCTATGTACTTTACGTATGTATTGAATAGGTATATATAGAATCACGTGTATTGGTAACATCAGAAGGTTGCTAAGGTAACCTTGATTAATTATAATTACACATTTACTACCGTGTACTTTTACATATTATTATGTATGAAACAGTGACATAACATATTATGTAGGTGAGTTAGGAAAACGCAAGCTTGTTTTGTACGGTAACAGTTTCATATAAATTCAAGTTATAAAATATAAATTTATAAAGAACTAGTGGTCCGCCCCAACTTCGCCCGTGGTAAATATTTCGCAATAAAAGGTAGCCTATATATCCTTTTTCGGGTATCAAAATATCTCCATACCAAATTTCATGCAAATTGGTTCAGTAGTTTAGGCGTGATTGAGTAACAGACAGACAGACAGAGTTACTTTCGCATTTATAATATTAGTATAGATAGAAAAAATTCCATCACGAGGCGGGACTCGAACCCTCATCCTTTCGCGCCATTCCGGGGCGGATGCCTGACCAACTCAGCCACTCATGACCCATAAATTTATATTTATATTTATAAAGCATTTGAATGCCATAAAACCAAAAATATAAATTTCAATAAATTCAAGTTGGCAAAATTATAGAGAAAATTTTATTTATTTATTTATTTGATTTATTTCAGATAATTGCATCCATATAATTGTTAGTATCTTTTTACCTTAAAAAAAAGAGCATCAACGCAAAAAATTTAACACACACTCTACATAGAGCATGGTATGGTACCTATTGAGCAGAATATTTTGGAAATTTGAAACGTGCAGGTAATATTAGTGTTAATTTATTATAAAGACTATGATAAAACGAAGATAAATATACATTTGTAAGAAATCAAATGTAGCTTATGAGTAATTGCAAGAATCATGAAAACGTCTTCAAGTTTTCAGAACCGTTACAAATTTTATAAATATGTATGAAAAACATCAAACACAAGCAATCAAAAGTGTGTACTTGAGTTAAAAGTTTTTCTTTCAAGTATAAATTACCGTAAAACCAAATAATTTTCCATCATCTTTAAATAAATAATGGCGATTATTAAATAAATTGTTTGATACCGATAAAGCAGCTACGATTTATAGCAGCAGCTTCTGGAACTCTGCCAAAAGGTAGTATGTTTTCGTTTAAGCTCAGGTCATGGCTACTACAGCTTCTACAATCGATATGCACTATCTACCTTACGATTTTATTTATTCTTTAGTAGACCGTACATGTAAGGAATAATTTTAAACTTTTTTTACAATTGAGGATTAAGTATAGGAGTGGAGCTAAGATACTACGAAGGTGAATTTCAACTCTCATCGACGTTGAGTAATTGAAAAAACTCAATCGAAAACAATGATCGAAAATCCTGTTCCTTTATGTAGGTAGTATTATTTCCATTCTAAATGGTTTGTTACCAAGATGTCCATCTTATCTAAATTCATTCAGACATGAGACTAGTATACATAATCATTAGTGATTCAGTATCTAATTACGTACTTTGAGAGATATTTATTATAAGCCTCTTGTCTTTCAGCCACGTGATCGTAAATCGTAGCTTACAAATAAAGTACCTAACCTAAACCCACGTAACAATTAGACTAAAATACTCTGTTAGTTCTCTTATTAGATTTAAATGCCATCGTGCGTCCATTGCATTTACCATTATATAAGTTAAATTGAATTACACATTTGCTGCCTTCCTGTTAGACAAGTACCTAAAGGAGAAAGTTACACGGAACTAAGAGTATTGCATCGAGTCTAAGATCCAATCACTTCTGGACTTAGTATCTGTCTCTTGATGGTGATATATAGTTGTTTACATAAGCTCTATTAGTGTAGGAGTGATGTCGAAAGTATAACATGGTCTGGATTTGTTGCGTAGGTATACAAAGTTCTATGATCTGTCTACAAACGGCCTTTTTCATAGTAGGTCGACATCTTATGAATAAACAAAGTAATTCAGCACTGGTATCATTTATGCATTTGTTCCATAATTCATTGTTTACAATCGAGGAAAGTTTTGCGGACTCATAAGACTTTTTCCACCCTCTGTATAAAATTACTTCTCTGAATCTATTTTATTTATTCTGAAAGAATCTATTTTAACTACAGAGATTCGTATAACTTTATATGAGCTAACAAAACTCGTATTAGTCCAAGATCCCAGAGCGATAAGACATAACTTATTTTCTAAAAGATGAAACTTTAAGTTCTCAGTAGTGTCTCATGTACTTTGTATACCTGCGTGTTTGTGAAGTTTGCCCAGTGACACCTGGGCAGGTACCAGGTGAGAAAGGTGACTAAAAATAAGAGTTACTTTACTTAAATTTAGATGGCTGATTTTTAGATATATTTTATAGAATATCATTCTCAAATGGTATCGCAGGTATCAGACACTTTTCATGGACCAAAACTTTTGTCAGACGCTTTAAAGCTCCACCAAAAATATAATATAAACTTTACTTATTTTTTAATGTCTGATTTTTTAATATGTTATCAACATAATTATTACAAAATTATATTTAATCAGTCAGACAAATTGGAATGACCAAAAATCCACTAAACACAAAAAATATTCAGCCGTGAGTACGAACGCGAGAGCACTATGCGCATGCGTGTCAGAGCGAAGAAAGTAAATATTCCAAAAAGTACTTACTGCTTTCGATAAAATATTTCTGCATCTCTTTTCAAATAAAATGAATTTCAACATTAAGGTAATAATTACTTAATAATTATTAAAATTAAAATAATTTATTGCATATATTCGGTAAATTAATTTTTAGCATAGAACCTCCACCTTTTTGTTTTAGGATGAAAAAGAAAATAGTGTGACAGGCTTAGTGCTTGACAAAGTGGTAAAGTCACGTATCGATAAAAATACAATAATTATAATATCTTTTTCTTCCCTAATATTAACGCAATTATGCACATAAATTTAAACAAGATTTTGTAAGGTTTCCATTTTTTTAGATTTTTGTGCTCTTCTAGATTGCTTAAAAAATAGATGCGATCTTTAAACAGACTGGACTCCTAGTAGGCTAATAGTGACTATTTGTAGCTATCATTTTGGGAGAAAATATGTCAACATAATTTAAAACTCATGCTGCCATATCTATAGAAATTTAAAAATCGTATCTTTTTAACTTGTAGATACGGTATGTACTATGTACAAATATATTTATTGAAAGGGCTACAAACTGAAACAATCGATATTTATTTAATGTGAATTGACATCACTTTAAACTTTTTTCTATACTACGTATCTTTGTTATTCAAAATCTGGGAATGTGTCACCCGCTACTATCGATCCCCCTCAATACCCTTAGGATACTCGTAAACACGCTTGCTTGTGCGCGTGAGCCATTTCGGACGTTTTGTATGAAGTTTCCTTACTGTATGTATATTGTGTTTCTATGGACGTCTCACTCGCTCTGAAACGCATGCATAATGCTCTCGCGTTCGTACTCACGGCCGAATAATTTTTGTGTTTAGTGGATTTTTGGTCATTCCAATTTGTCTGACTGATTAAATATAATTTTGTAATAGTTATATTGATAACATATTAAAAAATCAGACATTAAAAAATAAGTAAAGTTCATTTATTTTTGGTGGAGCTTTAAAGCGTCTGACAAAAGTTTTGGTCCATGAAATGTGTCTGATACTTGCGATACCATTTGAGAATGATATTCTATAAAATATATCTAAAAATCAGCCATCTAAATTTAAGTAAAGTAACTCTTATTTTTAGTCACCTTTCTCACCTGGTACCTGCCCAGGTGTCACTGGGCAAACTTCACAAACACGCAGGTATACAAAGTACATGAGACACTACTGAGAACTTAAAGTTTCATCTTTTAGAAAATAAGTTATGTCTCATCGCTCTGGGATCTTACTCTATATAAGATCGAGGAGATTGTTTGTTTGAAAATATGTTTCCTTAGTGAGAATTATTTTCACAAACTGTAAATCTTATTAATTGATTAAGGGAGAAAGATAATCTCGATAACCTAAGGTTGTCATTTATCCAAACTTATCCGGATAAATTCATATTAACAGGATTTGTGTTTGAAGAAACATGGGCGATCGCTGTCAATTACCTAGAAATGTTGTATCTGCGTTTGCAAGCTATCAACTAATTAAAGGAAATACATATTTGTTTTTAACCGACTTCAAAAAAAGGAGGAGGTTATAATATCATATTATGCAATAATAATGCAGCATCATTTTTTATTAAAGGTAAGTATCTAAGAAAGAATACAAGACATTAATTTGAAAAAATAAATAAATGAGCTCTAAGTATTTTGCTCTATAAAATTTTGTTTTGAGATGAAGAACATTATATATTACATAAAATTATACTTACTAAGGCAAAGTTTTACCATGTTTTACTGAATAAAGTGTGAACTCAAAATGTACATAACTGAACAAATACCTTTGTTGGATGGCAGACTAAGACAATTCTATATGTACTGGAAATAGCTCTTAGGGCCTGGTTGTTATGAGCAATGTTAAAAGATAACGGAGGCAAACTGTAAAACGCACTAATTGTAGAGTGTGGTAGCACGCAACAAACGCGTGTCTTCAAAAGAGTATATTATGTAAATAGGTACTATGTAAATTAAAATAGCTGAATGTGTGTATGAACGACAAAGTACGAACAAACCATAATAAAGATAAAGCAAGATAATATTCTTTATGCGTAAACAAATATTCCATGATTCTAAAACAAGAATTGCCTTTGTGTTTATTACTATTTATTAGGTTAGTTAATTATAGGAATAATGTCAGTTATATTAGTACCTGTCGTTCACATACAGAGGACCATATATATATACAAGTTTCAAGGCAATACTACCTAGTTTGTAAATTATCATTATTATAAAATGCATAGGTTAACATTAAACTAAAAATTAAAATACTCCAATAATTAATTCAATTTAGTTTTTAAATAAAATGTTTTTTAGGGAATATACTTTTCTCCTGACCTCCAGGCTCCTGCCTGACATGGACGAAAAAACCTGTGGAAAAAACAATTTGTCTGTCTGCCAGTCTGATAATGCCGAATAATCTACAAAATACTGTACTGATTTCAACGGGAAATATAAATGTTTTAAGACAAATTGTTCTTTGTTTTATATTGAACTATTATAATTATCGAAACTAAATTGTTATTAATAAGTATAATTAGACTTTGATCTACTTCAATCTACAAAAATTGGCTCGATTTTAGGTTTATAATTATGAAACTATGACGTATGTAGTATAAATTATAATGATTATATACAATTTCGTGCCAAAATACACCAATGTTTATTATGCATTACTAGAACGCATTTATAAACATAAACTTAATTTGGTTCGTGTCCAATTTGTCACTTAGGGAGCAATTGAATATCAGTAGATATTAGTAATGAAAAGTGCTCACCGATACCTATATTCATACAACAACAACAAGTATGTAATCAATTTAAAGTAAATTCCAATTAAGGGTAAATTTGTTCAATCTCCTAATTTGTATCCGGCTTATGCTATAAAAATACATTAAAAGTTTGTCTTGATCCATTGTTATCCTAATTGTTTCTCATTACGCAAAAACTTTTCCGTGAATTTTCTGTAACTATATTATAATATATACTACTATAATGTAATAGGTATATTATACCTATTACATTATAGTCCAGATAAGGATACACTATTGATCCTTTTACTACGATAAAAAAACCGCTACTTGAAGCTAATTATTAATGAATAATTTATTATTTGCAACAATTTAAGCGGTCATAAGCCTCGCTAGTCACATGTGTAGTACATAAATGGTACACTGATAAGATAACGTCTCGCAGAATTCTCGTGTATAAACAAGTCATATTATTTTATGTGTAATCTTTCATTGTAAATAAACTGTCTTAAATTTAATCCATACAAAAAAAGAAGCATCTCAATTCTTAGGTAGGTAACATAGTCCATCCTTTGTGAAAGGAGCTTTTAAAATAAAGGAGTAAAAGCAGTAAAAAAAACTTCATTATTAAATCTTTAGTTCATTTATTCAAAGACGTTTTAACTTTAAACTTTCAAGTTTGAAACGAATATTTATTCCAACTCATTTTTATAGGTCACTGCATTTGTTTACGAAGTTCACAGAATGAAAACTTTAAAAACGTTTCAAGACCAAATTATATTATGAAAAAAATGTTTACACAATTCTCACCTAATTCTATATTTTGCTCTAGCAAGAAAAATACAAGGGCAGCGGAAAATTATCAAGACTATAAAAGTTTTTGAATTTAGTCCAGAAAAAATAGTAGTGTCTATTATATCATAATTTGATTAGTTTATTTTTTGCAACTAAGTAACCGTCCCATATATTTTAGTATACCATTATCATATTAAGTATAACAATAAAATGTTAAATGAATCACTTTATTTTGATAGTGCTACAATAATGTGATTATCTTTATTAAAGTATTTGCTGTAACTATTAACGCAACAAAAAGAATGTCAAAAAGATGCAGGTGGTACTTAGACATGAATTTAAATAACGTAATCTGGATGTGATTATATTATATTTAAGTATTTTTACAATTATAGTACGCAGAATATCTCCTTTTTTGTTTTCAGCAAGTCGATCAGACTTTTGTCCTGCATGTACCTAATTTTAACATTCTATTATGTAGGATCGCCAAGATATCGAAATTCGACCTTCTGTTAACTTACACCTGCGTTCCACTAAACGTATCATGATGATACATTCATTCAAGGAATTTGCATTGTAAGTAATACGAAAACAAAAATGTACTATCGTGATTATAGCGGCACGTGGAAGGAATACTCTACAATACGTATGAGAAACCTGCCTGCATTATTAAATCATAGATATCAACTGTTAACTTAAATGTCATGCGGGTAATGATAGTGTAAGGCTTAGATATAAGGCCATGGTAATCATGGGACAATGCAATTTTATAAAAGGACCTAATAACGTAAAGTAACTAAGGTAGTATAAGCTAAGCTGTAATTTTCGGATAGTATTTTCTGTTTTAATGTATGAGAAAATACGCCTCACATATTTTAAGTTATTTTCCTTTTCATGTTTAACAACTATAGACTTTCAGCAAGCTACGACGTTGCTACAGCGTACATTCTTTTCCAGAGGTCGTTTTATTCATCCGACGTTTTCCGAGATACTTCATTGTGTCGATTTGACTCAAAAGGTATTCGATATTGTGAGCAAACACCTTAAGTAGGTACAGTATAGAGAAGTCAAGGCTGCGAGATATTGACATTTGATACAGATTAGCTTTCGCTATCGTTTGACTCTGTTTATTATTAAAATTGTTAGAGACAAAAGAAGAATATATTTTGTAAGACCCTTGTAAGAATCTTTTGTAGATTTAGTATTAGGTTATCCTATCAACCTACTTGTATAAGAAGTTAGAGCCAATCTACTTAGGCTCTAACTTCTTATACAAGAAAGTTTACGTAGAAAGTTTGACATTACGAAGCTTACATTCTTGGATAATAATGTATGTTGGTGTCTGGTGACTCAAGTTTATATAGTACCTACATGTAAAACGACTGAAACATTTGACTCATTTCAACGACTGATACTAAAACTCAAGCTAAATATCATGGTAATAGGTCTTACTTTAAATAATAAAACACTTTGATGACTCCTTATAAATTCTATTGAAAAACCATAAACATGAATAATATTTAGATAGTATTCAGAAATATAAGATAAGTCATTCAATGTATTAACCTGGATAACGAAATCAGTGATTTTTCCGCGAAAGCTGACTTCAGTTTACGTGACATCAGTCCAGTTTGGCTCCGGACCAAAAGTGTAATTCTAAAAGATACAAGAGTTTCCTGTAATGTAAATAAACCATATTACGCGTTATTGAACCAATTTATTTATTCGTGTTTGTCCCGTTATTTATATGTAAAGAAAATACAACGAATACGTTTCCGGATTATTTTTAATTTTAAATAGAACAAAAACAAAACAAACTTAAATTTTAAAATCATCATTAGCTGAAATTATTTTTGGATAGTATGTATGTATCAGCTATTTTGTATCTGAAAAACTTAGTTACTTGTCATATATTTTACGCAATACTAGAAGGTATATAGTAGGTATCTCAGGTAGGGTAGTATCAAGTATGTAATTAATAATATGATACGCACTAGCCTCTAAATCTGTAATTTTTTCAACATTAATTTATTCAACCTGTAAATGTTTACAGGGAAGACGTTATAGTGTAAACGACTTCTCAAACAATTTTATGGCTATTGGCTTTGTTTTGATTACCAAAGTGATGCATTAGCACACGAGTTTATCAAACGTAAACATCATTTTTTCTTCGATAACGATGATAAGATTGCAAGAAAAAGAACGGCTTTTGTTTTATTTTATCTGATAAATTGATGTTAGAAACAAATATTGGTAGATTATTATAAAGTGTAGAATCACAGACTAATAATAATTCTACTTGTATATTATACTACGTATACAAGTTGAATTTAGATACCACCTACCTATGTGTTAAATGCTCTGTGTTCACGAAACTAAGCTATTATAAAGGATCATTATAGGTAACAGAAAATTATCAGTTATATTTTTCGAGTAGGTGTGTCAGGATTATAATCTTGATAACGATCACAAGATGAAATCATCCCAGACTTTACTTTTGTTGTCTTTGGCTTTTATTGCCTTATTTTACGCAATAATACTCGTATGCGGTATATTATAATCTAGTATAAAATACCTAAGCGTGTACCTATTACATACTTAAAGTGTTTATGTTGGTTGACTGTTAATTATAATTTATAGGTAACGCAGTCACAACATACATTATAAGGTACATAGGTAGCTATAAAATAACGCTAACCATTGATTTATTAAAATATTTTAAATGAAGTATTTTTCGCCTACCTAAAGTCACTGCTAGAGCTTGTTACATTTTTAAAGGAACTTGGCATAAACTTTCGGGGAAGATGGGCATGATGTTGTAATTTTATGGTATGTTATGTTGGAAGGAACAAAAGACCGTATTCAACCAATCCCTACACCGCCTCGTTACGTCACGCATACGTAATCCCGGTTGATATTAATAGCAGCTGCTCACATGGCACTAACGCGGAGGTCATTCAACTTACCCATCTCAAATCAAAGTGCTAAATATTTAGTATAATATTCATGCTGCTATGACGCGACGGGACTCAGCTACAGGAATGCAAATTGGGCAGTCATGTCCAAGGTGCGAAACGCGAATAAAATATTTAGTTGTGTGACGCGGACTTAGTAAACATAAGTACGGTACATGACAATTGAGAAAAAAAAGTTTTTCCAACGTTGAATTTATTTCAAAAAGATATATAATGTAGCAACATATACAATTAATATAGTATTAAAAACTTTTTTCCTTTAGTAGTAAGTATAGGTATACCCAGTTGTTCCAACATTTTCAATTATTTTACTACGTGACGTTAGAATTCACTTTGAAGAATTTCCTTACCTACTTGTGAGTTAGTAATAAAAATATAATAGTGGAATTACTATTAGCATATAGGTATATAATTACCGAAACACGAAAATTTTCGTGACATTCTTATCATTACCAGTCTGGCAAGCTATCCTTACACGCGTGTAATTCTAATTTAAATTTGCCAGAATAGTTATCGTGACAACATTCTTGATGTTAAGTCAATGTACCTAACTATTTAGTAATACAATCGTGTAGAAAATCTACGTCACCTATTATTTAAGGAAAATGGTTAACAAAATACGCAAGTGTTCGATAACCACCTAGGTAGATTTATCATAATAACGCTATGATTCTAAAGTAAACATTTGAGATTTTATAAACAAACATTTCACAACTGAAACTAATTTTTTTCCGTGTTGATACTGCATCCTGCAATAAATAAAAGCTAGCATGTATAAATATAAACTATAGGACTCTATTTACACTTTTATTACAGAGCACAATTATTTCTGGAGATGCGTTGCGCAAAGATATTGCGTCTCAGATTTAAAAGTGGGGCATTTACTATATCTACATAATATATCCACTGCCTGTATATTATTATCTTATATTATTAAAAACGGTAAAGTTTCGCAGTTCGTAAGGTTAATGTAAACTAGGTACATCCTTAACAAGTAACGTCTAACCTTTATTTTTTATCCCGGGTCAATCCTGGAAAAAACGGGGGCTAGCAGCGAGACAAACATAAAGTGATATTTGATTTGACTCCAGGATTCCTTCTTCTTTGCTTAATACCTGACACCACTGTTAAACAGCTCCGGGCCTGTGAAAGTTTCAAGAAAATCGTTAAAGAAATTACAGAGATTACATGAAAAAAACGGGCAGATTCAAAATTTTGTTAAAATTAAAAACGATCCAATTTTTAAATACTTTAAACATAATGGTATTTTGAATGTATGTAATGTATTTTGAGTGTGACTTTTCCCCGAATTTACCAAAATTGAAAATATATTTTTGGTTCTATTATAATCATGAATTGTTTCAAAGCATTAAAAATTGCTTATCGCAGATAATATTGCATTTATCGCAGATAACTATGTACATAGTTATATGAATTTGGATGTGTTGTAAAGTGTCGTCTTCCGTATTTCTTACTTGCCTATTATATTATTATATTATTTGTATTAGTTTAAACATTACGCGATAAACATAAACATTATTTTCATGTAATTATATACTAAATTAGGTTCAATTAGAAATTACTTAGAAAATGAACATGATTGATACAAAGTTTTCCTTTACTAAATTACATACAATCATATGAAAATGGTCTATAGCAGTGCGAACTGCCTTGACCGCTTATCAGTGGGTACTACTAATCTATAAAAAATAATTTGATAACATTTAATCCATTAATTAACTCAGCTTGTTAATTATGAAAATTATTATATGCAATTTGATTTAATTACTGCTGTAAAAATCAATGTTTGATATGGTATTTTAAGATAAAACATACTACATATACTGTCTATTAGGTAATTATTAAGAACTAGCTTCCGCCCGCGACTCCGTCCGCGCGGATGTCGGTCTTCGCGTGGATGGTTTATTTCTCCATTTTGAGTAACTCTGACAATATATATCTGAGTATCTGAGTATATCTATTGGACCCTAATACGGCTAGGCCTATAATAATACGCAACGTGTGTTCGCGGTTCTACAGAACAACTGCAACGTCTATGGATAAAACTGAAAAATTAAGATTTTTTTTTCTACGTATTTTTCCAGGATAAAAAGTATCCTATTTTACGCCCAGGATAATAAGGTATAATTATACCAAGTTTCATCAAAATCGAACCGTTAGTTTTCACGTGATGCCTTCACATACAGACAGACAGACAGACAGACAAAAATTTTTTTAATCGCATATTTGGGTTTGGTATCGATCCAGTAACACCCCCTGGTATTCTTTTTTTCAATATTTTCAATGTACAGAATTGACCCTTCTACAGATTTATTATATGTATAGATAAGTGTGCAATTAAAAATCAAAATTGATTAAACTCTTATGGATTAAATAGTTAACTACTCATAGCTATAACAAAAACCAAAATATACCTATATTCTGGTTTATTATCGAAAATCGATTAACCGATAACAAAAACAACCGTTACATGTTACTATTTAGTCACTTAATTTGTTGGTAGGCGTGTTATTAGTAACACAGTGATTCACGTGTCCTCAACCAAAAATTCCTAATATTCGACACCATTCATACTGATTCAGTTATCTATATTTAAACAACACCCACAGTCCGAAACATATAATTTCCTACTTTTAACTGGGAAGTGTTGGCAGAAGAGATGAAATTACAATTTAGTTACTTGCTTTAACAACTATTAAATGAGATACCTAAATGTAAAATTTTATTTGTTTGTATGCTTTAATTTATTAAAAACTTTTTATACACTTTTAAAACAATCATTTTACAAGTCAAACACCTTAAATATTAGTGTTTATTATACCATATTTTATTGTAGAGCCTATGAATTGAACTCTACCTAACCACAGATAATATTATAATAAGTACTGTTTACTGTATAATATACTAACTATACTCAGTAATCTGTGAAGGTACCTTCACTCACTGTACGTTATATTTTCACAATTTTTCCTTAATAATTTAATTATGTTTACAGTTTGTATTATGTGATGAATAATACAACTTGAGATGTGCGTAAATGCACACAAACATAATTTACAATTATTTATTTTGGCGTAACAACGGTTTGTACAAAAGGTCGTAGTAGGTAAATCGTTTTGTTTATTTTTGTATGGCTACCCGCTTAGTGGAAACAACAATCAATTAGATATTATAGACGCTTCTTTCGAAAGCCAAGCGGATGTTTAAAATATGCTCTCTTTCTAGAGTTACGTGTTTATAAATTAATGGTACTCACAGCTCCTTTGAAATCTGTTTTTAATGTCTGAGACATGTAAGTAAATATAGTAATAACGAGGGCAAACGTATTCCAGTAAATAAATGAATACATTTTTAGAAATTATCAATTATTTAGATTCACATTATCATATCAGAAAGTATTTAGCTTAAAATAGAAGCATATACCTATTATATACCTATTTATATCTAATAATCAATACATAATTATGGTGCAATTATATGTGTAATTATTGAATATCAATTGGTTTGATTATCGTAATATAAAAGAACTTCTTTAATGTTTTTTTACAAGTAGTATATGGTTATATACTTAACGTTGACAGTTCATAGCTTTATGGGATTAGTCACTAACTAATCCCATAAAAGACACCGTCAAAAGCGTCTGATGGGTTTACAGATAGCCTCTTTTATACGACTCTGAAACGCTATTGAAGGTGAAGAGCCTTTAAGCTTCAAGATACTTTGTACTTTGAGCCGTATTTGCAGATTTTTAACCAACCGTTACAAGATGATTTATTAATCCTTTCTTTGCTTTCTAGATTATCGATTTCATATTTTAAAAGTCATTTATAAATACATGTAGGTACATAAATTATATACAAATAAATAGGTTTTTTTTAATATAGTTGATAGGTAAATTTTCGTAAAGTATTGTGTCATAATACTGACGACGCGGTTGGCGCAGTGGTAAAGTAACTGCCTATAACTGAGCCGACGGTCCCGGGTTCGATCCCCGGTCAGGGCAAATATTTGTGTGATGAACTCAATTATTTGTTCTTGGGTCTGGGTGTTATTATCTATATATGTTTTTGTTAAATATTATATTTATCGTCGCCTAGTACCCACAACACAAGCCTTAATTGAGCTTACTGTGGGACTAGGTCGATTTGTGTAATAATGTCCTATAATATTTATTTATTTATTTTATAATAGTAACTAGCTATGTCCGGCGGTTTTGGTTGATGGTTTATAGATGTGGTTTATAGTTAGGATTAGTTTGGATGGATACATATTACATAGCCCTCCTCGATTAAATGGAATCTAGCAGTGAAATAATTTTACAAATCGGACCTGGGGTTCCTGGGAATAGCGCGTACAAGCAAACTAACTCTTCTGCTTTATAATATTAGTTTATATAATGTTATATATATGTAACTGACATAGGTAATGTAATATGATCCTTTATACCACACAATACCTACACAGTAACATTTACATGAATGAGCAAGAAGCATCATCACGTTCATAAAAACTTTTATATTTACTATGTCAAGTACCTAGGTAAAGCAATATTTGTTTCTGATACAATTATCTATTATAAATGCGAAAGTAACTCTATCTGTCTGTCTGTACCAATTTGCATGAAATTTGGTATAGACTATAGAGATATTTTGATACCCGAGAAAGGATATAGGCTACTTTTTATCCCGGGACATAGGATAGGTTATATCCCGATTGCCGGAAATCCCATGGGAAGGGGAACTATGCGGGTTTTTCTTTGACTGCGCGGGCGAAGTCGCGGGCGGAAAGCTAGTCTCTTATAAAAGAGAGAAAAGTGTTTTCTATTCACACGATATAATATTAATATTATACAAATCTCTCGAACTTGTTTAGTTCTTGTGTGGTTCTTGTATTACAACTTTCCTTTTTAATGTAAGTTCACAGATTATTATCACATTGGTAATATTACTAAGTTTATATTGTCATAATAAGAATAAAAACAAACATTTAGTACACTACGCTTACATACGTTAGCAATATAATTATTACATAATAAATGGTTATTTATGACGAAAGAGTGATAAAACCCTCATTTAACCGAACAACTTCATAAAGTATTATAATTGTTGTTGTTATGTGTTGTTTTATTTTACTCTACATATTATATTTATATAACTTCGATGTTTGGGAATTAAGTAAATAAACACGCAAAAGTAGACAGAAAAGCCGACAAGCTACTTTATTAAATCTTTTCATAGAACAGCAAATATTACTTCTCAGAATTAGAGTGATCTCACTTTGTAATAAGGAATCTAATGAGATTTTTTATCTATAACCTAACCTACCTGTACCTGTATAATATTGTAATAATGCTCATATTTCGAAACATATATAATAAAAACAAACAAAAAATCATATTGTTGTTTCTTGTTAACAACTTTAAATAAATCTTCGATCTTCTTTTTGGGGTCGATGACCTCTTTGGTAAAAAGCTTGCTTACACTTTATATTCAAGGTATAAGTTACAACGTTTTTTGTATGAGTTAATTATATTTCTCGTACATTTTTATTTTGTTTTCATCAACTTAAACAATATGAGGAAAGTAGTGAATTTTATAACGGTCGGTGGCCCATTTCCCTGGTAAAGAGATTTCCGTAATCAAGTCGATTTCTCCGTGTCACACGTGTCCTACGCAATCTGTTTACTTTAATAAACATGAACCACGTGGGAGATACACTTTGGCACTTGGCACGTTCTTATAAAAAAGAATACCTATTACAATAAATTATTACTAAATTATAATTAATATTAACATAATTGTCTATGTGGAAACAAAGGGCTAGATTTGTGAAGTTTTTCCTACCGGCAATTTGACTGACACATTTGACGAATATGCAAAAAAATGAAAATAGCAATTCCAACAAGAAAACTGCTGAATAATTGAAATGAATACAATCCGGAAGACCAAGGTGCTTTGTTTATTTAATCGCCTCACGAAATGCGACACTGACCGCATTATGTAGGTACACTCGCGGTCTGCAGCATCCACGTCTACTTTCTATCTTCTGCACCTAGCTGCTGGCTACAAGAATACTATCCTGCGTGCAACTAAAAATAGCTTTTATAGTCCAGATATAGAAGCTAAAATCGATTGTATAGTATTTAGGGCGCGCTAACATCGAATGCTGTCGTATTTTGAGATGGGTGTACTCGGCAGTCGCGCGTTGCGCAGCGCCGCAAGTGAGCGTGTCGCTGCTTTGTGTTTTTTTTTATTATACATCAAATTTATAGTGTTGTGAATTAATATGACCGGTGAAAATAAAAGCGCGTTTGTGCATCGTTGCTAAGTGCGATGCACTTGCGTGCTCTCCCGTCGCTGGATCAGTCTGCCGGCATGAAGGGACAACCGGTTTGGTAAGACCACCACTTGTGCATACTGATTAGAAAGCCTCTCCAAGTTTAGCTCAATCTTAACATTTAAATGTTTTATACGCTCGCTCATGTAGAACACACTTGAAGCTTTGAGAGTCATAAGAGCTTTCATCTACATTAAATACAAAATGTGATTCATAATATTATGCGTTTAGATAATAAATTTTTTTTTGGAGTAAAAAACTATTTATAATAGTATGATGAAATTGGGGTATCTTATTTTAGCAGCCATATAAAAGAGATGTAGAGTTGAGCAATAAAGTTCGATTATTTATAAAGGCTCAGGCTTATAAAGGCTATATTATATATATATTTTAGAGTACACTCATAATAAGGATTGTATTGTATTGAACTAGTATTAAATCATATTATGTACTTACTTAATAATAAAACGTATAAAATATTCACATTGAAAATAATTCAGTTTGTATCTATCTCTACCATCACGTACTCTTGCGAAAATTATGTGCGTGTCAATTTTAGAGAAAATGTTGGATTTTAAAATGAAGTATACCGTTCGTTTTCACATTTTACGTAACCAAACAATACTTAACATTGCGTTAGATAAAGCCGAAGCCAATTTGTTTATATCGGACTTTGTTTGTTATTCACGCTCTACGTGCTTCGCCTGTTCCTTTACTACCTCCTAATTATTACTTCCTCACTCAAAATTAGTTAATATGTAGTTAGTAAGTAATTTAAAATTATATTCTTTAGGAAGTTATTATTTATTGTAGAGAATTAAACAGACACTACATTTTGTCTAATTAATTTCTTATAGTAAACCCAAACACAATAATGTTGGCATACAAATAAAAATAATCCGGCCCTGTAGGCCTGCCCATGTTAGGCCCCTAATACAATGAAATAATTTGATAAGTGATTTTGGCACCCCTCGTCTTGTACACGTCACAAAAGCTCGTGTCTTTTATCTAAGAATTTTCCTCGACTATCGTATTTCTCTAAAGGGTAAACAAGGCTATTTGCCCCACGCCAATATCAGGACCGACAGACGCCAGCCGATATAGTTTAAGTAAACTATCTCGATGTGTGTGTTGACAGGCACCGTAACTTGATTAGTTTGCCCGTCTTACAAGCCTTTTATCGAAGTTCAATATTCATATTTATGCTACATTTTGTATCCATCTTTTTAGACAATATTTAGAAACTATGTGAATCTGTATAGCAATATAAGCAAAATCGTGAAAATGTTTATATTTTGCTAAATCTTTAAATTTTCTACAAGAAATAAAGACTAATTAATATTCGCTACACCATCCCTGATGTACCACAGTGCCCTAGTTTTGTTGAGAAATAAGGACCATCTTATTCTTAAAAGATTTGCTCATAAATTGTTTAATTATTCATTTCATGCGTTTCAAGGTCTTCAGGACAATAGAACCACTCTAAATAATAGCCAATTCACACCCTCCTCATAGTTAAAAGAATGAGGATAGAAAAAGGAAGCACACAATTGGATAATACGACCATTCCGCTATAAATAGAATATAGAGCAAATTATACGATACACAACTGAGATTACCGTTCTATTTGTTTTCTTACTATAAGAACTTTTTAGATTAAAATAGTGCAATATTGGTAACTATAATTTGGTTCATTGATAAGAATGCTCAATACTTAGATAAGATATGAATAAACTGAATGTATAAAGTAAATCGAGTAATTAATATTTTTCACACCGTTTCTTTATAAACATTTTTTAAAAGCATATTATTTATTAAAGATGTGAATAGTAAATACATGAATGCTCTATTAACATATATTTTAAAATCATTTAGTTTAGTATATAAGCAAAAAACAACTAAGTTCCTCTAATTAAAAGCACAAGCGACGCGACGTGTAGGCGACGCAACCTAATTCGCGTGTGATTGAAAGTTGATAACAAAATTGTGTAAGCTAAAATAAAAAATCTATAGACTTTAGAGTCATATCAATTTATGTGTACCAATGATATACATTAATAAATTGTAAGTCTATTATTCACGTATACATTAACCCGGCAAAAAATAAATAGTGGGTCATAGGCAATTATTACATTTCCTTAGCGTGTTTTATGCTTATTACCTATGTTACAACTTTAAAAGTATGTCGACAGGATTAGATTATTCGGGCTGTAAGTTCTATAATATACTTCCTTTGTACTTCGCCTCTATACCCATAAAAATGTTTCTGACAATAAAATTATTGCTGTCTTTAAAATTTTTATTCGTTAAAGATTGTACTTAAATGATCCATTATTTTGGTAATAAACCCACAAACTGAAGATTCATTAATTCCCGTAACCTCATATGTCATATCTACAAATTAATAACAACACTAACCTATATTATATTACATGTAACTATTAGTCACATATATTTCAAACAATAAGATTAACGTCTACTCTATTTTCCTATTCATAATTCATCAATAACGCTATTAATTTGTAAAACTTCATTTCACATACAAGTCTTGCGGCAATTTTAAACTTTAACATTTCAGGAAGTGTCTCTCATTTAAAAGTAATAACCACTGTATGAGATTATTATCATTAAACTACACATTGTTGTCATGGTTCAGATGCTGATTAAAATTACTCCATACGGTTAATTTACTCCAACTGAATACAGTTGCGTTGTTACTGCAGTTATGAAACTAAACAACTGAGAAATGACAATATAGACGAGAGTTAGTATTTCATATTATAGCCTGTTATGATAAAGAATGGAGATTTCTTATGAAATGTATAAAGTTATTTTTTTAGGTAATACTTGTAGAGCCGGAGGGAAGATGTTTGTTTTAGAGGAGACATTTAATTTCTCATTGAAAACCAAGTAAAATCGAAAACGGACCTATCAAGTGTAGATTGTACAGACTACAGCCTCAAGACAAGCAAAAGAAATGAAAACACATTCTGAATAGAACTATAAGTGAGAAGTGTTTGCTGAAGCAACGATCTCTTGTCAAGTCATTTATTATTTCAGCGGGGTTGCTTGTCTGCCAACTTTAAGAAAAAGCCTTAGAGCAAAAAAACTTAAAAATACAAAATATTATGTCAACGTTTCCACCTTTATTCCACATTTACAAAACTCTAATGTTTTAACTTTTAATAAAGTATTTACAAAATTTAATACATATTCTTTCGCGTAATTGTTAATTTCTTCTTTGAGAATAATTAATAACAAAAAAATATACTCTCGTTAAATTCAAAGAATTTAACACCTACATTTATATAACAGAAGCGATGAAACTATATGTAAGAACAATAGCTTGATCTCATTCTCATGCAGAATTTATGTTTGGAAAGTGATAATACTAAAATTACCTAATTACAATAAAAATAAGGAACAATTATTCATGTAATTTAAATAACAGCAGGTACGTGATTAATCATGTTTTATGAACGTTATTGGGATGTTGCTCGTAATACACGATCATGAAACACCATTTTAAAATCAGGTGAACTCTACATAATTATTAGGTACCTTAACGTAAAATTTCGGATTAGTATAGCATAGAGTTATAAAGAGCATATCTAAAGGTCATAAATCTAGTTCACCATTCGCCTTTCATCTCATTGAAATGTAGGTCAATGAAAAGAAAATATAAAGTTCAATATTTCTTAGAAATAACCTAATTGATCCATTTCCAATACCTAATTTAGTCGATAATTTGAGCGTCATCGATAATAATAATTAGCAGCTTCCTGTTAGCTGTAAACAGTTTGTAATAACAAATCAAAACATTGATTCATATAGTCTCGTTTAAGCCATTATTGGGTTAATATTTGCAAGTGCTTTAAGACTGAAAACCGAGATAGCGAACATAACCGTAAACACGCGTGCTGAAAAGGAGGATTCTAGGCCAGGAGAATCTATGACACATTTATACCGTTCTTATATTTCTTTACAGTTTTTTCAACAATTCAAAATTAGTCTACTTAGAGTATTAAACCAACCGGAGTGGCCATTGGCAGGCGTTGGTTTTTAATTGGGTAATGCTCTAAGTTAGTCTACAATCTACATCGCCAAATTGTACATTTATTATAAGTAATATCGTTTCTGTAAATTTTGTTTTTGTGTGCAATAAAGTGTTTTCTATCTATCTATCTATCTACATCTTCGTCGATGTCCGATTTGTTTTTCTATGTCAAATTATACAACGAGCTCCTATATCGTGACTATAATTAGAATCATGTATCGACAAAATTGTTAACAAGTAATTATGTCGTTGAAATAGAATTAATGACCTCACTTTGTCGACTTGTTTTGATACACCAACTATGAAGTTTGTATGGTTCATTTACACTATAATAGGGACACTTAATTTATTACGAAGGTATATGTATAAAAATTGGATACAATCGAATTAAATTAATTAATATGCGTGTCATTCAGTGATTAGGGTGCGATCATATACATATATTAATGCGCAATGATGTATATCGGGGCTCTTAGACATACAAATGAATTACACTTTTATAGACCGACTACGAATTAATCGATTAGGTACCATTTGCATTGGGTCAACGAACCGACATTTTGTACGAAAATCCTGTTTATTTTTTGTTGTATCGCCAGACATATTTAGGCAATGATACACTGAAAAGAGGTTTTTGTTGTATGCCAACAGGTCTTTTATAAGAATATAAATAAAATAAATTCGTAATACTTAAATAAGCTGCTTCTATAATCATTACACAAAATAATGAGGTACAAATACTTACTTACATAAGTTGTCTCGAAGCAATAAACAGAAATGATTGTTTTAGAAATCGTTTAGAAATTTTACTCTATCACGCGATATATATGTATTTAGAAACATTTAGACAATAGAGAAAGAGGCATGTTAAAATTGTGTTCCACGTGTACATTATGTCGCTCGCAGTATTAAAAACAGAGTACTTTAAATTATTGCAAATTATGAATTCATATTTGGCTTTATAAACAAATCGTACAGACTTTCGAAAAAAAATATAAAAACACGAACTTTCAAGCACTTTAACTCAAAACATAAATTCACAAAAGAATCGCAGACGTCATTAAAATTTTATACCGAGGAACGAGCCTTGCAACACCCAGGATAATTTTCATGTGCATTCACCAACAATAATTAATTGGTATATACGGCAATGTGAAAAGTGAATTAAGTTTGCTGTATGCAGCTTTTCATTTTCAATGCGGTACTTAAACGGGGCCGTGAATGTTTTTAGATTTATTTTTGCAATAATATGCAAATAGCTCATACTAAGGTTATAAAGTTTGAACGATTTGCCATAGTTGTTTAAATTGATAAACATCAAAATTTCACCATGTATGTAGGGTACATAAATAGTTAAAATTTTAATAAGACCTCTTAGGTCTTGCAATTAATTATAAAATATTAAAAGTTGTAGGATGCATGGTAATTAATCTAGGTAAAGTAAATTACGTCCTTTGATGTGTTTCCGTTATACCTACTTGAAATATTTAAAACAGTACAAAATACACAATCTGCTTTTAAAGATGCGCAACCTGCAATGTTTATGCTATATTTAAAATGCATACATCATCTCATCTATTAATCAGCTTCCACAAATATTTGCACAATGATGATATAAACGTCACGTTCGTAATAAATATTTATGATCCTATCAAGTTTAAATTTATGTATCCCATGTGATTCTCTAAATTAAATGGATTCAAACCAATAAGTTTCCTAAAATAATTTAAATAAGCCAAACACAAACCTAGTTTTATAATAGGTTTTATACAACTGTTCAACGCACAATAACATCATATTACAACTATGTATTACAACTATTCTACTCAAAAATTCGGAGAATATTCGACAGTAAAAGGCGTACGAGTTACAACAATATGTTCAATTGTCTTTTCTTTACAGTTTTTACTAAAACGTTTGACCTTAAATGTTTGTTACCTATTATGTGTAAATTCTGACGAATCACTCGTGGTTGGTATTTTATGCTTTCTAAACAACAATCCGCAAATGTCTGCAACTAGTAATTAGCCGCTAAATTATTATAATATGTTCGTGCTTAGTTTATGGTGAAGGAAACATCTCTGACTGCCACGGTCCCGACCTTCGGCTTGGGTCACGGCTTTCACGCAAAACTACTTATTCCGATATAATTCCGCTTAAGATCGCTCCTTTAGCACGCTAATGTTTAACAATTCATCGCATTATTACGTCAAGTCACGACAACATTTATAAATCATTTATTTAAAACGCACGACATTAATAGCGACGTCATAAAAGACAAAATTGTCGAAATTCTCTCATGGCGAGGCTTAATAGTTAATAATAGCTCGTCGAAAATATTCCAATCGTCACGCCACGTGCCTGATGTATTTATAGTCAATCGGCTGTATAGTCTTGCATTTTTAATAAGATCAAGAAACCCTATATACAACGTAAGTATGTAACATGGTTAATTACATAAAAGTCTCAGTTATGCTAATGGATAGAGCGCATATGCCACGAAGGTAACATAACGTAGGTTTGTTTTAATTGAAGCTTTTCTACTGGGTAATTCATACAATATACACGCGACACTTTACATAAATAAGAAATGTATATAATACCTTACCTATATATTTTCGTACGATATACATATAGGTACTACTTAATAAGTTATGAAATCTCAGTCGCTCTTACAATTTTATTGAATGTATGATGTATAATGATCGTATCGAAACATAAAATAACTCAGAAATTTATTTGCCAAAATGCAAACAATTATCATCTACATCGAGAAAAAAAACATGAAAATAACGTATCCAGTTGGGAATCATTTCCATTATGCCGTAAACGATGCGGATACAAAAACGTACCGTGGTCTACCTATACCAACTGAGACTCGTTCTTTTAAAAATTACCTAATAGAACTCAAGTTAGTATTTCCCTCAGGACTCTACCTAACAGACTATTGAGTGGTACTCGAATAAGGCTTTCAGCAAATACAGCATTGTAAGCTTAAAAGCTAAAGCGAACTTCAGATTGAATGAAATACCAATATTATGAAATAGAAGCTGGATGAACATTTTGTTTTCGATTTATTGTTAAAATAATTCTAATAACATTACCTACCTAAGTTGTTTAAATAATTACATTTGTGCAAAAACTAAATATCCGATCTAAGACGGAAATTATCACAATATTTCTACATGTATATTTTATTTCATGAAAACTTGAAAGAAAATTTTCGCGAAATAAAAATACGTTTTTACATCAAGTCCATCACGAGTAGTACAAAGTCTGAGAATAACCTACGCCTGACTAAAAATATCATGAAGAGGGAAGTATATTCACATGCCATCTTTAGAAAAATGAATACACAAAGAGCCACCCAAGAGACCTACTAAAAGTTTGCATTAACTGGGACGAATGAAAAATAATTTCTTAGGTCAGACTGAATCATTGAAATACACCTAACGGGTATAGAGTATGAAAATATATTCTGCTTTGTAATATTAATTTATTTTATTTTAAAAAGCCATTATATTGTCAGAACTGCGAAGATCTTAGATCAACACTTGTATTGCATCACTCTTAGGTCACTCATATAATAATACTAATAAAATAATAATAAAGGTCGAAACCCCAAGTACGCGCGAAGCAACTAATTCAAATACCATTTTAAAAATTATCCAAATCTTTTTAATCGCATATCCACCTTAAATCCGCATTAATACGATTACCGAAAACATATAAATACGGACAATTAACATAAGACATCAGACATGTTATGTGATATGTTCGACCGAGACCTAACAATTGTATGGCTTTAATGAGCTTCTAAACTAGGTTCTTACTTATGAATTTTATCAAATATTAACTTTCTATTACCTACATTCTTTAAATTCTTTTCTTCTTTAAATATATACTTATCATATAAAAAGTTAAAGCTACGTCTTAGTTGATATATTAAGATGGGTTATACTTTTATCTTTAATTAAATAACTCACGTCAGCAGCGTTGATTTGTACAGTTTATTTTAAATAATATTTTTTAAGTAAAAGTGAGTACATACTTACAAAAAAATAGGTACAACAATAATCCGAGAATTCATTGAATCGCTTCAAAAAGAGCCTATTTTCAGTAACAGCAAGTGATTGAAAAGATTGACCTGCAAAAACGATGCCTAAGAAAATGTTCAAAAAACGTCGACAATTTTGCTGACGACGCAAAAAATTTTCTTTGTGGGTTAACGACAACGCCTGTAGCTCCTGAAATAGGGCAATGTTCATACGTAATTATGTGGACTTTTTCATATCACGTAGTAAACAAAAATGCACTTAAAGAGATTATTAAATTTTACTACATTTGATGATGATTTTCATTTAGAATTCATTTAAAATTTTGAATTAGATGATTTGTCTCAGTGTTACCATTAAAAAAACATTTTAATGTTCTAAGAAATAACTGAAACTAACACACAGTTTGTCATTATAAGTTAGGAAGCCAGGTGCAAATTTGGTTCATTATTTCCTCTCAAGAGATAATTCGTCAGACGCATCAGAGTATAGTATTATAAAGCCTCGTGAACGTCAGCTGGCGCTCGGTTGGGGGGGTGAGCGGTTGTAGCCTCCCACGCACATAGGAAAAAAAATACATTCATTCATTTCCTCTCAGCTAAAAATTTGTCAAATTGTAGCTAACCCAATATCTCAACAAAAAAAAATAATCAGCTGGTTACAACATGGTGTATTATACGTCAGCTGGTGTCTCGAACATGAAAAAATAAAATTATTTTCCGTGATTTCCTCTCAAACAAAAATTTACCTGATGATAGCTTATATGTAACTGTGGATATATACGTAGGCGGTCCCAAAATTACCCGACCTGACTTACGTACTGGCAGTTTTATTCGATTAAATACTCTTTTTAAAAAGTCTGATCCATGCAGATTTTAAATTTGGAATTCGAACACGCTAGGTCATTTGTCATTAGTTTTATACCTAGTCCTTGAAAGTGAACGCTGTCAGAGAATTTTCTAATATGGAAAAAATTGGTCTACGATACGTCATTCAATACTTTCATTTGAAAGGCCTCAGCCCAACTAACATAAAAAGAAGAGCTAGATTCTACATTGGGGGAGTCTTCTCCTTCGTTTACAACGGTAAAATATTGGGTGGCCGAGTTAAAACGTGGCCGAACGAACTGCCAAGATGAACCTCGCATTGGGCGACCAAATGAGGTGACTTCACCAGAAATGGTAAAAAAATCCACAAAATTGTATTGGATGATCTTCGACTAAAAGTGCGCGAGCTAGCAGATATGGTAGGCATTTCAAAAAGTGCAGTACATCGTATCTTAACTGAAAACTTGGACATGAGGAAGCTGTGCGCAAGGTGGGTGCCGCGATTACTTACACTAGAGCAAAAACAGCGTCGTGAGGATGTTTCAGTCGAGTGTTTGGTAAAATTTCGAAGCAATAGTGCAGAGTTTTTGCGTCGATTTATTACCATGGATGAAACGTGGGTTCATTATTTCACACCGGAGATGAAAGAACAGTCAAAGCAATGGACTACAAGGGGAGAATCGGCCCCAAAGAAGGCAAAAACGGTTCCATCGGCAGGAAGAGTCATAGCATCGGTTTTCTGGGACGCTCGTGGGATAATCTTCATAGATTATCTACCAAGAAGAAAAACCATCAACAGCGAGTAATACGCAAACTTGTTGCAGCATCTAAGTGAAGAAATAAAGATAAAACGGCCTCATCTATCAAAGAAAAAAGTTTTGTTTCATCGGGACATCGCGCCAGTCCACACCTCCGGCATTGCGATTGCTAAAATCGAAGAATTAAAGTTTGAATTGCTACCTCATGCACCTTATTCATCAGATTTGGCCCCATCTGATTATTTTATGTTCCCAAACTTAAAAAAATGGCTCGTTGAGAAAAGATTTTCAAGCAATGAAGATGTTGAGTCTACGGTTAATGCCTATTTTGAAGAGCTCGACGGTTCCTACAACAGACGCGGCATTGAAGATATAGAGCACCGCTGGAAAAAGTCTAAAGGACTACAAGGAAGCTATGTAGAGAAATAAATATAATTTATTCCATATTTTTTGTTTTTTCTAGGTTAGGTCGGCTACTTTTGGGACTGCCCTCGTATATATAGGTCAGCTGGCTGTATCTTGGTGGAAAAACCGTCAGCTGATACTTTGAAAGTTATTACATCACTGTGTTTCATTAGATCAAAAAAAATTCCCTGTGCTATTTATTGAATTTATCGGTCAAGGGATGTATTTAAAATGTAAGAGTAGAACACCCACGTGTCAATTTCTTATACTTTTTTTTTTAAAAAATGGCAAAGTTTAGGTAAATTTTTCATGAAAAATATTGA
Organism: Colias croceus; assembly: GCF_905220415.1. Classification (NCBI taxonomy): domain Eukaryota; kingdom Metazoa; phylum Arthropoda; class Insecta; order Lepidoptera; family Pieridae; genus Colias; species Colias croceus. The sequence goes on along the minus strand of NC_059543.1, from coordinate 3,785,710 downwards.
AATGTATTCTGAAATCGTAACTGTCTCAGATATTTATTTTAAATAAATATAGACTTATAAAGCATCTTTAGGCGCATATTACCCAGTTTTTATTTTTGGAAAACTTCCTCCGAATACCGAGAAATATATTTTTTTCAGATTTTCGTTTTTATTTTTTTTCTCCCTAAAAACGCAAAAGTGCGGCTTGTCACTAGCATAGAATTATTGCTCGTAATAAGGCCTATCACTCATAAAAAAATCACGCCCCACTATTGCGGTTTTTAGAAGGAATCCAATTTCTAAACATAGTGTAAGGGTTGTCAATAAATTTGACCATCATTCTTTTTATTTTGTTTTGTACTATATTTTTTACCATATTACAATAAATGAGATATTTAGGCATGAAATGTAATGACCTGCTTGGGAAACCTATTTTTAATTTTTTTAAATTTTTTAAATTTAAATAAATAAATAAATAATATAATAATATATTTATAATTAATATACAAATTCGGGCTTGCGATGTGATAAGTATGTAAGTTATAACTCTTTTTATTCCTTGTATATCCACACTTAGAAAAAAAAAACTTGTTTGACCTTTTTGCGACAACCCTATGTTGTGTTTTTTGACCTTTTTGAAAATGGCGTATTATTCCTAAAAACCGCAATAGTGCGGCGTGGTTTTTTTATGAGTGATAGGCCTTATTACGAGCAATAGTTCTATGCTAGTGACAAGCCGCACTTTTGCGTTTTTAGGGAGAAAAAAAATAAAAACGAAAATCTGAAAAAAATATATTTCACGGTATTTGGAGGTAGTTTTCCAAAAATAAAAACTGGATAATATGCGCCCAAAGATGCTTTATGAGTCTATATTTATTTAAAATAAATATCTAAGACAGTTACGATTTCAGAATACATTTCAATATTTTTCATGAAAAATTCACCTAAACTTTGCCATTTTTTAAAAAAAAAAGCATAAGAAATTGACACGTGGGTGTTCTACTCTTACATTTTAAATACATCCCTTGATCGATAAATACAATAAACAGGGAAATTTTTTTGATCTAATGAAACACAGTGGCATAGGAGTTAGACTGTAGACAGAAGCATCTATTGCCAATTTATATGCATCAACTGACTAGTTTTTCCTCGAATTATTGCTAGCTGATTTTTTTTTATTTATCGCATCAGTATATTAACAATCAGCTCACAAATTTTCATCTGAGATGAAATGACGTATCTTTAATTATTATCGTTATTTTTAAAAATTCAAGCAACACACGCTAGCATAATATAGACAGTAATAAGGTACTTGGAGGTGGTTAGTTGTGCGCATGATCGGGGTACTACGTACATTCAGCCACATCGGTAAACATGTTTTTACAAATACTATAAACTGCATTTAAAAATAACTATCATATCATCAAATTCACATAACTACATAAAAGTGTAACAAATATGAAATAACCCACTAAAAACATTAGTTAACTATAATTATTAAAAAAATAATAGTATAATATATAATTAATAAAGTTATTACTTATCTTTTACGGGGACTTATTTTGATGGAATTCCACGTATCTCGATGATTTTGTTAATGTCTCATTATATTCGAGACACCAGCTGACGCATAATACACCATGCTGTAACCAGCTGATTATTATTTTTCGTTGAGATATTGGGTTAGCTACAATTTGACAAATTTTTAGCTGAGAGGAAATGAATGAATATACTTTTTTTTCTTACGTGCGTGGGAGGCTACAACCGCTCACCCCCCCAACCGAGCTCCAGCTGACGTTCACGAGGCTTCATTAATACTATACTTTGATGCATTTTACTAATTACCGCTTGAGAGGAACTTGGTCATAAAATCTGCTTCTGGCTCCCGGACCAACAGCTTGTAAATGTTATTATTAATAGGGTTCGTAATGACATAGTTATTGAGTGCACAAATAAAATCATCTGGGTTGGATCCCACATCCGCTGTAGTGCGCCGGATGCCGCTATTACAGGCAACAACGCAAATGGAAATAACTAGAACCAATGATCTAAGTATCCTTTATTACCTATATTGTGTTGAATTATCGCAGCAACAATCTATCAAACTCATGCATTCTGGAACGTGGTTCGGTACGGTCTACCTGCTTACTTATTATTATTGGCTGTGTTATTGGTAAGAGATAACGTAAAGGCTTTGTTTCAATTTTATTGTACTGACAATAAAATAATGTGTAATGTAGAACATATGTATTGTGTTATATTTTTATACATAATAACATGTTATTCGTTATTAGTCATTGCCCATCTATATCAACTATTGAAAAGATACTTAAGTAATACAATTTGTATCACATATTATCATTCATGTTTCTTACGGAATAGATAATAAATAAATATGTAAATAATAAATAAATATTTCGGGACAATTTTCACACACGGCACGATCTGATCCCATACTAAGCTTTCGCTTGTGTTATGGAAACCAGATGGCTGATAAACATACATATATATATATAATACATACATAAATAATTTATAAACTTTATTGTTAATATTGTTCGTGCTTTCTTTAAATTAAAATTATAGCGTATCGTTATAATTACAAATGCTTTATGCCCGTTGAAAAATTATATAGAATAATTTACAAGATAATGAGAGTCATTATAACAGAAAGTTAGTTGGTACGTATGAAGTAGGACAGGCTTATTCTTCTGTTAACAAAAGCCTTGCTAACAATATAGCATGTAAGTACTACTTTAATTTCATGACACGGGTCAACTTTAAAATGCAAAATTGAATATTAGACTAGTTTTTATTGTATACTTACCTACTTACCTAGGCCTACTACTTCATACTACTTCATAAAGGAACTACTAGTAGAAGCACAATCAATAACAGAAATAGTTTTAATTTACTAATACGGAATACCATACCTCATGTGTCGGTATATACCTATTATGGATTACCTAGCTCCATCCTAGCTCTAAGTATTTAATGATAGAGACACGTAGATACTTTCTTATATCACAACTAACATAATGCTCAAGATATTTTTAAGTTCGTGACACATAGGTAAACATTTTAGCAATAAAAACTAGAATATCTCAGCAATGATACAGTGTACATATAATGTGTATCACAAAATATAGAACATATTTTTACTAAACTACGTCATTCTATTATTAGCAAGTGATATAAAAATGCATGTACAAACATTGAGTTCAGCTGATAACTCATGCGAACTTGTTAATTTAAGAATAAGTTGTGTTTTGTTTGTTTAAGATACGTTTAACATAATATGACAAGCATGTTGTTTAAATTACAAAATAGTCAAATATTTATAAAATAAAGTCACGCAATTACCTCTAAACATAAACAATTAATAACATAAGTGATAAGACTAATTCATTAACCGAATTGTTATTGCTACAAAACGTAATAAATTTTAACCCCTATGAGTCTGTTTTTCAGAATTATTGTAGTTATATTATTCATTAAGTAATGAATAAATGAAATTTATTACTATTTCGCTATTGCTAGTTTAAAGGAAAGCAAGCTTTAGTAGGTACTACAGCTGTCGGTATCACATAAATATTCTCAAAGCCGTTTCTATGGCCGCATCATGACCTAATTCTGTTTACGGAGAAGATAGCCTTCACTCTTGACCACAAATTCAAATGTCAAAGCACTTCACCCCTACAAGAACAATAAATTCATATATACTCTGTAATATGATGAAGTATGTATCTACCTAGTTACTTTTGAATTTTTAAGCGCGCCCCGCATGCGCTTTTCTTTTATGTTATGTCTCTATCCATGTCTTGTAGTTATCAAATCGATGTAAGAAGATTACGTAAGAAGTGACGATCGAGTTCTTCGGAATATTTAGGGTAACTCAAACAAAGATAAAGCTGCTGGTAAAACATAAACAAGAAGTCATATATTAGTTTGCTAAATATGTTTTCGATCATAAGATTGGATAGGTATTGTAAAAAAATTTGAAACCGGATTATACTTCTAGTTACTTCAGAATACTGTAGTAAAAACTACTGCGTGCATGTTCTGCAATTTATAATTGCTACTGCTCACTTAAATATTTTATTCTAGATATTATACAAATGAGAATTCATTAACCTATATAACTTTAAATGTAATTAAAGCTTATAAAAGTTATTCTATAATTTATAATATTGGAAGCAAAAAATTCAAGGTTCAAAGACCTTGCAATTTCATGCTGAAAATCTATTTGTCACCGTCTTATTTACGACAATAGTGTCGATCGATGCCATTTCCAATTTCAATTATATCAATGCGAAGATTAATACCCTCTTAATGTATTTTATGTTATTCGCCATCAAACTTCGTTCAATCAAGAACAATTTAATTAGTGAACTCATACGACTTATGATTATTTTATAAATGAAGCTTTAACATACCTACAATCTACACATATACAATTGTACGCTTCTATAAAATTAAGTAATGAACTGTTATCAATAATAAATTACATGTCAAATACAAACCTATTTATAATGTGTTCAGAATTCAGTCATTTTAGACTAATGTATTTGTCAACGACGCCACAGCAAAGTAAAGAATCGTTACTTATAAAATTAAAGTCAATATCATAAGTCAAACTACATTTTACTATAATATAATATCTTCACCAATATTCTAAAGAGGTATTGTTTGATTCTGCGTTTTGTACAGAGCATAATATTCAATACGTGTATTTCCAATTCTGGACCGATTAGTAAAGTTATTCACAGAAATCTGCATTGTATCATAACTTATTAGTGACATAGGCTATATTTTATTTTATTATAATACCGGGTAACCCGGATGGAGCCGGGATAAGCGGCTAGTCGTATAATATAATTACAGAATGACTTCACGTTGTGAGGACATCGTTTTAATAGCTATAATACTAGCCACAGATTCGATTATTTTATATTAAATCGATGATTAAACAAGCCTTTTACGAGTTATATTGTAGACTGATGAGTCATTTTACTTGATTATTGTTTTAATAGTTATACATAATATATAAAGCTTTTTTAATTTAATGTTTTCTCATTAAAATAATCGGTTAGAAATACATTTGTTGCTTCCAAAAAAAACCTCAAGGACTTGACGTAGTTCCGACGCCTGAAATAACTAATTGGTGATTTACACGGTATTTTTCGTAAATATGTATAACATCTACAGTAAATCGGATATAAACAGTAAATTATGCAATACGTAGGTATTAACATTGCTTTTATAAGAACGTAATAATTATAATAGCGTGCAATCGTAACTGTTCATAAAAATATTATTCAAATAATTTGTTTAGGAAATAAAAAAAATTCGCGTGCTAACTCGTTAACAACAAAGGTCAACAATTCACCACAAGGTTATTTTAGAAACAAATATATCTCTGAAAATAACGACGTACTCCAGTCTCGACACAATCAATTTATGAATGCGAAAAATCGAAAATATAATACTGGCTTATAGCAATTGTAGATCCCTTCTTTGAGATTCTTATACAATCAACTAATTTTGTCTGATCCGATAAGTATTTAAGTGTATAGGATTATAAGCTTAAATAGCGTCGTATCTTTAATCAGATCTTAAGGCGTATGTGATGTGGGCCACAACGGGACATAGTCCGTTGAACTTGCACGTTTCCGCGCCGCTGCACTTGTTGGCTGCGTCTTACAGCTTATAATCTCTATTTAAAAGTAATCATAGATAGCAAAGGATTTTTTCCAAATATATTACCATTGCAGAACATCTCTCGACCACTTGAGATACAGAAACCACTAACATACATAGTGTCAGTTTTATCGAAATTAGCAACCAATTATAACGCGAACGTGCTAACAGGCGTATTATGTAAATGTTAAAGTGACCTTTGACATTTAAAATAAATTGCCGGAATTTACCGTAAGTTAGGTACTTACATGTAGTTCGGTTTACAATAATACTATAAATTTTAGATACTATTGTCGGAAATGATACACAATACCTAATAGATATAATAATAATATATCACGATATACATTAAACATCTAAGATTATTCTTCAAAGAACAATGACTAGGTTCATGAATCATAACGTGATATAAAACCAAGCGCCGTAGAATTAAGTTAAATATCGTGAGTAATAACTAATAAGAAAGGTACAATTTTTTCATTGATGTTTTTATTGACGCAAAGACAATCCGAAACTTGTAAGCTAAGGTTTTCTAGTCTTACTTCACTTCAAAATTAAAAGTAAACAATATAGGTACTGCTTTGCTGTAAGTATCTAACAATACAGCTGTGAATACAGCAACATCATATTATATTGTTGTAAAAAAATCTTCATCATATATATATATATATAGAATCATTTAGTAAGATAGCTCATTTATATATTTAAAATTATTATATAAGTCCTACCAATTTTTTTTTCTGTATTATATAAATATGCTGCCCACTTAACCGCGATCAAATAACAAAGGAAGAGCGGCATCATTGACATTCGGTACACGAGACGAGTTCCGTTGAAAAAGGAAATCTGTTTGTAACAAATGAGCGGAACTTCCGTCTGTACGCGAATTAAAACCTCAATTATTACATATCCTCACATAAGTTGGCTTCATTCTTGTTATGTCCTTTATTTTTATTGAATATAAATACAAACTTCGTAACATCATAAAACGATTGAACAAATGTCAAATACTTTTAATTATAATAATAAACTGAATATTATGTATTGCAGAGTTCCATGAACTAATCTTAATTTCTTACAAGACAATGCAGTTAAATGCCATAACAATAAATCGATGAAATCATTGACATCGTTTTAGCCTCAAACGTCTGCGAACCAAACTAAATGGCAGGATATGACCGTTCAAAGTCCCCTTGTCACTCAATTTGTGTGGGGGACGTACTATTTCTGAACTGTCTGGTCTCACACGTTGATACATAATGCCCCCTGCCGACCAGAATAAATAGCTGTGAGCGGTGGCCGCGTCTGCGTTCACTTTTCCTAATTATAAACGATTATAGCTGGACAATTTGAAAATACTTATCCGTTATTAGCGGTGGCAATGATCCCAGTTTGTTTTGAAACTCAAACTTAAAACATTTATTTCTTCAATTAGACTTCTTCTAAAAGCACTTTTAAATCGTCATAACATATTTTTAATATTTACCACCGAATCGGAAAGCAGTATCTATGTAGAAGAACCGGTAAGAAACTCCATAGTTGCTCTTTTGAACATTAATATAACAGTAAAGAAGTACGTATTACTTTATTGTGGATATCAGTTTTAAACGCAAATACATAATTATGTTCCCACGATGCAATAATTGTAACTACGCGACCGAGTCTTGACTCTTGAGGGTTTATAATTAAATCATCAAAAGGAATTCCTGTATATCGCAATTCGCATTCTTACTTGTGGATAGTAAAGACGCATTGTTTCATTTTATATTTGAAATTGAAGATCCCTTGTATCAAAAAACGTCTTCAAAATGTATACGCCGAGATTACCTACATCTCCAAAGAATTTTTGATTTGGTAACAATTCTTTTGTTTCTCTATCGAATGCCGTCGCAAACAACGAAATGCTATAATCTCGGAATAGCTTTCATTCGTATTACATCGAAACTCGACAGCTACAGTAAAATGCCGATATTAGTGTAAAATGAGAATACCGAGCGACAAAGAGCCTGCATCTCGATACTTTAGTAGATATCGATTTTGCTTTAATGAAAGATTGACTTAGCAACGCTCTAGAAATCAGGAATACAAATTATTATTAAGATAAATAATACTCTACTTCAGGTAAATATACTCGGGTAAATAGTAGATATTATTTGGTTGGAAATTTGATAATGAAATTAGGAAACTATAAACAACTATGCTAAAAGCTCCACTTAACTCAGATCAACAAAGGAATTATTTACCGAGATTGAAGAGTATGATAATATTGAAAAAATATACTTCCTATCCTATAGTTTATTGGCATCATTGTTTGTGAATACAAATACAATAACGGTACAAATACAAATACTTTTTGTAAAAAATCTATATTTAAATAGAAATCGTAAAAAATGTACCGTAACATCCGCATTCAGCTTCCGCCGGTAAATTCGATATCACACTCATTGATTTGGAAACAGTACGGCACTAGTGATTTAGGGCATTTACCAATTAACTATTCCCTTTAAACTACAAAGAAATAAACATAGTATTCAAATACTAATTTTGAAATGCATTTTATATATATCACTTGCCACATTACCTACATACTCGTTCTCTTTTTAAATGATCAATTTATTTTATGATTTTATTTTATATGCAACCTTAGTTATATTCTTTCTACTTTGCACAAATTAGTTTTCACTACGTTAGGTATGTATGTATTAATAGGATTAACCGAGTTACATTTTGCAAGTCATCACTCGTCATCATGAAGAAAAAATTGCAGGTGAAAGACGTCTCCCGTGTGGAGTTTCTGGTCTCCCATCGGGCGCGTCCCCAGGTGGCGGATAGGGGCAGGCCCCCCAGATATGGGGGGTACCGGCTGCTCAGCCGGCGCGGACCAAAACCAGCGAGGAGGCCGGAGGGCTGCTAAATAATACTCCTAGGTGATGGTATGTGCGCAGCATCACCTAGTACTGGGGTTGGGGCCGATGAGGCCGTTGTGGAGCCGAAAGGGCCCAGCCCTAGGTAGCGGCTGGCGGGTTTAACCCGGCAGGCGTACTGCAAACTAGAGGAAAGAGGAGGAGATGATGGAGGTAAGTTTTAAAAATAAACTACCCCAGGAGGGTACCACCAAAAGTGGAGAATCCCTCCCTGAGTCCAACTCAGGCTGCCCCACGTATTCTGGGGGGGGCAAAAACTTACGCAAAGACACTGAGGAGGTGGGTTCCCAGGCCTCCTCGGCGCCAAAAGTCACTGGACCGACCGACGACTCCGGCAAACGGACAAAGGAAAACAACGATTTGCAAAGTGATACGGATATTGGGATAGGGACGCGCGCTCAAATGGAGCGTATGAGAACAAGGGGGAGGAAAGCTGGACCTAGTGGACTGTCTGCGGCAACGTCTGTAGACAGCCTCATGACGGTCCAGTCTTACGAGGAGGACCGATTGTGGGCGAAACGCAAGCGGTCTTCTGGAGCGAGCTGCTCGGGCTCCTCCACAGAGGGACGAACGCGCACGGCCAAGAAGAGTGCCAAGAGGGGCAAGGGACGCTCGTCGACATCGCGCACACCTACGGCCTCTGCAAGGAAGACTCTGGCGGAAATGGTTGCCGCAAGGAAAGCCCTTGAGCTTGTAGGCGGCAAGCCCGAGTTTGAGACTGAGCGAGAGACCCAGGTCTCGAGAAGCTCTCAGGTCGCGGACGCAGAAGCCGGCGGCGGGCGAACCGACGTCAACGAATCAACCGCAGCCCTACGGCGCCGCATTGAGGAGAATCTTGCGGTCATAGAGGCTAAATCCTCAAACCTGAAGGGGACGTCGAAACGGACCCTAAAGGATGCGTCGGAGGCGATCCAAGAGGCGGTAGCACTACTTGTGCAGCGCACCGCCTCCGAAGACACACGGCGGCTCCAGGCCGACAACACTCGGCTGCGTGGGGAGATTGCAGCCCTCCGCAAGGAGATGGCGGAGATGAAAGCCGCGCTTGGGGGCGCACAACATGCGCAGCGCGCGCAGCAGGCGGACTCTGAACTGACCGCGAACATCATGCGGCAGGTTGGAGAAATGGTTAACGCCCGACTGGATGTGCTGGAGGAACGCCTACCTCCAGAAAGGCGCGTGAGGCCGCCACTGGCTGCGGATGATAGGACTGGGGGGATGGCGGTTAGCCAAGTGCTAACCGAGGACTTCCCTCAACTCCCGCCTTCAAAGGCTTCTAAGAGGGCCAAGGCTGTGAATAAAGACCAGGGCGAAACGCGGGCTGTCGCACAGCCTGTGGGTACCGGTCTGGCCCCAAAGGCCAATCCAGGAAAAGAAGGAAAGAAGGCGGAGCGGCGTCCCGAAAGGGTTGCCCCGTCTACGTCATCCGCTCCCCAGCAGCAACCGCCTAAGCAAGGGTGGACTCTAGTGGAGAGGAAGAAGAAGAGGAAGAAAAGCAAGGCGGAGGCTAAAGTAGGAAAAAGGGCTCCTAAACTCCGCTCTCCCTCGTCCTCGGCTGTAGTCATAACCCTGCAGCCGGGTGCGGAGGCGCGCGGGGTCACGTACGCCTCTGTAATGGCTGGGTCCCGGCAAAAGATCGACCTCACGGAGATCGGTGTCAGCGCCCTACGCTTTAAGCGTGCCGCGACTGGGGCCCGAATTTTGGAAATTCCGGGCACTACAAGTGCGAAGGAGGCGGACGCCCTTGCTAGTAGGCTACGTGAGGTGTGGGACGAGGATACCATAAAGGTATCCAGACCGGTAAAGTGCGCGGAGGTGCGGGTCACTGGTCTGGATGATTCGGTGGCTGCCGAGGAAGTTGCAGCTGCGGTCTCCCGGGTGGGTGAGTGCCCCGCGGACCAGGTTAAGTGTAGTGGTCTGCGCGTGGGATCGAGAGGTTCCACCACGGCGTGGGTGAGCTGCCCAGTTGCTGCTGCAAAAAAGGTGGCGCAGGTTGGGCGCATCCTTGTTGGATGGATCTCCGCGGGGGTCTCGCTCGGTGCAGTGAAGCCGCAACGCTGCTTCCGGTGCCTGGAGGTGGGACACGTTAGGGCCATGTGCTCGTCGCCCACAGACCGAAGCAATGTCTGTTACCGATGTGGCGAAAATGGGCACAAGGCTGCAGGGTGCACGGCAGCTGCTCATTGTGTTCTTTGCGCCGATGCAAAACTGCCCGCGGGACACCGGCTCGGGGGCCCGGCCTGCAAAGCCCCGAAGCGGAAGAGAGGAGGCCAGAGGCGCGATGGCCCGGTAGTCGCATCGCGTTCAAGCCCTGCGCCATCTGAGGCGCCCGTGGTGGTAGAAGGAATGGAGACGTAGTGATGGCTCTCCGCTTTCTTCAAGCCAACATCAACCACTGCGCCAGAGCTCAGGACCTGTTACTCCAGGGTCTGGCGGAGTGGATGATAGATGTGGCGGTCGTAGCTGAGCCATACTCGGTACCTCCCCGGGATAACTGGGCGGGGGACGTGGATGGCTTGGTGACGTTGGTGGCGCAGGGGGGTGCTGTCATGGATGGAGTTGCCCGGCGGCGAGGTTGCGTCTCGGCATCGATCAGAGGGTACACAGTGGTTGGAGTATACTTCTCTCCCAACCGCGGACTGGACGAGTTCGAGCAGTTTCTGGCAGAGCTGGGGGAACTGATTGAACTCGCCCGTCCCCAGCCTATACTCCTGGCCGGAGATTTCAATGCCAAGTCAATGGCATGGGGATCTTCGGTGAGGAATGCGCGGGGAGCGGTATTACAGGACTGGGCAGTTGCAGCCGATCTCTCAGTTCTTAATCGTGGGTCTGAACTAACTTGTGTTAGGCAAAGGGGTGGATCCATCGTTGACGTCACGTTTGCCAGCCCCCCCCTTGCACGGCGAATCGAGGATTGGAGGGTCGTTACCGATGTGGAGACGCTGTCGGACCATCGGTATATTCGCTTCAGTATCTCTGCGCCCTCGATGGCCTCCAGTTGGTCTCCCCCGACTGAAAGGCGTCCGCGCTGGGCACTTCGGAGCCTCGACAGGGATCTTCTGATCGAGGCTGCCATAGTGCAGTCGTGGATACCTACGCCCCAGGACGGTTCGGTCGAGGAAGAAGCAGCATGGCTGGCAAACGCCATGGTGCAGGTTTGCGATGCATCTATGCCCAGAGCCCGCTCAACTCCGCGCAGACGCAGGATGTACTGGTGGTCTGTCGAAATCGCCCAGCTGCGCACCTCCTGTGTGGCTGCGAGGCGGGCGTACACTAGACACCGGCGCCGGAGATGGCGCGATGAGGAAGAGGAAACGCGACTGTACGCTGCTTATAGGGAGTGCGTAACCGCTCTGCAGGAGGCAATCAGTAGCGCCAAGGACCGGGCCTGGGACGAGATGCTTGAGGGCCTGAACCGAGAACCGTGGGGTCGGCCGTACAAGCGGGTAAGGCAGAAGCTTCGCCCGTGGGCCCCTCCCCTGTCTCAGTCCCTCGAGCCTCGCTTACTGGAACAGATTGTAGTAACCCTGTTCCCAGAAAGGGGAAGAGATGCCTTTACAACGGCGGCGACGTCTGATGAACAGGAAGACTCCGCAGGTACATCTGTTCCGGATGTCACCCGCGACGAAGTGGAGACAGCGGTGGGGCGGCTCAAGCAGAAGAACACCGCCCCAGGCCCAGACGGAATCCCTGGTCGAGCCTGGGTGCTGGCGATGGAGGCTCTGGGACCCCGAGTAGAGCAGCTATTTTCAGCCTGCCTTCGGCGGGGCCAATTTCCCCGCAGGTGGAAGACGGGGAACTTGGTCCTGCTGAGGAAGGATGGGCGCCCGCAGAACTCGCCCACTGCCTACAGGCCAATTGTACTGCTTGACGAGGTGAGCAAGCTTTTTGAGCGCGTTTTCGCAGCTCGCCTCGTCAACCATTTAGAGGGAATAGGCCCGGACCTCAGCAACAATCAATTTGGCTTTCGCCGAGGTAGGTCCACGCTCGATGCCATATCGCGTGTGAGGGCGACAGTGGAGAGTGCAACTGAGGACGGTGAGGTTGTTCTGGCGGTGTCTTTGGACATCGCCAATGCCTTCAACACCCTGCCATGGGACAAGATTGTAGACGCTCTCCACTTTCACCGCGTTCCGGAATATATGATGCGCCTATTGCGATCATATCTTTCGGACAGGGCTGTGGCGTACCCTACTCGAGATGGATGGAGCGAGAGGGAGGTGTCGTGCGGTGTTCCACAGGGTTCAGTCCTCGGACCGCTCCTGTGGAACATTGGATACGACTGGGTCCTGCGCGCCGCAAATCTCCCAGGTATCGGCGTAACCTGTTACGCGGACGATACCCTGGTGACAGCGCGCGGTGCCTCGTACAGCGAAGCAGCTCTCCTGGCTGCTGCGGGGGTGGCGGATGTGGTATGTCGCATTCGGCAGCTAGGTCTCGAGGTGGCGCTGGAGAAGTCGGAGGCTATCTTCTTTCCCGGCCGTCGAAGGCTGCACAGCGCTGGATCGGAGATCCGGGTGAGCGGGGTTCCCATCAAGGTCGGATCCACAATGCGGTACCTTGGCATTGTGCTAGACAGCAGATGGAAGTTCGTGGAGCACTTCCGTCGCCTCGCCCCCCGACTTGTAGGGGTGGCTGGGGCACTGGGAAGTTTGCTCCCGAACCTCAGGGGTGCTAGGGGCGGGTGTCGCCGGTTGTATACAGGCGTAATCCGCTCCATGGCCCTCTATGGGGCCCCCATCTGGGCAGATGCCCTAAGCGCCCGTAGTAGACCATTCCTGCGGAGACCGCAACGGGTCATGGCACTTAGGGTAGTGAGGGCGTACCGCACGGTGTCATTTGAGGCAGCGTGCGTGATGGCCGGGACGCCCCCGTGGGAACTGGATGCCGAGATGCTTGCGGACGTGTATCGCCGCGTCTCGGCGTCCAAGTCGCTTGGGATCAACCCACCCTATGAGGAGGTTGAGCAGTGGAGGGCTGAGGCTGCCGAACGGCGGTCCCGAGAGTGGGAACGCCGGCTCGAAGAGCCCAGCGCTGGAGAGCGGACGGTCGCAGCGATTCGACCGGTGCTGCAGGAGTGGTGCGACAGGCGGCATGGGGCAATAACCTTCCGCCTTACGCAGGTGCTGTCCGGGCACGGTTGCTTCGGGCGGTATCTGTGTAAAGTCGCGAGGAGGGAGCCCAGCATGGCTTGCCACTGGTGCGCCTGCCCGGAGGACACGGCAGATCATACTCTTGCCGTGTGCCCCGCGTGGGCCGAGCCTCGTGCTCGCTTGGTCGCGGTCGTTGGGTCGGATCTCTCTCTGCCCTCCATTGTTCGCGCAATGGTGGGTAGCGACAGATCCTGGCGCGCGGTGATCACGTTCTCTGAGGACGTGATCTCGCGGAAAGAGGAGGCGGAGCGGGTTCGCGAGAGGGATCCTCACGCGGACCCGATCCGGCGCCGACGTCCTATTGGGCGTCGTCGTCGCGCTGCGGCTGATTTACGCAGCCGCAACCAGCCTCCTTGACGATGGGAGCCGGGCGATGGAGCGGGGATTTAGTCCATTGTCCGGTGGGATGAGGCGGCGTGAGACGTGTTCCGCTCACGCCACTCCATGAGGGTAGAGCTGGCAGGCTCTTAGCTTGTTTGGGCCTGGCGACGGGCTGCCGCTGATGGGGTCACGGATGAATTCTACACATACCCGTGGCCCTGTCGCTGATGTGGCTTGACGGAACACAGTGGGGTTTTGGTCGGTAGGAATCCGACATAACCCACGGCCTCTTCCCCGGAGGCCGTGGGTATCTATGCAAGATTTCCCCACTAAAAAAAAAAAAAAAAAAAAAAGGTGAAAGACGTCTATAATAGTTTTTAGAACCCAAATCTTAAAAATAAATCATTAATTTTCATCACTGTGCTAAGTATAACAACATTTATGCCAGATAAAAGGATACCTAACTCGTAACAATACAACGGTAGATGCATTATACTTTTGACCTCAGTTTTTGACCTCGAACAATTAATAAATGCTTAAATATAAAAATAATATGAATTTCTTGAAAGTAACAAAGTTATTGCGCGTAATATTTGTTCGGAGTAAACACCATCAATCTCATTCCTGAAAGCCCCGTCAATAAAATACAAATTCTTTTCATTGCCCCGACGTTCATTTATCTGATATCCCGTAGTATACGAGTTTCATATACTTATTTTTTATCGCTTTTTTCATAAATATTAATAAATATCAGATCACAATATTGTACCGACATTAATCGATTTTTTTTAAATGTAGAGATCGAAAACTCTACTTTCTCTAATATGTAATTGTGCCCACAAATGATATACAATTAGGTAAGTATTTTATTCCATAGTTCGTATTTTGCGTAAGAACTGTACATAAGTAGAAAAATGTACCTACTCTTTTTCTACTTGGCTCTACCAAAAAAAAAAGTTTCTGTTTTTGAATTGTTGGATTCGAATAGTCCAAGAAAATATTTTGGCTGAAATTCGAAATGCCACTTACACGCATGACTGTGCGATTAATGATTTTCTTTATAATATGTCGTATTGCGTCAGTTGTGAATTACATAAAACGTTAGAGTATTGGCACAATGCTGTACATAACATACCTAGTACCTACTCCAATACAAACCAGTCACCAATTCACCAAGTGACAAGAGCACATCGTCACAAACAGTCGGCGGAAGTGAATTAAGCGAAGCGGCTATTGTTGTATATTCACATAGCATGTACTTACATAGGCAGCTACCGTTCATGATATTCATTTTAACAAGTCATTATAATACATAGATTGGGATGAGCATATTTTATCTGCAGTAAAACTGTGACAGCACATCGAAATACTATTAATTATGAATGAATAATTTTCACATATTAATAATACCCCGTGATGTTTTTAAATTATTATCACATCATAATAGAACTTGTATTTCATAAATTTTGGCTCCTGACACAGTTTTAAACTACTTAGTTCGGGAGCAAAGGATTCATAATCTAGACCTGTATAATTAATTATGTCAATAAGGATTCTTATTATTATTATTTTTGTTATAAATAATATCAAGTCTAATAATATTACTCTGATTCAGTTCGGGATCCTTCATAAAAAACATAGTATGTACTTACCTCAGATTTGGTTTGGTTGCTGAGTTGTACCGTAGATAAGATACCTACCTACTATAGGTTGTGTTGAGTGGTTGTATTAGAATACATTTTTAGTCGGCCATTTATATCCCTTAACACCAATTATATCTTCCATTGTATTATAATATCATTCCTTACGACAACATATCCTCATTATTGTCATTATTATATTTTATACCTAGTCGAAAAGAGACTTGCAATTAAGGTCATCATAACGCTCGTGGCATATTTAAATACATGAATGATTTATTCATTCTAAATATTTAGTCGGAATAAATTATGTTACACAGGTACACAGCACATACCTTTGAATAAATATGCAAATATTTTTACGCATTATCTATTTAATTATACACTATTTAAACTCGTGTTCATGAAGGTCATCGTTTAAATAATTTCATAGATAGGTAATCTAATATATAAAAATCAATGCCACTTTTCGTTGTAATTCCATAACTCGAGAACGGCTGAACCGATTTCGATAATTCTTTTTTTATTATATTCCTTGAAGTACGAGGATGGTTCTTATGTAGAGAAAACGTTAATATGTACCACGGGCGAAGCCGGGGCGGACCGCTAGTTACTTATATAGACAAAGTAAAATTTTACATTTGGAATTTTTTATTGATCATAAATGGTAAACTGTAAGTAAGGTCTAAATGCGAAATGAACAATCTATAAATGAATCTCTCTTCAAACCGGCTATTTTGTTTTCATCAATGCTTCGAACACATAATAGTACGGGAGCTAGCAACGTTTAAAAAAAAGTCATTTTAGTATAGTTGGGTTTTTGATATACTGTTCCTCTTGCTATTTCGGTTAGAGTCCGGGCTGTCTGGCTGGCCGCAGTGGTTGCGTTTATTAGTGCGCATCTTATCTGCACAGGAAAATATCCTTAATTTAAAGTCATTTTTTAACGCGTAATTTTTAATCGTTTGCCTTTAGATAGATCCATCAGATATAATTTTTTTATTGCAAGACGTTTTTTTCGTTGTAAAATAGGTGCCATACGCAATTTTTATTTAAAAATAACTAAAATGTCATCGAAATAAGTGAAATTACATGCGGCCAGCCAGACAGCCCGGACTGTAACCGAAATAGCAAGAGGAACAGCATATCAAAGAACCAACTATACTAAAATGCTCACTTGTCAACGTTGCTACCTCCTAGAATATAAATCAACTCAAAATCACTGACTTTCTTGACATGCGAGAAATTAAGGATTTTTCTTTCTGCTTTCTAATTTATGTGCCTCCATAACTTGCAACGAAAAAAATTACTCGGCATTAACATTTTTAAAACGCAAAATGATTCTGAATACATTCAAATGACTACAGAAAATTCTGAAGAATTCACAGTAATTGTTGCCAAAAAGATGTGTCCTCTATTCCGAATTACCACGGGATTACTAAGAGCAATCACGTTTCATTTCACGTGTTCACGTGACGAAATGAACACCTTACCTACATAGATTTGCCAAGGAAAGCGATAGCGTGCTAGGGGTACTAATGCGATCTATGTAGGTACTTCTGCTATACCTACCTAAGTCGACAAAGTCGCGTGTGAGAAATCTAAACGTTAAAGGTCACGCAATATCAGCTGGTAGTAATTCACCCAACATAAAATACCGTTGCGAGTCCAGATAACAAAATTTCAAAGCTGTTAACTATTAATAAAATTGCACAATATATGTACGAAAATTTTCCAATGTATTACTTGTTTATCGATAATAATTGTTCACTATGCAGCGATAATACGTCGGTTACGACTAACAATGCCCACAAAATCGCGAACTATTTCAATTTTACGATTTCACTCTGCTTTTTGTAAATCTGACTTTAACGAGTTTTTTGTACATTATTCTTGCGTCTTATCGCATCCGTTGCGTATTCTAATTTGTACTAAATACACAAACATTAATTAAACTAAAATCACGATTATTTTCACTGCAGTAAAATATTTATCCCGCTTCATGGAAGTAATCTCGTTTTTTGCGCATTTGCAATTAAATTAATAGCCTCTAATTATTTAATATAATATGGTCTTTAAATTTTAAATACCCATGCTATTATTTTATTTTAAATAACTCTATTTTAACATATATACATTTACGTACAAAAACAGGTGTAAACTGCTGAACGGATGTGAATTAAATTTGATATAGATTGCCGTTTGGCGGGTGCTGTTGTTATTAGATATTAATGTCAAGAATATTGTGTCATTTCGCACAAGCACGTAATGATATCTCAAGGCGAGATTATATTAGGATTCTTTCAGTGAGCCAAGATTGTGTAACTTTGAGTACATCGTGCGATAGCAATTAATCCTAATGATAATATTTCTCTTTCACTTATCTTTAAAGTACACAGCACAATTGACTTCTTACTATTATAATTAATCTAGATTCTTAACCTTCTGTTTTGTTTTCACAAATCAGCAAATTAACAATTAACGCATCCTTGTTAAAGCGGATTAAAATAATCGCTTTAACTGTTAACTCATTATAGTTATTTAGACAATACAATTGTTCATATTGTACACTACGTTATGATCATTACGAATAACGTATAAACAATGAACATAATATTGTTAAACAGTTTGTACAAAACTAAATGAGATAAAAAGAAAGCTTGAAAGTGGAAACTTCCTAAGATAAGAATATACTTCGAGATTTTATGAGCCATAAAATCAAATGGATTTATAAAACACAAATAGATATACAATAGCAGGTATTGTGTATACCACTAGAACAGTATTAGAAAGCGTACAATAAAAGTACAGAAACAACACGTTAACTAACTTTATCTAACAAATTGTCATTTCCCATTAAATTATTCGTAAAGAGGGTTACGTTATGAATAATTTTTCATAAAACATATTTCCAAGAAGCGACATAATATTCAAAAGAAACATTTCTTATTAAACATAATTTTCCTGTTACAATATTAAAAAGACAGGATTTTTTACCCCAAATCTCAAATTCGCTGAAGTAAATAACATATTTTATTGGATAAATTGAATATGAGCTGCTTGTATTTGTCAATTTAAATTGTGAATAAGAACTTGCCAAGTATGTCTTCTGATTGAGGCTTTTCACTAATTGCATAATTTTCTTTACAGGACTACATCGCCCCCTGGCGAGCCTCTAGTTCGAGCCCCTGTTGGAAAGCCCAGATGTCCGCCTGCAATATCACGTCTTCGAGTAGAAAAAGTTGAAGGTGGCTTAGCAGTCGCCGGTGTCGTCGTGGCTGCCAACTGTCAAATTGTTCTCCCAATATTTGGGTTCCTTTTTATGCTTGTGGGATGCGTTCTCACTGGTAAGTAATCAACTTTTTTTAACCGACTTCAAAAAAAAGGAGGAGGTTATCAATTCGGCCGGTATATATATATTTTTTTTTTATGTATGTACACCGATTACTCCGAGGTTTCTGAACCGATTTACGTGATTCTTTTTTTGTTCGATGCAGGATGGTGTCGAATTGGTCCCATAAAAATTTTATTCGGCTAGGCCCAGTAGTTTTTATTTTATGAGCATTTTTGTCTGTACTCGATGACTTAATTGGAATGTAGCAAGTAACTTTGATTCACTTCCCGGTAACCGATTGAGCTGAAATTTTGTATAAGTGTGTAAATTGGATAGCGATGAAACATTATCATGACATAGAGCTGATTTGATGATGGAATCGGAAGGTGGCCATAGGAACTCAGTAATATATTGACTCAACTTTATCGAGTTTGGGCTCGTTTGATTCGTGTTGAAAATTACACTAAAAAGTATTAAATAAAATTAACTGCGTTAAAAACAACCGACTTCAAAAACGGAAAAGTAAAAAATAAAAAAGATTTGATATTATTAATTACTACATATTATTTAGATGTGCTATTTATTAAATAGGTTTGAAGTCGGTGCCAAACACTAAGCACTTAGTATTAAGCCCGTGCACCAGCACGTTTTTAACGCAGTTAATTTTATTGATGACCAGACCTGACGTAAAACTTGGCAATAACTCAAACACCGTAACTTTATAAAAATCAACTCGTAGGATTATGGCTTTTTTTTTCAAAATACAAAACAAACAATATTTCATCTATACTAATAGAAATCATCTATACATATTGCCCAATATTTAAACACCCTTTGTGCTTTCTCCAAAAATATTCAGATTCTTAAAATAGTTTTCCTTGACCTGAAGCATGCAAAACGGCTATCACTATTTATTATCTATGCTAATTTAAGACTATCTAACATAAATCTATTCTGAACAGCGGCTTCGTATCGCGGTTGCGGTGAAAATGAGGAACCTGACCACTATGCGGCGCGGATCGCCTTCACGGGCAACTCGCGCGTACTGGGCCCCGTCTGCATTGTTGCTGGCGCACTTATGACGATAGCTGGTTCGTAGTTTACTTCTTTTTTTCAAAATTTTGATGATGCAATTTCTTTATGCTAGAGCGCGTTGCCTATAAGCGACCACCACCATCCATAATCGAAAGGAAATGGATGAGAATTAAGATATTGATGATGGATGTGGAAAAAGATGCGGATAGCTCTGGCTGGCCCCTTTCAGCGTTAACTAATTCAAACTGATAGTGCGAAGAAGTGTATCAGAATTTATAAAACTTATAGCCAAATAGTCACGTTCACGGAATCCGCCAAGATTGGTTGCCGCAGTCAAATTCATAAAGATAAGCGAGGTAGCTTTGTTTACAAGTTACAACATGTAGGTATGTTTACATTGTCAACAATAGCAAAGAATAAAATAATAATCTTGATTTTCGTAGGTGCTACTGTTATCAGTTATTTAACTTTTATTGCGTCAAAAAGATTTGATTTTGGTCCGTTTCCAAAACGATCACGTAAATGAAACAAAAAAAAGACTCTTCAAAAGCGCGTCAGTCAATTTTAGTGTATGTAGATTATGGGTATATAGGTATAACGTTGGCAAGTACCTACATAAACAAAATCACTGAAAAAGTTCTGTTATACGTAACTGGTTGATGACGTCACAATTTCGTATCTCGTAGGTATACGTAGGTACTATACTAAACCGTTCTTCCGAGGTAGTTTCAAGTTTGGCACACGGCCAAACAACAGGGTCTGGAGGGTCTCGAAGCCGAATCTATTTCATAGTTGAGTAAAGTTTCGGTTCCAATAAACGATCAATAACCTTACCTTCCTTCCATTTGTCCCTTTGGAACCAAATCGATGTCAGGAATAATATATCAGAAGGGTTTGATTACAATTAACATACTCTTGTTGTATATTAATTACTGCTAATTTAACCATAAGCCAGACCTTAAATTTAGGTCATTATCAAACCAATCATCACCATATAAACAAAGTGACCTTTTTAATTTATTTTCCCATTCATAGGCTTACATAGTATGAAATAGAAACAATACATACTTATATGAAAACTACATAGGTACCTACCTTTTACCAATATGTTAAAGATTTTTAAATGATTCAAAACGTGGTCAAACGCTTGCTCGTGATCACGTTCCCTTTTCAGTGTGCGAAACATTGTAAAATGCAACATTTGAAATATGTTTTGTATGTTAAATTTACTAGCAAACGTACAGCAAAACGTACAATAATTAACTTACCGTTTAATAATAGTATGATTATTGATTACAGGAATAGTATTGTGCATATTGATGCGTGCAGCACAGAAAAGGCAACGGCGCCTAGCTTTCCACTGTCCCATACATGGGGACTTCTACCCACTGAGCCCACAAAATAGTAGAAAATACTCACGTAAGTTAGAAAGTTATTATCACTATTTTTTTGTCCAAATACAAGTCTCTTTTCTACACTTTTATATTCTCTGTAGAACCTTATACAAAACAAAATAATACCGCAAAATATTAAATAAGCTGTAAAAAGCATTTAGTACCAGCATTGACCTTGGTCGAATACGTTTAAAACTTATCAATCATACTTGCTATACCTAACGAAAAGTTCAGACAAAACATTTAAAAAATTAAAAAAAAATGGCGCCAAATATATTTTTTTTTTCTTTTACAGGCAGCCCCACCGGTCTATGGCGGTTCCTGCGCGGCTGGCTAGGCATGGTGGAAGAGAGCGAGACACCACGCTGCCCACGTTCCGTGGAGCCCGCGTCGCCAGCGAGGGCGGACGCGCCGTGCCCGCCTCCATTACCCTTCTTAGTTCCTAGTGATTCTGTTGTGTAAGTTTATTTATTATTTGAAAACTATTACAAAGAACTTCATCAAAATACTTTCTCTGCCTGAAATCCCCACTTGAGCAATAAATAATGAAGCGATGGAAAACTTCCTCAGAATATATTCTTAAAATTAAAACAGAATACTTACATAAAAAAAATGTGAATATGATTTTTCTCAAACAAATTATTCCTATAATAAACAAAGATTGTGACCTACATTTTCAGGATCCAGTACCTTGTTCTTAAAGGTTTTAATTCTTTTAACTTCATTCATGGGGATATATATCTAATATGTATCTCAATTTTTACAGAGGTATGGCGTCTATCCTCGGTGCGCCGCTTAGTCCTGAACAAACATTTGGGTCAATAAAGTCTTTGGCAATATCCAGAGAAGTCGCCAGTTTTCCCCTGTCACGGTCGCCAACACCTCCACCCTTAAGGTATGTTCTTTTAAATATTTGAATATGAAGACTCATAAAAATCACAAATATAGCTTGTTTATAAGAACTACTCCAACATTTTGGCTGAAACTTTGCTCATTCAAACTTTAATTTTTTTAACAATTGTTATATTTACCTTATAGGTACATATGTATACGATTTTAATGCACTGGTTGCACAGCACTAATTACTTTGTTATTTTTCAGTTGTCCACCATTCAAAGAGGAGTCGAAAATAGGTGACATCCCAAACGCAGTGCCATCACACTTTGATTGCGGGTCACCGACCTGTAACTACCGCGTCGTCGAATGTAAACTTACGACGACTGACGAAATAAATCGGACCGGAGAGAAACATGAATCTACCCTCGCGAGTGTCCACCACACAGACAGATTGAGACCCGCTACTGTTTGTATCACAATCCCAAATGAGGGCAAAGGCTAAACCCGCCGCAACTAATTTTATTTTAGTGTCCACGGCGATAATGACTGTTTCGTTGTTAAATTGTGTTAACAGTGAATTTCGACTGACTATGGCGACGATAGCCAACGAGTGCATTCCAACGTATGACGCGGAATTTTCGTGATTGACTTTCAGTGTTCATTTAACTTGGTCATGTATGAAGACGTTACTATATTATGCTTGACATCAACTGCTCAAACTATCACATCGGTCTTCCGCTAGCGCTCATATAACATACTATCTGTTTCTCATTATAACTAATACAATTCAATCATAACTTGATTGTAAATTGTTTTCGTGTTTGCATTTACATGTGAATATTTATATAAAGTAGGAAAATTTTTCAATACAAGATGTGTAAAAATTTATGTTCCTATTTAATTTAAATTATCTACATTTGTCTTACGTAGATACACTCGTGAATTATAATTCATTATCATCATAAGTTTCATCATGAAACTTATACTACGTAAGACAGAAATCGACCTAACAGAATATACCTATAGTCTAAGATCCGGCTGCAGGATTAGTGCGTTCATCGGTTTTTTGCTGAAAACCGAATTTTTATGTATATTTATAATTAGGAGAATATATATCGACTAGGTTGCCAGTCAAAATTTGGCCGCAAGCATGTTTAATTAAAAATTTTCTAATCGATTTTTGGGAAAAAAATTCGTTCACTTGTTTTTTTGAATAAAATGTAGTCTACATCACGGCAAATGATATAAAGATTCAAAAAAATCACGGTTGCCGCTTCTCACCTGGCCGCAACATCTTGGCAGCCTGGTGCAAACAGGTATGATTTCGATTCATTTTTACGTTCATAACGTACATTTATGAATCATAATATATCAAATTAAAGCTAATTTTTTTCTATTTATTATCATATATGGTTGCCTAATTAAATCCGGCCGCAAATAAGGGTTGCCGGCTGTTAAAAATTATAAATATTTACGCCTATTAGTACACCGACGCATTCTTTTTATGTATATTTATAATTAGGAGAATATATATCGACTAGGTTGCCAGTCAAAATTTGGCCGCAAGCATGTTTAATTAAAATTTTTCTAATCGATTTTTGGGAAAAAAATTCGTTCACTTGTTTTTTGAATAAAATGTAGTCTACATCACGGCAAATGATATAAAGATTCTAAAAAATCACGGTTGCCGCTTTTCACCTGGCTGCAACATCTTGGCAGCCTGGTGCAAACAGGTATGATTTCGATTCATTTTTACGTTCAAAACGTACATTTATGAATCATATATCAAATTAAAGCTAATTTTTTTCTATTTATTATCATATATGGTTGCCTAATTAAATCCGGCCGCAAATAAGGGTTGCCGGCTGTTAAAGATGTTGAATATTTAAGGTTGAGTGAAAGAAAATATATCGTCCTTTTTATTTTTTATTTAATATAATTAACAGCCGATCCTCTCTTTTTCTCGTTGTTTCGCTGCCGCACGCGAATGCGTCGGTGTACTAATAGGCGTAAATATTTATAATTTTTAACAGCCGGCAACCCTTATTTGCGGCCGGATTTAATTAGGCAACCATATATGATAATAAATAGAAAAAAATTAGCTTTAATTTGATATATGATTCATAAATGTACGTTATGAACGTAAAAATGAATCGAAATCATACCTGTTTGCACCAGGCTGCCAAGATGTTGCGGCCAGGTGAAAAGCGGCAACCGTGATTTTTTTGAATCTTTATATCATTTGCCGTGATGTAGACTACATTTTATTCAAAAAACAAGTGAACGAATTTTTTTCCCAAAAATCGATTAGAAAAATTTTAATTAAACATGCTTGCGGCCAAATTTTGACTGGCAACCTAGTCGATATATATTCTCCTAATTATAAATATACATAAAAATTCGGTTTTCAGCAAAAAACCGATGACTAATCCTGCAGCCGGATCTCGTACTACTACCATGTGCGCATTGTTCATTTAGGTACTCAAACAAGTACTAAGTATTAAATATAATTTTAAATCATTTCTATGTATTTTGTTTGTGTTTTATCTATATTGTCTATGTTAAAATAAATTTTCTTGTCGTCTTTTTATATATCTATTATATTATTCATGTATAACAACTATTATAAATTTAAGCATCATCTATCGTGATAGGTTAGATTTAAATTTACAATTTTCACTCTTAAACTTCTAGTCCACATTTACATACATAATGCTGACATTGTATTCCACCACCGACTAGTGTTAATCTTTGGAAATGAAATTATGGTAACAACACTGTATGAGAAGACAATATCTTGTTGTTCTTTAGGTCGGAACTCGGAATCAAATGGCAGCGACTCATATACTTATAATTAAAGCTTATTATTATATTTGGCTCAATTTATTGTGTAGTGTATTCATTCATATTTCATTTGCAGTGTAAAAGTAATACCTACGTAATTTTTGGAATAGGTAGGAATTGTTAACTTGATATGTAAGGGTAGGCCGTTCAAATAGATTGTGATACATTTAATTTAGAAGAGGAACGTTTATAATGTTGTGTTCTACATGTCCGCAATAAGGATATTTATTAATGTTTTGTACTTTATAAGGTTTTGTCTCAGTAAATGCAAATGTTATATTTTGTTTCTATACTTATTAAAGTGAAACTTTTATTACATCGTCTCAAACTTTTTGGTCTGTGTAGCGCATGTCGCGTGACGCACGATACGTACGATAATTATCGTACAAATACGATAATTTTTAGTTAAATGTCTATAGTGTGAAAAAAAGTTTCACTTTTACCGTGGTTTCATAAAACCACACAACATTTTTCATAATAACTACGCAAGAATTTCTTCTTACCCTATATTTTTGTTATTTACAACGTCCGGTTTCTATTCAGAAAATCATGCAAATGTTATTTTCGATGTGTAATTACGTCGATTATAGAAACTACATATATTTTAATGTCTGCTCTTATATAAATTATTTCGATTAATCATTAGGTACTACTTATATTATTACAAAATATTCTTACAATAATATTTGTTAAATAAGAGGCAAAAGCCAAATGTGTTGCCAAAAATAGAATTCATCGCGTCCATTAACTTCTTTTGTATGATATTTGCTTTATTCTTGTAAACAATACTATAAAGTGCTCACAAAAGACAATTTAGGGAGAATATGGTAGAGAGTAAATGATAATGTAGTTCACACATTATATTATCTAAGTTAATTAAGTCCTATTTAAAATGCAAACTTTAATTTTTGTGATGACGGCATTTATTGGCCAAGTTATTTTGAAATAGGTAACGTAATTTTTATAAATTCTAGATAAGTACGATGCCTAAGTAATGTACTATATTATTTAATGATCTAAGCGTATTTAATATTGTTATAGTAATAAGTATAAAACCGAAAAATACAAAGTTTGATTTTAAAGTTTTGTTTTATTTCTCTTAAGCAGGTTTTAAATATGAAAATCCTAATAATAATTAAGAGATAACTTAAGAGTCAAGAGACACTAACACCACGGACCACCTACCTGCCCCTAAGTTGGATAGCATCCGACTGTTACTCTTAAGATTTAGGTGCTCCAATCGGTGAAGAAAAAGTCTTGAGAATAACCGGCAAATCAAAAGATAAAGAAAAATCTACGATGTTGTAAAGTATAATTATCGACTATTCTTAGTTAGGCAAAATATATCATCGAATAGTCAATAGATTAAACGGTATTAAGGACGCTGTCACAAATCTGCGTTACTCAAATTTAGGTATCTAACGTCGCCACGTGGTTCGCGGGAACATCGCGCTCACGTAAACATAGCGCATTCCATTTTATAGACCATCTTCATACTTGATATTATTTTTTTTTATATTTTTATTGAAATTGATTCCAGAAGATTACTGGGAACTTTAAAAATTCATTTTGTTACTATTATTAGTAGGTACGATCCTTATAAGTATTTTAGTGTATTCAACCAACTTAAAAAAGTGTGACTATTTTACAACAATTTGAATATGAATTGTATTATTGTATACAATATCGAAGCTTTTTAAGAAATGTATAAAATACTTTTTTAA
Organism: Colias croceus; assembly: GCF_905220415.1. NCBI lineage: Eukaryota > Metazoa > Arthropoda > Insecta > Lepidoptera > Pieridae > Colias > Colias croceus. Next base: position 3,758,828 of record NC_059543.1, on the reverse strand, counting down.
GAATTATTATCATACATAATATTATATGTTACCGGCAATATATTAAACCCGGCATTGTAAGCAATTCTTAGTAAATGTATGTTATTCCGAGAAACAGTCGGAATGAAATAAATTAAATTCGTTACCACACATTCACATTACCTATATCTTTAAATATGAACTTTTCCTAAGTAGCAAACACATTTGCAAATGTGGGTGGTTTTTGGGGTAGCTATTAACCAATATGAGGTCAAAACTAAAATCCAAGATGGCACCGACGAAAATTTGAAATCTTTTCGTCATGGGTGTCATTTTCAAGGAGTTGGAGTAGCTATTAAATAAGTATTAATCAATATGAGGTCAAATCTAAAATCCAAAATGGCGCCGACGACAATTTGACATCATTTCGTCACGGGTGTCATTTTCATGGTTTTTGGGGTAGCTATTAACCAATATGAGGTCAAAACTAAAATCCAAGATGGCGCCGACAAAAATTTTATATATTTTCTTCATGGGTGTCATTTTCATGGTTATTGGGGTAGCTATTAACGAATATGAGGTCAAATTAGGTTCGATTTTAGTTTTGACCTCATATTGGTTAATAGCTACCCCAAAAACCATGAAAATGACACCCATGTCGAAAAGATGTAAAATTTTCGTCGGCGCCATCTTGGATTATAGTTTTGACCTCATATTCGATAATAGCTACTCCAAAAACCATGAAAATGACACCCATGACGAAAAGATGTAAAATTTTCGTCGGCGCCATCTTGGATTTCAGTTTTGACCTCATATTGGTTAATAGCTACCCCAAAAACCATGAAAATGACACCCATGACGAAAAGATGTAAAATTTTTGTCGGCGCCATCTTGGATTATAGTTTTGACCTCATATTCGTTAATAGCTACCCCAAAAACCATGAAAATGACACCCATGACGAAAAGATGTAAAATTTTCGTCGGCGCCATCTTGGATTTCAGTTTTGACCTCATATTGGTTAATAGCTACCCCAAAAACCATGAAAATGACACCCATGACGAAAAGTTGTAAAATTTTTGTCGGCGCCATCTTGGATTATAGTTTTGACCTCATATTCGTTAATAGCTACCCCAAAAACCATGAAAATGACACCCATGACGAAAAGATGTAAAATTTTCGTCGGCGCCATCTTGGATTTCAGTTTTGACCTCATATTCGGTAATAGCTACCCCAAAAACTATGAAAATGACACCCATCACGAAAAAAAGCCAAATTTTCATCGACGCCATCTTGAATTGTTTTACCCCACCAATCTATTCAACAACCCATAAAAAAGAGGATCTCAGGCAAGGTAATTTTAAAAACATAATTTTAAATTACAAATAATTGGAATATGAAACTCATACAGTTTACTCATAAAAAGTATCAAATATCCCACCAAAAACATAAATGTAAAATTTGGAGCCGAGTTCAATAGTTGACTTAATTTGCCAAAAAATGAAATGAGATCTAAATGTGTGCCAAGTTCTGCAGACAGTCCAGAAATTTATTTACAAAGATGTATTAAGTTCTTAGGTTGACTGAAAACTCAATTGTTTTATTTTCCCTTAGAGAACAATGTTTATTCCAAAATATAACTTTTTTAATTTGAATAATATAATTATTTTCACAAAGCAAACAACTAATGACCTATTGAACCCCATAATTTAATGAGGCTAGTTTTTAGAACCTCACAAAATATAAACAGTATGTAAAACTAGCCTCATCAAATTATGGGGTTCAATAGGTCATTAGTTGTTTGCTTTGTGAAAATAATTATATTATTCAAATTAAAAAAGTTATATTTTGGAATAAACATTGTTCTCTAAGGGAAAATAAAACAATTGAGTTTTCAGTCAACCTAAGAACTCAATACATCTTTGTAAATAAATTTCTGGACTGTCTGCAGAACTTGGCACACATTTAGATCTCATTTCATTTTTTGGCAAATTAAGTCAACTATTGAACTCGGCTCCAAATTTTACATTTATTTTTTTGGTGGGATATCATTACTTTTTGTACAGAAAATTACTCTGCAAATTTGATTTACTTTATGAATATAATACTTTTTATATACGATTTTTTTTATTTTTTCTTGCGGTTTCTCTGTATGGTTTGTTTAGTATTATTTTCTATATTTTCTTATATGTTATGAATGTCAGCGCACATTGCCCCGTCATTATCTGCAATTTTTTAAACTCGTTTTCTGTTTAAAAGATTACATGATTTTCTAAACATCCAGCGTGAATTTGTACACACACTATTACCAAGATGCAAAGATCGTTGTAGAAGAATCGTCGCCTTACTCCATGACGTTACGGTATTGCCATGACGCGATCTTGAAATTTTACTCTAAACGCGTCTAAAGATGTTTCACTCATATTAATATTACGCAAATTAAATCATTTCGACCTTCGACGAAGCCTTCTTCCATTACACCATTTACCTATGGTAATTATTTTTGCATGCTTGTATTGGCTAAACATGTTTGTGCTTTATTAATATAATTGTATCACCATTGAATACCATGTTTAAAGCAAAATAAAGATTTTATTTATTTATTTATTTATTTACACTGAAATTAAAACTAAACTAAACACTCATAAATAAAGAATAAATAAATGTGAATATGTAAAATTATATATTATTTTTAACTGTATGAGCAATAAAGGCAATATTTTTATTACAATTTTCTTTTATTTTACGTTTAATAACAGTTTTGAATAAAGAAATCATGCAATCGAAGTAATCCGCCCTAGCGATACTAGCGCGAGTGAGTGTGATGTCAGAGGCGCTTCGAATCTACAGATGTTTCGTCCTAAGATATGTAAACTTCAATAATCTATATCTCAGTCATTTATTGATGGATTTCAAAATTTTTTTCGGCCACTGATTAGTTTTGATCTAGTTTTTAAGACTAGTAAGGTGAATATACTATTTTCTTTTTTTTTAAACTTTTCCATTTTTCCATACAAACAAAATTTATGTCATTGAAAAAAAAATTAAATACAAATAAATTCAGTATTTTCTGATTTTTTCCTTTGTACACTCAGTATTACCTAGTTGATTACAAAATTTGAACTTTCTAGGTCATCTGGAAGTGGGTTAGGTTTTGTATATGTCTATAAGTCAGTCAGTCTTAAAAATTGCGATTTTTGGATATTAATATCTACGCAACTGTTTAATCTGTATTTATGAAATTTAAGGTTCTTGTTTATCTTGAGGTCCTCTTGATATGTACCAAATTTGGTTTATATAACTTAAATAGTTTTCGAGTTATAAGGGGGTGAAAAGTGGCTCGAAATGGTTCGTGTAAATATACACACGGCTGCTGCTCGCCAGTTCTCTTCGCTTGAACTCGGCTTGACACGCTGCCTCGTGTCTAGATTTCAAATCACGAAAAAGACAGTGCACGCACAATAATCTTTTTTATTTCGTTTTTATTTTTGGCACGAGGAGCGATACACCCGTCCTTCCAAGAGCGCTTCAGCGCGGTCTGACGAACCGCGAGAACAAAATGTATGAAGAAATCGACAAGTATTTTTAATTTAGCTCATTATTGAAATAAAATTTTGATTTAGATTCATAAAAATTACACCATATATAAAGGACTATATATCCCTCAATAAGATATAGTTAAGAAGATAGATTAGGCTCTTAATTTTCCTAAAATGGTACCGGTTTAGACCCCATTTTTTTGCATTTTATGCGTTTATTGTGATGGAAAAAACGTATTTCAGCGACAATTTTGTATGACGTCGTACAATTTTTATAAGATGAACGTAGAGCTGAATATATTATCTTTAAATTAAGATATTACTATGTTCTCACGTGTAATTGCTTTAAGTTAAAATGGTACCGAAAAACAGCGTGTTTTTGTAAAAATACGTTATAGCGTCCTTAACTTACCTACTCGTGGGCCGTGGCTCGACGCTACATTTGGAACGAATATGAGCTGTTGACGATAGTGTCTGCTGATATTTCTAAAAGAAATTGCATGAAATGGCATAATACTTAATTTGAAATTTCACCCGTTGAAACAGTCGCGGGCTGGTCGCACAGAGCAAGTGGTTGGTCGCGGGACAAGGCATTTTTTATTGTAGGTAGGTACATAAGTAATGTATCTAGATGACCATAATAATATAATATACAACACAGTACCTTAATTCAGTACATTCAGTGGTATTCGCAGCATCACATTCTTATACCTACGTAGATATTATTTTACATATAGATGGTATGGAATAGGTAGCTACATTATTTCGCGTTAATAATATCGAGAAGTTTAGTTATAATAAAGAAACACACAATTCACTAGTTCCACTTTATTTAGATTTTTATTACAAATATGTAATTACAATTGGTTTCGAAACATCATCGTCAGCGTCAGGTACACAGAACATACCTACGTGTATACTCATTACTCAGGGGAGGTCTCAGGGGAGGTGGTATGCACAGATAACTACCTATATATTATTGGTGGTAGGGTGGTATGTTTAATTTTTTAACCAATAAAACGCGGGTAGGTCGCAAACATTGAACATAGAGTACTTTGAATTTTGAAACAAAGTCAGAATGAAAAAAATATTATAGATTTTGTTACTTAAGGAAGGAAGTTACCCTGTCATTCTTATTATTATTTATTACTAGGGATGGTGGGAATTGGAATCACAGTAATTTATATTTTGGTAGTCACTTACTGTCTACCAAAATATAAATTACTGTGATCCCAATTTGGTATGTCTTATAGACACATTGTCGCTCTCTTATAAGAGAGAGTTTTTCTATTCTTTGCTCTCGCCCCTAAATAAAGTCGGTGTATCGGCTGACGAATTATGCCGCCTCTTCATAATAAATATTTGTTAATAGTCTAAGATCCGGCTGCAGGATTAGTGCGTTCATCGGTTTTTTGCTGAAAACCGAATTATTATGTATATTTATAATTAGGAGAATATATATCGACTAGGTTGCCAGTCAAAATTTGGCCGCAAGCATGTTTAATTAAAATTTTTCTAATCGATTTTTGGGAAAAAAATTCGTTCACTTGTTTTTTTGAATAAAATGTAGTCTACATCACGGCAAATGATTTAAAGATTCAAAAAAATCACGGTTGCCGCTTTTCACCTGGCCGCAATATTGGCAGCCTGGTGCAAACAGGTATGATTACGATTCATTTTTACGTTCATAACGTACATTTATAAATCATATATCAAATTAAAGCTAATTTTTTTCTATTTATTATCATATATGTTTGCCTAATTAAATCCGACCGCAAATAAGGGTTGCCGGCTGTTAAAGATGTTGAATATTTAAGGTTGAGTGAAAGAAAATATGTCGTCCTTTTCAAAATGACAAATTTAAAAAGTAATATTGATTTAATATAATTAACAGCCGATCCTCTCTTTTTCTCGTTGTTTCGCTGCCGCACGCGAATGCGTCGTGTACTAATAGGCGTAAATATTTATAATTTTTAACAGCCGGCAACCCTTATTTGCGGCCGGATTTAATTAGGCAACCATATATGATAATAAATAGAAAAAAATTAGCTTTAATTTGATATATGATTCATAAATGTACGTTATGAACGTAAAAATGAATCGAAATCATACCTGTTTGCACCAGGCTGCCAAGATGTTGCGGCCAGGTGAAAAGCGGCAACCGTGATTTTTTTGAATCTTTATATCATTTGCCGTGATGTAGACTACATTTTATTCAAAAAACAAGTGAACGAATTTTTTTCCCAAAAATCGATTAGAAAAATTTTAATTAAACATGCTTGCGGCCAAATTTTGACTGGCAACCTAGTCGATATATATTCTCCTAATTATAAATATACATAAAAATTCGGTTTTCAGCAAAAAACCGATGAACGCACTAATCCTGCAGCCGGATCTCGTACTATGATTTAAAATATCACAGTTTAAATGCTCTAAGATTTGAAATTGAAAAATAAATCACAGATACAATAGAGCCACATTAGAGCACTGTTCATAACATTAGTTTATTTTTTATCTGTCTTGATGGCTTTATCTGTGCTGTATATTGGGCAGCCATCTTGAATAAAATTTTATGATGAAAAAAGAGATTTTTTCATCTGAAAAGTGAATGCACCTTATATTTTTTTATTTTAAAAACAATATAATCAAATTTTAAAGTAATATTTAGCAAGATATATAGAAATTTCTTAATTTAACGATATTTACATCGTTCTAAATATAAAAAACTACCAATAAAACAAATCAGCTGTTATCCGTCAATCGATGTCAACAAAATTACATAATTTTGTTTAGAAAAACAGTGAAGTTTTACTACAATTTTACTATTTTATGGTGTCAATTCGAAATTGATAAATATGTGTTTTGAAAAGAATATATCGTCGCGAAAATTGTTGTGTTAAACATATGGAAGAACCCTGTAAAATTGTCTTATTAGCGATTTTTGTATAATGTAGGCCAATGTAATTAGAAATGGATCGAAATAATATAATAGAATGCGGTGGATTTTATTTTATTCATAATTTTGACTCTGGAAATCTGGGACATGTAGAGCGAGTCCCAACGGAGCTAATTGGTAAGTATATATTTTTATTTTTTTAAGATATAATTTTTTTTAAAGTACCTCTTGTATAGGTACCTGATAATGAATATTAACTAGAAAATTAACCCCTTACCGCATACAGAGCCATATATGGACGACGAAGTTTATGAATTTTTTATAGGCTAACTATAAACAATATCTAAAAAAACTACCTTACATCTTAAACAGCATTTCATCGAGAATTGGAATGTAATTAATTTATACAGTGTAAATATTATCCATCAGATATATTATAGATTTAGTCTAGCGCGTGCGACGGTTTGGGTGCGCGGAAAAAACCGTGATTTTCAAATTAAGATTTCAATATCAAAAAGGTGAGTAAAGCCATGAAAAAAAATATTTCTTCATTCTTTAGTCTTTCTAAAATAAGGTAAAACATTTGGTTAGGTTGTTTTTTTGCTTTAATCATGTTTTTTTGTACTTTTCCAAATCTGTCATATTTGGCTTCGTATGCATTCCGTCCAAAATATATTATGTCATATGTGGCTGGGTATGCATTCAAGCACAGCATTCAAGGATACTTTCACTGATTGTTCCAGTATCAATCCTAGACACTTTTATCTCACTATGCTAAGCATGTAAATATTATATCATCATCAATAAATACAGACTCATGCTATATGCCACTGTATGATTTTTAATTAGCCGTTTCAGAGCAAATGCGAAAGTCAGGGAAAGCTCTTATTACCAAAAGACGTGGTCGTCTCTCAAAAACTTAGAAACATCGGCATCTCTGGAGTCTCCTCAGTATTTCTGACTCGCCAATTACCGCAAAAAAGCTACGAAAAACTCCTGCAGGACATCTAGATTTTCACTTTGATTCTGTACGGTCTGATGGGATTAGTCATTACCGAATTTGGAAGAAGAACGCCCGTCAGCTATGCCTATATTGTTCCAATTTCGTTCCTTCACGTTATGTGAAAAATATAACGTGTTTTTATGTTATAATGACAAACGTAATTGTTTTAAGCAATTTCACGAAGTATAAGTTGGCTGTGATTCTGGGTGTTATTTAGGTATCCATATAAAGTACTAACATTTCGCCCGCGGCCTCGCCCGCGTTTTCAAAGAAAACCCCGCATAGTTCCCGTTCCCGTGGGATTTTCGGGATAAAACCTATCCTATGTGTTAGTCCAAGTTACCCTCTATATTATGTGTGCTAAATTTCATAGAAGTCGGTTCAGTAGTATTTGCGTGAAACAGTAACAAACAAACACATACACATACATCCACCCTCACAAACTTTCGAATTTATAATATAAGTAGGATAGGATTTATGTAAAGTATATGTAGCATATCAGTTGACTAAGCATTCAGGATACAAGCTTAAGTTTAGTTTGGGGCTTAGCAACCGTGTGTGTGAAATTAATCCGGAATATGTTTTTATTTTATTAATTAGTTACTTTTTTCTAATTGCATACGAAGCCATATATGACAGAAAAAATACAACAAACACTGCATACGAGTCCATATATGGCGCCGTTATATATTTTCTATAATATAAGTAAATAATTTTTTTTCTCAATTTGATCTCATAATGTAAGGTCTAATAAACACTTTTTTGCAAAAAAATAATTTTTATTTCATCTCCTTAATAATTCATGCAATAAGGGGTTAACATTTTCGGCAATGTAGACACAATCTTTTATTATTATATAGATGAATGAGAGGGAGTTTTATCATGGATGCATTCATTATCTATTCTTTATGCAATTTAATTTAATTAATTATAAAAATTTATTAGCTCCAACAGTCAATCAGAAAACAAATAGTTCAGAAACACCTGATTATGAATTTAATCTGTGGACGAGGCCTGATTGTGCTGGCACTGAGTTTGAGAATGGAAACCGCACATGGTTTTATTTTGGTATACAGGCAGCTGAACCAAATGTACAGGTGAGATTTATGATATTAAAATTTATATGATCAAGGATAATAATGGAAAATTATTATTAGGAACTAAAGTATGCCGAAGAAATGAGAATATTATTATTTATTTAGCCAATTATTATTCCTATTTGATTCCCACTAATAAATAATTCCAAACTCAACATTTCCACTCAGAAACAAATATACCAAAAAAATAAGAGTAAAAATACATCAAAGTTGTTCACCGTTGTATATTTTTAGTTTTTACTTCACTCAAAACAATAAAAATTTATAGGTGAGGTTGAATGTCATTAACTTGAACAAACAAGGCAAGATGTATAATCAAGGAATGGCACCTGTGACTAGGACACTACCAGGGAAGCCACAATGGGAAAGGATAAGAGACCGTCCTGTTCATTCGGTAAGATGAACAATGAAATTTCTTTTCATAAACAACTCTATAAACATAGATATATTATGTAAGAATTATATTACAAAGGAAATAATAATAAAATTATGCCAATTGTATGTAGCGATTGATCACTTTAAAATAATCTTATAAGAATGACATTGGAAGAAAAGTCATATGAAGCTGAGTTATCCAATAAACCCTGCCATAATTTATCTTTAGTGTTTTATATAACCTAATTATTTCAGACGGATGATAATACCTTCACTCTCAGTTTCAAGTACAGAACAAGTGAAAACCCCAAAGCAACAACATTTTTTGCTTTCACATATCCATTCTCATTTGCTGAGTTGCAAATAGCTTTAAATTCTATTGATCTCAAAATGCTGCCACTGCCCTCGCCACAATCACCTGATGACATATACTATTACAGGGAATGTCTTATTTATTCACTTGAAGGTACAAAAAATATTTTTTTTTAATATTTTTTCCCTTTTTTTTTTGTTGGCAATAGTGTTAATAATTATAAAAACTTATAGGGAGAAGAGTGGATTTGCTAACTATAACATCACATCACGGTATTACAACAGAAAGAGAGGATCGACTTAAAAATCTGTTTCCTGACAATCAAGAAAGACCATTTAAGTTTCAGAACAAAAAGGTAATACTGACGTTTTTAAACTTGTAATGTATGAAAATGATTTAAATAAATCTTACTTACAAGTGTGTAAATTATAAATAGTCACAAGCGTTTTTACTTTCAATTATTTCACAAAATACATTTCATACAATTGATAAATGGGAAAAAAATTCAATAGCTATTCGAAACATATAAAACAACTTCTTATTTCATTTGTGAAAACTAAAATGAAATTATATCCTAACAGGTCATATTTATATCTGCCCGAGTGCACCCTGGAGAGACACCATCAAGTTTTGTATTCAATGGCTTCTTAAACCTGATATTAACAAGGAATGATCCCATTGCGATTCAACTGAGGAAGATATATGTGTTCAAAATGATACCGTTTCTAAATCCAGATGGGGTTGCCAGGGGGCATTATAGAACTGATACTAGAGGGGTGAATCTTAACAGGGTGTATTTGAACCCTTCTTTAACGTACCATCCTACCGTTTATGCATCGAGAGCTTTAATAAGGTAAGGTGGATTATAAAATTAGTCTTATTTCATGTTTTAGATACATTCTTCTTAAAACAAACTTGTCTTGCCAAAAAATGGTGAGCCTTTTTCATTAATTTAATAAACAGAATTTTCCTTAAATGGTACATATAATTGGAAATTTGTTAATAGATATATAACAGCATTTTATTTAAAATTTATTTCACGATTTCAAAAAATGCCGTATTTCAGATACTATCACTTTGGATATGAAAAAGAAGAAGATATATTTGAGGAAAGCAAGAGCTTTACTTCAAGGAGTATAGGAAACATCAGTGAAAGTGCTGAGGTAAATTATTTTTGTTCTATCATATTTTCTTTATAATATCTGTTTTATTTTCAGAGCTTTATTATGTATTACACACACTTAATAGGTTTATCTGGGTTGTAGTATGTAATTTGTAATCTTTTTTTACCCAAAAGGTTTTTGAGTTCTGATGTTTTTATCTCTTTTGCAACAGTTTATAGACACCAAAAAGAAAAAGAATTCTTTCAAAGGAACTGATTACAAACGTGAGAAGTCAGCCAAATCTGCGATGAAGAATAAGTCGTCTACCACTATCAAGCCAGTCTCAAATGAAGCTTCTAAAGACTTTCAGTCCATTAGTGGTGAAGCTTCAAATTTGGCTGATCAGGTATAAAAATATTGTTTTATAAATTACTAGCTTAACGCCCGCGGCTTCGCCCGCTTTGTCTAAAACCTAATAAATAATATACTAAAAGCTTCCTCTTGAATCACTCTATCTATTAAAAAAACCGCATCAAAATCCGTTGCGTAGTTTTAAAGATTTAAGCATACAAAGGGACATAGGGACAGAGAAAGCGACTTTGTTTTATACTATATAGTGATTTCAATTTGTGAAAAATGTATCTTTGTTCAACTGAAATAATGTGGGTTACAAAAACATTGGCTAATTATACCACATTTGTGTAACCAAGTCGGAACATTGAACTTGCAACGCCCGCCATGGCATGTAGCCAATTTGCGAATTTTGTTAGCTTTATTTTTAAAATACCTGAACACTTAGTGGTTTGTTGATGCCTGCTATAATTAGATTTTAAATTGGCTTTTAAGCTAATTAAAAATGCATGTTTTTTTCAACATTGGCGATAAAGTTCCCAGTATATATTTAATTAAAACATCCATTAGTTAGATAGCGCTAAATTAATGAACGACAAGGGAATAATAACACTTGTTTGTCCGATAGTGTTACCGTATGGGATACGATTAGATTAATGCAATGTGAGCGTGCACGTGAGCTTTAATTAATGTTCTGTTTACGCTTCACAACTACCCTTATAATGAAGTAGCATGACCTTCCTCGCCTTATAATTAAGAACTGCAAAGTAACGAGGTGCATTTAATAATGCATTGACATGCAAAAAGGCATTATTTGTATAAATGATTACTGAACTTATTGATATAGTACCTATATTTGTAAAACTAAAATAAAAAATAAAAATTCCTAACGACATCTTTTCAAAAATTAGTCTTGTTTGTCCAATTTACGTAATTTATACTAAATTACTGTCCTTCTCATTTATGAAATTATGAATACTTACATATTATTTTAATACACACAAGCTTTAAAGATGTTCTTCTCCCATTCAAGGTATACGACATGAAGTTGCAAGAGATGCCGTCCCAAACTACCGAAACTATGTCGCCCGATGTGTCCAACTCTAATTTGGAAGATAAATCATTACTCAACGACAAAGTACTAAGGTCGTGTTTAGGGTCTACCGTACATTTGAGTACTAGTGAAGAATTAAACGTGCATGGAGGAAATCCGCTCAAACCACTACGCGATACCCTGAAGAATAGCATCAGCCTGCTCATGGAGTCCAGTAGTTCGGTTGCTGGGTTAGTTTCATGTTCTGCAATATTTTTTCTCTAGCATTTGCAATTTGAATAACGCAGATGTGGTTTTCGATCCTGACTTGTATTTCATCTACCCGCTTTATCATCATCATCATCATCAGCCCATATACGTTCCCACTGCTGGGACACGGGCCTCCTATGAGGGTACAGGCCATAATCCACCGCGCTGGCCAAGTGCGTGTTGGCGGATGACACATGTCGTCGAACTTTTTAATTCTTCGACATGTCGGTTTCCTCACGATGTTTTCCTTCACCGTTAGAGCAGTGGTGGCTCAGTGGTGAGACCTCGGACTTCGAATCGATAAGTCCGTGGTTCGAGACCAGGCGAGCGCGCAGGAATTAAATTGATTTTTCAATTTATCTGCGCATGTTGTAACATCACCACTGCTCGAACCCGCTTTATAATGCCGATTATTTTCGGAAGAAGTGACGATCCGAACGAAAACACACTCACACCGGAACGAATTAGTTATTTTTGTAAACGTATAAACTTGAAGACCTGAAGCAATGAGAATATGATATGATGATGCCAATAGTATTTTAAACAACGAAATATAAATTTACTCCAGTTTGGGTATATTAAAATATTTCTATAGACACAAATCGCATCAGGATATTCGAAAATATTACACTTTCCCTTTATATGGTATTTATATTTCATATTATATCATAACATATGCACCTAGCCTTCGTGTCCTTCTCCTTATAATGTCAATAAACATTTACACATTCCTTATCTTATAGGGACAGTGCAATGGGCAGTAAAGACCGCATGGCGAATGTTAAAGTGGGCTGGTGTGAGGATTGTAGACGTGCGGTCAGTCGTATGGAAGATACTATGCCCGGGATAGCCAGTATGGTGCCGGGGTATAGTGCTGCTATGGTAAGTAGTTCTTCAGAATAATATGTGAATTGCATAATTCTTCACATTATTAATTTCTATAAGCTTGAATATTTTTTCTGGAAACGCCAATTTCTCTTAGCTGGTGACAGTTGATTTCTAGGAAAACATTTTATGTTCGTGGTATTAATATATCATAAAATATTTATCAGGTTTTTTTGAGTTTATTGTATTTGTACACCCTTACAAGTTGATGTATATTTGTATGCAGTTCATGTATCATCAGAAGCCCCCCATGACCCATCCCTAAATGACTTCTAAATAGGTCGAATCGTCGTTTATGTCATAAACATTGAATAAAAATCTATTAAAAATAAATGTAGTACTTACTTAGTATTATTTTTATCAAAATTCTACATAATACGCAAATCGAAATAATTAAATACAACACAGATGATTCCCGAAACTCCTACATATCACTCCATAGACGAGTATCGCGAACATCAAAGAATCCAAATTGATGAACAGCAACGGAAGGTACTTTTAAAATAAACCGCAAAAGTAGAGTTGCACTTAGATATTGACTAGATTATTATAAAAAACTAGCTGCGCTCCGCGGTTTCACCCGCGTGGCTCCGCTCTTGTTTATGTTAGCGTGATGATATAGCGTGAGCCTTTAAGCCTTCTTCGATAAATGTACTATAAAACACCGAAATAATTTTTCAAATCGGACCAGTAGTTCTTGAGCGCGTTCAAACAAACAAACTCTTCGGCTTTATAATATTAGTATAGATTGATGAAAGATTTGTAGAAAAAGTAGTTGTATAAACTTGAAAAAATATGAATTTGTGTATCATTTAGTTGCAGGACACGGAGTATGTGAAGGAGGGAGACAATGTTTACTTTTGTACAAACTGTTTCAAAAGATACGTGATATCTGAGTTCAACGAAGAAGTGGTGAGTCTTATTTGTTAGTTTTATTGAATTTCAAACCAAATAAGATATTTTATTTTATACATAGCGTTTAAAAATTAATTGATTATATTTGATTCTTAATTATAAAGACTCTTTTACCGAATTTTTGTTCCTGAATCTTGAATCACTTTTAATTTTAGATATTATAATCAATAAAATTAAAAAAAAAATCAGGATGCCGATTCGATCATCCGTCCTTATTCAATTCTTTAAATATGATTCCAATTTTAATTTCATTATAATACAATATGCACTTAAATATCTTTATATAAATGGTCAATACTAAAAAGAAACGCCAGTTTTGGCGTTTCTTGCTTACAATGCTAAAAATAAAATAAATACTATCTGTGTGCACAGAAAGTATCAGAGACGATATCGTCCACGAGTGTGGGTGTGAGCGTGTGTGTGGGTGACGGGGGCGATGTGTGCGCTACTGCCCCGCGTAGCGTGCTGTCTACTACCGACGTTATTATTGTGAGTGCATGTTTTTTTTTTTAAGTGTTGAAGGTAATGTTGGGTTGTGTTAGTGTGATTGATTTTTAGCTTACCTTAGACTAGCTGCGCTTCGCGGTTTCACCCGTGTGGCTCCGCTCCTGTTGGTCTTAGCGTGATGATATATAAGCCTTTCTCGAAGATAGGGCTATCTAACACCGAAAGAATTTTTCAAATCGGACTAGTAGTTCCTGAGAAGCGCTTTGAAACAAACAAACAAACTCTTCAGCTGTATAATATTAGTATAGATTAAGATGCTGATAACACTGGTCTGCAAAGAAATCCTCCTTTGAATAAAAATATGATAAACATGGAGATCTTAACATGCTGAATCTAGATCTGCTTTCAGTTTTTTTGTATCACGTCTAAATTTTTTTTTATTGTCGTTTTTAAATACCTCAAAATTCTGTATTGTTTAGTAGTCTCTCTTGCAATAATGCTATTTTATTCGGTCTTTATGATATTTTTCATCACAAAAATGACTTGAATTTATAAAACTAGAACGATATCTACTGAAGACATTATTTTTACACTAATTTGAAGGGAATTTATGGGCTTCCGTAGTTCTCATCATGACTCCGCTGCGCTCAGTTCAAAGTAAAGTTTTAAGGTGACGGTTGATGATTTTATCCTAATAATTTGGTAAAATTTTTATATTGTACTGATATATTGATGAAAATTTGTAAATAATTTCAACCATAAAGCAAAATTGAATCACGTGTTATGAATTTTTAAACGACGCAACATCGAAAGCGCGAGTCTTTAGTGTGGTCTCTAGGGAATGCAAATGCGGGAGCCTAGATAAGAATTAAATTATGAAATTAAGCAGACTAAAGCTGTAAAAAGAGTATCCGGTGACCACTATGAAACATTTCACCAGAAGTTTGAGAGGAGATACGGAAAAGCTAACTGAAAATATAGTAAAATATAGATAATAAGTTGGCAGCAAAGATTGATGATTTTACTTGATCGATTCGTCGCGAAACTCCTTATAAAATATTAAAAGAAAAGAAAACTACTAATTGAAACAATGTATATAATGTGTAATTATATTTTCTTATAGTTTTTAATAGTTTTCTTGACATTATTTGTAATATTCAAACCTAATTTTTAAAATAACGATGTATTCTAAGAACAAAAAATGGGTTTCTTTCTAATTAAACTACAAAAAATCTAGACGTGATACAAATTTTTTAAAACTTAATTTCTGTTCAGAAGTATCACTCCTATAATAATCTTGTGCAAAAATGAGAAGGAGCGCGAAAAAAAATTTTTTTGCAGACCAGTGTAATTATTGAAATATTAAGTCGCCATCCAACCATAAAATGTTTTCAACAATATTTACGATTTGCAGAGGTTTCTCAAAAATTGAATCTTGTCTTATTCTTTAAAATTCATTTTTTCTTAACTTGGAATCAAACCAAAATGAATATTGAAAAATAAATTGATGTTAAATGATTACATATCGTATTCCATACATGTGTCTATTTTAATACATTTTTTTTCATTACAGCAACCCACACCAATAGTCAAGGAAGAAAAACCAAAGTCGCCTACAAAAGCGATAAGTAAGAAGAAGCCCCCGCCCGCTAACACTACTATTGTCACAAAAAGCGCCTACAAAGAACCAGACAGTGGACTGTTTTTATACATTGATTTACATGGACATGCTTCCAAGAAAGGTATGTTTTTAATTTTTATATGATATTGGAGATATGTAAAACAAATCTTATAATTTTTACCTTAACTTAATTGTTTATTTATTTATATTTTTTATTAGAATGCTAAAATTTTCGTTTACTTTGTCATAAACAGTGAAATGAATCTGGTAAAAATTGGAATTGACCTACAGGAGTACTTTTTCTAGTTGCAAAATAAAATGCTGTTGGAAGGTTTTATTCACAATTTTTTTTCGTTTGAGCCCCAAGAAACAGTTTAACAACTCTCTCGATATTCCAGGTATTTTCATGTACGGCAATCACTTCGAGGACGTCGACAACTCGGTCGAGTGCATGTTGCTACCGCGCATTATGTCGCTCAACAATTTGCACTTTCATTTCTCATCGTGCAACTTTACTGAGCGGAATATGTATCTCAAGTGAGTTTATTAAGGCTAGATGTAATTCAAGAAAGTAGGTATTAGATTTGTTGGTAGAAGATTTTTATGATCATGTTTTCGATCTGAATAGAAGAAAGAAAGTTTATATTGAAATTTATTATGGGTTGATCTTAAGTTTTAAAAGTTATAACGTAACTCATAAAATCGCGATCGCGAATAAAGCGTTCGTATCTGTATAGATTTCATCAAACTTTACATTAAAAGGCTAGAGGCAAGTTTTCCACTTGCTGATATATAGTAAAAACAGTATTTTTAACACTTTTAGATGGTAAATATTTTTACCTGTCCAAAACCATATATATACTATGACACCAACCAATCCAACAGAGACAGACGTGACGGCATGTCGCGCGAAGGCTCCGGTCGTGTGGCGGTCCTCAAGGCCACCGGTCTGGTCCGGTCGTACACGCTCGAGTGCAACTACAACACTGGTCGCCTGGTGAACGTGCTGCCCCCCGCAGTGCGCGACGCCCCGCCCCCCGCGAGCCCGCACTCCCCCCTCCCGCCCAAGTACACGCCGCATATATTCGAAGAGGTAAACCCCTTCCAGGTACAGGCCTGTCCCATACACGTAGTGCGTACAGATCGTACAGTTCGATTCAAATTTAATGGCGGTTCGGAAGTTAGCTGCGAGTTCACGTGCGCGCAGGTACCCGTCTCTCAACGTCCCACTGATATATTATGTATAATGGTTGTCTGCGTATCGGATCTTACGATGTTCCGAGCCAATAAAAGCTTGAACCGAACTGTACTAGTTGAAGACGAGTTGGAATAGCGAAACATAACTCAAACTTCATTTTAAAGATTATCGCGATCTGTACGCAGTTTCACTTTTCAGGTAGTTTCAGTTTTTTTTAAATCTGCATATATTGTATTTTTTTACATATTGTACACACGTTGCTATAAGTATATTGTATTTTTTTATTAAATAAGTATAGTAATAAGTTACTAGAATATACATCAGCGGTTATAATTATTATAATAGACTGTATGTCTAGTAGTACACGTCCATTATATTGTTTTGCTACATTTTACTAACTTAGACTTGCCATATAAATTCATTCATATCAATGAGTTGTTTATAAACGAAAAGGTAATTTAGTAAAAAGTAATCATTTATTTTATAGAAAAAGAAATATTTTGAAAAGCAATTTCACTCAGAATTGCTACTTTCAACCAAATTTAGAAGTGGCAATCCTTTCAGATAAGACTTCGTGCTAAGAATTGGGATGCTTTCGAAGAGATAGACCCAATGAAGGTTTGTCCATGAGTTTTACTAATTCAATTTTTATTATAATGTACAAGTAGTTGACTGAAAGCTTGTATTTATGCTTATCTTCTTGTGATATCTCTTCAAAAGACTCCAGGTATATCGAATGCACGCTGCTTTAGAAGCACGACAATATTATAATGAAAATTTCAGTTCCTACCATTATAGGATAATTAAGAACTTTTTTTTGTAAATACGTTGTTTAAAATTTTAATTTTTTATTTGTATAGCTATAAGAAATATTTTGGAGGTGAGTCTTCTAGAAGCAAAATATAAAAGATAGTATTAATTCATCACCAAATAACAGACTAGATTTAAACACATCTTATCCGCATCTATCCTCAAATTAGAAGAAAATTGACAAGATCTTTCCAGGACAAAAACATTATATTCCCACATAATATTCAAAACATTCCCCATTGAGCCCCAAGCGGCCCGATCGGACCACGACACAATAGATTTTCTATTGTGTCTGTGGTTCCGGGGCCTGAGTTATTCATCACCAAATAACAGACTAGATTTAAACACGTCTTATCCGCATCTATCCTCAACCTAGAACTAACAAAAACATTATTTTCCCACAATATATTAAGACACAAGTGAATTGCAGGTGGGTCGTTCGCTAGGAGCATCTATATTGGATCTAACTGGGCAACATCCGAACTCTCGTATCCCGTGCTCAGAGCACCGCAACCTCGCGGCGCTTCGTGATTGGCTGCGGGCGCACACACGTACTATGCGGCCACAGGTATGTACTTGTGTATGTTTGTATGTGGGTGGATGTGAGTGGATGTAATGTCGATTAAATTTGGGTGAAATGTGGTAATAAGTATGTGGAAAAAATGATAAATAGATTGAAAGAAAGTGAAGGGAAAATATGGTAGCAAGTTGGATTATAGCGTATGTACAAGTGCGGATGTTTGGATGTGGATGTAGATTTATGTTATAGTGAATACTAGCTTACCGCCTGCGGCTTCGCCCGCTTGGTCTAAAACCTAATAAATTATATACTAACACTTTCTTCTTAAATCACTCTATCTATTAAAAAAACCGCATCAAAATCCGTTGCGTAGTTTTAAAGATTTAAGCATACAAAGGGACATAGGGACAGAGAAAGCGACTTTGTTTTATACTATGTAGTAATATTGATGATTGGATGACATTGAGTTTAAATGGGCAGCCGAACTCTCGCATCCCGTGCTCCGAACACCGCAACCTCACGGCGTGGTGTGACTGGCTGTACTATGCGGCCGCAGGTTTGTTTTTGTATTGTGAATGTGATGAAGATTACATGAAATTTGCTTACAAATGTTGTGCTGGTACATTTCTAAGCAAAATAGTAAATAGATTAAATTAAATTAAAATTGGGAGTAAAACGGAATTTTTATCGTAGGTAAGCTCCATCGTAGTCGATCATCAACAACACAAGTACGGTTTTTTGCGGATGTGAATTTTTTTTGATCTTGTGGAAAAATGTACCAGCACAGTTGATAATAATGCAGATATTGGTAGGAGTGAGGATGTGAATGTTTGCTTTATTTTGCAAGAACAGATGTGCGGATTGGTGTGAAATTGTGGTAAACATTGATACTTATCGCAATATAATTGCGAATGATAGTGTTAATGTGTGTGTGTGTACGATTATTTCTCTATTACATAAGATATAATAATCTGGTTGCGATGAACATGCCTCCGAAGGTTTTATGTTGATAATAGTTAATTCAAACCAGGCCACAAAGCCCAAACTAATATTGTGAAGTTTATTTTATAAAGAACTTTCAAATGAGACAAATACTCACAAAATAGGACACAAAGGAAATACTGCACTATTCATAATTTACAACAAATCCGAAGTCGCATTTGCACATGATGTATTTGTACACATAAATATCTAAAAGGAGTATTATATTACAGTTTACCATTGTCATATTTTCTGAACATAACATATTTAAACAATTAAAACAGGAATACCTTACTACTCTATATTCATACCACTTTATCTTTACTATCTTCTTCTTGTTTAACCACAGCCTTGACCCTACACCCAATTGTTTTTATTATTTTTGTAACACACCTCTTTAATTTTCAGTGTTAATTCGTCCCCAAAACTACTATAAATCTCCAGGTTCTTACTAAAACAGTATGGGTAAGGAAACTAAATTGATTTGTGTCGTCCCATGCGTTCTAATAACACCATGCATCATAACTACTAAAACGTAATTTGATAATAACTGTCGGTACGTTTTGGTTTTGTATACAATTGATGGGGATTAATGGTTTTCAGTTGACCATGTCCAGACTTCGACCAAAGACATCGTCGCCAACGCGGGTGCCGCTATACGCAAGGTCGAAAGCCAAAGTGACGGAAGAAAGAAAGGAAAACGCCTACGTCGCTGCCAAAACTGACACAGAGCGACGTCGTAGCCCACCCGTACTCGCACAACGCTCCGGCCACGAGATCATCAACATGAACATGAAATTCGGCAAGAAGAACGAGCCGGCGAAAACACCATCGCGGACCCGGTATCTGGCTGAAAACGAACCGAAACCTAAATCACTTTCTACTAAGCGGCGGAACGTGCTCGCGATACGCAAGCCAAACGCGAGCAAAACACAAGTGGGGAAAGCGAAGTTGCGCCGGTCAGCGGACGACGCAGAAAGCACGAGAACGTCAATAGTGTCCGCTAAACTGAGCAAACGTACCTACGCTAGATCACTACGTGGTGCTGTCACTCGGTCCGCGAACCGCTGCAGAGCACTAGCCTCCTCCTCATCAGAAGACATGCTGGGTGGGACCTGGGAAGACGTGGCCGGTGGAACAGTACTCGGCTCACAATCCGTTTCACATACTGAGACGATGTCTATGGGCGCGAAACGTCGCTCCTTCCCCAACGCTTCGCCCTCCCACCTCAAGAAGATTCGCTTAAAAACGGTGTTGTAGCGCAAACTGCGCGCGAGGCCGGCACCCGAACCCGACCCTCGCACCTGACCACATTGATCACACCTTTCTACACGACATTGACGTACTATAAACAACTAGACAACGCTCAAAAAATGTCCGAGGGAAAACCCTGCCTACCCGTGTACTTAGGCAGAGTTTTCTGATGAGCGATACTCTGTACATTGCCACGTAATAAGGTTTTAAATTCAATGAAAGTGTCGCCGCTCGGACTTTTTAATGAGTCTAGTTGTTAATAGTATGGCAATGACTAGTTGCTAGGGTTAGCACACGCTATAAGTGAACGGTACGTGTGAAAAATCGCGGAATTTTCGTAGCGAATTTTTGAGTTTTTTTTACATAATTTTATATTAATATATTTTAAACAGGATTGTAAAAAAAACGTTAAATGTGCAATAACTATAAAATAAAAATAGGAATGTTTCGTATTGTAACTAATAATAGTCTTTGTGCGTTAAATTCTTAGGTTGGTGATGAGAAATGAGTGGATTTGGTAATTCAATTTCAAAAATGATCTAATTGTTTGAAAAATAATCTCATGTCTATTATATTTTTATCTTTCACTGCCATAGTATGAATGCAATAATTTTCTTTTTACGATACATAAAAATATGTTAAGGGGCGTCCATAAATTAATTGAGGTGTTTATTTTTTATTCATTTCAGTTGACGCCTCCTAACCAGTATCCACTCATAGCTAGCTCAACACATTATTGTCTTGTATTATATGTTGGTCGAGTTACATTCAATGTTATTGTAAATGTGATATGATTTGTAAAATTGATTGTGTATTTTTGAATTAGAATTTTAAAATTTTAGTATTTCTTTACAAGGGCTTATAATGTTCGAATATGTGTTGTTGTTAACACAATTAGTGATTTAGAGCTTTATTTAATATATTCTTATTTAGTTTAAAAAGATATCTTGGAAATTATAACAATCTTATTTTCTTTATACAATACATATTATATTCTATTGACTGAGTTTTTATCGGCAAAAGTTGCAATAAGGTTTGATGCTTGCCATCGACTATTTAAAAATGTCGGACTAGATTAATTAATGTTTGAGAAAATTTTAAAACGTGATTTATTTTATATTATAGATTAATTATATATCGACTAACTTTAAAATTATATAAAAAATAATAAAATAAAAACCGAAATAATTTTAACTTTCAGAAATTTATACACCCAAAAAAAGTTGGTAACGAAAAGAAAATGCTCAAACAGATCATACAACCTGAATTTGTATTATTATTAAATAGTATCCCACCGTTTCGTTTAACATTTAACTTAAAATATTGGAACATTTTACATCTAATAAAAAAAACATTCGGCAGACATACAAAATAGGTACCTACTCTTATAATATTTTAACGTCTATTGTTCCATCACAGTAAACTTGTATATTTAAACTTATAATTAATAAAAACAGGTTTGAAATTATTTAAATACATGCCTATAAAAGCTCCTTTGAATTTTTACCCCTTCATGTAAATCATTGTTATTCCTATGTTAAAATTTTGTATTCAAAATTGTGTGTTAAACACTTGTGTTGGCTTAATGTTTTAATAAAGAATAGTACATAACTATTTATTGTCTGAAATTATATAAATAAATGAGTAACAAGCATTTTGTTTTGTTGTTTGTTGTTCACATTTATGCTACAAAATATTTACATAATCATCTAGTGAAAGTCTCATTACAATTGATTCAACTGTTCTAAAGATTATTTTATTGTCATGATTGATTAATCTGTTGAGGAGGTTTCGACTATGGACAAATTTTTTAAAAGTTTAATCAGGGGTTATCCATAAAATCCCTAAGGTAGAGCCATTTTAATAGGCAACATTTGACAGTTCAACAAAATTCAACAACGTAACCTAGTAACGACGACATAGAATAACATGATATTTCGTTTTGTTAGAACTGCACATTTGCTTAACTTATTTCAATTACGATTACATATTTATAATAATAATGACCGATAGACAATAATAGATACAAGTAATTTTAAGATTTCATTTTACTGATAAACCATCCTAAACATAATAATCAATTTCTGAATTGAAGAACTGACGTCGCTACAATTTTGTGCCAATAAACCTTTTTTCTTTTTAAATACTAGAGACGTTACTCTAAAAATCGAAATCTGACATCTAGAATCGAATGCATTGATTACTTGTGAATAAAAATCATCATAAATTAATAAATTCGATTGACAAATGTTTCAAATCCGTATCGATTAATACACTTTAATCGATGTTTTTAAGCAGGTTACCTCTCTTCGAAGATAAAATTGATAGACGTCAAATGTTGCCTATTAAATTGGCTCGACTATAGTGGTGTTTTTGTCAGTTGTCCAGAGATTTGGGTGACATAAATTATTTGTTTTTGAGACCGATTATTATTTTACCATATATCTTTTTAGAAGAATAAATAGGTACGTCAAATAAAGGTATTTGCACCTGCCTGTGCTTTTTTGTTCAAATTAAGCAAATATTTTTGAAATTTTAGCCCAAGAAAAATTTAATTTAACAAATTCTCCTTTACCAAATGTGTCATGAGTTTCAGCTCCACTCCTGTTTGTCTTTACGTCATGATCTAATAAAGCCTGTAGTCTTCCTCAATAAATGGGCTATCCAACATCGAAATAATTTTTCAAGTCGGACCTGTAGTTCCCGAGATTAGCGCATTCAAATAAACAAACTTCAGCTTTATAATAGATATTGACGTTTGAATGAATATGCATCACAATCAATCTGATTTAGGTATGTTATGTTTAAGGACGCTATAACGTATTTTTACAAAAACACGCTGTTTTTCGGTACCATTTTAACTTAAAGCAATTACACGTGAGAACATAGTAATATCTTAATTTAAAGATAATATATTCAGCTCTACGTTAATCTTATAAAAATTGTACGACGTCATACAAAATTGTCGCTGAAATACGTTTTTTCCATCACAATAAACGCATAAAATGCAAAAAAAATGGGGTCTAAACCGGTACCATTTTAGGAAAATTAAGAGCCTAATCTATCTTCTTAACTATATCTTATTGAGGGATATATAGTCCTTTATATATGGTGTAATTTTTATGAATCTAAATCAAAATTTTATTTCAATAATGAGCTAAATTAAAAATACTTGTCGATTTCTTCATACATTTTGTTCTCGCGGTTCGTCAGACCGCGCTCAGAAGCGCTCTTGGAAGGACGGGTGTATCGCTCCTCGTGCCAAAAATAAAAACGAAATAAAAAAGATTATTGTGCGTGCACTGTCTTTTTCGTGATTTGAAATATTTGATACTTTTTATGAGTAAACTGTATAAGTTTCATATTCCAATTATTTGTAATTTAAAATTATGTTTTTAAAATTACCTTGCCTGAGATCCTCTTTTTTATGGGTTGTTGAATAGATTGGTGGGGTAAAACAATTCAAGATGGCGTCGATGAAAATTTGGCTTTTTTTCGTGATGGGTGTCATTTTCATAGTTTTTGGGGTAGCTATTACCGAATATGAGGTCAAAACTAAATCCAAGATGGCGCCGACGAAAATTTTACATCTTTTCGTCATGGGTGTCATTTTCATGGTTTTTGGGGTAGCTATTAACGAATATGAGGTCAAAACTATAATCCAAGATGGCGCCGACAAAAATTTTACAACTTTTCGTCATGGGTGTCATTTTCATGGTTTTTGGGGTAGCTATTAACCAATATGAGGTCAAAACTGAAATCCAAGATGGCGCCGACGAAAATTTTACATCTTTTCGTCATGGGTGTCATTTTCATGGTTTTTGGGGTAGCTATTAACGAATATGAGGTCAAAACTATAATCCAAATTGGCGCCGACAAAAATTTTACATCTTTTCGTCATGGGTGTCATTTTCATGGTTTTTGGGGTAGCTATTAACCAATATGAGGTCAAAACTGAAATCCAAGATGGCGCCGACGAAAATTTTACATCTTTTCGTCATGGGTGTCATTTTCATGGTTTTTGGGGTAGCTATTATCGAATATGAGGTCAAAACTATAATCCAAGATGGCGCCGACGAAAAATTTGACATCTTTTCATCATGGGTGTCATTTTCATGGTTTTTGGGATAGCTATTAACGAATATGAGGTCAAAACTATAATCCAAGATGGCGCTGACGAAAATTTGACATTTTTCGTGATGGGTGTCATTTTCATGGTTTTTGGGGTAGCTATTAACGAATATGAGGTCAAAACTAAAATCCAAGATGGTCGTCGAATTTCAAGATCGCGTCATGGTAATACTGTCGCGTTATGGAGCAAGGCGGCGATTTTGGTATCTATGAATCTCGCCAAAGAAGTTTCACTCCTGACACGTTTTCTCGGCACGTTCTTTTTTATTTTATTCTCTTCGTTTAAATGTTTTAGATAAACTTTATTTTAAATAAAGTTTAGCGAATATATTTAAAGTTACTAATATCTGTCAGAATATTAACATGATTGCCACAGAGTTGCGTTTTATATTAAATTTCTAAATATGCATTTCAATGTTCTTTAAAATTGTTTTTTTTAAGACTTTCTACAAAACTGTGGTTGTTAACGTTTTTGTTATTTTATTTAAGTTTACTTTAAAGGAGTAAGAAAAATATACCTAATTATCGACGGTTACATTGGGGATTTGGTAATAGCTGTCTCAAAAACCTTGAAAATGACACCCATGCCGAAAAGATGTAAAGTTTCGTCGACACCATCTTGGATTTTAGTTTTGACCTCATATTGGTTAATAGATACCCCAAAAACCACCCACATTTGCAAATGTGTTTGCTACTTAGGAAAAGTTCATATTTAAAGATATAGGTAATGTGAATGTGTGGTAACGAATTTAATTTATTTCATTCCGACTGTTTCTCGGAATAACATACATTTACTAAGAATTGCTTACAATGCCGGGTTTAATATATTGCCGGTAACATATAATATTATGTATGATAATAATTCTTAAAAAAGTATTTTATACATTTCTTAAAAAGCTTCGATATTGTATACAATAATACAATTCATATTCAAATTGTTGTAAAATAGTCACACTTTTTTAAGTTGGTTGAATACACTAAAATACTTATAAGGATCGTACCTACTAATAATAGTAACAAAATGAATTTTTAAAGTTCCCAGTAATCTTCTGGAATCAATTTCAATAAAAATATAAAAAAAAATAATATCAAGTATGAAGATGGTCTATAAAATGGAATGCGCTATGTTTACGTGAGCGTCGAGCGCGATGTTCCCGCGAACCACGTGGCGACGTTAGATACCTAAATTTGAGTAACGCAGATTTGTGACAGCGTCCTTAACTGTATATTTTCATGTTTTATTCTATTCAATAAATGATAAATGAAATATCGGCAGTAATTGGAATATGATATAGAATTGTGAATAAGAATCCATAATGCATTAAGCATCAAGTAATTATATTACAAGGTAAGTTAAGACAAATAAAACAATAAAAAACTGTACACCATTTTATTACAGCACACAGTTGGCTTAAACTTAAAGATTACAGTCTGCGACCACGTCTACCACCCTTCCTCCTTGTGGAGTCTGATGGCACAGGCGTCACATCCTCAATGCGACCAATCTTCATGTTGGAACGAGCGAGGGCACGGAGAGCAGACTGTGCACCAGGTCCAGGGGTCTTGGTCTTGTTGCCACCAGTAGCACGCAACTTAATGTGCAGAGCGGTGATACCAAGAGTTTTGCATTTTTCAGCAACATCCTGAAAATGGATTTCAATTATTAAATTCTCACTGTTGAAAACAAGTTTTTAATTACATCTTTACGCTAGTATTTTACACAATTGAAACTTGGATGTATTAGATAGATTTTTTTGAATTATGAAACAGATTTTTTGAATGATTCTGAATACATTGTTTTTAACATTGTAAAGGACAAGTTAGGGTGTCTTGACTTCTTAAATTTATATTACAATCTGCACTATATGTAACAGTAAGATTTAAATGCATGAAATTTATATCTGACTTCCAAGATCAACAGTATTTAAGGTTATAAATTATTCCAACATTGAGATATGCACAATAACAGAAATAAAAACATACCTGAGCGGCTAACATAGCAGCATAAGGAGAGGCTTCATCACGGTCAGCCTTGACTTTCATGCCTCCTGTTACCCTGGCGATGGTTTCCCGACCAGACAGATCAGTAACGTGAACAAATGTGTCATTGAAAGAAGCAAAGATGTGTGCCACACCAAAGACAGTTTCACCCACCAAATGTTGTGGTCCAAGAGTCACTTGAACCTCTTCTTTCGCAACTTTGTTTTTTCTGGGGGCCATGATTTAGCCTGAAAAACACAACACTGCTTAGCACTCTAGTAACCCATAAAAATCTCGGAAATCCGATCACATGTAGATCAAGTATTTAACAAGCCGAAACACAATTTGTTCTTCTATACAATAAGTTTAATATTTACAGTAAATATTAGATAAAACATGAATTTTTCAACATATTTTTGAAAATACCTTTAGCTCAAAAGCTGTCAAACACTAAAAAGAATGCCGGATGTCATTAGTAGACAGTTGACAATTTACACATTGACAAGATTGGAGTAGTGTTGCTACTTGCTATAATACTTTTGTAAATAAATTAATTAAAGCTAGCTACTCACGATTCAATTTCAGCAACAATCTGTTGACACAATCTGCAGTGAGCCGACAGATTGTGTCGTCAATAGTATAGTTGAGGGCACGTTGGGGGTGTAACCCAACATGTTGCGAATTGCATCGGCGCGGAAGCAACCAGACAAATTGTCTCAGCAGATTGTGTGCGTGTTGAAACGTGAGTATTGTGATTGCTCCAATCTCGGCTCAATCGCGCTGCCGCGATAACTAAGTACCCTTACGCACTAGCGGTTAACCGCGGGGGCGGCTAACTGCGCGGTTAGCCGCTTTCCCATTTTAATATGCAACCGCTTTTATGATTAGTGCGTACAATCATAAGCGGTTGCATATTAAAATGGGAAAGCGGCTAACCGCGCTGTTAGCCGCCCCCGCGGTTAACCGCTAGTGCGTAAGGGCACTAAGAATGCAGTAACCGCAAAATGGCGGTTTTGAGATAAACTCGGGAAAGACATTTTTACATAATTGAGGAAGATGTTTATATTTTATAGCCCTTGAAATCTATCAATAAAATTGGAAAAAATACAAGCTTTACAAAGATAATTATCTTATATTTCATAAATTAGTATATCCATTAATAATGCGTATTATTGCGTTGAGGTTTAGCATCCAGGCCAGGCATCAACGTGACGTGCACACGTTGTGGCAAGCAATCGCGGAATGAAATTGTGTCATCAGATTGAGGGTTGGATGAATCGTGAGTAGAGAACGCTCAATCGCGACTGCAACAAATTGTGTAACTTGTAAGCAGATTGTGGGTTGTGTTGAACCGTGCGTAGGGCCTTTAAATGTAAATGCATCGTAATTATGTATTTTACACTTTACCACAATGAATCTGACCACCTGACTTGTGTACGTTATATTATGCGTTTTTTTCTGGTCTCTGTACTAAACTTTTTGATAATAATTATACAATATTTTGTTGTGATTCTGATCCAATATAATGTGAATATACTATACTATTCTAAATTCATAAACTTTAGAAGCCCGGCTAATAACTTGCTCTGTGGCCCGGCCTTCCGCAGGATAAAATAATAGAACTATGTGTTTAATTTATAAAACTAAGCTATAAAATACAAATATTTGACGTTTATGCTTTATTATTATTTAAATTATGTTTTAAGTCATAAAATAATAAAACAACTAATTTTCATTGTGAAAATGACTGATATTTTGCTGGTAAGAAGCAATAGTATTTAAATAATTACGCTTTGAATAATTATAAGATTTATTAATCATGCAGCTTTTGCTCTTTAACGACATAAAAAATAACTCTACATATTGTCTATGTATGTACCCGGAAGTAGTTCACGTCATTGCCAACAGTAACGTTTGATTTATCATCTCTGTCATAAAATTGATAAATTCGTCGATTTTGACGAAAGAACATATTGCAAATAAGCTTGCAATAATAGGATAATATAAGTTTAGTATTAAATAAAATAGTTAATCTTACCTAAAAGTGAGTATGTTAATCATGTTTGGATATTCTAGTTCAAGTTCCAACTACGCATGACGTCCTGTCATTCATATTACTCAATAGGTTTTTACATTGTTACTTTATTTTAGAAAAAAATTCTTATACTTTGGTAGAGAAATCCTTTAAAGTAGATTTTTTCACGTATTTGTTTATATTTAAACGTCCGAAGGTGATATTAAACTGCAAGTCATGTTTTTAAAAATATCTTCTTTGTGTCCTCTTTTGTAGAACTGAATCGTAGTAGAATATGTTGTATTATACTAATAGTTTAGTGAATGTTCTTTTTTAAATTCCAGTTTCAAAATGTTTATCTGGGATTGGTTTACTGGTGTCTTAGGATTCTTGGGTAAGTAAATCACAATTGTATCTTATAAACAATATAAAAGCTGATAAAATATAGGACAGAATAATTCATATTTGCATAAACATTGTAAGGATTTGTAATATTGTTATTATTAATGTATGTAAAAAAAATCAGAGGGATGTTGTATTTTTAAAATATATTGCTAAGTATATGTGAGGTGATTTTAAAAGTTATTTTTGTTTCCATTCCATTGAAATACTTGCCTATATTTGATCAACATTACTCATTATTATATGAAATATAGAAAGATTGTAATAGGAAAAAAATGTAACTCATAATCATACCATCTGTTCTATAATGATTGTAATCTCAGTGATAAATACCTCATTTAATATTATAATAACAGGTTTTTGAGGAAATATTGTTCACAACAATTTTTATATTTAAATTAGGTATTGAGTACTTTGTATTTTATTTTTATTATTTTATTTGTGTAATTTTTACAATACAGATTGTGTTTTATCATTGTTATCTTTTTCAAGGTCTCTACAAGAAATCTGGCAAACTCTTATTTTTGGGCTTGGACAATGCTGGCAAAACCACATTGTTGCATATGTTGAAAGATGATAGATTAGCTCAACATGTGCCTACACTACATCCAAGTAAGTGCCATAAATATACTATTTGTCTATTTTTAATATTATAATAGAAGTTTATATTTGTGTTTTTTGTGTGGTGTCTCTCAATGTTAGCCAGAAGGGCTTCTACATTTTAATGCGGATGCAGGTTATATTTGTGAGATTGTGAGGCAGTAAGGGGTAATCTCTTGTTCTACTGAACTGATTTTGAAAATTATTTTACTTGAATTTATAGTTTTTTGGTGTTTATGGCATTCAAATGCTTTATAAATATAAATTTATAAAGAATAGAAAAAATTCGCTCAGGCGGGTCACGAGTGGCTGAGTTGGTTAGGCATCCGCCCCGGAATGGCGCGAAGGATGCGGGTTCGAGTCCCGCCTCGTGATCGAATTTTTCTATTCTTTATAAATTTATAATTATTTTACTTTTTGATATTCTTAAACAATCTGAGTAAAATAATTTTGAAATTCACTTTTTTAACTAAACATCGTATCTACATATTATCAGACTTATACTACTTCAAGTTACTAAATATCATAATTGGGCTGCAATATAATGTAATTGGTATGTTTCAAGGATAAAGTTGAATGTCATAATATTGTGTTCATTGTGTATTATGATGTAGTTATATTTGTTATCCTTGTAAATATTTGTTTTATCTTAGTAATATATCTAGAGTATTTGTGAAGTATCAAGTATAGTTGTACATATACAGTACTAGCGGTCCGCCCCGGCTTGTGGTACATGTTTGTTTTCTTTCATAAGAACCATCCTCATACTTCAAGGAATTTTATAAAAAAAGAATTATCGAAATTGGTCCAACCGTTCACACGTGATGACGTGATCAAGGAAAATGGGTTTCATTTTTATATATTATATAGATATAGATATTATGTATTTGTTTCTGTAACAATGTAAAAACATTGAGATAGTAATCTAACTCACAAGGTTGCACACTGTTGAAAATTTTCTTGTAATTTAAGGCATCATTTATTTAAATTTTGTTATTTAATTTTTAAATTTAAATGAGCAATGATTGTTTTTTGGGGAGTTGATTTAAGGGGACATTTTATCACTACATAGTATAAAACTATAATTTTGATGGGGTATTTTTTACAAATAAATAATTAAGCACAGAAATTAAAAACTGAAATCTATTTTCATGATCATCATCATTAGTATAATAATCACTTTAAACATTATTCATCAATTTTAAACTACTAAAATAATATCAATGTGTCAATGTTGTCTAATTATAGAAATAAGTAATCCCTCATTTAGCTTAATGGTACTTCAAAAAGGGATCAATAGGTTAAAGTCGTTAAGATTGTTAGGATTTTTAACAATGTGCAATATAATAAGATAATATTAGCTCAACTAATTGTTCTATATGCATTATGCCGCTCAATCCTTCAATAAAAATAATGAATGTAAAATTTCAGACAATTTCCTTTCATAATGTTAATCCACTATTCTGCCACTATGATATTTATAAATAATGTATTTCAGCCTCAGAAGAGTTGTCAATAGGCAGTATGCGTTTCACGACGTTCGACTTGGGCGGGCATCAGCAGGCTCGGCGCGTGTGGCGGGACTACTTTCCCGCCGTGGACGCTATTGTGTTCCTCGTTGATGTCTGCGACCGTCAGCGCTTTAAAGAGTCTAAAATGGAATTAGACTCGCTCCTAACTGATGAAACCCTCAGCAACTGCCCCGTACTCATCCTCGGAAACAAAATTGACAAACACGGAGCGGCCAGTGAAGACGAATTGAGACAATTCTTCAATCTATACCAACAGACTACTGGAAAGGTGCGTATCGTATCGCGCTCGTGATTAGATATAGAGCAATAACGGTGACTAAGCACTATGTGTGTTGTCTTATTCATATTGAGATAAAATGTTGTAAATTGTAATTATGTCGTCAATATATATAGCATGCTTAGATTATTCGTTTTAACGAATTATGTTTAATATAATATTTTTAGCAATTACCCTTTAGACATCTTTGTTACATAAAAATATCTTAACATAAAATAATGTGTATATTGTTTCAGGGCAAAGTGTCGCGGTCAGAGCTTGCAGGCAGGCCGCTAGAGCTGTTCATGTGCTCGGTGCTGAAGCGCCAGGGCTACGGAGAGGGCTTCCGCTGGCTGGCCCAGTACATTGACTGAATACACTCCACATTTATTCGCTCGCTTTGCCTCTCCGTACCAAGCCTGAACGTTGACAACTGTGGACTGTTGTGTTCAGTTGGAATGCGAAATTTAGTTAAATCTCTTTAACACAATACATTTGCATAATACCCATCTTCAATATTGAAGTTACCAAACAATGTTGTGAGTAAAGTTTTTTACTGATAAATTGAATGTCTACATTAAATTATACGAGATCTTTAAAATTTTACTGGTGTATTATCAATGATATTTCTTAAATTTAACTAAATTTCGCGCTCTCTGGTATTCTTTTATTTTGTTTAATTTCCTGATTTAAGTAACATAAATAACATTTAGCTAAATTATAACCGTTTTTATCTTTATTTTCTCATGTATGAAGCGAGATGGAACAATGCTTGCTATATTTGTAAAAATTAATACTAAAGTGAAACAGTCTACTGTGTAGATCTCTATGAGTATATGAAAATGAAAAATTGTTTATTGTCAAAAAAAGTGTGAAACAAAAGCTAAATAGATAATGAAGAGCGAGCTAGAGTAGTTTGGAGCGGTATAGGATGGTCACCATGAGAAGCTTTAGGTATAATATTATTCACAGCTCTGTTGGGTTCTGTAGCTCAAAGCCCGTTTTAATTATTCAATATTTCAGCTTTACAAATCTGTTTCAATTGCTAGCGTTTACTTTCAATTAACTATTTCGATACAAACTACAACATATCAGACTCACACATACTATAATTACACTTTCAAAACTCGGTAATTAAGCACTTCGCTTTTATAACTAGATACATATTTACTATACAACTACAGAACCCACATTTTATTTACTCGGGCTTATTCTTATATAGCACTTAATTCGTTTAAATACATTTTAAATAAATGAATAGGACTTTTGTTCCTGGGTTACTTCATTTGGTTTGCAAAACCGCGTAAATTTATAATTTAGGTAATGGTGCAATTATTTGCGTTTGTGTAGTATTGCGTCGGGTCCAGTCATACTTCGTGTCTACCCATTACTGTAATATCTAAAATATCGTATTTATCATTACTTCTATTAGATTTATATAACTGATTGTATAATTTTTCACTATACGATCTGTGTGACATTGAATTCATTTATTTCTATTTTCAGTTTCTCATTCCAACTATCGAGTGATAATTTTGAAATTTGATTATATATTATATACCATAGTTCATTGTGTTAAGTTCTTTAAACGCGATGTTTATTTTTGTAAATTATTTCAATCGACTCAATATTTATATTCAATTTTCTTTATTTTCGTATTTGTGAAACGGCTGGTCTGTATGAAAATTGTCTTGTTTTTTAAACGGTACAAGTTATATTATACAAGCTTGAAGCACAAGTCTTAACTGCAAAGAAGATTAATAACATTAAATGTTCTTGCAAAATATTTCTCAACGTAATTAGTTATTGCCATCACCAGGATTGCCTATGGATGAGTTCAAACCATTAGTTGTAAGTAGATAGCAATGGATCTGTTACGTATTCGCATGAACGAATGAAAATGTATTCCAATATAAAATTATAATAAGGCTTTACTAACTACGACGAGCCGTTTCCGACAGCGTGTTGTCATCAACTGCTGAATTTCCAGATTTACTTAGGATTGTTCTTCGGTATATTATTTTTGCATTATAATAAGTTCAAAAATGTTTGTAATAAAATTTTTATCAAACAAAATTTTGATTTATTTATAATAACCCAACCCAGGCCCTTAGTTTAAGATTCACAAAGTATTAATAGAAGATCAAATGGTCATACATTGGTCACACATTAACAAGAAACCTCTGAAAAATCTTGGGGTAGCATACTTAAAATATCCATCATACAGAGAAATTATGTTTGCGATTACCGATTAGGATCTAAAATATTGAAAGCAAGAGAAAGACTCAAATTTATTTACACAGTGTTCGTTTCATTAGTTCAAGAAGAAAAATAACTGGAGGCATTAGGGTGCTTATCTACCAGAGATGCAATTATGCTACGAAAATGTAAGAGCTATGCTATGAAACTACATATATCACCGTTTCCTAAGCATGTATCAATGCGAGTTACGAAGATGCGCCGACCCAAAGTAGCTGTGCGAGGTAGATGCGCAGCTAGAGCTATGCGATGTATCGATAGTAGGCGCTCTACACATAGCACGCATCCTCCCTTATACAAAACAGAGCTGAGACCGTTTCCACCAGTGCTACACTATGTGCATTATTGAATATGATTGGTAGATAAACGCATCCACAGCAACTTAGCACATCTCGGGTTGAAGACCATCCAAGTCTCTTGTTTATATTTAGGTTGATATACAGAATTTACACATCCACAGTTTTTGTATGTGTGTGACTGTGTTGATATTTTTTAGTAACAGAAGAATCCTTTCAATTGATAAAATTCGTTGCTTTTTTTAAATTTGGATCAAATTATTTGTGATCATAACACCAATATTGCTCTGCCCTGTAGAGTATGTTGATGCAACGTGTCAACATTTCGTTACGCAAATGTAGGTCGAAATATAATTTTATATAATATGGTAAGCGTGTACCATACAGTTTTTCAATAATGCAGTTATAATTAATAGGGTAGGTCGGGGAAGTGGGATAAGAAAAAAACATTTAAATAATTAAAAGTTTTAATGAATGGAAAAAATGTGACAAAAATATTAATTCTAAAATATTTTAAATAGAACCTTCACAAACATACACAATTCCTTCTCATGATAGTGATACTTGTTACCGCTGTAAATGAATGGGAATGCATTATAATAAATAATTTGATGGAAAGCAATGTAACATCACTCAGATTGTGTTCCACGCATTTTAACATAAACCTAATACATGATTATTTCTTATTGAAAACATTACGATTGCATTATAATTATTTACAAAAACGGTATCTTTCATATGATATTGCACATTTAACACTTAAAACTACATCGTAACGTCGCCTGTAGGTGCTCCGCCCGGGACACAATGTGGCCCATACTTATGCTTATTCGAGAGCCAAGATTGTTGACATGAAAAATTATATATGTATCTAGTCGTAGAAAAAATAACATTTTTAACGATTACGTTTTATCACAATGATACCGGCTGCTTATTTATCTATTTCGAAATGATTTGAAACAATCTTGCCTCTCAAACGTCTTTACAAAGCCAACACCGTATTAAAAATTATTCAATACTTCAT
Organism: Colias croceus; assembly: GCF_905220415.1. Classification (NCBI taxonomy): domain Eukaryota; kingdom Metazoa; phylum Arthropoda; class Insecta; order Lepidoptera; family Pieridae; genus Colias; species Colias croceus. The sequence continues at coordinate 3,723,767 of NC_059543.1, read as the reverse complement.
ATACACGACTATAAAGCTAATTATATAAGGACACGCATTATAACTCACACTAATCACAATGGCCACTAAGATTGCTTTGCGTGACTACGAGTGAGGTATGTTCACATTTGGGATTATTCATGGGGGCGTAAATTTAAAATATATTGGTGTAAACTAATTACTTTCAAATGTAATACCTCTCTTGTGGTTTCATAATATAAATGACTATAAACTAATCGACACAAATCGTGAACGAATCTTTTAGGAAGTAAACTTACAATAAATTTAATAAACATAATCAAGAAACTTGAAATGGAAGATATAACGTCAATACGTTATCTAACTAAAACAGTAGTGTTAAAGAAAGAACTACTATTATACTAGGGTTCTAGATTCTAAAACGCTATGTTTTCTCGCGTATATACCGATTATTATAATTTATATGTATTATTGTAAATGAGGTTTTCCTAATCTAACATATCTAAAGAAGGCGCCCTGGTGTCCGTACGTCTATCCTACGTGCTACATACAAAACGGTGAGGCACGATGTGGCGTTTATCTGTCCACTAAGTTATATCATCTAATTTACGTACCTACAATTATCATTACAATTGTAAAATATACGAAATAAATATGATATATTTATTTGTTAGTCCCAATAAATGTCGATCATTTATTCACAGGTCAAATATAAAAAAAAAATAGTTCACCAATCATTCGGTAGATAAATAACCTAATAGACAGATCATATACACGGCTACGACTAAACGAATCGCGCGTCACTAAATGCAAACGGATATCTTATTTACCGCAAACTTCGCATGAGATTATTATAATTCATAAAATATATTTTTGATCATCGTCCCATTTCGATGAAGTCAAAGTCATTCAAGTCAATAAAGAAAATAATTAAATTTACATATACACATAATCATATTATTTATTTTAGATAGAATTAAGTCGATAGCAACAGTAAATAAACATTCGAAAGTGATAAAAATTCTTCAAAATAAAAGGGAAATATTTCAAGAATGAATAGCAAAAAAATAATAATTATACCTTAATCTACAGAAATACTTAATTTTTATATATTCGGAAAACTCTTGTCTAAAAACTTTTAATAATAACAATGATTTCTATATAAAATTATGATTAAACTATTTAACCTCTGTGAGTGGTCACGTACAAATTAATCAAAACTATCTTGTAAAATTATTATAGTCTTATAAAATAGATCACACATGAGCTTAAAAGTGTATACCGTTACGTGTTTACAACAATTTGACTACGTTAGAGTGATTTCACTTTGGTACATCTAACTAACACTCATAGCCTTCACTTATTACCGTCTATACACGCATCATAACCTATTATTTCCGACCGACTTGTTTGAATACCTAATATTAAAGTTTTGTGATAATTATGTGAAATATAGTGTCGGTTTAGTTCATCCACTTGCGGCAGTTGGGCGCGCCGCACATGCACATGATTTTGTGAGCGTCGTCTTCTATGTCGAACTTGTAGTCGTACGCCAACTGTAAAATATATTTTCTTTTACAAATGTATATCAATGAAAATTATTATCATCATACGTTTTAGTGTAGTGTAGTGATGACAAAAATGATAATTGAAGCATTGGGAGCAACAAGGGCGTTCGGTACCCAAAGTCCGTTTTGATGTTATTACATCAAAACATGCACAGAGCCATCTAGTTTCGTATCCCGAAAACTTGTTTAGATCAGCCGCTTTTTGATGGCGTGAGAATCAATAATGTCAAAGGTAGCACTACGCCCTTATTGCATAGATATCAAAAGTGCGTTTAAATTCGAACCCTTTACGACCTGTCTGCAGTTTGTAAAAACTTATTGTGTAAAAAATGATTGAAACGAGTGATTCAAGTGACTTAAGATCAGATGCTGACCAGAGCGAACATGAGCCCCTCAAAAAAAGGGGAAGAAAGAAGGTGAAGAATGAAAACATGTGAAAAAAAAACGTGCCGAAAGTTAGAGAAGTTTTGGTGAAGAATATACATCAGCTCAAGGAAGGAAGCCTAGAAAAGTTTGTAAACATATTACCACGTGTTGTTCCAAAAAAATGCACAGAGAAGATTTTTTTGTAACTTTTGAAACATAGGTGACAATGCGCAGCAAGATACCCTCATAATGTCGTGTTTAGAAAAAGTGTTAAAGTTGAGAGAAAATGTTGGGCCTGATAAGTTGAAACGAGATAATGGAAATACTTTTTAACAGTAGACGGATTAAAGATAAACATTTGCAGAAAGTAAATTACTGTCGCTACTAAAAATCTCGGAAAAACGGTTAAGAATAGTCCAAAGTCGATTTTGATGAATCTGATTAATACCACGAAAGTCAGAAAAAATGATTAAGTTGAATATTTGAACGGTGGTTGTAATAAATACACATTAACTTACATTTCTTATTTTATTTTCAACGCAAAATCAATAGCAAAATTAACGTCCTATCTGTTTTACCAGTTGGGTGCAACAAGGGCGGATAACACAAGTTAAAAAAAATTGATTTTATGATATTTCTGTTTTTTTCAAAATAATCATAATACCTTCATCTTTTTGCTAAATCATGGGTCTAAGAAATTATACAGTAAATGTAAGTCAAATTATAAGTATTAAAATAATGTAAGGCATTACAACTTTCATTATCATTTTTCTCGAAACTCTATTTTACAACATACGCCCTTGTTGCACCCAATGCTTCAATTGATAATGTTAATTTAGGTCATATTGAAGTGAAATTAATTTGTAATTGTTTTGATAATGTTTATCATGTTGATGTTATTTCGGTAATGATTGTTTTGTTGTTTGTGATATTGAAGTTGTTGTTAGTGATGATGTTGTTTAAATTTTTAGTGATAATGATAGCGGTGATGTTGTTTAAATTGTTAGTGATAATGATAGCGGTGATGTTGTTTAAATTTTTAGTGATAATGATAGCGATGATGTTGTTAAGTTGTTAGTGATAATGATAGCGGTGATGTTGTTTAAATTGTTAGTGATGATGATAGCGTTGATGTTGTTTAAATTGTTAGTGATAATGATAGCGGTGATGTTGTTTAAATTGTTAGTGATAATGATAGCGGTGATGTTGTTTAAATTGTTAGTGATAATGATAGCGGTGTTGTTGTTTAAATTGTTAGTGATAATGATAGCGGTGTTGTTGTTTAAATTGTTAGTGATAATGATAGCGGTGATGTTGTTTAAATTTTTAGTGATAATGATAGCGATGATGTTGTTAAGTTGTTAGTGATAATGATAGCGGTGTTGTTGTTTAAATTGTTAGTGATAATGATAGCGGTGATGTTGTTTAAGTTGTTAGTAATAATGATAGCGGTGATGTTGTTTAAATTGTTAGTGATAATGATAGCGATGATGTTATGAAGTTAGTGATAATGATAACGTTGATTTTGTTTGTCGTTAGTGATAATGATAGCAACGATATTGTTAAGTTGTTAGTGATAATTATAACGTTGATTTCGTTTGTTGTTAGTGATAATGATAACGATGATGTTGTATGAGTTTTTAGTGATTGTGCTGATTTATGGATATGACGACGACCCTGTTCTGCCCTGACTGTTCATTAGGATAGTGTCGGTATGTGTGGGCGTACCTCCTCGCCGCGCGAGATGCGGCGCTTGGCGAATATGATGATGCGCAGGTGGCGGTCCACCTCGACGGTCTCGGCGACGCAGTTGGGCTGGCACGAGTGGTTGATGTAGCGCGCCAGCCCGCCGCACAGCGTGGCGTCCACCACGCGCCGCTCGTCCAGCCGGAACATGTAGATGCCGCGGTTCTGGTTATTGCAAATATTGTTAATACTAGACGATGACTAATCTTTATCTAGCTGTGCCGCGCAGTTTCACCCGCGGGCGAACCCGCAGGAAAACTTCTAGGTGTCAAGTGTCAGTAGTTTTTGCGTGAAAGAGTTATAACATCCATCCTCAAAAACTTTCGCATTTTTAATATTTAGTAGGATTAACTTATGGATCGGTAGAAAAAAGGACGCTTCGCAAAGCAAGTTAAATTGTACAAATAAAAAGTTTAAGACAGCGCTGGATTTACACTATGGGCACTAGTGTGGAAAATTTTCAGGGGCAACAAAGTTAGAGGCAGGGTAAACAAAACTTCATCACGTAAAACGCTTTAAAACGAGTGTAGAAATCAAACTTTTATTTTTATTAAACTTACCCTAGCTTCATATTGCTTCTCTCTAATTTCGGACAGTTCGGAACGAATGATCTCACCAATGTATTCTATTACCATAGTATGCTTCTCCAGGTCTCGCGCTGCGTACAGTCCTAGGCCTTGGATTTTAGATCTGAAATGGATGTAAGATATTATTATTTCCTATTGAGATTCAAATATTTATCTCTGTTTTACAAAATATTATCTCTGTTTTATATATTATGTAAATTAGATACAATTTGTAAAGTTTTGGACATATTTTTTTACCCGCATTTCAACAAGCAAAGTTGGCGTGGTAAAAATTTAAGGTGAGTTTCGGTTTATTAAAGTACGTGTTTAGATGTCAGCCCAGTAAGGTGTATAGCTGGAAGGGTATCGTGATATGAAGGTATGGAGTTATAATATTGTGTTTGGTTATAGCCCTCACCTAGCCAAATACACATTGTTCCGCCACTCCAGCTTCATCTTCTTATACTGGCTGCTCTTGGTATGCACGAACTGTTTGGAGTAGGGGCACGCGGGCGAGTCGAGCGCCGCGGGCGGGGGCTGCGCGGGCACCAGCGAGCGGGTCGGGCGCCGCCACACGCGGGCACATCGGGCTTCGCTGCGGGCACAGCCTGACGGGTTCACTGCTAGCCCGCCCTCTAGTAGTGCTGAGCGGCCGAACTTGAAGCGGTAGTCGGTTAGCGTCTCGATACCTGTAGAGAAAAGACACGGATAATGCAGTTAAATAAATTATTTTTTTATACCTACATTTTTAACAAATAATAAAAAATACAATAAACAACAGATATGCGAAGTATCTAGAAGTTATAGATACTTCGCATATCGAAACTATATACAGTACAAAATACAACAATAATATACTCATTTATCTTAAGCATCTCTTCTATCATCATAAATTATATATTTTTTTCTTTAAAACAATTTACCTTTCCATCTCATTTAACTTTTTAAATGAGAAAATAAATGTTTTTCGACTCAGATTTGTAAAAGCTATTTCTAAAATTATTATGGGTCAATTTTATTATTAATAAAGTACATTAAATATGAATATAACTACATACCGGGTAAACTTTCCAAAACTCTGACAACAGCTGGTTCAGTGAGACCAAACAAATCTTCTCCAGTCACATAGTTGGGCCACAGTTTCAAAATGCCATCCTCATTTCTGCCTTCTCTTAAAGTTGCCACTGCATCGAGAACCTGCAAAAAAACATTAGATTTTATCGTTTTTCGAGACGCGAGACGTCCTGCACGCAGACGTAAAAGCTACGCTATAATTACGCCTAACCACGAACAAAATTTTCTCCAACAAATATACTTATTCCTTACAAAAACATTCAGAACTAATCCCTAACACAATAACATAAAGACTCATTTTGATTAACAAGTAATGTACAGCGGCCCATGGGGCGCACACAAACATCTCATGGCGCGAGTCCTGCATACGCACGTGGAAGCTAAGATAATTTTCCAGCCACGTACAAAATATTCTACAGCAAATGTGTCATTTTAAAAACACACGAAATGCAACCCTAACACAACACAATAAGAACTAATGTCACGTACAGCAGCCCAGGCGGCGCGCGGCGTGGGCGCGCACATCTCGTGGCGCGAGTCGTCCTGCACGCGCACGTGGAAGCGCGGCCTGCCCTCCTCCTCCGATATCCAGCACACGTAGCGGCAGCGGCTGTTCGCGCGGCTCATTGACCAGAAGAAGCGGACCTGAAGGACGAAATATGTTTTATACGAGGTCTTTATTAAATTACCATTATGATAAGTACCAATTTGTTAATTTAACGATTTTTCTTAGTCTTTACGATAAATTGTCAAATAAGAAAAATATGCATAGATTACTAATTTCAATATTTTTTAAGATGAATAAAGTATAAAGTGCACACTTTATACTTAGATACTAATTATGTACAACATAAAAATGAAAAAGAAAAGCTGGTCAAACTATGATTTAAAATATAAATAAACAAACTTATAATTAATTATGAAAACTTACGATTTTATATCCAATAGGGTAAATATAGTTAGGCGTGTGGAATGCAGCTAATTGATGCGGTAGCAGATGACCGGGACTTAAGAAGATGAGTCCTCCAACTCGAATCAGGTGATTTGTGTCCGAGTGTAACATCACAGACGCGACTTGGCGTTGCTCGTCGCGTGATATGTATACGCGACGTTGCACGCTTAGAGTTGTTAATTCGTTGTCTTTCTCGTTCTGTTAACGAATAAATTTTTCTTCATTAAGATATCTATAAAAATAAAGAGCATATTATTCTATTTTATTAATAAAGTAATTACTGATACTGAAAAGGAACAAGAAAAAAATAATCACCTTAGGAGCATGTGAAGCGCAGAAAGCAGTTTTGTTTTTGTAGAACACGCAGTTGTCTTTCACAGCGCATCCAAGATGGTAAACGCTTCCACATCTAACTTTGAAGCATCTCACGGTGGCTCCCAATCGCCTGCAAACTGCGCACGTCGCGTTTGAACCAGCCGCGAGTGCGTTGTCCACATTCATAAGAGCACCACTGACAGTTTCATATACGCCTTCAGACCACAACGCACAATTTAAGTGCACCCATCTATCTACATCACAGTTGAGTAACCTCGATACGCCATCTGCTACACCGTCTCCTTGAATACCACAAAGCTCACACTTACGGAAATCCTCGTTGGTAACCGGCATAATAGCAACACCGGTGCGGAATACCAACTCGGTGAGTTCTCTATCAGTTGGCCGTTTGTATTTAACTGGCGGTCCGATGCAACCTGGTGCCCATAATTTGTAACGAATTCCCTTATATTTCTCTTTTTCTACGCTTTGATTACTCTTTTCGTCTTGTTCACTTTTCAAATCTTCATCCAGTGCGCTTACATCATCACCCACTTCTTTCATCAGTTCATCGTTATCTAATGAATCCATAAATGACAAGTCCATCTTTTCGTCTTTAATATCTGGTTTTATATCCAAATCATCAGTTTCCATACTTTCTGTTGAAGCCGTATCGAAATCATCACGATCTTTCGATAAATTCGTTTCTATGTCAGATTTGTTATCTTCTTTTATGGCTGCTTTACTCTTGCCATCAAGAATAATATTTGTCGGTCTCCAGGCAAACCGTTCGTAACATTGAGTGCTACAGAAATATAACTCTGAGTCACTATCACACAGTATTTCTTCAGCGTTACCTTTGTTTGCTGCTAGCAATGGAAACTCGGAAGCTTTAGCTCTAACAACTGAATCTAATATGACAACATCGCAATGTCGACAGAACTTTGCAGCTCCATTTAAAATGCTTTGTATGTCAATTGGTGCTCCCTCTTTACCATCTTTTCCTTTTGACCTATACAATCCTAATTTATGTGATGGCGGCGTAGCTGTACGTTCAACGATTTGATATGACGTTGGAGGAGGAATATGCAATATTCCAGCAAGCTCTTTGAGTACTCCCAGTATATCTTCTGCAGCCCCTGAAGTTAGCGTTAAGGTAACGGTGACATTTTCATTATTTTCCGTATTTCCTGGTGAATCCTCCATCTTAGTCTTTACAAGTGAATCACCTTCGATAGATTTGAGTTGTTTTTGACCATCTTCTTCGTCTCTCAATTGATACAAGGACAAGGGTTTAACGCGAATAGGTATAGGTGCAATTAGAGGTATAATGGGTGAAACACGACCAGATAAAAGCATATCGTCGTCTTCCTCCTCATCGTCATCATCAATTAATTTAAGTCCTGGGAATCTATCGTCTGGTTCTACTTCAAAACCTTCCGGACTTGAACAACTGACAATAGTGTCAGGAGTATCTGTATCTCGTTCTTTACAAATAAAATCAAGCTTTTTGTCTTCAGGGTCCTCTTCGAATAGTATTGGTTGAAATTCTTGATCGTAAAACCCTCTTTGCGTTGATGCTGTTGGTTTTTCAGGCAATGGTTCTTCCTCTCCAAATGGTTTAGTATTATAATAATCAGCGACGTTTGGTATCTTTGCATTTCCAAATTCACCTACTAAATCTCCTTTCAAAATATCGTAATCTTTATTTTTCAATTTTGTCAAATCGCCTGATCCAAATAATGGACAAACAGCAAAGTTGGTAGTTAATGATGGTTCTTGTATTTGCATTGGTGGTAACAGACGTAGCTGAGCCATTAAATTATCAATAAAGGTATCATAATCTTCTTCATACCTAGAGCCTTTACGAGGTCGTTTCTTCGCAGCAGCGTGAATACCATTTTCGGCTGCCGCCTTCAAATTCATTTGTAGTTGTTTTCGTTTTTTCTGTTGATATTCTCTCCTCTTACGTTTCTTAGCCTCGGATGGCGTTTCAGAAGGATTAATTTCCGAAGCGTTATCCATAATTACACTTTCAGGGAATTCTTCTTTCATTGGCTGATCGAGCTTTCCTTGATCGGATGCAGTCGAGACCCCAGAAGTTGCAGATTGCTGAGAGCTTTCATCGAGAAGTTCTTTTTTTACATCCATAGGTGTAAAAGGTCTATGCACTGGACTTTGCTGCGGGGGAAGAACTTCCTTCTTTATTATTTGTTGTTGCAACATTTGTTGGCTCTCGACACTCATTGGGTACATAGGCATAGTCTTCATAGTAGGAGAACATTCGGGAATCGGTGTAGTATCTTCTTTATTTAACAACTTCACAGGTTGCTTTCTAACATCCATTAAAGATTGTGTGGATGTCTGCAACATCGGTGACATGGAAGACGTGGGAATAGATGTTATTGATCGACTTGTAAACGGTTGACTGATGCTTGTGATGTGCCTTGGTGAATTTTTGGGTATCTCTACATCTTGTGTTAAGGACAGTGTAGGTGGAGGAATAGATGGTCTCGCTAATTGCGCTTCTAGTGAAGGTATTGTCCCAAGAGCTGGAGCAGTTCTCTGAATTGTTACTGTCCTTTGTGGTACAACATTCGACGTCGTCGTTGTCGTTTGCAACAATTGTTTCAATAATACATTCTGTGATTCATCATTTCTTTGATTCGCGCTCAATTGTGGTGAATTTTTATTAGCTACATTATCAGATGCAGTCGACGCATTCGCATCATCTGTTTCCATAGGTTCTGATTTTACAATGACAGACTCCACACTGTGTCGCTTTGTAGGTTGTATGTGCCCCACAATAACTTCGCTTTTTGGCTCATCAGTTGATTTTGATCTTTTCAAAGGTGATGTCAATTGAGTGTGTAATAATTTTGATGAAGTAATAAAATTAAGGGGGCCTTGAGTTTGCTTAACTTGCATTTGACTCAATGCTGGATTTACAATACTATGCGTACGAACGGTTACATTAGGAGCTGGTTCCTTATTACTCATTATAGACCTCGACGTCATTACAAGAGCTGGAGGTTGACTGGAACTTATATTTTGAGGATTAAATTGTAAATTACTAGTATTGATTTGCCTAGCCGGTTGAAGTAAGGTATGGCCTAATATACTGGTTGGTAACACTTGAGATTTCTGAAAACTGCTAATACTTGTTGTTATTGTGTTATGAGAATGTATAAGTTGCGGGTTGCTTAAATTGCTTTGAATTTTTGAAAGAGCAGGCATTTGAATTATTTGCGATGGCATAGAAGACGCAATGGATTCCTCATTGGGGTTAAATGTTTGGTTGGTTACAAGTGGGGATTGAGCTGGAGACTTCATTAAAGAGCTTTGCATATTCACGGGCGAGTTAATGGGTGATACAGTAGGTGATTTTCGCATCTGTCCCATTGTTGATAATGTGTTTACTCGTGATCCAAATGCTTGGGCGGCACTGATCGACATCGACTCTACCGTTCCAGTAATTGATGTGGGTGGTTTTTCAATTCTTTGAATAGGAGACGGCCTCGATGTAGCGACCTCAACCTTTGAAGACGGTAATAAACTCTCATAATTAACTTGAGTAGGAGTTGTTGCATCACCAATTTTTCTCGTTATAGTTTGAGATTCCACTTTTGCAGTACTTGTATTCAGTGAAGACATGATAGTTCTCAACTGTTGTGATACACTGGCCATATTGGATGTCATCTCTGCGGGTTGAGATAAGGGTGACAACTGCGGCACACTTGCGGATTGTATATTTAATCTTTCTTGTTCTCTTGACGTAAATGAAGGCTGTTCTTGTTGTTCTTTATTTTCTTGTTGTTGAGTTTGATTATTGATTGGATTGCTAGGATTATGAGCCGTTGTTGGATTCGTTAGTTTAGTCTGTTGTTGCTTTCCACCATAAGTCTTAGCTTCGTCTCCTATATTATCGAGCATACAGAGCATATCTTCAAACGATTCAACATGTTTAGGATTACCCTCTACAGTTTCCGAATGCTCTCGCATTGTTATATCGTTAAGATAGCGCTCTTGAGAAGGAGTCGGCGATGGTATCGATATCTGAACTGATTCTTGGGCCATGTCTGATGATATTTGCATATTAGAATCAATGACCATTTCTTTAGTTTGATTAGCAATCGCTTTAATTGTTTTCACAACATTTTCTTCGGGTTTATTTTCTGATGCTGAAGTAAGCTCATGACTGGATTTACTATATGGTAACAGTAAGTTACTTTGAAGATTATCTTCCGGTTTGTCTTCATCATCGCCTTCCATAATATTGTCTGGGATTTTCTCTGGAATTGGATCTGGACTCTTTATATCAGCTTTTCCCAAAAGGAGAGGGGTTCTGTCAGTTAGACAGAGAGTATGAGGCAATTCAGTTTGCTTACTTATTTCATTTTCAATATCAATATCTCTGTTCGAATCTTTTATATTATGTGACATCGGTTTTGTGTCTTTTGATGAAGATTCTTGAGACATTGTAGACAACATCATGTTATGTTGGGATGTTGATGAAACTGGATTTTGTCCTTCTTGGCTACTTTCAGATGTCACTGTACTGTCAGGAGAAGCAGCGTCATCTTGAAATATTTTGGCAGGCAGCGTAGCATCATGTGTCACAGATAAACTCGACAGTTTAGTGTTAGAAAGCGACAGTGCCACCGGTTTTTCAATTGTTTTGACAATCTTTTGTTTCACTTGATGCTGCGTCATTATTGTTACCGGAACACGTGATTGTCCAGAAATTGTATTTGATGTGGCGAGAGTAATAACAGGATTAATACATGAACCTTTCGGCACATTGGAGGATATTACACTTATAACTGAACTCATAGGTTTATTATGTGACTGAGATGACAAATTAAGTTGTTGATTCGTTATATTCAATGGAACTTTTTTAATTTGTGCTTTGGACAATCCACTGCTATGTCCACCGACGCCTCCAATCGGCACAGATAGATTTTTCAAAACCGGCACGGAGATGGTTTGATTCGCTATAGAAACCGAAGCCACTGTAGCTTGAGAAACTTCATTTAATATTTTCGTATTAGAGTGAGGAGAAAGAACCGTCGCGCTCAAGACAGGTAAACGCGAGAGAGTCGAACTTTGGGAGGTGTTTACTAGTTTATATTGTTGTAAGTTACTAGACGGCTGCTTCGCTGTCGCCAAGCTAATAACGGCGACAGTTTTCGTCGTAGTTTCAGTTCTGGTAGGTGCCTTCTCATGCGAAGTTTCTTCCTCGGCCTCATCTTCCGGTTTTCCACTATCAATCAGTTCCTCGAAATCTTCCTCTGTGGCGATTCTTTCTTCAGGCGATATAGCGCCCGGCTCGACGACAACAATATCATCATCGTCCAAATGTTCAACGAGATGTTCGAGATCATCATCTTTCGCGAAGCTCATCCTCGCGTCCGTCCCGTACTCGACATCATTGGAGTAAATGACGTATTTCCTCGCGTCGCTCGTCTCGCCTTCCTCCTGTGAATCTGGCGCGGCCGTTTTGCCGGCGAACCTGGGGCGCGGGGCGGAGCCTCGTTTGAGTATGGATATTTTGCTGACGTGGGCGGGTCGGCGTCGCTCGTCTTCCTTAGTGGGCCACGGGGGGGCGCCGCCGAAGAGGCCGGGCTTGAAGTATCTGTAGCCGGGCGGGAAGGGCGAGAAGGGCGAGAAGGGCGCGAGGTGGTGGTGGAGGCCGCCGCCGTGGTCGTGCAGCGGCGCGGGGGAGGCGGCGGGCGAGGCGGAGGGGGTGGGCGTGCGCGCCACGTGCGGGGAGCGGGACACCGACGGGGACGCCGGCGCGCCGCCCATCGGGCTGTACTGCTGCCGTTGGAGCATCTGCTGCCGCTGCAAACAAGTCATTTAGAAATAAGTTTATATCAACAAATAAGATTTAAAAATAAAAGTTTTTAAATATTAGCTTCCAAGTATTTCATTTGATAACTGTATTATAACTAAAAATTACTATTATTTAATCACTATAAAAGAACATTATACTAATTAAAAAGTAACTTTCAATGCATACTTCTATAAACTTTGTCAAAACACTTTACTCACAGCGATTTCATTTGAAGTATTTCCTGGTGAAGGCAACGGTTGTGGACTGCCTAGTGGTGAAGTTTGCTGTCGAGAACCAAAAGGCACTCCAACTCTCATTCCTGAACAGAAATAAATTTAGATTAGGTCATCCTTCCTTCCGTCCTTTTGAAGTCATCCTCATTTCAGGCAATTATAATATAATATTTGAGTATTTAAAATATTTATCAATTACCTTGTTGGTGATGCGGGGGTCTAGCAAATCGAGTTGGAAGAGGTGAACATCCTGGGGCCGGTCGAGGAAATCTTCCCGAACCATAATCACTCTAAAATCAAAAAATTTATCAGTGCTATTCACAAGAAAGATAATTATAAAATTCGGAATTTGTAAGAAATTTATACATACATTTTGTAGTTGAGGTGAATGCGAAGTCACCGGACTTTGTATTTGTGATTGTTGATAAATCTGTAAAGTAAAAAAATCGTTAGTTATGTTACAATCACTGAAACAGTGAAAACAATAATATCAGTTACATAAATTAAATGTTTTATACCTGGGGACTGCGACTGGGTGTCGGCAATTGGGGACTCGTCCTTTGAGCTTGAAGCTGTTGTAAGAAATGTTGCGGTGACATTGACGATTGCATCGGCGACTGTTGCGTATGCATAGGAGATTGTTGTATATGCATCGGCGACTGTTGAGAATGCATCGGGCTTTGTTGTGGATGCATCGGACTCTGTTGCGGATGCATTGGACTTTGTTGAGGATGCATTGGGCTCTGTTGAGGATGCATTGGACTTTGTTGCGGATGCATCGGGCTCTGCTGCGGATGCATCGGTGAATGCGCAGTCATTTGATTTTGTGAGTGCATCGGCGATTGTTGGTGAATCGGAGACTGTTGAGGATGCATCGGACTCTGCTGTGGATGCATCGGACTCTGTTGCGGATGGCTAGTCGCTTGTACGTGCATAGGAGATTGTTGCGAATGCATCGGCGACTGTTGCGTGTGGAGAGGAGATTGAGTCGATGAATGCAACGGCGACTGAGACGTGTGATGTAGCGGGGATTGCTGCGAATGCAAAGGCGATTGCATTGGCGAAGTTAGATGATGCAAAGGTGACTGAGGGGCTATAGAATGTAGCGGCGACTGAGAGTGTGGAGATTGTACGTGTAGCGGTGACATTGCAGGTCTCGATCCAGCTGGTCGCGGCGTTTGACTGCCTGGTGGCATTGTGTTTCGCAATTGCTGTTGACCGAATTGTACAATTCCTCCAACAGATTGAGCCCGCTCTTGTACACCGGGTAACTGTCGAACTAATTGCTGCTGCGGCGCTCCTGTTTGCTCTATGACAAGGGTACGGCCTCCTTGAAGAATTCTTCCTTGAGCGTTAAGTGGTGACGTCACCAAACCAATTCTTTGCTGCTGCAATGGCTGGCCATCAGAAGTAAGAAGCGTTTGTTGGGTACGTATCAGAGTTTGTTGTTGCTGAATAGACGAGCCCTGCAATCCTATTTGCATAGATCTATTTATTGTAGCTTGTTGCTGTAATTGTGACGATTGTCCGATATTTTGGTTTTGATTGAAGGCGCCTTGATTTGATGAGATTTGTTGTTGATTAATAACCGTTTGCTGTGCAAGCTGGGGATTTTGTTGACGTTGCTTCGTCTCGTATTCCTATAAAAATATTATTTATCGTTATTTTTTTCTGTGATTTTATGGTATGCATAACGAATAAGAAACATTGTCATAATGACATATGCTATCCATGATATTACGAACCTGCATAAGCATGCTGTGCTGCCTCGCCTGTTTTCTGGCAGCTTCCAAGTGTTTCTGTAATGCTTGCTGTTCGGTCGAGACACGCTGAAGCTCCGCTGCATCATTCGGCATCAATTCATTGCCCGACTTCCTCAACTGGCGCTGCTTGCTGTTCAGGGACTGAAACGTTACACGAATATGTACATACGGCAAAAGCGATACGACCCGAGAGACCCGTTAGTACACATAAACATTCGGTTATCACAAGTGAACTAAATATTTAAAAGGTACCTGAAAATAGGAATCTTAAAACCGGGAGTCGGAGGAGGCTACCACGCGACTACAAAGCACACGAACACGAAAGCTCACTACGGCGCACTCACCTTGCGAATCTTGCGGAGTTTTTGCACTTCCGCCTCGTAGTACCGCAGCTGATCGGCGGCGTACGCGTTGTAGTTCTTGAGCCACTGCTCGTACAGGTGGCGCGCGTGCACGTCGGCCTCGCTGGCGGCGCGCTCGGGCGGCGGCGGGGGCGCGGGCGGCGGCGCCCCGCCGTACAGCGGCACGGCCGGGGGCGCCGCGCCCGCGCCGGCGCCCAACCCCGCGCCCGGCCCCGCGCCCGCGCCCGGCGCCCCGCCCGCGCCGCTCACTCCCCAATCCCCCCCCTCCCGCTCCTGCTCGCGCTTCTCCTGCTCCAACAGCTCCTCCAGAAGCAACGGTTGCTCCTGATTTACGTTCTGATGGTTAAATGTTTGCTTTCATATCGCTTCTCGGCCGGCGGCGACCGCCATACGTTTGACGACCGTCTCTATCGTCTCATAATATGTTAGCGCGGTTTTTAATGTTTTTGTTAAAGCTTTTAATTCAGATAACGTAACAATATTCTACAGTTTCTCGTAATTTAAAAAGCTATCTTTCAGTCTGCTTGAGGTTCGATAGTAATTATAACATACGTGGTTCGCAATGTAAAAACATTCAACACTACTAATACAATGTTGTAACTACATTATTTGCTAAATTTGGTGCAAAATTGCGAACATTCAGAAAAGACATTTAATTAGAATATTGAGAATAAACTAATACTTCTAATAAAGTGAAACTAATACATGGTGCCAACAAAACATAATTTTTCTAGAGCAAAACAATTATTAATATTATAAATTGTAAAAATTTGTTATGGTAGCGGGAGCATAAGACGAAGACCGTCAATTCTAACTGGTATGATAAACCGTAGTATTTGTTTCGTAAAAAAAGGCAAAATCAAAATTAAAGTATATCTGTATGTAATTGAAACGAAATAAATGTGTTTTCCTGCAAATATTATAAAAGTGTATTTTAAAATTATCGAAGTTATTTGATTTCCACCACCGCGCGCTCACATTATGTGAAACAATGAATTGTATTATTAACGTGCCACCGGATTATTAGATTTTTGTGTTAATATTTAATTATTAGTTTAAGAGCATTAAGTTAGTGTAGTTTTAGGGGAAGATGCTGAAAAGGTACAATGGTTAGTAGTAAGCTTGCGTGCGGAAAAGCTCAGAAAAAGCACTAAAGAATAATTAGCAGTGTCAAGGCCCTCTAAAAAGGAAGTAAGGAGGGAAAAGTATAGGAGTAATCAATCTTACTAAAAGTGCGCAGAGGATTCTACGTGTCATTTCGTATTGACAGTAAAGAAATATTGACCAAACTCTTCAAGTGTCATTTTAATGTATTGCTTATGAAAAGTGTTTAAAGATTGTATTTAGTAAGTACTTAAAAAGTGAAAAATCCATCTCATAATTGATAACTGAGTGAAAGGTCATACAAGTGTACAGAATACATATAAATAGAGAGATCTAAAAAAGTGATTGTGTATATTGATTTGAATCATACAATCTGAATGATGTAAAAAGTTCAGTAAAGTAAAATTCCATAAGGTATAGAGTACAGACTGAGTTCTATAGGAGTGGTGTGTGTAAAAAGTTTTGTCAGGTTAAATTCGACAGAGTTAACAGAGTGAGGTCTACAGGTGTGGTGTGTCTAAATCTCATAGAGTGCGTTCTATACGAGTGGTTTGTCTGTAAAAAGCTTAGTAAAGTAAAATCGATAAGGTACAGAGTACATAGTTAGACTACAGGTGTGGTGTGTCTGATTAATCTCATAGAGTGAGTTCTACACGAGTGGTGTGTCTTGAATAAAGTATATTAAATTCGATAAGGTATAGATTAGAGTGAGTTCTATAGGAGTGGTATGTCTGTAAAAAGTTTAGTAAAGTTAAATTCAATAAGGTACAGAGTACAGAGTGAGGTATGGTGTGTCTTTAATAAATTCGGTAAAGTAAATTATTGTGTGTTTGATAAATCTCATATAATTAAAATTCCATAAGGTATAAAGTAGAGTGAGGTCTAAGGGAGGGTGTGGGTGTGGGTGTGGGTGTGGGTTCGGAGGGCTGACCTGCAGCAGCAGCGGGCGGCGCGGCAGCCAGTCGGGCCACGCCTCGCACATCTCATACGCCATCTGACGCCACAACCAATCACCGACATGCAAACAACACGCATGTATCGCCTAACCGTACGAACTACGACACTATATACGAACAGTTTTAGCGCGAATGCCTATTGATAATAGCTCAAAAAAGTCGAATTGAAAGTAACTCTATCTGTTTGTCTGTTACTCAATCACGCCTTAACTACTGAACCGATTTGCACGAAATTTGGTATATAGATATTTTGATATCCGAGATAGGACATAGGCTACTTTTTACCCCGGGACATAGGATAGGTTTTATCCCGGAAATCCCACGGGAACAGGAACTATGCGGGTTTTTCTTTGACTGCGCGGGCGAAGCCACGGGTGGAAAGCTAGTCTATTATAATGCTTTATACGAAAGATTGTTGGCTAAAATGCAAACTATGAAACCAATTTTGTGAAATTTCTACAAAATAAATTCTGTAATGAAAGTAATAAGAAATTCTGAATTGAAGTATTCGAAATTGTTAGTCAATATTTTTTATTGGTTCTAAGTTCAAATACTTAATAATTTCGGTTGCTTTTCATTCGACTAAATAAAAAATATATTTTTCATATAATATCGATGAGGAGAATAGCTATTTATTCTGATATAGTGTCGTAATCGTATACTATAATTGCCATCTGCATTCCTCGGACATAATACTCTTGATAAATCTATTTTAACAAAGTTTTTTCCTCATTTTTATAAAAATTATATTTTTATCATTGAGGAGTGCAGATGTACCCATGCAATATTAGTTCAACTTCGCCGATATAACTCAAGCATAATTCTCGTATTCAACTTACATAAATAATAAATCGTACCTCCACCAAAGCACATTCAAATTTCAAATTAATAATGCTCTGGATAAATTATCTCTCAACATGAAAATATGTAACTGCAAGGCGATCAAATTGAAGCGATTTAAAAAAAATACAGTGACCTACACTGACATGTGACATAAATTCGAAATATTGCATTGAAACTTTCATACACAAATTTAACAAAATGGACATTTTTTTAAACATGTAGATTGTAGGTCACCATTACACAGCCATACAATTAAAGCATTTGAATTTGTTTTTAAATTATTACAAAAATAAATTCAATTCTAAACATTTAAACTTTCAATTTTGAAATACTACATGCACAATTTTTCATGACATTTTTTTACTTTTAGATTGATAATTCCTCAAAAATTGATTTGTTAATAGCTAAATATTATCTTAGTTATTTTAAGGTCTTCCATGTACATGAAAACAATGAAGAATTCCACTTTTATTTCGTCATGATGTTCTTTCTAACCCATAAGAGGTAGTAGATAAACATATATATATATAAATTTATATCTAACAAAATACACAATTTTCATTTTCAATGCTATTACTGAATCATAATCGTCTGTATTTTTTTGCCCACATATACATTTCATACATGTCACTCAAGCAGTAAAAAAGAAATGAGTTAATTTCAAACTGTCGAATAATTATTTTAAATTGATATTATAAAAAAATGAAAATAAATTTATGTACCTAAAATATTTTTACAATTAAGAATTTTCGAACGTAAAAATGCGTATCCTCAATTTCATATACATGGAACCTGTACGTACGTAACTAACAATCACATAGTGCGTACAACGCATACCTGTTGCGGGTAGGGCGGCGGCGGCGGCTGGTGGTGTTGCTGATGCTGCTGATGTTGCTGGTGTTGTTGATGTTGCTGGTGTTGTTGGTGTTGTTGATGTTGCTGGTGTTGAGGGGCGTGGTGTGCTGCGTGCTGTGCGGGGGGCGGGGCCTGCCCGCCCGCGCTCAGCGCTCGAACTCCCGGGTACGGAGGTGGTGCTGCGCGGGCCACGCCTGCCGTTGCTATGGACATATTTTTATTTAAGCATTATTAAAATCTATATTTTAAGACAATTTTTTAACACACATAGACATTAGTGTATTCCACTATACAAGGTGTTTTTAACGTCTATTTGTTATTTTAGTATTTCCTTAGGTATGTAAAACTGTAAGTCTATACTAATAATATAAAGCTGAAGAGTTTGTTTGTTTGTTCGAACGCGTTCATCTCAGGAACTACTGGTCCGATTTGAAAAATTATTTCGGTGTTAGATAGCCCATTTATCGAGGAAGGCTATAGGCATAATATCATCACGCTAAGACCAACAGGAGTGGAGCAATGCGGGTGAGACCGCGCGGCACAGCTAGTAAATAAATACAGGAGCTAGAAGCCGCGTTACCGGAGTGCGGCAGCGCGGTGAGCAGCACGGAGCGGTCGTGGCGCACGACGCCGACGGCGCCGTCCGCGCCGAGCAGCTTGGTGCCGGGCGCGATGGAGCGGCCCGCCGCCAGCGCCGCCTGCACCTGCGCCGTCATCGCGCTCACTATACTGGCCGCGTTCGCGCTCGTCACGCTCGAGTTGCCCTGCAGAATTCATCATTTATATAAATTTATAAAGAATAGAAAAAAATGGTTGGGGATGGTTGGGGTCGGGATGGTAATCATCTCAATAGATGGCGTGCGGTGTGTCCCTTAGACACATAAAACTGAAAGAATAGAATAAAATCGATTGCTCTGGTGGGTCACGAGTGGCTGAGTTGGTCAGGCATCCGCCCCGGAATGGCGCAAAAGAATGCGGAATCGAGTCCCGCCCTTAATCGATTTTTTTCTATTCTTTATAAATTTATATTTATAAAGCATTTGAATGCCATAAAACCAAAAATATAAAGTGATCATTTATTTATTCATTTTTCAAAATATTTCTTGACACACATCGAACATGTTCATACTTAAACTTAAACCTACTTAAATATACATAAAGGCGATTGATACATCGAGACTCTGTAATCTAATGTGTGTATTTCCATTTGTATCGAATAGACAACGCATCCACGCCAATGTGGCAGCCAGTTATGGCACACTGAGTGCCACAATACCGTACGTGATATTGAAGAACAACGAACGACCATGCCGTGAATACACGTAACGCAAACACGCGCGTACGTACGTACATACATACAATATGCAATGTGAACACAACGTTTAACGTTATTAAGCTATTGCATAGCTTCTATCGCGGGCCTTGAGCGCGGGGACCGAAACGAGAAATTCCGATACGAAAAACCTCACGCTCCCCACTCCGACGGGCGGAGGTGTGGCTTGAAGGCATAGCATGCAATAGCTTTACCGCGGCAGTCCCCGAGTGCCTACGTCGTTTTTTAATATTTTTTTAATCAATATTTGTATCTCTCAAAATATATTTATCGGTTCAAATTGTATGAACCAAGGATGAAAAACATCTAAACTTCCTTACTCTTCCTAGAAATGTCCCAATAACATATTTCAATTATTTCTTCGAATATTACTTTAATATTCTCATACAGCTGTCTTACCTGAGCAAAGTGCATGTGATGAGACGAAAACTGCAGCTGCGGTCTCGCGCCTGGTGCGAGTTGCGCACGCGCACCAGCTACTTGTTGCTGTTGTTGTTGCTGCTGTTGTTGCTAAGGAAATATATTTTTTATTCAATACAATAACTCCGTTAGAGTATTCTATAATCAGAAAATTCACATTTGAACAAATAATTAAACATTCACAAGCATGTATGAATCGTCATTATATTATACTATCACCACCAACCACTACACAAGATAATGTATAGTAAAAATAATATTAATAAAAACAAATAAAAACTACTCAAATTTCGACGGACCGAAGGACGTTTTTTAAAAAGACAAGATTTAATTTAAACGTCTTTAATATGTGCTCTCTACATCCAGAATGAAAACTTAAACTATAAACTTATCGTTAAACAAAAATGCAACGCTGCAATCTATGTTCTAAGAAATACAAAATGCATTAAGGCGATGCAGGGTGGCCGTAGTTATGCTGCGTTAACAAATACGATATCACATGCATGTACTGCGGGTTGCCCCGACATAACTCCTCCATCCTCAGTTTCAAGAAAATCTGAAGGATTTTCTTGAATACATATTTTTCTTAATTTAGACTTAATTACTACCACAATTACAATTATAATTACGATTAATACAAAAGTTATAATGTTAATCACTCCGACGGCACTATTCACTGTACTACTAAACTGGTTTTCACTATTTTCACTATTTTCAATTAAATGCCTAAGCATATTTATGTCAGTTAAATTTGCACCCTTCAGGTTAACAGGCTTCCTGTCGGTCGGGAAGTTCATCAAATTTGGTAATATAATTTTTGGTAAACTTGGGTATATAATATCAATTCCATTTACTTCATATTTCTTTAGTGTTATATCTCCGATTTTCACGTAACAGCCAGTCTCGTCTAACGTCAATAAATAGGTACCATGAAGGAATTCTTGGGTTACCTCGTTTTCACAGACCTTGGTAAGCACTGTTTCCACATTTACGTATAGTATCCATCTATTTGGCAGAACATTGTCGATTTTCACGTCATCTATGGAAATGGGAATCGGCTGACAACTGGAAACATTTGTAGATAGCCGCAAAAGATCAGCTAAACAATCGTCTTTATATAATGTTGATGTCAGTATTTCCGGGCATAGGAACCGGTCTTCATCTATTTCTTTGCATGGTTGTGAAAGTGGCATGGTTTTCAACCCCTTCACAAGGACATATGGGTATTTGGGTAGGATAAGGGAAGTCTTACCTTTTTCTTCGTTAAATATAGGTAAAGGTATTATTTTAAAATATGAATAAATGTCGTCAGTAATTAATGGAATAGTCATTACGAATTTTATTTGACTTTGTTTTACATAAGTTTGTACTTCTAATAATTGTTCAATTTTAAGAACATTATCTAAATTTACTGGAAATGGCAACTTAGAGCTAGTTTCAATGTTTTTTAATAAAAGTAATAATTCCTTAGTATCTACAACGGATTGGTGTAAAAGTTTAATTTTACTAAAAGCTTCAGCAGTTTCTATTTCACTTAATCTAACGTAAAGAGACATAAAATTATGTAAGAATGCAGAATATGTATGTATAATTTCATTAGTCCTTTGATGTAAATTTGTGTCATTTAAAAGCGAATCAATTACATTTAGCTTATTCTGGATTGCAATGAAATTGTTATTAGATATTTCAGCTACATTTAATAACGAACCCACCATCTCAGTAACGATCGTCATCTTATGTATTATAGAGTCTTGTTTAGTCTTTAATTTTTCAATAGTGTTTTCAAATTTTATAGCATCTTCGTTGTCGAGGTTACCGGTGATAATTTTTATAACTGAACCAAGTGGATTTAATAAACCACGTTTAGATCTAGAAGACGGAATTAATTGTTCAAATTTATCAATAGTATAATTCATATGATAATCTGTTTGCAATTCGGTTATAATAAAATCGGAACCTAACGCTTTTACATCAATACAACTATGAACCTGATTTCTAAATGATAGATAACTATTTATTTTAAATTCTAAATCTTCTTAATTAACTTTAAATCTAAAACCTTAATAACTCTCCATGTGTCATTGCTGACGACTGCATAGCCTTCACGGAGAGGTAGTATTCCGGGGTTCCGTTTAATCTGGTGCAGTTGAAGACCCTGGTTTTGGATCACGTGGATCGCCAAAATTAGTAACCTGTGGAGGATGCTTAATGTTTTTAATGGGGACTTTAGTTTCACGATTGTGCGTCGTTACTGGCACAATATTTTTATGGATCGGTCCCGTGACTATTGCTTTCTGATACCTAGGCTTATCTGTAGCACGTCTCGTGTTAACTCCTTTAATGTAAACTGAATCTCCTATGTCTATGTTAAAATTATTTTCACCGCCATGCTTATCCTTAATAACCTGTTTCTTATGAATAATTTTGTCTTTAAGATATTTGTTTAAAAGTTTTGTATGTTTGTGGTGATCTTTTACAATTTGTTGAGTTAATTGTTTATTACAATCTACAGCTTCATCTAGAATCAGTATGCCTTCCGTATCAAGATCGCGAGCTGAGTGAACCGTATCTGTATTTTCGCTATTATTGCTAGACGCGGTCAAGGTGCTGCTTTCCGCGGTTATTGTACTACTATCGAGTGACGGAATCGAATATGGGGATCTCGGGCAATTATTTTTAGTAATAGGCACTGTTTGGTCTGAATCAGACGAAATTGTATTCGGCGTCAGGGGTCGCGGGTCACATGTTCCAGCCTGATCGTTACTAACTTTTACTATTTCGTCTGTTGCATCGGTTAAGTGTTTTTGAAGATTTCGCTCCTTTTCATCTACATTAACTTTCATTGCCACGTCAACTATTGCTGCTGGCATACGAACGCTTTCACGAAAAGTCTGAAAATCTAATATAGAGTCACCGTTCTGAAAGTTAGTTGGAATTGATACTCTAGTTTCTGATCGAGGCTCTAAGGTGATTTTTAACGGAGGGTTATAAATAATCGGTATTTTGGCGTTAAATGTTTCTAAAACTTGGTGTTTCATATCGATATTTGCATCTAGGTTCTTAAGTAAATCAGATCCGATTAATCCATCATACTTACTGTCTACATTGTATACATAAAATTTGTGGGAAAGTGAGCTTCTAAAAGTTTTTAATAACGGAATTACTATAACCTCATCGTGAGTGCTTTGCGCATGGGTACTAACAACTGTAAATTGTTCATACTGTTTATGGTCTCTAAAATATTCTTCTGCTTTGGCCGGACTTATAAAAGAACGACTGCTTCCTGTATCTATGAGAAACTTTGCTTTTATTTCGGGAACTATAATATGTGGTAATTTTAAGATGCTGTCACAATAATTTAAATTAATTATTTCACTGTCTCGTCGGAGGCCGGTAACAGGAAATTCGTTATTTTCATTAAAATTGCTTTCGATTACTTCCGGATCGGTATACTCGTATAACTCGTTCGCGGCGTCTTCTTTATAATTTAAGGGTGATTTATCGTAATTTTCATAATTTGGTTCATCGCAGTAATATAGGTTATGAGTTACGTTTTGCCTCATAGGTGCCGTACGCATTGATACATCGCTATTTAAGCCGGGGTTCGGTGCCTGAGCATGTTGTATGCCAAATTTAAAACGAGGTTGGTCTGTTTGTTGATTTGGGATTCCAAATTTATAACCGGAATTTTGAAAAGGTCGCAATTGGTGGTTATTATTAGATTGTGTGCCAAATTTATAGCCTTGGGCTTGTGGTGTTTGCCTTAACTGTTGAATAAAATTTGGTCGAGGTGGTTGCATTAAATTTGGTCGAGGTTGTTGAGCGAAATTCGGTCTATAACCAATTGGCTGTTGAGGACTGCCGTATTTAAAGTTTTGATTTAAAGGCATCGTACTGAAATTAGGTTTTAATGGATTTTGGAAAGTGTTTTGAGTTATAGGTTTTGGCTTACTAATCTTTGCGTTATATTGTTGTATAAAATTTACTTCTTCTGTAACTACGCTAAGTGCATTTTCTAAGTTTGTACAACCCCTTAATCTAACAATCCGGATCATGTCCTCCGGGAGGTTGTACAGAAAAACATTTAACGCAGTATTATTGTATATGATCATCTTCGCGGCTTTAACTCCTTCATCCGTGAGGCGGTTTACTTTTGAAAATAGGGAGCTTTTAACATTTTGTATTCTGTGGCAAAACTGTATGTAACTTTCACCTTGTTTTATTTTTAACCCTTCTAATTCTAGTGCGATACATTCTTCCGATCGCGGGTCTCCGAAATGTTGGGTAAGTATTTCCTTTAATTCAGTCCATGAAGTTATATTTTGGTAATCACTAAGCAGTGAAGCTGCCTTACCGATAAGCCTACTCGTTATGGCATGATATACATATAAGTTTTGTGCGTTATTGTTCGCATCTTGGAATGATCTTATAATGTATTCGCTTTTATTGATAAATAGGTTTAACAGTTTTTCATCTCCATCAAATTTGGGGATGATACATAGTATTTCTCTTGGTATGAGTTTAATCTCTTCCATTTTGGTTCTTTTAGTTAGTTTTAGCGATTAAAACTCTAAATGTAATAAAGATAAAGTTTTAGCGATTAAAACTCTAAATATAATAAAGATAACACTATTTTTTACTAATAACTAACACTTAAAATTAAACACTAAAAATTACGAATTATCACGATAATTGTAACGAACAAAATCAAATAATCGTAATGATTAGGCCGACTATTTTGGGTCGGGGATTTCGTGAAAACAGGGAATGTGAAAAACAGGAGTGAAGAGGTTTACTCACAGACTGCTCGCTCCCATGTCCTTCACTTATGATCCTGGATGCTCGTCCTTGAGGTCACAGTACGCGTTTCACTTCAGCGATTGAGTTTTACGCGTACGCGTCGCGGGAGAGTTATTTATTTGGTTCGAGGATACTCGTACAAGCACCGCACTATCACAGATCCTTTTATAGGCTATAGTGTTAGCTCGGCAGCAGGATATTATCGAGTATCCTACCGGCTGCGCCACTCAAATTTCGACGGACCGAAGGACGTTTTTTAAAAAGACAAGATTTAATTTAAACGTCTTTAATATGTGCTCTCTACATCCAGAATGAAAACTTAAACTATAAACTTATCGTTAAACAAAAATGCAACGCTGCAATCTATGTTCTAAGAAATACAAAATGCATTAAGGCGATGCAGGGTGGCCGTAGTTATGCTGCGTTAACAAATACGATATCACATGCATGTACTGCGGGTTGCCCCGACATAACTAACTAGTGCGCAATGTAAATATTACCTGTACTCCAAACATTTGTGAAAATACTGGTCTTTGCCATTCGCCTTCGGGCTTACTGTCATCTGCCTCAGGTTTTACCTCAGCCTTGATGGCTTGCATTGCACTCTGAAATATGCATCCATATCATGATATACTGGATTCTTCAAATTATAAATATACATATACAGGGTGTAATCGTTCAGTGTGCACAGGCGATTTTTCCGTAAGTATTACAGATAACAAAAAACTTTAAACTGATATCGAAAGTACTTAACCTAATGAGTAAAATGGCAGTAATAATTTTTTTTAAATAAATCGAGAAATATCAAAAAAATTATCTTTAAACTCTCCCATAAATTAAGTATGAAATATGAATATCCCATATACATTTAATGATATGAAAGATTTTAGCTTTCTTTTTCTTTTTTTGGTTTTCTGCTTTAATTACTTCGCAAATTTAAAGTGGCATTTTCCACGCTTTTTCCGGACATTTTCACGCATTTCCGGATATTTTCCGGGAATTTTCCGGGCATTTCCCAGACATTTTCCGGGAATTTTCTGGGGATTTCCAGGCATTTTCCACGCTTTTCCGGGCATTTTCCGGATATTTTCCAGGCATTTTCCAGGCATTTTCGGACATGTCCCTGACATTTTCCGGGAATTTCCAGGCATTTTCCACGCTTTTCCAGGCATTTTCCACGCTTTTCCGGACATTTTCACGCACTTTCCGGGAATTTCCGGTCATTTCCCAGGAATTTTTCAGGCATTTTCCGGGGAGTTTCCAAGCCTTTCCCAGGCATTTTCCGGAGATTTTCCAGGCATTTTCCGGGTATTTTCCGGACATTTCCCGGACATTTTCACGCATTTTCCGGATATTTTCCGGGCATGTCCCAGGGATTTTCCGGATATTTTACGTAAAAATGTCCGGGAAAAGCGTGGATTTATTTTTATAAACTTATTACGGTCATTTTACTCATTAAGTCAAGTACTTTCAATATCAGTTTAAAGTTTTTTGTTATCTGTAATACTTACGGAAAAATCGCCTGTGCACACTTAACGATTACACCCTGTATAGCGTGGATATGTCTGAAAGCTAACTTACCTGTAAAGCAAGCTGTTGGCTATGCGTAATGACTCTTTGGACGCCATCTTGGAACATTTGCCCCGGATTTTGTGTATTTACTTCCGTCTTCATCTCCACTACTTCAGACTTAACTTCGACAAGCTCCGATTTAATTTCCGGTTTTGCTTCAATGTTCTTTACAGCATTTTGCAATTCATTGCTCATTTTGTTATCGGCTTTTTGGTCACCATCGTTCCTGCGAAATCGTAGTCATAGTTCAATAAATCAAAATTCACACGTAAATGGGCAAACTTCAAGACAGTCATATAAAATTACTTTTTTCCTACAATCCAAAACGTTTACACTTCAAAATCATTTATTTTTCTAGAGCATTTAACCTACCGTCTAGTATTAGTATTATGATGATCATCAGGCAAATCGAGCGAGTCCAAGAGATGATCAGCCGCGTGCAATGCCGCTAATTCTGGATCTGCATACTCCAGTATATTGAATTGTTCCCCAATTTCTGCTGTGAGGGATTCTAGAAGCTTCTCATCGTCCTCCGCACCGAGCCCGGTTAGAATGTCGACCTAGTGGTATAAAGGTACGGAATTTAGAACAGAAGATCGAAGAAAATACATTATTTATAACCCTCTTTTTGTAGTTGTTTTATTACTATGAGCTTTACGTGATCGACATTAAAAAAATATGCATTCATTAAAAAGTACCTATGCTATCTATACAATCATTTAGATTTTTTTTATCAAAACACATCCAAAAATAAAAATATTAAAAAAATATTAGTTTTTACCTCTCCTATATTGCCAGGGTCCTGTTCCAATTTATCCATGTCACCAATGTCCATCTCATCACTGCCTTGATCTGGACCACCATCCTCTTTGTTATCTGCACTTGAGTCTATAAAAATATTCCGTTCCATTATCTATTCTATCTCGATACACATAAGAACGAATTTACAATGTTACAATGTTACATCGCGTAAAATTAAATTGTTGGCTAATTTTATAAGCACAAAACCTGTTGCAAAGACAGATTTTCAGATTACAAAAAAACACTTGCCATTTACTCTCCTCCATTATAAAAACAAATTGATTATGTCTTAAGTCAACTTGTAGAACGAAAATGGAGTTAAAAGAAGAAGAAAAACAATTTTAAGAAATTTAGTTTTAAATTATTACAGTTTGGACTTCTTCTATAACCTCACCTCTCTAATAAAAGTATTACAATGCTTGTAATTTAGGTATAAAAATTGCTAACGCCTAAGTAATCAACCATAATTTTAAAGTAAGAGAAATATTTTAACAAACAAACAATATTCATACAAACATGTTAATTAAAAAAATAACAAATAAAAGTACTGACTGTTGGCTTGCGACTGGATATTTTGTTTCTGATCCATATTTTGCTGAGCCGCTACATTGGCCATGTTTTGCTGCTGTTGACCGTCTGGCGTCATAAGACGTTGATGCATTATCACTGCGAAAATGTATAATAACATCAGATTCTCATACCATATTGGTTAAAAAATACGATAAATCGACGAAGCATACTAAAGATAGAACTTTATTTGTATTGTCATATATAAAAAAAAATTTATAGCTTGACTGCAACAGCTGTACCGCACCCTAGGTATGTGCGGCGAGGCGGGGACCGAGTAAGAAAGAGCACGAGTTAGAAAGAAACGGAATAGTCGGTACTCTCCCCCGCCTCGCCGCGCACATACCTATACAGCTCTACAGCGGTTGCAGTCAAGCTATAATACTTATTTGATCATCATCATTCTAATTGTACAATGTCTTTACTATTATTATTTCTGTCAAAAATTTAAAATACTACATGAAAACGAATATAGATATAATTGTAACTACTATAAATGCATACAAGCGTTAAACATGCGCTCACGTTGCGGCTGCAGGTCCGCCCTGTGCATCGGCAGTGCGGGCGCGCGCGGTCGTAGCGCGTGTCCTCCCACGGGTAAGGGCAAACGGAAACCCGCGCCTTCGCCCTCTTCGTGTGACTCTGTAGGTCGAAAAAATTATTGGTGCTTAAATTGATTTATTCTGATTCTGCTGAACAGTGATTTAACTTCATACCCATTTTATGTATTGATGTATGTACATTCAATTGATTGAGGAACTCGGACAAATTACAACATAACATTTTTTTATTGTTCATTATGAGAAAACAATCTGCTGGCATTTCAGACACAACATGAATGAAAATTTTTATTTTGTGTTACAACATTGTAATCAATTTCTTTTTTACTTTTATTGCAATTTATTAATTTGAAACATCACAATGAAATAAATTGCACTTCTTTACATTTTAAATTTTATTTCTTTAAAATCAATCTCGCAAGTCTTTTTTGTAATATTACTGACTACAAAATAACACATAGTCAAATTAATATCAGTCGTAGATTTTAAAGTAGATTTTGTAGCCATATAAAATCTACTTACGCGGCGGCCACATCTTCTCCGGGTGTCGCTGCAGCAGTTCTCTCAACTGTCTATTAATATTATCGTCCGCGTTTGCATAATGCAAGGGGAATCGTTGAGCGGGGAAAGCGCTTCTCGGCGCTTCAGGCGCGTTCACGGGCTGAGTGGGTGCTGCTAGTACTGTGGTGGGGAGCGGGCCCACTGCACCTGATGGGGGGCTGCCGTCTGTGCGTAAGCGCTGCATCGCTGCTTGATAATTGAATGTTGAACGTTAGTTACGTACATTTTAGTAAAAAATTGATTATGATGAATAAATAAAAATATAGGTAGTTTGAAGAAAAATTATTGTCCAAATATTATTATTTTTTCTGAGTACCGCAGTCCTCTGCGATACACAAAAACGACTGCATGGAATTAAAGTTTAACAAATAGACTAAAAATGAAAACAGTTTCATTAGCCACTGGAGATTTTTCCTACTAATCAGAAAAGGTTATATACAGACGTAAGTGAATAACAATATTCTTTTAATAAGCACGTAGTGCGTAGTTCAAAGATACCTTGTATCCTCTGATCGTGTATGATCTGTTGTTGTTGTTGCGTCTGTTGCTGCCGCATCTGCTGTAACTGCTTCCACTGTCGTTCTTGTTCCGCTTCACGAGCACTCCTTTGTTGGTTACAAGCCCGCTCTTGGTCCTATATCATAAATACTATATCAATTTTTTTCACACACTTATATGAGAATATAAAATATGTTGAATTATCAGTTTTATATTATACCTTTTTGTAGCCTGTACTCATACAACTTTAATTTTCATCTTGTCTACAGACCGCATGCTGCTATTCAATAGTTTTAACATATTGTGCTTACTTCCAAAACCAAGTATTGTGAATTGAATTTACTTTACTGTAGTTATCGAATTTTCTATAAAAACGTGAGCATGCTTGATGCATTTCACTACATTAAATACATAAAAGGCGTGGTTATTTTGTATATACAATATACATTTATTATAGTTTGTGTTAAAGAAAGTCTTTTCAGTCGAGTTAATAAACTTAGTATTTTCAATGTAAATTACCTATAATACTCATGCATTTTTTCCGATAGAAGATACAATAAAGATTAATGAGAGCTGTATTTCAATTAAAAGTTAACTACGTTTATAACAAAAGAGGTCCATAATGCATTTAATTATTCACAAAAATTATGTACACAAATATATTTTATAGGTAAACCAGAATCTGATGGCAATTAGGGAAATCAAAATTTTGAGTGTGCAACCCTAGGGAAAATAGACTGAACGATCTTGATACTGCTTATTTTTTAGTTTGTTCTCATATCATTAGTCACATTACATAAGTGGACAATACAGTACTTAATAATGAGATATCCACTTAATATTATGTAGGTACATACTTACATGTATAATATACATATTACTTTTACACAGGTAATACATATTATTATTTACACATACCTATATTTGTATGTTCATTATCATTATGCCATGTGAAAATATCGATGTTATATCGATAGAAAACTAGACTGCTTATAATTTTTTATAAAATAAAATAAAAGTAAAATAAAACTATGTTTATTTTCGTAAGTATTAACAGATACACACATTATAAAATTGACTTGGTCAGCTTGGACTTGACGAATAGCCGTATTGGAAACTCCTGTAATAAGTTTTCATAAAATTATATTCCAATCAACAAACAATATTATAGTTACCTACATATAATATTTTTTAATTAAAAGTATCAAAGCGGGTAAGTCCAATTTACCAATAAAATCTTCTAAATTGAAAATTGTGATGTGTTTGACCCTTCTTCATCAAATATTTTTCTATACACATTATAAACAACACCTCTTGCTTGTGATCACAGCGGCTTTTTCGACATTTTCGAAGATTTTTTAGACAAAATCCTAAAAATTATTTATCAACTGCAAAAAAGACAAATAATTTGACAACCAATTTGATAGTTGTCAAATAAGTTGCCACATGAAAATCTTATATTTCTTAAATATAAATATGCCATCAGATTCTGGTAGACCTATACAATTGTATGACAATCGGATAACTAATTAGTATTTGACTTACACCTATATTACACTACAACCTCGCTTAAATCTAATACACAGCCCATACGAGCGTAACATTGCAACATAATATAACAAACAATAATAATTAATACTAATGTTAGAACTGTTAGCACACCACAACCAGCCGTTTCCAATATTAAAGCCAACACTACCAAGGCAAAGCGAAAATAAAATAAAAACAACGTTACGTATACAGCGGACGAGAGTCCGGGAGGCGCATCGAGTGTCGGATGTCCTTCGATAATAAGCTAAAATAAAAGTAATCACACAGCTTACGACGCCATTGAATTACAGATATTTATTGGAACTTAGTGGAGAGTTGGAAAGGAAGGATAAAGGAATGTACGCTAAACTGTTTTAATTTATTATTTCCTTTATTATGTTTATATTTAATCTTATTTCAGATTTTTTAATGCTACACATTGACATAAAAAATTAAAATAAAGCTGTAATAGACATGTAACTTCATCAAATCATAATTCTGTCTAGAAAATTTGAATACAAATATAAACATCGAGTAGCACATCAAAGCGTTGTACTTACTAAAATGTATGCAGATAACAATGCAACACATCGAGTGTACAATAATAAATCAAATTTTCAAAACACTACAAACATATTAAAGTAATTCTTGTAAGGTGGGGGCGGGTTCGGAAGTGTCGGAGGGAAGCGGCAAGGGAGCGGGTGGTGTGGGGCGGGTACCGTGTGCCGTGGGGCGGGTGCGTTAGCTAGCCGCGGCAGCGTGCGCATAATCTCCGACGGCGTCAGCACGCGGATGTGCGAGTCCGCCTCCAGGAGCCCGCCCGCTGTCACCGTCACGTTCGGCGCGCGCACCGTGCTCGCGACGCCCACGCCGACCGCCCCGACCCCGACGGCGCTGACGTTGCTGACGTTGCTGACGGGCGCGGCGGGCGCGTTCGCGGCGGGCACGCTGACAGCGCTGACGCTGACGGGCGCGCTGGGCACCGGCGGCGCGGGCGTGGGCGTGGGCGTGGGAGTGGGCGGCGTGGTGTTCGCCTCGCCCTCCCCGCTGGCCCCGCTCGAACTCTGTCGCCCGAACCAATTCGCTCATTACGTCGTCCAACGGGCCACGGTCCATCGCGCGTTAATGCGTTAAGGCGTACGTGTACGCGGACAGTCAACATTATACAATTTTGTCTATTCTTTCATATACATAACAGTAATTTATAGGCAATAATATCGGATACATAAAATATTCTTACGTTCCTTACATAAATAAGACAATACAATTTGTAAATATGATACATACATAATGATAATACAATGTTATTGTGCAATATTTAGATAGATATATAATATGTTCTCAATTCGTTGTGCTTCACCAAAAACTATCTTATAACGCACTTATACAATTTGTTAATCCAAGAAGATAGATGAATGCCGGTAACTAGCCTGTTTATATTACGAGCTAACCAACCGTCTATAATACTCGTGACTAGCTCCGGTTCGCGTGACCAAGCTGCGGTGACCGCATCTTACACCTTGTCCAGAAGTTTATACCACATTAAGTGGGTACAATCCACGATTATTATAAAAAAATACAGTTATCTTCAATGAGATCAAAAAATAAGACAAGGAAGTCAAAAGAAAAAGTCACTGTAGAACTTTACACGCTGGTTCTGTGCGGTACTACCGTGATTTTTTCGTCCGACTCTTGACTTTTCAAATCCCCGATTCTGAACAAGGCCGTAGCTAATATTATAGGCACACGAATACACAAGTGTAAGTGAGTGTTAGCACAAATTGCAGTGAACACACACAAAGCACATACCTGCTGGGCTTTCTTCATACGTATCGCGCTTCGGTTATCCCTCGCTCTCTGCAAGTACGGTGCCTTTTGTTCAGCGGGAAGCGCACGCCATTTCTTCAATATTTGCTTGCAGCGATCAACCCAATTTGGGAATTCAGTTTTCCATTCAGGGTGGTTAGTGTTTGCGTATAGTACCGCTGATATCGTCGCTGCTGAGCCTAGACCTAATAACAATTATTATTCGTAAACAATATTGCTTCCATTATAGATATAAAAGCAAACAATTTCAATTTTTATAATAGTTGTACTTACTCTCATCAGCACGCATTTTGTCTGCACTGCGTTGGTTGTATGACGGCGGCGGGGCATTGCTTTGTTCAGGCCAATTTGTACCAGATCCACTTTCTGAGTATAAAGGACTCAATGCACTACTCCCACTGCAATTTTAAAACATGTATCACATAACTAAAGCTTAGGCTGGTTGCAGAGCTTGACCGACCATCAGTGCGTACGTCAGTCGCGCTTGTCATAATATGTATGGAAATTCCTAAAACCGTTCATAGCTAGACCGACCATACGCACGCGTATTGTCATGCGTATTAGTGTCGTAGTCATACACATTGTTGATGCGTACCGTCAGGACCGACGGTACGCACTGATGGTCGGTCAAGCTCTGCAACCAGCCTTATTGGGAAAATTTTTACACGCTTATAGATAATCTAGTAAATATAGAACTAATTAAAGAAGAAATGGGTACCTGCTTCCAAAATCGGTATGATGATAAGGTGATGTATACTCCATAGGACTTTGTAATTGTTGTCTCTGTTGCGAGTATGGCGTTCCGCCGATAGAGTTTACATATGAAACTGATGATTCTTGAGACTCCTACAAGACATAATATTTATATTTGTAATTAAATTCGAATGATCTAAATACTTTAAATGATAAGTTACAAAGTATTCTAAATGTAATGTTTTTGTTTTCCAAACGTAATGTTTTTGGGATTTGCAGTATTGCAATTAGATAGTAGTTTTAGACAAAATATATAATATACCTGCGAGTCATCCGTAAGAACACCTTTAAATATTTCATCCACGTCATTGCTGTCCATATCTGGTAGTGTGTCTCGCACCATTGCGTCTAGATTCACACCGAGAAGGGACAATTCGTCCTTTGGTGAAATGGCTGGTTGTGACGTTACTGCGCTTTCTGTTTTCAAAATGAAAATATAATAATCATGTATAAGAAATATAAAATTGGTTTAATTTGGATTTATATTAGTCAACAATATTACTAATTTTGATAAAGTAATAAAAACTAAGTCATGATTTTATCACTTTTTATGACTAACTTCAAGATTTTAGTATCGACAAAATTTATCAAGATATAATAATATACCAAATTAAACCCAAATCATACCAGTATTAGGTTCAGTTTTGGGTGGCACTGGCGCTACCCCATCAGTGCTTGCAGGCGTTTGTTCTATCTCCGCATGATGCGGGCCCAGTATAGCATTTTTGAGCGCTGTTGAATCTTCAGTGTGCTTCAATTGGCAATCTTCTGTACCTTCAGTCTTTATTTTTATGTTACCATCGAGGCCCATTGCGTTTGATAAATCATCTTTCTCTTCTTTTGGCTTGAGGGACGTGAGCACCTCTACCTCTTCCTGTATCATTGAAAAAACAAATTGACATTATATGCCTATTATTTACGAATATAAAATAGGAATACAATTTCTTAAGTTCAACGCAAGTGAACTCAATAAGAAAATTCAAAATTATTTACTATTATTAGATTTTTTTACATAGACAATTCATATATCCTAACCTATATTAAAAACAATTTTACCAGTTTAGCTTACAATTTATTTCCTAGGACGACGAAAAATTCTTTGATAACAAAAAAATAATAAACACTAGTACCAGTAAGCCAGCAAATCGTAGTAGTATTACAGTACCTGAGAGAGCGAAATACAAGCAGTCGCGTCCCGATCTGCGTACGCGCACAACGCCGCCATTACGTCCTCGCCGTCCGAATCTGAATTATCCAACGCTCCTAGTTCTGGTGACCGGGCGCCTTCTTCACCTGAATGATAAATATACATATTGTATTAACAAAGAAAGCTATTTTAAAACCACAAGCACATAAAACAAAAATAAGTATATGCAGTTGAATATATCTTTGTCAAGGTAAAAATGCAAAAATTTAATTATGCACGAAACAATATAAAAATTACCTGCTGGTTTCGCCGGCTCCAACAGATCTTTTCCGAAGAATGCTTCCTGCATGTATGAGGGAAATTGTTCCATCAATTTAGAGCGAGGTTTGCGTCTCGGTTTTCGTTTGTTACTCGGCGATTCTGTATAATTAGTTTATAGTTATTGTATTAATTTAGTGAGTTAAAAATACGGATTTTTTAAAAAAGAGAAAGGAATTTGTTACGGCATTCGTCTATCGACTTTAACTAAACGAAATTTTATGCAGATGTGACACATTTCATTGCATAGAAAATGCATTAGCAATAATGCTCATATAGTCAAACTTCTCCATAGAAAAACTTACACTACGGAATAAAGTAATTCTCAACTCACCCCCCGAATGTTGCGTACCATCCCCTTCTTTTTCATCCTCATTTTGCGCTTTTGTCGTCTGCCTCTGTCGCACAACGAACCCGCCAATACCAAGCTTGTTCAAGTTCCTCTGTCTCTTCCTACGTAGTACAGTTAGACCAGAGTCTGTAGTGTAGATTGTAAAGCCTTCTGGTACTGGGCCATCGTTGGCCACGTTCCATAGGATGCCCTCTTTGAGATTGGCGTTCGTAGATAAGCCTAGATATTGTGAAGAGATTGGTTAAAACCCCGTTAGGGTTGTAAATAATTTAACAATGAAAAACAAGCTTAATTATTATAGAAATAAATAAAATATTTTTTAAGATTTCATGCAAAAAAATATTAACAAGAATTTACAAGTAACCAAAAAATTAAAAACATAATGAATTGACGAAGCAAAGAGCTATATTTGGTTTTACCATAAACTGAATTCATAAGTTGTGTACATATTCTAGAAAAAAAAAAATTGTTATTTCATACCTGGTTCTTCTTTAACTTCCGCTGTAGTGTCGGGCTTGGTGTCATCGCCCCCATCTGCTTCAGAGTTCTGAACCACTGTTTCAATAGATGCCATTATTTCTAATCCAAAAGCCAGCGTCCAACAAAAACACCCACATTAGACAAACATAATATAATACTTATATACTAGATATAGATAAACATAATGAATATACATAAATAAAATAATGATTTTACATAAGTAAATAATAACCCCATTTTATTAATGAAACTATATTGCATCAGTTTACTGTTACAAATTAAATTAAAAAAAATTATTCATTAAAAATTATAATAAAAAAAATTGAAATATTCATGCCATTTGTCTGAGCTACCAAGATTTTACATGTAAATAATACATTTTATAATAAAAAAGTGTACGCCACACTTCAAATGAATTATAACTTATAGATCAACCTAAAACATGTACATAATATTTAACTTTCCAAATACATATAATCGAACATTATAACACTACAACACCACATACAATTACAACACTATACAAAAAAAAAACACAACATTACTCACCGGCGTCCTTCTCCGTATTTTCATGTTTAAAGCGCCTCTTGCGGCGCGTGTGTGTAACCCCTAACTCCGCCTCCAATTGCTTCATATGATGTGCCCCACGTTGTGACAGACACACGTCATCCACGTAGTATTCTCCGGCTAATCCTAGAGCTAGTGCGGTTAGACGTCCCGCGGGTTTGGATGAACTTGAGTTGTGGGAGTTAGCCGGTTCTATTGCACGCGCTAAATGCGGCGGCGGTATGTCGCGACCGCGGCAGAGTCCGCATTTGTATCTGTATTGAAAATAGGAAATTAAATAGGAAAATAGGAATTAGGTAATTTATTTATAGGAACATATGTTTATAGTTTTATAAGAGACTATTTTTTAAATACATCAATGAAAATATCTAGAAAAAAAAATAATCTATATAACTTAAACAACTTAAACAAGAATTCAATATTGTAGCCAAAGTCTATGGCAATATTTTTTGAAGTGACCTTCTTTAGGCGCGTTGGGAGTAAAATTTCAAAGTCACGTCCGCGTCGTGGCAATACCGTACGTCCTTACTCCATCAGGCGACGATTTTGGTATCTCTGAATCTTTTCAAAGATGTTTCACTTCTGACACGTGTGCCCGGCACATATGCTCTTTTTTTGTAGCAACTTTTAATAAATAATAAAATAATAAATGCGAAAGTAACTCTGTCTTTCTGTCTGTTACTCAATCACGCCTTAACTACTGAATCAATTTGCATGAAATTTGGTATAGAGATATTTTGATACCCAAGAAGGGACATAGGCTACTTTTTACCCCGGGAAATACGATAGGTTTTATCCCGGAAATCCCACGGGAACTATGCGGGTTTTTCTTTGACTGCGCGGGCGAAGTTGCGGGTGGAAAGCTAGGAATAAAATAAAACACTAACCCAGCACGACAGCACAGTTCGGCATCCGCCTCACTGCGTATGTTATCACACGCGGCGTGCAGCCAGCGCGCGCACGGCACGCATTGTATGATCAGCTCGCCGTCCGAGTACGGCTCTGAGCACACGCAGCACATCACCAGGGAGGCACACGGCGCGCATTCTGTACAAATAGCATTTTTATTTTAGGACAAATAATAAACTCTCTTTTATATGCAGTGTACAACTATAGTATATAAATTTACATCTTTTTTATATTTATCTTATTTACATATTTTTCTGTAAATAAGGTTTCCGGTAGGTATTAAAGTAATAAATAGTGTTTTATCAATAAAACCCAATCTGTAATATAAATGGACTAAATAAACTTGTCAAAATTTTAAGCAATTGCTGCTTCAAATATATTTACACTTCAAATCGTCTCAGCAAATATTTTAATACAAGAAGCACGCCCAAACAACAACAACACGGCTGCAGCGCACACATACCTGTATAGTTATCAGTTATCACACCACAGCGACAGAAGTACTCTTTCACGATAGTAAAGTTATCGAAACACAGCTGCGTATCTCACATTCCGCACACAAGACAGCGCCGACAACGCTTTATCCCTATTACAAACGTACAAATCCCCTCCATCCGCTGCAGCGCTCACGTACCCGTATAGTTGTCACACCACAGCTGCGTGTCCCTCGTCCCGCACACGAGACAGCGCCGACAGCGCTCGCAGCGCCACGCGCCCCGCGGCACGTCAGCCAGCTGCGGCCGCGCACAGTATGTATGCCACGCGGTGTCACAATCGTCACATAGTACGAGAAGACCTTCGTCTCCGCGCGAACCGCAGCCTTCGCATACCGTGCAGTCTAGGCAACGCCAGCCAAGGGACACTATCACTTGCGATACCTGTTGGTAAGAAAAAAAAAACAAATTCTAATTACTTATCATTATTTATAAAATTCAATTTACATGGAAATTAAGAATTGTATGTAGAACACAGTATTTTGCCCAAGAAATAGTTGAAGGTTGACTGAATGTGGATTTTTTTTATAACATAATACATTCAGATTAATTTACATAAAATAATATAAAAGAAGATGAAAAAAATCTAAATTTTACAGTCATTATACAGTTGTAATGGGGAATATTCATGTTTTTCTTTTTTGTCTTAAATTAATAGTTTACTATTTTATAACGTAGAAAAAAATATTAATGGGCTTCAAAATACTCTAGATATTTTTAAAAATGAAATTTAAAACTTTTAAAAAATGTAAGCAGTTCAAACGCCGCCATTGTGCGCGCGCTTTGCGTGACGTCACATGACACATCCAGTGGGTGTTTACCTTGTGTTTACTATGGAGTATGGAGTGATGATTCATACAATGTCGTGTCAAATGACGTCACATTTCGTTCGACCAGTGGTGGCGCGTTCTGGCAGTTTGAATTTCGTTCACTTATTTTGCACTTTTTGAATATTATTTTAGGGGTTTAAATAAAAAGTAAATAAAAAAAAATCCTTTTCATTATAATATTACGATAATAAGTATTCGAGAAAAAAATATTTTAGGCCATTTAAAATTTTATGCATATTCCCTAATCCACATTAAATTTTATAAAAAAAAATTAAAACATTACCAAAGAGGAAAAATCTAGTGAACTAGATATATCTAAAAAACTATCATTTATATTTCATCCTATATTTTAAATAGCTCTTCAGCTTACCTTAATATTAACACAGTAAGGATGATACGTCTGTCCACACTGCGCGCAAGCAATAAGACATCCTTCCGAATCAGTTCCAATAGCACCGCACATCACACATAAATCTTGAGTCAGCACAAATTTGTCCTTACTTGAACATAGGACTAACTTATTTTCGACCCCTACAAATAACGAAATGCATGAAGATTAATATATATATATTATGCTGTATGTAAAAAAAAGCATTAGCATGCTATAAACAGCTATTGAATGTCATAATTATACACTCATTAGAAAACTCTGCCTAAAAGATGGATAAGAAGAGTTTTGTTTCGGACAATTTTTGAGTATGATGGTGAGTTCATTATTGTATAGTACTCCAAAAGTGATAATGCACATAGAAATCTTCGTCACAGTTCGGTAACTGTCATATTCCCGGAGCGTCCGAAGACGATATGTATATAGAGTGGTTAAATGCATTTTCTTCATGCATAATTTAGTAAAATTTGTTTAGTGAAATGAAATACATTTTGGAAATACGACAATTAGCGAAGATTTGCATGCGCATTATTAATTTTGGAGTACTGTATGTCAATGCTGTAGAAATATTTTTACCTGGATCATCTTCAGGCGTCTTATTATCTGGTGCCTGTGGTCTCTGGAGACCCAATCCGGGTACTCCGAAAACTCCTCGCATTTTCGGTTTCGATCCTCTCTTTCTACCAAACTCAAGTACTGAGCGTTGACGTTTTTGAAATCCTAGTTTGCCAGCCGGAGGAAACCCGCCTTTTAATTTAAAACCACCAATTTTCTTCTTTGCAACCTTTGATGATACCGAATATGGTTTGCCTTTACCCAATCCTACGTCCGACTGCAATAAAACAATTTAGGTAATACATTAACACACATGAATTTAATTTTTTAATTATATAATATAAAAATAGCAATTACTTTTAGCATTAAGAAAAATTCTTTAAAAAAAAAATTGCAATACCTTTAACTCTATTGCAAGAGGATCTTGCTCTTGTGAATTTTCATCACCAAATGATGAATCTTGTGATGTAGACGCCATGTTGTCCTCTTCAAATGCTACAATAAATACATTTTTTAAGTATATGAAAAAACCTTTTATTATTTTGTACGTAAATATTTTAATAAAAACAATACATACATCCTGTCTTAGATGCCATTTGCATATGCGCTTTGCATAATGGGCATGTGTATTCATATGATGGGTTTTGATCCTTTTTCTGTTTATACTGCTGTGGATCTGCATCCGGATCACACATTCCGTGAACAAATCTATGGGAGAAATAAGAATTTGAAATTAATACATAATATTTATATAATATCATAATTAATCAGAAAATAACGCAAATTATGGTTGACTTAGATAACAGATTTACAAATTGTACTGCAAATAAGTAATCCAATTGGACAGTTTTTCCTACAAAATTTTTAACCATTTCTAAACTTTAACACAAATACAAAAGCTGTTGTTTCTAAAGTGAGGATCAACA
This sequence comes from Colias croceus, assembly GCF_905220415.1. NCBI lineage: Eukaryota > Metazoa > Arthropoda > Insecta > Lepidoptera > Pieridae > Colias > Colias croceus. The sequence goes on along the minus strand of NC_059543.1, from coordinate 3,683,082 downwards.
TATTTTATTACAAAGAGAAATGATTACTTCATGAGACTGTTTCTTGTGTAAAATTTACAATTATTCCTAAATTCGCACCTATCTTGTACATAATTAAACCCTATATTTCCTCACCTCCGACACGCAGTACACCGTATCATATCTCTATATGCTGCGGCTCGATACGCCCGTCGACACAGCGGACAGCATGAGCCCTTATTCCTTTGTTGGTAGCAAGAATCGCACACTGTGTAGTGCGCGTGCCAACGGGAAGATGGTCCAGCGCCGGGTGACCGCGAGCCGCAGTCCGAGCATACGCGGCAACACTATTAGAAATGTTTCTAGTTAATATACTGAGTAAAAACATACTCGTAGTAAAATTAGCTTTTGAGCATAAAATAATGGTATTGGACCACAACAGTATTGTGCTAAATTTAAAAAAAATCGAGGAATTACATGCAAAAAATAAGAATGCATCCCATAATGCTGAAAATATACATTTCATCAAAAATTGCAACTTGTACAAGTGCTGTAAGTTAAAAATTGTAGTACACTTCAGATTCATATATTCCTGTATTTAAACTTCACATTTCACGAGCTTCATCTTGAAATCCATCACCATTATAGCAGTTAGGAAAGTACTGCTCTAGCTCGTTCTCACCTTGCACTTCCACCCGTACTTGGGCACGGTGGCCATGACGGGGCGCAGGCACATCGCGTGGTACAGCTTGTCGCAGTGCTCGCAGGTGACGGCGCGCGACTCCGCGCCGCCCACCGCCTCGCCGCGGCACACCTGGCACACGCGGCACGAGCGGCACGACCAGCCCGCGCGCACTCCTAAACATAAATTTAAGAATTCATTCTTGAAACATTGACTCTCATGTCGACTTTACTACTTATGTGCAAAATTATAGAAGTAAAAATTTTTGCACCGTAATTATACTTATTACTAGTAAGTAAGTATAAACTTCTCTACCCATTTAACTTAATCAATTGTGATACAAAAAAATTGTATTCATAGCCATGTTAATAAGTAATAGTCATGTACATATTTAGTTTAGTTAATAAATTAGAAAAAAAACCTTTAGTAATCAAATGTATCACCTTATCATACGTAAAACTGTTTGGCGAAATTTTTTTTTATTTTCATATTCGTGACGGTATTTATAAAGTTGTCTTAAAATAATATTTACACATTATTTGTTTAAAACCTACCTGGCAGCTGAGCAAGTCCCACACAAGTGCCATGATAATGTCCTCCACAAATTACACATGTCATGAGATTGGACATGTCTCCTATTGTTCGACAAGTCCTACAATCAATATCAGCAGTGCCTGAAGGAAAGAAGAATTTTGTATTACATTACATATACGCAAGCATGAGATCTCAAACTTGGAAAAATTTAGTTCAAGTTTACTTGAAATAGCACTAGCACAGTATAGATTGATCATTGATATAATTTTTTTTTTGATTAAGGTAATAGCATCATAATGTTTCAACTTACACACAAGAGGTGCTTGATATAAATGGTCTTTACAGAAGGAAGATTTTGTTTGGAAGTCCATAAATCCTCCAGAAGCAAGAACACATGGCAAATGGTAGTATTTGCTACAGCTCATCTGTAACAAAATTATGGAATTAACTTAAGAATAAAAAAAAAATGATACAATTATTAGAGAAAATGTTTCATTATCTTACCTTGCAAGGTATACTAGCACCATGGCGTTGACAAAATGAACACTTTCTCAGAAGCGCTGCTGTAACAATTCCTCTAACTCTAGCTTCTTCCAACTGTTCTTTATTTTCTTCTGAACTAGATGCAGCAACTTCTTCTTGGAAAGGTGGACTGAACTCAAGGCAACAGCGATGAATGTAAAGCATTCCTGAAGATACTAGTGAAGGCAATTCCACTGAGTCTATGTGTCCAATTATTGACAATTCATCTGTATGTTCCATGTTGTATAATGGTGTCCTAAATCGAAGAAAATATTTATGTATAAATAAATTAAACTGTAAGTATTGCTATACTGTTGTAAGGGATAAAACACATTAGTGTACATACTTGCACTTGTTAAATGACTTCTGTCTCCTACTCAAAGGTAGTAAAGCTTGTTGTTGAGTAGCATCCAACATTTCCAATGGTGGTGACGCCAAACCAGCAGGCAAGTTAGTAGGAGTTGTGGGTGTAGGAGTAGTGGGTACTGAAGTCGCAGCTGGTGTAGTGTTACCATCCTCCTCCACGCTACAAGGTATTTGCTTCATCTCTCCTTGTCCTAGCTGACTGCGTTCACTTAGGTTACACAAGGCACAAACTTTGCCAGGCCTAAAAATAAAATCAAAAGTAAAAGTACAATTTAAATATTTAATATAAGTAACTAAAAACTTTCTGTCTTTCATTAAAAAAAAAGTATTATGAAATATCAAAACATACCACTTTTCTGGTGTGTAAGGTGGCTCTTCTGGGGCTGGCATTGTAAAATCATCATCTTCCATCATATCATCAAGTGCATCATCTCTACTAGTGCGGTGGCGTTTAGCACCTCTCAATGTTCCAGCATTACCTCTATACCTAAAGAAATAAGTTTTAATAATAATTTTACTTTTTTTATAAATATTAATACACACTATTAAATGGCTGGTTTACATATGTATATTTATGTGTGTATGTTCAGTTTTTTAGACATTCACACTCCTCATCAATGTATCACAATCATTTCAAATCATTATACTTAGCATATTATAGCATACCTATATGGAAAGTTGAAGACAAGTTGTGTGATTTACAATCATAATCAAGTCATCATATTTGTCAACATAGTAATGCCATACAAAATTATAACTTACCTCCTAACAATTTTGCCCTCTTTCGCCAATTTGACCCCCTCCTTCCGGGGTCTGCCAGGTCCTCGTCGTGATGTAAAGAATGGGCGTGTGTATGTTTGATGAAAAAATGCAGTTTGAGACACTGCAGCGTGAGGGGATGCTGGCTCTTCGCCTCTTGGAGATGATGCACATGATGTAGGCGTTGATGCTGGTCCTGCATAAAAATCTGTAGAATTTTGCGACAAAAGAGGAAAAAAACGATGTAAATAATAGATAAATAAAAGAAGCAATCGTAAATAAACTAAAGCAAACACATGAACAACATTCACATTACTGAACAAAAGTATTGGAAAAAAAGGTACTACGGCGTTAGCTTTTCGATTATCACGTCAATAATTTGTATGCCTTACCTGAAGAAGGCTGAGCTTCACATTCTTCATCGGACCCATCGTCAACTAATGAGTCCACGTCCAACACTCCTTCGTCTGGTACGTCCATCTGAAATTTCCATTCATTAGGACGACGCGTAATATATTCCAATTGCTCTTCAAAATGAAAAACTTTAAACCAAACACTAATGTAATCTGACCGCCATAATGATTGACGAGTGGAACTTTAACTAAAAACTTACCGCAAGTCTTTGCGATGGACTTGTAAAAAACCAAACTCACGGAAACACTTTTATAAATGAATAGAAATACATTTCTTTTACGTTTTAAAATAATAACAATAAAGAAGCATCAAACTCCGAAAAAAGTACAACACTCGCTTGCGATAGCAAGTGCAAACGGAAGTAGTGATGTGACATATGATAGAATGTAATTACATAAATCGGTAACCGGTTCATACATTTACTTTTCTCTTTTACATAAAATGCTAACCATAAAATTAATTATGAACTGTGATTATGAACAAATAAGAAATAAACAATAATGAACGAATGGAATATTTATTATTATAAAAATACTTAACACTGGTATTATTAAAAAATACATCTTAGAAGGTATGTACCTATGTATTTAAAAATGAATCTTTCTTAGGCCCTGTTTCCACCTGCAAGTAAACTTCTGCAAGAACTGTCCGACAGTCTGTCTGACAGCAGCTTGCATGTGTAAACTCGGCGTTTCCACCTGCAAGTAGACTTGCAAGTTGCTGTCAGACAGACTGTCGGACACTTCTCGCGGAAGTTTTCTTGCAGGTGGAAACGCGGCCTTAAACATTGCTTAGGCCGCGTTTCCATCTGCAAGAAACTTGCAAGTCTAATTCCGCGTTTTCACCTGCAAGTAGACTTGCAAGTTGCTGTCAAACAGACTGTCGGACATTTCTCGCGGAAGTTTTCTTGCAGGTGGACAGGCGGCCTAAGACATAGGCCACGTTTCGCCATCGAACTATCTGCTTTTGTAAATTATGGAATTTATTACTGTGAATTAGACCTATTTGTAATATTAGTAGTTGCGTAGGTACATAAAAATGTTTTCCCCTCCTATATTACTTGCTCTGTGTTCCCCTCAGCTCAGTAGAAATCACAGGTAGAAAGGATAAAAACCTATCACAACAAAATATACACACCACACACACGTACACAGGATGCAATTTTCAAGTATCATGGTGGAGGAATAACTTATGAAAGTTTATTGTTTTGTGGTTGACTTGTGGTCTACGCTTGTGGTTGAGTTTCATGCACAGGTTTCATGTAAACTTACAAAAGTCAACATCTGTGCCAAATGTCAAATGTCACAAATAAAATAGGTACTTACGATAATGTTTGTGTGTCTGTTCATATTTTGTTAACGTGTCGATTGGTGTCGATTTTCGATAACTCGTTTTATTGATAAGATTAAACATAATTTTTTAATAATTTCTAAAATGAAATTTATAGAAATAGCGATTATTTTTCTAATATACTTCACTTCTAGAAGTTTTTCAACACTCTTTGAATCAGATTCGTGCTATTCCTTCGGTAGCGGCAATGTTTTTCCCGGCGGCGCCAGAAGAATTGATCATAAATTACAATTTACAAAAGCCATGAGTAAGTTTTGAATTTCTCATACAGAAAATATTTAATTTTGACTTATTTTATTCATTAATTATTGTTAAAGTTGCACATATCTTACTAATTTTTAGTTTCAAAACCGGCCCCTGAGTGGGAGGCAACTGCTGTTGTAAATGGAGAAATCACACAACTATCCCTATCAAGCTTCAAAGGAAAATATGTAGTATTCTTCTTCTACCCCCTGGACTTGTAAGTAAAATTTAAAAAGCAAATTTTAAAAACATTTAAATTTATCATTTTAAAACTACATTTTTATATTACAGTACCTTTGTATGCCCCACGGAAATTTTAGCGTTTTCCGAAAGAATTGAAGAATTCAGGAAAATAAATACAGAAGTCATTGCCTGTTCAGTGGACTCCCATTTTACTCATTTAGCTTTTATTAATACTCCACGCAAGGAGGGAGGTCTTGGCAAAATTAACATCCCACTCTTGAGTGACTTGACTCACACAATAGCTAAAGACTATGGAGTATATTTGGAAGATTTAGGACACACATTGAGAGGACTCTTCATCATTGATGATAAAGGAATTTTGAGACAGATTACCATGAATGACTTGCCTGTGGGTAGATCAGTAGATGAAACTTTAAGATTAGTACAAGCATTCCAATACACAGATAATCATGGAGAGGTGTGCCCTGCTGGGTGGAAACCCGGGCAAGATACTGTAAGTTGAATTTATTATATTTAATGCAAAAATAATGCATAGAAAATTGTCCTAACATCATTTTCAATGTTCAGTTACTAATAATATTATTGCTTGTTTGTTTCAGATTATCCCTAATCCAGATGAAAAGAAGAAGTACTTTGAGAAGGTGGCTAAGAATTAAGGTTTATTACTTTATACATATAACTGTAGTACATTCCAAACTCTGGTCAGTAATTTTCAAAAGCATCAAAATATGAAATTTTCTGTGCCTGATTAAATCCATGATTTGTATAGAAAATTAAGCTAGTTCATCTGGACTGGAAATGTCTATATATTTTGTACAATATACAAAAATATTAATTTTACATTGACAATATTATAATATTAACTCAAATGATAAATAATTGATAATCACAATAAGCTTATTAATAAGACACAAGTTACAAATGTACAGCACATCTTATTTATAATACTTTAATTATTAATATTCTTGTTTCAAATTTTGTGGAAAATTCTCTTATTAAATTCTCAAATTATATTTTCATAATTAAAATTTTGTATATGAGTCCATAAATGGAAACCTTATTTATTTGATGCTCAAATACTATAGAGATTATCATTTTAATGCTTTCTTATACAGTACATCACCAATTGTTAGTAAAGTAAGACTGTCTTTTTTAATACATTTTTTATTTTTTGTAATAATTATTGTTTTTTATTGCGTTCCTTATCTTTTTCGTGTTGTGTAACATGCTATTTAACAGGGGAAGGGTCAATTTAGAATATGGTAAATCATTATATTTTGCCTCTTTATATAAAACGCAATGTTTGGCTACAGCACTAATTTGATGAAAATATAACATCAATATTATCTTAAATGCTCCAACTTCTAAGTCAAAAGTCATCGTGTTACAGTTTTAATTTATAGAATTAAAAAGATTTATAAAAACTTACAAATTTGCTCAAGCCAAAACTAACCAAAGAAGAGGATTTTATTTAAAAGTACGCGCCAAAAGTTTTGACAGACTTCCATTTCCGCTTGGACATATTGTTATATTTCGGTGAGATTTATCAGATAGCAAGTCCATCAAGGATTCTAGATTAATAACAGCGCAGTAAAAAAAATAAATATTAATATTCTAATACATAATTCGTAAATACTAATCATTTCAAAGCGATTACATAGAAGTGTGGCAAATGTTGCTCAACAGTTGTCCAACGTAATAATAATTAAAAGTATGCGCATGCGGTGATAACATAAAATTAGGTAGTCGCGGAAGAATTCTAATCAATACCCGCGGCCCCATCATTAAAGCGGCTCGACGGAACACAGTGGGGCTTTAGGCGGTAAGAATCCGACATAACCCACGGCTCCTTCCCCGGGGGCCGTGGGTATCTATCTTTCCACTATAAAAAAAAAATTAGTGCGTGTACTAGAGTACACACGTAAGAAGTGAAACTTAGGGATATGAAAAAGTTGGCGCGTAACCTAGAGAGGCGATCGCTACTAAACTCTCTTTAACACGAGCTAGAGGCAAGAATCACAAGTCTCTTTAGTCTGTGCCGGACGCTTGCCGCGTCAACACGTGTTATTGCTCTGTTCAAAATGCCTTCGTGTGTGCTAAGATATTGTTTTAACAGTTCCCATAATACAAACAAATCCCGAGGAGTGACTTGTCACCAGTAAGTTTCCTTATTATGAGTAAGTCATGCATTTTACTAATATTGTTATCATTTTGCGAAAAATCACCACGCGTTCTGCGTTTCGCGCCATTTTTCATAGACTAACAGCACAGACGTGACACTATCGATGAGTGTTAAAAAAATGTAACTGGATTTTTTAACTATGAATATACAATATGAAAGATTACCGTGGTGTAGTACCTAAATATTTATACTTTTACCCGACTACACAAAGTAAAACGGTAGGTTATATTAAGTAATATTTATTTATTTACCTATTTTTATTTATTAAAAAAAGGTTCATCAACAGTTGTTCCAATAGGATTTATAAATTATTATGCACAACAATTACAAATAAACACAACATTCACAGAAACTAATACAGTAAAAGTTCCTTAATCGCGCTTCCTTTATTCGCGTTTTCACTATTCGCGGATTAAAAAAATGCGACCCAATTTCTATATTCGAATGTAAAAATTTTTTTATTCGCGGATTTAATAAGTACATACATAATAATAAAATTATTCCAATAGGTATCTTACCCAATATCCTTGTCAAATGGACTAATAAGAAAGTAAAATAGATTTTATTACAAGTTTGCCTAAAGTACATATTATTATGTTCTTAAATGATATCGCCGAGGCCTTTGACACAAGCCGCCTTTGTCGCAAGCCGCCCTTGCGGCGATTGATGTTTTTGAGAATGTAAATAAACAGAATGGAAGCAACCTTATAACTCAATAAATAAAGTATATTTTTAAATGTAGTTCCGTTTATAGTAAAAGCCGCTTTGCGTATTTATTGTTTCGTCTTTCACATTCGTTACAAAAATTGTGATCGAGTAAGGGGGCGTCCATAAATTACGTGAGGTGTTTTTTTAAATTACTTCTGCCCCTCCCTCCCCCCCTGGTGAGATGTCGTGAGATTTTATTCAACCCCCTCCCCCATCCTCGAATCTCACGTGAGCTTTTTCAAAATGTGAGTTTCTTATAGGTACGTAAACGCCATCAACATTGAATCATCGTATCCATTTAATTAGGGCTATTATAAACCAATACTCCAAAATTCGATTACATCATGAAGCAAAAACTGATAAAACTATTGATTACTACACAAAACGACAAAAGCTTACTAAATTGATATTATTTAAAGGAAATTAAAATACATAGTTTAATATAAAATCCTCTTTTTATTAATTCCCTAGTATCAGTACCACCAGATAGTACCAAGTAAACAGATTGCACAATGTGTCGCATCTGCACGCATTGCTTAATCTTTGAACTTGAAGCCACGCCTCGCTCGTTCCACACGTACCCCACCACATCGGCCGCGCGCAATGTTTTTGTTTGGAATAACCTCTCTAGTACGTAGTACATATATCTCGATGCGCGTAACGCAAAAATGTCACGCCTACGGCGTAACGCAAAAATGTCACGCCTACGGCGTAACGCAAAAATGTCACGCCTACAGCGTAACGCAAAAATGTTACACTAAATTTTTGTCCAACCCCGTTAAAGAAGTTTCACTTCAAAAAAAAAGGTAGGTACATATAATTTTTTGCCTTTGAGTACCTTCCCAGAGTCGGTCTATGTAAAGGTTCTCAATGTTTTTGACCTAACCTACCTATTCAGGTTCAGGCTGCATAGGCAAAGCATAGGCTTAGGGCGTATTCAGAAAGAAAGCTGGAAACTGATAAGCGCTTACTGGCGCTTATTAGCGCAGGTAACCCACGCAAGAAAATATATGATCGAGCGCCGACGAGTTCCGACAAGCTTCAACACGCACTGGTCAGCGCTGGGCGCTGCCATATAAAATTTGTCTTGGTCTGCTTCAACCTGCTTTTTTTGTGTAGAACGAACCAGCACTGACAAGCGCCGGTAAGTGCTTAAAAGTTTTCAGCTTTAGGGCTGTGGCTTATGGCATAGGTAATAAAATACTACTAGGTACTAGTAATAATTCAGGAGTAGGATTAATCATGTAGTTTTATTTAAGTCGACGTCATATTTTATTATTTAACGATATAAAAAAGTTCAAGATAATTATTATTCTACACTTAATAATTAATATCAAGTGATATAGATAAAAAATAAAAGGTCATGTTCATAATCTGTTGAAATGATTCCGTGTTTTCCAATTACAGCACTAGAGCGCATTATGCGGCATAATGCTTAACGTTGAATGTTCCAACTACAGCAACGCTTTGCACAATCGAGCACTGTTAAAAGTAGTGCGCGTGAATTGATGCGTGCAATCGATTTATCGTTAGTAATTATTAATTGTTGGAAAAAATTTTAAAGCTTTCGTTTCATTGTAGTTTTTTCGAAGTAATCAAAGTTAATTCAAATTGTGTTAAAAAAATAAATATAAGTATGGATGAAGGTACAAACTTTGAAAAAAATGTTAATGAAATAATCAACACTGAACTTAGCGCAACCTGCTGGTGCGTTTCACGTTCCAATTAAGCATCAGCATAATTCGGCATTGTGCGCCACTGAGTCGCATTATGCTCTGTAATTGGAAAACAGCCATTGTTTTCTATTTGTATGAAATTGTATCTGAATTCTGAGCTTAATCTGTGATTCTGAGCTGTCAGTTAAAATAAATAAATAAAACTTTCTCTATTTTGTTTGTTGTGTTTTCAATCGAAAAATTTGATATATTGATATAATGGTAGACCCAGTTAGAGTTGTTAGTTACGAAGACATGTTAAAAGTTATATATCAACCAGAGAAAGTAATAATCGATGTACGTAATCCAGATGAAATCGAATCCACTGGAAAAATTCCATCGAGCATAAATATACCTTGTAAGTGCTTGTAAAATAGTTTATTGCTTAATTATCATATTATTATTAAGTATTATTACTTACGTATATATCTTACATAAGTTTAATATAATTTATAGTAAATACTGTGCAAGATGCACTTACTACAATGTCTGAAGAAGAATTCAAGAAACAATATCAGAGGCCTAAACCATCTCCGTCAGATGAGCTAATTTTTTATTGCCGTTCTGGCCAGCGTTCTTCAGAAGCGTTAAACAGAGCAATAAAGTTAGGATATTCAAAGTGAGTTCTTTGACTGACAGATTTTATAGTAAAGTATGTTTTAACCTTGTAGAAAGTAGAACCTATTCAAAAAATGTATGAATCTTTTTATTTACAGATCCAAAACTTATTTGGGCAGCTGGAATGACTGGTCAAGCAGACAGAAATAAAATTCTTGAAATATTTTATAATCTTTTATTACTGAGAAACCTTACTTGTTTGACTTTGATTATACATTTATTTACCACATTACAATTTACAAGTCATCTATACACAATATACAATTATTGTAATTTTAAAGTCCTTTCATTGATGGTTCATAATTACACCAAAAGAACGATTTATTGTGTTTTGTGAGCCCAATCTGTCCAACTTCCAAGATAATTCTTTACACTGAAATTAAAATAAGATACAGATTTTTATACATCTAAAGAGTAAAGACTCATTGCTAACATGCACTAAAAAAGGTTTGAATGCTGTTAAGATCACAACAATTAACTGTAAGAAAAACAAACTTAAAAAAACAGACTAAAGGCTGAACAAAGCAGTAACAAAACAATGCTTTTTTTGGTGATAATATTGTTTGTGCAGGTTTTATATGCAAGTCTTTTTATTTGTAATATGTCACAATGTAATACTTACTTTTTAAATCCCAAGTTAATGGCATTTTGCTGAGCCATACCAGACCTCTTGCCAATCATACAATAGAAAATGATTTCTGTATTCTCAGAGGGTTTCTCCCTTTTATATAGTTTTGTAAATTCATCATCAGACATAGTGCCTAATGCGGGAGTCACATTTCCTACTATGAAGACATAATTCAATAAAATATAGGTATAACAAAATGCTTATTATAAAATCTACATTAAATACTATAATAGCTTACAGGGTATATTCACACTGTTTGGAATGCTTCCATGCTCTTTTACTTCATCAGGTTCTCTAACATCAATAATATACACACTATCATTGGAAGTTGCTTTTTTAACATGTTCATAATCTACTATGACATCTTCTATTTTAGCTTTTTCTGAATATGAGCGACGAAGACATAAATTTAAGTTATTTACTGTGCTGTTTTCAACTGAAATAAAAGTGAAATATATAGGTATAAACAAGTCTTCGTAGTTCAAAAAAATAAGGAGACCATAATACATACGCGTTACAGAAGCTTTATACGAGGACAAATGTAAATTTTGATTAGCAGTTCGAGTAATGAATTTGTATGATGTAAAAATTTGACGATAGAGGCAACGTCCCAACATTTTAAATCGAATCAGTAAAATTATTTAAAACAAGTTAGAAAAAGTATCAGATATCAAATTATAAATGAAATTTAGAGTATTCAATTCTATAACGAAAAAATTCCAAGAGAACAAAATGTAGAACAGTTGCCGATTTCAGTAATCACTAATCAGTTTATATTTGGATTTTCAAGACAAACAAATAATTTGACTTCAAGTTTTCAAAATGACTTTGACATTTCAAAGATCGATTTGTTGTTGCTACCGTCAAAAAGACAAGAAATCTATAAAAACTATTCATCAATTGCCACTTCTGCTTGTATCTAGGCCTGTCGGAACTAGCTAATAGTAAACAGAAAAAGTTATGAAAATGACAGCTGAGGATTGAGGAATTTAATACTTGTCAATTTCTGTATTTTTATTTTTTAGTTGATAAATCTTTTTTTATCAAAAAATAAAATAGTTACTTATTTTTGACTCATTTATCTTTGAAATGTAAGATTTAAAAGAGTTGTGTGCTATTAAATCTAGTATTATGATATATGATCCTAACAGAATCGCGTTCATGGCGTACTCTTACGAAAGTGCATGATTGGAAATTGTAAAAACAATCACATGTACTGAGCATAAGTATGCCCTTTCAAATGCTCAAATTGCAGGATACGATATCTACATATTTAAGTGTGTACAGAGCGACATAAACCTCGATAAACATGGGTTCCATGCGACCATCAGGACGATTTTTATCGTTCGCTAACAACATGCAAAGAACACAGAAACAATCTGGTGAGTAATACGAAATAATAATAGAAATATACTTAATAAACATACCTATATAAAAAATGTTTCGTTATTTATAAAAGAATTGTAATGAATAATCCAACCCATTTCTAAATAATATTAAAATAATTAGGACTGGTCCATTGACCTCAAAACAGTCCTTCGCTTTTATTAATCACAATATTTAAACAAAATTACATATAAGCCAGTTATGCTTATTTATATTGAAGGCAAAAAAAGGAATTGTGACTCATCTGCTGGAAATATCCTTAATATTAAAATTGGCCTTCTTCAACCCAGATCATTTTAATTAAGCTTTAATTATCAATCAATAGCACGTAATTTTTCTCTTAAGCATTTTAAATAATATATTTCAGATGTTTAGATATTATAATTCAAGTAAATCCGTTCAAGGAAATCCATAAAACATGTTTGTACATAAATATATTTGGTTAATCTTAACCTTAAATGTTTTATGAATTGCTATTATCATGTCTGGTTCATTACATACAAAACTGGATTAATGCCATCCGACTACCAATAGATGCCGCTAAGTGTATCATTTTAACCAGCAAAAAATAAAATTAGATTTAATTGCAATTTCATTGCTTTTTATAATTTTTTACATACTTTTGTAAATGGAACCTACCTATTTAATTTCATTTTCGCTCGATTTTAACTAATTTTACAGAAAAGTTTATATTCAAAACAACGCCATCTCATGAAACTACTATAAACAAATTATTCTCCTCCGATTTGGCGATGCTAAACGAATAATAGATGGCACTACAGACTTTTTACGTTACTTTTCACGTTTTTAACACAGACTAATAATAATATTATCACAGACCACAGACTAATAATAATATACTACGTTTTTAATACATAGTCTCATTGCCTTTGCCACCTATAAAAATATTGTAAATGGGTTAAAGCCGTTATTAATTATTACAAACTGCGTTCCTGTAGCGGCCTATATTAGGTAGGTACCTAGTGTATTGATAATTTTCATACGAAAAATGAATTGTCGGAAAACTTGCGAGATTGTGTGAATATTTGATTGCAAGATCTCATTACAAAATAATATACAACCACAGACTAATAATAATATACTACGATACAACCTATACTTAAACCGTAGTAAGTATATTATTTCTAGTCACATTTAATTATATATAAATTATAAATAAATATTAAAGGACAATATTACACAAATCGACCTAGTCCCACAGTAATCTCAATTAAGGCTTATGTTGTGGGTACTAGACGACGATAAATATAATATCACAGACTAATAATAATATACTACGTATACAAATAATATAATATTTTATAAATACATATATAGATAACACCCAGACCCAAAAACAAATAATCAAGTACATCACACAAATATTTGCCCTGACCGGGGATCGAACCCGGGACCGTCGGCTCAGTAGGCAGTTACTTTACAACTGCGCCAACCGCGTCGTTAAGAATATCAAGAAATCATCATTAATGATAATAAATCGAAACTAAAGTTAAATACCTACCTACGTCATCTTGTTTTATTTTCTAGATAATCCTATCAGATTACCTTTATATGAAGTATGAACCAAAAAGTTTTGAGATTTAAACCTGTGTTTAAACCGTAGAAAAGGTTTTGAATGATCCTTTGCGTTTTTTTTTCTTTATGCGCCTAAAATTAAATATTTCGACATCGATTCCCGAATGAAGTATTTTTAACCGACTTCAAAAAAAAGGAGGAGGTTATCAATTCGGCCGGTATATTTTTTTTTTATGTATGTACACCGATTACTCCGAGGTTTCTGAACCGATTTACGTGATTCTTTTTTTGTTCGATGCGGGATGGTGTCGAATTGGTCCCATAAAAATTTTATTCGGATAGGCCCAGTAGTTTTTATTTTATGAGCATTTTTGTCTGTAGGTATTTGTAAATTTTGCAAGTGCAAGTTTGAAGTCGGTTGTTTTTAACGCAGTTATCACTTGTCCCGTTATAAAAAGTAGCCTATGTTCATCAGGTAGGTATAATTTTTGCTTCGAATGATGAAAGAATTTTTCAAATCAGTCCAGTAGTTTCGGATCCTATCCCATACAAACAATCAAATAATTTCTGTTTTGTAGATAAATACGAAAGTTACTCCGTCATAGTAGGACAAAATAGTGGGACCACGAGAAAATAGGTATTCCCGCACGCGTCTGAACCGATTTTGACGGAAATTTCGATATATGTACATACCTACCTATGTTGAAAAAGGACATCTCAATTTTGTTGCATAAATAGGATTCAAGGGGTAGGAACAGGGATTGAATAAGGCACACGGTTGAAGCCGCAGAATGAAAGTTGGTAATTTATAAGATTAATTTATTGTAAAATAAACTACTTCATTTTACTTAAACATATTCTATTTATCATTCATTGACTTATCATAAACTTTTGAGTCTAGTACCTAGTTAAGTACCTATTATGTGAAAATTTTGAAAAAAATGTTTTCTTTAGGAAATTATTAGCATTAATTGATTACCTTGTCTTGTCATTAATTTATTTACCTACTTGGTAATAATCGGTCGAACACTTGTTTAAAGTTTATTTTCCTTGTCCTTTCCAGGTAATCTAAATTATTTAATTTTTGCAGTAGGTAATTAATTCATTTCGGCTTGAACAGACAAGGCCATTAGGTGAAGCGAGATTGCCAAATATGGGTGATCTGTAGATATACATAATCCACAAGGAAGCATCACATTTGCTGTAGCTTCTTATGGGTAGGTGAACGAAGTAACCAGGTCTGCAAACTGTAAACAGCTGTCCATACCCAAGCACCACTCAGCAGCTTTCAAGGGTAGCTTTCGATACAATGCCACTGTGTTGGAACAACATTCCACCACCATTAACCAGTTTGACAAATATTAATAATTTTCGTTTCCAATACCGGAAACATATTTTAAAATCCTGTTCTAACCCTTAGTGCATTTGTATCGAATTACAGTTTACACATAAACTTTAATTAAATATTTATTTTATTTACTGGTTATAATATAACATAACATTATATAGACATTTATTTTCTGCCTATTTATCATTATACTTAATTATTATAAACATTGTATATGTTAACGGAAATGTATGTAATCCGTCATTGTATAAAATTCCTAGGAAATGTATGTAATTCCTAAAATCGCACGGAAATGTGTGAAATAAATCATTTTATAGTACACATTTCCTAGGAAATCTATACATTTCCTAACTAACAATCGGAAATGTAAAACATCTAAGATATTGGAAGGTACGCGGGACGAGGGGTATGTATGTCGCAATCGGATTGTATAATCCGCCGAATTACAAACGGCCGGCATTTTGTAATATGCCAAAAATTCGTAATCAGAATTTTTTGGTTTGGATAAGGGGGTGGGTTAGGTTAGGTTCGTGTTTTTTAAAACTATACAGAAATAGGAGCCCCACTTCGTGGGGCTCCGTCGGCTCGCGACCGTCTTTTTGTAGAATTTTTGAAAAAGACGAATTTCGGCATATTACAAAATGCCGGCTGTTTGTAATACGGCGGATTATACAATCCGACTGCGACATGTACACGGGGTCAGCAGGACGAGGGGACTGATTACTTACCAAATGAAAATTTGATTTGATTGAATATAAGTTGATTTAAGAAATGTTAATTAGTAAGATAATATGAACATATTGTTATTAGCCGGGGCGGACTGCTAGTTTATTATAAAATTGGTCTCATTCTATTATCACGCCGTTGCATTTCGACTTATATTCGGATCTTAAGGGTGCTATTACGGATTTTTACAAAAACACGCTGTTTTTCGGTACCATTTTAACTTAAAGCAATTACACGTGAGAACATAGTAATATCTTAATTTAAAGATAATATATTCAGCTCTACGTTCATCTTATAAAAATTGTACGACGTTATACAAAATTGTCGCTGAAATACGATTTTCCCAGCACAATAATCGCATAAAATGCAAAAAAATGGGGTCTAAAACGGTACCATTTTAAGAAAAGTAAAAGCCTAATCTATCTTCTTACCTATACATTATTGAGGGATATATAGTCCTTTATAGATTATTGTCTATTGTCTATAGATTATGATAATTTTTTTGTATCTAAATCAAAATTTTATTTCAATTATTAGCTAAATTAAAAATACTTGTTGATTTCTTCATACATTTTGCTCTAGCGGGTCGTCAGACCGCGCTCAGAAGCGCTCTTGGAAGGACGGGTGTATCGCTCCTCGTCCCAAAAATAAAAACGAATAAGAAAAAGATTATTGTGCGTGCACTGTCGTTTTTGTGATTTGAAATATTTGATACTTTATAAGTAAGAGTAAACTGTATAAGTTTCATATTCAAATTATTTGTAATTTAAAATTATGTTTTAAAAATTACGTTGACTGAGATCCCCTTTTTTATGGGTTGTTGAACGGATTGGTGGGGTAAAGCAATTTGACAAAACTTAAATCCAAAATGGCGCCGACGAAAATTTTACATCTTTTCGTCATGGGTGTCATTTTCATGGTTTTTGGGGTAGCTATTAACGAATATGAGGTCAAAACTAAAATCCAAGATGGCGCCGACAAAAAATTTACATCTTTTCGTCATGGGTGTCATTTTCATGGTTTTTGGGGTAGCTATTAAACAATATGAGGTCAAAATTAAAATCCAAGATGGCGCCGACGAAAATTTTACATATTTTCGTCATGGGTGTCATTTTCATGGTTATTGGGGTATCTATTAATGAATATGAGGTCAACATTATAATCCAAGATGGCGCCGACGAAACTTTTACATCTTTTCGTCATGGGTGTCATTTTCATGGTTTTTGGGGTAGCTATTAACGAATATGAGGTCAAAACTGAAATCCAAAATGGCGCTGACGAAAATTTTACATCTTTTCGTCATGGGTGTCATTTTCATGGTTTTTGGGGTAGCTATTAACCAATATGAGGTCAAAACTAAAATCCAAGATGGCGCCGACGAAAAATTTGACATATTCTCGTCATGGGTGTCATTTTTGTGGTTTTAGGTGTGTCTCTTTAAATGATGTATCTCTTTAAAATACTCATACTCACTCATACTCTGTATAGGTTATAGCTTTGCATACGCTAAGTACGTAAAAAATACTTATAAAATGCCAGGTGTATCTTTTTTTTCAATTAGATTAATTCATAAAACTCTTTGTGTACACGGTACACCCCGTAAATGCAACCCGCCCAACTTTGTCACTCGCACGTGAGCTATCGTTTAATTATGTTTTCATAGACAAAATAATCACATTAGCGAAACGGTATATGCCGGCTGCACGAAGTTAGAGAAGAAAACATGGATTTTCAGGAAAAATTTAGCAAAATTTTTTTATGTAATTTTGTTGTTTAAGTATTTTTACGTGATTAGGGTTTGCAAAACTACAAGTCCCTTAGCACTTAGTATACCGATAGTGGGGCACCCTGTATAGTCGAATTCTTATATACTACGAGAGAGAGAGAGAGAAATAATCTTAAAGAGCATTGAAATAAATGTTTAGGAATCGTCGTTGGCGCCATCTTGGATTTTAGTTCTGACCTCATATTGGTTAATAGCTACCCCAAAAACCTTGAAAAAGACACCCATGACGAAAACATGTAAAATTTTCGTCGGCGCCATCTTGGATTTTAATTTTGACCTCATATTGTTTAATAGCTACCCCAAAAACCATGAAAATGACACCCATGACGAAAAGATGTAAAATTTTCGTCGGCGCCATCTTGGATTTTAGTTTTGACCTCGGGTAATAGCTTCCCCAAAAACCATCCACATTTGCAAAATATGTGTTTGCTCCTTAGGAAAAGTTCAGATTTCCTAGGTAATGTGACGAATCTAATTTATTTAATTCGGACCGTAACTCGGTATAACATACATACATATTTTCTAAGAATTGTATACAATGCCGGATTTAATACATTGCCGGTAACATAATAATATGTATGATAATTCTTAAAAAAGTACATATTTTAAACATTTCTTAAAAAGCTTCTAGATATTGCATACAATTCCTAGAGGTTTTGTAAAACACACACTTTTTTTAAAGTTAGTTACTAACATACTTATCACAATAATTGTACCTACCTAGTAACTTATAAAAGTATAAAAATGAATTTTTAAAATTCGTAATAAATTAAAAATAATATCAAGTATGAAGATGGTCTATAAAATGGAATGCGCTTAGCGCTATGTTTACGTGAGCGTGATGTTCCCGCGAACCACGTGGCGACGTTAGATACCTAAATTTGAGTAACGCAGATTTGTGACAGCGTCCTTAAACCACTAGGATTTGTTAATTGTAAAGGAATTGTCAAGGAATTTGGAAAATTCCTTGATTTCATACATTTCCGGTAACATATACATAATTACATTTTATTTATTTACATTAAGTATATACATAATTACATACTGATATTATATCTACCAGCTACCTATAGTACATGTTTTAACTGATGTATTTATTTATTAGTATCTATCATATTAATAGAAATATATCTTTCACATAATATACTCATGTTAAATTATCATTATATACAATTCTAGACTGAAACTCCAATAGTCACTTGGGGTCACTGAAAATCAGTGGTGGTAAGGTATTAATCACATTGCCATCATATACTGAGTTGGCTCCATTTATCAGGTCACTCACTTCTTAGGAATAAGATTATTTTTATTTAATTATTTTTCTTTTTATTTCTTTTTGTTTTTCCTTTGTTTATAAATGTATCTCGTGTTGTGATCTTGACAATAAATGTGTTTTATTTATTTATTTATTTAATGTCTCTTACTGCATGCTTTTCATGCAGTTGTCCGCACCATATGTATTGTGGTCTTTGTCCATACACACTTTCTCCAAAGCCCTGCTTTGGTCATGTTTCATGTATAAGCTCCTGTATAGTAGTAAAATTTAATCAAATATTTAATTCTTATTTCTTGAAATTTGGTATAGTATTTTTTGTGTGATACAAATCAAAACCAACAGTCAGGTTAGGTAGACTACAATTTACAAAACTGGCAGGGTTGCCATGCAATGGTTGGTGGTTAGTGAAACACTTGACTCGACTGTAAGCTTGTATTGAACTGCTTAAACTGTAGAACAACAGGACTATATATTCTAGATGCACACATACAATAGATTACACACTACACAGTACACTGTAAACTGTAGAATTAATATTAAAGACATAGTTCATTATATTTTGTAGTCTTTGATTATTTATACAACAGACTAGAAATAAATACTATGTATGCGATTATACCTATTCTAGCCATCCATTTTCGTGTTCCTTAAAATTAAGTACATCTTAGTCAAAGGGCAACTTATTGTGCCCTTGCCCGTAATGCACTCATAATTTCAAGTTGAATGTTTGTCATTCTTTATGTACCAAACACAGTCACGGCCACGGCGCTCATTCCATTTTACTGGTATTAAAACAGATGAAATCCTTCATGATCCCATATCCTTCTTAGTAGCAAATGTAGAAATCCCTTTCTTGTGTCTACAATGTTTTTGTGGAGAATCGTATTATTATTTACATTTGGGATGGATTAATTCTTCTCCTCTCTTGAACAAATTTGTTATTGCGAACGTAAGCAATAAGTCTGTAATAAAACAATCTTATATTGGGTTACAAATCCATAAACCAATCATTAAAAAATCATGTTTGTAAAAATTTATGTTCTGAGAAAATATCAGTTTACCATATAAAGCTTATTTTCTGCCTGTAGATTCTACATAACCTCACAGTCCATCCATAAACCATATTTAGCACTTATTTTTTAAATATTAGTCAACAATTAAAAACGAAAACAAACAAAGCTTCTCGTTTTGGTTTTGACAGAATCTCGTAAATAAAGTGAACTAAATACCAGTCATAATAATGTACTCTGTGACTAAATAAGTCATTTTACTTTGTTTATTTAAAAATCCGAGTAGGTATTTATTTTTATTATTATGTTGATTGACCTAGAGTATATTTGTTCTGTGTGATTGACACTTGACGCCACAGACTTGAAAATAAAAGGTACACCGTGTACATATATTTACATTAGTGCCATCTAGTGGCTCTGGAAGGAAAAGAACTTCAAGTCTGTGTTTAACGTGCCATCTAGTGTGTTAAAAGCAAAAGACCAAGAGATATAATCGAACATGTAGTACGTTTTTTCCCCACTGGCGCTTTAATTGCGCAAATTCATAGTGCAACTTTTTTTGTATGGAGTGAACCGTCTGTTGTATACGTAGTATATTATTATTAGTCTGTGCTATTATTTATATAAGACATATTTTACATCTAATAAATATTCATAAATCAAGGCTGCTTGTGACTGTAGGTATATATAATATTATTTTTTATTTATTTATAACAGTGCCAAACAATTTTCCACAAAGTTTATCTGGTAGTGAGACAGATGTTTCCACATCTAATGAGAACTTATCTAGAGAAGAGAGATATGTTGTCCGACATACAGCAAGGGTGGAACCTCAAGGGCAAGAAAATCAAAGCCAAAACAATAACAATAGGAATTCCTTAAAGGTAAAATATAGTGTCTATATAAATGATATTTTCATGTACATAATATAACATCTTTATTAAAACCATAGAATGTTAGACGTTAGTGCAATAACCCCATAAGAAAATGTAGGTTGAATATTTCTTTCCTAAATATAATACAAAGATTTGTAGATTAATATTTTAATTGATTTTAAAACATTTAATAAAAAATTCTACTAAATTAAATTAAAATTTATACTAATTACTATACTGCTTTCAGTAATTAGCAGTGACCTAATGTGTCATAAATGTTCTCACATTTATGTAATACTGGTATGCAACTTTCACTAAAAGAATGCATGTCCTTAAACTGAACTGTACCTTTCTTAAAAAGTTGATTATCTTGAATGTGAATTTTATGAAACAAAATGTTATTAGTTACAAAGATTTAGATTATATAATTTTTTACGGATTTTAAATGTGATTTATTTATTTATTACACCTGACATTTTAATTTTATTGTATTTCAGTTTTACTTTATCAAAATGTTTATTCTTATTTGTGTTTCTTAGGATAGTGTTTCTGGAAGTAACCGCAACTCCCTGAAGGATTCAGTTGGTGGTAGTAACAGCAATCGAAGTTCCTTAGACGTGTCCTCTTCATCTTACAATACACTTATAATACATAATCAAGATGATTCTTGGTCGTCTAGACCTACGCCGATTCGGTAATAATGTTATCATTATAAAAAATCTGCATAATTATTATTTTATTCTCTACTAACTTAATTAAAGTAAATTAATGGTAATAAGTAATTACTTGACATCAATTACTAGACTGCACATACTTTAGTTTTGAACCAGTTAATTGTGAAATGTTATGGTAATTTACTGATTCAAATTCATTGTACCCTGTAATTTCTTTAAACATTTTTTTTAGAGAACACGAACGAACCAATAGTGAAGTGAAACATTCAAACACACAATCTTCACCATACCATACGCTTAAAAAATCTGATGGTACTAAGAAGCCGAGTGGTATACCTTTACCGAAGATTCATAAACAACAAGAGGTTACTGCTAGTGCTAATTATATTGATATTGGAGGTCAAAGGATTTATACAAGCCCTCCTGATCATGGCGTTCAGGTATTTATGTTTGTTTATTTCAAGCAAAAAAATTTAACCTTATCATTTTGCTGTTGTTATTATGTGATAATAGAAACAGCTGTTCAGTTTTGTATGACGTTTAGTATAGAAATTGATTTTATTTATATTTTCTTCTTGTTAAAATGTAAATCATATAGCTTCCACTTCAACACCTATTAAAAGCCGTAAGAAAATCCTACTATTTCGTACATTCACTAGAGCCAGTATCACCGACATTCTCCATTACAGGAAATAACAGAAATCCCCGACGACTTTCTCAACCAATCATCGGTACTAAAGCACCTAGCAAAGGAAGTGGCACAATCACCAACCCCCCGCGGGACCACTCCCCCCGCGTCACCGCACTCCCCGCGGGCACCCGTTAAAACAAGGGAGGAGCGGATAAAAGGCAAAGCTAAAGCCAAGCTCAGTAAGGAGAAGTTGAACTTGTCGAGGTCGCAGCCGGATTTGACTAGGTGTGTAGATTTACTGATTATATTTTAATATTTTGTTACAAGTAATAACTTTTTGTTTATTTTTTCATTCAATTTTCGACATAAATTTTCTAATACAATAACCTACTTTGAGTGATTGCGCATCTAAGATTTTCAACTACCCTCATTGGATTATTTATTTTTATGCACTAATAAAGTATTTTTAAATCGAAAATCTCTTTATTTTCCTTCCTGCTTTTTTTATTTACTATACTAATTCTCCACCCTTACAGCGTCGGCGTTCGCGCAGTACCAGGTGGCTCAGAATCAAGCGGCTGGTGCAGCGGTGGCGAAGGATCTGTGGAAGAAGCTGATGATGCGTTCACAGCAGTACTAGATGCATTAGCTGCAGAGAACCACCAGCTTAAGAGGCAGTTGGCTGATGCATGTGAACGGGTTGCTAAGACTTCGAAGGTACATTCTAGTGTGTTCTCTAGTGAATGTTTTAGAAGGAATTGCTGTGGCTGGTGTAGTGGTCAGAAGTAGTTTTGGAGAGATTTGCAGTTGCTAGTGTAGTCATGGAGATCTGTGGACGAACCAGATGATGCGTTCATGTTCATGTACTCTATAGACAGAAATAAAAAATACTGTTTTCATTATCTATTTAATTCAGCGATATTTACATGATAATAAAAAGCCGCGTGTAAGCTACACAGCTAAAATACATAATATTCGAATTTAGTTTGTCCATCAATTATTTTTGTAAGTCTAAGGGCGGCTGTACACGGACCGCTTCAAGCATTTGAGACCGACGGCTTGAAGCCGCGACCCCGCGGTGGACTAAAGACATTCATTCACTGCCGTACACGGACTACTCGAGCAGTTGCGACCGCTCAGCCGTTAACTGCTCGAGCTGCCCGTGTACGGCCGCTCTACGCTCGCCTATTACGATTTTGTTGATAGCGAAATGTCATTATTTTTCGGCTCTTAAGGGTAGTAAAAAAATGTAAAGGACTACACTTCTCTAAAATCTGATAATGATCTCACGATTACAAAACTAAAAAATAATTTGGCTTATATTGCTCGTATGATCGTGTGATTCCTCGTACAACTAATTTTAATCGTGAGTAATATTTATTTTGGTTTGTAACTACGTCACATGAAGTTTGAATGAACAGCTGGGTACATTGCACTTGAATCTCGAATTGTGATTCATTCCTGTAACCTTGTGCCTTTTTTGAGATGACCTCGTCAATGTGAACAATACGCTAACAGTACTTTGGAAATATCGTTGGATTCATCAAAATTATATCTACTCAAATCAGAAATAATGTGGGCGGCATGCGCACATGAAAATGTTTATTATTGCAATTGGAATGTTGTATTTTAACTAGAACAAATTGTGTATGAAATTCTACACGGCTCGTTGTTCTTACTTGTATTTTACTAGCTGACCCGGTGAACTTCGTACCGCCCAGGCAATGAATGTCGTACCTTTTAGCTGAACTAATTTGGGCTTTGACGAACGTAATATAAATGATACAAAATAAATATTAATATTAGCGATCGACGCTGATACAGTGGGTAACCATCGTTGTCTGTGATGGTCTCTGCCGTCAATTTTCGTGGATACATGTTATCTATTTTATCTGGCTTAATTCTTAAGTCTAACGAAATTAAAATGTGTGCATGCGGCAAGCCTGATTTTTGCCATTCGATTGAATACATCCCATCCTTCATTAATCATCGAATAATCCCAACGATGTGTTGCATCAGTGATCGGATTTTTTGCTTGAAAACACGTGTAGTGAAACATGCTTGATGTTTGTCTATGGCATACTTTATTTAAACGAACCAACAGTAAAATATCATCTATTTGTCTACAGTTGGAAGAAGAAGTAGAAAAAGTCCGCACAGCGCATGAAGAACTAGTGGGGTCTTGTGAGCGACGTGAGCGACTTGAGCGCGCTGCGCGTGTGCGTCTTCAGGCAGATTGTCGCCGCTTGCATGAGCTGAACCGTGCACTCAAGCATCAGGTACGTGTGGATCGTGCTTTGTAGGGATTGACTGGGTGGTGTGTGGACGAAGCTTTATGTGGTCTAGCTGTTTATTGTTCGGACAAATCTTACTCGCAGAATTGAGATTAATTTTTTCTGAGTTTTAATTTTTAAAGTAATAGATGAGAGTACTTATAAAAACATTCAAACAAGTCTTTGTATTTTATATTTTTACACTTAATTTTACATGAATACGAAGTATTGGGTGAAAATAAATTTATATTTGAATTCATAGATGTTTGAATTCTTATATATTTTATCGAATTACGCTTTTAGGTGGAACTCCTGTCACAAGGCGTGCGCACAGATGGCGACAGCAACAGCGAGGCGCTGCGGAAAGAATTGCAGAACAGGGAGATGCTTATCGCACAACTCATCACACAAAGTATGTTTTTTTAAATCATTTTCTCTTATTAATGAACAATATCTGTTTTTATATGAGTTGTTTTTCATTTTGCAGAAACAGAGATTTTTTCGGAATAAATGAGCATTATATTATTGCCCTATATTCGTATTTAATACATTAAATATTTTATGCTTTTGCCAGTTATTTATTTTAGAAAATTACTGCAATGTTTTTTTAGCTTTTAAAGTTCCTGTAATTTTTCTCTGTTTTGTTATTCATTAAATAGTTGTATTTTTTTTACAGACAAAGAGTTGGCATGCGCGAAAGAACGGCAAGAGATAGAGATGTCTGCACAACGAGCAACGCTACAAGAGCAGCGCACACACATCGACATACTGGACACTGCGCTGACCAATGCGCAGGCTAACGTCGTACGGCTCGAGGAGGAGGTTAGATTTATCGTTTTTTATTATGTTCAATCAATTATTAGAGAAAAACGTTTATATACAACCTTCAGTGCGCGAGACCGACTCGCACTTGGCCGGTTTTTAGTTTTTTCCTGAAACAAACAATTTTTTTGTAGAATTTTAATGCTTTTTGTGTTTGGAGTCATAACTTTCGCCAATGTTTCGGGAAAATTTGTGTGCCTCAAAAATGGCCTCATGGAAAAAAAATGTTTTTTTTTTTTCACTAATTTGGAATTATTATTTATTGAAGATTTTTCAGGAGTTTTTTAAAACCTCGAAAATTGCCTTGATTTTCATAAAAATAGCAAAATGTAAATATATTTGGTCGCAGTGCCGGCACGCGAGCGGGTACGTGGAGCGCGTGATGGGGCTGCAGCGCGCGCTGGCGTCGCTGCAGCAGGCGTCCGACCGCCGCGAGCACACCGAGCGCAAGCTGCGCGCGCAGCTCGAGAAGGAGCTGCAGACGCTGCGGTGAGGAGACTAGATGCGATGTATTTAATAAAATTGTTATTTATTTGTGTATACAGGGTGTCCCACCCTCGGTATACTAACCCATTGAGCCCCCAGCGGCCCGATCGGTCCACGACACAATAGATTTTCTATTGTGTCTGTGATTCCGGGGGATGAGTTACGAGTTACTAAGCTTAAAGTAGATTATAGTTTTGCATACGCTGAGTACGTAAAAATACTTATAAAATTCCAGACGCATTTTTTTTTTCAAATAGATGAATTCTTAAAATTGTGTATACTTTTGCAAACATTTTTTGACATAATTTTGTTATTTGAGTATTTTTTACGTGACCAGTGTATGCAAAACTACAAGTCCCTTCGCGCTTAGTATACCTATAGTGGGTCACCCTGTATAGTAGTAGGATTAATAGTTTGAATGGAATAATCTTATAAATTACTTGGTTGGAAATTTTCGTTCCCGTAAAAAATAAGTGTTGTGCCAATGTGTAAGTTCAAGTGTACGTGCATAGTGACACTCTTTTATTGCTGTTTCATTTTTTTTTGTATCTTTTTCTTTGGTGTTATTCGTATGTGTTTTCTTTTTACTTTGTTTTGTGTCCCGCTGTCTCGTCAAATCAATGTTTTTCTTACTTTTTTACTGTACTATGTGAGATTACATGGTCGTAATAAAAGCAAGAATCTGGTGTGCATTTTTAGTGTTGATGTAAAGAAGCGTGTCGTGCAGCGTATAGTAATAATATGCATATTATAATCTATTGTGTATGTTGTGCAGCAAGCGCGAGTGCTCGTGCGGCGGGTCGGCGGGCGGCGGGTCGGGCGGGCCGGGGGGCGGCGCGGGCGAGCAGGCGGAGCTGCGGCGGCAGCTGCGCGAGCGCGACGAGCGGCTGCTGGCGCTGGAGGGCGAGTGCGCCAAGTGGGAGCAGCGCTACCTGGAGGAGGCCGCGCTGCGCCAGGCCGCCGTGTCCGCCGCCTCCATACCCAAGTGAGTGCACGTGCGGCGGGTCGGCGGGCGGCGGGTCGGGCGGGCCGGGGGGCGGCGCGGGCGTGTGGCGAACTATGGACATTCATTCACTGTCGTACACGGGTGCTCGAGCCGTCGCGACCGCTTCAAGCCGTCAACTGCGTGGTTTGTAGCGACAGCTCGAGCAGATACGAAATTAAACAAAAGTAACTGTAAAAGTACCTGATGGGTCTTTTATTATGTTTCTAGCAATTTTTCCTTTATCTGTGTTACTTTTACCAAATTTAAAGGCTCTGTGTTCATGAAAAGTAGCCAGCTGTAGAATTTGAGTCCCATGCGAATGTCGAAATTTGCGAAAATTTTCAGCATTTACGTTTGTATCTTTTGATGCGTTGGCTTGTGAGTTTGACTTTTTCACATAAAAGGGACCGAAGACGATATAAATTTCAGCTTGATACCAAAACAAAAACATGACTGGATCATTATATGAAACAGTTAAATCAACAGCTTTTCAAATTCACGACAAATCTAATAAAATATTAATTTTTGTAGCCTAATTTTTGTTTGTCATACAACCGTAGAAAACTTATAGCATCTGAGGTTAGACCAATTAGAGCCACGTTTGAGGCGTGGCACGAAAATTCGCGATGCACGTGAGTCTGCCGTTGCCAGATACAATAAATTTGGTAAAATAATGCAGCAAAATATAAATAATACTTTATATTTTAATATTTTGGTCGGAACCGGGAGAACCGGGTTTCATACTATTTAGACCCGGTTCTCAAGATCATCAAGAAACCCGGGTTTACCCGGGTTTTTCGGAACCGGGTAAACCCGGGTGCATGCCCTACGTGTACGTCGCTCAGCCGTTAACTGCTCGAACTGCCCGTGTACGGCCGCTCTAGGGGCACACGGGCCATCGGCCACAAAATGCCGCCACCGGTATATTTCCTGTACTTTTCATACATTTTATATGGACTCGCCACACACGGTTGACGCTGGAGGCCGTCACACGCTACACGCTTCTAACTTCTCGTGACAGTGTTTGTGGCTCTCGTGAGTGGCTCGTGTGCGGCGACACTAAGGTGGGTTCTCACGGAGTGAACCTCGTGAAGTGACTCGTTGCTTTGTCGTTTGCCGGTGGCGGAACACACATTTTCCTGGAACAAAACACGTCCATAGATAGCGAGATGCTTTACAAGAGATGTTTTATTGGTATCTCCGGCTTTGTGTGTGCGCGTAACTATACGTAGAGAAGGATAAACACATTCATCATCACACCTGGGAGCTGGAGCGTACAATGTAAACAGAAATGAGTACATATGTACAATACGCGACAGTTAAATAGTACATCATCAGGTGAATTCAGTAGGTATAGAATGCAAACAGAAAGATGAGAATGTTGGTGACAGAGTTCCAATGAAATAAGTTTTAATTTTATTATTTAGATTATATGCCAATACTTTTTTATACAGTTGCAAAGTTGTTAGAACAATGTGAATATAACTGACCCGAATCACAAATAAAAATAAGAATTCAAAGGCTACATTCAATTTTAAATATAAAATGTATTATGTAATCAATTTTAAATTCTTAAAAACTAATCCACAACAGAGATGCAAAAATAGCGGCATTGGAAAAGACGTCAGCAGAATCGGAACGGTTAATGGCTGAAGTGCGCAGTGAGAAGATACGGCACATGGACGAACTTCACTCCGCACAGAAGAAAGTCGCTGATCTAGAGAGCAGGTTTGTATTCAAATATTTGAATAATCTGTTTATATTTTCGAAACAATTAAGAAGCAAGAAAAATAATATTTTAAAGTTAAACATACACAAGACACGGCAAAAATCAATGAAATAATATGCGATTTTGTTCCTATTACAATACGAGGAAATAAATTTGAGCGCATTCGTGTAATGCGTGCTGAATTTTTTTACGGTCCTTCGAGTCGGTTTATTGCATAAACTATTTATTTTTATTACATATTGGTGTTTCTTTGTTATTTTTCTAGGGTAAAGGAATTGGAGTCGAAGGTAGCTGAACGTGACGCAATGATCAAAGTTCTGCAGAAACATACGAGCGGTGCTTCACTGAGGAACAACTCCAGTCGGGAAGAATTAGGTATGACTACAATTAGTCACATCTCTTGGCATTAAATCGAACGAACATATAAATTATTATACCTTTGTTGGACGTAACTTTTGGTTTAATATTTTTCAGGATGAATAGTTGTCAAAATAGTGGTCACTATTTCCTGTCAGAACATGTTTAGATGTCGAATATTATAAAATGTCACATAAACATTATTAACCACAGAACAGTAAAAACTACTAGAAGTGCTATAATGTCATAATTAGTATGAAACCCAGTGTCGCCAAACCCACACATTTAAATCGATAGTTATACAGTACACTACAAGTAAACTATGCCTTTGATTGGACAGCTTAATTTGAGTAAAAACTGACTTAGGTTATAAATTCAGCATTTCAATATGTACCCTAACGCACCCTGTTACGGTTTATTTGAATATAACATCTCTAGGCATATTAGCTGTTTTTTTTCTCTTTGCTCAGAAATTCCAAATTCGAAAACATTCAGCTACTCCACAACAGAGGGCGTTAGTTTTCGATACATATAACTTTGAACCTCAACACATAAAGATAAGGTTGAAATTTGTATCACTCTACATTAATGACATTAACTTGATGCTATGCTCTAAGGGATGTCAGCCTTGTTATCGATAATTCACAAATAAATATTTTTTTGTGCATTTTTTTTGCTTTCTATTATATGAGTATAGTATAATGTGTCACATTTTGGAGTATGTTTATTACTACTAAGTACGTCTTTTCATATTATTATATTTTAATAAAAAACGGAATAGAATAGTATAAATCTATATTTACAAAATACAAACAGAAATTATGCATTATTTTAAATCTTGGAACTGCCGTAGGTTTGATGTATCGGTGGCCTTTGTTAGACTGCTTAGTGCTGTACGGCATCCAGTTAACTCGTCACGTTGCATTTATCCATTTCTCTTTTAAATTAGCCTCTTTGGAAAATCTGTAAATAAATAGGACTAATGAAAGCTAAGGAAAAATAAAATAAAATTTAATATTTTATAGTGATTGTCTTTTCTAAAGTATCGATACTGTCGATATGCGCCACATGCATCACTAATCCGACATTCGTTTGTTTATTGCAATAATATTCCAGAAAGTCTTGTTTGCTGTTCAATCTATATTAGTACTAATTTCTTATGGATTAAGGTTCAATTTGACTTAATATTTTTATAAATTTTTGACAAATTACGACAAGCAAAGTTATAACATAAAATATATTTAAAATAAATTAAAATAAGACTTACCGATGGTATGAAATGCCTCCATTGCTGATATTATTGTGTCTGCTATCATTTTTGGTCTCTAATACAAAACAACACGTCCTTATTAATGAATAAATATGGAAAAAAGGTTTGACAGCTGACAACCGACTCGAATATTTTTCTGCGCACAACTGAGAGCAAGTTAGGTGATCTTACCTTACTAGTGACACGTGGGCCACGCCCACATCACACTTCTATTAGTTTTTACTGTTCTGTGTTATTAACGTTTCACTATACTGATATTAAAATTAGATTCAAATATACCATAAATACAACGAATTTTCAAATTATGTGTAACGATAAACAACTTTAAATACAATTTCCAGTGGGTCTATCATCGGGCGCGTCGTTCTCGAGTACAGAGGGTGTGAGCGGTGCGGGCGTGTCGGGCGCGCGGTACAGACACTTAGCCAGGCGTAATTATTCGCCGCACAATGATAATGGCAGCGGTAAGTTCTTGGGAAGTTCTCTGATTGTTCTCTCTATTAGTTTCAGGAAAGAAAGAAAGGAATAAATATAACTTCAATAAGATAGATGTTGATCCTCGCAAAGAGACAGAAGTGACCTTTAGGCTGGTTGCAGAGCTTGTGTACGGTCAGTGCGTACCGTCGGTCCTGACGAACGCATCAACAATGTGTATGATTATGACACTAATGCGCATGACAATACGCGTGCGTATGGTCGGTCTAGCTATGAACGGTTTTATGAATTTCTATACATATGACAAGCGCGACTGACGTACGCACTGATGGTCGGTCAAGCTCTGCAACCAGCCTTACTCATACGAATTATCGTATTACGAAGTATCGTATTTCATTAGAAAGCTATTTCTTATGAAAGATATTTCATTCATAAACACGCTTAAAATAACTTGTGTTTATTGTCAATGTGTGGCAATTTTTAATCAATTGTTTTTGAACATTTTTTTTTTCATAACCTTAAAAAAGTAAACTAAACTCGTTTAACAGTTCGTTCAATGACAAGACATCGTCTGTTGGGTCAGCTAGTCAATAATGGTAATTTCCTGCCTGGTCCTCCTACAGGTTGCGGCTTCGACAGCACTTCTCTCCGCTTGGAAGAGCAGTTAGCAGCGCTAGAATCTCGCCTAGAGCGGCCCCCCGTACCCGCCGTGAGTTTCCTGCCGCAGGACGCCGCCCGCCTTCCCCCCACACACTCGACACACTCACCACACTCGACACACTCACCACACTCGACACACTCACACTCACCTCACTCAACACACTCACCTCACTCATCACACTCGACACATTCACCACACCCATCACACTCCCCGCATTCCCCGCACTCCTCGCCGCACGCTTCGTATTACTGAGCGGCATGGGCTTTGATTAACAATACATAGAAATTTTGAAGAATATTAACAGTTTGAAATGGAACTGGGAGAAATATTGGGGGCGATAAGATATGGGAAAAGTAAAGTGAAAATAATTAAATGCGGAAATATTAGTCTTTTCGCTTGTCAGTTGTCATGTCTAAAGTGCTGAATTTGTTTTTAACAGTTTCCATTTTGTTGCCTTGTTTGTTGTTAATCAAAGTTCCTAGTACTAATTAATAGTTGTGTATAAACAAGTATGCATAATTATCAGTTAGATGAGCCTACCCTTACATACAAAAGTGGCTGTTTTATATGTCGCAACCAGCTAACTTTATCCGCCGTTTAATTAACGGCCTGAATGTAAACCAGCCACATCTTTATACTCATTTAATTAAAGGGCGGAGTAAGCTAGATGGATGCGACAGAATAATTATAAAATGTACTGATTGGAATTGCAAAGAATAACAATTAATTGCGGTCACACTAACTTTCTCTATAGGAAATATTGTTGACCGCTATTTCCAAGTGCGATTTTTTTTTCAAGTCAAATGACGGATAGAAAAAGAGGGGGTGTAAGATGAGTTTAAAATTTGAATATTAAGTCATTGTATAATTGTACAATAAATGCTGTACAACATAATATATTTTATGGTAAAATATTTTTAAGAATTGCTGCTATATATACACTATTGAACTATGAAATACGCAAAACAAACTTTGCCCACTAATAATGCTTACTATGCGATCCAACTAAGAATAGGAACCTCAGTGATGTTAATAAAAAGGAGCGTATGTGCCGAGCCCACGTGACAGAAGTGAAACTTCTTTGGCAAGATTTAAAAATACCAAAATCGTAGCCTACGAGTATCGCGTCATGACGCGTCCTTAAAATTTTACTCGAAGATAACAACAAATTTTTATACAAACGCTATTTCTAATTTAGATCATTCGTTAGAACGTCACAAAATGGCGCTGAATAAATCCTATTCTTAGTTGAATCGCACAGTAGATGATTTGTGTAGTGTGTGCTATCTAACCTAATACACACATTCCATTTGAGAACATCACAACACATTCCTGAAATAGTATTGCAATATTTATAAATTTCCTAAATTTAATAGTAACTTGCCTTATAGTCTGTATAAGATTAAAAATATATTCCTGAGTTAACGTGTCTCGAAAAAAATATACTCTGTGCCTTATCTGGTGCCTTGATATTAATAAACTGGTGCCAATCAAAATCTACGTTTAGGAATCTCTAAAATTCATAAGAAATTTGACTCCACTAGTCGTAACGGTAATTAAGTTAGTATAAAGATGTAACCCCTTGTTGTTGTAGGCATTGGTCACAAAAATATGCCAAAGTTAGTGTAAGAACTGTTCTTGTCGCAGCTATGTTTATTTTTAAGAAGTATGATAAATTGTCGAATGTTTGGAAAAAAAGTGTATTTTTCAATATTGAAACTTTTTGGGTATTATAACCGCTATCAAATAATTTCTGCTATAGGAAAGGTTTTAACATGAAATCTGGTCTCGTTATATGAACTAATTATTAATGTATTTTCTATTAGTTTTTGTTAAAACAACATGCCTGTGACATTAACATAGCGACTATAAAAGCTAGCGCGCAAGAGCAACTTTTGTCTCCGCAACTATTTTGTCTCCCCCATCAACTCTATGGGGAGTTGCGTCGCTACGTGCGTGCACTTTCTTACTAGCCCATACAGTTGATGGGAGAGACAAAATAGTTGCGGAGACAAAAGTTGCTCTTGCGCGCTAGCTCTAAAGAGCGGTATTTGGGATAGGTTAAGAAAAAATGTTTATTTTCGTATTTATTTTAGAAGTAATCAGCAAGTGTTGTACCTTTCTTAGAGGCCTTAGATGGTAAGACTGTCCAAATCTGAACTTTATATACCTTGTTGTTTAAATATTGTTAATTATCTATGTTATCTTTGGTAAAAGATGAATTTTAGATTTTACAATTGGCATATTTACATTGTACAAATTTACGGCTATATACTCATATACAATTAATTCCGAGGCTTAATTTAAGGCTATTCTTAAGAATGTGTACGCTGACTTATCCTAATATATTTTGTATTCGCTTTATTTTAGATAGAGCATGTTCTTGAATAAAAACATGTTTTGTTTGTTGTGGTTTTAATGATTGACCTAATATTTAGTGGCTTTTTAGCTTCATATAAATAACAATTGCCGGCTCAAAGTTATTATGAAATATATTTTCTGAAATACTGGGATCTCCAGGAAACTACCAAAAAATGTGACAATTTGAACCTGATTGATCCCTAATGTTATTTGAGTGAGTGATTAGCTGTTAACTATAGAAGCTTTGTGTTGTGTGAAAAATTTTAACAGCGTGTTTTGATTTAATAATATAGTGCAAAATATTCGTATACATTTAGGAACAGATTTACAGCAATTCAATCACAGATTTGGTTTCTATAGACATTTTTTCAAGAGCAAGAAGTCCTTTAGTGTAAATAAAAGAAAAGGAACAAGTTCTTTCCCAAAAATAAAGGTTTTTTTCTTCTTTCCATTACCATATTACGATCTAATTACATCTGCAATGGTTCGAAACTGTGTAGGCTATGGACCTCTTTTGTTTTAAATAATAAAAAAATCTTGTTATGAGGTCGAGGGAGCGCTGAATAATAAAGACATCCGTTTTACAAAATGTTTATTACACATTCTGTGCATATTAAATTAGTGCTATTCAAAGCAAAACTTTATTTTAGTTTCAACTGTTTCATATTTTTTTTTTCTATAACAACAAAATAAGGATCGGGAATATTAAAATTAGAATCTATAATTTAAGAACTGCAGACTTTGATTTTTTTGGATTATGTTTTAAAGGGTGAGTATTATTTTTTTAAATATTTAACAATTTAGCTTTTATTAACATGTTTGTAATGTGTTCATAAATTAACATTAATTTGAAATCTGATTAAAAATGAACACTACACATTACAAGTTACATACTAAATATAATTTAATCTTTATGCTTAACACAGTAAACTTTATTCAGTACCTAAGCAAACAATAGGTAACATTATGTTATTGTAACTACACATACCCGCATACAATAGTTTATAATGGTTATATTTGACAATGTATCAAAAAACTGGGTCAAAGCCAGATCAATCTTTTCAAGGTTTCTATCTCGTTACAATAAAGGTATTATCCCATAGCGTGGTTTATGCTGTTTCCCCGGGTTGAGTAATGTGGGAGCTCGAGCTGGTAACGGTCGTGGTGAAGAAGCATTGTTGTTAGAACGACAAGGCCGGGCGTCACAACAGACGCGCTCGTCTAGCCTCCCCCCGCCCCCGTCTGCACTGCCGCGCCCGCCGAGGAAACCGTCTACAAGGAACACTAGATATGATCGGTTGGAACATAGAGATGCTAGGAAAGTAAGTAGACGATGTATTGGAATACCTATAGTTTTTGGTAAAGATGTTGATGATTATGTGTGTAGGGTTCTTTTGTTAACAAGAATGACTAACTAAAAGCTACCGATTCATTTTTGATGATAAGATTGAACTAGTAATAGTCCACTCATTTCGTAGGAAAAACAGGCAAATAAAAGAAAGCGAATTTGCGATTCTAATTTTTTGATATGTTGTAGGGGATACCTAGAAAACTGAAAACCTTAACTTGAGTTTTTCGACCAAGATTTCCTATGAGCTTTCGTCGCCATCTTGAAAAAAGGGGTAAAATTTGTTTTTCAGCAATAGGTAACTCGGCTATAGGATGAAATTCGGAAATCACATAGAAGACACTATTTGTTACTTTTTTTATGCTCTACAATTAAGTCTTGACCATTTTTTTCGTATCATGCATCATTATCGAGATATTGATCGATAAAATAAAAAAATCAGGACACATTTTTCGTCGTGTTTTTCTCAAAAACTGTAAATTTTATAAAAAAAGACCTCAGATCAAAGTTATAGATCTTATAATTCTCCAGAAAAGAACGAACGAAGAGACTTAATTTCCGAATTTCATCGGATAGCCGAGTTATTGCCGAAAAACAAATTTTACCCCTTTTTTTAAGATGGCGGCGAAAGCTCATAGGAAATCTTGGTCGAATAACTCAAGTTAAGCTTTTCTAGTTATCCCCTAGGATACAATATATCAAAAAATAGATGCGCAAATTCACTTTCTTTTTTTAAATGTAGGTATATAATGAGTGGACTATAAGTATAGTATATTATCTAGAACATGAGTATTGAAATTGGGTAGAAAGAAAATATATTGCAAATCTATCCTCTATATATTAGAGAAAATTGGAATGGAAAATTTATATCCATTGAAAATTGCTCGTGTTACTCGAAAGAAAGGCCACTGCGCCGGTTATTTACTTCGTGATTGCGTTATTGATTATCCTATTATTGAAGTGGATAAGTTATGTTCTCTAATTTGACGTAAATTAACCCTTGCGTCGGTAAAGTACACGGTACTTTGCTTACTTAGCTTCATTAGAAAGGTCTTATAATGTTGTTTATCGATAACGAAACACGATTGTGGAGTACAAATTTTTATTACAGGACTCTGATGGATCGGGTTCGATAGCTTCCACGGCGTCGAGAAGTTCCCCACTGCCATACGACACTGTTCGCAAATTGCCTTCAGTGCCTACATCAGCCTCATTGCCAGCGGCTGAATCGAGAGAGTCCCTCGTTCGACCACGAGACTCCAGCCTGCCATCTCCGTCCAAACTTGCCGTGTATGCTGCAGCAAGACGTCGCTCTGCTGAATCGGCAAAAGACAATAAACGAACACATCACTATCGTATTCAATTCTAAGCAATTTTGAAATGAACTATAAATATATTAAATCAATAATTGATACTGTATCAGGGTTGCAGGCGTGTCATATGTAAGCAATAGCCAGTGTGTTGTGGTTTTCGCTGAGGTGTAAACAATACTTCTGTTATACGTAAAATATATTATGTGTGATTACTAGTTACTAGATATAAGGTTTAACAAAGTTTGTCGTAAAACCATTTAACGGATTCGGTTAAATATAAAGATGTAGGTTTTAATTACTTATCGAATTATTGATGTTTGGTTTAACTACTAATAATTCAATTTCAAATAAAACATTGTTGGTTTATGTAATCGGAACTAATTAAAATTAGTTTTCTGTATTACCAATAGCTAAAATGTTTTTAGTTATTCTAAAACTACGATAGCTGAATCTTAGCTCATTCAAGGGCAATGGTTTAAATGACATATTTTATTAGGTGAAAAGCGAATTAAAAGCTCATTAATATTAATAGAAACAAATAATCCTGTTGGTCTGTTGTATATTTCCCACCGGAAGTAGTTAGTGCGCAGTGTAAGTGTGCTCTGAATTATTACATCTCCACTTTTGCCAACTATTGTTAAAATGTGACTAAATTGTGTGTTGATCCCTCTCGAGTTTGTGTGTCGTTGCATCTATTTCGGAACGAAATTGCTTGTATTACGATTGCATCAATTCGATCGATTGATAGCATTTTTATAGCTAACGTGTTTTATAATGTGTGAATTGTAACCAGTAGATTTAAATATTGCAAATAATTAGGTATATCTCTGTTTTCTAAATTAATACTTAGAAAAAATTGTTTTTAGAGTGTTTTATTGTTTGTTTTTTGACTATTATTACTTGTTAAGTTATAAGAGATAATTGTTAAATTTTATTCAAAATTATATGAAATTGAAGTGCCTATCTATAATAAATTATAATTCATAGGAAATACCTAAACAAACAAGGTCGCAGCATAATCATTTTATAGGTGCAAATTTATTTCATGGTATATTTAATAACATAGAATACCTATGCTAACATATGAACAAACATTGTAACGTATTGAATCTTAAATCCGAGTTATCATTCCGATTGAATTAAAACATACCAACTAGCTATATGTTTTATTTTCGACTAATGTCCACTATCTAGGTACTAATACTATTAAATTATTATCGTCACAGATACCTACTTTAATAGGTTCGTAATCGATGTGTATTGTGTAAGTATAATAATGTAGAGTTATTTTAATGGCGTATTCGAATTACTAATTAGTAATTACAAAATATGCTATTAGATATTGCACTTTTCTTCACGTAACGATATCAAAAAGTTAATATATCACACCGAAAACCTCTGTTACTGACT
Source organism: Colias croceus (assembly GCF_905220415.1). Classification (NCBI taxonomy): domain Eukaryota; kingdom Metazoa; phylum Arthropoda; class Insecta; order Lepidoptera; family Pieridae; genus Colias; species Colias croceus. Next base: position 3,645,501 of record NC_059543.1, on the reverse strand, counting down.
CAAATTTACTTTACTTTGAATCCCAATGAAGGCTGCTTATGAAGTAATTTACGTAATTTTCCACGGTAATACAGTCGGTTACCTAAAGATGATCAATAACTTAAGGACACTAAGCTCAAGGTATGTCACTAAATCGAATAAATCAGCCTTGATCCTGACATTAAAGAGCGCAGTGAATGAGGCCAAGCGGCGACCTCGCTCGACGCTTGCGCAACACGCAACGACTCATGACGGTAGGTAGGTATGTATGCTTACAATTATTACGAAAACTTATTCCTTAGTAAGTTTTTTTTATTACGAAATAGCTCACGGAATGCATGTTTTGGACGATTATATTCGCGCTTTGTCTTCAAGATTAGTAAGGTTAGTAGATATTTATATTGTATATAACACATGTAGTAGTACGCATACGTGAAACCACTTCATTGAGAATAAAAAAAAAAAAAAAAAAAAAAGAAAGATTTTATTTTGGCTATGGCAACATTGCAAAAATAAAACAGGAAATTCAAATTTTTACCCCCACCTCCGGCCGTTAGCCGCTCGTTGACACTTGCGGGACTTAGCTCCATTCGTATTCCAGTGTTCACCACTTCTACACGTATTCTAATGTTAAATCAAAATGTCGAAACGTGGTAGTGAAGATACGAGCTTAGATTTTGTTTTAAACAAAATAAGAAAATTAGAAAAAGAAGTGAAGCGTTCACGCCGCGAAAGACGCAATGGTTTTTCACTTTCTTCATCTTCATCCTCAAGTACGTCGTCCTCGTCATCAAGAGCGCCTTCCCCTAATCAAGATGAAACAATTAATCGTAAGTACCATCACAAAATATAATAACGAATGTACCAGATCAGTCTGAGGGACTGTTTCGCCACATTCACATTTTGTTTTAATGCTTCGGAGTAGTCTTTGGGACTATCTTGCTGCATTATTCTTGCAAGTATATTAACTTTATGCTTCAGAGTTGTCTGTGGGACAATCTCGCGCATACCTACTTTGCCTAGCTTGATTAAAATGCACCAGGTTTGTCTGAAGGACTCTCCCGCCGCATTTAATAAATGAAGGCCTTAATAAACCACTTTGGATACATAGATGGTTTACACGATGTTTTCTTGTTTCAGATCAAGAAACGCTTGTGGATGAACCACCAACGTCGGTTACAGAGGTTGTTGAGGTAATTACTCCCGACGAATCGGAAAATATAGACATCCAAGATATTTTGGGTGTCGATCCAACGGTGACCTTAGAATATGGACCAGAAATCCATAAAGACGTGGCAAGTCGATTCGCCCATATAGCTACCACAGGATTAGATAAAGACACTCGAAAAGAGCTGTCTAATAAATATTTGATTCCTGAAAACTGCACCAGCATAGCTGCTCCTCAGCTTAACCCTGAGATCAAAGGAGTTCTCTTTGATCAAGTAATAAAACGAGATAAAGCGATTGAGGGTAGACAAAAATTAATGGCTGTTGGCATTACGGCTTTGGGAAAAATTATTTCTACCCAGCTCAGTAGCAAAGACAAAAACAACGATCTTATAAAAGAACTCATGGACATCGGCCGTATATTTTGTGACATTCAACATTCGGATTCCGAATGTAGACGGAATTTCGCTCTTTACTCGGTCAAGAAAGAGTTGAAAGAGCAATTATCTACGACAAAAATTGATAAGTTTCTTTTTGGAAGTAATCTTTTAGAAAAAGTCAAGACGGCTAAAGCTATAACAAAATCCTCCTCTGATTTGAAACCTGACGCTCCAAAGAAGCCCAAGTCTAACCCAACACCTAGTACTTCTGGCAAGCCTTTAAACTGGAAAACGAGGACTCCGGCTCGCAGGCAGCCGCCGGGCCCTCGGTCGCGTCACCAGCAGCCTGCAGCGCAGAGCGCACCGGCTCGAGGGAACTCGTCGCAGAGCTACACACAGCGGCCGAAGCCCTCTCGCCGACATTAAACATGGTAAGCTATGCCGGAAGGCTAGCACTTTTTTATAATAGTTGGTCTTTGATAACATCAGATCAGTCTATTTTATCTTGGATACGAGGATACAAAATCCCTTTTAATCGACCTGTTTATCAATCGTGCATTCCTATGCAAACCAAATTTTCAGAAACTGAAACCCTATATTTGATTGAGATTCTTAAAAATTTATTAGAAATAGGTGCGATTTCTGAATGCCAACCCTGTCAGGATCAATATATCTCTCCTGTCTTTTTAATACCGAAACCGAACGGTAAAATGCGATTTATTCTAAATTTGAAAACATTAAATAAATATATAGACACACAACATTTTAAACTCGAGGATATTCGCACTGCTCTTAAATTGATTTCTAAAGATTGCTACATAGCAACTTTAGACCTTAAAGATGCTTATTTTTTGATAAATATTCACCCAGATTCACGAAAATACCTAAGATTTCAAATAAATGATAAATTGTATGAATTTAACGTATTACCATTTGGTATATGTACTGCACCATACATATTTACAAAAATAATGAAGCCTGTCATAAAATTATTACGGTCTTGTGGTTATTTGTCATCTATTTATCTCGACGATATATTTTTAACCGGTTTTTCGTATAAAGAATGTATTCAAAATATTGAAATCACTCAAATGTTATTAAAATCCTTGGGGTTTATCATTAATGAAGAGAAAAGTGTAAAAATACCCTCTATGTCTTGCAAATATTTAGGTTATATTATAGATACCCACAAATGGCAGTTAAGTTTACCCCATGACAAAAGATTTAAGATAAAGTCTTTGTTGCAAAAAATTAAAACATTAAAACGTTTTAAAATCCGAACATTTGCCCAATTATTAGGTAAATTAGTATCCGCATGTCCTGCTATAGAATATGGTTGGCTGTATACCAAACAACTAGAACGTTGCAAATACCTCAATTTACTAGGTAACAACGATTATGAGCGATACATGACTTTACCAATTTCATTGTTGCCGGATATAAACTGGTGGTTAAATACCATTGATCATTCAGTGCATAGGATTAGGGATGAAAATTATGTCTTAGAAATATATACTGACGCCTCAACTACGGGATGGGGCGCAGCGTGCAACGGGGAAACAGCATGTGGTCGATGGTCTGACGCTGAAAAATCTTTACATATTAATCGACTTGAACTTTTAGCTGCTTATTTTGGGCTAAAAATTTTTTCAAAACATCACCGTGATTGTCAAATATTACTTCGAATTGACAATACCACTGCTGTGAGTTATATTAATCGCATGGGAGGTGTTCAATACCCTCATTTAAATAAAATTACTAAAGATATATGGCAATGGTGTGAAGCCAAGAAAATTCATATTTTTGCTTCGTATATTAAGTCAAAAGATAACGTCTTAGCCGATAGAGAGTCAAGGCGTACTCATCCTGATATAGAATGGGAGTTATCTTGCACAGGTTTTCAAAAAATTAAAGACATATTTCCTTTACCACAAATAGATTTATTTGCAACACGTCTAAATAAAAAATGTAATACCTACGTTTCATGGCATAGAGACCCACATGCTCATTCTATAGATGCGTTTACCTACTATAGATTGGTCAAAATATTTTTTCTATGCTTTCCCACCAATAGCTATGATTCTTAAAGTTTTAAGAAAAATTATATCAGATCAGGCTGAAGGTATTGTGGTTGTGCCAGACTGGCCAACACAGCCATGGTATCCCCTTTTTATGCGTTTAGTTTTATCCGATCCTATCAGATTAAATTCTGATGACGTCATTATACCCTGTTCCAGGAACCTTCAAACCAACATTACCCTGGTTGCCGCAATATTGTCCGGACCGCGTTGTTACAACAATGTGTCCCTGTCTCAGCTGTAGACATCACAATGGCGTCACTTTCGGAAAATACATTAAAACAATACGAGGTTTGTTTTAAACGGTGGTTTACCTTTTGTAAAGAAAATAATGTTAACATGTTTGAGACATCCATACCAATTATTTTAGAATTTCTTACAAATCTTTTTCACTCTGGTGCTCAATACGGCACAATAAATAGCCATAGGTCTGCTCTTTCATTAATTTTTGGAAATATTTCCGATGATGTAAGAATTATTCGTTTTTGTAAAGGGGTATATAAATTAAGACCTCCTTTACCTAAATATAATGTTACATGGGATGCCAGCATTGTTCTAAATCATTTAGCAACTATGTTCCCAAACGAAAACTTAACTCTTGAGGCACTTTCAAAAAAGTGCATCACTTTACTTGCCCTGGTAACAGCTCATAGAGTGCAAACGTTGTCTAAAATAAAGATCGATCAAATAGTTTATCAAAATAGTAAAATAATTATAAAAATTACTGATTTCATTAAAACTTCTAAGGCCGGTACTAAACAACCGATTTTACATTTACCCTTCTTTAATGATAGACCCGAGATCTGCCCCGCTAAAACCCTTGATATTTATATAAACAAAACTAAGAGTATACGAAAAACTGATCATCTGTTTATTGGATTTCGTAAACCATATAATTGTGTCACAACCCAAACTCTTAGCCGATGGATAAAGTCTACTTTGAAAGACAGTGGAATTGACGTCTCTATATTTTCTTCGCATAGCACCCGCCATGCGGCCACTTCTATGGCCCATAAACTAGGAGTAAACTTAGACATAATACGACAAACTGCGGGTTGGAGCGGCAACTCCACTGCCTTTGCGCAATTTTATAATCGGCCTGTAATTAACAGTGATGATGATTTGTTGTTAGCAAGAACAATATGTTCACTTTAACTGTACAATATGTTCACTTTAATTGGTTTAAGTTGATTTTTATGTTTGAATTAGAAAATGATTATGTACCTAACTACATTATTATCAAAATAAAGGTTGATATTATCAAAACGCTTTTATTTTTCTCGATATTTCCTATTACTTCTCTCAACATCTACATGTGTTATATACAATATAAATATCTACTAACCTTACTAATCTTGAAGACAAAGCGCGAATATAATTAATGATTAAACGAACTTACCTGTACGTGAAGTTCAATCATAATTATATGAAGCGCTTTGTCTGAAAAGATTAGTAACACCCACCCACCCTGAATTGCCCGAGGAAATAGGAAATATCTCAGGTCTCTAGACTCTAAACTAAATGAAGCTAAGTCCCGCAAGTGTCAACGAGCGGCTAACGGCCGGAGGTGGGGGTAAAAATTTGAATTTCCTGTTTTATTTTTGCAATGTTGCCATAGCCAAAATAAAATCTTTCTTTTTTTTTTTTTTTTTTTTTTTTTATTCTCAATGAAGTGGTTTCACGTATGCGTACTACTACATGTGTTATATACAATATAAATATCTACTAACCTTACTAATCTTTTCAGACAAAGCGCTTCATATAATTATGATTGAACTTCACGTACAGGTAAGTTCGTTTAATCATTAATTATTCTGGAGTAAGTAGATGGATAATGAACAAGAAAAGTGACTCTACAAAAAAAAAAGATTTATTAAATGAGTTATTTATTGGCAATATTGTGTTTTATTTCGATGGTTAATTTTACAATTGGTTTGGTCCCAAATATATCTAATGTCAATGTCTAAAGGTCTAAATTATAAAAAAGACAAAATTGGAAACCTATAAACTGTTGCGAGCAGGATAAACGATGATGAACGGGAAGATGTCGCACATAATGATTTATGATACCTAGATCGTATTGTAGATATTAGTACCTACATTTACACAAAATGATATAGTTACAATAAATATTAATCCGTAATTAGGTACCTAAAATTAATAAGTAGATCAGCTTATACAAATCCAGTTTTACAAATAAATTGCAAGCAAACAATCGATTGAGGTTCAGTAGGTAATGCAGTAGGTTCTAGCACTCTGGATCAATATCCAACTCAAAAATAGCATCGCGGAGGAATAGTCGTCTGCCTGTGTCCCTTCGTCCAGCATACTCACCATGGAATCCTGATATTTCATGAATGTCAAAAAACTGTTCTGAAATAGTGCTAAATAGTGCCCAAAGGAAAAAAATAGTGCTCTTGTACTTGCGAAGTTATAGCCATAGTTCGATGAGTATGCTGGACGAAGGTTTCGCCCAGCATACTCACCTCCGTCCGGAGAATCTGTATACGCTTCAAACATAATTCATACTTCAAAAAATAGTTCCCAAATAGTGCCAAACGGTGCCCAAAAATAAAAAACAGTGCTCGAATAACTTCGGAGTTACAGGCTTCGTTCAGTGAGTATGCTGGGCGTAGGTTCTACGCCCAGCATACTCACCTCAGTGCGCGAATATCGAACGAGCTATAGGTACAATTTACGTCTCAAAAAATTGTGCTTGAAATAGTGCCCAATATCAGTCCAATTTTTGCTTGACTTTTGACCTAGAAAACCATTAAATTTGATTGTAAACTTCTACATACATTACATTGAGTACAGTCGAATACAATATTATTAACTTTCTTTCTAACAATTTTTGTCTTGTGTAAATTATTAATTGTCTATGTAAGGGAGTATTTACTTTAGAATCGCAATATTATTAATTACACATTATTTTAATATTACTTTATAATAATATGATTAAGCCTTCGCGCGTCGCATGGGACCCCGGTAGCTAGGAACAATGATTTTATATATTTTGTCTAGATCACGGCGCTTGAAGGATTAAGATATCAAATGAAGTAAATCATGCATGAAAAATAAAGTTGCTGTTATTAATGCTTACATTACAACTGACAAAATTATTCAAAATAATCATTTTCCGGATCAAGGACGGTACCACAACGTTTACGGAATTGACCTGTATTCCTCATGTGATAAAGTTCAATATAGTGTGGCAGTAATGGATGCACGTACGGTCAATAGGTATGGGGCTTACGACGCGCGGCGCCCGCGACGCAAATGAATATGTTTATGTTTAAATACTAGATGGCGCTGCCCTAACATCTTACGATTATTAGACAAGACTGATCTGTATTTTGAAGGTGATAAGGGTCCATTTTGTGTCACAAAGCAATCGAAACGAACAAGCGCTTCTCAGTTTCTTTGTTTGTTTACTTCGTCGCACATCATTATAATAACGCCGGCTTTTGAGTTTGACTACATAGTGGGTTGCAAAACCAAACAATGTGTTGGTGATGTCATTATTTACCTATATAAAATTGTGTATCTAGTACGTAATCAATATAGGAGCTGCACCCAAATCAGTAAGTATATTTCAATTTATAATAGTGGCATTTAACTAAATTGATTTTACACTCATTCATTAATTGCACTGTAAAACTAGGTAGCAAGCGAGTTGTTTTTTACAAAAACACGTTCATTTCAATTAGAAAGTTTAATATTTTTGTCCAAAAACATGTGTCGACGACTGTACCCCATTTTACGTTAGTATGTAGAAGTTTACATTAAAATTTAATGGTTTTCTAAGTCAAAAGTCAAGCAAAAATTGGACTGATATTGGGCACTATTTCAAGCACAATTTTTTGAGACGTAAATTATACCTATAGCTCGTTCGATATTCGCGCACTGAGGTGAGTATGCTGGGCGTAGAACCTACGCCCAGCATACTCACTGAACGAAGCCTATAACTCCGAAGTTATTCGAGCACTGTTTTTTCTTTTTGGGCACCGTTTGGCACTATTTGGGAACTATTTTTTGAAGTATGAATTATGTTTGAAGCGTATACAGATTCTCCGGACGGAGGTGAGTATGCTGGGCGAAACCTTCGTCCAGCATACTCATCGAACTATGGCTATAACTTCGCAAGTACAAGAGCACTATTTTTTTCCTTTGGGCACTATTTAGCACTATTTCAGAACAGTTTTTTGACATTCATGAAATATCAGGATTCCATGGTGAGTATGCTGGACGAAGGGACACGTCTGCCTCGCGTTTTATTTATTTACGTTTTATCAAAAAACTTATGCACATAAAAAGTAATATAAATTGTCCCATAAATCATTAATATTTCAGAAGTAAATTCCAAATTCGCGAACTATATTGCCACGTAAATAGCATGACATTTGAACGGTTAAGTTCAGAGGTCGAATGCTATAATTAGGTATATCAGTTTGCATCGTATTTAGGTCAATTTATGAACGACGATTAGAACATGTTTTATTTATATATAACAATGATAATTGATATTAAAGAACAATGTATACCTGTAGTTGTAGCTGTAGGTAATTAACTATAAGTAGAGTATTGGTTATAGTCAAGAGTCTAGGCTGTATTATATTCTTAAGATTTATGGAAATAACGATTTAAATATTTTAGTTTATTAGTTGATTGAATTTATAAATTATAATAGTTTGAAATATGGTAAGGAGAATGGCGAACTCCCATAGGACTTTGGGCCTGATCGTTACACTGATGATTTATTTGGGGTTAAATAGATAAAAATATACAGATTCTATAAATATAACAATTAAAGATCTGTTCTATGGGATAGCAGAGATATTGAGCATGTAACTGTCACTAAAATTGAGGTTAGGTTTGCTCGAGTTCAATGAATAGCTTTGTTTCTTTCTAAGTAGAGGTAAGTTTATATCCTATAATATAATATATTATTTAGATAAAGAGTGTAACAGAAGAACAGTTAGGTAATAGAGATATTGGATCGAACTTTTATTCTTTTAGAGTACCTACCAAAACATCGTAGGTACTTATATATAAAATAAAACACGTTTTTTCATAAATCGTTTATTCATCATTATCATCATAAACAATAAACACATCATCCAGAAACTGTGCTGGCGGCATTAAATCTGGTTGATACCTTGCCCAGCTAAGGTACCATATTATGGACATAACGTGACAGCAGCAACCTACAGTTCTTCTTCCTACTAAACAATTACAATAATAGACTGTTATTGCTTCCCTTCCTATGAGAGCACTGTCGACTAAAATATAAGTAAAATAAGTTTTACTACTTCTATGCCTGGATTGAATGCGACCTCTTAAAAGCCATGTAGTACTTGATGTCGACAGTGCTCTCTGTATGTCGCTGTCTGATTCACGGCACACTTCTATAACATATTTGCCATCGTTTCTTATGTGCTCACCATAATAGGACCTTGCTTGCTTAATTTGATATGAACCTAAGGAAAACAACTGCATTGTCATCTTCATGATTTTCAATCCTCAAAGAATCATTTGCAAGTTTCCAGCATGCATCAAATAATATGTGATCAGAGTGAGTGATCTACAAATAAAGAATTAATATTACAATTGGACAAAATAAAGTGAATATAATATATAAATCTCGTGTCACAATGTTTGTCCTCAATGGACTCCTAAACCACTTAACCGATTATAATAAAATTCGCACAACTTGTGGAGTTCGATCCAACTTGAGAGATAGGATAGTTTAAACATGTAGGTACCACGGGCGAAGCCGGGGTGGACCGCTAGTATATATATAAAACAATGTGTGTTTACATTTTTGTTTGATTTCAATAGCTAGTACTAAATACCTTAGATAATACTAATCCACTAACCGTTAGAGGAGCAGCCCACCCTTGTATAATTGATAATATTGCGTTATCTTGTAACAAATGCATACGTATAGCATTGTTACGATTAGCATTAATACCACAGTTGATGCAGTTCATATTTGTAAATGAAAAATCGGATGTAAAGTCGGTGTCCAGGTCGGGTAGCAGTAGTGAGTCGTAAAGGCAGGTAATCAAAGTCCGGTGTGCAAGCGTTGGTTGGTAGTAGATAATAACAGAGATCGTCAGTGTCCGTAATACGTAGCGAAAGTCGATAAAGATGAAGAAAATAAGTTAACCACAAGCACAAAGTCGAATGTAACGTAACGAAAAACCTCAATCAAATGTCAAAAGTCAAACGACAAACATGACATTGTAATTAAAATTGAAGCGGCCAGCTACATTTCAGAAATATTCTTACAAAATTACGGATTACCTAAATAAATAGCGTGCTAAAAAGTTAAAAATAAAATATGTAACGCAGTCAACTTATATTTCTGATTCATAAAGCATTTGAATTTTGTATAAAACTAAAAATGAAAATAAATATTCATTCGTTTTAATCGATATATCGACTATTTTACTCCTGACAGCACTGACAATCTCTGCTTGATAAGACCGGTAGTCATAGAAATCTAAATAACAATGCCGTTAGTGAACATATTATCTTTTTTTTCAAACATTTGTTTTCCCATAGAATCAGAAGTCAATATTTTACCAAGAATTATTAAAAATAACATAATGAATTTTAAATTTATTATCATTTCTGTAAGGCCTTATTTATGTTAGGCCCAGTTTCGCCATTCTCCTTTATATAATTAAAAAGGCTATGGTAGTTTTTACGTTATCATTTTTGAATATGGATCATTTAAATTCTGAAACCATCTTTTAGTATAATAATGTTTTCCTTATCTGTTTAGTATTTGATTGATTAGCCTTTATTAGTTATTATGTAATACATATAATATATTGACTCATTTCCGCCTGCGGCTTCGCTCGCGTCATCTAAAACGCTTAGCAAGGTACTTACCTATCTAAAACTAATTTTAAAGATAGGGAGAGACGAAGTGATATCACTAATACCTACCTTTAAATTTTAGATTCTTTGTTATATTCCTTCAGCATGCTTACCAGAGGGTAAACATAAAAGGGTTAAATTAAACCAAGAAAAGATGTGTATTGCACGTGTTTCATACAATAGGTGACCTTCAGTTTAATGAATCATCTTCATATAAATAACACTCAAGTGTCCGTTTTCATGGGCGTAGCTAGCCATGGGCTCAAGGTGGGGCAACAATAAAAAAATAATATGTAACTAGCAACTGTATGTACCCAAAGTCATATCCAGGTCTTCGAACCTCAAATGCCGGTGGCACAGCCGGCGGCTGTGCCGCCGGCATTTGCGAAGGCATTTGCGAAGGCATTTGCGAAGGCATTTGCGAAGGCATTTGCGAAGGCATTTGCGAAGGCATTTGCGAAGGCATTTGCGAAGGCATTTGCGAAGGCATTTGCGAAGGCATTTGCGAAGGCATTTGCGAAGGCATTTGCGAAGGCATTTGCGAAGGCATTTGCGAAGGCATTTGCGAAGGCATTTGCGAAGGCATTTGCGAAGGCATTTGCGAAGGCATTTGCGAAGGCATTTGCGAAGGCATTTGCGAAGGCATTTGCGAAGGCATTTGCGAAGGCATTTGCGAAGGCATTTGCGAAGGCATTTGCGAAGGCATTTGCGAAGGCATTTGCGAAGGCATTTGCGAAGGCATTTGCGAAGGCATTTGCGAAGGCATTTGCGAAGGCATTTGCGAAGGCATTTGCGAAGGCATTTGCGAAGGCATTTGCGAAGGCATTTGCGAAGGCATTTGCGAAGGCATTTGCGAAGGCATTTGCGAAGGCATTTGCGAAGGCATTTGCGAAGGCATTTGCGAAGGCATTTGCGAAGGCATTTGCGAAGGCATTTGCGAAGGCATTTGCGAAGGCATTTGCGAAGGCATTTGCGAAGGCATTTGCGAAGGCATTTGCGAAGGCATTTGCGAAGGCATTTGCGAAGGCATTTGCGAAGGCATTGGCGAAGGCATTGGCGAAGGCATTTGCGAAGGCATTTGCGAAGGCATTTGCGAAGGCATTTGCGAAGGCATTTGCGAAGGCATTTGCGAAGGCATTTGCGAAGGCATTTGCGAACGCATTTGCGATGGCATTTGCGATGGCATCTTCTTTACCTTGAAAACTTTTTTATAACTCACTTCATTCTGTGTTTTTGTGAAAGTTTTTTTTTCTAAGGCCCACATTTTTTGAGTTGTAACTCACGCGACACGTTCTATAGAACGTGAAACGATTTGCGAACGCATTTGCACCGGAAGGAAGTTAGCGCGGAAAGTTTATTTTTTTTAATTATTAATATCTCAAAAAATTGCTCCTTAAATGCTCCATCAGAATCTGCAATTGCTCCACTTCTATAATTATTAGTTTACTTATAATTAATTGTTAAAAAAATCCAAATACTGAAAACTTGATTTCCCTATAGAATGAAAAATAATCACTTTTCATAAAAAATTTTGATGCAAAAAAATTGCTCCCGATTTGCTCTATCAATTACAAAAAAAAATTATTTAATTTTGATAATTTTTACAATAGTTAACTGAAAAACTATGTTTGCATAGTAAACTACTGCGCTGTGACGTCACGCATAAGGGCTATATTTACATGTATCAGCAATGCAGCGATATCTCATAAGACCTTAATGTTTATGTTTTCTTATTTATATTATTTACTAGATTTCCGCCCGCGGCTTCGCCCGCGCAGTCAAAGAAAAACCCGCATAGTTCCCGTTCCTGTGGGATTTCCGGGATTGCGTCATTTTCTCGGGATAGCCTATGTCCTTTCTCAGGTATCAAAATATCTCCATACAAAATTTCATGAAAATTGGTTCAGTAGTTTAGGCGTGATTGAGTAACAGACAGACAGAGTTACTTTTGCATTTATAATATTAGTATGGATAGTGATTGAGTCAACAATTGAATAACAAGTGTAAGTACTATTTTATTCCATAATAATGAACAATTAATAAATATTTCTACTGTCAATCATCATCAAAGTATTAAATTGGTATTAATAATTGAATTTGAATTTCTGTTTACTATAAGAAAAATTAATATGCACTTTTTATTTCAGGGTGTGAAGGGATTCAGTCAAGGAGTTTTAAATTATTGAAGAGTGGTAATTATTTAGAAGTAGGGTTCGCGAAAAAAATTGAGCCCTACTTTTATAATACTAATCACCTGAAAATTTTTCACTAGAGTATAAATAATTCTTTATAATTATATAAGTATAAAAAAGAATTATTTTTGACAATAGGTTTTACATAAAAATTTTACTTATTACATAAATTAATTATTGAGTTTCATCTAGCAAAAGTTGAAAGAAACAGATATTATTATGTATTTAAAATTATTCTTATTATAGGTATGTTATGTATAAACATTTCCCTACCCATCCCTAAACTCGCATATTACGTTTATTCGTAGATATTATTTATTATTATTTATTTGTGTTTCAGTCTTGTTTTATCTTTCGGTGTCATGTTGCTATCGTTTGCGGGAACTATGCGGGTTTTCCTTTGAAAACGCGGGCGAAGCCGCGGGCGGAAATCTAGTAAATAATATAAAGATTAATAAGAAAACATAAAGCTGATACATGTAAATATGGCCCTTATGCGTCGCAACGACAATAATTGGTGACGTCACAGCGCAGTAGTTTACTATGCAAACATAGTTTTTCAGTTAATTACTGTAAAAATTATCAAAATTAAATAATTTTTTTTTGTAATTGATAGAGCAAATCGGGAGCAATTTTTTTGCATCAAAATTTTTTATGAAAAGTGAATATTTTTCATTCTATAGGGAAATCAAGTTTTCAGTATTTGGATTTTTTTTAAATTAATTATAAATAAACTAATAATTATAGAAGTGGAGCAATTACAGATTCTGATGGAGCATTTAAGGAGCAATTTTTTGAGATATTAATAATTAAAAAAAATAAACTTTCCGCGCTAACTTCCTTCCGGTCGCATTTGCGATGACATTTGCGATGGCATTAGCGATGGCATTTGCGAACGCATTTGCGATGGATCTTCTTTACCTTGAAAACTTTTTTATCACTCACTTTATTCTGTGTAATATTTTCTGATTTTTTTTTTTTTCTAAGGCCCATATTTTTTTGAGTTGTAACCCACGTGACACGTTCTATAGAACGTGAAACGTAAAACAAAAGTGAAATGGGATAAGATAGTGGGGTAACTAACTGTACTACACTCATTTTTCTTACAGTTCATGTACCATAGAATAGAAGCCTCAGCTATTTTCTTTTTTCGTTATTCGAATTATTCTTATTCAAAACACCTTATTGTTCACCTACTACATCACGAAATAGATCCAAAATGTGTCCCTATCTTCAGCCGTTTGGTCGCTGGGCGTATGACAATTATTTGTTATCAGTCATTGTAGAGGTAAATAATACTAATGTTTTGGTCTCATTTTCTGTGTCGACTGTCGACTTTCGAGAATCGAGTGTGAATTTTCTTACGGATATTAAGCTTAGTAGTTAGTACCTGGATAATTCAATTTTTAGATTTGGTTAGGTACCTTCCAGGTCAAAGCCTGGGTGGGGCAAGCGCCCCATCCTGCCCCACCGTGGCTACGCCCATGTCCGTTTTTGATGTGAAAGTAATATTTTTTCTCAATATTTACAGCTTTTTAAATATAAAAAGTCAATACAAGCCCAAAACTTTAATTATTATTAAGGTTAATCCCCGTCTGATTTTGATGGAGTTCCCGCTGAATCACGCGCTCATATAATAGCTGGTTGTCACTTGGCTACTTGTACTTCAGTATAGTAAAACTTTTCTGTTAGCGAAGAAAATTTCAATTATCATTATTTAACAAAATCACTTCCACAACGACCAATATCTTCTAAACGAGTTGTTCCTGCCTCGTCCGCTTTCAAAACTCGGTCCCGCCATACCCCTTTAAATTCATTACATAATTCAAAACGAGTGGAGGTAAACGTGGAGACGGATAATCGATTCCTCTTGACCCAAATACACCGGGTCAAAGCCACGTCGCCGGCCGAATAACAAGTTGATCTTCGATTTATTGTGTACACTGTCTGTGAAACATAATCGGTTATAGGTAATCCCTTCCCGGGCTTATGAAACCTTGTTTGAAACATTAATTACTCAACTGCCGACAGGAACTAATAGGTAGAGATAACATGATTTCGTTCTTCCTGCCTTCTTTGTAATCCGATAAAAATAAACAATTACTGCTCATCGTATCTTTTGATACAAATTTAAGTGCAAATCTATGTTTTTGTATTGGAAAAACCATACTTACTCTTACCGCACTGGATCACCAGCTACATCAATCACCGTTGTAATATAGTGCTATAACATCACACAATCTTAACTCGCGAGGTCTTTAAAAATAAAAAGTAACGTTATTTTAAACCAAAATAAATATGTATGTGGACGGAGCACGCGCGCACGCTAACCCAATTCCGTTAGTATCTGCTTTCACAAACGCCGAGTTGCGTCACCGCTAACGGTACTGATGCGATCTGTGACATTATGTAATTAATTGTTCTACAGCCATTAGTTACAGTTATAAATGCGTTTAATTGGTGACTTTACACCTCTGCCACTGAAGGGTTTCCTTAGAGACGGGAAATACTCGTTTGAATGTGACAAAGAAAAGGCACGTAGAAGTAAGGTGGCGCTTACCGGTTTATTATATCAAGATTAAGTAAAACTTTGATACAGGTTTTATCATTCCACGCATTGCACTATTTTGCCTTCGACCTAACCTGTGCAAATAAAGATAAAGCTTTTTGAAGATTCAAGAAGATTTGACGTGTCAGAAATGAAACTCTTTGGCAAAACTCACAGATACCAAAATCGTCGCATTACTGCATGCCATGACGGTATTGCCATGAAGCGTCCTTGAAATTTTACTCTCAACGCGCCTAAAAAAATTTCACTTCAAAAAATTAGTATCAATTGTGTTTAATCGCTCTATGTTCATAGGTCAAACAGAAACAAAACTAATCAAACAAAATAAACATCCAAGGAGCAAGACGAAACTAATATTTAACTTGCTACATAAACATCAAACTACACGTAATAAAGATGTCTCAAAAGTTTCTCGATCACTAATGGCTCTTTCATATTGTGAGCCAACAAAAACTTATGTGAGATCAAACACATTTATCCAGATTTAGTATTATATTATGAAATATGTGTCAGATATCATACTTTATACCAAATTCCGTAAATTATATAATTTACTATCTTTATTATAACATAAACTGGCTAAAAATCAGTCTGTTTTTTTTTACATTTTGCATTTTGTTTAACCTAACGTTTTTCACAGGTACCTACAACCAGAATAGAAATAATATTGTAATACTGTGAGAATACTATATACTAGGGTGCTACTCTCACTCCTCACCTTGCTACAGTAGTTAGAACTTAGATCTATGGCTTTTAATTTGACTTAATTTTTCATTTTCGTTGCCTTGGTTCTTTAGAAGCTCATTCGTATTCAACGTTCAATTACTCTTACAAAGTGGACCATTTACAAACCTAGTTTTTGATTATTCTAGAAAATATCTGACAATTTATCATCAAAACGTAATAATACCATAGTAATATTTATATTATAATCATATTATTCACTAGCTCCCGTATTTTTTCGGGATAAAAAGTATCCTATTTTATGCCCAGGATCATAAGGTATAATTAAACCAAGTTTCATCGAAATCGAACCGTTAGTTTTCATGTGATGCCTTCACATACAGACAGACAGACAGCCAGACAAAAATTTTTTTTATCACGTATTTGGGTTTGGTATCGATCCAGTAACACCCCCTGCTATTTATATTTACAATGTACAGAATTGACCCTTCTACAGATTTATTATATGTATAATTGTATAGATTACTAAACATAATCCCGGCAACTGTTAATATTCAATGCTAATTGAAAATCCATCTTGCATATTGCAGTTAACTACCAGCGCACCTGCTAATAATTGCTCTGATAATGTCAAAGGATCTTATAATCAGATCTTGTTGGGATCAAACATCTTAGACGGGTTCAATGCGTGTTTCCACCTGTACCAACTGCATATTGTATTATACTAGCTTTCCGCCTGCGGCTTCGCCCACTTTGTCTAAGACATAATAAATTATTATATACTAAAACCTTCCTGTTGAATCCCTCTATCTATTAAAAAAAACCGCATCAAAATCCGTTGTGTAGTTTTAAAGATTTAAGCACTATGTATGCGGACAGAGAAAGCGACTTTGTTTTATACCTACTATGTAGTGATTAATAATACAATACAAAATTATTTATAAACAAAGTGTTAAAACACACACATACAGAAGAGAAGAAAAAGAAAATAGAAAAACATATAAGACACAACATGTTAAATAGGCGGCCTTATCGCTTTCAAGCAATCTCTTCCAGGCAACCTTTGGATAGGATAATATGAAAAATACATATCATATAACAAAAAACCTTCCTTAGTAAAAAGTAACCTAACTAATAGATAAGAAGTTAGAAGAGTGAAAGCTTCCATGATTTCGTATCCCTAGAATTGCGTAAAATCACTAATATGAAATATCCTCATTTCCCTGCGATATTGCCTGGATGATGCCTTTACGGATAAACGGCCTTTTTTCTAAAAATGAAAGCTAGCTAGATCGATTTATCGCCCCCGTAGCTCCCTGCATCTTGAAAAACGTCGGGGCCGTTTCCTAGATTCAATTTATATAAATGTAATACGTAGTAGAATTGCTCATCTATTAGAAGGTATTAAAGTATTAAATTAAATCGCTCTATCATGACACTGACATTATTTTTATTACGTTTAGCAACGTGACTTTGAATGTCAATTAAGGTTCATTGAACTTTAAAAATGGTTCAATGACTGATTGTCGCATAAATAGGTAATTGTGATAATAAAACAAAAAGATCGATACCTAGATTAATGAAAATACTATTTATGCAAATCATATTGTTATATATATACTTACTAGTATACATTTGGAAAAAAAAATATGAAAATTATTAATCTCTATATTATTCTGGTCGTAGAGGGAAAAGTCATAGAATCCCTACTAATATTATAAATGTGAAAGTAACTTTGTCTTGTCTGTCGGTAACGCTGATCTAAGCTTTCCTACTTAAACTTCTCAACCGATATTGATGAAATTCGGCACAGACAATCTTTAGACCCTGAGAAAGAACATAGGCTACCTTTTATTGCGAAATATATACCACGGGCGAAGCCGGGGCGGATTTTTAGGGTTCAGGGGCTGTATTATCCAGGGACAGTAGCACAAAAGGAAAAATTGATACGATTCAAATTACGTAGTTGTCCGTCTATCTAAAAGCATAGAGATTTAAAACGCGAACAGAAAAAATCAAACGCAATCAAAAGTTTTATGCTGAAATTTTCGACATTTGCAAGGGAATCAATAATAATATCGTATCTAGATATTGTTCATCCATGATATATGTTGCATTGTCTGCATATTATGTGACAATTATTGAGTTTGTGTTCAGCGATATATTTGACTACAGCTATCTTTGGATTTGTGATTGTTGCTGCATTTCTTTGTTACAAATGTTACCTTTGTATCATCACGAGGTACATAGTATAAAACAAAGTCACTTTCTCTGTCCCTATGTCCCTTTGTATGCTTAAATTTTTCAAACTACGCAACGGATTTTGATGCGGTTTTTTTAATAGATAGAGTGATTCAAGAGGAAGGTTTTAGTATATAATTTATTAGGTTTTAGACAAAGCGGGCGAAGCCGCGGGCGGTAAGCTAGTTACAGATATATTCGATGTATGGTTTCCTATGTTTTTATGGATTTTTTTTATTCTGGAAATCCCTACTAATAATATGCTTGCGAAAGTAAATCTGTCTTAGAAGAGACATTAAGAGTTATTTTCATATTATTATCAATATTGTAGGTAGAAGGCACATTCATGGATGCATGTATTTTTCACATTGCACCAGCCACCAACATATAATATTATTCCTCTATAGTAAGCTTCTAAGGTGAGCTGAGCCCGTTTAGGTGTCATTGTAGCAGTAATCGATCGGTCCCTTCCCCAACAGTATGGGACTGAAAAATGTATAATTTTGTTCAACGAAGGGTCTACACGATAACAAATTTATATGACGCAGAAATTGCATTGCGAGACTTGCCTTTATAATATTGTAATGATGTATGTAAGTGGACCATATTGCAGGTAGTTTATTTTATAAACGTTGAATAGGTCTGCTCTACAGGCTCCGATTTCATATTGGTAAGAGGTCATTAAGAAAATTCAAAGTTTTAGTAAATAAGTATACGTAAGTAACGCTATTTTCAAAAACAGCATAGGTAATTAAATGTTGAAAATTTAAGCTTCGTACGTGTGAAAAGCAAAGCATATTCATAAGAGAAAGGAATGAAAATCGTTATTGATACATTTTTCAATACCCCGACATCTCAACCACTTATCATAAAGATACCGGCCGCAAAACATACTTATATAAGCGACATATAGAAAACGTTTCCACGTGGAAACGCAATACAAAAACAAAAGTTCTCACGTGCGAGGAACAATGACTCGGAAAGTTGTGCGAACCACAACAGCTAAGGAAAGTCGAGTGAATACACAGTCTATGCGACGTACATACTGCAACACATCGAACTTTTAGCGAGCCTATTAATCATCTACGATAACAAAAAGATTTGTTTATCAATAAACAGCAATTCAAGATTCAAGAAGAAGATGCACACACATTACATGTCATTAGGAAAATAAAATACACCCATATATCTTTCTCTTTCCCACGCGAAGCACACTTCGCGAAACCGTGATCCGTAGCAAAAACTCGTAGAGAAATTTCCTCCACGCTAGCGTTATAGCTGCATTGGCTGCATGCAAATCGTTTTATAACGGACTTATTGCTTACCGTTGTTTTGTTCTAAGAGCGAATGAAAGTGGTAGCTTTATGGATTCCCGTATTATAAACAATTTTTTGAAAAGAAAATACCTGCCTATACTAATTGTAATTACTAGTAAGTAGTAGGTATGCGCAATTCGTAGGTTATAAACATAGAACTGCATTCAATTTTGTGCACAAAATCTAATTTGTGTTTTATAATTTCCAAGTTTGTTCCATGATATGATTTTTTCAATTTAATATCCAAATCTATATTATCTTTAGACTAGTCGCCCCCGAATGGTCGTAGAAGAAAAGGTCATCCCCCTGCATCGTGGAAGAGATCCGTGGTTGCTGAACTAAATAAAACCGGCCTGTCATGTCGTGGCAAGAAGTCAAAGCAAAAGCCCAAAATCGACGTGACTGGAAAAAGTTTACTGAGGCCCTATGCTCCTCGAAGAGTTAAAGGAACAATCATCATATTATCTGTGGTCTAAAGAAAAGGACTAATCTCGAGGTTTTTACTAAAAGTATTCCTCACCAAGATTCCACGTGCAATCCACATATTATTGTTCTTATTTGACATAAACTTTTATTATAAGCAAATGCTATTTTAGTTTCTATTCCAGTTCTCATGTATGCGAGAAGGAGAACGATCCTTTTTTACAGACAAAGAATCATGTAAGTTGTAACAGATCGTGCGGTCGATATCATAACTCAACGTTTATACAGGAATAGATTACTTAGTACTTAATACTTATTAAACTAGCTAGATCATGAACGTCTCGATTTCTCATCATTTTTGTATAATATACAATTTTTAAAATAAGGTCTTCAATTGTTTTTATTTACAACAAATAACGCGACGCGGTGGGAATTTCGCTTATTAATTTCTCTTATTATTTGTAATTAATTTAGGCACAGATTTAAAGCTAGCGCACAAGAGCAACTTTTGTCTCCTCAACTACAATATATTTTGTCTCTCCCATCAGGTTGATCATATCGACTTCCCCTATGCGTCGCTACGTGCGCGCACTTTCTTACTAGCCCATAGATAGAGTTGATGGGAGAGACAAAATATGTAGCTGCGGAGACAAAAGTTGCTCTTGCGCGCTAGCTCTTAGGTTTGTCAGTCTTGAAAACGTTTTTATTATAAACGATAATTTTCGAGGTAAAGAAGCAGTTTGAATAGTTTCAAAATATGTTTACGAGGTGTAAATAAATTCCATAACCCATATATTTATATAATTTATTTATTTATTTTATTTATTTATTGACACAGAATCATTCTTTGTACTTACAGTAATAATACCAAAGCATACATAGAATTTAGTAACAATATGTTAACAAAAATACGAACAAAATGGAGTTACATTCAATGTGCATCCAAGTACCTGATACAGAGGTCTAGGACAGTATTTATACTACTAGCAAAAATGTCAATTGTGGCATCGGAGGCCAGCACACGATTTAACAGATGAAGGGCCGAGTGTGTCGGAGCGGTGCCGGCCGCCTGCGTCCGCACACAGGCCTCCGCGAACAGCGGCCGGCGGCGCAGCGACACGCCGGGAGGCGGCGCCCACAACCCGCACATACCCAAAGCGACAGGATTGTCGACGCGATTATTTAATAATAAGTAATAGTGAATTATGAGAGCAAGTTTTCGTCTCAATTCAAGTGTATTTAAGCCAACCATTCCTATTACAAAAAGAGATGGATACATGTAAGGATAATATCCGTAAAGTTTTAAATACAAATAACGAGCAAACTTTCTTTGAACCCTCTCGAGCAGTAGTGTGTATTTCTTTTCGTGAGGGCTCCATATTATTGCGTTGTATTCCAATATACTGCGTACGTAGGCCGAGTACAATACGACGACAGTTTTTCTATCCTGAAACCTCGCCGATTGCCGTACGATAAAGCCGAGGGATTTGTACGCTTTTTGACACAGAGCCTCAATATGTTCATTAAACGTTAAAGTTTTATCAAAAAGTATTCCTAAATCGCGGATGTGGTCGACTCTGCGCAGCGTTGTGCCTTCTAAGCTGTATGGATATACAATAGGTGAACGCGAGCGAGTGTATGTCATTATGTTGCATTTTGAAATATTAAATTCTAATTGATTTTCGTGGCACCAAGAAGTCAAATTTATTATGTCATTTTGTAAAGATAAGCAATCGGAATGAGATTCGATAGTTAAGAATAGTTTTAAGTCATCGGCGAACATGAGACATTGGGCTGATCTTAGTACATTAGGAAGGTCATTTAGTATTTACCATGACCAAGAAATGAGTAGGTCCTAAAGTGCTGCCCTGACTTACGCCAGAATGCACGGAATAAGGATCGGAACGTAGATGTCCGAGTTGGACGTATTGGACGCGACCGTCAAAATAGTTAGCGAAGTATTTTATCAACTTGGGTGTAAAACCAAATTTAGAAAATTTCGATAAAAGAACATCATTATTTACGCGATCGAAAGCCTTTTTAAAATCAAAATAAGCTACGTCAACCTGTCTTTTTTTATCGAGTGCTTTTGCAGTATAATCGACAAAATTGATGAGATTTGTTGTCGTAGAACGTTTCGACCGGAATCCATGCTGAGGATCGCACAAGAGTGATCGAATCTGATTCGTCAAATTATTATTTAAAATTATCTCTAATAATTTTCCAAAACAAGAAGCTACAGCTATAGGGCGATAGTTATTAATTTGAGACTTACAGCCACTTTTGGGTATTGGTGTAATGCGCGACTTTTTCCATTCATTGGGATATGTGTCGGACGAAAGCGACATGTTGAATAAGAAGTGAAGTGGCTGTAAAAAAACAGATATGCAGTCCTTAATGAGATAAGGAGGAATGCCATCGGGTCCTGCAGATGAGCGTGGTTTAAGACGTCGAACAGCATTTTGTATTTCAGACTTGGAGATGTAGCTAATAGATACACGCGAGGAATCATTATCGGGATGTGGGCAGATGTTATTCGGACTAAGTTGTGGTTTATCTTTCAAAAAGACCGACTGAAAGTAAGTAGCAAAAGCATTAGCAGCGTCGACACCTGAGACAAGGTTCCCGTTATATTCATATTCAGTACGCTGAGAGTGGGACGAGCGCTGTTGTTTAATAAAATTCCAAAAATTTGATGGATCATTCTTTATGTTAAATTCTAATTGATTCGTGTAGGTAGAATAAGCAATATGTATTAAGTTTTTAACCTTTATTCTATAATATCTAAACATTTCCCTATTAAATTGTGTACCATTTTCTTTATACTTTTTTAGATGAAAATGTTTAGTTTTAATGTTACTAATTACGTCTGATGTAAACCATACTGGGTAGTTAAATCTTGA
Source organism: Colias croceus (assembly GCF_905220415.1). NCBI lineage: Eukaryota > Metazoa > Arthropoda > Insecta > Lepidoptera > Pieridae > Colias > Colias croceus. Next base: position 3,622,678 of record NC_059543.1, on the reverse strand, counting down.
ATTAAATGTGGGGTTACGTTTTGTGGGAACACATTCATTAATACACTCGTAAATTTTTTTATAAAATAATTCAATCGCATCATCTACATTACCATATTCATAAATATCACGCCAATCTAATAATTCGAGACGCGAATATAGTTTGTTCAAATCCGCCTTACGAAAATTCCACTCATTAGACTGCAAGATAAATTGACTACACACAGACGGAGTTTTGTATTTCTGTGGTTGGCTCAAATAACGTAATTTTACTAAAAGCGGGGGGTGATAATTATCCTTGGGTACAAGCGGTAGCGGGTCATCGATCAATTGTAAATCAGTATTAAAATTACACAATATTAAATCTAGCATACTACCGGTTACATTAGGAACAGTATTAATTTGACTAAACTTGCACAAAGCTAACATGTTTTTATAGTGAGTAAGTACGTTTCTACTTGCAGAGTTTAAGTTAAAATCGCCAAAAATAATGATTTTATGCTGCGAAAATCGAATACACAAGTCTTCTAAAATTTCAAAATATTTACAGTAGATTTCATCACTGGAACTAGGTCGTATGTACAAAACACAATAAACAAAATTCGTAAACTTAATTTTAACGGATAAAGCTAAAATCTCTAAACAATTTATATCACCGCTATTTATTCTAATGTTTTTGACGTTGTAGCAGTCACGAAAGGCTAATAAAACTCCACCCCATCCAGAATCGTCAGCTCTGTCTTTTCTAAACAAGGAGTATCCGGCGGGAAATACTTCCGAATCACTAACACCACTGTTAAGAAAAGTTTCAGTCAAAGCGTATACATCAAAAAAAAAATAATGAGAAATGTAATACAGTCTCTATATTATCAAAGGTTATTATAAAAATAAATTAATATTATATTTTATCTTGTTCTGTGTGTGGCTCTACCACGTTACATACACTATGGCTCTACCATTGCATATTTAAGGTATCTATAAGCTTGCTTCGATTTTTTTAAGTAATAAATATTTGAACTTGGATAGGTTGATCCGGAATAAATAGCCCGAGATCGCAATATACATAATTATTATTTATTTGTTTGTTTCATTTTCATTACCTACCCGTAAATAATTTACTTACTGCGTAAAATTTACAAATTGAGTAACAGTTTTAAAATGATTATTATACATTGCATTCTGAAGGATTGCTTGTTGGCAACATAATGAAGGAATGGTAAAAAATAAAAATATGTGACAGGTAGATACTAACTACGAAGTACGAACGGTACAGGAATAAGGGCAAGATCCGCCCGGGAATGTAGAGTTGCTAAGTAAACGAAGCTTGGCGAGAAAATAAAAAATTGAGTTATTTGGGTACGTTATATCATAATTTATCTGTTTTTCACTACTAATAGAACCAACTAAGAAAATGACATTATTGATTATGTATTGTATTAGTACATACCTACAAGCAAATTTCAAAGTCGAGGTGTGAAATGGACGTACGTTAACTTGTTTCTATTGCACACATCTCTCACTCAATATAAGTGAAAATGGTTTATTGGTAGAGGTTGATCATATCGACTTCCCCTGGTTTCCAAGGCCTGATATCATGGCAACGAGACAGGAGGATAAACGGTGGCAACTCGGTTCATATCGGATCCCATCGGCCTTCTTCGCTCCCCCCTCTGGACATGATTACGCAGCCTCGCGAGAGCGAATGAGACCTCATCGCCCCTCTTCAGCCCGCCTGGGGCCAATCGCTCCGTTGTCGGCACATATTTGTAGAGCAGTCTTTTGTGAGGCGTTATCGCGGACGCGTGTGTTGTTCGCGCTACGTTTTTCGAAGCGACTTTCAATTTGTGTACTCTTCGAAACTAGTATTCATAAAACTTTGCCGTTCTATCTGTGTGCAATTTGTGACGGACTGATGGAAATTTAGTGTTCGATTAGTTACAGTGCTTGTGATAGCGATACTGACGTGCCCAGTTCGTTGGCGTCAATCCACTAATTCTCGCGAGGTAAATGCTGAGAACTATACGCGCAAGAACGATCGCATACGTGGAAGGAAACCGGACTGAGGTATAGTACTTTTGTACGCTTATTTTTTCCAGAACTGCTGATTGGAACGCGAACGCTCAGCGAAGCGAATACCGATATTAAAGTAGAGGTACCGCACTTTCCCGTTACTCTTTGCAACTTTGCAAATTTTCAAACGGGGGTTTTATCATTCCAAAGCAGTTTAGATACGGTTTGTCTACTGACAAGTTTCAGTGAATCCGAATATAAGGAAATCTTGGCTTGTTACTTGTTAGTATGTTTCAATGTCAGTGTATCGTATCATGTGGTCGCGTACGTATGCGGAAACGTAAAACTTCAGATACCTACGTTTTGTTCCTTCATCTCACAAAAAACATTATTAAACGTCCTACTTATTATTTTTACTACTTCCATTTGTTAATATTAAAAATGTTTTACGCTTATATTAGTGAAATTTGTAAGCTTTTAAATGTCGTTTTTCTTTAATAATATGAGATACGAGATAGATAGAGTTTACTTGGGTGTGGCAATTCTCCATAAAAAAGTACCTTGTAAAAGTATCTTCAGTTTTGATTGAAAATAAATTATAATTATATTTCATACACCTGTACGTTGTCCTATTTATTAGGTTTATTTTATGTCATAATTATCCCTTCTCACTTCTGCTATATTTATTCTTACTTTCCCAAGAGGACACTCGGTTCTCATTTCTTAGTTAAATTATCGAGTCGGGTCTCGCCTTTTGTTCATTATGTATATATATTTGTGTATTAAATCATCTATATTTAGCTGTAGGGCGAATGCGTGCGGCAGACTAGTCGCACCGCAAGTAGGTCGCGATTCATAGTTATCAAAGCACTACTTACTACCTGCGCACAGGCACGAAATTTAATAATACATACCTACAGCACTTAATTATCAGGTTACGATCATGATAAATTTAACTAAGACGTTTTATTTTTTCGTGGAAATCTAAATAAAACAGGTCAAACACCGGGAATATGTGATGCGCCGGAAGCTTTTGTGATTCATGAACGCATTTCGCGGTTTTTAATTTGTGCATTTTAAATAAGAAAGGTGTATTTAACGGGGTTTTCGCAAATTTGTGTAGGTTTAAAATCAACTGACAACTTTTCTCCATTCTCAATTAAGAGAGCAACGAAAAGCTCGCGAAAGGTTAACGCGAACTGCGATTCCCATTGTGTCTATTTGGCAAAAGTAAAGAAAGGGCGCCGATAGTGAATGACCGAAATATTGCGTGAAAGATAATTTTCCCCGCAGTTAGAGTGATGTCGTCAGCTGATAGGGCGGGGTTATTGCCCTCGACTTTGTATCGATGTACGCGCACTTATATGTACGAGGTTGGGGGTTATCGGGACATTTTTAAAAACCAATACGAAACGGGTCTTATGCGTTCTGATTTGTCGCGCTCGATTTTTTGTGTTTCAACGATGCGATTGGAAGATCGATAACATTGTAAAACAAAAACTTATCTACCATAATATTATGCTTATGCCGCCTTTGTAGAATGTAAATGATTCGATTTAAGTGCGTATGATTTATGTATTTGTGTTAATGAATCAATGTTTTCATTGTTTGTACGATATTTTTGTAACTACCTACATACCTACTCTGAAAGAGCAGGGCTGTAGTAACAAAAATAATAATACATTTAAGAACGTAAATCATTCTTTATTGGCAATAGTGTGAGCAAGCAGTAAGTCTGTAAGATACAATTTAGCATTTCAGCTTGAACGAGAAGCCATGATGTCATTTAATTAAAAAAACAATGTAATTTCTTAATATGCATGTCAAATTAGGTACCTACATAATAAAGTAAATTAGGTAATTAATCCCAATTAACAAATAAAAAATTACTTAGTGGCTCATCGATATAAATATCGACAATCGACATTTCATATTCATAAGATGAATATACCTAAATTGAGAATTAATTGGAAACCGGTTTTTATGTACAAGTACTTTTTAGCTAGGTAGGTAGTAGGTACCTAGGAATAATGTGTACAAAATACAAATATAAAAAATAAAAACAGCAGGCAACTTACATTCAGGTACAAAGAAGGTAGGTCCGTAGGTATACAACGTTTGTCTAGACGTCAGAATAAACCCGACCTCCGATTAGTCCCAAATTTTGAAGTCTTCAAAGTTCAGACATTCTTACCTACCTTCTTAAATTTAAAGTTCAAACACCGCCGACATGCGGAGTTAAATTGGATCGATATTAGTAATTTACGAGACGCAATAAATTTATGTACCTACTGCCCACCTACTTCCAATTTTTGTTTAAACATGAAGTACCTAGTTAGTAATCTTTACAGTCGCCACGAAAACTAAACTAATTAAGCGAATGCAGAGTTTACTGTGATATATACTTATGCTACCTATATTATATGCTTGGAACTTATTTATATTTTCAATTTCAATAAAAAAAAATGTGTGCGTGTACTAGTGTACACACGTAAGAAGTGAAACTTCTTTATGACCTTATTTTTAAAAAAATAATTTACTTTATGCAACTTTACAGAAATACGTCGAAATCACGCGTGGTAGGGATAAGAAAAAGATGGCGCGTAACGGAAAAATGTCACGCGTAACGAAGAAATGTTACACTAAATTTTTTTCCAACCCCGATAAAGAAGTTTCACCTCAAAAATTAACATCACTCGATATTAAAAGAACAGCCGTAATGAAATGTTGTCGTAACGAGTTATTGTTCAGAAATTGCTTAAGCGCAATACGGAACCATTGTCAAACAGGGGATGTCGTAAAAGGAAATGATCGTTTGACAGGGAGGCGTGAGGTCATTCCCGCCCCAAGGTTAGACATTCGGTAATTGAGTAAGATTGCCATCTCCATGAATCATTTCTTCGTCGACGTACAACATGATTTATAGCTATTAATTCGTATCTTGCGCTATATTCGTTACAAGCAACGTTCTAATAATCTAAATAGTTAGAATTTATGGCGTTATAGTTTAAAAGGCTGTTCAGAGTAAGAACGTTAAAATTAGATTTGTTTGCTGCCGATTCAAATTAGGACTCTTAGTTTATGATGTTGCTTCATTTTCATTGCACTGTTTTTTCGAAATAATTTAGTGAGTAATGTGGAATTTCCGTATGGTAATTACGGTATTTACAGCGAAAAATTCAATTTTACTGTCATATTTAATTTACGAGTTTATAACGATAATTTCAATGTGACATAGTGCCATTTGCCACATACAAAATATATGAACGCCTAGTTGAATATATTTATTAGTTAAATATAAGTATTATATTATGATCAAAAGTTTAAAATGGATATTTCTGGCTCGCTTTTTATACGCTAAAGTATAGGTATATTAATATTATGCATGTATATTATAGTATGAAGGTGGTGGTTGGTAACCTCGTAAGAACGGGGAAGTAATATTCGTGTTTTATAAGGTTAAGTTCATTGCTCCCGCTCCTTCGCTTTTTTTCGTTTTATATAGAACTTGTACGTTTACCAGTTTCTATAACTTGTACTGATCTGTCTTTAATTTTATCAGCAGCCAATTATTTCTACATATTTATGTAGCGACTTTAGAGCAAGAATTAAACGGTTATTTCCGTAAAATTAAACAAAATTGGATAATTTTGACCTTTTAGAATTACAAGTGGTTTACTAAATAATAAATAAATATATATAAAAAAAGACCTAATAAGGTCTTTTTTTATATTCGTACCAATGCAATCTCGACTACTGTCCTTCGTTCAAACTCTAAATATAAATAAACTAAGTAGGTACTTACTTAGTTTAAATTATTTCAAAATAAGTGTGTCTCTATTATTTATCAATAAACTACCTACGATTTAACTATGAAATAATCATCAATGCGTCTTACGTGTAAATGTCGGTAAAAATAAATTTGCTCTACATTTCTTTTAAGGTAAGTACAGTACTTTACAAATATATTATTTTAATGCAAATTAACTTTATAATCAAAAGAAATAAACTAGGTACCTACTAGTAGGAATTTAAAGAAAATTACTTACCTTAAAAAACATTATGCAAACTAATTAGCCAAAAATGAAATACATACACGATTCATTAAAATTTTGATCGTAGCATACTCCATTTTTAGCTAAATTATGGCTTTATATTTGTGGCTGAAGGTCAAAAATATTACGCACCTTTTCTGTCAGCAATGAAAAATAAAGAAAACTATTTTAATAGCAAAAAATAAATAATAATACACAGATGGCATGATAAATCAAGTTTTACCTCACCAATACAATTTATATAGTTTTCTAGTTGTATATTTACTGGTTAAATGCAACTGGTTCTCGCAACTTTCCCTCCCATGTATTGAGTGAGCGAATCGATTGGATCGTGAATAACTGCATCTTGCTTGTACACGCGTGAGACACATCGACTTCTTTTTACGGATTTTAAAACATTTTTTAAAATATAGTTTTCAGTCCATAGCGTATGTCGTATGTATTTATGTATACATGTACATGTATGTAAGCGTATAATCCCAATTTTTTTTATGAGAAAATTATGATACTTATCTAAACATGGGCAAATATAAATATTAATTTAATTATTTATATACATGTATCTTATTAATTATCACAATTTATAATATACAATTATACATATCATAATTCATAAAGTTTATTTTATATCAATATAAGTAGGTACTAAAAGCTTTCAAAGAATATTTTTGAACGATCTTTATAAAACCTGCTAATATGCCATTGACATGCTTAGTGTTGATTTCAAAACCTTACCGGTTTCGTGATCAAAATAAATTTAAATTAATAACCATTGCCATTTGGTATTTTTGCATATTTCGAATAATGTTACAAAAATTTGGAAATGCAACGCTGATTAGCGTTTCTATATACCTAGGTGTAGATACGAGTTCACACTCGTATACGCAGTGGATGGGAATGGCTCGTTACGTCGCCAGTAGCTAGGGTAAACACACGTCCGCTCACGCCCGAGGCTGCTGCGTGACTGTCTCCCCACTACCCGCGAACCCGAGACATCCGGGGATATAGTACCTATACTTTATGGTGGCAGTACACATGGGGCCAACGTGTTGGGCCAACGGGTTGGGCCAACGTGTAGAGAGCTACTTGGCGGTATGTTGGCTTCATTAGTGTAGTTGGCGCCAATATTGGCAGGCCATCCGAATGTTGTCGGTTTTTTGTGCACACTTCAAAGGATCTTGGCGCGCTCCGCAAACAGCGTTCACACGTTGGTGTCTTCTTCAGTTTGTTGTTACTCATCAGCGGAGACAGTATCGTTGCGCGTCAATGAAATTTACGTTTCCATGTTCCGATAGCGATGGCGGCGCCGATGTGGACAAGCAATGAGGTTTTACAATTCGTAGAATTGTATCAACATGAATGAATAATTTGGAATCCACGGCATGAACTACACAAAAATAAAAACCATATGACTCAATCAATTAGATGTTTTATTTTCTATTTATTATATTATTATTCTAGGTAGATGTTTTTCATAACTCACTTTCATACATTTTCGACAAAAAATGAATACTTAAGTGAATACTTATATTTATAAAATGAGTAAAATAGTATGAAACAGTTAAGTACCTACTTGTTCTTAAAAATTAAATAACAATATACAATGAGCATGATTTTGATCAAATTGTGCTTTAGGTACTTATTACCTACATAAATAATATTATCAAATATCACCAATCAATACATCCGTCCGTACTCTTTAAAGTTTCGTTTTATAGTTAAAATTAAATGTAAAATGTACAAATTTTAAACATTTGAAAAAATCTAAACATACATATTTTTTTAATAATGTTTTATTTGTAAAGAAATAAAAAAAGGAAAATAGAGATTGGAAAATGGTATCATCATAGACAGCTGAGTACATTCAATGTTATTGGTGCACATGTACGTAATAATTAAACGCACTGTATAAATAAATTGCCGCGGCTGCAAGAACTTCTACGGACTACGTCCATCTTTGAAGCGCCAATGCAGAATGATCAGTACGCCAATGTGTGAACAGGAATCTTGAATCCTTCATTTTGAACCCAACACGTTGGCCCAACGCCTTGGCCCCATGTGTACTGCCGCTATTACTCAAACACTACACTAGGTATGTAAAGACGCGCGTGTACGTATATCACGTGGAATTTGATTTAATTTAAATAAAATTAAGTAGTAAACCACTTGTACCTAACTACCTAGATATTTTAAACATAACAAAAAATATAGGTAATGCTCATAAGTGTAATAATGTTATGTGTCGTCACCCCTCAACGATTCTAGCGCTTCATATGCGAATTTGATTTCCGCTATTATTCAAGTGTCTAAAACCCACATCAAATGATCAAACCTCTTATTAACATTATGCAATAGCGTATACAATATATAACGAAGAATTTGGTGGCAATGCGGCCGCAGTACAGCTACGACTTACACTTTCACCCGCGGCCATCTTGTCGATGGCCATGCCGTGCGCACACACAGCCCGCGAAGAATTGGCACACGCCTCTACACGCACGTGATCTCCATTATGCTAGGTGATACCAATTGTTTTTGCGTATACATACGAATTAGTGGTGTAAATTAAGAGTACCTACTTACTTACCTATAACGTATCGCTATCCGCTAGATGTAGGTAGTTGCCAGATGGAAATAGGTACTGTAATTATATTCGGACATAGAGTAGGTATTTCATGATTTTTAGCACATGAAGTTAAAATAAAAATAAGTACTTAACTAAAGTAAATCTAAGTGAAATTACCTGTTTTTATAAAAAAAGTAGGTAATTTTTTTTACGTGGGGTAGATCTTTTAAATATATTTGAACAACGAAGAAAAATTGGTTGTAGACACAGAACAGTGTTGTAGAGGTACCAAGTAAATTAAAATTTAGAAAAATGTTGTGTGGTTTTATGAAACCACGGTAAAAGTGAAACTTTTTTCACACTATAGACATTTAACTAAAAATTATCGTATTTGTACGATAATTATCGTACGTATCGTGCGTCACGCGACATGCGCTACACAGACCAAAAAGTTTGAGACGATGTAAGTAATAAAAGTTTCACTTTAATAAAAAAGGTTTAAAGTTGTGTTCGACAGTAATTGCTGTCTGTTAAATTAAGTGTTAAATACTAACATCTACTTACTAATTAACTATTACAAATATAAATATTATAAGGACCAATATAGAAATTGCGTGTAGCATGGGAATAGTGGAATTCTCTTTTTTATGTAAATAAATTCCCGTGATATCCCTCTCTTTCCTTTTTGAGGACAGCAACACATCCTTTTCCCAGTGGACGCTTAAATTCTATAATTTTAAAGATTATTGAAACGAGAAAAAGCCTCATTACGCGATGCTTTTGATATAAATCGGATTTTCCACCCATCGGGTTCTCGAGAACTGCTTGTTAGAAATTAAGCTACCTCCACGCTTTCCTATAAATAGTAAAAACGTACTTCAAGGTATTTTACTTTGATATTTTATTTTATTTTATACATTACTAATTGCCAATTGGCTACCTTCCCGCCCACGGCTTCGCCCGCGTAGTAACAAGAAAAGAAAACCTGCACAGTTCCAGGTCTTCAACTCACACGAAGAGACAGACAGACGGTTACTTATTACATAGTAGGTATTTATTATTATCGAGGTACTTAGGTAACATGTCATTCATAATTTCATAATTATTTAACCAAGCTAGTTTACATTATTTTGTAAAATATATCTAAATTATAATAATACCTACAATCTTAATACAAAATAATACGTAGTTAAAATGTTACTGTACAAATAGTTTTAAATTGTACATATTTATGTCTATTATATTCGTAGAAAGTATAATCTGTTCGTAGAAGATCGATATAAAAACTGATGTACCATGTACATTGTAATTTGTACAGTACCTATACACATAATAAAATAGTGATAGCTTTACGTCGTCCTAAATAAACAAATCGCAAAATGTGTCTATGTCCAAACAATTTTTTATGAGGCCACATCTAGTCTAATTTTACAATGTTTATCAATGATATCTGATAAAGCTTCGTATTTTTTCACAAAATGTGTATAATAGTGTTAGTATTGTTATGTATTATGACTTTTTATTTGAATAGGTATAAATAGTAGAGAATTTTATTAATAACAATTTTTGTTTGTTTCATGTTTCAAATAACTTGAATTAACAAATTTCCTATGTTGATGTCGTTCCTTTTTTTGAGTACCTAAATAAAAGATAGTTTAATTTAATGTGTTGTTTTCTTTCTTATTTAATAAGTTGTAAGCTTTTCATTTCAAAATGAAGATAATGAATAAACATACAGTTTAAAATTTAGTACATTTACTGCCACACTCAGAGACGTTTAATGTTTACATAAGTCGTTCCTTAGTACAGATTTAAAAAAGTTCGCTCTCAGAGACAGTTAACGGTTCATTACCGTCCCTTAATGACAATTAAAGTTAAGTACAGCAAAACCTTTACTTAACTTTTTAATGGTTGATTTTGACATTTGCGTTTGCGGACTTGAGGTTATATTTTTATTTTTAATAGGTACAAAAATCACATTTAGAATTAATTAAAAGTTTTTTCAATATTAAAGATTGGTAAAGATGTCTGATCTCATAGACTTTATTGACTTTGTGGACTATGCCAGAAGGTATAGAGAAGTCGGGCCGAGGCGGTATTTACGAGATAATTCTGATCCCTTCACAAAATACTCTGTTCAGGAATTCCATGCACGATATAGGGTTGGAGTGTAGCCTTGGGGCCGCTATGGAAAAAAGACAGACGAAATTTTGAAATTTTTTTTTAGTCAGTATAACATCTATTTTTTATGGTTTTATCGACAAGAATAGCCTAAAATAAACCCTTTTTATTCTTTGAATTTTTTCTCTAAGGTTGATAGTTTTCGAGATAATCGAGTGCCAGAAAACACTCGCTTGATTATTTCGAAAACTTACCTTAAACCTTAGAGAAAAAACACAAAGAATAAAAAGGGTTTATTTGAGGCTATTCTTGCCAATAAAACCATAAAAAATAGGTATTATATAGACTAAAAAAAAATTTCAAAATTTCGTGTAAGTCCAGATCCCATTGTAAATGAGTATATTATTTAACTTTTACATAGCGCCCCCAAGGGTACACCCTGACCCGATATAGATTCACACCAGATTCTGTAAAAAATGTTATATTGCCTTTGCTGGCACCCGACCGAATTAAACTTAATAGCGCGAAAAACTTCTTGTCGGGTGAAACACAACAACACAATCCAAGCGGCAAGCAAAGTTTTTAAATAAACTTGAAAACATTGACAGTTAGCAATAACTAAGTGATACCAGGAAAAAAAAGGGTCTGGTTGCTTTAAATTATTTTTATGAAACAGATGTTTTGCTTTGTCTTTCACTAAAAACGACCGGTAAAAGAACTTATTTTAATTTATGTCTATACAAATATTATAAAGAGGAAAGGTTTGATTTTTTGTTTGTTTGTTTGTATGAATTGAATAGGCTCCGAAACTACTTGGCAGATTTGAAAAATTCTTTCACCATTCGAAAGCTACATTATCCACGAGTAACATAGGCTAGGTTTTATCCCTGAAATCCCACGGGAACGGGAACTATGCGGGTTTTTCTTTGAAAACCAGTTTGAAAACACTTCCCATGAAACCAGTCCCTCATCAAATAGTTCCTCTGTTATTCCAACCTCCCCAATTACATACGATCAGTTGAAATCCCTACTGGAAACTAACATAAGTGCCGCCCTCACCGAGATAAAAAAAGAGTTTTCGAACACTATTAATGTCTTGCGTGATCAATTGGCTGATTATCAAAACGAGCTGCATACTCACAAGGAGAAAATCCTGGCACTGGAAAACGATAACGCTTCACTGAGGGCTGAACTAAGCACCATACACAATCAACTTTCTTCACGGGACACAACTAGCCTAAGCAATACTGTCGACGCATTACGTTCCGAGTTAAATGATCGCTATCAGCTTGATTTACTCAATGATATAGAAATATCCGGCATTCCCGAAACTTTCAACGAGTCCCTGACACATCTCGTTATCACCACCGCACTAAAACTCGGTATCACAATCGACGATCGTGACATCGTATGTGCATATCGTATTGGAGCTAAACACCGTACTAATGATTCTTCGATTTCTGCGAATGACTTACACCCTGATTCCCGCTCCCCGCGTCCCCGGCTAATCGCTGTAAGACTCACGCGGCGATCGATTAAGAATGATTTTTTAAAGCAGGCTCGTATTAAACGCAACTTAACTACAGCTGATCTTGGCCTACCACCTCACCATCCTAATTCAATTTATATCAATGAGAGATTAACTAAATCTAATCGCCTACTTTTTGGAAAACTTCGTGAAATGTGTAAGGCACAGCATTGGAGATTTGTCTGGACACGGGAGGGCCGTTTATATGCAAGGCAAAGTGAATCAACTAAAATTTGTTTATTTCGTAATGAACATGACATTATCCGTGTATTCAAACTCAAAAGTGTGCAATAAAACGATAAAAACAATAATTAGAGATGTAATGTTGTTTAATGGTCTTGGATTTTGTGTTTTTGTATATCTTATAGTATGTATTTGTTGTAAATTTCAACTTGTTTTTGTACATGATATTACTCTGTTATCCAATTATTCATTCACTATTTTATATTCAATCTCAATACTAAAATATTTACACTTTATGTTTTGGTCAAGCCCTTTATTTTTACTTAATTTTTTTCTTAATTATGTGTCTCATTTATATAACTTTGTGAGCAATTATATTATGAAAACTATCTTTATTCCTCAATCGTTTGTCAAGTTAATATTACTATTTGTCGCTATTCTAACTAAAGTAATGGTAGATAATTGTTATTGCGTTGAGTTAGTGTTCAACTTAGTATTATGGTCATTTCTGGTAGTATATTTTGAATTGATTATTTTGAGCATATATTTTTTACTCCACAACACAGCTGATAGTTCTTCTGGTCCCGCATTGAACAGTACATTCATTAAAATACTTTCTATCATTGCATATAATTTTCTTAGAATTTATAAATCTTATCCTATATTATATTATTATATCTTACACAATCATACAATATCATTTCATTATTTATGTATTCCAACATACCTACCATATGAGATTATATTGTATGCAGTCATTATTTTTAATGTTATACTTAAATCCAGTATTAAATATTTTTACAGAACATATTTAATTGATTTAAATTTTTATTATATTATTATAATGTATATGTCTAGATATCCTTTAAATAATCGCCCCTGGGATACGTATAGTTCTATAATTATATTTTTAAGTATATGTTATTTACCACTGTTATGGCTAAGCGTAAAAGTTTAACCATTGGATTTTTTAATGCGGGCTCACTGGGTACACGACAGGATGAACTCCGTGTTGCATTTGAACGCACTCAACCTGATATCTTTGCGATCAATGAGACCTGGCTTCGGGATGGGCAGGAAGCACATGCTCCTTCATTGCCCGGTTTTAACTTTCGGCACCGACCCCGCCCACCTGAAGTACGCAGTAGAGGTGGAGGTGTGGGATTCTACGTAAAGCGTGGTGTGACGGCGCGAGTTTGTGCCCTTCCTTCCTCTCCTGCATCTGTCGAGCAGATGTGGCTGAGGATGAATATCAACTCTCATCGCTTAATCATCGGCACAGCGTATCGCCCGCCGTGGCTTAATGTCGATGTGTTTTTAGATACTTTAACAGATACTATTTCTGCATTCAGTGGCTATGACTACCTGGTGCTTACCGGTGATTTTAATATAAATCTCCTGAATAAACGTGACTCCAATACTGCCCGCTTAAATGCATTCTTAGAATCTCTGCAATTGGTTAATTATGTCGAAGAGCCTACTCACTTTACTGATCATAGCCAGTCACTCATTGACATTGTATGCACAAATGCTCCAGTCACAAAAATAAAAGTTGAATACATCCCTGACCTTGGTGCTCATGCAATGATAACTACAGAATTTAATATAAAAAAGACCAAGTGTTCCCCCAAACATATAATGTTTAGACCTTTAAAGGATATAGACCTAGATAAATTTAATAAAACGGTTTCTGTCTTACCCTGGAATGATATTGCGGGCTTATCCGATGTTGATCAAATGGTCGATACATTCAATCACCTAATTATAAAACTATTTGACACATTTGCTCCTGTAAAGAAGTCGTTAATAAGAAAAGTATCCTATCCGTGGTTAACGAGTAACGTACGGTACATGATGAAGCTGAGGGATGAGCAACATTATAAGTATCGCAAAACTAACCTGGACGTTCATCTTCGGGAATATAAAGAGTTGAAAGGGCTGGTGAACACTAGCATATTCTTTGAGAAGAAAGCTTTCTTTGACCATAAAATTAACCAGCATCACAACAACACAAAACTTCTTTGGAAAAATCTCAAAAACAATATTATTCCCGACTTTAAACGCACTGGAGAGATTCCGCAACATTTGTGTGATGCTGATGAAATAAATAAACATTTTCTAAACGTTCCCGGTCAGAATAGTGCTGACCCTGCTGACTTAACATACTTTAATGAAAATCGTTTTTGTAACAGTTTTTTTAAATTTGAGCGAGTTAATGAATGCTATGTAGGTAAACTTATCCTGGACATCAAGAGTAATGCAGAGGGAATTGATGGAATAACCAGGGACATGTTTCTTCTAACTCTTCCTTATAGTCTTCCTGCTATTACTGCAATAATTAATAAATCTCTTTCCTCTTCACATTTCCCATCGCAATGGAAGATAGCTCTGGTGCGGCCCATACCAAAAAACAGCAATCCTACTGCTCTGAAAGATCTGAGGCCCATTAGCATCCTTCCTTACCTCTCTAAGATCTTAGAGCGAGTTGTCTATAACCAAGTCACCAAGTACTGTGAATTAAATAATATCCTACCGGAATTTCAGTCAGGATTTAGAAAACTTCGGAGTACTTGCACGGCCTTGATTGATGTTGTGGACAACTTGCTCTCTGCTCGTGACTATGGTCAACCTTCAATTCTAACTTTGCTCGATTTTTCTAGGGCTTTCGACAGTATAAATTTCTCTCTTCTCATTTCTAAGCTAAATTTCTATGGATTCGATTGTATTTCTTCATCTTGGTTCAATAGTTATCTTCAACATCGTTTTCAGAGAGTGGTTCTGCTGAAAAATGACGGAAATAGTGCCCTTTCGTCACTTGTCCCTGTGAGTAGAGGAGTCCCCCAGGGATCCATTCTTGGGCCTCTTTTATTCATCATTTATTCGGCAGATATCACATCTTGTATAAAAAATTGTCAGTATCATCTATACGCTGATGATTTGCAAATTTATATACCTGTGGATAGAGCTCGTATAGGAGAATGTGTCCGTAACATGAACGATGACTTAGAACGCATTTCCGACTGGTCTCGCAAGAACGCACTGGTTCTAAACCCAACCAAGTCCAAATATCTTGTTGTTGGCTCTAAAAAGCAACTCTCCCACTTGGACGAAGAAGATATTAGGATTTGTGTAAACTCCATTCCTATAGAACGGGTTGCTGTTGCTCGAAACTTGGGCATCGATTTCGACAGTCAGTTAAGGTTTGAAGATTATGTTACTAACCTAGTTAGTAGCTGTTTTTATCGACTCAAAGTTCTTTATAATATTCGACCTTTTCTGAGTGTCGATCTACGAATAAGGCTGTGTGAAAGCATTGTGCTTTCCAAATTAAACTACGCTCTTCCCGTTTACGGACCATGCTTAACAGGAAAAGTACAGCGCCTCATTCAGAGGGTCCAGAATTCCTGTGCAAGATTCTGCGTTACCATTCCACCCAGATCACATGTAACTCCATTTCTAAACAGCATTAACTTTTTAAAGATGAAGGGTCGGCAAGAGTTATTACTGGCTTGTCTTTTATTCGATACAATACATACTAAGCAGCCAGGGTATCTCTATACTAAGTTGTCGTGGCGTAAAGATACTTGTAGGGGTGAAATAAGGAGTGGAACTCACGAACTATCCATTCCGCAGCATAAAACCTCAGCCTTTCGTGGGTCATTCAAATATAGCGCGACGAAATGTTGGAATAATATCCCCCCTCCAATAAAAAATCTTAAGTGTAAGTCCAACTTTCGTCGCACTTACAAATCGTTCCTGCTAAAATTCCAACATTAGTAATTTAATATTCTTCGACAATACCTAATACCTATTATACGTATCCTAAATTATATTATATTATATTATTATTACTTATTGCTTGCTTATATCGACTTCATTTCATGATTAACACATAGTTCTACCCATAAACTTGACCAAAAATATTGTCTCCTATATATATGTAACTTATCCTTTATATGTTATATATTTATTGTATATCTATTTATTATTATTTATCTTATTTCATACTCCTTCTATCTTAGAGGCGCAAACTAGCCATGTGGGTATCTGGCAGAATTACCAGCGTTGTGGAGTTTGCCTCTGCAACAATATGCTGAGCCAGGGCCTTTTTGCAGCTACAATGCAAGTTTGATATAATAATATTAATGTCAGTTATAATTCGATTGTTACCATATGTTTTATTTTTGTAATTTTTTTTTTGTATTTTTTGACGGTGTCTTAGATTATCATTGTGTTGTTTGGTTGCAATAAATCTTTTTGTATTGTATATTGTATTGTAAAACGCGGGCGAAGCCGCGGGCGGAAAGCTAGTCATTTATATAGATGCTTTCAATGTGTTTAAATAAAGTTTTTTGCTATTTACTAATAACAGTTTTTCAAGTGTGGCTACACTCACCGTTTATCGATAAGCATTCGATAGAATGATTTGACGTTACTCCGCCCCATAGAGGAAGGATGTATATAACTGCTCCGCCCTATGGATACTTAAAGTTGTCATTAAATAATGAACCCTTAAATTTTGTCTCTGGGATGTAGCGTTACTTAGCAGATTTAATGATAATTAGTTAATTACTCATTAGGACTAATTTAATCAATCTTTCTGAGTGTGGCAGTTAGACAGTAGCGTTTGCTCCAATGACACAAATCTCTATATTTACTTGTAGAATCAATACATATTTGTTATTTAAATCCAACCAAATTGATGTCAGCTAAGTAAAGATGTTTATTTAATTGTGAGAGGACATTGGCTTCTGTATTACAATGCTATTTTAAAGTAAATAACGTATTTCACTCTATTATTTATGTTAAACTATGTAATCATTGTGACTTGTGTTTATACGTGTACGTCAGGCCGCAGGCGTACTAAATATCTGCGTAGATTTTTGGCCATGTTGCCTTTATCGTAGATGGAAGGAAATGGGGGCTTTTATTGTCGAAGCAAACACTTATTTTCGGTCAATGCACGCTAGTTAGTTAGTATGTATATCATAGATGTTATTAAATTTTTAACGTAATTATTATTGATTGTAAAACTTCCTCGGAGAACTTTGATAAGTGGGTAACTTCTGGTCCAAGTATTATTGCTGATTTCTAAATATACCGCGGACTATACTATTAAAAAGATAAAATTAAGATTTTTTTAATGTAACAATGTGCAAGGGAACAGAACCCCCTTATTTGCAAAATATAGCTTGTGAAAAATGCTGAAAATGTTTGATGGAGGAGACAAATCTATTATAGAAATTATAGGGGTTCAAAGTCATCCATTAGGAAATGAGATGGAAGAACGTTTTCATTATGATTAATTACGTGCAAATACCTTTATGATATATGAAGTCATACTATAAACAGTCGTTGATAAGCATTGCTAACATTAATTATTCTGCATTCGGTATTTTGACGAAGTTTATTCACCTATTCACCTTCCACTTTCAGAATATCAAGTATAGTTAAAGGTCATTGTTATACAAAGCAAAGTAATTAAAGGATGTGTGTGCCGTTGACGTTGTTTTTAATTACTGTATTTTTTGCGCTGATAGTAAGTAAACTGTACATTATTTGGATGTTTTTTCTTCAGATAATGTTATTAGACTAAACAATACCGATGTCTATACCTACTGTTTAGTAATGAAAGCGTATTTTCTAGGCAAATACTGCATTGTATTGTAGTATATGAATAAACTGAGTCGCCTCGACTAAAAAGTAAAAATGGATGATTTTCATTCGAGATAATTTTTATAAAATAAACGTATAGTATAGTACTGTATGTATCTAGTTGTCCGTTGATTGAACAATTATTAATTTACATTTATTGAATTATTGTAACTCTGTATCTTAAAGCTTTTGCGTTTCTAAGTGTTACTTATTGCTTTTTTGGAGCAAAAATGTGCGTCTACCAAAGGTTTTTTGATCGAAATTTTGCCGAAGATTTATACTAAGTGGGATCGTGTAAATCAACCATTCAGTTTCAAATGAACTCGCAGAAAAAAACAATAAACAGGAATAGATTTTATCGAAATAATTTTTAATTGCATTTTAATTAAAACGAACTTGACCCAGAAAAGCAAACCCAACTAAACGTATCACATTCCCTTAAAAGTTCACGTTGCCGGTCGGTGTGTACGCTTTACAACTCTACAACAAAGGAGTAGATTTAATTACAAAAACAAATGGGGTCGAGACAGAGCAGCGTTGTATGTTGCAGTATCTTAATGGAATATTTCCCCGTCAAATTCCATTACCTCCACGGCCGCTGTCTAAAAAGCCGTTTAATCAAGTTTCCACGGCGACGGCGGAACAAGCAAAAACGTCTCCGCTACACCGAATTCGATTCGCAGTGCAGCAATACAATGAAGTTACGGTTCGCGCGGCGACGGGGCGCGGGGGCGGGCCGCAGGTCAATGACGTCCCGTCTGGGGCCCTCCGCGCCCCGCGTGAACCAGTTCCCGACCGAGCCGCGTAGCTTACCGCCATCTCCGTCTAGTTATGCACTTACCTGTAACCTAACAACCACCTAATTCCACACTTGTATATTCTAACAGTAACGAAAACGATGAATGTGTCTACGGTCTGCCCAAAGACTCCCACGTATTCTGATATCGCGTTAATTAGAATTCGCATACCGGTTTCGATGATATCGCGAGGAAGGTTGTGGCTCCGTCAAAAACGTTCGGGTGTCGCAACAAACGCTTTCGCAAACCGTTTCGTAACAAAGCCAAAAATAGTCGAAAGTTTTATGTTGTTTGCCGGACTTGGTTTTAATATTTTCACGCTAAATATTTCAAGTGCAAAATCCTGAGAAATAGCATCAACCGGAAAGGATTCTCTATTATTATTAGTTTAAATCTAATATCATTCATTGAATAACGTCCAATAGGACGCAAGGATGCATATAATATGCGGTTGTAAACTAGTCTCCACTAAGCTTATCCAATTTGCATTCCCTTGCAGTTTAACGATTTAGTGATTTCTTATACATATAATATGTATATATTGAACGTGTTCCATTTCATATTAAAAGACCAAAAGAAGAAATTATTAAGAGACCTTTCCCGTATAAAGTAACTTTAAACTTTGTGTGAAAACTTCAACCCTCTGTTAAGCAGGTGTTAACGATAACGATAAACGACCCTTAACCCTTTTTTTTACATATGTATATCAATACTTATACGAACATTTTACCGAATAAATTTATCACAAAATCAGTAATAAGAGTACGAAACGTACAAAAGAATTGTTTTTTACATATTATTTTTTTACACAACATAATAATTATTAACACTGTGTTCATGGTTAAAAAATATAACAATTCAATTTAAAGATAAAGTTAACAATGGTACAATCGAACTGATTCGCGGAGATGAAAGCGAGATGCATGATAATGGCAGCGATACGGATGCGCAGATAATCCACAAAGTTCAAGGTTTGTCCTTCACGACTCAATACGTTACTGACATGTTTACACTCCGTATTACATACATAATAACTAGATGACACAAATAATACATGTTCCAAAGTTTAAGGTCGCCGGATGAAGGTTAAGCATAAAACTTGAGGGTGTATGCCTAAACTGGAAATTTTTTATTCGGATAGGGGTGAGACGTGATATGATCTACCTGGTGTTACTTTGTCCCTGTTTGGGTTCACAGCCTGGTTAAGTCAATTTTCATTTTAACTCAAATAAACATTTAATATCAAATGGTAGTATGTTAATATGGTAATGCTTTCCTTTTTATGAGAACATCAAGATTCATGCAAATTTTATGCAATTTAAATTTTATAGTAGTTAAGGCGTGATTGAGTACCTAACAGACAGACAGTCAGAGTTACTTTCGCATTTATAATATTAGTAAGGATTATCAAAAAAGTATCACAATTCACAAGTTTAAAATAAGTATTCCCCACGTGAAGCTGAAGAAATTTCGAATATTCGATTTTTGCAAGTAAATAGTAAATACATACATATTAAAAATACTTTTTGTTAAAAGTTATTTTCAAGATCATGCAAACTTACAATAATTATAGCCTGCAAAAATTATAATTGAAACCATGCAGGGCGCCAACCGACAGCAAAAACTCACGAAGTCATGGTTACGTAGCGTAAAATTTTATGAACCCGGAAGGAGAGGCTCCGAGCAGCGAGCTCCCTAGCGGACCACAACGGTATCCAATGTATTTCCATTTTCCAACGGTTACATTGTTTAATGAGGATATCGTAGAAAAACTAAAATTATATCAGCTAGCTACTTTATACTATGTTATTACTTTATTACCATACATCGCTTTTATAACCAACTTCATTTTCATAACCTACCAACTATACTGAATTCGTACATAATTATTGCTAACTAGCTTTCCGTTCACGGCTTTACTCGCGTGCCCTTTATCGCGTGATAACCGTTCTCCATATAATTTCCAGACTATGATACACCCCATATAAGTTTTATTTTCGCGACAGAGAATTGCGTATGTTCTAATAAGGTATCGTTATCTATCTATATATTATATAAAACTCAAAGGTGACTGATATAGTGATCTATCAACGCACAGCCCAAACCACTGGACGTATCGGGCTGAAATTTGGCATGCAGGTAGTTGTCATAACGTAGGCGTCCCCTAAGAGAGGATTTCCCGAAATTCTTGCGGGAACGGGGAAAAACGGGGATGCACGTAGGGTCATTGCGCTGGTTTTCGTCCAATTATAGGAGTTGCCAACTTTGTGATACGAAATAAATATTTTGGAGCACCCTTCCTTAAACATATAATTTTTTTTTAAGTCCTTATATAGTCTTCTTTAAGATAATATTAAGGGAAAATAAATCATTTTGATGTATCTTTTTATTTAAATTATTTTCTGCAAAAGTAGGGTAAATGCTAGTTTTCGTCCAAAAAAACTGGTTTTCGTCCTAGTGTAAGCTAGTTTTCGACCACCGTGTAGAAAAAGGAGGGTAGGTCAACTATTAAGTTTAAAATCAATTACAGGTAAATATATACGTTTATTTAATTAACATTACAATTTCTCACTACCCAGGTTTAGTTTTACTTGTGGTTTTACTAATAATAATCAATATAACTAGTCAACACTGAGATCTATGTAGCACTTGGCAGTCCTTATAGGCGTTAGTGATGACTGTATAATCATTCGTAATAAAGAAAGGAATGCGTTCCTTACAATGTAAATGAAACAAGTAATAATTACAGGACTAAGAAATAACATCAAAAAACAGAAATATTCATTCTAACAACAAAAATTTTCATTCTAATACTTTGTTTATCAAATGAAACGTACTATAAACACACAGCCATAATAATAAGTTTTAGCTACAGAATCTTCAGTGTACGCAGCGTCTTTTTTTTCTAGATTTCTTAGACTCCTTCGAGGCCATCTAAAAACAATAAGATCTTTCTGAGGATACGTTGAGTAAGTATAATAAAAAAATACTGCATTGGCAAAACAGACCTAGAATAAAAGATGATACTCAAGTGAATGATAATCAAGAAAAATACAGTGTATTATGTCTGACCTACCCCCATTTATGCTACGAATAATTGACTCTACTTCACATAAGGAGAATGATACATGACTGAATGAATGACAATATTAGGTACCTACAACACTCTGGCCCTCACCAATTATTTATAAGGAAGATACTGAATAGAAAACTTTTCAATACGTAAAAATAGACGAAAAGTAATGCAAAAGAATGGCTATATTTAATTTTTGGATACTCCAATACTCATTCATGGACGAAAACTAAAACATTTAAAGCTAAATTTAGTTTTCGTCCACTTCTTTAAATATTTTTTTATTTTGGCAGCACTGACATAGCAGTGGACGGAAACCAAAAAAACTAAACTAATAGCAATAAAGATCACTTCGGGAGAAACTATTCAGTATTTTAAAGGTCCGATAAAGTAAAATGACCCTAACAAATATTCACGTAGCTGTTTGAGTTTCCGTCCACTTGGACGAAAACCAAATATTTTGAGAATTTGGTAACCTAGTATCCGTCCACTTAATATTTCGAAGAGTATTATAAAAATGTATGATAAACACTTATAATTGCGTTTATTATGCTTATAAATAAACATACGTACCAAAAACATTACGTAAACTAGCTAAAACAGTGATTTACCTTACCATGAACTTTTCTCGCCGGCAAATTTTTCTCTCGCGCGATGACATCTGCAAGGCACGTATGCGAAGCGGCCACATTTACGTTAATTTTTTGAACTCTCTTCTTGTCAAATCAAATTTTAATGTTGATAGTACTGTTGCTTAAACATTATGGACCGTAAAAAGTGCAAACTTGCGCGGGAAGGTAGGTTTGTATTCAAGTTTTACGCACGTGATTGTAGCAGGTCAGTCAAATGGACGAAAACAGAAGCTGGACGGCAAACCAGCGCAATTACCCTATAAAGTCGTGGGCGGAAGCTAGTCGTTAAATAAAAAATAAATCGAAATCCTTTCACAAACTTATTTTCTTAAAGGCAACGAAGTTTAGTAGACAGAATCAATATTTTAAGTTATTTTAATTAATAGTTATCCGGTTCCTCAATATTTGAAATACATGTACATAATTATAACAATTTTAATTATTCATGAATAATTTGATTTTGATTCAGAGCAAGTGATCTTTACTTCTTAACAATACGCGTTAAAATGAGGACTTAATTAATTAGACTTGCTTTCGATTCCTGGTAATTAAAATTATCAGAAGCACGTTTCGAAGGTTATAATTAATACAATAATTTTATTATTCACAATTACTCACAAGGCTATTCTTCTCATTTTTTTTTGTAAGTAACGCATGTTTTTTTAAATCCATGTTTTTTTCCTGTGTAGAGAATATATGACTTGTATTTGTTACCTTTATATATGATTATTATTTGCTGCAGAACATTGTACATTTTGACATGATTTCGCTAAAAGCAAATCAAGACCACGCGCACCAAAGATATGTTAGTGAATAAAGATTTATTCAATTGGAGATTAAATAAACTACATTATAGATCAGTTTTACATACAAGCAAAATAATCCTTGTTTCACGCACTGCCTTATTAATATTGAATTGTGCCCAAGGTGTCTACGCGGATATAATCGACTAGGGTCAACGGTTCTCCTTGGTGGGGTGTTCACCTCCGTCGACCTCGTGCGACACCACACCAATATGAAAATAAAGCTAAGGCTATTGATTCCTGCCACAAACCATGAGTACAGAGTGACATCATTTCCTATTGAGACTTGAGAGTCTTACTCCGTAGTAATTTTATTTCAATAGAGTTGCAACTTCCTTGAGTTATTGCCACTCTGTGGAAGAGCAAGTCTTCTTTTTTTTAATATGAAGTCATTTCGTCGTTATTTTTTTATGTACCTATTATCAAGATTTTATAAGTTAATAATAAATAGGTAACTCTTTTTCCTGCTAGATACTTTTTCAAAATAAAAAAATTCACAATTATTGTAAACATGAATCACGCCTAGCACAATAATAATATTATGTTTTTATAGATAAATGCCGAATAGAAAAAAATTGTTCCATTATAATTTATATGCTTAAGTTTTTGTTCGTCCACGTTGAATGTCAGTAAACCCGCTATAATATATACCTACTAATTAATTCTAACAATGCCAATAAGGAAGTAAGAACGATTTTTACTGAACAAGCGAGCACGAAAATCATCAATAGTTGTGGCCTTGACTTGTGTTAACATTTACCTACTGAAAATTGGTTTGTCATAAGTCATAATAAATGAAGGTATCGAAGGTATACACTTAAGTGGGTTTTAATAGAGTACCAAATATGAAATACTTATTCCAAGTACGATTTGTTTTATGTGGCTAATGATATTATGAAAATGAGAAATTGAACATTTGACTGACATATTTTGGCAGTCGAACATTTATTATCTACAATATGTTTCCCACTTTCCCACCAAAAGTTCCAATGAATTATAGCATAGAAATAGAATAGACCTTGGCGACTAATATAAAGTAATTTTTCTGCGAATGAAAAATGTTTAAGGGAGTTTTATAGGGAATGGAAATTATTTATAAAAAGGCTTCTATGTGATGCTCCGGGAGAGAACGTGGCGTGGGCGGAAAGCAAGTTAAAAACAATTTGATTTTGTGATAGCATTTGCGCGCGCTTTTTAAAGAAGCAATGAAATTAAATTCCCATCTATGAAGAACCTATGCATTATTAGTATTTTATTAAAATCTTAGTAGTAGAGACGGTCGCGGTCGTAATCAGTCGTAATAGTGTAGCTACTCAAATTTTGTTTGAATTTTTTGAAAAAATATGTAATCGTAGATTTTATATATTTATTTGATCATAAAAACGTAATGAGTTATTTATATTTAGATAAATATATACAACTTTGTCCACAAGATTTTCGATAGTGTAATTGCTCATATGACCTTCGCAAATCATGCGCCTGCATTTTCGAGTAAAACAAGTTTTTGCGAGAATTTCGACAAATACGTACCTACCTTGAAGTTGTCAGAACGGAATAAAGGTCACCAAATAAAAATAAAACACAAGTCTAATAGCACTGCGATAGTCGACAGACAATCAATATCGGATTAAATACAGCCGGCAAACGCACGATAAGAATTCGCAATGTACCTAGTACCTACATAATATTATGTAGAAAATTATGCGAGTTGTTTGAAAAAAACATTCAAAAGGGCGTTGAGAGCATTGTCCGATTTTGCAATCACGTCACTTGAGCTCAAGAATTTCACGCTTACATAAACTTCTTTCGTTATTTACTAGATAAGATGTTAAGATGTTAAGAAAAGACGTTGAATGATAACGCTCGCGAGTCGCAGAGACGTGTAATCTGAGACTGACAGGCTAATTGATAAAACGATGCGAAACTAAACGGTAGAGAATATTAAAGAGATATTTGAGTCAATCGAACAAGCTGTGCGCGATGTCGTGCGTCGTGTGCAAGCGCAACCTTGCGGAGCGCGGCGCAGGTCAGATATTTCGAAGGTCGATGACTCGCTTGTAATCGCGCCGAGTTATTATTATTTGTAAGCGCGCCCCTCGCCCCGCGCCCCGCACCCTGTTCTACGAACGAGAATTCGAACCGCTCAGATAGATCGACACGATCTGTTTTTTTTCTGGCAAAGAATACAATGCAGTGTGGGATGCTGTGAATGATTTTATGATGTATAATGACAAAGTATTAATAACATGAATTAATACAAATAATCGTTTATTGGAAATTGTATACTAATTATGTACTAGGTAATTTCAATTGTTTATAATAATTGTTCTGTAATTGCCCAATATTTAATATTGCAACCGCATAAATATAGCACGTCATTACGATAATAATATTGTCTGCGCCCTGCGGATCTCGCTTGCGCAACATGTGTTGCAATGCAGCGACCGCTGACTGTATGTCATCGTGGTGGATTCGAATTCATGTTCGCGTATGAAGTAAATTTAGACAGCAACAACTAACGAGCAGTCTATTTTTGCATATACTATTTTGACGATGTATGTCAGTTAATAGTGCAGTATACCACTAATAAATAAAGCACATAATACCGTTGACATGTGTGATCTGAGGAAGCTGTTAATAATTTCATTGGCAATGTTATTTATAATACTTAACAAACTGCGTGGGATGTACCTGCGCTCCAAAATGTAGTTTGTTATGAAAATTAGTCCCTCTTTATTGTAGACAAAATAAAATTATTCTCAAAACTAAAACATCATGACGGTATTGAAATGAAATATTTTATTTAAGTATGTAAATACATAAGGCAATGCTAAAATACATAATAACCAATATACGTTATGGAAATATTAAGCGATAGATCATAGAATATTAATAGAGACAAAGATCTACTTACTTAAGATACTTGTTGACGATTAAATCTAAAAAAATAACTTTGTTTATATACTTGTCAATAGATACCTATATTGTAAATTGTTCAAGTTCTTTTTTTTGTGTAAATGGCTACAAAATCACTACCTGCACAGTGCACACAGATGGACGGTAATTGTTTTTTTTTTTTTAGGATCTGACATTGACATTCATTTTTTCTGCATTTCCGCCTTGTCTATTAGTCTATGGTTATTGGTTAATATTAATTTATTGGACACAGCTTGTAATTTTTTGTCAAGTTATTTCGTATAATAAACTAATAAGAATTTTACCATTAAACAGACGAAAGTTTGATTTATAATTTATAATATATAACGAAATTCACGTACTATGATATAAGCACGTATCTACTATCTAGTGTAATATTAATTCGAAATATATTATAATTTTATTTCAGTATCTCTCAACGTGTATGAAGTTAAAATAGATAAATTTTATATTTTATATCACACTAACTTTCCGCCTGCGGCTTCGCCCGCGTTTTCAAAGAAAAACCCGCATAGTTCCCGTTCCCGTGGGATTTCCGGGATAAAACCTAGCCTATATTACTCGTGGATAATGTAGCTTTCGAATGGTGAAAGAATTTTTAAAATCGGTCCAGTAGTTTATGAGCCTATTCATTACAATCAAACAAACAAACAAACAAAATATGTTAGCCTATGGTTAACCTACGTGAATCTAGCACATTCCAGCAAATCTTCAATCTGTTGCTTTTTTAACCTTTACTGTTTTTAGATGTGCAATTGCGAGAATAGTCCAAACGTTAGCGCAAAACAAAACAAAATGGAATGAGGTCTATCAAGAAGCGGTTGCCATACCAACCGTTTGTGAGTACAGTGCGTCGTTTGAAAAAAGTGCAAAATTACTGACCCACTGACCCAATTGTTGTGTCCGTGAGTGCGCAAGGTCAGGCCAGTGTCGCTCACTTTGTGTCTTGTGGCCACTTGTCGACACTATAACTTATACTTTTATTTCATTCGTAAAGTTTAAATTGGAGAATACCTGCGCATTTAATTATGAATGGATATCGATTTGCTGGTAAGTTTCAATAATATTATATTTAGCAATGTTTAGTATTACGAGTACAGATAAAATAATAAAATAGTTACCGGTTATATTGGGTTAACCTGAATAAATATAATAAAACATGTAGGTAAATAAATTCGTTATTTTCGCGTTGCCGGGACAGTGGCTCCCAAAGTTGTGCTTAAGAATTCAAAATTAAACAAAAATTTTGTAATGGTGACATAATAAATGTTAAATAATAAACTATAGCTTATTAAACTTTAAAAATAAAAATCACATGAACTGCCTAACTACAAAATAAATGAGAAAATAATATATAAATAGTTCTTAACAATATTTTTATAACTATAATTTATATCTAAACAGAAATTAAATATGTATATGTACGTTCCTAATTCATTACTTTTTAAGTAATAATTATAATATGTAGTTAAGTATACAATATTGCAATGCGATTATGTTCGTGAAGCATTTTTTTATTATAATAATGTACAAGTTACAACATCGTTAATTAGAAATGATGTGATTAATTTTAAAACATTCATCTCATCTAATTAAATCAGAATGAAAAATGTTGAATTTGGTAGTTTATACGTGACCTCGTTGCACAAAACGGGGTAACGGTAGCCTCCGAAGCAGCGCATAACCAACCAAAGACTCTACCAAACTGGACTGCCGCTGGAAAGTAATCGCTTCAAAACGGTCACTTTCTCTAGAACAGGTCTCAGTCTGGGTTCTGACTCCGAACGCGCTGACGGTTTCTTACTCGCAGCTCACGTTTTAATAGAAAAAAATCTTCAATCGGTACGTGCGCGACTGTTACTAGAAAACTTGTTCTGTGAAAAAGTGCGTGTAACCTTGCAGTTTATGGTTTTGCAATTTATTCGAGTTCACGAGAATTTCGTAGATATACGGGTGAGTACTAACGTAACAATTTACCACGTTTCTCTTTTGATAAAATCTTTTCCGAAACAAAATTATAAGTTATACAACTCGCTAATACTATTGCGCAAATTGAATAAATGAGGAGCGCTCAGTGAAAGGTTCACCAGTTTTGCCACGAGTTATGTCGTTATCATTAAAAATAAAGAACTGGTAAGGCGATGACTCGGCGTAGAGCAAAAAACTTGAACAGTCGTGTGCGAGTGGGAAAGATGTAGAGAACCCAACAAGTGCGTTACCCCCACGAAGATTATCTGCGTATTTATTTTTATTTATCTCTATTGTAGCGGTTCGAACGAGTAGTACGATTCGAAAGACATGATGTTTGTAAAGTGTTTGTAAATTATTATTCTATAATGTACATTGTTAACATTTCAAATGAGGTATTGATGCGTGACGTGACTTCTTGTCCTTCACAATGTTCAATGTTCCACAACGATGATACGCAGAGATTTAGTTGTACAAGTACATCATTTTATGTATATAGTTATCATTTAATTATTAACATATTATCATAATGACCTCAACAATGCATAACAATATTAAATGATAAAAAATATTGAGAAATTAAACTTTGAGAATATACCTACGGTGAACATAAAAATTCAACATTTAAAAATATTAATAAAAATAGAATACGTACTTACTACTTATACTATTTTAAATTAATAGTTTCAAAAGTTATTTAAATAACAATTAATTGGTACGTCGGTCGCCAACTTAGATAGGTAGGTATAATGGATTTCTTAACGTCGTTGGAATAGCTTTTTAATTGAGTCGTTTCAAACAAAATTAACTAACTATATTAATACTTACGCGATTCATTGTTATATTTTTGTTATAATCTAAAAAAGATACAAATTTGTGAACACGTCATACTTATCAATAGAAGTAAAGTTATTTATCTACGTTTGTAGCGTTTCCTTCACTTGTTCTACGATAACAATTTATCATTATCAACAGCACGTGTTTTATCTGTATAATTCATGAGATAAAACAAATAAGATTTTGAAACTCAGGATATTCTTTTATTTGCTTAACTTCATGTTTCACCAGAAATACTGTGAGATGTCCTTTACGCTTCAGCGCGTGGCCATGAGAATCGTAAGGTTAGTTGCAATTAGGTATTGTTAGATAGAATTGTTTCTGAAATCGAAAACAAATAAAACATTTAAAACTGTAAGTTAAATGCTTAAGGGCCCTTAGTAGGTGAACACGGCAAAATGGACTGTTTTCTATGAGCTATAACTGAAAATATTGAAGTTTTTTCGCACTGAAATTTCTAATACGTATTACAGAACGTATGTGTGATGGGTTGACTGTTTCCAAAACACGATTGGAAAAATTTTGCTCGATAAAAAAAAATCCTGAAGTTACCTCTAAAATATCATATAAATGCTCATTACAACCGTACTTTACGATAATAATTCGTATAAAATCACAAATACATAGATATTTACCTTCTCGATTTCGTGACTGTTTTAGATTTAGAAAATACTAAATATGTTCATTCACTTTTTGATAAAAATGTGAATGGCGCTTACGATTTTTAGTTTCGAGCACGTTGTTTCCATACTAAACGCGGACCCCCTCACCGCTTACCTCAGGCCCGAATAGCTGAATTTTCGCTGACCGCCTAACCCCCCTTAAGCAGTAAGTTTTTTCAACAGAGACGAGCCTGTAGGCGTTAAATAAATCAGCCTAGATATAAATCGTATATGTGTGCGTGCCAAACCAATAGGTCGACCAACCAGTCGACCAGACGGTCTCCCTCCCTCGATATAATGTCCTCCGTCTGTTCTCCCCTCCCCCGATTTCCCCCATTGCGCCAGGCACTAGGCAGTCAGCGTTTGGTCACCGAGCTGTTAGTACGTGTGCCGCGTTACAATTTGTGTCTACGTTGTAGAATTCATTTGTTTTCTCTCAATAATTTTATTCATAATGTAAGTGTTGAAATCGCAATCGTACTTCTTGTTAAAGAATTTCCGTTTAATGTGGAGAAGTTGTTATTTGAAGTAATAAAAGTAAATATGGCTTTGTCTCGTTACAGGTACTTTGCGATCTGGGTGTGAACCTAGATACTTACGCTGCTGGTGATTCTGTGCAATCATTAATAAACTAAATAGTTTGTTAATTTTGATAAATTCAGTGCAATAAAACAAAACAAGTTGGTTTTCAGTGCATATGACAGGATTGAAGTGATTTTTAAACAAAAGTGAAGTGAAAGACAGACTCACATTTTGTTATGTTTAGTTAATGAAAATAAGTTTTAAGTGTTTATAAGTGGATAATTTTAAATTGGAATGACTTTTGGATTTTAGTACATGGCAATCGTAAGTAATCAATTAAATATATATTCTAAGTTTAAAAAAAAAACAATTGTACGTAACTAAGGTAAGAAGATATACTTTAACGAATAGAAAATAAAAATTATATTTTTTTAATTAATAGGTATCCTTTTTGTCAAAAGTTTGAGAACAGTTGGAAATTCCGCGATTCGCATCTATTTCTATTTAAATACAAATAGTTTAATTGTAACTAATAGATAGTTAGGAAATTCAGTATTAATATAAAACACATAACACGATTTAAATACGCATTTATTTATATTACCTACATAATGAAATTAACTCCACATAGGTAGGTACTTTTCACTCGAAATTATGAAGTGTGTTTCGGTTAAAGTTGAAAATAATTTATTTTTTTCTTCTAAAGATCATAAGTCATAGAGTATCAAGGGTCAACTTTATCTCGGCTAGCACACATGGGATACGGGAATAAAAAACGAGACAAAAACATCAGGTAGAAACGCACCACAAAAACTGTCGCGAAGAAATAATAAATTCTGTTCTATGGGCTCATCTTGCAGGTGCATCGACTTTTCTATGAATCTTCGATGTAAATTTATAGGGGTTTTTAAATTACCTACCAACCTTGGAGCAATTGTAAGCGCAAGCGTAGATATACCTATTCTGTATACCTATTCAGATTCAAAAAAATGCGAAAAACTAGTTTGTTAAAATATAGTAGTAGGTACCTATGTAGTCGTACCTTTTTAAATGTTGCTCAGATATATTTAAAAAGATATTGCAAATATCTGTACACATGTAACTATCGTTAATAATTTCGAGGGGTTGCCTGAAATAAACCTTAGGTACCTACCTATCCACGACTTAATAAATTTTAAACTGTAGAATATATCGAAGACCTGAGCGATGCAATCCTCAGGGTCGGACTTCAGATGAACATGACCAAAACAAAGCTTATGACTAACAGCACCAAAACCACCATCATTGTCGAGGGTGGGTCGGTTGCATAATATGTCAATGAGTATACTTACCTTGGCCAAATAGTTTCTTTTCAAGCAAGGCAGGATCAAGAAGTTGCCAAACGCATTGAAAACGCTTGGAGAAGCTTTTGGTCGATGAAAGAGCTGATGAAAGGAGACTTGCCTCTTTCACCAAAATGAAGGCTCATGGACATGTGCATCTTGCCCATCCTCACCTACGGTGCACAGACTTGGTCATTGACTGATCGCCAAAAGTCCGCACTTGGGGTTTGCCAAAGATCAATGGAGCGCAGCATTTTGGGCGTAAAGCTTTCTGATCGTATACAAAATAGAACGCTGCGCTCAAAAACACAGATTGTCGACGTAGCCCATAAAGCTGCCGAGCTCAAATGGAACTGGGCTGGACATGTTTGCCGAATGTCCGAAGAGTTGTGGGCAAAAATCACCACTATGTGGATCCCCGACAATGGAAAAAGGCTGCGTGGAAGGCCCAAAATCAGATGGCGCGACGAACTGGACTCTCATTGCAAGGAGTGGACAAAAATTGCTCACAATAGGAAAACGTGGATGAAGAGAAGAGAGGCCTTTGCCCAGCAGTGGGACAGCCATGGCTGAATAATAAAAAAAAATAAGAATATAACTACCTACTAGCTATAAATGTAGCTATTTCCACCAATTTAGCTTATAGTTAAATATTATATTAGATATAATAATTTTGGGCCTCAATAGAAGAAAATAGTGGATAAGAAAAAAAGCGAGAAAGCAAAGCAATATCCGCTGCAATATGTAAGTAGTTGAAGACAAGATATCTTCAAGGCATAAAAATATGTATTATAACTAACGATTTATATAACCTCAACATTGATGTCGAGTTAATTATAAAGCATACTGCAGGAATGTGGCACAGCGAAAGTCCCTTGTGTAATGTAACCGGCAACCACGCGAGTACAACTTTTCTATCAATTTAATATGGACAATTATTATACAAGCATCTTTATTATCTCCGTAAACAAGGTTGGACAACTGTGACGCTGCTAATGATAATTATGTATGAGAGCGATCTTAGAAGTTGACTGACGCGTTTCATGACCTCGTGTTCCTGTACAGATTTAGACGCTGACGTTTATTATTATTATTTATTTAATGAATACATATAAACTCGAATGATTTCTGTTATAATATCCTCGTAATATGCACATAAAGTTGCAGTTACGTGTCACCCTCTTATCCGCGATACTACGGCTTCAGATCACGGTGTGAGTTAGGTAGATAATAAATAGCCTAGTATTATCGCACAGTCTCTATTTCTCGTGTCGATGTAAATATTAAAAGTAAATAAGCCAAGTTTGTTACCAACACACGGAAAGCAAGAAGTACTTATTCTTGACTAATAATAAACAGATAACGCTCAATGTCAACGATATCATTGAATAAAATGAGAATTAATTATGATGTGTCAAATAACTTTGCTACTATTGTATCGTAAACGGTATTCTAAGAGGTAGCAACGTTGACAAGTGAGCATTTTAGTATAGTTGGTTCTTTGATATGCTGTTCCTCTTGCTATTTCGGTTACAGTCCGGGCTGTCTGGCTGGCCGCAGTGGTTGCGTTTAATAGTGTGTTAAATAAGTGAAATTCCATCAACATGAGTCCCAGTGAAGGATAAGTAATCACTGTGTTACTTATACTATATATAATATTCATTTTACTATTTACAGTTTAATTTGCAACAATCTACCATATCGCCTCCTTTTCCCAACGAACCTCAAATAGGACGTTAATGTAAACTTGATAAAAACCAAATATCATCAAGAAATTAAAGACTTTTTAACGGATTTTAAACGCGATTTTATTCATTGTATTATTTTCCCAAGTCTTTAATTTCAAAATGTATAATACTCGCGTATAATTAAGCACTAGAAAATACAAATATCATCAAATTCATATTTATACCCAAAAGTGTAATAATTATGAAACCATCTATTAAAAATATTAGTTTACTAATTATTCAATATAAGTATTAAAAAAGGATAATATAATATAAATAATAAAGTTATTTCTTACCTTTTAAGCGGACTCATGTTGATGTAATTTCACTTATTTCGATGACATTTTAGTTATTTTGAAATAAAAATTGCGTATGGCACCTATTTTACAACGAAAAAAACGTCTTGCAATAAAAAAATTATGTCTGATGGATCTATCTAAAGGCAAAAGATTAAAAATTACGCGTTAAAAAATGACTTTAAATTAAGGATATTTTCCTGTGCAGATAAGATGCGCACTAATAAACGCAACCACTGCGGCCAGCCAGACAGCCCGGACTCTAACCGAAATAGCAAGAGAAACAGTATATCAAAAACCCAACTATACTAAAATGACTTTTTTTTTAACGTTGCTAGCTCCCGTACTACGGGTACCTAGTCGTTTAAAAACAGCCAACATTTTATTCTCGAAAACATATTCGCGTTGTTCTTTAAAAACACACTTCTACCCAAACAATACCTAAAGATAAACACAGTAAAAGGTTTTGTTTTATTGTAGATAATAAAATACTTCCAGATTGGGAATCCACTGTATCTCTTCCGCTATAGATATGTTCTTCAAATTACAAATTGGCTCGATTAAATGATCTCATCGCGAACTTGTGGTTGCGAGAGCGCGGTAGATATAGCCCTAAGTGGGTCAAGGCACGCTCGCAAGCCGCGCCAGCGTTTCCTACTTGCTGCTTAGTGTTTTCATTATTAAAAATTGCTAAGTATTATTGAAAACTGCCTTTTAGCACTAACATTTGAGAGGAGTGAATGAGACGCTTAGGTTATTCCGTGGTTATTCCTCACTGTAGCGTTCCAACAATTGTTGTATTTTTAGTTTTTACGATGATCATTTTAGTTTCTTATTTTTAGTTAGAAATGCTAGAAATAAAATAGCTACATATAAAATGCAAATATGATACTAATCTGTGTTATTTTGAATATTGTACACTTAAAATTTAAAGACGATTAAATATACCTAATTATACAGTGGGTACTTACGTTTCTGGACTAACAGGTTAATAGCATAGTAATTATTATTGTTAACGGAAATTAACTCCTCAGGTTTATGAGTTTCTAAATAAGTTTGGAATTTGCGAAAATCATAACATGCAATAATCGTACCGTTAACTGACTGCTGTCGACTCGCTCCGCAGCCACAAGCACCTATAAATTGAAAACAAGGAAGACGCTCGTTATTTAGTTAAGAGGCAAACGTCGAATTATCTGACGAGATCCGAAACATTACGTCGATGAAAAAACATTTCTAAACGTAATCCAAACAACACGTGTAAATGTAACAAAACATCAAAACTTTTAACAAATTTAACCCAAAATAAACATATAATTATCAAACAATTCGCGATATGTGCCAATGACCACTATTGAAGGCATTGATTATAAACTAGAACAATTTCTTATTGGTCTTACGATAGGTAGTCATTATCTTTATTATTGGGGTCAAGGATTGAAAGCATACATAATCAGCAGAGTAGTAGAGTAGTCAAGCACATATTGCGTTTTATATTTTCTTTTTTATGACCTGTTTCAAATTCTGGCAATCGATTTTTAGGCAGTCATACCATACCAAGTGGCCTAAGCAATGATATTGATGGCAACATTCAAGAAGTGCTTCTGAGCTAGCGCGCACGAGCAACTTTGTCTCCGCAATTATTTTGTCTCTCCCAATCAATTGTATGGGGAGTTGCGTCGCTACGTGTGCGCACTTTCATACTAGTCCATGGGTGGGAGAGACAAAATAGTTGCGGAGACAAAGTTGCTCGTGCGCGCTGGCTCTTAAGAATATAAAATCAATAATAATAGTCACGTGCAAGAAATTTGCAATAAATTTCCCGTAAAATTCAAACATGTATATTTAAGAATCTAGATACTCGAGAAATTAACGAACTTACGAACCCATAACAATAATCCGAGTCGGAACACAGAATTTTACTCCGAGTTAGACATTTAGAAACAATGTAAACAAACAAACGAAATACTTAGATAAGAGCAGTTTGCACTAGTTAATATGCACCGACCTACTTAGATACCGGCTATCACCCGTTAGATATCCCCACCGCTTTCTCTAACCGTCTAAATTCACTTATCTTTATTATTACTCGTGATTTATGAAGCACATTGAACTATTTTACAGTGATAGCATTATTGTCAATTACTGAGACGCGGATGTTTATCTTCATTAAAAGAATACATACGTATATACATCATACACATCATAATATGAAGCTTAAAATCCAATGTAAATAGTAATTTTTATCCATTAAAAAAATAGATTGTTCCTAAATAAAATAAATACGAGCACATATACAGGAATTTATCTAAAGAAGAGTTGTGTGTAGCCTTGAAAAAGCTACATTAAATATTTTTAAATGTATAATTTACAAAACAAGCACCATTATCAGCTCCGATAAGTTAACCCTTTGTTACACAATCATGAGTCTAATACGATGATTATTCGTTATCGCAATTGCTATGCGGAAATCATAATGCTTAACGATCTTGGTATTAAATAACCCGGTTAATTTTATTGGAACTACGTCAGAGACGTCAAGAGGACGTCCTCTTTACAAGTCCACCGTAAATGTGAAAGGAATTTCCGAATTACATATAAAAAGCTATTTTTGGCGTACCTTTGATAATTTTTTTCCTCAATAGGTTTTACGTTTTACTTCCATAAAACTACTTCCGATAGAAACGGTAAATTAAAAATATAAGTAATTTCCTAATAATGTTACCTAATAATTTCAAAGTTAGTCATAAACAATTCAAAATTTTCAAAATGCATGTCTATACTTCTAACTCGATAGATAACCTATTAGACATGAAATCTCTTAAAAAATCCCATAAAGACCTCTGTATAAAATTCCAGTCTAAACAGTTGCTCGAAAAATGACTAATCCTAAAAATAAAATAACCTAACAGTCGATGTTGCGTCAAATATTTTCCTCGACTGCTCTTATGGCGTTTTCTCAATAAATCGGTTCTTTTCTCACAAATAGCGACGCATAGCCGAACAATGATGCATCAGCGTGACCTACAATGTAAGTGTCACGTGTACAATCATCGGCTATAACATTGACTTTCACATTTGCAACGTGATGTAACCGCCTGCGATTAGGTAAATGCTGCTGGCCGCTTTCACCTCACTTTCACCGCCACTTCCGCAAAGTCCTATCCATCGAAACTAATTTGCACAAATCGTTTCGTGCCAGCTATTTCCAATGTTTTATAAGTTTACGTTTCGATATTTATTAAGATTAATGAAATATTTTTGTGGTTATGGAAACGGAGGAAAATTACGTGAATTATCGGTCTACTCAAAGATTTCAAAGAAACAGTTACATATTTAAGAAGTTTGAAACACGTACATAGGTATTTAAGGTTTAAAGACATTTATTCTCATTGACATGAAGTATATTTCCAAAAGGATTTTCCTTGGCATTTACAGAAACAAAGCAAGAACTATTACCACGTACTACATGATAATAAATGTTGGTTTATTTAAAAGAAAAAAGTACATATACTTACGAATAAAATAAATATGCAACTTAACTGTTTCTGTTGCTAATTCTTACACATGTAAGATCGAAACACAAATAAACATGATTTTTTTATATTATATGATGAAATTCTGTGACTCAGTGTATTACTGGAAAAAATTGATAAAAAAAATAATACAAATATGTATTTAGATATTCACAAAAACACTGTGACGTAATTTATTTCATAGAATTAAACACTTCTATTTTCGAGTAATACTTATTCAATCCTGAAAGTACGAGTATGATATTTATGTACCTATTTGGTGCACAAAAATATGTTTTTTAATTAATTGTTGGGAACAACTTGTTTTAAAAAATAAAGTATTATAAATTCTAGTATATTTTTATTTATTACAATAATCTGTAATACTTGTTTATATTCGTGTTATTTCTCTCATCTTGTTATAAGAATTAAATTCAGACAAATGCAAAACAATGCTAATATTTCTAGGGAATTTTCTTAGCCTTTCAACAATATTATGTGCATACAAATTGTATTTTGCTCCTCGTGCACGGTGCGGTACTTTGACATTGACCCATTGACCCACTAACAAGTTTTGTTTCATTTACACAGCTCCGATCTCTATCTTATTGACTGACACTAATGATTTGTTATCCCTATCGATTAACGTAATTAGTCGTTAATTAGTTAATAGGTATTTAACTAAAGAATAATCGACCTTTACTCACGTGAATCTATTCCCGATATAAACACAATAGTAGTCACTGAAACCGCTTCAGTTTTTATTCGATATTCGTCGATCTTTGCAAGCATGAACAATGCAATAATTTCGTTTTAGGCTCCGACTTCTGATGTAACTTACAAACCGGTTTGGCATTTGAAAATTATTCTCTTGTAACCAGCTATTGACCTAGTAGCCTACAAACTGGAAGGAAAACGACTCTGTTGCGTGTCACAATCAACTCACGATAGCTTGCTCATTTGCGGCTCGTTGAGATGGTGTTCGGCTCACGGTTATGGAAAAGAGGAAGTTTCACTCAGGAAACGATTGGCTGATTTGAAAGAAAGAAAGAAGAAAGATAATTACTTACTATATATTACTTACTTAAATACTTACGGTGGCCTGGAAGAGATCGCTATCTAGCGATAAGGCCACCGTTTGTACACATTATTTTAATCTTATCTGTACTTTATGTGTCTCTATTTCTTTTGTGTGTGCAATAAATAATTAAATAAATAAATAAATAAATAATAAATAATTATTATTATTGATAATTTAATAAGTTAAAGTCATAAATTTGATAAGGACGACAACGCAAAGTAAACAACATCAGAATTCTCGTATAGAACGTTGGAGACATTCCAAATGAGCGCGGCTTGTTACAGTTCCTAAAATAGGGTCATTGCGCCTGTTCGCGTCCACCTGCCTATTCGCGTCCATTTTGCGGATATCTTTTAGAAAATTCACGAAAATAAGTATACTTTATGTAAAATTGTAATAAGAAAAATTTCCGATAATACCTCAATGTATAAGAGACATGCACACATATTCAAAATATGCCTGCGCACCGCCTATCCTATTTAAAAAAAATATTTAATTTTGGCTATTAAACGAGAGAGCTAAAACGCGCGGGATTTTGAGAAAAAAATAGTGCGCAGGGTCGCGTTTGACGGTAAGTATCTTATTGTTAAATGTAAATTTTTGAATATGTAACTGTTTCTTTGCTTTGCTAACAAAACATGGAATAGTATGGATTATAAATAAGCTTATTTCTTTTACAATTAATAGCTAAAATAAGGTGGACGCGAATTACTACACCGAATTTGTACAACTTCCATTTTGCGTCCACGGTGGGCGCAAACTATACCTGTAGTGCATAACAATAGAACATATTGCGTCCACATTGTTTTTCATTACGTAGCAATGAATTGTTTGTTAAAATATGTAATTTAAAATATATTGTAAATTTTTGACTAAGACCACAAGTTGATAATTTAAATTTTCATTCAAATTAGCAAATTTTTATGCTATTTTTTCATTTTAAAATGGGTATTCTAAGAATGAGACTAGTATTTTTGAGAATGAGAGTCTGTGGTTAAGAAAATAATATACAAAAGAGAAATTTAATTCTTTAGAAACTAAAAAATAGGGTAGGTAGGTAATCTTAATAGAACTGATTATTATTTATTTACATAACGTAACTTTGTTTTTTGTTAATTTTTGGTTCTAATAATGATGAGAAGATAAATATAATTAAGTTTTTCCAGTTTCCTTACACAGTGAATTATATTAATAATAATGTTGATTTTAGGGTTCCGAAGTTCCGAACCTAGAAAGGAAAAACCGGAATCCTTGTAGGATCACTTTGATATCCGTCCGTCTGTATGTCCGTCTGCCGGTCTGTCTTTCTGTCAAGACCCTTTTTCTCAGTAACGCGTAGAGGTATAAAGCTGAAATTTATTTTGAATACTCAAGTCTACGGTCCCTTGAAGCAGTGAAAAAATCAAACTTATAAGCCAAAGCAATCAAAAGATACAGCCGTTTATGCTGCCAATTTTCGCAAATTTCGACATTCGCAAGGGAATCAAAACCTACAGGGTACTTTACGTGAACACAGACACTTGAAGTTTGGTGCGAAGCAACGTCTTATAGCACAAATAAGGGAAACATTGAAAAAATAATCATTTACAGTTAAAACATATAAAAAAAGACAGGTTAATACGGAACCCTCGGTATGCGAGTCCCACTCGCATTTGGCCGGTTTTTATTAAATAACTGTATTCGTAAATAAATAATTTATTAAAATCTAATTTTTATTTGCATTTATCTGATAAAATATCACCCAATACATTCTTAATTCCTTTTCTAAGCTGGTGGACGCGAACTGGTCCACGGGTGGACGCAAAAAGGCATTTTTGGACGCGAACTGGGTAAAACGCCAAATTCTGCTATTTGTCTAGATAAATAAAAACCACATGATATTTCCAACACAATTGAAAGTAAATCTTAAAATAGACTATGTAATGAACACGTTACATAAATTTTGCGTTAAAATTTGTTCTGGAACATTTTTATTTTCTCCTTCAGACTTTCCAACTGCACTAAGTGGACGCGAACTGGCGCAATTACCCTAGATTCTTCAGGTATTTTATCACGACCTATTTACATTCAGACAGATCGATTTTGTATGATCTGGCTTTAAGATAAGCAATAGTTATTCATCGAAT
Source organism: Colias croceus (assembly GCF_905220415.1). Taxonomy (NCBI): domain Eukaryota; kingdom Metazoa; phylum Arthropoda; class Insecta; order Lepidoptera; family Pieridae; genus Colias; species Colias croceus. The sequence goes on along the minus strand of NC_059543.1, from coordinate 3,582,283 downwards.
GCTTTTCCTAAATAAATGTGTAAAAATGAGAATGTTATATCATATTACAAAGGCCGATGCCACCACAATAGCTTATTAATGTTAATCTGAATTTAAATGTCAAATACATGCGGCGAATACAGGAAGTGTTAGTTACTATGCAAGTCTTCCATCCTCAATAAACAATGCGGATCTAATAATAGAGGGCGTTAGAGCGCTCAATCGAAAAATAGAACGCGAATGTAGGGCACAGGCGCGCCTGCGCATCTCGCCGCGGATCCGAGAAATCTGACTCGAAATCATCGTTAATTTAAAAACACCAGCTGTTTTTATTGTCAAATGTAAGTGCTACTAAAATTAAACCGATAAATTCCATCCGAAATGATTTTTTATTTACTTCGCTGTATGTTTTAGGAGGTTTGATAAAAATGCCGTTCAAATAATATCGCGACATAAGGTCACCTTGTATTTTTATATTGTGACATTTTTTTTCAATAATTCTTTATAGATATCGATATCTAATTGTAGGTATGTATTGCGTTATAATATTTTGCACGTTAAATATTATAATCTTCTCGTTAGAGACACGCAAGGTTACTTTACGGAAAGTCTGCTTCGGATAGTAAAATTGTGTGACCTTGCCTTGAAAATTCCTTCCGCGACGTTGCATTTGTTTTATAGCAGCTTTGTTAGCGTTCTCTTTACATTTTCATCATCCATCTATTTTGTAAACGTTGTGGATATAAAATAATAATTATAAGTTCTATGATTGAGTATAGACACAGAACTATATCGAGAGTATAGATGAGAGTTATAAAAACATCCGACGCGTGGAATGTAAATATTTATTTTTTTGCTGTGTTAGTCTTCGTAAACAAACGGAATAATTAATCGTCTAACCACTTAAGTATATATTTACTAATTTGTGGTACCACTTCCTTTAGCTAAAGCTTAAGTTATTTTTCTAAAATATTATATTCACTGAAATTTCTTATGAAAAGACCTTCAAAGGATTTTATGAGGATAACTTCTTTAAAGATGCAATTTGTTTAATGGCTTTAATTAGCAGCAATTGTATGTTAATCAATAGTAATTTCAATATAATACATTAATGTAAACATTAAGAATACGATTTAAAGTTATTTAACTTATAAGATAATACGATCTGTTAGAATACCTAAATGCTTTGAGATACAATGTGTGCTATTTGAGAGCTAAATCTAATCTAATATTATTTAATATAAAGGCGAAAGTTTGTAAGGATGTATGGATGTATGGATGTTTGGATGTATGGATGTATGGATGTTTGTTACTCTTTCACGTAAAAACTACTGAACCGATTACAATGAAATTTAGCACACATATAGAGGGTAACTCGGATTAACACATAGGATAGTTATTATCCCGGAAATCCCACGGGAACGGGAACTATGCGGGTTTTCCTTTTCAAACGCGGGCGAAGCCGCGGGCGGAAATCTAGTGCTATATAATTTTATGTTTATATTATTACTTATACAACAAAAATAGATCATTTATTGTGTACACGTGCATGTCTAGTAATACTTGCATAATATAACGTTTAGCTGCTAAATGAATGCTGCTAAGAATGAAGAAACTCACGCTAATTTAACGACAATAAAAATTCATTAAGTGTTCGTTACTTGGAAAAACTTATAATATATTTATAAATAAATAGGTAAATAATAAATATATTTCACGGAAGTATTTCAACTTTTCAATGTTTTTATTAATTCCCCTTTTGCGAGACTCATCTATAGGATATTATAAAGAGGAAAGGTTTGTACAGGTCGCGTAAAGTAAAAAGAACGCTGCGCATTGGCGATTTATCGCTCTATTTGGTGTTATGAGGTGGTATAAGAATAACAAATAGGTAGTTCCGAAGCCAAGATTCGCGAGCCTAGTTTAAAAATAAAATAATCGGCACATAGCTTACGTGCAAAACTCGATCCATGCGCAAACACACCCCATCACTTTCATCCAGCGTTCTTTTTACGTGACGCGTACTGTATGTACTATGTATGTATGTATGGTTTTCACGCATAAACTACTGGACCGATTTTAATGAAATTTGGCACAGACAATCTTTAGACCCTGAGAAAGAATATAGAATAACTTTTATTGCGAAATATGTACCATATGTACCATGGGCGGACCGCTAGTTAAGGATATATTTATATCTCATTCCGACAGGGAAAAATGTTCGTAAATTAGTCATTGTTTACATGATTATTGCAATAAGAAACAGTTTTCCTTATTTGTCTATCAATTCAATTAAATGGCACCCCGTACCCAAAATTACTTATTTGATGCTGTAGCAAGGGCGACGAGAGGATACAATTTTCGTTCCCCTACACTCTCCCTATAGAATGCGCCAATGTATGCGTAGAAGGCAGTTATTGCTATCTACTATAGTTACGTATTGGAGGGTGTCAAAATAAATGGACTTTGAAATTACGTGTTCAAACACTGAAAGGGATGTCTTGTTATTTGATGATTTTATAATATGTTAATTATCAACAATTTGGAGGCTGATATGATTAAATCTAACAAATTATAGTGTAGAGTGTAGACTGTAGAGGATTGGAAAATGTGTAGTTAGTTTTCTTTACGACCTGTAAAATAAGGAGGGAAATAAATGTAAATTTTGAAAACAAGAATTGAAAGGTTAATTTTTTTATTGCAGTGAGGCCCTTAAATGAAAATGCGTACATATTGTAATTATGTACCTACATAGTTCCATTATAGGCGACGATTTCTGAGGGCTTAGGAGGTTATTAATAGGGTCACAAACTCGCGAACTTTTCATCTTTAACTGTATGTTCTTGCTACATATCGATTTACAGAAAAAACGTCCATTAGTCCTTCTGATAGTAGGTAAAGCACAGCTTTGTATTGTGTGTAAAGACTTATATTGATGTGTTGGTGGAACAATGTTAATGATTACATAATAATGCTAAGTTATGCGTCATCGGGTTTTCAGAAAGGTGAATAACTTATAAATTGTGGAGTTTTTCACATAAGTTCAAAACAATACCGACGCGACGTCCGCGTCGTTTCCTCGTAATTTTTACTAAAACGAGATCAAATAGGTACCTACTTCAGTCATCTTACATGCGTGCGCATCAATCGAATATTACTTAAAAAAATGTTGAATGAAAATACCTATCTGGGAGAAATAAAAAAAAAATTGTATATTGGTGACATTATTGACATTCACCATCTGCATCGTGGGAAGTTTAATTTCACCATTTATTTGCCACTTTATTTTATTAATGAGCTGATATTATGATAACATCATACCTATATTAAATTACATATTTCGTCATCTTTATTTCTTTTTTAGAATACATAGTTTAATTTAAATTCTCTTTTATGGGACGAATAAAATAGTTCATTCACTCTTTTAGGCAAAGAAATCGTTATATTTTTGTAATAATTTTAATGACGATACCTAAGGACGATACATAGATTTTACAAATGTAAATAGATGATTTCCAGTGATATTTACTACTGGTTCGCACAGTTTTTAGCTAAGACAAAAAGTACCTATACGAAGTTTCGTTTCACCTTGTTTCGCGCGCTTTAGGGGCATTGACCCGACACAGCTGTGCCGCGTCATGTACGTAAATAGTGTTACCCACACACAAATATTGTTTTATCGATCAAAAAGATACAACACTTTATCTTAATGAATTATTCACATCCTTCACAGAAGTAAAGGATTAAATTCGTGATTAGATACTAGAAGGTGTGCCATTATAACTGAATTGACGAGTAGGACAATGATTTCAATTTCCGAGTAAATGAATCATAATATTATAATATAATTTTAATAATTAATTGTATTAAAATTAGATTGTTTTCTTCTCATCTAATCTTAAGCCTTAAGTAATAAATTTTATCAGTGACAAGATATACGATACCTATCACAAATTGGGTTGTAAATTTTAAAAACAAAACAAATTTTGCGTTTCTTTCGAACATTCATACCTATTAGGTATATAAATCGACACGAATCATTCAAACATGTACATTTTGTTAATTTTGCGAGCTTGACACCGAGACAGCCGACAGGCCACCAAGATAGCAAAACTAGCTTATTTAAATCTATCGTGTGATTTTTATTCAAGTAGTTGTGTAATATATTTAATCCTGTTTACAGAATAGCTATTGTAATATTTTGTATTCAACAAAGGCACTTTACAAGTCAATTCACATGATATACTGAACTGTATAGTTATGTATTTATCGATGAATGTACTATGTGGGTCAATGTTCAATGGAATTTATGAGAAGTTTGAATATTTATTCATATACAGGCGTCAGGCTTATCAATTATCAACTTTGAATGCGGATTATTGTATAATAATGACTAAGTTAATAATCTGCTATCACTAATGTAATATGTACACATACAATATAACTTTTATCATGCCAACTAAGCTGAATTTTAGAAAGAGACAAACCACAATTATTCGTTATTATAATTTCTTTCTTTTGCAACTTTATAGCATTTTCCATAATTTGGACTTATTTGACATTGACAAATAATAATAACCACACTATAATAAATGCGGGTACTAAATTGAGAAAGACATGCCATTAAAGAAATAATTTAATTCTTCCAGGTGGCGTTGACCCAGTAAACAGAGAAATGAACGAACTCGGGTGCTTCCTTTCTCACCAAGCAGGGTAGCCGTCGTAAAGGTAATATTTATTTTGACTTTATATCCTCACGAATAATTTTATTTTCTACTTTGAAATTGTAACGGTGCATTTATATCAAACAAACATAGAGCTAGGCAATAGCATTTCTCGTGAATTCGTGATCTTTTAGTGTAAACGAATACTCGTATTCTGTGTTGTTCAATACATTGCACAGAATTTTTTCATTCGCACTGAGAACAACGGAAAAATGCTCTACGCCTGTTTACACTAAACGAATTTGACATAGTGGGGTCAGTCATTCTAATAAGCATTCGCTCGTATGTACAAATAAGAAGTTATTGTGATACTGATCCAATTGATAGGATACAAGATAATATAGGTAACTTATACATGGATCGGATTGAGTCTTGGCTATTTTTAGGGTTCCGTAGCCAAAATGGCAAAAACGGAACCCTTATAGTTTCGTCATGTCCGTCTGTCCGTCTGTCCGTCTGTCCGTCTGTCACAGCCGATTTACTCGGAAACTATAAGTACTACAGTGATGAAATTTGATGGGAATATGTGTTGTATGAACCGCTACAAAAATATGACACTAAATAGTAAAAAAAAGAATTGGGGGTGGGGCCCCCCATACATGTAACTGAGGGATGAAATTTTTTTTTTCGATGTACATACCCGTGTGGGGTATCAATGGAAAGGTCTTTTAAAATGATATAAAGTTTTCTAAAAAACATTTTTCTTAAAGTGAACGGTTTTTGAGATATCAGCTCTCAAAGTCGTAAAAAGTATGTCCCCCCCCCCTCTATTTTTATAACTACGGGGTATAAAATTCTAAAAAAAAATAGAGGTGATGCATGCTAATTAACTCTTTCAACGATTTTTGGTTTGATCAAAGTATCTCTTATAGTTTTTGAGATAGGTTGATTTAACTGTAATTTATTATATTTGCTGCTACGGAACCCTTTGTGCGCGAGCCCGACTCGCACTTGGCCGGTTTTTATCTTTATCATCGAATGCGTAGACGTTGGCAACAGTTTCCGGTATCACGAAGAACTCGACTAGTAAGAATTGGAATTCTTTTAAAACTAGGTCAGATAAGCTGCAGGTTGTTAGATTATATCACTGCTTTCATAAACAAGACGGCAATTCCCCACTGAGATTAAAAAATTCGTATAATATTAATAAAGAAGCTAATTGAGTGAAATGTAAGTGATTGATTTGATTTTTTTAAGGATGTTTTGTAAGGTTTTGTAATATATTCCTTGAAAAGTAACGTAGGTACGTCACATGTCAATGTGAGTAAACAATATATTATATTTCATAAATAAATATTTAATGGATGGTAATACAATACAGCAAGACTAAATAATACGATTCTATTTCTATATATCGACTTATTTACTCGTCTAGTTGCAATATTCAAACTTGGAAACTATCAAAATTCAAAATAATGAGCATTTTTAGGGTTCCGTAGCCAAAATGGCAAAAACGGAACCCTTATAGTTTCGTCATGTCCGTCTGTCCGTCTGTCCGTCTGTCCGTCTGTCACAGCCGATTTACTCGGAAACTATAAGTACTACAGTGATGAAATTTGATGGGAATATGTGTTGTATGAACCGCTACAAAAATATGACACTAAATAGTAAAAAAAAGAATTGGGGGTGGGGCCCCCCATACATGTAACTGAGGGATGAAATTTTTTTTTTCGATGTACATACCCGTGTGGGGTATCAATGGAAAGGTCTTTTAAAATGATATAAAGTTTTCTAAAAAACATTTTTCTTAAAGTGAACGGTTTTTGAGATATCAGCTCTCAAAGTCGTAAAAAGTATGTCCCCCCCCCTCTATTTTTATAACTACGGGGTATAAAATTCTAAAAAAAATAGAGGTGATGCATGCTAATTAACTCTTTCAACGATTTTTGGTTTGATCAAAGTATCTCTTATAGTTTTTGAGATAGGTTGATTTAACTGTAATTTATTATATTTGCTGCTACGGAACCCTTTGTGCGCGAGCCCGACTCGCACTTGGCCGGTTTTTTTTTTATTATAGTCTATTCAGAAAATGTTTTCACATGTGAAATTCTATATAGAACATTTACGTATACGAAATATCTTCGAAATATATAAACAATCTAATTAAGTACGTAAACACAGGCACAGAGAACTTCACAGGCGGGCTGAAGTTGACATTACTGTCATCTCGCTCAATGCTCATTATGGTAGTTCTTATTTCCGTGGGATAGTGAATATTTAACATTGTACGCATCGACTCATGCCTCACTTCAGCCCGGCCAAAAAGCTTGGAGAGTATAGAACTGTAGAATGAATACGATTAACCGTTTTGAATCCGTCGTCACGTGGTCGTCACCTTGGTCGTCACCACGGTTAATTTACCATACTTCGACGTGATCTTTCAATATAAATGTCAAGTTCAGTTTTTTTAGTTTGGATTAAAATATTTGTATCAAATATGACAAGTAAAATGTGTTTCATTACTAGGTATCTACTGTACAATACTGCAATATGTACATATTACATATTGATTTACTTTAACTTGTAGAAAATAAGTGCAAATGCACACTTTATAAGAGTATCCATTTGATTAAAGCATTCATCAGAGCTAATAATGAAAATGGATTGAATAAGTTATAAGTTTTATAAGATAAGCTTTCTCGATAATATCTTTTGATACTACGATTACGAAACTCGGTGCTGAACATGAAAAAAAAAAATATTTATCACAAGTAAAAAGTTTTCACGCGAAAATATTTATAAGTGGGTGTGCGTATTGTGCGTGAGGTTGCCGTTGTCGGTGGCGGGCGGCGAACCGAGGGCGAAGAACGCTCAAGGGCAGCCGACGGGTAACGACCCCATCGCTCACTCAACTATATTATATTTGACTAATATGCACTTGACTAAGTGTTACGAAAACTTTTCGACGAAACGGAATAAATGTGCTTGTAAAATTTCAATATTTAATTAATGTTAGGTAGTCTTCTCGAATAAACGAGCACTCTATGCTAAAAATAGTTAATCAATTAATACCTTATTATATTTTATTATAATATGTATAACGCAAATATACTTACTAATTGAAAAATAATCCTTTTCAGGTTTCCAGCAGAAACGGAAATCGTAGCATGGATGTTTCTTTCAACAATGTTCTGGAAGGGACGCGCCAGTATTTTATGGGAGTGCCAAAAGCACAAGAAGGTTCAGGACAATCCATGTGGCCATCGGGAACTCCGCCAGAAGAAGGCACTCCAGCAATGTCAGGGGCACCAGCACCGTCATCGCGCCCACCGTCCGCTGCTGCGGCACCACCATCTACGCCGACACCAACACCAGTTGTAGTTCCTCCACGCCCACCTTCGGAACCAATAGAACCCGAACCACATATAATACATAAGGCTACTGTGATGCGAGAAGCTGCAGAAAAACGACGTGAACAGCCAGAGCCCGAAGATGAAGAAGAACCAGTTGGCGCTATTTCACCACCTTCTCATATTATACGCAAACCGACAGCACATACATTACCGTCGCCAGCTCCAGCACCTGCGGCACCCTGTCCTTCGCCAGCAAGGCCACCTTCGACAGCTCCGTTGCAACCACCTCAGGCACCGGAACCCATAGAAACTCAACAATATCGAGCTCCGGTACATCGAGGTCAAACTCCGACAATAAGACCTATCGAAGATTTTGTGTCCGGTCGCCCACCTGATCCATATCCTGCCAGTAGATCAGCAGATCCATATCCTCGCTATCAATATGAAACCTCTATAGCAGACAGTAGTAGGAACTCTCACGGACCTATAGTTGCATCCCCACAACCATCAACAATTTTACGTCAAAGCCCTCAAACTTATGCACGTATGTCCAGTACAATGACACAGCATACTATTCAACGTTTAAATGACACTAGTGCTTCTAGTCCACCAGCGCAAAGGTATGTTATGCAGCCGCAAGCGCCACCACCTCATAACGATCGCGTTCCACCAATATATCATCCTCAGGCATTACCTCCAACTAAACGCATTACATCTTCTGGTGGTATGTATGCAACATTACCACAGCGTCGTGAAACCACCGCCTCCATCTCGCGTACTTCACATTTTGAGAGACATCCATCATTGCCTCAAAGAAAATACGATCCCCAACATACGTATTCGGGATATCGGCCTACTTCGTCAAATTTGTCTCATAAGACAAATCACAGAATGGAACCCATCCAACCTTTACCATACAAACACAATGTACCAGATACAATGAGCTCGCATTATTCCGTTAGATCTGATCGGACTCCTGCGCCTATACCACCACCACATCTACACGATTCAAGAATTCAAGGTCGCGTAGATTATATAAATAAAAGTGTACCTTTAGATTCAAGAAACAGTTACCATTATCCTACACCTTCTACATCTTCTACAAGATATCAAAGTGCATCCGTTCCGATAGTTCAAAGTAATTCGTCGGTGCCCGTGCGACCCCCGTATCGGCCAGCCGTTGCACCGAAAACGAACTATGCCTACACAGCCACAAATCAAATACAGACATCTCCGTCTCGTTCTACTATCAAATCTGGATATCCTAATCAACAAGCAAGAATGACTGTGTCAGTTACGTCATTAGTAAACGAAATGAATCAAACAAAACAAAAGCGAGAGTCACCATTAGATCTCTCTGTGAAAACAGTTAAAAATTCGGCTGACTCTTCTACAACTCAAGATGATGTCATCGATTCCATGTCCATGGAAAATAAATCTTTACCACTGCAACCTCGATTAACAAATAATAGACATGTAGTGACTGATCGATTAGTTTCATCGCATAAAGTTGATTTTGCGCCTGATTTTGCGCAATATAGGGAGCGACTTCGATATGGGGCAGCTTCTCAACAATGTCACTCACCGATTCGATATAATGGATCGTATGAGAGTGCTCGATTAATAAGTGATAATTATCCTACTGAATCTCGTCACCAAGTTTATTCTGAACGAGCAAAGTACAGTAGTTCAACTATAAGTCGAAACGACTATGTTCCTCGAATAGATCTTACCAGACCTGTGAATGATGATAGAATACGAGAAGATGGCAAAGTAATTGAGAGAAAACGTATAGCAGGACCCGTTGTTAGCAACATTCCAGAAAAAATCCCCAGACGTGATGCTTGGCCAGCTGATAGTCGAGGGGAAAGGCTTAATCAATCAGCTAGGGAACAGCGTGATCTGATGAGCCGTCCAGTTTACGACTACACTAGTCATAAAAGATTTGAAACTTATCAACATGACATCAAACATCCCATACACGTTTATCATGATAGTCATGTGAATGTGAATCCAGCTTATTCTAGAAGCGCATATCCGGCAGAAACGTCAAGGGAGGTAAATGATTATCACGCTCACTACCAAGATAAGTATTTATCGAATCGACATATAATACAAAAAATTCCAGGCAGAGACACACTTCCTCAACATGTAGATACCCCAGGTACTTTTCAACATTCAGATAAAAATGTTCGCAGTCTCCTAAGGATTAGCTTAGAAACAAGACAGTCTGCTAATTTAGAAAATGCTAAATCTAATACATCAGTTCCTGATCTCATTGTTATAGATGATGTAGATGATTCTGTGATAGAAATAACGGACTTAACTAAAGACAATGATCATGAGATATGTAACAAAAATATGTCCAAAGTTGTTCAAAATAAAGTGATACCAAGTTTAGGTAATCACATACAAATGCCCAAAGCCATAGATTCTATACCATGTGATTCAGAATATCAACGATTTGATAGCTATGACAACAAAAGTAAATCGCCTGAAAGTGATGTCGCATCTAGAATAAGAACTAAAGCTGAACTCAAGGTTATGCCACCATCACAAGACAATTCTATTAAATTAGAATCACGTCCAAGTACACAACTCAACAATAATGAAAAGGAAAAAGTGCTTCCAAAATCCCAGAAACAACATCTATTTAATCAAATTCGTGAGGATAATTTACGTTTAGAATCTGTCATAAAAAATGAAAAACCAAATGTCGAAGTCTCTTTAGCGGAAGTAAAATCAGAACCAATGAATATAGAAGAAATAGAAAAAGATGCAGTCATGTCTATTAAAAGTGAAATAAACCTTGATATTCATGATAACAATCCTATAGAAAACGTAAATGAAAGTGTCGACGATTTGGACATGGATTGGGCTACTGCCTGTGAGAGTTTTGTTGAACAATTAAAATCTGGATGTCATAAAAAGAAATCCAGAAAGTCCGATACATTGGATAGTAATGAATTTGAATTAAAAAATAGCAAAGCTATAAGCGAGAATGGCAGCCATACTTCGGAAAGTATTTTAAATGAAATACCTTTAATTAATATAAAGCAAGAACCAATAGAAAAAGAAGAGAGTACCAGTTTAATTGAAGTTCCTGAAGAAATAATGGTAAAAAACAAGGAAGATACAAAAAATATAAAAAGTAAGCCTGATAAAAAAGTTGATAGGCATAGCGAAAAACCTATAAAAAGCAAAACTCAAAATAAAAATAAACATAAAAGTAAAGGTGAATCGACATCATCACCATCTATATCAATAAAGAAAGAAAAAGATTTAAGTGTTCCGCTAAAAACAACTATAAAAGAAGAGTCTGAATCAACGGATGATGACGAGCCTTTGATTAAAAGTAAAATTTTAAAAGAAAAAGAGAGACACGAGCAATTAAAATATCAGTTACTCAAAGATCTATCGGAAAAATCTGCTATCGTGAAACTCGAATGTTGCGATGCCAGTACAAGAAAATCTTTTGATTCTACAACCAAAGAAAAGTCAGATAAACCTATTAAGTCTAAAGCAACTCGATCCTCAGTAAGATCAAAAAATAAAGTAGTATCTGTAGAAAATATTAAGTGTGAGGTAAACGACGGGTCTAGTTCTGAAAGTGAGGAAGATACTCTAAGCAACAGATTAAGAACTCGAAAAAATACAAAAACTGAAGAAAAATCACCGTCCACAACCAAGACATCTGCCAAAACTTCTCCGTCTAAAAAATTAGAAACTAGCAGTGCTAGTAATAGTTCAACTCCAGTTAGAAAAGCTGGCTTTGGCGATGGATCAGATTTTCACCCAGGTTGGGAAGAAGAACTTTATAGATATAAAAGATCACTACGGATGCCTACAAGGCTGATAGCCATTCCAAGAGGTCGCTCAGGTGGTCCTTTTGGTAAAGGATCGAATGCTCATTTCACGCGCGGTTCTACTTCTCTCCCAGATTTAGATCCTATGCCCTTATCTCCGGCACCTTCTTCCGCACCATCTGCTGCCACAGATGAATTGTATAGACGTCCTGAAAAAACTACGTTGGACAGCGATTTAGAATCAAATTCTAGTTATTCAGCTCATAATAGGCTTCATTACGATTCTGAAGCTTCGACGTCAACCGTACTATCTTCGACAAAGCCTAGAAAGAGTGGAAGTTCTATCGTTGATGTTCTTATTCAAAGATGTGGAAAAAGAGAAGGCTCTAAAAAGCGATCAAAAGACAGAGAAGAGAAAACGCCAAAAATGTTATCAAAATCTTCAAATATTACTGAACTTTTACCCACCCCGAGCTTAGGTCTGCTTAAGAACGGTCATAAGGGTAACTTAAGTGGCAAGAAAGAAAAAGTTTTAGAGGATATATTTTACTTAGGGGCTTTTAGAAAAGAAACTGTGACTGCCTTTAGAGATGCATTCATCAAAGATACAGATGGATTAATTGGTGCTACTGAGGAATTTGCTCCCTTAATTCTAAAATCTAGAACAAGAACAGAAAGTCGAGTCTTAAAGCAAAGAGCAACTATAAAAGAAGTATTTGGTGATGATAGGCCCGCTTCTGCCCCACCAACATCTTGCAGAGATGACTGTATAGAAGATGAACCAACAATTGAAGTTAAAAAAGAAAATGAACCAAAACCCAAATTGAAACCTAAGATATTAAAACACAAATTAAAACGAAGGTCCAGTTCTATCAGAGATGGCCTTAGAAGTACTAAATCCTTAAAAGGAAATGATGCTAAAGGGCGAATGATGAGATTAAAAAAACGAAATAGTATAATGAAATCTTTATCAGGCAAAAGAATGAAAGAAATATCAAATAAAGTGAAAAAGGAAAAAAGCCCCACACCGGATGAAAAAAATAGTTCAAAAGAAGAAAGCAGTTCCATAGCTAATCCTGAAGGGACTACAAAAAGGCGATTAAAACGCTTATTCGGTAGAAGAAAATTGAGTTCGGGGTTCGACTACATTAGAAAAAAGAAGAAAGTTATACGTAAAGAGGAGAATGGGAATAAAATTCGTCGCCCGGCGCCCAAACCATCACCAGAATCCGTCCATGACATACAAAAAGAAATTAAAGGCTGGTTTATCAATAAAAGTATTGGAGAAACGCACCTTCACCGGGCTGCTAGACTTGGCTTTACTGTAAGTGTCCATAATACTTTGCTTATTTGTTTATATTAAATAAAGAATTGTTAATAATGAGTTGATCTTGTTACAGGATTGCGTAGCTTACTGCTTAGAGAAAATGGAATCCGATCCTTCAGCAAAAGATAATGCTGGTTTTACCCCATTACACGTAGCTGCCGCAAGAGGCCATGTGAGGATTGCTAGATTACTTCTCCAATATGGTGCTAATGTTTCTGCGGCCGCCCAAGGAGGAATTAGGTAATTTCTTCGATTTCTATTAAATACTTTAAATGTCAAATATTCCTAATAATGTTAACTGACTTCATAGTGTTTTGTTTTTATTAATAAAAGCTCTAAACATTTCAGACCTCTTCACGAAGCGTGCGAGAATAGTCATATAGAAGTCATAAGACTTTTATTATCTTATGGTGCGGATCCCATCCTTGGAACTTACGCTGGACAAATGCCTGAAGAACTAGCAGAAGGGATGGCTGCTAAACTAATACACCTACATATAGAAGATGTTCAAGGACGATCCCTCGATCCATGGAGGTTCCCTCCGCCTACTGAAATTATTGGTTAGTAAATATCACAATGATATTCTGCTTTGGAATTGTGTTTTTAGCGGGTTGATTTACATGGTCTGTTTTTCGGTCTTATTTAGATCGAGAAGAAATTGGTTGTGAGCCATTATCGTCGCCGCCGCCAGCATCACCACCGCCGACTCCAGATGCTACAATGGAAATTCAATGTACCGAGACTCCTCTGCCACCGTTTTACAGTCTACGAACCGCAACTGGTCAGCCTGCGGATGGATTGTGGTGTTTATTACAAGACGTTACCAATATTCTACAGGTGAGTATTCCTATCGTCGTTTAATTCCACTTCTTTTTTAATATTCAGTATTTTATCTAAGCTAATAAAAATGTTAAGAAGATTCCTCACCAAACGATCTGTTTATAATGTTTAGTTCGAACCTCGTTATTGATTAGGTTTTGTTTTGCAGATTAAGTCAAAAGAATCTTTACTCAAACAAATACACTGTGGTTCGGGTTCGCCTAAAGAGCTACTGCGTGAAATACGAACCCAAGAATTCCTAGAACGAGCGCAATGCCATCAACTTCTGTGTGCTGGAGAGAAAGTCAACGTGCGCGCTTCTAAAGTCGCTTTAATACGGGTCACAGATAAACTAAGACAGCTGTTAAAAATTGAAACAATTCTGGTCAGCTGACATTAAAACTCTATTCCTATATTTAAATCGATATAGTCAATTATCGCATCGAAATTTCAAATCATCACAATTCCTTGTAAAGCAGAATGTATGATGATTTATTTCTGAACAAAATATCCTGAGAGATTCGAGATGTAACTTATAAGGCAGCCGTTATAGTATCACATACGACTGCGTCGGATGTAACATATTTTGTATTGTACCTATTTATAAATAAATATTATTGTATATAATGTAAATTTAATCGCAATTGTAAATAATAAATGTCGCTTTAAATGTAAAATATTCTCATGGGTGCTATTTAATGTTGGTGTATGGTAATCGGTTAGTTAATTGAATATGAAAATGTGTTGCGAGAATAATAGTTATTAATTTAGAAATTAAAAAGTTATAGTTACCAGAAACTAATTTAATTGTAAGACTAGCATAATTTAGATTTGATTGTGCAATAGTATACGTGCGTGTTGAACGCGTAGTAGATGAATTTCTATGAAAGATTTGGGAATTAACGTTCGCAACAATCGTTGAATTGATTCTATTTCACTTTAGAAAAACTAAATATCATACTTATGTGTATTAAAAGAGAATACCACCATAAAGAGCAGATTGATATTATGTATGTTAGTGACGTAATTAATTTATGTGGAGATTTTTGTTAATTTTTATAATAAATACCTTTTATTATTATACTACATTACTACTACTTACAAAATAATTTGCTCAACTTCTTCTTAGGAATGATTTGACGGTGAGACGCTCCAGTGGTTTTACTCATAAACATCACAATGTTGTTAGCAACATAGTATAATAAAATTAATTACTTAAAAATATAATATATCAAAATATTATAATTCCTAAAAATCATAGGCCACTTTTTATCACAGTCATTTTTTTAAAGTGCTATATTTTTGTTCTTTGTTAAGTTTGCTATTTTTGCCGTGTAATATTTATTTTCTGTACAATTATTCCATAAATATTAAAGTAGTGTTGTTATTATTAGTTATATTACGGTCCAATAAAAAATAGGAAAATTATGAATTCATATAGCATATCGAAATGATAATATTGTACATAAGATAAACAAATTATTTTTTAAATTATTTTAAAAGAAATCAATTAAAAATAACAGCTGGCATCAAATGTATAATTTATTTATTGAACAATTTAGCTTGCTATGACGACTATACCAATATTTTATAAAAGGATACGAATGGATGTTCCATTACACGTTAGACCACACATGTTCCGCCCTATAATTTTTATGGAGACAAGAAACTAAGAAGTACACGATAAATCTGTGATGAACTATTATTAGGAGTGTAATGTTGCGTGCGGACAATGCTGAGAAATTTCATAGAATGTAATTGATGTTTTATACGATTGTATACATTTGATTTTGTGTAATAACTATCAGGCTTAGACCTTAGATTTACCTTTAATATAAGTATTATAATGATTAATGACACGATATTTCTTGTTGGTAAAATACATAAAAATCAATAAAGCGAACAATCATACTGAATACGTCTTTTATTAATAATTCCTCTTAGAAAACGATTTTTCAATTTGATGTAATATTCTTGGTGTAAGGTAGCAATATATGCCTTGCTAAAGATCAATGCTTAAGATAGATACATAATTCAATTTTTCGTGATTTTTCTACTACGAACTCTATGTATGACTTACATACCTAAGAATTGGATAACAACTGGAAAAAGATGGCGCAGGACTTGCGCAGGATTAGCTTCGTTTGATTCACCGCTTGATTGGGACATTCAGATCATTTTTATTTAGCATTAATTTATTTAATTCTCAGTGAAGCGAGGATACCCATCCTCGCTTCACAAATTAATAAATATTTAAGGACATTTTTACACATAGCACGATCTAATGTTGAAATCCGCTGACCGCATAAAATCCGCTCCATGGTTTTGTAGAAGATTTAGAAAGAGGCGGTGGGGATCTTGCGTTATACAATTTTTGAAATAGTATTTTCATAACTTTTACCTCGATTTCTAGTATTTAGTGATTTCAATTTCATGACTTTTCTGCTATTTAGTTACCAACAAGATGAACAACATAATATAATAAGGGTCTTGATCACTGAAATGTCTGGATATTAGGTACGTAGTACGTAGTATTAGTGTTCGGTATATTTTGCGTTACTTATAGCTGTCGTGGCCATAGGTATCGTAGATTTGCTCATTTCATGATAATTATGATCGATCTTTTCGTGAAATGGACGCATTTCATGAAATGATCGAATATCTATTGGCCACATCATGATGTGGTTTAGGCAGATCAATGATAAAAAATCGTTTCTCGATAAACTAAACGCGCAGTTTTTTCATGAAATGATCAAAATTATTTGATCATATCGTAAAATAGTTACATTAATTATTGGTAGATGCGCTGCAAGCGATGTGTTTAATGTTTATGTGTTCGCAGTTAAAAACTTCATAATTCGTTTAATTAAAATATGAAGAAAGTCATCGCAAAGAATTTACGACGAAGAGGTTCGAGTACTATGGAAAATGTGGATATCTTATAGTTATATGTATTGAATAAAAAATGCGTCTTAAATAAAAGGATTTAAGACGCATTTAAGTATATATCTTCTACTCGCTTCTGGCACTCGCCGGCCGCTGCCGCGGCACTAACTTAAATGACGATAAACAAGTTCTTAGAATATTCTGAATTTTTTTAATATTTTATGGACTCTATATTTTATACGGCCAAATGTGAATGACCAAATCGTGAAACGTTGACGATTTAACGATGATCTAACTATGTTGGCCATTTCATGAAAATTGAAATGCGACCATTTCGTGAAATGAGCAAATCTACGATATGGCCACGGCCCACGATATATCCAATGCCGCCGCGCGCCACGGCTGCTCCAATTTTTCATCAAATACTACACTACTCAAAACAAAATAGGGCCCACCTACACTTATCTCAAAGTTTTGCCTACACGTAATTTATAGGGTAGTTATTGGGGTACTTGAGTATTCCCTTACGTTGTTGACATGTTAACGAAACTTTATTGCTGTTTTAACTATTCTTTTTAATGTTATTCTCAAGTGGGTAACCAGAAAGAGTTAAATGTTTCAAAATCACGTTATTTCCAAATTCTCAATCACTTGTGTTCAAAGTCTCATTCTGAATGTTACTGTAGCACATCGTTATTTTTTAAAGTTTAATTTGGTTTCGGTATTATTCGTGATTATTATGCCTGGATCTCGCGTTCATATGGATATGGAAACGGCAGCAAGAGCAGTTGCTTTGCTTCAAGAAGGAAATTCTCAGAGGTCGGTGGCAATACGTCTTGGTGTGTCACGTCGAGCTATCCGAAATGCTTGGGATCGTTATCAAGAGACAGGTAGTGTTGCTAGAAGACGTGGAACAGGAAGTACTCGGGCTACAACAGCCCAAGAGGACCGGTACATCAGACTAACAGCGCGTCGGCAGCGGACGGTAACCGCCCGTGCCTTACAAAATCAACTGCGTCAATCTACTGGCACGCGAGTGAGTGATCAAACCATTCGGAATCGACTTCATGAAGGTGGCCAAAGGTCCAGAACTCGCGCTGTTCGACTGAAAATGACAAGTGCTCATCGTGCAGCACGATTAAGGTTTGCTCGTGATCACTCAGACTGGTCTATGGATAACTGGGGGACAGTACTGTTTACGAACGAAACTAAAGTGAAGTTTTTAAGTGTCGATCGTCGAGTGCGTGTATGGAGAAGGGAAGGTGAACGTTTTTCTGAACCTTGTGTCCACGGAACAGACCGATTTGGAGGTCCAAGCGTCATGGTGTGGGGCGGCATAAGCCTACGTGGCAAAACGGAGCTCGTAGTTCTTGATGGAGGTACCGTGACTGCTACTACCTATGTCGAACGGGTCATCCGGCCTCACGTGATCCCATTTTCACAAAGAATTGGCGAAGAATTCATCTTAATGCAAAATAATGCCCGCCCACATACAGCCCGTATCACTCAAAGAGCACTCTCTGATGCCAATATAAGAGTTCTGCCGTGGCCAGCCATGAGCCCTGACCTCAATCCAATAGAGCATCTGTGGGATCAATTAAAAAGGAGCGTCAAAGCAAATTTCAGCAACGTAAACAGCCAACAAGATCCTCATAAATGCTCTTAAAGTCTGTTGGGAGCAAATACCTGAAGAAAATGTAACCCATTTGATTGAAAGTGTCCCAGATAGGCTCAGATAGTGCATACGGTGCAGAGGGGGTCCCTCACACTACTAATTACAAAATAAACCAGATTTTTTTTTTTAATAAAGGTTTTATTGAAACTTTTGTCATGTGTCTTATTTGTGCAATTTTTCTCTAATACTGTTAATTTTGCATAATTTCCATAAAATCACTAATTTTTGCTTAAGTTTACGTTAAAACAATTGTCCTACACCTTGTTCGTTTATACCCATTCATAAAATAAGAAAAAAGTGAAGAGTTTTTACAACACAGCAAAAAATCAGGGTGGGCCCTATTTTGTTTTGAGTAGTGTATATTTTGGTGACTCTTTTCCTTAAGGGCCCTTAGTAGGTGAACACGGCAAAATGGACTGTTTTCTATGAGCTATAACTGAAAATATTGAAGTTTTTTCGCACTGAAATTTCTAATACGTATTACAGAACGTATGTGTGATGGGTTGACTGTTTCCAAAACACGATTGGAAAAATTTTGCTCGATAAAAAAAAATCCTGAAGTTACCTCTAAAATATCATATAAATGCTCATTACAACCGTACTTTACGATAATAATTCGTATAAAATCACAAATACATAGATATTTACCTTCTCGATTTCGTGACTGTTTTAGATTTAGAAAATACTAAATATTTTCATTCACTTTTTGATAAAAATGTGAATGGCGCTTACGATTTTTAGTTTCGAGCACGTTGTTTCCATACTAAACGCGGACCCCCTCACCGCTTACCTCAGGCCAATGATATTTTATGTATAGATACGTTATATACTCACAAGATATCCAAAAAAAATGCTTCCTATGCAGTGTCAGAGCGTTTTCACATTGTCCGGTCCGATATCGGATATCGGACGCCGATAGCCGATATCCGATATCGGAGGCTAAGTAAAATGTATGATTTAGGTACCTGTCTTTCACATTGTCCGGTCCGATATCGGATATCGGAGCCAACACCGATATTCCCGTGAACTATCGGACGATAATGTTCAGTGTTACCAACTCAATTTTCGAAAAGGTAGTATACCAACAGCAAAAAAAGCACTAGTTTGTGTATTTTCAGTCATTTCTAGGCGCTAAATGTAAAAAAAATATATTTTATTTACTTTAAACCTTTTTATTAAGAAAACATTCATTTAAGTATTTAAAGGCAATATACGGCAATTGGCTGAACTGAAGTAAACAAAAATATATTGCATTCTTAAATTCTACTAATATTTCGAAGATACCGTATCTTCGAAATATTAGTGTCTTTTATCTTTATTTACTCATTCTGCCTCGCTCCTCCTCCTACTCGGACTACTGTTGTGCTGTAAGCTGTTTATTGTATTGTTGTCATTGAGTCACAGATTTAGTGCTTTGTTTTAGCGCCGATATCAAACCTGTATAATAAATAGCACATCTAAATAATATTAAGTAATTAATAATATCAAATCTTTTTTATATTTTACTTTTCCAGCTGTTTTTGAAGTCGGTTTCTTTTTTGTAGTTATTTTTACTATATGTACAACTACGATCTATCAGTTAATTTTTTTTTTAAATCAAACCCTTTTTATTGAAAAGAAAATTAACAATACGGCAATTTTGTTTAGTTTTCTCTAAAATTTCAGAATTAGAATGCGGCGACCCTAAATTTTGTCAAGTACCTACGCGCGGCGACTTTTGAGCTTGTTTACTATTTTGGTTGTCATGGCTATATTATTATTAGTCTGTGGTACTACGTAAATTGCGGAATCTGTGACAACCTTAGATTACAAAATAAAAGACAGATGGAGCGTTTCCGAACTAAACCGAATAATTTATCGTCATTTTCAATAAAGCTATGTGTGCTGTCATTTCGCCGCTGCACTGTACGTACACGGTGCTTCTGTGTGCGTGTAATGTTGCCAGATATTGAAAAATTTCCCAAATTTTTCCCCGACTACGGAAAAAAGAGGGTTATGTTTTTCGAGTTTATGTATGTATGTATAATATTTCTTTGACACGCCCTGCAGTATAAACCGTTGGACCGATTTTGAGTTGTGAGGGAAACCTCTCAAAAAAAAAGGAAAATCGGTCAAAATTGCAATGATCTGAATTATTATGTTAGTGGCGGTAGTGACGTAGGCTATATACATAAATGAGAAGTCAAGTTTTAATTTTTATTTAAATTCTTTTATTACATAAAGACGTACCTGCCTACTAAAGTTATATATGGACAAAATAATTGTATTCAATTTTTTATTAAATAAATTACATAAAAAAAGTTTCAATATTAACTATAATAATTATATTATTTTTTATTTTTCATAATATATGAATACGAATAGCGGTAGTTTTTAGTCGAGAATACGGGATTTATTTTCATCATATCCATCATGGAGTTCACATAAATTAAATCGCTAGCGAAAACGACTATGACGTTTTTAAGCTTTATAAAAGTAACAAAATAATGTATTATGCTTATTAAAATAATCTAATAATTATCATGAACCTTTAGTGCACTATACAAATAATCAAATTCACGATCGAAAAATCCAACAGCATTACCCTGAAGATCGTTTAACCATTTTACCGTTTTACCAATAAAAATGGCAAATTCATTTTCAAAATACTGGCAACATACGTTGAAGTTTTGTATTCCTTCATATCTGTAAAATTATTATTCGTATTAAAGAAATAAATCAGCCAAATTATCTACAGAAAACCTGTGAAACGATGTTTTATCTTTTTTTTTTGTTTTCGGGAACAAATTTTGCAGCGTTTTATTATCACAAGACGGCATTTTTTTACTTAAATTGCAAACCCTTTTTGACGTATTGCATGACACTATATGCGCTATATCACTGGTGCAGCGACGTATTTGTTTTTGATTTCGTATTTTCTTTGACAAGGGCGACGGGCGGTTGTCATGCTCCATCTGTCTTTTATTTTGTAATCTAAGGTGACAACGAAGAATTAGTTTAGTTTAAATTTATTTCTGTTTAAATATTTGCACACCCAGATAATAGGTAGAATGTACATATTAGCACTATAAAATTGTAATAACAGCACAGCTACATTTGTAAATGTAATTTGAATTTGTATTTGCCAGTTTCGTCGCTTTAATACTTGAATTTTATTTTATTTTATTTTATTTGTATAAGAACATAACAGTCATACATGATTTAATATAAAAAAGTTCTAAAATTCACTACGACCACACATGTTCTATTATTAAAAAAAGAAAAACAGCATATAAAAAAACAAGCCTCACAATGAAATTGACTATTGAAACTAGATTCTGACTCTGCAGAGGGTACAAATCCATACTCCGCAGTCAGCAGATTAAACCGGTTTGAAAAACATCAGTTTATTTATTACTATTTACTTTATTTAAAATAAAGTTTATTTTTTGTAACACAAATGCATCCACTGTTTTTTTAAATTCCCCTTTAAATCTACTTTTCCAGTTTCTGGCAACACTCATGATATCGGGACGATATTATCGGATAATGTGAAAGGGCAAATTGTGTCCGATATCGGATATCGGCTATCGGCTTCCGATATCCGATATCGGATCGGATAATGGGAAAACGCTCTCAGGCACACACAAATACAATTTTCATTTTACTTAATTTATTACATTGACAGACTGTATAAGAGAGATGGCTCTAATAAAATGATATAAACAAAAAAGACAAAGATAGTTTGTCACTTCCGCGCAGGTGTAAGCAAAAGTCACAAGAATTCACCAATTAAATATAAATAAACAAATAGTTGCCATGGCAATTGGCATAGACTAACGACACAGAAGGTTCAATGTTATAGATGTTACGTTTCCTGCACACGTAAACAAATGTGACAATTTCATTTACTATTTAATTATTATTATGAAGTTGTATTAAAATGAAAAAAAACTTTTTTGGAGATATAACTGTATTAAGCATTTATTACTAGCTGTGGTGTTCGTTTTCGGTCATCATCATTTCACCCGATAAACACCCACTGCTGAGCATAGTCCTCCTTATAGAACTCCATACGGACCGATCTTACGCTATTCGTTTCAAGGCAGTTCCCGGAACCCGTACATGGTCATCACTCCAACTTGTAGGATATAATAATAGTGGTGCCTAGATGAAAAAAAGTATGAAATAAAAGAAAGGATGAAGTATAAGCCTTTTTTATCTAAAACACAAATAAAATGTATGTTCAATAGCTATTTACAGAAAAGCAAATAGCATTTTTCGTCAGTAGCGATAATCTTTTCTTTAATGTATACGTATATTCAACATCATTTTTGCAAACAAACATTTTTGCCATCACGATTTCATTGTATATAATAAATAGATATATTTGTTAATTACATGCACTGTGTGGATTTAAATATAAAAATAATCAAGTATTTACCCAAATCGAAATTAATAAAATAGCCGTTCTATTTTCAATAATCGTATCTGCATGATAATCTTTGAACACAGTGTGCGCTAGCTTTGTCACACTAGTGATTGAAGCAATGTTATATCCCTTTCATTATTTCAATACAAGTGTCAAGCAAGTGTCATTCATTAATAATTGCAAATTGTTATTTTTGCTCTAAAATTATAATATTTTAATACATTTACCTGTGATATGATATTCCTCTATCTTTCTTTATTTTACTATCGTAATTTGTGCACTTTCTGAACACACAAGAAGGCATTATTGATAATTTTAACGTTTATATCAGCATGTACGTTCGCTGTCACAAGTCACAATCTGACTGATTCCACTGGTCCCAATTAGGACCAATTCACGGTTTACGTTTTGGTGCGTTGGTAACGTATCTACCTCTTGTTTCTATATATAATATCATTGCCTCAGGCCCGAATAGCTGAATTTTCGCTGACCGCCTAACCCCCCTTATGGGGCTTGTTTTTTATTTTCTTGAGATTTATTATAATATCTTTACTTATAAATAATTGAAATCTCATCGAGTCAAGATGTACTATTGTGATAGTCAATCTTTAAACAGTTTATTTTAATTGTGATAAAATTATTGCTACTAGTTGTGTGAACTGTGAACACTGAACTGTAAACAAACTGTGACTCAAATTATTAAGGAATACCTATCCATTCATAACTCATGGATCACTTACCTACTGTGCCACATACTGTGCCGTGCCTACGTAGCTACACAATATAATTATTATTATCTATTTTATTCCCATAGATTTCAAAATATAGTCTGTATTTTGCCAATTTGTCATAACAAAATGACAGTTTGTATAATGTTGTTTATGGTAGCACAGCAAAGGCGGATAGTTGAATTGTTTTACCGTTTGGTTTCGTTTTCACCTTAGTAATTTAGCAATAAATTAATTAACAACGGTTAAAATTATCATTATAAATGATAAATAATCAAAAGTGTTAAATGTTCTTGTAAAACTCAGTGTAATGGTTGGATAGCATTGTTATTAACAGAAACAAAACATGAAACAAAGTTTGCTTATACTGACTTTAATCGGTTATGTGACTTGTCAGGGTGGAGACTCGTCGAGTCCTTTTAATCCGAATTATCAAAAACCATACCAGTCAGATAATTTCCAAAATAACACTTCTTACCGTCCCATATCACAAGTACCTTACGGAAGCTTTCCTGTAAACCAAAATGAACATACATATCAAAGTTCTTTTTATCAAGACAGTGGGAACTCGGACACTTACGGAGACGGTGACAATGAAGTAGATCCGCAAAATACCGCTTCCTATTACGCAGGTTTGGATTATGAAGAACGTTACAAATGCCCGCCCAATTGGATTCGCTTTCGAGAGTCGTGTTACAGGTTTACGAAATCGCCAAACAGGCCGCGTAACGAAGCTCGTAAAATTTGTCAAGCTTACGAGTCAGATCTAGTTTCAGTTAACAGCCCTGAAGAGCATGGATTCATTATCACAACATTAATGCGTATAGATCCGCAAAAAGGGTCGTGGTATGTGGGAGCTCATCAACAATCACCCGGCTATTGGGCAAATGATGGAGATGGCTCACAATTATCAGGACTCGATAACGCTTTCTTTGATGATCGCAAGTTAACATACACCAGTTATAATTTACTGCCCCGTGACTATTTAGTTTATAGATTTTCAACAGAAGATGGCCGATGGGGCTTAGCCCCTGTTGAGGGTATTGAATATTTTCATTTTATTTGTGAAGGACAAACTCAAAGATTGCATTACCTCATTGAAGAGGCAAGATCTTTTACATATGGATTGGATACTTTTGATCCTGAACGCATACCCAGAGGTCCATACTTTATCAAAGAACCTGTAGACACTATTTATGATCCATTACGAAATCATCATGTACAACTGACATGCATCGCAGGTGGCTATCCAGCACCCACATACCAGTGGTTTAGGGAAGATTATCAGGTAGATAGCCCAATTTATACTCCTATAGATCCCCTTGCAGACTCCAGATTTATATTAAGCGGGGGAACTCTTATGATATATAATCCTGATGCAGATAAAGACAATGCAAAATATCACTGTACTGCAACAAATAATTTTGGTACGATTAGATCTGAATCAGTGAGACTATCATTTGGTTTTATTAGAGAGTTCAATCAAAAAAGGCCTGTGGAAAGTGGGAAGCAATATTGGGGTAAAGTAATATACTGTGATCCACCTTCATATTATCCCTCTGTTAATTTCCTATGGGCTCGTAACTATTTCCCTAATCTTGTAGAAGAAGATAGGAGAGTGTTTGTTTCTTATGATGGTGGTTTGTACTTCTCTGCATTAGAAACCATTGACAGAGGAAATTACAGTTGCAATGTCATGAGCAAAGTGTCAGATGCTGGAAGGAATGGTCCATTCTTTCAACTTCTTGTTTATCCACATTCTGATTATCAACAGTTGAAATTTCCTAACAATTTCCCCAAGGTTTTCCCAGAAGCTCCAGTTGTAGGTCAAGAAGTGAGATTAGAATGTGTATCTTTTGGATATCCAGTACCATCATACAATTGGACAAGGAAGAATGGGAACATGCCTAAAAAAGCATATTTGAGCAATTTTGACAGAGTTTTAACTATACCTCATGTAGGAGTGGAGGATGAAGGTGAATATATTTGTGATGTGCGTAATGACAGAGCACACATATTAAATAGTGTATTCTTAAAGGTACAAGCTGAACCAAATTTCACAATCCCTCTTGCTGATAAGCATATGGATAATAAAGGTGACTTACATTGGAATTGTGAGGCATTTGGAATTCCAGATGTCAATTATACTTGGTGGAAAAATGGAGAGAAACTCTCAATGGACAATTTAGCTGTAGAAGATCGGGATAGGTATGTGATACAAGATAATGTCTTAATTATAAAATATTTGGATCCAACTAGAGATCCAGGCATGTACCAGTGTGAGGCAAAGAATCAGTTAACAGCTAGATATTCCTCTGGGCAGTTAAGAGTACTCTCATTGAAACCATCCTTCAAAAAACATCCATTAGAGCCAGAAACTTATGGTTCAGAAGGTGGCAATGTCACTCTTAAATGTTACCCAGAAGCTGCACCTAAACCAACATTTACTTGGAAAAAAGATAATATTGTCATAGGAGCTGGAGGGAAAAGATTCATCACTGAAACTGGAAATCTTATCATTCGGCAACTTTCCCGAGATGATGAAGGAGTGTATACATGTGTTGCAAAAAATCAATATGGAACAGATGAGAGTAGAGGCCGACTTATTGTTTTGAGAGCGCCACGTTTCATCGAAAAGTTGCCACCACGAATAACAACACAAGTTGGTCGAATTGTATTTTTGCATTGTAGTGCCGATATTGACGCTTTACTGGACACTGCATATTTGTGGAACCATAATGGAATACGCATGAAGGATGCGTCCGATTTCTTTGCCGATAAAAGAATCAAAATAGATGGCGGAGAAATGACGATTTATGACGTCAGTCTTTCTGATGTCGGCGAATATGAGTGTATAGTAAAATCCGCAATTGGGCGGATTTCTTCTCGTACACAATTACGCATCGAAGGCCCTCCTGGTCCCGCTGGTGGCTTACAAGTTTTGAATATACAAAGATCTTCACTTACGCTTGAATGGACCGATAGTAATCCCAATGGGCGGCCAATCACTAGTTACGTCATTACGGGACGTACCCAGTGGAATTCCTCATGGTATATTATTAACGATAATGTTGTGAACGTAATGGAAATCGATAGATACAATGGCCGTAAACGTGCAGTTATTTCCACGACTCTGATGCCTTGGTCTGTATATGAGTTTAGGGTGCAAGCAGTAAATAGTTTAGGTATTGGCGAACCTTCTTCCCCGAGTCCACAATTCTCAACCCAAGCCGATAAACCCGATCGTGCTCCAAGTAATGTCGGAGGTGGTGGTGGAAAAATTGGTGATCTAACGATAACATGGACGCCTCTACATCCATCTCAACAAAATGGACCTGGAATCCACTACAAAATATTCTGGCGACGAAATGGATCTGAGGTAGAATATCAATCGCTTTTGCTCAAAGAGTATGGTAATGTAGGCATGCACGTTGTACATGTAGCAATCGATTATTTCTTTACGCCATACAATGTTAAAGTACAAGCGTTTAACGATATGGGTGCAGGACCAGAGAGTGAGGTGGTCACCATATATTCAGCTGAAGATATGCCACAAGTTGCGCCACAACAGGTATCTTCAAGATCGTTTAACTCTACAGCTCTGAATGTCACCTGGAATCCTATTGACCAGTCTCGTGACAGATTACGAGGCAAATTAATCGGCCATCGCCTCAAATATTGGAAGAAAGCAAATAAGGAAGAAGAATGTATATATTATTTGTCTAGAACTACTCGCAACTGGGCCCTTATTGTGGGCCTTCAACCTGACACTTATTACTATGTGAAGGTAAATAGTATTTTTTCTTCTTTTGAGTTATTCAGATAGATTCTTTGTGATTCTATTGAGTTATTAATTAATAATATTATACCTTTTTAGGTAATGGCGTTTAACTCTGCTGGAGAAGGTCCTGAAAGTGAGAAATTCTTGGAGCGCACGTACCGCAAGGCGCCACAAAAGCCGCCAGCGTCTGTGAACGTGTGGGCCGTGAACCCCAGCACAGTGCGTGTTGTATGGAGATATGTGCAACCTACATCTGAAGAGGAACCTCTCCTAGGATATAAGGTATGCATTTTTTTAAAGCTTGCAACAAATGTATGGTACGTATTGTTTTATCCAAATCTGACTATAATGTATTTAATGTTCTTTTCAGGTGCGAGTTTGGGAAATAGATCAGGATATGAGTGCGGCAAACGATACATTAGTGCCCGTGGATCATAAGCTTGAAGCGTATGTCACGCACCTCACACCCGGCAAGACGTATAACCTTCGAGTGTTAGCCTACTCTAATGGCGGAGATGGCAGAATGTCCTCACCAGCCATTACTTTCCAAATGGGAGACTATCATAGCGACTCTTACGGCTATTATGTTAAGTCATCAGCCACCTCAAACACACTCTACAAACCTATTTTATTGATAATTGTATCTGTCTATTTCAAAGTATTGTGATTTTAAGATTTTCATAAGTTAGTGACATTAGAATAAAAATCCAGCTTATTTTTATTATACTTTTACACTTGTAAGTAAAGCAAACTTCGCATTTTTTTTTGCGTGGTGATAAATATCCGGCCATTTTACTTTTTTTGTATTTTTTTGCTTTACATCACATATTTTTTACAAAAGTTTTTTTTTTAATATTGTTTATTAACTATTAACTTATTAGTATTACACACTTTTATTTTATCCGTATCGACAATAATTAATAAAGAGATGTTTAAACAAGTATTTACGTGTAGATGTTTGTCTGTAAGAATCATATCACTGGACGAATCTCATAGTCGTAAGAATAATTAATTTGTATGTAATGTGAATCCGAGCCATTGTTCTTTAAGAGTAGTTTATGTGTATATATAGGTAACAGTTTGGATATGTAGTACAAAATATTCTATTCAACTATGAAATACATTTTAACAGACAGTTATAATTGTAACTTATATTTTTAATTTGCTATTTTTATGCAGTGCTTTTTATTTTTTAATTTGTAATATGGGTATATACATATATGTTTATAATCAATAAATCGGTCCAAGTATTATCATCATCTGCTCTAAAAGACTGTTTGTAATCTCTCTCAAGAACTTAAATTTTTAAAGGGTTCTTAAATAAAAGTATGAATTTGCAAAGAAAATTTTTGTAACTGCAATATATAGCAATTTTAAGGCTTAAACCTATTTGTAGTCTATAATAAATTGCCTTATCATTGTTATCATGTAAAATCTTTTATTTTTAATAAACTTTTTAAATACAGTACAAGTGTTTGAATCAAAAGCGTATTTTATTAAAACAAGATGAACCATTCATTTCTTACTGGATTATAGACAGAAGCATAGCGTGCCTTGGCGGGGCCCCGTATAAAAATTTGTTTGGGGGCCCTTAGGAAGGGTAAAGATTTCTCACAAAAGCGCATGTTGGGGGCCCCCTTGGCGCGGGGGCCCCGTATAATTGATACGGCAGATACGGCGGTAGCTACGCCCCTGATTATAGAGATTAGAAAGAAAAGACATTTAATTCATCACACATGAAAAACTTAGATATAAAAACTAAGAACAAATTGAAAAGAAAAACACATATATTATAAATTTATACACATTATAAATTTATAAGAAAAACACAGTGAAATTGCGATATAAAATGACTTCTTACTACTATTCAAGATTCCGCTAGGAGAGCGTTTTTGCAATAATTGCTGAAACAGTAGCTTTTCGCCATCGGCTTCGA
Source organism: Colias croceus (assembly GCF_905220415.1). Classification (NCBI taxonomy): domain Eukaryota; kingdom Metazoa; phylum Arthropoda; class Insecta; order Lepidoptera; family Pieridae; genus Colias; species Colias croceus. The sequence continues at coordinate 3,552,918 of NC_059543.1, read as the reverse complement.
CCTCGTAGTCAAAGAAAAATCCGCATAGTTCCGTTCCCGTGGGATAAAATATCCTGTGGCCTTCCTCAGGTTTCAAGCTAGCTCTATACCAAAAATTTGAAGTAACAGTACTTTTTGAGTTTAGTGTTTAGTTAGCCCGGACATACATAACTACAGCAAACACAAAAATGCTATAAACTTTTTTGGAAATTTTTGACTTTGGCATCTACTGATCACGCTCCAACTATTCTAAAAAAAATATTAAATGTGAAGTTTTGAATCCTACGATTTTATATATTACATAAATAAAGCATAAATATATGTACCTATAGATAAAAACGGCGCGGCAATGAAATAAAGATAAGTCCAAGATTTTAATTCTTAATTGTCATTTATTGCACAATCCCTTATTATTAATTATATTTTAATTACCATTACATAATTTTGTGTTTTACTTTGCGCTTTAAACATTTTGCATCAACGCTACTTAAATCATCTTCATTCATTCTTTTTTTACATATATCTGAGCCCTCTCTTTGCTTTTGCGCTTTTAATGGGAGTAAACCAACAGCAAAAGGTATATTCTCGTCTAATGTTGGGCATATGTCACGACGCTCTTCCTCTGCTGTATTTTTATCTGTCCACTCATTTGTAGCACGTTTTAAAGTTTCAGGGTCATTACCACTATTCATTTCATCATTTTTCAGTGGCAATGACTCAATATTATCTTCAATTGTATCTTTATCCCATTCTAAATCAGCGGGAATAGTTCCAGTAAACTCATTTTTATCGCTTATAGAATCAATCGCTGTATTTGTTTCCCTGTTTTCCTCATTAAACACACATTTCATATTTTCGAAATCAACGTTATTATTTGAGTTATTTTGCTCTATATTAATTTCACTCGAATCGTTTTGAACATCGTTAATATTGCTCTCTAAATCCATTAAGTCTTTCATTATTTCGTCTTGTTCCTGAGTTCTTTCATTATGATTAAATCTATCTGTATCATTAGATTGCTTCGGTGCAGAAATTAAACAATCTATTTCATCTTCTTTAAAGTGTGTGGATTCTGTTAGCTGCAAACTGAAGTCATAACAATCTTCGTTTCTTTCTGAACTTAAAGGATTATATTGTTGGGACATGCCTTCACCCAACTGAGAACCTTTTGTGTCTAATAAAGACATACTAAAACTTGTATCTAAAGAACTGCTCACTGGACACAGTTGATCTACCCCTCTATGATCGTTGAGCTGTTGGTCTTGATAATATTTTTTTACATCTTCACTCATAGATTTAGTAAAGTACTGCATATCGTTTTCGATACATGAAAAATCATTTGTGCTTTCGTTGTCAATACTATTAGTTCCATTTCGAAGGCCACTGTCCAAAACCACATAGTTTTGTTGTTCGTTGAATGATTCTAAACCATCAGGTAACAAAGCGTTCAAAGTGTTTATTGCATCGTCATGACCAATGTTATTTTTATCAAAATTACTATTTGACGTATAATTGTTGGAGCCTATAAGCATTTCGCCTCGCTCTATAGATTTTGATAAATCATCAATGCTTTTAATTTCACTTGGGTCAGCAACCTTTTCAATAATGTTAGGTTGTTCAATGACTTCGTATTGTATTTCACTGCTTTGAACCATGTCCAAAAGAACTTGTTCGTTAACGTTTATGTAAGACCCGTCACCCGACTCAAAGAGGATAGGTAGATCTGTTGGAAGTCCAGCACTCTTTAGCGCATTTACATACTGCGACATGGCTGAACTTATTTCATTATTATTTTTGTTTGTGTCACTTGTAGTTGTAGTGTAGCTGGAGGTGATGGTTTCATTCCCTAACGAGTTTTCTTTAGAAAATGATATTGTTGGATCCAGGACATTGGAAGAGGTAGTTTGATCCATATACATGAGATCACTATCCATATTCAAGTAGCTGTTTGAATTTGATTCCGGTTCGCATATACTGTTTACAGCTTGGGATAATGTTCTGTCCATGTAGTCCTATAAAAAAGATTTAGTTGTAAAAAATAGATTTGTAATTTTTTTAGTGCAAAGTGCGAATTATATTATGAATTAAGGAGTACCTGCATTTGTCGGCTCTGTAAACTTTTTAAATGGTGGATAGCTTTTCGCGAATCCTGCTCACGTCGAAGTAAAGCTCTTTCCGCAGCTCGGCCTAGGACGCCACTTCCATCCCAAGCGCCAGACTATATTTTTATATTGAATTTCATTATTAAAAGGGTTCTTAATTTTTACAACTAGGTCCCAAATTATGAGTTGTATGATGTATTGTGAAATATTATATTTTATAAATGCTTTGTTTGAGAAATAAGTAAGTAGATATTATTATTATTACGATGAAAATTCTTAAATTCTTTTTATTATTATTATGAACAATTTTCAACGATGTTATTTCCTTTTCTACATCGTTTTACTTTTACCAATTAGAATAGTTGCATTCACGAAATAGTTTCAATTATGGATATAGGTATAAGGTAAGTGATTTAAAATTCCATGACTAAATTCTACGGTCTATATGGTTTCTAAATAATTAGCTACATTTCTTACACGAAAACTAGGGCGACCTCTTCGCGGGCGGACCGATCGCAAATCAAAATCTCCGCCGTTAATGCCTTTGTTTTCGATATCAAATGGTATGCGCACAACAGTGTCCTGTAAGGTTGGGAGTCATGATCATTGATCAACCAAATAACTTTCCTTTAATTTAAAATATAGGGTCATTGCGCCAGTTCGCGTCCACTTAGTGCAGTTGGAAAGTTTGAAGGAGAAAATAAAAATGTTCCAGTACAAATTTCAACGCAAATTTTATGTAACGTGTTCATTACATAGTCTATTTTAAGATTTACTTTCAATTGTCTTGAAAAAATCATGTGGTTTTTATTTATCTAGACAAATAGCAGAATTAGGCGTTTTACCCAGTTCGCGTCCAAAAATTCCAGTTTGCGTCCACCCGTGGACCAGTTCGCGTCCACCAGCTTAGAAAAGGAATTAAGAGTGTATTGGGTGATATTTTATCAGATAAATGCAAATAAAAATGAGATTTTAATAAATTATTTATTTACGAATATAGTTATTTAATAAAAACTGGCCAAATGCGAGTGGAACTCGTACACCGAGGGTTCCTTATTAACCTGTTTTTTTTTCATATGTTTTAACTGTAAATGATTCTTTTTTCAATGTTTCCCTTATTTGTGCTATATAAGAAGTTGCTTCATATCAAACTTCAAGTGTCTGTGTTCACGTAGGTTTTGATTCCCTTGCAAATGTCGAAATTTGCGAAAATTTGCAGCATAAACGGCTGTATCTTTTGATTGCTTTGGCTTATAAGTTTGATTTTTTGACTGCTTCAAGGCACCGTAGACTTGAGTATTCAATATAAATTTCAGCTTGATACCTCCACGAGAAAAAGGGTCTTGACAGAAAGACAGACCGGCAGACGGACATACATATACGGACGGATATCAAAGTGGATCACTTTACAAGGATTCCGGTTTTTTCTTTGAGGTTCGGAACTAAAATCAACATAATTATTAATATAATTCACTGTAAGGAAACTGGAAAAACTTTTTTATATTTATCTTCTCATCATTAATAGAACTAAAAATTAACAAAAAACAAAGACTCTCATTCTCAAAGATACTACTTACTAGTCTCATTCTTAGAATACCCATTTTAAAATGAAAAAATAGCATACAATTTTACTAATTTGAATGAAAATTCAAATTATCAACATGAACTCTTCATCAAAAATTTACAATCTATTTTAAATTACATATTTTAACAAAAAATTCATTGCTACATAATGAAAAACAATGTGGACGCAATATGTTCTATTGTTATGCCCTATAGGTCTAGTTTGCGACCACCGTGGACGCAAAATGGAAGTTGTAGAAATTTGGTGTAGTAATTCGCGTCCACCTTATTTTAGCTATTAATTGTAAAATAAATAAGCTTAATTATAATCCATACTATTCCATGTTTTGTTAACAAAGTAAAGAAACAGTTACATATTCAAAAATTCACATTTAACAATAAGATACTTACCGTCAAACGCAACGCTGCGCACTATTTTTTTTCTCAAAATCCCGCGCGTTTTAGCTCTCTCGTTTTATAGCCAAAATTAAATATTTTTTTTTAAATAGGATAGGCGGTGCACAGGCATATTTTGAATATGTGTGCATATCTCTTATACATTGAGGTATTATCGGTAATTTTTCTTATTACAATTTTACATAAATTATACTTATTTTCGTGAATTTTCTAAAAGATATCCGCAAAATGGACGCGAATAGGCACATGGACGCGAACAGGCGCAATGACCCTAGTTACTTTAATTTTATAAAAGAACTCATTACATTAGCGGTAGTCCGATTTTCACCAGTCGGGATAGTAGTTGGTATCGAATTCAATGCCTTGTCAACGTTGTCCTAAAAAATGTTTTGGTTAATTATTAATTTATATATGTAGTAATTAAAAAAAAACTGTTACCTACTTTGCGTTAGGTACTTAGGTAGAGGTACTTTTATTACCTGAGAATGTAAATCAATCAACGACTGAGGCGGTCGATTAATTACCACTGGTGGGGTAAACACGGGTAATTCACCTTCAACATAAACAAAAAATTTAATAAGGTAATATGATTATAAGAAAAATTCTTGGTTTACTTAATTTCTTACTGGTGCTTGTAATTCCAAGGCCTTCTTTAGTGACTTTCGACAAACCCTTTATTTTAAGAAACTGTGCTGCAGATACCAACTCATCCAAATTTTCTTCAGGGCATTGAGTCTTGCCACAATACATAAATTCTACAAGGCATTTCATTACACCAAATCTCATTTTTAATATGATTAGCGGTTCTCCTGTTTGTTTTTGTAACACGTCCTAGAGTAGTGCTTTTATTAGAATTGAAAATATTAAATATGGGGAAGTAAGTTAACTATGGACACTAGGAATTACCTACTCACTTGAAAGTATGCACTACTTGCTGCCAAAACAGCTTTGTGAACACGAAGAGTATGTGAACTACACATAAGCGTCATATCCACTAAGGCTTGCATTTGCAATAGCTTTCCAAATCTTGACATCAAATGTTCTGAATAGTCTTCATAATGTAAGCTGTATCGTATCGGAGCCATTTTTATTTAAATTAAACGATACTCAAATCATGTACAGATGTTTCAAGCTAAATGACAGAATGTACATTTGATAGTTTAGAACAAATGAATTATGAAAAAAAAAATTGATTCAAATAGTCTTTGTTTATTTTTATCAGCCAGTTTGAAACGCAAGAATTAAAAAGTTTTTATATAATATGCTATTGTTTTTTGTAATAAGTTTGTAATAGCTTGATTGATTTTAGGAATTTGTGTAGACTGTAGATGCGGTAAGTCTGAGTAAGACTACTTAAGAAATAAGTAAAGTAAGTAGTCCGTTGAACGCTTGGCGGGTACCCTTTTATTAAGTACTAGCTGTGCTCCGCGGTTTTACCCGCAGTGCTCAGCAACTATTGGTCTTAGTGAGATGATGAAATGAAGATATATAGCCAATAGCCTTCCTTTTTAAATGGGCTATCTAACATCGAAAGAATTTTTCAAATCGGACCAGTATTTCTCGAGATTAGCGCGTTCAAACAAACAAACTTTTCACTTTTATAATATTAGTATGGATAGGTAGGTACTTAAATCGGTCATCTGAAGAATATTTAATTCTACAGGTGTTTTTATTTCTGAAGTACAAGTAAAAACAAAATTATCCCGCTTTTTATTGGGCAAGTTTTGGCTGGTTTCAGAGCTTGACCGACCGTCAGTGCGTACCGTCGGTCCTGACGATACGCATCAACAATTGTATGACTATGACACTAATGCGCATGACAATACGCGTGCGTATGGTCGGTCGGTCTAGCTATGAACGGTTTTATGAATTTCCATACATATGACAAGCGCGACTGACGTACGCACTGATGGTCGGTCAAGCTCTGCAACCAGCGTTACCATGGTAATCGCAAGGTAATCGTATTTAAAAAAAGACAAAAATAAATTGGATTCCTTTTATTTATTTATAAAATACAGAAAAAATAGTAAAATGTTAGAAAATGAATTTATTACAAATTTGTATTCATAATGAGTAATATACTGTTTTTACGTAGTCTTAACTGATAAAGAAAAATAAACATAGTATTTTCAAACATATTCTATCACAGTCTAATTAAGTACTGGAAATACAACTATAATAACGTACATATAATAAAGTCTAAACAATTAATATTGTTACGGATTTCATAAATATAATACACATTAAACAGGAGGTTGGATAATGAATGCCACGATAACATTTTTTAAATAAGGATTTGCGTGGAATGATCGTAGGAATGTAATAATTTGCTCGTAAGGCACTTGGAACCAATATTTAATTTATTACATCAATTAATATACACCAGATAACCTGTGTAAAACAGATATAATTAAAACAAATAGCCGACATAGATAAATATCTACAAAACCATTTAATAGTTCCATAGCTGAGTTAATTACATTTAAATACATGGTACATAATGTCCGATTTCAAGACCAAAAACAACACGCTATTATAATCTAAATTATTATGATCGGATACTGGAGTACAAGCTAACTACATTTTATTAGTTAAACATCGAACTGTAAACAAGCGAATGCTTTAAAACAAACTATCGAAGTAGCAACACCCGTAGGAAATAACTTTCAAATACAAATTTGTAACACGTCCAATACTTTGAGTATCATCTTAGAAATCATTTTTACATTACAATACTTTTTACCCTTACTTTCCTATTACGAAGCTCATAGACGCTTTTGCTTAGTGGGAAAGCATCGCGACGTCAACGCAACGTCCGCCAGACCTAGTTAGTGTCGCAATTTACAATACCTGAGACAGAACATTTTGCCGATAAAAAATAAACGCTTACGAAAAAAAACATAGCTACCACATTATAATACGGTTATCGCAAAAATGGTACTGTTGTTGCCAAAAAAAACTTTGTAAAATAACCGAGCTATCACATAATTTTACAGCTTGTAAACTTAGGCGGGAACACAACTACATAATACCTATATATCTTCTTACCTAGTAATAATTTAGAGAGTTTACAAAATTACTATTCAACAATATAAAACATTCGATCAACGTGGCTCTATGCACTTAAATATTGTCCCTCTAATACAGTGAATTACGTAAATACAAATTCCATCTCAGACATTAATTGTTATTGCAAATAAACTGCTGAAATTTTCTTTGCTGTTTTTCTGTTATTAAAATTTATAGAAAAATATTTTTAATGTTAAAAAGCTTCAAATGTTATATTTTTTGATTATAGTTGCGTATCGATTAATGCAAGATTCATTTATTGGTTTTAGAGGAACATAAACAACTAATCAATATGTTTTTTTTTTAATTATACGGCGAAATAACGTTGCATGAAATAATATTTGGTGTAGATAAATATCGATATATTTATCTACATATATACTATCGATAGAGAGAGTATATGTTTTTACCTCCTTTTAATGTCTCTCCTTACATATTACTTACGGTGGCCTGGAAGAGATCGCTATCTAGCGATAAGGCCACCGTTTGTACACATTATTTTCCTCTTATCTGTACTTTATGTGTCTCTATTTCTTTTGTGTGTGCAATAAATAATTAAATAAATAAATATATGTTATTTATATTCTTGCATTAATCAAATACGTTACGGGGCCCTAACTTTATTACGATAATTGGCATTTAGCAGTTTTATATGGATATTTAAAAGGAATTATATAAAATATTAATGTTTATAACAGATTGACATATTTAATTGACAGACATTTAAAATAAAATATAAAAAGCGAAATTCATTAGCTTGATAATTATTATTTTATTGTACTTACCACATTACGTTACTTATTCATATTATTATAATATAGTTCAACATCGAAATAATGCCAGTAATATTAGTTAGTTTGTAAAGAAAATAATATGAAGAATTAAAAGAAAAATACATACATGAATAATTTGAAATAATTCTATATGAACACTTTACATAGGTATGAGTCATTTTGTACAATAGGTTATGTAGAAAAAATAGAGATTCATTTATAGAGATCATACAGTGAAACGAGACCATTGGTAGTTTAAGTAAATAATTTACATAATTTACTGTTTTAATAAAAAAAATCTAAACTTACTATCCGAGATAACTTTGTGAACGATATTTAATATTAATTAAAATCCTTTAATTAACGTACACAATTTGTTTTTTATCCCTTTAAAATTTTTAACACAGATGAACGAAACGAATAAACTTCAAATCGATCGTTAGAGGTTTTAAATGAACTCAGGTTTTTCCTATTACTTATTGAGGCATTTTACAATGAGAGCACACTTCAACTAAACAATGGTCTGTTTCAGTGGCAGGTTTGTTCATTCTTAATATTAAAGAAGCGAATATAATATTTACATCAATTAGCAATAGATACACATCGCAAATACCTAACAATTTACACAGCGATTATATTGTTCGTAAAAAATATTTAACACCTAAATGTCCACACGGAATGTTAGTTATCGATTATTTTGAGGAATTCTTCTGGTGAGATGTGGATGCCGTCTGCTGTCGACGCTTCGCTGGCATTCGGGACGGTGTTCTTCAGTTCGCCGAACGTGTAATTGGTGCGCTTTGTGTTGTTGCGAGCTTTCGGCACGCGGTTCGCCCCCAATGACTCCTCACAATCTAAACTGGATCGTTTATTCCAACAAAATGGCTGCCGCGGTTCGGCTCCCGCGGACATCGGCATCGCCAGCTGCAAGCGTGACCTCGTCAGTTCATTGTCACTCAATTGCCGCTTAAGCTTTTCTTTGCCCACTACTAATTGGAAGCCCCTAAGCTTATTATCGTTGTTTTGTGATTTATCAAGCTCTATTTCACTGAGTTGTCTTTTTAATTTGGCAGTCTCAGAAATACTCGGTCGGCCGTCGACTAGACTATTTTGTCGGGACGTTCTAATCCCTTGTTTTATGCTGCCTTTCGAAATCTCACGACTACTGCCAGAGGAACTGCTGGTGTTCGTGTTACATGTGTTTGCGTTGTCTCGCCTCAACGTCTCAATGATATTGTAAAAGTGTTCTAGTCCACTGTTGCTATTATTTCGAGACCTGCTTATATTGTTAGTACTATGTCTATGTGGGCGGATTTGAGCTCGAGGTAGATGGCCGTAACTGCTCTGCCGAGATATGACGGCGGAGTTTTGCCTTCGTGGCATACTACAACTCTTTGGAACGAACGTATCTTGCGACAACACGACGTTTTCATAAACGTGTGTGTTATCAAACTCATCTTGAGAGATGAGATTTTGACGACTCTCTGTCGTGTCACGTTTTTGACCTACAGAGTTGCTCTTCTTGTGGCCGGCTCGAACTTTAGTTTCCGAGGATTTCTTCCCCAGTTTGCAATCACTTGTACTGCGAGGTAGCAAGTTTTCATACCCGTGACTGACATTCTCTGGCTGAGGCGCGTCCGAGGTTTGGACGTTCGTTGTATTGTCTATTGTATTTTTATTTGAATTTAAATGTTTAATATTGAGATTCGATTTTCCAAGATCAGCGGGGCAAGTCTGTTGAGGTAGTGAATCGTGGCGTTTTCTTTCGAGTTCGGGTTTCGAAGACTTATCTAGGACGACTTTAGTTTTGTCGCTTTTACAAATTTTTACACTAAATCTAAATGGAGGTTTAAACACTACTTGTAGTCTAGCTTTTTCTCCTGAGAACAGATTTGTTGCGCTCTTAGAAGGTCTCGTTTTTCGCGAGCCTTTAGAGATTTGTCTATGTGTTCTTTCAGTAAGTCCTACTGGTATTGATTTAGACTTGGGTATTGACGAAGGTTGCGGTGAGCTGAGAAGCCACTTCTGAACTTTAGTTAAAGCTTCAGTGTCCTTTATCGGCGATGACGGATGTTTTTGCATTGAACTGTAATCTATTGTTTCTTTCTTCATTTTTAGCTTTCTTTTCTTGACTTTTCCCTTATGTTTAGATAATATCACGTGTTTCGGCGACTTCCCATCTGCATTGGTTACAACGGCAGTCGCTTCTTTAGCTACTTTAATAGCATCATCTAATTTCGCCTGCGGAGTTGGTTTCTGAAAAACAGTAAATATTGTTATATTACAGAATCTCACTTATTTTAAAATCGTATTTTTATTAAAGATAAAAATAATTTTTAGGTTAAAAATTGTAAAAGACGTTTTACATACCCGTTTCTTGCCGTTTTTAGCGGCATGCGAAGGCGACGCTTTGTCACTCTGTTTATTTGTTTGATCCTTCTTGCCTCTGTAGGCGCGTGTGCGGAGTGCCACCTTCTTTTTAAGAGGAAGCTTCGACCTATAACAACAAATGTAAAATGTAATGTATAACTAACAAAAACCTATCCTGATAAAAAAGATTGTATGATATTACGATATTCCACTTTAATTACAAAGCTACACAATATTATAAAAGTCCAGTTAAATATATATTACAACAGACTATTAGATATTTTTAAAGTGAAACTTCTTTACCGGGGTTGGAAAAAAAATTAGTGTAACATTTTTTCGTTACTACGCGTGACATTTTTCAGTTACGCTCCATTTTTTACTTAAACCTACCACGCGTGATTCGACGTATTTCTGTAAAGTTGCATATATTATAGTAAATTATTTTTTGAAAAATAAGGTCATAAAGAAGTTTCACTTCTTGCGTGTGTACACTAGTACACGCACACATTTTTTTGAAGTGAAACTTCTTTATCGGGGTTGGACAAAAATTTAGTGTAACATTTTTGCGTTACGCTGTAGGCGTGACATTTTTGCGTTACGCCGTAGGCGTGACATTTTTGCGTTACGCCGTAGGCGTGACATTTTTGCCTTACGCCGTAGGCGTGACATTTTTGCGTTACGCGCCAACTTTTTCTTATCCCTAAGTTTCACTTCTTACGTGTGTACTCTAGTACACGCACACATTTTTTTTTATATAAAGTAATACATAAATCACCTGGATACAGATGTGTGTACACATATTATAAACATATCATTCATATTGTGCTACAGTTAAAATTCTTTTGAAAATATGGCTTACCTGACAGCAGTATGTACAATCATCTGGTCAGCGGCATCCGGCAGGCGGACGGTTTCTGTAGTGGATGAGTGAATGATTGTGACTGATTTGATCTTCTTAGCGTGACGACCCAGGAAACGGGTACTGGCCACCTGAAATATTTATGAGAAAATTCATTAATTTTGGATATGTATAAAATCATCGTTCGCTTTTTAACAATGTCTTACATGTCCTTTATTTTTATGGTTGCCTGGAAGAGATTGTTTTTAAGCAATAAGGCCGCCTATTGTACACTTTTCAATGTTATGTATTCATTTATTTTAAATTTCTAGTACTTTAAAAAAATATATAGTACTTTTTAAATTTTGACGAATTACCTATGTAGCTATTATGTAAATGACGTAAATAGAATAAAAGATAATTTTTAAAACAGATATTGAATTATTTTAAAGCTTCTGTTTTCTATTATCATGTACATAATATTATCATCATACATAATTTTCAAGCACAGTATCATAAATTTTATAATTCAATCTCTAATACTTGACACATTCTGGCTTTAATTCTAGCTCTTACTACTTATTACGGATTCATGAGTACTTATTATACAAATTCTCAATGATAAGTAGCTAATAACTAATGAATAAACCTTTTATAGTGATGTAACGATACATGATATTGCCGATAGGATACCGATATTTGCAGTAAAAAAATCGGCGATACCGATACCAATATCCATGGCTTGGTAGAAAAATAAATAGTGAATAATGTATAAAGGTTACCAAAATTTAACAGAGCCTCAACTGTAAATCGTATTCTTTTAAATAAAAATGCCAAATCAAAAAACAAGAAAACATCATTTATTTAAGTATTACTATTTTACAAAGTCAGTTAAACTTCAAGTAATGCACTGTATACAATCAGTACCTAATCAAAGTTTACTATTGGTAGAGTTTTTTCAGAAAACAAAGTGCCCGCGCGCGGGCCCGGGTGGCCTCCCGCATCGTTCATTGGGCGCGGTTTTTTCAATTGTTTGATTTCGATATCGGTTGTTTTATAATAGGCGATACCGATATATCGGCTTGCCGATTATATCGGCCGATGTGTCAGTATCGGTATCGTTACATCCCTACTTTTTATGCTCGCTCTATGTATCTGGCGACAAACAGATTCCATTGTTTTATAATACCTTGGACTAAGAATGTGATTCTATTCCTTAACCTCGATTTCTGTTACAGAGTCTAAAATTCTGCAACAGCGCTAAAGAACAAAATACATTGACATTATTTTTTTAAGAAAAGTAAAAAGTCTATGCAAGACTGCAGATGATCAATTAATAAATAGTTACTAAGCCGGATATTTCAGCATATTGAAAATTTTTCATAACCTTTAGAAATAAATTTGCAAATACTTATGAAAAGAAAATGATTCAAAGTATTTTACCATATTTGTTTATAATAATAAATCATCAAAAATGTTGTTCAACTCTTAATTTTAAATAATATCCCGAAATTTAGGACAAACGCAAAATACCTTAAAAAACATTGAGATATACATATTATGGAGAGGACACCGCCTTCAACACTTATGTTCCGCTCAACATACGCCATATGGCGTAACTGCACGCTCATTTTTCATTTGTTTTAAAGTGAAACGCATCAAATATGCCTTCGTCTGTGTTACGATATTGCACAAATAATACGGAAAAGTGCAAAGGAATAACTTTCATCGGTAAGTACTTACCTAACTAGATAATAATTTTTAAAACTTAGAGCAAAAAAATGGCGCACAGATTTTGTTCGTGGTGTCTCCTCCATACGTAGTACTTATTATCTCAATTTATAAAAAAAAAAAAACATTTTTTTTTTACAACACGGTAACACAACATGAGCACGACGTACCAGGAGCGCAATAACGGCGAGCAGTATGAGCAGCACGGCGTACCAGTGGCGCAGCACCCAGCGCCGGAAGCCGGCGAGGCTCTCGTCCGACAGCAGCAGCTTGCGCAGCGTGGCCAGCGGGCCCGACGGGTCCACCTCGCGGCACCGTTGGAACACGTCGCAGTAACTGGATGAACATTTTATTTTTCACTAGCTGTTGACCGCGACTTCGTCCGCGATTACGTCGTTTTTCGTCATTCGTCGTTTAAAAAAAAATACGTGACACTTTATTTTTGAATGTTCTTAATTATTGTCTCTTATAAAATTTAACTACATTAAAATTGAACACTGATAAGAAAATCTTAAAATCTAAAGACAACATAAATGAATGTGATTTAAATTCTACATTACTTAGTATTTCAAATAATAATCTAAATTAAATGTAGATTAACAGTTTGAGCGCACCATTATAGAATATGTACCTAAGTATTAAATTACGTCAGTATACATAGTAACTTTACTAAAAACACGATGACTTTCTTTCGCGCTCGGTACCACAAACTAAGCATGTTTGTGGTACGTGGCCCGCGTCACTTGACCCCCCGCGAGTTCCCCTCCGTTGCTATGCGAAAATACATTCGTTGCTCTACTGTAGGAAAAATTGTAATACTGTGGCCTGGGCGTTATAACACGTCCAGGGAGTTCCTGAGTGCCGATATCACCATCTTGAGGAAAAGCTTCTAATGTCGATTTAAAACTGCATACATACGAATTAACCTGTTCTAAAATAATTGTGAAATGAGTTCAGTTTTAAATTTGAGAAATATTGATTTCTTGTATTCCACTATTCATTGTAGTCGAATACAAAATATATTTAAACAAACTTAGGTTGGCCTTCAGGCAAAAGGGATCCTATCAAATGGTAAACTTGACCTTGTATCTTAAAAGTAAGCATGAAAGGACCTTCTGATAATTATTGAGCACCAAAGGATCATTTGAAACGCACTACTATAAGAGCGAATATTGTCTAATAACAGTTTAGATTGCACAGTATGTTCCTCTAAAAGTAGTGATTTCAAAGGTTCCGGTGTATCTTCAAACGAAAGCCGTCTCCTTACTCCACTTTAAAGCATGTAAAGCATGCAAAGAACATACTACGTTAATATCGCCTATACAGAAGATGATCTGTAATAAATTGTGAGGTTATAAGCAAACCCACTTTTATATTTGTCGGACCACACCACCGAATTCGTAGATTGTTTACCTCTAAGTCATCAAGACTATGACGAAATCGTCTGCAGTAAGACGGGCCTCTCGCTATTCGTCCGTTTTCAGAGACTGAATAATTTCAATTCTTAATCTTTCATTAAACAAATATTAATCGTTCTTGTCTCAAATAATTGTAATATTCGCGTCCCTACTCTAGTCATTGCTTATGCTCATGTTCATCTTCAAGAGATCGAATAATATTATGATACACCCTATCATTTGTCAAACGGTCTTCATATTGAGTAAAGTTTCAGATTCTCGAGATTAAATATGACTGTCGTGATCAGTAGTGAGACGTAATTCCCTCTCAGTGAGGGTTTCGGTCTAACGGGATAATAGGGGAAACCGGGTTTGTTTGTCTCACGGGTTGGTTGTCACAGCGGTCTTAACACAAAACTGAACTATCGAATAAGTCTGTTGAAAAGCGTGGCAAAAGCGATACAGTGACAACGCTGTCCCCACTTCGCGTCAGACCGCCCCGATCTGCCGTGAGGGCCTTTTTTTTTAGTGGGGAAATCTTGCATAGATACCCACGGCCTCCGGGGAAGAGGCCGTGGGTTATGTCGGATTCCTACCGACCAAAACCCCACTGTGTTCCGTCGAGCCGCATCAACGACAGGGCCACGGGTATGTGTAGAATTCATCCGTGACTGCCGTGAGGGCCTCACAAGTGTTTATAGTTTTCGCACAGATTTTTAATGATGACCGAATATGGTCCTCATAACATCACCATCAGAAAAAAGGAAATATTTTTAATTGTGAAAAAATATTAATATGATTAACACTATTTTAACATAAAATATTATAAGTCTGTGAGTGTGTAAAAAAAAAGACGGGTTGCACTCCGGGAGTGCCGGCAGAAGTGAAAACTTGATTATTAACGTTCAGCATGTTTGATATTTTGGAATGGTAGGTATCTGTCTTACGCATGGAATATAAGGGCTAAAAAAACTAACATCCGTCTTACGCTTTTTCGATGGTCACGTGTCCTGACGCGAGTTTAAGATTTTATACCCAACGCCGCTAAAAAAGTTTTCACTTCAATAAATCCAGCTAATAACACATCAAACTTATGTTTATAATTAGGTATACGACATGAAAATATATTAATTACCAAGCAATAATAATACAGATAAATACTGAACATAAGTATAATAGTTAGTATTAAGTAGTATTAGTTAAAATATACTTTGACTGTTAGTCAAAGTTTAACCAACGAACACCAACGAACTAACCTTTTCTATAATACTTAACATGGCACATTTTTCAAATTATCTTGCTCAACTCTGCTCAAAAATTTGAGGGTTTTGTTGGAACTTCAATGTGTCAAAACTATGATATATCTAAACTACGATACTACTTGAAATAACTTGCATGCGGAAATGCTCATTACAATTGTGAATCTAAAGAATAACTAACAACATACTATTCAATTTTATTGAGCTGATGAATATCTTTTGCCTGGAAGAGATCACCGTCTCCTAATAAATATACTGTGTTTTCTTATAAAATCTTTACATAATTTATTTTATTTAGTAGTTTAGTTTTTGTTATTTTTATGTGAAAATGAGCTTGAGCAATGAGCTTATACATATTTGGCAAAAGTATACATAAATTTTTTATAATTTCAGGACCGCAACTTAAATGGGGCGCTCGGAAAATATGTCTATGGGTTATTAATAGAGAAATGATACACAACAAAGTTATGTTGGATCCATTTTATTTATAAATAATGAAAATTATATATTTATAAAATATAAAACATATTAGTTATGTAAAATGATTAAAAATAAATAAATGAAGCAACTACGATTCAAAGAAAACATCTTTTTCAGTGTGAAAATGCTCTTAGCAATCCTGGATGATGAACTGTATATCATGTACTCTGATCCCAGTACGGTCGGTACCTCGATAGCCATAACGATAAATATTATAATCAGATAACCGCAAAGTCAAAAGAGTGCAAAATTTACGTTTCATTTGGCAATAACATTTTTTCGGTACTAAAACGTAGTAGTTTGATATGTGGCTGGCTGCCCCTCCTCTCCTTCCTGAAAAATATCCTCCAAAATTTCCCGAGATACTTCCAATGATTGAACCATTATGATTAACACTATTATTGATATTGATCAATGATTGAACCATTGGACGTTGGACATTAACTTCAGTCAAAAATTAACGAAGCGGATGATTACTAATTTCCACATAATCCTCGCTGCCACTATCTTTATCATCAAATCATCAATTTTCAAGTGGTGTTGTAAAATTGTCAGCAGAAATCGTCTTCCAAAGGCGATATCATTTTATGAGCATTGAATCTGTAAATAAAAAAATCAAAAGTTAACTGTAAATCTATAAAAAAAGTTACTTACAAATAAAATTTTATCAAAAACTACTGTTCCCAATGCACCTCAAAATCTTGTAAAAGTCATATATAAAAGAATTCATCAATTCATCATTTTATTATTTCATTCAAAAAGTGTAATAATATAATACCAACAAAACACATGAATTGCTATCATTATAAAAAAATAAATACCTGTATGTAACAACTTACCTTTAGTGGGAACGCATGATGGTGAAAATTCACAAAACACTAAGATTGCATTTGATATTTTTGGTTTTATGGCATTCAATAGTCAAAAGTCGATTTCTCTGTCCCTATGTCCCTTTGTATGCTTAAATCTTTAAAACTACGCAACGGATTTTGATGTGGTTTTTTAAATAAATAGACTAATTCAAGAGCAAGGTATATAATTTATTAGGTTTTAGACAAAGCGGGCGAAGCCGCGGGCGGTAAGCTAGTAAATTTATAAAACACGAAGATTTTTAAAATTGTAACTAATGAACACAATCAATATTAGATTAATTACTGTAGATAATGGTGTCTAGTTTTACTTAAAATAATAAACATCTACCCTCACTTTAAAAAAATGTAGTATATTTATTATTTACACGAAATATACCTTATAGGGAAGGGAAGATATGGGTTAAAGAGTTAAATAAATAACATGATTATATTTAAATTATTAATTTTCAACAGTGTATTCAGTAGTGTTAACATGTAAATTGATTTGATTTTTACGAAATCTCATAGATGGCGCTGTTACAAAATTAACATTATACAACTTACATTCTTTAAACTATGTTTCTCTTCCCAAGTTACTTAAATGGCATATTTTTTATAGTTTCAATCTAGATATTGTCAAACAACATTTATATATGCGTCATTTAATTATTAATTTCCAATAGTTAATGTGTGTTTGATTTTTATAACACTGGCTATAGATGGCGCTGTTTCAAATTTGTCTTTATACTGCTAAGATTCATTTAACTGTTTCTCTGCCAAAATTACATAAATGACGTAGTTTTTATAGTGTAAAGGTAGATAATAGCATGGCTTACTCAAAAACAACATTTAAACATGAGTCTTTAGATTGTATGCTGTCGTAGTACACGGAATATGTAAGAAAAATAAAGGTTCACAGCTCCTCCCCCGTAGGTGATAGCTTGATAATATGTAGCCTATAGCCTCACCCGACCTGTTAGTAATATTCATGCAAAATTTGAAGTCAATCTATGCAGTACTTTTCGAGATTAGCCCAGACAAACATACAGACAAACAGACAAACAGACAAACAGACAAACAGACAAAAATTCTAAAAACTATGTTTTTGGCTTCTATATCGATTATAGATCACGGCCCAAGTATTCTTTTAAAAAAATATTCAATGTACAGTTTTGACTTTCCTACGATTTTATTATATGTATAGATTTTTTTCATTTTTCTTGTTAAAATGATTAGAAATCGAACTATTAACGATCTCGAAATGCGATATATTATTTGATATTTCTTCATCATATGTTTAACGCACTTAACAGCGAGCGTCTTTTAGAATAGGTACTTCTTAATTTAAGTCTAGAACTTTTTGGTTAAAATTCTGTTACTGTATACATGTTATATGCTATCTTGTTACTTCATTAATAATTGAGTTTTTTTGATCTCGTATGGAGGCAGGCGTTGGTACTTGTTCTAACATAAGCATTTACATGACTGTCATCAGAATTAAGGTTTCTGTGTTAGATTCGTATATTTCACTCGTCACGTTAGCTCGCACGCGCAGCGCAGGTTTCCGTCCTCTACAGACCCGTTAATACTGAAACTGCATAGATCTAATCTACTTAGTACTGAGTTGGTCCCCTTTTTGCTAAAGGTCTGCCACACTTTTGTCTTTTTCTTTGTTTTGTATGTTTACTTTATTTTATTAAGTATATCTGTTGTTGGCTTTTGGCAAAATAAATTATTCTTTCTTTCTTTCTTACTTACCCATTATAGTCATTGCAAGGCGTGCCGGGTTTAGCGTACATGTCGGGCACGTCGAAGGGCGGCGTGTTCCAGCGGAAGGACGACTCGCAGGGCCCGCCCGGCTTGCGGCAGCACAGCTCGCACGCGGACCGCGGGTCGTCTTTCCGCGGCGCACATTGACACGACTCCAGCCCGTATGCGAGACAGATCGAGCCGGTACACTCCTGTGAAAACATTGGAAATTAAGGGGAAGCTCCCTAAATTTGGAGCGATATTCAACTTTATTACAGCTGTATTAGCGTCTAGTACCGTAACCGGTCTCTCAGTGCTAAAAAATGAGAAAGGGAGCCTCCTCTTAAGCAAAAACTAAAGAACATGATTAAAAAGCATGTTGAAAACTTAAAAAAGGGCAAGGAATTTTACTGATATTTTTACAAATTTGGCAAAACCATCAAAAATTGCGTTGATATTATGTTACAACGAAACAATTAAAATATTGTAAGATTTTTGCGATTCGTAGGCTACCTTTTACCGCGATCATACGTCTTATTCCTACAGGAATTTCCTTTTGCCACGCGTTAAAAAGTAACCTAATATTGTTCAACTAAAGAGAAATCCTATAGAGGGCGAGGGACAGATGCATTATACATCTGTTTCACTGATCAATTTTCTTTAGGGACAAGTAGGTGATACCTTCTGTGTCCTGCCAAACTGAGACATTTCTTTTTCTTCGGCTCCACCGGGAATCGAACCCACGAGCCCTCGGTTCTACGCTCACGTGTCAACTATTATAGGCTAGGCCAGTGCCGGCGTGAGGGCCACTGACACCCCGGGCGAAAATATTGTGGCGCCCACTAGAGGGAAGCAATATCAAGTGTTAGGTTAACCAACATCAGACCTTGGCGCCCCCCAGAATTTGTCGCCCTGGGCCATTGCCCCCTCTGGCCCCCTCTAACGCCGGCACTGGGCTAGGCCCCAATACTCACTCCCATAAAGCACACGAGCTCTCTATCACATCTCGTCCTATTCGGCTTGTGTCTACTAGCGGGGCAGGCGGCTCGCTTGCCGTCACAATGTGCGGCGTCACGACACCCGTTGTCAGACCGACACTTGTCACCGAACTTGAGCGTACAAGATGATGTGCAGCAAGGACCCTGGAAAAGAGTATGCATTTCATTGTGCTATATTGGATAGTCACTTTTTGCTGGTCAAAACAGTGTGTCATTATCCTGTATGAATAATCTATTGCAAATGCATTTACAAAGACGAATTTATCGAGTTACTTGTTTATTCCTGTTGATAGAAGCTTCTTTCATACTATTAATTTATACTAATCTTTACCCACAGGTTTTTGTAAACTTACTAGAAGGACCCATAAATTTTCTGTCATTCTTCATCTCATTTCATTTTTATTTTTCACTTTGTGATTCACTCGTCACATAGTATCCTGGGTAAAACAAAATTCTCACACGCCTTCACTTAAACTAGTTACAATACCTGACTAGGACTGCACACGCTATGCTCCGTGAGCGTGCAGGGCTTATAGTGCGGTCTCACAGCTTGCGGCCGGCAGCACACATCCGTGCACTCGGACGCCCAGCCACAGTCGCACTCTTCCCCTTCTTCCACCACACCGTTGCCGCAAATTGCTGGTTGTGGTTCTGTAAGATTTTTACTTGTTATTTTTACATTACATGCATGATTATTACTGGTTATATTTATTTACATTACAGGCTTTAAATTAGTTAAGCATATTTCTTTTTAAACTTCCAGGATATGCATTTTAAAACTTATTATTTTAAGTTGTGTTGCATCACAATGTATTGGTAGAATGTAATGCAGCCAATACTATTTTTATGTACATTTATTAGTGTTAGTGGTGTTATAGTTGGTATTATTAGTTTATACAAGTTGTCACTATTTTATCATTATCTTCCTGACTATAAATTAAGATAGTAAAAATATCTCACCTGTGAAACATCCCTTGGGCGAACGTGCTTTATTATTAAGTACTGGATCTATCGCTCGTAAGGAGCAAGGCGAAAATTTATTGTTGTTCTTACGATCGCCGCTCGTGGCTCTTGCGAACATTATGTAGTTGCCGTCTTCGCCGAACGGCGTACATACTTCTGGGTCATGCTGGAATAAAAAACAATAGTTTGGAAAATCCAAAAGTGCACGCCTCATAATCTCATCCTTTACAATAAAATTGATTATTTATAAAGAGTTTATAATGGTGAATTTTGAGTACACTATAAATATAAAAAAAATAATAATAATAATAAAATAAAGAATATATATAGATATACTAAAATTATGGAGAACAGTCGATATTTTTTTTTGTTTATTTAATAACAATTAAACCACATCGAATCAGACCCTGAAAAATGAAAGGGTTCTATTCCTGAGCATACTCAAGCGTAAGAGAAAAAAAAGACTCGATTAGTAAAGTATTTCGGTCGCTATCGTGTTAACAAGAAAATCCTCCGCACATACAGACACACGGACGTCCAAGACAGAACTTTTTTAAACTGTTTTTTAACTAGTTTAAATAACAAAAATGACATCAAAAATATCATGAATGTTAAAAATAGTGTTTTTTCTTAATATGTGTGTGTATGTATTATCACAAGTGCAATGTATAAAGACATTTTAAGTTAAAATCAGATGTTTTGCGCGAAGTGACAGTAGTACCCACCTCAACGCTTCGCTTATGAGGCGTGCAATTAGTATTAAACAAAATGCATAAAATAATGTAAATTTATAGATGTGACCATACAAATTCTATGCTATATATTAATTTTAGTCTCTAAGAATATAAAGCCTGAAAACAATTTAAGGTCTACATCTTTCTTACGTATAACGTAGGGGATTCTGTGATTGGGTTTTTCAGGCAGAGAATCCTCAGAGAATCCTCTGCCTGAATAACCCACGAATTCTAATGCATTCTATCATTCAACATTTAAAATGTTATTAAGTCGACATAATATCGGAAATATGTAACAAATAAAAATACAATATCAACAACTTAGAAAGAATTTTGTTAAATAACAACTACGTCGATATTATCGATAACGGGCGAAATTCTCAGAAATAATTGGGTACGAAACGTCATTATAATTGCGATGTATCGTTTGATATGTTGTTGCTTTTAATGGCGGCCTTCCGAGTAGAGGTGGTTCAAAAATATTTTCACGTGTAAACATGATCAAAGCTAATAATTGTTGGTTTTTCCGCTTTAATTCATTCATAAATTTCCCCGAAACGTAATCATCATATGTGTTAAAAAAACATTTATTGGTCATTTCCATACCAATTTATATTATATTATTGTATTTGAAAATATATTATTGTACAGTAAAACACAAATTTTCAAAAAGACTGAATGATGATGAATCTGGAACGATTCTTTCCTACAATACTGTTTCTCACAACATATTATACTACTTTATATCTCCCATATTCACTGGTTCTCTCCAAAATATACCACTTACCGGCGAGCCGAAATTATGGCCGATCTCATGAGCCAGAGTCACGTGGGACACCGCCGGCGGCACGTGCTTGCCGTAATTAAGGAGGGTCACGATGCCCGTGTTCAAAGACTTCATGCTGCCTCTGTAATGCTGAAGTAAATGGTGTCGGAATAAATTAATCAATCCAATTTGCATGTAATGTAAACTGTTATGGTTGGTTTGATTTGGCTTTCGATTCTCTAACTCTGTTCCTTTATTGATTTCCCTTTTGATAATTTATTAGATATCGAATATGGTAAGTAGATATCTGATTGTAAATAAGACAAATTTCAAGTCACTCTTTAGTAGTTAAATATTATGAACATTTTGTACTTTATACTACAAATAATCAATACCTAAATTATAATATGAAGTAAACAGTAAAAATTCCAAAAGAACATTAACAATATCTATTCTATCATGAGGTAAAACTAAAAGATCCTATCTATGTATTCATCAAGTCGAAATGTATAATCTTTTATATCGCCAAGGAAGATCATTGTTAAACGTTACTTACTCCGTTTTTTTCACAAACGCCACCAGCATTCTTGAGGTCTCCAGTCCAGGCCAAGCCCAGTGTGCCCATCTCGAAATCACGGTACGTAAACATATACGCTAAACAAAATGCGTCGTAATCTTCCTCTGAAATAAAATTCCCATTATTTAGGAGTTTACGACTATCCTCCTGAACAGACTTATCAGCATTATGGGTCGATTATATTTGTGATCCCATTATAATTGGGTTGTCATAAAGAAAACGCTTACCAAATTATATTTTTATTTGGCCTGGCTGCTTTGGACAGCGTCAGACGTGGGCCTATTAACTTTTATTACTCGAGAAATATATTTGGCGGTCGTTTTCCAATATACCTACTACTAAATCTATAAATAGATTGGGGAAGATCAGTTCATACTAATGTTCAAATATGACGTTCTTAAATAACTAGAAGCTGTTACTTAATATTTATAATAATAATATATTGTAATGTGACTGTTATGTAAATCTACTAACTAGAATGTTTGTAGGTTTTTTATTAATTACATACTATGTTAATGAGTAATAATGTTATTACGCTAAATATATTCTTTTTAGTCGTAAATTATATAAACTGAATTAAAAATTTCGTCAAAAGACGTACCTGAAAAAAGCTCTAGATATTTCTCGACGCCATAATTATTCGGGAAGCGATACGCGGGGTCTTTAAGCGCGTCTAAAGTGTGAACTTTTATCCTTTTTATCATGAACGTAATATTATCTGCTTTCCCGTCCTGATTAAAATCTGCAAAGTAAAGAAAGCACACTTAATAACATTGGTCTTCGTATAACTATTGTAATAAATAACATCGTAACCTAGTTTACATATTAGTTTAATCTTCAAGAAATTCATTAAACGCACCTGTTACTTTATATATGGCATTAACTTTCTGCACATGTCGTGTCATTACTTCAATACAGGCCTCTTCGGAGCCGTAACGTTGATAGAACATGTGATCTGCCTGTAAATAGACTAGACAAGTAGTTTTTCTAGGATCAACTGTTGCCCTTTTATTGACGTGTCTTCCGTCATCGCTGGCATTCGCTGACAGTATTGTATATCCCACTGGCTCCTTCTTAACAATATCTTTACTAACAGTCACTACACCTGCTTTAGTTTTTATCACTTCCACGTGAGTCTTTGGTTTCGGTCTCGATTCCTCCGAATCGAGTCGCACTTTTGTGATGAGGTTACTTTTATCGATTTTGGTTTTCGGTTTTCGCGTACTAAATTTATCGAAAGGATCGCTATTACTAGTGTAGGGAACGTCTAAATCTAGCGGTAAATCAGGATTTTTCTTTGGCTGATCATCTTGCATTTCATCTTCAGGAAGCCATCTCTTTTTTCGTCTATTTATTTCAGTTCCTAAGTCTTCTGTCTTATTGTTAAATGGAATTTCTGTTATACTTAATTCTTGAGTGAAGTTAAATAGTTCTCCGTGTTGCCCGATGGTTCCTTTAATGTGAAGAAGATGAGAAGCACAATGTGAGATATCTCTGTTGTTGTGAGGGTGATCGACATCAGATCGTCTGTAGATGACGCTGTGCATGTTCGGATGATCAACATTGTATCGAGATATTGGCTCGACGTAGTACTCTTCAGTCGAGGTCCATATTGTACCATCGAAAAGACCCTCCGCTGTAATGACTCCATACACATGTGAAGTTTCGTCATCTGAAAAGAATAATTTTAAATAACTATGAATAATATACATCATCATCATCATCATCATCATCAGCCCATATTATACGTTCCCACTGCTGGGACACGGGCCTCCTATGAGGGTACAGGCCATAATCCACCACGCTGGCCAAGTGCGGGTTGGCGGATGGCACATGTCGTCGAACTTTTTAATTCTACGACATGTCGGTTTCCTCACGATGTTTTCCTTCACCGTTCGAGCAGTGGTGATGTTACAACATGCGCAGATAAATTGAAAAATCAATTTATTTCCTGCGCGCTCGCCTGGTCTCGAACTCCGGACTTATCGATTCGAAGTCCGAGGTCTCACCACTGAGCCACCACTGCTTCATAATAATATACATAAATAAAGTTAATAATGAAATGAAAGACTATTACAAAATTGCTCTTTGAATCTCAAACAACTGGGGACGCTTTAATGAATGGCCGGCTATATTTTATGCAAACTAATGCGAGGTGCAAAGAGCCCTGGGGTTTTCGATGAATTAAAATCACAACTTGCACTCAGCCGGAGGGGTGAAAACCGCTCATAAATAACAGTAATTACAAGCTCTATTTGTCTTTGAATTCTAAATCTTTTGAAATTATTGATGGCTTAATTAAGGTATAGTTAGCACTTAGTAATGCAATCCACTTTGTGTCTTACGTAGTTTATTAGTACTAATCTTTAAAATTCGTCGTAGGTAAACTCAAAAGTCAAACTCTAACATTTTATCATACAACGCAACTTATTTTAAAAAGGTTTTTAATTGTAGTGTACATAGAAATATTTACCACTTGTTGGTTTTTAATGTGTGTATTAGCAGTTACTTCAAAGAAGACTCAAATTAAAAACCTCGACTAAAAATGTTTATTTCAGCAATACACGTTTCTGTTAACTGTACACCTTCTTGGTACACACTAACATAAGACGGTTAATACTTAATAATATGTGTATAGTCGGTTTGCATCCGTTTACCCCCCGGTAGCCCAGCAATGTCATAGACGGGTATTAATGTCGGCATCATGATGACAAATACAAGAACAGTCAAACCGAGACTTGTACTCTATTAAACTTGTGAACTAATTTCATCAAAATTCACTTTGTCTCCACGTAGCAGATGGGTCGCACCTCGTAATTTCGTTTATTAAGTTAGCTTCTGAATGGAAGTTTTGCCTTGTGTTTAATTTATTGTTTTAACGACTTGGAAAATTAAAGGCATAGTGAGTTTTAAACTGGAATCGTTGCTATGGAAATGTATTGAGAAATTTAAACAGAATTTTGCCAAGAAAAAGTAGAAGGCTGAATTATGAAATTAATAATTTGTATTTACGTAGTATAAATGAATTAGAATAGAACAGCGATAAACAACATTGAACAAAAACCTTTTAATCTTAAACCAAATACGACCGCATCTTTTTTGTAATAAACATATTTTTCATGAAAATGTACAATTTATATCACGGATTTGCCTATTGTTGAGATGATTGTATGAATCGAAGCAAAACGAACCACAGCTTACGTGACCAGCCTACGAACCTTCGCTCGGCAATATGTATAAATCCAAGATGATACTGAGGTACAAATCATACTGGAGGCAGAATTAGGTCACGATCGCGATATATCACATGTATAAGATGTATTTAATTGTTATGTAAATTTCCTTAACTTGTTTATTGTCCTCCATTGCATCGTCGTTACGTCCCACCCACTCCCCCTTTACGATCGTATTGAGGGTGAGGTAACCTAAATTTTTGGAACGGGGTCAATATAGCAACATCCGAATTAATCTGCTTTTTTAACGACGCAGTTAAAGATAAATAATTCTTATTTGTGCTCAATATTTCAAAACCCCGTTATAGAAGGGACGAGCAAATTTGTTTGTTTGAATGCCTAATCACACATATAAAGTGAAATAATTTAATAGTCCGCCACTAGTAGAGGCGGACTTTGTATAAATAGATAGGTAGAGTCTGAATCTTATTACCTCGTCTCTTAATCTATACATTATCTATTATGCCTGATAAAACTGAGCAAACAATTATAACTTAATTACCTTCAAGCTTCCCCGAGTACACATGAGCGGTGTTGTAGTCCATGGGCCCGGCGGTGGAATGGAACTGCACGTCTTCAGCAAACACCGAACTGGGGTCCGGCTGGAGGACTAGCCGGAACTCCCTGGAACAAGCAAATTTTTCGTGATTACATATTAATAAAGAGCAGTGGTGGCTCAGTGGTGAGACTTTAGACTTCGAATCGATAAGTCCGAGGTTCGAGACCAGGCGAGCGCGCAGGAAATAAATTGATTTTTCAATTTATCTGCGCATGTTGTAACATCACCACTGCTCGAACGGTGAAGGAAAACATCGTGAGGAAACCGACATGTCGAAGAATTAAAAAGTTCGACGACATGTGTCATCCGCCAACACGCACTTGGCCAGCGTGGTGGATTATGGCCTGTACCCTCATAGGAGGCCCGTGTCCCAGCAGTGGGAACGAACGTGGGCTGATGACGATGATGATGATGATGATGATGATGATATTAATAAAATTATTTGATTTTTTGTATATTATAATATACCGACGAACGATTATTACGTATAAGTAAAATTAATTTAGGTAGGTAATACAGTCTAGTTTTTCTACGCCTATTAATACTATTATCACAAAGTACATAATATTAGTTGTGAAATGGATAATGGATAGTCATTATTAAGTATAAATATCAAGTAAGTAAATAAAATTATGTGAAAAAAAAAAAACTTTTATAGTAATAAAACGCACACATAAAATTGTTTGGTGTTGGTCATGCTCTTTTTGTCACACAACTAAAGTGTTTAGAAAATAATAAAGCGAACTGATAAATGATAAGGCGCAACATCGACTTGACTTTTCTTGGAAATTAAGTGTCGTTCAGCCTTTGAATTGTGGAGATCGTGTCGATATTTTTATTTAATATTTATTGTGTATTATCCAAGAAGAATGGATTATTCTGAAAACCTATAAGTATGAAGTATGTAATAATGTATGAATATGTTTCTAGAAAATAATGTTAAGTTTCATTCATTACTATCAACTAGTAAATTTTCAGTAAATCAAGATATTTTCGATTACAATGTCCAAAACAAGTTCATTTAAACGCAAACGCCAAATACTATTCTAGCAAACATTTACATCATAATACCTAGGTACATATGAATTCAATAATTTAGTTCGTTAACATTCCTTTTCCGAACACACAAGGAAAAGTTATGAATCTGCTTTAATCTCATTATAAATCGCAAGTTAAACTAGAGAAGTGATTTCGTAGATATCCAGCTATAAAGGAGCGTACCCACTATATATCATGAGGTAATATAACCAGTGTTTTAAAGTTAGAAAGTTCAAACTACAATAGTCACGTGGAGGTAGTAAATTTATGTTACGTAAGTCTGCTCTGAGTTATAGTGGCTGCGCCGATCTACATTTTAACACCTGAAGATGTGACGTCGTAAAAATGTCCTGTCCGGACGCATGCTAAAATATAACCCTGCGTGCTTTTTGGAATTGTTGACTTCGTAAGTACGTAAACCTTGGTTTTAGTAGTTTTTTATTAATTGCATAGGGAGATGATTATTTAGTGATTTAAGCAATAGGAAATATGTAATCGAATTAGGTATCTACATTTGAAATGTTAATAGAAGTTATTATTAGATACATAAATACTGATAACTCTACATGCGAAAGAAAAAGCTATTAAAATGATTATAGAACCATTATAGAATGAGTATCTAATATTAAGAAATCACACCCTGTATAAGGACGTATCACAGTGTTTTTATTAGAGCCTATCTAAGCTGAAAATTTAGTTAAAATTTTGATCACGCAATTGAGCGATTAAGAGCAAGAACTGTGAATTACATCATTGTTGCTAAATTGAAGTGGGTTACCAATTTTCTTTGTATACAATTTACAAGTTATTAATATTTCTTTGCTTAATGGAGCTTACACATGACGGTTTTCATATAATTTACATGTTGGTGAGGATTGATGACTTTTTTAAATTTAATATTTTCCATATTTATTAATATTCATTCGAACATTTACATACTGTGAAAGATACAGGGACGCTTGGCAGCGATATTGAAACGAAAAAGCTTAAAATGCATATTTTTATTGAATAAATATTCTTAATATGAAGATATTTATGTATTTTATGGGCATGGTACAGCGATTATTGGAATTAATAAATAATTATTAAACAATTATTAAATTGATCCATTTGTATCCTTTTGAGAAAGAAAGATCCCGTCTAAAACCTATGAGTGAATGGTCCACCACCATAAGGAATTCTCTGTGTGAATGAATCTTTTTAAAAATTCAATTGAAGATTTTTTCCTGTATACCATGAAATGGTACTGCTTCTATCCCATTATGGTAATCAGAATCAATTCTAGAGCACTTTCCTCAATGTAACTCTGCAACTTTATTAATTTTCGTCAAAAGTGAAATGTTCGCTGGCCTAATTGTTTGCAAACCTGGTGTTCTAATCCAATTAATTACCTGAACATCAGCCTCGGTGAATTTGGAAGCCGTGATTGTTTACCTACTTGAATAAATATTAATAAGCCAACTTTCCCAACAACTTCATTTGGATCCCCGTTCGGGAGGAGTAATAAGATTAATGTGCGGCTTATTTTACTTTCTTTATTAATTCGATATCCGTGGAGACGATCAATTACCTCTGATATTTCGCTAAATCTCGTGTGGAAAAAGTTTTTCGTGTGTTTGCGGAATTGTTTGGAAGAAAAATGGCAATCGTTTTACTTTTAGAAATAGACTGTTTATTTTTAGCACTTGTTTAGTTAGATTCCCAAATATATTTTGGTCGAATTCTATTTCTATTTTTAATAGCGTGGTTTGGAAATAGCGATACGTACTGTGATTGTTTAAAGCTAACTTATAAATAAGAACATATTGCGCTAAAAGTGTGCTAAATTGTGAAAGCTTTTTGCTGTCTCAAATTAAGCCTACATAATATAATGATTTTTATTGTATTTATATATACTTCTAACTGTAGCAATAATTAACGAATTGCTGGCAAAATGATTAAATTATTTACAGCTTTATTGCCTCTACTAAACGGTTTACACGAAATACCTTTTAATAAGCTAAAATATACCTGTAAGCAAATCAATCCTCTCGCTCTTTGAATCAGCGTTTATCAAACGCGACAGTGATTAAGCGAGCCTTTAATCAAAACAAAGTGACGGCGTAAATTACCAACTTTTATTAGCGAGTCCAACATTCGCTCGTCCATCCTTATTTGGGGGACTCAACACTGAAAACTCTGAAAGAAGTTATTAGGGAACGCAATTTCCCGAAGCCATTACTCATTTCTGGTAACAAGCAGGCTGTCCCGGGGCGCCGACCTGCCGCATTGTTGATTACAGAAGCCGTGGGAATATTAAGTCAGTGCTTTGTGAATCTGTGCGGACGCCAGACGCAAATACCCAATCCCAAACACAAGCTTCGCCTCCTCGTTTACGTAACAATAGAAATTGTTCTCGATTTATCCCTTCCGATAAGGATTACATTTATTATTTAATGTCGTTGTATCTCTGATCCGTGTTTAACAAAGTTAAAACAAATAAGCTGTAAATTCGCATAGTATTGAAATTGTTCAACAGAAGCAGGACAGGAATTCATAACATTTCGGCTCTGAATTTGACAAGCTGTAATTACTTGGTTTTATTAAGCGTTCGAGCTCGTCTGGATACGATCGTCGTTCGCAGATTCGTACTTTTATTATTTAAACTCGAAGCTCGGCGAGATTCCGACGAAAGGTTTGGGGCTGAACCTTCGGAAATATTTTTGCAATTTGTCGTAAAAACTTCCATAGCAGTGTCATGGATTACTTCGCAGTTGAGCAGTGTTTGTGATATTGTTAGAAATTTTTGGGCACGTCCCATCTTAACTCAAACATTCATTTATTCAATTAGACTACTATTTAGTAGCACTTTCGAATCGTCATTACATAAGTATTTTAACATTTACCACCGATTCGGAAAGCAGTATCTATGGAGAAGAATTGGCAAGAAACTCCATAGTTGCTCTTTTAAAATCATGTCAATATTACATAATATGTAACTTATATCTAACTTATACATAATATATCATAATATGCCAAAGAACTGTCCTGTGGCTTTTACGCGACAACCCTCCATGGGTCTTTATCGTCCATATATTCCTGAATACTGTAGTACGCTCTCTGAACTAGTACACCTTTTATATAAGTTTTAAATTTAGAACTACTAAACTCTTTAATATTGAGAGGAATTCTATTGTATAAGCGTATACCTTGACCCATAAATGAATTTTTAACTTTAGCTAATCGGAAAAACGGCATTTCAATTCTATTCCTGTTCCTTGTGCCATAATCGTGTCTATCTCCTACTCTTGTGTGTAAGTCGGCGTTTTTGTGAACATGCAAAATATTATTAAATATATACTGTGATGGTACAGTAAGGATACCAGTATTCTTAAAATGATCTCTTAGTGAGTCCCGAGCACGCAAATTATATATAGAGCGAATGGCTCTTTTCTGTAAGATAAATATAGTTTCTATATCTGCAGCCTTGCCCCACAGTAGAATTCCATAGGACATAATGCTATGAAAGTAGCTGAAATAAACCAATCTAGCCGTATCTTCATCGGTGAGATGCCTTATTTTTCGGACTGCATATGCAGCTGAACTGAGCTTACCTGCAGCGGTGTTGACATGGGCTCCCCACTGTAGTTTCTCGTCCAATGTTAACCCTAGAAATACAGTAGACTCAGTAGGATGCAATACCTCCCCGTTCAAGGTAATATCTCTGTTCAACTTTTTTACATTAGGAAGTAAAAATTCAACACAAGTGGTTTTTTTGGCATTTAATAATAAATTATTGGCAGTAAACCATTCAGATATGTGTGAAAGAGCACTGTTCACTTCGTCAACATTTGGGTCATGCCTATCAACATTAAAAATTAATGAGGTATCATCTGCAAACAGAACTATTTCACACCTATCCTGCAAATAATAGGGAAAATCATTGATATATACCAAGAACAAGAAGGGACCTAAAATGGACCCCTGTGGAACACCAATGTTAATTGACGCACCGCTAGAACGTTCTCCATTAACAACTACAGTCTGTATCCTATCATGCAGGTATGACGCTATGAGGTTCTGGGCTTTTCCTGTAATTCCATAGTGATTAAGTTTACGTAACAAAGTACAATGTTCAACGCAGTCAAATGCCTTGGAGAGGTCACAAAATATCCCCAGAGCATTTTTTGAGTTTTCCCATGCTTTATAAATATGTGTTAGAAGTGCAACTCCAGCATCTGTGGTTGAGCGCCCCTTTGTGAAACCAAACTGTTTGGTGTGCAGTAAATTATTAGATGCAAAATGACTACTCAATTGGTTTAATATTAACTTCTCGAATACCTTACTTAATGTTGGTAAAATAGAGATAGGTCTATAATTGTTACAGTCTTCTTGATCGCCCTTCTTAAATAGAGGTATAACTTTACTAAGCTTTAGTAAATTAGGAAATGTACCATAGTCACAACACTTATTAAATATGAAAGCTAAATTTTTCGCAATATTTTCTATTATATTATTAACTAAATTTACGGACATTCCCCAAAGATCACAAGTATTTTTTAGATTAAGCGTCTTAAAGGCAGTAACAATATCACTAGCAGTTACGTGTCGTAATTCAAATAATGTACTGCACCCCGCAACATGGTCTCTCAAAAAGGTTTCTGCAAGTGCTGAAGACGAATTTAAACTATTAGTAATAGTAGCAGGGACACTACTGAAGAATTCTTCAAAAGCAAGCGCAACATCAGCACTTTTGTCAATAACCCTGTCATTATTTACAAGTTTTATGGTATTACTTGATTTGCTTTTACCCATTTCACCATTAATAATAGACCAAACTGTTTTAACTTTATTATCAGAGTCGCGTATTTTTTCTTTGATATACAAACGCTTTGCAGTAAAACAAACTTTTTTAAAAATTTTTGAGTAATTTCTAACATAACTAAGAAAAGATGGGTCTTTATTATATTGCTTCATACCATATAATTCATAAAGAATGTTCCTGCACCTATGTATACTAGCTGTCGCCCATTTACTAAATGGTAAATCCTTGGTAATATTTAAAGATTTAACTTTAAATATTTTTTCAAATTCATTATGTACTAAATTAAAAAGATTTTTAAACATTTCACAAGGACTATTAGGAAAGGATTGATCATTTAGTACGGGCAGGTTTTTATTAATATTATTCTTAAATTTATTAATGCCTTTTTTAGTTATAGGCCTAACATTAATCCTTTTAAATGTAGGTATGCAATCCCATTCAAAAACTACTTTCTGGCCACAGTGATCCGAAGTCAATGTATTGAGAATATTTTTCTCTAAACAGATGCAGTCACAGTATATATTATCAATACAGGTTGCAGAAGTAGGTGTAATTCGTGTGGGTTCGTTAAAAAGTTTATATAGATTAAATGACTGAAATAAATTAACAATTCGTGTAGCCGTTTGTGTTTGTAAAAGTAAATCAATATTAAAATCACCACATACTATAACTTTTTTTTTACTCCTGCTTAGACGCTTTAATATTTCTTCCATGACTTTCTCAAACATATTATAGTCACTGGAAGGGGGTCTATAAACGCAAACAATAATATAACGCTCCAGCTCCACACAGGACAGTTCAATGGTCCGTTCTACAGAAAGACTAACAATGTCAGTTCGTTCTTTACATTTTACACTATCATGTACAAAAATAACAGAACCTCCGTGAATAGCCTGCGTCCTAAAGTATATACTCTTTAATTTGTAATTTTCAATATTTACTAACGACTGACATTGTTTAAGCCAATGTTCTGTTACACAAAATATTTTAATATTGTTATCATTCAGAAACAATTCTATTTCTAACAATTTGCTAGCCAAGCCTTGAATATTTTGATGCACTATGGTAAAAGACTGCTTAGCTGTTGTCTTATATACTAGTTTAAATCTAGCTTAGGGCTAGATTGACTGTCAACACTTAACCTAGGTTGATGTATATTATAATAACTACTATTGCAGATACACTGTATTCTTTGTCAAAGTAAAAGATTTAATACATAAGTTAATGTCAAAGTAAATAAATGCATCACGATGATGATTTGTTAGGTTATACAATTTTAAATTCATATTATGAATTAATCTATTTTGTTCTTGTGTTAAACCAGGTAGGTATGGCAATGTACACAACATAAATTTACATTTAGTCCTACTACTAATATCTAACATTTTTTTAAATCCTACATCAATATCCTTATTATTTATATTTAAACTGTCCCCATATAATATAATTACAATATTATTCTTATTAAAGCTGAAATGATCCAGTGATTTGATTATATATTTAAATGAACTGTTAGGGGTACAAACATTAGTAACTATAAGCCCTAAATTGTTAAGCATAGCGCCAAATCCCTGACCAATATTATCTGACAACACAATCAATTCCTGCTTTGAAAGGTGTTTAGTATTACTGGTTGAATTTGTGGTATTGGGTTTACCACTATGTATGTCTGTGTAGTCAGACTTATGGGGCGACGGTTGCTCATTGTCACTGTTTGAACACTGACATACATATTTATTGGTCAGAGACTCAAAACGATCCATATTCTCATTGCTCAACTTAATAAGGTGATCTGCCTGTTGTATATGCTCGTTAATTTGCATTTGGGCAGAAGAATATTTCTGGTTCACATCATTTAACATTTGACTTAAGGAGTCTATCTTCTCCTTAAGTTCAGTTGTTTCTACATCATACAAGATTTTATAATAATCTAGATCCCTTTGATATTTATCTAATTCCTGATGCAGGTTTTTGTTGGCTTTCTCTAATTGAACTACATTTTTTGAAGAACTCTTTCTTACAATTGATTGCGTACGCTTGATGAACTTACTTAATCTAAGATATTTTTTTAACTTGTTATGCGAAGAGAAATTGATCTTTTTAAAGTTTACAGAACCACTTAACTGTCCACATTCAACAAATTCATCATGAAGACTACTTGGTGTGTTGCATTGCCGCTTGGGATTGTTCTCTTCCACTTCCATTAAGCTACATTCCAACTCCGCAATACGGCTGAGAGCCTTTTCATGGTGACTAGAGCACTGCTGGTAGCTGTCCACAATGTCTTGCAGGGCTTTGCACTTGTCTTCACTATTAATATATTTCATCTACGAAATAATCTAACACTGAGTTGAGAAGTTACTTTGACGCTCGCGTCCCTTACAATAAAACTTTCTAAATCCCTCATTCGAGTGTTTGCCGAAAGAAGAATCAATAAAAGCTTTGTTGGTTTGATTGCCACAGTTAATTTAGCCAACAAAGAGTATTTTTAATAAAATTCTGCATATTTTTGAAATACAATACGTTCAATATATATTTATGACGGTGTTCGAATTTATCAAACCATTCTAAGGCTTTGTAATGTTAAATGATCGAAGAGTTTGTATTTAGTTTTATCAAAAAGAACATTTTATATGACGTTAAACTAAGTTTTTCAATCCTATCATCTTTATCCTCGAGTGGAAGAGAAGGAAAATTGCATCAAGTTAAATCATTTATCCGATTCGAGTCAGTAGCTGCAGTTACTTTGGTTCGTTGGCTTTCATCTTTACAGTTTATTAAATATTACCTATTGGAGAATTTTTAATGGTTCTAAAGTACTCGAGTAGTTCACAATGTATGATAAAAAATTTGTTTAGTCATTTCACATCTTTTGAATTACATTCTTATTTTGGTAAACCGAAAAATGAGTCTTGTCTATTTCAGTCATTTTTTAGCTTGGTAATATAATAAGAAACGTAATTGGATTATATTTCATACGTATTTCCAAGTCATAAAGGTACAAATACAATTCTCACTATTACTGATATGAAATAGGTATATTCTATACGTATTGTTGCCTTGTATTAGCATTGTGTTAAACCTCAGCTTCAATACCTTAATGCCTTTATGCTTTTCAAAGGAAATTATCAACTTAACATCTAGACCTATTGACTGCAGCTGTACAGCGATCGTTTAGCCTAGATATTTTAAATGATAAGGCAATTGTGGTCCTCGATCAAACCCTTAACTGTCTGATTGGCAATTGACCATATCCTCTTTTGATCGATTGTTATATGACCTCAATTGTTGATAATCAGTCATGCTATTACTGCTACCATTATGATGCTAGTAAAGTCCCGTTCTACCCTTTGAATTTAAGTTTCAGTGACATTTATACACAAAGAGATGGAACGGATGTTCATGAACACAATGACGCGTTTATCGATAATAATTCAATGTGAAAGTTTATGAGCACATAGAGATGTCTTTTTGTAGTATGAATTTCATTTATTAAAGCGTAATGAACTGATATAATATACGAAATTAAGAACGGAGATTAATTACCCCAGATAATTTAAATTAATGAATATCTATACAGTGTACAGTGAGTTATGGAAGTATGAAACACAGGTAGAAAAAGGTCTGCAAAAGGCAGACAATACACATTTATAGAGATTGCTCTATATAACAAAAAACACCAAAGTTTTGAAAAGAAAGACCCGTCTTACAATTTATTATACGAGTCGATAACTAGTATCAGCAGATAAAACTGAATACATACCATAAACTAATAGTTAATGCAGTAGGAACCATATCAAAGAGTTGCTTATTAGAATCGTAATAGCGTGATCTCATGTAGCACTAATATAAAACGGGAAAGTTTATCTATTTTCAATAGTGTATAAAATAAAGAGCCGTGAAGGGGTCGGTCGGAACGTTTTAATTAAGGGAATGGAGGTTGTACTCACAAATGGATTAGTCTGGGACACGTTCGATTGACTGGCTTGCGGCGAGTCGTATTCGTCCACGAACATTTACATATACCTCCATAGTCCATATATATGCGAGTTTATGGGGCATTACGTGAAATGAACGGCTTTGTTAATCGTTTGAGGGAATAAAGATAGTGGGAAGGTGATTGGCATTCTATATGTAGAGAGCTTTCTGATGTTATTGTTGTGGTTGGACGTAATGTAAATATATTAATTAGAAATTAAAGAGAGTTGTTAAGCATTTTTAAATTATCAATGTATTGCGAAAAAGCGATAACAAGAAAGCAATCACGTTTAACTTTTTTGTTTCAAACCAAGTACCTAATAATAATGAAATCTACGATTACATTATTATTAGGTACTTGGTTTACGATACATTATAAAATCAGCACGTATAAATTATTTCCCTTCGAGACGGATAACTTTAATAAAATTAGTATGAAAAAACACCGAAGAGCTTTACACATATTTGCATTTGCGTCGCGTTCCGTGTATTGAAAGTATCGTTAGCGAAACAAAAGTGATTTTCCGTTTTCATGGTATTAATATGAAATCGAGGCGTATTGTTCGTTTGATTTCACTCGACGCTTTCAGTTGAAAACTTCATTATAAACAGTCATTGTTGTGTGGTTTTCGTTAAAAATCCGCAAATATTTCTAGTTTATGTTGTTGTTATTTGTTCACATGTACTCGAACAAGTTAGAAATTAATTGGCTTTGACATACGCTGTTTAATTAAATCGAGCATTGGCTTGATATAGTTTAACCACTCTATAGGTATACGACTAACTTTTAATAGAAAATATTATTATTACAGACTAGCTTCCGCCCGCGACTCCGTCCGCGCGGATGTCGGTCTTTGCGTGGATGGTTTATTTCTCCATTTTGAGTAACTCGGACAATGACATCTTATAAATATCGATTGGACCCAAATACGGCTAGGTCTATAATAATACGCAACGTGTGTTCGCGGTAGTACCTACTACAGAACAACGTCTATGGATAACTGAAAAATTGAGATTAATTTTTTTTCTACATATTTTTCCAGGATAAAAAGTATCCTATTTTACGCCCAGGATAATAAGGTATAATTATACCAAGTTTCATCGAAATCGAACCGGTAGTTTTCACGTGATGTCTTCACATACAGACAGACAGACAGACAGACAGACAGACAGACAAAAATTTTTTTAATCACATATTTGGGTTTGGTATCGATCCAGTAACACCCCCTGCTAGTTATTTTTTCAATATTTTCAATGTACAGAATTGACCCTTCTACAGATTTATTAAATGTATAGATAAAGTTTCGTTCACCATTAGCAGGTGTTATAGGTACTGTTTTTAAATAATCACAATAACATATTACTGCTTCCAACTTCGTCTGTTAAAGCTTAAAAACTGTCATAAAAATCTGAAGTATGATTCCAAATGTCATGATTCCATATTAAAAATAGCTTTAATAAATATATATCTCATTATTATTACCTGTTATGTGCTTTAAACGACAATCGCAGAGGTGTGGACGGCGGAGGCGGGGGCGCCGCCGCCCGCCGCCGGCGCAGCCCTAGCGGTTTGTACTCCGCGGGCTGCCAGTGACGAACGAACGGCGTTAGTGTCAACCCTGGAGCAAAGAAATGTGTGTAAGTAAAAAAATAATAATTTCGATGACGATAAAAAATGTGTAATAACATTTCGTTTCTTCGATTGTCTTTCTCCGAGACATAATTTAATAAATAATTATTTTTATACTATGTGTTAAGGTATGGTAAAGTACATAAAAATAACAACATTGAAGATTTTACGCTGTTAAAAAGCCCTAAATCCAATACAAAGCGATTTATAAAAATAAATGTAAATTCTAACGCATTAAACAAACGATGATAATCCTATAAACGAAGCCCTTTAATACCTGGATAAAAGATAAACAGATGGAATATAATTAAACCAAACTTTGAAATAAAACCACTAATCTACTATAGTGAATTTCGGTACGTCCGGGATCACATATAACATTACACATTTACAGAACCTATCAATTATGCATGTTTAGTAGCGAATGCCAATTAATGAATTTCACTGGAGCTTTAAATTATCTGTATAAAATTGGATGTACTAATTGAAAATATATTAAGCTTTAATGTAGTATCAATTAACTAAATCAATTCGTATTTTACGATACGAACGATTAGGTAGTATTGGTTTTGGGAATGCTAAATATTATAATAATTCGACGTTAACGAAATATTTCATTATGCGGTGTTTGAAATATTTACTAATAAATTTAACGGCTCATTAAGCTTAATTATACTTGACGACGCGGTTGGCGCAGTGGTAAAGCAACTGCCTACTGAGCCGACGGTCCCGGGTTCGATCCCCGGTCAGGGCAAATATTTGTGTGATGAACTCAATTATTTGTTCTTGGGTCTGGGTGTTATCTATATATCGATGACTTACAGCCAAAAAGGGATAAGCGCCATTTTTTGGAGAACGGACTTATATATACCGCTGAATTGCTCTTTTTTTTCTGCGTCGTTTGGTCTAGTTCACAAATCTCTAGGTTAAACTTTAAGTCGGTTAGGCGGTAGTAAAATCAAAGACTAAGGCCAAATTTCTTCGTCTTAAACGACAGATTTTTTTGTGTGGAATGCATTTTGGTAGTTAATCAAAAATATTTCAATACAAACAACCTTTATACTTTTTGGGCTTCCTGTAAAATTTTAAATCCCACCAAAACATTTTCATGTAAAATGTTGCCAAGACGAGCCCATATGACTCGCACTGTCAAAAAGTTATCAGATCTCATGTAGAGCCAAGCTTCTAACACTACAC
Organism: Colias croceus; assembly: GCF_905220415.1. NCBI lineage: Eukaryota > Metazoa > Arthropoda > Insecta > Lepidoptera > Pieridae > Colias > Colias croceus. The sequence continues at coordinate 3,513,863 of NC_059543.1, read as the reverse complement.
GCCCTAACTCTACAAGGCCTAACTTCACAAACTCTACACCTTAGTCAAAATATGTGGCTTGGCCATTTCGCTACATTCACATCGACGTAAGGTGAAAAATTAATTCACTGTTCATTACTTTTGTGTTATACAATAGTTCTTGTAGTAACGAACGGCCAAGCCACATATTTTGACTAAGGTGTAGAGTTTGTGAAGTTAGGCCTTGTAGAGTTAGGGCGTGTAGTGTTAGAAGCTTGGCTCTACATGAGATCTGATAACTTTTTGACAGTGCGAGTCATATGGGCTCGTCTTGGCAACATTTTACATGAAAATGTTTTGGTGGGATTTCATTTCTTTTTGTAAGTTGTTTGTAACAAAATTTTATATGTCGATTAATTTTTTTTTTAACAAGGAGTACCTATACATATATATATCTAGGGGAACCAAGTTTTAGATTATTAGATTAGACCTCTAGCGTCATCAAAATTTAATTTAAAATTACAGGTCTCATACAAACACCCATCCCCTAGTTTAAGGGGTTGGGGGATGAAAGTTACAAGTTTTATAATTTTTTTGTTGTTTGTGTGCTAATACTAGCTTACATACAAAATTTCAGCTTTCTAGGACTTTAGGAAATACCTTAAGAATTTTGATGATCATCAGTGAGTCAGTGACGAAATTAGCGTTTTTTAGATATAAATAAAATCTGAAGTATAAAAGCTAATGTAATTAAAACTTAATATATTCAATAAGTCCGCTATTGACAATATATCCCGAAAATTTTGTTGATCTAGCATAATCCAAACCCAAGTTATGAGGGTTCAAAAAAACGACGAAGCGCTTCAAGAAAAGGTAGGTAGTGCCCGTGCGCTTCGCTTGTTCGCTTGGCTCGTCTTGGCGGGGGCACTACCGTGCCCCCAGATATTTTAACGTTAAACCATTTTGCCTGAAGGCAAGTATAAAAAAAATATGCGTTTAAGATAATTTGCTTCGCTGTAATTTTTTGTTAAATTTCATTTAGTACTTTACGCTCGTGCCTTCAAAAAACAAAATTGTCGTTTGATATAGAAAGGCAACATTTTTGAGACTTAATTTGGTGTTTAGCATTTTTTTTCCGGTTAGTCTTTAAACACTTAAATGGCGGATACTACATTTGTCCCTATAAATATTTAATAATAGTTTGTCGCTTATACTTTTTTTCCCTCCCGAAACAGAAGAAATTTTGACGCTTAGGATAAAATAGCAGAAATGAAAAATACGTTTATGCTAATTTGTTTTCATCCTATTTGTCGTTTATCTGTTTAAAAACAGTTTGGAATGGTGGTTATCGGTATCGTTTCCCCAAACCTACGAGCCCAAGCGGCTTCGCGATGAGAAGACTGATTTCATTAATCTTAATTAATGTTAAGAAAACTTTGTTTGTTAAAGTTGCAGTTCTTTTTTTTAAATTTTGTAATGTTTTCTATGAGAAATACCTACACAGAACAAAATTAAATATACATAAAAATTACAAAACGTTGAATTCTATTTAAAAAATCTAGTTATATTGGTGCACTTGGCGATAGACTAGCGCGACTTCCTTCGGGAACAAGGGCGTTTTGGTCCCTCGCCAAGGCCATCCAAGGTAACTTTTGTCGTTCATCCTTTCCACCTTTGCACAAGGACGAAGACTCTCTGGCCCATTCCGCTAAATAGAAAGCCGAACTCTTGGGCGCTCTCTTTGCTAGGAACTCGACACTTGATGACAGGGGAATGACACCGCCGACCATCCCGCGGTGCAACCATTCAATGGCGGATATACGCTTCACACAACGTGCCGTTCGAAACGCTCTCTTTTCCCTTGACATCCATAAGTCGACTGGGCCGGATGGAGTCTCCCCTATTGTGCTTAGGACATGTGCTCCTGAGTTGGCACCGGTTGTAACGCGTCTTTTTCGGCTCTCTTACGCCAAAGGCATTGTCCCGAATTCGTGGAACACTGCTCTTGTCCACCCAATCCCTAAAAAAGCCGATCGCTCAAATCCGTCTAACTACAGACCGATCGCCATCACTTCTTTACTCTCCAAAATAATGGAATCCATTATTAACTGCCAGCTCATGAGGTATCTGGAGGAGAACCAGTTGTTAAGCGACCGGCAATACGGTTTCCGTAGTGGTCGCTCGACTGGTGATCTTTTGGTGTACCTCACTCACAGATGGGCGGAGGCGGTTGAGAGTAAAGGGGAGGCATTGGCTGTAAGTTTGGATGTAGCGAAAGCCTTCGATCGGGTCTGGCACAAGGCACTTCTAGCGAAATTACCATCTTTCGGACTTCCTGCAAGGTTATGCGATTGGGTTGCCAGCTTCCTGGAAGAGAGGAGCATTAAGGTCGTCATCGACGGTTCTTCCTCTAAGCCTCTTCATGTTAACGCTGGTGTCCCACAAGGCTGCGTGCTATCTCCTACACTGTTCCTTCTGCATATCAATGATTTGTTACAAATCAGTAACATTCATTGCTATGCAGACGACAGTACGGGGGATGCTCTTTATCCCGGCCGTGCAAACACCTCAAAGGAAAGCCTCAATGAGAGTCGAAACTAACTTGTGTCTGAAGTCGAGTCTTCTCTCCAAGAAGTCTCGGAGTGGGGCGAACTTAATCTTGTCGAGTTCAATCCCCTAAAGACACAGGTTTGCGCGTTTACCGCTAAAAAGACCCCATTTGTCGTAGAACCTCGGTTTAAGAGTACTCCCCTTAGTATATCGCCGAAAATCGGAATCCTCGGAGTTGAAATCTCGAGTGTCCGCAGTCATTTGGAAGCGAAAGCTAAATTAGCCTCGAAAAAACTTGGTTTGCTCAGTAGATCGAGACAGTACTTCAAGCCGGCCCACCGACTTCAGCTGTACAAGGCTCAGGTGCGACCGCATATGGAGTACTGTTCTCATCTCTGGGCCGGAGCCCCACAGTATCAACTCCTTCCACTTGACCGCATCCAACGTCGAGCAGCTCGAATTGTCGATGACCGTAGGCTTTCCGATAGGCTCGATCCACTGTCAGTGCGGAGAGACGTTGCGTCTCTCTGTATACTGTACAGAATCTACTACGGGGAGTGCTCTGAGGAATTGTTCCACCTTATACCAGCCGCACAGTTCCACCACCGGACCACACGCCGTAAAAACCAGTTCCATCCGCACCATCTGGATGGTTGGCGCTCCACCACTGTCCGCTTTACCCGTAACTTCCTTCCGCGTACGGTGAAACTGTGGAACGATCTGCCACCTGCGGTGTTCCCGAACAACTACGACATTGGGGCCTTCAAGAAAAGAGCTTATTTGTACATTAAAGGCCGGCAAAGCACCTGTAACACTCCTTGTGTTACAAGTGTTTATGGGCGGTGGTGACCACTTAACATCAGGTGGCCCACCTGCTCCTTTGCTTGCTCTGACATAAAAAAAAAAAAAATTACCTTTGTTATTTTTAAGTTAATTTGAGCTCGGCTATGTAAGAGCCATTCGTCGGAGATGCTTTTTTTTATTTTGTTTTTGATTTTGTGATGCTTATGTTATGTGCTATTAATACGTCAAATAAAGACTGATTTGATAAATATTGATGTCTTCTAATTATTTACATCCCTAAAGCAAAATTTGGGGCAAAGCAAGTTTCAGTATCTTATGCAAAATATTTCCGTTACAAAATTTAACTTTATACAGTTTTGCATACAGTTAATTTTTATTCGGTAGCTCCTTACACAGTATTTACCGATATTTTTTCCCTAAAACTTTTGCTTGTGACATTTTTCTTCGATGTATATAACATTTAAATTAGAATTACGTCATTTATGCTCAAGCAAAAAATTCAAGTATTTACACTTATGCCATTTTTCCTGTTTACAAAATAAAAACCATTTGAGGATAAGTGACAGTAAATTGTATTTTGCGCTATATAATGGAAAAATAAAAACGTCATTTAATAAGTACTAAATTCAATGCTATATTGAATTCATCTCCAGCTTTTTGGGGTCTATACAATTTTTTTTATGATTTTTTTTTTTATATTTTGCACTTTAAACCACTCTCATGAACAATTTTATAGGTGGCGGTTATCCTTTATTGGCTGTAAAGCATCGATATGTATTTATTAAATATTATATTTATCGTCGCCTAGTACCCACAACACAAGCCTTAATTGAGCTTACTGTGGGACTAGGTCGATTTGTGTAATAATGTCCTATAATATTTATTTATTTATTTATTAGATATTTAATTATAGAGTCAACTCTACATGCATATTGCTAAGGATTTTTTTGTTTTGGTAATACTGGCTTGTCTCGTGTAATGGGAAAACAGATATTAAGAACCGTCGCAGTCGCTATACTTCTTGGATATTTGAGCACGTTTGAATTTATACAGTACTAGCGGTCCGCCCCGGCTTCGCCCGTGGTACATATTTCGCAATAAAAAGTAGCCTATGTCCTTCTCTGGTATCAAAATATCTCTATACCAAATTTCATGCAAATTGGTTCAGTAGTTTAGGCGTGATTGAGTAACAGACAGACAGACAGAGTTACTTTCGCATTTATAGTATTAGTATGGATTAACAAGATTAGGCACAAAGATTTTTGAATCTGTTGAACAATGATAAACTATAGCGCACAATAACTATTTTAATGCTTAAAACTAATATCTAAACTTTCGTTTGAAATTTCAATGAATAGGCGTAACTAGGTATGTAATGAATAATGAGAAGAATAGATTTATTTTATTTATTTTTTTTTTTTATTTTATTCATAAAAGGTACCTTACAGCTGTTGATAAGATAAATTATACTAATTACATATAAAAACGCCAATTACAAGGCACACCGATAATAGTAAAATTGTGTGACAAAAAACGGCAAATTACAAAGGTATACAATAATTGTTTTCTTTTACTTTAACAACCTTAACTTAACTTTAACAAAAAATTCTTGATGAAACACAAAACATAAATGAATTAAATGTGACTTCTCGTGAACAAGCAATATCAACAATATAACATTAAAGCTGAGAAAAACAGAAATTAAATTGAGCCTGTTAAGTAATGTTGTTGTTATAAATAATCAACCTGTATTATAGATCAATGTAATAAAATAAAATAATTTTGCACAAATCATGATTAGAAATTTATCAGCATTGTGCACGAGGTAACCAAATTTGCATAATGCGTCGGTTAGAGCCGCAACCTTCGTCGGATTTTTAATTAAAATTTCCGAAACAGCGTTCGAATAAATCAATTTGATTGATGGTATTTTAATAACCTTTAAATGCGGTATTCAATCATTATTTTCTAATTAATAGGAAGTTGAAATACGGACCATGAATGAACATAGATACGTAACTAAACTGTAAACTCTAGGGACCTATTTAATGCAAAGTATTTCGTAATATATATACCTAAGTGGTACATAATGGAAATTTTTCACTTTCCACTTCCTTCAATTTATATTTAGGTAATTCCTTCACCGTATTTCACCTAATTAATGGCAATGGCAACTATTATGAACATACGAGTAACAATGTAAGTGTGCAACAATGAAGTTGTCTAATATTTAAGTGAATGAAGAAACATTTATTGCATCCTCTTAAGAAATATAACTTATGCGGATAATATTTATCCGCTATGGATAACTAACTAGATAACGCTAGTGTAAGTGTCGTAAAGAGATTTCACACAATATCATGTCAATACATAACTGAACATGAGCATTACATAAATACGGGTTCAGTAATCCCAACCTTGCAATTATCTGCTTCGTTTATGGAAAATACCGTTTACATAGTCTGTAGGTACAAGGAATTACCTACATCCTACAAGCTACAAAACAGATGCACGTCTATAAAAGTCTCGTAAAATGCATGCTAACATTTTATGTCTATATGCAAATTTACGATCGCGCCCAGAAAAGGTATATCTTTGAGCAGGAACTTACAATATATAAGTTTGAAACTCGGCAGTGAGTAACCATTGCGAGTAGCAAGATTCATGGAACCTTAGTGCACTTTGGCCCCTAACGGAAATTTGAAGTGCAAGTTGCAGCTAATTGGAAAGTCGGATATTATATATCCTTTGGGAGGCCGAGGATTTACGTAGAAATGTACGATAAGTTTGTTAGAGCTATTTGTTACATGCAGACTAACTCAAAAATTTCACTGCGAACTGGGGAAACGAGGCGAGGTTCTACTTTGTAGATCGCTCATTTAATCAATTATATTTTTAAAGTAAGCAAATAGTGTTATAATTTATGTTGGTAGAAGTTTTTATAAAGTTTTAATTACTATATTCAAAGTATAACAATATTTCTTAAAGAAAGACTAAGAAGAGTTTGAAAACATGAATCATTGTATAGGTTCTGAATACTGTATACTAATTCTACATGTTTTAAAATACATATAATTTGCACGTATATTCCATTCAACTCTGTCTAAGGTTATTCTCAAACATAACCAACATAAAACGAACGAACGTGGTCACTGCATGTTATCAGTAACTACTGCATACTAAACTAGTGATGTGCAATTTCCGAACTTAATAACAGTTTCATGTTAATCGCTAAACTCGTATGCTTATAATAGAACTGTCTCTACATCCACAACTATTGGGTTTCAAGCAAATAGACAATTAAGAAATACATCTGAAAACGTTTGTACAGTTGGAGAGACCAAAAGTTTTACATAACAATGAGTTTTAGATATAAGACTTTTAACAGATTTAAAATGTGATTTATTCATTAAATAAAGAAGCACTCTCGTAATTCGTAAATCTAAACAAATTTATGGAAATTCCCGTTTGCTTATTCTATAATACAATCCATCAGAAATAACAATCTTAAACATTTTTAAATAAAATATTAACAGGACTTTTGTTATACAATGGCATTGCAATCGGTTGCATACACCGACAATCAATTCATCGATCGATTCGTCGTTAGTTTGTCCTAGTTATTTTTTATTAGACACTATTCAGTTTTGATTTGATTTCTCGGTTGTCGATTTGCTTCTGAATACATCACAGAATTTGTCTCTCGAATTTTAATGATGAAAAATACGTTTGTTGTTCACATTTAACTGATTTCGTCTATCATTTAAACGAATCACTTATCTCTACCAAGTTAACTTCTAACTGTACCTACTGTGTTTTTCTAAACGAAAAATAAACAATACCTATCTTTATTCCTTATCGCGAAAGCACATATTTTGTAATTAAATGTTATAATTAAATTATCTGATAAAATAAACTATAGAACCCCAAAAGGCATAGAACAATTTTTTCATGGAGAAAATTACAAGCAGGTTCTTTCAATAGAATTTACGTAAAATATTGTCAGAAAATGTAGTCCATATGGAACCTGTGTGGAATTCAGAGTGTATAATTTTTCGCGCCATTTGCCATCGGACGTGCGCGCCGTCAGCGTGTGAAAACGTGCCTCTTTTGCTCTACTAACCTTTTAAATTCCATAAAAATATAATAATAATTGGAATAAGAAATCCATACTTCCATACATATTATAAATGCGAAAGTAACTCTGTCTGTCTGTCTGTCTGTTACTCAATCACGCCTTAACTACTGAACCAATTTGCATGAAATTTGGTATAGAGATATTTTGATACCCGAGAAAGGACATAGGCTACTTTTTATCCCGGGAAAATGACGCAATCCCTGACATCCCACGGGAACGGGAACTATGCGGGTTTTTCTTTGACTGCGCGGGCGAAGCCGCGGGCTGAAACCTAGTTATCTATAAAATGGCCCAGGTACTTGAACACCTCGACGAAAAGCAGTCAGCTTTATCACCAATAAGTGCAATGCTTTTTAAACAAATAAAGAAAAAGTACATACTGTCTTTTAGTAGTAAATACTACGTTTTAAAAATAGCAACGTTTTAAAAGATTTTCTACAAAACCCAAATGGAATAGCGCGTCGTCTTGAAAGATCAAGCAGTATGAAAAAAGTCCGGATCGCAAAACGTAGAAAAAGAAAACTCATTTGACGAAAGCACTAGTCTGCTTTTAAAATCCACGGAAACCAATAGGCGGAGTGAATTCATTGAAATACAGAACTTGTTAGAGTAGTGAACGGTACTGCCTATTTATTGCTGAATAAACAACCACTCAAGGCATGGCATTCGGCGAATTGAATTTAAGTATGCCGAGTGTAAATCGACTTTACAAACTGCTACATCCGCGCTACGAATATAACGTTCAATTTATGAATGCGATGGCAAATGAAATATATGTAGTTGAAAGAGTAAAGCAATCTTCAAAGGCACTGCAGTGGGCTATTAATTGAATCCAAAGCGGAACAAAGCGCGCGTTTTATTAGAGCTTCTTTTCGTAATTCCGACGCAGTATTGAGGAGAATTTACCTTTATTAGACGAACTTCAAAATCGATAACCTCTCGTCTGCGGCTTAATGAATACCGCTTGAACGCTTATTAGCCGCAATGCTGACTTCGAGAAAAAGGTTAAATGAAAACTAAGAGGATTCCGCCTTGTCAGCCTAACAAGCCGTGTTCCGGATTAGTTTCAATGATTTTAAACGCAGTTCTCGTTCTTCGTTCAAAGTGACTATTAATATTACTGCAGACCTTTGCAAATTTTAAATTATTTTATCGTTCTACCCTTGTAGATATGAATACTTTACCACACAATGATTTCAATTTGAAGGCCTGCGAAATATTTATCTTCGATACCTTTCCACCAATGCTTAATGATTTTACTTGGCCAATATCATTCCGTAGGCGGAAAGCGAGGAACCTTTGTGCTGATCTATATTTGAGTTTAAAGACTATTTTTTATTGTTTTTCATTTGATCGACCTTTAGAAATCGTTTTGTAAAACTGTATACTCTTTTTAACATTTAAAAATTACATTCCATTGTACCTAACAAAAGCAGTATTTTCTTTGAAATGTTTAAAAGCATAGTTTATTATTCAAGTTCACTCAGCAGGATTCATTTAGTATATACGCAGTGTTCACTTAACAAAGTAATGACAAAGATCTTAAGGAGATTACTGCTATGATCTCATCTACTTTGTCTTCAAGGTGACGAAGGGATGCTTTTAATTTAAAACTAAATTTAAACAATACTTTAACACTTTTCAATTAAGTTTTGAATTTTGCGACAACTTATCCATTAGTTATCGATCAATAGATAGATTTCATAGAAAGCTTTAGATCATCATATTATCTGTAAATTAATTAGCCGTATTTTTGTTAATTATACGTGCCCATAGAATAATTTTACCATCTTTCCTATAATGAAAAGAAACAATGAAGAAGAAAGTTTTTTAGTTGCTGAAGACTAAAATACAAGTATTAAGATACCTAAAGTCTAAACATAACCGCTAAAATTCTCATGAGGCTGAATATAATGAGTGCACTATGTAATCTTCGTTTTTATGTAATAACATTGCAACGCATACGAGATATTTACACAAAAGCCACACGTATTAAAATAATATTAAACGAAAATTAATTTACATACACTGTTCATACGCCATTTAAAGGGGAATTTTATAAATACATGAATACCGTCTGCCATTTCTGTATCCGTAATCCAATTAAGTTGGAGTAGTGGGTACTCGGTAGTTTCAGTGTAATCACTGCTTCGCCCCATCGAGTGCAGTGTGCAGGTACCATTGTTTGTTTGGTTTCCAAGTTTCGAGTTTCCTATATAAATTGGTTACCTCACTGGCTCGCCGGGGCACGCTGCATACGGATATTCAGAGCGTTGATATGGGATTTTGTTAGAGCAAACTTTGGTAGGAAATTCTAACTAAATTGCTATATATGCGCTTGTTAAGATTCGTAGCAAGCTGGATAAAAAATCTAGACTGATTACCTATTATAATCTTTTCTCAAAGTGAAATCATTTTTAAAAGCTATTGCATTATTATTCGCCTTGAGCGCGGGGACCGAATCGAGAAATTACGTAACGAAAAAACCTCACGCTCCCCACTCCGACGGGCGGAGGTGTGGCTTGAAGGCATAAGCATGCAATAGCTTTTCTGCGTGCCACACGTCGTTTTTTTAATGTATAAAAAAATACATACTTAATTACTACTAATTTGGGTCTCCGTCTTATACCTTTGTTCAGAGGAAAGCTGTGGGTATAAATGGAAAATAAAAGGCCGACTGAATAACCCATAGAAAATCATTACGGTGTCTTTAGATAGAGAGATTAGATTTGTCACATTCATTAGGAAGTGTAACACGAAAAAGGAAATTTTCAAAGACGCCCATAATTATGGCAGCCTCGTTAACGAATTCAATTCACCCACCAATGGGAATGGCAAATTTTAATTAATATCCATTTAATTACGTATATTTTCAAACTTGCTGTATACTCTTATTTTATTGGCTAAACTCACTTATTATTTATAAAATGTATTTGTACAATATTTTCTTCAAGAAATATTTACTTATACCTAGTTCTTTCTACTTCGTCTTGATATTTCAAAGAAGGTTCAAAACCAAGTACTATTCACGACTTCACGTCATTCTTAGAATTTATACCAGAACGAAATGTTATTAAATTTATTCCTAAGGTTTCTTTCTCCAATTCTTTATAAAGGCAGAATTCCCAGACTTTTAAAGAAGCCAATGCGGTATTCGTACACAAATGTTTTATAATTGTTTCACTTCTAGAGTTAGGTATAGAGACTTTGTTTATAAAATAAATTGAAATTGATTAATCATTAATGTGATTACGTTGGACAGTACACAAACGTTCACATTGAAACACACAAGGCATTAATTTAATTAATAAATAATCGAAGGCCAAAATAGTATTAAATCACCCATCTCTCGAACAAACATCGATCGTAGGTAACAGACAAACATTTGTCCTTTATATTGGAGTCGGGACGATCCCTTTTTCATTCATGTTCCTGCATACCGTTAGGGGATATTGGCCCATGAGAACAAAGAATTCCTACGAAACCCAATAGCTTTGGAATCGAATCACGTGTAAGGAATGCTCTAAATAGTTTGATTGAACGCATTTCACTAGATCAACTCCGGCTCTAACAATACCACGTTTTTGTTATTGACAACATAACAAAGCCCGTATTTTCCCTGTGCTCTGCAGATGTTTATAACAAAAATATTGCATCAATTATACTGTTTCATTTCAATTAACCAGAAATAATAAACACAAAAATAAATATTTATAAAGAAACGTTGGTCCGGCCGAAAACATCCGACAATAATTAGCGTTAAAATATTTATTTTAAAACATCGGGCAGTCGCTTGCATTAACCATTTTCGAGCTACAAAATGAAACATTTTACTGCGGCCAGTTTTTTGGACAATTTACTTTTCCATAATTAAACTACAAAACAGGCGCTTTCCGGACACGTTTCACATAATATGTGTATCGTTGGTTTTAATTAATTCACGGACACCTGCAATTTTTCCGAGGCACGGTTGCTTTTTTAATGTTTATGAATAAAGAGAATAATTTACAATGCCATTCTTTATGACATGAACAAAATGAAAAAGATTTTCCATTCATGAATATAAAGTAAATTTTAATAAATAGCCCAAGATAAAACGCCATGCAACACGCCACAAATGCAGTTTGTTAACTGCCATTCAAAGCAAACTAGAAGTTCGCATTTGATAACGTATTTGAATATTAAAAACTTTGTTTCACTTTTATTTATAAACAACATATCATTATACAATAAACTAAACTAAAAGCTCCATTTATAAACTCTAGGTTTGTATGACTCTAGTATACCTAACTGTAGATATTATAAATATGTAGTATGATTATATAGTGACTATATTATTTTTAGAGCATGCGAATCCCTTTAATGAAAAAGTTTTATAGGTACTTTTCAGATACGCACACTAGAGGTTAATTGACATTCTCCAAATACGTTGAGCGCTCGTTAAAAATAATTAAAACGCCCAATTTTATTTAGTTCTTTAATTTACAAAGAATATACAATAAGCTATTATTATCTATTATTACAAGTCTATTTAATACTTTTCGAGGTATTTTATTTAACATATAAAATTCTCGTGTCATGGAGTTTGTAATTAAACTCCTCCGAAATGGTCCAACCCTGGTCATGAAAATTTGTATGCATATTGGGTAGGACTGCGAATCATATTCATTCCCCTAAAAGATAATTAAGGCAAAATAACATTTGCGGATCAACTAGTAATATAAACAAATGTTTATAATATAAATCTAAATCGCAGTTAACTCAGACGATTTCAATTAAATGTAAATAAGCACAAATACTAACCTAACGAAGTTCGTAGACAGGTTGCTCTTCGCAATAGTAACACAAGGACCCTCAACTATGTTGACTTTCAAAAGATCGCATGAGAGCTTGGTTTGATTGAAATATCTTTCTTTACAGTTTGAGTGGTTCTCTGCTCATGTTCGCTACAAATGAGATCGACAAAGACATTAAATTGCAGTGTTTATCATTCATTAACGTTTTCAGAAAATTAATTTCGCTGTCGATACAGATAACTCATGAAATTCAGCTCTCTTGTAAAGATAGTGAGATATTACCATCTTATAAGGGATATCATTTATTATTTTGATATATTTTTATTTCGATTTTCTAAATATCAAGACGATATATTCTAATATCCATACTTTAAAATCGTACCCGAGATTATGGCCTATATTTAGACAAAAAACTATAATCAACAAAGCATTTTTGTATATTACTTCCACGTGTTCCTTACAAGTTTGCAGGAAATATCTTTGTACAGAAGAAATATCAACTTGTGCGTCATCTAATGCTCAGCGACATATTCACAATTCAACGGTTCAAAGGGTTTGAAGATCTAAATGGGATTGCATGAAGAATAAGAGTTTCCAGCCTCTTTAACGCCGATCTGCAAAGGCTTGATAACGTTTCCAATAGTGTGACCCAGATTGCTAATCCTGCCCGAATTCCAATAGGCAACTATAACTTGGAATATATAAGCTGTAGTCATAGTAACACAAAGATTATTTGGTGTAAGATTTGGTGATAGAAAGGTTCTAATCTAGGTGTTATCTACTATATAAAATCGGGTCGGGTTTTCCTTCCTGACGCCAGAATGCACGAACCTATTTCCACGGTTTTGCATTCGTTGGAAAGGTCTCGGGCTCCGTGCGGTTTATAGCAAAGAAAAGGTGTAAAAGTTATAAAGGTGTAAAAGTTACCTATATCTGGTGGCGAAACGGATTACACCCGGTTTGCTAGTTCCATAAGAAAAACAAACGAAGAGTATAAAAGTAACAAGAGAGTCATGAAAATAACATGTGTAGTGCTAAAATGGGCAACTCTGTATATGGTTAGTGTTTTAATTAGCATAATGCTAGTTAAAGAACGAAAATACAAAGTTGTAGTAATGAAACGCAAACATCAACTAGTCGAGAATAATTATAGTTAGTAATGTAAGCATATATTTCATGAGCAAATAAATAGTCTTTACCTCCTGCATATTTTATTCGCTCAACTAAAGTTTTATAATTATAAGATAAAGCGTTAGTTTTAATTCAATAACTTGGCATTCGCGTCATTTTGATTTATTAAAGAGACATAAATAAACTTCGGAATTATTACCAAGGTCTATAATTTTATGATTGGTTGGTTACCTACCTATATTATTAGTTGATGGTAGTATTAAAAAGTTATAATTCGACACGATAAAATAGATAGAGATAAAATTGATTAATTTTTCACAAGTAGTAAAACTATACTAGACTCTACGATAACATTTCAATCACGCATCTACAGTGACTTCTTTGGCCATAGAGACAAGCCCAAAGCCCGTAAAACACGACACCCATATGCATACCGTCATACATATGCAGAACTAATCGGCAGTTTCGTCATAGGCAATTTGAAATGCACCAGTAAGGCATCACAAGCACGCCAATCGGAATCTACCGGAATTCATGCAAATTGCCAAGACGCCCCAGATGTTCGACTTCACTTACAATCGCAATTGCCTTCTATTTCGGGATGCGGAACCGTTGAATCGGTAATTAAGTGACTGCAGTTTTGTGAATCGGTAATTAGAACGGGATAGTGATGTTGTGTATTAAGTGTATGGTTGCAGATATCAACCAATTATTTAATCATATCATATTTAAGTGATGAGCGGGAGCCAGGTGATATTTAGAAATTGGTACAAGAGGGATAACAATCATATTTTTGTTAAAATTGTTAATTTAACAAAAATAATTAATTTTATAGAGCAAACTGTATGTTTTTGACTTCTATTCTTTAAACAACGTTGATCATAATATAAACATAAGTAAATATCTCGAAATATAATCAGAATTTCAAACATTTGTGCGTACTGCCTATATCTCCGCCAATAATAATTTATCTTATTATGTGTATAGAATAGAAGATAAATTATTATTGACGGATAGATACATCTAAGTTTAATATAGTATTTTATTTTGTTCTTATATTTTATCCATAACTAGCGGTCCGCCCCGGCTTCGCCCGTGGTACATATTAACGTTTTCTCTACATAAGAACCATCCTCGTACTTCAAGGAATATAATAAAAAAAGAATTATCGAAATCGGTTCAGCCGTTCTCGAGTTATGGAATTACAACGAAAAGTGGCATTGATTTTTATATATTAGATAATGTTTACTATATTTTTATTTTCGTCTCTTTTTATACTCTGAAAAACCCGACATCAATAATTATAGTTCGTTGTAAAGAAACAAGCTAAATATACCTTTTATCTATAATAGCGTTTATTTTGTTAGACATGTGGTACTTAGTTTTTAAATGTTTGTAAATCTTTTAAAATCATGCAGTAACTCAGGCCCCGGAACCACAGACACAATAGAAAATCTATTGTGTCTGGGACCGATCGGGCCGCTTGGGGCTCAATCGGGGTAGAAAAGCAATTTATTTTGCTTGCTGAGAAGAAGCAATTGAGTATTTTAATAATCCAAATTTTCAAGTACCTACTTTTATACTGAAGGATCATTGAGTTGGTTATAATTTTGATAATACCTATACGCATTAATGAAGTTTTTGCTGATAGATATGCGCGTGTATGTACGTAAGATTTTCTATTTTGATATAAGACCGTGAAATCTATGGATTAGGTAAGCACCAGTAACATATACTTCAGAATTTAGTCACGAAGCGTTGTTTTACACGCCGTTGGTGTACGAATTGGAGTAAATTCGGAATCCAAATAAAACACGCGATTGTAGACTCTAATCCAATGGAATAAGGCATTTGCGCCGTATTGTTTGGGCTTCATTCACACTGTTACGCACCAAATGCCAGGATTGTAGTTCAGTGGGTTATAAGGTTATTGCATAATACAATTTGTTAATTTAATTGTGGAAAGTGTATAATCGTAAATAACTGTTCATTATGTGTACTTTTTTGTTTACATACAACGTAAGTACATAGGTTATACAATATTTTGAGTATTTTTTAAATGAAACTTCTTTAGGCGACGATTTTGGTATCTTTGAGTCTTGCCAAAGAAGTTTCACTTCTGACACGTGTGCTCGGCAAACACGCTCTTTTTTAATGTTCTGTTGCTAACTCGTTTGCTTCTTCTTACTAAAGGTTCATATTGTTTTCTACGCAGTATTACTATCTAATACTAGATCGCCCTTAGGTGAAATTTAACCTTCTAACTCTAACGACTCTCACCTACATATCTGGATGATAGACATATTCAACAATCCTGCATTGTAATGTGAATATAACTACATATTGTGTTACTATAGATCACTATAGATACTGCATTGTATGGAGCGAACACTATAAAATAAATATAAACCCGAGAACACACACGTCAGTATAATAACATGCTATATGAATGCAATCCATACTAATATTATAAATGCGAAAGTACCTAACTCTGTCTGTCTGTCTGTTACTCAATCACGCCTAAACTACTGAACCAATTTGCATGAAATTTGGTATGGAGATATTTTGATACCCGAGAAAGGACATATAGTATACTTTTATTGCGAAATATGTACCACGGGCGAAGCCGGGGCGGACCTCTAGTATGCCTATATTTCTTCATCAAATTTCTGAATCTATAACTACACAAAATTAACAGCAATTTAATCATTTAATAAATGAAATTATAACAATTTATTCAAATTCGAAATGGTATTTTATTTTGGGCCGAAATCGAATAACGAAGCTAAATTAATTTGTATTGTATTTCATGATATAAATGAACCGAATTCCAAGCCTGTAATCCCGTCATTTAATATTATTTCTGAACAATCTCTAAGCATACCTTTTTGCCTGCCTTTAATAGTATATACATTATACATATATGATATAAGTAATGTAGGCAACAATTCTCTATACAAAGGAAGGGAAATTTATTATAGTATCTAACATTTAGCCGCAATTGTATTAATATAACAAGGTGTAAGAAAACAAGGTACCTATAGATAGGTAATCTAGGTAATAGGTTATTTATTTATTTATAATCTTTATTGCATACAAAACAAAATACTCACACACACAGACAGGACATTTGATGCAAAGGGCGGCTTTATTGCTTCAAGCAATTTCTTCCAAGCAAGGTTACTAACACAAGTCACAACATTTGATCTTCAAAAGCGGCACACTATCGTATACTTTAGATCAATAGGTGTTTTTATAGTGAGCGAAAGAGACAACTAAAGTAAATTGTGGCTAACTAGCCACGTTTCGACGTGACCTTCCCTAATAACCTATCCATGTCTTTTTAACCGACTTCAAAAAAAAGGAGGAGGTTATCAATTCGGCCGGTATGTTTTTTTTTTTTATGTATGTACACCGATTACTCCGAGGTTTCTGAACCGATTTACGTGATTCTTGTTTTGTTCGATGCGGGATGGTGTCAAATTGGTCCCATAAAAATTTTATTCGGATTGGCCCAGTAGTTTTTATTTTATGAGCACTTTTGTCTGTAGGTATTTGTAAATTTTGCAAGTGCAAGTTTGAAGTCGGTTGTTTTTAACGCAGTTATCACTTGTTGCACATTGCATTTAGCCGCGATGGAAAGTGATAATGTGAGTTAGAGTGTCGCTTTCTTACCTGGAAAATACTCATATTTGTTGGATAATCTAGAGAAAGGAGAGAATTTCTCAGAAGAATTTATAAAATATAACGAAATTGCTATAGCGTGGGCTTAATCCAATTACTTACAAAACAAATTACGACAAATTATTATTTCGGATCCGAAATTATTTAGCGATTACATTTCTCCAGTCAAAAAGTAATTTGATATGCTACCTACATTGAATTTTGCAATGAAGCTAATCATCTATAAGTAGACAATATTACAATTTAAAAAGTATTTCTTGAACGAAAAGCTGTATCTTAAACAATAGGTAGTAATTTATTTTCAATTATATTAAAATGTTAACTTTTAATTAAATTAAAATACAATCTTTCAAGAAACGCTACCAACTGAGCCTAATTTTATTATGAATGCTGAAGCTTTCGAGACACTGTATCAAATTTGTAGAATTTTCCAGCAAGTCTACAGAAATCTTTTGGAACGCAGCCATTGCGCTTGCAGTAATACAAACCAAGGTCACAGACCATAGACTACAGAGAATCATAGAGCGCTTTCCCATGCCAAGATTAACCGTCCTTGGAAAGAAAGTTCTTGGCTCTGTTTTCATCATGTACGGCCAAAAACAAACTCGTGCTCGGAACATGACCATGAATCCTTTGCGTTTATTCAAACTGCATTCATATACATATCTCCAATGGCATATAATACCAAGAAAGCTACGTTATGAAAATTTATCTTAAGTCTTTCAAAATACCTAGTATTAAATGGGTTTAAAATGCTTTTATAATATTGTTTAAATTCCAAGAATATTTAAATTAATTTTCGAAAAGTTAACAAACAGATCCATTCTAATAGCTTAGTCTACTATAAATATTATGTTGAATTTCCACTAACATAATATAATACAACAGGGATAACTAACTTTACTGTTTATGTTTGACAACTTATGAACAAGCGAAGTGCTGGAGGCGTTTCTAGTTTATTAAATATATGTTTTAATTCCCAGGGACTTAAATCCATACTTCATTGTGTGAACGCGTTATTAAATTATGCCCGGATTTATGGTTTCCTCGCATTATAGTAATAAGCAACGTAGTATGTTTCTTTGGATAGGCTAATTTTTGCTCAATCTCCATGATATTACATGATAGAACTGAATTGGAAGTTATAATATTCTAAGAAGTAATTGGATCAAAAGCTTGGTAGAGATGAAATTTAACATGTTAACTTAATTAAAGCCTGAGGAAAACATAAATAGAATTAAAAAATAACAATACACGGAAGAACTCAAAACGTAAAGACGAGTACAGTAACAGCTATGTTTGTAAAGTTTTCTTACCTGTCAGCTTAAAATAAAGATAATTCACATATTATTAGAAAAACAACACACATTCCAGTGTCGCTTCGGGGCGATATTACAAAGGAAATAACGTTTTATCGTTTATCTTTTTGTTCCTCCCAGCCCTTGAATGGCGCAATGTATTAAAATGTGATTTAGGGAGCCGATAAATTTGCTTTTAACAATATACCAGACCTTCGTGAAGAATTGGTACTCGTACGTTAAGGTATATATATATATAAATGAATGCGCATTTAATTTGAATAAAAAAGTTACCCATATTATTTACATACGCAACAATTTTAATACCCATAATAGCTATTTCCACAAACAACTGATAAATAGCATCTAAAATAATTTACCCACATTCAATCAAGTTTTATATAAATCTATGGAGTGTTCTATTCTTAGCTAAATCTCTTTTGATTAAATTATTTGTCCGCCTTACTACACATAAAAGTTGGACCTGGCTTCATTAGTCGACGAAGATTAGAAATAAAAACATCTCCCATGTTCATTGTAGGCTGTAGCCTCTAGGTCTAGGTAATATGCCAGGGAATATTGGAGATCACGTTCTGCTTGCAAAGAAAAATCTAACAACTATAATACAAAATCTGTCAAGGAAATTCTTAATTTTTTATAGGAATGTATATTGTATAGGCTGTGTCACATTACATTTAAATCAGAACTATCTAGAAATTTCGAATACGGCGGTAGTTCTGAAATAGCTCTAACATCACCTTCATCATAGGAAAAGCTCCTGGATCACGCAATAGGTGCCTTCTTAAACTAGGACAAACAGGCGAACGTAATAAATAAATTAGATCTCCTAGACGCTATATCAAGAAGCTTGGCAATCCCGTATCTTTTATTACATTTTTTGCAATATTCTTCATTTCGGGTAACTGAATTGTCGACGAGGCTCGGTCATGCGTTCACCGAACGGAATGAACGAAGGGAATCCAATTTTTGTAATAGGTAAGAATGTAATTTAAAGATATCTCATTATTCCGAGAGCTGATTTCTACCTTACTTTTGTATCCTTCTAGTCATAATCTGATTTATTTCATATTGTAAGTGTTATTAGGATTAATAGATACTACTCGGTTATTTAATTCCACCATCAAAATAAGTTATAAAATTACTCTCTTGTTTTTTTTATTTAATAATACAAACAGACATTATAAATACACAGTAAAACACGTCTGTATCAATGCAAATAAAGAATCAATACGAATATCCTGGAATAACTAAACTCAAATAGAAAATTTCTCAGAATAAAATATTGTTTTTACGTACATTTCAGAATTTAGTGTCGTTTTAAATCAATAGACGACGATCATCATAAAACCTTTACATTTGCTGGCTTTATCGACATGTCATTGAATTGAGTCTATAGTTAAGCCGATCTATAAAAAAGGTGATAAACAGATGCTTAACAATTACAGACCCATAACTCTGATCCCGATTCTAGCGAAGGTATTTGAAAAAGCTATGTATAGGAAATTAAATTCATTTTTAGAAAAATTTAACATAATTAAAGAAGAGCAGTGTGGGTTTCAAAAGAACAAATCAACGTCATTGGCTACATTTTATTTAGTAAAAACACTGATAGAGCATATGGACAAGCGAAAAAAGGTTACAGCGATCTTCTTGGATATGAGTCGGGCTTTTGATTTTGTCAATCATAATACCCTTCTCCATAAATGTAATCTCTATGGAATAAGAGGACCAGCACTTGATTGGCTCGAAAGCTATTTAAAAAATCGTCAACAATACGTAGAAATAGCCCACGCACACTCGGATCTAAACGTTAGAATGCACAGATCCACTCCTAAATATAACAGAAGTGGAGTGCCACAAGGAAGCGTCCTTGGACCTTTATTATTCCTCCTCTATATAAACGATTTGCCCAATATAACACCGCATAAATGTGTACTGTTTGCTGACGACGTATCAATTATCATTGCCGATAACAATCTTACTGACTACCAATCCGTTATTAATAACACAATTAAAAATATAATAGAATGGTTAGAAACTAATGATTTAACTATTAATATAGGTAAAACAAACTTTATTCAATTTCACAATTATAAAAATAAAACAACCCCACTACATTTAACTTTTCGTGGAACATCAATGACCGAGCTTGCAGAAACTAAGTTCTTAGGTGTTATAATTGACAAGAATTGTAATTGGAAATCGCAAATTCAAACAGTTGCATCACGACTTCATAGATTCGTGTATGCTCTTAGAAAATTACGTAATGTGGTTTCAGAAAGGGCTGCTACTGTTGCTTACCACGGCTATGTTGGCTCTATATTGAGATATGGCATTTTAATATGGGGTAATTCTACTGAAGTACACCAAGCTTTTCTAGCTCAAAAGAAGTGTGTCAGAGCTATAACAGGAATAGGACCCCTCGATAGTTGCAGACCGATGTTTCGAAGGTTACAGATCCTGACTGTAGCTTGCCTTTATATTCTCGAGATAGCTCTTTTCGTAAAAAAGCATACAGCTCATTTTGTTACTTTTGAAAAAGACAGCCTGTTTCAGACTAGGGATCCCACCCGACTACGCTTCCCCATGTGTAAATCAAAATTATTTTGTGCCAATTGTCAAGGAATGGCTATAAAAATTTATAATCACTTTCCCGCAAATATAAGGAGTTGTAATCTTAATAAATTTAAATGGAGGATTGCTGCATTTCTTAAACAAAAATGCTTTTATACGGTAAATGAATTTCTAGCATATAAGATAAACGAGGACTTGGCTTAGGCTTAAATAAATAAAAATTGACATAATATTTATTTATAATAATTTTATTAATATAATTTTGCAATGTACCTATTGAGATCTAGTGTTGTGTGATATTGTATAATGTAATTGATAATTTAAGATATTTGATTTTGTAATATTATTTAATGTAATTTATAATTTAAATAATTTGCACGCTCAACTACGAGCAGAATGTCTAAGCACCTATACAATTTGTACCTCAGCTATATGTAACTACATTCAGCAAATAAAGACAATTTGAATTTGAATTTGAATTTGAGAGTCTCGTAAATCTCAACAGAAATTGTAGGCCTTCTGAGATTTAAATACTAGGATTCTTAATGTTTATTGCTTGCACGTTAAAACCAACTTAGGATTTATATTTCACGTTTATGGACTTTGAGATGGTAATGAAGTAGATTAATTTAAATAATGATAAGAGAGTCCTTCACAGAAATAGTTGTTACACACATAATATGGTCATATTGATTTTATTTGAATTCAGTGTCACAATACATTGTGTGCGTTACGATAAATATTTGTAAGTCGAAACTTCCTCGTAAATAATATTGCCGTAATTTTTATTGGCTTTTTTCCTCTCCGGCTTACATTAACAAGATTAACTATCAAAGCACTCATCAACTATACGCTACTTGATACTTGACTCTTGTACTTTCAAATGGCCCTTCCGTACAGAGCGTGGTAATAAATGGAATGACATTTTATATGAAAAGCTTCGGATTATTCGATTGGCGTTGCTTTTCACGAACACTCCGCATTCATTGTACGAAAGCCTCATCAATTTCCATTGGGAATCGTCACTCATTCGAAACCGAGGGAAATCATTATCAGACTTTGGAATATTGAAATAATTGCTACCAGCAAAAGATTGTTAAATGTACAGCGGATCGATAACTTCTTCGGAACAAACTACATTTCAATTTTTTTTTCATGTGTCGAATTTTAAAAAGGTAAGTATATGAGATGAGTTTTATAATTAAAAAACTCATTTCATATACTTACTTTTTTGATAATTATCCATGCATCTTGGAATCAAAAGTAAATATTCATATTTAAGAAAAGAAAACTAAAGGTTAGTTAAAACGTCGCGTAGGTGCGGAGGAAGGAAAGTGGAATTTATCTGTGGTGCGGTGTCGCTACAGTTGATAAGTTAAATTGTTTTAAATACTTAGATATTTTTTTGTAGTTTGAAACCGTGACGCACAAATTCTTCTAACATTTCCTTATAGAGCTGCTCTGCATTATATTATGGTCTATCGGCAATTAATTTAGATTTAATTAAGCATAAAACCAGTTACATAAAATCCTACGCATGTGACACACAAAAACGTAAAAGGACATGTTTTTGGAGAATCTAACTTTAATATAAAACATCCCATTTGCAATTAACGGGATATATTATATCGTTTAAGAATTAACCCAAATATAATTAATTAGTTCCTAAAAATTAAGGTTTCATGAAATACATTATTGACAAACATATCTAACCTAAACAGATACATATTAAAACTGGTTTTAGATGTTTTATATCCTACAAATTGAAATGAGCAAGGCACGGATTTCGTAATGACACACTTCCGACCACCTTCCGACCTTGCTACGATAAAAATCGTAAACAAAAGAAAGTATCAAAACGTGTTTGGCTACTAAGTAGATATCTATGGTCATGAATTCTTTAAGTGTTATACGAATTTAGAATAATTCTAGAATTAGTTTCTACGTCGAAATGGGGAAAATTGTCACTTGATCTGATTATTTTTAATGTTGAGCGATGCCTTTTTTCATTATGTATTTTATTATATTTAAGAATTATACGACAAGTATATTTTATGTTGGTTCCAGTATATGTTCTGATTTCTTCCATGACCTTCTAGAATCTAGATCCAGACTCTATTGTTATACAATAACGTGGAAACCAGAATTGTTTGTACGTGTCTATCCAAGAAGGCTTTGTTTATCCAAACACGTGTAAATCTCAATGATGAAGCGATTGTTACTTGTTACATACAGGCACTGTACGAATGTCTTTACAAGCGGAATTTTGGCGATGTATTAGGGTGCTTTTCCACCAATAATGTGTACACATTTTTCTCGCACAGCTTTGGTGCAAACCCCCACACATTACCACAGCACAGCTAGACATCCTCTCACGACACATTTCCCTCGAACATTATAGGTGGAAAGCACCCTTACCAATAATACCAAATGGATTGCCTGTCAAAACGTACCCTTTTTGCGATAAAAATGTTTATGCAAAACAAACACGAGGGGGCGTATTATGGGTCTTATAATTTTGGGCCAATACGCGTGAATATTAAAGTATTCATTTAAACATATATGTTTTATTCGCAGAACCATTTTCAAGGAATGTTCTTGGAATTATTGAAATTTTTTGATATTAATAAGCTTGAAATTATTACATTTCAGTTATTGTAGCTTCTAGCTGAATCATAATACACCTAGTATTATGATGAGCTTTCTTCGATGACAGTTTTTATATCAATATTATCTTGATATTATCAAACTGAATTGGTCATAATATACAACCTTCAGGTAGAATTAAAAGTCAAAGAGCGACCAATGTAGAACGACCTACAAATTGTGCGGCTCAGTATACGTAATAGAGGCCAAGTTAATCCGGATAACTTCTCTCGGATAATTGCATCATCAGTTGAAGTAGTATCAAATACTGAATCAGTACAAAACCACCGAGAAATTGTTGCGTGATACAGAAAACACAATTAAAAAGACGTGTGGCACTCGGGGACTGCTGCGGTAAAGCTATTGCATGCTATGCCTTCAAGCCACACCTCCGCCCGTCGGAGTGGGGAGCGTGAGGTTTTTTCGTTACGGAAATTCTGGATTCGGTCCCCGCGCTCAAGGCCCGCGATAGAAGCTATGCAATAGCTTAAAAACGAATATGTAATACGTGAACTTATAGATAAGTTTGTAATATCAAAGAAAATAAATCACACAATCATCATCGTCACATTTATTTTTATTTAATATATTTATTCCTATACGAATTAAATCTACGAAACAAAACTGTTCCTTTTATCTTCTAAATCATAAAAATAATCTTTAAGCCGTGTCAAAATAAGGACTCGTTTTAAGGAAAATAGAATTAAACATTTTATAGAGAAAATGTTTTAAGGCGAATAAACCGCTTTTAACAGATTGCTCATATAATATTAACATGTCGTCTTTAAATAATAAACGTTCAATATTATTTTTTATCATTGATTTTTTTATCTTTAAATGTAAAGAAACAAAAGTATGAAGATAAATATTAAGTATAATTCAAATTATAATAATCCAAGTCGTCGACAACATTTTTATTAAACCAGTTGGCTTTTGGCTAAACCTAAAATAAAATTATTAAATTAAACTAGATTTTCTCATCATTCATTATTTACTTTTACATATTATCTTCGTACACGCGTATCGTATACGCGTTTCTTATGTGAACAATGAAAAATGTTATTCATAACTGCATACATATAGTTACATTAATTGTTAAATACATATTTCAAACTTTCGAAATAGAAAAAAGCATGGCACAAAATAAACATAACGTAAGCAATTCAATAAAATAAATCTAAGCTTTTTGGACGTAGGCACCAAAGCTACTATACAATACTGAAACGAATATATTATTTATATCTTTAATATTACGGATTTAGTTATTATCCAAGCTGTAACATAATTTAAAGCAAACAAGGGCTACATGTAAACCGGTGCTCAAACATAACGTTAGAATTTGTAATGAGTCGCCATCATACTTTGTTTACTTTACATACTGAATGCTCGCTTAATTATTGTACCCTTATATAATGTTCTATATGATGTGCAGATGAATTTAGCCTGTAAAATTATACCTACTTGTATTGGTATGAAAATTGTAAACTCGTAAAAAAATAGTGTATTGTGGAGATACAGCTACATCTACATAATATGTGTCTACATAATAAACACAAATTAACTAAACTCAAATTTAACAAAAGAAAGATATACACATTTAAAAACATAACCGAAAATAAAAAAAATGTGCGCGTGTACTACTGTACACACGTAAGAACTGAAACTTCTTATGACCTTATTTTTCAAAAAATAATTTACTGTATGCAACTTTACAGAAATACGTCGAATCACGCGTGGCAGGGATAATGATAATTTCACTTATTTCGATGATATTTTAATTATTTTGAAATAAAAATTGCGTCTGGCACCTATTTAATAACGAAAAAAACGTCTTGCAATAAAAAATGTATGTCTGATGGATCTATCTAAAGGCAAAAGATTAAAAATTACGCGTTAAAAATGACTTTAATTCAGGATATTTTCCTGTGCAGATAAGATGCGCACTAATGAACGCAACCACTGCGGCCAGCCAGACAGCCCGGAGTATAACCGAAATAGCAAGAGGAACAGTATATCAAAGAACCAACTATACTAAAATTCTCTCTTGTCAACGTTGATACCTCCTATACGATAAGAAAAAGATGACGCGTAACGGAAAAATGTCACGCGTAACGAAAAATGTTACACTAAATTTTTTTCCAACCCCGATAAAGAAGTTTCACTTCAAAAAATTAAATATTCCGCATATTTTCAAAAATGCATAACATTCTTCGTGCACATTTAAAAGAATGTACAAAAAAGTATAACAATTAAGCCAGCCTAGAAACGATTCTAATTACATATAAAAAATCCAGTTACCACGACACGAACATAACACGTTAAACTTGATGTAATTATTTTTCCCATGCAACTCATTGTTAATAGAATTGCATACTATACCGTTTACTACGATGATAGAATTAGACTTGATCAAATATATTTGCATATTCATGATATGTACGTGTGTTTCTGTGAAACCGAGTCGTGTCCTGCTGAGAACTAATGATTTACCAAGCACTTAACATAATGTTTAATCAAACAGTGTTAGAGAATTGTCTATTAATTCCTATGAAAACACCTGAAGCGTCGTTTAGGATGTAACGTATCTATCACCGTAAGATTAATTATTCACTTATATTAGAAATGGAACGAAGATATTTTCTACATACAATCCTTCAACTAAGCCTAATAAGTTTATAACTATGAACGTTTCATTAGATTTTTTTTAATTGAATTACCTACAGATTGAGAAAAGAATTTTTTTTTTTTTATTGTGTGATAGGGAAGCGCTTGACCACGATCTCGCCTGATGGTAAGCTGAGATGTGGCCTAAGATGGAGCGCGCTTCCCTAGAAGGTACCCGTTCACTCTTCGCTTGAAGATCCCCATATTGTACTCGTCGGGGAACATTAATTCATAAATTAATGAATTATTCAAAATAAAAGCACAACAGCTAGGCGTATCTTTTCATCAATAAATTTTAATCATGGATGTCAGGGGAATAGCTATATATACTTAGTACTTACCATACCCAATACATATGCGACTTTATTAATATATTCATTCTTTATAAAATCGACCGTAAAACCTAATACCGTTTAGAATGTGTTATAAAGAAAATGGTATTCGCATTACTTGGGCCGTGGCTCGTCGTTAGCTTGTGTTTGAAGTTCAAACTTTACTTTACCTAAAAGCTACGGAGTCGCCTACGTTTCTTTTAGTACGATAAATAATAAAGTAAGTATAAGTGGTTGATTTCTTTTGAATTTAGGTATCTTTTTGAAATGAGTACAGCGCTCATTAAGTAATAGAAATATCGTCTGGAATTAGTTATGAAGAATAGGCATTCTTGGTATCTCCATAATGACCAACTCGAAAAATACACATAGGTGAAAATACTTATACATCTACACTAATATTATAAAGAGGAAAACTTGGTTTGTTTGTTTGATTGTAATGAATAGGCTCATAAACTACTGGACCGATTTTAAAAATTCTTTCACCATTCGAAAGCTACATTATCCACGAATAGGTAATATAGGCTATATATTATCAGACCAACAGCAGCGGAGCCACGCGGGTGAAACCGCGCGGCACAGCTAGTATATGATAAAGTGTGATAATCACAGGATTCGAATAAAGAGTTATAGACCAGATTATTTTATAGAGTTCGATTATATTTATATTTTGTAATATCGACTTGTTCAAAAAGGCTATTGAACTAAGAACTTATCGTTGCAGACAATGTCAATGACAAGTGTTGGCATTGGCAGTTTCGTTTCATTAATCTGTCTCCCAAATTAATATGTTCTGTGAAAAGTTCTTCGTAAGGTTCTTGACTTTGATCTCTACATTTAGGGCAATAACAAGCAAAAACAAACATAGATAAACTAAAAACGTTTTAAAGAATATGTCAGTAATTCCAGAGTTGGGATTTATTTAAATAATTCGAGTTGAATACGAAGTAATAAATGAAAAAATACATGGTAGGTTTAATTTAGTCGACAAAAGTTATCTTTGTAAGATCACACTATTATTTCTAACTTCTTAGAAAAGTAATAACACAAACGAAATAAGGAATATAAAACAAACACGAAACTAAAATGAAAGCTAAATACACAATTTAAGAAAATAGAGCACTAGTTATTTTGAGTTAAAATATCTCCTTATATTATTAATTTAACTCGACTAATGAAATTAATCAAAGCAAAGACGATTGTTTAAGCTATTGTTTTGTTAATAAAATGGCTTTGAAAAAGTTTTCTGTACGAAATCTAAAGGTACCAAAGGTTAAGACTGCTATAGATAGATCTATTGGTTTCAAATATAAAAGAACGTTTATCAAAGAGAATTTGACAAAAGATAAACGGTAGGTACTTTCGTTAAAAACAAAATACAAAATAAGTTCTATCAGTTCAAAATATGTCCTTAATTTATTATATAAACTGCCTTTTAAATTTAGATAAATGAAAATAAACTTTTCATTTGATACAATTGAAAACATCTGCAAATATGACAGTTTTACAACCTTTATAAAATATTAGTGTATCACGTAGCTGCTATGTTATTTAGCGATTCTGGTCACGGACTGTGTGGCTTCCATACTCGCTCTAAAAATCTATACAGTTTAATTTCTATATTCAATTTCTATTTACGGATCCGAATGCTGCGTTAATTTTATTTGAACACATTTGATGCAAATAACAAACCATCCGTACATGACCCATACGAACAAACGAATATTATAAATGCGAATGTTCGTTTCTCTTTCAAGTCGGAGCAGAGCGCTTTGTTGGTAAAACTTTTTATGTCTGGAGATTGTTAGGAGGCTAGAAAATAACATAGGCTACTTTTTACCACGGTGAAATATCTCATTTCTATTAGAATTTCCTTTAACTACTATCTATAATGAACAGGTGATAACTGCGTTAAAAACAACCGACTTCAAACTTGCACTTGCAACATTTACAAATACAGACAAAAATGCTCATAAAACAAAAACTACTGGGCCTATACAAATAAAATTTTAATTCGACACCATCCCGCATCGAACAAAAAAAGAATCACGTAAATCGGTTCAGAAACCTCGGAGTAATCAGTGTACATACATAAAAAAAACATACCGGCCGAATTGATAACATCCTCCTTTTTTTGAAGTCGGTAAAAAATACAATGACACTACTACCCTTCCGGCGTATCTTAGCATCGATCATTATTCAAAGAAATACAAACAAACACACTTTCTTTTCATAATATAACAGTAAGGATAATACTTATTACTAACATCATTAAGAAAATATATCACGTAACTGGAATCGGTTAAATAACTGTATTCTTCTCGGTTAGGTTACTTGGAGATGATCCAAGAAGGAAAGCTGTCAATTGCCTTTTAACGCAGTGCAGTCGAGTTCAGTAATCACCGTGACGTCTGGCGGGAAGCCAGGCTCTTGAGGACATTCGTTTTATTTGCACTTAAATATGGAATTATTTTATCCTGTTCTAGTAGAATATAAATAAATAATAAATTTTGAAATGTCTAGAAGTATTAATCTTAGTCGTGGAAAAGGATTTATTGTAAGACTAGCTTAACCTTTTTTTTATGCTGCGATAGATGCGATGGTAAGCTGAGATGTGGCCTAAGATGGAGCGTGCTTCCCTAGAATGTACCTGTTCACTCTCCTCTTGAAGACCCCCATATTGTACTCATCGGGGAAAAACCTTATATAAAAGGTCTGTCATAATGTTCCAACCCAGTAGGGATTCCTATTGATATATTAAAATATCTTATTTAACAACTGAATGCGATCCTTTTACAATTGAAGTTATATAATCGTACCCAATGAAAACATCTGAAGCTTAAAATATGACATCAATTGTGCTTCTAAATTACATATTTTACGTACAATTACTCATAGCGTATAACTACCATTTATTTATCATTAAAATATAGCCACTCAGTACTGCAATTTTAGTTGCACGCTATCGCATTTAACGAAAGCTTCCCTGAAACTTTTGATTGACTACTTCAAGTTGTTGGTTAAAGTCGGCTTGAATATTAATACGTTTAACGCACGGAAACTGTACTTAAAGATAAATTACTAAACTAAATTAGTATGGCGGTTGCTGTGTTGCTATTATGGAAATATAATGTGTAATATAATTTAATCGTAGAGCATAGAATAGTGTAGAACACAAAAAGCGAAAGCGAAAAGGCTTTATATAGAGTATAATAAAACGTGGATAAATATTGTAATAAACGTGGTACAGAGATGAGTCTATATTCTTTACAGAATGTAATTATTTTATTCACCTATAAAAAATCCGCAACACTATAAAGTTTAAACTAACTACCATTTCGGATGATACACACGTACAACCTGACCGTGCGGATTTAAGCATAATTAGTGAACATTCCACTGCCTTCATTATCAACAGTACCTTGTTTTTCATTCCATTCCCTTATAGCATCTAGCTTTTACTTTCCAGGGCATCAAGCAGTACGACCAATAACAATAAAACACAGGAACACCAAGTCCTAATAAAGAAATAAGACCGTTCTTGGATTAATTAGCTATATAGAGGCGCTTATACCCAGTTTACGAGCGCATTCAAGTGGGCCCGATCTTAAGACCATTCGAGGCATTCGTGGTGGCTATAAAACTGGAATTTACTGACTCAGCAGTAAACACGTGTTTTAGGTTACCTACATTTGTTTCAGGCTAAGCCATTCGCTTTGATTAGACTTGTATAATGCAGATGTTTTGTGTGGCATGTCTTAAAATATTGGGTTACTTGAAACCGGGAAAATTTTGCGGACCTTTTATTACATTTTATTTATAATTACTTATGATTTATATTCAGAAAACAGTCTTGAACCATATTTAATTTATACCGTAATAGCATTGATTTAGTACGAACATCTTTGAAAGGCGTGGACAATTTTTTATAAGAACATTAAATATTATGCGATACATACTTATACGGTAGCAAAATTTTGGTCGCACTACATAGTTGTTACATAAATTCAAAAGCAACCACCTAATAAAAAGTAAGCAAAGTTTGCAACAGTGTTGAACTAGTAACACAAACACGCTTCCATTCTTATCTCACGGACCTCGGAAGGGACCTCGGAGGGAAATTAAAGTTCGCTACTGGCTTTACAAGTCCAGTCATGTGTCAACAGATAGTGCTCTTATTGTAACGTGAATTCCAGTTATCTTTATTCCGTGTAAGTGCGGCTTTTACTGGCCGCTATTGGTGGAAAGGAATTTTAATATGTAATCCGTTTTGTGATTTTGTATTGCGCTTGATTGGAATCCCATTGGAAGATATGGATGGTTGTAATAATTGAATATGTGTGACAGCTCATCAGTTACCTATTAATGTGTATTAATAGAAGGGGAGTTGATTTGAACACCACTGGAACCTATTTTTAATGGAATAAAATGCATGAAATAACGCGTATATGAATTTGATATGATGAAATAATGATTATGATTTTCAATATATAAACAGACATCGTTTATGACTTGTTTAATGAAACGACTGGCTTTTACTATAATTTCCATAGGTCTTCATTAATTAATTTATATCTCATATTATAAAATAGTAAGGTTAGTGTCATTTGAAGCCACGCACACCGCACAGGTGACCGCAACAATTACTTGTGGTTTTGATGCCAATCTCAAATGGGATAGAGATTGAAATAGGTATAGTGGACTTCCGCTTTCAATTAACATACCTGTGAAATTAACTAACACATACTGTTTAGGAATACAAGGAAGAATACATGCGTTCCAAAAAACGGTTTTACAAATATACCCAGATAGAGACCTGCGTAAGTTTTATTAGTATAGTAGTAGTAGTAGCCTATTTAGTATTATATACGTACGTTTTCGGTAATCTACTTTCATAAAAATAAACAACGACAATGAATTCCAACTAATAAAACAATAGGAAATTATAATACTATCGCGCTCGTCCATTCGCTCTTGAATATTAAGTACGTTATGCATTTCGACGAGTAAAATGCTATTATCAAATTTTATAACGAACTAAACATGGGTGCATTTTATAGCGAGCGTCCCTGATTTCCAAAAAAGCTCATTACAGCTTTTAATATCAGAATATTATGAATTTTGGAATCTTTATGTTTGTCAAATACAATTTAATATAACTATTGCGTGTTACAAACGATCAAAAGCAAGAGCTTAAACGAAACGATTGTTTACAACAAAGGAAAATAGACACGTACCCCAAAAAGGGGCATTAAATCTTCTTTAAGCCAAAGCTATTGCAGTATAAACGAAACGTTGACAAAAAGCAAAGGTACACTTAGAGTACACGGGTCGGCACTCAGGTGGCTTAGCTCCTCGTTTTGCGCTGATCCGATCAGGCCCCGACGAGTGACCTGAGGCTATGTGCTCACTTGATACCGCAGGCTTTCCCTCAAAAATGAAACAGAGAGCTTATTTTTCGTGAGCATGATATATAGGATTGAGTAGAAATAGTAGAATTGATATACCTAATCAATACATAGTATAAAACAAAGTCGCTTTCCGCCGCCTGTGTGTCTGTCTGTATGCTTGGATCTTAATAATTATTATGCAAAAGATTTTGATGGGGCTTTTTATTAGATAGAGTGATTCAAGTGGAAGGCTCTAGAATATTAGGTTTTAGACAAAGCGGGTGCAGCCCTGGTCGGAAATCTACTTAATAATAAAAAGAGACATAACAACTAACTTATGCATAATATTAACTTACAACAGGATTCTTTGAAATATTGCTCACGATTTTTCGAATTTGCTAGCGTGATCATGCAGGGACAGACTGAACCGTATTATATTTCGTGATATCTTACACTTAGTGTAAGTGAGGTGTAAAATTATTTTCACGGTCATGTTTAAAATAACTAGCTGGTTATGAAAGCAAAAACCAATAAATATATATATAAAAATGTTTTCTTTGTACCTTTGTTAATCATCGATACTTTTGTCTATGGAATTGTTATAAATTATAATAGAAATTGAGTTGAAACTTGAAACTATGAGTAGGAATTGAGAAAGAAACTCCTGAACTATTGGACATATTTGAATATACATTATTCTAGTCGAGTGGTCGGCAACAGATGGATAGACGGACAGACGAACGTCGAACCTTGGTTGCCAAATGTTGCTAAGGGTATATCATATTTCGACGGTCATTTTGATGGCTAAATGTTGTTCCTGTTCCGTATAAACCGGTGTTATTTTAAATGAAACATATTTTTAAGAACACATAGGTTTAATATAAAAGCTGGTAATACTTGTTATTGTTTCTCGATAAAATTAATAATATTCGGATGTCTTTAATTCGACTCTCCGACTCCTGTAGTTGATGTTCTTCTCTACATCATAATATTAAACTTATTAATTGTTTAGTTGAAGTCCAGTGGGTGGATAGTATTAGATAAATGAAGAATAGGTCAAGGTTGATGTCTTACCTTCATGAACATATTTATGATATTACTTAACTATCACTACCACTACGCAAACTGGATATCATCTATATAGATAGGGAGGCGAGGTAGCTAAATGGCGTAATTCAACGGCGTCGTCGAGACTTATCAAAATCGAAAGAGAAAATAATTTCGAAAAGAAAAGCTTCTATGGTAAAAACCATTTTAGCGGTGGGTTTGGCGTGTACGGATTTTCACAAATGTAAAAAAAAAACAGTTACTTGGGCATTCTCGAGCGCGTCAGATATTCATACTACGTGTGCCCCAAGTGCCTCTGATAACAACGGTAGGTATACTAATCTGCCGGTTTGCGTGGTGGGGCTAGGCATATAAATTCGTCAAAAATGCACAAAAAAAAAATTTACTCGAGCGCGTCAGATTTTCGGAAGGGGTGTTAATTAGGCCCCAAGAAAGCTCCCCTTAAAAAAACTGACGATTACGGCATGACGATAAGTTACGATGAATTTTTGAAAATGCAGAAAAAAAAAGTCCTTTTGAAATACTCGAGCGCATCAGATTTTCATAGGGGAGGTTTATCTAGGTATCCTGAAAGCATATTTTCTTAATCTGATAAAAATGTTGGTGGGTTCTCTTAATCTGACCGAACAAGGTTTGTGGGTTTCTTTTTTTTAATCATCGTTATTTCATATCAATTTTTCTTACCACCCTCAGTTTTCGAGATATACTCAAAAAACCGGGAGTTTGAGTTTTTTTTTTTTATTGTGTGATAGGGAAGCGCTTGACCACGATCTCGCCTGATGGTAAGCTGAGATGTGGCCTAAGATGGAGCGCGCTTCACTAGAAGGTACCCGTTCACTCTTCGCTTGAAGACCCCCATATTGTACTCGTCGGGGAACACAGACTCAGGAAGCATGTTCCAGTCCCTCGCGGTTCGGATGAAGAATGTCGATCCGAACCGCTTTGTCCGGGTACATGGAACGTCCACCATATGGCGATGCCTAGAGTCTGTGCGCCTCGACGATCGATGGAAAAACGGGGATGGCGGAATTAAATCGTGCAATTCCGCAGCGCACTCACCAAAGTGTATCCGATAAAAAACCGATAAACTTGCCACTCTGCGACGGTGGGCGAGGCTCTGGAGTTTTTTGCCTACTAGCTCATCGTCGTTTATTAGCCTCTTGGCACGCCTCTCTATCGCCTCAAGCGCCTCCAGCTGGTACTTGGCGGAACCGTCCCAGAGGTGAGAGCAGTACTCCATGCACGATCGGACTTGTGCTTGATAAAGGTTGAGCAGCTGTCCCGGGCTGAAATACTGTCTCACCTTCGCCAGAATGCCAAGCTTTTTAGAGGCTACTTGGGCTTTGGATTCTATATACGAACCAAAATTCAGAGTAGGCGTCAAGGTAATGCCAAGAAGCTCGAGGTGGTTGGTTATCGGCACGGACACACCCTGGAAAGTCGGAGTCAGGTGGAATGGACTCCGTTTAGCGGAGAATAGACACGCCTGGGTCTTCGTCGCGTTGAACTTGACCAGATTGGCATCGCCCCAATCGGAGACCGCCTGTAAGGACAAGTTCATGCGATCGACCATCGACTCTCGTAGAGACTGGATTTGTGCCGTACTGGTTCGTGCGCTGGATACATATCTCTCCACAACAGTGCTATCGTCTGCGTACCCATAGATACCGGGTTTCAGCAGATCGTTGATGTATAGCAGAAAGAGTGTTGCGGAGAGAACTGATCCCTGAGGGACCCCGGCATTAATAGCCTTTTGGTCGGACGAGCAGCCATCAACGACTACTCGAAGCGACCGGTCTCTCAGAAAATCTGAGATCCAGGCGCAGAAACCGGCAGGCAGACCGTAGGATGGAAGCTTGCCAATTAGGCTATCATGCCAGACCCTATCGAAGGCCTTCGAGATATCAAGGGAGACAGCAAGTGCTTCCCCATGATTCTCTATGGCCTCACTCCAGATGTAGGTGGCGTACGCTAGAAGATCCCCAGTGGACCGGTTTCGGCGGAACCCGTATTGTCGGTCACTGAGAAGGTCGTTCGCTTCTAGGTGTGCCAGGAGCCTACTGTTCAGTACACGTTCCATAGTCTTACAGAGTATGGACGTGACTGAAATTGGCCTATAGTTGGAGGGGTCGGCACGACTGCCTTTTTTGGGCACGGGCTGCACGTTGGCAAGCTTCCAAGATTTCGGTACTATTCCAGTCGTCATTGAGAGGCGAAAGAGGCGTGTCAGAACAGGAGCAAGTTCAGGCGCACAGGTTTTAAGTACTATGGCTGGAATTCCATCAGGGCCACTGGCTTTATTCACGTCAAGATTCCGCAGCGTTTTAAGAACCTCAGTCTGACGGATGCGAATTTCGGGCATGATCACCTCGCATCCAGGTAGACTGGGAGGTTTCGCATTTGCAGGATCAAGACGAGAATTTTCCGCGAAAAGAGAAGCTAAAAGGTTTTTATGATGCTTCAAGTAAAAAAAAATTAAACTTTGGACAAAAATGAAAAGAGACCTTTTTTTGTAAAATAAAATTACCTTTTTTGTTTATTTAAACTTTTTTTTTTGAAAAAGTAAAGTTCGTGACTTATATGCTGCAACGCGTTTTTCGGAAGACGAAATGGCTCCTCCAGACTTCCGGTCATGCGGAAACCGGCAGATTTTGTGTTTTTAGTAAGTTTTAGATTATATTCTTCAAAATAAAAATAAAGAAAATCGCGCTCGAGAATGCCGGGTTAACGTTTTTTTTTTTACAAGTTCGCGACCCTATAACTCGGCGGCGTCAAGGACTTATGGTCAGATTAATTAAATTTAGTCTTAAAACACTAAAATCAACCCCCAATATCTTAATCTGACGCGCTCGAGTATTTCAGACTATCGATTTTTTTTTACTAATCTGATCGTCTATCCTAGGCGCGCGTCACTACATATAGAGCTAAATAGTGAAAAATTTTGTTCTATTAGGTCCAAGGTATCTCTCATATCTTAAACTGCCACGCTCGAGTATTGCAGAAAATTCCCCTCTTCGCCTCCCTATCTAATACATATAATAAATCTGTAGAAGGGTCGATTCTGTACATTGAAAATATTGAAAAAATAACTAGCAGGGGGTGTTACTGGATCGATAACAAACCCAAATATGTGATTAAAAAAATTTTTGTCTGTCTGTCTGTCTGTATGTGAAGACATCACGTGAAAACTACCGGTTCGATTTCGATGAAACTTGGTATAATTATACCTTATTATCCTGGGCGTAAAATAGGATACTTTTTGTCCTGGAAAAATACGTAGAAAAAAAATTAATCTCAATTTTTCAGTTATCCATAGACGTTGTTCTGTAGTAGGTACCGCGAACACACGTTGCGTATTATTATAGACCTAGCCGTATTTGGGTCCAATAGATATTTATAAGATGTCATTGTCCGAGTTACTCAAAACGGAGAAATAAACCATCCACGCAAAGACCGACATCCGCGCGGACGGAGTCGCGGGCGGAAGCTAGTATAAATTAATAAGTAAGTAAGTAGACTCCATTATTTTCAAACCCCTATATAAGGTTATAAAGAAATTTCAAAGCAATAGTTATATCATATTTATTGTTCAATATATACGCCCCTTTAGAGGTATATCCCATATTACATAATATTCTTTCAAAACATACGAAGCTTTCATGTTTCATACAATTTTCTGTACGTGTACTTTAGAATGTTACCTATACATCGAGTTCAATCGGACATCAAAGGCAAGTGAGAAACTAAATAAAACTCCTGTAGGTCTTTAACAGTTCACAGTAACACTTACTAACACGTATTTGCTTTCCTTTTACCGTGCAAAAATAAACATTTCCATTATTTACACTCGCACTTTGTTACATCTATGTCAAAGCGAATAAAACATTACGTAGACATGTGAACACAAATTCTGGCGTCCTCTGGAAAAGCGTGAATATGCAAATAATACATTTATGTCGGCATTCTTTTTCTGTCACCGCCTTGATCAACCAGCCGCGAAATTACGTACCTATACCTCGACAGGTACCTATATTTTTATTTACCTCAATCGGAACTTAAGGAAAATTCGTGTCAGCAATTCCCCACCTTTAATCTTTTATTTCGTAAGCTCATACAAATGACAAAGCTTTGAATATTTATGCCATTTTTATAGGCCGAGCACATTTGCGTCACAAATTTTTATATGCCTAAGTACCTACTGATACAATATTTGTCTTGTTGATTTATCGCACCGCAAATGTCTTTAAAAATGTAAAACATTATAAAATTATATTATTATTATATTATTACTTATATTTTTGTGCGTATTTAATTTTAACCTCGCTCACAGTATTCAAAATGACTTCCCAAAATATAACAGAAATTCATAGAATTATGAAAGTATTTAATTACCGTCTAAGCTTTCGTATCGAAATTGAGTTATACCTGCCTACTGCAATCTTAGGTACCTAGTTAGGTAGGTAAGTAGAAAATAGTAAATTATACACACAATATTAAAGTTTGAATCCAATTTAATTAATATGGAAGCATAATGATAACGCTGGTTACCAAATATTTTATAGCATGAACGCTCCGTTTAACACAACACAAATGAAACAGAAATAATATAGGGAGAGTGTCATTTATATTTTATGTTCTATTAAAACTTATATGTATTTCAACAAAAGCGTGTTCGTGCGCTAACAACGTTCTACACAAAACAATTAATTTAAAAATATTGTTTTATAGAACATAGTATGTAACAAATAATATTATAATAAATTATGTCTTATAAGCTGAATAAATTCGTGTATACGCCATTGTAACAGTGATAATAAATTAGTGTGAACACAGGCACCTGAAAAACAGTTTACAACTATATTAGGAGCCTGGGTCATTAAATTTTTGTAACATAATATAATTATGGTGCAAATAAATGATTTATTATTATTTATTTATTAAAGTCATTAGTCTTGTATTGTTCCTGTAAAATATCATTATATTCGATTTTGGACATCACCAATTTCATCTGTCTTTGTCTATGGGTTTATTCTAAGCACTAGTGTTCTTTTTCATTTTACATGGAAAAAGATAACAGCAATACTTACAATAGCAATACTGTATATAGCTTCATTTACATTGAACCCTTTTGCAATATTTATGTAGTTTTTGTTATATATCTTAACTTTACGTTTGAATATAATATACGTTTATAATTGAAAATAATATATTTCTTCTCAAATCCGCAATCATATTTTTCGCGTTCTAGCAACAAATTTACTCTACATTAAAAGCGGCGTGCATAAATTAAATTTCGTTAAATTCGTTTCAGTCAATCGTCAGTAGGCAGTTACCTAATTAATGAGCAGTGAGCACCGTGACCCGCAAAACCGACCACGTTCAACTTCCGCGAATATTCGAAATACATATTTCCGTAAATGATTTACAAACTTTGCTCAATGTTCTATTAACTTGTGATTTTAGGGAACCGCGGCGCAATTGAAAATTGAGAAAATTACTTCATTTTCGTACAGTTTGATTCGTCTTGTTCCCACTTCGTAAGAAAGTTCGTCTATTCATAAAAGTGTATGTCTTCTTTTGTATGTTTAAAACATATTTAAAATGAGCGTTCTTTCATATTTGTAAAAGAATGAATGAATACCTAAGTATGCATTATGTTATTCATAATACTTATCAAGGCCATCCATCTCTAACTCAAAAATGTTAGAACTTAAAAGTCCTCTATTTTAAAGTTCTCGTCGACAGATACCGCGCCCACGCCAATTCCTAAACTAAACAAAATGCTACTTAATGGAATCTTCCAGCAATTTCCGAAATAGGTCATGAACCGCAAATAAGGGACAACTTGCGCAGAATATCTTAAGTCTATTTACCTTTTACCTAAAGATTTATGTATACAATAAACACGCCGCTCGTGTGCCCAATCATGCTGCCTATACAAGGGGGATGCGTCCAAGCCTAAATAAACTTAATACGGAGCCAGTAAAAGCGTTAAATTTAGAATCTTTATTTAGGCTTAAACCTAATGAAATGGTTGCCAGAATACTAATTTACCGGGGATTATTCGCCAGTTCGAACGCGCGAAACCGGGATACAATTTAACTTATTTTCTGCCGCCGCGCGCCGTATCGGAGAAATGGGATAATTAGTTACTTTTTTGATGTAAGAATAAACTCAATTTACATAATGACGCGAAATATCCATAATTAATAAAATAACATCGATATACTTCCAAAATATATATATGTATTTGTTTTTTTTCATAACCTCACTAAAAAGTCAATAGTTAATTAACTTTGAATTATTCATTAATTGTATTCCTTCCATGATTGTTTATAACATTATTGCAAAATTATTCTTATAATTCTGCCAATATTATATAGGTACAAGCTCTATAGAGAGAGAGGTTTCGCGAAACTCGTTTAAAGTGTATTTTTCTTTCTGCAAACTGAAACCACAATGTGTGTTTCACTAATTTAACGTTTGAACTACAATGAAGAGCATAAATGTTGGTTTTAGTTAATTATATTGTCCATGACTAGCTATAAATACTTTCTTTATATTTTATGAAAATTCATAATTCATAGTAAAACATCACGAGTTTCAATAAAAACGTGCCTTTGTACTTATTCCTCGAATATTTCCAGTTAAAAATGAGAATTTTTTCATAACAGTGAAAAATATCCAAAATTCATGCAAACTTTCGTCCTTTTAGTGGCCCAGTATTCTATTATCCCAAGCGAAGTCAAAGGTACAGATATGTCAAAGAAATACACCGGACGAGTTGCGTGGATCCAAAACCCTTTTACATTGCAAACATAAAGGGCACTTTTAAAATCATCCTCGTAAAGGTAAAATACCCTTTTGAAGTTATGTACACCTAGTACTCGCATTAAATATCTATTTACAAGGAACTACACATTTGTAAGCGGATTATGTGCTTATTTAAGTTTAACTATAAAATTATCAGTTTCCTTGTTCTTCCGTACTTAAAAGGGTAAATGCAATAAAAAGTAGACTATAATAATTATATATTGAGTAAACTATTGCATACTGTTTAATATATTACTTGAATTATATAGACCTAAAACATACACTGAAAAATAGCATGTGCTTTAATTAAGTAGGTGCGTACTATTGTCAAAGATAAGCCATAAAGCCGGCTTTATAACCTTCAACAGTGACTCGTAAAATACAGGGTGTCTCATAAGTACCCAACGATTTCATGATGCAAAAAATTAAACTAATTATTGGTTTTAAAATATAATATTGACAAATTTAATAGAAAACAAAAGGAATTTTTATTTTTTGAAGATTACATCGTTGAGATGGCCTCCATTACGATGCCGACATTCTTCGAGTCTTTGGTGAAAGTTTCTGAAAACTTTCTGAAGAAGAGGTACGGACTACGGACGCAATTTTTTATCTGATGTTGGTCTTCAAGTCGTTCAAAGTTTACGGAGAATTTTCATACACATTTGACTTAAGATACCCCCATAAAAAAAATCGGGTGGCGTCAAATCCGGGCTTCTGGGGGGCCATTCAATGTCACCCCTTCTTGAAATGACTTTTTCGGGAAACGATTGGTGTAGGGCTTCAGTTGAGTGGTTAGTTGTATAGGATGTGGCTCCATCCTGTTGGAACCATGTCCTGACATTATAATGCTCACATTCTTGAAGCTCTGGCTCGAAAAAGTTGCGTAGCATGGCCACATAATGCTTATTTGAGGTTGACGTCGCACCGAACTTGCCACCAACTCAATGTTTTCATCCATTCTTACACTTCTTGGGCGCCCAGATTTCTTGCTTCCTGTTGTGTTTCCGGTAGTGTTGAAACTCCGGATCCATGAGAGTATGG
This sequence comes from Colias croceus, assembly GCF_905220415.1. Classification (NCBI taxonomy): domain Eukaryota; kingdom Metazoa; phylum Arthropoda; class Insecta; order Lepidoptera; family Pieridae; genus Colias; species Colias croceus. The sequence continues at coordinate 3,472,952 of NC_059543.1, read as the reverse complement.
TAGAGTTGCTGGGCGTTTCATCAATATGCCTCAATCGATAATTGTGACGATACAGGCGCCGTACACGAATAAGCGATTTATTGTTTTGAAAATAGGCGCGAACGCAAAAACCGCGTTGCTCTCCCGTGAACGACATGGCGGCAACTAAAAATCCTTGGAACGCGCTAGCTAATGCCGCACTCACCGCTCCCATCTGTTGCGCCGGCTAGTCTAGACACGCTTTTGAAATCGTTGGGTACTTATGAGACACCCTGTATCTACACAGTGAATTTTCCTGCGTAGCCCAATCGTAGAGATATATCAGTGGCTCGGAAAACGACAATAAATAAAGCTAATTAAAGTCCCTGCGCACGGCATTTCCAACTTATTTTACTAGTTAGCGTTTGCTTTTAATTTCTTTGGACGTTTTGTGAATACATTGGATATCTTCATGTAGGAAAATTTTTCTTAGTAAATCTTAAAAGTCTGCTTGGTATGGAACAACTCAAAGGGTGTTCACAAAGTATTTTAATGTGTGAAATACATCTTAGATTATTTTTTGAAATGGTTTAATAGTATAAAGATAAATGTAGAGCTGTAGTTTAACTATAACAATAATACATATTTTATTCACGCAATAGAAAATATATCCATATAAACCCGATATACGTTCAAGATAACCATAATATTTATGTCATTAATTTAGCAGTCAATTAATCAGTAACTCCCTTTTACAGATATTTATGGTATGAATAATAACCATTTTTCATATATTTTTAATAAAGTATTCGCTCGGGTCTCATTTTATATACCATTAAGACCTCGCATAATAACTCTACTAATTTACATATCTATTCACCATTTTAGCGAAACAAGATTATTCATTTATACATTAAAGTTATATCAACATTCCTAACATATGTGTTGCGCACATTTTTTAAATAGATGAGCGAGCCAAGGCGGCGTGATTAAATGACAACAATATAAATGATGGAGGAGTACAATTAAGCTGGCTCGCCGGCCACCGGCCACATCAATCACTAAGGCATCCAGGGAACTGATTTTATTTCGTTATTTTCTACCTCTAGTGGCCCATGCAGTCCTGGTACCTCATACTTGCCCCGTGATATATTACAAACATTAATCGCTTTACTGTTTGTGCGAACACTTACTGAATGAGTCAGAGGGAGATATTAGCCGATATCATACACTCTATGCTAGTAATAAATTGATAATAATCTATAGCCTAGGTATTACTAAAAATAATATTCCACTTTTCTAGGTAGTTTTGATATTCATATCGTAGCTTAATTCATTAGGCTTTCAATTTGTATAGTAATTTTGGGAGTTTATTAGAACAGATTTTTACTATAAATTTTTAATAAAAGCTACGATAATCTTACAAGGTAAGTCATCTTTAATGATTATAAAAATACAGGTTATGAAGGCGCTCGTCCACATCTAATGACTCTAAAATTACATTTTATGAAGGCATCGTAAATATCGCTGGAGCTTATTAATTTTTGCACGCTTTATTAATTTTATAGGGTTCGCTGATTTCTTATTTTATTTTTGAAAGTATTACCTTACGCAATCCAATTATGTGGATAGGTACAATCTCGATTTTTAATAGATCATCATATTTCGTCTTATCTTTACATTTTTCTAAGATTATAGGTAAAGAATATTTGTATTCAGTGGATTAAAATTAGAAGAATTCTTATTCCAACCAAAACTTTTTAAATGTGTCCCTTAATACCAATTAAAGCATTAATGTAAACAAACGAAGTATAGGTATTACCAAAAAGATTCAACTTACTTTAGCCCTAATCACATAAAATTACGTCATAAAAGCCCTGCCATCGTAAGTTAGGGATGACAACACCGCTCGTATTTACCTGAAACAAAGGACAACGTTGTTTTATTAACATTTACAATATTGCAATTTTCTTTAAGATGAGAACAAAGAACTGTATTATCTTTTCACTTGAAAAAAGGTCGATGTCTGCTTTGACATGAATAAAGATTTTGTGAAACAATAAAGCGTAATATAATAAAGTAAACCCGCACAAACACGGAGACCAAAGAATATTTGTAGACAAGTTTTGCATAACTATAACATAAAGTCCTTTGTTAAACATGTTAAGAAAAATACTTGGAAATTCGATGAGTTGTAATAGTTTCAAGAGTAAAATATTAACATCTGAATATATTGTCCTAATAATATGATAATATTGTAATTTAAAATAAATATTGCAATGCCCACTCAAAAATCGTATATATGTGTGAGGCCCCTGAACCATTAGGGTCATCGTACAATGGAAAATTACAAACAAAAGTTCAAAAATCCAGAGGCAGTGGGCGGGACAATTGAAGACTCATACGCCGAGTTCGTTCACATCTTCCCACGACCCACATGGATCCTTTTAAGGCATCCCCGGACTTGTGCAATGACGTGTATCCCTATATCACATTTAAACAGACCCTGTTACAACATATTTCACAAAGAAATATATCACGTTTACTTATTATACCTACTTGTTTTAACATTGGTTTGAATTTAAACATACTACAACTAGAATAGATAAATTATTTGGCATCTTTTAAACTAAAATTGGACATTAAACACTTTTGTATATATCTACATACCTATATACTGTATTATTCACTCAGGTTCGGTTTGTTAATCTTATTGGAACATTCTCGTATGAAATATTACGTACACTAAAGCAATAACAGTCGACAGTTTGCGGTAAACTCGCGCTCGTGAAAATACTATTTTTTCTTGTTTTGCGCTTTCCGTACGCGACACTCTACAAAGAAAAAAAAATAACATTTCTACCAACAACCAAGCTCGTCATATATCCGGACAATAAAAAATGGTGTTCTTAAAATACAATACATATTTTACTAGGAGAGAATATTTCGGAAATAGGTTTATAACTTTCATAAGAATGAGTGGGTTCAGTCCGCGAAGTAAATGGCCAAGCCCCTCGGGAACTAGCTCGCGTTTTTTACTTTTACCGACTATGTTTTACAAACCGTACACCAGAGATTCGGGAAATATATTCACTAACAAAGGAAAATCGATGTAAATGCACATATCTATAGAGTCTACTATCAGTGATCGTTTTATCAAAATATTGAATCTCAGACGTAATTAACTATCTTTTATTTTTAAATCACTTTTATGCGTTTATTCTTAATGTAAATTGGAGTAGATTATAATCATAATTTGAAACCACTAAAATAAATTAAAACTCATTTCATCTTTTCCAAAAATATAATAACTCGTTTGCATTCATGTTTATCATCCAAATATCTTTGCAGTGGACGGACAGCTAATTGCTTTATGAAATAAGACGTCAATCTGAATGGAAATTAATTGAATGTCTGGAAAGGTCAGATATTTTTCGAGTTACAGAATTCTAAATTCAGCTCTCTTTAAATTTTCACTAAATTGCCCACAGTGCAGTACATATTAACAGTGATACTGCCTTAGGACCTATATCTTTATATGTGTCAAATTGACTATAGGTGTGAATAACCATTTTTATTTTTTATTAAATTCTGAACAAATTTTAAGCCTATCCAATAGGTCCTAATTTGACTAACGTCGTTTGTCCTAACGACCGCGAATAATTTAAAAAAATCCACCTTATAACTAAATTTCAAAAATTATTGAGTATTCAATTTTAAACTGAGGTAAAAAAAATTCAAAAACTATTGAGTATTCCATTTTAAACTGAGGTAAAATTTTCATAATTACATGAAGATTTTGTTTAATGCAATCCAAAAAACTTCATAATGACAAAACTAAACGAACAACAATAATCTACGATGGATTAAAAAAAGAAAATTATCAAAGCCTAAAATCTTACACAATGAAAATACGAGATGAAAACGGAAATTAATAGAAAATGGATTTGTTAAAAGCATTTTCACATTTCATTATGTTTTTCCTCCTTTTGTGAAACATTAGAATTATCAAGAATAGGCATTGTATTGTAATTTTCCTGTTGTATTATAAATTAAGCTTCAAGTTACAGTTCTAATTTTAATTTAACATTAATAATAGTAAAATACAAATAGAATTTAATTTAATTAAGTATAAGGAGCCTTTTCAACTTTAAAGGCAATTTCATCTAGTCAGGTTTAAAAAATATGAAAAGGGAGATAAACTATATTCGGCATGCGTTGATTAGAAATAAGTTATCTTATAAAAATGATAACTCCATTTTTTTTCAACGAGACTATAAAAAACACGAACACGAGTGTTATAAAGAACACTATTAATAAATAAACACAGGTTTGATAAACATTTTCTAGATAACGCAAACATACTCACTATTTAAAAATACTCACTACTTAAAAATATAGTCATGGCAAGAGCAACAAACTCTAACGCAATTTAAATATTTCGTCTAACAGTTGAAATCAAAAACAAAATATTTACATTACAAAGAAGAATGTGCAGCTAGAATGTAAAAAATTAAAAATGTTAGACTTCTCGCTTTTATGATAAGTTAAGAGTATTTTTAAGCGAGGCACGAAACATTTAAATGCTTTTTGCATCTGTAGCACGCAATACGACTAATACTTGAAATGTGATTCCACACGACTGATCGATTCCATTTAATTACTGCATCGCTACGACATAACATGCAATGCCAATCATTATCATATAATAGACTTTTCCCACAGGCTGTAATGAATATGGCATAGAAATAAATGCAATGAGGAAGTCAAATACGTGCACATCATAAGCGTACCGTTTAGTGACATAAATGTTGGTATCATTTAACCTCGTAATTGATTAAAAAAAAAAAAACATTCACAGTCTCTTGGCGCAGTCGCCAAGATACTATAAAACAGATATTAAAAGTATCTTCTGCAATAAGAGGGATCAATTAACTTTAACTGCGAAAAACAAGTAAGCAATTGAATAAACACCAATTACGTACCCGTTGTATTTTATTACACTTTTTCATAACGACCTAAAAGCTTAATTGATATCAGTTTTTTACGAAAGATTAAAATTCGCAGCATTACAATAAAAATTGAAAAATTTCCAGCATCTGTTGCAAGAGCCAGTAAAAGCCAATAAAAGTAAAAATTACTTAACTAATGCCCATTCAATACAGTCGATGGGGTCATTTATCAACATAACAATCTCTCGTGGGACAACGAGTTTCGAAAACCTAATATCAGTGAGAGCTAAGCCCCATTCCGTAAAACCCTTTTTTGTGTGACTCTAACATTTTTCAGAGGAGAGTGAATGGGCTGTAATTTGTATGGCTTGTACATTCGTATTTTGCTTTCTGCTCCCATATACTTAACTTACGACTGAAACGTAATGTTTACATTGCACGTACTCGGATATTTTCTTTATTATTGCGTAAATTCTCTTCATATCTATCTGAGATAGCTGCCGAGCACTCACGATATAATACTATTTAAAATATTTCGCGTTGAGAAAGTTGTTTGTATTTATTTCTGTAACGTTTCAGACGTCTTTCCATCTACGTGTACTTTATGCATTACCATAAATTATGGTCCAATTTCGGTGTATAAATAAATCAAAAAGTGCTTGCTATCAATTATTTTATTTCAATATTTGTTTTGATTTTGCATATGTAGATTTCAATTCATAACGAACGAAGCGAAATTATCTTTTTTAAATTGATCATTGTGAGCTTTTATAATTTAATAAACAATTCTGTTTCAATACAAAGCGAGCTAATCGTATATTTTTCACAAAAACTAAAACTAAAAAAGCCAAACTATACTTTCGCAGATAGAAGGTAGGTACTCTATATAACCACAACTCGTATAGCACATAGCTTTTAAAGTACCACCCTTTCATTTTTTATCCGGCGTATTATCGACAGCTTAGTGATTTTAACAACGAAGATAAACCGCAACCTCAGGCTGAATATATCGAAGCTGACGTTTATCATCCTAGATATAGATCTACCAACTATCCACTACGGTGAGTACTTGTCACAAGCGTTTAGGGAACTACCGGCTGATAATAAATGTGAATTATTATGCGTGATTGAACACCATGTATATGAATCACAGATAAAAATATAACTACAGTTGTTAATATCTGAAAAAGTCTCTTGTCAAAAGAGGTCAATGTATTTTCACATTTGTTTCACAAATTCACAATTGTTGACCACATAACATATAAAGAGGTATGTTCTGTGTTGTTGACCACCTGTTTTTAATTATAGAGTTGATCTGGGTCTCAACTTGTTTAGTGTTTATACTCTCTGAAACATGCCTGATTTCATGAGTGGGCCTGATTTCAACTCGTTGAAATAATAAACACCAAACAAAAGACCATATAGATCACACAAAGGACATAATCCATTTTCACAGAGGATATGGTTGATATCCATCTATCTATAAATCAAAGCTACTGCAGTGCAGATCACATCCCGAATAGTTTCGATTCGGATTGTCACTTATCACTTTCAAATCTAAATTAATATTCTGGAATTATTCAGCTGCTGCGATTTAAATAAAGACTATAAATAAGACTATAAATAATAGTTCTCTTAGGGAGTAACATCAGATATGTACGGATATTACCTGGAATATGTTATTTATCAAGATTCTCCATACTGCAAAATGAAATTATATTGCGATATGCGATTCGAAAGATTTTTTTAATTGTTTTATTTAAACTATTGGACGAATTGTATCTAACACACTTCGACATCTTAACATCTGAACAACGTGGATGATCGACGTTAATTCAATAAATATTCAGAATTTGGGAGAATTAACGAAAATGTTATTTTTAACACAATTTGGATTAATAAAAAGGCCTTGCGAAATCTGGACGAACGGCTAGTAACAAACAAAATTATATACAATGAATTAGAATTTGATTGTTTAAATCGGATTAAAAGAAATCTCTTGTTTTCGTTAAAAGCAATAAAACAGTAATATTTTTAATTAAATACTCATCAAATAGTCTATTTAAGTATAAATTAATTTAAAACTTTTGAGACAGTTTCGAGATACTGTTCATCAAAGGAATGAGGTTGATTATATTGTCTACCCTCATAGGAGGCCCGTGTCCCAGCAGTGGGAACGTGGGCTGATGATGATGATATTCTATCTTATTAAAACGTTTTCCGTGAGCGCAAAAACATGTAAAATGGTTATAAATAATAGTAACATTATCACGTTCAGTGATTCAATGTGCAGGTGAGGTCGTGGGGTTCGTTGTCCGATCTCGATTCATCGGCTGCATGTTAAAGTGATTACTTTGTCAGCTTATTTTATTCTCCGAATCGTGACCAACCGACTCCGTAGTGTAAATGTCGCTTGAATATTTTTATTGCTTTAGGGAAAAGAAGTTAAGAACGTACCATTAGTGATACACTGTTGTGATTATGTAACTTTGTAAAAACTACGGAAGTCATAATTAAGACATTGTAGCGTATTGATACAAAAATGGTCCAAATTCAATTTCAAATCCCACGACAATTTCGGTATCATGTTTCTCGAAAAATTATGTAACAGTAAGTACACCGTAATTCAATTTTCATAACAGCCATTACCTCACCACAGATAAGAAATATATTATAAAATGCATTAAGTGTCACTGAACCTTTGTCTTGTTCTTACCAATGTTACAAGATCGTTCAAGGTCTCACAAGAAAAATATCAAGAAGAGTGAGGCGAAGTGTAACGAGTTTGTTCGTGTTCGTGGTTAGCGCCTGATTGGATCTGTCCGGACCAAATATACAGGGTTGTCAGCGACAGGCTTCCCCAAAACCGCCCTAACTTTCCTAATATCGTTCAATTCGAATTCGAAGTAGTAAATATCTGGGGAACATTTCAAGTACTCAGATGAGTAAAGGAATACTTATTCACTTTCGTTTGAGAATGTCGATTGATAGAAATTTCTCCTTTGTTGTTTGGAATATGCAGATTATTGAGCTACAACATTGTAGCGGTTGGCAGCCCTACAGTAACATGCGGTCAGAAAGCCAACATGCAGCATGCTTCATCTCACTACTTCTTGTTCGCTCCGATAATTCGAGTCAATATGTTGCGGTCTGTGTCGCAATGTTCACGCAATATGACGTTTTGTATCCACCTTTTTTCCCGGCGCAGTTTGTAATGTGAAACTTATTTATTGTGACTGTAATAGCTTTGTGGTTGGGGATAAACAAATTTAAGGAATGTTTATGTGTACTTTATGGAAAGCTGGCAATTTTGTGTTTACATAATATTATACGCCTTTAGCCTGCACGTGTATGGGATATAGTATTGATCTATGCTTCGCGAATTATAGTTTATTATAGATCGTATAGGAATTTACATCTTAAATCCTACCTTTGCCTACCACATTTCCTAAAGCGCTTAGCTGCAAAATTAATTGAGATGTTTATTAATTTTACTGTAGAAAATTAGAAATGCATGTAATCCTATCCTTTCAAAACTACTAAATGCTTTTAAATTCTAAATGAATGACGCGCACTGGCTAAATTTGCTCTATTATAAAAATATATAAAACATCTTCCTGTCTTTGAGCGAAAATCCTTTGGCGAAAATACTGACTGAAAGTAAATATCTAACTAAGGTTTGTCTCCGTCTCTGTACTCCCTTGCAATACTAACAAATAAAAATATAACCGATTTTCTTACGATTTTATAAAAACGCAATTTCCATTTGAATGCAACGTTGACAGTATTACGCGTTTTATTTAATACAGAATACAATTCTCAAAGCGGGTACGATAAGGCCATTAACAGCTGCGTCGTGGAAACTATGTCCGCCTGCATAGAACTTTCTAATTAACTAACGTTCGCGCTACTGTCCTACATTTATTGTACTTACGCCTCCCCGAGCAAACATAAATTAAAAATGTGTGTCTACTCTACAGCTTTAGGAATGCAAATCTCGAAGGACAACCGTGGCTCTGTTAATCAAGAATGAGGAATTTATGTTTAAATTTTTACCTTCGGGTGGAAATTTTCGAATAGTTTCCGAGGAAAGGTCGGCTTTATAAAGTTATTTATTTATCTTGTTGTTTTGTTGTAACAAGTTTCAGTATAAACAGCGTTAATGACTCGTCAAAAATGTTTAACAATTTGTTTAGAAAAGCAGTTTATCAACGTTCAGAAAATTACAAATTTTATCAATGTATTTTTTTCAACATATTTGATTACAGTTAAAAAAAATAGGTACTCCCAACTTCTCTTGATCTTTGTAATCGCAAAAACAAATTTCAATAGAAGGCATTTACGTCTCTGCGTTGGCGCCAAAAGACGGCCGGCGCCATATTGTCCGTGGTGTTGTTTGCGTGGTCTGCTGACAATGCAACGATGGCGCGTGGGGCTGACGGTTGACGCCAAAACATCCACTGTATTTACGTTAACTTAGTCTAGTATGAAAATAGATTTATATAAGTAAATAAAATTAAAGTTGTTTTGAATTTGTTTTTAACCGACTTCAAAAAAAAGGAGGAGGTTATCAATTCGGCCGGTATATTTTTTTTTTTTTTTTTTTTATGTATGTACACCGATTACTCCGAGGTTTCTGAACCGATTTACGTGATTCTTTTTTTGTTCGATGCGGGATGGTGTCGAATTGGTCCCATAAAAATTTTATTCGGCTAGGCCTAGTAGTTTTTATTTTATGAGCATTTTTGTCTGTACTCGATGACTTAATTTCAATGTAGCAAGTAACTTTGATTCACTTCCCGGTAACCGATTGAGCTGAAATTTTGTATACGAATGTAAATTGGATAGCGATGAAACATTATCATGACATGGAGCTGATCTGATGATGGAATCGGAAGGTGGCCATAGGAACTCAGTAATATATTGACTCAACTTTATCGAGTTTGGGCTCGTTTGATTCGTGTTGAAAAATACACTAAAAAGTATTAAATAAAAATAACTGCGTTAAAAACAACCGACTTCAAAAACGGAAAAGTAAGAAATAAAAAAGATTTGATATTATTAATTACTACATATTATTTTTATGTGCTATTTATTAAATAGGTTTGAAGTCGGTGCCAAACACTAAGCACTTAGTATTAAGCCCATGCACCGACATCAAACCTTTTTAGTAAATAGCACATAAAAATAATATGTAGTAATTAATAATATCAAATCTTTTTTATTTCTTACTTTTCCGTTTTTGAAGTCGGTTGTTTTTAACGCAGTTATTTTTATAATTATTCTAACTAATCAATATCTTTATAAATAATCAAAGTATCTTTATTTATTAAACTTATTTAAGAGATCCTTTAAAAACTGAGTAGGTGTAAAACGTTAAACATATTTATTTTTTGTGTAGTCACAAATATTTTAATATTTTCGAAAATTAAGTATAATCTAAAAATATGTGATGAGAATTCGCATTTTTGGTCCAAATATACGACAAGTCAGAAGTCATAACTTATTTAATTCAATTGTAAAATTTAAATGTAATGTAAACGAAATGTAGTTTTAAGACGTAATATCATTAGAGGACATTTTTAAAAACACCTTCAGCAACGCTTCCTAAATATTTTTAACAGCAGGTTGGAAATATAATTAGAGCTACCTACATTTTCATATTTTCGTTTGCGTAGCTAGATTTATTTTAAAACCCATAAGGAGATAATATGTGTACTTTGCGAATATTACGACAGCATAAACAACGCGTTTTTGTTTTTTATATCTGTATTTTTAGGACAATACCATAGAGATTTTATATCTAAAGAAACATTCAATTATTATCTATGCTAAGTGAATTATTTTAAGCCGGAAAACGTACCAAAAATATTTGTCTTACATAATTCAGTTCATGGTCAAACGTAACAAGACAGGTGATATGGACAGCTTTCATTTACACACGAATTAATAAGAGAACTTTCGAAATCCCAAACACTATACTTACAAGAAAACCTCGAACTACTATGTATTACGAGCCGAATAATATACTGAGTAAAATCTGTGTTCAAAGGATTTCCGACTAAACTAAAGCAAATAAACTGAACATGCACATTACTAAGCAATATTGGATCGTGAGAGTGTACCACGGATGCTGATACATTTTCCTAATATTATATTCTGAGTATGACGTACGAGAGCGTTAGAAGTCAACAGTGAATCTTTTGAGTGCACCCTTTTAGAAGGCTTTGCTTTTGTAAAAAAAGTGGATAGGGATAACGTATATCTAAGTAACATTTTATAAGTTTAAATGTTCTGAAAAATTGGATATCTGAATAAATTAGACCTATTCACACATTTTTAAAACTTTTCAATTACTATCGATTATTTCAAAGTGGGAAAATATGTACTTATATTAATGTAATCTATTTAAATTGAAAATGCTCTTAACATAGCATCATATTGTACCTATTATTTGGAAGAAACTCATGCCATCATGTGATAAATAAAGCTTTCTACAGCTATGATGAAACCACTATGCGAAAAGTGTGATATCTCTCTACATCTGAAATTTCTCTTTCTATAACATATCCGAAATTTCATACATCGTGTTATATTATAACACGTACACGGTCCAACCATCTGTCCGTATCTCATGTAAAAATCCAATCATTGTCCAATCAAACGGTTTTACACCAAAATGATCAGGATCGCATCCTAAATCTGAGCAATTCCAGGTATTGGACGATATTTTCAATTTCCCACAACATTTCGTTTTATTACGTTTTTGCCGGCAGTTATGAGCGCCGATCTCAAAATATCTAGTTAGCAATTTTATATATTTACGATTTAATATAAAATACTTTCATATAATTAATGTTTGCTCTAACTATAAATTATCAAGTTAAAACCTTGGTTTTACTAATTAATCAACCATCACAATAGTTTAAAGCTGGGTATCGACTTCGCGCTCCTGGCGCGCGCGCCATGAATGACCGCGCCGAGAGTGCGTTCCGCGGAGCGCGTTCCAAATAATTGAAGTATATCAACTAAGCGCGCCTGGCGCGCGTGGTAACCGTTCCAGTGTTTGACCGTTCATCATGGAAGTTAGTCGTGTACGAGCAGCAGCAGCTTTTGTAATTATACACAGCATAATAAGAAAGAAAAAACAGAAACGAAAAGTGCGTTGGTGGATAAAAGAGCTGTACCGAAAAAAGAATGCAGTATGGAGTGACACTTATAAGAGATATGCAGTTCGAAGTGATAGAAGACACAATAAAAAACTTCACTTCACTTTGGTTATCCATAATTATTATTACTCGGAGCGCAACAAACACAAAACTTACGACTCCCGTCCCCATTGGCGCGCGCGCCACGATTGATGCGCGGTAAAAAACCGACACCCGACGGAAGGGACCGCTCCGCGTTCGACCGCTCCAACGAACATTTTGGCGCGCGTTCCAAACTGGTATCCATTTCACGCGGCTGGAGCGCGCGCCAATGTTCGATCTCTTGGAGCGCGAAGTCGATACTCACCTTAATAAATAACATTTATTATAAATGATAATAATAACTAAACGCTGAGCTTAATTTATCGTAATAGGTACGTTAACCTGATTAAAGGTACTGTAATATTAATAGGGCATGGATTATTGTTCCAATTAATCTGATAATGACGAGCAATGCTTTTAAATCATACATAAAACAAATTGGTCATTCATATTAAAATGTCCATTTTCAAATGTAAAACAAACAACATACACACTGCTCTGGATGCAGTCCCGGCGGATTTGCAAACAATTTATCTTTCCTAGTAAATAAAATATTATTCATGATTCACGGACAAGAAATGATTTATTATTAAAATGTAAATAGTGACTCTAAAAAGAATTTTGTCGGTGCACTTAGGTTTAATTTATTGTTGTTACTAATTAAAAATCATTATAAGACAAGGTACACCTTAATGTAAAAGACATTATAAAATAACGAACGGTATAAAAATAAACGCTCTTAAAAGTAATGTAAATACAACAATACATTTCAACCCCGTCCGTTTCTTTGTTCCTTCAAAAAGAAATCCCTTCAAGTACTCGTCAAATCATTATATAAATTAACTTTGTTAACATTAATCTGACATTGTCAACTTTATTCGTGTCTGTTATTTTCTTTTATTTTTTAGCGCTAAAGTTTTAGCAGCTTCCAAGATTTTGGGGAATGCTTAAAGTGCTCTCAAACAATCTCACGCCCCATCTGAGAATTACAACCTCCAGGCGCGTTTACCGCTCGTCTTTCTTTTAAAAGTTACAAGGAAAGTACTAACAAAAACAATTTCTATATTTTAAGAAAGAGGGAAGTCGTCTGTGGAAATGTGAACGCTGTTTTGTACAGAATGCTGTAACAGCTATTTAACCAAATTATTGTAAATCGTAATACTTTTGAAAACACTTCTATTTTCCTGTCTGAAATGATTATTCTCGACGATATCGTTATTTTTTAACAAGCCTTATTCAATAAAGCCTTTTTGAAATATGTCTAAAATAATATTGATTTGTTTTGTCATCCGTTACTTTTCACGCATCTAAAAGGGTCCCAGCACGAAATCTATCAAGCTTTTCAAATCATTATTGATCAGCACAATACAACACGCCTAAACAATAGCGTTTCGAATCTCGCTGCACGATGTTTTCGTTTAAATTACGTCAAAATAAAACAGTCTCTACTTCCTCTCTAAGTATGAAATGTCATAGTTTATAAATCCGCAGCATTGCATTACTTTCAAAAACATTTTACGTAATATTCAAAACAGAAGGCGTCCGTAATAAATGGCGAAGGAGTGCAATATTCCCGAGTCGCGACACCATGCCGGCTGACACCTGGGACCAGAGAGCTGTTTCAGCTGAGTCACTTTTAACTAAATATTAACTTGGTACTTCGCAACGCAACAGAATTGCTGTTCAAGATTGCAACTTGTGTTACTAGTCTTGACTCATGTGCGCTTTAAAATTAATAAATTTATTACATCTTTAAAGTATTAAATATGCTAAAAGCTTCTACAATTTATACGTAGTTTGCTTTTCCGAGTGCTAATTTGTTAAAGGAAAATACATATACTTCATATTACTACATTGAATCAAACCTCTGCATAGTAAATACAGGAATAAAATGGTAAAGGAAAAGCAGAGAAACATTGGCGAGGGTCCATTGTTTGCTCAAACCATAGCAAGTCAAACACGGCAAGGAAATAACTTGAAGCACTGAAATGTCTAGACCGCAGCGGTAAACGTGTTACGTTCAATATCTTTATTTACAAAGCTTTTTATTTACCATTACATTTTCAACCATTAGGGGCTGAATAGAATAAGTACATAATAAATATTGTTGTAGATAATTTAAAGTGAATTTAATTCGAGTCATGTTCATTTAAATAAACATACAATACCCGATAGGTTATGAAGTATAAAAACAAACAACTGCGCTTAAATCCCTAAAAAATATAACAAAACAAAATTTTTATTTATGTTCCAACCCCAACATTCTACTATAGATAGTATTTTTGACCGATTTTCCTAAACTTTTTATCTTATCTGTGAAATTATAGTGAGTGTTATGTGATCGCTAGTAAATCAAATAAAGCCCTCTACGTCTTGCAAGTCGCGTCGCGACCGCATATACTTACATGCTTTATATCAATTTGCCTTTTGTATATCATTTCGTATCGCACTATTATTATATTCCACACAAAATCGTCTATCATTATTTAACTTCAACAAATCAATTTGTTTTCTTTTAACAAACCGCGTTCAAAGTCTTTTATTCGTACAAGAAGTTGAAAATTTATAGTCGAAGTTTAACTCTCACTTCGTGCAATTAAAAGTTTTTAAAGTGCAAAAGTTATTAATTTCTAAAGCAAGCAGAATCTATAACACAAATAAGCGACATGAAGTGATACGATAACTTCCCCGTCACTGTGTTTGCTTACTGTTGAGGTACTTATTCACTGAATTAATTTTCAATTCTGTTGTTCCCATAATTAATAACTTGAAGAAGTGGGATTTATTTATAACATATTTGTTTGAAGGAAGGAAGGAAGTTCCTTAAGACGAGTTTATCCATACATTATTTACGTGGTACAAACACTGCTACGCAAGGTGAAGAAAATCATTATGATGTACCTAGAATGTAGATAACCGGTCTTAGAACCAAAAGTTTGTCGACATGTGACACCCTCTAAGCCGCACTTGGCCAGCGACCAGCGTTGTGGATTTGGGCGTAATCCTTTTAAAGTCTACGTCTCTACAGCGCCACCAAAATAGTTATTTTCAAGATAATATTATTTTTAAATGAGGTAGTGTAAATAACCTGGTCGACGATTTTTCTTTAGGAAGATAAACTGTTGACTAAATCATACGAAGAAGGTAGACCATAAAATATGAAGCTTTACTTGGGACTTTGTGTTCTGAGTTTCGTAGCAATATAATAGTTAAGTAAAAGCACGTAAGGATAGTTCCCTTTTCACAATACACATAGTTAATGATAACAGCGGTCGTAGAGCTGAGTTCCTATATCCCTTGCGTCCCAAGCCGTATATTATAAGGGCGTGTTTATAACACCTCCGGCCACATAATTTGCACCTCTTGCCGCCCGCGGCTACGCGTCACAAGCGCGCCATTTCGGGGCTTAACGTCACCCCGAGTGAAAATATTTCCATGGCATTTAATTAACTACGATATATACGCAACTAATTTATAGTATGTGGAATATGTGGTTTATAATTGGTTTAATGCGAGTGCAACTAACAAAGCACAGATGACGGTATTACAACTTTGCAGGATATTATAATATCAGTGATTACATCTAGCGTAGGTACACAAATTTCCGAATTTGGATTTCTTCCAACTTATAATGCCTTACTCGCGACGGCCATACATAAACACCGTATACATTTTTCATCTTCAATAATACTATATCTTACAACATTCATGTTTTCCTCCTAATTGCCATTGTACCATTTTTCATTAAATCCAACGCGAAACCCAAATGTAAAATGAATCGCATGGCATTCAACGAGACGAGGGCTGTGGAATGAGCATCGGATTTTCGCTTCGCATCACAAAAGGGATGAAATGTCACAGGGCCCTCCAGGTGTGAGGGCGAGATCTCATTATGTGCTAGACAATAAGGTGCCTCTTGATGTGACCTCCATAGCGGGAATTTAGCATGCTCACTGGACAGAGCGATTAACACGCTCGAAACAATGTTCCGAAAGCTCAAAGTTAACTTACCTTTAGATGAAAAGGGTACATTTTCATATAACTTTTGTTTTGCTCTTGTTTCAATGCTTTATTTTTAATATTAATATGAATGTATATATATATATATATATATTAGTATGTTAAGTGGTCCATATTAAAACGATTATTGAGTTAGACAGTTCATTGAGTAGAATCACAGTAGAGTAGAGTTATTATCCTATTAGTTAGTTTATGACGAACTTTAATATTAACAAAATAATATAAACTGGGAACAAAGTTCTTTCCAAACTTGTCTCGTCTATGGTAGGTAATCTATATTTCTCATCAAGTTCTACATAATCTATGAGTCAAAAGAAGCGCGGAGTTATCAATAATTCATAAGATTCACAAGGAAACCGATTGACGATATTGTTCGACCTCGACATCGCTAATGGAAAATATTAGTAAAATTACTAGTTAGTTCTTATTCTACAAATATTGCACGATTGTATGTTTGATACGTATCTACACTGTCACTCGCACTACCTGTGTTTTTTTCTTTAGAAATAATCTAAACAACAAGTAGATAGTAGATCTACAACCTATGTAGATAGAAGTATAACACAAATAAAAAATCAATCTCCTGAACCTATATTTGCTATAAACTGAATCTATTCTTAGTACCTACCAACAATGTCAACATCTACATTTTATTTGTCCATAGCGATTTCTTATAGGAAAACAGGTATGTATTATATCATTCATCTACAGATAACCAGATAGCTATCGAATATATCAGTATTGTACATTACTTATCATTATCGATTAGTCTGAGGGTAGTTTAACTAATCAGAAACCCGCCCCCTATGTGGATTGCGGCCGCTGTAATTAAGGGCCGTCGACAATTAATCACGCAGTTAAACATTCCGAGACCTCTGTTAATATACCGCAATAATAGATAGGCATTGTTATATCTGATATTAATTTAAATCTAATAAATATTCTTCTAATAATATATCTGGTAAGTACCTAAGTAGTTATAGTTATTTGTCTATATTTATGCTTCATTACATCATTCACATGTTTTCCTGATCGTGCGAGGGAGTCAGATTGTCTGTCATGTTATTTATTTCCATCGGGAAATGTACAGGAAATTCTGATATAATTAGCGCTCACATCACTAGATTGGAAAGTTGTAGGCTGGAGGTACGCATAATAACTCATTCATATATTTATACTTGATAACACATTTATAGACTAACAAAACGTAATAACGTCTAAATATCTGTGATGGTCTTTTAAATCATTGCTAATGTAACAATGATCACAAGATTATTTTAAGGAATGCTATTTCTTATGACAGTTCCGTCCAGACGTTTACGAGAACGGACAAGAATCGGGTAGTTGTAAGAGACAATAAAATCAGGAGAAGTGGCTTTCCTAACAGAATTATTCCACTTATCGGGAGAGCTCGTTTCTTATCAATTGATGGTATTATATGGGTGAACTGCGTTCCGCTGGATAAGTGAATTCCACGATAAAGTGGCATAACAATAAATCCATCTATCTTTATAACTGTAGATAAAAGGGGAAAAGTTTGAGAATAAGTGTTCTAAAAACATGGCACGTGGAACACCACGAGACAAAAATCCTTGTTTGTATTTCATACACAAAAGAAACATTTAAATAAATCTCTTGTATAGAAGAATAGAATGTGTAATAATAGAATGCTGGGGCGTGATCAAAGCCCTAGACAACGAAAGATATACCTAACTAAATATGAATAAATTATAAAGAACTCTATGCTATTCAAAGGAACGTGTAACCTTTCAACATATTGTATATACTTAAAATTAGTAATAAGATAAAGTCTAATACATATATATGAAATATACTGCAATATACATTACCAAGAAACATTGTTATTAATAGAGGGTGATATGCGAACAACAAAGAGGATTTATAACTAGGTATATAGGTAGGTGCTTGCTTAAAATGCCACGCCTGCCTACGTAAGTTTAAAAAGAAACATATTTTGTTACACTGTTGAGAACTAAAAAGTTGTTAAGTATTATAGTTTTTTATCTTCCTTAATACACCTAGAGTGCGGTTTTTATACTTACTGCTTATCACACCTAGATATATAAATAATAGAATAAATGTCTACAAATGTTTTATCATTGTATTGAGCTTAGAGCGTAGAATTATTTATATTATTTGGTCGGATTTTTGCATACCGAGGTGTTTTCGTTTGCTTTGTCTCCACCGTACCTACCTACACCCAACAAATAATCTCCTGCTTATTTAAACGGTAACAACTAACACTGGACTAAAACAGCCGCGTTATATTGTAGAGCTTTTATATTTTTCGCTCTTTATATCTGAACCCTTTTAATTCTCGCGAATATATTTTTATGGATAGTAAAATCAACAAAGCCCGTAAAAGGATTATTAAAATATGACGATTAGAAAATGTTGGTACTTTAAAATACTCATTTCATTGTTTTTGTGGTTTTACTTTTAAATTCCCGACGTTCTAAGAAAGTTGTAATATTTTCTGCCACTGTGAAGGGAAATATTTTACAACTATGTTGAAGGATTCGCAAATTATTGAATTTACTGAGAAGTTGAAGACGTCTTTGTAGTAAAGTTTAATTCAAAAACACTTTTTCTATGAAAATATATTCTCCGAGGTATTTTTTAGCTTGAATAATTTTGGACTCTCAATAGACTACTGAGTGTAAATGTTTGTTTATTGTTTTAAATACTTCGGGAAAATTATAAGAATATACGTATCTATGCAATGAACATAAATTCATATTATATCTTTAGATTTATATTATTTCGCTCAAAGTTTTTTTGGCTCTTGTATCCGCACCACATCTGATTATTGTCATACGATTTTTTGTATACTTTTTATACAGTCTATAGTTATACCTCCTTCAATATCTAAAGTAGGTATTATAATGTTCACATATCCACAAAAATGTATCTAGATCATATTATGTTAAGAACAGTACAGTAATAAAAGGTAGGTACATTAAATCTAAAGCCTCAACCTCAAGGTACATTTCTTAAACCGACTTATATCTTAAAATGCGCGCCATAAAAGTGACTTGAGCGCCATGAGGCCTCTTTACTACCCCTACAACGTGTGAAAGCTCGCTATAATATTCACCAAGTTTTGTGTCACAGCCATCAAATAGAACATACCTTTTTATTCCTGAATAAACCTATCCCACCAAAAACATTTTCATGTAAAATGTTGCCAAGACGAGCCCATTTATGACTCGCACTGTCAAAAAGTCATCAGATCTCATGTAGAGCGAAGCTTCTAACACTACACGCCCTAACTCTACAAGGCCTAACTTCACAAACTCTACACCTTAGTCAAAATATGTGGCTTGGCCATTTCGCTACATTCACATCGGCGTAAGGTGAAAAATTAATTCACTGTGCATTACTTTTGTGTTATACAATAGTTCTTGTAGTAACGAACGGCCAAGCCACATATTTTGACTAAGGTGTAGAGTTTGTGAAGTTAGGCCTTGTAGAGTTAGGGCGTGTAGTGTTAGAAGCTTCGCTCTACATGAGATCTGATAACTTTTTGACAGTGCGAGTCATAAATGGGCTCGTCTTGGCAACATTTTACATGAAAATGTTTTTGGTGGGATTTCATTTCTTTTTGTAAGTTGTTTGTAACAAAATTTTATAAGTATGTCGATTAAAGTTTTAATTTTTTTTTAACAAGGAGTACCTATACATATATATATCTAGGGGAACCAAGTTTTAGATTATTAGATTAGACCTCTAGCGTCATCAAAATTTAATTTAAAATTACAGGTCTCATACAAACTCCCATCCCCTAGTTTAAGGGGTTGGGGGATGAAAGTTACAAGTTTTATAATTTTTTTGTTGTTTGTGTGCTAATACTAGCTTACATACAAGATTTCAGCTTTCTAGGACATTAGGAAATACCTTAAGAATTTTGATGATCATCAGTGAGTCAGTGACGAAATTAGCGTTTTTTAGATATAAATAAAATCTGAAGTATAAAAGCTAATGTAATTAAAACTTAATATTTTCAATAAGTCCGCTATTGGCAATATATCCCGAAAATTTTGTTGATCTAGCATAATCCAAACCCAAGTTATGAGGGTTCAAAAAAACGTCGAAGCGCTTCGAGAAAAGGTAGGTAGTGCCCGTGCGCTTCGCTTGTTCGCTTTGCTCGTCTTGGCGGGGGCACTACCGTGCCCCCAGATATACGGAACAAAGCCTCTTATACAGCGCGACATACGATGGAAAATATTGTAAACTTGTTATGTACCCACTGTATAATAGAACAACAAGACTTATAACACTTTTTGTAAATTATTTATCGGTACTCTTTTTCATTACCTAAGCGGTTCGACTCGACATTCTTCATTGAAACCGCAAGGGAACTAGAACATGCTTCCTAAATTTGGAGAAAGTGTAATCTGGCTTTTTAAGAGAAAAATGAACGGATACCTTCTATCTCCTGATTGAAACATAAGCTTTACATCAGGGAAGTTATGATCAAGCGCTGACCAATAAAAAATATTAAAATCGTATTTGAAAATGTAAGTCGCATGCATACAAAATTTGCGTGACCGAACTGCAATTTCAGGATTCGGTTTTGTTTGAAACACATTTTGTTTTCATAACAAGGATAACAAGCATCTCGTATCTGTCTGCATAGCGTCCAAACTTTGTCATTGCATTAGCGCAGGTATTGACGAGTTCACAAACTTATCAAAACTTCGAGATCTCCGGCATAAAGTTATGACAATATTGGAGAATCTCAGGGCGATTCAAACGCCTTCAATTAACCAAATTAACAACATTACTTCTTCTGTTGTATTTTATGTTTCCAATTGAAATAAATTCAATATACGAAATGTTAAAGCATTTTAGAAATCGAAACCTTTATTAGCAATTTATTCGACACCGCAATTTTTACCGCAATTTTTATTTCGCCTACCAAACGCATGTTGGTAATAAAAACAATTTATATTCTATTGACCAAATCGTACAAAGCTCGAACTTACTGAAAAGACATGATTGTATTATGTCATCCACCGACCTACTTCTGAAGAAGTATCGATCATCAAAACAGGCGCATAAATACGCAACATAGTCAGATAATTGATTTTACACATTCCAAAGTTTCGAACACTTAGGATTTGTGGTTTAATACCGTGCTCGTAACAACGGTTCTTCATTATTAAGATATATCTTAAAGATATATTGTGAAACACTAGGTACACATTCCTATCCCCCCCACTTTTCCAAGCCTTGTCGCGGCGGGGGGGCTCAGTACCTGGGTTGCAAGCCAGCATCTTGGGGAAGCTAATATGGAATATACACGTGCCGCTCCCGATTCGTTTCTTATAAAACTATACGGGATGCGGCCCTGGAGTAGGATCCTTGGAGTCCAACGGCTACAATACAGCGATGGATGGCGGTTGTTGAACCGCACCCCGGCGGGCCTAGTGGGAGGATGTCTCTTGCTGGGCACTGGGGCTTAGGCCCTCCGCCGGGCAAACTGTTACCTCTGACGTGTGACGTTGTCATGTCTAGCGGCACGTTAGAGACCAGGGGGCTTGCCTTAATCGGCCGGTCCAAGAGGAAGGTGACCTCAGAAAAAACCCCTCCAATTCGGCGCTGGGGCGCCCCCCAGGGCCTACGCGCGGCGTCGAATTCCTGCTTCCATCTGGGTGGCAGGTGGCTTGGCGAGTGGACCAAGTCGTAGCGGCCAACCCCCGGATACCGCCCGCCCTCCGGGGCGTAACAGGGTTACCCGGGTGCAGGGGGCACCGCCCGGGTGGACCGTATAGATCCCCCATGCTCGTGGGAACTTACCAAGTACATTATGAAACCCCAACTTGAAGTGGAAGGAGATATGCCGAGAGAATCGGCGATTAAAAGATGTAACGTTGTGTTGGAACGTATGACAAGCGCTACCCCAACACCAACTACAGCTACTGGTGGAACGGTCAGCCGTTCTTTTGCGGTTACAGATGCTGCTGCAGAGTCGGACTCTCCGAACTCTATGACGAGCATCAATTCGCGAACTGCTATGAGCCCCCTGGCTCGTCGGGAGGCTCTATGCACACCAAATAAGGAGTCACGTTTTTGGCGATGTCGAAAGCGTTCTCGGTTGGATGATGGAAGTTCTAGTGATACTTCCATCCCGTCCTCCTCGGGAAGAAAACCTCGAACAGGCTTGCGCAAGGCGCACAGGCTAGAAAAGGATACCCAAGCGGAAGAAGAACCAAGAGTGTCAGGCTCAGGAGATCCAGAGCCAAAACCTGTGCGTTCACCCGCGATTTCGCTGCACACCACCGTAGCAAACACAGCGACTGAAGAGGTACGGAAACGAATTGAGGTAAACTTGGCGACGGTGGAAAAGATCGCCAAAGCGTCCAACCACCTAAAGACAACCTACGTGGCCGACCTTAGAAACGCTGCTAAGGCGATTAGAGAAGATGCTGATTCCCTTGCGTTTAGAACGCTAACTGAGGAAACGAGTGCGCTTCGCGCAGAAAATGAGCGGTTGCGCATAAGGCTAGACTTTCTCCAAAATGAGATGAGAGAGATGCGACTGCTCATGCATCGGGGCCCGGTTGCGCCTGCACAAACGACGGAGCTGTCGCGGGATTTCGAATCTAGAATGATTCGCCAATTAGAAGAGCTTATCGATGCGCGGCTTAAGACTTTGCAGCCTCAACCAAATCCGCAATCGCAACTCCGCCTCTTCAATGCGGCGGATAGGGCGGGAAACCAGGTCACTGGTATGCGTCAGGAGAGTTGTTCTGAAGTTTTAGAGGATATGAGACCAAGAGTAAGAGCAACAAAAACTCTATCCAAAATTGCTCAGGATGTGTCAAAAAACAAAGAAGTTGATGGAAAAATGAAAGGAGACAAGAAAAAGAAGAAGGAGAAGAAAAAGGGAAAGGGTTCAACGATAAAGGATAAGGAAATACGGATAGAAGAACCTGCGCCTACTCTCTCCCCCGCAGTCGTGGCTCCCACAAGCCGAGACGTGGAGTCGCCCGCTATACCTACAGCCACCTCTTCTGGCGAGGGATGGACAGTTGTGGCAAAGAAGGGTAGGGCGAGCGCGAACAAAGCTCAACAGGCCAAACTCGCTAGGCACACGGTGGAATCGGGTAAGGCGTCTCAATCAGCCAAACCAAGGCTAAGGGCTCCGAGGTCCGCGGCAGTCGTGCTGACAATTCCAGCTGAGGCTCAGGCCAATGGTGTTACGTACGCTGCGGTTATTAAAGAAGCGAGATCCAAAGTTGACCTGAAAGAGGCCGGAATTGAATGTGTGAAATTTCGCCAGGCGGTCACGGGAGCCACTGTTATACAGATTGCTGGACCTGGCAGTAGCGATAAGGCGGACTTGCTGTCGGTCAAACTGAAGAACATCTTTAAGGACCAAAACATAAAAGTGTCTAGGCCTGTTAAAATGGCGGATTTACGCGTGTCAGGCCTAGACGCGTCTATTACAGCGACCGACCTGAAGGAAGCCATAGCTATAAAGGGCGAATGTTCGGCCGAACAGATCAGGGTGAGCCAAATTCAACAGGACAAAACCGGACTGTACGCAGCATGGGTAAACTGCATAACAGCGGCTAAAAAAGTCACCGAGTCGCGTTTCCTCGTTGGATGGGTCGCAGCGCGGGTAAGTGTTCAAAAGCCACGGGAGCTGCGTTGCTTTCGCTGCCTCGAAGTCGGTCACGTTGCAAACCGTTGCGCTACGGAATGCGATCGTAGCCGGCTGTGCTATCGCTGCGGGCAGCCGGACCATAAAGCCGCAAACTGTACTGCTAAGCCGAACTGCATAGTATGTGCGGCTGCAGGCAGGAAAGCGGACCATCGGTTGGGTGGCAGTGGCTGCTCAGTTGACAAGGCGCCTAAAAGAAGACCCAATACTCCAACTGCGGGCTCCCAGGCGGAAGGAACAAATATGGAGACTGTAGAAATCGTTACAGCGTAACATGGCCCTACGGTTTCTGCAATCCAACCTCAACCACTGTGCCAGGGCTCAGGACTTATTGATCCAGAGCCTGGCACAGTGGTCTATACATCTTGGAATATTATCAGAACCCTACGCTATCCCCAGTGGGCGGGATAACTGGATTGGAGACCTGGACGAAGTGGCTGCTATAGTGGTGACACAAGCAGAAGGTGCAATCCCAATTCGCGCACACATGAAGGGTCACGGATGCGTGGCTGTTAGGCTCATCGACACGGTTGTCATCGGAACATACTTCTCACCGAATAAAACTCTTCCTGAGTTTGAAGCGTTTTTGGGGGAAGTGGGGTCCCTGATCCAATGGAGTCGCCCTCACCAAATCATCGTTGCTGGGGACTTTAATGCTAAATCCGTGACTTGGGGTTCTGCAGCTTCGGATGCCCGTGGGGACATCCTCGTAGAATGGCTCGCTGCTCAAAATTTGGTTCCACTCAACCAAGGCACCGAAAACACCTGTGTGCGCATGCAGGGAGGCTCAGTGGTGGACGTGACTTTCGCGAGTCCCGCTCTTGCCTGTCGTGTCCAGGGTTGGCGAGTCCTGTCGGAGGTTGAGACCTTATCTGATCACAAATATATCAGATTCGAGGTTCTCCCTACGACAGGTACTACGAGGAACATAAACCTTGCGACTGCCGAAAAGAATCCGAGATGGTCCCTGAAGAGTCTGGATGGACATTTACTAGAGTTAGCGTCCTTAATCAGGGCGTGGTGCCCGAAACCCGACGCTATTAATGTAGATGCTGAAGCGGAATGGTTTGCCGAGACAATGATGCAAATTTCGGATGCCGCCATGTCAAGACTGAGAAGATCCCTCCCACAGAATAAAGTTTACTGGTGGTCGAGGGAACATGAGCGACTTCGATCAGCATGTGTGACTGCTAGGCGCCGGTTTACCAAATACAGGCGAAGAAGGAGACGCGCTGATTACTCTACTGCTGAGGAGACTGAAAGATACACCATCTATCAGAATGCCAAAAAGGCTCTTAGAGATGCCATCGCAGTCGCGAAGGAAAGAGCCTGGACTGAATTATTGGACACGCTGAACTTGGATCCCTGGGGACGCCCTTACAGGCTGGTAATGAATAAGCTGCGTCCTTGGGCCCCGCCGCTAACAGCCACAATGGAGCCAGCGCTGCTGCAAAAGGTAGTGACCACCCTATTTCCAGGTCATAGCTCCAGTATAACTGATCTTGCGAGCCGAGTCGGAAGCGATCAAGAAGACCGGACCTGCGATGAACCTATTCCAGACGTGTCCCTAGCTGAATTGAATGCAGCGGTAGACCGTCTGAAAAGAAAGACTACCGCCCCGGGCCCGGATGGAGTGCACGGTAGAGTGTGGTCCCTTGCTCTGTCGCACGGATTGGACCGGCGTTTCTGTGATCTGTTAACCGAATGTTTGAAGAGCGGGAGGTTTCCGGAGCGTTGGAAGATGGGTCGCCTTGTTTTGTTAAGAAAGAGCGGCAAGCCAGCGGATTCACCATCTGCATATAGGCCGATCGTCCTGCTGGATGAAGCTGGCAAGCTCTTCGAGCGAATTATCTCCAGTCGCATTCAGACCCACCTGACGCGAATAGGACCAGACCTGCACGAGGCGCAATTTGGTTTTAGGCGGGGGCGCTCTACTGTGGATGCGATAGCTCTGCTGCGTGATATCTGTGAAGGAGCCGTCTCCCAAGGGGGGGTAGCACTGGCAATATCGTTGGATATTTCCAATGCATTTAACACCCTCCCCTGGGATAAAATCTTAGACGGCCTTGTCGGACACGAACTACCACCTTATCTCCGCCGTATTGTCTGCTCATACCTCTGCGGGCGCCAAATTGCCTTCCAAAGGCAAGACGGCTGGGGTAGTCACAGTGTTGCATGCGGTGTTCCACAAGGTTCTGTATTGGGGCCTCTTCTGTGGAACATCGGATACAATCACGTGCTACGAGGAGGGCTCCCGCAGGGAGTCAGCACTATCTGCTACGCCGATGACACCCTAGTGGTGTCCACGGGCCGGGATTTCAGGGAGGCGCGAGTTCGAGCCACGGCTGGAGTGGCACAGGTGGTCGCTCGAATCAAAACCCTCGGGCTCAAAGTAGCTCTCGAAAAATCTGAGGCTATATGCTTTCACGGGCACCGGAGGGCCCCACCACCGGGGGAAGAGATCGTCGTGAGCGGGGTGCCCATCCGAATTGGGCCCAGACTGAAATACCTCGGTCTGGTGCTCGATCCGCGGTGGACATTCCAGAGTCATTTTTCGGCACTGACCACCAAGCTCAGCACGACGGCAGCGGCTCTCTGCCGCATTATGCCGAATATTGGTGGGCCGAGCTGGGGCTGTCGCCGACTTTTCGCGGGTGTAGTGCGATCACAGGCACTGTACGGGTGTCCGATATGGGCAGATAAGCTACTGACACGCAATACAGTCGTACTACGGCGGTCGCAACGAGTGGTGGCCATAAGAGTGGCTAGGGCGTATCGCACCGTCTCCTATGATGCGGTCTGCGTCATTGCCGGAACTGCACCTTGGCACCTTGAAGCCGCTGCCCTCTCACAAGTTTACTGGCGCAGATCGGAGGCAAGAGCGAACGACGAGGGCCTCTCCTCCGAAACGCTCCGAGAATGGAAACGAGAAGCCCGCGACGCGGTGTTTCGCCGATGGCGTCGGGAATTAGACTCGTCTTGCGTGGGAGCTTGGACGTTGAACGCTATCAGCCCGGTACTCAGGGAATGGGTGGACAGGCGGTGGGGTCCGCTCAGCTACCGATTGGTGCAGGTGTTGTCTGACCACGGATGCTTCGGCAACTACCTGCACAGGATAGGCCGTGAGCCGGCTCCCGCCTGCCATCATTGTAGCAGCCTACAAGATTCGGCTTTACACACCCTTGCAGACTGTCCAGCTTGGACAGACGAACGTGGATCCCTCCAGAGCCTACTGGGAGCAGACTCCCAGCTGACTCTGCAGACTCTTGTAGAGACCATGGTCTCCTCTGACGGTGACCGCGCATGGAAGATCGTCGCCACTTTCTGTGCGACGGTAATGAAGAGAAAGGAGGACGCAGAGAGGGCCCGGGAAAACGACCCAGGAGCGGATCCTCTGCGACGACGCAGAGCCGGCAGGCGCAGGCGTCTATATGACCAGCGCCAGCCGTAAAACACCCTAGAGAAAAGGCCGCGGGGAGGTTTCCGTAGATACGCGCATACTACAGCTATGCTCACGGCAAGGAAACCGGATCCCCCCGTGACGTAAGGTGGATAGGTCCGGAATGGAACGGCGATATTGTCTAATATCGGCGCCCATTATACGCTCCCGGGCCTCGGAGGGTCGCCAAGACGCGGCAGACGCCACATAGACGGCGGGGGTATAAGGCCTGGCTGTTAACCCCCGTCGTTCAGGGTGATAGACGGCCACCGTTGGGTTTTAGTGGGTATGGCTTCGCAGCGAGTCCCACATACCCCCTTGGACAGTAAAACTGCCGAGGGGGATGCGTAAAAGCATTTCCCAACGTTAAAAAAAAAAAAAAAAAAAAAAGGTACACATTCCTATAATAATCTACATTCAAAATTCACATGTTTAATATTTGTACACTAATAATTTTGTAAATTTCATTAGTTATTAATAGACATCGGATTATATGCATTTGCATATTTGCATATGCAAATGCATAAAACTCTCTAATTACGGCGTTAGTGCATATTTTAGCCTTTTTCCCCAATCGTGCATATTTCGTGCATAAATCGTTAAGTAGCGGGAGTTTTGATTGGTCGACTAACCTTTATTAGCCAATCAGAACGCTCAGCGAGTAAACAAACCCTATTTTGGCATGGTAAAATGGCAAAAAATTACAAAATGGGCTCCATTTTAAGTAAATTTTGAGCCATTCAAAATAGGGCTAGATTACCCTTTTGGGGCTAAAAACGTAAAACACGGGTTGAATTCCAAAAAAGGGCTAGATTTAGCCCGGAAAGGGTTAAGGTGGCAACACTGGGCTCGCGGGTGACAAACGTCACAAATTTGTGCTCGAAAATTTGGTAAAAATGCTTAATTGTATATTGGCACAAAAACTATACTCAATTTCAAGAAAATTTCAATGTTTTTGTACAATCTTTGATTTAAATATATAAAAATAATAAAGGTTTTTTTGATTTATATGTGCATATTTTAGGCATATCAGTCGTTTTTAGTGCATATTTCGGCCTTTTTTAGTGCATATTTGCATGCATATTTTGGCATTTTGTTAGTGCATATAATCCGATGTCTAGTTATTAATTTATCAGATTAATTCTATATATCGCCTATTAACTCTTCCTATTTCTTATTGTAATTTTCATACATGATTATCAAACCTACGTCGAGTAATCTTCGTGTATATAAAACACAAAAAAGTACGCTTTGTTTCGTCCCTCACATCAAAAGAATTTTCCATTGCCTTATATTGCTAAATGCCAATCAATACTGTCTCTGGCAGCCCTAATGTGATTGTGACATTTCATTCGAACCTAACGCCTTTGCGAGAGCCAGGCCAGCTTTACACGTCAATTACCAAAGGGAACAAACACATCTGTCCAGGCTGATTGAATAAATCACGCTCAACTTGCCCTTGTCCCTTCGCAAAAATGTTCGCTGACCTCAAAAGACAGCCTCAGGGTTTAGGGTCAATTTGGTCGTAGTGCGACCCTCAACTACATCCTTAGTTTAAATTATATCGGGCTCGTAGGTCATCCAAATTTAACAATTTAGGTTAAAGTTCGACGTACTGCATGTGTTGGTGGGATCTTTATATACATATACATGCATAATCAGTACAGTACAGTACAGTAGTACAGTAAGTAGTACAGTACAGTACATAATCGTATTGAGATGAAAGTCTCACCGATGCAATAATAATAATTCATGCATTATCTACAATTTATATTTCACATTCGATAATACAAACCGAATACTTATAAATATACCTTGTGAAAGCATATTGTCTTTATTTTATAAATAAGTATTTGATTAGTAGGAAATACATACTTAATTTCATTTCACGTCAAAAATAGTCATGCGAGGCATCATCCATCTTTCTTACGACTAGACCTCACTAAATCGCAATATGATTGCACATGCCCATTATGACATAACATTAATTAAGTTTAAAATAATTGAAAAGCATCGCGTGTACAACGTTGCATATTCCTCTAGAGAAAATTAATTATAAGTCATCTAAGTCATCGACGCGAGGACATAATCACTATACCGTGAACGGAGAAAGTTTAAACAATCGTAACAACATTAAAATATAATAGATTTCGTTTTCTATACACTTCTCAATTGTGACTGCAACAATGGATGAGAGTGATGATTATGTATTTAAATAAATTGTGCCAATTGTGTTGTGTTGTGATTCGCTTAAATAAGTTTCATATAAAGGTAAAACGGATTTCATTGTTGCCCGAATAATAAATGTTTTATTTACTTTTTGCTATTTAAGAAAATAACATTTTTTAAATCCAATGCTGGGATATATCTTCAACGTTTTTAAAAAGGTATCGTTCAAAGCTATAGAAATGTTTGATACAAACCTGTTCACCCGTTAACGGATCGTTTGCTCTTTTCTTTGTTCTTTGATATACAATACACATTTCTTTCCTACCATTTTCCTCGCTCTTCACAACACATCCTTCAAACTGTGCTATAGAATAGATAGATATCTATGATAAAGTAATTGAAAAGATAATTCATATACTTGTAAATAAACACTCATTATCACTACATAGTGTAAAACAAAATCGCTTTCTCTGTCCCTATGTATGCTTAAATTTTTCAAACTGCTGCAACGGATTTTGATGTCGTTTTTTTAATGGAGAGTGTGATCCAAGAGGAAGGGTTTAGTATAAAATTTATTAGGTTATATACAAAGCGGGCGAAACCGCGAGCGGAAAGCTAGTAAATAATAAATAGTCTGTCTAATAATAGTTTATCATTAGTAATAACCGTCATTGTTGAAACTTTCTCATTGTGCGCAGAGTTCGAGTTGAATAACTGACAATAATTACACCAACCGTTATGGTTTGAAGAAAAACAATCGGTCTAATTGTTGGCACGAATAGGACATTGTTTCGTTACAATTATCTAAATTCCCATTGTAAAAATCGACGTGTAATGAACCGTTTTAAAGGATTTGCCTTTTTACGTTTGGGCCATTTATGAATGTATAATTAGAAAAAAAATGTAAATTATGCGCAAATAGATTGAATACCATATATTCCAATACTAGATTTCCGCCCGTGGCTTTGCCCACGTTTGCAAAGGAAAACCCGCATAGTTCCCGTTCCCGTGGGATTTCCGGGATAAAAACTATCCTATGTGTTAATCCAAGTTACCCTCTATATGTGTGCTAAATTTCATTGTAATCGGTTCAGTAGTTTTTACGTGAAAGAGTAACAAACATCCATACATCCATACAAACTTTCGCCTTTATAATATTAGTAGGATATTATTTAAATAATTTGGAAAGAATAAAATGATAATCGTTTTAGTTTTATAGTAGGTATCTACTCGTGAACTGAATTATTAAATACCTCTGAAGTGTACGTAGATATTGTTACTTACAAAAAGTTCACCATATTGTCCCACAGCAATTGATAATTACCTGAAACAAAAATATATATTTATTTTCATATGCACTAAAAAAAACTTTCTTACCTACACAAACAATGTTAAATATTTGAGAATCCTAGGCACAACATCACTATCTCAAATAATCGATGTTTTTTTAAACAGGTTCTTTTTTATCGAATTTATATTTATCCGGAAATTTTATTTGTATTAAAAGTCTAGATACATTTACGAGGCGATCCCATCCAAACGACGAGTATTTAAGTAGGAACCGAGGGACGGATAAAGGTTCCCTTTGGTCCTTATAAAAGATTTTAAACACGTCTATTTGGATTCACGATCAAATGAAAAGGTTCATAATAGAATAATCAACGCCATAGATACAGAACAATTGACTGAAGTATGTTTTTGATTTATGGAAACAATATAAAAGGCACGTGCATTTTAACACGGGACTTACCTATTAGTTTAATTTGCTGTTAATTTGTTAAACATATCAGTTGTACAACTTTAAAGTATGTAGGTATGAAATATGAATGATAATATTTTCGTGCAATAAAATAGTAACACAAAGAATACATTAAAAGTAGCTGAAACGTTATACAAAAAATAATTGCCATAATCAAAAACTTGTTAATAAAGAGATTTCAAAATTATATAATACCACTGACTATAAAATGAGTGCTGTACAAAAACGCTCTTGGGAGTTTTTAATTACGCACAAGTACTAGAAATTACGAGAAAATCATATCAAAGTGAATAGCTGGCTGTCGTCTTAACTATGAATTTTCATTTGCGCTCGGTATTTTGCATGGAAATAACAACATATCTGTACAATGTACATTACCAACAAAATATGCACAATAGATAGGGAGGCGAGGTAGCTAAATGGCGTAATTAAACGGCGCCGTCGAGACTTATCAAAATCGATAGATAAAATAATTTCGAAAAGAAAAGCTTCTATGGTAAAAATCATTTTAGCGGTGGGTTTGGCGTGTACGGATTTTCAAAAATGTAAAAAAAAATAGTTACTTGGGCATTCTCGAGCGCGTCAGATATTCATACTACGTATGCCCCAAGTGCCTCTGATAACAACGGTATACTAATCTGCCGGTTTGCGTGGTGGGGCTAGGCATATTAATTCGTCAAAAATGCACAAAAAAAAAATTTACTCGAGCGCGTCAGATTTTCGGAAGGGGTGTTAAGTAGGCCCCAAGGAAGCTCCCCTTAAAAAAACTGACGATTTCGGCGTGACGATAAGTTACGATGAATTTTTGAAAATGCAGAAAAAAAAAGTCCTTTTGAAATACTCGAGCGCGTCAGATTTTCATAGGGGAGGTTTATCTCGGTCTCCTGAAAGCATATTTTCTTAATCTGACAAAAATGTTGGTGGGTTCTCTTAATCTGACCGAAAAAGGTTTGAGAGTTTCTTTTTTTTAATCATCGTTATTTCATATCAATTTTTCTTAACACCCTCAGTTTTCGAGATATACTCAAAAAACAGGGAGTTTGAGTTTTTATGATGCTTCAAGTCAAAAAGTTTTAACTTTGGACAAAAATGTAAAGAGACCTTTTTTGTGTAAAATAAAATTACCTTTTTTGTTTATTCAAACTTTTTTTTTTTGTAAAATGTATCGTTCGCGACTTATATACTGCAACGCGTTTTTCGGAAGACGAAATGGCTCCTCCAGACTTCCGGTCACGCGGAAACCGGCAGATTTTGTATTTTTAGTAAGTTTTAGATTATATTCTTCAAAATAAAAATAAAAACAATCGCGCTCGAGAATGCCGGATTAACGTTTTTTTTTTACAAGTTAGCGACCCTATAACTTGGCGGCGTCAAGGACTTATCGTCAGATTAGTTAAATTTAGTCTTAAAACACTAAAATCAACCCCCAATATCTTAATCTGACGCGCTCGAGTATTTCAGACTATCGATTTTTTTTTACTAATCTGATCGTCTATCCTGGGCGCGCGTCACTACTTAAAGAGCTAAATAGTTAACAAGGTTGTTCTATTAGGTCTAAGGTATCTCTCATATCTTAAACTGCCACGCTCGAGTATTGCAGAAAATTCCCCTCTTCGCCTCCCTATCTACAAAAAGTACTTTTCTTGACAAAACATGTAATTAATAAACAGTAATATTATCTACTCGCTTACCGCCCGCGGCTTCGCCCGCTTTGTCTAAAACCTAATAAATTATATACTAAAACCTTCCTTTTGAATCACTCTATCTATTAAAAAAACCGCATCAAAATCCGTTGCGTAGTTTTAAAGATTTAAGCATGCAAAGGGACATAGGGACAGAGAAAGCGACTTTGTTTTATACTATGTAGTGATGATATTGTTAATTACTCATCATAATTTACTCTATCCCTTCCATACATTTCCATAATATCATTTTTTCTGTACACATTCATACGTCGATAAACATAATTACACATTGCCCACATCAATTATTTCACCGCAGTTTTATCAATACCCTTACATATTCATTCCATTTGAACACACGCTAGCCAAGTAATTATTTTTATTCCTTTCATCATTACATGTAGGAATGAAATTCGCACAGGGCTTGTTCCGTTATCATGTAACAAAGAAATGATTGATTGTTTATACTTTCGAGTGTTGATAGCAGATTGTATTACAAGAGGTTTTATTTGTGTTTGGGGTAAATGCAAAGGTTTTATAATAATCATGCAATAGGCACCTGGCCGGCAAAATTAAAGATAAAAAAAGAAATATTATACATATAGAGCAAAGAGATTCTAATTTTGTACTTTCTTTTAAATACAGCCAATGCGCTTCTCAAGATAAATTATCGTTCTTCAAATAAATGAATTGAAAAATAAATGACACACTTAATTGAATCTATAAATGCGGTGGTATATTTAAAGATAGAAATACATTGATATTTATACTCTTTAATATTCATTCCACAGAGAATGTAAGATCACACATAATATAATAAACGTTGCAATGCAATGTAACAATAAGGTAACAATACACCTTATAATTATGAATAACAAACTTTACATTACGTAAAAACTTTTATACAAGACACTCAAAACAAAATTGGGTAAACAGTTCCGAAAGCAGAAGTGCATTTTCTAGTTCCACGATACAACGTAGCGTTTACGCGCGAAACAAGTACACTACAGTTCCGAAAAGCACGAAGCTCGGCGCAAAATTATATTACAATAGTGATGTAAACACGAGTGAAAGCATCGGAGTGGAAGCCTCCGTAACGAGTTGGCAAGGAGCAGCCATTGTGAGATCACCTAACGAGGATACCGAACACGAGAGCACTCTAGCCTAAGTTGGACGATAACGTGTGCTTATAAACTATTACACTACTTGAACCTAATGTGTTATGTTTTCACTGCGTCCTCTTTTGTTTTTGATTCTGTTTTTATGAAGATCCTGAGTATTTAATATTTATACTTACTTTTTATGCTTGTTTTCGAATAAAAGGATACATAACTTGACCATATCATTTGTAATACTTACATAGCTAAGTATCTACTGTTTATTTTGTGTTCTTATTTCTATCTAGGTATAACTATTTAATCTAAATCATAGATGCGATCTCAATAACTATGACGATTATCATTATATGGTCGTAAAATCAAACCTTACAAAAATATCACATACACAACATCTAGTCAATAGAGTTACCATCAATTTGTATTCACATAGTTGTGAGGATTTCCGATTAGCAAGCAACGTCGTCGGTCCGACATCTTATTAACGGGGCGGGGCGGTGACCCGGGTTCCGTCCGCAGACGCTTCCCTCCCACTAGCCACAGATTCACCACACGTCAATGTTTGCTACAGTTGTTGAACTGTAGCCCTAAAAATGTCCTGGAAATTGCAAGAGTTGTACTGCAATGTTAGCACGCAAATTGCAGTTTATAAAGCCTTAATGTTCTTTTTTTATATATATGCCTTAAACGCTACGAAAAGTGAATGAAAATAACAAGTTACACAAAGGAACAATCGTTTAATAATTAAATCATTTAATTTACTTTCAGGACCGTGGCGTGCCCGCTAAACGATGGAGTTATAGATATTGTTATCCAGACCGGAAAACCACTTAATACGGCGCTTAAGCCCAGTATTCCTTTATCGATCTAACTTTATTGCATCAAGTTTGTCCAAACACGAGTCGGGGTTTATTTGAACTCAGTGAACCATGAAGATTCAGTCTGTAGACTACACGAGACCGAAGAACAATGCTAATAAATCAAGCTGGCGCGCTTGACGCGGGATTACAATATTGTTTCCATTATAAGCACCTCAGTGTAACTGCTGGTACTTCGTCATAAATTGCCCCACTCCCCACCGACTGATTTTATGAGGGATCGTTACAATTATGCTAAATGAAAAACACTGTTTGTTCAATGAAGTTTTGTACGTGTTTCAGCATTTAATTAATTAGCACTGTCTGTTAATATGTTTTTAATGAATTTCACTGGTTACAGCTTTATGTAGCGTTCATACGGTAAATTTTAGTACCTACATATTGAAATTCAATTATCAATTATTTTATGTCTTTTAAACGTGGAAATAATACTTTATTGAAGCGGTAAAAGGAAAGGATTTATAATTAAAACGAATGATTGGAAATGAAAAATTTTAAATATGGCAAAAATTCCATTTACATTTAAAGGTTTCCTTCAGCTTTTTCAATAAAATAATATTGGAAATATCTGTTCTGTGATGTGGGAAATATGGAACATTAAATAATTGTGCCTCGTGGCGTTTCTATAGCAATGAAATTAATGTTTATTCGCAAGTTTTATTAAATCGCATTACTTGTGTAGGTACTAATATTATTAACTAAGCAGTATCAGTTTGATACGCTTTACTATTGATGAAATTAATATCATACCAATGTCGGTTTTACATCGAATACGAGACATAAGCGCCTTGTGGGTTTGTAAGACATAGCTCTGTACTCAGCTGGATGTCATTTGTGTTAAAGTGTAATGAAGATACCGTCACTACATTCAGCTATTAATAATTTAGCATATGTGAGAAACTGTGTTTGGTATTATGCGTTTGTGGTATTTAGTTAAATTAAAGATATAATTATATAAGCAAATATGACCTATCATTTTCTTTATAGTAGGAATATTTTGCACGGAAAATAAATTTATATACCTACGTTGCCTTTTAAGCTTGAGTTGTTAACTTTTAGACACGCTGACTGACACTTTTCATTCTGCAGGTTTACTTCAACATCATGCTGTACTAGATTCTGCCCGAGGTGTACCTAACTCTTACAAAAAGGAGCCTCGTGTGCTAATCCACATTATAATGTATCCCAATTTTATCCATAATCGATCATTTCTTTTTAAGTTAAAGAAATATAAACCGATTTATCCACCGAACCAGAGCTTGAAATAGTGGGTCAATAAAGGATACAGCTACCTAACATCAATATTTCCTTTGATTTGAAGTACAATTATAAGAAACTAGCTTTCCCCCCGCAGCTTCGTCCGCGCAGTCAAAGAAAAACCCGCATAGTTCCCGTTCCCGTGGGATTTCCGGGATTGCGTCATTTTCCCGGGATAAATATTTCCATACCAAATTTCATGAAAATTGGTTCAGTAGTTTTTCAGTAGTTTAGGCGTGATTGAGTAACAGACAGACAGACAGAGTTACTTTCGCATTTATAATATTAGTATGGATTAGACATTGTGGCATAACTAAATAATTCCACAAAATGTTTTAGTGCAAACAGTTTTCTATTTGGCAAAATTTAATTGCTATATTATTCATTTGTATTTTATCCCCTTCGTCCGCTGACTCACCGAATCTTTTCAAGTTGATATGGGTACCTATTTAAGTTCGTCCAGAACTGGGTTAGGAAAATTTATATGTATCATTTATCACGCTGTATAATAGCTATATTAGATTTCTATTTAGTCACTTTGCTACAGGATTGTGGACTGTTACATGCTCAATGTTGTATAAACTTCCTTAGGTATATGATATGATATGACTAACTCTATGAGATAATATAAAAAATATTATTTTTCATTATTCTAGTAAATAGTGTTTTAGTTATTCTAGTAAATAGTATTTTAGTCACGTTTTAGTCAATATGAATTCATTGCTAAGTCTTATTACAGGTATTAAGTATTCATTTCACGCAGTACGTAGATACATTATTCTACTAGATAGGCAAGTTCAGAAATATTCAATGTTTATCTACTATTTATAGAGACATTCATTTTGTGGAGGGCAGTATGTAACTATTTAACTTTCAAACGTTTAAACTTTAAGTTTGATATTGGGCAAAGACAGTACCAGCAGGTAGTATTGTTAAAAAAATTCGACTGCACATCAAAAACAGAATAAAACCTATAAATACATTTTCATAAAAACATTCTGTTTTACGAACATGTCGAATAAAGTAACGAAGTAGATACCTACATTTTAGTTGCCGTTTTGTTTACATCGAACTGAGTTTACATTTCAACGTTTTTATATGACCATAAACCGATTTTATACGAACAAATATCGGTAATAATTAATAAAACAAAATCTAGGTAGGTAAACTAAAAATGTAGCGAATCAATGAGTAGGCTTATACTTTATATTAAAACTAGCTTTAAGCTCACGTGCACTGCGCGTTGTGGAACGACAGTAATTCCCTATAGGTACTATACAAATTCCCATATTATATTTTCAAAAGCTCAAGTTATATTTTCTACATAGATGATTAATCCAGACCGTATCCAAAATAGGAATATAAATTACTAACATTAACAAACGTATAAAATATTAAGTGACTAAGTCTGCATGTGCATTTTCATAAAAACTAAACAGTTAATCAAGATTAATCACCCAAGTATACACCTAAATGTCTTTGTACAAACCCATTAAGCCAAAACATCGATATTAAGAATAGAGATTTAAATAAAGATATCAATAAATACGAAGTAATATTCCAAAGTACTTCGTTAATAGCCACTCATTTACCTAAACGATAGCTTTCGGCTTAAATAGGTTGTGTAACAATCCTATTCTGAAGATAAGAGGGAACATAATTTCTTTGTAAGGTTTCTATTTGGATAATTAATACCTTATTCCTTCTCATAATGACGTAATCATACCGTTATTATATACGTCGGTGAGTGAAATAATAATACGCAGTATTCGAGCTGTTATTAAAGAGATTATATTAAATCAATTCATTTAAACATAAACTACTTTTGAATTCTCGTGAGACGAATATATCTACTGCTTATGAATTTTTTCAATGCCAAAATATTTTTCAATATGAAAGATCAATAATGCAATTTTTCAAATAATCAAACTCAAACTCAAACATTCATTTATTCAATTAGACTACTATTTAGTAGCACTTTCGAATCGTCATTACATAATTATTTTAACATTTACCACCGATTCGGAAAGCAGTGATCTATGGAGAAGAATCGGCAAGAAACTCCATAGTTGCTCTTTTAAAATCATGTAAATATTACAATATATGAAACTTATATCTAACTACATAATATGCCAATGAACTGTCTTGTGGTTTTTACGCGACAACCCTCCATGGGTTTTTATCGTCCATATATTCCTGAATACTGTAGTACGCTCTCTGAACTAATACATTTTTTATATAAGTTTTAAATTTAGAACTACTAAACTCTTTAATATTGTGAGGAATTCTATTGTAAAAGCGTATACCTTGACCCATAAATGAATTTTTAACTTTAGCTAATCGGAAAAATGGCATTTCAATTCTATTCTTGTTCCTTGTTCCATAATCGTGTCTATCTCCTACTCTTGTGTGTAAGTCGGAGCTTTTGTGTACATGCAAAATATTATTAAATATATACTGTGATGGTACAGTAAGGATACCAGTATTCTTAAAATGATCTCTTAGTGAATCCCGAGCACGTAAATTATATATAGAGCGAATGGCTCTTTTCTGTAAGATAAATATAGTTTCTATATCTGCAGCCCTGCCCCACAGTAGAATTCCATAAGACATAATGCTATGAAAGTAGCTGAAATAAACCAGTCTAGCCGTATCTTCATCGGTGAGTTGCCTTATTTTTCGGACTGCATATGCAGCTGAACTGAGCTTACCTGCAGCGGTGTTGACATGGGCTCCCCACTGTAGTTTCTCGTCCAATGTTAACCCTAGAAATACAGTAGACTCAGTAGGATGCAATACCTCCCCGTTCAAGGTAATATCTCTGTTCAACTTTTTTACGTTAGGAAGTAGAAATTCAACACAAGTGGTTTTTTTGGCATTTAATAATAAATTATTGGCATTAAACCATTCAGATATGTGTAAAAGAGCACTGTTCACTTCGTCAACATTTGGGTCATGCCTATCCACATTAAAAATTAATGAGGTATCATCTGCAAACAGAAAAGAATCAAAAGCTACCTCACCTAATAAAAGCTAATACATCGCTGCAAAACCCCATAACTCCACATTGAAAACAACCAAGAGAATAAAGTATATACCTAATCATAAACACAAACAAACACTATGAACGGATAATCGAAATAACCCTTCCAATAATTAAGATAACAAAATCAATGAACTTTAACGTTCGATCCTTAGAAATCCTCATAAAATAATTTAAAAGTTACGGCTTGAGTTGACAATTATCGAAGACCTATAAGGTATTGCAAATTGACTTGAGATTGGATTTTAAACGAATCGCCTATAGAATACTGATTCACTTTGTTGATTCCTAATGAGATAACCTCTCATTAATGGACTCCATTGCTAGCTAAATGGATAACTGAAGTTTAATTTGCCAATAATTAATAATGTAATTATTTTTAACAGTTCAATGCGTAGGTTGTAGTTGTCATGATATATATTCCAAGAAATTTACATTGATATTTATTATATCTGAACCTATTCGTAAAAAAGTTTAGATATTAGTCATATAATAAGGTTAGAGCTTTTATCGAAGAGCAGAAGGAGAAGTAAGAACGATATATAATATAAGCATTTGTTTATAATCAAACTCCTGTTAACGCTTTAACCACTTGTTTATTACTTAAAGCTCAAAAAGCACAAACCGGCAAGTTTGGTAGAGAACACAAAATAATAGTCTAAAATCTGAATCCAAAAGTAAGTTCTATTCAACAATTAAATCTGTACGCAAATGACTGATAAATCCATCTAAATCCGAAGCTTCCAGTAATACTCGGAACGGCTTGTGCCGAGTCTTTCATTAAGTGCTCACTTAAATACGGCAAAGCTTTACGCCGCATTCTTAAATACAGGCCACGGAAGGGACCTGATGGAATTTAAAATTTAAATACTTATCAAATGAAATTCACATCAGTTTCTTGAATTGTGGTTTCTTCGACGTTTCCTCTGATGACCAATGTCAACGCAAAAGTATTACCTATATGACTACCAACAAGACCTTTTCTAATGAGTATGCGTATGTGTATTCAGCTTAAAATAGGAATATTGATCGAAGACCTATGGTATTGCAAATTGACTTGAGATTGTATCGAAAAGTATTACAAAGAAAACCTTTCATTTATCTTTAATCAAGCAATGAATTACAAAATCCGTGGATACTTTTTGACCCTCTCGTATAGAGTGTCTAAGTACACGCCACTACAATTCACGAGCCCTCATTGTTTCCCAGAGATCTTATATTACCCCTTCACTCAATTTACTCTTCCATACCCAACTTCCTGTAAACAGTTTGAATATTTATGAACGGGATTTTACAAGCAATATCTGCTTGGATATTTTATGCCCTTCAGCGAGATAAGATGAAAACTTTTATGTTGAGTTTGAGTTTGAGTTTGAGTTTGAGTTTGAGTTTGAGTTTTAAGATTCCGTCAAGTTCCAAAAGTATGGCTAGTTATCAATTTAAAATTACCAACTGAATATTTTATACTTTCAATTTAGTTTTAAGTATCTTATCTTGTTTGATGTAAAACTTTTTAACAGTTATTTTATCATAACTATAATATTGCCCAATGTAAAATAATTGTGAGGATTCGTATCTTCGTAACAATTTTTGCATGAGCAAGTTTTCGGACGACGCCTACATATTTTTTGAGACGACTGACGTCATCCAAATGGAACTATATAATTACGCAGTAGACTTTATACTCTCATTTATGTCGAAAAATAGTTATTTATTTATTTTGCATTATCATTGAGGCAATCGTTATAAGTGAAAGCAGGACAAGCTCAGGTAAAGCGCCCAAAATATACCTATATTCAATGACAGCGATAGCACCCATATCTCGCTAAATGCCGTGTAGCCTTGACATTATCAGCTCCAATCTTGTGTGTCTAGTGAATCGCATCCGTGTGCAATGCTTTGCAAGAAATGACGTAAGCTATTTCTTGATTATGTGCGGTGTCTTCAATATATTTTAGCGGTAAGAACTATAAGTACTACTTTAATTTATTACCTAGCTGATAATTGTTTTTTTTTTTTTTTTTTTATGCAATAGGAGGCAACAGAGCAGACGCGTCACCTGGTGGTAAGTGCTCCACGTCGCCCATATGTACCCACAGTGCCAGAGACATTGTGAGTATGTTGCCGGCCTTTCAGGTAGGAATATGCTCTTTTCTTGAAGGTCCCCAGATCATAGCCGTTTGGAAAAGCCGCATGAGGGAGTTTGTTCCAGATGTCTGTAGTGCGCGGGAAGAAAGACCTTTTAAAGCGCACAGTTGTAGATTGCCAACAGTCAAGGTGGTGAGGGTGGTATTGTTGACGATGTCGTGCTGTACGGTGGTGGAACTCGGCGGCGGGTAATGTTCCAAACAACTCTTCAGAGCACTCCCCATAGTAAATGCGATAGAGAACGCATAAAGAAGCGACATCTCTTCGCAGCGCCAAAGTATCGAGCCGATCGGTGAGACTTGGCTCGTTAACAAGTCGTACAGCTCTCCTTTGAATGCGGTCAAATGGAAGGAGGTATTGTTGGGGTGCCCCGGCCCAGATGTGGGAGCAGTATTCCATGTGCGGCCTAACTTGCGCCTTATATAGCTTGAGGCGATGGTGCGACGTGAAATACTGCCCCGCTCTACAGAGCACACCAAGTTTTTGTGAAGCCAACTTGGCTTTTCCTTCCAAGTGACAAGAAAACTGTACGTTACTCGAGATTTCGAGACCAAGGATTCCGATACTGGCTGCGGCTGAGAGAGGAGTACCCTGAAAAGTAGGAGCTATGACGAAGGGGAGCTTTTTAGCGGTAAAGGCGCATACCTGTGTCTTTTTGGGGTTAAATTGGACTAGGTTTAGTCGGCCCCATTCTGAAACCTCTTGTAAAGAAGTTTCAATCTCAGACACAAGGTTGTTCCGGCACTCAATGACGCGCTCCTGAGAAATATTGCTGCGGCCGGTATATACTGCATCACCAGTACTGTCATCTGCATAGCAATGAATGCTGCCGTTGAGCAGCATATCATTGATATGCAGAAGGAACAGAGTGGGAGACAAGACACAGCCTTGTGGGACACCAGCATTCACAAGCTTAGGATCAGAGCAGGAACCGTCGACTACGACACTCATGCTACGCTCTGTGAGGAAACTGGCGACCCACTGGCAAAGTTTCTCAGGAAGCCCATAGGAAGGGAGCTTTGCAAGAAGCGCTTTGTGCCAAACCCGGTCAAAGGCTTTCGCTATGTCCAAGCTGACTGCTAAGCCTTCACCCTTGCTCTCGATCGCCGTTGCCCATCGATGAGTTAAATATACAAGAAGATCACCAGCTGAGCGACCGCGACGGAAACCGTACTGTCGGTCACTGATCAGCTGGTGTTCCTCCAGATAATTCAACAGCTGGCGATTGATAACGGTTTCCATTATCTTGGAGAGCAAGGAGGTGATGGCTATGGGTCGATAATTGGACGGATCCGAGCGATCGCCCTTTTTCGGGATAGGGTGCACTAATGCTTCCTTCCATGAATTCGGGAAAACGCATGTGGAGTAAGAGTGCCGGAAAAGGCGCACGAGGACCGGTGCCAACTCTGGTGCACACATCTTCAGCACAATTGGAGGAATACCGTCGGGGCCACTCGACTTGTGGACATCTAGAGCGAACAGTGCTTTACGCACAGCACTCTGGGTAAATCGGATGTCCGGCATAGAGCCCTCAAGCCGTGGGATGATAGGTGGTGAGTTCCCCATGTCATCTAAAGTCGAGTTTGCGGCAAAGAGGGAGCTAAGGAGATCAGCTTTCTCTTTTGCCGTGTGGGCCAACTGGTCATTCTCCATGCGCAGAGATGGTAGGGACGGCTGACAGAAGTTCCCTTGCACAGCTTTGGCGAGTGCCCAAAAGGCTCGTGTTCCCGAAGGAAGTCGGGCAAGTTTCTCACCAAGCTTAGCAATATGCTCTGACTTTGCTTTCGCTATTGCTCTTTTGAAAGACCTGGAGGCCGAGTTTAGTTCTCTCTTGAGTGTACAGGCGTTTGGATCACTAGACACGAGCGCATTGGCCCAGGCTTGGTAACAGTCTTGTTTTCGGCGCGACGCCGTTTTACAAGAGCTACCAAACCAAGGCTGGGACTTGCCACCGACGGGCACAACAGAGTTTGGAATAAAAAGCTCCATCCCCTGAAGTATCACATCAGCAACAGAGTCGGCACAAGTGCTAGGATCATCTGCCGAGAAGCAAACACGGCCCCAGGGATAGGATGAAAAGAATGTACGCATCCCATCCCAGTCTGCTGACTTGTAGTGCCAAACGCGACGGCGGCCATTACAATGAGGTCGTGGATATCGCAGGATTGGCACCACACTCCGTATTAGGCAGTGGTCGGATGAACCTAAAGGAGCATCAACATTGACCTGATAGCCATCCGGATGAGAAGTCAGCAGAAGGTCCAACAGTGAAGGCGTATGATCCTCTACATCTGGAATTCGCGTGGGCGGTGCTACCAGTTGAGTGAGA
Organism: Colias croceus; assembly: GCF_905220415.1. Lineage (NCBI taxonomy): Eukaryota > Metazoa > Arthropoda > Insecta > Lepidoptera > Pieridae > Colias > Colias croceus. The sequence goes on along the minus strand of NC_059543.1, from coordinate 3,429,260 downwards.
CCATATGCAAGAGCAAAGTCATGGACAGATTTACCCGCATGATCAGTGGTACGAGACTGGAGCCATTCAACATGATGAGCGTTGAAATCACCAAGGACCACAATTTCGGCGGAAGGAATCTGTAGGAGCATGGTATCAGCAGCGGATTGTATATGTTCAAAGAGTCGGTCGGTTTCATCATTACCGCTGTGGGATCTGTAGAGGCACGCATAGACGCGGGGGTGGTCATCGCAATCTACGCGTAACCAAAGGATGGATAGATCCCTACCTTCAAGATAACCGAGGCGTCGAAAGCAGATATCGTTCCGGATGAATGCGCATACACCAGCGCGGGGTATAAAGTTGTGCTCCAGATTGTATCCTGGGTAATTGAGATATGATGTATTAGAAGGGGAAGATATCTGCGTTTCGGTTAAAAAGAGCAAGGCCGGCTTCGCCGTCTCAAGATGGTAATGGACGGCGTTGATGTTAGAGTGTAAGCCCCTTATATTACAGAAATTCACGCAGTGCGTGGAAAGGGGTGCAGCGGTCTTTTTTCTCTTGTTGCCCCGGGTATGAGTAACGAGCGGGATTTTGCCCTCCCCAGAATACGCAGGGCAGCCTGAACGTGAGTGCTCAGGGAGGGATTCTCCAGCACTAAAAGTGTTGGTACCCTCCTGGGGTAATAATATTTGTAATTCCGCTGCCATATTAGGAAAGGGGATGGGGGGAAGTGGGCTTCCGGTATGTCTCACTCACCAATGCGAAACGCTAGACGCTTTACGCCGGTTTTCTGTGAGATAGTGGTATCGCGCCGGACGAACTACAGCCCATTCGTGCTACATACAAAAGAGGACTATTATATGTAGCTGTAGTCCTACCACTCTAGAAAGCTGTTTCTGCTATAAGAAATGCAGATTGCAGTTGAATGTAACAGATTCGTACATTAAACTGCATTTCTAACTATTAAGTCTTAATCGAAAAGCTCTACGATTATTTTGTACCTATACAGACTGATTATGATAATAAGGGCCGTTTTCACCACGTGTATATGCTCTGTTTAGTTGATATGACATTCTGAATAACAAATAACGTATGAAGATATGAGTTAAAAAGAAAATAGCAAAATACAGGCTATCAGTGACTTACCTAAGCGCAAGTGATAATACTGATATACAATAAATCAATTATAAAAAACAAAGACAGAATTCGAAGAAATAAATTTATTTTCAAAGAGATCAAATAGACGTGTACCATAGACAATAATATAGTTTTGAAAACAGTTGGTACTTGTAACCCGATACCCGTTACGTCAATGAGTGACTCGTTGAACCGTATCGCACGCTCTACAAACTGCAATATACGAGCAAACCTCAGGGTCTGTGCGCATACGTGTGCAGTACATTTTATAGTAGCTGTATTGATCTATAATAAACGTGGATACGTATTTATTGTTGAGCCTAGCTTGAGGGGATTACGTTAAATATTCTGTAACTATTTTATGACCGAACTACGTTAGCTTTTCCATTCAAACATGGCAACTATTACAAAAAAACGTACCTGATTTCGTTATGGAAGATCATTAGATAGTATTCAACTAAAAAGTGTTAAAATAATGGAAATACATATACTTTCAATTGTTCTATTCCAGTAACATTTAATCATAAGAACAAATAGTACCAGATGAAAAATAAATTAGAACGATATGTCTGAATTTGTGAGACAAAAGGTTACATCTGATCTTATCCTCTTACAAGATCCTTGCTGGATTACCCGTATTAAGTAAATAGACGTTTCCAATATTTATTGTCAAATAGTAAGACCAATAAACATGTAGATTATAATCGGATAGTCCGAATATTGTTTATGTTATTTGGATTTTTGTACGTTGGTACCGCTATAAACGGCGGAACGAAACTGAAAGAAATTTAGTATTTTGCAAATGGACCATGACTATATTCTAAAATACTTTTTACCTCGTGCGCGGTAGATTGCAAAAACTAGATTAAAAAAGTATTAATAAAGCATTTAACAACCTTAACAGAAATGTAAATCCGGAATATCACGCACCAGTTTATACGTGATGTAATTGTTGGAGTCTATTAGTACGTATTGCAAATGTATTTGAATAATGGCGTCGTAGCCGCAATTGTTAGCATCAGTAACGGTGTTGTTTATTATAGACATATCTAATTCGATTGACGTCTTCACGTAGATATTGTGACAAGATAATTTTGTCGAGTCGATTTTGTCACGTAGGCGTGGGTAGACAACTTAGGTTAAAAAGGTCCATCATTAAAAATGTACAGTTGGATTGAAATCTATCACACATTATTTAAAGGATATTGAACAGTTAGGATCGATCATAGATTAATTATATATTATAATGTTTAATCACGTTATAAAAATAATTTACATAATCACTGTCTAAAAACCAAAAAAAAATCACTTGTTGATCGGGTTTTAATCACGTCGAATCAAGAATTAATAAAGAATTGTTTTGCATTATAGAGTCTTCACATAATTGAGTACTTAGATTACAAAATAAAAGACAGATGGAGCGTTGCCGAACTAAACCGAATAATTTATCGTCATTTTCAATAAAGCTATGTGTGCTGTCATTTCGCCGCTGCACTGTACGTACACGGTGCTTCTGTGTGCGTGTAATGTTGCCAGATATTGAAAAATTTCCCAAATTTTTCCCCGACTACGGAAAAAAGAGGGTTATGTTTTTCGAGTTTATGTATGTATGTAAAATATTTCTTTGACACGCCCTGCAGTATAAACCGTTGGACCGATTTTGAGTTGTGAGGTTTCATTGCAATGATCTGAATTATTATGTTAGTGGCGGTAGTGACGTAGGCTATAATATATACCTACATAAATGAGAAGTCAAGTTTTAATTTTTATTTAAATTCTTTTATTACATAAAGTACCTGCCTATTAAAGTTATATATGGACAAAATAATTGTATTCAATTTTTTATTAAATAAATTACATAAAAAAAGTTTCAATATTAACTATAATAATTATATTATTTTTTATTTTTTATAATATATGAATACGAATAGCGGTAGTTTTTAGTCGAGAATACGGGACATTTTATTTTCATCATATCCATCATGGAGTTCACATAAATTAAATCGCTAGCGAAAACGACTATGACGTTTTTAAGCTATATAAAAGTAACAAAATAATGTATTATGCTTATTAAAATAATCTAATAATTGTCATGAACCTTTAGTGCACTATACAAATAATCACATTCACGATCGAAAAATCCAACAGCATTACCCTGAAGATCTTTTAACCATTTTACCGTTTTACCAATAAAAATGGCAAATTCATTTTCAAAATACTGGCAACATACGTTGAAGTTTTGTATTCCTTCATATCTGTAAAATTATTATTCGTATTAAAGAAATAAATCAGCCAAATAATCTACAGAAAACCTGTGAAACGATGTTTTATCTTTTTTTTTTGTTTTCGGGAACAAATTTTACAGCGTTTTATTATCACAAGACGGCATTTTTTTACTAAAATTGCAAACCCTTTTTGACGTATTGCATGACACTATAAGCGCTATAGCACTGGTGCAGCGACGTATTTGTTTTTGATTTCGTATTTTCTTTGACAAGGGCGACGGGCGGTTGTCATGCTCCATCTGTACTTTATTTTGTAATCTAAGATTGAGTATAAGGTTGTCTATGATTAATTCGATAAACTGTAAAATAGGTTCGTTCTCCACGAGAAATTCTCGTTCTATTCGCTCACATAGATAATAATATTAACCGAGCAATTTAAATCGGTTTGACAGTAAGTCACCGAACTTCCTCTTGGCAAACAGTTAACATAGATATAACGATCATTACGTTATTACCTGTGATACAATACAAATGATGATAAATTGTTTTCCCACGATGCATTATGTTTTCTTTATAGTGCTCAGTGACAAGCATAACAATATGTAATTAGTATAAAAAGTAGAGTGCAATCGTATAAAGACAATTTGCACGGCGATTAGTATTTAACGGTAACTTAATTGAACTCGTTTTTGGACTTGTCTAGCCTATATAGGTAGTTCCGACATTCTGCATGCGATATCTACGTGTTAACGGTATATAGAGGTGTCAATTTAAACTTAGCGTTATACTATATAAGGGATAAAAAAGTATAATAGTTAAATATCATGCGCACTATAGATACAATACGTCAACTGTAGTCTCCTTTTAGAATCTACATATTAATACGAATTAAAAAATAAATAAATGTATTGGAAGCAAATCAGAGCATTTGCCATAATACTGTTTTCGTAATTCTTGCGTATATTTTTATAGCTAATATAGCAATATTACACCTCTTAATGATTTCCCGTTGACTTTGACGATTTGAAGGTTATTCTCGATTTGTGACTACACTGAGAAAATTCCAATATCACATCTTTAACTTCTAGGTATATTTAGTTATCAAAAACTCGTTACAAAATTCTAATCAAATATGGACATAAGAAAAGTACCTATATATGTCAATAGTCAATACCTTCGTTATAAGAATATTTTATTGCAATCCAATTCCAGACATTTCAACGCCGATAGACATTACTAGAATTCATTTTGCGTAGATCTTTTACAGTTAGGTACCCTTATGTATATAAACGTATATATATATATAAACGTCGTTTCTTTGTCTCCTGACGTAGTTATTTTTTCTCTAAAAATGGATTCATTCAGTAGATTTTATCCAATCCAAGGTCGCTTATCAAGGTACGCAAGGTTTATCTAATTCGAACCGACGTATTTCGATGATCACGTAAATAACTGAACGGAAGAAATAAAAATTTCTATCACAATAGGAGAATGAAATGGTGCTAAATATAATATTTTCTCAATGTGTTCAATGTTCGTGATGAAAAGAAATGCTATCGAAAGCGCCAAGTTCTGTGTAGGTTATCAGGCTTTAGTTAACTGTGAGGAAATCAATTTATTGATATCGTTTATCCGTTATAAAAGTAATATCCCTTAGCAGATGTATAGCTGAAATGCAATCTCCCACTGAGCGTGATATATTTCTTCGTCTGATATACGGATCAGACGTTTGACGATTCTTCGCTACTCGTAGGTAAGTATGCAATTTGGTTTCTGTAGCGGGATTGAATAAATCTTTGAAGTTCCTTCGCAAAATAGGTGACTATTTGTATTGACAAACTACTGAGGTTTTTGTGTTAAATACACTTATACAGTATGATAATGGACAACGTGGCCTGAATAATTCTGCACCGTTGAACTTTTTAAACAGCTTTCTTAAAAATAAAAATAACTGCGTTAAAAACAACCGACTTCAAAAACGGAAAAGTAAGAAATAAAAAAGATTTGATATTATTAATTACTACATATTATTTTTATGTGCTATTTATTAAATAGGTTTGATGTCGGTGCATGGGCTTAATACTAAGTGCTTAGTGTTTGGCACCGACTTCAAACCTATTTAATAAATAGCACATAAAAATAATATGTAGTAATTAATAATATCAAATCTTTTTTATTTCTTACTTTTCCGTTTTTGAAGTCGGTTGTTTTTAACGCAGTTATTTTTATTTAATACTTTTTAGTGTATTTTTCAACACGAATCAAACGAGCCCAAACTCGATAAAGTTGAGTCAATATATTACTGAGTTCCTATGGCCACCTTCCGATTCCATCATCAGATCAGCTCCATGTCATGATAATGTTTCATCGCTATCCAATTTACATTCGTATACAAAATTTCAGCTCAATCGGTTACCGGGAAGTGAATCAAAGTTACTTGCTACATTGAAATTAAGTCATCGAGTACAGACAAAAATGCTCATAAAATAAAAACTTCTAGGCCTAGCCGAATAAAATTTTTATGGGACCAATTCGACACCATCCCGCATCGAACAAAAAAAGAATCACGTAAATCGGTTCAGAAACCTCGGAGTAATCGGTGTACATACATAAAAAAAAAAAAAAAAAAAAAAATATATACCGGCCGAATTGATAACCTCCTCCTTTTTTTTGAAGTCGGTTAAAAAATATCAATAAAATGTGTTTATTTATTATCTGAACTACGAAATGTAACACATACGATGGCTATATTTGCATGTATGAATGCACATTTGTTTTGCCCTCAATTTCCAGAACAGGCCGCAGTGAACAAATCGGTTGATTAGTTCAAAGGTACAGGGTACAGACTTAGCTTAATTACCTTGTAAATAAGTCTTGTATGCTGTAGACAGTGTGTCAAATTTGCAAATGCGCAGATTAATAATTATTGTAATATTGTATTAAACTGATTACTTACCAAAGTGTAAATATGTCAATGAGCATTCAAATAGCGCGTTAGAAGTCTCAAATCCCGCCCAATTCCGTAAGTAAATTACCATTAGACTCAGTGTGTTTTTATTTTCAGGTCAGGGGAAAGAAACCTTCCAATCAAACAGAAAAGGCGACATAAAGCGACCGGTTCAATATTGATCAGGGACGTTAGATTGCTTCCTGAATAAGTAATCGCTTTAAATCGTAAAGTACTGCTTTTCGTTGATGAAATACAGCTGTACGGATTTTATCATTAGATTAGTGTTCAGTTGGCCAAAGTTCGTTTCTGGCTAAAGCACTTTGCACTAAATTTGGACGGAAGCGACATTGAATATTCCGAACTTTTGTATCAATGAAATGTTGAACAAGCTGCAAAATTAGCTTAAATGTTAATATCATATCATTATCATGCTTCAAATACCATAAACCATAGACAAAAAGAAGACCTTGATTGAATAAGTCGTGGTGGTATGTACTACGACGCGTAATGTAGAGTTAAAAATAACAACTAACTACATACACGCTAATTAAGTGACAATTACAGTTATTTCTACTAAATTCTGTGTTTTGGTCTTCGTATGTTTTCCTCTTATCTAAAAACATCTCTATTTATTAATTTCTTAACGAATGATGAAAACACAGAACCTATTCTCATATTTCGATGAGATATCAAATTGCTTAAACAGTATTAAATTCAAAAGTTCTTGAGATTCCATATGAGCATAAGAATTTGCTGTTCAATCATGCGAAAACTTACTGAACCGAACCTGGCATTTGAAGTATACTGAGGGTGGGAAGGGGATTGAACACAGGCATCAATAATAAACTCTAATCCTACACTATACGGGAAAACAATCAACATGGGTTAGTGACATCTGAACATAATATTTATGACCAATGCGCGTTCAATTCTGAGTACAATGGCCTCTTCCTATTAGTAAACCATTACCCACACATGGGCGGTTGCAGGTTAACGACCAATTTGAATATTCGCGCAGCCGTTATTGTATTGACAGGACAAAATTTATCATCTGAACTAATGATGACTCCTAAACAATAGCATCTGGTTGTGGTAAATGTCGCTCAGTTAGTAACTATAACAAGAGAGTAATTGTGTACCTTCCGACACGATTATGACTAGAAATGAGATGTAATGGATTTTTATTAATATTAAAAGAGTTATAATAACTGAAAATCCATACTAATATTATAAATGCGAATGTAACTCTGTCTGTCTGTCTGTTACTCAATCACGCCTAAACTACTGAACCAATTTTCATGAAATTTGGTATGGAGATATTTTGATGCCCGAGAAAGGACATAGGCATCACACGGGAACGGGAACTATGCGGGTTTTTCTTTGACTGCGCGGGCGAAACCGCGGCGGAATCCTATTATACATATTATGTACACATATCGTTAGGATTTAGCTGCCTTATTCCAAATGTAAGAATCTTAAAAGCTATATTATCTTGTATAATAATCAGGCATGACGAAAATATTTAAAATACGATAGAAGAAATTCGAGTAGGCAGTAAAAATAGTTGTCCAGGGTTTTTATTTCCAGATACGTATTTTTATTGCACATGGTTATTAGAAAAGTTATAAAATTTATAAAGACTAACAGCAGAAGTCGGTCTCTCGAGGCTAAAAACGGAAAACGTAGAAGAAATAATTGTAATTGACCCCTACGCGTACGGTCCGGGGCATATAAAATGAAACATAAAATTATATCTTATATTATCTAACGCTATATGTGTCTTAAAAAACATTTTAGATAGTCATCCAGGCCTGTAGCAACGCGTTTTACCTACTAGGTACTTTGTACTTTCTGAGTTAGCCAGGTGCTATCAAAATTTCATCCTCACGCCGCGCCGTATACATTGTACCTTTTTACGATAAAGCCCCTCATTTCGAGAGGATAACTTTCGTTATACCGCTAAGATGCGGCCTTTGTGAGAGCCTGGATGAATTAAAATTTAATCTTAATTTTTGTCACATCATGGACAGGTATTTCTACGTATAATTACGTATATAATTCAGACTGTAGGGGCATTGGGCACTTCTTTTATGTGTTAGATGTCATAGATAATATGTAAATCTTTAGATATGTCGGGGACTTTGAACATTTTTCAATCAAATTAGTGCATTTGAATTCAAATAATTACAAGATGGTACACGTCTTCAGAGCACAAAACTATGAAGAGAAATAAGATTCTTTGGGAATTGTTCAATGGCATCTCACCTATTGGAAATATTTGAATGTTATACGCTTAGGTTATACGAAATATTATTTGATAATAATTAATATTAATTTTAAACAAAGCGCAAACCCAATACAAACAAGCTTATTTAACTTAATTTATACTCATTGAAACATTCTCAAAGTTCGCGCCTTGCTTCTAGAATATTATTTTATCAACACGCAATAGGTACAGGGCAAGTACAGGGCAATGACAATTATTAATTAAAATATTACACGTGGAAATACATTTTGTTACTCATTCCTTATTACGTGTTAATTAGGTTTCATTAGGTGTCATTATAAGATGGGTACTGTCGTCATGGACGTACCTAGATAGCGGTTGTTTAAAGAGAAAATTTCTTTTGTTTGAAAAGGGGGGTCGAGTAAATATTTAATAAGCCTAATTAGTAAATACGAAGGATCTTTAATAAGAATTTCTTAGAAATATGTAGGTATTTCCGGATATTTTATGCTCTACCTCTCTCTCTTTGATTAACGAATGAAAGTCGAAACTTCATTAATACGAAATTCCATGATGATCAATCTTTACTTATAATAATTGTCAAACATCGAATATAATAAACCCTAAATATCTTATACTAAAAACGTATATTCTAATCCGACTTAGTGTACATTTAAGCTTTCCAAACACGACACTAAAAACAAAGAAAAGAGTACAATTTACGATATTGTTGGCGAATCTGCCTTCGCGGATTAACGAAAAAAAGCGTAAAAGTAAACAATACAAAAACACATTACCGACATTCATGTGGAACGGGAAAAGTAATTTAATCGTCTGTCTGTTCGGAAATTGTGAAATTGGATTTAACCTTCCTCAGTTCACAGTTGCTCTTACATTTTGTATCATGTGAAAAAGAGACATAAGTACGAAATTATAGTGTACTATGTGTAGATAGGTATACGAAAATATAGTGTACTATGTACCTGTCTACTATCGTCTTTCTATAATAAATTTGTTACATAAATGTCCCTTTATATTTTTGTATACAGTAGACATACCTATTTTAGTTAATTGATAATTGATATCTAAATTGTAAAATTTAGTCATTTAAAAATATTAAAATTTATCTTTATTTAAGAACATTGAATATTCATGATGTCACAGCACTCACAGCTGAGATGAATATTTTAAAAAGTGCATCAAAATATAATTAATCAAGATAATATTGAAGTTTTTATGACATAATTAAAATTTAAAATTAAAACAACATTTTGATATGCAGAATATGTTAATTATGCACATCAAAACAATTGACCTTTCTAATGCGCTGACCTTGCCGTTGTAACGTATAATGTGTCTTTGAAACAGCTTCATCTGAATTTAATTTAAATTAATTAACCAGATTTTTACAAACATTCAAGTCCACGGCAATATTTAACGTCGCAGTATAGAATTTATTAAAGTTAAATTCAAAATTATTTGCGATGATTGTCATATTTTTATTGCAAAGCTTATTTTCATGGAGTAGAATCTAAGTATTCGTAACTATATCTCGGGAATCTCAGAAAATAGAATTCATACTCATAACACACACGAACAAATATGTTATTTTAATATTTCAATATAAAGCACTCAACAAGTTATCAGATACAAAGTCAGCGATATTACAATTTGTGAACCGCTACGTAAAATTATGAGCATTATACAGCATTATACGAACCTCGCCTATTTTATTATTGTTATAAACTTTGTTCGGGTAATCATACGTTTTACTGCCAATTGCCGGAACCGCTCTAAATGGAAATTTTAGTACACGAAATAAGATAAACTCAAGCACCTTCGTACGAAGTGCTAAGTAAGAAAATATTTTTATTATTTAACCCTGGATAAGTACTCTGCGTATAAAGCAACACCAAAAAGAAAACATTTTCTTTTTACTGCCATAAACAAATCTTTCATTACCTCCCTACATTTAATCACAAAACACATTTGACATACTGAAAAGGGGAAGTGTTTTCCACGATTGTACACATTGTTCAAGTTGCATAACGTATTACTTCAGTAACGGCTAATTTTATGGCTACAACAAATCTCATTTGCGCCGCGAGTCGCACAGCCCACAGCCCACAACGTGCCACAACCTACCCTCACTTGCACAAAGAATAGCACGTCATAATGATCTAATAGCACGATTCGAGTCGAAACCACACAAATGTCATCCAATAAGCTTATCTCGCTGGCCAGCAAATAGCTCTTCGTAACAATGCAATATGACGTTGATAATACTCGTTACATAAGGATTGTTAGCAATATCTGTAATCTCATTTCTATTGTGATTACTCGCGTAAAAATATTTCGAAACATTTGTTTTGTTATTGCAAATTTGCATGATTGATTTGTTGATGGAACTGGTAATAAAACTAGCTGTTCTAGCGTAGCTGTATCTGTATGCGAACTTCACAAATTGAGCATAAATTTATATTTATGGTCGTTAACATTCTTTTGGTGTCATATCCTTTCAGAGGAATCTTGAATATATCTGCGTAATTACTATTCCATTAGAATGAGAACGTCTCTCCGTAGCGTTTATTACTTCTACCCTTTCACTATATATATACCTAGTTCAATAAAATGGTAATTCCATGTCCAAAATATCCAACGTACATTCACTATTTTTGTTAATAATAAAATATTATTTTACAACATGACATAACATTATAAAACTATGGCATTATTTGTGTATATTTTTAAAATGTATAAGCATAACAATTTAAGGTAGATGAGCAAAAAATCAATAAAACGCTACACGGCTATTAAGGATATCACGCGCACCGATGACCTAATGCTTAAAATATTATAACCGACAAAGTTTGTTGAAACAATTTTATGATGCCCTCCCATTTTATATCACCTTCACGTATACGATTATAACTTTGACATTTTAAATTCTGACATTTTAGACTCTTTTTGCTTCATAATGAAGATGTTCAAGATATTTTGTTAAAACTTATAACTAATGATAGAACAGGTTCCTTCATATGTTGAATATTTTTAATGAATGAAATGTATTACTATCTTTTCTAATTACGCCTTACACAAAATATTCATAATTATTGCTAAGTGCTTAATGCGCAATCTTAATTTTTCCATTCAATGCTAGGTATTAAAGTATTTCCAAGCTTTTAATGAAATCAGTCTCTTAATTTTAATTAGTTCACGTTGAAATAATTAGACAGAGGGTATACCAACCAGTGCCTAATTTAATAGGAAACCGCCTGCCGAATGTATTATGGTACATCCTAATTAAAATTAGGTATATGGCACCGCTAGATAATTGGGTTGTACTGTGAGCATGTTGTGTACAAATTTCTAGAGAACGGTAAATATGTTTGTAGAATAAGCATTTAATAATCAATTAACATATTTAATAGTAATTTATACCCAGATGGAGTTAATTGCTTGATTTTTATAAATTTGGGTTTACTACGACCTTATATTTGGCTATCTTTATTTTCTCTATTCATAATTCATATAACTTGATAATCATCTCGATTAATCTCTATTTTTACCTGAAAAATGTACCTAGACACAATTTACTTAGTTATTGGTTATAAAAAATAGGTTAATCCATGAATACCAAACCCGTTAATATCTATTTGTTCGACAAATGTTAAACTTATTGTCTTTACGTAGAGAGTTTTCACAGACCATTGAGCAGGGGACTGTCTATAAGCCCTTTAAACTCGTGTGAATAAAATGGAACGAAAAAGCGCGTGTTCTTTGTCATTCTCTACTGACCCAATCTTTCAAGTAAAAGCTTCTTCTTAAAAATTATAGACGACAATATTGGAGTATTTTAAGTTTACTTCATCGATAATTTATTTCTATGTAGAAGAGCAAAAATATTTTTAACGAGAAACTTGCTCCAGTGAGTCAAAGACATCAGTAAATTTGTTTAACGTAATTGAGTAACAAACAAAAATAAACTCACATTTATATACTAGCAGCAATTAAATAAACACAAAATTATCAATGCATCCAAACTATAGAAGAACAATACAAACAAAAAAATCGCTAGATAATTAATAATCTCCAGAACTAAATTATTATTTACGTATCCAATAATTTAGAATGAGAAATATAGAAATGATTTTTAACAATTAAATTCACAGTTAAAATAACTTTTTTTTTATACCATAGTCTAGTTTATGGCAAAGATTCGATACAACTGTGAACTGAGTTCTACACTGAGAAAAATTTTCTTTAGCAAAGTACCAATTTAGCTCGGTTAAAAATTATTCTGCTGCATTCAATTAAGACATATTTAAAATATGCATTAAAGCTTTGCTAGTATTATACAAGCAAGTATTGCTAAATATTCTTGGCTATTATTAAAAAAGTACTTATTTATTTCAAAATTACCGACTCGGTCAATATTACCTTTACCGAATTAGGTTCAAAATAGACAAGCTTACGTTATTATTTAATGATAAGCAAGTTATTTAATTTTAGACTTAACCATAGTTGGCTACTATTTACACACGAGTTCGGTTAAAAATAAACAAGCTTACATAATGATTGAAAGACAAGTAAATCATTTAAATTTAGACATAATATTATTTGGCTAAAATTAAATAACTTTCTATGATGCATATAACCGTGTTTCTTACTTAAAAACAAACAAATAACTTATCTATTGGGAGATAAGCACAGCTCGGCAATTAACAATGGAGCGAATACTATTTTTGACCGAGTAACTTGATAAAAATGAAACAAGGAATTGGCTGCGTAGCCCGCAAAGTCAGCCATTTCTATCAAATCATAGTCGAGTGACGAACGTGTCTGTTGAAGCCGCGCCGCCTCAGCACCTACAAGGCAGATTCAAATTTACATTAAAAACTTTTCATCATCATTTTAATTCAAACTATTATAGAAGAGCAAGATGCAGAAGACAAACTATTAGGGCTCAAAAACAGCCATGGACAGCCGTAGAACTAAAGTGGCAAGACTCTACACTCTACAGAGACGAAGCTAATTGCTGCAAAATAGTTAACTATAGCTCCAATACCTCAATACAATGAATATGCGGCTCTTAAAAAACCCAAAGGATATCTTCTGGTGAGTTCAATTTTTTTTGAATTTTTTGTCTGCTTTAGTTTAATTACTTTTGTATAATATTTACTTAGGTTTTTTTTATTTTTTACAGCTAGAAAAAGATTGTGAAAACCAAAGGACAATATATCACTGAAAGCTTCCCCACAAATATTTGAATTAGTAAGTTACTTCCGATCAAGCAAGATATTGTCATATACTTATTAGTTATTACTTTATTAAATACCTATTACTTTAGTAAATTACATTAGGTAGGATATAGTTCCCATATAATATGTAAAGAGCTTATTGTACTTTAATTTTTTTTTTGGTGCAAAAAATGTTTAAGTTTTAGCATTTATGATCATTTTATTTTCCCGACGACGAATGTGAATTATGTTTCAATGAGAATAAATTCAAATGTTTAAAATAACGGTTTTACTTGTTGGGTTGTAATAAAATTATTAGATCAAAAAGATTACTTATTCTCCTAACTTATTCTATAGTTTTTGCCTAAACTTTTGACTTATCAAATACATATAAGTACAATATTTAGATGTAGTTACTTGCTTACATTACCATAATGGTTGTTTGTTTTTATGTAAACAAACCTAAACCACTTTCATTATAGAACAAACTCCAACATCGCGAAATAAAATCAGCTGTTCCGTAGATTTTGGCAGAGTAGATAATTCCACTTTTGTATATGAAACAGCTGATATTTCTTTTACGATGTTGGATTTGGCTTTGGATTAGGTATAGACCTAATTAAAGTTGTTCAGGTTCGTAGTGTGAGTCATTCCTTAAAAGTTTACTCATGATTTATATTTAACCCTGTTATTGTGAAAATTAAAACACAAAATAGTTATTGTTTCTTGACATTGTGAATTGTGTACTATTTTTAAAAGTAGTAGTATCTAAGTGTAAGTAGTATGTTACTTGAAATGATTGTATCGTGTACTGAATAAAGCTAATTTCATTAATGTGCATAAATTTTCTTTCAGTTTCTTATAAGTTTTTGGTGTGTCGGTAAAATGAGTGTTATTTTCCTACATGAACGTTTCATTGGCTTTTTTTCCGACATGCCAAAATTTTGCCCCCTGCACTAATAATGGTACAAATGACAACATATCGAACTAGGTAAATATTTTCAGTATGAGCTGACTTCACATTGCATACAGGGTGTAACAGAAAGGGGTTACACATCTAAGCAGGGCGTGATGTACCTACTGATGAAACTGAACAATTTTCCCAAAGAACATAATGTCAAAAGATGAAAATAATGGAGAGGTTTAATTTTTTTTTTCATCTTTCGACCCATTTTCCTTGGGAAACGTTGTTCAGTTTCATCAGTGCATCACGCCCTGTTCGGATGTGTATATCCCCTTTCTGTTACACCTTGTATAGGTTTTACAAACATTCACAGGTCAGCTTATACTGAAAATATATAGCTTAATATGTGTCGTTTGAATTAGTACTTGCAACAAAGTATTTAAGCTATGGTTACCTAATAAACCCGCCTAAGAATACAAAGTAACTTGGCTAAATATACCAATCTTAATTGACTAGAAAGAACAGAGTATATTTAGTTATAGTTAACCAATGAACACGATTGACAGTACCCAGTAACTTGGCTACGTATACAAATTTTCAATTGAGTAGAAGTAACAAAGTAGATTGGCTGTCCCTACCTAATAAATATGATTAACATTATCGTGTTACTTAGCTAGTTTTACGAAACAACTTTGCTAAAAACAACAGAGCACGTTGGGTATTGTTAACAGAGTAACGCGATTCACTATAGTAAGTAGGTAAGTTATATTTACTGAGTGAATAGGTTAAAAGCAACAAACCTTTAATACGTATTTTTTGACCAGCTTAGTGGGTTTATATTACCAACATACGTTAACAAAGTTGACTTGTATAATTTTAGCAACAAACTTTGCAGGCTCCCTCCGAAGCAAGTTACTCGGTTGTAAATAGCAGCAACTTGTTTATTTATAGCCGTCACGTTTTTTCAGTGTACTGCTACTTGATAATAAACGTTCAAGAGTTCCAACATTGTTACAAGATTTGTACATTAGTTATCCAGGGAAAAAGATATTGAGTCTTCTGTCTCGCTGTCTCCGGCAAAGTAAACAATATATTAACTTCAATACTTGGCTCTCACGGCAATGCGCTATCAATCATGTGCTGATTATGACATTCACTTTTTATAAACACACTCGACAAGCTTCAAACCCACACTAAGTTTGTTGCCCTGGAATAACTGTTTAGCTTCAATTCGTTTAATAGTATAGTAATTTAATGGACGATCTATGTTTTGGATCATTAAATTTTGATTTCTGTCAGTAAACGCTCCAAACAAGTTAGGAAAATAAGAACTTATTTTTTGTTATAGCACTTTTAGATGTCAAATAACAAACTGCAATAGGTAGGTATATATTTTTTCATATCTTCTATCTTTTAATTAAATTTCACCATTGGTTCAATCAATACTTATTTTTAATAAAACATTGGTAACGAATTATTCCTTTACCAATTTGTGAATGTATAATACGATTCCATTAAAGCAGCTCTAATTCATCTTATCTTCAATAACTTTCAATCAACATATTATTGTCCTATACTGTTTAATATACGCACATAATAATCATAAACCTTTCATTTGCTAATAAGATAAATCCAACGTGTTCCTACCGTAAAATAATTAAAAACAATTAACATTTCGTGTGAACTTTACAGCGAAGGTCATAGTTAATAGAATCTTGCTTCAAAAGATAAATAACAATTTATCAAAGATATGCAGTAGATTAGACAGCGACGGTTATTCCTACCAAGCAACCGTTAAATGGTGACCATAATTGCTAAAGGTCAACCATCAAGAAACTAGTCGGCAGCGTAGCTTATACGTTGGGACAATGTTCAATGTTTTAGTGCTAACTACGCATAAAATTAAAGATCCTTCAACTTATTTTATGATATTTGTTTTAAGAAAAAATACGCAATTTTTGGCAAAAAATATCACGCTGCAAATATTTGTATTGTAAAATAAAAGAACGGAATAAATGGAAACCATCAGGCAGATGGCTTCGAGCTGTCAACAGAAACTAAAATTAACCGTGCCTATCCACGCGTATTGTTACATTCTAACCACACTTGCCCATTTCCGAATAGAAACATCTGCATTTTTAATACAAAAACCCTATGTAAAAACTTACGCCAGTTCTATTGTGAATAAGCCGAAAACGCTCAATGCCGTTTCTCTATTTAGCAAAAAATATAGGTTGTCTGTATGACCGTCATTCTAAACATGACGGTTGGAAAACCTTTGTTCATCTCCACTTTAATTTCCGTTAAATTCTGGGGCATTCGTGAAGAAGATACAAACATTCGTGTACAATATACATGTATAAGTAATAATAATACTGTGACTCTTCGATATTTGCCATACCTGCGACGAAGTTACACAATGTCTTGTGATCTCGAGGCCGATACAAACGCCATGTCGTAACTTTCCCATCATTGATAATTGTTTTGTAATATCATTATATTCCTTCACACACCCATCAAGATTATTCATTTGGACTTAACGCGCAGCAACAATGAAATTGGAGGAATTTTCAAATCAGATTGCTGTGTCCTTGCATACACTAAGCCCACATTAAACAGACTATGAAAATTGAAAATCGTATGCAATCTTGATGTGTAAATTTATTATCAAACGTAAATTTATGTCGAGATTTAATCCCGTCATTCTATTTTAGTAAATGCCATATAAAATGATAATAGTTATTATATGAAATTTCAAAGAAAATGCAAGTGTTCAAATTCTCAAAGCTGTCTTTATCTACAAAACACATGTGGACATAATTCTGTTTCGAGAAATAGCGTTCTTAGTGTATGTACCCTTAATACCCTGTTCAGTCGAGCGGAGCTTTGTGAAGCTCGTTATTCTAGGAACAAAAGAATTGCCACATCGAACAGGTTACTTATTTCTTTTTGAAGATATTTAAACGATGTGAGATGTCTTAAACGCTTTGACGCTCTCATGAACAACAATTGAAAAATTGCTCCGTGCAAAAACCTTTTTTTTTTATAATGGAATATGAATATTTATTGGTGGACACGGATTACTTCGCTTAAAATGTATAGATATTAAATAATATATTAAGGATACAAAAGGGCTTGCCCTGTCCGGAACAAGTTATATGTAATGCAACTTATAGAACAACACAAATTTTGCTACTTTTTAAATGGAATCATTAACAAAATGGTTCAAACAAAATTATTGTCTTTGCTGAAATAGCTAATTACTATAATTAACGACGGCTCACTCTAGTTTTGCAAAGGTTGCCATAAAGAGGTAACCTTTATTATTTCTTTAACCTCAGTGCCTCCTAACTAACGGCTTATATATACGACACTTGCAATGTCTATAAAACTTTAATGGAAAATCAAGGTTAAACTTGTGGTAAAACGTCTATACGAACGTGGAAACTCGGAAGACATTAAAACGCTGCCATGAATAGTAATCTATTACGTATTCTAATGCAATGATTCACGTAAACAAATTAAAATAATTCATTGCATAAGGTTAAATAATGGATAAATTCTCATTAGCCTTGAACATGAAGGCGTTCACATTTCACACTATCGTCATTGCCCTTGCGAAGTTCGATGCACGTAGGTATAGAAAACAGGAATCGCGCTCCGTGCTTTCCTCACACGGTGAATATGATTCAATTACATGGAAACACGTAACGCTCAGGGGACTTTATAATAAATGCAATCGACGTACAGCCCGAACAGGCTGGTATTAAAAAGCTCAGCGATATTGCATCCGCCAGGAGCATTGTGTCTATCAGTCACGGTCTCGTTCACGACCACGCGAACCTTGCGTTCACGTTAATGGTGAAGTTTTTGATCATCTAATTTTTCATTTTATTTTATTCGCTTTTTGTTGATATTATTATAAATAACATACAGTTTGTTGTTGTCGGATTTTGTTTAGAATATGCAACAAAAGAGTAGCAAAACTATATTAAAAATATATCGACGTCCGCTTATATTAACGACGTTATAGGTAAAAAAATCTTACAACTTAGCTGTGACTAATGCTTTTTTTGTCTCATCTGTAGAGCTAATGGACACAACAGCATTAGTTTGGGCAGATGCAAATGACCGGTCAACGTAGCTGTAACGCGTTATCAATCTCGGTCGGGCGTCTGCGGTATCCAAGTGGGTAAGTCCTAGAAGCCTAGCTCGCGCCACTGTCCCGTTAGCCGGACGTAACACCCGCTCGTTATGCAATTGATGTATTCTACGATCATCAACCTAAGCCTTAAGAAGCCAAATGTTGCGCTGCCATGCTTGGTTAGTCATCTAACTATATTACATTTAGTTGCCAAAATAAGTCTAAAAGTTTAGAAACAGAATGATTTTACACGAGTAGAGTTGAGATCAACTTACACGCCACCATAAATTTTAATTTAAAAGACCAAGCGAACTTCTAATTCATTTTAAACTAATCCTTAAACATAGCCTGTCGTCCGGCTTAATAGTTTTGTAAAGTGACATCTCAGAAATAATCCCCCAGCATAATACATACGAAACATGATAAAGTTAAATGAACTAAGAACAACATCCAACAAATTATCTTCCACACGTGACGCGAAACCAGCTAATTCCCTCTAGTTGACGTATCAAAGAGATTAATTTACAAACTATCTGAGCTCCTTTCCATGTAAGTTTGGACGTGAGACTGTGCTTATGTAACATTCATTAACAACCACGAGCGGCGGAACATGTCTTCCCGTGACATGCGACATGAGATGAGAATATAAATAATTTCATAGACGGTTGCCACTTGAGTATACTGTAGCCTGTAACCGCTAACGTTGGGAAGCTTGTAAATAAGCCGTTGTACATGCATATAAATAATACGTCTTCATTAAGTTATAATAAGGAAACAGATGGTCTCATAGATTTAATCTGATCCAATGAATTGAATTCCTAAACGAAAATAGTTTCCCAAATAAATTGAAACCTTTGTTGTTAAACGTGGATCGATTAAAAGAAAATGAGAACATTCCACAGTGCGTCGGGAACTAATTCGTTCGAAATAGATGCCTTCCAGCTCCCTACTTGGGCTTAACCTTCGATAGCTGTCAGATTATCGTTTCTAGAAGCAATTTGTAGGGATTTGTGGCTGAGCTTGTAACTAAGCTTGGTCATCCGTCATTTCATACTAGACCTTATTTCTGTTACCTATCTGATGAATAAAATAAATGTACTTGTAGCAACTTATTACTTTAATTAAATGGCTGAGATTATTTTTTACTAAATCGAACTATAAAATAATATATTGGGTTAGCTTAATTCCTCATAGGTATATGCCATTCAGTACGTAGCAAATTAAATCCGATAAATTACAAAAAAAATAATGACGCGGTACAAGATTCCTCGCGTCAGCTAAATAAAATTTAGTGTTATTAATTTAAAAATTTCATGGCTCGAGCATTTTAATGTCCTATTAATAAATCATAAAGGTTGACGATGTTTATCAATATACTTAGTAGTTTTCCAAGGGATAAATTGATATAGGTAGGTATGTTATGTACTATGCAATTCAACTATAGGATCGATTGAGCGCCATTTTGTGACGTCGTAAGTATTTATTCGTGATTCAAACGAAATCATTCAAATTCTAAAGCATTAATATTTGTATTATTACATGTACATTTCTAATGAAATGCAAAAAGCTATAAAAAAAAAGCTGTTGAATGAATTAAAGATTAGCATTTTTTTAAACTGTTGTTAATTTAGCTTCCAATTATCAAAATATGGGGTACAAGTCAGAACATACAATTAAAAATCCTATTAGCACTTGACTAAAAAAAATACCAACCCACATAAATAAATCAAAAATTGTTTTTGTAATTTAACAAAAATTGTTATGCTCAAAGTACATAATTAGTATTCCGCCATTAATATTCATTACCAAGAAAAGCTTTTTTTATACTGTTTGCATATGAGTACTTATTGCAAATAACCTGCCCCTGATTACTTTTAAAAACATGATTTTTCTACTCCACCTTACAAGGTAACTAACTTGCATAATTAAAAAAAATGAGTTAATTAGATGAAAATAAAATACTGGCTGAATAATTAACTTCTAAGTGGAGCTTTTGCATCAATAAAGTGTGGGAAAGAAAATAAAACTTGTAAAGAAAGATACATAACTATGCCATTTAATTAAGTTAATAACATACCAAATTATAATTAGAATAAATTTCATAATTTTTGTGACCCATAAAAATTGAAATGAGACTTTAACCAAAAGACGAAAGAAAGATCATCTGCTAAAAAAATAACATAATTGAAGCTTATGAACATTAACAAGTCATTCCAAAAAACAATAAAGTTGTTTTAACTTCGTCGTACAACACTTTAAAGTTAAAAATTACTTTGCTTTGTTCTATAACTATTCTATGTTCACAAGTTCAAAAGTGGCTTTTTACAAAATTTGTCACAATTATTTAATAATTGTGACCAATTGGCCACTTGGTACCTCACACAAGACTAGAAATACTTTCATGGTTGCTATTTTAAATGTTATTGAGCTATTGCATAGCTTCCATCGCGGCGCGGGCCTTGAGCGCGGGGATCGAATCGAGAAATTCCGTAACGAAAAAACCTCACGCTCCTCACTCCGACGAGCTCAGAGTTGTGGCTTGAAGGCATGCTGTGCAATTGCTTTACTGCGGCAGTCCCTGAGTGCCACACATCTTTTTTTTGGAGTATTATGTCCTTTTTGCAACTGCTAATCCAATAAATAAATGAAATGTTTATTTGCCTTCACTCATGAGATTTTTATTTTTGTAAGGCAATGTAAATGCTTTACAATAAAATATTCTATGGAGATTTATAAAGTTTTGTAGTAAACTTAAACCTATTATTTCATATGAGAAAAGTATAATGAAAAATTGTCAAGATTTGAAAAGAGCAACTATCAGAGCTTCTAACTGGCTATTCTTGGTATTGAAAGAAACGGTTTCCTGAACAAAGTAACAATTCATAGCCACTTGTACAAGACATCTAGTTAAATAGACGTTCAACTTTAAAGTATTACGTTTGGTTTGTATTTAGCTTTATTTAACAAAAATAATCATTAGATCTGTATGAAATGTTGAAAATAGATTATATCTTGAATCTATCTAGAGGATGGTATGAAATATGTAGCGGCATAACTTGTAGATGCAGATTATTATACAAATAAAAGGATTTGGTATTTAACCCCATTCTTGCCTCCTGCTTGCCTAGAAATGTGAAAAATAATAAACAAAATAATAATTAAATGCCTATAAAAATCATTGTAATCTTAGAATTACATATTTCATAACTTTAAAGGCCTTAATTAATGAATAGAGGTTTTTTTTTTTTTTTTTTTTTTTTTGTGGTGTTTCTCAATGTTAGCCAGAAGGGCTTCTACATTTTAACGCGGACGCGGGGGTGAACTGAAGGTTCACCCTGGTAGCGACATGCACAAGGGCGTCCCCCCTTGACGGGGACCACGAACCTCGGCTTGAGCTGTCGCTTGAGTGGAGGAGGCCAGAAGGGCCCTAATCGGACGGGTGAATAGAGGTGGTGATGGACTAACTGAAGAAAATAAATATACAATCTAACATATTATGTACTTTTTATATATTATAATTAGGTAATTAGTTATAACAAAAAAAAACTTTATAAATAAAATTGACTGTTAATATTAATGATAGATTGACAGGATGGGTCAGTACAGGAATAAAAGAAAGAAGAAAATAAGAGAAACAACAAATACAGTTTAAGATATTATTTCAACAAAAACAATAAAGTTTTTAAGTGGTCAAGTAAAATAAGCATAAAAATGTAGCGCATGCAGTTTATTGGGTAAGCAAGCTTTCAATTGTGTAGGTGGCAAGGCCTTGTCTCACCTCGCGACGACGGCAGCCCTGGCTCCAAAGGCGTCGAGCCAACCCCCACGACGAGCGCCAGCACCTCGACGATCCACACCACTCCCCACATGTTCCACAACCACATCACGGCACTCCACTATCTCATTATTGGCACAAGATTCACAGAACTTAACCAATATGAACACCTAAGTATTATACTAACTCCTATTGGCACGATCATACTTTGGAAAAATACATTGAGTTGCAATCGCGTAATATTAATGTACGCGATTATTCACATTATTTGACTTGTAACTTAAAAAAAACAGTACTTTTTCGGAAACAAAGACTCGTCATAACATCTCTCTTCAAAACATAAATGTAAGCGCACTATCTACTCGACGATCGACGGCAACGTTCCATCTAGTACTAGTGTTGTAATATTCTGTTTACAGGTTCTGTTTAGAAACGGGAGAATCGATACTATTCGATTTAACAATAATCGATTAATCGCGATTGCTGTTATCGTGTGGAGTGTGAATTTATATGACAAGTTTAACCATATTATAATATGATATCTTTACTTCTGTTGTACTAAAAATATTATAATGGTAAAGAGTTTGTTTGTTGTCAATGGTAGGCGCGTTCATCTCTAGAACTGCTCAACCGATTTCAAAATTCTTTCACCGTTGGTTTTGAATTTCTAACGTAATCTTACCAAAATGATATGTGCTATATATCACAATTCACAGTATAAGTTCTCTTTATACTACGTAGGTATGTATGTACCACGAGCGAAGCCGACGTAGACCACTAGTTAAATATAGTTTAGTTATCTGTGTTGACAAGTTTTACCAAACTTTCTTCTTTTTGAAATATTTTGGTTTACATACACATATCTTTCTTGGAATAATAGGGGGTAAGTCATTTTTTTGCAACTTCATGCAAAACTTAGCTATATCCTCCAGATATTTGATATTTATTTCACGATCTTTGGGAGGCATATAATGCTTTGCTGGTTTCCAAATACCATTTACGTAGCGGCATGGTTGAGAAAAATATCCATTAAAATGTAATCCAAACGATCCTTAAAGAAAAGATCCAATAATACAAAATCTCTAAATCTATTTAAAAATCCAAAAAATATAGCATTAACTTAAGTTTACCATCACAGCGTATTCCAATATTAACTATAACATCGTGAGGATAGCTATCAAATAGACCTATTTTGAGCAAGTCAATAATGGCTGTACTTTTATTTAAAAAGGTCTGAATTTGCGCACCTTTTGCCTAGAAAATAATATATTTGTTTTACTTTCCAATCAATTTTATTGCTAACTAACAATTTTGAGTTTTTACCTTTTGATCAGCAATTTTATTCCATAGAGATTGATCAAAATACAAAAGATATTCTAGTGTTCTCATCTCAGGTGTTAGTTTCCCAATGCACAAGCTTGAATTACGAACTTTTGTGTATCTGCTATAGGGATCAAATCCATTATATTTATGAACTGTATTATTAACATCTATTAAATGATTAATCCCAACGAATCCCCAAACCGGAGGGCAAAACATATTTCTCATTGGCACTTCAGCTATCTTTGCAATTATAGGTGCTGCTTCCATACCCAAATCTGATGTAGCAACAACGATATGGTGTCTGCTAATGTGTGTTATAGATTGGGCTAAAATTGTTGCATTAAAACAAGCAGGTCCTAAATTAGGAAGAATAACGTTCATTGTCTGTGAAGCTGAAGCGTTTATCATTAATGCAATTTTCTCCATTACTTTTTTATTCTCATAGAGCCACCCCCCTATCGACATTGTATCACTAAAAAAATAAATTAATTAATAAGTAAATAGAATACAAATGTAAAAACAACCTGCGCTACTTACTTGGTTTTAACCTACCTTAACGGGACATGGTCTAAAACAATAAGAACGTCGGTATTTGTTAGAGCAACCCCAATTTTATCAACATATTTTACTACTCTGGGAGGATAATTTGTTCCAATATAACTGCATTCACGTTCAACAGACTCCATAAATGAAGGTAAACATTTGCCATCGTAGATGTAAATCTTGCATATACTTTTATCATCGAAGGTTGTTTCAAGTAGACCAGAAATAATATGCATGGCAATAGGATTTCCTGCACCGGTAATACATATGACATATGAATTTTTATGTTCTTCTTCTAGATCGAATTCAACTTCATTCTTAGATTTAGTTTTATTTTCTTGTTTAATTCGTTTGTAATATTGTCTGTAGTTCGATACCAAGTTTTCATATGTATCGGATGTCATAAACACATCTAAATCATAATATGAATTGCAATAATCCATAAATTCAGGTGCTCCTCCAATATACAACGGCTTACTTCCTGTTGTCAATAATTCTTTCCATACAAGTGGAGAGCCAGTATGATGCCATTTATTTTTTTGATTAATTTTACAGAGCCATGCCTAAAAGAGACACATACATTTGTGTGAGAAGTATGATTTAAAAATCGGTTTTAAAAATACTTGACTTGCAAACCTTCCATTCCAACACAGGTTTTTCAATTCTTTCGTAGCAAAAACTGGGAAGATTCTGAGACAAAAAATTTGCTATTAGGCAAATTTGGGCAAAGACATCACACTGTGATTCACCAGCTATAACAATTCGTGCCACCATATTTTGAATTCAAACAACAACATAAAAAAATGTATATTTTGCATAAGATTTTGCAAAACTCGTATTGCTCACATTTAAATTTGTTGATATATTGACGTTATGAAATATTTCTATTTAGCTATAATTTAGACTTTTAAACAGGTTGTATATTTATTACAAACTCCAAATCTGAAATCGATTTTAAGTCGATTATTGTCTTCGAATTATTTTTATTCGGTATCCAGTAATTTTTGAACGAGTATATAGCTGTCATAACATCTTTCAGTCTGTGTTTCAGTCACTGTTTGACATTACTTAATGTGTGAGTGAAACTTGGATTAATTGGAATAAACACATGGACATGACATTTCCATATTTTCAATAATTTTAATTTAACTATCGTCGAAAACTATTTTATATTTTATTACAATGACAGTAAACGATTGGGGTTTTTGTGATCTATCGGTAGGTAAAGAATATGATTTAAGTAAATTATACCTTTTTGAAAGACTTGGTTTTGATACGATCGCAATCAACACCTTCTTTGATGACTGTGATGAGGAACCAAAAAAGAAAAAGAAGAAAGGCGACCCTAAAGAGAAGAAAGATTGTTTTCCTCCACCGATAGATATACCTAAAGATTCAAGTAAAAACCTGAATATATTACAAAGGATCACGATAGCGTTTTCTGAAACAAGTGTTGCTATTAAGTTGAATCAGTCTGAAAATTTGAAAAGGTATGACATTGTAGCAGTTGTGCCTAAAACACTTCAGGCATTTCAGTATGCATGCAGTACTTTAGATGTAGATATTATAACCTTTGACCCAGAAGGCAGAATACCGTTTAAAGTGAGTCGTAAACTTTACCGACAAGCAATAGAACGCGGTATGTTTTTCGAGTTAATGTATTCTCCCGCGATAAAAGATTCAACAGCACGAAAAAATATAATAAGTACAGCACACAATTATCATGCTGTTGGAAAATCAAAGGGTATTATCCTCACTAGCTGTGCCGAAAATCATTTGCAAATAAGAAGTGTACATGATGTCATAAACCTTGGATTTATTTTCGGACTCAACACTAATGAGAGTTTAGAAGTGATTAGGAATAATGCTCGGAAACTTATCCTTAGATCACGTGGAAGAAAATTGGGCAAATATTATTTAGAGGTTAAAGTTTTGGATGGTGAGAATAAAAAAATGGAAGAATGAACAAGGACTTTCATTTATATTAATCTTTATGACATTAAGGTGAGAATTTACATGTGTATTTTTTATACAATGTAAGCAGCTGATAAGGGAAGGGATGAATTGATGTTTTGTCATTGTTTCAAGTGAGAAATAATGTGTTAAGATGAAATTCATCCCTTCAAAGTTTTTACCTACAATTACAATTTTTACAACAGTTTTAGTTACAAATATGTAGTTAAATTGTTCAGGTAGATATTTCTGAAACATTATTGAGAATCCAGGAGGTTAAAAATAAAAATACAGAATATAGGAACTTTATATCATTTAATATTTTATTCACATCAATAAATAAATACAACTTCAGCACAACATAAACTTACATAACATACCATTATAAATTTTATTACATTTTCAAAGTAATATTGTACATAATAAAAACTAGTCAGATTTCTCTTTATCTAGCGTGTTTTGATTTAATTCAGTCTTATCAACATTAACTGATCTGTCCATAGACATTCCGGAACTTCTTGATATGTTCTGTGGTGTTTCATCAGGTACTGTGAAGAGATCTGGGATCCATTTCAATCTAAACAAACAAATAAATATATTAAATATAATTATTGATGAGTAATTTGAGAATAGGTGTTACGCAAAATGCTTTATACCTATTTTGGCATTCTGGTACCTATTATTAGCTAGCTTACCGCCCGCGACTTCGCCCGCTTTGTCTAAAACCTAATAAATTATATACTAAAACCTATCTATTAAAAAAAACCGCATCAAAATCCGTTGCGTAGTTTTAAAGATTTAAGCATACAAAGGGACATAGGGACAGAGAAAGCAACTTTGTTTTATACTTTTAAGTTATTTTCAAGTCAATGAAGTAAGAACACAATATACAGATACATACAGTAAGGAAACTTCATACAAAATGTTCGAAATGGCTCCCCCCCCCCCCATCAAACGTGTTTTCGAGGGTATTGAGGGGGATCGATAGTAGCGGGTGACACATCCATAGATTTTGAATATAGTATGGAAAAAAAGTTTAAAGTGATGTCAATTCACATTAAATAAATATCGATTGTTTCAGTTTGTAGCCCTTTCAATAAATATATTTGTAAATACCGTATCTGACTACAAGTTAAAAAGAGACTATTTTTTAACCGACTTCAAAAAAAAGGAGGAGGTTATCAATTCGGCCGGTATATTTTTTTTTTTTTTTTTTATGTATGTACACCGATTACTCCGAGGTTTCTGAACCGATTTACGTGATTCTTTTTTTGTTCGATGCGGGATGGTGTCGAATTGGTCCCATAAAAATTTTATTCGGATAGGCCCAGTAGTTTTTATTTTATGAGCATTTTTGTCTGTAGGTATTTGTAAATTTTGCAAGTGCAAGTTTGAAGTCGGTTGTTTTTAACGCAGTTATCACTTGTTAATTTCTATAGATATGGCAGCATGAGTTTTAAATTAAGTTGACATATTTTCTACCAAAATGATAGCTACAAATAGTCACTATTAGGAGTCCAGTCTGTTTAAAGGTCGCATCTATTTTTACGCAATCTAGAAGAGCACGAAAATATAAAAAAAGGAAACTTTAAAAAAATCTTGTTTAAATTTATGTGCATAATTACGTAAATATTAGGGAAGAAAAAGATAGATATTATAATTATTGTATTTTTATCGATACGTGGCGTCTCCACTTTGTCAAGCACTAAGCCTGTCAAACTATTTTCTTTTTCTTCCTAAAACAAAAAGGTAGAGGTTCTATGCTCGTATAATAATAATTTTAATTTATTTTTGCATATTTTGTGTTTTTTAATTTAATTTAATTTATCGTTTTAAAAATAATTTAGTAGGTATACCTACATACAAGTATTGTAAATTCTGGTTTAAAATAATTATTGAATATATGTATAATACAAATATCAAGCATTATAAATAATTTAGGTACATTAAATAGCCTTCGGCGTCCATAACAAAACTAGATTTCGAAGTATAGCACTGATAAAAACGTATTTACTTTTACAAGCTATATTCGTAATTAAATTCGGATTGTTTCTTCTTGTAAATTCATATTTAGGCTACACCATTTTTGTATTTTAACGGGTTTTAATCTCCAAATTACCACAAAATCAACTGTGAAAAAAAGCAAACAGAAATATACAGGCCGAATTGATAACCTTCTCCTTTATTTTTCAAGTCGGTTAAATATCAAAAAGTAACAGCCCTATAGCTATACGTCATAATTTCATGGGGGGGCTTAGTTTCCTGACTGTATGTACGTAGTACATATCTGTCAACTGTGGTAAGAATTCAATATTTCTGTTTCAATACTTCTGCTTCAACTATAACAGGGTAAGTCTTTATTATCTAATCCAATTTTACCTTACAATTTCTATTTTTATAATTTTATCCTCCGGATTTGATAGTATCCTTTTTTGCATTATCCTGTGAATTATTTCCTGTACAGGTAGAGCCAACATATAAGCTTCTTGGGTAGAACAAATCTTTATGGCATTATGAATATCAAGCAATTTCTTGCACAGCAATGCATGTGTGTAATGCACTGTGTAATTTTTTTTTGTGGGTAACTCCGATCTGCTATAAAGATTTGTTCTACATAAATAATTTCAATATATTTCAAGCCCTGACATAGACTATCTCCTTCCCTAAACCTGAATAATGTATATCTTTGAGCTGCTAGAATTAATCTTTTTTTTAATTTAAATGATGTGTTTCATGTTTCATGTGTTACTGAATTTTGACAGTATTTTTTATATCTGTACTATTATGTTAACGACACATCAAAAATGCCAACCACTACATTTATTTTGACCTAACGAGACTGAATAATTTTTTACAAATTATAATGGATTTGCCATGTTTTGTATCTCAATATCATTTATGTTCCAAAATATAAAGATTTCATTACTTGTAATATATGAATGAATGTATTTACTTCTCTATGAAATCTCTTTCACTAGAATATTGTTAAAGATGATAGATTAGTAACAAACCTTGTGATGAAACATGAAAATTTATGAAAAGCAAGCAATAAGGCAACATTGAAAAGTTATTTCTTCTATTATCTATTGAGGGTATAAATAAAAGCAACATGTAATTTATTTAATGATATATTTTTCAAATGCAATCTCAACATTTGGTACAGGATAATACAAAGGTATAAAATCACACACCATTACAATTACTACACATTTTGAGAATCCACACACGAGCAACCCCTACAAAACTAAATTCATTTATACTATAGTGGTTTTACTATTTTTATTACTCGCTATGCAACTAGCACCACTTTAACATATTATACATTTTTTTAACATATTTCTTATCTGTAATATAACAATCGATATCATTTTAGTAAGTATTTGAACATAGTAATTTTCTAGTGCTACTGTTTATTTTTATTTTTTGTCGTATTTTAGGAACAAATGGAAAATAAATCAGATATTTTAGATATGAGTCGCAACTATAAAATTATTTATAATCCATCACTTCTACTATTATTAATTTTACTTATATTAGCAATTAACTAATACATTAGGCAAAATGTGTGCAGTTATTTTATATCATTCAATATACATGAAATCATGCGGGATCTCTATTTGTAATAAAAAACTTTATGATAAATTGAGATTGCAACAAACAGAATGGTATAAATTGTATTTCAAACATATAATTTATTCAGACACATTTATTCATTAAAAATATTTTCAATGTGCTAATTTAATATATTCATATAGGTCACGTGTTTGCTTAAAATGGAAGTGAAACTCGAAATATTCACATTTAAAATGAACACAATGTAGGACTGCTGTGGAATGGTATTTTAAGGTGAAAAAAAAGGACCACAATCATTTTTATTTATTTCCGAACACATTACATAAGTCCTACATGGTTCTTTTCACTATTTATAATACAAATAACCTTTTCATAGCCTTATGTTAGTGCCAATGAGGATGCGTTTAGTACAATGATCCATCAACGCGTCAATGATACCAAGAGATCCACTACGACTAGAAAATATAACTAAGCCTCTAGTTTTTAACATTCTTAATTTGCATAACTTCAATTTTAAAGCATTTAGAGCATAGACTATTATATCTAGATTGTCAAATGTTAAGATGATACCAGGGGCCTTAGACAAAGTAACAATTACAAAACGATAACGAAGTTAGAAATTGCAAAAATGTATGGGATTGACATACGCCGCGTTAGACCACGTGGTCTATCTAATGTCAATCCCATACATTTTTGCAATTTCTAACTTCGTTATCGTTTTGTAATTGTTACTTTGTCTAAGGCCCCTGCACAATTCATATTTCATAGGCAAATTCATACAATAGCTGCCTCATTCAAATAATATTAGAATAAAATGAATTATGAAAATATAATGAATTAGTATTAGTTAATAATAATTGTTAGAAACGCAATGAGAATTATAATGTAGCAGTCTTAAGAATGTCTTTTATAAGTTTTAATCAATAGCTCATACATAGATTATATTCATAATATGATGAACACTGTCATGGCTTATATCCAATAGAAGTCTTAATATCCAATTAGAAATAAACATAAACCAATAACATCCAAACACTCACGATACTAGACACAGAAATAAATAATCTCACATTATTAATTTTCTCTAGTTAACGAATTCAGTCTCATTGGTTAAAAGAACAATAAAATGCTGGCGACTTTCCACAAAAACCACAAATTTACATTAAATCTAAACATAAAATTAAATACATTATACAAATAATTTCATCTTAAATAAATGCAGATTATTCATAGGCAGTTACAATCTACAAATTATCAACAATCATAATTTGTTTCATATTTTAAAAACTACTGTATTCTAAAAATACAATTGGTACAATAGAAGATACTTCTTACTTATAAAATTAACAAAACACAATATTATGGCGTTTATACCTATTATTCATTTGTTTAATATCATTATTATAATAAGGTATTTTTAAACTATCCAATGCTAAATAACTCGTGCGGTTTTATAAGATCGCCAAAGGACCATAATTTTAACACAATCTCAACAGTCATACATTGAATGCGAACATTTAATATATGTATAAGAAAAGCATATAATACATAAACATATACATTCACCGTAAGAAAATAATTTCACAACCAAGTATAGTGTTAAATTTCATACAAAAAAATACTACAGAGTAATTTTGTCGTGCTCATTAGAGTTAAAATTCATACAATATAATATGATATGCTCTGGGAAAGTATTTAGGCCTACTAAGGCGAATGAGCTGTAAAAAACAAGAAGAAATAGTGCACTACATCACAACCTAAATTATAGTGATCATAGACTATTTTAAGTCTAAAATATGGCAACCATTATCAAAGAGCACAAAAAAATCACGGTCTAGCCAACCAACTTACATAATGTAAGATTTCAAGAAGCTAAAAACAACAAAGCAGAAGACAAATATGTCAATATCAAACTGGAAAATGCAACAAAAGTTCATGGCATTTCATAAAATAATCCAGACAATTATTACAAGTGCATAAGGACCATTATAGTAGTAGTCTATGCATTAAAAATTCTGCCATTACACACACACACACACAACTAAGACGTAATTTAGAAGTAAACCGCACGAGTTTCACCCAAATATCCACTCTGATATTCTCTCGTATTTCATTAAAATCGAGATTTTAAGAAATCTAAAACGCAGTATATTAATCACATTACTTAATGGGACATTTTGATGTCAAATATGAATTGTGTAACAATTTATGAATCGACATCATGTATCTGTCCTTGACCTGACCTCCTGGTATTCCAAGATCGTTAAATGAATTAAATAAATGCGTTTTAAATTAATAAGTTTTTCTCTCGACTGATTCCTGGGGAGGGAATTGTTGTGCTTTACAGAATACCGTGCCTATACTTTTGTAAAAACAGTGTACAATCAGACAAGAAAACATTTTCTTACATACTGCTGACATTTTTTCTAATATGTTAAGCATGATCATAGATGACAAAAAATGTTAACTTCACTTAGCTACTATGCCTCACCTGCTCTGCTAACTACTTTACTAATGAGACCGAGTGTTACTATGGCTTAACATACTCCCCCCCCCTTCCTAGCACGCTAGTTGCTCAGAAACTGACCGTCGCGGCGAATATCGCATTATATAGCAGCACTAGCCGAAAGTTAACTTTCCTATCAGCTAGTAACTATCCCCCCTTACCGCACTACATACTCCCCCCCCTAGCACGCTAGTTGCTCAGAAACTGACCGTGGCGGCGAATATCGCGTTGTATAGCAGCACTAGCCGAAAGTTAACTTTCCTATCAGCTAGTAACTATCCCCCCTTACCGCACTACATACTCCCCCCCCTAGCACGCTAGTTGCTCAGAAACTGACCGTGGCGGCGAATATCGCGTTGTATAGCAGCACTAGCCGAAAGTTAACTTCCCTATCAGCTAGTAACTATCCCCCCCTACCGCACTACATGTTCTCCCCTAGCACGCTAGGTGCTCAGAAACTGACCGTGGCGGCGAATATCGCGTTGTATAGCAGCACTAGCCGAAAGTTAACTTTCCTATCAGCTAGTAACTATCCCCCCCCCCTATCGCACTATATACCCCCCCCCCCCCCCTCAGCACCCTAGTTGCTCAGAAACGACACGCATCTCGCGACCGTGTGCACGTTCTCCACCAACCTGTTGTACAGCTCGCGGCGCACGCTCGCAGTGAACTTGTTGACCAGGCACAGTGTGACCGTGGCAGCGAATATTGTATTGTATAGCCGCACTAACGGGAAGTTAACTTTCCCTGACAACTAGTAATCATCCCCCCTACCCTGCTACATACTCCCCCCTCTACCCCGCTACAAACTCCCCCCCCCCCCCCCAGCACGCTAGTTGCTCAGAAACGACACGCATCTAGCGACCGTGTGCACGTTCTCCACCAACCTGTTGTACAGCTCGCGGCGAACGCTCGCAGTGAACTTGTTGACCAGGCACAGTGTGACCGTGGCAGCGAATATCGCGTTATATAGCAGCACTAGACGGAAGTTGCCGAGCCACTCGATACGGCCAAAGTCGCCGAGCAGATCGAAGTTTGTGATGCCTGTGGGTTTTATATTGTATATTTTAATATGAGATCAATAAATAATAAAAAAATACACTTTTGATTATTGCTGGGTTAGTTATAGTGGTTATTTCTTGTCTGGGTGTTTTGGTAAATTATGAATTATGGATAGTAAAATTTACACAATATTTTGACATTTTTAATGGAGTGTACAAAATAAAAAGCAAGGAATATCATTTGTGTCTATAAAGCATATATCTTGCATTTAAGTACAGGATGTAAAAGTGGCAAATCCTATTTATCAAATCCTGCTTCTGATAAGGCTAGATTGAATTAAAAATTTTCCTAATCTTGTACTTAATAACAATTGAGCAAAAAAACATTCCCATATTATCTGTAAATTATTTGCCCTTTCTGAACATAACATTAAAGGAGATTAAATCAAAATTTTGAGCCGCTGTCAAATGTGGCTATTACCACACAATTTTCTGCAAACTTTCTGGAAGCCCACCAACACGTTAATTTCACATAATTTTCAATTTACAACTAAAATAACTCACCAAGGATCTTAACCAGCAAAGGTTGCGCAGTAGAATGGGCCAATAGAACAGCACACAACGCGATAATCCTTGTTAGAGGTGTCCGTCTCGTCTTGGGCAATACTCGCAAAGCGCTCATCGGCGTACTGAGGCCGGTGAGCGACGCCGCGTGCAGGTATAGTATTAGAAACGCTTCTAACGTAGCTCCCGCCCAACCGAGCTTGGATAGCGACGCTATGCCTAGAGTGAATTGCTGAAAATATATATGTAGGGTGTTAGGACAATATGGTAGAGAAAAAAGAAGGCATAACAGTGTAAATAAATGTTAACCCATTGAGCCCCAAGCGGCCAGATCGGTCACAGACACAATAGATTTTCTATTGTGTGTGTGGTTCCGGGGCCTGAGTTAGTAAGCGAGTTTCTGTCATATTTGGGGATATCGTTACAAATAAGGAATAGTAATATGAAATGACTCTTAAATTAATATTAATATATTCATGATAAATATGACACATGTTGTATCTCAATGCAAATGGCGTCAAGGCACAATGCACAGAATGCATTTGCACATATTGTGTGTATTATGTAACAACAAAATATTCTACGACGAGTTAATCTAATGCATTTTCATTATAATCACAAAGTAAACAGAATAACGACTAAATTGTGTATCAATTATCCCTTAGTACCATCTATACCTTACTATACTACACGTATAACTCCTGTATTAGTTTAGTATAGGAAGCTGTAGTTAGTAGTAAATATGGAAAGTGATTGATACGCAGTCATAGTTTATTAAGTTTATTTTAGGAAGTTGTAGTTGGTACGTAGGGAAGTGATTGATACGCAATTTAGTCGTATTAAGCCATAGCATAGCTTCTATCGCGGGCCTTGAGCGCGGGGACCGAATCGAGATATTCCGTAACGAAAAAACCTCACGCTCCCCACTCCGACGGGCGGAGGTGTGGCTTGTAGGCATAGCATGCAATAGCTTTACCGCGGCACTCCACGAGTGCCACACTTCGTTTTTATTTTATTTTTTCTTAGTTTCAACTCACCCTGGTACTAAGCGGCAGAGCTTTAATCCCGATCAGCAGTTCCAGTGTATTCTGCAGCACCATAAGCACCGTGATTGTAGTCAGTGCTAGTAACAATAACATCGCAAGCGGGTACACCACGTTACGTTGTAGAGATGATGTCTTGCGCTTGTTCTCCACTTCCTGGTAATGAATTTCAATAGCTTAAGTGACTATGGTAAACTAAAGTACTGCCAAGTTTCATCAAAATCCGTTCGTTGGTTTAAACTTTAAACATTCATCCATACATTCGAACAAACTGAGGTTTTTAATATTAGTGGAAATAATAGCTGAAAATTTTTGCACTATTTTTCAGTGACGCAGGCTCTAGCACCTATACTTATGCATAGGTACTTTATTTACGGAAAATATCTTTGAATAATCTTGGAAAATTCTCATTTAAATACTCTCTAAAACAATAGGTTTATTTTTTACAAGTGTGCGTCAATATTCGCGCATTGTCTGTCCAATGATTGACAATAAATAATTTAAAGTAATTAAATACAATATGTATTTAAATACTTGGGTATTTATTTGACACTTCATTACACACATTGTTTTTATAAAATATAAAAGTATATACCTAATAAGTCACAATGTTACAGCTTAATATGTGTAACGGGGCGGCCTTATCACTTCAGAGTGATCTCTACCAGGCGACCCCTTAGGCAAAGGACAAGTGTTTGCTGTATAAAGGGAGGCATCAAAATCTTATTTTAAAAACTAAACAATATTTTAAAAACATACATATTACTTAATAAATACATAATAATATATACCTACTAAATGATAAACATACACATATAAAAATATAGTTAATAGTTATTAATTACTTAAAGTATTAATGTCACTACTCAGAGCCATATTCCAGATCTAAATAATATTTATGTATTAGACGTTTAAAAGAAGTCAAAGATTGTGCACGTCTTATATCCACAGGTAAAGAGTTCCACAATCTTACAGCGGTTGAAGCAAATGAATAACTTAAGAAATCAGTTTTTTGAGTAGCCACACGCAGTGTGAGTCTTTCTTTCGACCGTAGAGTATAAGTTTCATTCTGGAGGAATTCAAAGTTATTTTTAAGGTATGAAGGCGATTTAGGGTCAAAAAGTACTTGATACAAAAGACGGAGAAAATGTATATTACGACGAGATCGGATTGGCAGCCACTTGAGTTTTTTTCTAAAATACGAAACATGATCGTACTTCCGAAGCCCAAAAATGAAACGTATACAAAAGTTTTGCAGACGCTCCAGTTTATTTAAAAGCTCCTGCGTAAGATCCGGACAGCAAGCGTCAGCGTAATCGATAATAGGCAAAAGAAGGGATTGTGCCAATATGATTTTCGTGGAGAATGGCAAGAAGTTACGCAAACGCCTTAGCGAGCAAGATGAAGCATAAACCCTACGACTCACCTCTTTTATGTGATCACGCCAAGATAAAGTTGTATCAAGGTACACACCAAGGTTTTTAACAGTTTTGCTAAAAGGTATAACAATGCCATCAATAGAAATAGGTGTGAGGTTCTCCCAGTCAAGCCTTGAGATGAGACGGGGGCTACCAATGATGATGACCTGACTCTTAGAAGGATTAATGGTAAGGCCATAGTTTGTGCTCCATTCAACAATCCTGGCTAAATCAGCATTAGTTGAGGCTATAGCATGGATATATCTTCGAGGCTTGATTGAGTGTATATTTGCAAGTCATCGGCGTAAATGTGGTAGAGAGAAGTTAAATTACTTGTGATAGAGTTTATAAATATCGCAAAAAGAAGAGGAGACAACACGCCACCCTGCGGGACACCATCAGAAATGGATGACCAGGATGATATTTTATCATCAACTATAATGCGCTGTCGCCGTCCACGCAGGTAACTTTGAAACCAATCAATCACGTCTGGAGATATATTAATTGAACGAAGCAGACCTAACAATACTCTATGATTGACACTATTAAAAGCATTACTAAAGTCTAAAAGAGTTAATACGGTTAGCTGCTTATTTATTAAACTAACTTTATGCTTATTTAGTAAACTAACACGATACGACTCATCGCAGATGATTTTAATTATTTTATAATTCAGCAATATATAACACTAGCTTTCCGCCCGCGTTTTCAAAGAAAAACCCGCATAGTTCACGTTTCCGTAAAATTTCCGGTATAAAACCTATCCTATGTCTTAATCCAAGTTACCCCCTATATGTGTGCTAAATTTCATTGTAATCTGTTCTGAAGTATTTGCGTGAAAGATTAACATACATACATACATACACATACATCCATCAACAAACTTTCGCACTTATAATAGTAGTAGGAAGTAGGATAGGATTTCTAAAATTATTTTACCCCTTTATCTCCGAAAGTACATATTATTAAGTAACATAATACCAAAATAATAACATTTCTTATCGTCTATTTGTCGATAAATGTAAACATTAACTACAATCGGTTCTGTTATATGTAATTACTATTATCTCTTAAAAGCAATGCCAAATCGCTTTTACGTTATCAATAATTGATTTACATTCATCTAAAGCATGCATTTACGGAATGATGATTCATCTCAAATGCATATTGAAACATTCGCTACAGCAGCTATCGAATCCCACACGTAATGGTGTAATAAAACAATTTTAAACGCTGTTAATGGCTGCATAATGCATTATCGAAGCCCACGACTTATTGCTGACGACATATCACATCCGTTTTATCGATTTAAAAATAAAAAAAGAAATATTCAAAGCATAAATAATTACAAAGTATACTATCGCGCATTTGAAATAATGCTAGCTAAGAAAAGCTTATTATCTGTTTCGTTCATGATATCATCGTCTGAATCTAATAACAATTTAAAACAAATAATAAAGACAACAATTTCATACAGCTAGTTTGGTAGCAGTTACTTGAATGATAAACCCCCCCCCCCCCCTTTTGTGTGTTTTAGACTATCTTTTGTATGCAACACATCTAAACTAAATCTCACAGATAGGTACAACAGAAGTGTCAAGTAGGTAACTCTTTAGGTACTGAGTTCAATAACCCGCCTCATAATCGATCTTTGATCTTCCTAATTGCACACATTTATAACATTGAAAATTAATGATTCCATTACACCATACAAGTCACAAACCTTTCTCATAGCGACGATGCGATGTAACCTCTCATTCAGTCCGGCTTGCAAAGCGCCATTCCTGAGGCGTAATAAAGGAATCTCTTTCCCCTGAGATACGGATGCATTATTCTCCTTTGTTATTGATATACTCGCATCTATGGGGGCTGATATATCACCACGGTCTGGGTACATTGGCTCTGGGGATATGTAGCCAACGCCTGGAAGGAAAGATTTTAATATCGATGAAGGTATGAATTAAACTCTTTCTAAATCAAGCATTGGGGACGATTTCATCCACCTACTTTTTAAGAACTTAAAATGGTATCAAAACTTAAGAATAATGAAGTCGGTTTAAAACCATTTTACTATTATTTAAACGACGTGGAATTTGCAATTTGAGTCAACTAAATGTGCATAAAGATAATGCTTATTGCAATTAACGATCTTACATTCATTGCTAATACATTGTTAATTTCAAGTGGCTCATGTATTTTCAACGACATCGTTTTATGTAAAGTAGGCGGCAAACAAGTGATAAAAGTATAGCAAACGATTACAAATTAATAATAAACTTCATAGATACAAGAATCCGTACGTAAATTTGAACAATTTTACATGAGAGGAACACGGCTGCATTCCCATTTCTTAAAATTCTTTTTATTTTTCGTCATTCAAAAGCGGCTTTATTCAATAAAATCACCTGGATTACTGACAGCCAAGTACATTTGAAATTCTTTAAAGTCTTTGCACACATTCAAGTAGATTTTTTTATAAAGCATTTAATGTTATAAAAGAAGAAATTAAAAAGAACTCAAGTTTATATTGTGTATCGTGGAAAGCACCCTACCATATAACAAATACGAGCTCAGATTCAACAACTAATACAATTATTGCTGGCCGGTTTATTTCAAATGGAAATTAATTTACATTCAACCTTAGTACTGCGTTGATTCAATTTTATAGGAGTTGGTACCAAAATGTTCTATAGAAATAATGTATTTCATCATCTTTATTATGAAGATGAAATGTTTTTTCTTTAAAAGTAGGTATACATTTATCACAAAATGGATTTTTCTTATATCTAGAAAAAATTGACCCACGTGATTTCGCCAATTTTCTCATACGTATTTAGATCAACTCCACTCGAAAATCAAACAACGTCTGTCAAACGAAATGCAAGCAAAGCAGCTCCTCTAAAACATACAGTCAACATCTCGCAATCTGTATCCAGTCACACAACAAACAGTTTATTTATAAACGCCCTACTGGGCCGTATTTATTGAGTTTACAAGCAAAATATTATTATCAGGCGCTTATTGTTCACGTCCCTTCTGCGTTCTATTGTTGCGATATGACGCTACAACGTTAGGCAACTACGCACAATGTGCATCGTGACAATTCTGCGTTTTAGTTTACCATAAATATGTGACTAGACTACCATGTCCTAGCTTCCATTCTATACTTATTCAGATTTTTATAAGCTTTCGTTAACAAAGCTAAATAAAAATTATTATCCAACTTAAGTTTCTCCTGAATCCATACTTCTATAAATCTACAATCTATCGTCTACAAATAAACATTTTTATGTATACCAAAAATTCACGACCTGACCTTAAACTTTAACTTGGTACAAAAATCTTAAACCGTTGCAATATCTTAAAAAAGTGGTACAGGTAAATATTTGGTGCTAATGAATACACGGGTTACCTATACGGAAAAAACTCGAACCTTCGAACTAAGGTTCATAACGCAGGTACGTATGCGGGCAGAGAAATTCCATCATAACTTCTGATTTGTCCTTATATTTTCATATAAATATTAATTTTATTAGTGCTCTATCGATCGAAGCTCTATTAGAAACAGACTGTAATTAATTACACTATATCGATATTAATGTAGAAACATAAACGATCAAACTCCAAGGACGTTCACCGCGCTATCGGCTGATGAACCCCTATCCCGGTCACTGCTTTGTTTTCATTTGCGTCTAACTGTATTATTTATTTAACATTAACCACAACATTTATATTTAAATGAATGTGTGATTATGTACTTGTACCTTTTCATATACATGATCACTTTACACTATTCCCAATCGTTAAAAAACATCGAGAAGTACATAGGTCTGTACGACGGGCTAGGGCCAATTGAGAGGTCATGGCCGAAGATATATGTCGCTTATCAATGAGAAGAATTTCCTTCTTACAAATTAATAATTATACATATAACTGTCACTAGAGCTGAAGCTTTCGGTTACTTACGCCTATCTTCCATTCAAAATATAAAGATTGATACATTAATACAACATGTTTCACTTCCTCTAAAAGATACTGATTCTACTCCACACGATTGTATTTCTACACACGTTTATACCAAGAGTTACGAAGGTCACACAGCTCGGAGGTCAGCCCAATTACACTGGTCCGGAAACTGTTCAGCATTCACGAATTACCTACGAGATTAGGGCTCATCGATTATATTTACGTAACAATTCTACACGCTACATTGTTGGGTGTTTAGGTAATGTGTGGAATCCATATACCATATCCAATCAAATATCGTTTTAATCTAATCTAATATAAATAAGTCCTAAAGTGTGCCGATCTACTGTTCAAATCAAAACGGCTAAGACTCCCAGAGGTTGATAAACTAAGAACAAAGAAAGGGCCTTTCATCGTTCCCATAAAATTTGAGGTTGAATAGAGAATTGAAATTTGTATTTTCGCTTTTATGCAAATGCATATGTTGATTTTTCAGACTGCTTAAGCCTTAAGCTGGTATGCCGTATGTTTATCATTTGTATGTTTCGAAATACACTCTTTCGTTAAACGGACTGGTGTAATCTTTTTCATGTAGAAT
The DNA here is from genome assembly GCF_905220415.1 of Colias croceus. Classification (NCBI taxonomy): domain Eukaryota; kingdom Metazoa; phylum Arthropoda; class Insecta; order Lepidoptera; family Pieridae; genus Colias; species Colias croceus. Next base: position 3,388,188 of record NC_059543.1, on the reverse strand, counting down.
CAGGGGCGTAGCTACCGCCGTATCTGCCGTATCAATTATACGGGGCCCCCGCGCCAAGGGGGCCCCCAACCTGCGCTTTTGTGAGAAATCTTTACCCTTCCTAAGGGCCCCCAAACAAATATTGAATTGAATTAATAATGACTACAAAAAATAATTGTTTGTTTTTTAGAAACAATACAAACATTAATTAATATATATCTATGTAATTATAGATATATGACAGGTTTATAAGTATAATTTTTTAATACGGACGTATCCAAAAGACCCGATATGCCACTTAACTACAGACGATATGGAAATGCATTTTTTCAAATAAAACATTGAAAAAATGCGTTAAATTTAACAATACACGTCTCACGATATCGACCTTGATGCAAACACATTTGGCATTAGCTTATAATATAGGTGGTATGTACATTGTGACGAAATATATATAAAATGTTACATTATGCGTCGCGTTCCGCGTGTCGTGTTATTTATTTATTTTACGTTTCAAACTTTTTACACCACGTCACATGTAGAGACCGTTACAAGTAAATATAAGAATAATTTAATTCATTTGGCTTTTAATTCATATTCTAGAATGTTGTTATGTATTTTACTTGTAATAACGCAATTAATCTTGCTAAAAATTTTCCAATAGGATAAGATAACGATAAGTGATTTAACTACATATTTTAAATGAATAGAAAAACTCGAAGACCCGTAAAAACTAGACGTCGCGGATGTTTTGTGTATTAATGCGGTTCAACGACGTAGGTAATATTGAAACAAAAAACATCATACAAATTAAGGAAGATTCCTATGCTTACGCTTTGTCTTTATGGCAATACGGAACAAAAAATAAAGTCTCATATATCGTTTGTATTTTTTGCATAGTTTATATTTACATTTGTAATAAATTAGCTATGATCTTAGGGGCTTTAACCGAGATCATATAAAATATTATTGAGCATATATTAAACAGAATCAAACAGAAAAAATATTTGTCATCATAAGGCGGAAATGTTACAAGAATAATATGAGGAAGTGAATCTATTTTACCTTGCAAGAAAATCTTTTAACCACAAAAATATACATGCAAAGATATTAAAAATATACACGACTTAGGGTTCTTTTTACACACTCATCAATAGATATCAATAGGTGAGAAGAAAAAACGTCTGATTAAACAAGTTGGCTGCGATAATGCGATTTTAACACCAAATTAAAATCCTATAACATACCTGTTGCAAGCGAGTTATTGATCCTCCTCCTGACGGTGTCCTCTTCAAACGAATACACATAATACTCCTCGTTGAGGTCCCGCAAAAACTGCGGTTTCACGAGCACCCCGCCGACCACGCTGAATAACCTCACGAAACCCAACGGCGTAAACACTGTGGATTGAGAAATTGTTTAAAAAACACGTACCTACTTAAAAGTATTGTCTTTAGATATAAACTCGTCATCTGATGCGTAAACACTGTGGATTGAGAAATTGTTTAAAAAACACGTACCTACTTAAAAGTATTGTCTTTAGATATAAACTCGTCATCTGATCATTAGCCTATATACGTTCCAACTGCAGGAACATGGGCTTCCTATGAGTGTTCTGGCTACGCTGCGCTGGCCAAGTGCGGGTTGACAGAAATAAACTAAAAAATTAATATGTTTGCTAGGATGGGGATTTAAACGTCGCAGAAGGCAGGAATCGTCAATAATAATTAAAATTCTGTTACTGTTACCTTTACAGTTTATTCGTACTGAACAAATTAGTTTTTATCGTTTTAAATTACACAATGATAAATATTCATATGCATTGTCTGAACAAGCCATTCACTTTTGATATCATTGTGTGTGAAATTGTCACATTTCCACAACAAATTTTATTATTTCAGATTCTTCTTTGATTCCTAATTCCTGTGTATTGTGTAACGTTTTAATTGTATGTTAGCTCTCTACAAATGCCAATTACACAATACATTGCGCACCAAACATAGATTATTAAAACCTCATTCGTCAACCCACAGATCATTGACTTGGCAACGGTAACTATGTACATTAAATCAATATGACAGACAACAAATGTGTTAAGCAAAACAACGGAGCAGCAACGGGATTATTAGCATACAACTTGCAAGTTATAAGTATAAAATGAGCTTGAGGAAAACGTTCAAGAACCTTGCTCTTCACGAGGAAAGCAATTTGGAGTTGAACGAAGAATGGAACAACTTTGTGAAACGGATGGGTGAAGTATCTGGTTTGGTAAAAGACCTCGCAAGTGGTGACAAGGAAAAAGCGGACGCGGCTAAGGTTCTAGCCGATCAGTACCTCGAAGGGAAAGTTATTTTAGATGAAGAAGTAAAAATGACGATAAAAGATGACCGTACCGTTATAAACCAGAAAGCTTTTCATTCTATGGACAAGAAAGATACGGTATTTATCTCTTTTAAAACACAAACAAAAACAATATTTTCTAAACATGTTCACAACGCAAGTTTTAGCGATGCCAATAATTTTAAAAAGACATTTAGTGCGATGTATAAATAGACAATTATCTAATTCCATACCATTGAACAATAATTTAACTATTTACGGCTAATTACTGATAACTATTTACGGCTATTCATAAGTTAGAAATAATCTCAATACACGCACACTAAATAGGTTATCAATATATTATTAACTAACACAACACGCTTAATTTAGTCTCTTATCATTACCTAAGCTCATAGAAATTCACACTCAAAACACGTTTTACATTATAAATAGAACGATATTAAGTAATGATAGCTGTTCATAAATAGCACGATTGTATTGGTGAAAGCAATTAGGCTCGTGTACCGCTATAAATACCTTTCATTCTACTAATATCCAAAGAAAGTTCTGCGGTAATCTAAACATCTAAAAATAATATAGACGTCTTTCTTTCTCTTCAAATAACTACAGACAAAAAATAGTACGAAGAAAAAGTTAAAGTCTGTGCTATTTAATTCCGCTTAAAAGGCGTTTCTTATAAAACTATTTCGAGATCTCTCTTGCATAGTTGCATACTGTTTCATCGTCTATTTTCTCGTAACTTTGCTCTACTATGAGATATGTTTTTCATGCATCTTTCATTTTTATATTAAAATTATCATTATTGACATAGACGCAAATCAATAAACGCGCTCTGGGTCAAGGCCGGTTCAGTTTTTATCTCATTTATCACTTACTTACCCTTAACAATGTGTAAAGCCTCATTCAAAATCACAGATATAATTCCATACGTGAAATAATCTTCTTAGTTATATCACGATCAATTTTGTTTACTTCTTGAACATTATCCAGTGCTATTAATGTGATTATAGAAGCTTTACTGCTAAGTAGCTTAAGTTTCAGTAAGCATTCATACAAGTGACACTTCTAAGTTACGAAATAGCCTAAGTAGTTATAAATAAAATAATATAAACAAACACGCGCGTGAAGACCTTGTATCTGAAATCCAAACAACTAGTAATCTAACATAGACGATTAACGGTACTGACCTAATAGTGACTAACTGTTACTAAATATGCTTCATTCGCGTCCTTTTAAGCAATTTTGCACGTAATGTCCATATTTGTGGAAGAACGGTTTTAACGGTTGTAATACAAAATTATGTTGGATGTATATTGTTCTGCACTGATATTTTAATATTTATATGACGTATTGTAACGCAGCAATCAAAATTGGCTGCAATTTTTTATCAAAATTGACACATTAACCCAATTTACTTCAAGTGTGGAAATTATTGTATCAAGTCAGATATAAATGTTAACGTTTATCTTTAACGAAACAGCTCCATTGTCGCAAATTTAATAATTTGAGTCAAATGCTTAAACCATTTTTTTTTAAATTTCGAATTCATGAACATCTGAAATAATTAATAATTTCGCCAGGGAGAAATCGATAAGGATGCATGGATGGCTGAAGTAAGCAAAGATGCAGAACGCCGCGCGCTGGACCGCAAAATTCGCCACGAAAAAGCTGACACACTAAAGACCCAAGCAATTAAAGCTTTTCGACGTGAAGAATATGACAGGGCCTTGTCTTACTACAATCGCGCCATAGAACAAGTTAAAGACAATCCGATGTTTTACTGCGACAGGGCTTTAACAAACATTAAACTAGGACACTTCGAAAAGGTAATTACAGTGTGGTTACTTTGAAGGTCATCGCCCTCCGTTGCATGCATCCAAGAGACTGGTTTTGAGCCGATAACGATGTTATTCAAAACGCGTTAGTTATCTACAACAAATACCGAATACAAACGCATTTACTGGTCCCTAGTTACTCTCCGCTTACGATTTATCAATCATTTATAAAATTTGTTTCAAAGCCAAGACATTTACGAAAACAATTACGACGATGCTGAAGAATCTAAAAATAATGTTCTGGTTTTATCTAGCAGCGGCTAAATAAAACGTGTTGGATGTCTATTGAAATAAAACCTATACAGGCGCAGTGGCGGTACGTTCATACAAGCCGAAAAGCCCGGCTTGCCTAAGGAATTCGCTACGAGACAGGAAAATACCCAAATTCACTTTTGAATATTCGCGCGCAACGAGCAATTCAAAATTTGCTCCGAAATTCAATGAAAACTCACCTACAAACAATGTCGAATTCGAGTCAAACTTTTTAATTTCATCCTTCTTGCTATCTAAATAAGGTCGTACTTTGTATAAACAGTGCGGTGTCCTTCTTGAGTGACATATAGTTTTCTCGCTTGCACTCGTGGGCTTTTACCGGGCTTTGCGCTTATCTCTTCTAACGTATGAAATTTCGTTGAAGTAGCTACATACCTATCTATAGAATTCTATAGCAAAATCTATGGCCAACAAAGCCGGGCTTTAACAGTGTGAAGATAGTTACGATTGCGCCTCGCGCGAACGAACGTCGTGAATATTATTGTTAGTAGGTATAGTTTAGCGCGTGATTATACCGGTGTAATTTAGGTTAAGTTTTTCGAATTTTGTGATAAAATAAGTGTCGCGACACAGATTGTATTGTAAATTGTGATGGTTTGCTTTGTGCTCAGCGGGGAAAGGTAAAATCATTAAACTTTACTGTAAAACAACAATAAATTTTTTCATCAAAACCAACTTCCGATTTGTGCAGTAAGTCACATAAACCAAATTTTAATTGTAATGTTTACGAATTAGGGCCGATTTTTCAATGCTTGGATAAAACTTATCCGTCCAATAAAGTATTACACGATAATATTAAAATGACACGTAAACTGTCAAATACGGGCAATTAGAATACGTTTTTAAAATGGTAGTTTTTTACATTATTCGACGAATATGTTTTATCCAAGCATTGAAAAATCGGCCCTTAATCGATTTAATGAATGAGAATTGGTTAGAAGAAGCCTTCTGATGAAACTTGCACATATTTTGGTATTTACGATTCTTGCTAGTAGGTAGTTCTTCCACGGAGCGTGCTTTCTCAGCGTTAAATCGAATTCATAGGTAGGTTAGGTACGTATTTAAGAAATACACAAGGCCAAGAACGCCTTTCTGAATTAACAATGACTGTCATTGAGAAAGAGCTGTTAATTGAATTAAAACAATCACCTATGACCTAAGTAAGTACCTACTTCTATTCCGATGTTATAAAATATTTCCTTCAGAAAGATCGGCGTTTTGAATTAGAATATAAATGATCTGTACAATATTTTATAATAATATAATGTCATACAGTTTTATATAATTTATAGATATAGATTTTAATATGATTGTATTGGTAAACGTTTGACTCAACTGTTTGCGGGCGCGCGTGAAGATTTAGAAGATTTGATTCGGTATGTTCACATTTTTTATAAGTTTTATAACGAACATAGGTACCTACTTAGTAACACAGTGTATACCTAATTCAAGAAAAGGGTACCCAGCAAACACTTCGAAAAATTTGGGCTTGCCCAGTCCTTACACCCTAGGCACGCCACTGTACAGGCGTATCGAATCGAATCGTATAAATTCGATAGAGCACGTGAATAAACTTAATTAGTGGTTTAAGCAAACAAAAAATTATACAGTCGGCTTTAACTGAAAACATTAATTAAATTTGAGTTCACTGTACATTCGAGTAGAATTTGATCGCTTTAAATAACATAGCACCTCTTATCGATAACATTATTAGTATTGTCTTATCAAATGGCAATCGCATTAACATTTATAAATGACCGTTATAATATGTCTATTAAAAAATAATTTCCGAACTTTAAAAACAGGTGTTCAAAGACTGCGAATGGGCGCTACGGCTGAACGAGAAGAGTTTTAAAGCTCGGCTCTACAAAGCGAAAGCTCACAAAGAGATGGAAGAATTTGATAAACTGGAAGAGTGCAAGAAGGAACTGTACGAGATGTTCCCACAACACGACGACCTCATTACATACTTCCTGGATAAAAAGGAAGGGCTTGAAGAAGACACCGAGTAAACATTACTTACCTACATTTTGTTCTATTGTTTCGTTGTCATGTTATTTTATGTTACTTTACATCGATTCTCAATATACTTTAATTACTATCTAGAATCTATACTTATCTATATTTTATCACGTATTTCGTAATAATTCATATCAGTGGCGTACATTTGAACTTGGAGGAGATTAACTTGATAAATATTGCCTAATTAATATTGTATTCTAATCAATATGTAGTCCCTCCTATAACCATAATTAATATTATAAATGCGAAAGTAACTGTCTGTCTGTCTGTTACTCAATCACGCCTTAACTACTGAAACAATTTGCATGAAATTTGGTATAGAGATATTTGATACCCGAGAAAGGATAGGTTTTATCCCGGAAATCCCACGGGAACGGGAACTATGCGGGATTTTCTTTGACTGCGCGGGCGATGCCGCGGGTGGAAAGCTAGTTTACTCTAAAGGTTTGAAGAAATCGCTAGCTTTCTGCTGAATCATATTTGTAGGCGAGAGTCGGGTGTGCCGATATGACTTGCATTCGGTTAGAGCTCCAAAAATGAAATACAACGATAAAACTCCGTCAAATTTTTCCACCCACAAAGCAATAGTTACTTAAAAATCATAATCTTACTAATATTATAAATGCGATAGTGCATTTGTTTGTTTGTCTTTCACATCGCAACGAAGCGATATTATAATATGAATTTTATGTCTGGATATATTTAGGAAACTTGAGAGTGAGATAGGTTTTTTCCGCAGTAATATTTTCTAGGAAATTATGGTGCGCATTCCAATCATTCCAAAATTTATAAGTTTCTATAGATGGCGTATTGAAAATATGACATGTGTGACAAGTATTATTTATCTTTAACCACTCGAGCAAAGCTGCGGGCCATAGTTAGTATTAAATATAACTTACCTAATAACATCAATACGCCGACGAAAGACACGCAGGAGTAGAGAAACGGAAGATACGTCCACAAATCTGCGAACAAATTGTACAAATTATCGTTTGATGTCATTTTATTTGGTCGTTTGTCATTGTGTCATTTTTCTAACGAAGATCATTTACAAGACGAACATGAAAAGATGAAGGGAAGAAAAATATTTGTGCTACAGTAAGATTTATTGTTTATTATAAATTCGCACAAAATCAACAACGCTCGGAATTTGGAAACTATTAGTGCTGATTTACACAGGGTCAGTAGGCAAGTCAGTCGCGGCGCCGAAATTCCGCGCCGCGACTGACTTTAACTGTTTACATAGACTTCAAGCCTCTGTACTGACTTCAAATCTGTTTACACAGGGTTTTTTTTCGGGTCAGCACTGATTTGCCTCGAATTTGTAGTCAGTTACTGACCCTGTGTAAATCAGCACTTTATTCATAAGACTCCTACGCATAGTCGCATAATAAAAGCAAAATAATATAGTTATTGGTGTACTTTCTGTTCGTATTAAATTGCATACAAGTCCTCGGCAAGATATCACGTTACCTTATTGCATTCGATACCAAACAATATCGTATTTACTTCAGAATATTATAACGTTATTTATAAAGCCATATTTATTACATAATCTAAGTAGGTACCTAATGGAAAATGTATTGCTTTTCTTACTGTTACTGATTCAAAGTATTAGTGCTGATTTACACAGGGTCAGTAGACAAGTCAGTCGCGGCGCCGAAATTCGGCGCCGCGACTGACTTTAACTGTTTAAATAGACTTCAAGCCTCTGTACTGACTTCAAATCTGTTTACACAGGGTTTTTTTTCGGGTCAGCACTGATTTGCCTCGAATTTGTAGTCAGTTACTGACCCTGTGTAAATCAGCACTAATAATCATAATTCAAAGTATAATAATATAATTTACTAGCTGTGCCCCGCGGTTTCACCCGCATTGCTCCGCTCCTGTTGGTATTAGCGTGTAATATATAGCCTTCTTCGATAAATTGGCTATTTAACACCGAAAAAATTTTTCAAATCGGACAAGTAGTTCCTGAGATTTGCGCGTTCAAACAAACAAACTCTTCAGATTTATAATATTAGTGTAGATATCAAATAATATCATAATATCAATATTTAAAGATCAAAGTTTTTATCGAACTACAAATAAGATGAATTTATTTATCGCCTCTTTACTCTACAAATCTGTTACAGTAGGTATATAGTGTTTGAGTAACAAACATTCGGCTACGAAAAGATGCATATTTCTACCATTCAAATATTTGGTCCTATTAATATTTGTAGTAAGTTCATCATCATTTTTAGGATCTTTTAAGAGCAAATTTTTTAGAGAAAAACAGCAAAGCGTAACTAACTACGAATAATTATTATTCGTAGATGTAATAAAATTGTGTATCTTAAAACCATATAAACATATAACCATAATCTTAGTAACAAATATAAAATATTTTTTGTTTGTACAAATATAATTGGTAAACATTAATAGTTCAGGATACATCGCCCATTTTGGCAAGTGACTACTATCAAGCTAATTTTCCGTTTGTAGCTTTATTTTGATGAGACACCGAATAATTTCGTGTACAAAAGTCTCGATTGTGGTAGCTAACAGAGATAACAAGGATAAAAAATTTTGATTTGATGGTTCTCAAATATTTATTACTAACTGAATATTTTTTTTGGTTCAATCTCAAGATAATTACCTAAATTATTCGAAAAAATATTTGTCCTACAAAATCTATGGTTGGTTCAAATAGTCCCCCTTTCCAAAGTGTATCGATAACGAGGTCATCATAAATGATTACTAACAAGCTGATTTTTTTGTTTTCACTTAGTTAATGTTTATATAATTCAACAGACATATTGTCCTACAAATTGCGTAATAAATATTTGAGAACCATCAAATCAAAAATTTTTATCCTTGTTATCTCTGTTAGTTACCACAATCGAGACTTTCGTACACGAAATTATTCGGTGTCTCATCAAAATAAAGCTACAAACGGAAAATTAGCTTGATAGTAGTCACTTGCAAAAATGGGCGATGTATCCTGAACTATAAAGACACGAATAAAAAAATATAATAGATCACGCAACCGTAGGTATGTCATGTTTTCAATTGGATCAAACAATCAAATTCAACGCTTGTGTCAATTACGCCTGGTGAATTTTTCTATACAGAATACGATTTAGTTTATTCATACAGTGCAAACATGGTACCTACAAAAGTTCGTGACAATATTCACGTCATAAAAGTACCGTTTCAACTGAACCTTTCTGCGTACCTACGATGCAAAAAATCAAAACTTTTTGTTTCTCTATTCATAACTGACATGTTTATATAATTACCAACTAATACTTTTCAATCCATACTATATAGTATATATTATGTATTATTAATATTATAAAATATGCGAAAGTTACTCTGTCTGTCTGTCTGTCTGTTACTCAATCACGCCTAAACTACTGAACCAATTTGCATGAAATTTGTTATGGAGATATTTTGATACCTGAGAAAGGACATAGGCTATCTTTTATTGCGAAATATGTACCACGGGCGAAGCCGGGGCGGACCTCTAGTACAAAATAAATTTTCCCGTAAAGCTCAAATATTACGCAGACGTTACCCTTATGATGATATAATAAAGCTATTGTTTATTCTAATCACAGGCAATTATTTACAAATATTCTGGTTGTGATGCGGACGCACCCACTAACATAGCATTGACCGAAACAATAATGTGGCCGGTGTTTACACTTTACACTCAATTTAACATGAATAATGGCATTTACATAAATAGATTATCTGCTATGCATCCACATACAGTATTCATGTACCTACTCTAGCCCCGTAACCTAGAATCACTGTAAGGGAAACCCAATATGTATTACATGAATATTAAAGAATTTACATACATTAAATGTTTAAGTTTATAAAACAGCATTTCTTTGGTATGTATTTCGAGTTTATTGAGTTACATGCTCCACATCAAAAATAGCAAAGTATGTGAGAAAAAAGGTGAAGGTCACATCTTATCTTTAACTAATATTATAAATCTCTAGTTCTTCCGCGGGTGTACACGCGTGTCGCGCGGCAATTTATTGACTAGACAAAAATTACCCACAACTCACTCAGAATAGAGCGTTAGTTTATCTATGCTCCACTTGTATATGTTACCGGAAATGTATGAAATCAAGGAATTGTATACAAATCCTAGGAAATGTGTACAATTCCGATACCATTTAGGAAATGTATAAAATAAATGATTTCTGTAATAAAACACTGTATCGGGTAACAGTCTTACCGTAAAAGAATAATAATATGTTCATATTATATTACTAATTAACATTTCTAAAATCAACTTATATTCAATCAAAACAAATTTTCATTTGGTTAGTAATCAGTCCCCTCGTCCCGCTGTCCCCTTGTACACGTCCCAGTCGGATTGTATAATCTGCCGTATTACAAACGGCCGGCATTTTGTAATATGCCGAAATTCGTCTTTTTCCCGAAATTCTACAAAAAGGGGTCGTGAGCCGACGGAGCCCCACTTTGTGGGGCTCCTATTTCTACGTAGTTTTAAAAAACACGAACCTAACCTAACCCACCCCCTTATCCAAACCAAAAATTCTGATGAGATTCTCCCCCCATCGACCCGCGTACCTTCCAATATCTTAGATGTTTTACATTTCCGATTGCTATTTAGGAAATGTATAGATTTCCTAGGCAATGTGTAAAAATAATTTATTTCACACATTTCCGTGCGATTTTAGGAATTACATACATTTCCTAGGAATTGTATACAATGACGGATTACATACATTTCCGGTAACATATACAAAACATTAACACAATATTCAATAAAGTTAAGATAGTCTATAGCCAAAATGCAACCTTTTCATTCTGATTCCCACATACATTTCAAAGTTTTTTATAGTAATGCTCTTTGCTATATACGTGGGCTACACTGAAAGTTTTGCGTAACTAATAAACAAAACAATTTATTTGTCCAATATTATATTTACTACTTTTTAAAGTATTCTCCGTTACATTTAAAACACTTTTTCATCCGTTCAAACCATTTCTGGAAACATGAGGACCATTGGTCCGAGGGTATGTTTTCTGCGTGCTGTTTGAAAGCAACCACGGCCTGTTCTGGCCTCGTAAATGTCGAACCACTCATTGAATCATAGATTTTTGGGAAAAGAAAGAAATCGCAAGGTGCTGGGTTAGGAATGCGTGCGGCATGAGTCACATGCTCTATGTTTTCAGTAGCCAAAAATGACTTTGTTTTGTTCGCGGTGTGCGCCGAAGCACTGTCATGGTGCAACAATATGCGACTTCTAGGTCGCTTTTCTCTTATTTTTTGTAAGACATTGGGCAAACAAATAGTGGTGTACCACTCGGCATTTACAGTCTTTTGTTACTCAAGCGGGATAGTGCAGACAGGATTCGTCTTAGAGAAAAATAATGCAATCATTGGTTTGCCAACCCTTCTCACCTGCCTCAATTTGGTTGGTTTGCTGTCACTTTCAAACACCCATAAAGAATATTGGTGTTTTCTTTCTGGAATATAACCATATATACATATTTCATATCCTGTCACGATATTATACACGGCATTAGAATGTCCGTAATTGTACTTTAATAGCATTTCTTAACACCAATCTACTCGATGTCGTTTTTGTTCTGGACTGAGTTTGGGAGCAATCCACCGGCAACCAAGCTTCCTAACTTTGAAATGTTCATGTAAAATTTTCTGAATTAGTCTCATACCAATCCCCAAATGTCCTCGAATCTCCTAATAAGTGATATGGCAATTTTCTTAAATTAGTCGTCTGACGGTAGCCATATTTTCCTCCGTGATCGCAGTTGAGGGTCGACCTTCACGAATTTCATCATGAAGAGAAACACGGCCGCGATGAAATTCAGCATATCAATGCCTTACAGTGCTCAAATAAGGTGCTTCCCTCCCAAAAGTATTTTGAAGGCGAGCAGTGCAAGCTTTCGGAGAAAGCGAACTTTTAAAATCATCAAAAATCATCGCCCTAAAACTGTTTCGTGTTAGTTCCGTTTGTGCGTACGGACAACGAACTTCAACTTGAGATAAAAAAAAATTGACAAGCGCTTCCCGCCAATTTTTTTTTCCCTCAACTTATGAGACTTCATATGCTAAAAAAATAACACTCGAAATTCAAACATTTACTTATAGGTGGCCAGAAACGCAAAACTTTTAGTGTGCACTAGGTATGTAGAGAAAACCATCTAAAATGTGAATGAGAAATCTTATTGTGCATTAAAAGGTAACAGTTGATGGTTAAACGAATATGCACAATATGCAAAAATTTGACTATTTGCAATGCAAATTTTCTTTGTCAATGACGGTCAACATTTCTATAAGCACAAATGCATAATATATTAGTTATTTTTCCAAAACAAATTTAATTTATTAATGAATAATCACTTCACGTCTATATAAAAAGTATAAGTCTCAAAAAAATCATTGCCTACTATTTATTTTCATCAATTACGGAATGAAACCATTTCACTTAATGTTGATAGACAATAAACCCATTAGGTGATGAATGTCTTTTTTTAATGTTTACTTTGTTTATTATCACATAATTACTCAGATTAAAATCTAACATTCAAAACAATTTGTTAAAAAGGTCATCATAATACCATTTCGACTCAAAAGGCTGTTCATTTTGTCTATTAACTAATTTCAGTGACACAACTTAGAAATATGCTTTTATGTATTTTATTTGAGTGATTATATGTATGTGAAAAACTAAACAAATTACTAATTCAAAGATTATGTAGTTACACAGTAAACTTCAAAAGAAGGCTGTATGTTTGATATACATTCTGTTGAAAATAAATGTATATCATAAGAAGTGAGAGATGCTATTTTGTTATTCAAACAAAAAACCAGGAATAAAAAATTTACCGTGTGTGTGAAGTCCCATGTCCCCGTAGTGGGGTAAGGGGCAGATGCATTATGCATACATCTGTTTCACTGATCGATTTTTCTTTAGGGACAAGTAGGTGATCAGCCTTCTGTGTCCTACCAGACCGAGACATTTTTTTTTCTTCGTCTCCACCGAGAATCAAACCCAGGACCCCTCGGTTCTACGCTCACGCGTCAATCACTGTACCAAGGAGGCGGTCAAAAAAATTTACCATGGTTTTATTATAATATGTTTTTTTGACTGACGTGATAAAGTGATTTTAGGCCATTTATTTTTCTAAGATCTAACATAACATACAGGAGAAAAATCAGTTATCGTTTTAGTGTCAAATAATAACATTTACCTATATCAATACATAGATATTTTAAACATAACACATACAATTTTTATAATCTTATTCTATAATGTAAAAATGAATCCCAAAATGTGTTGGTAAGCGCATAACTTTAGAACAGCTGAACCGATTTCTTTAATTCTTTTTTTATTATATTCCTTGAAGTACGAGGATGGTTCTTATGTAAAGAAAACATGAATATGTACCACGGGCAAAGCTGGGGCGGACCGCTAGTAGCAAATAAAAAAAGCTATTAATAACCTCCAGTATAATATACTAAAAATAATTATAAAGTACTCACTGAGCAAAGCATCAATGCCTGATCTGTCCCCCTTGAGCCAAGCCGAGATGACATAGGCCAGGCCTAACATTGCAATGCCGAGTAAGATCAAGACAATAAATGTCTCATACACCCTGCCCTTCAGCCCCCTGCATCCCGGAAATCCAGTGGACTCCGAAAATAGATATGCAAATGGCAGGAACACAAACAGCGATAGATTTGAGAATAAGAATACATGGTTCCATAGACCTAAAAAGAAAATAATTATCAGTAACACACATCTCATAATTCAACATTTAGAAAAAATTATATAACTTTTTTAAAAAGAAACTAAGTGGAATTATCCTGAATAAAACACGTAAGTTAATGGGATAGAAATATATAGATCCAATAATGTTTCTCACCTTGTATTAATGAGCTATTTAACCACTTGACATAGTAACTGTTTGGGTACAGTATAAGCACTTCATTGCTGACTATTGACACTGGCAGCAAGAGTGCAGAACCCAGAGATACGGCAAGCGCAAACGTGCACAACCACAAACTTATGCGATAAACCTTTACTTCGTCTTCATCTGCCGTAAAATAATCTTCACTGTCTCGCCTCCGGAATTTCTCGATTAACATGAACGAGAAGAGGTACAACAAGATAAACAGCAGCAGGAATATCTACAACAATATATTTATATTATGTTAAAATAAAGCACAAATGTTAAAATTAAATTGACACTATTACAAACAGACATACGATTTGCTCCCTAACATTGTTGTGGAATATTTGCTCCCGTAGATCTGCCTCATCATCCATCGTCTACCATCTATTGTTTATCTTATAATAGATTTTTTCTAACAATAATTGTTGTTCGGTCAAATAGCACTTCATTTTCACTTTTTACATTTTTATTTGTAATAGCCACCACATTTACATTTTTCAGGTGATTTGCCACTATTAATTTTATGTGTTCAACGTCACTTTATATGATTTTTATTTCTAATCAATACAATAAGGCAATTATTGTTCCGACGAATGGTGTGAAAACACGACTAATTTTATTTTCTCTTGCGATTTCTGAGTTCTGACTTCTCAGTTCTCTACTCAGTGACAGTCTCGTAATTTGAAAACTGAAAAAGTCAAACTTAAATGCACAGATAACTTACCAGTATAGATCACAGATATCTCAGAGCAATAAACCTATAGAGTTCTGATATTGAGACAGGACAAAATACATATATTCTAATCTACTTTCTCTTAGTCAATAACAGCATATGCCAGATTGAGATAGCGATAGAGTATCTGCACTGTCTTCAAACGTAGCGCGCCGGCTATATTTTGTTTGCCTTCCAGCTGGAGGTCTCGGTGCATCAAGTGTTTTTAACGAAATATTTAGAAAATATAAAGTGTATAGTGTTTCTTTTTATTTGTCAGTGTGCTAAAATGACTATTGTATGTTTAGCTAGGCTATCACTAATCGAATGGGAGTTTTGGATGAAAACAATGAAAAAATATCTTTCCATCGGTAAGTGATTTTCAGCAAATTGATAGATATTTATGTTTTAACCCTATTTGAAAGTTTTATCAAGCGCTTTTTTATAATTATATGTTGTAACTGTAACATTTACCCACTTTATGGGGTTGTGGAATACAAAATAATTAAATAATTTTAAAAAATGTTACAATATTTGGCATTTTGGCATTTTGTTTACCACCGTAGTGATGTAACACATCCAGCGTATATTATCGATTTATGACATAAAATCTATTTCATATTAACGTTGATTTATTTATTTTGTTTCTTATATCAGATTTATATGTAGTTGCTGTTGCAAATAAGATGTAAATTTTCTACAGCAGAAAAATAAAAAATACCACGTGGTTGTTTTATTTGACTTATGTGTTTAGTTTGTTGTTTATTATTTTCTCTTTTAGATTATTAATAAATTCATTTTGTTTTAGATTTCTAGAGCTAAATAAAAAATGGGTATAAAACATGAGACGAGTAGATTGGACGCCGTCGAAATTTGCTAGATTGTGTTCACTGCATTTCGAACTCTAGAAGAATTGTGCAATCTTACGCTTACGTTTTTTTTGTTCCTGTACATAATAAATACATTTGAATAAAGAAGGTGAATTTTTATTTGGAATTTTTTTACACATAAGTTACTTGTGTAACTATGTGAAAATTGAACGGTTGATTAAATGACAGTTCTCATAGATGAGAAACTACTACATACTTGATATACATGCGTTTTCAAAGAAAAACCCGCATAGTTCCCATTCCTGTGGGATTTACGGGATCAAAAGTAATTTTTCCAAATTTCATTGTAATCGGTTCAGCAGTGAAAGAGAAAGTTATCCATTCTCGCATAATTTTGCATTAATTATATTCGTAGGATTAAACAAATAATGTATTGAACTGAAATTAATTATTAATTTTGTTTTTTATTTTTTTTATTATTTATTATTTCACGAAACCGTAAATGCAAAATGCATCCACGATTTTATCGATTGAATCACATCCCATCACTATCACCTTCTATCTATATAAATACGTACCTATAGTAAAAATGGTGCCATGACTATGTTGAAACGTAGCTTGTAGTCTATAGCTATCTCATTCTTTCATACGACGTTTTCTTTAGATAGAGAGAAACAAATATATGTAAATTGTATACGCTCGATACAAGTACTCTATAGGTTTATTGCTCTGAGACAGATATCCATTTACTAATATCACAGACTATAACCATGGACCCAATAATTTAGATTATATTCGTCCATGCTATAACACAAAATATAATTCGATTTTAAAATAAAAAAAAAGACGTGTGGCACTCGGGGACTGCCGCGGTAAAGTTATTGCATGCTATGCCTTCAAGCCACACCTCCGTGCCTGTCCCCGTGGGGAGCGTGAGGTTTTTCGTTACGGAATTTCTGGATTCGGTCCCCGCGCTCAAGGCCCGCGATAGAAGCTATGCAATAGCTTAAAAATAAACTTATTAAAACCCTAATGAGAAAAGTAAAATATTATTAATGATTGAAATCGAAAATGAAAAAAAACCTCAAAGCGAGCCACCAACAAATTTTATCTAGTGTTTTATTTTATAGAATTTATTCCAATAAATTTGTAGCCTACAAGCACCCTCACAGGTACCCTACAGGCTATAATGCTTGATATAATATTTACAACCTAATAGAAATCATTTTTTAACCGACTTCTTTCTAGACAACTTTTAATAATATATTTATTTAATATATTATTTAATTTTCAATAATATCATACACAGATCGGACATAATCGGATCACCTAAGCGGATCACAGAGCAAGTAATATAGTATGAATCGGACCTTAAATCGGACAGTTAATGTCAATTGTCATTTGTCATGGTCCATCAATTGTCAAAATAAACAACAAATTCAAATTTAAGATCCCAAACACAGATCCCAAAGGATCTTGCTCTGTGATTCCAACCCAACTCGGAGCAATTAACAAGCTATTTGCTCCGAGGATTCCAAGGTGTGCTGAAAAGTGAAAACTGAACTTTATGAAGCAATAAATTTCTCATCTCTCTTTCTACTCTCTATCTCTAATTTAAAAAGAATTAAAAAAAACCAATATGATTCATTGTAAAACAGAATTCCAAATTTATTATTGTTTTAATATATTGTGCAATAACATATTCTGATAAAAAGTACAAGTTTTAGCAATACCACAGCAATACTACTTGCTTATCAGTACCTGAGATATTATGGAAAACTCTCTTCAAGATACTTACATGAAAATAACTAATTCCAATAACCATACAGGTAAAAAAATATATAATTTTAATACTTTTTTCTTTTACACATTTTTTTTCTACATAAAACCAAATTATCATGTTTTCAGGAATTCTTGATATAAAACCTGAGTTTTCTGTAAGGATAGTTGTATGTGATTCATATCTTACCAAACCATTACCAGGAATTGATGTAATCTATTCTGAATTTAGAGGAAGTGATATTAAACAGGTAAAAAAATATCTTGCACCAACTTCAGAAATAATATTAATTTATGATAAAATTAACAATATATCTACAAATCTATACTAATATTATAAAGCTGAAGAGTTTATTTGTTTGATTGTGCTAATCTCGGGAACTACTGGTCCGATTTGAAAAGATAGCCCATTTATCGAGGAAGGCTATAGGCTATATATCGTCTCGCGGAGCACTGGGGTTAAAGCCGTGGAGCACAGCAAGTACTTTTATAACACAAACTTAAAATGTCTTCCATTACACCTTTTCCATCTTGCAGGTTCCAATACTGAGAATATTTGGTTCTACACCAGATGGAAGAAAGGCCTGTCTTCATGTGCATGGTGTTTTCCCATACTTTTACATACCTTGCCCTACATCACATCCTGAGCCACAGTTCTTATATCAAGTATGTTAAATAACCAAATAATTAAACAGAATAAGGTTTCTTTTTTTGAATTTTTATGCTTTATTTTTAAAATAAACGTCATATCATTCTTCAAATAATTTCATGGTTGTACCTTCTGTATCTTAAATTATCAAAGAAGACATTCAAAAGTGTTGTTCATAAATAATAAATTGGCTTTTTAATATAAAAAAATTTCAAGAAATAAATCAATGTTTCAAACAATTAGTGGAAATTGTACCTTAACAATGTCATAATTATTAAAAGTTAGTTTACAGAGTTATCAAGTATACCTAGTCGTCGTTGGCCTATTTGATCTGTAGTAGATCATATATGCAGTTACATTTAAATTTCAAAAATTTTAACTTATTAGTGTTGCAATTTTCCTAAGCAGTCATGATTTAGGGCAGCGTCGTTCGTGGCTAATGAGCCCGATTGTGGAGCGACAATAACGCCCACAAGTCTTACACTTTTATGATGTTGATGTGGAAGGTGATAAATTGTTTAATCTAGTCTGACCATCACGGAGTGCATCGAACCAACTGTGATCATGTGCCTTACAACCCTCATGAATAAGACTACGCCAAGAAGTACAATTTTAAATTCTATTATTGTTTTATATTTCAGGTAGCCGTCAGCCTTGATAAGGCACTAAATATAGCTCTTAAGCAAGCAAATTCATCTAATCAACATGTGTATAAAATATCTCTGGTAAAAGGACTGTAAGTAAAACTATTCAATCAAAATTAATATTTTTATCTCTCCATAATTACGTTTTTTTTTATTGCAGACCTTTCTATGGATTTCATGATAAGGAGCATCTCTTTTTGAAAGTATTTCTATATAATCCTGGCCTCATTAAGCAAGCAGTTGAACTCTGCAGTAATGGAGCCATACTTGGACAAGTATTGCAACCTCATGAGTCCCATTTGAATTTCACATTACAATTTTTCATAGACTTCAACTTATTTGGCATGAGCAATATTGACCTACAAACTGTTATGTTTCGTAAGTCACTATTGACCCAACAAAGCGACGAGCCTTCTAATAGTCCTGAAGACTTCAGCCTAAAGCGAGAAAGTATGTGTTACTATGAAGCAGATTGTGTCGCATCTCACATAATTAACAGACTACGCATTGGCAAAGGAGATGGTATAGAAAATCCAGGCCTTGAAGAAGTGTGGAAACAGGAAATGGCGAGACGACGGGAATTGAATGTATCAATAGCATCAAAATCATTATCACAAAATAGATTGATGAGTGAGGGAACTGAAACACATCACAAATTCAAAACTGGATTTATTGCTAAAATTTCTAATTTAATTGACAAACCAGTTGAAGTTGTCACTGAAAATAAAGAATTTGTGCACTATCCAGCTGAAAGTTTGGAAGGTTCACAGTTTTTCAATGCAACAGATATAAGCACACATTTACATGATAGTATTTTGAACAATAGTTCAACTATAAACAGAAGTTTAAGAAGAAATAGCATAATAATAAGCGGACATGAAGACACAATTGTTGATGAGGACATTGCCTTAAATAGCAGTGTTTCCGTTCATTATAGTCAAGTTAACTGTAAGTGACCAGATTTATGAACCATTTATCAATTTTTTTTTATAAAAAATGTTAAATCTCTTATACTTTTTTAGTGGACAATGATGATTTGGAGTTATTGGATATGTTACAAGGTTTAGATGATAAACCTATAGATGATGATAGTGTGATGGGGACCCCATGTGATCAAAACCCTGAAGATGATATAAATGATGAAGACTATTCTCAAGTTTTTAATGATGAAACTATTTTTATAGGAGATAAATGGTATGTCATTAAGGTAATGAAATATTTACTCAGTCATGTAAAATTATCTTTTATACTTTTGATTATAAATCATGAACATTTTGTAAATAAAAGTTTCAATTAATTATAGTGAAGAAACTATGGAAGAGGATTCACCATCATGGCATGACTCTTTTTGGGAAGGTGTCAATATTCCGCAACTAGATGGCACATGTGACGACGATCGTAAGTATTAAAATCAAAATTATATACAAACAAGTACTATTTACTAGTATTTGTAATATTTTGGAAATTTTTCAGATGTTAAAAAAGTACGCAAACGAAAAAAGTTACCTCTAAAATTGGGGTTATCTAGACCTAAAATAAAAAATAAATCTAAAAATACTGACATTTCTCAAAAATCCAAAGAAGAATTAGATGAATCAGATGAAATCAATGTATCAAGAGAAACAATTGATAATATATCAGATTTGCATCTTAAAAGAGTAAAGCCGGAGCAAACTGAGCCAGATAATTTCATCAGCACTAATAACCAAGAAAGTCAATCCATTCTTGATAAAGAATCAATTTTTGACTTAGTTAATAAAATTGAAACATCCACAGTATATGATCTCAAAAACAACTGTGAACCTATAGCTGGTCCTTCGAAAATACCGATGGATTCTGAAGTAGAGGAAAGGATGTTATCATTAAGTGATAGTGTTGATTCCTCGCCTGACTCTAAAATTGGTATAGAAAGTTTTTATGATCAATCAAAATTCTTTGATGTGTCAGTTGAAAATGTAATAAATGTAGATCATGATATCTCCACGAATTTTGATATTTTACCAAAAACAGATCATACTGATAATCTTAATCAAACACCTTATTCTCATGTTATTAATAAATCGAATGAATTAACTGTATATAAAACAAATAATAGAAATGATTTAATCTTAACACCAAAAATCCGTCCACCCGCAAGGGATCATATTATGTTAACGCTTAAAAAATACTCAATACCAAAACAAAGAAATCCGGAACCTTACTTTTCTAATCCCAAAGATGTGGGAGATAAGGTAGAAATTGGCCAGATTATATTAAAAACTGGCAGCAAATTATCACAAGATCAAAAGCCCTTCGAAAGAGTTATAGATACAACTACAATTGAAGAATGGCGCCAACTTCTATTTCTACAAAGAAATGAAATGTCAGATAGTAACTCAAAGCCAGAAACTTTAAAATCCCTACTTGCTGGCAATCGTCAGTGCATTTTAAAGCCATTAAAATTACCTCCAACAAAAAAAGAAATTTTGAAGTGGAGTCATGAGAGATCTATGCAGAGTCAAGTTCCTGTCGAAAAAGATGTTGATGTTACAGAAATCAGTAAAAACTTAGATGAAATGGATACATCACAGGCAATAGGTTTAAACGACGATGACATAAATAATAGCATTAGTTTGGAAGATAAGGTAATTTAAACTAAGATCATTTTCCAATCATGCAATATTTTCACTCAACTCTAATCATAATATTTTTATGCAGAGTAAACAAGAAGTGGATAACACTTTACAAGTTACTATGCATGGAGATGGATCATTTCTTTGTTTCGGAAATTCTGAAGTTCAAAATGAAGCCTCTATTTCTACTCCTGCTGTTGAGGTAAGTACCTACTTAGTTTCTTACCTACTCTTTATACAATTTTATTACTTTTATTGAATTTTAAAATATTATATTTTAGGTAGATTTTCTAACACTAATGATATTAGAAGTACATACTAAAGTGAGAGGTGATATGTGTCCAGACCCTGCATTAGATGATATAAAAGCTGTTTTTGTATCTATCACAAACAATTGTCCCGATAACCATTTTCTAGCGAAACAACTTACTCAGATATTGGTTGTCGATGAATCAAAACCACCAAAACATTTAGACAGGTGTGTTTTCAATGCAAATGTAGTTTATGTAGATACTGAAAGTGAAATTTTTGATAAAATCATCAATTTGGTAAAAGAACATGATCCTGATATAATGTGTGGTTATGAAATCGAAATGAATTCATGGGGATATGTGCTAGAAAGAGCTCAGTTTCTCGGTTTAGAAATAGTCAAGGAAATATCTAGAATAACTGAAAAGTACAGACAGAAGAAATGGCGGCATGACGAAAATGAAATGGAAGGCAGGATTATTGGTAGAATCACGTTTAATGTGTGGCGTTTATTTCGCTACGAGTTAGCTCTCTCCAGTTATAGTTTTGAGAATTGTATGTATCAGATTTTAAAAGAAAGAGTACCCAAATACAGTCATTCGCAATTATCCGAGTGGTGGAATGATGAATCACGTATGCTAAGATGGATTCCAGTTGAATATTATTTGACCAGGTTATCGGGAACCGTAAGAATGCTAGAAAAGCTTGATATGATCAGTAAGTTTTATGTTTTATTTGACATTGACCACTATAATTATGGAGATCCTTTTTACTTTCGTTCATGTTTTTAAATTTTGATTAATTTATATTTTATTTTACTATAATTTTGATTTCAATTATTAACAGTTTGGCCAAATATTTCTGCAAATCTAGACGTCCCAAGTTTGAAAATATTGCTTAATTTTAGACAGAACATCGGAATTAGCAAGGCTCTTCGGCCTGCAATGGTGGGAGGTGCTCTCCCGTGGGTCCCAATTTCGCGTGGAGTCTCTAATGCTTAGAGCAGCGAGACCGTTGAATTTAGTCGCATTATCTCCCACTGTCAAACAGAGGGCGGCAATGCGAGCTCCGGAATGTTTACCGCTTATATTTGAACCAGGTAAGTACGTAATTACCTACTTTATTTTATACAGCATTTATTTATTTATTTAACACTTTATTAGTTATACAAACAGGAAAACCTTAGAATTACTTACAGCTAAAAACAGAGTAGGTATATAACACGCGTCAAGTAAAAATAACGCTGACGGATGGCTGCGCATTGGCGATTTATCGGTCTATTTGGTGTTATGAGGTGGTATAAGATTAACAAATAGGTAGTTGTGAAGCCACGATTCGCGAGCCTAGTTCAAAAATAAAATAATCGGCACATAGCTTTCGTGCAAAACTCGATCCATGTGCAAACACACCCCATCACTTTCATCCAGCGTTCTTTTTACGTGACGCGTACTGTACAACTAACTTGGCGGCCTTATCACTAGCATTGTTTGTTTTGAATGTATGTTACATGTCTTTTCCAATTATAATTATGCCATTTTTAGCTAACAATATAACTTGAAGAGTGTAATGTGTAAATAAATTAGAGCAAAGTCTCGACCTAGTAAAAGCAAAGTCTCGAGCTAGTAAAACTACCTAACCATTGTATATTGTTAAACTACCTGCGTTTTTTGTTTCAGAATCTCGTTTTTATAATGATCCCGTAATAGTATTAGACTTCCAGAGTCTCTATCCGTCTATGATGATTGCATACAACTATTGTTTCTCTACTTGCATTGGGCGTATACAAAATATTAACGGGTATGATGTTTTAATTTTTATATCCATTATTAGATACCCATTACAAACCCATTAACTTGAAAAAAGCAAGTCTATATATTATAGAAGAAGTGTAAATAAATAGTTATACTCAATCCCCTTACAGAAATTCACCATACGAATTCGGAGCATGGCGTCTCCGGATACCAAAGGAAAAATTAGAGGCATTAGCGAAAAACAATTTAGTACACTGGTCGCCAGTAGGCGTAGGTTTTGTGAAAGCAAATGTTCGTCGTGGAGTATTACCAGTTCTATTGAGAAGGATATTAGCCGCAAGACAAGCTGTGAAAAAGGGCATGAAGATGCAGACTGATGAAGCTGTGAAGAAGGCCATGCATTCTAGGCAATTGGGTAGGTCACTTTAGGCAAATATTACCAAGCTATAAACTTATATAGATTGTGCTTTCCTCGCTACTCTCGTCTGACTGTCTGTGCTGCTACGTCTATTGAAACCTATATTAGCCGCTTGACAAGCTGTTAGGACAATAAGATGTCGGATCTATTCTAATAATTTCGGTAGACAGCTATAGTCGTGAGTAGATACCCCTTTTATGTGTGTATCGTTGTTCATTCACGAATTAACAAACAAAATTATTTTGAAGAAATCTCTTTGAAAATTCATAAGTGTGAAAACGTTACTAGAATAGATTTTCGAGCAAACCATAATAATTAATAATATTTTCCTATTCGAATTACAGGTCTGAAGTTAATAGCGAATGTCACCTACGGTTACACCGCTGCTAACTTCAGTGGGCGAATGCCGTGTGTGGAAGTTGGTGATAGTGTAGTGTCTAAGGGACGGGAGACTTTAGAGAGAGCCATCAAACTCGTCAGGGAAGGCAAATGGAACGCTAAGGTAATAAATAAATAAATAAATTATTTATTTGACAAGAAAAAATAATGTTTGGAAATAACTTGGTTTCAGCAGAATTTGAGTTTTGATAACGCCGAAAAATTGTCAATTTGCACTTTATTTTTAGGACAATGTCGATGATTGGAAGAATTGATCTTTATTGAACTTTTACAGAGACATCTTAGTGTTTCTAAGTTTGCTAGACTATGGCTGCAATTCAAATCATTCCCCACATTATAAATAAAGTAAGAGAACTTAAAAATATAGGTTCTCAAATTATGAACTGGGCAAAGAACAAAATTTTAATGTAATTTTATTTTTTATTCACAATAATTACTTACAAAAACACATACAAAAATACATAATATTATATTAATCCTTAGGTTATATATGGCGACACAGATTCAATGTTCGTTCTAGTACCTGGGGGTAGTCGGACAGAAGCTTTTGAAATAGGTCAGGAAATAGCTGATGCTGTGACAGCAGATAACCCCTCACCAGTCGTTTTAAAATTGGAAAAGGTATTGATTTTTTATTAATTTATTTATGTTCTTCATATGTTGATAGTTATTATAATAATTATGTGGATAGGTCTTGTAATAATTATGAAAATTTATGTTTCATCAGATACAGCGCCTTTTTAAATGTTAACTTTTCTCGTGAAACAGGTGTACCAACCGTGCATCCTACAGACAAAGAAGCGCTATGTTGGCTACATGTACGAGAGTGCAGATCAAGAGAAGCCAGTGTATGAAGCTAAAGGCATTGAAACTGTGCGCAGAGACGGCTGCCCCGCCAGTGTTAAAGTAAATATATACAAAAATTTAACATTGAAATTATAATAATAAAAAAATCTTATTACTGTGTGACAAAATGGATCCTGTTTATATATTTTTTTGTGATTCCACTTTAAAATTTTAATAGTTGCGTACAATTAAGTATAGAAAACGCAATTAAACATAGATTATTGATGATTTGTGATATGTTTGGTCACAATATGATATGAACACAGAAGTTTTTAGTACAAATGGGTCGAATTTAAACCATTGAGTAATTCAATCGTTTAATGTAGCTTCTATTCTTCATACATAATTGAATATTGTACAAATTAAGTCCTAATTGCTTTATTACTTCAAAACACGCCCTTTTTCCACAGCTCCTCCAAAGCTCTCTATGTGAGTTATTCGATACCGGAGACATATCTCGCGTAAAGAAGATGGTAAAGAAACTACTATCACGTCTAATAGATGGTTCTCTACCACCACAAGAACTGTTCTTCACGAGAGAGTATCATGGAGCCGCTGGGTACAGACCGACGGCTGCTGCGCCGCCTAATGAAATTGCTAAGTATGATAATTTTGAGTTTTTTATTCTGATAGTTGAGTATAATCCTGAAATGCTTCAGGCACCGAGTAACTTTGAGATAATATTTACTACTAGTATAATGGTTGACTTATACTGAGGAAGAGGTTCCTTTTATTTTAAATGGTAAAGCATTACATGAGGTAATAACCAGGGCCGTCTTAGACTATGCCGGGGCCCTTGGGCACACAAGAATTGGGGGCCCTTTGAAATATAAAGAAATCAAACTAGGTACGCAAATTTTTTCCCACAATTATATATGTTTTTGCCCTAAATTGAAACTTAAAGAAGTAATAAGAAAACTTAAAGAAAATTTCTATGTAAAATTTTTGCTCCATTTTTTTATACATTTTAGAAAAAAGTTACTTCTGACCAATGTTGTAATGTATAAATATGGTCTTTTGAGGAAACTTTTTTCCTTATTTTTTTTTATATAATTCATTTGAAACGCTGCTGCTGTAATGGCGCTCCAAAGTTGACTTTAATTAAATTTAATTAAGAAATATTTTAAGAATTACTTTTTCAAATTACCTTTCTCTTTGAATTTATATTTTAGGTTTTATGGCACTCAAATGCTTTATAAATAAAATATAAATTCAACAAAAAAGGTCGTGTTCCATCGTTACAATATTGTATTCACTGAAAAGTGCTTCATATTGGTTGAGATGGTTGTTAAATCATCTCAATAGATGGCGTGCGGTGTGTCCCTTAAGACACATAAAACTGAAGGAATAGCATAAATTCGATTGCTCCGGCGGGTCACGAGTGGCTGAGTTGGTCAAGCATCCGCCCCGAAATGGCGCGAAGGATGCGGGTTCGAGTCGGTTCGGTTCTTTATAAATTTATACCTTTCTCTTTTTCAAATTTATCTTTTTAATTCGCATCTGGATTTTTTCTTTCGTAGCCGTTTCATATTGTTCAAAATTATTGCGTGCGTTATTAACATAATTTATTCAAAGCCTAGGCAAATGGCAAAAGTCAAAACGCTTGTCATCTATTCGTATAGAAATGGTCCGGTGTGAACAGAGTTCACTAAATTCTAGGACCTTTAAAACTACAAAATTTCATATCCAGCAGAAAATTAGTAAAATTGTTCAAAGGAATAAGGATTACTAAAAATAAAATTCAAAATTAACTGTCATTCCGGTACGTGAATTAAAAAACATATTCCAGGTTATAAATAAATAAAAAAATAGGTGATTTCGCGATTTATACTGAAACGATAAGTTTTATCATAAAATCATTTAGGTGTGAAGTGATTTAAGAAACGTGTGCATATTATAAGGATGGAATGAGTTTATAAATCGTTATATCTTAGAAAATGGTAGGAAGCTACATCTTAGGAAAATAATGTATTGATTCTTTTGTATAAGTGGTTATATGATAAAACTTACCGTTTCGGTAAAAATCACGAAAAACCTATTATCTGTTGACTTTTAGGAAAAAAATTTTTCGTAGTAACAGAAGGTCGGGAAATTTTAATATATTTTTGAAGTGAAACTTCTTTAGGCGCGTTGAGAGTAAAATTTCAAGGTTGCATCATAACAATACCGTAACGTCATGGAGTAATTCAACGATTTTGGTATCTTATAATCTTGCCAAAGAAGTGGGCTATTTAGCACCGAAATAATTTTTCAAATCGGACCAGTAGTTCCCGAGATTAGCGCGTTCAAACAAAAAAACAAACTCTTCAGCTTTATTATATTAAGTATAGATTGTGTTTTTAATAATTTCACCAAATTTCGGCTGGATGGGAATTTTGGTCGTGGTCGTCGTCGTCCTTGGTAGTGTGACCGAAACATTAGCAAAACGTCATAAGCTTATATCAATTAGTATCAATAGTGGATTCTATTCTCTAGCGTTTCTGCCACTTGTCTAGAGGCCCAGAGATTAAAGTTTTGTCACAACGCCCTTGTATGCTATTCTGTAAACTTAGACTTGTTAGTAATTTTCATAAATCTCAAAATGATTCAAGTAAAAATATATTATATTACGTTAATAAGTAAATAAATAATTCGAGTAAATGTCTGATAAGTTAATTATAATGGTGTTCGAATCACTCGAATTATTCCTTGTAATAACATAGATGTTTTGATTCGAATAAATCTGAAAATGATCTGACGTTCTGGCATTAAAAAGCTGTATTGCTTTTTAATAAAATATTTTGAGATTTATGTGAGAAAAATTGTCAGTCCTACATCTCCTCCAGGGGGGCCCCCTGACGATGGGGGGCCCTGGGCACTGGCCTCCTGTGCCCCTATGGTAAAGACGGCACTGGTAATAACATATTTATGGTAGAAACACTTAGGTAAAATTTTTGCCAATCTCAATGGAATGCGACTAGCTAGTAGCTACGCATGGATCACATCAACGCAAAATTTTATAGTTCCTAATCGTTTGACAAGGAATTTCGAATGTCTGATTTTTAGTCGAGATAGGCGCGCCGCGCCGCTCAATTCTTTCTCGCAAAGTTCCATTGGTCAATTGCTAGACAAGAAATTTTGACTCAATGCCATAAAACAAAAAATATCAATTTCAACAAAAAAGGTCGTGTTCCAATTGTAATGATACAATATTGTATTCACTGGAAAGTGTTTCATATTGGTTGTGATGGTTGTTAATCATCTCAATTAAGATGGCGCGCGGTGTGTCCCTTAGACACATAAAACTGAAAGAATATAATAAATTCGATTGCTCTGGCGGGTGGCCACTCGTGAGTGGCTGAATTGGTCAGGCATCCGCCCCGGAATGGCGCGAAAGGATGCGGGTTCGAGTCCGGCCTCGTGATCGAATTTTTTCTATTCTTTATAAAATTTAAACCCTTTCCAGACGACACAATTTTTCGTCCAATTTGACTAGATTGGCAATCAAATTGGGTCGTCTAGACGGAAATATGAAATTCAAGGTCATTGGGTGGTCGGGATCGGCCGATTTGCGATTGCCTTGGGATTGCCCGATCAAATTGGGTAGTGTGGACGCTAATTGGCCAATTTTTACTTGTAATCTCTTCCTGATGCTAGATATTTAAGCGTTACTATTAATCTCTCCTCAGGACTAACGGCTTCTCTCATAACAATGTCTTGTTTAGTAATGTATGGGCTTACTAGAGATAATAATTCATTAAAAGTGTCATGGTCCATCCGCATAAAATTTGTGAAATCGACACTGTCCAGTTCTCTAACAATATTTATCTGACCTAGCAATATTTAACTCTAACAGTATTTCTTTTAAGCAACCATTCTTTGCTCCTTATCCTTTTTCTTTTTCTTTCTTCTAAATTTGTAGTTACAGCCAAAATCAGCCCCAATTTTTGTTTTTTACTAAGAGGCATGTTGCAAAATAAAAGTCCAGTCAGTAACGGCAACGGAGCAGAACTAAAATTGGCGATTTAATTGTGTACGTGTGGATAGAGGATCAAATTGGGCCCGATTCAATCGGCAATCAAATCGGCTGATTAAATTGTGTCGTCTGGAAGGGGTTTTATATAAGAAATTTTGAATTTCGAACTTCCACCAAACTATATAATATAATAATCCCTTGCAGGCGCCTCCTCAGTCGCGACCCGCGCGCCGCGCCGCGCACAAGCGAGCGCGTGTCGTGGCTGGTGACCGCGGGCGCGCCGGGCACGCCGCTCGTGCGGCTCGCGCGCACGCCCGCCGAGCTGCACCGCGACCCCGGCCTCGTGCCGCACGTGCCGTACTACGCGACACGGGCGATACTGCCGCCGCTGCATAGGTGCTTTTCGCTATTGGGGGTTGATGTTTTTAAGTGGTGAGCTGATATTATTATGTATTTTAACTATCATATTTTTGTCATTATGTATTTAACTATTCGTTTGTATTGTAAATCAGTTTATTAGCGTGATAAACTAATAACATCATATATTTTATTTTCACACCACCATGGAGTAAGGCGACAATTTTGGTAAAGAAGTTTCACTTCTGACACGTGTGCTCGGCACACTGTATTTTTTAATACAAGGGAGAACTAAGTATACAAACCTTTTATTTTATTTCATACCATTCGCAAATACATCATACCAAGAGGAACATTATTTACTAAAACTACATAGGGTTACCTACATGAAATAAAACAATCTGGAAATAATAAAACAGGCATCACAAAAAACTTTCAATCAAGAATGTGTTAAGCGTCCACTGAAGTATAGACTCTTGATCAATTTTTTATTTTCAGGTGGAACGAAGTAGGCCACACGCGCGAAGCTCTCACCACCCGCGGCACTGTAGGTACAGCAAGTACCCGTGCAGTCGGTACAGCAGGTTCCCGTGCTGTCGGTATAGCAGGTGCCGTCGGTAAAACAGGCGTAGGTGGTGTCGGTACAGCAGGTGCGGGTATCGCGCGGTACATGCAGCGCGGGCGGTGCGCAGCGTGCGGGGCGCGGGGGGCACGTGCGATTTGCGCTCGTTGTGCACTAAATCCCCGACCCGTTGTCGCTATGTTGGCTGCGAGGGATAATACCGCGAGAGGATACTTGGCTGATACGCAAGTGGTGAGTGTCAAGCTCCTACAAGAACTAATACGCATCCAGTGCATAATATATTATACTGTATACTTATATAGCTGCTACAAGAATAATTATAGACTAATTAATGTCTGTTGTGCAACTAATTTTGAAATTTATGTTTTCGTTTGATCTGATTGTCTTAAAAAGTTGCAAATAAATTGTAATTAAACAAAATTGTGAGTATAGGTTTAAGGCACAATAAAAAATATTTTTAATAAAATAGACAAACAATTTCTTTTCAGATCTGTAGTTCGTGCTGTGGCCATAGTAACTATTTGGAGTGTAATAACACTGAATGTCCTGTCCTCTGGTGCCGAGTTTCCGCACAACAAAAATTAAACCAACTGCAAGACGTTTTTGCGAACCTACCGGAACAATTTAACACAAATAGTTTAAATTTTTAGATATGTAATTACATAAATTAAATTTAGTTATTATATTACAATCATGTGATAAAATATGTTGTTACATATAAGATAATTACCTAAATTATATTAAATTTACATAAATTAAATTTTATATTATTTTTTGGTGTTGGTATTTTACTTTTTACACATTTACAGAAAAATCTATACATATTTTCCATCCCTTTGAATCTTCTTCTGTATTATAATATGAGATTTACTCAACGGATGATTATTCGGGATCCGTGGAGCACAGTAACCAAGAAGACGTTGAGTGTAAAATTGCTTCTAAAATCGTTACTACCTTTCCCACGGAAGGTGGCTTAATGTCATCTCGACCTGATACATATAGTGTCTTGAATGGTCGTCCAGTCCGGGCTCGCCGAGCCCCGGTTAGGTACGGTTTCGAGTAAAATCTATTGCGTTAATTATATTATGGTCTTTGTTTCATAGCTAAGTTATTTTTAAGATGTTCTACTAGCATAAGTTCAAGGTTGTTTTAGTTTGTGTAAGAGTGCTCGATACGGCTATGTTTGTAGTCATATTTTAGTTATAAATACTTTACATTTATATTCTTATATATTTCGATTGGTGTCGGGGAGATGTATAGGTAAACCAGAATCTGATGGCAATTAGGGAAATCAAAATTTTGAGTGTGCAACCCTAGGGAAAATGGACTGAACGATCTTGATACTGCTTATTTTTTATTTTGTCCTCAGTATCATTAGTCACATTACATAAGTGGACAATACTGTACTTAATAATGAGATATCCATTTAATATTATGTAGGTACATACTTACATGTAAAATATACAATTATGTATACATATTATTATTTACACATACCTACCTAATTACCTATATTTGTATATTAATTACCAGTATGCCATGTGAAAATATCGATATAATGATAATGTAGATCAAAACTGCTTATAATTTTTTATAAAATAAAATAAAATTATGTTTATTTTCGTAAGTATTAACAGATACACACATTATAAAATTGACTTGGACAGCTTGGACTTGACGAATAGCCGTATTGGAAACTCCTGTAATAAGTTTTCATAAAATTATATATTCTAATCAACAAACAATTTTTAGTCACCTACATATAATATTTTTTAATTTAAAGTATCAAAACGGGTAAGTCCAGTTTACCAATAAAATTTTCAAAATTGAAAATTGTGATGTGTTTGACCCTTCTTCATCGAATGTTTTTCTATACAAATTATAAACAACACCTCTTGCTTGTGATTGCAGCGGCTTTTTCGACATTTTCGAAGATTTTTTAGACAAAATCCTAAAAATTATTCATCAACTGCAAAAAAGACAAATAATTTGACAACCAATTTGATAGTTGTCAAATAAATTGCCACATAAAAATCTTTTATTTCTTAAATATAAATATGCCATCAGATTCTGGTAGACCTATAGTGTATTAGCATTATGCATTATCTGTGGATCATAATATTTGCTATGTGGGTATTTGTAAAATAAAAGTCAGTCTTGATTCTATCCGGTGTACGTTATTTATTCCCGTGTTAATTCCTTAATTCTATCTTATAAATATCTTATAAATATAACAGTTAATATCTGTGATTTCTATAACAATTTGATATACGTATTATGTCTTCTTTACAAATTAAGTAATAGATGTTGAAATGTATTTATTATTAAAAAAAAGAATAATTGGCTCTATAATTAGAGTCTGGCCAGCCAAAGCTGAACCCAGTGTTTTTTGTAGCGGCCACACTATGGAATGTCATCATGGCGTTTCTGCGTAGTTAGTTGTCAGTTTTGTTGAAAACGGTTCAAATCCTTTACTTTAATAATGTTTAAATCCTGCTGTGTTGTGTACATAATGAACCTTTAAACTATGATCACCCTTATGAATATCAAAAGTATCAGAATGTTTTTTTCCTACTAAAGCCGATGTTACCAGGTCCATATTTTTTAAATTTGCCGCCCTTTACTGGGTTCAGCTTTGGCTGGCCAGACCATAGTATAGTCTATATACTTCATAAGATTCAACTTGCACATTTGAAAAAGATAAATAATAATTTTATATAATATGTAGAAATATTGAAATTGCGGTGTTACATTGTATATTAATTTTATCAAGGATATCCACAGAGGATATCATACCCTCACAGGTTCTGTGCATACCATGGTGCATACCCTTGATCTTTAATGTAACTGTTATTAATTTTTTAATCTGCCTTATTTGATTACTTACACACTCTGTGAACGCTGTGATATGTCCAAGAAGCTTATATCTAATACACTGGAGATTGCACTATGACCATTGACTTGTCACAAGAAAATATAACCTTGAATGACGTCAGTGTTGTTTTTTGTCTCTTTCTGTGGGTGACCACACTGGTTTGTATATTCAGGATTTTTCGAAATAGAAAAAACTAAAAATCATGGTCTATAAATAATAACGACATATATTTTTAACAGTATTAATTATATTATAATATTACTGGCCAAACTTTATAGGTACATACAATTTTAATTGGTATAGAATGATAGTTTTAAATAACTCTTGGCTACAAAGCCTGGATATGAACCGATATATAGCATTAACATCCTTTGTAAATAGAGGAAAGTTGTGTTTTGCATCAGATGCTGTTTACCAAATTGTAAGCTACTCAGATCTTCTTTTTAAACGCGTTGCTTCGACGGGTCAATTTCAAGCCAAAATCATCAAAGAAAAACTGTTTATAATAAACGCCTTGCACAAATTTCAGCTAACTTTACAAAGTTTATTTTTCAAAAGGTATTTTTTTCTGGGTCGTAATCCTCAGTAATTTTACCCTTGATGGGCACATATATTTCTTTTTATTTTACTTTTTGGAAAGCTGAAATACCTAAAACAAAAAATATGAGGTAAGTTAAAAAAGTATAAATTTCAATGTAAAAACGAACAATCTTATAACTACATATGAGTGCAATACCGATGTCGAGTGTTGTTTCATTACTAGTAAAAATCTTGAAAATGGTGTTCTAAATTTCATCATAATATTGTTATTACAATATATTCTCTTCACTATCCATAAAAACTCGTCATCATGGTTACCTTACTTGTTAATTTTGTTTATTGAAAACTTGTTGAAAAATGATAAAGTATTAGAAAAATAACAAATTTAACATGACTGCTTTCTAAAATGATGCAAAATTTTAAAATTTTTGCCATTGAAATGATTCTAAACAGGTAAATTCAGGAGTATTGAGGAATATTGTAAATAACGTAAATATACACTTGCCTGTGAAATTCTATGCCAGAATTTGGTGTCCAAACACTTCTGCAATTTTTCTCAATGCAATACATTATTTATATTCGGAAAATATTTATTAAATACGCAACAATATTAACTTAAATATTCGAAGCGACGCAATTTTTTTGACACTTATGCCATATTGTCAAAGTGAGAGTTGCTACAATTTTATTATGGTAACTACCCATAATCAGGGAGTATCGCTTTTTAATAATTGGTCCAGATACTTATTTTATTTAGCATAAATAATAATTGTCTCATCCAACAATGCTTCTGAATGACGTTGTTGGCAATTTATCAACAAACTCATGTACAAAAACTAACCTTTTGCACAGAATATTACGGCATACATAGTAGCCTTGGGAAAACTTCGTATTAACAGTGGCAATACCAAGTTAGGTGTGAAAGTGATAAAACACAACAATTTTCTTGTTACACGTCAAATGTTCATACCGAAATCTCCAGTGTAAAAGATATAAGCTTCTTGGATATGTCAGTATCTGTCTGTGGTTCTAGATCTGTGGTCTGTGGTATCTGTAACTTGTCACCTGTGCTTGTCACCAAGTGTCAAAGTTGAAAAGTTTTTGATAATTTTGTATTTTCATTAAGTTTAATTACTAATGTTTTGTTTAATAGCAATATTATAAATGACTATAATTAAAATGTATAAAAACGTTGAAATCCGTAAACTACCTGCGGAGCTCCTTTGCAATATTATAAACATTTTGGAAACCGACAATGATTGGAAAAAATTGATGTCCAACATCCCAAAAGATCTTCGTAGCCCAAGTTTCGAGCCTAAGTATAATAATGAACATATAAGGTAAATACGATCGGTTTAGAATTGTATAAGATAATAAATAAAGATGCAATTTCAACAAAAAAGTTACAGTAAACTTAAAACATTGCCTGCCTTTTTTTTGTTTACATAGCGTTAAGTCTTTGTACCTATATATCAATGTAAAAAAATATAATAATAATTGCACATTTAGATATTGTATTTATTTTTACTAAATTGCAGAATGATTGAAGATTATGCTAGAGAAAGCAATCTTAAGTGTTCCGAAATACTGTTTGATGAGTGGGGAACATCAGGAGTAATAAGACCTACATTAAGTGATTTAAAAGATATCATAATCAGAACACAAATATACCGTGCTGCAGATGAAATAGCACTAATTTTAAATGGTATACTTTAATTTGTTTAATAATTTGTTCACAATAAAAATATTTGTCAAGTTCTTAAATGTGTTGTTTATATTCATTTTGCAGAACCAAAACCTCAGCGGCCCTTAGAGGGACCTGCAGCTCCAATAAGTACCAATGTAACAGATATGTTAAGTGATAGCACTATGAATAATATTGACTCTACAGATTCAATTCAAATGCAGAAATTCTGCAACGGACCCACAGCTCAAATGAAATCTGCCAGTAATTTAATAAAATTCACTGGAACAATACAGTCTGATAATAATAACCAAAAACTCATGCAAAATGCAAAGGCAGAAATAAAATCTGCCAGTGATCTCATTAAATTTTCGAAAAACCAAATTCCAAATAGTGGGGACAATTTACAATCGGTTCAAAATGATGAATTTATAGAGACCTCTATGAATATACCAGATTTATCTGCAATCTTGAGCAAAAGCCAACAAACAATGGGAAATTCTTCCCAAAGTACTACTACTAATGAAAATTCCATTACTTATAATCAGAACCTATACAGTGGCTATCAAAAATCATTCCCTAACATAAATATATCACTTGCAATAGATAGTGCAATACTTCAGGACACAAAATTAATTCACTTTGAATATGAAGAACTACAAGATATCACTAATAATTTTTCTGATACTCTATCTGTCAGGCCAGATGGCCCCAGTGGTAGGATTGGCAGTGGTGGTTTTGGTGATGTTTTTGTTGGACAACATCCAAAATATGGCACTCTGGCTGTCAAAAAAGTTCATGAGCATTTAACATTACACAGAAAACGTGACATTGCTATAAAAGTTTTCAATGCTGAAGTTAAATTTTTGTCACAGTTTAGACATAGAAATATTCTGCCTATTTTTGGATTTTCCAAAGATGGTCCCATGCCCTGTATAGTTTGTGAGTACATTGATGGAGGATCTTTGCAAGAGAAAATAGCTGAGAAGGTCCTCACTGAGATGCAACGAATAAATATAATGGAAGGAACTGCAGAGGGCCTTAAATATTTACACACAAGTGAACCGCAGGTGCAAAGTAATGAGGAATTGTTAAATTTGGGAAGACCAGCTGAGTTTGATTCAGAAAATTCCTCCAAAAACTTTGTTCATGGAGATGTCAAGAGTGCTAACATTTTATTAACTAAAGACTGTACACCAAAGGTATTATCATACATAAGCTTGCCAATTTCATTAACATTACTTGTTTCTTATTAAATTACTGTACAAATTATAACCTGAATATGTAAACTTTGTTTATGACACTTATTATATTAATTTTTTTGTTACAGTTATGTGACTTTGGCTTGGCAAAACAATATGATGCAACTATGGTCACATCCTGTCCAATGGGAACATCAGCTTACATGGCTCCTGAGGGTCTACACGGCACTATTACACAAAAAATCGACATATTCAGTTATGGTATAGTATTATTAGAACTTTTAACAGGTTTGAAACCTATAGTTGTCACAAATGGTGAAAAGATAAATATAAAAGATTATGTGGAGGATAATTTCAATGGAGATATTAATTTACTATTGGATTCCACTGTACCTCAATGGACTAAAGCCCAGGAACTCTATGCCTTAGCTCAAAACTGCTTACAAAGGGATAGAAAGAAAAGACCAAGCATGAATGAAGTGTGCAATATTTTGTATGAATTAAAAAACTAATATTTAAGGTAATCATATATTATGTTAAGTTTATATTATTTACAAATAAAACAGATATTTTATATTTTAAGATCAGCTTTTATATTTTTTATTTTCTCCCTATAAACAGTACATTCTACATCTCTTTCCTTGTCAAGGTTAGATATAATAAGTTTTTGTTCAGAATTATTACACAAACAAATAAATGTAACGATTAATTTATGTGTCTGTTTCACTAAATGATCTTCTTTGCAAATGTACAAAACTTTGAACAGTGCAGATAACATTTTATGATCTGTATTGAACTTCCAAACAGGCCAGCAGAATGTTATCCATTTCTCCAAACACTGAAAGTAAACAAAGTAGATTAGAATTGTTCTTGAGGAAAAACCATTATAAAGATAAGGAGGAAGGAACTTAAAAATTTACCCATTTATTATGTACTGATAACACATAAATATCATAATTAGATTTCATCATATCAATGATATAGGTAACTACCATTACTATATACTTAGAAGAAAAAAATGTTATTAAAATCATCCAAATCTGGTTAGATATAATTAATGTAGCTGGAAATTCCATAAGTTGGGTTTTCTTTAATTATTAAATATCATTTGTGGTCCAAATAAATAACAAACAAGATTTATTCATTTATTGTTTCAACAATAAAATTACACTAAAATTATTTTGTAGATGAGTGGCTTACCTTTAAAAGTGGGCTTAAAATGATTCCAGACACAGCATCATTAGTGCATATATCCAAATTGTCACATATAATTTGTTTAAATATCTTTATATTAGCACAATTGTC
Organism: Colias croceus; assembly: GCF_905220415.1. Classification (NCBI taxonomy): domain Eukaryota; kingdom Metazoa; phylum Arthropoda; class Insecta; order Lepidoptera; family Pieridae; genus Colias; species Colias croceus. The sequence goes on along the minus strand of NC_059543.1, from coordinate 3,350,390 downwards.
TTTGTGCCATTGTATTATTGAAGTAGCAAAATTAAACAGAGCAGCCTTTTTGTACAAATTTGAGTCTGTCAAGAGCTGATCCAGTGTGGTTGTGTATAACTCATCCAAGATGTTTCTCTGAAAACAAATTAATAAGTAAAAATAAGGGTTTTTTTTTTGTTTTATTTGTGTATTAGAATGAACTGACATTTTATATTGATAAATATAACTCCTTATTACTATATTACTTAATAAGATAGGCTAATCAAAATAGTTAGCACTTTTACAGAAAAATAATTTGAAATGACCTTTGATAGTTTAGCCATATCTTTTACTAATTATTCTATTTAGTTACAATAATATTTAAATTATCAGTTCTTATACCTTTCCACTATCAGGTACAATTTTTAGAAGAGCCAAAAGACAAATGTGTGTTAACTTGACTATATCCATGTCTCTCTCCACAAGGTTCTTTTTCAGACTTCGGTAAATTACTTCATAGTAGTTACCATTTTGGAAATCTTTTGGTTTCTGTTATATAAAAAAAACATTATTAACTCTATATAAACTTTCTTTACTATTATCATAAAATTACTTTAGATATGTTTTCTGTGTAACTTAAATTAAAATTATGCAGTAATAATATTTGGATTTTTAAAGAGCATTCCTCACATTGTAATGCTTTGTTTCAACATCCCAAATACAGTACAATACAGAAGAAAAATAAAAAAATAATCATGATTCTATTTAGAAAGGTTAACATACCAGAGATTGTAATAAAACTGAACAGGACTGGAGCCCTTTCTTCTTATTAGTAACTGTATAGTCTTCAATCAGAAGGAGAGTGATTGGAAATAGTTTTGAGGGCATCAATTCAACATCATACTCCTGAAACAATAATAAATATTTTGTAATATATTCTTAAACTTAGTTAAGCAATTATGAGACGGTAAAATTGTAAGTATGATCATGGAAACAATATACTTGAGTAGTGGTCCATGGTATGATATAGAAACTATAATGTATAGTATTATTCTATTGAATTTTAAAATTCAATTAAATTCATTACAATCGGTCAACAGTTTATAGAACACCTGGCTTTTTTCCTTGCCCTATGATGCCCTTTTTTCTGATTACATGACAAAGTTAAAAGTTAAGTTTTATTTTCTTTTATATTATTTGTACATGAATAAGACATTACTCTGAATTTCCTTTTAATTTTAAAGTTAATTTTTTTTAATGTTATACCTGTAAATCCGCTATTATGGACATATAGACCTCAATTTGTGCAGGGTACATCTTTAAAGTTTCGTAAGTTATTTTTGAATGAAGGTCTTCTAAACATTTATCAAAAATAATTTGGGAATTGAACACATCATTCTTACGAAATACGGCATCTAAATTTACGGTAGTAATAACTTCAAAGAATGTGTTCATTTCCTTAGCAACATCTTTAGCCTTAGATTTGTTCCACGGGCAATCACAGCTCAATTCTTTATACAAGTTGACCATATTCGAGACTATAGCCGGATTTTTCTCAAAGTCATCTTTTGTTATATCTCCGAAGCTCTCAACAAATAGTTGGAAGTTTTTATCCATATTTTTATTTCGTAGTTCAAATTCAAAGTGTTCGATACCTTCATCATAATTTTTTGCTAGTTTTGGCACTAAGCATCGATTTATGCTTTTTAAGAATCTTGAAATAAACTCCAGTTTCATCTTTTCAGTACACTCCATGATGAATACTATTGAATTTTTATACTTTACTTTTAACTCTCAATGAAAATAGTACTGAAAAACAATTGTAATTTTAATTTAAAAAGTCGTAAAAATATCCTAGAACCAAGTGTTTCATATAATTCCGACCACAGATTCCGACCAAAAGTCAAAACAAAAAGCATGAATCTGACGAATCACGAATCAATACATTTGACAAAATATGACATCTCGAGTAGACCTACCATCTCGACCTAGTAGACCACTAGTAGACCTTAGTCTGTGACCTTAGTAGACCTACTCTATCTCAACAACACCTCAAACCTCCTCAAAGTTCAAACACAAACAAAACAAATCTGCAAATCTGTCATAGGTGAAATGTCATTTGTCAATTATGACAGATGTTTTTTTTTATTTTATGAGCATGGATACATGAGACAAGCACAGAGTTGGCTTTTCACCGCGCGCTTGCTTGCAGAAGTGATTACGGGTACCGTACCCACAGCGGGTACCAGCGGGTACCAATAATAATTGAAACATTTACTTTTTCCTCATTACGGTATTCTGTTAATAAATTTATTAGAGTGATCAGTGAGTAATTAATATAATAACGGGAGCTAACTCGCTAAATCTAATATAAGTATTCTTCATCATTCATCCTTAATGTATAAATATGGCCTATTTTTAACGAGTAAATTTAGTATGGGAAAATAGATTTTGAAGTGAAACTTCTTAATCGGGGTTGGAAAAAAATTTAGTGTAACATTTTTTCGTTACGCGCCATCTTTTTCTTATCCCTACCACGCGTGATTCGACGCATTTCTGTAAAGTTGCTTAGAGTTATTTAGAGTAAATTATTTTTGGAAAAATAAGGTCATTAATTTCCAAAAAAACATCACGCCGTAATCTTATTAAAAGTTTTGTCAGTGATTGGCAAGCGTGATTGGCATAAAGTGATTTGCATGTAAGCTTGCATGTAAGTGATTTGCTGTAAGTGAGTGGCATGTAAAGTATCTAGAAAGTATCACAAGAGTGTAAAATTGAGAGTGAGATTGAGAGCAACTGTAGGTATCTTCAAATTGCCTATTCGGCGTGCCTCGCTCAGGTGAAAAAAAAAAAACAAAGTTCTGACCTAAGAGCAATTAACCTATAGAGTACTTGTATCGAGCGTATACAATTTACATATATTTGTTTCTCTCTATCTAAAGAAAACGTCGTATGAAAGAATGAGACAGCTTTAGACAACAAGCTACGTTTCAACATAGTCATGGCACCATTTTTACTATAGGTACGTATTTAGATAGATAGAAGGTGATAGTGATGGGATGTGCTTCAATCGATAAAATCGTGAATGTATTTTGCATTTACGGTTTCGTGAAATAATAAATAATAAAAAAACAAAACTTATAATTAATTTCAGTTGAATACATTATTTGTTTAATCCTACGTATATAATAAATGCGAAATTATGTGAGAAGGGATGTTACTCTTTCACTGCGGAACCGATTACAATGAAATTTTGTACATACACACATAGGTTAGGTTTTATCCCGGAAATCCCACGTGAACGGGAACTGTGCAGGATTTTCTTTAAAAACGCGGGCGGAAAGTTAGTACATTATAAAAGAAATTTTAAAACTTGAAATGTAATTTAAAATAAAGAAGGAAATGATGATAAAGTTAAAGGAGTGAGGAGAAAGGCACAGTCAGCATGAAGGAATCATGCAGCATTTTAACAAGTTAATAAAAGGACAGTCTTAATGAAAACATTTTCCTAACATCCTACTAATAAATCGAAAGTTTGTGAGGATGGATGTTTGTTACTCTTTCACGCGAATACTACTAAACCGATTACAATGAAATTTGGAAAAATTACTTTTGATCCCGTAAATCCAACAGGAATGGGAACTATGCGGGTTTTTCTTTGAAAACGCATGTATATTAAGTATGTATTTCAATAGTAGTTTCTCATCTATGAGAACTGTCATTTAATCAACCATTTAATTTTCACATAGTTACACATTTAAAGTAGGTAACTTATGTGTAAAAAATTTCAAAATAAAAATTCACTCTCTTTAATCAAATGTATTTATTATCTACAGGAACAAAAAAAAACGTAAGCGTAAGATTGCACAATTCTTCTAGAGTATCCATCTTGATAACAAGTAGGCTCGAAATGCAGTGAACACAATATTGCAAATTGTGGCGGCGTCCAATCAACTCATGTCTCACGTTTTATACCCATTTTTTATTTAGCTCTGGAAATCTAAAACAAAATGAATTTATTAATAATCTGAAAGAGAAATTAATAAACAACAAACGAAAACTAAAACACATAGTGCAAATAAAACAACCACGTGGTATGTTTTATTTTCCTGCGGTAAAAAATTTACATCTATTATTTGCAACAACAACTACATATAAATCTGATTTATGAAACAAAATAAATAAATCAACGTTAATATGAAATAGATTTTTTGTCATAAATCGATAATATACGCTAGATGTGTTACAACACTACGGTGGTAAACAAAATGCCAAACGTGATATTATTGTGACGTTTTTTAAAAATTATTTCATTATTTTATATTCCACAACCCCATAAAGTGGGTAAATGTTACAGTTACAACATAAAATTACAAAAAAGCGCTTGATAAAACCTTCAAATAGGTTTAAAACATAAATATTTATCAATTTGCTGAAAATCACTTACCGATGGAAAGATATTTTTACATTGTTTTTATCCAAAACTCCCATTCGACTAGTGATAGCCGGTTGCTAAACATACAATAGTTATTTTAGCACACTGACAAATAAAAAGAAATACTGTACACTTTATATTTTCTAAATATTTCGTTAAAAACACTTGACGCACTGAGCCCACCAGCTGGTTGGAAAACAAACTGACTGCCGGCGCGCTACGTTTGAAGACAGTGCAGATACTCTATCGCTATCTCAATCTGGCTTATGCTGTTATTGACTAAGAGTAAGTAGATTAGAAAATATGTATTTTGTTCTGTCTTAATATAAGAACTCTATAGGTTAATTGCTCTTAGGTTCTGACTTCTGCAAAATATATCAATGTCAAATGTCAATGTCAATTTTACAAATGAAAATGTCATTTCTCTAATATAAAACTCGAAAAGTGTTTAGTGTTTAAAATTACATAATTCCCTTAAATAGACATAATTATTGAATATTGACCGTCACTAACAGTGTGTAAAAAATATGTTGAAGTATGCTTAATCAAAGTTATCTATATAATCAATGTGTATTCTTGTGTTATTCTAATTCGATTTTGTATGACTATTTTAAGGTTCGGTATAAAATCGGCGATTTTGGGCTCAGCCGTTTACTACACAGTGGATAAAGGTGTTTGGAAAGACAGTTCCACTACAGCTGAACTTTACAAAGAATTAGAAGAGGGAGTTTCGCCATATGTTGGTGAAGTAAAGAAGCAAATACCATATGAGGTAACACCATCAAAATATCAGAGCTACTGCATATACTGAATTTTGCTCTTATTAATTGATAAAAAACATGTATGGCTAAATACATTTTTAATTTCAGCTTCCACCCTTACCATCAAATGACAGAATATCATATTTATTTAAATACTATTGGAATTGTGGTGTCAAAACAACATTTAGATTTTTAGTGGATTTACCAACACACACATCAAATGCAGCTGTGAAGACATATGATTACATTTCCACCTCGTTAGAAGGAGGCAACCAAAATAAAAGCTCTAATGAAGAACAATCGAAACAATGAATGTAGTTATGTAGTATTTATTTGATGTTAATAAATTGGTTTTAAAGTTACTGAGTTTTTAATTTTAGCAATAAGATACATTAATTACTAATAGTCAATAGAACATCTACATATAATCCATTGCCATGAGATTTTCCAAGTAAAACTTGATTAGATTCCTGTAACTATATTTGTACCAAATTTTATACAAATCAGTTCTAGTTTTGTAGTGAAGTAGAGAGAGATAAATAGCTAGACATTGAAGTAAGACAGAGCCTAAGGTTAAAAGCCTAGCCAAATATGCAGTTTAAAATGCAATATAAAGAGTTATCCGTTATACAACCAATATAAGGATTATTTTATTTCAAAATCAATAAGGACCCAAGGTGTCTGCAAAGTCTGATCATTTTTGAATTAAAATAGAGTGCAATGAATTGAAGTATTTAGTATTTTAAAGGTCCTTTCTATATTTCTACCATATAATTTCTAGCCTGATAATGTTTGGTTTCTCAGTTATCTTTCTATAAATTAACTCTAACTCTAATAAGCAATAACAAGTATAATGTGAAACAATATTGGGTTTTCAAATAAAACAACAAACAATTACAAAAAACAGTCCACAGTTGTGGCAGTTCTGATTTAATAGTTTCTCCAATGTCACAGGTTTTACAATCAGAGGAATTAGTATGTTCCATAAATATATGAACTTTCATAAATGATTTATAGATATGCACAATCCACATATTCATTATTTATGGAGCTAACAAAAATGTTGTAATGTCAGGAAAATGACACAAGGAAAACTAAACTAACATGTTGAATGTAGAGGTTGTGTGGTATTTATTAATTCATCATAAAGAATTATTACATTTATTTATTAACCTTATCAATTTCACAATCATACACCAGATACATCAAATTTTGTGCCCAAACACAATGTGTGAGATGATTTTTTGCATGTAACACAGGTCAATTATTTACAGTCACAGAATTTGAATAAGAGGGAATGCAGATGACAGGACACCTAAAGTGAACATTCAAAATTATAAAGAAATGTCTGTAGAAGTTAAAAAAAGTACGATTAATTCAGTTATGCATGTAAAAACAGACATACCTTTAACTATTCAAATAGTTTAGTATAGAGAAAATATAACTGTGTATTAATTAAAAAGTTGTTACAAAAGGCTGTGAGAAATGTCAGTTTAGCTAAAGCTAAGGCATATCTTTAATAAATTTTTCACTATTGTGTCCAGAATATAGTCTGTTTTAAAAGCTTTGTATTGCAAAATCCACAGGGCAGTGGCCAGCCGATTGCTAGGCAGCTGTTTCGACTTCCATTGCCTCTTCAGCTCCAGTTTTCTTTTTCTTCTTCTTGTTCGACTTTGCGGAGGAATTGAGGAGGGCCTGTACAAAATATTATTTGTAAAATTATTTTGTAAGAAAAAGATGAATCTGAAGTCTTGAAAAAATGAAAGCTTATTTGTATGTGACATTTTAAATATGATATAAATGTAGTAATGGTTCAAACTGAAGTGTCTATAAAACAACAAATCAGCTCAAAAAGATTACATTTATTTACCCTGAGCTTGTACCAAAACATTCTATTGACAAAGAATGCTTTGAAAGATATCAGGGAAAGAAGTATGTATTTTGATTTACACATATTTAATATTTATATTAGACCATATGCCTTGAAAATAATTATCAAAAATGTTTTATGAGAATTCATTTGTTAAATTATTCAATTCTATAATATAATAATTATTATAGTCGAGCCAATTTAGTAGGCAACATTTGACGTCTATCAATTTTATCTTCGAAGAGAGGTAACCTGCTTAAAAACATCGATTGAAGTGTATTAATCGATACGGATTTGAAACATTTGTCAATCGAATTTATTAATTTATGATGATTTTTATTCACAAGTAATCAATGCATTCAATTCTAGATGTCAGATTTCGATTTTTAGAGTAACGTCTCTAGTATTTAAAAAGAAAAAAGGTTTATTGACACAAAATTGTAGCGACGTCAGTTCTTCAATTCAGAAATTGTTTATTATGTTTAGGATGGTTTATCAGTAAAATGAAATCTTAAAATTACTTGTATCGGTCATTATTATTATAAATATGTAATTGTAATTGAAAAAAGTTAAGCAAATGTGCAGTTCTAACAAAACGAAATATCATATTATTCTATGTCGTCGTTACTAGGTTACGTTGTTGAATTTTGTTGAACTGTCAAATGTTGCCTATTAAAATGGCTCTACTATAAATACTACATTCTTGAAAATAATTATTAAAACTATATTCTGTGAGGAAATTCATACAAAAATCTATGTTTATGTTGTACTCACATTGAGTTCAGGGTCCTTGATGGTGCGTTCAGTCTTGCACATGTTCTTGTCGAAGGGCAGACCAGTGATACGGTGTGTGCCGCTCGGCAGGAGGAGGACGGTGAACTTAAACTGCGCCACTAATTCTCCAGGTCGTTCATAAAGTACCTGTATTTGTGATTTGTTATAAGTTTCTGTGTAATAATAACTTATTGTTAAGTACAATAATTTGCTGCATAATATTAAGTAATTCATTTTTAAAAAATTTTGATAAGATGATACCATTTAAAAATGAGAAAACTTGTTTTCATATGAATCAATACAACTCTATCAATTAATTCTAGTCGTAGCTAATTAATTCCATTGTGATCTTAGTATTTCTTTAAAGTTTTTTTAGTGACAAGAATAAACAATCATAAATGATTGGAATACACAAATATAAAAGAAACATAATAGATAAGCAGAGATATTAAATAAACAGACACTTAAATGTCTGCAATCTTAACAATTATAAAATATTTAAACTAAAAGCACACACCTGGAAAGGCTCAATCAGCTTGTGGTTGACACACTCCACGACGCCCAGTCTTGCACTTGTCTCCTTGTCAAAGCTCCTCAGATTGAACGGCATTGATCCATGTTTGTTACGAACCTGTGTATATAATTTATTAAGTCCTACTTAAATATTTATTGACTAGCGGCCCGTCCCGGCTTCGCACGGGCATTAAACATTACATTTAGATTTGTTAATTTTAACACATATATTTTATATAAATGGGTATAGTTCTGAAAAGAACTTTTTAAATCGGTTTTGTTACTTACTAAACGAATTATTATCAAGCGTAAATTCCGCACACGTCCATCACGTAGGGAGCCGACCGCGCGAGTAAGCCGCGCGGCAATTTTATTTCGTGATCTTAACCCCCCTCCCGTACCCCTGCCCGAGTGACGCCTACAACGCATAGCTAGCCGAATACAGTTTATTTTTTAATTTTTTTTTAACTCGTGATATCTTTTGAATGGATTGTCAGAATCGAATAATTCAAAAAGTAATATAAAGATATTGAAGCAGTCTTAAATAATACATCATTTATTTTGATAAGGGTTAATACCAAGGTACAAATAAAGAGCTTTTTGTAGCGGTGGTATTTTAATTTCTTTTTTTCAATAAAAAAACGCTTATTGTGACATGACTGTAATAGTTAGAGATATGCTGCCGCTGATTTTTTGTAGATAATGGTGTGTTCTAAAAAAATGTAGTATATCATTTAGTTCTATCATCAATAGTTTTCGCAGCGCACGCGATGTAAGGTAGTTTTTTGATATTTTTTTCACACCTTGGATTACGTTATCGTAATTTAAGTAAGGATGCCTATTTTTTTTGAAAATGAAATATATCCTATGTCACTCAGAAATGATGTAGCTTTCCAACAGTGAAAGAATTTTTCAAATCTGCCAAGTAGTTTCGGAGCCTATTCAATTCATACAAACAAACAAACAAAAAATCAAACCTTTCCTCTTTATAATATTTGTATAGATTAAACACTTTAATTTTACCTCTACAATCACCATAATATTACAAATAAATTCTTCAATAATCAATAAAATAAGTATAAGTGCTTAGATAGGCAAAGTAATTACATAAATAAATTATTTAATAAATAAATGTGGTAATGATCTATACCAAATTGCCCTATTAATGCAAAGTGGTTCAAACACATCACATTTTTTATACCCCAAAAAGAAAAACAATACCATATGAATGATATAGCAAGTATGTTTTTGGGGTTAAGTAATCAGACAAAACAAATATACAACATACCTCACTGTAGAACATTCTTGAAGCCTTAAGCTTAAGCTGATAGACTTCATCTGTTTTCTTATAAATTGTACACCGTGTATCCATTTCTCGGCCCTAAAATGTTGAAATTTAATATTAGTTTACAATAATAATTTATATAGGGATAGAAATTATATGGATGAAACTTAGGTTTTTGTAACAAAAATTTTGTCAGTATTTTTTTAAAACTAAAATGCACAGATCATTTCAGTTAAGAGTTCATACTAGTTAATATCCCCTGAGTACTGCCAGACTTGTTACAAAACTAACCTGGAAAGAATTCAGGGCAGAATTTTATAACTTTTTCTTAATGTTCAAATCAATGTAAGATTGAAATATCTGCTATAATATTAAATAAATAAATATTCTCAGCACAATTTTCACACACAGCCTGATCTGATCTTTTGCTTGTGTTATGGAAACCAGATGGCTGATAAACATACATAATACATATTATATAATTTGAAATAAATACTTATAGAGATAATTAACACCCCGACACAGAGCAAATATCTATGTTCATCACACAAATATTAAATAAGACTTAATGATTGACGACGCGGTTGGCGCAGTGGTAAAGTAACTGCCGACGGTCCCGGGTTCGATCCCCGGTCAGGGCAAATATTTGTGTGATGAACTCAATTATTTGTTCTTGGGTCTGGGTGTTATTATCTATATATGTATTTATTAAATATTATATTTATCGTCGCCTAGTACCCACAACACAAGCCTTAATTGAGCTTACTGTGGGACTAGGTCGATTTGTGTAATAATGTCCTATAAAAAAAAAAAATGTTATAAATATAAAATTACTGTGAAGCATCTTACCACTCCTTCCCCTGTGGACACTAAGACGTCCATGGCATACACCTCATATGTTTCAAAGGTTGCCTTTTCATGCTCCTTGCGTTGTGCCTCAGTGGGATTCTGAATAATACTCTTTTCCCCATCAATACGGAACTGCTTCAGTTGGTGGGAAAGCATGCCTTCAATTGGTTTGCAGCCATATTCTGCACTAATCTTTTGCACAACATCTGTTATTGCATAGTTCTGCAAAACATTTATCATTAGAATTCACATAAGAAAACTTATCTTTTACTAATTAATAGTACAGTGAGAGCAGCTTTGTAAGTTTAGGTTTATCTCTATCAGAATAACAAAAAACACAGATTCAAAAGGTCATTATGCAGGTCAGTTTATTATTGGGTTTATTAGATCATGAGTTGTTTAAAATAAATCAATGATGGCATTTGTAAGGCTGGTTGCAGAGCTTGACCGACCATCAGTGCGTATGTCAGTCGCGCTTGTCATACATATGGAAATTCATAAAACCTTTCATAGCTAGACCGACCATACGCACGCGTATTGTCATGCACATTAGTGTCATAGTCATACAATTGTTGATGCGTATTGTCAGGACCGACGGTACGCACTGACGGTCGGTCAAGCTCTGCAACCAGCCTAACAATTGTTTTATATAATAAATAATATCAACATACCTCATTTCCTGGTCTTAATAACCTCAAGGCGGCCTCGCTTGCCTGATGAGCAGCAAGTAGTACATCTGCTGCACGCCCAGCGATTTCTCCATCACCAATAAAGACTGTATGTGCTACCACGGCGATAAAGCCATCTATGTGGGCACCAAGGTCTCTAAAACCGAAAGTAAACATTATATCTACTACACGTCAAAATAATAATAATACTTAATAAATGTTATTTAAAGGAGTGGTACCTACATTTTCGCAAGGTCTCCTTGTTTCAGAATATAGTCAGATTCGCTAGGAATAGGCGAAAAGTGACATATACAGTTATTTACTGAGACACACGTCGAAAACGCTATGCCCTTCTTAGAATCTTTTTCTTTTTTAAATACTTTAGAAGTCTCATCTAATAATAATTTGTCGCCGTATTCGCAAATCTCTCGAACGCTAGCGTCAGGTACGCATTTTGCAATAACTTGTTCTAGGACGCCTGAAACAAGAATTTTAAACCAATTATGTGATTGAATAATATGCTCGACTACGAGAATTTAGAGAAAAGAAAGTATGCGGTACCACATTGTCCACATGGTGATGACACGCGTCCAGTCTAAATAATTGTTAATTTGGATATTTCGAAAAATCAAATTAATAAAATCACACATATTATTTTTCACATAACTTACGGTTTACAATTTGTCCAGCTAACTTGTACTTGGTTACGACCAAGTCTTCGGCAATCGTTTTCTCAACTTCTTTATCGTCAGCCATTTCTCAAAATTGTAGTTTGGTTATGTCTCATTTGGACGTTGATTGGTGGAACAAATGTCAACCACGTGATCATGACGTCAAAAGGAAATGGCGGCAACAAACTTTCCGCCATAACTTGAAGCCTCTGAGCTTTAAGCGATTTGAAGCAATAATTCACGATGTACTTAGTTTGTGGATTAAATATATTATTCAATATAATATTAGTATACTAATTTTACAACAATAACATATAGGGATAGTTTAGGAAGTTCCATGAAATTGTAGAGCTAACTTACATTTATTTTTTTAATTGAACCTACATTGAACCGGATATTTTTTTATATACGCAGATTAAATAATGTGTACTCTACATACTATAATATAGTATATGAAATATTATTTCATTGTAATTATCTAAATTTAGACAAATGAATTATTTAAATGTATTATGATAGGGTCTATATTACTTGTTCTGTGGATTATACATACATCTGTTTCTGTGATACTCTGTGGCGCCGACTGAGCACTGACAGTTGACACTGAGCAGTGCTTAGGAGCAGTGCGCTCGCGGCTCGCCACGCCTGACGCCACATCCGCCACATCGCCACGTGTGGTTTACTTATTTAATCATTTACGAAGGAAGTTTACAATAATTCTTTGATTTATATCACTGTCTATAAATTTTAGTTCCTATCTGATTTTAGAGAAAAATATAGATTCAAATAATTTTCTCGCTTGAATCCCAACTCCCAAGTGCTGTTTGAAAATTGCATCATATTTATTAAGAAATAACAACAGTGTTGTTTTATATAAGTTTAACTAAAAAATTAAGAAACGGAGCAAATGGTAAGTAAGAATATGAATTCTGAAACTCAAATATATCTGTTATAGCATAATTGTGAAGAAATAAAAAAAAAATTGATGAATATTAGTTTTTTTGACCATAGGTATTGCATAATATTTAATAAATTGTGAAACAGTGTGTTAAAAATTTTAGTATTTAAACAAAATAAATTTTTATTTATTTTTCTTGTGATCTTACAACATTAATTTAGACAGCCAAGTACCTATGCTTAGTTTCATTCAATACCAATAATACAGAATAATGCTTCCTCTCCAAAAATATGTGTACATGTTAATCAATTGTATGTTTCAGATGGCACCATTTAATTTAGAGGGAGAAACTTTAGGAAAAAAACACAGAAGTTATAATAAAAAACTCAATGATTTAATTTCTCGCAATCCAAGTCAAAAGCCTAATGCTATTAATTATGATGATTGTGACATAGAAAACTTATTAAAAATAGATATTGCTTGCTGGCAAAAAGATGTTGAATATATCCTTGAGATATTGAAATGTAGGGATATGTTATATGTAACGAGAGCCTTAAAACAGGTGAAATGGCTAATAAAAGAATCACAATATGCTCACATAATCAATCCAACCTTTATACATGATGAGTTACTTCCTTCCATGAGTACAAGAGCATACAATAAACTTATACTGCACATTCAATTAAATCTCAGAGATGAGGAAAGAGTTGATATGTTTTACACTTACATTGCAGACACAGATCTTAAAAGAGCATTTAAGTGGCTACCTTATGCCTCACCAACATTAATACAAAAAGTACTAAAGCAGCATGGTAGGTCTGTACCTTTGACTGTCACGCAACGGCTGTATAAGAAGTCAGATTATTTATTACAATACTGTAAAGATGTATTTGATGTGAACAATTATGAAGAAAATAAAATGGTCCTGAAGTTGTTAAGCAATAATCACACTGATTATATGAATTATCTTAATGTAATGCCAGTATTTCAAGTACCTAATATTTCAGCCAACAAGACAAAGAAAATAATGAGAAATTGCCCTGATAAAATTGTAAATAATATTGCGAAATTCATTCATGAAGTTCATATTGAAACTGTTGCAAGAAATATTCCATCAAAAGATATTCAAGCTTTTTTAGAGACAAATAGTCAAAATCCATACCTTAAGTCTCTGTACAAATATGACAAACTAAGATATTTTATCAAACGTTTACCAGAAAAAGATAGGATTGATTTAATAAAAACTGTATTTTTGGATAAAACAGAAATGAAGTTTAGGATGGAAAATGATCTGTATAATAATACAATGATCCGCTGTTTAACCAATATGAATAATGAATACTTGTGGTATGAGTTCATGCCATTTGACTCAGCATTTGTTGGCTTAAAAAAATTAATAGAAAAAGAGTCAAACCCTCTTAAGAAATGTAACATGATTTGTTTGCTTTGGTCCTGTGCTGGCTGTGAAATGCATATGCAAGAAATACTCAAATATTATAATGTAAACCACATACTTGAAGCTTTTAAATACAAATCAAAATTTGTCAAACATGTTCTATCAAAAACAGACATACATCATTTTGAAAAAATCACCTGGAATCTTTTGAATAATTTATTCTATAGCATGGGAATTTACAATCAGTGTGTCAACAGCAAAGTGGATGAATATGTTGATTGTATTATACTATATAACATTATTCATGATTGTAATGTGCCAAATGTAATAATGTCCAAGTTTAATTTTAAAACTTTTAAAAATATTCTCAAGAAATTAACTCAAGAAGAAAAAACAAGATTATTCGAATTTTTATTTCAATTTAATAGCAAAATCCTACAGCAATACAACATTGCAGATGAAAAGGATTTTGTAGCAATTTTGGCATGCCTTAAAAACCTATCAGACCTGATCTGTGACTTTAAGAAGAGTCTTGTTGATTTCCCAATTACCTTTAAAGAAATGAATAATGTCATAATTTATCTTGTGAATCAATCAAGATTTGAAGACCTAAAAGAAATATGTAATATTGGTATCAATTTTAAAAGGTATATTATGCTCACTCATTCTATTCTTATAACTGAAACAGAGAATGATTGCTTAGGTGCATTAAGATATGGACCACACTTGTTACTTGAAAAAGTCAAAAGTATATGTGAGAAACCTGAGTTGACAAAAAGAAGATTCTTTCAAAAGCTTCGAGTTTATTGGCATGATACACTTGCTGTAATGTTTAAGGATTTTTTATCTGAAAGTTGTTACGATAATGCTAATAATATAGGACACATAATAACTCTTTTGTCACAAAAAGAAACTGAGAAATTATTACAGACATATTCAGTTTCTGATTGTGCAGAAAATAGTAAACTTCTAAAAAGCTTAGTAAACCATTTACATAAGGCTCGACCAGCACCTTCGCTAGAAATCTTGCTATCAAATATAAATTTTTCACATAATACTGGAGCTTTAAATTTTTTGCTATCCGATTTAAACTGTTTTGAGGCCCGTCCATACATTTACAAATTTTATGAAATGAATACTTCGTTGCGAAAAGTTGCTTTAAGATTCGCTGTGACAAAACTAAAGCATAATGAATTAATAAAATTGTTTCATGAAACTTGGGTAATTTCTAAAAATCGTCGGTTGCGAAGTTTAATATTCAAATTAACTTTTCCTTTGTTATCTTCCTCAAAGAAGGATAAAAACATTGATGATATATGGGAACTAATGGACAGATTTATTGAGGATTTAGGATTAAATGAACACAAATCTATATATGAAACATTAAGTAACATAACAAAATCTCCAATAAGAATATGGCAACATTATTTTAAGAGAGTGGAAGCATTATTAAAAACATTACCAAATGATACCTATTATAAAACGTTTGATAACCATATTCTAAGGATGATTGAAAATTACTCCAGTGAGAAACATAATATTTTAGATTTAGATTTGGTTTTAAAGAAAAAGGAGGCAGATATAAAAAACTTAATGACAAAATCATGCTATGTGTATTGGCTGCCTTTCTATTTGTTAGATGTCAAGGATGAAAAAACCCAAATGGAAAGATATAACGCTTTATTTGTACAACTTTTAGAATATGTACTAAGTACATGGCAATCTGATTCACCAGCTAAGAGAAACTTTTTTACTATTATGGAAGGACTCTATAATTTTATTGGAACATATCAATTTAGTAAGGACATAGTTGTACCTATTAAAATGTTTTCTGATATTCAATTAAGGACAGAAAATGCTATACCCTATGACGAAAATTACTTTTTTCTGAGGTATACAAAATTAGCTGTGTGCTATTTAAATGTTGCAGATACTTTTCTAAAGTCACATACAAATAGGAATGAATTACCTGCAAAAGTTTGTGAAAATTTCGCAAAAGTTTGTGTTGAGCAACTAAATGAAGATATAAAAAAATATTCTCCTGCAATTTATTTAACTTTTACCCAAGCATTGGATTATTTAATTACTCAATTGGGGTTGGATAGAATGTATATATTAGAAGGAGTGATGGGGTGTAGTCCTCCCATAGAAGGTTATCTAATGGTGGTGGAATTGCTGCCACAGAGCCTATTTAACGAGGATGCATATTATTTACGCAGAAGTGTAATACTTAAACTCAAAGCGCATCCAATAGATGCGGTAAGGACGCATATAAACAATTACTTTCTCAGAGATTAGACAATAATTAGTATAGAAGAGTTTCGAAACTCGTGGGTAATCATTATTAGTGTTATTAGTGTCGAATCAATGCAGCGTTGTTTTGATTGCTTGCTTGCTTTTCGTTATTATTCAGTTTTGTTTTCAGAAGTAAAGAGTCTTAAAAGAAATATCCTAAATAAGCAGTGGAATCGATGTAAACTTTTTCTTTCGAGCTGCTAAGTTACTGAATCTAATAAAAGCTGTACCTACTTCACCAAGGGTCGACTTCAAATGAAGCTGTGAAACAATAATCAGCTCCCTGTGACATTTCGAAGTGGAATTTTATTTCAACCCATTGATCAAAATAGGGTGTACATGCTCTGAAAGTGTTTTTTGTTGGGAGTTTCATAAATATCTTTGTATACTGCATGTCTCGTTGCAGTTGGGGGCAAGGAAAACCATTTGTATATTTCTCGCACTAAATACGATATTTTCTTAGTAGAGTTTCCATATGAGTGCGAAACGACTAATTGCAAAGAATGCCAGATGCCTCATGTCATGTCATCCTTTTCTTTGAGTATTTTGTGAACTCCATTGTTTACTCCATCCATCACAGCAGCAGTGTCGGTTCCGATTCCCATAAATTGTTTGAGCTCAGTTATCAAACCGACGAGAGCATCAACGATATTTCTTTAATTTGAACAAGATAATTTCGCTCTTGGCTCATATATATGAGTCCTTGGCTTGGCATTGTTTGGTTACGGCAACATTGGTCGGTTCGTCGATAATTTTACAATTTGCCACGATATCTTTGACTAGCAAATCATTGAAATATGGGCTCAAGATATCGGAGCACATTAAGTACGATGAATTTTCATTTCAGCAACCACCGAAAATTATTTTACACAAATTGGTTTAATAATCGCAATGTAGGTACAATAAAACTTTCAGATCAGCAGGTGCTAAAATCATGTCTTATTTGACTAGTCACTTGAAGTACAAGGCGCATATATACCTAGTACTTAATATGCTTTTTTGTTTCCTTGTGCTGTTGAATATCGTAAAATTTAGCATTCATTTGGGTTTAACAATACGAGCCTATAGCTTTCGATGCATCTCCTAAGGCATCTCCTAATATTTGTTTATGCCACTTATTATAATTTTTTTTAGGTCCATGAATATCTATTTCCAATTCTAGTTCCTATTCTTTTCTAAAGGACTGTTTAAACTTTTCTATGTGCTCTACTTGTCTCAAACATATTTGAGTATTTGCCACTAGATTTACGTAATATGTGTGTATGTGTCGTGGCCATATGGTAGATTTGAAAGATATTGCTGCAGCTGAACACCTCCTGGTATGAATTTCTTTGTGTATAATTAATTCTTTTTCCATCTACGTATTTAGCAATCACTGAATTGAACGTTTCTGCAGCATTACTGTCAACGTCATGTATTAAACTTTTTGCGTTTCTTGCTAAGGATACAATATAACTGCAACCGAAAGATGTTACATTGTGATCAGCAATTTTTCCCAAAATTAAAAAAAAGACGTGTGGCACTCGAAAACTGCCGCGGTAAAGCTATTGCATAGCTTGCCTTCAAGCCAGGTGTGGCTCCCCACGCCCGTCGGAGTGGGGAGCGTGAGGGTTTTTTTCGTTACGGAATTTCTGGATTCGGTCCCCGCGCTCAAGGCCCGCGATAGAAGCTATGCAATAGCTTAAAAAATACGCTTTTGATACTATTCGTCGTCCCTCTAGACAAAAAACTTCACCAGTATTATCGATTATTTGTTTTACATTTTCAATCAGCAATCGGGAATCATCAGTTTTGTTTTATTCGAATTAGGACAATCATAAGTTTTTCGGCTAATGTATTCAGCAGATTTGAATTTCGACCGTATAAGGCTTTTTCTGTACATTAGGCCACCCCTTTTTAATCCAAATCTGTATTTAAATAATTTTTGTCTATCCGTCTCCATACAAAGATTTAGACTTTTTTAATCCTTTCGTTAGTTTTTTTTCGTCGTTGTTAATAATTTTCCACGTTCAAAGTACTTACCCAATATAATATATTGTTTTTAAATTTTTCATTGCTTCTTTTATTTACCTACTGCAGCTAGGCAGCACTGGCAGAGTTGCTAGTGACGGTTGAGTGTGAATTTTCGAGTGCTAAATTATTATTCAATATTACAAGATAATGTTATATTACTATCCTAAACCATAGAAATCTAAATAACAAGGCACTAGAAGTCGTAAGCGCGCGTGACATTGTCGCCGCTCAGGTGGTTACCATACCACAAGTGCGTTCGTCGCTGTTCAGTTGCTCTAGAGACGTGCGTGTGTAAACATGGTGTGTTTCAGCATTTCCCATTGCGGAAATACTTCCACAAGTTGTAATTATACTAATAAAGGAATAACATTTCATCGGTAAATATTTTTTTTTAGAATTTATAACAGATATAGTTATAACTTTTTTTTAAATAAGTACATCGATACACTGTCGATACAGAATCACATTAATTAAATATACAATAATGCCATATTGTTGTACATTCTTCGTTTAGGTTGACAAAACTATTTTATATTAAATATATATTCTTTGTAGATTTCCACAATGTCATGACATTAAGGACAAATGAATATCCGCGACTGGGAAATTTTTTTTTAATTTAATCGGTGTATATACATAAAAAAAATACAAAAAAAACATACCGGCCGAATTGATAACCTCCTCCTTTTTTTGAAGTCGGTTAATAACTTTTAAATCTCTTTATAAACTACTTTCGTTGTGCTCTTGTTCTATCTCTTCACGCCGTACTCCAGCAACACTCTCTCTCTTACTCTCACTTTCTAATTGATTTTTTTTTGTATGTGTATTCGGGACATACTAGTGATACATATTATAAATGCGAAAGATTGTGAGTCTCTGTTGTCTTTCCTATGTTATAGTGTAAAAGGGCTCGCAGTACATTTCAGATCTTTAAATTTATACTTTCAGCAGGAAATGCATGTGGAACGATTTTTGTTATGGCACAATAATTAAATTTTAAATTTAATAGAGAATCCGGTCGAATTTCCGTAAATATTTGGGGCTGGATGAGTGCGGATGGTGTAGGAGAATTGTGTTCTACCTCCTCGAGCGACGGCTGTAAATTATATCGACGTGCTTCAGAATGCAATGCTCAGTGTTGCCACATGCCAAATCGATAAATCTGGATATAGTAGTCTAAAAATCTGTATAAAATCTGTATGAAATCAAACCGTAAGCTGAATGGTATGTTTGTCAAAGAAAACATTGGATTGTACTTAAAACTTTATTTATTACTTTTTATACATACTTTTATTCATTTTATTAATCAATTTCTTGTGAACATTGAGCTTAAAACATGGCTCGTTATTCAATAATTGTTTTGTTAAAATTAGTCCCTCCATCGTTTCGGTGCCTAAATGGTTCCTGGTTTTTGTTTTAATTAAATTAATAGATGAAAAAATCCTTTCAACTGCAGCACTGGAGTGAGGAAGGCATAATAACGCAGAAATCAGTTCTTTAAGAGTTGGATACAACAAATTTCCATCCATATCTTGTGCACAAATAATTTGATGCCAAAAAGCTTCAGTGTCTTCTGAGCTTGATTCGAGGAGACTGTCGTTCATTCTTAAATGACGCCACTCATTATCTAATTGCTGTGTTCGTTCTTGTTGGATTATATTAGGAAAAGTCTGCACAATGTGAATCAACGAAGATATACTGCGGCGTTTAACATGGACTGGATTAAGAAAATTCAAGTTTTTTGTGATTTGACTTCCAAAATCATAACGGGATTTTATTTGTTTAGCTCCTTCTATAAAAAACTCAAGACATCGTAGTTTGAATAGTTTCACATCACTTGGATTCAGACTAGGACTGGACAACGATGTGGCAACATTCACACCCAGGTAAAGTTCCTCAATCGGTTTGTAGTGTCGAGGGTTATCGTGCTGGATGTTATGAATTTCAGTTCGTAGCAAATATGAACTGTCCATGTAACAATCCAAAAAAGATTTATAAGTTTGGCACAAATTCTCATGTAGCGATTGTATTTGCGGCTTTTCGGACTGCATAATTTTATTAAATTTTGTAAAAAAATCCAAAGAAAATTCCAAAAACTGCAAGTATATTTTGTTATATGGATTATTCAACATCTGCAAAATAGAATCCGCTGAGTTTAAACGGTCTGTAAAAGCAGCATCAATAAAAAATAATTTTAGCGCTTCATATTGCTCTAGAATCCGCAATACAGCAGAGCGGAGTGAAAGCCATCTAGTTTGGCATGGATGTAAAATTTTATGGGGCTTCAGTGCAAGAAACTCTTGAAAATCTTTCAATACACCTGCTCGTTTTGGACTCGTACTGATATAATTGAATACATCCCTCACTAGGCCTTCAGGTTCCCGCGGTAATTTTGAGCAGGCATACGACGCGCATAATGCGAAAGAATGGCAAATGCATTTCATTATATACAAATTGGGTATATCTTGAAGTAATCTGCTTGCTACAGAGTTATGCTGACCCATCATTGCGTTTGCCCCATCTGCGGCAAAACCTACCATATTATCTTTATAAGGTATCCCACTTTCTGTAAATAATTTTATGAGATGTTCATATAATTTTTCACCAGTGGCATCTTGGACGGGTATCAGTCCAAAAAACGCATCTTTTATTTTCTGGCATTTATAATATCTTACGACAATGCACAAAAGTTTAACACAACCTCTGTCCGTACTTTCATCAATAAGTAGTGAGAACTTGCTGGTTTTCAAGTCAGCGATGAGGTTTTCTTTTTCTGTATCACCAGTCACAGATCTTATAATGGCCGTTGTTTTTGTACGACTACAAGCAAGTTCTTTAGCAATAGTGGAATCTTTACAGATTGTTTTTATCAGCTGGGGTAGGTGTTCCATGACGTTCATTGAAAGGTTATGCTCAGCAACAAAAGATGATAATAAAATTTCACCTGTCTTTACATCGTCTGCAATATTACTTTTTTTGAAAGAAATCTGTAACTGGCTTCTGTACGTTAGAGGAACCGGGAACTGAGTTTAAGTGTTTAGCAGTTTTCATGTGTCGTACAAGATCATTTTTACCGCCACCTCCAATAGCAAGATCTGATAAACAAAACTTACAGAAAGCGTAATCCTCTCCCTTTTGACTTATTTTTAACCATGGTTTAAAACAGCTTTCTTCGAGCCAGCACTTATTAAACTTTTGCATATTCCGTGACTTTTTCGCTAACATATTGACTAATTTGTTCACATCAATGTAATCAGAAAACGTAGTCGACTCGTAATAATCATAATGAACGACATTCATTCGTTAACAAAATACATGTTTCGGGAAATCCCCGATGTACGCCATGAATGTTGCCAGATTTAAACAACTGTATAAAAATAATATACTTAGATAATGGATTATTTTATCATATGTCCTTATCCAAAAAAGGTTTTAACAAATGTATAAAATTTACTTTGCTTATCAATTATTTCATCATAGTTAGTGTCCTTTACCTAAAATCTGTATAAAAGTAAACCCAAATCTGTAATCTGTATAGTGGTCTTAAAATCTGTATAGATACAGATAAATCTGTATATATGGCAACACTGGCAATGCTACCGACAGTCCGTAATGTTTACCCGGAGAACGAAGTGCCACAATTTGATTTTGTTCAAGATAATTATTGTTCAATTCATAATGCGAGGATCGTAAGAGCCTGGTTTCGTTCACACACTGACGTAAGGGTAATTCAGTGGCCCTCAAGATCGCCGGACCTCAACCCGATAGAAAATCTTTGGGGCCTTATGGTCCAACGATGGTCGCATCAAAATGAAAGAACCAAACAAGCTCTTATTAGTCACTGTAATTATATTTGGGAGGAAATGCGGGGAACCGATATTTGCTCACGGCTTGTTGGTTCAATGAGGTCTCGTGTTTTAGAGGTTATAGAGGCTAACGGCGGTTACACCCGTTTCTAATTTAAAAAAAAATTTCAGTATCTTCTAAATATTACTATATATGCTATGTTTTTGTTTGTTATAAGTATTTTAAAATTGATTGTAGAAATTTAATAAAAGGATAAATCTATTTTTAGCTTGTTTTTTATTGATATTGTAATTACAAGTTTACAGAAATTGTAGGTTTGTGGATTCGCCTTGTGCCTTTACAATTTTATGTAACTTGTTGATTACAATTCTGAATTTGTAGATACAATTTTGTCATCAAAATCTACAGCCCCCCGCCGCGGCCGTTGATTTTACGACGTCATTGGTTCCGTCAAGTTCAAACTAAGAACAACTGGGAGTAATAGTGTTCTGTCACAGATAGGCTTGCCAGGTGTCCGGCTTTAGCCGGACATGTTAGGCTTTTTGCAGTCGCGTCCGGCCAAATATGTACGTGTTTGGCCTGTCCGGCTTTTGTCAGGCTTTTTGTCAGAGTGGCGATTCGTACGACGATGGGCGGACGAGCGCCCGACCCGAACGGACAAGGGCGAGCGGAGAGCAAACTATCTTCCGGCCGGCAAATATAACTAGATTTTGTTATTTTTTAAAGATTTTAAATTGTTCTATAAATACCTACTATAAAGTAAATTCTTACCTAGCCGTAAAATTAATATTATCTTTTTGTTACTTTCCAGAAGAATGAATATTTTTATTTGTTTTATTATATTTTTTAGTTTATAGTATTAAGAATGCCAAAAGAGAGCTATATTCATTTGTTTTTAGTTTTAATAATATTTAATTATCTACAAAAGACTGATGATCCATTTGTAAGTAAAACTGTAATAGTGTAACTTAATAAACATTTCAAATTCGTAAACGAGTTTTTTTATTATAAATATTATGTCCATCTTTTAATAAATATCGAATATCCTCACTTTTCACCACGTATAAATACTTTTTTCAACAGCCCAGCTGTAAAAACATTATGTTTGGCAATAAAAAAAAAATGTCCGGCTTTTAGGCTAAAATGTCCGGCCTTATATAGTGCGCAGTCCGGCCTTTGCATTTTATGGCCTGGTAACCCTAGTCACAGAATACATAATAGTAGCTAAACGCTACAGAACGGACACTCTCCGCCTCCCGCCAAAATTAAACACTTACCTCACCCCGCACGATCAGACATGTTATGGTACCCATTTCCCCGCAAGGACGATACCAACGACGTCTTTAGACGAAACGCAACGAAGATTGACAACATTAATCAAATTGACTTAAAGCAATTTTATTATTTTGGATTTGTGATTATCGTTTTTCGTAGAAAATGGTTAGATATTGTGCTGTTTACGGATGTATTTCATCAGAAAAACGCGAATTTTTTTTTACGCTAGTCACAAATGTGCCAACCATAAAGAGTTTACACACACATTTGCAGTCTCTACAGTGTGACTGTCAAAACTATAATTTTGTATGGAGTGTCCGGGGTGTGGTTCTGTGAACAGCTGTCACGTTACAAACAGTAATAGTCGTTATCAATAATCAGATAAAGACAGCAATAGAAGTTGTCAGATCGATCTGCAAGCGAAACTAATCTTTATCACCTATGAATCTGCAAGCGATATTCAAACTTAGGGTGGTACACCACTTTCTTGGCCGACTGTACATACTTATTTGTTGAAATAAACATCAAGGAAATACAAATTAACAAAAAACAAACATATTGATAATACTTAAATGACAATTTCTTAGATTACAAAATAAAAGACAGATGGAGCGTTGCCGAACTAAACCGAATAATTTATCGTCATTTTCAATAAAGCTATGTGTGCTGTCATTTCGCCGCTGCACTGTACGTACACGGTGCTTCTGTGTGCGTGTAATGTTGCCAGATATTGAAAAATTTCCCAAATTTTTCCCCGACTACGGAAAAAAGAGGGTTATGTTTTTCGAGTTTATGTATGTATTTCTTTGACACGCCCTGCAGTATAAACCGTTGGAACGATTTTGAGTTGTGAGGTTTCATTGCAATGATCTGAATTATTATGTTAGTGGCGGTAGTGACGTAGGCTATATATATGTCGTGGTCATATCGTAGATTTGATCATTTCATGATATGAGTGGCCATTTCACGAAATGGTCGCATATCGTGAAATGGCCAATTTAGTTTGGCCACATCATGATGTGGTTTGGGCAGATCAATGATAAGAAATCATTTCACGATATGGCCAATTAACGCACGGTTTTTTCATGAAATGATCAAAATTATTTGATCATATTATCGTAAAATAGTTACATTAATCGTTGGTAGAGGCGCTGCAAGCTCTGTGTTTATGTGATAAGATGGCGGCCGCTGGCGAAAATTAAATTATTCGCAGTTAAAAACTTCATAATTCGTTTAATAACAATACTTATTATGAAGAAAGTCATAGCAAAGAATTTACGACGAAGAGGTACGAGTACTATGGAAAATGTGGATATCTTATATGTATTTAAGAAAAAATGCGACTTAAATAAAATAATTTAAGAAACTACTACTATATTATTATAATTGTTTGTTTTTTAAAAAGCGATCCGCTTCTGGCACTCGCCGGCCGCTGCCGCGGCACGCTCGCTTTGCTCGCTCAGCTCGTGCGTTGTTTATCAAAGTCTAACCTAACCTAACCTAACTGTTTTCTATTGCAAAAACGATTCGCTTCTGGCATTCGCCGGCCGCTGCCGCAGCACTAACTTAAATGACATTAAACAAGTTTTTAGAATATAGTTATTCTGAGATTTTTTAATATTTTATGGACTCTTTATATTTTATACGATCTGGCCAAATGTGGATGAAAAAATCGTGAAACGTTGACGATTTAACGATCTGATCAAACTATGTTGGCCATTTCACGATATGCGACCATTTCGTGAAATGGCCAGTCATATCATGAAATGATCAAATCTACGATATGACCACGACATATACATAAATGAGAAGTCAAGTTTTAATTTTTATTTAAATTCTTTTATTACATAAAGTACCTGCCTACTAAAGTTATATACTTATGGACAAAATGATTGTATTCAATTTTTTATTAAATAAATTACATAAAAAAAGATTCAATATTAACTATAATAATTAATAATTATATTATTTTTTATTTTTCATAATATATGAATACGAATAGCGGTAGTTTTTAGTCGAGAATACGGGACATTTTATTTTCATCATATCCATCATGGAGTTCACATAAATTAAATCGCAAGCGAAAACGACTATGACGTTTTTAAGCTTTATAAAAGTAACAAAATAATGTATTATGCTTATTAAAATAATCTAATAATTATCATGAACCTTTAGTGCACTATACAAATAATCACATTCACGATCGAAAAATCCAACAGCATTACCCTGAAGATCTTTTAACCATTTTACCGTTTTACCAATAAAAATGGCAAATTAATTTTCAAAATACTGGCAACATACGTTGAAGTTTTGTATTCCTTCATATCTGTAAAATTATTATTCGTAAAAAAGAAATAAATCAGCCAAATAATCTACAGAAAACCTGTGAAACGATGTTTTATCTTTTTTTTTGTTTTCGGGAACAAATTTTACAGCGTTTTATTATCACAAGACGGCATTTTTTTACTAAAATTGCAAACCCTTTTTGACGTATTGCATGACACTATATGCGCTATAGCACTGGTGCAGCGACGTATTTGTTTTTGATTTCGTATTTTCTTTGACAAGGGCGACGGGCGGTTATCATGCTCCATCTGTACTTTATTTTGTAATCTAAGGACAATTTAATAAACAATGTAATCAGAGGTATGTTGGCGACACAGTCTGGTATTTTGGCGATAGTCGGTAGGAAAGTTGGTGATCTTAATCTTAAAAAATCAGGTGATTTTTCAGAGAGATTGGTGTAAAATTTTGAAATTACCTAAAATTTTACACCAAAAAACGACTACATCTGTAATATAGTTGTTACATCTCATATCGTCTCAAGATCAGTATCATAGATAGAATCGCAAATCTCATGATATGGCGTCAAGCAGTATGAACACTAAATCCATTTAGCGCCATTTCTTTTTTTAACGTCACTTGAGTATAACTCCTCACATAATCCACACTTCCAATCCTTTTCTGTTTTACTTTTTTTTGTTTTTTGAGTGCCCGAAGTAGAAGGCTGTGTCTGGTAATCTTCTTGATTGTTATCATCATGTATTGGTAACAAGCATTTTGCACTGGAATCTCTTTTTCTTGATCTATCTTTGTCGCGTATGAATGCTTTGGGTGACACTAAAATGTTATCAACGGTTAAAGCTGAAAAAAAAGAAGCAGTGTTCATTGAAGCTGAAGTATTAGGAGTAGAGTCGGTCAAAACAGAAGGCCGTAAAGCTTCTTCTGAAATAGCATCTCTGTTTAAAGGACATATACCTGTTTTACTAAAAGCATTCTCAATATTCTTTTTGGTTAAGGCCCTTATAAATGCTGGATTCAAGGTTGAGTGGAAGTTACTGCGATTGGGAGCATCGCTTGGGTTATTGCTCATGTATTGGCTCATACTATCGCGCCAGTAAGTCTTCAACGGCTTGAAAAGAACCACGTCCAGGGGCTGCAACAGATGAGTGCAATGTGCCGGAAAAGTGAATGAATATATTTGGTATTCGCCACCTTCAGAACTTCTTCTCCAATATGCGCTGAATGAGAATCCATTAGTAGGACCACATGACGTTCAGGGGGTATGGCACTGATAAAAAAAAAATTTCTTTCCTAAAAATAATAATAAGTCAGGATTGAAGCGTTTGGAAGAGCATCATGTGTGTGAGTGTGTCGTTCCACCTGACACCTTTAAATATAATCATAGGAATCCATGTTCCATCTGCACATTGAGCATTTGAGTATCCATTTTTGCCAGCATTGTTTGAGTTTGCCCTCGTTTAGCATAAGATCTTTTGTAAACGTACTTTTTACCAATGCCAGTTACAACTTGTGCGGTTTCACCACGTATGATAATCCTGTCTCATCGCATTTCCAAATTAAATTTGGTTATTTTTAATATCTAGTAAGTTTCGTAAGAGTTTCATCTAGTTTTGAAAAGAAATCTTTGATCATCGATTCATTTACCATTGAAGCTCTGTAGGCTGAAAGATTTACTGGCACGTGAAGGCACAAGTTGTACCTGCCTTTAAAGCATTTCCACCACCATTTGCTAGCAATGCGATTTGTTGATGGCAAAAAAATCTCACGACCAGCAACACGTTCAGCAAGATCGCATATTTTCTTATTTGATAAACTGTTAGCCCGAAAACCAATTCTTGCATTTCTATTATAAGCCTTAACTTCTATTATATAATTATAAGCCGATTATATAATTATAAAGCCTTAACTTCTATTATATAATTATAAGCCGATTATATAATTATAAAGCCTTAACTTCTATAATATAATTATAAGCCGATCGTGTGTAAAATTGTATCGTCTCATTATGCGTTCGTAAATCGTAATTATCATGAAATTGAGCTACATCAGCTTTATTGAAAGCAAAGCTTCTTGCTGCGCTTATGTTTTCTGGTTTTCGTAGACTCAATTCTGGGTTTCTCTTCCTGAAGCCAGCTGCCCAATCTTTCCCAGCGCATTTGTTTTCTTTCCAGGATTTTGGATAATTACATGCACGTATGCCAAAGTCAAAAGCTGTTTCAATGTAAGGCCGTAGTGGATTTTACTGGAATTCAATAAATATTGAGTCAATGCCCTTTCTTGTTAGGTTGTAAAAACTTGTGCAATGGTATACTTGGAACCATAGATGTTTGATGAAGTAGCTGTAGCAGTGTGTGATGATAAAGCTGCAGTAGTAGTGTGTGATGAAAATGATGCTATTTGTGCCATCTCCATAGATGGTGCTATTTGTGGTGAATATGGACCTGCTTGTGATAAAGAAGATTCTGCTTGTAATGAAGACGATGCTTTATTTGTAGATAATATTCTCGTAGCTTCAAATGATTTTCTGGCCTTTTCTATGCGATGTTGTAGGGTTGCAGTTTTGATGCCGTATTTGTCGGCTGCTTTGCGTATAGATAAAGTCTTTGACAAAACTTCACGTATTGCATCTTCAATGTTTTCTTCATTGATATTTTTTCTCTTACTTTTTCTATTATGGAATAAATTAAACATTTTCAGGGGAAATTAAAAATACGGTTTTTGTAAAACCTCCTTTATTAAACTATTTTTTGTTATTGTTAATGCTCAAAATTCCTTCCTCTTGATATTATGCATATAACCAACACCTTCGTATAAAGTTTCTTCGTAAACTTCTAAGAGCCCTTTCAACATTTTTGTTATTTCAGCTACTTACATTATTTAATTTTTCTCGTATCACTTCCTTATTTATTATATTTTTATTTATTATAAATTTATTTATTATATTATATTTTTCTCGTAAACTGCTTTGAAGTAGCCCCATAAAAAATAATCCAAAGCATTCAAATCCAGAGATCGTGGAGGCCATGCAATAGTACCTCCACGTCCAAAACATCCATTTGGGTATGTATTGTTTAAAAATTCAGCAACTTGTCTTGACTAGTGAGCGGGGGCACCATCGTGCTGTAACCACATTCTTTCGCGGACTTCTCGCGGAATATCTGCTAACAAATTAGGAAGATCGTGTCTCAAAAAATGTAGATTACGGGCACCGTCGAATCTCGGTGGTAATTCAAATGAACCGACGATTTCAAATTTGTGCTGGAAGCGATCCTCGCAGGCATTAACAAGAAACATTTCTGCATATTCACGTGGCATGTGAGTGTATTAGGCATTTTTCTTCAAAAAACCAAAGTCGAACAATAACCAAATAATTAGCAAAATCAGTGTCCAATTCAAGCGTACTTCAACAAAAAATAATATCGTAATGACGGGGTCAAGCTAAACACGTGTGTAGTTCCGAGCTATAAGAGTTCACTGAAAGAGTTGAAAGTTAAAGAAAAGAATAGTGGGTTCAAGTATCGTCTATGATTGGCCAGAAACAATACAAAATAATTCCAGCGCGCGCTCATAAAGGCAATTATTGGAATAACTTAATGAGTTGACTACCTGATAATTTCTAAATTGAATGTTGTATGCCAATTTAACATTTTTTTAATACTTAATGCCACATAGATATGAGCGCCGACAGTGACTTTTCGAAGTCGATGGCAGCGGCCGCGGCGTGACCTTCACATACCTAACTTCCAATTGAAGAATCCAACTAGCTTCTTACCTTCATTAAAAACAAGAAATGAAACAATAATTTACGTATAATTAAGATTTATTATAATTTTGACGTGACTAACCAGATGAATTTAAGAAGAAAAAACAAAATTAAAATCTTACTCTGACATTCAGTTACTTAGCAGCTGTTAATCAATAGATAAGGGAATTAATCGGGAACTTAAAACACGCTTTAAGCATCAAAAGATTCTTTTAGAGGTATCTTTGTGATTTTTTTCTATCGAGTAAAGTAAGTTGTATTGTGTTTTCAGCTCGATATCTAGCTAGTATATATCCTGAAGAATATCATATATTTGTCTGAGATTTTTTACTACAGTTAATCATATACTTTAAAGCATTATAAAACTCGAGTTTTGCCTCGTTTAGCTCTTCTATCATAAAGATCTATCATAAAGATATTTCATTAAAGTTACATACCCGGAGATAAAATTTTTATATGTGTACAATCTATAGCACCAATACAACGGGGAAATTTTGCTATATCATAAAACTTTGCCACAACATTGTTTTGTTCATCAACAGTAACAGGCATTTTAATAAACTCTGAATATAAAGAAGCAATTGCATGTGTTACTCGATGCAATATTCTACAGGCAGTGGACTCATGAGCTCCAATAACATCTCCACAAGCTGTTAATTGACTACCAGTAGCATAATATCTCAGGGTGCATAGAAGCTGGTTCATTGGGGATACAGCATTTCTGAAAAAATAAAATGAAGTTTGGGTTCGAGTGTCGTTTGGTATTTTTAGGTATTAATAGTATTTTTACCCATACATTTTATTTAGGTTAGTTGAAGGCGGATGGATTCTAGTCTAGTAGGTACATGTTTATTCACAGCTTACCTGTTGAAAGTATTTGGAAAATTATGAATAATTTTATCAAGCAGGAATGTTGCACTGCGTTTACTTAACCGGAATCTTTTCAAGAATTCGTCATCTCGTAACGTGCTATATAAATCACTTCCATTATAGACTCTTCGAGAGAAAAACGGGGTTTCTAAATATTGCACGATTAGCTCGTCATCGTCTGATAACAAATCATTATCATTGTACGCCACTGTTAAAGCTAATAAATCCATTTTCACGTAATAAAAGAAAGAACAAATCTACAATAACGTTATCTGTCAATAAAATCGAGATTTAACAACTATAAACCGACCTACACGCCGGTTTAACTTTGACGCCAATTTAAATCGAGATTTTAAGCTAAATCATAATGAGCAAGACGTTAAATCAGATGTAGACCTAAATCGAGTTTTTGTTTCAGTAAATCTCGATTTAAAGTATTGCAGCAAAATTTTTAAAATCTTGATTCTATTAAAGCTAGATTTAGTTCTTAAACCCGGTTTAACTTAAATCTCATCGGTGTTGTCTTGCACGTCCTAAAATTACGTTCGATTTAACTAAATCAAGATTAAGCCCATCATTCACTCACCATTCATTCCTTACGTTCCGTTGTTATGTCAAGCGTGATTTCGTGTACAAAAAAACGTGCTTCCTGTCACTTGTCAGTGTCAGTTTTGTTTTAAGTTTTAACGTTCCCGTTATTCTGTGTTGTGTTTCCGAGTTTGTTTGCGATTGTGCGGTGTGCGTGTTATTTTTAAATACATATATCAAATTGTGCAGTAGTATGAACAATATGATGAAGAAATCCAGGGGACCTAATTTTTCTACTGCGGAAATAATGCATCTTTTAAAGCTAGTAGAAAAATACCCCATAATAGAAAATAAAAGAACAGATGGGGCTACAGCAAAAGACAAGCAAATGGCTTGGCAAAGGTTAACTGCTGAGTACAACTCCCAAACTAATATAAGCCCCTTAAAAACCATACTTAACTACATGCAATCATTCTGTTTTTACGGCTAATAATTCTACAAGCAACATACTAAAATAATGTCGATTTATTTTTTTAGTCCAATCAATAGATTTCGAGTAAATCGAAAATTCTTATTCCCAAACCAAAAACGTACGCATGTGTGCGTGAACTCCTGTGTACCGATAACCGACAGTCGACACTACCGGCCGAGGCCTGTTACTAGACGGACGTGTCGCTTGTTTCCCTGATTTTTTCCCGCCAGAATTGTTTGTTTTTGTTGTTAAATTATTTTTAGAATCCATGTTCCTTACTATAAAACAGACTACTGATAAATTATTTGTAATTTTGTAATTTTTTGTTAATATTAAGTATGGGAAATAAAATAAAAACCCGTCAAGAGGACTAAAAACGTTCTTATTAAATCAAACGCAAATCTGAACGATATGGTAGTAAAAGGTAAGAGCATTTTAGTGATATTATGTTTAGTGATATCTAATATATAAAAATCAATGCCACTTTTCGTTGTAATTCCATAACTCGAGAACGGCTGAACCGATTTCGATAATTCTTTTTTTATTATATTCCTTGAAGTACGAGGATGGTTCTTATGTAGAGAAAACGTTAATATGTACCACGGGCGAAGCCGGGGCGGACCGCTAGTTTAGTATATATTTCAGAGGCGGCTCGTGACAAAATTGTATGGGTGTTCACTTGAAATAAAACAACGAAAATACAATAGCGTTAGCAGGATAATTTTATTACAAAAAAAATGAGCACCACATTATAATTAATGTCTATTTAAATTAAACACTAAAAATTAAAAAGTATTATAAAACTAATTCATTGTGTGTATATTACTCAGATCTTAGAGCGCGTTTCCACTATATCGTTCAGGCCTATACAAAAATGTTTCGATATCCTAACATTACTATTTAATTTTATACTTATTCCTAGCAACACTCTGATTGTTGTTTTCAATAAAAACAAGTTTTTATTTGAAAGAAAATGGTTTTGACTTAATAAAAAAAAATATATCATTCAATTTCACGTCCTTGAGCAAACGACAAGGCGACTACCGTGAAACAATAAAATATCGTGTCCATAATAATTTATTTTGTTATTATTATTTGATATTGAAAACAAATAAATAAATCGTCACTTGAAAGTGGAAAGTGGAAACACGCACAAAACCAAAATAAACCAGTTAGCAGTCTTTCGTCAGACGCTTGGTAGTTTGGTACCGTTAGAACATAAAGCACACATTTTATTCAAAAGTTATAATTATTACGTAGTTTAATTGTTAAATTTTGTATTTGTTGATTGTTGTTATTATTGTTATAATATTTGTTGAAGTTTTTAATTTGTGTGTAAGTGTTGTAACTTTATATTGTTAATTGTTAATGTAAAAGTTATACGTATGTTAAATGTGCAAATATTAAAATCAAGTCTCATCTTTTTCAGAGGAGAAACACATATAGTTTAATTTAAAATCCCATATTTATATATATATATATATAACTAGATTTCCACCCGCGGCTTCGCCCGCGTTTGCAAAGGAAAACCCGCATAGTTCCCGTTCCCGTGGGATTTCCGGGATAAAAACTATCCTATGTGTTAATCCAAGTAACCCTCTATATGTGTGCTAAATTTCATTTCAAATTTCTCCAAACTAATTTACCTGTACCCATACCATATAAACTAATTTAACTGATCATGAATGTGAAGTTATTGATTCAAGTCCAAATTCATCTAAGCAAGTACTAGAAGAAGCATATAATAGTACACAGGTAATTTTCAAAGTATATAATACGATTAAAATATGTTTTTTTTTCGACCGCATATTTCAAATAAAAAAAAAAATATAAGTATCATTGATTTAGTTTTACTTATTCACCCATATCCTTATTATCCAAGTAATACAACAAATCAAAAATAAACAAATTGTCTCCTCTAGTTGTTTCTTACGCTGTGGCGCCATCTAGTACAATACTCCGGCGTGAACTCCATCAGCCGTCGTAGATTGTGTTAATGTGTGCGCGAGTCACTCAATTTCAGCTAGCTCTTGTAATCCTCTTAACGCGAGGTATTTCAACGCGAGGCAAGATTTTAGGAGGTGAAGTGTGGGGGGCCGTTCGCGTGACTCGCGCTCCTCGCGCTCCTCGCGTCGTTTGTTTTTCGTAACGTTAGCGCTATGCCACAGTGTAAAATATATCAAAAGTAAATTGTGATCAATTTTTATTATGTAAGCAATGTAAAAGTGTTTGTGTCAGATTGTAAATATAAAAGTAAATAAAGTAAGCATTTACAACTTTATAAACTGAGATAAGTAGGTACTAGGAATTTATTAATTAGCACAACATAATTATGGAAGTACTTGGTGTAACTAATAAATATTACTTGCTGCTACCAGTAGAAGCTTAGAGTATTATATTAGAATAGTATAGAGCGCGTGTATTGCACAAATTGCTTAGTGCGCATCGAAGGCAGATGAGCTATAGATACTATATAGATGTGTGTGTGACAAATAGGGATGGGTAGGTATCAATTGCGTGTTGAGCTATCGATAAGTTATGTAAATAAATATGTAACATAAGAAAATATATTGTTCAATATGTTATTAAAGGAGAAATGTATGAAGAAAGTATAAATATATGTACTTTTAAATAATAATGTAAAGTCTTCTATTAATTATAAGTAGTTTAAAAAAAAATGTATAATTGAAATATCTGAAAAAACGTGTGGACTTCTTAAATATTAAAATTAAGAAAAAAAAAGATCGGGTTTAGTACTATTTTTTAATAATAAATCAAATAATAATAGTATTTAATGTTAAATAAAAATAAGAATTAATTAATAATTTAAAATGAAATAATAAACAATATAAATATATATCCATTCTATACCTACCAAAACCTTCAAAAATCAATTTAGCGGTTAAAATATAATATCGTAACATTACATACTTTACATTTACACTATAATACATTCGCATTCATAATATTAGAAAGTGTATGATACAAAACACAACACAAAATTATTTTTAATATATTTTTAAAAGAGTTTTAATATTAAAGTCAAATATTAATATGTTAAAATATAGTTTTTCTTGTAAACTATCGAGTACAGCGTTGGTCAAGTCACAGCACTACGATCACGTGGCGGCAGTAAGGTGTGCGAAGGGTGCGCGAGCGAGCCTGCGCGTGTCCGCCTCCCACTTCCCCTTGTATTTATTATCTATTTATTTAATCAGGCATAGTATGGTGCTGAAACGAGACATAGGCCGAGATTCATAGATCGCACTTTAACTTTACTTTGATGGAAAGATCTACTTTCAACCAAAAATATATTTCTTAGTCGTGTCAAGCTCATCTTTACTTTCCAGAAACTATACTTTACTTAGTAAAGGCTAAGGAGCCGATAATCATGACTTTGGTCTCAAAGTAAACTTTACATGACTATGCGTATAAATCATGTAGGCCTACATTTTAAACCAATTTCGTAGAACAGAAACACATTTTAATATGGTTGGGTTATAGATCGAAACGTCATGTCGAGTAACATTTTTTTGTTGATGTGTTGATCGTTGCATCGTTTCGTTTGTCTTATAACATTACTAGCATTCCGCCCGCGGCTTCGCCCGCGTTTAAAAAAACCCGCATAGTTCCCGTTCCTGTGGGATTTCCGGGATATACATATATGTTTATCCAAGCTACCCTCTATATATGTATACTAAATTTCAATGTAATCTTCAGTAGTATTTGCGTGAAAGAGTGAGTAGGTACATCCATCCTCACAAACTTTCGCATTTATTATAAGTATTACATTTCCCAACGTGTAGAATCAACAAAGCTAAAAACAGTGTAATATTTATGGCTATTAAAATATTATATAATATTAAATAATACATCATTTATTTTGATAAGGGTTAATACCCAGGTACAAATAAAGAGCTTTTTGTAGCGGTGGTATTTTAATTTCTTTTTTTCAATAAAAAAACGCTTATTGTGACATGACTGTAATAGTTAGAGATATGCTGCCGCTGATTTTTTGTAGACAATGGTGTGTTCTAAAAAAATGTAGTATATCATTTTGTTCTATCATCAACAGTTTTCGCAGCGCACGCGATGTAAGGTAGTTTTTTGATATTTTTTTCACACCTTGGATTACGTTATCGTAATTTTAGTAAGGATGCCTATTTTTTTTGAAAATGAAATATAGCCTATGTCACTCAGAAATGATGTAGCTTTCCAACAGTGAAAGAATTTTTCAAATCTGCCAAGTAGTTTCGGAGCCTATTCAATTCATACAAACAAACAAACAAAAAATCAAACCTTTCCTCTTTATAATATTTGTATAGACTAGCTTACCGCCCGCGGCTTCGCCCGCTTTCTCTAAAACGATTTGAGATTTAAACTATCCTATCTCTCAAGTTGGATCGAACTGCACATGGTGTGCGAATTTTATTATAATCGGTTAAATGGTTTAGGAGTCCATTGAGGACAAACATTGTGACACGAGATTTATATATATTAAAGATTATATTTTTCTGACGAATTTTGCTGTGTCTACCGGTTTTTTACATTTATACTATAATCTTCCTACATGATGGTTTTTTTTCTAAACATTTAATTTTTGATATAAAATAATAATGTTATTATTATATATGTTTTTTATGGAAATATAACTTAATTTAATAATATTATGTTCTCAAAAACATAAATTATGCGTATAAAGTAACAGTTACACGTCTTACCCTGTACTTTACTTTGGGACCGTACTTTTCTAAGGAAAGTCAAGCAATTCTCTCTGAAATTAAATATGTTGAAAGTAAACTTCGGTCATACAAAGTTTACTTTGTGAAGACTCTTTTGCTCTAAAGTAAAGTCACGATTGTGAATCTGGGCCATAGAAGGAGCGACTGCACAGTACCAGCAAGTAAATCATAGCAGCGATAGAGCGAGAGCAGTGACCAAACAGGACAACAGTGTTGTTAACGGGGAATATAAATGAAAAAACATGCTGTTGTTAATAATAATGTTTCATTTTCTACACAAATTAATTAGTACTCATTAAAATCTAAATATCGAGGCAAAAGTTCACGTGGTTCCATTATTACATCATATTCTACATGAGGTTCTACATGAGGTGTGGACGCGGTTTCTATAGGCGTATTTACTCTCTCTCTCTCATGTCGTAAATACTTCTAGGAATGTCATCAGGTGTCTGTTGAAATGTTAAATCTCTTATGGCCATGCCACGAATTTGCCGAGAATCTATTATTTCCGGCAACAAGCATTTCAAGTAGAAGTTTACAATAGGTACGTAGTTAATAAAAAATAATTAAATAATCAACAAAAGGATAGTATGTTTTCATAACTCAACTTACATATAAATATTATTCATATAAAAATTTGTAAACATACTTAAAAATTTTAACGTCATCATTATAACATAGGAACAACACGCATTAGGTATTATGTTATTAATTACCTAGTAAAAAAAAGACGGGTTGCACTCCGGGAGTGCCGGCAGAAGTGAAAACTTGATTATTAACGTTCAGCATGTTTGACATTTTGGAATGGTATCCGTCTTAAGCATGGAATATAAGGGCTAAAAAAAAAATCCGTCTTACGCTTTTTCGATCAGGCCACGTGTCCTGACGCGAGTTTAAGATTTTATACCCAACGCCGCTAAAGAAGTTTTCACTTCAATAATTAAATAATCAACAAGGACAGTCTCCAACTCCTACTCAACGACAAAGTATATAAGTTTTCATTTTAAAATTTGTAAACATTAATAACGATATTATTATAATACTAGCTTCCGCTCGCGACTCCGTCCGCGCGGAGAAATTAAGAAAAATTAAGATTTTTTTTCTACGTTTTTTCCGGGATAAAAAGTATCCTATTTTATGCCCAGGATAATAAGGTAGATATAATTATACCAAGTTTCATCGAAATCGAACCATTAGTTTTTACGTGATGCCTTCACATACAGACAGACAGACAGACAGACAGACAGACAGGAAGACAGACAGACAGACAGACAGACAAAAATTTATTTAATCACATATTTGGGTTAAGTATCGATCCGATAACACCCCCTGGTATTTATTTTTTCAATATTTTCAATGTAGGTACAGAATTGACCCTTCTACAGATTTATTATATGTATAATAATAATAATAGATAATATAGGTTTAATCAGTTAAAACACTAAATACATAAGGTGAGGTGGGGTAAGACTAACATACTTTTCTGCCAGACAGCAAAGATCGATTTTCATGCTATCAAATAACTAGCATGAATATCGATCTTTGCTTTTTTTTTTTTTTTTTTTTTTTTTTTTTTTTTTTTTTTTCCAAGTGGGGAAATCTTGCCTAAGATACCCACGGCTCCCGGGGAAGGAGTCGTGGGTTATGTCGGATTCCTACCGACTAAAACCCCACCGTGTACCAACGCGCTGCTTTAGACGGGATGCGGGTACACATTCGCAATCTTCCGCATGTCCCGCCCAGCAGTTGCCCGTTTCCAGGCCCTCCGCCACTTGCCCGTTTCCAGGCCCTCCACCAAATGCCCACCCCGGGGCGGCGCAAGCTGTACACGAGCTCACGCCACCCGCTCGCCGATGATGGATTGTTCCCCGTTCCATCATCGGCGTTCCCCAAACCCTTTACCCCAGCATCGACCGGCCGAAGGGCGCGCGCCGAAAGGCCCTCTGAAACGTAATTCACGCGTCGAAGGACCCTCCGGCGCACTTTTATAGAGGTTTCCCTCGCAGCCCCCACCTCACACCAGAGGTGGCGGCCCTCGGTCCGGCCCCACGGACCGGATTACGAGTTGGCAGACGGCTGTCACAGGACAGCCGCCGCCCTACACCCACCTACAGGAGTCACCGCGTGTCACAAAAGTGACGCGTCGGGATCCCGCCCCCTGTTTTGTTGGTAGTTAGACTACCAACAAAAAACAACGCGCGCGGCCTCTGGCCGCCATCCACCGCCGCAAAGCGCAGCCCCCTGCCAGTCGGTCGGAACGAGACCCAAACGAGGCCCAATCGACCTTCCAACCCCATTTTTGCCCAGCCAAATTGCCAGGCCGCGACCACTAGCCGCCATACCTCGCCGTACCACAACGGCACCTGAGCCAATCCTGGCCCCCCGGAGGATCCTAGCCAGCTAGCCAGCCATCCAGCCAGCCAGCCAGCCAGCCGGACAACCAGCCGGTGACAGCATGCCAGCCAGCCGCCGCGGCTCAAAGCAGCCAGCCAGCCAACCGGTGGGGCAGCCGGTTTCAGCCAGCCTGCCAGCCGGCCCCCTAGCCAGCCAGCGAGGCAGCCGGTGTGACCAGCCGGTTCCAGCCAGCCCGGCCAGCCTGCCTTCAAGCCAGCCAGCCAGCTATATGGATCCCTGGCCGTCGAACCAATCATGTCGTCAGACGACAGACCGGCCTTTCAGCCCCTCCGCGTCCAATTAGCTTCACTCAGAGTACACGAGTGCACTCCAAGCTACTGAGCCCCCCCGGCCACGACAAGGCTTGGAACTGATGGGGGGGATCGATCTTTGCTGTGCTTACCTCTGAGATAATAAATTCACTTATACCTAAATACTACACGTGTTAATGAAATAATGGACATATTTCCGTTAATGCATTCAGAACGTATATCTATACATCTATACATATAATAAATCTGTAGAAGGGTCAATTCTGAACATAGAATATATTGAAAAAATAAATACCAGGGGGTGTTACTGGATCGATACCAAACCCAAATATGTGATTACTAACGGTTCGATTTCGATGAAACTTGGTATAATTATAACTTATTATCCTGGGCGTAAAATAGGATACTTTTTATCCTGGAAAAATACGTAGAAAAAAAAAATCTTAATTTTTCAGTTTTATCCATAGACGTTGTTCTGTAGAACCGCGAACACACGTTGCGTATTATTATAGGCCTAACCGTATTTGGGTCCAATAGATATTTATAAGATGTCATTGTCAGAGTTACTCAAAATGTAGAAATAAACCATCCACGCGAAGACCGACATCCGCGCGGACGGAGTCGCGGGCGGAAGCTAGTTATGAATAAATTGTAAAACAGTTAAAATTGCTAGTCTTGCCCCACCAATTGGGGTAAGAATAACAGTAATGTATTTTTATTGAAAACTTACACTTATTGGGGTTTCTCAAGAAAAAATGCAAATGAAAAAAGTAGTCGAATTTAAATTGAACTCTATAACAACGAAACAACCTTCAGTTTTGCGGTAATTCGTTTATTACACGTTTTGGGGCAAGACAAAAATACAGTCAAAATCAGAGGAGTAGAACCTTTTGTGTGTGATATCCTTACCTTTTACCTTATGCTATTGCATAAGGTGCGTGAAGCGTTAGACATAAAAATTAATAAATAAGTTGAATTAAACTTTATTTCAGTACTTACTAAATAAAAATCTTACGTTAACAAACCACTCACAATATTTTTTTTCAATTATTACTCTCTAATAGGAACATTAAAGTGTACTTGGCAGTAAGTACCTACTTTAATTTGGATTAAATCAGAATTACAATCTACTGAACATTATAGCCGTGAAATGACATTTTGAATAATATCTTTCCTCTTCGACCTATCAATGGTTCCGGTAGTTTGCACACAATATCTTCTAGATGTCTCACTTCGCATATGTAAGGTACGCGTGGGAAAACAAATGTGCCTTCATCAACGCCACCTCTAAATGTACTTCTGCGAACATAATTCACAGTAGGTATGTTATCACAGTTTACATCTATAACCACTCCAACATAGTGTTTTACACTTGTTTTGGTAGAAAATCTTACTAAGACCCATTGTCCTTTGGTA
This sequence comes from Colias croceus, assembly GCF_905220415.1. Classification (NCBI taxonomy): domain Eukaryota; kingdom Metazoa; phylum Arthropoda; class Insecta; order Lepidoptera; family Pieridae; genus Colias; species Colias croceus. Next base: position 3,310,158 of record NC_059543.1, on the reverse strand, counting down.
ACGGTACTTGGTGGTTCATCATACTCATGATTATCATTTGCCTTTCTGGGTATATTTTCAATGTTTTTCAAGAGTTCGTCAATTATCATTTTATCATCATAATATGTACTTTCTTCAATATAAGTCTCATCGTTTGATTGAGTGTTAATCTCCATCATCTCACTTGCACTTGTAGAATTTTCAGTCCATGTTTCACAATCTTCTATATCACTATCATCCATTGTCACTTTCACTTGAGGAGTCGTCTATTTTCTTGAATTGTGGGGTTTTATGTTTCTTGTTCATATTTTTCTTTCTGAGACTATTTTTTAATGTTGATTGTCTAACATTTTTCTTTTTATCATAACCTATCATAACGTTTATTTTCTTCAATATTACGCTCATCCTTCAATTCAATGTTTATCTCATTTTCTCTTATAAAATTTTCTTTATCGAGCTTGATCATGTCTTTACAGCGTCTAACATTTACATTTTTTTTTAGTTTTTTCGCCAATTTTTCTTTTTTTTTGTTTTAATTTTTTTATTTTTTCTTCTTCAATATTTCTTTGTTTCTTATAAACGTCTTCACTTGTTATTATTTCAGCACCAACAGCAACTTTCGTGCGTTTTTGTTTGTTGTGACACAAACCGTTATTTTACGGAGTAACAATTCCTCGAAAGTAATATCAGATTTCACGGGACGATCATCTACAATGATCACCTTTGATGATTTTAATGCTGAAGTTTCAGCATTGTCTACAAATAAGTCATGATCAAGAGTCAGCCTTTTAAAGTTTGTTGCAGTGCAAGTAATGGGTTGTAATATTTTATTATTTTGATGATGTTCGTTTTGTTGTGACATTTCTAAATTAAAAGTAAAATCTGCAGATGATTGAGGCATGCCTGTAATATAAGATGGGCTTACATATCAATCGTAGTTTATCGGTGTATCCTTTGTAGTATGGTCTTGCACAGTTGTGGTACGTTCATTGGCATAATTCCAATAATTAAGACAAATCGATCGCAATGAAGGGATCGAGATTGGGTCAGGATCGTTTGCAACTACACCATTGCTTCCCGGCCAAATTTCAATTTGGTGTGAAAGAGTTAACTGATTTTTGGAATACGAGAAATCAGAAAATGGCTGATCAACAGTGGCTCGAAGTTGGGACTCGATATTTTTCGAAATGTTAGGAGTAGTGGATGTTTCATTTAATTCAGAAGAATGCTCTTGTTGTTTTTTCCATTCTGCAAGTTGGTCCGGATGAAATTTTTCTTCAGGTATAGCATTACTATTAAAAGGAAAAATTCCAGCTTTTCTAAATCCTGCTATGCACACTTTGGGATCAATTTGTGCCCAAACAACACCAATTAATTTTGAAAATTGTTTTTTAGGCAATATTTGACCTACGTGCAATCTTTGCCACTTTACTAAACTAAAGGCTGATTTACACGTATTAAGTTGCCAAGTCTTAACTAAATTTTAACTAAATTTCAAGCGACTTAATTTTAAGTAACCGTTTACACGTAAAAATACTAAATAACTAGTTAAACTCATTTATTCGCTCAAGATAGACGACCATAGAACAAATACACCCCTAGCGGACAACCAACATCAACAGTGCATTCCAGACGTGATTAAATTTGTATTAAATGAGGTATTGCATGAAGTAAAAGATGAAATAATCAGAGAAGCGAGAATACCTAAAAGACTGTGGGTAAGAAAATGGATAAGCAGGAGAAATGAATATGGCGCAAGTACAACTTTGTTTCATGAACTAGCAGGAGAAGATAAAAATGAGTATTTCTCTGCACTGCGGATGTCAGAAGAATCATTCAATTACTTGTTATCTAAAGTTGAACATGAGATACAGAAAAGAGATACTGTGATGCGCTCTGCATTAGAATCAAAATTAAAATTACATATTGTTTTAGATTGTCTCGCTACTGGAAATAGTTTCCGCAGTCTATCTCACTTTTTTAGAGTTTCTAAATCAAGTATATGTTTGATGCTGCCTTACATGTGTGAAGCTATATTTCATGCGTTGAAAGATTTTATAAAGGTAAGAAAAAACATATTTACACTCAGTATTTATTTATTAATATTTTAATAATTAGCTCAGCTTATTAAACAAACAAAACATGTTATTTATCGATAATTAACTCACAGTTAAACAAACTAAATAAATAAAATTACTGCTCCTCGACCTCCACAATAGAAGCTACTGCGGTCTGCGTGTGACAAAATATCAGGTTCAAGGATACTTTGTGATAAATCTCCAGCTTGGGAATAAAATGTTATAGAATTTTCTCTTCTTGATCGGGGATTTACTGTATTGTATGGAGGTGTTACTGTAGAAACGCTGTCCAGAGTATCTGCAGGAATACGTTGAGGATTCTGTCCAATACATGATTGTGAAGGTTCTGGGGACTCAACGTAATACGTACTTGAAGAAGGCGATGGAGTAAAACGGCTACTATTATTCATTGGCGAAGGGGTTCTACTACTGTTCATTAATTGTTGTATACGCATATCGGACAAATAGTTTTGAATATGTTTTTGAGCTTCCAGCGCCAAAAGCAAAGGCATAGCTTTCAACTGTCCTGCAACACTTTTAGCAAAATGGTCAGTAGTAGATTGCAAACTTGCTGTATTCATAGTATTGTTAATGCAGCTCACTTTATCCACAAGTGAATGTAATTCCCGGAGTCTTCTTTTACGAGTGGCGTTAGTAGGATTTGGTATTGTAAATTGATGCTCGGTAGTTGATGCAGGCTCACTGATTTCATCATCAGTTGTTTGATCAATTGAATTGTCTCCACGATTTTCTTCATTATTCTCCTGTAACAAAACATATATAAAGTATACATACACAAATGTTTCATTCAAGTATCTTTTTGTATTACAGATACCTACTACAAGTACAGACTGGGATATAATAGAAACAGGATTTCGAAGAAGATGGAATTGCCCTGGATGTTGTGGGTCTATTGATGGCAAACACGTCGTGTTTAAAGCACCACCCATTTCTGGAAGCTTTTATTATAATTATAAACATTCAAACAGCATAGTACTAATGGCTCTTGTAGATGACAACTACTGTTTCAGCTATGTAGACGTTGGATGTAATGGTCGAGTATCTGATGGGGGAGTCTTCAGAAACTGCAATCTGAGTGAGGCCCTGGAGAATAATTTGCTTCCAAATGGACGTGTAATTGTTGGTGATAACGCCTTCCCCTTGAAACCGTACATAATGAAACCGTATCCAGGGAGCCAGTTAACTTTAAAACAAAAAGTTTTTAACCATCGCCTCTCACGAGCACGGCGCATAGTAGAAAATGCGTTCGGAATTTTAGTTGCTCGATTCAGAGTTTTTGAAAGGCTTATTCCCATCAACCCTGACACAGTTGACAAGGTTGTCAAAGCCTGCTGCGCTCTACACAATTGGCTTCGTAAAACAAAAAGTAATGTAAATGCGCCAACAGTCGACATTGAAGACCACAGAACAGTAAGAACATAATAGAAGTGCGATGTGGGCGTGGCCCACGTGTCACTAGTAAGGTAAGATCACCTAACTCGCTCTCAGTTGTGCGCAGAAAAATATTCGAGTCGGTTGTCAACTGTCAAACCTTATTTCCATATTTATTCATTATTTAGAGCGTGTTGTTCGGTATTAGAGTGGAAAAATGATAGCAGACGAAATAATATCAGCAATCGAGGCATTTCATACCATCGGTAAGTCTTATTTTAATTTATTTTAAATATATTTTATGTTACAACTTCGCTTGTCGTAATTTGTCAAAAATTTATAAAAATATTAAGTCAAAATGAACCTTAATCCATAAGAAATAAGTACTAATATAGATTGAACAGCAAACAAGACTTTCTGGAATATTATTGAAATAAACAAACGAATGTCGGATTAGTGATGCATGTGGCGCATATCGACAGTATCGATACTTTAGAAAAGACAAACATTTTAAATATTAAATTTTATTCTATTTTTCCTTAGCTTTCATTTGTCCTATTTATTTATAGATTTTCGAAAGAGCCTAATTTAAAAGAGAAATGGATAATAAATGCAACGTGACGAGTTAACTGGATGCCGAACAGCAATAAGCAGTCTAACAAAGGCCACCGATACATCAAACCTACGGCAGTTCCAAGATTTAAAATAATGCATATTTTCTGTTTGTTTTGTAAATATAGATTTATACTATTCTATTCCGTTTTTTATTTAAATATAATAATATGAAAAGACGTACTTAGTAGTAATAAACATACTCCAAAATGTGACACATTATCCTATACTCATATAATAGAAAGAAAAAAAAATGCACAAAAATATATTTATTTGTGAATTATCGATAACAAGGCTGACATCCCTTAGAGCAAAGCATCAGGTTAATGTCAAGTTAATGTCATTAATTTAGAGTGACACAAATTTCAACCTTATCTTTATGTATAGAGGTTCAAAGTTATATGTATTGAAAACCAACGCCATCTGTTGTGGAATAGCTGAATGTTTTCGAATTTGGAATTTCTGAGCAAAGAGAAACAAAACAGCTAATATACCTAGGGATGTTATACTAAAATAAACCGTAACTTGGTTCGTTAGGGTACATATTGAAATGCTGAATTTATAACCTAAGTCAGTTTTTACTCAAATTAAGCTGTCCAATCAAAGGCATAGTTTACTTGTAGTGTACTGTATAACTATCGGTTTAAATGTGTGGGTTTGGCGACACTGGTTTTCATATTAATGATGACATTATAGCACTTCTATTATGTTCTTACTGTTCTGTGTTGAAGACACACGCAATGGCCATGACCCACGACTACTCAAAATCATTCATCTCGAGATGCCAGAACGATCCGTGACAATTATGCCGACTATTTTGTAGGAGAAGGATCAGTTGATTGGCAAATGCGAATGATATGCTGAAGTTGTAGCAAGCAGTAAATAAAAAATTAATAAGATAATCCCTAATTAAAATAAATATAACATGCTAATATAAAACTAGTTAAACGTTTTGCTGTTTAAAAAAAAAATTAGTATGTTCTTATGAAAAATAAATACATTTACTCACCAAATTACTGTGTGTTTTTCTCGATTCACTAATATTCACCGAATTTAATGCTTGATGTCACATATCCTTGAATCTTGAATATATCAAACCATTTTATAGTTGGCTTGTAAATGTCATCAGTGCCAGACCCAGATTTTGATGAATCTTTATTTTTTTTCAATTCTTGCGAATATGTTGATCTAATACTCTTTATTTTTGTTTCAACTTCTTTTACACCAAAATTTGCAATCGCCATGGCTGACGCTATATCGGAAAGACGATGTTGTTTTGCTTGCTTTCGGTAATTTAAGCTTTTAATATTCCATAAACAATCGTTCTTTATTTATTCTTCTATGAACTTTATTGTCGTGTCTTCCGTCCATTTCGACATTTTCAAAAGATTTTTATTTATAAATTAAGTAGGAACTACGTTGCAATCACTGCGCCAGCTTATGCTTTTACTTAGCTACTATTATGTATTCTGTGCTTTTACTTAAATTTAACTAAATTTTGCCTGTCCAAACGTGTCAAGTGATTAGCCACGCCCACCAACTTAACCGAAAAATAGACAAAATTCTATTCTGCCTTCTTTACTTAGTTACAACTAAATTTTAACTTGTAACTTCTTACTAAATTCACTGTTTACACGAGTTAAGTCACTTAATTAAGTTAAAATTTAGTAAATTTTTAGTCAACTTAATAACGTGTAAATCAGCCATAAGGTCCTATTTGTCTTTAAAGGACTTGTTAACTGCAAGATCCAAGGGCTGTAAGTTGTCACTAGTATGTGGTGGAATTTTCATAATAGTTATTCCAGCTTCACGAGCTTTTTCAACGATATTGATCCCCACGTGCGTAGAGTGGCCATCGTAGACTAGTAGAATTGGCCGTTTATGACCCAAATGACCCGTGGACAAAAACACCTTAAGGTGATTGCTACGATCTGTTCCCAGCCAATGTCCCGCTAGATGGCGCTGAATTCTACATTTCTAGTTTATTTGAGTTTTTGCGTAATTGGAAAAGATTAAGGTCGTAGGAATAGTCATGGCGATTACTGAATATTATATTTTATTTAAATATGTCATATCATTGCCTTAAAATCCACCCAATTCGGTAAAACCATGCGTTTTAACATCTGTCATTGCATACAGGGTCGTTTACACACACAGACGTATACAAAAATGATAAAGATTGAACTCTAGATGGCGTGAATGTAAAACAAGTTTGGCGTGTATGTATTTGAGTAGTTAGTAGCATATTATATTCTGAATTTCTGATCCATGCCTATTCACTCAAAACTACCTAATAACACTAATGATTTGTAACAGTAAATTATTTCAATAGGTAGGTATTTGAACATTTCCCAACAAGACGTAAGAATAATTATTCGTAGGTATACAAGAGACAATAACAAATCTAATACACTATTTATTATTTTATTATTTACTAGCGGTCCGCCCCGGCTTCGCCCGTGGTACATGTTTACGTTTTCTCTCCATAAGAAGTAAGAACCATCCTCGTACTTCAAGGAATATAATAAAAAAAGAATTATCGAAATCGGTGCAGCCGTTCTCGAGTTATGCGCTTACCAACACATTTTGCGATTCATTTTTATATTAGACTAGCGGTCCGCCCCGGCTTCGCCCGTGGTACATGTTTACGTTTTCTCTACATAAGAACCATCCTCGTACTTCAAGGAATATAATAAAAAAAGAATTATCGAAATCGGTTCAGCCGTTCTCGAGTTATGCGCTTACCAACACATTTTGCGATTCATTTATATATATATAAGATTATGTGAAAATAACCAGGAAGGTGAAAAACATATTTACGAAAACATAGTAACATATGGCTGTCGCTACAATAATTATATTTCAATTTTATCTTTTTATACCTAGTAGAACTGGCCGACGAATAAAAAAAATCGTATTAGAATACAATATATTACGGAACAAAAAAAAGGATTGTAACTGAATTAGGTAGGTATGTTTGTTTCTGGGCGCACCGTTTTCGACGACGCGACGCGACGCGCGACGTAAGCGTATAGGTATAGGTACCTACTTTGCTAAAACAAACTAATAAAATTGTGTGTCTGTCTGAAAATTCGGAAAAGCATATTTTGCAAGTTTGTGATTACTTTGATAGTTTACCGATTTATAATAATTGTAATTGTAATTGTATAATATATAATTTGCAATGTGGTGAAATTTCATAAAAATCACGGGCCAATTTTTTGTTTTGAATCCCACCGAAAATATAATTGCGTTATTAGAATAATTAATTACTATACCTACCCACGATCAATTATTACAATATAGTCTCAAATGCATACTAGAGAAATATTGCAATTTGATTCAATTAAAATGCATAGCATACAAAAATAAATTCACAACACAAGAAATTCCGCGCGCAAATCATAGCGCGTGTCAATGAAATCAAGAATGTTTTATATCAAGCCGACGCGGACGAGCGACGACGCGACGCCGAACAAAAGTACCTACGACGGACGACCACGCTTCGAGTTGCCAAACACACAGCCAAACAACAATAATGAGTAATAAATTGTTTACAAAAAAAACAAGTTTTCCATTTTTCTGTATGAGTAGACAGAACTTCAAAACGCCACCTGCTACGGTTTATATTATGAACGATGGTTATAAAAATAAAAGTTATATTTGTTGGTGTAAACTATTTTATTGATCAATAATTTTGGAATTTAAAACTGTCAACATTGATTACAATAAAACGCAGTTTTATTTTATTACACTATTGTTTTTTTATCAAAACATGTACCTATTTGAAGTACCATAAAATATTATGCTGATCCAAGCATTTTCACTCAAAACTAATATCACTAATGATTTGTAAAAGTAAATTATTTCAATATACATTTCATAACCAACAAGTAAGAATAATTATTATTATTCCTACCTACAACAACAAACCTAAAACACTATTTACTATGGGAAAATAACCAGGAAGGTGAAAAACATTATATTATTATTTACGATTTCGACGCACTCGACTTTTAGTAAAATATAGTAGGTAAACATAATATTATGGTTTTGATTTTTGCTACTAGTATAAGAAAACTGCGTGTTCAAACTACTTGTTTGTCTGTCTGAAAATTCGGAAGTACTTTGGTAGTTTACCGATTTATAATAATATTGTATAGGTATATCGTTGTTTAAAAAATATTCAAACACAATAAAATATGATATACTGATTTATCACTGGTTTCAGTGATGAACTGATGAGTCAATGTTAGCCACTATACTTTCGTCATACGTGTGTTATGTGTATGATTGATGTGATTTGCAACGTGGTGATATTTCAGAAAAATCACGGGTCAAATTGTCCCACCGAAAATATAACTGCGTTATAAGAATAACTATACCTACGATAAATTATACATTATACAATATAGTCTCAAATGCATACTAGTGAAATATTTTATTTGAATCAATAAAATAAAAAAAAAATTAATAATACAAAAATAAATTCACAACACAAGAAAATCCGCGCGCAAATCATAGCGCGTGACAATGAAATCAAGAACTTTCGAGCCGACGCGGACGCGACGCGGACGACGAAGGAGCCTAACAAAAGTACCTACAATCATAGGCGGCTCGTGACAAAATTGTATGGCCGTGTTCACTTGAAATAAAACAACGAAAATAGGTACCTACAATAGCGTTAGCAGTACAAAAAAAATGAGCACCACATTATAAATGTCTATTTAATATTTATACACTAAAAATTATAGAGTATTTAAAAACGAATTCAATTATTATTTAGCAATAATTAGAAAATCCCCGAATTTGCATTCGTGATCGTATTCATAGTGTTTGTCTACACTAATATTATAAAGAGGAAAACTTTGTTTGTTTGTTTGATTGTAATGAATAGGCTCATAAACTACTGGACATTTTACCAATGTTTGCAAGTTTGTGATTACTTTGATAGTTTACCGATTTATAATAATTGTATACTTATATCATTGTTTAAAAATATTCAAACACAATATGATATAGGTACTGGTTTATCACTGGTTTCAGTGATGAACTGATGAGTCAATGTTAGCCACAATACTAATCACTTTCGTCATACATGTGTATGAACTATGATTGATGTGATTTGCAATGTGGTGAAATTTCATAAAAATCACGGGCCAATTTTTTGTTTTGAATCCCACCGAAAATACATATATTACTAATTGCGTTATTAGAATAATTAATTACTATACCCACGATCAATTATTACAATTTACAATATAGTCTCAAATGCATACTAGAGAAACATTGCAATTTGAATCAATTAAAATGCATAGCATACCTACAAAAATAAATTCACAACACAAGAAATTCCGCGCGCAAATCATAGCGCGTGTCAATGAAATCAAGAATGTAATTTATATCAAGCCGACGACGACGCCGAACTAAAGTACCTACAGTACCATTTACCTTCAGTGTACAATACAGTTTACAGACCTACGACGGACGAACAATAATGAGTAATAAATTGTTTACAAAAAAAAACATAGTTTCTAAGGTCATTAGTTTTATTTTATTTTATTGTTATTTTCTTTGAACGATTGGAAATGAAATTACTCAATTTTTACATAGAACTTTGATTTATTATAGTCCGGTCTATTTAAGCCTAAAATCAGGAGGAAGGTTACATAAATTCCCATAAAGCTGAATATTGGCATAGTTGTTCAAAACATCATTATAAAGAAAATCTCAAAAGTCCTCATCGTTCCGAGGTGTGCTAAAAATTTGGCACGGGGTCAAAGGTCAAAAAAATAAGTTTTTTGCGATTTTTAGCGAAACGGTGAGTTTTTTCGCAAAATTACCCCAGTACAAAATTGTAGATCACAAAATTCTCTACAAAAAATATATCAATAATTTTTTTCCTAAAAGCCACCATTTTGGAGATTAACGTTCCGAAAAGTTGGATCAGTCGTAATCCCTCTATTTTGCACACGTACGCCACATATGAAAGTCACTAAAGGTGTAATAGAACTAAAATAAGTTCGCTATTATTTATTGTAACTTGCTTATGTAAAATATAAGTTAAACTACGAGAATCTCAGGTATAATGAAACCCCGTTCCTAAATTTGTACGTCAGTATAACCTTGGGATAACATCTGTCTTTTATTCTATTGTCCGCGTGGCTAGGGTCGTATACCTGCTTTATGTTGGCATGCCCAATATATGAAATACTACGTGACCAAGCCAACTAGACCCTTTTCAACTGTGAAGTCACCCGCCCATGTCTCGGGTACAGATAGCAAAAAAAAAATATTTTTTAGATAATGTAATAATTTTTAATTCACGATGTAAATAAATTATATATACCGACAATTAACCTCAAATCTATAAATGCACTCAAAACAGTTTATTCAAATCAGTTTTATCACTAATATTCAATATATAGAAATATATATACTAATAAATAATAAATTATTAGTATCTGTTTCGGGTATATTACCAAGTTCAAGTGTGGCTTGGTAATCAGCTGGACCCTAAAGACTGGGGTTGGGAGTTGATCGACAATACACTAGAGCCAGTTCAAACTTTACTTCCACCAGCACCTGAGAAACTTCTCAACACAATATTTTGCAACTGCAAGAAAGGGTGTAGTGCAAAATGTGGTTGCAGAAAAGTTGGACTGTTTTGTTCCCTGGCATGCACACACTGTCAAGGCCGATCATGCTCGAATGTTGAGTCACCAACTCTTGAAGATTCGTTTGATACCGATCAGGAATCGCTATTGGGGCAGTTTACGTGTGAAATAGAACAAGAAGAAGAAGAAGAACAAGAGGATGAACAGGAAGAAGAAGGAGAAGAAGATCAAGAAGAAGAAGAAACAGAAATCTTGGACAGTTATGAATCAGACGACTAACTTTTTATTTTAAGTATTTTATTTAATTACACCGCCGTTGTTTTTGCCCACTATAATATATAATATTATTTTGCAATAGTTTTAAAACATATAAAATCTCAGCAGACCCGTGGAATAGGCCTACTGGGGAAACCACGTTAAAAAATACGCGCTTTGTACACTACCTCATAGGTGGCGTGGAAACGTGTGCAAAATAGAGGGATTACGACTGATCCAACTTTTCGGAACGTTATATCTCCAAAATGGTGGCTTTTAGGAAAAAAATTATTGATATATTTTTTGTAGAGAATTTTGTGATCTACAATTTTGTACTGGGGTAATTTTGCGAAAAAACTCACCGTTTCGCTAAAAATCGCAAAAAACTCATTTTTTTTACCTTTGACCCCGTGCCAAATTTTTAGCACACCTCGGAACGATGAGGACTTTTGAGATTTTCTTTATAATGATGTTTTGAACAACTATGCCAATATTCAGCTTTATGGGAATTTATGTAAACTTGAATGTGTAAATAGACCGGACTATTAGAATTATGCTCATTATGTATATAAGATAACGAACGCGAATGCACGACATCTAGCGCGTCTTATGTCTAAACATCGCCTTTCGTTTAGACATTGACGCGCTAGATCTGTAATAAGTATATAGTCTATGCGCTAGATGTCGTGCTTTATGTCGTGTTTCGCTTGGCAAAAGTCACGCACACTACTGTAGAAGTGTCAAATTTTTCCGGTATTTTACTGTTGTTTTTCTAAGTAAATATTGTAAATTATTGATTAAAAAGGTCGAACGCGCACACATTTCATTATAGAGAAGTGATAAAATGATTAGTTTTAAAGAAATAGTGTCTGTGTTAAGTGTTTAGAGGTAATCAAAAATGTATGGAGGGACGGTCGGAACATCCACCTTAACAAAGAATGTCTCAAACACGTCCGCCTCCATCCAGCCGTTTTTCGTGGCTGCGTAAACAGTACCTGGATAATCTTCTTCAGAAGTTCACTCATCCCAGAGATTTTATCCTTTAAATATTATAAGTGGAGGGGTTTTATCACCAGCTGCACTGCACCCCAGCAAAACTGTTGTGTTATCTTTACCAGGTGACACAATGGTTCTCGTTGAGGCATAACCTCTCAAACCCACCACTTTGGTTTTACTGGGGTCTTTGCTAAAGCTGGTTTCATCTTTATTCCATATTTGTGAGGGTTTGTTATGTAGTCCAAGTTCGTCCATGGTATTGTCTGGCTAATGAAAGATGAAACTGGAAAAGGGCGGCAAATTCAAAAAATCAACATAATATGGCAACTTAGGTTATAGTTGGAAATATAGTTTTAATACTTTTATTTATTATTTTCTCTTACGAGCAAAAAAAAAAACAAACTAACTCTTCATCTTTATAATATTGTTTTATGTAATATACTTAGAACAGTTAAGTGATACAGATAGACAAAAAAGAACACCGAATGAGAGCAAGAAAAAACACAATAAAAATACAATTAAAGTTTGTTTAATCAATATAATCATATTAAATCTAAAAATTCAACCGCGAGTGAATAGTAAGAATCACTATCATTATCTCTGACTCTTATTATGAACCCTTCCATTTCTGCAGTTATTCCATCTCGTTTTTTATACTATCTTCAACACGAATAACATGGTACGGTCATAGAAGAAATATCGTCAAGGTACAGATTTTTTGTCTTTAATCATTTTGAACGAAACAGATCATTCAATTTTTTTTATTGTTGCTTGAATAGTGTATAACTGGACTATTGGTATCATCCATGTTATCTGCAAAATAATAAATATTAAACAATGCAATCAAAATGAAATAGTATCAAAAGGTATCAAAATATCAAAGTCACACTTGCATTGAGATATTTCACGTAAACACTCTTGTTTTTCCTTGAAAATTACATCTCTTTCAACTTATTTCTTTTCAAATTTACTAATCATAGTAAAAAGAACCTTTTTTAAGTCACATTTCAATGTTTTCGTCTCGTTTTCAATTAGAAATCACTAAAATCGCGGAAATAATTTTCACTTTGACACATCAATAACTCAGGTTTGAATGACAATTACGTAATTATAAGTGTTGCCATATAAATTTTCGAAATAAAAAGCCAGTCTCATCTTTCGTTAGCCAAACTTTATTCTTTAGTAAGTGCTGGTTTACACAGGGTCAGTAGACAAGTCAGTCGCGGCGCCTCGAATTTGTAGTCAGTTACTGACCCTGTGTAAATCAGCATTAATTCATAGTAAGAGTAAATCACCCAGGGATTGCATGCTTTTTTGCGTGAGTTTTCCACTGCTTGTGGTTTTTTTACAGCCAAATTGTGGCGTTTTTTTAAAGCCAAAAACCAATCTTCGCCTGGAATACCGTTTTTAAAAGGATTTTTGATCATATTTTTGGTGACATAGTCTCCAACAAGTTCCATAATTTCTGTTCTCGGTAACCCAAAGCCATATTTCTCCATTTCATGTAAGTTTATTGCATTTTTTTTTCTATCTCTTCAGGAATAACTGTACTTCTCCCTAAAGATTTCGATTTTAATCCATATTTGTCATAAACTCGGGCTACAATGTTTGGCCGAGAAATTTTGTATGCTATAGCGGCTCTATAAGCTGTCAACTCGCCGTTCTTAACTTTCTCTACAGCTTGCAGCAATTGTTCTCTTGTATATGTAGTTGCCCTATCCGTCTTCCGAACATAATTTCGTACCATTTTGTCCGTCGTCGTCTGTAAATAATTAAACATTTTACTCCATCTCGCTAAATAGTACCTAAACGAAGACTCAATTTTGCTTTATAAGTGTTTTTAATTTAGAACTCTGCGACTTGGCTTATTGGTTATTTTAGTGTCGCAATATTTATATTATACTAGCTGTCCGTCTTTGATTTAACTGCTCTGTTCCCGTAGGTAGTAGCATGATGGTGTATAGCCTATAGCCTTCCTTTATAACTAATCTATCTAATACTGAAATAATTTTTCAAATCGGACCAGCAGTTCCTGAGATTAGTGATTATTTTCGGGGCAAGATGGGGCACTACCCCATCTTACCCTCGTCAGATATACCCTATCTTGCCCTTCGTGCCAATTAGAATACAAAAACAAATTTTAAAATAACTGTTAGCAGTAGGAAGACAAAAATATACTTACATGGTAGTCAAATCATTAGCTCTCTGTAATAAATTAACTTCAAAACAGAATAAACCTCCTTCACGTCAGAACACGCTTAGAAAATTACGATAAAATGACAACGAAACCATTAAAAAAATGTTTTTCTCGAATAATAAAACAGCGCGGGATTTCTGTGTTACTTGACATCGCCGACTAGTAGCTGTAATAGCGGCGTCGCGTCATGCGTTAGAACGATCGTGATTGGTCAGTTAGATCGCCTGATACAGCGGGTACCCCGTCTTGCTACTACTTTTGTTTTTTCGGGGTCTTTGCTGAAACTGGACTCATCAAAGTTCCATATTTTTTGGGCTGTTTTGAAGATTCAGTTCTTCGATACAGTTTTCAAGAATATCGAAGTAATTTTTAATTATAAATGGGTCGCAAGCTGCTTTCCGTGACAACTCAACAGCTTGGGGTTTTTTTAAAGACAAATTGGGCCTATTAAGAAAACCTGCGAACCAATCGTAACCTGGTGTATCATCTTTAAAGTCTGTTTTAATTTTATTACGTTTGATAAACGTAGTTACAATCTATTAGTAACTACGTTTATAAAACTAAACGTAGTTACTATTATACTTGTTTCTTTTGAAGATAGTCCGAAACCATACTTTTCCATCGTTCGAAGTCCATTAACCAGTCTTTCATTTATTGCATCGATCCTGGTTGGTCTACCTTTTGTTTCTTTCACAATGCCTCTTCTAAGTTTGACGCGGTCTGCAATGGTCATTCGTGGTATTGCATACTTTTTTGATGTTTGGTAAGCATTCAGAGTCCCATTTTTAACTTCATTAACAGCCTTTTTTAGAGTTTCTAAAGAGTAAGTGGGATTCTTTTTTTTTTTTGTTTTTGCGCGGCATGTTGACAAACTCATGAATACCTGAAACGAAACGACTAAATTAATACCTGCATAACTTGTAAGTTGGCCAGTAGTTAAAAATACACCAGAATGTCAGAATCACCTACACATCATAGCCACATATATCAATATCAATATTTATTACAAATGTATTAGTCTTTTCGACAAGAAAAATTCTAGAGACAAAGTATGAATCTTTTTTCAGAAATAAATGCTGTAGTAAATATGAGTGACAGAGATTTATGCAGTACTAGCTGACCCAGGCATACGTTGTCATGCCACGTTATGTTCATTCTACTAATATGTGAGATGTCTGTGTGTTTCACTAAATAAATATTTTTTCTTCTTCTTCTAATATTATTAACTCGAAAGTATTTGCATTTCCGATTTATAAGCTATATTATTTGTAAAGATTCATTAAAATCCATTCAGTAGTTTTTACGTGAAGGAGTAACAAACATACATCCATACTCACAAACTTTCGCGTTTATATTAGTAGAATTTTGATGGTTTACTTGGTGCGCCTAATAAAAAAAATGTTTTACTGACTTTTCAAATGATTCGAAAAATAAAAAGGAACATTAAAATTATTGAGTGTTCATAACATTTTAAGGTGCCCCGGGGCAAATGTAACTAAAAAAAATAAGGTTCCAACTTTGATTTTGCACAGTTTAATTTTTACTGTAAATTTTATTAATTTGATTTTTTTTTTATCAGAAATAGCCAGGCATTTGACTGCACCATTACCTGATGGTAAGTAGTGATGCAGTCTATGGAATGGCATGCCTGCCTAGATAGAGCCTATTCACTTTGCCTTGAATGTGTTTAGGTTGTATTTATCTGGGAAGACGGAAGCGGGTAGGGCGTTCCAATCCCTTGCAGTTAAGTTGATGAACGATTTCTGAAAACGTTTTGTGCGCATAAATGGTAAGTCAACTACAAAGGGGTGGAAGCCAGCGGCACGTCTAGATGTTCGATGGTGAAACGGTGAAGATGGAATGAGAGCGTGCAGTTCAGCTAAACATTCACCAAAGTGTAAGCGGTAGAAAACTGAAAGACACGCAATCTTACGTCTGTGATCAAGACTAAGAAGTTTACTCTTGGTCAAATTTGCGTCCGCTATCAGCCTAACAGCTCGTCTTTCCATCGAATCCAATGCTCCCAGATGCGTCTTCGCAGATCCAGCCCATAAATGGCTACAGTACTCCACACACGATCGAACTTGTGCTTGGTATAGTCTTAGAAGCTGTTCCGGTGTGAAATACTGCCTGACCTTAGATAAAATGCCGAGCTTTTTTGCGGCCAATCTAGCTTTGATTTATCTACACGATTAACAATTTCATTAATAATACATAGAACCTAGTTCTAAAAAGAAAGTTCTTAAGGGATCGAAATAATGAAACGATTTTCTACTAGTGATAGAAAAAATTTAGTCGATAACGAATTTTATTGAATGTTTGATACGAAGAAAATAAAATAAAAGCAGGATATATGGCACAGTGTTTTAATATGAAAGATCAAAGTAAAAAATCACACATAACATAAGTATCTTGTTCCTAGAAAATTAAGTAACATTTTAGTTTATGTATACGTAACTACTTGTAATGAAACAATGCGAGTCGGACTCGCGCGTGAAGGGTTCCATACCTTCGTACAAGATTATACGCGTCTACACCACTTCTTATCACAACTTCACGCTGACACGCTTTGAAGGGGTACACAGATTTGTAGTCTTGAATTGTTTCAGTTTACTTGTACTCAACAACATCAACATCATTTATATAGTCCTTTCCACCTAAGATGATTTCTGTGACACATCGATTTTTGACACGTGTAGAGATGTCTTTACTGAAATCGTCGTGATAAATTAAATCTGAAGTATAAAAGCTAATGTAATTAAAACTTAATATGTTCAATAAGTCCGCTATTGACAATATATCCCGAAAATTTTGTTGATCTAGCATAATCCAAACCCAAGTTATGAGGGTTCAAAAAAACGTCGAAGCGCTTCGATAGATGTTACACAGACACGATATCTTATTGCTAACGATAATTTAATGTCTAGATACCTTACGATACTAAAAGAAAGATAAACGATTTAAGTTAGTCCTCGATTGGTAGAGGGCATAACTTAACCAACGGTCTTTGAATTATATGATTTTTCGCTGTTTTAACTACTGCAATCCGAGCTACACCATCAGAACCGGGTAAAAGATCCACTACTCTGGCAAGAGACCATTGTAGTGTCGCACGATTTTCATCCTTAATTATCACCATTGATCCTATCTGAAGCGGTTTAGAATCCTTAGTCCATTTGGCGCGTTGTGTTAGTGAGTTAAGATACTCGTGTTTCCATTTGGACCAAAACTCTGGTGAAATGATTGTAGCAACTGCCACCGATGAAGCCGACTTATATTAACATTTGATAGATCCTCATCAGGGACAGTTGTTAAAGGCTCTAAGGTAAGAAAATGGCCTGGAGTTAAGACCGATAGATCATTTGGATCCGAACTGATTGGACAAAGCGGTCGCGAATTTAATACTGCTTCGATTTGCACGAGAAACGTTGCGAGTTCTTCAAACGTACGAACTTGATCACCAACTACACGAAGTAAATGAGATTTAGCCGCCTTGATTTAAATTTCCCAGACGGAATTACCAAATATAAACAGAGGCATTTATCCTTAAAATCGAACCATTACCTAAAAATTACAATGTAAGTATTTACACAATTAAGATCTATGAAATAAAAATAATTACGTGAACAGACGAGCAAACATGTATTGCGCACCTGGATTATAAAATCTTCCTGAAAATCAAACAAAAATCAGGGATTTTTATGGATTGTAAGCACTCACCTCTTGCTGCTCCTCATGCGCACAAACAAGTTTTTTACAAAATGGCCGATATGTCAAACATCTGATGGACAACACCCTCTGTTTCTTATTAAAGTTACGAATTTAGTTTAAACTGCTACCTCTAGATGGAGGGAGTAGTAGTGTTTTTATTAGTTTTAGAGAAATGGCAAAAAGCTGCATTTACCCACAGAACTCGATATAGTTCTGTGCATTTACCCTATTGACGCATTTTCCCCAGTTGACCTTAGTGTCTGTAAAGACGCGCGCGGCGCATCATGAAAAGTCTGTCCGTCACTCTCGCGCGCAGACTAGCTTATGAGGGTGAAGGGGACAATTAATGTTTTTATTTTGCAATTGTTTATAAATACAGGGTGATGTAATACAAAGACGTTATAATAGGTATATCTACTGTGTATATCTACTACTAACTTTATTCGACGAGATACTTCGCGGCATACGGATTAGAATATTTTTTTACTTTACCTAGGTTAAATTATGTAATAATTTTAATAAGTTTTGTACTTAAACAAAATGTAAAAACGCCGTAAGTTAGCATTTTTCATACATAGCTGAACACAGCTTTTATTGTAATGTAGCCTTATCTCTTACGTGCCAGGGTTTCGCTTGTATTGTTTCTTGGGAGCGAACGCACGTGTTATTTGAATTGTTTTTATCGTTATTTTGATTTTTGAATATGACATAAAACTTAATTATTATTTGATAATTTAATGATTATCAATACTATATTACAATTGAATAAGAGAATAAATAATTGAGTTCATCGATTGAGTTAGGTACTTACTTTTAAATTGTAATTTTACATATGAAAATTTTAATTTACGGCGTTTACATTTTGTTTACAAAATTCAATAAAATTATTACCTACTTAATATTATTTTAACCTAGGTGAAGTAAAAAAATATTCTTATCCGCGTTCCGCGAAGTATCTCGTCGAATATAGTTAGTAGTAAGTATTATTATCTTTTCCGGGTGAACTGGTTGTTCTTGTCGAGCGAAAACCTTTTTGTCCCATGACTTTACTTTTCGAGGTGTCACTGCAGAAACTAGTCTCGTCTAAATTATAAATGCTTTTTGGTGCGTTAATCAGCCCCAATTTTTGCTGTACTTCTTCTCATAGGTCAAAGTACTGGTATACAGTGAAAGGATTACAAGCCTTTCTTCTGGCGATCTCAACAGATTGAGTTTTTTTCAGTGAAATGTTATTACGTTTTCGAAAGCCTCTAAACCAATCGTCTCCGGGAACATCATTTTTAAATGGTGTGATGATACCGTTGTGTTTAATATATTCTGCAATCAAGAACTTTACTTCTTTTTTAATTAGGGGAAGACCACACTATACGATGTACAATGGTTGATCTTGGCACCCCATACTCTGCAGCAGCTGCATAATTATTTAATTTTTTACTACGCACAGCTTCCAATGCTTTCATAAGATCATCCTGCGAGTAGCCAACTTCTTTTTTGTGTTTGTAATTCCTCACCATCTAATATTGAAGACCATTGAAGTATAGTAATAAACACTTACTACTTTGACTGCAACATGCCGTTACGGCCTGAGTATTAATATGTTAAGTAATAAATAAATAAATAAGTTAGCATTCAATTAGAATTTAGTTTATTGATCATTTGTTTTACACGTTCATTCACTACTCGGTAGTTGAACAATAAACATGTCTACCTAAATTACTAGTGTGTCATTCCATTAATCAACTCCTAAGCCCTAACAACGCTATATGGCGACCCTGCCTTACTTTTTGTTAGGTATCAGTATAGTACAACACACACACCACATTGATGTTCACAAAAAATAAAAAAAAAATATGGTGATATAAGCGTTGAAATTGTTTTATTTGATCGACCAATAATATTGATCGATTTGGCTCATGCCACTTCTTTTCAGGTACAAATATTGAAAGGAGGTACTTACCTACCTACTTATCTTGATTTAGATGTTTCTCATCATACAACTATTATTTTAAATATTTAGAGGCAAAAAAGTCGACCTCGTTTTTAGTTATATTCTTTAACCACGCTGGTTTTATCTAATTTGAATTTCACTTACGAATCCGTCTCTGGGTATGGTCTATGTGCGAAGTGGGTGGTGGGGAGCGGCAAATCGATCGTAGCGCACGACGTGGCAGAAATGTGAATTAATTCTGGGCTGTTTTGTGTCAAATTGCATTATTTGCATAACTTCCTTCATAATTTTAAGTAAAAACGTAAAAATTTGCGATATGGGTCATAGTACATGCTGTGTCATAAATTGTAAAAACAATGGGAAAAACAGTTCGTGCAAGTTTTATTCGTTTCCAACAACCACTTTGGTTGTAAACACAGTCGCACCATTTGTAACAACACGTTCATCATTTATCTGTAATTAAAATAAACAATAAAATAATTAATATAAGTAAGCTGACATGAAGCTAACTCAAATATACTATTTCTATAACTTGATATGTAGGTAGGTATGTACTCACATTTATTAGGGATTTTGTGTCACAAACGTTTGTCTTATGATCAGAGCTCTTATTAAGAAGCTTTTCCCGTTCGTTCTAAACTCTTCCACTTCTCTCACATGCTGTGCTAATACTAATTTTTTCCCTTTTTGCTCAGTTTGAGGTTGGAAATGTATTTTATGCTTAATCGATTCAAATCAATCCCGTACGTATTATAATATCCATATTTTTCACGAGGAAGAAAATCGCTAGGTATAATATACACACTCACTTTTTACTCTATTTTTTTCAATTTCGTTGAAAAACTAGTCGAAAATCAATATCACAAAAATATCTTATCATCTAGTTGACATGATTTGACAGATGACAAGTCCTGAATAGTTGCGGCCACTAGGGGCGCTGTCATCGCGCACACAACGAATAATATCGAAGAAAAAATCGATGGTTCTTCTTTAATTAATCATAAAGAAAGTATATTTTGACTACCAAGAAGGATACATAATAAATTAAAAATATCGACACTGTCACATCACTAGTGTTTTTAGTTTCATACAAAAATATAAGGGGCTATTGTAACTAACCTCACAGTTGCAATAACCTCATAGTGAAATTTTCACGAGGAAAATGTAACTGCATCAATAACACAAAATAGAGTCAACTAACGCACTAAAAATATAAATGAAATAACTAACGGCTTGTGATAATCGTGTCCAATCAAAAACAGCTGCAAAAAATCACTCCTAAACAATTTTTTTGTCTGCAAAACCCGACCCGATGTACAGGGTGTCCCGTAAGTAGTGGACCAACGGGTTATGGGGAGTAGAGGAAACTTATCTAACAAAAATAATAAAATTTATTGTCCTAGAGTCTAGACCATAAAGTTTTTGATTTATGCTTTATTTTCAAAATTTGATAAAAATATCATCCACATAAGCTTAATATGAAATTTACCATTTCTGTTTTTATTTTGTTCTTATTTTTTTTTGTTCAAGGTTGTTAAGAATACATAAGTCTTCATAGTTTTCATCTTTGGTTTAAAATCTTCTGTGTAACAGGTGTCTCCCGTAAGTACTAAAAGGTTTCTTGCTGGTTAGACAATAGACAGGGTAAGAGGTACTTCTTCTTGCTGATTAGATATAATGGTGCAAGGAACTGTTTCTGGCTGGTTAGACATGGTAAGAGGGAGTTCTTCATGCTGGTTAGATACAATGGTAAAAGGGATTGTTTCTTGCTGGTTAGACATGTTAAAAGGGACAATTTCTTGTTGGTTAGATACGGTAAAAAAACTTGTTTCTTGCTGGTTAGTCATGGTAAAAGGTAATGTTTTTTGGTGGCTAGGTATACTCGTATCTTCAAAATTTGTGTTGATATCCTGAAATGTACAAAATAAAGCTATTAGATTGAACAATTTTTTTAGCAGATTAAATTACGTACCAACACATACTTTATTAATTTCATAATTTTCGTTCTTTATTTTGTAAATTTTAGTTGGTTTTTACCTTTAGTATACAGGAAAAAAGTTACAAACCTTGGCATTTTCTTTATTCTTCTCGTCATTAAGCACTTTCTGTACAAACCGCTTACCACGTCGTAACTTATTATACTCCTGAAAAGATTTGGTGAAGCTGGAAGCTAAAAAGGTAGGCGTTATACTATATCGAACCCCTTGGTTTGGTTATTTCACCAATTGGCTAGTTAGTCATGAGGCGGATAGGTAAGATCAGGCGGGGCAAGGGCGCTATATTTTTTGCATAGATGATTTCGATGCAAAATATTTTTTTAAAATGCTGACTTATAAGTGCACATTTATTAAATTGTCAATATTAGGAATATTGTTGCTGCAAAAAACGTCGATTCAATCAAATCTATCAATATTTTTACGATATTTTCTATTAAATTGAGAAACATGGACATAGGCGCACTTGCCTGCTCTGGAAACGGGGCAAGTGCGCCTATACAAAAAAAAAAAGTTCAAATCGTACGTTACGAGAAAAACAGATACTTTACATAATATAATTTATATAAATAAACGCATTACTCTTGGCTTCTTTTTAATTTACTCGTCCTATAAGCTACCACAGTTTCCATAAGAAATTTGGGGCAAGTGCGCCATAGAATAGTAATCAGGGGTTCTAAACCTTTAATGTTGTTGTTTTTTTATTATAATAAATTAAAACTGCTGAATTTAAGTTAAAATGTTTTCAAATTTGGCTGGAATGATAGATACTTTTAATTAATCAAATCAGACTTTATTTAAATAATACAAAAATAGGTAACAAATTTTCATTTGACGCCATAGGACGTAAATACTTAGTAATCTAGTCCTTATGTGTGCGTTGCCATTTAACCATTTCCTGATCCCAAGCGTCTTTATATGGTTTGAATACGCTTAGATCAAGGGGTTGAAGAAGGTGACTTGTATGTGGTGGCAATTTTATGATGGTGATATTATTTTGTTTTGCCATTTCGACCACAACCAGTTGTACGTGCGTGCTATGACCATCATAAATTAGGAGCGTTGGCTCTTTCTCATCTTTGACCATGGGAATGAAACTATTTGCCATGAACTCTGCAAAAGCTTCGGATTCAATCCAACCATTGGATGTCGCAGTGTATAAAGTGTCTGGATATGCTTCCTCAGACGTCCATCCACTCCACACATGCTTAACTTTAAAAATTATAAATGGCGGCCCTTTGCCTCCAGCAGCATTGCTGGCAACCAAGACGGTTGTATTTGATTTACCAGCTGATGATGTTGTTCGAGTTGAAGAATATCCCTTTAAGCCGACCACTTTGGCTTTTTGAGGGTCGCTGCAGTAGCTGGTTTCATCAATGTTATAAATTCTCTCTGGCTTATTTTCAAGCCTTAGCTCTTTAATTACTTTTTCGATGATGTCGTAAAATTCTTGTACGATGAAAGTGTCAGCCGCTTTTTTACGAGCTATCTCATCTGGTTGATGTTTTTTTTATTGATAACCTGTGTCGAGACATAAAATTAGAAAACCAATCGTTTCCAGGGATTCCATTCTTAATGGTGTATTTATATCATTTTTTTAACATAGGTATTCACCAACCAATTGTAATACCTCTTTTCGACTTAACCCAAAGCCATGCCTTTCCATAGTATTTTAAATCTATTTCTGTATTTTAGGCTTAGATAGTGAAATTAATATTTTTTTGTAGAATTTAAAATCTTAACCTCAAATAAACCAAGTGAGGCAATTGCGCCTAAGTTTTATAATAATAAATACACTTTATTTAGCACCATATAAAAACAGACAAAAAACAAAAATAAAAAGACAATATTATAATGTTAAGCCAAAAAGGCGGCCTTATCGCTACTGAGCGATTTCTACCAGGCAACCTATGGGTAGGATTTTGAATTAAAAAAAAGGGGAACAACAATAGGTGGTGCAATTATTATTATAATGTTTTTGTTTTTATATGTTCCATAATGTATAATTCTGTAGAGGATTTTGTTTCTATTTAGTATTTATTATTTTTCCTGTATAGGTAGGTATTATTGGTAATAGTCACGGTTAGGGGACACTTTGGGCTTCTGCCCTGTTGTCTTGTGGGGGGCACTGAAAACCAGCGTTATGCCGACCATGTCGGCATGACATATGCTGAGGGCCTCACCATTTAGGTCGCCACACAAATTTATTATTATTTTCTCTGTTTTGCGTTCTGTTCTTTTTTTTTTAATTTTGTTACTTATGTTTTATGTGTCAATGTGGTGTACCTAATAAATGATTTTCTTTTTTTTCTTTCTTCTTTAACCTATGCAAAACAAAAGATTCTTT
Source organism: Colias croceus (assembly GCF_905220415.1). Taxonomy (NCBI): domain Eukaryota; kingdom Metazoa; phylum Arthropoda; class Insecta; order Lepidoptera; family Pieridae; genus Colias; species Colias croceus. Next base: position 3,286,032 of record NC_059543.1, on the reverse strand, counting down.
CATTTTTAAACAATTTTTTCAAATCTCCACTCATCATAAAAAGTGCACATTTTGCGAAGTGCACCAATTGAAAAGTGCACCAGTTGCTAAGTTCACCATTTGAGCATGGTGTACAAGTTGAGAAGTGCACCAAATGCGTCAAACCCCTAAATACCACGATAGAATTAAAAACCTTTAACAAAATAATGTGCTTACAACAAAATAGAGTAGGTACCTACTAATTAAAGTAGGTACTATTCATAAAAGAAACAAAACAAATTTAATATTAACCTATGTGTTTATAAATCAAAAATTATTACAAGTACTTTCAAATATCAAAATCTATTCAAATATAAAAAAAACGTAATCGTCTTCGCTAATTAAATAACTCTTTAGGTTTTTCAATATTTTGTTTCAATACATTTTTTTTTACTATTGATTCTGCCGTGACGATGTCTCGGTCTATTTTTTTTTTGTAACAAGAAAAGGGAGTCGTGGCTTTTTTGTATTTTTAAAAATAGTACTGTAGAGTAAGTTTCTTGACCTGCAATATTTATGTTTTCTACGAAACCAATATAATATTTCCTGGAGTTCCTTTGGAAGTACCTTACTAGCATACTGTCATTTGTTTGTAATTCCATATTATTATCGTCATCATAAGTTATATCCTTAATATTACTATCTTTTTCATTTGTGCTTTTGTCATGCTCTATATTCAAATCATTAACTTTACTCATATTTGATGTTTTATTAATATTTTCTTGTTTTTGTGTCATCCTTACATCATCACTGAAAGCGATATTTTTTAACTCCATGCATGTCTTCATCAATGTGTTCTGTTTCACTATCAAAAATAAAACACTCGTCTTCTGAAGAATTATGCAGGGAATATTGTTCATCGATATCTGTATCTGTGCTACTATCATAATTATTTTTAGATTTTTTTTTGGCTTACGTACAACTGATCCAATAGATAATTTCCTTTTCGGCGTAATGCAGTTTTTTTGTTCAGTACATATTCTGGAACACGATGCGATGGGGTTTTTGTAAATATCTTCACATGCAACAGCGTTGGTCTGAGCTTGGTTTGCTTTAAATAGTTTAGAGTTAAAATGGACCATATTTATGTAAATCAAAGAACGCTTTATTTTCCAACGTGTTTTTGATATCAGCTAGAATTCTTATTGTTGGTTTTTTAGATTTTGTAATTACACGTTTTGTGTCTGTCGCTTGTTTTGTTTATGTGGCTAGTTGCAAATCTAAGCAGTCACAAAAACCTGGTTTAGTTCCTGTTTGTGAACAAAAACAGCTTAAGCTGCGATATGATATTGTGTTTTCTGAATTCATGTTAATTACTTGATGTAATGTCATAATATTTCCTGGTACAGGTATTAAGTCCATTGTTTGTATTTGAATGGTCCCATTTTGGGAATCCCAGATTTCTTCAACAGCTCAAATGCTGATTCGGCGTTGGTAATATCTGACCCGTAAGCTACTAAGGAATCCATTTTTCTCTTGATGGTACCGCCTATGCAGTCGGCAGCACCCTTACCGTGAGAGGCTTCAAAAAAATTTCCACGTAGCTCTGAAGCCATACATCATCGTATATTTTGCAAAGAAATATAATTCTTTTTTTGCCTGTATTGGCTCGTAGGACCGTCGGAAAAAAAATGGACCGATGAAAACCGGTTTTAAGTGTTACCAAATAGCTTCTGGACCATGATAAGTGTTCGCAGAGATAGAACAGAATGGATGACGATCACGATTACTATGGATTAAGCCAGTATGGAGGGTAATCTGATTTCGAGATGCACCAAAATGCATTGCTTGAATTTCTGTAGTCAGTTTGGTGGCATAGTTTTCGGAGAAATCGATGTGTATTCAATATACTGATGATGAATGCTGTAAGATTGTTTTTTAAACTTAGACAATTCTGTGGTAAAAGCTTCAATCAAATTTTATTTTATTTTATTTTATTAGTTTCCAAACAGCTTATACAACAATATGACATACAAATTATAAAAGTACAATTAAAAAGTTCTATGTATAAACAGGTATAAACCTATTATATGGATACACAAAATATGTTTAGTGTGAAAGATGTCACTTCAAAATACTGTTACCATAACAATAAAAAAATAAAAAAATACAATAAAAGAAATGCTTATAACAAGATTCGGCATAAATCCGTGTGTTTCAGGTGCTACGCAGAGCAGTAAGTATTAAGCGACGAAAACTGGCTAGACTATTTGAAAATATGTCAATTGTGTTATCTTTATTAACTATTTCGTTATAACTTCGGCATAACCTATATATACTGGGTTATTATAAGAAATGCATAAGCGAGTGGCGGGTATATAGAAGGGTTTAGCGTTCCGAGTGACACGAGCGTTACAATACAAAGAGAATCTAGAAAGCATATCGGTGTGAATTAGGTTATTGATAATTTTATACATATAAGTTAAAACAATGAATTTACGTCGCATTTCAAGAGAATCCAAATTGAAATATTTAAGTCGAACGTCATAGGTAGGCAAGGATCTCCTAAGGTGTTCACGATAGCATAGAGAACGTAGAAATCGTTTTTGTACCGATTCGAGCTTGTCGATATGTGTTTTGTAGAATGGAGACCACACTGAGGAGCCATATTCAAGGGTGTTACGGACCAGAGATTTATAAAGAATTAGGGCACTATTTGTATTTTTAAAAGATCTGGACATTCGTAATATAAAACCTAAATTTTGATTGGCTTTTTTGACAGTAGATTCGACATGATCGATAAATGATAAGCTTTTATCCAATGTCACCCCTAGATCACGTATGGCCGCGGGTGGAAAGCTATTAATATATAATTTTACATATTCACATTTATTTATTCTTTATTTATGAGTGTTTAGTTTAGTTTTAATTTCGGTGTAATGGAAGAAGGCTTCGTCGAAGGTCGGAATGATTTAATTTGCGTAATATTAATATAAGTGAAACATCTTTAGGCGCGTTTAGAGTAAAATTTCAAAATCGCGTCATGGCAATACCGTAACGTCATGGAGTAAGGCGACGATTCTTCTACAACGATCTTTGCATCTTTGTAATAGTGTGTGTACAAATTCACGCTGGATGTTTAGAAAATCATGTAATCTTTTAAACAGAAAACGAGTATATAAAATTGCAGATAATGACGGGGCAATGTGCGCTGACATTCATAACATACAAGAAAATATAGAAAATAATACTAAACAAACCATATAAATAAAATCGTGTATAAAAAGTATTATATTCATAAAGTAAATCAAATTTGCAGAGTAATTTTCATTACAAAAAGTAATGATATCCCACCAAAAACATAAATGTAAAAATTGGAGCCGAGTTCAATCGTTGACTTAATTTGCCAAAAAAGAAATGAGATCTAATTAATGTGTGCCAAGTTCTGCAGACAGTCCAGAAATTTATTTACAAAGATGTATTAAGTTCTTAGGTTGACTGAAAACTCAATTGTTTTATTTTCCCTTAGAGAACAATGTTTATTCCAAAATATAACTTTTTTAATTTGAATAATATAATTATTTTCACAAAGCAAACAACTAATGACCTATTGAACCCCATAATTTGATGAGGCTTATTGTACTTTATTGCTTGAATATACTTTATCTATACAAATATTATAAAGAGGAAAGGTTTGATTTTTTGTTTGTTTGTTTGTATGAATTGAATAGGCTCCGAAACTACTTGGCAGATTTGAAAAATTCTTTCACTGTTGGAAAGCTACATCATTTCTGAGTGACATAGGCTATATTTCATTTTCAAAAAAAATAGGCATCCTTACTAAAATTACGATAACGTAATCCAAGGTGTGAAAAAAATATCAAAAAACTACCTTACATCGCGTGCGCTGCGAAAACTGTTGATGATAGAACAAAATGATATACTACATTTTTTTAGAACACACCATTGTCTACAAAAAATCAGCGGCAGCATATCTCTAACTATTACAGTCATGTCACAATAAGCGTTTTTTTATTGAAAAAAAGAAATTAAAATACCACCGCTACAAAAAGCTCTTTATTTGTACCTTGGTATTAACCCTTATCAAAATAAATGATGTATTATTTAATATTATATAATATTTTAATAGCCATAAATATTACACTGTTTTTAGCTTTGTTGATTCTACACGTTGGGAAATGTAATACTTATAATAAATGCGAAAGTTTGTGAGGATGGATGTACCTACTCACTCTTTCACGCAAATACTACTGAAGATTACATTGAAATTTAGTATACATATATAGAGGGTAACTTGGATAAACATATATGTATATCCCGGAAATCCCACAGGAACGGGAACTATGCGGGTTTTTTTAAACGCGGGCGAAGCCGCGGGCGGAATGCTAGTTGCTTATAAATAGACAAATACAAGTGGAAAAGCACACAACACATAACATAAAATAAGCAAAAGGCGGCCTTATCGCTAGTTAGCGATCTCTACCAGGCAACCCTTCATATAAAGGAAATACACAAAACAAAAGTGGGTGAGCAAAAACAAGGCAAACTGGAAAAAAAAAATTCTATTACACTTATTAAATTATATTCAAATACACTATCTAGTATCTAAACATATAAATAAAAATGAGAAATATATACATAATATATATATTAATATAAACAATATATACAGGGTTACTTGTAAAACACCAGCAACCTCGCAGGACAAGACAGCCAACATCACAAGCAACAACATCTGTTCTACGACTTTTGATAATTTGTTAGATTTTATTTTCATACAAAAATAAATAGTCATTTCATTTTCCATCTGAATATTATAAACTCTACGCGCATCACAAAAATTACGTAAACAAGAAGCGAACGAGAGGGGGAAGGGGGCGTCGCGTCGTCCTTTCGATAATGAATAGAACATAGACTTACAAATTTTAGGAGAGTACAATAAAAGCTTAAAAAATCATTTAAAAATAATTTATTGCGTTATGCCAAAAGTCGTAGAACAAATGTTGCCACTCATGACGTCAGCCATCCCGTCCCGCGAGGCTGCCGGTGTTTCACAAGTAACCCTGTATAATATATATATTATAAATATATTATATAATAATAACAATATGTAAAAACAATATACATAAAAAAAATAAATAACATAATAAGGTACATAAAATAAAATAGTTACATAGTATAAAATATATATAATATAAGTATACTGTATATGAAATAATTATACGTACATATAGGTATAAATATAAACTGAACACATCTAGTTTAAGTAACAAAATTATATAACTAACGAGACAGCTAAGATTAGAACTAAGAAAGAGACATGAAATGATGTTTTACTAAAGTTTTAAAACAATTTAAGTTTTGGGCTCGTCTGACATTTATGGGGAGAGAATTCCACAATTGAACTGCACGAACAGCAAATGAGTTATGGAAGAATTTAGTATTATGGGCCGGCATAAAAAGCAAGAGATTAGTGGAGGAACGCAATGAGTTTACATATTTGAATTTCTCTCGGAGATAGCTTGGAGCTTTTGGATCAAACAACACACAGTACAGGAGATGAAGGACATGGGAGTTACGCCGCAGTCGGATAGGGAGCCATTGTAGCTTCTTTCGGTACTCAGAAACGTGATCATATTTTCTTAACCCAAATATGAATCGGATGCAGAAGTTTTGGAGTCTCTCAAGCCTATCCAACTGGGCTTCGGAAAGGTCAAGGTAGGTGACATCAGCATAGTCGAGGTGAGATAGAAGAAGGGAATGAGCAAGCGCTAACTTTGTTGGAATGGGCAGAAGATTCCGTAGACGCCGCAAAGCACCTGCGGAAGCAAACAGTTTCCTACTTACATTATTCAATTGAACATCCCAGGATAGTGTTTGATCGATGTAAATGCCAAGATCTTTGACTTGTTTACTATAGGGTATTAGAGTACCGCATAAACTGACTGGAGGAAGCGAAGCCCAGTCAACCTTCGCGATTACCGATGGGCTACCAACAATGATGACCTGCGTTTTTGATGGATTAACTTTCAAACCGAATTGGTTACTCCACTGAAGGACTGAACTCAGGTCACTATTCATTGTTTGGATAGCATCCGGTAACTCAGCTAGGGTTGACTGGGTATAGATTTGGACGTCGTCAGCATACATGTGGTAGAGAGAAGTTAAGGATTTTGAGATAGAATTGATGAAAATAGCGTAAAGGAGTGGAGACAAAACGCCACCTTGAGGAACTCCAGCACGGATATCACACCATGACGAGGAGACGTCATCACTGTGAATCCTTTGCTGACGTCCATATAAATAACTATGAAACCAATCAATACTAGTTGGAGATATGTTAAGGGAACGAAGCAGACTCACAAGGACATCGAAATCAACAGAGCTGAAAGCGTTACTAAAATCCAGCAACGTAAGCAATGTGAGCTGCTTGTTGTCCATGCCAAGTCTAATGTCATCAGTTACTTTAGTGAGAGCAGTAGTCGTACCATGACCTGGACGAAAACCGGACTGGAGAGGATTCAGCAAGTTATTTTTATTGAGGAAGGTGTTTAATTGGTGATGTACTAACTTTTCGAGGACTTTAGACAGAAATGGTAAAATGGAGATAGGACGAAAGTCAGCAAAAGAGGAAGGGTTGCGTTTTTTCGGAAGAGGAATAATTTTAGCCTTTTTCCAAGACGAGGGAAAGGTACCAGAGGAAACGGAATGGTTAAGAATATGGGTAATGACAGGAACAACTACATCGAGGATAGGAAGGATCATGCTACGACTTATGCAATCACTCCCGACGGCATTAGATGACAAAGACATAATATTCTTCTTAACATCACTACTAGAAAATTGATTAAGACAGAACGGAGGAAAATTAGGAGTTGGAATAGAAGAAAGAGTATTAAGAGTCGTAACTTTAGTAATATTATCGAAGGGAGGAGTTTCAGCAAAATACTGATTAAGAAGTTCAATATTAAAATTTTTAAAATCTGTGTTAGGTTCTTTGGAGCCAACTCCTAAGGTTTTTAAGAACTTCCAGACTTTAGCAGGGTCGCCGTTCTCGACCGACGAATGAATGTGGCGTCTTTGTGCATCTCTACAACATGTATTACAACGATTCCGAATCTTTGTGTACTTCTCTCTGTTCGCGTCGGTATTGTTCAGCTTCAGTTTAGTTTTAGCTTTAGACTTAAGATGTAAAAGTGACTTTAATTCATCAGTTAACCAAGGTGCAGGGAGGTGTTTGAGTTTAACAGGTCTCAATGGAGCATGCTTGTCATACAATTGTGTAACACGTGAGGTGAACAGTTCAACCTTGGCATCGATATTGTGTTCAGAATAAACTAAGGACCAGTCTATGTCTTGAGCATCACGACAAAGTTGATCAACATCCATTCCAGCAAAGTTGCGTCGCATGGAAATTTTGGATTTCAGTTTAGGAGGACGGATGTTGTAGGAAATATAGATAAGGTCATGGTGGGAAAAAGCATCGGCAGCAAATTGACCGTGCTTAAGGACGAGGTTAGGGGAGGATACAATAATAAGGTCAAGGAGAGAGGGAGAGCAGTTAGGTAAATTATGGGTAGGATTTAAGGGAAGAAGGTGTAGGTTCGCTGACTCAACTGCAGATAGGAGAGTCTTGGCTCGGGAATCATTTTTGATGATACAGGTGTTAAAATCACCCATTATCAGGGAGTTTTCATAGATGGGAACATGATGATCGAGGATGGTTTGAAAGGAGTGAAAGTAATTTATGGAAAGGGAAGGGCTATAAAAAACACCAAGCAGGAGCTTAGAGTGATGCAAAGTAACCTCAATAATTAGATGCTCAGCAGCATCGGATGGCGGAGGCTGGGGGGACACGCTAACTATTTTGTAGGAGATTTGTGAGCTTAGATAGATCGCGACACCACCGCCAACTCTATCAATCCGATCGTTGCGTATTAGATTATAGCCCGGAAGGGAATAACAGGAGGAAGGAAGGCAGGGCTTGAGCCAAGACTCTGAGATAAGTATAGCGTGAATGTTGAGAGAATCGAAAGTTGTTAACAAATCGGGAAAGTGTGCAGGAACACTTTGCGCATTGATGTGTACTGCGTTGAATATTTTGGACCTATTAGGAAAACAGTTTGAAAGGAGATTATTTAGAGGAGTGAAGGAAGAAGTACTGTGGAAGCTGTCCTCACTGCCAGGATCCTCAGATGAGATGCACTTCTAACACATATATATAAAGCATGGGAAAACTCAAAAAATGCTCTGGGGATATTTTGTGACCTCTCCAAGGCATTTGACTGCGTTGAACATTGTACTTTGTTACGTAAACTTAATCACTATGGAATTAAAGGAAAAGCACAGAACCTCATAGCGTCATACCTGCATGATAGGATACAGACTGTAGTTGTTAATGGAGAACATTCTAGCGGTGCGTCAATTAACATTGGTGTTCCACAGGGGTCAATTTTAGGTCCCTTCTTGTTCTTGGTATATATCAATGATCTTCCCTATTATTTGCAGGATAGGTGTGAAATAGTTCTGTTTGCAGATGATACCTCATTAATTTTTAATGTGGATAGGTATGACCCAAATGTTGACGAAGTGAACAGTGCTCTTTTACACATATCTGAATGGTTTAATGCCAATAATTTATTATTAAATGCCAAAAAAACCACTTGTGTTGAATTTTTACTTCCTAACGTAAAAAAGTTGAACAGAGATATTACCTTGAAAGGGGAGGTATTGCATCCTACTGAGTCTACTGTATTTCTAGGGTTAACATTGGACGAGAAACTACAGTGGGGAGCCCATGTCAACACCGCTGCAGGTAAGCTCAGTTCAGCTGCATATGCAGTCCGAAAAATAAGGCAACTCACCGATGAAGATACGGCTAGACTGGTTTATTTCAGCTACTTTCATAGCATTATGTCCTATGGAATTCTACTGTGGGGCAGGGCTGCAGATATAGAAACTATATTTATCTTACAGAAAAGAGCCATTCGCTCTATATATAATTTACGTGCTCGGGATTCACTAAGAGATCATTTTAAGAATACTGGTATCCTTACTGTACCATCACAGTATATATTTAATAATATTTTGCATGTTCACAAAAACGCCGACTTACACACAAGAGTAGGAGATAGACACGATTATGGCACAAGGAACAGGAATAGAATTGAAATGCCATTTTTCCGATTAGCTAAAGTTAAAAATTCATTTATGGGTCAAGGTATACGCTTATACAATAGAATTCCTCTCAATATTAAAGAGTTTAGTAGTTCTAAATTTAAAACTTATATAAAAAATGTACTAGTTCAGAGAGCGTACTACAGTATTCAGGAATATATGGACGATAAAGACCCATGGAGGGTTGTCGCGTAAAAACCACAGGACAGTTCTTTGCATATTATGATATATTATGTATAAGTTAGATATAAGTTACATATTATGTAATATTGACATGATTTTAAAAGAGCAACTATGGAGTTTCTTGCCGATTCTTCTCCATAGATACTGCTTTCCGAATCGGTGGTAAATGTTAAAAATACTTATGTAATGACGATTCGAAAGTGCTACTAAATAGTAGTCTAATTGAATAAATGAATGTTTGAGTTTGAGTTTGAGAAAGACAAATAGTTAAAATCACTAGAAGAGCTTTCGTTCAGCATGTTCATTTGAAAAAAAGATAAATAAAAGTAAATATATAAAATGTATATATAAAATATAATAATAAAATATAAATATAAATATTAAATAAACTATAAGAATAAGTAAAATAATAGACTATAATTACAGAATGATAATGTTTTATGCAAGATATATGAAACAATAAAGATAAAAAATAATGATTGTATATTCCAATAGGGTGTATTCAGAAAGAAAGCTTGAAACTTATAAGCGCTTATCGGCGCTTGTCAATGCTGGTTTTGACAAGCTTGTCAATGCTGGTTTTGACAAGCTGGTTTGAGCATTGACAAGCGCCGATAAGCGCTTATAAGTTTCAAGCTTTCTTTCTGAATACGCCCATAGTAATGAATAAATATGATTATAATTGATAATTCAAGAGAAAAAAAAAAAAAAATTTTGTTTATGACTTATTTTAACTACACCCCAGCAATCAATTTAAATGTACAGAATTGAACGCATTTATAATCTGTATCGGAACGTTTAAACGGTGACATATGACAGCCAATGTTTGACAGTTGACACTTGACAGTAAACAAATGAAACAATGAATAAGGAATCACATGGAAGTGACATACCTACAAAAAAAGTGTGGCCGGCGCCATATTGCTTGTAACAAAACATGGCGGTGTTTAGTGCCGAGAATATATCGATAAACAGTATTATGTTTATCGATATAAAAATAATATTAATATATATTTTTTTTGAAGTTATACTTCTTTTGGCGCGTAACTTCTAACGCGTGTACATAAACACACACTCTTTTTTATTTATTTTAACTTTATTGTACAAAACATAGAAGTAAAATTACAAATGAAAAAAATGACAATGCCAATTAATAAAATTAAGTATGACTTCGATATAAGGATTACGGTAGACTTACAATTTGGTAATTTCAGTTTTGAGGAATGTAATATAATGAAACAACATAATATCTATACATATAATAAATCTGTAGAAGGGTCAATTCTGTACATTGAAAATATTGAAAAAATAAATAGCAGGGGGTGTTACTGGATCGATACCAAACCCAAATATGTGATTAAAAAAATTTTTGTCTGTCTGTCTGTCTGTATGTGAAGGCATCACGTGAAAACTAGCGGTTCGATTTCGATGAAACTTGGTATAATTATACCTTATTATCCTGGGCGTAAAATAGGATACTTTTTATCCTGGAAAAATACGTAGAAAAAAATTAATCTTAATTTTTCGGTTTTATCCATAGACGTTGTTCCGTAGAACCGCGAACACACGTTGCGTATTATTATAGGCCTAGCCGTATTTGGGAATTGGGTCCAATAGATATTTATAAGATTTTATTGTCAGAGGTACCTACTCAAAATGGAGAAATAAACCATCCACGCGAAGACCGACATCCGCGCGGACGGAGTCGCGGGCGGAAGCTAGTATACTAATATAGGTATATAATAGTATTTTATTACGATGAACAACACAATATACAGTAATTGTATTTATTTATTTATAAATAATAGACAAAAAAAACAATAATAGAGAAAATTATAGAGCTAAACTATTTTGTGCAGCCTGGAATGCACTCGGATACACTCTGTTCATTTTTGAGTTCGGGATTTGAGGCTCAACTGGTACCTGGAAATGAAATGTCACAGTTTACATTAACTAGCATTGTTCACTTTACATTTAAACTAAAATGCAATACATTTTAATTAAAAGGGCAATGCTGATGGTTTGAAATTAATATCAACATTAGGGCTTACAATAGCGGAACTTGAATTTATATTTTTGGTTTTATGGCATTGAAATGCTTTATAAATATAAATTTATAAAGAATAGAAAAATAACTTAAAACACCCCATGTATTTAAAGTAAATTGCACTTTCCCTCAGTCAATAACATTTCAACAACCAAATATCACCCAAGTTTGTACTCAAAAAATCATATAAAACCATCTCAGTTTGTTCACAGGCCTCCTTTAAAATAGGAGAAACGTTAGATTATAAATGACAGCCCTAAATCTAAATAAAAAGACCAAAAGTAAATTGGAAGACATCACGTGTCTACAGATAAAAACCTCACCCTGTGTGAATGCAGCGGCAGACATACTGGTATAGCATCATCGTGCAGACTAATCACATCCATTGTTCTATTAAAAGCACTTTCGGGGAAATGTAGGGAACATACTATGATATTATATCCTTTACATTTGGCTTGATATTTTCAGTTTCAATTGCGTCTAACCATTCTCCTTTTCTATTTTCACTTCTTGGTAACCTTCAAAAAATGAATTTTTAGGTTATTATAATTTTAGTCCTGACCTGACTTATTTGTAAATACATTTTTAAAGTACCTACTATAAAAGCGATTAATCTTACTTAAGTTAAAATTCATATTAGGTAAATTTAAGTGTTTTATTTTTCCTTCTGCTGCTCTTGGCAAAATTAATTTGTTATTTTGGAAGTGTATTCACCAAAGCAACTAATCTTAAGATTAATGACACAGCCTTGGGAGACGCACGTCTTCATCGAACATTTTGCTGATGTCGATATTATAAGTCATCACTAGCACCCAAATTCATTATTTTACTAGAACGAAAATATACAAAATAAAGCTATATTTGGTAACAATTTTACACTGAACATAGTCTGTGAATACTCCTCAATTCAATATACATGAAAATAAGTAAATCAGCAAAGTAATAACTAATATTTCAGTCAAAACGTATACATACCGGTGCAAAGACAAACTTTTCTAGTTTTCATTCTTTCCGGAGCCACATCCCACAATACTGCGCTTTGGTATGATGCCACTATTTGTCCTTGACCACTCTATATGTTTTAGACACAAATGTTTGTCACAATCACAAAAATATTCAATATTTTTCAATGTTTACTACGGAGCAATGACAGAGCATGTACATCATAATAACGAGAACATAAAATGGCGCCCGGCCACAGTAGGTATTTGAGCTAACTTCAAATGTCAAAAGGTATAGAATTAGCACTGACTGACGTATAGTCATATATTTTCACTTAACAGAATATTCATTAGTTAGAAAGAGACAGTATTCGTTTTATTATTTCGGTATCGAAATGCATGATATTTGTATAATCAGTTGTTTGTATAGAACATTATGCCATGTCCATAGGATTCCTTAGTCATTGAAATGAAAGAATTACAACATGACAAAATATACAATAACATTAGAATTAAAGTTGGTACAATGAAAATATTAATAAGACAAAAGCGGGTAATAAAGTTTTAGTTTGAACGGACAAGAAAGAAAAACGAAAATAAAATGTTTGACAGTGTAACAAGGTTTAAAATCACTTGACAGATCGATATAATATGAAGTGCGAAACTTACTTGTTACTTATTTTGTTTAAGTAACCTTCTTGACCTAGACGCAACACATTTGGAAGTTTTAGGGTCGTTACTAGACAGTTCATTGGAGACCACCTGCGCCGAGGCTGTGCACGGTATCGAGTCCAACTCACTTAAGGAGGTCACACAAATCTTATCACCGCTCTGCCCAATAATGAAAATGTTACCGTCTCTTGTCCAACACTTATTTATGCCGAATCTCTTACGAGCAGCCATAAAAGTTTCATGGCGACTTGCAACGTAGTGATTGTTAAATAAAAGGTCCGAGAAAATATGATGAGCGGTTTTATTGAACAACGAACAATGAATAATAATGCAATCGTACAAGTGTCAAAGAATCAAAGTGACAACAGATAATATATGAAATGAAAACTATTTATTATCTATGTTTATACTTCACATCTCCCTTTCTTTGTAAACAAACTAAACAACCATAACAAACCAAACTTTTTTTTTTTTTTTTTTTTTTTAATATATGTATACACTATGAATGAACATTTTTATTTAAAGTATTAAATTTCTTTATTTTTACTTATCCAGTAATTAAAAAATTATATCTATCATATGATTATATAACAAGATACATGGCAAAGCATTCAGTTCTAATTAACAATGTTAATGTAAATGATTACTGAACAAGTTCTTATAAAATTATAGTAAACAAGTTATAATTAACTGATACTTAATGTTAATGATTAAGATACATGAAATAGTACTACAGTACTTATTGTTTTTTAACAATATTAGAGATTGAGTTTATTAATAGGTTTTATAGGTCTACCATATCTTGAGACTTGTGGTGCAGTCGCTGGTTGTGTCACCATATTAGAACTCTGTGTATTATTAGAGCTAAGCATCTCTCGCATCTCTGATGGATGTGTAGTTGTTGGGGTTGTTGCAGGAACACCCGGTGATTGAGTTTGAGCTGGCATCTGTTGTACTACTGGTTCTTCTGTGTATTTAGTTTCAGGTACAGCTATTCTGTTGCTGGGAATATCAGCTTGTGTCTTGTGCAAATGACTTAAGTTTCTTCGTAAAATTTGTCCTTTATCTGTTTGTATAATAACAGATCTTGGTAGATTTTTGGGCTTCTCTATTACTCTCGCCCCTTCCCAGTGTTGGTGAGCTACCTTGTGTCTGATTTTATCATTAATTTCCAAATTTACTGGTCTTGTAGTATGTTTATTACTGTAATTGGCCTGTTTCTCTCTTAATGTCTGTAGTTCAGTTGTGACTCCTTGTATGATTTTTGGTTTTAAATATTTGTCACTTACAGGTATTGGTGATCTTGTAATTCTGCTGAAAAGTCGTTGGTTAGGTGAGCCTAATAGGTCATTTCTAGGTGTATTTCTCCAGTTCAGTAACGCAAGCTGCACGTCTGACTTGTCAATGCTGCATTTTTTTAGTATGTTTTTTGCTGTTTGAACTGCTCTTTCAGCAAGTCCATTACCTTGATGGTGATGTGGACTAGATGTGACATGGTTAAATCTCCATTCTTTTTGAAAGGTCTTAAATTCTCTAGACATATATTGTGTTCCATTGTCAGTTTGTAACTCTTCTGGTATACCATGGGTAGAAAACCATCTTTTAAGTTGTTCAATCACTTCATATGACGACTGGCTTTTTAGCTCTTGAAAATCAATATATCCAGAGTAGCTGTCACATATAACAAGGTAAGTTTTTCCTTTTAATTCAAATAAATCTGAAGCAATTATTTGCCATGGAAGTGTAGGAAGCTTTTTAACTAAGACTGTGTCTTTAATGTTATCTCTTTGTGTTTGTTCGCAGACGGTGCACCCTTTAACTAGCTTTATGATATCATTATATTGTCCTTTCCAATAAAGAAATTGTCGAGCTCTTCTCAAACAGCTGTGTATACCAAGATGTCCTTGATGAATATTTTTTAACATTTTAGGGATTTGTGATGCCGGAACAACAATCTTATCACCTTTGAATATAATTCCTTTCAGATAGCTCAATTCTTCTTTAAAGTTAAAATAGTGTTGTAGTTCTGTAGGTAGTTCTTTCATGGTTTCAGGAAATCCTTGCTTTATAGTCTTCATTAGTAACTGTAAATGTTGATCTTCTTTAGTAGCCTTAATTAATTCTTCTTTAGCATCTAGAGACATAGGTAGTATAACTGCGATTTTTAAGTTTTCTTCTGGATCATATCTCAAGTTAGACGCATCACAGTCTCGACTAAGGAAGTCTGCTAATGGAATTTCAGTTCCCTTTTTGAATAATACCTTGGGTGAGTATGGTGCTAAGTTAAACATTATTCGTTGAAGTCTTGCGGGGGCTGATTGTATGTTTTTCTTAAATATTGTCTCTAGTGGTTTATGGTCGGATTCTACTGTCAGTTGTTTACCATAAACATATTCATGAAATTTCTTACATCCAAACAGTATGGCGAGCGCTTCTTTTTCTATCTGTGGATAATTCTGTTCAGATTTGGTCAATGCTCTTGCTCCATAGGCTACTGGTTGTCCTTCTTGGAGAAGTGCAGCTCCGAGATTTTTTGAGCTTGCATCTACAGACAATGTTACAGGTTTGTTGACATCATATAGTCTCAATACTGGGGGATTTTGAAGCACTTGTTTTATTTTATCAAGAGCTTTTTCATGATGAATTTCCCATGTAAAGCTTGTATTCTTGTGTAACAGGTCTCTAAGTGGATTTGTCAAATCCGACATGTTAGGGATAAATTTATTGAGATATGTAATCATTCCTAACAGTCTCTGTAACTCGGTTTTATTTGTAGGTTTTTTCATTGCCTGAATAGCTTCTACTTTGCCTGGGTCTGCTTCTAAACCTTTAGCTGAAATAATGTGTCCCAGAAATTTTATCTTGGTTGCTTCAAAGATGCACTTGTCTTTGTTAAGTTTGAAGCCAGATTTCTTTAATATTTCAATGACTTTGTCAACAGTTTTGCGTAGTTCTTCTTTAGTTTTTGCATGTATAAAAATATCATCGATCGATACTCTCACATTTTTTATATTACTGAGTAGATTTGTTAATATTTCTTGGAATATTTCTGGTGCTGATGAAACTCCAAACGGAAGTCTCTTGAAAGAATATCTTCCCCATGGGGTAGCGAATGTTAATATTTTTTGTGTTCTTTCTGATAGTCTAATTTGCCAGAACCCCTTTGTGCAGTCTAATAATGCAAAGAATTTAGAACCTTGAATATCAGCTGAAATTTCTTCTATAGTCGTGAGTGGAAAATGACGTCTGAGGATATTTTTATTGACATCTGATGGATCTATACAGATTCTTATTTTGTCCTTTTGTCTGACAACTACCATAGGACTCACAGCAGGAGTTGGCTCCGTTTCTGGTTTTATGACATCTAACTTTACCATCCTGTCAAGTTCTTGCTTAACTTCGGCTCTTATAGCATGGGGTACTCTTCTTGACGGTTTAATCTCAAGCTTTGGGTTCTCAATTAGGTCAATATCATACACATAATCTTTATAACAGCCTAATCCTTCAAATATATTATCAGTATATTGGCTCACCTTCAATGTTTTGACTCTTGCGACAAGTCCTAATTTTTCACAGGTCTCAAGTCCTAGGATTGGAGAAACTTTTTCTTCAACTACTTTGAATATTATTTTTGTTTCTTCATTCTTTAATTTACATAGTAGCTCTGTTTCACCTAGAACTGCCATCTTGTCTTCTGTGTAGCTTATTAAATTTTTTGTTCGGCTTGGTTTCAAAATTGCCTTTGTTTTGTTCATCAAGTGTCTTGGTAACACATTGCACTCTGCTCCTGTGTCTAGTTTGACTGTAATCCTTAAATTGCCAACTTGTAATTTTTCTGTCCAGTTTTTCTTTTCTCCAGACCTTATAGCGGATATATACACTTCATCTTCGGATTGAGAGCTTTCTTCTACTGCGTTTACTCTATTTTTCTGTTTGTAATTATTATGTTTCATTTTTGTGCGACACATATTAGCAAAATGACCCTGTTTGGAACATTTGGTACAAGATTTGTTAAAAGCTGGGCACTCTCTACTTTTATGGTTAGTACCACATCTTCGGCAGTCAAAAGTCTTGTTTTCGTTAGATCTTTTATTTTTCACAGCAAAAACTTTATTTTTACTATCAAATTCATCTAATTGTTTAGATGCTTGTTCACTAGTTTTGCAGATCGTTATTGCTTTTGTCAAGTCCAAATTTTCTTCCGTTAGTAATTTTTCTCTAACCTGATTTGATCTAATTCCAAAAACGATTTTATCCTTTATCATTTCATCCAGTAAGTTGTTAAATTCGCATTTACTTGCTTGAGTTTTTATTTTGATTAAAAATTCATTAAATACTTCGTCCTCGTTTTGTTCGATCTTAAAGAATACATATCGTTCAAAAGATATGTTCTTTTTCGGCGCGAAATATTCTTTGAATTTATTTTTAATGATTTCAATATCATTTTTTTCCGCGTCGACAAGGTTAAAACTGTTAAATATTTCGATGGCGTCTGGGCCTATGACCGCCATAAAAGTTGCTGCCTGGATTGCGGCTGGTTTTTTGTCTAATTGTATTGCTGTGGCATACCAGTCAAATTGTTGCACCCACCTTGTCCAACACGTTGACTTGTCGGCGTCAATTAATTGTAGGTTAGCTGGCGGCTTTATTCCAGCCACTGCGTCGGATGTCGTCATTTCACAGCTTTCTCATATATTTTCTTATTACATACTTTACAACCGCTTCTGACACCATGCAACGTAGTGATTGTTAAATAAAAGGTCCGAGAAAATATGATGAGCGGTTTTATTGAACAACGAACAATGAATAATAATGCAATCGTACAAGTGTCAAAGAATCAAAGTGACAACAGATAATATATGAAATGAAAACTATTTATTATCTATGTTTATACTTCACACGACTCTTAGTTAAAAATTCAGAGAGTGTAATACCAGAGTTTTTTAAGCTAGTCTTTTTGAACCAGATGTTATCTTTCAATTGCACATCACTGAATTTAACCAAAATTGGACGGGGCTTGGAATTTGAACCATTGGCTTCATCATTGATTCCACTGACAGCTCGACCCATTCGATGGCAGCGGCTTATTGAATCGATAGAGATCTTAATGTTTGGGAGCTTGTCAGATAATGTTCTCACTACTAATGCACGAGTGTCTTCTTTTTTATCTTCATGCACACCATGAATCAGGAGCATTTTCCGACGAGAACGGGTTTCCTGGAGGTCGTGAAGTTTGAAGAGAAGCTCAATTTCATCATGGATGTTTTTAAGCGAGGAGATAACAAATTTTCTAAAAAGTTCAAAATCACCAGATATGTTTGTAGCAGCAGGAGAAGTGTTGTTCTGCAATTCCTTTTGAAACTCTTCCATCCTTTTATTAAAGTTTTCTGACATCTGTGCCATAGTTTCTCTAATTGATTCCATTGTGAGAGTGAGTTTGAAGTGACTTGAAAATTTATGCGAAGATAGAGGAAAAAATATTATAGGATTTAGTGCTGGTAGGTGTTAATTATCAGTATTCCATAGAATTAGATTGAAAAATTGGTTTTGAATATTTTTAAAAACAGAATATTTATCAGATTAAAATTTTAACTGTTGCCTTTTTCACGCCTACCCTCGAAAAAAAAGTTTTTAGAACCTAGTTTAGGCTAGGCTAGTTTTTAGAACCTCACAAAATATAAACAGTATGTAAAACTAGCCTCATCAAATTATGGGGTTCAATAGGTCATTAGTTGTTTGCTTTGTGAAAATAATTATATTATAGTTCAGGATACATCACTAAAATTGTGACAGTAAGTCACAATTTTTCTATTCCATTCTGTGAAATAATGCCGTCAAGACGTGCACGTGTAGCAGCTGCGATAACAATTTTATTGTTGAAAAAGAAAAGATCAATTTGGGTTCGAGATTGGATTTGTAGGAGACGTGAAGCTGTAGGTGCTTACTATTACTACTACTGGTACTTACTAGAGAGCTAGCGCAAAGCTACCTGTATGTATTTGACCAGACCTGGATTTTTGTGTGTTGATTCCCCTATACCTACTATACATGAGATGAGGAGTCACTAAGCCCAGAGTGGTGGACGGGGCGGGCGCTCAGGTAAGAGAGGTGGAAATTTTTAGCGAGCAAGATATTAAAAATCAAACGGTTAGTCTGGCACAGTATAATTAGTATGTTCAGTAGTGTTTTCTTGATTGATGATGACTACGTCATTTTCAGGAAAAGTAGAGACCGGATAATAAATTGGAGTATAAGTTGATTGAGTTGAACTTCCACGTGAGGTAATACCGTCCTCCTCATCTTGAATATCAAGTATCACTCTTTGTATGATTCGACGAAGTTTTTTATTGCCTGCACTACTGAAGCTCCTAAGCACTGAGCTAACATATTCGCCGAATATCTGGTCATCGTCGTTTGGATCGGATAAAATTTTGTTGCATTTACGCAAAATATCCTCGTCTTTTCGTTTCTTTGCTGCACGTCGATTGGGCCTTGTAAATTCAACGTTTTCTTTATCTTGTGCTATACTTGGTTGTTGTGCTGCTGTTGAGTCGTCGCTACAGCTAGCCGCGGAATTATCCTGTAATAAGATAAAAATGTTTCAGGTCCCATCAACTGAATCAGAATGGTCGCACATAGCTGAGAGCTATAATAAAAGATGGAACTTTCCGCATTGCATTGGATCATTAGATGGCAAACACGTGGTTTTTAAGGCACCAGACAACAGTGGAAGCTTCTACTTTAACTATAAGGGCTCACATAGTATTGTGCTGATGATCGTGGCAGACCCATGATATAAAATTATTTATACATATGAACGTGGGATGCAATGAAAGAATTTCTGATGAAGGAGTTTTTTTTCGAACATCTTTATTTTCAGCATTGGAAAATAATTCAATAAACATTCCAAAACCGTGTTCATTGCCGGGAAGTTCAATATCGTTTCCGTTTGTTATTGTAGCTGATGATGCATTTGCACTTAAGCCATACTTAATGAAACCATTCCCATTTAGAAACCAACCCGCACCTAATAGAGTTTACAACTATCGGCTGTCAAGGGCATGGTGAATGGTAAAAAGCGTCTTTGGCATCATTGCAAGTAAATTCCGTATTTTTCGAAGGCCAATAGAACTCGATCCCATAAAAACAAAATATGTGACAATGGCTGCTTGTGCATCACATAATTTTATAATATCTCGAAGTGAGTCGACACGTCAGCGATACATTGAATATACAAATGACAGCGAAACTCTACCTGATCATAATTTGATAAACTTGGAAAGAGGCTCTAATAACAACCCAGGAAATGTAGCTCAGCAAATTCGTGAAGCATTCAAAGATTATTTTATTTCTCCAGAAGGTGAAGTAACATGGCAATATCAGCATATTTAACTACTTATCAAAAACTATATCAATAAAAAATAAATAAATGAAACAGTGTATATTATTTACTAGCTGTGATTTGTGATAGCGGTTTCATACGCGTGGCTCCGCTCCCGTAGGTCTTAGCGTGATGATATATAGCCTTCCTCGATAAATGGGCTATCTAACACCGAAATAATTTTTCAAATCGGACCAGTAGTTCCTGAGATAAGCGCGTTCAAACAACAACAACAAACACAAAAAAACTCTTCAGCTTTATAATATTAGTATAGACTAGCTTCCGCCCGCGACTCCGTCCGCGCGGAACAATTAAGAAAAATTAAGATTTATTTTTTTTCTACGCATTTTTCCGGGATAAAAAGTATCCTATTTTATGCCCAGGATTATAAGGTATAATTATACCAAGTTTCATCGAAATCGAACCGTTAGTTTTCACGTGATGCCTTCACATACAGACAGACAGACAGGCAGACAAAAATTTTTTTAATCACATATTTGGGCTTGGTATCGATCCAGTAACACCCCCTGCTATTTATTTTTTCAATATTTTCAATGTACAGAATTGACCCTTCTACAGATTTATTATATGTATAGATGTTATTAAATCCCATCAAAAACATCCTGTAAAAAACCCAAGTCTCGCAGCTCAGTCTTTCTACCGTCAAAAGTTGTGAGATCCATGTAATACCAAGTCGGTTAATCTATTTAGTGTCTACTTGAAGGACCTTCTGTCTTAAGTTATTACATAAGTTATTATCATGCCAATATTAAAAATATTTAACGTTTTAAACAAATAGATCGACTTGGACATCGCTTGATTTGATTATTAGTATGTATCACACTACACAGCACGACGGGCCAGCGACCAACAGGAACGAGAGTTTCAATCGCGTGAGGCGCGAGAGACTAAAGAATCTAATATAATATTGTAATATTCATTTTGTTTTCATGCGATGTCCAAGTCGATCTATTTGTTTAAAACGTTAAATATTTTTAATATTGGCATGATAATAACTTATGTAATAACTTAAGACAGAAGGTCCTTCAAGTAGACACTAAATAGATTAACCGACTTGGTATTACATGGATCTCACAACTTTTGACGGTAGAAAGACTGAGCTGCGAGACTTGGGTTTTTTACAGGATGTTTTTGATGGGATCTCACTTCTTTTTGTAGAGCCTTTCTTTTTGATACCATCTACTTCTAACGAATTTTGTTAAAGGTCTTATGATATTTTCTTATTTTTATATGTAGTCTTCCTCTTTTTCTTTTCCGGTACTACTTCTTGAGCTTCAGCCACAGTTTTTCTCAAAGCCCACTCCCTGTCTCTATGGGCTTTTCTCGGAGGCTTTGATGTCTCAATTTTTGACAAGTCTGGACGGTAAATACTTCTTAATCTGTTGTATTCACAAATTGATGATTCCTGCGCTTTAATACTTCCAAAGTCGACATTAATGAGATGTAAACCGCCCAGACTTGTAACTCTCGAAAGTGCCACGTAAGCTTGACCGGATGTGAACACTGCAGAACCTATATCCATCAGCGCATTACTTAGGCTTAGGCCCTGACTTTTATGTATAGTTATAGCATATCACCCTATCACTATCATTACAAGACCAAACTAAACTATGGCCATGCGTTTTAACATCCCCAAAGACAGCTTTTCCTGTATTGTCAATTTTGATAGCTTTGTCCTGGTTATGTAATAAACTGTAAGGTTGGCCTGCGTAATATGGCTCTTGATTACTTCTATGTTTTGATTTTCCAATAAAACATTCGAATTTGTCATTTAAAGAACTATCTGAAGGGCAAGAATTTAGTTTTTCTAACGATACTTTAAATTTATCTTTTAATTTATCAATAGTTTTATTAAAGTTTCCTAAAGTTTGCTGCCTGTTATGGAGTACCCATTTAATTAGTTTCTCCGCTTCTAATCTGTCCTTAATTTTATTTGTTAGCGCTTGAGTAATTTTTTCTATATTTTTTAGTTGAGATTGTAATTTTTTGTTTGATCTTTTCCTTTGGACAGCTTCACGGTTAACATCGGGGTGGGAAATAGTGTAACGTAACACCGCTTCTCGATTAACTTCAGGATGAGAAGCAGTGTAACGCGACACTGCTTTTCGGTGAACTTCTGGGTGAGAAGCAGTGTAACGCGCTACAGCTGCTCTGTTAACATCCGGACATGAAGCACTGTAACGAGCTAATGTCTCCTTACGTTTTTCGGGGTTGTTCTGGCGGTAACGAGCCGCCGCTTCTTTAAGTTGTTGAGAACGGGAGAGCGACGAAGTTTTAGGTCTTCCTATAACCTTTTTAGGTCTTCCCCCCTTTTTAGGCAAGTTTGTATTATTTTTATCCTTATTATCATCATTCGGAGGCACTTCTGGAAGGAGCACTTCATAATGGCCGCCTAAGTAACTACCAGAAAATCGTAAACGTTTCACCGGATTTCCATAATCACCACCGAATGATCCTCTCAAAAGGCCGTTTTCGTAAACCTCGAAAGCGTACGGATACAAAGCTGCGGCAGCCATAACTTCAGACACGGAGCCATAGGTAGTTGTTTATACCATTGCCGTCGAGTACAGGTCGGCGTCAATGTAGGGGTCTCCGTGCTCGTCACACGTATACACTTTGAACTCGTCCCAATGCGCTACCACATACTCCACTATAGCAAGTCTAATCTCATACGACGACTCAGTATTCCCATACATAGAGAATGACAAAGAATGAAATAGACACGAACCATCACCAGGTATACGGACAATCCGGTGTGGGCATGGATGGTCATTCACATACAGTATTTCCGAATCCATTGCGACTACTAGTACTGGTAGATATGCAAGATGTAAGAATACAATTAATACTTAAACGTAACTTTGGTCTCGTTATTTCGACCGACACTATTAAGTAATTATATTTGAAGACTAAGGTATTTATGTAAGTTCCTTAAAATTAACCAAACAACATCCCAATCGTAAGCAAATAATATCAGTAAACTAATGAGCAAGCCTTTTAGTCGTAAATGTAATTTATCAATCGAAATTATAAATGAAAATCGCAAACTTATAGGTTAGGTTTCGAGGCACATCCGAACAGCATGAGGGCGCTCGCACGTATGCGTGCGGCTGCCGCTCGTTATTTTGGCGTATATTTTGCTTGTCAGTCATAGAGTAAAATAGAGGCCAGTCTGCCTGTAAGGAGGCTAGTCGCGCCAACAATTTATATATAACAGATTTAAATTATAATGTATTGTTTTATTAGATTTTCGTACTTCAAGACATGTCCAATCATGTGTTTTTCATTACGTCGACCATTTTACAAGTAATAATGTTGTTCAGTTTCATGGGCTAAACACACCCTTACCCACCCTATACCCCCTCCCTTGCCTCATATGGTAGGTATACCTATCTACACCTATTAAATTTATAACCACCACCAACCACCAACTGCATAAATAACTTTGTAATCCCATATATTTATATGGGATTACAAAGTTATTGATGCAGTTGGTGTATTTGGAAAACTGGACCGAAATTACAAAATATTTAAGTTTTCCCATGATTAAGACACTAAACTCTATATGTATTCCAAATATGAAGCTTCTAAGTCTGCTAGAAGTGCCTTGGACTTTTGATGATCGGTGAGTCAGTGAGTGACAAAATTTAGAAACTTTAACAAGTTGTCATTCTTAAACTACTGGTTCAAATTGACTGAAATTTTAAATATTACGTGTTTATACAATGCCGGATTAGTTACTGAAGATTCAGGTTTCTTGCTTTATCCACAACCGAATTATAGGGGGTCGAAAAAGGCCCGAATTGCTTCGAGAAAAGGATGGTACGGCCGTGCCGCTTTTTTTTTTGCTCGACTTGGCGGGGGCACTGCCGTGCCCCCAGATAAATCCCGTATCTACTTACCAAGGCATCAGTACTGGGTGCGCTGCCCACATCCAAAAACTTAAGGGCTTCAAAATAAACCCAGTTGGATTTATAAAAATCATCTTGCCCACTTCCACTCTTTTTTATTTTTTTTATTCATTCTACCACTGACTCCTTAAATTATGCAGTTTTCTTGATATTTCATTCTCAGTTGTAGATAGTTCTTGTGCGATGGAATTAAGTACAGAGATTTTTTTAATTCGGTTTTTATAATCCGCATGCCGGTTGTCCCACAAACAAGGGTTGCACTCGTAAAATACTATTAACTTGATAGTTTCCTCACGAGACCATTCACGACTTTGTCGTCGACTCATTATTTTCAAATAAACAAAATTGACAAAATCAAAAGCCGTGCGGGCGATACTTGCAGCTTGCTGCGAGATATACGGAACTAGACCGATAAGCTGCGAGATCTGTCGCGAGTAGACGCAGTCATGTTTACACATCGCACGCTTAGAAATATAGTGACCTAATTCAAGAAACCAAATTTTAGGTAAATGGCGAAATAAGATTCATAAGTCGATACATTTTGTAGAAAATATAAAATATTAGGCTATGTTTTAAAAACATGTGTATTTCAATAATTTTATATCAAACTTCAATTATTTACTCAGACCATACTTGGTTTTAAAATAAGTGAATAAATAAACTTCTAAAAAAAAGAAGAAACTAAATCGTTGTTCGTATTTAGGTCATTGTATGAATGAATTTATGTTTTTTTTAAAGACCGTTTAGTTTTTAGGTCTGTATATTTCTAAAATATGTTTTAAAATGATATCCTATTCCTAAAAACGACTGTGTAATAATAAAATTTATGTAATTGAATACAACATTAAAAAAAAACTATAGATAAAAGTAGAAAAATATTTATTTGAAAATTAAAAATTTTAATTATGTAACGTTAAAATCTTAAACGGGTAGTAATAAAAGCTCCGATAATAAATTTAAAAATGTCCTTACTAAAAATATAATATTTACTGCCCGAAATACTAAATCTCCGACTACTTCTGTCCGACTAAAAATGACGAAACGACCGAATGATATACTTAAATCTTAGAAAAAATCTTATGACTGTTAATTGCTGTAATACTTTTTTACCATATAAAATTATGTTCTACTGATAACAATGCTTTGTAATTATTACCTTTACTTGCCAACTAGAAATTCATCAATTACATTTAATTTTTCATAAACTCTGTGCTATTTTTACTACAATGTTATACTTAAATTTCTATTGTTGGCGCTTGTCCAGAAAGTTATTAAAAATACAAAAATGTACTTACTATAATCATGAATTCTAGTTACTACAGGTACAGGGAGCAAAGAATAAAATAAAATTCAGTTTATTATATCTAAAATATTCTTTAATCAGTAGTAGAAAATGTCATCATTTCTTCTTATGACCTAAAATAAAGAGGTAGGTAAGTAGTACCTAATCTTAATAATATTTCGCGTTATAAGAATTCATTGAATTATAAGAGCAGGTCTGGATTTAGTAGGACGACCCCGTTTTCTTTTTTGTCCTATAGGTAATGCTTTCGCTTCCAAAGGCGGAGTCGCGAGTTTCAATCTGATAGCGAGACCAAGAAGGTGTTTACAAATGTATTTTTTATAAAACTGCGGGCAAGTGCAGGATCCTTTTTTCCAATTAACATTTTCAGTTCCATTTTTTGGGACCTTGACTTTCCAGAAAGCAAAATGTTTCCTCTTGTAATCATCGAAGTTTAACCACTGTTCGCCGTAATTTACGTCTCCTACTTGGCTACTTGGGATCAAGTATTCTGTGTACACACTGTGTTTTTTGCCCAGCAATAACCATCAGTCCAATCCTTTAGCTCAATAGTAGGTTCTTCAGGTAAAGATTCTTTGCAGCTTTGTATAGACCATTGACCAACCATCTCAGTCGCAATGGCCAAGAAATGTGAAAGCGGAAAACGTTCACGTAAGGTGTTGTGGTCTTTAATATTCCGATTAAAAGCTTCTAACGCATTATTTGTGACAGGTGAACACGGCGCTGCACCTAAAAACCAATTCGGATGCTTTTTTAACCATTCTTCTTGGAAGTAGTTAACAAACTCGGTTTGAGTCTGCCATTTCTCAACAAATGCTTGTGACGCAGCATTAAATACTTCATATGATGTAGCATTATGTAGCGTGTCTATGTCCTGTATGATTTCTTTCTGTTTTGTTTTGTGGACGGTTTTCTGAACTTTCTGTTGCATATTTTTCGCGTGAGCCCAGCACATACGAACAACAGGTGCATTACCAAAAACTTCTATGAAAGCATTTATTATAGCCTGAGCAGCGTCACAAACTAAAACTCTAGGTTCCAATATGTGATCAAATAAACTTAGTGCCTTTTCTTTGAGGCCACCAAAAATCATTTGGAAATCTTCTTGACGTTCATTTGTGGAGATACCAAGGCAAAGCGGATGAAACTTGCGGTTCTTGTCAGTGGTACCAAGAACTAAAACAGGGAACCCTTGCCATATGAGTTTGTAGGTGGCGTCTATGTGAAGTACGTCAGTGGAACAAACAATGTTGAGTAATTTTTTTGTTGACAATGCAAGACGAAAAGTTGGTACTTTATCTTCTAGCACGTAATAGCTAAACACAAAAACTTCATTTTCATCATCGGGAATAGTTGTTCGATCGAAAATCCACTTTTCAAGTTCACCTAAGTAAATTGTAGCTCTTCCATACTTTTCGCGCCTTCTGTCATATAAGTAGTTATTAAGTTGCCTTTTAGAAGGGACCTTTATCCCTTCAATCTTGTTCAGAGCCTCTAATATAGCTTTTGGCTTTAGACGTAAATCAAACAGCTTATTTATTTCTCTTTTAACATTTTCCGAAATTCCGTAATCACTTCGCGTACCAATCTGGTCATGGTTGTGCTCTGAAGTAGTCTTAAAAATAAGAACATCTTCGCAATCGTTCACAAACAATAAATACAAGGCACAATCACACTGTGGCCCTTTGGATTTTACTTTATTACAATTTACAACGATAGAACCGTTTTTGGCCTTCTTCACTATCCCGCGTATAATTTCTTGACAAAGTCTTTTCATCATTCACAAATTCTTCTGCTTCTTGTTCACTGCACCGTTTGATTAACACCCAACTTTTAATATGACGGCTCTTCTTCGCCGGTACTGACGGTGCAGCTCCCACTTCTTCCTCATCAGAGTCAGAACGGTACACAGGTACCTCATCCATACTTCAGTGTCCTTAGTTTCAACTACAAATACAAATTTAATATTATAATTATTTATGTAAACAAACAAACGAAACACGCGGCGAGCTGTCGTTGCAAGCGCACTGCGCTCGAAACTTCCGACGTCACGCCGAACGTACGCGAAAACACCCGAACGCGACCCAAACGCCGTTCGCGCGGTCCGACCAGTTTCGGTATTTTCATCAATGTTGAGAGTTAAAAAATATATTTGGTAACCAACACTAGAAAATTAAATAACTCATAAAATTCGTAAAAGAATGATTATTTTGACATGACCTCTGTTGTCAGTAACCCAGTAATCTCGTCGGAGGTTCAGTATTTTATTCAGAAGTTTAGTTTTGTTATTCGAAGTTTAATATATTTTTAAGTAGAAATGTAATTTGATTGTGTTCATAGGTGTCAGCAAAATTTAGGTATTTTATTCGGTATGCTTTGAATTTTTTTGTCGGTATATTATTATAACGCTGGTAAATTAGAATAAAAGTCGGACAGAGATAGCTGGAGATTTATTTATTTGTCGGAACCATTATTATTTCCCATCTTAAACTAACGTTAAACGTTTCACGAAATCAAAAAATAAATCACAAAATTATAAGTAAACATCACAAAATTATAGTTAAAATGTTCTTGTAAAACATTTTACATGTACCCAACACGTACAATTGACAGTAAGTTCGCATTACTTAGGCATTTTAATATAAAAAGCTCTTTAGTCGTCGTGACTTTCGTTAAGAAATAGGTATTTGGTATCTGTTTGTAAATTAAATAGGTAACTCTATAATGCTTACTGTCATGTACTATCAAGGAAATAAAATAATATATAAAAAGACAAAAAAATAAACATCTAAGAGAACATGACGTTTCGTAAAAACTAAATTACAGTATACTACTGTAAAAATGTAAATAATAATTATTAGGAATTAAGTTTTTATTAATGAGATCGCGTAAGTCTTTTTGCTTATGTTCACTTAACTCTAGTTTTTGTGTAAATAATTTAGTTGTTGTTACTTCAACAGGGTCAATCATTTTTTTGCGTTTATTTCTCATATTTACCTTTCTGTACTCTGTTTGAGTGTATGACGTTTTAAAGTAGAAGGCAAATGGTTCGCTCTTACGGAAATTCAATATTTTTATATCGTTAAAACTGATTGTGTTTTTATCTTCATCCTCGTTGAAGTTATAACCCCACTTTTCTTGTAGATTCTTTATATCAATAAAAAAATCGTATGTCAACTCTTTTACAGTAAAAGGTTTCCCATTCTTTTTTGCATTTTTTATTAGAGTCACATATTGGCATGGTGCATAAATTGGTCCCGCCTTCTTATTCCTTTTGATTTCTTTTTCTATTAAGCTGTGCACATTATCACCTTCATTTTGGGTGTGACCCTTTATTAAAAATTTATGGGTAATGCTTTCTATGTTTGTGAAATGTGAAACAGCATAAGAATATAGAGCAGTAATAAATTTATTCTTATTTTGCCCACAGCAGTTATCAGAGTAGAAGGTTACATGGATTTTTTCTTTACCTGCATTTTGTTCATTTAAACGTTGTAAATATTCTAAAAGACATGATCCAATTTCATTTGCTCCTCTGTGCCCTTAAACCTCATCCCAAAAATAACTGTATACGTTGCTATAGGCCCCTATTTCATCTTCTTCGTTTCTTTTGCGTTTTTTATTTTCTTCAGATTTTTTCATCATTTCGACAATAGTGAAATTCAAACAGTTTAGTTTTGATTTGTAGAAAAACGAAGATGTTTCTCCCGTGGGACACTGCATAACAGCTTGTAAATCATAAACTGCGCAAATGTTACTGTCATCGATATTTTTTCTATCGATCCGTTTTTCTTCGCGACACAAATCTTTTTCCTTAATGTGCTGGTCATATTTATCTTTAATTTCTATTTTTCGGTTAGGCGTCGCAAGTTCGTAATCTAGACACAGATCACATCTGTCTTTCTTAGGTTGAAAAAAGCTTATATTAAATTGTTTAGTAAAAACGTCATAGTAAACCCAATACTGACATGGAGATTTTCTTTTTTCTTCTTGACATTTGTTAAAATCTTTCCATATATATTAATAATTTCGTCAAAGGGTACGGTAGACTCGATCGAAACCTTATATGAATAACAAAACATAAAAAAATATTAATTTTGAGTCGACAACATATATCCGCAAAATTCGGATTATGGAGAATTTCGTTAAATTTCAATTGCACTGACAAACCAAGCAAACCACAGTCGCCATCTTGGGTAGTTAATAAACGTTCCGTTGCTTAGATACGCCTTCCAACGTTTAGTGAATCATAACAAAAAATACTTTTCGTCAGTCGTTGACGTTTCTCGAAAATATTGTTTTTGACACTTTTTTATGATATACTTTTTGTTATGTGTTTTTGCTTTAAACCCAAGAAGCTTATATCTAATACACTGGAGATTGCACTATGAACGTTTACTTGTCACGGGAAGGTATGACCTTGAATGACGCCTGGTTGTTCCTTCATCCCTTTCACACCAACTTGCCAAGTTAGGTGTGAAAGGGACAAAAAACAACCAGGCGTCATTCAAGGTCATACCTTCCCGTGACAAGTCAACGTTCATAGTGCAATCTCCAGTGTATTAGATATAAGCTTCTTGTTTAAACCTAAGATTGGCCGATTGCGATAAAAATCATAGAAAGAAGAATACTAACCATAACCTTAAAGTCGAAGTTTTAGTTCAAATGTCATTGTCATTTTTTTTTTCTTTTTTCATGGCAACAAGACTAAACTATTTGCCAGTGTCAAGTTTTAAAAGGTAGGGAAACATGTCACTGTCATTTACTTTGTTTAGTGTATACTCTCTACCAGTAGTACTCTGTGCTCTCTACTTAGTCTGTGCTTATTTATTTATTTATTATAGAATTTCCAACAAATGACACAGTTCACGTTTATTACATCTTATTAAAATACATAATCTACTGTACCTTTAATTACAGGAAATTACAGCGTTAGGTTAGGTTAGGTTAGGTTCGTGTTTTTTAAAACAACACAGAAATAGGAGCCCCACGAAGTGGGGCTCCGTCGGCTCGCGACCGTCTTTTTGTAGAATTTTGGTATTAAAACAGCTAGCCGTAATGTAATACGGCGGATTATACAATCCTACTGCGCCAAATATACGCGAGGACAGCGGGACGAGGGGACTGATTACTTGCCAAATGAAAATTTGATTTTATAAGAATAAAATATATAAGTTGATTTTGTGATATTTACGTTAAAAGTTAGATAGTTGATTTTTAAAATGTTAATTAGTAAGATAATAAATAATATGAACATAATATTATTACAATTTTACGGTATGACTGTTACCCGATTGTATCAATAAGAGCTATAATAAAAAAATAACAACGTGTTTTATTACAGAAAGCATTTACTTTACACATTTCCTAATACGATATTGGAATTGTATACAATTCCTAGGAAGATTATACATTTCCTAGGATATGCATGCATTAAATAGTTTTTTAAACAATATTTTATACATTTCCTAAATGGTATCGGAATTGTACACATTTCCTGGGAATTGTATACAATTCCTTGATTTCATACATTTCCGGTAACATATACATAAACTTAATGAGTAGTTAGGTACATATTTAAATTTCGAGTTTAGTATGACAACTATATTAGATTATTTTTCCGACCCAAATATCGACCAATAGAATTGCACCATTCGACGTCACGTGGTACAACCTACATGGTAGTATACTGATAATTTTTTGAAAATTTTCTCTGGTCGTTGACGTCAAACTGACAGGTTGAATTCAATTGTGAAATTATTGGCCGACATTTGGGACGGAAAAATAATCCCCCGAATACCACACGAGCTTCAAAATTATCTGGCATTTCCCTCAAGGTTCCCTGCAAACAAATAAAGTCGTCAAGTTTTTCAGGAAAAATCACTCGCGCTTCGCGCTCGTGATTTTTTAGCCTTAACTAAAAACTTGACTCCTTCATTTGTTTGCAACGAACCTATCGGAAAATACCCGATAATTTTGAAGCTCTTGTATATCCATAATCGTCTTTTCTCCACTAATATATTCTCTAGACGTCGATGCTCTCAAATAGTGCGACTCTATTCTTGGTATAGAGTTTATGTGATCTTTAATATCCTCAATAATTACTTGATCTATAGTTTTTCTAGATACGTGCTTACCTCTTACATCGATGTTTAAAAATCCTTGCTCGTCAGTCTTTTTTTTAATGGTTCTGATCTGACGATCGCATATCCCTAAAGTATTAATAAAAAAAGTCTTGCAGACACGAATTTTGTTATTATTTACAGTAAAGTAAAAGGCATTATTTGGTAACCTGGGTCTAGCAGCATTACTGTATTTGTACTTCGGTTTTATGGTGACCATGCAAGACCTAATGTATGATCGTTGTGTATCAATATTTCCGAGAGACCAATATTTATCAAATAATGACTTTCTGTCTGCATCGACAACATTATCTACACATTTCAATTTACATTTGCAAGGACCTTTCATGATGCGGGCTGGGTTTTCTTTTTTAGTGTTTACAGAGACATACGGCTTTCCCGTATTTCTTAAGGCTTAAAGGTCTCAGCACACATATGGGATCGGAAAGGGATCGTAACCGTAACGCCTTTCGCCTCGCTGTCAACCAGGCGTCAACCTACCGTATGCACGTGACGAAAGCGTATCAGCAGCGCCTGTACGTCAACTCGGCTACGGCTAGGCGACACCGGCGTTACGCCTAAAAACGGTAAGTACGGCAAGTCTTAGCAGGCAGACACGTAAGCGCGTGGACGGAGAGACGTAAGCGCGGGGACGGAGAGACGTAAGCGCGGGGACGATGAGCCGTTAGCGCTTGAATTGCAAGTTCGGAGCCTGTCCCGAGGGGAGGCGATTACGTTACTATTCCGATTAGTGTGCGTTGCAGTAGGGAGTTTAATACAAACCATTCTGAACGGCTCGAGGCGATACGGTTACGATCCCTTTCCGATCCCATATGTGTGCCGAGACCCTAAGCAATATTTTGCTTCCAGTTTGCTGGGTTCCGAATTCGTTTCCGAGATTGTCTTTTCGAACTACTATCAGTTACATGTAAAGTATTGTTATCAGGAGATGAAGAACTGCTACTGGATCTTGACAAATGAATACTTCTTCTAGATTGAGGTCTACCGATAGTGTACGTCGGATCTGAGTCACTTATATCGACATCACTTTCATCCGAATGAATTGGTGATTGATGGTAATTCTTTTTATTTTGGCTGATAATTCTGCCAGTTCTGTTAGATGTCGAAGGCTCATCTACGGGTAAATGGATATTTGGTTTACCTTTACCAGTATCGGTGCTACTGCTGCTACTGTCAGAAGAAGAAGATGACGATGAAGATCTACTTGAAGAAGAAGTCATTTTGGGCTGTGGGTATTCATTTTCATTTGGAACATCAACTGGTTCTAAAGTAGGTAATTGAAAATTCCTGGACTTTAGTTGTTGTGTGTGCCTGAAATTATAACTTAACTAGTTGTATTTAAATAGAAGATGAAATAAAAAATATATTAATGATTGTCAGTCAATTAGAAACCCACTTTGTCAGTAGCCATAGACAGCACCTTAGGATTAATATATGGAATTGTTCGATCGGGAGAGTTTTCTATTATGGAAGGGCTGTTAGTTAACGAGTTACCGCCTCTTGTTTCGCTTTCCTGTTAATAATTTTTATTTTTTACAAACCAATTACAAACCAATTATTACAAACCTATAAAAATCAATCTTGATATCAGATGGTATCAATTTAAATACATAAATAAATTCATTAGGTGCAGGATATTAGTACCTCCAATATATTATTTTCGGTCGACGGTATATCGAAACATTTCTCACGTAACGAGTTATGAAACGGTTGAGCATTTTCTTTATCACAGTAAGTCTGAAAATATGTTTTCATGTTAGGTCAATAATAATTTCAATAATTACAATAAAATTAATCGCGGACATAGCGATTTTGGGGAAAAAATCGGCACGCCTTGTGACATTTGGTGAAGTTTTGTGTACTAATTTTGTAGCGGGCGTCCCACCGTTCACCGCCCCGCCGTCGTCCCGCAATCGTATTAAACACACCCTGATTAATAAATAATAACAATCGAAGCAATAACTAATATTATATAATAAAGAACTCACCGTAAGAACGCAGTTATGCTGCATATTTGGTGATGTTTCCGTTGTATTATCATTAGTTTCCAACTATAGACAAGACAATAAGAATATGTTACATTAAATTAACATTTTGCAGATAAAAAAGTAATGTTAATAATATTAGAAACGTAACTTTACCTGGTTTTCATTGTGAAAATTTACTTTTTCTAATATAAAATCTACTCTTCTCTTCATTTTATCTTATAAACGAACGTAATATCAGTCTGAAATATTAATTTTTTTATTAAAATAAACACATTTACTGAAAAACAATATTTTTTTATTAACA
This sequence comes from Colias croceus, assembly GCF_905220415.1. Taxonomy (NCBI): domain Eukaryota; kingdom Metazoa; phylum Arthropoda; class Insecta; order Lepidoptera; family Pieridae; genus Colias; species Colias croceus. The sequence continues at coordinate 3,251,982 of NC_059543.1, read as the reverse complement.
CATAGGCTCTTGACTAATTAATACCACCTTAATATTTAAATATTAATTATAAGAAAGACGCAAAAATGAATGAGTTCTGCAATGTACAACTATTTTCATAATAATTATAACGACCAAACACTGACTACGCCATTCAATTGCAACTATTTTTCAGTCATGGATAGACTTAAACATGATTAAGTCGTCAATTTTGTTTCATTTTATACTACTATATGGACATAATTCAAATTAAGTCTTTATTTTACTAAAACAAATTATGTTACATACCTTAATTTTTGGTAATATTTATAATCCGCTTTAGGTCTCCACAAATACAAACGCGTAACGTCTTGCACTTCCAATGCTCGGCACATCACTGATTGCGTCACTGTTCAACCGAGCGACGCGGGGGCAACGGCCGGTAGAAAAGAGACCGAAATATTCGTTAACCCTTTTCTACTCACAAATAGGTCTCTGTTTTATTATGGGTCGACGCAAATGTTGAATTAAGGTCGTTTTTTGAATAAAAGTCGAAAATACATTTTTTTTAATTAGGTCTCTATATTTCTAATCATGCGACATGCTTTCGCAACTTCTCGCAAGAAGCGCTTGACAAACTGTCGCGACAGAACTTGCAAAAGTTTACTTGCATGTGGAAACGGGGCCTTTACATACCCGACTCAGTGGTTGCGACAAATGAAGAAAATATGTCAAAACTATCGCTAAAGATGTTAATAAATAGTGGTTATCTTGTCCAATTAAAATTTGAGGTTTCGAATCTACAGTATATAAATTTTATATACTGTAGATTCGAAACCTCAAATTTTAAAAATTTCATATAAATGTGAATAACACGTAATATCATTTATTATATGTAGATAACGACTGTAACGGTAAACATAAATTACTAACGCATCTCATCTTTACATTATGCACCTTATTATCTAAACCCTTAAGGTCTACGTTTACATGTGTGTATTCGCAAACAATTTCATTATTGAACGCGCCTCGCACGCGCATTGTTTCCCGCCGGCCTCGTAGCCCGACGCGGGCCGCTAGATTAGAGTCTATAACTAAAGTGACACTGACGAACCGTCCGCGTCGTCTAATAACGCCGTGGTTTGCACTATACCGTTGGGACCGCGTACAGTTATGGGGACCACTTTTAGGAACACTTTTGGGGAATCACTTGCTTTAATGTGGGTAATAGTTTTGGTAACAGGCCTTATCTAGGGCTCACGCGGCACTTGCCCGAGTATAATCACTTCACTTGCACTCGCGACACTGTTGATCGGATAATGAAGTAAGCGGTGATGCTCCCGGCCGCACCCGTCCTCGTCGCACACCGGCGCTCGGCATGTGTTCCTCTCATGCTTGGATATTAAACATTTGTAACAGAGCCCATTGTTCTTTACATCTGCTGCCATCTAACTTTTTTCAGCGCCTTTTGAAATAATTTGCACCCTGTTAATATAATTATTATGCGTATTTTTCTTGCAAAAGCGACATCTTTTATTGTCGCGTTTGTCGGACTGTATTAAAACTGTATGCGTTCTACCGTGCACTTCTTGGCTTTTGTTTCTGTTGCACTAATTACTGTCGTTACGATAATTTAATAAATTACTTGAGGTGGTTGTTGTTTTTAACGCTTCACAGTGTAAAAATTCTGACAATACAACTAACCTTGCCCTTCCTTGATGCGGTTGTAGCTGTAGTCCGTCCATTTTCCAATGAGAACGGAAGGGAGCTTTGAAAGGATGCTGGAGACGATACTGAAGCCCTGAAGATGTTCCTGTCGCCCCACTGCTCGTACAGCTTAAACATAATTTTGAATTTTGATTGAAAATGCGACGATGTAGGTAATTATAATAATCGTTTGGCAACGGTTGTAACTTTTGTATGTCGCATTGAATCCTTATATTAATGATATCTGGATAACCAAACTGTAATTCCAAAGTAGCCATTACCCTCTCTAGTGACGTGGCACTTATAAACAATGATGCCACCGACTCCTTGGCGGCACCACGTAGGCATTTTCGCAGCCTCCATGTGTTCTCTTTATCGGTGAATTTACATAAATTTGTTGATTCCTGATAAGCCTGCTTGAACAACAACCATTCCATTGGGTCACCTGAGAATTCTGGCAGATCCCGAGGCGTGCTCATCCGGCTGAGTAGGTTGCTGTTCGCCATGTTGCTGCAGCTTGCGGTTGTGAGGTCCCTTAATGCAGAAGCCAACTGGTGTAAACACGACATCTTTATTGCTTTAAAAGTAAACTACAAATGTATAACCACAATGCTTTATTATTATTTTTTATGCACTTTTTTCGACATCTAGGTTGATAGGACACAAATTTTGTATACAGCTTTATTTTGTGGATTCTATTTTGTTTTTTATATTTCTGTTTAAGCCTCTCGAATATGCTGGTTGTTTCTACGTTATTGTAAACGTGATTGGGCATTTTTCAAAATTTTGCTACGTTACGTACAGGATGTATAAATATACAGGGTGTCCCAAAAAGTAGTGATGAACGGAAGCTGGGAGGTAGAGGACCTAGAGAGCTATCTGAATCACCCCCATGTATGTTATGCGATTTTTCGTATTTTCGGAGTTATGAATTTTTTTTTAATTTTTCATCTATCGCTGAGACGAAATAACCCGGAAATTCATAGTAGCAGAAGAAACCATTAAAAATGATAAAAGGGCATTCAGAAATTTAAAATACAACTTTTTACGGTGATGTCGCACTTGCATTGAGCAGCAGCGGGGTTATTTTAAAAATTTCTGGTAATAAAACACCTTGTTATTGGTTTTAATTTGTTTTTATTAATCATCATGTTAATTCAATTTTTGCACTTTAGGTTCATCACATTTAGGTTTCAATTTTTCGATTGAAGCCTTCTTAATAATAAAATGAAATTTTCAGGGTAGCTACCTGATGGATAGAGCAAGTTTTTAAAAGCCAAGCGGAAAACTTTTTTTATTTGATTTTATTTTTTTACGGGCCTTTGAAGTGGTGAACAATGGGTAATTTTATCTTTCTTGGCATTTAATTCTTTTTTTTATTCCATTAGAAGATCTAACGATAGTAAATGTTACTGAATTGGCCTATCTTTCAGCTTAGCTCACAAAAAAATCAAGTATCTAGCGCAATAATGCACGTCACCATAAATAAAAATCTCATCGTACTCAGCGATAGATGAAAAATTGAAAAAATGTCATAACTCCGAAAATACGAACAATCGCATAACATACATGGGGGTGATTCGGATAGCCCTCTAGGTCCTCTACCTCCCAGCTTCCGTTCATCACTACTTTTTGGGACACCTTGTATTTTTCTATTCTATCCCTGTATCTTTATCTATTTTCTTTGGGCTACACTTGAAATTCGATAACTCGTAAATCGGCTTGTCGTCGCTACAAAGTGCTTTATTCAAAAACAATTTCTACTTTAATTTTTTTGTTTGTTAAACATTTTTATTTTTTATTGTTCTTATTGGCATTTCTTGAATATTCTTTGGAAGAGGGCGCTGGCTCCTGACCTTGCTCCTGACATACAGGTTTTTACCTAGTTTGGGAGTCAGAGACTTCACAGTATTTCAAAATGTAAAACTATTGTCAATAAAGATTTTTTTTTTTTTTTTTTTAAATAAACGATGAATTGTATAAATTTAGAATAAAATAAGGTGTCAAATAAATACAAAGAAAATAATGATAAAATAGTATATTTTCTTTAAAATGTGTTATATTAAAGTGAGGGTTACCAGTACTGGGGTCTTGTACGTATCATTTTCACTCAAAGTTAATAACAACACAGTCATATTAAAGTCAGTCTGCTTTATTTATAATTAATCAACATCATACAATCTGCTTTAAAAAAAAACCACTTTGTGAAATCTGCCCTCTAAATATTATTTAAAGTGAAACTAATGTCTTGTACGTAACTTAATGGCAAATCCTTGTATCAAACTTTGTAAACAAATAACTAGAATTAAAGTTTAATACTATAGGATTTTTTTGTTTTATACAAAAAAAAAACAAAAAAGACATTCTCTATATTAACAAAAACATAACTTCCAAAAGTCTATTTTTTAGAAATTAAAAACTACCACAGCCGTCACAGGACAGTTACGTACGTGGACCACGGTCGTTACGTTTAGGAACTCTAAAGTTATCCACTCAACGGTTCGACGCCTCCTGGCACAGAACAAATATACTCTAGGGAGCCTCCTGGAGGCACTCAACGGTCAACACTCAACGGTCAGGTGCTCAAAACATCCAATTACGTGGTCATTGGCATGCTATGGCAACTCAGAATTAAATAAAAAAATCTATTTTTAAATCTGAACAGCGCCATCTGTACTTCAGCTTTTTGTACAAAAAATTGAGTTTTGCTACACTAAAATATTTAGCCATTATTTGGGGAGTTTACTACGAGGTCACTAGTAAATAAAAATAATTTACGACAAATGAGAAACAATCTATCACTAAATGCAATTTAAGAGACATGAAATAAAACTTTGTGGAGAATTTTTTCAATTCCTTATCGTATATTATAATGTTTTTTTTTACAGGTGTCAATTATTGGAAAGGGGAAAATGTTATTTTGTATAATGGCAACACTTGTAGATAAATTGCAAATGGCGAATGTGTCTTACAGGGGCCTAGCGACATCTATTTACTGTTCGGCAGCACTATTTAATTAACTCTTTCCTCAGAAGATGGCAGAACGTAAAATTTTTATGCAAAAAGAATAGAATGGCTATAAAAATAACTAAAATCATTTTATTTAGAACAAAATTTAATTGCTTTTATAAATATATAATCTATTTGATGAAACGATTTTTAAGTGCTTTATACAGCGGAAAATGAAACGTTTTCTCTCATATTCTCATAAGGCCCTACTCACGGTTCAACACAACCAACAATCTGCTGAAACAATTTGTTGCAGTCGCGATTGAGCGTTCTCTACTCACGATTCATCCAACCCTCAATCTGATGACACAATTTCATTCCGCGATTGCTTGCCACAACGTGTGCACGTCACGTTGATGCCTGGCCTGATGCTAAACCTCAACGCAATAATACGCATTAATAATGGATATACTAATTTATGAAATATAAGATAATTATCTTTGTAAAGCTTGTATTTTTTCCAATTTTATTGATAGATTTCAAGGGCTATAAAGTATAAACGGCTATAAAATATAAACATCTTCCTCAAATATGTAAAAATGTCTTTCCCGCGTTTATCTCAAAACCGCCATTTTGCGATTACTGCGCAGCGCGATTGAGCCGAGATTGGAGCAATCACAATACTCACGTTCCAACACGCACACAATCTGCTGAGACAATTTGTCGGGTTGCTTCCGCGCCGATCCAATTCGCAACATGTTGGGTTACGCCCCCAACGTGCCCTCAACTATACTATTCACGACACAATCTGTCAGCTCACTGCAGATCAAAGACTACTATGTATATACGGACACTGCAGATTGTGTCAACAGATTGTTACTGAAATTGAATCGTGAGTAGGCTACTTTAGTGTCAGTACCAGTGTTGTCGTTCTAGGAACGTTGTCTCAATCTAGGGAATTTAGGGGAACGTTTGGGGGATAAACAAATTTAGTGTACGTCTAGCTACGTTTTGAAAATAGCAGAAAGTATTAAATCAGCCATACTGGTCAATTAGATACTGATTCTGAAAGAAACGATGTGCTCAACATTTTTTTTTTCGTTTTCGATTTTGTTAGTTTTGCTAGTGACTTTTAATTTTAGAAAAAGGCAACCCTGTCCAATGCGAGATATGACAGGTGACCTGTCACAGGTCACAGGATAATCTTACGTAGTAACTAATACTTAATCTGTGGGATAATTCGACATCCGTTTGTTTTCTGAAATTTGAATTATTCTTGAGTTTGTTGTTAATTTTAAAATGGCTTCTAAGAGGAAGGTGTATTGTGTTTTTGGATGTAGTGAAATGGGTAAGTTTTCTCAAAATTATTTATTTATAATGAACTGATGCTACCAGTACGTATCCCTTATTGTTTGTTTCGGTCATGGCCGCAGAACATCTTTGTTTGCATAACCTTAAATCACTATTTTACAAAAATTATAAAAAATTTAAATATTTGAGTATTAATATTTAATAATTATAAGTATATTTATTGGTTAAATATTTGAAACAATGTCCCCGAATTTTATTGTTTAGAGTTGTAAATAGGTAGAGGGTAGTGACTTTTCTTAACAAACTGCTTTTCTTTTCCAACTAAAATGCGTAGTTTTTGTGAAAATCGAAAATGAAAATAATTTTTTTAAGGTTATTTTTGTACTAAAAACGACACTTTTATACCATTGTATATGTATATTGGCAATATTTTTAAATAGATTGCGGGATTATTAATTTATATATATAACAATTTCTAAAATTATATTAACTACCTGAAAAGGTATATAGCCAAAAATTTAAGTTTGTATTTACCTTGGTGTGAAAGGGATAAAAAAACATACAGGCGTCATTCAACGTCATATTTTCTTGTTACTTACATCCTTCCTCTATGGTCATAATGCAATCTCCAGTGTATTATATTCTAGGAGGTAGCAACGTTGACAAGTGAGCATTTTAGTATAGTTGGTTCTTTGATATGCTGTTCCTCTTGCTATTTCGGTTACAGTCCGGGCTGTCTGGCTGGCCGCAGTGGTTGCGTTTATTAGTGCGCATCTTATCTGCACAGGAAAATATCCTTAATTTAAAGTCATTTTTTAACGCGTAATTTTTAATCGTTTGCCTTTAGATAGATCCATTAGACATACATTTTTTATTGCAAGACGTTTTTTTCGTCGTTAAATAGGTGCCAGACGCAATTTTTATTTCAAAATAATTAAAATATCATCGAAATAAGTGAAATTCCATCAACATGAGTCCCAGTGAAGGATAAGTAATCACTGTGTTACTTATACTATATATAATATTCATTTACTATTTACAGTTTTATTGCAACAATCTACCATATCGCCTCCTTTTTCCCAACGAACCTCAAATAGGAAGTTAATGTAAACTTGATAAAAACCAAATTTCATCAAGAAATTAAAGACTTTTTAACGGATTTTAAACGCGATTTATTCATTGTATTATTTTCCCAAGTCTTTAATTTCAAAATGTATAATACTCGCGTAAAATCAAGCACTAGAAAATACAAATATCATCAAATTCATATTTATACCCAAAAGTGTAATAAATATGAAACCATCTATTAAAAATATTAGTTTACTAATTATTCAATATAAGTATTAAAAAAGGATAATATAATATAAATAATAAAGTTATTACTTACCTTTTAAGCGGACTCATGTTGATGTAATTTCACTTATTTCGATGACATTTTAGTTATTTTGAAATAAAAATTGCGTATGGCACCTATTTTACAACGAAAAAAACGTCTTAAAAAATGACTTTAAATTAAGGATATTTTCCTGTGCAGATAAGATGCGCACTAATAAACGCAACCACTGCGGCCAGCCAGACAGCCCGGACTCTAACCGAAATATCAAGAGAAACAGTATATCAAAAACCCAACTATACTAAAATGACTTTTTTTTTAACGTTGCTAGCTCCCGTACTATTAGATATAAGCTTCTTGGGTTAAACGAATGGTACCGTCGCTGTCAGTGAGCGACTCCTTGTCCGCAGCCCGCTGGTAGGCCCTGGTGCGGCTTGTATTTACCACGTATTTACGACTGACGACATGCCATAGATAATAAATGTTATATGACGCGTTCACGATTGTAAATATTAAACATAATTAGAAATTGATTTTTAAAATGAATTTGTCAAAAATAATTTTAACTTAAAAAGCATTTGATAATAAAAATAATTTTACGATACATAAATAAAATACAAACAAGTTGTTTAAACCTAAGTAGTTTTTTTTTTTGTTTGAGTGGGAATCGCCCTAAAGTCGCTTCTGGCACTCACCGGCCGCTGCCGCGGCACGCTCGCTTCGCTCGCTCGGCTTGTGCGGCAGTTCAAGAGTCAACCTAACACGCTCGTCGCTTCGCTCCTCGCTACCTATTTGAATACTAAAAAAAGTAAGTTAATCGTTTTTAAAAACTGAAGCAAAGTGAGATATAAAAATAACATTAAAATGTATCATTTATACTCTATGATAAGCTAGTATATTTGTATTGCTAATCTGTGATCTGCGTCATATTAACTTATCTGTGGCTTGTTGTATTGTTGTAAATACAAATTATTGGAACGATTTTTGGCTATAATAAATTGTTAAAATAATATTTTAACAAAAAAAATTGTAATATGTAAATAAAGTAATTGGTACATGAATATATTTAAAAATAATGCGTGTGAGTGGGACATTTAGACATTTTGATACTATAATGGCTTAAGATTTTACTTAAAGTTGCATTTTTAGTACAAAAATAAACTTGAAAAATATCATTTTCAATTTCGATTTTCACAAAAACTACGCATTTTAGTTGGAAAAGAAAAGCAGTTTGTTAAGAAAATCCACTACCAGCTATCGACTAAACAGCAAAAAATAATGAAATTCGGGGACATCGAATCAAATATGCAGCCTATTTATTATTTAAATATACTACCTATATAAAAATAATTAAATATGGAGAACACAACATTTATTGCGTATTTCTGTACATACTGTAAAGGTTGTTTTTTTATGTATTTACAGGAGCAATTATGCATCGTTTCCCTGACCCTTCAAGACAACGAGTTGTTTGCTACCGGGATGTCAATTGTTGGTGAATGACTAAAAGATCTTGAGCCTGACATGATCTATAGAAACAAGAGACTGTGATTACCATTTCAAACCTGAGCACAAAGTTTCAGGTCACCAATTACTCCATTTATCTGTTCCATCAATCTACTTGAGTGGTGAGTTTGAATATTACCTATAGTTAGTACTTTATTTATCAAATTAATCATTATCTTAGGTAGGATTATTATATATAATATACAGGATTTATACCACACTATTTTTAGTTAGGGAACTGGTTCTTATTTCTACTGGTAAAACACTACTAAGCTTTTAGTAACAGAGTCCTCAGTGGTAGACAAACTAGCTTGATGAGCACCAGTCAATGCTCTACCACTATTCTTTAGTTTATTCAACCAGTTTTCATTCCAAAAATGCTCAATTGCAAGCTTATTGTAAAAAAATAAATAAAATGATAGTTACATTCTGTAATTTTATCTTTCCTAATTTTTGACTTTGCTACTTATAATAATTACAGGTATATTTCATTCTGCGAGTACAGCAGTTTACATGGAACATAACTATTCTCAGCCAAGGATGTGGCCTTGTGAGACAAGGGCAAATGAAGATAATGACGTCCCATTAAATCAGCAAATTTTAGATAAAGGTATAATAATGTTTTTTTTTTTTTTTTTTTAAATATTATATCTGCGATCAGTCGCTAGACTATAAGCGGATATGTTGAAGGCGCGTATGGCAGGAAGAATGCTGCTCCCATTGGAGTCCATCCTTTATTTTATCGGGCTTGGCAGCCGGCAGTGTTGACTAGTCAAAAATGTCTCGTCGCTTTTTGAGACGACGCACGTTTTCAGGTTCAAGCAGTTTTTTAGCAAGAGGGTTTGGGTGTTTTCCCAATTACACTTTGTATGAAAAATGTTGCGTACATATTTCCTGTTTGATGGTTGGTATATTCAATAAAGTGTGAACCTCTTCTGTTCTGATGAACCAGGGAGCACCTGATAATTGCTTGAGAATATAGTTTTGAACTCGTTGCATTATCATTATATTAGAGTTACAGCTTGCACCCCAAAGTTGCAGTCCGTATGTCCATATCGGTTTAAGAACTGTTTTATAAATGAGGAGTTTGTTGTTCATGGACAGTTTTGAGTTTCGAACTTTTGACCTAGAAGCCAGTGGAGTCCTCTGTATTTTAAATTTATTTCGTCTGTATTTTAAATCAGCAAATTTTAGATAAAGGTATAATAATGCTTTTTTTTATTTTTTTTATTTTTTTTTTTTAAAGGTAAAATTAGGTATAATAATTACTATCTTTTTTTTACCGCTCTTTTCACCTAAATGGGCCGAAGCAATTATGTAATGGGGTGTTAATTATGGTATCATATCAAAACTGTCCAAAAATAATGTAACAGAAAACAGTTGTTAGACTGTTTATATCATATATATTTTTGGCTATCAAGACAAGAACTTGAACAAAAAAAAAAAAACTAAAGCATTTATTATATACTTAAAGTTAAATGTTCAAATATGAAAAATGTTTATTCTCTTTAAACTTACACAAATAAAATTATTATAATGTACTTAACAGATATGGGTGTATCTTTGGCGCAACACCAAGAATATAAAAAGCTTCTCAAGCAATTGAAAAAGTCTGAGAAGACAAAGGCTGCTTTCAAAAAGAAATATATCCTGGCCAAAAAAATTACAAAAACAGCAGCTTTTGACATCATTTCAAAGAAAATGTCATCAACTGCGAAGATATTTTGCCAAATGCAAGTCACACAAAGTGGGAAGAAAAAACGTGGAAGAAGATTCACATTAGATGAAAAAATATTAGCATTGTCTTTGTACAAACCATCACCAAAATCATATCGATTACTGAGCAAATTGTGTGTGCTACCTAGCAGGAGAACACTACAAAATTTGCTGTCCAAAATTTCATTGACAACTGGAATTAATGACATTATTTTTGAACATTTAAAAAAGAAAGTTAATAAGATGCCTGAATCTCATAAATATTGTGCGTTCATAGAGATCTAGAGAGATGCCAATCGCTTGCGCTGAGTACGAAACCTGGTGTCTCATAAAAATTTACTACACGGCCGTACTACACGATCGAACGTTTTTGTTAGCTTTAGTATGTTCATTATACATTGCGGTATTCGAACTACGCGTTTGAATAGAGTCACGTACAGAAGAAGCATTGTAAACTATTTACATAAATTATTGTGACTGTCGTTCTGTCACAATATAATAAAACCAAGAATCATTCTACGTAATATTGTTTTTGAAATTTTAGTAAGAAAATCGTATAATTTCCAGTACTTACCGATGGTAGGTAGATTACCTATGTGATTCCATTTGACTTAAAGTTGCTAGTTTCACTTCGGTTTTTAAAAACTTTAACGGAACAACACGGCATTGTCAAATAATACCCGGCCGACGGTCGAACGTCAACTGAATGCAACAAACAGCATGTGTTCTCTTTTTGGGCATATTGCTGCGACACCGGCCCCGCCCCCTAACCATATCTCCCTTTAGTTTCTGTGATCTGTGTGTGCGTTATTATTTGACGAGATGGCAATCGGACCAGGTGTGTCATATGACAAAAAAAATTGCAAGTTGACTGGGTTTGTAGATGATGGTAAAACATGCACAACTGAGTATTGTGATCATGTTTTGGTGTTTATGATCAGAGGAGTCATAAAAAATATAAGCAACCCCTGGCTTTTTATTATTGCAGTGGAAGCACAAAGGCGATTGATTTAAAAAACCAAATAAAAACAGTGGTCGAAAAAGTTCACGAAACGGGCCTAAAAATTTGCGCAACTGTTTGCGATCAAGGTGCCTCCAACATTGCAGCGATCAACAAATTAAAAAATGAAACAAAGCAAAAATACCTACGAAATGGACAAGAAATCAAAGAAGAATTTTTCAAAGTGGGCGATATAAAAATATATCATATTTTTGATCCACCACATCTGATAAAAGGGGTCAGAAATAATTTAATCTCTAAAAATTTAAAATGGGACCACATTGTGGCCTTGTACAATAGAGCCCCTGGGTAAAAAGGCGTCAGGCTGGTGCCAAAATTAACAGCCCAACACGTTTTGCCGGACAAAATCCCGAAGATGAGGGTAAAACACTGCACCCAAGTATTCAGCAAGTCTGTTGGAGTAGCCATTGGATTCATGGGAGGTAATTATCATTTTAATACGTATTAAACATTAATCTAATGCTATTTTCTGATTGCTTTTGTGGCTTAGAATCATTATCATTAGCCAATAATCCACTGCTGGGCACGGTCCCGAAGGTGATCATACCTTTTAAGGTCTAGCTATAAACTCCACGCAGTAAGGGTGTTAAGTAGAACACAGCTGTTACGACTAATATTGGAAGACATAGGGTAGATCTATTTTGAATCGGACACACGGTAAAACTTAGAACGATCCATCACAATTCTTCTTGTGGGTGTCGTACGAAAAGAGTGTAATCATTTAACCTACTGGACTGGTTTGTAATGAACTGATTTCTTTATTCCATAGAATAATACGTTACCCCTAATAAACATGCATACTTACTATCTATATCATTATTTATAATAGGTACTTGTACACCTGTTGGTCTTCCTAATAAAGTTAAATAAAAAATAAATCTCTTAGAGATAATTAATTATGCTTGACTTTTATATATGTCTAAACTGATATTGTATAATTATGTCTGTGAATATATATAGTTTACGTACAAAATACATCAATCAGTTTAGTTCATCACATAAAAATCGGATTTTAGTTCTCTCAGAACCTTTCTTATAAGCTTTTTAACATGATTATTGATTCCATTCCAAAACAGCGACCTCCAATGCTTACGTAAAGTAGTTCAAAATTATTATATAAATATTTTTGTTTCATTACAGAATCGGGGGCAACTGACAAAGATTGCTTGGACACAGCAGATTTGCTGATGTTATTCGACGACCTTTTTGACAGTGTCAATGGCAGTTACAGCTAAGTGAGGGAAGGAAAAATCTATAGGTCTGCAGTAACTCCAACCTCACCTCACCACAAATTGTGGAACGAAAGTTTGCCTATTCTAAAATCAATGTTTATAAATGGATATAATCAAGGAGTAGTGCCTTCCTTATCTAGCTGGGTCAAAACTATAGAGGGGTTTAAAGCAGTTGCTAAATATTTAAGCGCTAAAGGTATACATTCACTATTGCTGCGCAACTTTAATCAGGATGCACTGGAGAATTTTTTTGGGGCAATTCGAGCTCACGGTTGTAGCAATATTATGCCTACTTCGTCTGCATTTGAAGCAGCTTATAAAATATTGTTAATAAATAATATTTCATCTTCACATTCAGTTGGTTCAAACTGTGAAAAAGACGACAGTGTATGTTTGCAATCATTAAAACATTTTTTAATGAAACCTGTAGACAACATGATATCAGCTGAATGTGAAGATGAAATTAATAATGATCATTTATGTATAGAGTACATACAGATAAATTAATAATGAGCAAAACTCCCGAACATGTTGAGAGAAGCGCAGCAATAGGATATTGTAGTGAATGGATAGCACGACTTGCAAAAAAAAAATATATATATATATATATATATATATATAAACTGCGGCACTTGCACAAATAATATGGAAGAAAAGGAATTACAAACTTTCCACAAATTTATAAAAATGAAAGAATATGAGGGTAAAAACTGGTTGTGCTATCCTACAAGAGCATTGTTTGATTTTTTTGCCCAAGTAATATATATATATATGTAATATTTGTATAGAAATTCTCAAAGAAAATGCAAATAAAAAAAAAATTATTAAATTATATAAAGCTGATAGTCAGTGTGAACATTTGTACTAACACCTTTTTAACTTGCACAAGACACAAGGAGGCATTGTGTGAGTACATTATAAATAAAAGTACAATATTCTTTATCCATGCTTGGTGCAAAGAAATCATTACTAGATAGGACGTAACTGCTATAGCATTCGTCTGCTATAGCAGGTACGTCCTATCTAATAATAAGTATGTAGTAAAATGGGACACACCTGCTATAGTAGACGAGTGCCATAGCAGCTGTGTCCCATTTTACAGCATATATGTCTATGAAATGGGACACAGCTGTTATAGCAGACGAATTTGGTATCAAATAGGATATATACAGGTGCTATAGCAGTTGACTGCCATAGGCTGTTTTTATGGTAATGCCACTTCTTTTTGATAAAAAATAAAACACCGTTATTTTGTGACATTTTAAGCTTTAATATTAATCTTAGAAAAGCGATAAAAAACACATCAAAAAGAGTTTACATCAGATGAATGCCAAAACAGTGAAAAAATCTTCAAGCTTCATCCCTAACCATATGCCATGATTCAAAGCAACTTGGACAAAGAGGTGGCTTGTCAATACAACCTTTACAGCGATAGCTCGTTTGCTTTGATAGTTTGTTTTTAGTGCAAACTCGGCATCTCAAGAAAACTTTATTGCGTTTTGCGTTCTCAGCCAGTGGTATGAGTTCTGGCCAGTGTCCAGATTCAGCCACCGTCTGAAGAAGACTATCAGTAGTTTTTTTCTTTCGCCTGCTTGAAGTCTTTGCCAGTCTCATTTGTTGTATATCTAAATGATAGTGTGTTATCAGTCACCTGTAGGTATGAATTTATTATACTCTCTCGGAAACTCAGCAAGGTTGTGTTTGAGTTACAATACTTTTTGAACATATAGTACGCATTCCACACCATCATGTCCAATAAATGTAAAAATACTTTTTTGTAACACCTGATTGTCTTTTTTGGAGTGGAATAATAAGCAATCATTTGGTCGGACTTGTCAATGCCAGACATAAATTTGTTATATTCACTCACTTCAATTGGTTTTTTCTTTGCTTGCCCATACCTGTTTCTAGTTATTATTAGACGTGGTTGGTGTTTTGTTGTTAGCATATACACAACCCTTTTTAACCGACTTCAAAAAAAAGGAGGAGGTTATCAATTCGGCCGGTATGTTTTTTTTTTTTTTATGTATGTACACCGATTACTCCGAGGTTTCTGAACCGATTTACGTGATTCTTTTTTTGCTCGATGCGGGATGGTGTCGAATTGGTCCCATAAAAATTTTATTCGGATAGGCCCAGTAGTTTTTATTTTATGAGCATTTTTGTCTGTAGGTATTTGTGAATTTTGCAAGTGCAAGTTTGAAGTCGGTTGTTTTTAACGCAGTTATTACTTGTATCTTTCCACATTGATACATAGACATTTCCTTTCCTTCTCCAAACGTGATCTCCTCTTTTAAATTTTTCCAAACATTGTCTTCGGATTTCCTTTCCTGTCATTTCGTAAGGTACCTATCGTTTGAGTTTTGTGAAATAAAAGTTTTTTGGACAAATCTACGCTGTTGTAGAAATTATCCATATATAACTCATGTCCTTTATCCAAATAAGGCTCCATTAATTTGAAGACCAGTTTTGCAGTTTTTGATCCATCGCCGTCTTCATCCACTGTATTTTTTCCTTCATAAATGATGAAATTCAGGACATAACCATCATGAGTCGTTAATGTATAGAATTTTATGCCATATCTTGCTTTTTTCGACTTGATGTACTGTCGAAAAGATAAACGTCCCCGGAACTGTAACAAAAATTCATCCAGTGATAGTTCTTTGTGAGGATGGTTCAAGTTTTGAAAATTATTTATCACTTTATTCGCAAAGTGTTTGACTTTGCATGCATGCATTTCTGATTTTAGAATCCAAATCAGAAATGCACAAGCACCGCAAAAGTTGCTCAAACCGCCTGCCTGACATGCTGTATGAAAAAATGGGATGATAATATAATGGATCGGTGATGGTGAAAGATTTTCTTATACTTGGAGATTCAAGGTGTCCCTGTAATAAGCACAATCCCAAGAACTTTTTCATTTCTATTTTATCTGTAGGTTTAAATGTTTGTATTCGGGAACCTCTTGTATGTGGTCTGTTGGAGGAACATAAAGCTTCGCCATATGCATTTGTGCAGGATACAATCAAATCAACCAATTCATCGGTAAATAAGTAATCTAGAACCTGTATGGGTTTTGTAGTCCCATCTAGGTTTACTTGTGTTCCTGCATTGGTCACATCAAACTCAAATTCTAAATTAGGTTCGGTATTCTCTTCCCAATCACTCGTAACATTTATTGTTGGTGACGAAAGGCTCTGATGACTCTGGTGATGTTCTTGTGGGTCTTCTCTATTATTTGGGCTTATATCATCGGCACTTTGTTGCAATAACAATGGTTCTACGCATACTTGGGAAGATGAAGCAGAAAGAGTTTCGTCTGGAACTATATGATTTCTGTTAGGTGAGTGAGGATAAAAAACACTTCTAGTAGAATTTGGTGGCATGGGATCGATGTCATCGTTCAAAGTTGGGTCTAGGGTCATGCGTAAGTTTGCTTGCATGTCTGAAAATTCTTGGTTAGGAATATCACTTACTGTACGATCAGAATCACCATGATCTTGCTGATGTTCAGAAGAATCGGATAGCACTGTTTGGTCTTCAGCTGGATTGTATTCACTGTCTGAACCATATTCTCCAGCAGAATCTGAATATGGATCATGTTCCCGAGAACCAGACTCATCGCTATTCATAGCGCATCGTGGATCTTGCTCGTCAGCGGATCTTTCTGATTCTTCGAGAACGTCATGAACGCTGGAACCACTCAGAGATGACGATGAGGCCTCCTCAAAAAGTCTTTGTAATTTATCAGTATCCAATGGATTGACTTTCTCTCTAATTCTAGGGACCTGTAAATAACGAAACGAATATCACTTTTACTGACTACACGCTAAGGCATTGTTCCTAGTAACTGCTTTACGAGTACAATACATCAATATTATGTTTAGATAACTTAGACTTACGTTAGCCGAAACACCACTACATCTAGGCTTCTCATTGTCAGGATAGTCGCGTTTTTTCTTGTATTTTGGAGGCATCTGCAAATTTTACCACTGTTTATAATTATTTATATAGGTGGGTTCCTACCTTCATAAGACGTGCAAGAAAAGAAACAGTAAACAAACTTGTGTATCTTTGATTACGTATTAATTATCGAATTTTACTTGTAATATACATTCACTATCATCTTAAAATATGACAACATTATTTTTATGCTAGTAAACAACAAAACACATTACTTACGATTATCGAAACACTGAATTGTGTGCGCGAAAAATCTCCGTACGCACGCGTTTGTACATCGGCGCAGTTACCGCGCGACTGAACAAATTTTCATACATTGACACCGCGTGACAAAGGCGTGCGTGTGTGTGAGAAGTGCGGGTATAGCGGGGGAGGGTAATTTTGCTCGCGCATTTTTTGTGTGCTATAGGGCACTAAACACCTTCGAATTGCGTAAGATTGGACAGAAAAAGTGTAGCTGTCACAAAATCATACTAAAAGAACCCTGCTATAGCATTTCCGTCAAAAACTATAGAGCAAATAATGAATGCTATGGCAGGTGCGTCCTTGAATCTAAGTTCAAACGACTGTTAGCAGGTATGTCCGCCAACCTTAGATCATTAAGTAATGGATGGAGTACGCTGGCAAATGTTCTAACTAAACTTTCTGCTGATTTTGGTGCGGGGAGGGTAACTCACACTATTGAAACACCATCACACATTCACTAAAATAATTTGTGTCACGAAAGTCGTAAAAATTTACGACCTTTTAAGCGACGAGTTTTTAAATTCAACTTTATAACTTACGTCATAAAGATTAAATTTGTATTTCTTTAAAAGATAGTCTCGTTAGGAATGCGGTTCATTATCGCGTTATAAATTCAACTTTATCTCTTAGTTCATAAAGATTAAATTTGTATATTTTCTTTCCATGATAGTCTCGTGGGGCCGCATCAATGAACGAGTAAACATGACTCGATTATTTGTCTTGATCATATCGCTAACGGCTAAACGATACATCGACGATTATTAGAAATTGCATTTAATTAGAAATGTACGTTAAAAAAATAAAAAAATATACACAAATGAAGGGTTATTCCATCTTTTTTAATATTCGACATGTTTGAATTGCTTCTGCAAGATTTGACAGTGCAAAACGGAATTTTTAGCGGAGCACTCGCAGACGTCCTTTCGATGTTTTACGAATACGCAGAGTGTTTGTAATCGATTACGCAAGTAGTTTTTTTGAAAGCATAAGATTTTTCGACTCGAATAATCTTATACCTCTGCAAAAGGGGAAACGCCTGCGAGTGTTATCCATTACTTAATGATCTAAGCCGCCAACGTGTTAAAAATACTGGTTTCTTTATTACTTCTCATTTCTTTGGTGGAACTTCTCGGTTGTGGCGCCAATTTTTTTCAGTTTTTTTGCATACGTAACTATTTATATTTAATTTTGTGCAAAAAAGCCATTAAGTTTTAATTTGGCGTCAGAATCGAGATTTTTCACCATGAATACCAAGTGCCAAACAGAAATGTATAGAATAGATACGTACCTAGTGCGTATATATGTCGTGGTCATATCGTAGATTTGATCATTTCATGATATGAGTGGCCATTTCACGAAATGGTCGCATATCGTGAAATGGCCAACATAGTTTGATCAGATCGTTAAATCGTCAACGTTTCACGATTTGGTCATCCACATTTGGCCAGATCGTATAAAATATAAAGAGTCCATAAAATATTAAAAAAATTCAGAATAACTATATTCTAAAAACTTGTTTAATGTCATTTAAGTTAGTGCCGCAGCAGCGGATCGCTTTTTAAAAAACAAACAATTATAATAATATGGTAGTAGGTAGTTTCTTAAATTATTTTATTTAAGTCGCATTTTTTCTAAAATACATATAAGATATCCACATTTTCCATAGTACTCGTACCTCTTCGTCGTAAATTCTTTGCTATGACTTTCTTCATAATATTGTTATTAAACGAATTATGAAGTTTTTAACTGCGAATAATTTAATTTTCGCCAGCGGCCGCCATCTTATCACATAAACACAGAGCTTGCAGCGCCTCTACCAACGATTAATGTAACTATTTTACGATATGATCAAATAATTTTGGTCATTTCATGAAAAAACCGTGCGTTAATTGGCCATATCGTGAAACGATTTCTTATCATTGATCTGCCCAAACCACATCATGATGTGGCCAAACTAAATTGGCCATTTCACGATATGCGACCATTTCGTGAAATGGCCACTCATATCATGAAATGATCAAATCTACGATATGACCACGACATATATACATATAGATTTCAAAAGTTTCGGCAGCTGGAAACGAGATGGCAGTGCATTCAAGTTTAAAAAAAATGGCTGACTTGCCTGTCTATATCCGTATATACATAGTAGTCTTTGGTCATTGGTTTGGCCTCTCGCGCGTACTCCCGCTCGCGGGCGCGCAATCGGCTTGTAATGAAGATTTCTCAAAAATGGCAAACAAGACAGTATTATTTACATCGTATTTTTATTTGAAATTCAATTAAAAATAATGAGTTGAAGTTGCAGACAAAGAAATATTTCACCATTTTCTTGTTAAAACGTGTTAATACTGATACACAAACATTTATATGATTCAAATTTATTTTATATTATACTTTACAATGTTGTTTTAGGATAAAAGTAAAAAAAATACCACATCTCGATTCTCGTCATCAATCAATCAATACATACATAATATACTTAATAAAATTCTAGAAAAGTCGTGTCTGTACAATCAAAATATGTAAAAAAAAATGAGTAGGTGTTATTATTAAATCGATCCCAAACCCAAAACTGCAGTTAAAAAAATTTTTGTCTGTTTGTCTGTATGTTTGAACACGCTAATCTCAGAAACGGCTTATCCGATTTAAATGCGGTCTTCACTAATATATTATGGTAATCTTCATTTAACATTTAGTGTTTATTTCATGTCAATCGGTTCGTAAATAAAAAAGTTATGACCATTTAAGTATTCACGGCGAACATTTGCTAAGGCATTCTATTATAGACTGTACGTTATAAGTGATAAAACGTAAGTTATCTGTTTCAATTATTATTCCTATAAATGTCCAAGTGATCATATCGAAAGTTCCCAAGGGTGGGGGTGGGGGATCAAATTAGAATTATGCTTACTTCTAGGTAAATTTTATACATAAAATGTCCTTTAAATTATGTCATATTATATTTTTAAAACCCGACGCAAAAATGACCACTATGTGTCTGTGTGTGTGTGTGTCTGTTTGTGCCACGGTAGCTCGCTAACATGTAATCCGAATTAGATGCGGTTTTTTTGTTAGGCAGCATATTTTCCGAAGCTGGTTCTTAGATAAAGTGTATCAAAATCGGTTCATCTATTTATTATACCTTGGTAAAAGTGGGAATGAAAAAAATGAACATTTTCAAATATACTTAAGTTGTTTACTTAATCATAGGTTAAAGTTACAATGTTCGACCAACAGATGACGCTAGGTGTATTCACTCGCGTATTAACTCTCGCTATAGAAATGTTTTTAATTTTTGATAAGTATTTTTACTGGTGTATGAAATATAGTTTGGTTTTTTACAAGTTTTGTGAGTGTTTAATTCAGTGATCCCCTAGTGATTCAACATTGGTGCCGAAACCCCGGAATTGGACTTGGTAAAAGTGAAGTGAAGTGAAGTTAGGACTTAGAAAAAATTAACAAATCTCAAACACTTAGAATTTTCGTTAAAGTTAATTTGTGGACTTAGGGCCTGTTTCACAATCGCTAAGTAAAGTTCTAAGTAAGCTACTTCGAACATAACTGCTCAGTAAACAACTTAATTGCGTTTCACAATCCCACAGTAAGGTTAATCACCACTTTATGTGATCAGTAAATTAATCATCGGATGGACTGACAAGTAGCCGTTTACTGGACAAGTAAATTCGACAAATGTCAGCTAATATGCTATAAGCTCAAATGCGCTTCGATCCGCATTTAATTAAAGTGGTGCCTATCAATTTATTTTCGTTTTAAAATGGATATTTTTGATATTATTGAAGACGAATTCGATGAACTTTTTGATCGGGTGACGGGACCGCGTAGGGAACCATTATTTCGAAATCGTTCAAATAATATGGAAAAATATGACGATACTGATTTCAAGATAAGATTTCGACTCTCTAAAGTAGCTGTGAATTATGTTTTTTCTCTAATACATGACAAAATAACTGCCCCTACGTCGAGGTAAGTTTTTATCTATCTATATTTATTTATATACATCTAAACTTCAGTGCTTTGCCTGTGTTATGCACCTACCTTGTCTAATGTATTGTGTCCTTGTTCCAGGAATTATGCAATTACGCCTATGGATCGTCTTTTATTAACATTGAGATATTATGCAACAGGAAGTTTCCTTACCGTAGTAGGTGACTTCACTGGTGTAAGCAAGGCTTCTGCTAGTCGCATTGTTATGTTAGTTTCATATGCGATTGCGCGACTACGATTACAATTTATAAAATTTCCTACAAACACGAATCACCTGCAGCAAGAGTTTTATGATATCGCAAGATTTCCCAAAGTAATAGCCGCTATTGATTGTACACACATACCTATTAAATCTCCAGGTAAGAATAAATTTTTGTATTTAGTTATAGTTCAAATTACTGTACCTACCTAACAAATTAAAATCTGTTCTGTATGGGTCATACCTATAACAGTCAAAGTTCATATTAAATAAGTAGGTACAGATTGAAATTGATGTAATTTAATATATATATTTTTATTTTTAGGTGGAGAAAATGCAGAAAATTTTAGAAACAGAAAGTCATTTTTTTCTTTTAATGTTCAAGCTCTGGTAACTGCAAAATTGAAAATAATTGACATTGTAGCTAGATGGCCCGGAGCAACCCATGATCAAACTATATTCAATAATTCATTTATAAAGCAACAATTGATGAATAGAGAATTTGGTTCTTGTGAAGTGCTCGGTGATAATGGATACGAAAATAATTCATATCTTCTAACACCCCTCTCAAATCCAAGAACACCTGCAGAGCAACTGTACAATCAATCCCACATAAGAACCAGGAATGTGGTAGAAAGAACATTCGGTGTTTGGAAAAATCGGTTCCCTGTTCTATCCAAAAAAATAATATTGCATATATCACGAGTTCAGGCTGTGATTGTGGCATGTGCAGTATTACACAATATTGCGATTGATACGGGAGATGAACAATTTGAAGAAAACTGGCCAGAAGAGTCTGACAACGGGGAGGAATATCACAGCAGCACACAGAATACAGAGGATAGTAGTGTACGCAGCAACATAATAAATGACTATTTTGCTTCACTAATACGATGAATAGCAATGTACAAAAATTTATTTGAATTAAAATATTTACAAAATTTTATCTATTTTATTTTGTAACAATTGCCTCTCTAAGGCCCACATTGCTTTTTTGTGCTGTCGTTCTTCTTCTTCAAATAACCACTGTTTCCGTTTGTTCTCTAATTCTTCTTCAAGAAGTTGTTTTTGGATGCCTGCAATTTCCAATTTGCTTTCTGCCACCTTTTCAAAAGGTCTCTTGGGTTTCTGTTTACCTGGAACAAGTAGTAAATGAATATATTTAGAGCAAGCTGTCGACCACTCACATATAGAAACCTATTTTTGGCTAAAATATATTTGAAAAAAATACAAAAAACTCACACAAAGCAGGATGTTTCTTTGTACGTAAAGATGATGGTTTCCATTGTGACCATTTTGTGACAGATTCAACATTGGCATCATCAGAGTTGTTTAACTTTCTTATTTTTTTCTCGTTTTCACCTGAATCCAAAAAATAAATTTTAAAATTATGTAATAATGAAACAAGGAATAATAATAGTAGGTAATAGAAATAGAAAACACTCACATGAAATATTTGAAATTGGTTCTTCATGCATCAGAAGTGTTTCATCAGGCATTTCTATAGTTTCAACAACTACAGGTTCAGATTGGTGAAATTCAGTGAAATTTCTAGAATCTTCATCAATTATATTCGGGTTGGTCATCAGTTGAGGAGATTCTATAAATAAAAATAGTAATTTCCAATTTTAACACTAGTAGGTCAGGTAAACATTCAAGCTATGTCCAATGTAGCCTGGTCGCGGGACTTATCTCATTACAGTGACCCCGGAACATAAAGGGCTATTGAAGGAGCACCGTGGATTTTATTCAGTAGCAGTCTGACAATCCCTCCCGCCCTGCCCGGGGTGGGAGGACTCATTTGATGATTTTACCACGTTAAAAATGTCCAATGTAGCCTGAGAGGGAATTTTCTAACTATAATATCTATCACGAACGCTTTCAATTTGACAACCACTGCTTGTTTGCTAAAGCGATTGTGTCAGTATGCTGTAGACAACAAGCAATGCCGGTCAAATTGAAAGCGATCGGGATAGATGTTGGGGTTAGAAAATCACCCCTCTGTAGGTATGAGTTTACTATATGTTTGACATAGTAAAAAGTATTATTACCTGTTTCTGCTTTTTTGTCAGAGTCAAATACACTGTCCATTCCAACCACTGAAAGTAAAATCATGTCCTTTACTTTTTCTTCGCTCGGTGTCAATATTGGAGCGGTACTTGGACCGCCTCCCGTACGATACGTTTCTGCCCGGATCGCCGCAGATTTCTTTCTCGTATCCCTCTTGATTCCGTCGTATTTGATTTTTAGTGCTTTTGCACTACGAAATCGAACACTACTTATACTGTTAAAATTTATTTCTATTTTTTTCCAACATTGTTCTTTTTCCGCCCATGTAACGGCATCACTTTTTTTGTTTTCCAGCACGTTTTTATATTTAAGTACAAGTTGAATTAACGTGTCAGTTTCTTCACGCGTAAAATTACTACCTCTTTCCCGTTTTAAAGACATTTTAACAGAATATTTTTCAGATTTTCGGCACGAAACCAACAAACTACAAAGACAAACAAAATCGTTGAGCATTTAAAACTGACACTGACAATTCGTTGCGTTCCGTTATTACAGAAACATTGATTTTAAAAACATCGTTAAAAATAAGTCACATTACATTAAAATGTACTATTTTTTACATCAATGTACCTTTACATACTTGGTAATTGAACGAAAAATATTTCTAATGATTATTCTGTGTTTATTACACTTTAAAAAAAATCACTTAAATTATGAATGCTTTGAAACGAAACGTTAAACTCTAATGTTGCCAGCAAACTCTTGAGTAAGTATTAATTAGTTACTCTTTACTTTAATTTACCGATTGGATGATTGTGAAACGCAAAAAAGTTAACGAAAGGATTTAACCTCCAAGTAGTTAACTCGTTAAGTAACTACTCAGAGCTTTACTTAATGATTGTGAAACAGGCCCTTAGAATAATTTGCAGCGATTTAACACTTAGAAAATTTACGAACATCTCTTCAAACACTTAGAATATTTTCTGGACTTAGTAAATTTTGCAGTGATCCGACGCTTAAAAAATTTTGCAATAATTTAATGGACACTTAGAAAAATTTTGATGACTGTGCTTGGGACTTAGAATTTTTCGAGTTCATGTCAAGGACTTAGAATTTTTCATCGAGTTTCTGTCAAGGACTTAGAATTTTTTCGTCGAGTATATTTTGAACTTAGAAGATTTTTTATACTTTTGCTTGTCACATAGAAGATTGCATTTTAGACAAATATGGAAGCACATATGTCAATTCAATATGACCTTTTTGAGAAATTAAAGAAGGCGGAACTGAACTTCCGGAAGTCACCAAAGGAAAGAATTAAACCATCATATATTGAGACTCGTTTAGAGAATTTGGAAGACTTATGGAGAGAATTTAAAGCTGGTCATCGGAAGATTATTGCTTCAATATCTGCAGCGGAAAAGTCTAAGACTAAGTATTTCTCGGATGATTTATATGAAGAATTTGAGGAATTCTACACAACGTTTAAATGTGTCTTAAAAGATGCCTGTGCAACTGTACCTAAAAGCAGTAATAATATTCCTAGTGTAACTAAAGAAGAAGTGAAACTTCCCACCATACAGCTACAAACATTCAGTGGAAAGTATGAAGATTGGCAAGCGTTTCATGACATGCACATTTCTATTGTTCAGAATAATGCATCTTTGAGCAATGTTGAAAAATTTCATTATTTGAAATCCAGTTTAACCGGAGAAGCTGCAACTTATTTGAATAATTATGCTACAACGGATCAAAATTATTTGGAAGCCTGGAAACAATTGGTGAAACGTTATGACAATAAGAAATATAATGTTAATACTGTTATGAAAAGGCTTTTTTTTTTTTTTTTTTTTCTAAACTTGTACTTGCTGCCGATACTGTGTCATTCCACAATCACCTCTTCCTCGCTATCGGAATCGAGTACCCTCTGGTAAGTTCCTGATGTGGATGGTATACCCGATAAGCGTGGCTGAGATGGGGTTGAGGTAGCAGGTGTGGAGACCTCGCGCCCCGTTGTCTTAGCTGTATAAGACGTTAAAACTCTAACAGCTTCTTCTATTCGGTGGATGCCCTTTTCTAGTCTTGCAACTGTGTCTGGACCAGCTGTTGGTTGCGTACGCGATGTAGAGATTTGTGATGTGGGGCTTTGTTGGCTTGTCTGGGCTTCGTTGATGGTCCTGATTATAGAAGCCTTGAGGTCGTGATAGCTCATTGTATCGACTGGAGTTTCGTCAGTTCCTAGTTTAACTCCCTGCTTCTCCCATCTTGAGTTCAGAAATATAATCATAGTCTGGTTCAGCGAGTGCCAGGCTTGGTCCGGATCCGTGTTTTTGAGGTGGTTCCATTTCCGTGGGTAGGAGCCTCTGTCCGTGTTGTAGAGACTATTTAGGTAGGAATACTGCATATTTCCTATAAATAAAGTCTTCGGACAGTGTGTTCGAGGCAGAGCAGGGAACTTTTTGTTGATCTCAGTCTGCTGCGGATCGGTTTCAAGTTCATCCTCGAAACTGCTCTCGCTTCCGTGGGATGCCTGTGGAATGCCTTTCGAGGACTGTGGCAAGACTAACATCCTTCTCGTGGGATCGATTGCCTCTCGAGAGGATCCTGTCTGGCTTTCCTCTTCTATGGGCTTCGAAGGCATTCCCGCGTCTTTTCTGAGAGACTCAGTGAACGTTGTTCCGAGTGTGGCTCTAGTTCGCCTCTTCTGTGAAATGTAATTGGCGATGTACTCCTCAATCAAGGCTTTTATCTTAGTCTTAGAGTTTGACCTTATATACCCAGACGAGTGTAGTTGTTCTGGAGTTATAGTGTGGATGATTGTCAACTTCGGGTCCTCCGGCTCCAATTCCTCTTCAAACCTTAGCTTAACCTCGTTTAGGATTTGAGAGATTAACGTGATTGGTGTTTTATTAGTCATGATATCAGTTGATTACGTGATATCGGCTTTATGTAAATGTCACTTGAACAAATGTCACTTGTATGAGAATTTAAAGCTGGTCATCGGAAGATTATTGCTTCAATATCTGCAGCGGAAAAGTCTAAGACTAAGTATTTCTCGGATGATTTATATGAAGAATTTGAGGAATTCTACACAACGTTTAAATGTGTCTTAAAAGATGCCTGTGCAACTGTACCTAAAAGCAGTAATAATATTCCTAGTGTAACTAAAGAAGAAGTGAAACTTCCCACCATACAGCTACAAACATTCAGTGGAAAGTATGAAGATTGGCAAGCGTTTCATGACATGCACATTTCTATTGTTCAGAATAATGCATCTTTGAGCAATGTTGAAAAATTTCATTATTTGAAATCCAGTTTAACCGGAGAAGCTGCAACTTATTTGAATAATTATGCTACAACGGATCAAAATTATTTGGAAGCCTGGAAACAATTGGTGAAACGTTATGACAATAAGAAATATAATGTTAATACTGTTATGAAAAGGCTTTTTTTTTTTTTTTTTTTTTTTTCTAAACTTGTACTTGCTGCCGATACTGTGTCATTCCACAATCACCTCTTCCTCGCTATCGGAATCGAGTACCCTCTGGTAAGTTCCTGATGTGGATGGTATACCCGATAAGCGTGGCTGAGATGGGGTTGAGGTAGCAGGTGTGGAGACCTCGCGCCCCGTTGTCTTAGCTGTATAAGACGTTAAAACTCTAACAGCTTCTTCTATTCGGTGGATGCCCTTTTCTAGTCTTGCAACTGTGTCTGGACCAGCTGTTGGTTGCGTACGCGATGTAGAGATTTGTGATGTGGGGCTTTGTTGGCTTGTCTGGGCTTCGTTGATGGTCCTGATTATAGAAGCCTTGAGGTCGTGATAGCTCATTGTATCGACTGGAGTTTCGTCAGTTCCTAGTTTAACTCCCTGCTTCTCCCATCTTGAGTTCAGAAATATAATCATAGTCTGGTTCAGCGAGTGCCAGGCTTGGTCCGGATCCGTGTTTTTGAGGTGGTTCCATTTCCGTGGGTAGGAGCCTCTGTCCGTGTTGTAGAGACTATTTAGGTAGGAATACTGCATATTTCCTATAAATAAAGTCTTCGGACAGTGTGTTCGAGGCAGAGCAGGGAACTTTTTGTTGATCTCAGTCTGCTGCGGATCGGTTTCAAGTTCATCCTCGAAACTGCTCTCGCTTCCGTGGGATGCCTGTGGAATGCCTTTCGAGGACTGTGGCAAGACTAACATCCTTCTCGTGGGATCGATTGCCTCTCGAGAGGATCCTGTCTGGCTTTCCTCTTCTATGGGCTTCGAAGGCATTCCCGCGTCTTTTCTGAGAGACTCAGTGAACGTTGTTCCGAGTGTGGCTCTAGTTCGCCTCTTCTGTGAAATGTAATTGGCGATGTACTCCTCAATCAAGGCTTTTATCTTAGTCTTAGAGTTTGACCTTATATACCCAGACGAGTGTAGTTGTTCTGGAGTTATAGTGTGGATGATTGTCAACTTCGGGTCCTCCGGCTCCAATTCCTCTTCAAACCTTAGCTTAACCTCGTTTAGGATTTGAGAGATTAGCGTGATTGGTGTTTTATTAGTCATGATATCAGTTGATTACGTGATATCGGCTTTATGTAAATGTCACTTGAACAAATGTCACTTGTATGAGAATTTAAAGCTGGTCATCGGAAGATTATTGCTTCAATATCTGCAGCGGAAAAGTCTAAGACTAAGTATTTCTCGGATGATTTATATGAAGAATTTGAGGAATTCTACACAACGTTTAAATGTGTCTTAAAAGATGCCTGTGCAACTGTACCTAAAAGCAGTAATAATATTCCTAGTGTAACTAAAGAAGAAGTGAAACTTCCCACCATACAGCTACAAACATTCAGTGGAAAGTATGAAGATTGGCAAGCGTTTCATGACATGCACATTTCTATTGTTCAGAATAATGCATCTTTGAGCAATGTTGAAAAATTTCATTATTTGAAATCCAGTTTAACCGGAGAAGCTGCAACTTATTTGAATAATTATGCTACAACGGATCAAAATTATTTGGAAGCCTGGAAACAATTGGTGAAACGTTATGACAATAAGAAATATAATGTTAATACTGTTATGAAAAGGCTTTTTTTTTTTTTTTTTTTTTTCTAAACTTGTACTTGCTGCCGATACTGTGTCATTCCACAATCACCTCTTCCTCGCTATCGGAATCGAGTACCCTCTGGTAAGTTCCTGATGTGGATGGTATACCCGATAAGCGTGGCTGAGATGGGGTTGAGGTAGCAGGTGTGGAGACCTCGCGCCCCGTTGTCTTAGCTGTATAAGACGTTAAAACTCTAACAGCTTCTTCTATTCGGTGGATGCCCTTTTCTAGTCTTGCAACTGTGTCTGGACCAGCTGTTGGTTGCGTACGCGATGTAGAGATTTGTGATGTGGGGCTTTGTTGGCTTGTCTGGGCTTCGTTGATGGTCCTGATTATAGAAGCCTTGAGGTCGTGATAGCTCATTGTATCGACTGGAGTTTCGTCAGTTCCTAGTTTAACTCCCTGCTTCTCCCATCTTGAGTTCAGAAATATAATCATAGTCTGGTTCAGCGAGTGCCAGGCTTGGTCCGGATCCGTGTTTTTGAGGTGGTTCCATTTCCGTGGGTAGGAGCCTCTGTCCGTGTTGTAGAGACTATTTAGGTAGGAATACTGCATATTTCCTATAAATAAAGTCTTCGGACAGTGTGTTCGAGGCAGAGCAGGGAACTTTTTGTTGATCTCAGTCTGCTGCGGATCGGTTTCAAGTTCATCCTCGAAACTGCTCTCGCTTCCGTGGGATGCCTGTGGAATGCCTTTCGAGGACTGTGGCAAGACTAACATCCTTCTCGTGGGATCGATTGCCTCTCGAGAGGATCCTGTCTGGCTTTCCTCTTCTATGGGCTTCGAAGGCATTCCCGCGTCTTTTCTGAGAGACTCAGTGAACGTTGTTCCGAGTGTGGCTCTAGTTCGCCTCTTCTGTGAAATGTAATTGGCGATGTACTCCTCAATCAAGGCTTTTATCTTAGTCTTAGAGTTTGACCTTATATACCCAGACGAGTGTAGTTGTTCTGGAGTTATAGTGTGGATGATTGTCAACTTCGGGTCCTCCGGCTCCAATTCCTCTTCAAACCTTAGCTTAACCTCGTTTAGGATTTGAGAGATTAGCGTGATTGGTGTTTTATTAGTCATGATATCAGTTGATTACGTGATATCGGCTTTATGTAAATGTCACTTGAACAAATGTCACTTGTATGAGAATTTAAAGCTGGTCATCGGAAGATTATTGCTTCAATATCTGCAGCGGAAAAGTCTAAGACTAAGTATTTCTCGGATGATTTATATGAAGAATTTGAGGAATTCTACACAACGTTTAAATGTGTCTTAAAAGATGCCTGTGCAACTGTACCTAAAAGCAGTAATAATATTCCTAGTGTAACTAAAGAAGAAGTGAAACTTCCCACCATACAGCTACAAACATTCAGTGGAAAGTATGAAGATTGGCAAGCGTTTCATGACATGCACATTTCTATTGTTCAGAATAATGCATCTTTGAGCAATGTTGAAAAATTTCATTATTTGAAATCCAGTTTAACCGGAGAAGCTGCAACTTATTTGAATAATTATGCTACAACGGATCAAAATTATTTGGAAGCCTGGAAACAATTGGTGAAACGTTATGACAATAAGAAATATAATGTTAATACTGTTATGAAAAGGCTTTTTTTTTTTTTTTTTTTTTTTTCTAAACTTGTACTTGCTGCCGATACTGTGTCATTCCACAATCACCTCTTCCTCGCTATCGGAATCGAGTACCCTCTGGTAAGTTCCTGATGTGGATGGTATACCCGATAAGCGTGGCTGAGATGGGGTTGAGGTAGCAGGTGTGGAGACCTCGCGCCCCGTTGTCTTAGCTGTATAAGACGTTAAAACTCTAACAGCTTCTTCTATTCGGTGGATGCCCTTTTCTAGTCTTGCAACTGTGTCTGGACCAGCTGTTGGTTGCGTACGCGATGTAGAGATTTGTGATGTGGGGCTTTGTTGGCTTGTCTGGGCTTCGTTGATGGTCCTGATTATAGAAGCCTTGAGGTCGTGATAGCTCATTGTATCGACTGGAGTTTCGTCAGTTCCTAGTTTAACTCCCTGCTTCTCCCATCTTGAGTTCAGAAATATAATCATAGTCTGGTTCAGCGAGTGCCAGGCTTGGTCCGGATCCGTGTTTTTGAGGTGGTTCCATTTCCGTGGGTAGGAGCCTCTGTCCGTGTTGTAGAGACTATTTAGGTAGGAATACTGCATATTTCCTATAAATAAAGTCTTCGGACAGTGTGTTCGAGGCAGAGCAGGGAACTTTTTGTTGATCTCAGTCTGCTGCGGATCGGTTTCAAGTTCATCCTCGAAACTGCTCTCGCTTCCGTGGGATGCCTGTGGAATGCCTTTCGAGGACTGTGGCAAGACTAACATCCTTCTCGTGGGATCGATTGCCTCTCGAGAGGATCCTGTCTGGCTTTCCTCTTCTATGGGCTTCGAAGGCATTCCCGCGTCTTTTCTGAGAGACTCAGTGAACGTTGTTCCGAGTGTGGCTCTAGTTCGCCTCTTCTGTGAAATGTAATTGGCGATGTACTCCTCAATCAAGGCTTTTATCTTAGTCTTAGAGTTTGACCTTATATACCCAGACGAGTGTAGTTGTTCTGGAGTTATAGTGTGGATGATTGTCAACTTCGGGTCCTCCGGCTCCAATTCCTCTTCAAACCTTAGCTTAACCTCGTTTAGGATTTGAGAGATTAACGTGATTGGTGTTTTATTAGTCATGATATCAGTTGATTACGTGATATCGGCTTTATGTAAATGTCACTTGAACAAATGTCACTTGTATGAGAATTTAAAGCTGGTCATCGGAAGATTATTGCTTCAATATCTGCAGCGGAAAAGTCTAAGACTAAGTATTTCTCGGATGATTTATATGAAGAATTTGAGGAATTCTACACAACGTTTAAATGTGTCTTAAAAGATGCCTGTGCAACTGTACCTAAAAGCAGTAATAATATTCCTAGTGTAACTAAAGAAGAAGTGAAACTTCCCACCATACAGCTACAAACATTCAGTGGAAAGTATGAAGATTGGCAAGCGTTTCATGACATGCACATTTCTATTGTTCAGAATAATGCATCTTTGAGCAATGTTGAAAAATTTCATTATTTGAAATCCAGTTTAACCGGAGAAGCTGCAACTTATTTGAATAATTATGCTACAACGGATCAAAATTATTTGGAAGCCTGGAAACAATTGGTGAAACGTTATGACAATAAGAAATATAATGTTAATACTGTTATGAAAAGGCTTTTTTTTTTTTTTTTTTTTCTAAACTTGTACTTGCTGCCGATACTGTGTCATTCCACAATCACCTCTTCCTCGCTATCGGAATCGAGTACCCTCTGGTAAGTTCCTGATGTGGATGGTATACCCGATAAGCGTGGCTGAGATGGGGTTGAGGTAGCAGGTGTGGAGACCTCGCGCCCCGTTGTCTTAGCTGTATAATGCCCGGTTCCTATATTTGAAAAACGATCCGTTTTAGTTACGAATAGTAGTTTAGTTAACCAAGCGTAAGCGAAAATCGTTCCTATAAAAAACGTCTCGTCAAGCAACTTACCGACGGCTTCCTACTGACGGATGGGAGGGTTACTATTAACGAACGGTAAGCATATTGTATGGAGAAGACAGTTTATCGCGTTCCTATAAATATTTTTAATGTCATTAAGCTGTCAAAGTTACTATTCGTATAGCATTTTGTTTACCCGTCGATTTCGGGCGGTTAAATTCTTACTATTTCATTGTTTCCGCTTCAATATCGAAATGTGTAGTTCAGATAGTGATAGAGAAGTGTTTAATATTATATCGAATTTCGGAAGAAGATAGTGGGCGTGAAAGAGTATATAATAAAGAGAAGGAGTGGATTTTTTTGCGACCCTGGATTCTCACGAATTTCAATTGAGATTTCGACTTGATAAAGAATCTGTTGAACAATTACTTCTTGAAATTTATCCAGACGTACGAATAAAAGGAGCCAGGTTAGTTTAATGGAGGCATTAATATTATACCAAACACGTCTAACCTTATTACATACCTAATTTATGTTGTCATTTCAGGAATCATGGGGTATCTCCATAACATCAATTACTGTTGACGCTGAGGTTCTATGCTTTAGGCACAATATCGATATCAGTGGCAGACCTATTTCCCTTGGTCACGGCATCACGCGTGAACGGGTGGACCGATTTCGATAATTATTTTTTTATATTGTTCCTTGAAGTACGAGGATGGTTATTATGGAAAGAAAACATAAACATGTACCAAGGGCGAAGCCGGGGCGGACCACTAGTATATATATGTGTCTATGTTTGCAATGTAGAAATCAATTTTTTAAACATTGTATTGTAAATAATAAAAAATAAATAAAAGTACATAATAAAATGGAATAAAAGTTTTATTTCTTTATAACTATGTTTAATTTTACATAGTAATATGTAACTACATAATATATGCCAAAGAACTGTCCTGTGATTCTTATGCGACAACCCTCCATCGATTATCATCTTCTATATTATATTCCTTAACGCTGTAATAGGCTCTCTGAACTAAATACATTTTTTACATAAGATTTACATTTAGCACTAACAAATTCTTTTTCTACCGTGTGTCTAGATATATTGCTTAATAATATACAAAAATTAATTAGTTATTGTGTGTTCAGTATTTCAAGGGCGAAGCCGGGGCGGACCACTAGTATATTTATATGTATGTCTATGTTTGCAATGTAGAAATCAATTTTTTAAACATTGTATTGTAAATAATAAAAAATAAATAAAAGTACATAATAAAATGGAAGAAAAGTTTTATTTCTTTATTACAGTTTAATTTTACATAGTAATATGTAACTACATAATATATGCCAAAGAACTGTCCTGTGATTCTTACACGACAACCCTCCATCGATTATCATCTTCTATATTATATTCCTTAACGCTGTAATAGGCTCTCTGAACTAAATACATTTTTTACATAAGATTTACATTTAGCACTACCTAAAAAATTCTTTTTCTACCGTATGTCTAGATATATTGCTTAATAATATACAAAAATTAATTAGTTATTGTGTGTTCAGTATTTCAATTATTGTGTGTTCAGTATTTCAATTATTTCTTCATAATATTTGTCCATCATCCTTATTATGTTTGAATTTTTTGGCTGAAAATAAAAAGTTTTCCTGGTAGGTATTTGACCAATTTTTGCATTAAATGTGTTGGTCAACGAAGTCCAACATTCATCCTTTAATTTATTCGTTTATTCATTAGTCTCCTTACTGGTTATAATAATTGAGCAATCTCGTCTTTACTCATAGCCTTCTTCGATTTCTGTAACAGAAATATATGTTTGACTTTAAAAGTGTCCGAAGCAAAAAGTAAGCGGCAGACGATTTTAAAGAAGAAATATAAAGGCGTACTTACCGGCGTAATATCCATTTTTAATAAATATATAAACAGTGGTCGTTGTATTGTTATTCTTTAATTATAAAACTTGACAATTAATCATCAATCAACAATGAATGACAATAATTTGACAACTGACAAGCAATGCACGCGTGCGCGAGAAAAACGTTCCGTTTTTGCTTTCTGTGTAACGCATTAGGTTGTTTAGAAGGAAAATTATCACGCAGATGTCTACAAATATATAGTTCTTTAGTATTAGTTCTTTATTAATAAGAAACTTTATTCTTAAAGTTTATAATTCGGCTGTATATTTAACTTATTTTGTCCTGAATTTTGTGTTATTTTAATTTCAATTTGGCTTATAACGAAATGCACATCTGTGAGTGAAGAGGGCTCGGTATTTTTATGACCAACGGATGTCCGTCGATAGCACGTCAAGAAATAAAATTGTGGAACGGTAATAACGACTCGTAGTTAGTTCTAGAAAAACGGATAGTAGCTTTGATACTATGACGATCCGTTGAATATAGGAACCGGGCATAAGACGTTAAAACTCTAACAGCTTCTTCTATTCGGTGGATGCCCTTTTCTAGTCTTGCAACTGTGTCTGGACCAGCTGTTGGTTGCGTACGCGATGTAGAGATTTGTGATGTGGGGCTTTGTTGGCTTGTCTGGGCTTCGTTGATGGTCCTGATTATAGAAGCCTTGAGGTCGTGATAGCTCATTGTATCGACTGGAGTTTCGTCAGTTCCTAGTTTAACTCCCTGCTTCTCCCATCTTGAGTTCAGAAATATAATCATAGTCTGGTTCAGCGAGTGCCAGGCTTGGTCCGGATCCGTGTTTTTGAGGTGGTTCCATTTCCGTGGGTAGGAGCCTCTGTCCGTGTTGTAGAGACTATTTAGGTAGGAATACTGCATATTTCCTATAAATAAAGTCTTCGGACAGTGTGTTCGAGGCAGAGCAGGGAACTTTTTGTTGATCTCAGTCTGCTGCGGATCGGTTTCAAGTTCATCCTCGAAACTGCTCTCGCTTCCGTGGGATGCCTGTGGAATGCCTTTCGAGGACTGTGGCAAGACTAACATCCTTCTCGTGGGATCGATTGCCTCTCGAGAGGATCCTGTCTGGCTTTCCTCTTCTATGGGCTTCGAAGGCATTCCCGCGTCTTTTCTGAGAGACTCAGTGAACGTTGTTCCGAGTGTGGCTCTAGTTCGCCTCTTCTGTGAAATGTAATTGGCGATGTACTCCTCAATCAAGGCTTTTATCTTAGTCTTAGAGTTTGACCTTATATACCCAGACGAGTGTAGTTGTTCTGGAGTTATAGTGTGGATGATTGTCAACTTCGGGTCCTCCGGCTCCAATTCCTCTTCAAACCTTAGCTTAACCTCGTTTAGGATTTGAGAGATTAGCGTGATTGGTGTTTTATTAGTCATGATATCAGTTGATTACGTGATATCGGCTTTATGTAAATGTCACTTGAACAAATGTCACTTGTATGAGAATTTAAAGCTGGTCATCGGAAGATTATTGCTTCAATATCTGCAGCGGAAAAGTCTAAGACTAAGTATTTCTCGGATGATTTATATGAAGAATTTGAGGAATTCTACACAACGTTTAAATGTGTCTTAAAAGATGCCTGTGCAACTGTACCTAAAAGCAGTAATAATATTCCTAGTGTAACTAAAGAAGAAGTGAAACTTCCCACCATACAGCTACAAACATTCAGTGGAAAGTATGAAGATTGGCAAGCGTTTCATGACATGCACATTTCTATTGTTCAGAATAATGCATCTTTGAGCAATGTTGAAAAATTTCATTATTTGAAATCCAGTTTAACCGGAGAAGCTGCAACTTATTTGAATAATTATGCTACAACGGATCAAAATTATTTGGAAGCCTGGAAACAATTGGTGAAACGTTATGACAATAAGAAATATAATGTTAATACTGTTATGAAAAGGCTTTTTTTTTTTTTTTTTTTTTTTCTAAACTTGTACTTGCTGCCGATACTGTGTCATTCCACAATCACCTCTTCCTCGCTATCGGAATCGAGTACCCTCTGGTAAGTTCCTGATGTGGATGGTATACCCGATAAGCGTGGCTGAGATGGGGTTGAGGTAGCAGGTGTGGAGACCTCGCGCCCCGTTGTCTTAGCTGTATAAGACGTTAAAACTCTAACAGCTTCTTCTATTCGGTGGATGCCCTTTTCTAGTCTTGCAACTGTGTCTGGACCAGCTGTTGGTTGCGTACGCGATGTAGAGATTTGTGATGTGGGGCTTTGTTGGCTTGTCTGGGCTTCGTTGATGGTCCTGATTATAGAAGCCTTGAGGTCGTGATAGCTCATTGTATCGACTGGAGTTTCGTCAGTTCCTAGTTTAACTCCCTGCTTCTCCCATCTTGAGTTCAGAAATATAATCATAGTCTGGTTCAGCGAGTGCCAGGCTTGGTCCGGATCCGTGTTTTTGAGGTGGTTCCATTTCCGTGGGTAGGAGCCTCTGTCCGTGTTGTAGAGACTATTTAGGTAGGAATACTGCATATTTCCTATAAATAAAGTCTTCGGACAGTGTGTTCGAGGCAGAGCAGGGAACTTTTTGTTGATCTCAGTCTGCTGCGGATCGGTTTCAAGTTCATCCTCGAAACTGCTCTCGCTTCCGTGGGATGCCTGTGGAATGCCTTTCGAGGACTGTGGCAAGACTAACATCCTTCTCGTGGGATCGATTGCCTCTCGAGAGGATCCTGTCTGGCTTTCCTCTTCTATGGGCTTCGAAGGCATTCCCGCGTCTTTTCTGAGAGACTCAGTGAACGTTGTTCCGAGTGTGGCTCTAGTTCGCCTCTTCTGTGAAATGTAATTGGCGATGTACTCCTCAATCAAGGCTTTTATCTTAGTCTTAGAGTTTGACCTTATATACCCAGACGAGTGTAGTTGTTCTGGAGTTATAGTGTGGATGATTGTCAACTTCGGGTCCTCCGGCTCCAATTCCTCTTCAAACCTTAGCTTAACCTCGTTTAGGATTTGAGAGATTAGCGTGATTGGTGTTTTATTAGTCATGATATCAGTTGATTACGTGATATCGGCTTTATGTAAATGTCACTTGAACAAATGTCACTTGTATGAGAATTTAAAGCTGGTCATCGGAAGATTATTGCTTCAATATCTGCAGCGGAAAAGTCTAAGACTAAGTATTTCTCGGATGATTTATATGAAGAATTTGAGGAATTCTACACAACGTTTAAATGTGTCTTAAAAGATGCCTGTGCAACTGTACCTAAAAGCAGTAATAATATTCCTAGTGTAACTAAAGAAGAAGTGAAACTTCCCACCATACAGCTACAAACATTCAGTGGAAAGTATGAAGATTGGCAAGCGTTTCATGACATGCACATTTCTATTGTTCAGAATAATGCATCTTTGAGCAATGTTGAAAAATTTCATTATTTGAAATCCAGTTTAACCGGAGAAGCTGCAACTTATTTGAATAATTATGCTACAACGGATCAAAATTATTTGGAAGCCTGGAAACAATTGGTGAAACGTTATGACAATAAGAAATATAATGTTAATACTGTTATGAAAAGGCTTTTTTTTTTTTTTTTTTTTTTTCTAAACTTGTACTTGCTGCCGATACTGTGTCATTCCACAATCACCTCTTCCTCGCTATCGGAATCGAGTACCCTCTGGTAAGTTCCTGATGTGGATGGTATACCCGATAAGCGTGGCTGAGATGGGGTTGAGGTAGCAGGTGTGGAGACCTCGCGCCCCGTTGTCTTAGCTGTATAAGACGTTAAAACTCTAACAGCTTCTTCTATTCGGTGGATGCCCTTTTCTAGTCTTGCAACTGTGTCTGGACCAGCTGTTGGTTGCGTACGCGATGTAGAGATTTGTGATGTGGGGCTTTGTTGGCTTGTCTGGGCTTCGTTGATGGTCCTGATTATAGAAGCCTTGAGGTCGTGATAGCTCATTGTATCGACTGGAGTTTCGTCAGTTCCTAGTTTAACTCCCTGCTTCTCCCATCTTGAGTTCAGAAATATAATCATAGTCTGGTTCAGCGAGTGCCAGGCTTGGTCCGGATCCGTGTTTTTGAGGTGGTTCCATTTCCGTGGGTAGGAGCCTCTGTCCGTGTTGTAGAGACTATTTAGGTAGGAATACTGCATATTTCCTATAAATAAAGTCTTCGGACAGTGTGTTCGAGGCAGAGCAGGGAACTTTTTGTTGATCTCAGTCTGCTGCGGATCGGTTTCAAGTTCATCCTCGAAACTGCTCTCGCTTCCGTGGGATGCCTGTGGAATGCCTTTCGAGGACTGTGGCAAGACTAACATCCTTCTCGTGGGATCGATTGCCTCTCGAGAGGATCCTGTCTGGCTTTCCTCTTCTATGGGCTTCGAAGGCATTCCCGCGTCTTTTCTGAGAGACTCAGTGAACGTTGTTCCGAGTGTGGCTCTAGTTCGCCTCTTCTGTGAAATGTAATTGGCGATGTACTCCTCAATCAAGGCTTTTATCTTAGTCTTAGAGTTTGACCTTATATACCCAGACGAGTGTAGTTGTTCTGGAGTTATAGTGTGGATGATTGTCAACTTCGGGTCCTCCGGCTCCAATTCCTCTTCAAACCTTAGCTTAACCTCGTTTAGGATTTGAGAGATTAACGTGATTGGTGTTTTATTAGTCATGATATCAGTTGATTACGTGATATCGGCTTTATGTAAATGTCACTTGAACAAATGTCACTTGTATGAGAATTTAAAGCTGGTCATCGGAAGATTATTGCTTCAATATCTGCAGCGGAAAAGTCTAAGACTAAGTATTTCTCGGATGATTTATATGAAGAATTTGAGGAATTCTACACAACGTTTAAATGTGTCTTAAAAGATGCCTGTGCAACTGTACCTAAAAGCAGTAATAATATTCCTAGTGTAACTAAAGAAGAAGTGAAACTTCCCACCATACAGCTACAAACATTCAGTGGAAAGTATGAAGATTGGCAAGCGTTTCATGACATGCACATTTCTATTGTTCAGAATAATGCATCTTTGAGCAATGTTGAAAAATTTCATTATTTGAAATCCAGTTTAACCGGAGAAGCTGCAACTTATTTGAATAATTATGCTACAACGGATCAAAATTATTTGGAAGCCTGGAAACAATTGGTGAAACGTTATGACAATAAGAAATATAATGTTAATACTGTTATGAAAAGGCTTTTTTTTTTTTTTTTTTTTCTAAACTTGTACTTGCTGCCGATACTGTGTCATTCCACAATCACCTCTTCCTCGCTATCGGAATCGAGTACCCTCTGGTAAGTTCCTGATGTGGATGGTATACCCGATAAGCGTGGCTGAGATGGGGTTGAGGTAGCAGGTGTGGAGACCTCGCGCCCCGTTGTCTTAGCTGTATAAGACGTTAAAACTCTAACAGCTTCTTCTATTCGGTGGATGCCCTTTTCTAGTCTTGCAACTGTGTCTGGACCAGCTGTTGGTTGCGTACGCGATGTAGAGATTTGTGATGTGGGGCTTTGTTGGCTTGTCTGGGCTTCGTTGATGGTCCTGATTATAGAAGCCTTGAGGTCGTGATAGCTCATTGTATCGACTGGAGTTTCGTCAGTTCCTAGTTTAACTCCCTGCTTCTCCCATCTTGAGTTCAGAAATATAATCATAGTCTGGTTCAGCGAGTGCCAGGCTTGGTCCGGATCCGTGTTTTTGAGGTGGTTCCATTTCCGTGGGTAGGAGCCTCTGTCCGTGTTGTAGAGACTATTTAGGTAGGAATACTGCATATTTCCTATAAATAAAGTCTTCGGACAGTGTGTTCGAGGCAGAGCAGGGAACTTTTTGTTGATCTCAGTCTGCTGCGGATCGGTTTCAAGTTCATCCTCGAAACTGCTCTCGCTTCCGTGGGATGCCTGTGGAATGCCTTTCGAGGACTGTGGCAAGACTAACATCCTTCTCGTGGGATCGATTGCCTCTCGAGAGGATCCTGTCTGGCTTTCCTCTTCTATGGGCTTCGAAGGCATTCCCGCGTCTTTTCTGAGAGACTCAGTGAACGTTGTTCCGAGTGTGGCTCTAGTTCGCCTCTTCTGTGAAATGTAATTGGCGATGTACTCCTCAATCAAGGCTTTTATCTTAGTCTTAGAGTTTGACCTTATATACCCAGACGAGTGTAGTTGTTCTGGAGTTATAGTGTGGATGATTGTCAACTTCGGGTCCTCCGGCTCCAATTCCTCTTCAAACCTTAGCTTAACCTCGTTTAGGATTTGAGAGATTAACGTGATTGGTGTTTTATTAGTCATGATATCAGTTGATTACGTGATATCGGCTTTATGTAAATGTCACTTGAACAAATGTCACTTGTATGAGAATTTAAAGCTGGTCATCGGAAGATTATTGCTTCAATATCTGCAGCGGAAAAGTCTAAGACTAAGTATTTCTCGGATGATTTATATGAAGAATTTGAGGAATTCTACACAACGTTTAAATGTGTCTTAAAAGATGCCTGTGCAACTGTACCTAAAAGCAGTAATAATATTCCTAGTGTAACTAAAGAAGAAGTGAAACTTCCCACCATACAGCTACAAACATTCAGTGGA
Source organism: Colias croceus (assembly GCF_905220415.1). Taxonomy (NCBI): domain Eukaryota; kingdom Metazoa; phylum Arthropoda; class Insecta; order Lepidoptera; family Pieridae; genus Colias; species Colias croceus. Next base: position 3,211,813 of record NC_059543.1, on the reverse strand, counting down.
AAGTATGAAGATTGGCAAGCGTTTCATGACATGCACATTTCTATTGTTCAGAATAATGCATCTTTGAGCAATGTTGAAAAATTTCATTATTTGAAATCCAGTTTAACCGGAGAAGCTGCAACTTATTTGAATAATTATGCTACAACGGATCAAAATTATTTGGAAGCCTGGAAACAATTGGTGAAACGTTATGACAATAAGAAATATAATGTTAATACTGTTATGAAAAGGCTTTTTTTTTTTTTTTTTTTTTTTTTAAACTTGTACTTGCTGCCGATACTGTGTCATTCCACAATCACCTCTTCCTCGCTATCGGAATCGAGTACCCTCTGGTAAGTTCCTGATGTGGATGGTATACCCGATAAGCGTGGCTGAGATGGGGTTGAGGTAGCAGGTGTGGAGACCTCGCGCCCCGTTGTCTTAGCTGTATAAGACGTTAAAACTCTAACAGCTTCTTCTATTCGGTGGATGCCCTTTTCTAGTCTTGCAACTGTGTCTGGACCAGCTGTTGGTTGCGTACGCGATGTAGAGATTTGTGATGTGGGGCTTTGTTGGCTTGTCTGGGCTTCGTTGATGGTCCTGATTATAGAAGCCTTGAGGTCGTGATAGCTCATTGTATCGACTGGAGTTTCGTCAGTTCCTAGTTTAACTCCCTGCTTCTCCCATCTTGAGTTCAGAAATATAATCATAGTCTGGTTCAGCGAGTGCCAGGCTTGGTCCGGATCCGTGTTTTTGAGGTGGTTCCATTTCCGTGGGTAGGAGCCTCTGTCCGTGTTGTAGAGACTATTTAGGTAGGAATACTGCATATTTCCTATAAATAAAGTCTTCGGACAGTGTGTTCGAGGCAGAGCAGGGAACTTTTTGTTGATCTCAGTCTGCTGCGGATCGGTTTCAAGTTCATCCTCGAAACTGCTCTCGCTTCCGTGGGATGCCTGTGGAATGCCTTTCGAGGACTGTGGCAAGACTAACATCCTTCTCGTGGGATCGATTGCCTCTCGAGAGGATCCTGTCTGGCTTTCCTCTTCTATGGGCTTCGAAGGCATTCCCGCGTCTTTTCTGAGAGACTCAGTGAACGTTGTTCCGAGTGTGGCTCTAGTTCGCCTCTTCTGTGAAATGTAATTGGCGATGTACTCCTCAATCAAGGCTTTTATCTTAGTCTTAGAGTTTGACCTTATATACCCAGACGAGTGTAGTTGTTCTGGAGTTATAGTGTGGATGATTGTCAACTTCGGGTCCTCCGGCTCCAATTCCTCTTCAAACCTTAGCTTAACCTCGTTTAGGATTTGAGAGATTAACGTGATTGGTGTTTTATTAGTCATGATATCAGTTGATTACGTGATATCGGCTTTATGTAAATGTCACTTGAACAAATGTCACTTGTATGAGAATTTAAAGCTGGTCATCGGAAGATTATTGCTTCAATATCTGCAGCGGAAAAGTCTAAGACTAAGTATTTCTCGGATGATTTATATGAAGAATTTGAGGAATTCTACACAACGTTTAAATGTGTCTTAAAAGATGCCTGTGCAACTGTACCTAAAAGCAGTAATAATATTCCTAGTGTAACTAAAGAAGAAGTGAAACTTCCCACCATACAGCTACAAACATTCAGTGGAAAGTATGAAGATTGGCAAGCGTTTCATGACATGCACATTTCTATTGTTCAGAATAATGCATCTTTGAGCAATGTTGAAAAATTTCATTATTTGAAATCCAGTTTAACCGGAGAAGCTGCAACTTATTTGAATAATTATGCTACAACGGATCAAAATTATTTGGAAGCCTGGAAACAATTGGTGAAACGTTATGACAATAAGAAATATAATGTTAATACTGTTATGAAAAGGCTTTTTTTTTTTTTTTTTTTTTCTAAACTTGTACTTGCTGCCGATACTGTGTCATTCCACAATCACCTCTTCCTCGCTATCGGAATCGAGTACCCTCTGGTAAGTTCCTGATGTGGATGGTATACCCGATAAGCGTGGCTGAGATGGGGTTGAGGTAGCAGGTGTGGAGACCTCGCGCCCCGTTGTCTTAGCTGTATAAGACGTTAAAACTCTAACAGCTTCTTCTATTCGGTGGATGCCCTTTTCTAGTCTTGCAACTGTGTCTGGACCAGCTGTTGGTTGCGTACGCGATGTAGAGATTTGTGATGTGGGGCTTTGTTGGCTTGTCTGGGCTTCGTTGATGGTCCTGATTATAGAAGCCTTGAGGTCGTGATAGCTCATTGTATCGACTGGAGTTTCGTCAGTTCCTAGTTTAACTCCCTGCTTCTCCCATCTTGAGTTCAGAAATATAATCATAGTCTGGTTCAGCGAGTGCCAGGCTTGGTCCGGATCCGTGTTTTTGAGGTGGTTCCATTTCCGTGGGTAGGAGCCTCTGTCCGTGTTGTAGAGACTATTTAGGTAGGAATACTGCATATTTCCTATAAATAAAGTCTTCGGACAGTGTGTTCGAGGCAGAGCAGGGAACTTTTTGTTGATCTCAGTCTGCTGCGGATCGGTTTCAAGTTCATCCTCGAAACTGCTCTCGCTTCCGTGGGATGCCTGTGGAATGCCTTTCGAGGACTGTGGCAAGACTAACATCCTTCTCGTGGGATCGATTGCCTCTCGAGAGGATCCTGTCTGGCTTTCCTCTTCTATGGGCTTCGAAGGCATTCCCGCGTCTTTTCTGAGAGACTCAGTGAACGTTGTTCCGAGTGTGGCTCTAGTTCGCCTCTTCTGTGAAATGTAATTGGCGATGTACTCCTCAATCAAGGCTTTTATCTTAGTCTTAGAGTTTGACCTTATATACCCAGACGAGTGTAGTTGTTCTGGAGTTATAGTGTGGATGATTGTCAACTTCGGGTCCTCCGGCTCCAATTCCTCTTCAAACCTTAGCTTAACCTCGTTTAGGATTTGAGAGATTAACGTGATTGGTGTTTTATTAGTCATGATATCAGTTGATTACGTGATATCGGCTTTATGTAAATGTCACTTGAACAAATGTCACTTGTATGAGAATTTAAAGCTGGTCATCGGAAGATTATTGCTTCAATATCTGCAGCGGAAAAGTCTAAGACTAAGTATTTCTCGGATGATTTATATGAAGAATTTGAGGAATTCTACACAACGTTTAAATGTGTCTTAAAAGATGCCTGTGCAACTGTACCTAAAAGCAGTAATAATATTCCTAGTGTAACTAAAGAAGAAGTGAAACTTCCCACCATACAGCTACAAACATTCAGTGGAAAGTATGAAGATTGGCAAGCGTTTCATGACATGCACATTTCTATTGTTCAGAATAATGCATCTTTGAGCAATGTTGAAAAATTTCATTATTTGAAATCCAGTTTAACCGGAGAAGCTGCAACTTATTTGAATAATTATGCTACAACGGATCAAAATTATTTGGAAGCCTGGAAACAATTGGTGAAACGTTATGACAATAAGAAATATAATGTTAATACTGTTATGAAAAGGCTTTTTTCACAAAAGAAGATAACACATGAGATTTCAACAGGATTGAAGAGTTTAATTGATACTACATCATCTTGTTTAACGTCACTTTACAATATGAAAATTAAAACAGATAATTGGGATACATTTATTGTATATTTTGTTGTTACTCGGTTGGATGCGGAAACTCACAGATTATGGGAGAATCATGACAGCCAATTGAATCCAGAGGAATTGGCTACCTGGACACAACTTTTATCCTTCTTGGAGACAAGGTTTAGAACTTTGGAAAAGTTTGAAGCTGTAAAGCATACACCAAAGTCTCAGCAGGCTACTCCCGTCGTTAAACATAAATCTTTTCACAGTTCCATTCAACGTAAAGAATCTGTTGACAACATTTGTGCATTGTGCGAAGGGCCACATTTTATATACAGCTGTAAAAGCTTTCTCCAGCAGCCAGTAAATGCCCGTCAGAGCACAGTAGAAAATAAAAGATTGTGTTTCAATTGCCACTCATCTACCCACACTGTTAAGAAATGCCGCCATTCAACCTGCTGTAAGAAATGTGGAAGGCGACATCATTCGCTGCTTCATCGCGAAAGGGATAATGCGCAAGAGAATCTTACGCATAATCAGCACTCACAGAACCAAGACAGATCATCCCCATCAAACTCATCAACTGAGACGAAGATTTCAGCCCATTTTTCGAAAGTGAACCCCGTTCCATTGTCAACTGAAATTCATGTCTCAGCCCATACAACTAGAGAAAGTAGTCATGATGTGGTTCTCGCCACAGCCATAATCAAAGCGTATTCTAGAAATGGTGTTAAACATATAGTGAGAGCGTTGCTTGATCAAGGCTCACAAGCATCGTTCATTTCTGAAAAGACTGTACAATTACTTGGACTTCCACGCATTCCCATAAATGGTTTGGTGTCAGGTCTTGGTGAGGGTTTAGCTACGAGTAAATACATGGTTTCATTATTCATTGAATCGTATCACAACCCTTCTACCACAATCCAAGTAAATGCTCACGTTTTAAGTTCGTTGACTACTCATATTCCATCTCATAGATTGCATACGCCCAGTTGGCCAGATGTACATAATCTAACATTGGCTGACCCAAGTTATAATATTCCAGGTAAAATAGACGTTCTTTTAGGAGCGGATATTTACAGTGAAATCTTGCTTAATGGTGTGCTTAAAAATTCACAGGGTCTAGTAGCGCAAGAAACTACGTTAGGATGGATTTTATCAGGTAAGCTTCCACAAAGATCAGAAAGATTAACAAATAGAAGTATCACTATGCATATTCAAGAAAGAAGCGACGAGCTTTTAAAGAAGTTTTTTGAAATGGAAGCAGAACCAGACAGTATAGAAAGAAAATTATCGCCAAGTGAAATAAAATGTGAAGAGTTATATGAAGCAACAACTACGAGAAATTCAGACGGAAGATTTATAGTTAAGTTACCATTCACTAGTGACGATCCTCAATGCATGTATGGAAATTCAAAAGACATAGCAGTAAGAAAATTGAAAGCGTTAGAAAGAAGACTTAAACAAAATTTAGAATTATACGAAGATTACCGAAAAGTTTTATGTGAATATTTGGAACTAAATCATATGATAGAAATTGAAGAGACAGATATCGATAACCCAAAGGCAGTTTATTTACCTCATCACGCTGTAGTAAGGAAGGAAAAGGACACTACTAAGGTGAGAGTCGTATTTAATGCATCATCGAAAGGTGTCAATGATGTATCTTTAAACGACGATCTGCACATAGGTCCTAAACTACAGCAAGATTTGAGACATCTGCTCATGAGGTGGAGAACTCATCGGGCATGTATCATAGGGGATTTGGTTAAGATGTATCGACAGATATTGGTTAAAGACGAAGATACCAACTTTCAAAGGATCGTGTGGAGAAATGACTCGAATCAACCAATTAAGCATTATAAATTATTGACCTTAACTTTTGGGACTGCTTGTGCTCCTTATTTAGCAGTTAAGACATTACAGACATTAGCAAAACAAGAGCAGCTCAGGTTCCCTACTGCATCGGAAATTACTCAGCGTGATTTTTATATCGACGACTTAATGACCGGGTGCGAAAATTTAGATGAAGCTTTACACATATACCATGAAATGAATAGTCTAATGGAGTCTGGTGGTTTTCAAATGCAAAAGTGGAGTAGTAATGACACCAACTTTCTAAGTAAAATTGGTAAAGATAAAATGAGTGATGATTTCGTACGCATCAAATCAGATAATCAATTTAAAGTTCTCGGATTATCTTGGAACAGAGAGACTGATAATTTCGAATATACAATTAATTTACCAGATGGTCAACATCCTGTAACGAAGCGCCGAATATTATCTGATATAGCTCGATTATATGATCCGATAGGTTGGATAGCACCGGTAGTAGTTAAAGTAAAGATATTTATACAGAAGGTATGGAAAGCAGGATTAGATTGGGATGCAAATTTAACAGAAGACCTATTGATAGAATGGAATAATTTCAGGAAAGAGTTGAATGATCTGAAGAATATCGTGATTCCGCGCTGGCTTCATACAAGCAAAGATTGCGATATAGAGCTACACGCATTTTCGGATGCTTCTAAAGCTGCATATGCAGCAGCAATTTATCTACGAGTTGTTAATAAACTTGACAAATCTGTGCATGTTACCTTAATCACAGCGAAGACTAAAGTTGCACCCATCGACAAAGAAATATCGATTCCACGATTAGAGCTCTGCGGTGCGACACTTGCAGCTAAACTCGTGTCTGAGGTCGCTCAAGTCATGGGTATAGTTAAAGAAAATACTTACGCTTGGACGGATTCAACTGTAGTCCTTGCATGGTTAAAAGGTCCTTCATCACGTTGGGCTACATTTGTGAACAATAGAGTATCAACAATACTTACCATTTTAGATTATAATCAATGGGGACATGTACCTTCGGAATCGAATCCAGCGGACTGCGCCTCTCGTGGTCTTAAATCTACAGAATTAAAGGATTACTCACTTTGGTGGAAGGGTCCTGACTGGTTGTGTAATTCTACAATTGATATCGATCAACCGATTATACCAGATACAGAAGAAGAAAGAAATACTAAATCATTTTGTGTTCAACATCAGAAGGAAGAAGATTTTGAGTGGATTAGATTTTCATCGTTGTTTAAAATGTTGAGAGTCATGGCATGGTGTCGTAGAATTTTTAATAGAGAAAAATCTAAATTACCGAAGTATTTAACATCTAATGAATTGAACGAGGCTTTATTTATGTGTATCAAACAAGTTCAACACCATGAATTTGCTGAAGATATAAAACATCTGTCATCCAAAGGCTACGTTATAAAGAAAAGCGTTCTTCACAAACTCACACCTTTTTTGGACGAAAAAGGCATTGTGAGAGTTGGTGGAAGAATCAAACAACATCCTATTATTATTCCCGCAAGAAGTCATTTGGCTACACTAATAATTTCAGATACTCATAGTCGTACTCTCCATGGAGGCCCTCAACTCATGCTAAATATTATTAGAGCAAAATATTGGATTCTACGAGCACGAGATCGTGTCAAAAAGTTCTATAGAAGCTGTATCACATGTTTACGTCATTCTAAAGCTCAGAAAACGCAAATAATGGGTGAACTCCCAGATGTTCGATTAAATCCGAGCAAACCGTTTAGATCTACCGGAGTGGATTACGCTGGCCCTATATTAATGCGTTTCTCTCCAGGTCGTGGTTCCAAAGCCTACAAAGGGTACATTTGTATTTTCGTGTGCATGGTGACCCGAGCTATTCATTTGGAAGCAGTTTCTGATTTGAGTGCAAAAGGATTTATAGCTGCATTCCGAAGATTTACATCAAGGCGAGGTCACTGCCAGGATTTATATAGCGACAATGCTACCAATTTTGTAGGAGCGGACAAACTCTTGCAAATTATGTTACGGGAGGCACGTAAGGAAAATCCCAATGAATTAGTGGATTTGTTGTCTTACGAATCTACGACGTGGCATTACATACCTCCATATTCGCCAAATTTTGGTGGATTGTGGGAGGCAGGGGTGCGATGCGTTAAAACACATTTGCGTAAGGTCATAGGTGATAGTACGTTAACCTACGAAGAACTTACTACTGTACTTCACCAAATCGAAGCTTGCTTAAACTCGCGTCCTATTACTTTACTTAATAATAATCCGGACGATCCCCTACCCCTGACACCAGGTCATTTTCTAGTCGGAGAACCGCTCATTAATATTCCAGATGAAAATCATCTTGTCCAAAACATATCTGATCTAGAAAGGTGGAAAACAGTACAGAAAATGGTTAATGAATTTTGGACAAGATGGTCCAAAGAATATTTAGTAACGATGGCCCATCGTCAAAAATGGACCACTAAAACTCCTGAACCAAACATAGGCGATATTGTTGTTTTAAGAGATGAACAGCTGCCGCCTTGTAAATGGGCATTAGGTAAAATTGTCGACAAACACCCGGGCCCAGATAAAATCACTCGTGTAGTAACTGTGAAATGTAAGAACGGTCTATTTAAACGCGCTTTAAGTAAAGTTTGTGTATTGCCTAAATGATTTTTTTTGTATCCAAGTTCTTTCACGGTGGGCGGCAGATCTGAGTAGGTCTAATAAGTTTTTTTGTTATACATTAAGTAATGTGGAGAAGTTAGTTTCGTTTTTTTTTTTTATTATTTTTACTTTTGTTTTGTATAGAGTAATAGATATCTATTCACAGAGAATGTATTGTTCAACGCATACTTGTTAACAGAGTTACGAATTTATAAATGTAATTTTTTTTTGCCTGTAGCAGCAATACAAAAATATTTTCATTGCTTATTTTGTTTTGAGCATGTAGTTAGCTTGCTATGTAGTAGTGTTAAAGGTCGTAACTTCTTTTTTTGTATACTTTGTTCACCTATAAGTATTATTGTATTTATGTTGATTAAGAGGACAAGTCCTCGGTGGGCGGAATGTTTACTTAATCATAGGTTAAAGTTACAATGTTCGACCAACAGATGACGCTAGGTGTATTCACTCGCGTATTAACTCTCGCTATAGAAATGTTTTTAATTTTTGATAAGTATTTTTACTGGTGTATGAAATATAGTTTGGTTTTTTACAAGTTTTGTGAGTGTTTAATTCAGTGATCCCCTAGTGATTCAACATAAGTGATATATTAAATGAAAGTGAACGACCTATCAGTAACAATTTGTCAAATTTTATCAAAATCGGTTCATCCATTTATTTGCTATAGGTATAAAAGTGGTAATAAAAAAATGAATTTTGTCAAATATACTCAAGTGACATATCAAATGAAAGGGCATGACGTATAAATTTATAAAGAATAGAAAAAATTCGATCACGAGGCGGGACTTGAACCCAGAGGCGGCTCGCCCTAAGGAGCGCTGGTGCAGTGAACTCCCATAAATAATTATAATAAAATCATACTCCTTAATTTCATTATTAATATTAATTATTACTATTTAAAATCAATCGTAATCGTAAAAAACTACTGGCAATACCAATGAATATATCCATCATTCCATCATTCCATACACCTGTAGGTATAATACTGTATTATAAAACGCGCGTAGCGGAGCGCTCACGATTGCGCTCCAATGAAAAAAATATTTAGTACATTTTCTAATACGAAATCCAATAGGAGTGAAAGAGATAGTTTTGTCAGAGTCCTGCGCGTGAAACAGAAGATTTTCTATGAAAATATAGCAAAATTCGGAGCGCCGCTCCCGCAAACGTTGCCGGTTCGTTTTTACCGCGTGCCCGGGCGCCCGTAAACAAGACAGCGATTGCGGCTTGCGCGCGACGTTGCCACTCATACATAAACAAACACTCTAGTCAACTTGCACGCGCGCGAATGTATATTCGGGAATTTTCTAATTAAAATCATAAGATACGTGTTGACTGTTGAAATAGCCTGTAGTTATCAGTATTACTTGTGAGTATTAAAATGGACAATTATAATGTGGCGTTCATTAAAAAGTGTGTTAAAACGTTACAAATTCGGCTTGAATTGAAAGCTAAGGGACCGCCACGGCCTGAACTTGATTTACGCAAAAATGTACGACAGAAACGAAAACATATGCGCGTGTGTTTAAATCCGAACAATATGTGAAAACACCGTGGTTGTGTGATTGTGATGAACATGAAAGCAACAAAATATTTTGTTTTCCGTGTCTTTTATTTGAAGCGGGCGAGCCGGCGGAGGTGAGAGTGCACGACTTAGCTCATCTTTCAATCAAGATGAAAAAACATTCACAATCTCGGTAGGTACCATTTGTTGAATGAACTGCAATTGGCGTCTATCGAACGACAAGACATTCGTAAAGCATTAGATAATAGATTCCGCGTACCGAAAGTCAATACGCGAGTTCAATGACCGTGTCGATGAAAACAGTTAACAGACATATTTTACGAAGGTTAATAGATTTTCCTTTAAAAGTAATTTTTTAATTAAATTGTACTGCTTTACACCATGTAGGTATTTTCAGTGTTTTATTTCAAGTGAACACCCATAAAATTTTGTCACGAGCCGCCTCTGCTTGAACCCGCATCCTTCGCGCCATTCCGGGGCGGATGCCTAACCAACTCAGCCACTCGTGACCCGCCTGAGCAATCGAATTTATTCTATCCTTTCAGTTTTATGTGTCTTAAGGGACACACCGCGCTATTTATATTTATAAAGCATTTGAATGCCATAAAAACCAAAAAATATAAATTCAGGGCATGACGTGTAAAATATAATTAGACATATTTAAGCAAAATCGGTTCATCCATTTTTTATATTATACATATATTGGTCTAAGATCCGAATATAAGTCGATCTGCAACGGCGTGATAATAGAATGAGACCAATTTTATAATAAACTCCGTACATTTTTACGTTTTCTCTCACTACGTTTCAAGAAATGTAATAAAAAAAGAATTAACGAAATCGGTTTAGTTGTTCTCGAGTTATGCGCTTACCAACACATTTTGCGATTCATTTTTATATTATAGATTTAGTGTATTAAAAAATGTATTAAAAATGGGTTGACTGGGAAAATCCTGGACAGGACATTTTTAATGAATTAAAAAAAAAAACATTTTTTTTAATTAATTGCAGTATAAAAAAAATATGAAAGACTTAAAGTATGAAACCTACAGAGTGTGCAGCCATAGTCGTTTTCTAATATTTACCGGGACAAACGGCTAGGTTGGCAGGTATAAACAGGTAAAACAGGTATGTCGGTACCAGTTACTTTCACTTGATAGGATGATGAAAAAAAAATTCTATCAGCGCTGTTTTATTACAAAATTGTTTTATTATCCAGAAACTGCAATTAATAAAAAAGATTTTTTAATAATTAATTAAAAAATATCCTGACCAGGATTTTCATTTTTCACAGTCAACCCATTTATAATGCATTTTTTAATACACTAAATCTTAATATATATAAATCTCGTGTCACAATGTTTGTCCTCAATGGACTCCTAAACCACTTAACCGATTATAATAAAATTCGCACACCATGTGCAGTTCGATCCAACTTGAGAGATAGGATAGTTTAAATCTCAAATCGTTTTAGAGAAAGCGGGCGAAGCCGCGGGCGGTAAGCTAGTTTATTATAAAATTGGTCTCATTCTATTATCACGCCGTTGCAGATTGACTTATATTCTCATCTTAGACCATATTATGGGTAAAAGTGGAAATGAAAAAACGAATGTTGTCAAATATACCCAAGTGACATATCAAATGAAACTGCATAACGGGTGAAGTACCGATTACATCGGTAAAAGTGGGAATGAAGAAAAATCGAATGTGGTCAAATAATATACTCAAGCGGCATATCAAAATATGAAAGGCCAACGTGTGAATTACAATAATTAGTCATATTTTATCGAAATCGGTTCATCCGTTTATTACATTTAGGGCTTTTTAGGGGTGACAGTGGGGATAAATAAACCAAATGGAGCATCAAACGACAGGATATGACGTGTGTGTACATATAGGTACAATTAGATATGGTTTACATCAAAATCGGTTCTCCCATTTACTAGGGGTGGAAAGGGAAGGGTTGACAGTCTGTGAAAGAAGAGGGGATATGGGAGCGAGAGGATAGCCACACCCTGGAAATTTTGAACTCTACTCAAAGCTACATAGGCCTGGCCCTTGGCAATATTTTTTCCTAAATATACCACTTCTTTAATTTGCCACTGTGGTCCATTACAATTTGTACACGGTTACGGCCCAACTTAAAAGATGTCAAGGAGCAACAAACTTATAGATGTCAATATGATGTAGGAATGTAATATGGAAGTAGAGGTATGTAGGTCTCGCTCACTTGAAAATATTACATGAAAATAAGAAATCGATAGGAATAAATAATTTTACAAACTTCCCGACGATCTTTAAAATTAAGTACCATTTATTTTGATAATGAAATACCTATATAATGATATTGTTGGCATGGCAGCCCCGATGACTTTGTTTTTTTTTATAAATATTTTAAATGGTATTTATTTTTAAAAATCTTCGGGAAGTTTTTGAAATTATTTATTCCTTTTATTATTTATGCACTTTTCTTCGTAGCGTTGTTTTATTTTTTAATTTAATTTTTATTGCACGGTCTAAGCGGTTTAGTTACTACAGGCGTGAGACAGGATTTAGGAAAGATCTGGTTTTGATTTGATAAAAACTGAGTATCGATTAAGCTGATCAGTTGCTGCACGATACATTGTTAAAAACATCCATACAAGGGAGGAAGGAAGGAAAATAAATTTGCTCCCCTCCCCCCTGGTGCCTAAAAATAATATGACATAATTTAAAAGAAATTTTACGTAGAAAATTAATAAGGCATTTTTTTTATTGTTTAGCACAGTTTAGTAATAAATTTTACTAACGGATCTTTTACTTATTTATGATAGTCCGTGTTTACTCAATAATTAAGTTAAGTAGTACTTAACTACTATGCAGTCACTATTCCACGCGGACGAAGTCGCGGGCACAGCTAGTATAAAAATATTATTTATTTGAAGACAGAAAATGTATCAAAATCACCATGCGCGCGATCGCCATTACGCGTTAGAAAAGTATAGATACGAAACACGGATCGACTTCGATTTTGACATTATTTGCAATTTCGAGTGACTCGCAAGCCGGAAAGCTAATTTTTACCGAAATTTTGACCGGTATATATGTAAGTACGTATACATATTACATATGTAGGTATAAATACATATATAGGTATACATACATATGTAGGTTATCTATATCCTCATACCTTCTAAACTACTTATTATAATTTGACAAGTAAGGTATCATCGGACGCGTATAAATTTTCCACTTTAAAACTAGATTTCACTTAAAAGCTATACAGGGTGTCCCGTAAGTAGTGGACCAACGGGTTATGGGGAGTAGAGGGACTTATTATCTAACAAAAATACTAAAATTTATTGTCCTAAACCATACAGTTTTTGATTTATGCTTTATTTTCAAAATTTGATAAAAACATCATCCACGTAAGCTTAATATGAACTTTTACCATTTCTGTTTTTATTTTATTCTTATTTTTTTGTTCAAGGTTGTTAAGAATACATAAGTCTTCCTAATTAAAATGATACTCAAGCATAATTAACAACAACAACAAAATTAGGCCAAGAAATAGGTAAAATTTTACGTTTTAAAAATTTACGGACTGAAGTTTGAACACAGCTGGTGTAAAAAAAATGTATGATGACCCTGTGAAACTTTATTTTAAAAACTTCTACATCTCATACAAATTACAAAAAGGTATAATTGTGTGGTATAAAGTATTTAAAAAAGTGTTAAATTGGCGTACAACATTCAAATTAGAAATTATCAGGTAGTCAACTCATTAAGTTATTCCGAGAATTATTGCCTTTATGGGTGCGCGCTGGAATTATTTTGTATTGTTTCTGGCCAATCATAGACGATACTTGAACCCACTATTATTTTCTTTGACTTTCAACTATTTCAGTGACAGAGAATAAAGTTTCACAGGGTCATCATACATTTTTTTTACACCAGCTGTGTTCAAACTTCAGTCCGTAAATTTTTAAAACGTAAAATTTTACCTATTTCTTGGTCTAATTTTGTTGTTGTTGTTAATTATGCTTGAGTATCATTTTAATTAGGAAGACTTATGTATTCTTAACAACCTTGAACAAAAAAATAAGAATAAAATAAAAACAGAAATGGTAAAAGTTCATATTAAGCTTACATGGATGATGTTTTTATCAAATTTTGAAAATAAAGCATAAATCAAAAACTGTATGGTTTAGGACAATAAATTTTAGTATTTTTGTTACATAATAAGTCCCTCTACTCCCCATAACCCGTTGGTCCACTACTTACGGGACACCCTGTATATAATTTTCTATTTGTACGCCCCTGGTTATGTGTCATCATCATCATCATCAACCTATCGCAGTCCACTGCTGGACATAGGTCTCTCTCAATGCTCGCCATTCAGTCAGCTGAGTGGCGAGGTTATGTGTGATATTCAACAAAACATCTGTTCAGGCACAAAGCGACATTGCACGCCGGGCAATGTGTAAACGTGCGGGTATGGCACTTAACACATGATCGGCGGATTCTGCGTCCAGCCTGTCCAGGAATTAACCCATACTCAATTGGAAAATGGTTTACCATTGCCGTTGAATATTTAAAATTACAAGGCTGGGGCCTCATTCTTGGAACAGGTGTCAGCGCCGTGGATGAGTGCACATCAAGCAATTGCCGGATCAACTCTTTCCTAAATTGCCTGTGGTGCAGTTGATTCGTACTTGCTTTTAAAATAATGTACGAATTCAGAATACTTACATTAAAAAGCCTCCTGAACAATTTTTTGTTCCATACCCGGGTACGTTTTCTCTCTATGGGGTACATGGATAGCATCTGATCTTTACGATCCGCTCCGCCCATAGAAACATTGTAATCATGGATTACTGATGGTTTTTTATTACCATCTCGTTGAAATTGCGACATCCCGTGGTATGTTGATATCATGCACACTTTGTTCTGATCTCGCCAGACTACGATATCAACATCACCAGAAGTTGCACCATAAACTTGCCCAGGTGCCATTTGGGTCTTTGTCATTTTAAATTCAGCAGGTACAAATTGCCGATTTGGTCTCAAAGTACCCACGACATCAAACCCCAGCGTTTTGAGACACCGAGCTAGAGCAGGACTATTATAATAATTGTCCATGAACAGGACATGTCCACGGTGTTCAAGGTCGCGCACCAATTCCAGTACTATCCTGGACGTCATACCTGACACTGGGGACATCTCTTGCTCTTCTGTCTCTTCTCGACCTGCGTAAATTTTAAATCGCCACAAATATCCGGTACGGCTATCGCAAACTTCGTAACTTTTAATCCCAATGCTGGCCGATTTGTTTTTGATAAATTGGTTTATATCGAGCCACCCCTTCCACTCAGTTAAAGACTCATCTAATGCTATGTCGCGCGACAAATGATAGAGTTCTTGAAATTTGTGGTTGAGATGACTCAATATGGGTTCAATTTTAAAAAGTTTTGCCTGTGGTTTGGGCAAAGTTCGCAGTTGGGGATCACAATTGTCATTAAAATGAAGCGCCCGTGTAATATTTTCGAATCTGTTGACCGACATATATTTGCCAAAGTTAGGTGTGTCAGTAACATCTCCTTGACTGGCCCAGTACTCTCTTATGTTTGACTTAAATAAAAGTCCCATTGCCATCAACAATGCAAAGTAAACTAGTAACTCATCAATGGTCAAGTCTTTCCATTGTGCTAGGCGAGATGTTTGTTCCAGTGTACCTTCTTCCATTTGACGAGCTATTATCAACTGGGCATAGGCGTTTGTTCGGTCAACTATATACTACAAAATTTGTGGACTCCAAATGGCAGTAAACACTTCATAAGGAGTCTGGAAAGAGCGTACTGGGCCAGTTGGCTGGTCAAATATTTCCATTCGCTCGCACGGAGGTGGAACAGTATGTTCGGAAAAAGGCTTCCAGTCAAATTCCCACATAGAATATGGTTTTTCAGTGAGAGCTGGAAGTGTATGAGTAGGAGCTGAAATTTCAATTTCCGGTGAGGTTTCAAACTGTAATGACGATGGTGAGGTTTCATGCGCTAATACCTCCGGTGGGGACGCAAGCTGCGATACCGACTGTGTTTCAGATACTTGCTCCTCTTCAATCAAGTCGTATAACCAAGCTCTTTGGCTACGCGGCAGAACTGAGGACATGGGGAACATTGGTCCATCCTCACCATCACGCATGTCATCATTATCGTCTTCACTACCTGTATGATCAAAGATATAGGAGTAGGTATATAAATATTGTTCTTAATTTGGTTAGAATATTGCAGGCTGAACCACCTGAATTTGTGAAAGCACTTACCGTAATCATTATTTATAAGGTCTGCTATTTCCCATTCCCGCAAGGGAAGAACATTGCCTGATTGGGATATTGGTTTATCCGTAGTCAGTTTCCTTTTTTTTAAAGTTACATTATGATCATGCTGGCGTGACCTGAAAATGATAATCCAGATATGAAATTGGGATAAACAGCCATTGTGACTGTAAATTGACTAAAAATCACTTTCGCGACAACAAGTTTTACTGTGAACAAAATGATTATTAACTAAACTATCATTCTAAAAATTGCTACTTACGCTGCTGGTGAGGGTGAAGGGGTTGGTGTCACTGGAGCTGGAAAGCTTGGAGGTGGAGACCGCGGAGCCGTATTAGATACAGTCGCACCTTCTGGGTGCCAAGACCGTGGTCGTTTTTTATGCAGTGGCAAATGTATTGCAGTGCCTTCTGGCACCCCAACTACTCGGTCTTTGGTTACAATACCAACGAAATACCTTTAAATAAAAAAAACTCATTATGGTTGTAGAAAAAAACTGAATATTCTAAAAAAACAATAAAATTTTGTCATAAAAATACTTTTCAGCATTCGCAACTGGATCCATATCACCACCACCTCTAGCACGACCTCGCCCAACCCTTACTCTTCCACTGCGAAAGCTACGTACCTCCCCCGTAACTATAAAAACCAAAGCTAACATATACAATTACATGAATATAAAAAAAAAAACACCGTTTTGTAGAATCTTAGATGAAACAAATCTTAGCACAAAAGTCGTATCCATATTTTCCAACTCTGTTCGAACTACGCAATGGTTCATTGCATCTCAGAGACAAGCAAATATATTCTCATATATTTCAAGGTAAAAAATATCAAAATATGTATAAAAATGTGATAATGGTTAAGGTTTTATTGAAATAATGAAATAATCTTTCAAAATTTGTAGTATAGTGTAAAACTTATAGTGTAAAACCTATTAAAAACTGAAAATATATACGCGGCAAACGATTAGATTGGCGCGAAGCCCGCGGTGCTGGTGTATATTTTGAATGATTCTTTGCTGTTACAGTAATCACACTAGTTACGGCCCTGCCTTCATACAAAACTGCTGAATACGCCGTTCGGGAATAGAATGTGGGTGCGTTCCCGTTAGCATCCAAGCTTACGTCTTTATAATTATTAAAATGTATAAATTCATTCTTTGACTCCGGTCTGCATCGTGCGGACATAGGTGTAAAGTCTCATTTTAGTCATTAAATGTAGTTTCTAAGTACATCTGAGTTTTCATTTGGGGCCTCCGGCTGTGGGACATGTAATTCACTATAAAACAATAAATGTTTACTTACCGGTCCATCGTTTAACGCCACTTTGTTACTAAATTTTCTTGTATTATTTCACGAACTCAAAACCGTTGCCGACCCGTGTGGCGCAACCGGCTCCCGACTACGAACTTCAAAGTTCAAACTAACATAACGCTACAAAATTGTATTGACCTTGACCATAATTCTTCGAATATACATAGTTAGAATGGGATGTGTAGATTACAATTTGTATAAGTTGGACAGGGACAGGAAGAGTTTGGTGTATTTAAAAGGACATATCCTCGTAACGCCCAGGCTATTTTTACCAAACATTGGCTTGCAGCCCAAGTACCTTTTAAAAGGTTCACATGGTGCGGACCCAGAGGTGATGAAATCTAAAAAAAGTGCCTTATTATTTCCGTATGAGCGTGGGATTTTTTCTGCATGTAAATGTATGTCAGTGGAAGGTTTTGAGACACTAAATAACCCCAAATTCGTTATTCTTTATTTAGGCATATGGGCTTTAATGTATTACAAAACCCGATTTCGCAAAATTCGTATTTTTGATATTATTGATTAGCGGTAGACAATATAGGGTTTATTTTATATTACAAAAAACAATGAACATAAATATTTGGATTAATACATTTCTTCCAAAATTTTAATGACCAAAAACATATCTCACACTTACAATCTGAGAAAAAAATATCAATTTTTGAACAATATGATCATTATTTTCTGTACTTATTATTTTTAAAGGCTAGTTTATCACGTGTTTTAGGATTTCTATCAGAAGAAATCCACTTCCAACAGATGACAGAAGCAAAAATTAACAAGTTTTAAAAAATGGACCCAAAAACACTATATATTAGCAACCCATATACCTTTTAAAATCAGAATGATAGTAGTTAAATTGATATAATATTTCTATAGAACTTTTAAATACTTAATTTTGCAAATAAGAGTTGGTTTTTAATAAAAAAAAACTATTATTTTCAGATTCTTCAGAACTGGAAGAGCTTTCTTGGTTTTGGTTTATGTTGTAATCCTCATCTCCAAATAGTTCATACTTTTCTATATCTGACTGATTTAAGCTTCATCTATTTGCTCATCTCTCATTGGGTTACCTGAAAAGGATAGGTACTAAAAGATTCTGTAACAGACTAAATAATTTACTTTATATTATGAAGGAGAAAACGGTCTAAATCATAAGTTGCAAAGGCAAATCAAATTGATTAGTGGTTTATTCCCTTATACCTTTTAAAATCCAATAATATGTTAATACTCTTATACCTTCTAAAAGGTATCCAGATTTTACGAGGTTATTTTACACGCATATTATTTATTTTCGTGTAAATCTAAATGTAATTATAATATTTACTTATTTGTCAACAAGCAGAGTAAGATACTCTCAGTTAAAAACCTAAGATTGCATCAATAATCATGGATTGAACTTACCACGTCCTCTAGTCAGTCGAGATGGCCAGACTTTTCGCCGGAATTTACATATATTTTATTTTTCTATTGGCACTATTGCTTAACCATAGACAAAAACATACGTTCCAGTAGCCGGATAAAAAACAGTAATTAGATTTGGCTCGTAATTTAAAATGTTACGGCGTTTTCAAATCAGATACTGTCAGATACCTTTAAAAAGGTACCGTGGGCGTTTATGTCATAAAGTTGGATAACAGCTTGGGCCGGTACCACTATCGAGCTGCATGCCTTTAAATAGGTATCTGGGCGTTACGAGGATATTTAAAACAGCTGCGTGCTTGCCTCCAGGGAGCATAGAATAGAACCCAAGATAGAACCATTCGAGCAGGTCAAAATAGTTGCCGCCAGGAGGCGTTGAACCGTTAAGTGGGTAAGGATGTTTTGAGCGCCCGACCGTTGAGTGGTTATGGCTAAGCTTAACCTTTCTTAATATTATATGGAAAATATTATCCTGATTAAAAAATAATATCATACCCTCTCCCTGTATTTTATTTATTTATTCTGTGGTCAAAGTCATAGGACACAGCCTTGGTGAAAAGTCAAAGCGCAAATGTCACTTGTCAGAAATATAAAATTCGATCAAAAGTCAAAACCTGTGGTCAAAACTCAAAACATTAAACCGGGCCATGCCCTATACTATATACCTACCTACTCTTTGCACATATTACATTAATTCACAATTCAGGTGGAACCCTATTGAAAGTTATCGAACTAGAATAACATATTTAAATAATAAATTAAAAAATAAAATATAGGAAAAGTTGTTGTTTCTGGTGTTCGTTTGGTTAGATGTTGCTGGTGTTCGTTTGTAGATACAAAATTATGTGAATTGTCTTGAATTTCATGTCTTATTGAATACTTACCTTGAACATTTTAAAAGATTTCCTGAGGGATTTCCATAATCGTTGAAGTATGAATAATACAACTGAGGAATTGTTTTCAATGCTTGATGAAAAAATAAATTATGGGTATCTATTAATTGAAAGATTACAAGTAATAAAAAACTTAGACGGGGTTGCAAAGCTTCAAAGAAAAATTCGTCAAGAAATCGAGTTTTTGTCAAGGGTGAGTTACAAATTTCATTTCATTCCTTATTTCATCCTAAAACACCGTCCTATGTTATAACTCAGGCCCCCGAACCACAGACACGATAAAAAATCTATTGTGTCTGGGACCGATCGGGCCGCTTGGGGCTGGGTTAAAAAACAACTTTAACTATCTTAGCTCTACTCACACTATCACTCTTCATTCTTCCATTCCGTTTCCTTTATTAATATGTACTCCTATCCATCGGTCAAACTTTTATGACAACCTGTTTACTGTTTGTGCCATTCAGCTTTGGAACACCTTGCCGGAAAGTATCCGACGTGCACAAATGCTTTGTTCTTTTAAGTCCCTATTGAAAGCTCATTATCTAGCCATGCAATAGTAGAATTACTAAATAAACTGTGTATGATTATAATTTTTGTATATTATATTGTTATATATATTGTAGATGTATTATTAAGACATTTTTATTTTTTTTATTATTTCTTTTATTTCTTTTTTACGCCATCCTTATTCTTCTCACATTTCCTTTCCTACCAGGTTGCCTGGAAGAGATTGCTGTGTAGCAATAAGGCCGCCTATTTTGCAAAATTGTTGTACCTTATTAGTTTGTACTACATGTCTTAAATTGTTTTGGGTTGGACTAAAGCAAAGGGGGCGCAGGTAAAGATTACGCTAATATAAGCATGTTTTATAGGAACAACTTTTCTCTAAAATAAAAAATGGCCGAGATATTCGCCCACAATAGGTTAGGTTTAGGTTAGGTTAGCCGTTAGGTTAGGTTAGGTTAGGTTTCTTAAAAATAGACCCGACGAGCTCCTGCCTTTATCGTTGCAGAGTGTGTGCGGCGGGGGCTGCGCTCATTCAATAGGCAACGCGAGGAGGGCGACAGACTGTTGTGGCTGCAGTCTGTCGTAGTGCTAGGCATGCGCGTAGGGTAGTTCGCGACTACATACGAGTAGATTGCCAATGGCAGGCGCGCGAGGGGTACCGTGAGCGTTCCCACCGGAGATCCCGGGATCCCCTCTTTACTTGCGCGGAAGTAGGCCACCGTGAGGTTTTAGTCAGTATGAGTCTGACATAACCGTGCTGCTGCCCCCGAAGCAGCCGGTATTCATGAGAATTTCCTCACGTTAAAAAAAAAAAAAAGGTTTCTTAAAAATAAAACTACACAGAAATAAAAAAAATAAAAAACGCGCAAAAAAAATTTTTTTCACTTTGGATCAAAAATTTTCTAAGTCCTTACTTTGCGCCCCCTTTGCTTTAGGCGGACCTTGTTTTGTACAATAAAGATTTATAAATAAATAAATACCAATATCAGTTCTTGAGAAATCAAGTAACATTTCTTTAAATGTAATTTACTTCAATTCTAGTTGAAAAAATCTAAGAAAATTAAAGTTGAACAATTATCATGTTCAAATCTGAGACACCTAGGAGCATTGGTTGAATATGCACTTCGCCCAGGCGTTGTATCGGTTTGTAAGATATTCCATATTGATGCTGAGAGCAAACTTGTTATAGATATTATAAGTGATGCAGGAAAAGTATGGACAAAAGGTATGCCCAGAATTAAGGAAATATTTATCTTATTTTTTAATTCTTTGGAATATAATTGGAAATTATTTAATATTAATATATATTTGCAGTTATTGCTAGAAATCCAAAATCTCTATCTGCACTAAGCAGGGGAAATGCTTCATATGGCGCCAGATCAATTATAGACCAAGCGGAAGACTATATAGAATGTGCTCAGTTGTATCCTTGTATGTATAAACCACCTAAGGTGAGATAGTAAATACAGTTTCTGCGATATATACAAGAATTAGGGACCAATAAAAACTAGAGTCCAAAACAGGAACTAAATTCTGACATTCTCTACATGTCTACATGTCTATGCTATGAGGTAAATGCTCACAGGCTGTGGTTGTACTAAAAACCTAGTTCATATTAATATTAATCAATAAAGAAATAAGAATTTGTTAAACTTTAATTTATTTGCAACAATATTGATTGTATTCTTTAAGGTTATATTTGAGTTTGTGAGTGGAATAGAAGAGAGTCTGGCAAACAAATTAAAAGCTCTAGGCGTCATTGTAAATGGAGAAATACTACCAAATTCAAAACCAACTGATTCTGATGAATATTGTGATTCAAGTGATGATGGCTCCTTCCAAAACAGGTATTTTAAAACATAAAAAAGTAAAAACACCACAGAACAGGAAAAACTAATAGAAGTGTGATGTGGGCGTGGCCCACGTGTCACTAGTAAGGTAAGATCACCTAACTTGCTCTCAGTTGTGCGCAGAAAAATATTCGAGTCGGTTGTCAGCTGTCAAACCTTTTTTCCATATTTATTCATTAATAAGGACGTGTTGTTTTGTATTAGAGACCAAAAATTATAGCAGACACAATAATATCAGCAATAGAGACATTTCATACCATCGGTAAGTCTTATTTTAATTTATTTTAAATATATTTTATGTTATAACTTCGCTTGTCGTAATTTGTCAAAATTTTATAAAAATAATAAGTCAAAGTGAACCTTAATCCATGAGAAATTAGTACTATTATAGATTGAACAGCAAACAAGACTTTCTGGAATATTATTGCAATAAACAAACGAATGTCGGATTAGTGATGCATGTGGCGCATATCGACAGTATCGATACTTTAGAAAAGACAATCACTATAAAATATTAAATTTTATTTTATTTTTCCTTTGCTTTCATTAGTCCTATTTATTTATAGATTTTCCAAAGAGGCTAATTTAAAAGAGAAATGGATAAATGCAATGTGACGAGTTAACTGGATGCCGAACAGCACTAAGCAGTCTAACAAAGGCCACCGATACATCAAACCTACGGCAGTTCCAAGATTTGAAATAATACATAATTTCTGTTTGTATTTTGTAAATATAGATTTATACTATTCTATTGAATGAATGAATGAATGAATATTCTTTATTGCTTATAAATAGATAAATACAAGTGGAAAAGCATTTCTATTCCGTATTTTATTAAAATATAATAATATGAAAAGACGTACTTAGAAGTAATAAACATACACCAAAATGTAACACATCATACTATACTGTTATAATAGAAAGAAAAAAAAAAATGCACAAAAATATATTTATTTGTGAATTATCGATAACAAGGCTGACATCCCTTAGAGCATAGCATCAGGTTAATGTCAAGTTAATGTCATTAATTTAGAGTGACACAAATTTCAACCTTATTTCTATGTGTTGAGGTTCAAAGTTATATGTATTGAAAACTAACGTCCTCTGTTGTGGAATAGCTGAATGTTTTCGAATTTGGAATTTCTGAGCAAAGAGAAACAAAACAGCTAATATACCTAGGGATGTTATACTAAAATAAATCGTAACATGGTGCGTTAGGGTACATATTGTAATGCTGAATTTATAACCTAAGTCAGTTTTTACTCAAATTAAGCTGTCCAATCAAAGGCATAGTTTACTTGTAGTGTACTGTATAACTATCGGTTTAAATGTGTGGGTTTGGCGACACTGGTTTTCATACTAATTATGACATTATAGCACTTCTATTAGTTTTTCCTGTTCTGTGAAAAACACAAAACATTTTTTGTCTTATTAACAACAATTAAGACTAAGTAACAACACATTCATAATAATTAATATCTCTCACTTTAAGGTCAGACGACAATCAGCCCTTGTGCAATGTATCAACCTTAGATGAGCATGCTGCTGGTATAAACACTCTCAATCTGGATGTAACAGCGATGATGGCATATGTAAGCAACATGACAAATGGACATTGCAACTATGTGTTTAAACAAGAAGTCTTAACTCAGCAAGCAGCCTGGGACATGGAGAGACCTGTTAAACCAATATTAGATAAATTATTTGAAGGTACAAATAATTCGTGTAGTGATAATAATAGAGTGACATTCGTTATTCACTTTTTAAAGCTAGTGTGTAAATAATAATAGTAGGTATATTTGTTTAACCCTATGTAAAATAGATACAACCGTGTTAATAATAATCTTATATTCTATTCAAGGGTGAATAAATTTAAAGTTATTAATCTATCAAAAATTAATAAAATGATTCAATTATTAATCTCTCTATCTCAATTGTAATATTTCAGTTTGCAATTTTGCAGGTAAAACTTTGGTATGTTGTAGAACTGCGTGGGATAATTTTCAAAAGATTGTAGAAATATTGGGTGGTCCGATGGAGAAGAAACGAACTATGGATTTACGCGAGAAATTAACTATTTACGACGACGATTATGGTGGTACGTTCATTAATTGGATTTTATTATGAAACTTAAAAGTTTAATTGATCAAGTTGTATGATTAAATATCAGTATGCTTTTTCTTTAAAATATTATAAATACAAGAATGAGTGAATATAATCAATGCAGAGTGCAATTGATTTGATAATATTCCTGAGGATATGAATTGGGGTTATATTTATTATGAAAATAATTATTTTTATTTTCTAGGTCAAAATGATTATCCCAGAGAAAATTTGAAAGTCAGAGGCAATGTTCGACTCAGATCAAAAACAGTATTCAATTTTGGACATAGAATTAAGGCTATAACAGTTTCTGCAAATGAAGGTTTTGTCAGAGCAGCAATGCAGCAGGTAATGGTTGTTTTAATTCTTCATCATCTCAGACTAATGTTGCAGCTAATTAGAGTAGTTTGTGATACTTCTTAAATCTATGTATCCGGTGAAGTTCGTTTTTGCACCTGGGCAGAATGATGAGCGCGATTTAAATTTGATTGTCTTCAAACCTCAACAAATTAAAAAAAAAATATTTAAAATTATTTCAATTCAAACAACAAGCTGTAATGGACCACAGCAAGCATAATATTTTCATAGTAAATATTTTCACATTTTTTAATAAGAATGCATCTTGCAGTTTTTAACTTATTTTATTTGATTTCTGTTATTTTCAGGGGGTAAATTATGCTGCTTTTATTCACGAGTCAAGAGCTTTAACAGAAGGAAAAGAAGCTAGTGCAACAAAACTTTTATGATACATGTCTGGCATTGTTAGAAACCCTAAAATCTTGAAGATAATTGGAAAATTTTATATATAACTAGTTTAATATAGAGAATTATAGTAATCATACCTCACAATATGTCTTAGAAATTGATATTACTATTGACTTGTTTTTAATTTTAGTCATCCTTTTTATAGGAAGTTATACAAGTATGAATTGATGGAAACATAATAATGTAGGTACTTAAAAATAGATAATATGTTAACACATTCCATCCAGATAGATAACATGCGTATAGGTAGTAATTTATTTGTTACGCAAATTACTTTTGTCACATGTGCAGACAGTACCGATTTACTTAATTTAACATATTATATAGAGATGATAATAATACTATTCTATTAAAATCAGCTTTTTTAATGGAGGGGGAAGGGAGATAAAAAACTTTCTATTATGTGCCTCATTTGTAAGTGCCACTTACTATGTAGATATTTTTAATGGATAGTGAAATTCATAAGTAATATTAATTAATAGTTGACAAATCACTAAAAATATCCGTTATTACCTATATTATCGAAGACTCAGTGACACTTCCAAAATAAACATACTGCCTCTGCCTCAGCTAGTATATGTACCGCATGAAGATTATTCTTATCAATCATTTATCAATTAAAATTTTAGTCTTTGGTAAAGCTAATGCACGATCACAATAATTTATCTTTGTAACTTATACTTGATGTATTATACATATTACTTATATTTTATTGATATTAAAAATGATATAATAACTTTAATTTGTTGTTTTTATTTCATAATTTGAGAATAGAATACATTAACCTCCTCTTTTTTTTTTGAAGTCGGTTAAAAAGGATATAATAACAAACCGAACATGAAAACCTAAAACTTTCCTAAAACCATTAGATTGCTTTAAATATACAGTATATTTTTCGTTGATTTCATGTATGGATTTGGTATGGATATTTTAAAAGTTTATTTTGATTTAAAATATGAAATTTTGACATGCAACATGAGAGTATATATTTTTAATCTATGATCATAAGTTAACAGCTGTGAGCTGACATTGACATTTGTTTTGTTTACAAACGAATTCAAATTTATTGCTATGAAATCAAAATGTTTTTCAATTGTAGTTTTTAGTGTTGTTCGTTATTTATTTTGAATGTATAAAGTGGACTGTGATTTTTATTTTATGATATTATGGCCAATGTAGATTGTGATGAAATCGACTCACAAATAATAGCCGAAAATGTGTCCTTTTTGGATAACTGCTTCAATAATTCATTTAATTTAATGAAATCCTTGAATGAAATTAAAGGTTATATAGCCGAAGAAAGAAACTTTAAAAATGACAAAATAATTTCAAACAAGTTAAACAAGAGCGCAAAGTTAAATTCCCTAGATTGCTCTATTTACAATGCAGATATTTTGACCCAATGTCAAGAAAGTAAAAATGATTTTAAAAAGTATTTAAAGAATTGGGGTTTGCCCATTGAAATTGTGACAAAGTATGAACAGAAAGGGATTCAAGAGATGTTTCAATGGCAAGTTGACTGTTTAAGTAATCCAAAGGTGTTATTAAATTGTTCAAATTTAGTTTATTCAGCTCCTACTTCTGCTGGGAAAACTTTGGTGGCTGAAATATTGACTATCAAAACAGTACTTGAACGACAGAAGAAAGTAATAATAATTTTACCGTTTGTGTCCATTGTGCGGGAAAAAATGTTTTATTTGCAGCATATTTTATCAAGTTCAGGTATTCGAGTTGAAGGCTTCATGGGATCCCAATCTCCACCTGGAGGACTACAATCAGTGCATATTGCTATTTGCACAATTGAAAAAGCTAACAGTTTAGTAAATAAATTATTGGATGAAAACAGTATTTCTGAACTTGGTGCTATAATTGTGGATGAACTCCATTTACTTGGTGATTCTCATAGAGGATATATTTTAGAGCTTCTTTTAACTAAAATCAAGTATATAACTAATAAAATGGATGATGTACAAATCCAGATTATTGGAATGTCAGCTACACTTCCTAATTTAGAAGTTTTGTCTACTTGGTTGGATGCAGAACTTTATGTAACAGATTTCAGACCAATTCCTTTAGATGAATTTTGTTTAATTGGTAATAAGTACTATGATAAGAATGGAAAGTTTACAAGCAATATAAAGAGGATATCTGAAAATGAAGACAGTGATTATGTATTAAATATTTGCCTTGAAACTATTAAGGAAGGTTGTTCCATATTAATTTTTTGTATGACAAAAACCAGATGTGAAAACTTAGCGCAAAGTATTGCATCATCATTTCTTAAATTAGGTTGCAGTGGAAATGAAGTAGGGTCCTTTTTAAGGGATCAACTTAAAACAGATAATATTGCAGAAGTTTTAGAGCAACTGAAAAATTGTCCGGTGGGCCTAGATCAGGTATTAAAAAATGTTGTATCTTTTGGTGTAGCTTATCATCATGCTGGCCTTACATTTGATGAAAGGGACATAATAGAAGGAGGATTCAAATCTGGTGCCATTCGTGTTTTGGTAGCAACATCTACATTAAGTTCAGGGGTGAATTTACCAGCCAGAAAAGTTATAATAAGGTCTCCTGTGTTTCAAAGACAACCAATCAATATTTTAACATATAAACAGATGGTAGGAAGAGCTGGCCGAATGGGAAAAGACACTAAGGGTGAAAGTATTCTTGTATGCACACAGGTAGAACAAAAAATTGGTTTTGATCTTATGATGGGTGCTTTGGATCCTGTAAAAAGCTGCATAGAAACAGAAGACAAGTTTATGAGAGCCGTAATAGAAATGATTGCTAGTCAAGCTGTTTGCACTAAGTCAGAATTAGATCTCTATTCGAAATGTACTTTACTTTTTAGACAATCAATCTCTTCTTCGCAAGACTCTTTATTAGAAAATACTTTGAAACAATTAATTGATTTTGAGTTGGTCAGAATTCAAATGAATGGTTCTGAAGAACGATATGTCGCGACGTCTTTAGGGAAGGCTTGTCTTTCTTCAAGCATGGCACCCAATGATGGTTTGTCATTATTTTGTGAGTTACAAAAAGCACGGCAGTGCATTGTTTTGGAAACTGATTTACATCTTATATATCTAGTCACACCATATAGTGTCAGTAGTCAATGGGCAGACTTGGATTGGTTGCATCTTCTAACGTTATGGGAATCTTTAACAGTTGCAATGAAAAAAGTTGGTGAACTTATTGGGGTTCAAGAAAGCTTTATAATCCGCTGCCTGAGAGGAGCAAATAAATCTGCATGCAAGAATAAGCTAAACATTCATAAAAGGTAAAGTTAAGTTGCATTTTAACTTTCTATTTATTTTAATATAGGTAGATAAGATTTTAGAGACAGTTTGAATATTGTCGATTTCAATAGATTAATACGTATATTTGTATAGGTTCTATACGGCCTTGGCTCTTCAAGATTTAGTCAATGAAGTACCTCTTTCGGACGTAGCTACGAAGTTTCAGTGTGCGCGAGGTTTTCTTCAAGGACTTCAACAAGCTGCTGCAACTTTTGCTGGTATGTCCCTTTTTTAACAATAATTAATTTTATACAAATCATGAACGTAAAATAAAATTTTATTTTTAGGTATGGTTACGGCTTTCTGCCGTCAACTAGGCTGGAAAAATATGGAATTACTTGTTTCACAATTTCAAGATCGACTCCACTTTGGAGTTCATTCAGATCTATTAGATTTAATGAAGCTATCGTCCTTAAATGGCGTAAGAGCGCGAACGCTTTTCGATGCTGGATTTGAGACAATTTCTAGTATCGCTTCGGCAGATGTTAACGTTATAGAAAATGCTTTGTATAAGGCTGTACCATTCCAGAGTGAAAAGGGCAGAGAAGGTGATGATTTGGCTGATGTTCGTAAAAGGAACAAAATTCGAAATATCTGGATAACAGGTTTTTGTGGTATGACTGCAAAGGAGGCAGCAGAAAAGCTTATTCAAGAAGCCAGAAAATATGTGGAATTAGAAATTGGTGTAGCGGAAATAAAATGGGAAAACAAATCAAGTGCTGAAAATGGATGTGCTGATGAT
Source organism: Colias croceus (assembly GCF_905220415.1). NCBI lineage: Eukaryota > Metazoa > Arthropoda > Insecta > Lepidoptera > Pieridae > Colias > Colias croceus. Next base: position 3,183,030 of record NC_059543.1, on the reverse strand, counting down.
GATATGCAACTACAAAAAGTAAATGATACCGAAAGTGAAAGCAACCCTCCGAAGAGTGATGAAAAAAGTGTTCTGTGTAGTACATTAGAACGGGAGGTATTGGTCCCACTAAAGAGTAATCAAATAGCATTAGATAATACTTCTATTGTACAAATTGAACCTGAAAAAGAATCTGAGAAGGGAATTTTGGAGAAAAACAATTCAGTTCAGGATGCAAGTAATATTTATGAGGCTGATATTAACGTGAAAGAGAGAACATTACAAAATCATACGAAATACTTAACATTAAAGTTAAAGAACGATACATTATGGGATTCATTGAACATAAATGATACTGCTTTGGATAATATTTCAAAACTTCCTTTGTCTGCTAAAGTATTATCACCAAATATAAGCTTTGGTGAATTTGAACAAAATATTGATTCAATAGAAACTAAAAATAATAAGTCATATAGCACAAGTGTAAAAGATGTCAGTATGTTTTCATCTGAAGGTGATAATTCGAGTCTATTTGAAGATAGCTTACCCTTAGATTTAATTCCAAGCACTGTAGTTGGTAAGAAAAAAGAATCTGTTCAAAATGAAATTAACACACAATATATTAATTCTAGTTCAATATTAGAAGCGTTCAAAACGTCTGTTATTGATGAGGATGATAACATGAAATTAGTTTACGATGCAGATGCTGTTGAAAAGACTGATTTTGATAAAGTTAAAAAAGAAATTTTAACTTGTATACCTGATGATATAGATGAGATTTCGACTCAAGCTGTTACTGAATCTTGGGTTCATAAAGACTTCATTAGTCCGTTAAAACGCGCAAATAAATCTATTAAAAATACCTCTCAACCTCAGGCCAAAAGAAAAAAGCATTCTAGATCAATCTCGAATATAAAAACAATATCAAATACAAAACACTTTCAAATGAAATCTATAAAGTCATCGAATTTAAAAATGAAAGTGAATAACAACATCATCGATTGTTATATTTTAAGGGAAAACGATGTTGTTCTTAATTTGGGAATTTTGGATACAATCGATTCAGCTAGTTTTATTTCCATTAATTACGAACCAATAAATTGTGCAAACAGAATAGGAACAAATATTCTGGAAGATAAGTCTGTAAGGAGCAGTCGATTAAGAACATTTAATTCAAAGTCTCCGACGCATGGAATATGTCTTTATTTCCGGCCTGCTATTTGCATATTTCTCGATTTGTCTTCACTTAATAATTTGAAGGAATTTACAAATAAATTGATGAAAATTTTGATGAGATCTACTTTAAAACTACGATCTATGTCGGTTAAGACACATTATTTGTATCTTATGAAGTTATTGGGTTATTTTTCACAAACATTTTCCGATGTATTTGTTGCTGAGTGGTTAATGGATAACAAAGAAGAGATGTCTAACCTTCGTGAGTTGGTAAGCTTTATTAATAACATATTTTATTTCTAAGTTCTAAATGACTAATCGCCCGCGCATATGGACGCTCGGTAAAAAAATATATATGAAAAGGGATTTAATACGAGAAAAGAATTTATAACCATCCTTCATGATATTCAAAATATTTGTATTGTTCCTTATTTACAGACAAAGAAATATCGTGATATCGATTTGTTAAAAACAAACATCACAGTCGATGGTAGTACGAAGAATTATAATGAATTAGATAAAATTGAAGAGGCCTGTCTTAAATCGTGGAGTTTGTTTAATATTGCTGACGAACAAGACAAATGCTTCTTCGATAAATACCAATTTGCCAAGTCTGTTATAGGTAATATTTTTTAATAATCATTTAAATACACAGGAGAATGATTTATTTTTCTCACTAAAATATAACTAACATTTTTTGTGACAATTCATTTCTTAATTATTTGTTTTAGATTTAGAAAATCACGTATTAAAAATATTGGCCTATAGCGAATACCAGGGCATCATGGTTGATAAGGAACTCGCATCTCGACTATTGGTAGATGTGAGAAACTCGCAAGAGATACTTCAAAAAAAGGCATACAAGATATGCGGATATCACTTTAATTTTAATTCGTCAAAGGATGTCGCCAAGGTATATTTGAAATTCATCTTAAATACAATATCTGTAGGTACCTATCTACACTAATATTATAAAGAGGAAAACTTTGTTTGTTTGTTTGATTGTAATGAATAGGCTCAAACTACTGGACCGATTTTAAAAATTCTTTCACCATTCGAAAGCTACATTATCCACGAGTAATATAGGCTATATATTATTATCACGCTAAGTCCAACAGGAGCGGTGCCACGAGGGTGAAATCGCGCGGCACAGCTAAACAAATATAAATAAATAAAATATTAAAACATAGATATGTAGCTAAGTAAAATAATAATTATTATATTCAAAATAACTTAATAACATAACACCAAATTAATTTAAAATCAGTTAAAAAAGTCAATATTGTGAAATGTAATTTTATCCAGGTATTGGGTATTTACAAAGGTCGCAAGGTAAGTACGAAGAAAAGCGTGCTTACGGCCCATAACAGTCAGATGGCGAGCATTGTGATCTATTGGAGGAAACTCAACTCGATTCTGACGAAGACCTTGTACCCACTCACTGAAAAGGCTTACATGTATAGTTCGGATAATAATAAGTAAGTGATTTTATGTATTTACACTATACAGTAACTAGTTTCAAAAAGGTTTTTTGAACTGAAACTTCTTTAGGCGCTTTGAGAGTAAAATTTCAATGTCGCGTCATGGCAATGCCTACACGTCATGGAGTAAGGCCACGATTTTGATATCTTTGAATCTTGCCAAAGAAGTTTCACTTCTGACACGTGCTCGGCACACACGCCGATTTTTGTTGGATTGAACTTACTATAACTAACGCATAGAAATGTAGTATTATTATAGAGACAGTTAAAGTTCATAAAAAAAAATACTATAAATACGAAATATTCTTGGTAAATAAAAATCAACCAAATAAAATATACGAAAAAAAGTTCGACAAGGCTTAATAAAAGTTTACAAAAGCTTGTCAAGTTTCAGCTTCCAAAAAAGAATACCTATCAACTTATAGTGATGTAGTCTTAATAATTTGAGATGGAGAAAAAGTGTATCCAGGTATAATATTTCTTGTACAAATGTTGGCCTCATTGATCACAAGGCTGTGTAAACTTTGAACGAACGAGGTTCTATCCCGCACCGCGCGCGTCTGGCACGGAGCCAATATAAACGTTCACTTCGATATGCACTATGTACAATTGTTCTAACTTAACCTGCTTTGTTTGCAATCGGTTTTATCGTATTTTTATTCGAGCGGTTGTTTTTTTAGACTTTTTTTGTTTGATAGTAACTACGTATGGTTTTTAGATTTTTTTTTTGATACGATTAGTTTTCTTCTCTAATGACCTTAATTCAAAATAAACAAGCAAACAATTATGACGATATTACTAATTTAAATACGAATCTCTACAATTTGTAAAATCAATATAGAGACTTTGAAATTTACTCTCTTTTTATTTAAGCGTAAAATGTAATCTAAATTTTACTAAGATAGAACGAGTGCTATAAATATTCCATGAATTTTTTTTCTTAATAATCCAGAGAAATACAAATTGTTGTTTACTGGCGACAGTATTCCAATATCCCCAGTTGCGTTATGAATAAGTAATTCGGTTTGCAGGATAAATCCTTCGTACACGATGTTCACTTGCACCGGTCGGATTAGTATGCACGAACCGAACTTACAAAACGTGCCTCGAACATTTTCCATACCCATGAAATACCTGAAAGTTGTGGACGACTTTGAACCTTGTGACGAAGTAGCAGAGTTCAATTGTAGGAACATTTTTAAAGCGTCACCGGGCTTTGTGTTTGTTTCGGCGGATTATTGCCAACTGGAAATGAGAATCTTAACCCACTACAGTAAGGACGCGGTTTTGTCTCGGATTATGAAATCGGATGTGGACGTTTTTAAGTCTATAGCCGCTTCCTGGGGCGGAGTTCCAGAGAACCAGGTACGTGTGTAGCTTACGGAGTAATTATAAGTGCAGACCATTTGCATAAAATCAATAATGTTGTAAACGTAACTTACATTTATAACTGTTAAAGATAAAGAATATCTTGATGATAAAATGTATTGAATAGTCAACATTGGTAATATTTTATGTTGTTTTCTACTCATTTTTTTATGCTTTCATAAATATTCATATACATTTTATTTTATCCCATTTCATCAAAAAATTATTGATTAAAACTGATTATGAAATTAAATTCAAGTATAAATGTATAATAGGTGGATGACGATCTCCGGCAGAAAGCGAAGCAGCTATGTTACGGAATACTTTACGGGATGGGCAATCGTACATTGTCTCAACATTTGGATGTATCCGAGATGGAAGCTGCCGTATTCATGGATAGTTTTTACAAAACGTACCCCGATGTTCGGAAGTTTACCCAAAATGTGGTCCAGGAGTGTAGAAGCAACGGATATGTGGAGACGTTGATGAAGCGTCGACGATATCTACCTGATATTAATAGCCTCGTGGTTTATAAGAGAAGTGAGTATTTTATCGTGTACATTTTGGCGAATACTTAGGTAATTTTGACTTTGTTGATTCCTTTTTCTTAAAACAGTACCTATAGATTATCATAGCATTTATAAATATAAAAAAATCAATACTTGGAACCATTTTTTTTTTGGAAAATCTTCATCATTCATCATCAACATCACCCGATAATAAATATCATATTATCATGATAAAGAAACAACTTTAATTTTCGGTTGTTTGATTAAAGTTTGATAGAAATAGTTACTGTTTGAGTGGAATTCTGTTTGGCCTGAGCGAGCAAGATAAGACCAATAGCGAGAATATCTTACGGATTAAACTTTTAGTTCAGTCCCTAAACATTTTTAAATTAAAATTCTATTGAATGCAGATATTAATATGCTGATACTTCTATAAGATTCTTGACCTAAATATAATGAGATAAAATTATAAGTTTAAAAATTATATTACGGTCATGTTTTCTTTATAAAAGCGATTGATTGGTTACATGGAGATTGCGGGTTGTTTCACAATAAGAGGTTAAACGATAGATGACCTATTTTTAACTTGACTTTAAATATTATAATTCGAATATACGGTCATATTTTTGCTATACAAGTTTCGATTAGATTAAAACATTAATATAAAAATATATCTGGTAATGTGAACAATTAAGACTGTCAGGTACTTTAATACAAAATTAAACTGAAAGGTTGCGATACCTTCCTAGTTTATAACAATTAACAATGATTCTATATATAAACTACACATTAACTCGAGTTTATCTATACACTTAAACACATTTTTTTATTCTAATTAAATAATTATTACAGATACTGCAGAACGCCAAGCAGTAAATACGACAATACAAGGGTCAGCGGCAGACATAGCAAAGGCGGCAATGTGTGCCATAGATAATAAAACCAATAGAGATACAAAGCCCCACCTCGTTCTACAAATGCACGATGAACTTATCTATGAAGTGATCGAACATAAGAAAAAAGATTTTATTAAAGTTTTGAAAGAAGTCATGGAAACCACAGTTAGATTAAATGTACCTTTGCCAGTCAAAGTGAAGGCGGGATATACGTGGGGTGCCTTGGAAGAAGTTAAATTGTAATATAAAATTATGTAATTGAAATTAGAAAATTTATTAATGTATGTGCTGTGATATTTTTCAAATAATGTAATGTGCCTTAATAAAATGTTTACCTTTTATTATTTCGTTTCATTTAACCTTACAACCCAATCTTCACTATTGGACTCAGATAGAGTGCAAAAATTAATTAAAGTAGAGTTAAAAAAATATAAGACGTAGAGTCGTAGAGTATTTTCGAGTGTCGTAAAGACATGTATATGGATATGTAAATGATTATTTGATATTACGCACCTACCTAAAAGAATGCCTTAATGCCCACTGCGTTTTCACCTTTTCAGTTTTTTTTATAATCGGTTATTAAATAGAATAATGTGAGAAATATTTTTGCTTGAAATATTTTTATAATTCATGTACACATATTCTGTTCTTTTATTTTTTATTAAGTACGATATCAAACACACTTTAAACAAACACTGCTAAATTAATCTGCACACCCAATACAAAGTTTCACTGTTGATATTCAGTTAGACTGTTTACATAAGCACAGACATAAGTTTCAAAAGCGCCATCTTTCCCCAGTTTGCGCGGGATTTCCCGAGTTTTTCTAACATAACGTTATAGAGGTCGTAGCTGTTGCCTCCCCTACGCGCAATCAATACGTGCGCCGTGCAGCCCTCCGGCCAGCTAGATTCCCTTGTCACCCTCTGACACGAGCACCGTACACCCGTTCAAACCTTAGCCTTCATAATGCACCTAAAATGTTGAATCTTGTCAGTGCACTACTGTCGCGAAAATCGCGCGCGTTCCAGTGACTCGAAAGGTTGTTTTAATTAACGTGTTGAGATAACGTGAACATGCATTTACATTTTGAGAGGAACGTAAACGCTAAGTGCGATTGCACGATACTGTCGTTGTCGTGGATGGGCAAGGTTCCTGATGAGCTGCCTGAGGTGAGATTTTCTTATAAATAGTTTTGGAATTAAGTGCGGTCATGGTCATTAAAGCCTCTAATTACGACGCGCTTGTAAATATAAAGATCTTTATATTGTATGTAAGAATTTTACCTTTCCCTATTTGTGATGTTTGTTTTTTTATTTTATTTACTTTAACTAATTTATACAGGTTAGGAGATTTTAATTTTTAATTTATGTTTTGGTACTTAGTTTCTTCCAACTTTTTTTTAAAATATAGAGTTTCTAATTATAGATGCAGTTAGAGATACTTTGCGTCCGGGTTGCTATTGTGCAATTGTAGATATCATATCTGCTAAAAACAAGAGTAGGTAACTACAATTAAGTATTTAAAATATGTAATTTTACAATTGAGATAATATACTACGTATGGAGGAGACACCACGAACAAAATCTGTGCGCCATTTTTTTGCTCTAACTAAGTTTTAGAAATTATTATCTATACTTACCGATGAAAGTTATTCCTTTGCACTTTTCCGTATTATTTGTATTATTTGTGCAATATCGTAACACACACGAAGGCATATTTGATGCGTTTCACTTTAAAACAAATAAAAAATGAGCGTGCAGTTAAGCCATATGGCTTATGGTGAGCGGAACATAAGTGATGTAGGCGTTGTCGTCTCCATATGTATATCTCAATGAATTTTACATGATTTTTGACTTTCTTTATTTAAGTTACTAGATATATGTAATATGTATATCTAATAGTGGAATCGTCTAGGTGCAATATTTTGTATGAAAGACTGCAATATAAAAATTTTAATTATTTTAATAATTAAAAGATTGACATGATCCTACACCTCAAAATGAATTGTTTTTCCTTGGAGTCGAAGTTTTCAACTTTCAGGGTATGGCAAATGAAAAATTAAAGCACTTTAAGTACCATATTTTTTTTCTGTATGAAAATTAGATTTAAACTCACTTACTTATGTTTTATGAAATACAACGTTAAAGGTGGCTAAATTACTATAATTTTTAATTATGACGGTCTGCGGAATGACCTTATACGAACAAGGCTGCCGACCGAGTTTTATCAAATTTAACTAAAGGTAATGTAGTGTTTAATACTAAAATATAGACTGGTTTTTAAAGTTAGAACACCTAAAGTATAAAACAATTAATTACCATTTAAATCTTAACCCTAACAAAACACCAATTATTGCCCTGGAAATAATTTGGTAATTTAGAAAAACAGAAGATGCGTCCGCAATAGTTCAAATTGGTAGATAGTCGCTGAGCGTGCATTAATAAATAAAACCAACTAATATATTATGTATTATATTATTTTATTCATTTATAAATAAAACAAACTAATACATATTAGTAATTAGTAGATATAATCATTTCATTTTAATACATGGCACAAGGGTATTGAATGAGCGATTAAATTCATTATTTGCCGGTCCTTGGGAGCCTGTCCCATTTAGATCTATTATTTGAAAATTTGTAACTGAACATTATAGTGATAATATGTTACTCAAAAGGGTTATAGTAAGACCCTTTTGAGTAATATATTATCCCTATTCTTCTTTAATCGATTCTTCTATCATATTTTATGAAGGTACAAGTAGTCTTTGAAAAAACTGTTTTACTTTGAATTGAAAGACAAAGAGTTAGATTTTTGTATGAACTATGAATTATTCATCTTTCAACAAAATTTTGAACATATAAAAAATGGACATATTATAATAATGAACCTGAACCTTCAGCCCTTTCGTTTACTTCGTTTACTTTATTTTCATAATTGGCAACAAAAAAATAACTGCAACCTATAGAAGTTACGAGTCTTTGTAGTGAAAACATTTAGATTCTTAAATTCAAGTGCTGTACAAGTCAGAAAAGCTGAGAAAACCTTGTTACTGAATGAGTAAAAACGAGTAACACACGAACTCACCTTTGTACATTTAGAACGTTTTATGGAATTAAAAGCGAGTGAGCTTCGGGGCGTTTTAATATAGGTACGAAGTACTTATATACCTGGCTTTTAGTCAAAAGAATTTGAAATATTCTTTCATAGAATCGCACATTCGCGCCCCGCAATAAAGCTGGTTTTAATGTTGTAGATCGGTAGAAATAACGTAAGCAAGATATAAAAATCATTTCAAAAGTTTCAGCCCCCCTAGACAAGTGGCTTTCTCTTAGCGTAAAGTTTGATAGAATAGATTGTGAATGTATGAGTCAATCTCATACATTCACAATCTATTCTAAGCTGGAGATACGTTTATCTACAGCTTACGTCAATCTCATACATTCGTAGTCTATTCTATTGAACTTTACGCTAATAGAAAGCCACTTGTCTAGGGGAGCAGAAGATTTAACATCCTCAATTACTTATTTCATCCAAGATTACACGATCTATATATTACCACATAGTTACGTTGAAGAATTATTTATTTTACCTGTAATTAAAAAACAAATGAAACATTGCATTATATCGATGAAAGGTACGGGTGTTTCCAGTGAATGCAATTATAACGGTACATTAAATTCTCATTACCGTCGACGAAAATTGAAAACAATTTGCAAACGTGTAACCGCCGTTCATTGAGGGACTGTGAAAGAGTCTGAATAAAATCCTGGTTTACGATGGCCCAGATGGGACCCGGGTCCCTATTCAATTAAGTTTTCCATTCTTGCATTTGACCTCCATACTTTCATTTCACGCTAACAGTTGATGTCGACTCTAAAACCCTATTATTCAGAGAAAACTTTTTCACAAGTTACACTAAAATTTTCGTAGTTAATGACTACCAGTTCTGAGTTGTCCATGAACTTCTGCTCTAGCGTAATGAATAAGCAGTTCACGTTGTTTGACACCTATTTAACACCTATTTATATATTTGACACCTATTTAATTTAATATTATGAAACATGAAACCCATTCTGTTGTAAACATGAATAATTATTTAAATAAATAACATACAGCCAAGTAGAAAATATTCTGTCTGTGTCATATTATTAATGACATACAAACACTGTTTCCTTCGCAAGTGTTACCTTAGTCCCTATTCTCCCTCTTCAAATAAAAGCCAACTTAATGGATAGATACTTGAATTTGTCATACAAAACCTTATTTCCATTTAATGTACCACAAATATCTACAAACTAGGTACGTAACGATAGACTGTTTTGCTAACACCAAAAACATATTCTCAAAAAAAAAATATTCTCTATGTAACGTTACACTGCCACGTTCTATTAAATCGACGGGCAAAAGAAATAAATGCGTGCTGATAAAATAATCGTTAGCAATTCATCTTTTTATAAAAGCCTATATATGTCAATAGCTGCTGGTTGAATACCACGTGAACGTATTTTGTAAACGTGGAGCAAATTGAAATATGTTTTTTCCGATGAAAATCCACGGAGTAATTGAACGAAGCCAATTCCAATTGCAGGCTATTTGTTTTGTTTAAAACATTTTTATTGAATGTTTATTTATTTACAGTTTAATATTGCTTGTAGGAGAGTTGAGTATGCTGTATGGCCCCTAGCGCAGCTGCATACTTAATAAGTAGTTTCTACTCGTTTTGTCTATTAATTTTTAGTTACGTAAATACCTACGTAAGTAGTTACTTCTGCGAAATAAATAATATTTTTTTCAAATTTTACATCTTTGGAATCGATTGGATTTTGAGGAACGAGAAGGTACGAGAACATTCGTATTGACTATAAGAAGGGTTAAAACAAAAAAAGCTTCGCTCTAAAACAAAATTACTTACGTTCTATTACGATTGTTATCATCATGACCTTTTATTGGTATTTGCACAGATATGAGATCTACGTAGATCCTTTATTAAATTTTTTATTAGATTACCTGCCTGTATAATCTAGCCTATGCTAATAAATTGTGGGTAACTTATCTATATATTTTAGTCGGTTTTATATTGATTTCTGCAGCGACGTAGTTTTATAAGTATTACTTTCAGACTTTTCCAATGAAAAACTTAGGCTATCTTCGGTTACAGATCATAAGTTCAAGAACGTAAAATGGAAGTTCTTGAAATCGAATAGGTTGCATATTAAATTTCAATTTAATTTTATCGTATTTTTTGTTTGCGTATCTACTAGGACGGTCATCGGGGAAAAAATAATTTTCACCACAAACAAGGTACCTACTACATGATTTGTAGTTCCATGCTAAGATTGAAGGGTCATTAGTTGTTCAGAAAAACCCAAAATCGATTTAGTAATTTTAACGCGCTGTAATGGAAAGCTGACGAATATTTATTTCTTTGTGTACGAGAACTCGTTCGAGTAAAATGGAATGAAATTACGGATTCCAGTGTATATGTAGATTCTCTTTGCTTTAGTTAGACGGCGTATTTAAGCAAAATATAGAATTTCCATTGAAACCCTACATGCAAAACCAGGCAAGTGCGGATGAGTAACTCTACAAACTTACAGTAATGTATACTCTGTTGCAGGATAGCATTTCTAAAATGGCTGCTATGATAAAACATTGTATATAAAGAAGCTAATAAAATAACTGTAACAAGGCGAAAAATTGCCGGTAGGGTTACACAACTTGTTACTCACTAATCTGTTATAGTGGATTTTAATGATTTTGGATTTGCCTTCACCTGCTGCCAGTGAAGAAACTCCACAAATAATAATTGCCTGAAGTGGTGTTACAACAGTTTCAATCAGCAATCTCTATCTCTACATAATAAAGCTGATAGAATTGTTTAATGATTAACCGACTTCAAAAAAAAGGAGGAGGTTATCAATTCGGCCGGTGTTTTTTTTTAATGTATGTACACCGATTACTCCGAGGTTTCTGAACCGATTTGCGTGATTTTGTTCGATGCGGGATGGTGTCGAATTGGTCCTATAAAAATTTTATTCAGATAGGCTCAGTAGTTATTATTTTATGAGTATTTTTGTCTGTACTCGATGATTTAATTTAAATGTAGCAAGTAACTTTGATTCACTTCCCGGTAACCGATTGAGCTGAAATTTTGTATACGTATGTAAATTGGATAGCGATGAAACATTATCATGACATAGAGATGATTTGATGATGGAATCGGAAGGTGGCTGTAATATATTGACTCAACTTTATCGAGTTTGGGCTCGTTTGATTCGTGTTGAGAAATACATTAAAAATTATTAAATAAAAATAACTACGTTAAAACAACTGACTTCAAATACGGAAAAGTAAAAAATAAAAAAGATTTGATATTAAAATTACTACATATTATTTAGATGTGCTATTTATTAAATAGGTTGTTTTTAACGTAGTTATTTTTATATTTGTATGTATTCGACTATTCACAATGGTAAGGCTCAATTAAAAAAACAATAACCGTATCTATAAAACCATCATTGTCATTCTTTATTTTGTTTGTTTATTATGTTTCAAAGATTGTATTGAAACATTTGGATCACGTTTACAAAAATAATGTATAGGTATCTTTATTCCGTGAAATGGTTTATTCTTTCCTTGTAATTCTTCCTTACTCGATGTTATATATTTCTAGAGGCATGTTCGTATGACATAAGGTCGTAGGTACAACTTATTGTGAAGGCGTCTGGCTCGCAAATCCCCCTACTGTTTCTTCATGATAACGAGGGTTTTTCACCCGCTGCACAATCCCGCTTATACATGAAACTTATATAACTGTGTATAAAAGTTACCTAAATATCTCATTCAGTAAATACTCCTATGATTCACATAATTATAATTCCCTTTAATTTTAATTAAGTTATAGTTACATAATTGCAAAAAAAAACTGGAGCTTTAAAAATCACTCTTAAAGTAAAAAAATTACTTGTATTGTGTAACAGCGCCTATTACGTTGTTCAAAATAAAACATAGTGAATTACCAACAGAACAAGAGAGGTATTCTCAGGTCGAGAGTTGTGCTTGCTTTGTAACTCGAAACTATGAAATAAAACAAAAAAGGAAAACCCTTTTTCTAGTACTAATTTCTTTGTAAACCTGATTCAGGTGTTATATTTATTAAATAATCTCTTTATTTAATTTAATGAAGATTTACTTCAAACGTACTGAGTAGGTTTATAGTTTCATTATAAACTAAGTACATAGTACCTAGCTTTAACAAACATTTTAAATACAAGATATGATATTTTTGACTAAACTGGATGAAAAGAAGATATTTTGTTGAATAGAGAGGCTAAAGACTTGAGCGATGCGATGGTTGTAGACTATAATATCGTCTATAGTCGTAGATACTGCTACGAGGGCTGTCTACGAACGCCTACACTAGGTACGTTTGACGTTAAAATTTGGTATTAACAAAAACATAGATTTATGAATACCTTAAAGTTTACATGAATAATAAAAAATGAGTCTTTAATATTTCAAATCATCATGTCAAATATTCTTCATCAATACAACATTTTCTCTTAATAGTAGAGGATTACTCGCACATATATGACACAAGATATCGTGCCTGCGTAGATAATACACTGCACAGATACACACAATACTTGAGATTAGGGTGTCACCACTCTTAACGCTTTTCACACTTTACCTGCGAAATAGGTACATGTATGTATAGTCCTCGTGGTAATTAGGAACGTGATACATATGTGGACTATACATTAAATAGATTGTCTATTTAATACGGGGGTTTAATATGAGCAATAACTTAACGTAGCTTTTGAGTAAAGAGTAAGGACGGACTATATTAGTAGCGTTATATTGTAGGCTTTATTTTTCTTTACCAAGTGAAAAATATAATGATCGTTCAGTCGACCATCAGGTTAAATGTACCGTGTACGATGTAGTTATCTGCTCCAAGAGTGCGTATTTATAGCTAAGAAAATATAATATTTTTCCCAACATAAGCTCTGTGCTCTTAAAGCTATCAGTTATGAACAGACTTTTTACAAGTGATTACGTTTATGCGAAAGAAAATGTTTAAAACAATGGTTAGACACGTTTATTATTATTTTCTTATCTGCTTGTTAATTATATTAAGTAATAGTGTAACCGATATTTATGCTAAACTAGGGGTCCGCCCCGGCTTCGCCCGTGGTACATATTTACGTTTTCTCTACATAAGAACCATCCTCGTACTTCAAGGAATATAATAAAAAAAGAATTAAAGAAATCGGTTTAGCTGTTCTAAAGTTATGCGCTTACCAACACATTTTGGGATTCATTTTTATATTATAAGTAGATTTACATCCTTTTATAAAATGAAAATTATTTTATATGTTATACCTCTACAAATAGTAGGCACTGAATATTCTTGAATACTTATAGTATGAGAAATTTTTCATATTTGATACACAATTTTTTTGCTAAAATAAAACCATAAGGTAAAGGCTCCTAATACGGCGGTAGTCAAAATCGCTTCCTAATACGGTGGTATTTCTTTTTTCGAGTTTTATTCCTGTTTTATAAATTTTAAGTACACCAAAACGTAAGCTATTTATTCCAAATTTATTACTCCATGACTTAACTAACGTTTGCAAGTATAGCACATAGACAACACAACAAGATCAATCAATCTGTGTAACGGCATCGACATGAGAGGTGTTTCCATACAAACGCGAAACAACAAAAGTAAGTACACTAATATTTATAAACTAAGTTTTTCGTATTAAAAAGCCGTTCAAGTTTGTATATGTATTGTTTATTGCATTTTCCTACTATTACACTCACTATTTAAATAGCTTGTTTCATATTTGTAAGTCATTTTCTACCCAAAAAATAAGAAATAAAATACCGCCGTAATACGATACAAATTTTATAGATTAATCCTAATACGGTGGCATAACTCCGAAATAGGAAAAATACTGGGCATGTTTAATTGTTTATAACTTTAATTTTATTTACTTATTGAATTAATTCCAAGATTAGTTGGAATAATTATTAATCTGATAAATTAGAAACCATATTCTGCGGTATGTTTTCTTAATTAGAAATCCAGTTAAATATGAAAATGGTTGAGTACAAAATGTTTGTTTCTTAGAAGGGGTAAAAATAGGAAGGTGTATTTTAATGTATCACAAATCATTTATTTTGTATAACTGTTGATTTGAGTTTTACACATCTGAGCCAAAAAACTGTTATCATTTGATTAAGCATTTACATTCTCTTGTTTATCGAATTTTTGATGGGTCAGAATTAGGATTATTAAAAACACGAGTAGTTTTCCTATTACGGTGGTAGATATTTCCAGGTAACTCTGTATTAGGTTATATATGATCTCCTATTACGGCCCTATTTCATAGAACTTAAAATTACCAGATTTAGGGTTGCGTAAATAAATAAGAAGTTTTGTGTCTTTTTTTGTGGATTCTTATTTGATATGCGTGTTTTTTTTCCGATAAAACTAAAAGCATAAATGAAACACATTAAAAGTGAATCAACGTAATCAAACCAATGGTTAATGAATAAAAAACTTACAATTTACTTTACTAACACATTCCTATTATTTAACAAATATTATTTGTACGGAACTTCAATGTATATAATATCTGACCCTCCGTATTAGGAGCCGCCTACCGCAGTATTAGGCTCTGACCAAAATCATACCTCCGTATTAGGGAAAATCGACATGACTATTTAAATATTTTTTTAAAATAAGAAATATTATGAAAATAAACATAGACTCAACAGCAATACAAAATTTAAGTTCCACTTTTAACGATAAAGTGGTTTGGCACCTTTAGAAATACTTACAAATGCTTATTTTTGATACTTACTTTCAAATGTTGCGAAATACCTCCGTATTAGGTGCTTTTACCTTACGGTGTAGGTGAAATTTCTACGCTCTTGTTAATAGATCTAATAAATTAACTAGAGTGCATGGCAAACAATGAACGAAGTAATGTACAGTACTCCAAAATTAATAATGCGCATGCAAATCTTCGCTAATTGTCGTATTTCCAAAATGTACTACATTTGATTAAACAAATTTTACTAAATTATGCATGAAGAAAATGCATTAAACAACTCTATATATACATATCGTCTTCCGACGCTCCGGGAATATGATAGTTACCGAACTGTGACGAAGATTTCTATGCGCATTATCACTTTTGGAGTAAGTTAGGTACATACTCGCTAGTTGTCGTAAGTACTTTCATCATAAAAATTAATTATTTCAATGTACAAATTTGAGCAGTATATTAAATGTTAATTCAATCGATTAATTACTAGTTAATTTTGAAGGCTGTACTAGCCTGTAGGGGACAGATAACTCAATATTTGGTTAATTGGCAATCGCGCTTTCATATCCGTTCTACCGTACGTTGTGCATCCGTCAGCGGGACATGTTCTATTAGTATAGTCCTAATTGCCTTCCGTTGCATTCGTTCCAACCCATCCTTATTAGGCGCTAATTGCGTTTGCGCTAGATTGAATATTGAATTTATGATTTATATTGGTATTAAAATACTGCATGCTGCATTCGCTAATTAGTACTGGGATGGATTTAGAGATGCTTTCATATAATTTACGT
The DNA here is from genome assembly GCF_905220415.1 of Colias croceus. NCBI lineage: Eukaryota > Metazoa > Arthropoda > Insecta > Lepidoptera > Pieridae > Colias > Colias croceus. The sequence continues at coordinate 3,166,982 of NC_059543.1, read as the reverse complement.
TTTCTACTGTACTTGTATTTTCTTCTTTCTCATTATGCGGTTAGGAGGTACAAAGATATAAAATCATCTCATTTCTAGATAGCTTTTTATACAGCGGATGTGATTGCAACACAGGTTCCTCAAGAGCAAATGAGAAAATAATATTTTGTCGTCTAAGCGGTTACGAGACATGTCCTCATAAATGATTCAAGTAAATCTGACGTTTTAAAAAGTTAAATTATTTATTTAACTCTTAAGTTTTTGTACCTATTGTTATGCTTGACGTCTTTTCCAATCTCGTAGATATGTCTAACAATACTGTGCCTACATCTTATTTATTTAACCACTTCACATTCAATTATTCAACTTTATATTACATACATTAATAAACAATGAATTAGGAGGAGGGTTGGAAGCTAAACCGTAACAACTATTACCAAGAGGGCTGGCTCGCGACGGGCAACGTCCGCGGCGTCGTGGGCGTCACGTTCACCTCCTCCCACGCACGACGTCCTCATGAGCTGCCACTGCGAACAAACTACAATCTCCGGGGCCATAGATCTGATGTGAGTATACGTTTATTAATATTTAATGTAGTATGGATTTGCTAAAATCGTATTGTATCAAGCATAAGCCGTAAAAGAAAGGTATAATTATTTGATCTCTATGTTCAATAGAATAACAAAGAATTCACAATAATACTGAGAACATAAAATTAGGTAGATACCTACGGTAAGGTAATAAGATGTTAGATAGCTACTTACTTCTATGAGTATAATAATGTATGCCACTCTTTATCAAAGACAACATTTCAAATTAATTAACAGTGAAAAAAATATGTTTTTTTCCGATTCAATGATCAGAATACACATAAAATTTCTCGTTACATTAAGCCTACCGAGTCTACGAAATGAAATTGTTCGTCGAATTGAGAATAAATAAAATAAGTATGCGAAGTACCTTACCTACTCTGGTTTAAAATCAGGGACTTATAAATGTTAATCAAAGGTCAAAGGTGCACACGTGTACTGAAAAAAAAAACAACTGCAATTTGCCTTCATAATCTTTTTTATAAATTGCGATACTTTTTTAAAATTATCATGTTATAAATCTGTTTTACTTTAACAGGAGTTTGTTATAAGAGCAGTTCTATTTCTATTTAAATCTTAATTTAATAAATATTAATAAACAATACAATACAGACGGTATTTTCTTACCTGCATTTGTCTCAAATCTTTCTCAATTCCCGATCCATCACTTCAAACTTTCCAAACAGGTATTTACTGTCTTGTAAGCTTTTTCTAGCGAATTTATATTTTTGATGTGAATAAAGCTCTATCGGATTATTAAAATTCACCAAATACCCTGAAATTTATCTTATTTACCTATGACATTAAATATTGGAAATTTGCAGCCGAGCCGTAGTTTTAATTAATTAATATTGAACCTCTTTATTAGAGAGTTTTGTACTTGAGATTGCCTCCGGCACTCTTTTGTTTCTTTAAACAATATAATGAAAGAGATTTAATTTGCTATTAAAATAGCTTGTGATTGATTAATTAACGATGTTCTTTTTTGAGGTGGTTTTTATATGATACTACCTGAACCTTTTTTAGCCGATATCTCATTACACATGTTGTTATTAGTTACAATACAATGGCTTTATTTTTATTATCGGACAATGAAAAATAAAGCGTCCAAAGCGTTAATTACACTCAAAACGTATATTATTTGTATTTTGATCAGAAATACCTAATAATAATATTATCATACTTACCTATATGATGTCAAGTAGTTTACATTTAATTCATAGATAAACCTTAGATAAACTTATAAAATCAATGATTTCGTGTGCGTTAATTAACATATCTTAGATTTGACCATCAAAGTTGAGCCTACAATGATTTGTTATTTGTAAGTAATACACGAATAGGGATGTTTTTATCTTTTAGGTTACTAAGATGTTGAGTCTTTATTCCTCTTAAAAATTTCGAAGAACAAATTGTACGAATAAATTTTTGGTGCATTGTCATGATCAATATTATTACAGTTTATTACAGTACAAACGACATGCTAATACTCGATTATTTAGTATTCTTCTTTAAATACCTGTATATCTACAGGTGATCTTAGTGAAATGGAACGAGCCGTACCAAAAGCTGGCATCGTGCGACAGTTCGGGGGTAATCTTCGTGTGGATCAAGTACGAGGGGCGATGGAGTATCGAGCTGATAAACGATCGCAGCACTCCTGTCACACATTTCTCCTGGTCTCACGACGGACGAATGGCCCTCATTTGTTATCAGGTAAAGTGACCAATGATAAAATTGAGGAAAGCATTTTTAAAAGAGGTCTTTTAACTCGCGAATAATTTAGTATATGTACTTAAGTGACGATTCATGCTTACTACGAATAACAAACGCTGTTTTTCATTATGATCTATTCAACAAGAGTATGATTCATGCACATTATAAATCGGTCTCATAAATCTGAATAAAAATTGATTAACAAAAGGGGTTATCGTGAAGCTGAATAGAAATCCAATTTTCCAATGTAGGCACTTATTCTATGAACATGAATTTAAAGCTAAGTTGTTTACGATCGTCAAGTTACGACTTCATATAAAATATTCATATTTAGTTTTCACCGGATAAAATATTCACGTTTAATTTTCCACGTGTCTCGACGGGTGCTCGAAATATGTCACTCTCATTTGCTAAAAGGCTTCAGTTTGAACCCAACTGAGCAATGAATTTTGACGCGATGAAAATATCATCCGCTACCTAGCTACATTGTTTTTATACTTCTTGTTTTTATAGGCACAATATTGTGTTATTTAATTTTATCAGACTAGATTTCTATAGATTTCGTACCTAAATGTAAGAGTTCAAGCTCTGAAAACTGCGACCTACCAGATTAAAAGTATTTCTTAGAAATTATAAAAGATTTTCAAGCTTCACAACTTCTATATTAGCTTACAAGTTTCTCTAAGTCTTCTTTTATATTTTTGCTATACAACAATTTATTTTATATAAGGTTGTATAAAACTTAGGTCCTATTCAAATTTGTATACCTATTACATACATAATTATATTTTGTGTTCAAATTGTATGTACAAAATTTTCTCTTTCATTATGTTTAGGATGGCTTCGTATTAGTCGGCTCGGTAGCTGGTCAACGCTACTGGTCCTCTATGTTATCCCTGGATGCGCGAATTACTTGCGGCTGTTGGACCCCGGATGACAGCCAAGTTTACCTCGGTACTGCCTCTGCTCAGCTTGTGGTTATGGATGTTCATGGAGCTATGGTGTCGCAAGTATGTATTGGTTTTTCAGAAGAAGACTGACTGGTTTATGATTGCCAATAAAACAACAATTGAATGTATGATTTAGGGAAGTAGTGAGCTTTGACCTATTTGAATAAGCTTTTCTCAAATATTTTATCTCTATAGAGCAATTTATCAATTTAAATTATTCTGTGTAAAAAAGGTGAAGTAAACTCATGAATAAAACAAACATTCATCATTCGCATAAATACGCTGAGATGTATTCAAAAACTTTCTCAAGTAAACTATTAAGAAATCCCTAACATTGCTCTACATTCATTATTCATACGCCCTCAATTCTCATAAAAATCTTGACACAAGTAAGGAGTTTCTTTAATTCTTTAAATGGTCTTGTATTCTTAAGTATAACAAAGAACATTTCTCAACCAAGTTTTTATTAGAAACAAAGTTTGTTACAAGCTTGCCAAAGCTCTTTCTTAATAGCAGCATTACTTCGCTACAATGTCTTCCCTCCCACTTTAATAACGCGCTTCGTATGCTAAAAATAACATTGCTTTTACCTACTTCGAAAGCTGAAGTAGGTACTAAGTAGTCTTTGACGCGCGCATTTATTAACAACGACAACATCTCTTCATGGTAAACGAGAATGTTCTGTTGAAAAGATCTTAAGAGATTTAATATGCTTTAAGATAATTGCTTACTGCATTATACCAGGTGTAGAGAATTGTACTTATACAGATCACCTGCCTCAGTAACTTAGATTTATAAAAAATGAAATTACGTGATATGAATCGTCTATGAGCCTTGAAAGCAATCTTCTTTCTAAATGTAAAACTTCGTTTTAGACTATTCAATTTGAGAAACGTTAGTATTTTGTCTAAGTGCATACGTTTCTCTGGATCACATTAGTTCTGTTGCTTTTAATGTGTTAAGTTGGCGAACGATAAGACGACATACTAATAATTTTCCTATTATAACCCTGTGCTTTTTCTTAGTTTCTTACTTGTCATTATCATTTAAATATTGACCAGGTGCAGCTCGTCGCTGAAGGTGGAATTATTTCAATGGCCTGGTCTTGTGAGAAGTTTAAAATGGAAGAAGGAGAAGAAGCAACAGAGACCAATGGAGGACACGTGCTTGCAGTTGCTCTTGGTAGCGGCGAAATAGTGCTTATGCGTGGACATGATGACGTGAGCCCCGTAAGAATAAACACGGGCTTGAGAGGAAACACGCTGGCCATGGAGTGGGCTAACTCAAGAGAACTCCTTGCGGTTGCTGGTACCTTGATAGCTGGTGAGATTTTGTGACATAACTAAACTCATTCAATTCTTTTAACTTTTTAAATAATTTATTTTAGGTACAAGCGTTTGAATAACCCAAATACAGATACATATAGAAACTGCCACTGTTTCTACAATTTCGACAAGAAAAACATAAACAGATGCAAAGATAATCGTACGAAACGGCATTCACACAAAAACTGTTCGTTTCTTACACCGGGTTCTTACCTCGTTTGTGTGTGTATAAAGGTTTATTTATAGGTTTAGATATCTATTAATAATATTTTATTCTATTGGTCATAAATGTTCAAAAGATTAATGATGTGAATATACCTACTTGAGGATAAAGTTATGTCGCCATTTAGTATGTACATTTATCTTTGTATGTATCAAGAAATTGTCGTTTAAAGAGCTTCTTATAGAGCAAAGCATGTTGATTTATAGGTTCTTATTTCATGAATAGGGGCAGTTTGCCTGAAAATCCGTATACAATTTACGACGAGTACCTTTTACGGCCGGCTCTATTATGCCTTTCTAGTAAATACGTTCTGCTGTATCCATTTTATGGGCCTACATATCAACATTAATGAAAGTGAATTAACTTGTAAATTGTGTGTTTTGTGACGACGGTAAAATATAATGTTTTTTTTTTATTAATTTATGCTGGCTATCCTATTATTTTTATTTTCAGAATCAGGTGAAGCTGAAGATTCTCCGCCATACAAAAATGTGGTTAAATTCTATTCCGACACGGGAACTCTAATTTATACCGTGCCTATTCCGTACACACAGGTAAATTATACCATTTTTAGACGTAGCCATATTCCATTGATATTCTCTAACTAACTATAACTCTCTTTTTAATAATTTTGATTTGTTTTATTATATTCATTTATTCACCATACATCAATATCGTTAATGGACTCGTTATGCACGATAGCGTAATAATACACCCTTAAATCTTGCTTTAAATTAAAATCATTTTATTCGTTTCACCAGGCACGTGTAACCGCCCTGACATGGGGCCACGCTGCCCGTCGGCTATTCGTCAGCGTTGGAGGCGCGGTATGCACGGCGCGAGTATGGCGTGTAGTTGCGCCGCTACAGTTGCTCGCACGAGTTCGTGCTGCGGCTGCACTGCGACATCCCCGATTAGCTGCGCGCTTGCCCTTACCTCCGAGGTTGCAACCTGCACTGGCGAGCTTGTTCGCGCATACTATACGGGTATGTGGTGTTGTAATATCCTAGGCCCATGTAACTGCACTGACGTAAGGCCACGCTGCCTGTCGGCTATTTGTCAGCATTGGAGGCGCGGTATGGCGTGTAGTTACACCGCTACTGTTACTTGCGAGAGTTCGTGCTGCGGCTGCACTGCGACATCCCCGATTGGCTGCGCGCTTACCCTTACCTCCGAGACTACAGCCCGCTTTGGCAAGCTTGTTCGCGCATACCATATGGGTAATAATGATGTAGTAACTATAATATGAATACAATGAAAAATATCTAAGATAGTCAAGCATTGACCACCTATCGGCAAGATTTAATAACATCTAAAAAGTTTGTCTTGAGCTTTGACGAATCGTTGTTAACTAATAAAAGCTGCTAACATCGCAATTATATTATAACACTTTCGACTTAGCTTTGAATATATAATTTTTTGTTGTCTTCGAAATTTCCACAAACTTATAACACTTTTTTCTAAACAATTTTTATACACATTTCATAAATTCATATTTCTTTTTCTACAGTGTAACGTACCCGAGACGAATGAGTTACGTCGTTTCGTATCACGGCCTCCCGCAGCGGGCGGGCGTCTCCACTGCACTATGCTTCGACATGACGACGAAGAAGCCGGCGCGTATACTCTGTATCTCGAGCATTTGGGAGGACTTGTACCTCTTCTCAAGGGGAGGCGTACGAGCAAGATCAGGCCGGAGTTCGTTATATTTGACCCGCAGGCGGAAGGTTGAGTTTTACCGATTTACCTCATATTGATAAATACTATATTTTTGCTATGATTTGGACATATACCAAGGTGCAAGTAGTACTGATTGCTGACCGCATGGAAGATTTACAAGAAAACATTATTATTCATTAGTGCAATATAACACAATTATTATCAAGAAAATAATCATTATTTTTTTTCTTCATCTATTTACTAATTTTCCTGTTAGTAGCCTCAGTTTAACCTATTCAACTCTGCTTTGGATATACGCATACAGTAAGCATGACAAAATATGTCAAAACATGCGATAACTTTATAAACAAACTTCAAACGCTCCTCTTACTACACGAGGTCCATACCCAAAATAAAAGCAATTGTTTCCAGAAGGTTCCATCCCGCCCGTGACCCGCGAGTCGAGCAGCAGTAGCGCTGGCAGTTCCTCCAGCAGCGGTAGTTCAGGGCGGGGCATCCCCTCGCCCCGCGCCCGCGCGCCCCCGCCCCACACCCCGCGCACCGCCCGCCGGCGGCGGGTGCAAGAGGACTCCGCTTCGTCGGATACCGAACGGGAAGACGGTGAGTTGATGTACTATGTGGGTTAAGTTGAATGATTTGTAAAAAAATATATTTTTTCTTGAACTAGTGTCTATAGGTCATTTTGTCACACCGAATACGATTCAAACGTAAATAAATTTGTAAACTTATCTATGTAAATAGCGTTCTGCATAAGGCACGACTTAAAAATTGATAATAAGTAGACATCGGATTATATGCATTTGCATATTTGCATATGCAAATGCATAAAACTCTCTAATTACGGCGTTAGTGCATATTTTAGCCTTTTTCCCCAATCGTGCATATTTCGTGCATAAATCTTTAAGTAGCGGGAGTTTTGATTGGTCGACTAACCTTTATTAGCCAATCAGAACGCTCAGCGAGTAAACAAACCCTATTTTGGCATGGTAAAATGGCAAAAAATTACAAAATGGGCTCCATTTTAAGTAAATTTTGAGCCATTCAAAATAGGGCTAGATTACCCTTTTGGGGCTAAAAACGTAAAACACGGGTTGAATTCCAAAAAAGGGCTAGATTTAGCCCGGAAAGGGTTAAGGTGGCAACACTGGGCTCGCGGGTGACAAACGTCACAAATTTGCGCTCGAAAATTTGATAAAAATGCTTAAGAGGGCTTATTCAATTTAACGCAAGTCAAAATCTCCGCGATCTATTACGATAGATCGCGGCTTGCGCTATCCTTTTACTATGAACAGCATAGGTCCACAGGAGAGCGCCGAGCAACATGTCCTCTCTCTGGGAAGGCTCGCTGCCGACTGATTTTAATCGGGTCGCGCGCAGTGTTTTATAGTACTTTAAAAAAAATTGTAGAAAAATAATAGAGGTACCTTAGTTGATTTTTTAAATTTAATCTTATAAGTAAGACGTTCTTTTATTGCAATATGTATAAATTATATTCAACTAAGTCAAATATCTTGGTGAAAATAATCATTTTGTCGACTATAATTTCTAAAAAAATTCACATTGTTCGGATTTTAATTTCGTAAGTTAGGAGTCCAAAATAAAAAAATCTTTTAACTAACTATTTTAATAAGGATTTTTGCAGTTAGTTAAAAAAAATGTGTGTTAGATCTGTCAGCAATTTCAGATATTTTTAGCTTCGAAATTGACACTAAAAGTGAAATCAAGTAATCATCGGCTCAGTTATCTTAATGGTATTCACAAATACTGTATTAATTGAAAAAAACTCTTAACTAACTATATAGACAATAAAATTTCCTAAAATTATTAGTAATTCATATGTTTGTAAGATAAGTGGTTGATGGACAATCTGGTTTGAAAAATCACATATTTGAGCCAAACAGCGCACGGACCGCGTACACGGCCTTAATTGTATATTGGCACAAAAACTATACTCAATTTCAAGAAAATTTCAATGTTTTTGTACAATCTTTGATTTAAATATATAAAAATAATAAAGGTTTTTTTTATTTATATGTGCATATTTTAGGCATATCAGTCGTTTTTAGTGCATATTTCGGCCTTTTTAGTGCATATTTGCATGCATATTTTGGCATTTTGTTAGTGCATATAATCCGATGTCTAATAATAAGAATTTGTCATAGTATGAATACCTAGAAAAATGATTCGCTTTATGTAATGCATAAATTTTACCTTAATTAAATATTAATAAAAAATATACTTGAATAGCAGGATGCTCCGGCTCGCCAAGACTACAAAGGAGACGTCGCGCCCGTGAAAGACGTAAATCCCGCAATTCAAGTGACAAGGATGAAACTCCTGATGAACTAGCTTATATTGATTCACTGCCAGAGGTAAACAACGATTAAAATATCTAACTAAATACATGATACTTAGATTCCATAAAAAAATTAAATGGAAAAAATAAAGATAAATTATCAATTATATTATTTCTGTTTCTTTCAGGATGTGCGCTTAGTAGAAGTTACCTCAAACATTTGGGGCACTAAGTTCAAAATGCATGGTCTGGCTAAAAATGTGCCTGCAAATTTAGGTCAAGTGACATACAAGACATCTTTATTGCATCTTCAGCCGAGGCAGATGACTTTAACGATAACAGAGTTAAGAGACGATTATCCAGTTGGACCTGACCCCAATTTTAATCCGAATATATTTTCTGAAGATGAGGAAGAAGTATTTCAATCCAGTGGCAATAACTCACCAACTCATTCAAACAACAATATTAGGCGAAAATTCAATCCTTCTATTCTCAGTGAAAGAATAGGCAATACGAACAGTGTTTCACAAACAGATACTTCCAACAATAATAATAACCCAAATCCAACTATGGCTAGAGCTGAGTCATACGAAGAATTCCCTTTTATAGATACAAGTGATAATATGAACAATTTAACAGAAAATGTTTATAGCACATCCGTGAGGCATGCGCCGCAACCAAGTGAGAGAAGGGTAAATAGCACTGCCACGGTACCTAATAGACATGCGATATCTCCTCTTAGATGTGAAAGTTCTGTTCCTACTTTACAATCACCAAAGAACGCAGTTGCACCGACTGATATAATATTTGAAAGGCCGTCTCCGCAAGCGGTCACGTGTGGAGGTAGGGGAGATTTTTATGGTGGAAGGACTGATTACAGCGTGAGAGGAGATGGCGTTTCGTTAAAAGGAAATTTACCAAATAATGAACATCAAAGCTTTAATTTAAATCTCAGCCTAGAACCAAGCAGACAAGTAACAATAAAGAAATGCGATAATCACGTCGCAGACAATTGCCTTTCAAAATTACGTAAAAATATATGCAGCAGAGGTGAATCAGCATCTTATGAAATGAACACTAGAATTTTAAAATCATTATGCAATAAGAACTACGAACATGAAGTGCATCCAGATGCAATGTGCAAAAGAAATGAGACGTTAAAGAACTTACAAAAGGGTGAAGATCTTAAATACATTGACGAGGAAACACCAGTAGATACAAATATAGCTAACATAACAGAAAAGCCTAAAGAGGCAGAGCGGAGAGTCCAAAGGACTACTACGGTAGTACCCATTAGCCCCGTATGTGCGAACGTTCCAATGTATGACACAATGACTCGCAGTTGTAGCGTAGGCTATCTTGACTTGGTCGATCCTCAGGTACTCCATGCCCAAGTTAGTTTATCAGCACTTCGAGGAGAACCACCGCGTCGCCTTATACTTGTCAACAACAAACGGCATAGACGTCCCAAAAAGCATTTCAAGACTGATTTAAAAACATCTGAAAGCGCTAGAACGCCGCTGAAAAAGTGTGGTAAATCTCGCAGCTTAGATTCCAGTGAATTATCGATAACAGCTGAGAAGGGAAAGAAACAGTTAAAGACTGATTTAAACTTAAAGGGAGACGCATCGGTAAATTCTAGTAGCCGCAATAGTACGGGAGAAGATAACAGTGGAACAAGTACTGAAGAGGGTGGCAAAAGTGGGGTGACTGCAAGGAGGTCGCGTAGGGATTATCCTGTATGTACAGCGTGCAGACTTGTGTCACCGTACGATAAAAGGGACGTCGACGCAGAAACATACGTGTGCGTGGCGTGCAGCTCTCGTCCCACTTACACGCTGCCGGCCGCACAGCCGCAACTGACGGACAGCGACTCCGACTACAGCAAGTATTATAGTTAGTAGTAGATGCTTTTCTCACCCGCGATATATTACTTCAACGGGGAGAGACGCTGGTCGTCTTGACAATGCGACCGCCGGCTAGATTGACCACGCTTTAAATCACGCATGTTTAATGCTTATGCGAACCTGTGAGTTGCAAAATACAGCGTGAAAAACATCAAATTGTTCGAAAAGTAAATTAATCAGCTTAAAAATCTTAGATACACAAAAAAGGCACGATTAGATGTAGAGTAAAAGGGGAATGATGTAGCATTTTGAGCATAGGCAATAGGTACTGGCTTAATTCAAATCATATGGTTTTCCGAATAATTAAATTACAACTTGCACAAAATAGAATAGCTTCTGATATAAAAAATAAAGCTCCATGAGACAAGAGTTTTGTATATGAATGCAGACTAAACTAATAATTAGGCATATAAGTAATATTATTTAGTTCCAATCGATTCTTTACTTCAATTACTGAAAAGTGGAGTAATAATTATAGAAAAATGCTCAATATCCTGTTTGTAGTCATTTTAAGAATTAAAGTCTCTAAAATAAAGGTTCTAATTGTTGCGTCACTGCGTACTTAAACTTTAATAAACGAAAACAATAACTTTTCACATACCAAAATTAGTTACCGTGCAACGCTCATACTTTGCATACAGGTTTCTAATTTTGGTTTTATTGATAAATTTCCTACACTGTCTATTCCCGCGCAGGTTCACTAGAGCAGCTAGCGCTACGTTTGCTAGCGTCTCGCGGGGGGCGCGGGTCAAGCAGTACTGCTGTGCGGGAGAGCAGCTCCGCGCCCGCGTCCCCCCGCCCCGCGCGCTCCGCGTCCCCCGCGCCCGCGTCCCCCGCATCCCCCGCGCCACGACCGCGCAGACATAGATATTCATCTGCATCGCCTATACGGTAACTTGAAGGGAAACTTCATAATCAAGTTAAATTGACTCTGTATCATATTTTAAAAGGGAACAAGATGGGGAATAATTGAACAAATAACAATTAACCATCAAAAGGATACATTACATTACATTGCAAATTGCAGTACATTACATTTATGGATTCTGGATATTTATTTTAAATAGACTAATAATTAAAAAAATTAAGAGCACAATTTACAATTTTTTTTTAATGTTTCATATCTTTAAATGCACACACATCCTAATATCAATCAATAGTAAATTTTACATTATATTTGAGAATTGATAGTATAGTCTATACTCTATCCATACTTAATATTATAAATGCGAAAGTAACTCTGTCTGTCTGTCTGTTACTCAATCACGCCTAAACTACTGAACCAATTTGCATGAAATTTGGTATTGAGATATTTTGATACCCGAAAAAGGACATAGGCTACCTTTTATTGCGAAATATGTACCACGGGCGAAGCCGGGGCGGACCTCTAGTAGGTAATAAATTGGTGTATTAAAATTTTCAGGCAATTGTTAAACTCACCGCTACTTAACCGCAGAAGAAATAAGAAACCTTCGGAGAGCTCTGATGATGAGTTCCCGAACGGATACAGTGAAATCAACAGCAAGAACTTTAGGGACCTAGAAAGTTTTCAGAAGGCGCAATTGAGGAATAAGGTCAGATCTATATATTGTAATGTAGGTATTAAATAATAAAACACGCATATAATTTTCATATTGAACTGTAAAATTATAGTCTACAAACAAGAGAACATTTTAGACATCCGATCGCCAATAAGATACATTATATAATTAAGGAAGTAGGTATACATACTCTGCGATAAGTAAGTACCTACTATAAATAAAGACAAACAATAGAACCTAGTTTAACTATTAACTTAATTCTAAAATCAATTCTTAAATTACGATTTTTTTTAAATTCTACGCTACCACAGATAAAACGCGCGGGAAACGCAACCGCCACAGACCGCAGTACGCGGCGCCAACTCGTGATGCACAACAAGGCGCCCATGTGGAACGAGAACAGCCAAGTGTACCAGCTCGACTTCGGCGGCCGGGTCACACAGGAGTCCGCTAAAAACTTTCAGATTGAGTATCATGGCAAACAGGTATTATATAGGAAATCTCCTTCAAACTTTATGGATCACAAAATATTGAATTGCGGAATTCCAACAGCAATATTTTAAAGAGGAATCAGGGATGGTTATTTTCTTTTTTGTATTTTTGCCCTGACTATATCTAAAAGTCTTCTATTTTATCCTATTCTAGTTAATTCTTTAACCTGTGGAAAACGAATTATTTCTATGTGACATGGTTTATAGTATATTTTTTATCATAATATTCCATCCCGCCTCGGACAAGACTAGCAGCAGACCAGCAGCTACTATAGAACAATAATTGTACATATAACTGTTTCACTTTTAATACAAATTATTGTTTAGGTGATGCAGTTTGGCCGCATCGACGGCAACGCGTACACCCTGGATTTCCAATATCCATTCTCGGCTCTCCAGGCTTTCGCAGTTGCTTTAGCGAATGTGACGCAAAGACTTAAATGAGCACTCGCTGTAACCTACAGCAAGCGATTGAGATCGTATGGTTTTTATAACCGCTGTGGGGCTTAAACACGACAACAGAAAACATATAAAATCATTTCACCAATCAGAAACACGGAATTATTTCCCTCTCGTCAAGCAGACTGTTTATTGGTGGAACGTTGGTGGAACGTTAAATACGTTTTGATATCATACAGTGTTACACGAAAGCATAATTTTATGCCTGACGCCGAACATTTACAAAAGACTCAAATCGTTAATGTTAAGTGATGTTATAAATATATCTGAACATTCTAGTGTATTTTCCTCAATCAGTGTTTTAAAGTTTATAGTTTAAATAATAGATTTGTAATTTGTTATAATTCATATTATTATGTAAATAAAATCTATGTGTTGTATCATCGATGGAAATTATTCAAGTTAATCTTTAGTATGAATGTTATTTATAAGTATCTTCTTCAGTGTATACAATTTTTTTCTGGTTGTAGGTTGTACAAATATATTTGATGTTAGATATCTGGCAATACATCTTCATTCCCACAAACAGTAGAAAATTAACCATAGACAAGTAGGTCTTATTTCGTTGTCGTGTGTAATGAGAACCCTTCACGATCTATAAAACTATCGAGTTAATGTAATGTGCTTTATCTAAATAATTTCAAGACCCTATTTGGGATATTTTTACATTGATAGATAGATCTGTAAATATCTAAAATAAAAATAATATAAAATAAATGCTGGATGAAAAAAAAACGAAGAGTATTCAACATCAACTCATTAAAATTTCGATAAATTCTTGAAAAATATCCATCTAATCTGGCCTAGATAGTACGTATAGTTGTAGACGTATTTTTTGAAGGTTTTACAGCTGATTCCTTTCAATGAAATATTAAAATAGCTGATATGCACGTACAATAAATTTATACTTAACTACGTTAAGCTATCCATGTAATAAAAATAAATTCTGATACATAATACGTAGCGGTGTTTATAAATATGTACTACCATGTCTATAACTGTATAATGAAGACCACTTTTTATGTACATATTTTCTTATTTAAAAATAATAGGTTGTTGAAAGAGAAGATGATTTCAATATTTTTTTTTATGTATCGTTATTTAATATATATACCTACGCGTATTTTTTTTCCTATTATGAAAATTAAGAATGTTTTATAGACAAACTTGTTGATTTAAACTTCATTGACTATTGTAAAAAAGCAAAAACCAACAAAATCGCTTTTTTTTTACATGCGCACGCGCAATGCCTATATTCACCCAAAATACTTAGTAAACTGTAACGCACTATCTGACAAGAAATTGAGTTTCAGTATTTGAAACTTAATTAAAAAAAAAAATTGCACCATGATTCATAAATAGCTGAATATAATTAACATAGAAAAAAGGTGCCCATTGACTTTATGCACATGCTTTCTTTAAATTATTTTCATCTAGGCACTATGGTAAGCTTTGGCGTAAGCCGCATAGTAGTAAGTCTCTACCTAGAGACTTGTAAATTTAATGCGACTTCATACTTAGAAACGCCTATAAAATACCGATTAAAGTAGGTATAAATTGCTGCCTAGTTTAAAAAATATTTATAAGAAGTTTTCTGTTTTAAATTCCTATTTACAAAAATTGTGATTGTGTTATATTATAATTGAAAATGTAAATCGCGTTTATCTTTCTATTGTTACACGCATAATATAATTACACAAGTTATTTATTATTATCCACTATTGTGTTTATACTATACTGCTTTCTTGTATTTTATTGTTATTTCTTGTTTATAATTCCTTAATTATTTTGTATGTTTTCATATGAATGAAATTGTATGAGAGTGTAGTTGTTGTAAACGTATGTGCAATATGGTATTTATTTGTATGTTAAGGTCTAATCCAAGCTGTAAAAAATTATATGAATAATGATAGTTTTGTTTTAAAAATAGTTACAAACATATCCCTTGTTAATTAACTTCTTCTAATATAGGAATTCTTAAGTACTAAAACCTTCATTTCTAGTGTTCAAGACTGCACTTTGTAAATATACCTATGAAATAATGATATTGCTAATTTTACTATAGTCTATAAAAGTGTTAGATAATTAAATGTATGTGTTAAATTTGTTTGCACGATTTCCGTTATTCTATATTGATGTATTTTGTTGTGATGAGCTTTTTTTATTAAAAATTATAAAAAATATTGGATGTTTTCTTTCTAGTTATTAAATAAAACTATGTATGAAATAAAATATGTTTTTAATATCAAAATTTCATAACATTGAGACACGGGTAATTTTTCGTAGGTACCTACTTATTTTAACGATGACGATGAAATGTATTGATGCATAAAAAAAGTTTCGTTTTTATAAAAAAAAAATAAACAAGAAAGGACGAAACTTATACGTAAAGTGTATACATATTACATAATATTCTATGACATCACTATGGTCAACTTAAATACGAAGCTAAAAAGCTGAGAATAACAGTAAAATTTTGATATACATATCAAATGCTGACATTCAAATTGCATAAAAAAAAACAAAAAAGCAATTAATTCTTGTAAAACAGATTTCAAGAAACATGGGAAAGTAATATGGAACAAGTGGTATTAGTTCAGGATACATCGCCCATTTTTGCAAGTGACTACTATCAAGCTAATTTTCCGTTTGTAGCTTTATTTTGATGAGACGCCCAATAATTTCGTGTACGAAACTCTCGATTGTGGTAGCTAACAGAGATAATAAGGATAAAAAATTTGATTTGATGGTTCTCAAATATTTTTTACTAACTGAATTTTTTTTTGTTCAATCTCAAGATAATTACCTAAATTATTCGAAAAAATATTTGTCCTACAAAATCTATGGTTTGTTCAAAGAGTCCCCCTTTCCAAAGTGTATCGATAACGAGGTCATCAGAAATGATTACTAACAAGCTGATTTTTTTGTTTTTCACTTAGTTAATGTTTATATAATTCAACAGACATATTGTCCTACAAATTGCGTAATAAATATTTGAGAACCTTCAAATCAAAAAATTTTATCCTTGTTATCTCTGTTAGCTACCACAATCGAGAGTTTCGTACACGAAATTATTCGGTGTCTCGTCAAAATAAAGCTACAAACGGAAAATCAGCTTGATAGTAGTCACTTGCAAAAATGGGCGATGTATCCTGAACTATATGTAAAAAAATAATAGATACATGAGCCAATAAATTAACATTGTGTAGTAGAATTAAAATAACCATAAATTTTACTGTTTAAAAGTTTTCGATTGACAATTTTTTCTTCTATTTCTGTATTTGGTTTGGTTATTTCAACTGTGCACTATCATTGGCATGTTCAGATTATATATTTGAAATATGTAGTCTATGATCATACTAGGCGTAGTAAAAAAAACTGTTTAAAACATCAATCGTGTATTAAATTCGTTAATATTATTGCTGACGGCTTGTTATTGATACAACTTGCATTCCTTTACATTACCTTGTAGCACTTTATTCACGCGATTTTCGGCCTTGCTTACTTATACATAAAGTTCTGTTTCACTAATCACTCTCACTACCACTCTGTCCGGGAATGTAGTCTTCGTCATCCTCATCAGAAATATCTAGATCATCAAGATCTTGGAAGAGAGACTCGTCGACTTTAACAGCATCACCTGTAAACAAGGAACAATAATTTGTACATACTTTGACTTTTAAACAAACAATTTAATTATTATTAAATTGACCCATATTCACTTAGTAAAAATGATATTTCAATAAACATAACCAATAAACATCTACTCTAATTTAATTTATTGTTGAAGATAAAAAAAAAACACGCAAATTTCGCAATTTTGTTAAAATTGTTGTCACTATTAGATATTATTATCTATACAGTATACACCATATTTTTCTTTATTAAATAGTATATCTTACAAAAATATTGTGTTGACATATTTCTGTCCTTTACCATAACAAGCCTTGCAATTAAAAAAGAAAATAAACTTACCATCATCAAGGAATTTCAGATCTGACTCATTCAAAGTAGTATCCCTTAAGAATAGCTCTTTCCCTGTGAGTTTTGTCTTATCTTTCGATTCCTTTTCTCTCTTAGCAGGTATACCCATGTCAATCTCAAACTGTTTTCTCCATATCAAAAATGATTCCACAGTAACTCTTGTACCTTCAAATCGTTTCTGTAACCCATAAAAATGTGTGAACATAATTGAAATGATTAAAAATGTGATAGATAAAGAGTGTTTGTTTGTCATTCTTTCACGTTGCAACCAAGTTATTTTATGGTATGATTATCTATATCCACACAAGGATATAGATTATAGTAAAAAGGCTACGTTGCCAAGAAAATAAGCCATGGGAACATCCATTATGATGTGCATTTGAGTCACACTGATATTATAAATTCGGATAGATGGCGCTATAGTAACATTGTGACGTGTAGGTATGACAAGTTCTGCAAATTTTTTTACCATGCGAGAAATACTGTCGATTACATTTCTTCTTAGAATAATATCAAATTTAATTTAAGATATTAACTTTATTACTCCATATTCAACTTATTTGTCCATTTCTATTTTAAAAATGGTTATTTCTTTGGTTATTTATATTGACTTGAAAATTTTTAATTAATTAATCTATATATATACTAGCGGTCCGCCCCGGCTTCGCCCGTGGTACATATTCACGTTTTCTCTACATAAGAACCATCCTCGTACTTCAAGGAATATAATAAAAAAAGAATTATCGAAATCGGTTCAGCCGTTCTCGAGTTATGGAATTACAACGAAAAGTGGCATTGATTTTTATATATTAGATATAACTCAAAGGTAACTGATATAGTGATCTATCAACGCACAGCCCAAACCACTGGACGTATCAGGCTGAAATTTGGCATGCAGGTAGATGTTAGGACGTAGGCATCCGCTAAGAAAGGATTTCCCGAAAATTTTGCGGGAACGGGGAAAAACGGGGATGCACATACAAAGTCGTAGGCGGAAGCAAGTAATAGATATAGATCTAACAAATATTATATACACATAAAACATAATGCCTACTTTTCCTTGGTCAAAAGTTTTAAATTAATCCTTTAAAAACAATAAATCACAAAGTTGTAAAAAAACTAACCATTTCAGCTTCTTCATCTGCCTTTTTCTTTGCAAGGATCTGTTCTTCTCTTTGTTTCTTAATAAAGTCCCACTTCTCATTAAGCCACTCTTGACCAGCGGAAACCAATGTAAATATCATAACCATTCCAACATTTTCTTTTCCCTGAAGTTTTAATAATACATAATTAGTACCAACATCATTACATGCAAATTATACTGAGTAGTTAGTATTTTCTTAATGCCTGTTAGTATGTATGTACTGCATTTGAAAATAGAAGATTATTACAAAAAACTATATGTATTACCCACAGAACAGTAAAAACAAATAGAAGTGTGATGTGGGCGTGGCCCACGTGTCACTAGTAAGATAAGATCACCTTACTTGGTCTCAGTTGTGCGCAGAAAAATATTCGAGTCGGTTGTCAGCTGTCAAACCTTTTTTCCATATTTATTCATTAATTAGGGCGTGTTGTTTGGTATTAGAGTGGAAAAATGATAGCAGACGAAAAAAAATAACTGCGTTAAAAACAACCGACTTCAAAAACGGAAAAGTAAGAAATAAAAAAGATTTGATATTATTAATTACTACATATTATTTTTATGTGCTATTTACTAAAAAGGTTTGATGTCGGTGCATGGGCTTAATACTAAGTGCTTAGTGTTTGGCACCGACTTCAAACCTATTTAATAAATAGCACATAAAAATAATATGTAGTAATTAATAATATCAAATCTTTTTTATTTCTTACTTTTCCGTTTTTGAAGTCGGTTGTTTTTAACGCAGTTATTTTTATTTAATACTTTTTAGTGTATTTTTCAACACGAATCAAACGAGCCCAAACTCGATAAAGTTGAGTCAATATATTACTGAGTTCCTATGGCCACCTTCCGATTCCATCATCAGATCAGCTCCATGTCATGATAATGTTTCATCGCTATCCAATTTACATTCGTATACAAAATTTCAGCTCAATCGGTTACCGGGAAGTGAATCAAAGTTACTTGCTACATTGAAATTAAGTCATCGAGTACAGACAAAAATGCTCATAAAATAAAAACTACTAGGCCTAGCCGAATAAAATTTTTATGGGACCAATTCGACACCATCCCGCATCGAACAAAAAAAGAATCACGTAAATCGGTTCAGAAACCTCGGAGTAATCGGTGTACATACATAAAAAAAAAAAAAAAAAAAAAAAAATATACCGGCCGAATTGATAACCTCCTCCTTTTTTTTGAAGTCGGTTAATAATATCAGCAATGGAGGCATTTCATGCCATCGGTAAGTCTTATTTTAATTTATTTTAAATATATTTTATGTAATAACTTCGCTTGTCGTAATTTGTCAAAAATTTATAAAAATATTAAGTCAAAATGAATCTTAATCCATAAGAAATGAGTACTAATATAGATTGAACAGCAAACAAGACTTTCTGGAATATTATTGCAATAAACAAACGAATGTCGGTTTAGTGATGGTTGTAGCTTATATCGACAGTATCGATACTTTAGAAAAGATAAACATTATAAATATTAAATTTTATTTTATTTTTCCTTAGCTTTCATTTATCCAATTTATTTATAGATTTCCCAAAGAGGCTAATTTAAAAGAGAAATGGATAAATGCAACATAACGAGTTAACTGGTTGCCGAACAGCACTAAGAAATCTAACAAAGGCCGCCGATACATCAAACCTACGGCAGTTCCAAGATTTAAAATAATGCATATTTTCTGTTTGTATTTTGTAAATATAGTTTTATACTATTCTATTCCGTTTTTTATTTAATAATAATAATATGAAAAGACATACTTAGTAGTAATAAACATACTCCAAAATGTGGCACATTGTACTATACTCATATAATAGAAAGAAAAAAAAAATGCTCAAAAAAATATTTATTTGTGAATTATCGATAACAAGGCTGACATCCCTTAGAGCATAGCATCAGATTAATATCAAGTCAATGTCATTAATGTAGAGTGACACAAATTTCAACCTTATTTCTATGTGTTGAGGTTCAAAGTTATATCTATCGAAAACTAACACCCTCTGTTGTGGAGTAGCTGAATGTTTTTCGAATTTGGAATTTCGGAGTAAAGAGAAACAAAACAGCTAATATGCGGATGTTATATTAAAATAAACCGTAACAGGGTGCGTTAGGGTACATATTGAAATGCTGAATTTATAACTTAAGTCAGTTTTTACTCAACTTAAGCTGTCCAATCAAAAGCATAGTTTACTTGTAGTGTACTGTATAACTATCGGTTTAAATGTGTAGGTTTGGCGACACTGGTTTTCATACTAATTATGACATTATAGCACTTCTATTTGTTTTTTCTGTTCTGTGGTATTACCTATTCACATTGAACACATTAAAATGTCAATTGGTCTAGTTCATCGGCAGAAAGGGTTTTTTTTAAATAAAATGAATTGTTTATGAATTATTGAATAAAATAATCTAATATTTTAAAATGGCACACTATACATTTTCACACATTCATTGAGACTTAACTATCATATAAACAGTCGAAATGTGAGACTTATCACATACCTGTTCTACTAAATGTTCTAATAATTCATTTTTGTCGACTACATCATCGAAATTTTCTTCATTAGAGACTTCTACGACAGGCAGGTCTTCAGGATATTTTGCAGTGTATGTAAAGACTAGTTCACATGCTAATCCGTCACCGTCATCATAACTTTCCGATTTTATTGGAATACTAAATTTATGAAAGGGCTCAACCTGTAAAACTGCAAATATTTTATAAAATTATCTGGTTATGTCTGGTGTAAAATTATAAACTGTGTAAGAAAAGCTTACTTTGCATATCACCGCAATAGATAGAATCTAAGGCCTCTACTTCACTAGCTTGTTCATACTGAAAATCCATGTTTCTGGGTTGTATTTATTTAATAGTTTTCAATAAATTAGGCTAAGCAGTTTGAACAACAGTCAACAATCCATTTTGAGTTTTTGACGTGATAACAGCTGATAATTTATAGGTTATCCATAAATCATAGAGTAAATAAGTGTAAGGCCCCGTTTCCACCTGCAAGTAAACTTCTGCAAGAACTGTCCGACAGTCTGTCTGACAGCAGCTTGCATGTGTAAACTATGTTGCAAGTTCTGTCGCGACAGTTTGTCAAGCGCTTCTTGCGAGAAGTTGCGAAAGCATGTGTAAACATGACTGCGTCTACTCGCGACAGTTCTCGCAGCTTATCGGTCTAGTTCCGTATATCTCGCAGCAAGCTGCAAGTATCGCCCGCACGGCTTTTGATTTTTGTTTATTTGAAATTAATGAGTCGTGAATGCTCTTGTGATGAATGAAGAAACTATAAAGTCAATAGGATTATAATTATGAGATCTTAAGATGGAATAATGTGATTATTTTTTGAAAATGAAATAAAATTAAAATTTATTTGTTGAATTGTGGTTACAAAGTTTTTATAATGTCCGCACAATTCACCAACACATTGGCATATCTATATTGGCATATTTATTTATATTATGCTTATCTAATTTTATAATTTAACTAAGTTATTATTTAAACAATATATTATTTACATTAGTTCATTAGATCATTTTACATTAATAGTACACATTATAAATTATAGTATACGATTTATTTCACAAAATAGAATAGAAAAATTATGACAGTACCTAATTCCTATCCCGTCACTCGCAAGATATGTGTAAACACCTCCGCGATAAGTTGCGATAGTATGATCCGCGAGCTTCTCGCATGACATTTATTGCAGCAATAAATTGCAGGATATGTAAACGATATTGCAAGTAACTCATGCAAGACTTCCGCGAGTTTACTTGCAGGTGGAAACGGGGCCTAATAAAGGTCCGACCATATTTACACTCTAATTTTTCAAAAATTCTCTAATTTTATTTAGCCAAGGTCACATAATTAGAAAGAGACAATTTCGCAACAGGAACGCTCTCTCTTGAACCGTTTTGTCGCCATAGTGCACAGTCTAGAGCACAGAACAGTAAAAAATATAAAGCGTATATATTATATTACTCTATGGTCTAGAGGTTGATACCTATTACCTACAATGTTTATGGTAGATCCCTTCATGGAATTCGAATTTCGATTGCAAACAATTCACACTAACTTCACAACACTCGAAAGTTATAAATAGAACCCAATGACAAATAACACGTTATTTCGTGATATTACTTGCTCTGTGGTTTGGTTATTTCCTGGTTATTTCTCTTCGAAAATTTGTTGTGTTTGTATTGGATATAGTTTAAGTTGCTTGTTTAGACTCCACTGAGTTTATCAATAGTGTTTGAAATTTTAAGGTAAACAACTAGTTATTGAGGATAAGATCACGCAGATTAAAATACACAATTTTTATAATCCGAACCCTTCCAAATTTACCAAGCATCATGTGCGCTGCGACTTTTCCTTTTCTTGTTCATAATTCATAATTATTTATATAGGATAGTAATTGTGATAATAATGCAAATCTCTTCGTTAAATGTCATTACATAATAGCTGGCAGCTGGCTTGGAAATTTAAGATTCCGATTTTTTCATTGTAAACTAACTTAAAGTTCCCCGCTCGACGCCATATTTAAAAATTAGTTTGCAAAAATATACGAACAACCTACCCTACATAGGTAATTAGATATTATAGAGTTATGAAATAAATTTAATTGTTATAGGTACATACTTACTTAATTTGTGAAAAAAATTGTTTCTGTATACCTATTCTGTTTTTTAATTATATTACCTATCCGTTTTCACAAGAAGTTTCAAAAGTTTATAAAAGTTGAACTTAGTTTTTGTATGAATTATTAAGGCTATATAATTATAATCTGTTTCAGATAATATATTATGGTGTATGTATATACTAGGTATATATTGGATTCTTTATTAAGATAATAGTTAAAATTTATAATTGACGCCATTTGTAATAATATCGGAAATGATGATTTATAAAGTCCTCATCACATTTGCAAACTATGCGTATTTCACGAATGAGCATGGCACATTGTCATAAAATTTCTTTCCTTTTATTAACTCATAAAAATTTAGATATTCAAGAGGTTCCATGTTTTCAAATGTAGAAGTTTCAAAGTTGTTAAATTGAATTTTTTCTGCAGTCATGGCTGATCGTGGTAGAGGCAGAGGTCGGGGCCGAGCAGGACGCGGAGGCGATGGAGGAGCCCCACCGCCGCGTCGCCCGGGTGAACAGATGCAGGCGGGTCCCGCGCCCCCGAGGCCGCAGCCGCCTTCAGCCTGGGGACCACCCACTGTGGCCCCTCCAGTGCGGGCTGGCATGCCAAAACCTTCGGATACAGCTGGTCGAGCTTCTCACCGTTCAACTCCATCTACTCATGCACACCCTGGAGATATCGACATACAACATGAAATGCAAAAGCTTGATTTGGGTATGGACAGAATGATTGAATGAATTAATTCTTGGACACAATATGATAGCAAGTACTAAACTAAGTTAAGTTTACATGTAAAGTAAACCTAACTTGGCTGTAATTAATAATCCCATCCATGATCCGTCCCATGTGATTTTCTAAGAATCACGTTGGCGCAAATGTATTTTTGCAAGGCAATATATTTTGTGATTTGAACAATACATTGTTGTCAATTCTGCGAAATGTGATATCTCGAAAATGAATGAACATAACTTGCTATAACTACAATTTAAACTCTTTCACCATTATACAGTTTATCTTGCTTCTTCAAAGGACTGTTTGTTTTTTATTTGCTATTTTTTAATGTATGATTTATTGTTAAAGGTAAACCAGAGCATGGTGGTGGTGATGCAGGCATGGTAGTGGGTCGTGGAGCGCGCCGCGGCGGAGGCAGAGTCCTGCCTGAGCAGATGACAATATTGCGCACTCGACCTGCTCAAATAACATCAAAGAAAGGTATTTATAATATGATTTTATAAGCTCCACCTATATGTTTGTATGTACTTATAACTACTGCACACTCGATTTTGACCCACTTTTAAGGCCATTCTCCCATTAAGATACACACAGGCGATTCAAACATCCTGCAAGTCTCGGAGACTAGTTGCCGCGGAGTATCTCACATACATTACACAAGATCTCATCTATCTTAAACAATAGTTATCCTTTTAGTCTGAAACTTTGTTGTATTATCTAATTTCTACCTTCTTATCATCAAGAAATAAGATATCATAGTTATATGATTCAGTGAATTGTGTAAGATCTATTTAAACTTAACATCTCAAGTATCATCAAATATGAATGAATTCTCATTTCCTTCTACAAAAAAGTTTTTTCTTTTCTCATAACCTTTAAATTGTTATACAAAGTTTTGTAAAATCAGGACATATATTATGACACTATATAACATATATATTATAGTACAGAAGTTGATTATATCATTGTATTTTCACAACTCATAAATAGATTGTTTTTGTGGTTTTGGCTGATAATTTATTAGAATTATAAAAAACCTTGCTAAGGCATGTTTCTGAATAAATATGTATGTAGATTGTAGATACATATTATATTGTATTCAAAAATTTTACACCATTTTTTTAACACTAATCTGTAAGAAACTTTTATCTTATTTCAGTTACATTTTTATAAAGCTTAGATTTTTTTGTGTTAACTAGTAATAATAGCAACATAATATTGGCATGAGTATGATTTGGTTCAATTTTCTATGTAACTGTGTTTTTGGGTTCATTTACATTATAAGTGTTATGAATTTAAAATCATAACCACAGACAGTACCTACTGTAGAGTTAATCTATGTAGGCGGACTATATATTATTATATCCAATTCACATATACACATTCTTATTATGGTATTGCCACAAAATTTCTTTTGTTTGGTATAAATCTGCTCTATACCAAATAAATATAATTATTTTCAGGTGAAACTAAACTTGAAAGTAAGGTTAAAGTGTAAGTTTGAAACAATTTATTGGTTTATTATGTTATCCCCCATTCTTCTCGAGTCAGTCCATTGCATAGGCATGTCTTTATAACCCAGTAGTGGGACCTGCAATATATTAATAATTGTGTAATTCACATAGTTTTCATGACGTATTCCTTTTATTCGGGAAATTTATAATATTTTTTAACTTTTTTCATTATCATATTTTTTCATTGTCTGGTACATTTTGGAGCACTGCCTGTCATCTGCTTGGTGGTGGCTTGCTAAACCACTGCACAACTTATGGTATATTTAGTAAAATTAAGGTCAACCGTGGCAAATGCAACTAAAAAATAACAAGTTTCAAGTTTGATCGGTTGCAGTAATCTCCTTTTATATTTGTCATTTATTTGACCCATTTAGTGATTTTTGTATTTATTTAAGGTTATTTTAAACCAATCAAGCAATACAGTAGTCTTATAAATAACTGGTAGTGAGAATATTTCCTAAAATTGGTAGAAAAAGTTACATTAACTCCTAGTCGGGGGTAAATGCAACTCACTGCCATAGCTCTTCTTCTATTTCATATAAAACAACGAATATAGAATATCTTTATGAGATTTCATGTTATTCATAGGATTTTGAACTGTATTACCGTGTTGCAAGGACTAGTTTTCAGAAAAAATCTTATTTTTCTGATTGTGGGGCAAATGCAACTATTTGTTAGAGAATTAGTGTGGGGTATGCAAAAAACTTATTCATCGATATTTTTTATTATTCTGCGGGTGATTTGTATAGTACTATAGTGTATTAGGGAACTATAGTTGCTAACGTTGCGATCGAAGATGGCGCCGCATTATTTAGAGGAAAAGCTCATTTACTTTGATTTACCACTTTAACACCAAAAAAATTACGATGCCCCTACCTACTAAGTCAATTTTAGTTTTTGGTCAGAACTAATAATATTCTTTGTGTTAAATAGTTCTGAGATAAGTTTTTTTTTTTAGTTATATTCTTTAACCACGCTGGTTTTATCTAATTTGAATTTTACTTACGAACCCGTCTCTGGGTATAATAACGAAGAAAAAATCGATGGTTCTTCTTTAATTAATATACATAATAAATTAAAAATATCGATACTGTCACATCACTAGTGTTTTTAGTTTCATATAAAAATATAAGGGGCTATTGTAACTAACCTCACAGTTGCAATAACCTCATAGTGAAATTTTCACGAGGCAAATGTAACTGCATCAATAACACAAAATAGAGTCAACTAAAGCACTAAAAATATAAATGAAATAAGCTTAACGGCTTGTGATTATCGTGTCCAATCAAAAACACCTGCAAAAAATCACTCCTAAACATTTTTTTTGTCTGCAAAACCCGACACCTGTTTTTACGCATACCAACTTCAAAATAACGGTTTAACACAATGGCCTATCAATCAAATAGTTTTCATCGTAGCTGCACCATCTATAAGATTTATTAGTCGTTGAGTTATTGAATCATAGGTGGTGATATATTACAACAACTCTAATAAATTAGTTATGACTAGCTTTTGCCCGCGACTTCGTCCGCGTGGAATAGTGACTTCCGGCAGAAAAGTATAGATAGCTGTGCCCGCGACTACGTCAGCGTGTAACTCCTTGTGTATTATTAATTTAAAATGTATTGGTAATATTATTTACATCAGGTTCACATGAGGCTTAAGGACCTATAGAATCAAAATACTTTAGCGCAAAGCTTCCGGGTAAACTATATTGAAAGTTGACCCGTCCGGCACGTGAACATAAAGATTTCTAGAACTGCTAACACGGGAAAGAGCAACGTATAACTGACCATGCGAGAAACAACTGACACCGAGATCTACTCCGGCAACATGAAAAGTCTGCCCTTGAGCCTTATTTATTGTCATTGCATAACACACCGATACTGGGAATTGCGTCCTTTTAAATTGGAATGGAAAATTATTTGGTATTAAGGGTATTCTGGGGATAAAGACGGTTTCTCCTGCACCGCAACCTGTTAAAATTTGAGCCTCGATTATATTTTGTTGCAACTGGGTTACTTTTAGTCGAGTTCCATTGCAAAGTTGTGGTGGTCTTAAATTTCGGAGTAGAATAATCGGAATGCCAATTTTTAAACAAATTTCGTGAGAAGGAAGTCCGGGCATATTTAAAGAATTTAAAAATTCTATCGGGTAATTAGTTGCTTCTTGTTCATCGACCATTCTATTTATTGATCTATAAACTTTGCTTTCCCCCTGTATATTCGACAGTATTTTGTTATTAATCTCAGATGCCTGGTCATTGCGAGGAGTTAAAATAGATCTTTCGCATAGCCAGGAATTGTCCCTATTTAATATATTTGTTACGTCACCGTAAACCGACGATATAAGATGTGGTTGAGATTGCACTATACAACATAATTCAGGCGTCAGAATAAGTTTTCCTTGGTGTAGTTGTGGATAGGTACCTTCACCAATCTTTAATAATGAATCAGAAAATTGACTATCATCCGGGTTATCTCCAGTTCTCACTCGCATGTTTATAGTCAAATGCACCGATTGTATATCACGCCACAAATAAGAGCTTTTCAGGCAAGCCCTAACCTCATCAGCTCGGGTTCCCCGTGGTATTACCGGTAAGGTTTGTCGGAAATCACCACAAAATAAAACCGTGATACCGCCCATTGGTCGATCATTTTGTCTTATATCCCTTAAAGTTCTATCTACCGCTTCTACTGCTTTTCGATGGGCCATCGTACATTCATCCCATATGATTAAATTACACTCGCGTAATACCTTTGCTTTGTCGCTATTTCTTGAAATACTACAGGTTGGACTTTCCGTGCGATCTAAATCAATTGGTATTTTGAACATAGTGTGAGCCGTTTTACCTCCTGGTAGCAATGTTGCAGCTATCCCAGATGAAGCTACGGCAAGAGCTATTTTACGCTGATTTCGAACATAAGCCAATATTAATTTAGTCAAAAAGGTTTTCCCAGTTCCTCCAGGTGCATCTAAAAACCATATTGTTCCCAAATTATTTTGAACACTTCCGCACACACGGTCATAAACTGAACGTTGTTCTGCAGTCATCATTGGGACACCGTTTTCTAATGTTGTCAGCAGTTCCATTAAGTTGTAACCAATCTCTGCGGAATATTCCCTATTAGTTACCTCTCCGACTGAGGTTGGTGTTGGCAAACCATATTCACATAGTGATTTACCGCCAACTGCTGTTAACTCATCCTGAAGAGCTAATAAGCACTGATTTATGGCAAGATCACGGAAATTATCATTAGTTGTGCCTTCATCATTGTTAGATATATTTCTAAGAAAGTCTTCTGAAAATTTGTCTTTATATTTTTCCCATAATTGTACAGCATCTGACAAATTACAAAATGTAAGTAATGTTACAAATAAATGACGTAACCGTCTTGGATTATCACTAACACAGGATTCTGCTAAAGCGTCATCCCAATGCTGATCATTTTCAAGCAAATGACGCGCTTGGCAAGCTGCATGATAACTGGGATAAACAACATTGTCTACTTTTCTCAAATCTATAAATGAGGTTGGTCCTCGCACAGTATGTAATAATAATCGCAAATAGAAACACTCAGCGTTGTTAGGATGAACGGTGTATACTCTACCAAGAACATGTTCTTTGAAAATACCTGACTCGCCATCTACAGGCCTGCCACGGCGTCTACGATTAAAGACACCTCGTTGCTTATCGTAGGTATAATACGATGGAACTTCTTCATATAAAAGAGATTTTGCAAAATCATCAGTTTGGCAAAGTCGAAAGAATGCTAATAAAGTTGTTTGTCTAGGGTTCTCTAACCGTTCTGTGACATTTTCGGTGTTGAAATATATACGTTGACCGCCTTCAAGATGAACATCCAGATGGGTCACAGGTGGATATCTTTCATGAATGTTGAAACTTAAGATCCGCCACACAGCTTCTGAAGAACTTATATATCTGCCTGACTGAAATCTTGTAACTTCATCATTTTCATTTCTCAAAGCAAATGTAGCTTGGTCACTGCCCTTATTAATGTACTTACAAATATATTTTATTGACTCTACACTATTACACATTTCAACATTTATGTGAGCTTGAAATGCTCTGGACAACACAGGAGAATACGGAACGACCCACCTATTGTCTAAAATAACCTGTTGTCCAGACACTCGCTTTTCAACAGTGAAACCACCAGTATCTCTTGAACGGCGACGATATTTCGGGTATCCATCATGTCCTGTTACAGTTTCTTCCACTAAGGCTTTTGGATATCTTTTAGTGCAACGACCGTCTTGCATGCAAGAAGAATTCACGTTAAATGCACCACATGGACCATGTATCATATGAGTTTTAACAATGTCGTATAACTCGGAATCTGCAATCGGACTTGGAATTTCGGCACTGATTAAACTGTCTACATCATTAGGTCGAACCTTATCTTTTAACCAAAGCAGGATATGTGCGTGGGGTAAGCCGCGTTTTTGCCATTCAACACTATACATATAACACAATACTTCTCCAAAAATGTTATCTTTGGTAAATAGATCTATCATTGATTTTAATTTTAAATGAAAAACTCTTGCGATGATATCATGGCGGTCATGCGGTGCTTGACCCTCAAGAAGCTCCCGAGTGATTTCATCCCACTTAGGATTGGTAGTTACAGTAATAAATAAGTCGGGACGTCCATATTTTCTTACGTAACAAAAAGCATCTTGAGTACGTTCGTGCATGTAGCGTGGACCACCAGTAAAAGAAGAGGGCAAAATAACTAAACGGCCCATATTCACCGTATCATTATCTTGCTGCATGGCGTCGCGAAGGTGCACGTATTCTTCAGCGCGCAGCTGCCTTTGATTAGATCGTATATAAACTAATCTTTCGGTTTCAATTTTTGCGTACATGTCTACAATAAACTGATTGAATAAGCCACGAAAACGTTGCAAGTATACAAACCTATTCCGTCTTACTTGCAATTGGTAACAGTAAAATTGAAGGCATGAAATCTTTTTATTATAAATAGGTGCGCCTGTATGCGGATCAGTTTGGTATAAAGCAAAATTATAACCATCTTCCCCTCGACAATATATCAAAGGATATTGCAAACCGTCGTAAGCCCTGTGGGTTTCGTAAATACGTTGTAAACGATTGTCTCTGGAACGGATAACGATATCACGCCTATCACATTCCTGGTCGACCAATACCACAGCAACTTCATTCGTGGATGGAGCATTATAACGCCCAGGGTGTTCCTGCGTTGGACGCCTATCGGCATTTATAACAATTTTATAATTGTTATCATCATCTCGAGGAAGAGCTTCTAATGCCGATTTAAAACTGCATACATACGAATTAATCTGATGCAACATGTTCTGAAGTTGTGAAATGAGTTCAGCATTTAAATTTGGGAAATATTGATTTCTTATATTCGACTGTTCGTTGTAGTCGGATACAAAATATATTTGAAGAAACTTAGGTTGGTCTTCAGGCAAAAGAGATCCTATCAAATGGTAAACCTGACCTTGTATTTTAAAAGTAGGCATGAAAGGACCTTCGGAGATTTGTTGAGCACCAAAGGATGTCATCTGAAACGCACTATTATAAGTGCGAATGTTGTCGAAAAACTGTTTAGATTGCACATGTTCCCCTAAAAGTAATGATTTCAAAGGTTCCGGTGGGTCTTCGAATGAAGGCAAATTTATTTTACCTCCAGAACAACAGAATCCAGCCGACTCCTTACTCCACTTTAAAGCATTACAAAAAGAACATACCACGTTCATATCGCCTATTACAGAAGATGATCTGTAATCAATTGTGAAATTATAAGCAAACCCACTTTTATATTTGTCTGACCACGCCACCGTATTTCTAGATTGATCTTCTATGTGTACATCTAAGTTATTAAGACTATGACGAAATCTGTCTGCAGTAAGACGGGCCTCTCGCTGTTCGTCCGTTTCAAGAGACCGAATATTTTCGATTCTTAATCTTTCATTAGACAAACTTATTAATCGTTCTTGTGTCAAAGAATTGTAATGTTCGCGTACCGACTCTAGTCGTTGTTCATGCTCATGTTCATCTTCGAGTGATCGAACAATATTATGGTGCACCCTATCATTTGTCAAACGGTCTTCATATTGAGTAAAAGTTTCAGATTCTCGAGATAAAATATGACGTTCGCGGTCAGCTGTGAGACGCAATTCCCTCTCAGTGAAGGTTTCTGACTCGCGAGACAATATATGACGTTCGCGGTCAGCTGTGAGACGTAATTCCCTCTCAGTGAAGGTTTCTGACTCGCGAGACAATATATGACGTTCACGGTCAGCTGTAAGACGTAATTCCCTCTCAGTGAAGGTTTCTGACTCGCGAGACAATATATGACGTTCGCGGTCAGCTGTAAGACGTAATTCCCTCTCAGTGAAGGTTTCTGACTCGCGAGATAATGTATGCCGTTCGCGGTCAGCTGTGAGACGTAATTCCCTTTCAGTAAATGTTTCGGACTCGCGAGATAATGTATGTCGTTCGCGGTCAGCTGTGAGACGCAATTCTCGTTGTGAAGCAGTTTCAGCTGCTCGGGATAACACATGTTGTTCTTGGTCAATGGTAAGCCTTAGCTCTAGTTGAGAAAAGCTTTGAGACGCCCGTGATGTAGCTCGTCTCGCTCTGTCAGCTGCTAATCGCATCTCTCTCTCTGAAGAGCTTTCATTGGCTCGAGAAGTTGAGGCACTTACTCTCATAGAGTTTAACCGATATGCTCTTTCCTCTGCCGATTCTTGAGAACGCGCATTTCTCATCCTCTTAGCATCTCTAGAATTTCGAGATAAAGATGGTCTTTTTTTAGGTGGCATTGTGTATTTTTAATCAACAGTAACTGAAGCTACCTTGCACTTATGAAATCTATTAATATTATATAATATAAACACTACTAAAATAACTAAAATGCGTACCTACTACTACTTATAAAGAAATAAAATGTAAACTAATAATATGCTTAAACACTACCGAAACCTATAGAATAACAACAAAAGAAATCTATAAATGAACTATAATAATTATAGTTAAACACTACTATAATAAATATATGATAATTACGAAAATAAACTATTAATACCTACCAAAATAACAAAGATACGTACCTACTGCTACTTCACTTATAAAGAAATAAAATGTAAACTAATAATATGCTTAAACACCACCAAAACCTATAGAAAAACAAATAATTACGAAAATAAACTATTGATATAATTAAACACTACCAAAATAACTAAAATACGTACCAATTGATACTTCACTTATAAAGAAATAAAATGTAAACTATTAATATGCTTAAACACTACCAAAACCTATAGAAAAACAAATAATTACGAAAATAAACTATTAATATAATTAAACACTACCAAAATAACTAAAATACGTACCTACTGCTACTTCACTTATAAAGAAATAAAATGTAAACTAATAATATGCTTAAACACTACCAAAACCTATAGAAAAACAAATAATTACGAAAAAAAACTATTAATATAATTAAACACTTCCAAAATAACTAAAATGCGTACCTACTGGTACTTCACTTATAAAGAAATAAAATGTAAACTAATAATATGCTTTAACACTACTAAAACCAACAACAACAACAAAAGAAATCTGTCAATAAGGTCGAACACTCTGAACGTCTATTCGCATCAACAGCCAAATATTGTATGAACCTCGCACGCGGACCCCCGACCCGCCGCCTTTTTATAGCTCCCACCGCGAAGCGCGTCGAACGCGGCAACTGATACACAAAAATAATCCTTATGGCATGATTCTGTATTCACGCGCGATGACTTATAGCGTATTTCATGTTCAGTAGCACCTCGTTAAGTCGAACCTCGATAAGTCAAATACCTCCAAATCTAGAAAAAATGTTTTGTTCCCTTCCCCTCAAACACCAAAACCTCCATTACTTGAAATCTTGACCCTCTATTAGTTGAAATAATCACCGAGTCCCTCCAAGCCATTTTGGTACATATTTTCACTCTTTAACCGTTCGAAGAAGTTTAGTTGATCTGCTCTTAAACATGCAATAACCTATCTTATTTTGCGTCCCTCTACTTTTATCTCCAATTCTTAATTTATTTTATTTTAATTGCCATGGCTAAGTGCACGTTTATATTTATTTTTTCTTATTCGCATTTGTTGCACGTATAAAAATGTATGTATCCAAACTGTGGATAATGTTGTTGGTTGGACAGTTATACCTGTATTTAGATTAAGTTTTATTGTACAATTAACCACTGTTCTGCTGTTTATTATCCCTAATAAAGAAAATAAAATAAAATAAAATAACTCGAAAAATTAACTTTCACCTTTGTATCTCGACCATAGCAACGTTTTATTTTACAACCTTTATCTACAACTTGATCATTTGGAATTTATTATCTCTATTGTTCGAACAAAAATAAGTTGCCGACTTTAAGAACTTGAACTTTTTTGTGTACTTTTTATGTAAAACAATCGATGTACAGCTGCTAATGAGCCTTAATAAAATAAAATAAAATAAACTTGCCGACAATGTAAGTACACTATTGTTTCTTAGAAAACATTTTAGGACTATACCATAATAAATTTATGACTCACGTAAACACGTGTTTGCATTATCTGATGACGAAATTATTTTTATTTTAATTGCCATGGCTAAGTGCACGTTCTGATGAGTCTTTTTCCCAGACAGATGAAAAGAACTCTGCGAACATATTACTTATTTTCAATATCTGTATGTGCTGAACGATTACCCAGAGTAAGCGTGGGAACGGACGAAGCGCGTTTTTTGTCTTTAATGTAAGACCAAAAAAGTTTTGTAGATTGGGGTAGCAACGCAACTTATATCGGTCAGTTTCCTAGCGGTCCGCCCCGGCTTCGCCCGTGGTACATATTTACGTTTTCTCTACATAAAAACCATCCTCGTACTTCAAGGAATATAATAGAAAAGAATTATCGAAATCGGTTCAGCCGTTCACACGTGATGCCATGACAACGCGAAACGGGTGCAGACCCGCCGCCTTTTTATAGCTCCCGCCGCGAAGCGCGTCGAACGCGGCAACTGATACACAAAAATAATCCTTATGGCTGCATGATTCTGTATTCACGCGCGATGACTTATAGCGTATTTCATGTATAACTTTGGTGTTTCTACACCGATTTACATGATTCTTTTACTATAACCTGCCCAGGAGTATGAAGAATAATTGTGCCAAATTTGGTTAAAATCCGTCGTGTAGTTTTTGTTTCTATAACGAATATACAGACAGACAGACAGACAGACAGACAGACAGACAGACAAAAATTTTACTGATTGCATTTTTGGCATCAGTAGCGATCCCTTATCACCCCTTCATAGTTTTTTTTTAAATATATTTCATGTACAGAATTGGCCTCTCTACAGATTTATTATAAGTATAGATAAGGAGAGCCCCATAGTTGCAATAGCCCTGGGTGACCTTACATACATGTTAAATCTGTAATTGTTTTTATACTGCACTAGATTCTTGCACATGTTATCGAAATTTACAGTTAACATTATATAAGAGCTAAAAATGATTTTTGTATGATATCTTACTATAGGGCTTAAAGATGTAAGAACTCAAACAAAATTGTTTGTGTAAAGTAATTTTTCAGTGTAAAGTTGAAAATACTTTTCATAACTTTTTGTTGTTATTTTTATTGCTGTAAGTCATATTTTGGCTCTTTGTTTTATTTTCTTATAATCCTGCAAAATTATTGGATTTCATTTCTATCAATATGTTTCATCCAAAAACCTACAATGTTCATTGAAAAAATGCCTCACAGTCACAACGCGAACACAGGCTTCATTGCGAATTGCGAAATTCGTGTCGTGGCTGATGTGCTTCGCATAATAACGAGCTTAACTATAACTAAAGATCCTTTCTGATTTCACACTATCACAATATTATAATCATCATGCTATATGTGATGTTGAAAGTAGTGAATGATATATTGTAATATGTTTATATCAACAGGTAGCACAGGGACACCTTTGGACCTGATTGCAAACTACTTCACTGTGGAGACCACACCCCAGTGGTGCCTCTACCAGTACCATGTTGAATTTAACCCAGAGGAGGATCGTACTTTTGTGCGCAAGTCCCTCTTGAAGATACATATGGTTAAATTTGGAGGGTAAAGTATTTTAATAAATCATTAGTTTTTAAAAAAATATGAAAGTTTATTTTCTGTATAAACAAGGGTTTTATATTATATTGTTTTATTACAGGTATCTCTTTGACGGAACCTCAATGTACACAGCAAAGAAATTGCCGCAAGACAATATGGAATTCTACTCTGAGAGGAAGAATGATGGAGAAAAAATTAGAATTCTTGTAAAAGTATGAATAATTCTTATATTAACTGTACTTTATAATCTTGTGCGTAAATGACCTAATATTTATAAATTATCATTTTAGCTCATCTGCGCTGTAAGCCCGGGAGATTATCACTACATACAAATCTTCAATTTAACCATTCGCAAATGCTTCTATTTGATGAATTTGCAATTAATGGGAAGGGATTTCTTCGACCCAGACGCAAAGGTAAAGTTAAAGAAATAAGATAGTAATTATATTCATTTTTTGTTATTTATTTGAAACTTTATATAAAAACAAATATTTTAGGTTGACATACCAGAGTACAAGCTGCAAATATGGCCTGGATATAAAACAACAATAAATCAGTATGAAGACAGGCTCCTGATGGTGACTGAAATTACACATAAGGTAAGATTCAAACTATATTATTTATCTGTAACAATATCTATAATATTTTAAGAGCGATGCGTGTTGTAAATGACGCGGAAAATGTTGTGTGCTAGCTATAAGGTTACTTTCTTAACTACTCTAAAGTCTAAAAATCTTTACCTTTTAAGTATCACTTGCCTTATGTACTACCTATGTTAATGCCTTGTTTAAATATTCAAAACCAGTTACTTTTAATTTGGTTTTTATTTTTATTTCATTATTACAATTATTTTTTTTTGGCAATTAGATCTTGCGTTTGGATACAGTTCTACAAATGTTACGTGAATACGCATCTACAAAAGGCGCGAACTATAAAAGGAGCTTTGTTGAAGATGTCAGTGGTGAGTAAAAACAGGGTCTATAACAATTCATTTAAAGGAACATAGGTTTTAATAAGGCTATGTATGAATGAATGATAATTTATTGTATGAGTGTAAAAGTATAGTATGTAGTGTAAAAGTGTTTTTAAAACAGCCTAGGTGAAATGGTTCAATTGCGGTTGTACAATTTTAGTACTTTTTATAAAGTACCTATTTGAAATTACCTTGCCCTGAAAGCAAATATAATTGAATTTTTACAAGCAAGTTTGTCATTATTATTTATGTTTCAGGCCAAATTGTAATGACTGATTACAACAAAAAGACCTACAGGGTAGATGATGTAGCATGGAATGAGAATCCGAAGTCAACATTTAAAATGAAAGATGAGACTATTAGCTATCTTGATTATTACAACAAGGTAATTTTTATTTAATTATTATAACATTAAGTCAGTGTTTGTGTTTATAACAAAAGTATTCATAATTATTGTTTCTATTATTGCATTGTTCATACTATTTTCAATGTAATATGACATACTAAATTCTTATCAAACATACAAAATAATGAGATAATTAATAAATTATTAATTAACATAACAATGCAGTCCAGTAATGTATAGTTAGTTTCAAACTTAATGGCGGTTCGGAAGTTAGGTGCAGGTGCGAGTGCGGGTCCACACAGGTCCCTTAATGAATACCTAAAATGGTTTTCTGCGCATCGGATCGTACGATAATCTGAGCCACCATTAAGTTTGAATCGTACTGTTATTAAAAAACACCACAAACACTTTCATATACAGACAACTTCACGATAGCCAAAGTGGTATCTAACTATCACTATCACATTACAGAAATACAACATCCGTATATCGGACCCGAACCAGCCGCTGCTCATATCGCGCTCCAAGCCGCGCGACATTCGCGCCGGTATGCCCGAGCTGGTGTACTTGATACCAGAGCTGTGCAGGCAGACGGGGCTCTCTGATGAGATGCGGAACAACTTTCAACTTATGCGCTCTCTAGCTATCCACACTAAGATCGGACCGGACGTGCGCATACAGAAGCTAATGCAGTTTAACAGGCGTTTGACGCAGACCAAGGAGGTTGTTCAGGTGAGTGAAGATTTGTACTTTATTATTTTTTAATTGTTATTTTGGCGTGATTAAGTTTGTTTCTTTCAAATATATTCTCATATTGTTCACACATACACAGATTTCCACAGATAGAATGTTCGATTCAAATTTAATGGCGGTTCGGAAGTTAGGTGCAGGTGCGAGTGCGGGTGCACACAGGTCCTTAAGGGTGCTGTTACGTATTTTTACAAAAACACGCTGTTTTTCGGTACCATTTTAACTTAAAGCAATTACACGTGAGAACATAGTAATATCTTAATTTAAAGATAATATATTCAGCTCTACGTTCATCTTATAAAAATTGTACGACGTCATACAAAATTGTCGCTGAAATACGATTTTCCCAGCACAATAATCGCATAAAATGCAAAAAAATGGGGTCTAAAACGGTACCATTTTAAGAAAATTAAAAGCCAAATCTATCTTCTTACCTATACATTATTGAGGGATATATAGTCCTTTATAGATTATGATAATTTTTTGTATCTAAATCAAAATTTTATTTCAATTATTAGCTAAATTAAAAATACTTGTCGATTTCTTCATACATTTTGCTCTCGCGGGTCGTCAGACCGCGCTCAGAAGCGCTCTTGGAGGACGGGTGTATCGCTCCTCGTCCCAAAAATAAAAACGAATAAAAAAATATTATTATGCGTGCACTGTCGTTTTCGTGTTTTGAAATATTTGATACTTTATAAGAGTAAACTGTTATACAGTTTCATATTCAAATTATTTGTAATTTAAAATTATGTTTTAAAATTTACGTTGACTGAGATCCTCTTTTTTATGGGTTGTTGAACGGATTGGTGGGGTAAAGCAATTTGACAAAACTTAAATCCAAAATGGCGCCGACGAAAATTTTAAATTTTTTCGTCATGGGTGTCATTTTCATGGTTTTTGGGGTAGCTATTAACGAATATGAGGTCAAAACTAAAATCCAAGATGGCGCCGACGAAAAATTTGACATATTTTCGTCATGGGTGTCATTTTCATGGTATTTGGGGTAGCTATTAACGAATATTATGAGGTCAAAACTATAAACCAAGATGGCGCTGATGAAAATTTGACTTTTTATCGTGATGGGTGTCATTTTCATGGTTATTGGGGTAGCTATTAATGAATAGGAGGTCAAAACTAAAATCCAAGATGGCGCCGACAAAAAATTTACATCTTTTCGTCATGGGTGTCATTTTCATGGTTTTTGGGGTAGCTATTAACCAATATGAGGTTAAAACTAAAATCCAAGATGGCGCCGACGAAAATTTTACATCTTTTCGTCATGGGTGTCATTTTCGTTGTTTTAGGGGTAGGCTATTAAGTACTAAGCAATATGAGGTCAAAACTAAAATCCAAGATTGCGCCAACGATGGTTCCGAAACATGTATTTCAATGATGTATCTCTTTAAAATTATTTTTAAGACTGTCCCACTCACACTCTGTATAGGTTATAGTTTTGCATACGCTAAGTACGTAAAAAATACTTATAAATGCCAGATGTATTTTTTTTCAAATAGATTAATTCTTAAAACTCTTGGTGTACACCCCTAAAATGCAACCGCCCAACTTTGTCACCCGAACGTGAGCTATCGTTTAAGATTATGTTTTCATAGACAAAATACTCACATTAGCGAAACAATATATGCCGGCTGCACGAAGTTAGAGAAGAAAACATGGATTTTCAGGAAAAATTTAGCAAAATTTTTTTGATGTAATTTTTGTTGTTTAATTATTTTTACGTGATTAGAGTATGCTAAACTACAAGTCCCTTAGCACTTAGTATACCGATAGTGGGACAACCTGTATAGTCGAATTCTTATATACTACGGGAGAGTCTTAAAAATAATCTTAAAGAGCATTGAAATACATGTTTAGGAATCATTGTTGGCGCCATCTTGGA
This sequence comes from Colias croceus, assembly GCF_905220415.1. Classification (NCBI taxonomy): domain Eukaryota; kingdom Metazoa; phylum Arthropoda; class Insecta; order Lepidoptera; family Pieridae; genus Colias; species Colias croceus. Next base: position 3,127,659 of record NC_059543.1, on the reverse strand, counting down.
TTTTAGTTTTGACCTCATATTGGTTAATAGCTACCCCAAAAACCATGCAAATGACACCCATGACAAAAAGATGTAAAATTTTCGGCGGCGCCATTTTGAATTTTAGTTTTGACCTCATATTGGTTAATAGCTACCCCAAAAACCATGAAAAAGACACCCATGACGAAAACATGTAAAATTTTCGTCGGTGCCATCTTGGATTTTAGTTTTGACCTCATATTGGTTAATAGCAACCCCAAAAACCTTGAAAAAGACGCCCATGACGAAAACATATAAAATTTTCGTCGGCGCCATCTTGGATTTTAGTTTGGACCTCATATTGGTTAATAGCTACCCCAAAAACCATGAAAATGACACCCATGACGAAAAGATGTAAAATTTTCGTCGGCGCCATCTTGGATTTTAGTTTTGAATTCATATGGGTAATAGCTTCCCCAAAAACCACCCACATTTGCAAATGTGTTTGCTCCTTAGGAAAAGTTCAGATTTCCTAGGTAATGTGAGGAAACTAATTTATTTAATTTGGACCGTATCTCGGAATAACATACATAATATAACATAGTGTAGTGTAAGTCCTTCCCTATTATCGGCTCTTAGACGCACACGACCTCTCACTCCGACCGCCTGCAGCCAACTGAGCTGTGTGAGCGGTGTCACCGTTGCACGTGCGCAAGAGACGACATAATACTTCCCTCTCTTTCACTCACATACACTACATCCCTCCTTTATTTTAGAAATTTTTAATTCTTTTCAATTATTTTATTAAATAAAATAAAATATGTTCTATTTGGGTATGCTAGTCTATATACCTAAACACCAGTATCAGTTAGTACACACAACTCAGGGACGCGTCCGCTCCATACCAGCGATAGAGTAGAATGTGTCACCTGGCCTAGTAATAGGTATAATTCTATCTTTATGCAACATCTCTCCTTTTCTTTTTTTTCCAATACGTATATTATGTGTATTCAAAATTATAATAATTTTTACAATAAATGTATTCAAATCAATATTAATTAATAATTTTTTCAAACTCAAACCTTCATTCATCAACCAGACCTCGTCCAGAAACGTTTTCAAATTGTCAGTAAGTATAAGGAAAAAATATGAATTTACCACTGGTTCGGAAAGCCGTCACGAAAGAGAAGAGCCGGCAAGAATACATAGGCATAGTTGCTCCTTCAAAATCATAGAAATGTAACATCACATGTAACATCTTACATAGGTATTTATAATAACAATAATGGCAATTTATTTAAGTATACGACAATCTACCATGAATAAGTTGTATACTTATATTTAAGTATATCAAGTCATTATTTATTTATTAACCAAAGGAACGAAATCGTTTTCAGTAACTTAATGTATATGTAAGGTATAATGTTTAAACTATGTTCCTTCTGTAACTTAACTACCTATACTTTTGACTAAATCCTGTACTGTACCTGTACTGTACTTAACCTGTTTTATTTTTTACTTACATGACTATTGCACTACCTTGTTGATGTGGAACTAACATAGGTTATCTTCTCTCTGTTTCCTCACTATTTATCATGACCTGCACTCCAGGTCATTTAGAAGAGGTGAATGCTGCTTCTTCTGACGCATAATTTAATTCACTTTACCTAATCTGCACCATAACCACTGTTTTCCCACATATTAAAATTATTATTAAACAATAGCTGTAAAAGACCTTCTAAGTAAAACTTCGGTACAATTATTACCAAGTAAAATGCCTATAGACTAGGTATATACTTAAATGCTCGGTTATTATTTAATATCTATATTCTGTATATGTACTTCGTTACTAAAACAATGTATGTTCCAATTTTAATTTAACATAAGTAAGTACCTAATAAAATCGGAATGTAAATGTACATAATATATCTGTACCCTAAATAATATAATAAATATTATAAGGCAAAATTTTAACCAAACATATTAATTGGTTCATTATTTATTCTTATTTTAGCAACAACAAGTTATCATATGATCCTTAGGCACAGGGAAGATTTGTTTATTTATTCGTTTGTCCGTCTCTCTTTCAAATCGCAATAAAGCGATTTATGATATATTTTTTGGTGATAGTTTAAGAGGCTAGAAAGTGGCAGCCTTTTTTATAGCGCATTAATAATATTTAATTCATACAGAAACATGCATTTATGGTTCGCATGTGAATTCCTAATTTTATAAATTCCGATAGGTCACGCAATATTAAATTGTCATACGTATTACAATGTTAAGGTTCATAATTATCAATTATTTAAATACAAACTTTCGAGTATAAACCACTCTGACAGAATTATAGGCTTTGTGGAGCTTGCTCTGCAACAGTACAATAATATCACTGTGCCATTGACTATTGAACCGCTTTTAGCTTCACCTGTATGTTCGTATGACTGTATGCAACCGATTCTTTTCGATTCGCTAATGACCTACCCAAACCGTACAGATTTAACTTCAGTGACAATATTACAACAATTTATGGACAATACAATAATTAATGTATTTAGTAAAGCGTGATTAATTATTACTTTTCTTTATACTTTCTATATATTATAACCTCAACACACACGCGGTGTTGTTCATTGTATGGTTATTACATTAATAACACATATTTAAAATTTAATTATGTATAATCTAAAACGAATCACAATGTATCATTTTGTTGATGACACATTTTTTTTTAATTATATTTTTTACTTATGATAACTTTTTTATTTGTATTACTGACAACTTAATAGCCACTTGAAAAAAGAAGAAGTAGATAACATAATGACAATAATAATGGCTCCCCAACCAGCAAAGATGTCCTATAACAATATCTTACATCACTAAAAAGCATTTTAAATGACGTATAACAGTGTCGCGGTGACAAGCTTGTTGTATAATAGCGTTTAATGAGATGATTTTGCTCTATAATCATAGGGCGTATTCAGAAAGAAAGCTTGAAACTTATAAGCGCTTATCGGCGCTTGTCAATGCTCAAACCAGCTTGTCAAAACCAGCATTGACAAGCACCGATAAGCGCTTATAAGTTTCAAGCTTTCTTTCTGAATACACCCATACACAGCAAATTTGTCCCATAACGAGGTGATGTAAACGTTTATATCACTATTTTATACGGCGTTTATAGAGCAGCTCTTATCCAGATTTTGATACAGCAATAACAGAGCGATATTATCACATAGCAGCGCTGGTGGTCTCTTTTTTACAGCAAATTAGTGCAATAAACGATTCTAGGGTAACCTTTATAGTCCCATGCGTATAGAGGCGTAAAAAATCTACAATAGGACAATTTAGTGTTGTAATGGTTTTCCTTATTGCTATTATAGCACTGTGAATCTTCATTGTTGCTGAAACTCCATAATAGAGCAATTAGGTGATATATCCGAGTTTTATATCACTTCTTTGTAACATAATTGAATTATATTAGTGTTTTTCTGCCCATTATAACGCAGTGGTGTTAATGCATTAGGTGCGATATTTAATGTTCAAAAGATGAGCTCTTAAAAGATGTATAACGTAAGTATGTACTTTATGAATATGAAATCAGACCAGTCTTACAAACCACCATTAGAACTTTTATTTTATATCAATTCTACGTTGTAAATCTTATTAAATTCTTAATAACTTTTTAAACTTGTAAATAAGATTATAAGTTTATTGACTTTTATAATACTATTCACGTTGATGTTTGTGTTGCTGATTTTCTCATCTACAACAAAATTGGTGTTTTTAAATTAAAAACAGTCGTTATTAATATAGTAATAACTAGATGCACATGGTGTATGAATTTACCATGCACGGTGCTTACATATACAGTGTGTCCGGACATGACATACCGATATTTGAAGGGGCTATTCTCCAGGTATTTTTATCAACAATTCAACCCCTCTACAGTCCCCTACCTCACCGGAATTTTTTATGTCTTTTGCGGTTTTCGTATTTTTTAAAGTATGTTTCATCACTCTTATCAATTAAATTTGTTTAGTGGTCCCTAGAATAACTTGTTATTGTTCAAATAAAACCAAATTTAGTATTTTGTGACACTCACTTTCGAAGTTATTACAATTTTCAATTCACTATCCGAATTGATAGGTAAAGATTAAAATGGCGGCCATTTTGAGGGGGGTGAGGTAGGGGACTGTAGAGGGGTTGAATTGTCGATAAAAATACCTGGAGAATAGCCCCTTCAAATATCGGTATGTCATGTCCGGACACACTGTACCTTGCATTTACCAATATTTGCGGTATGATGTGGTTATGATCCATTTTTTATTTTACATTAAAATATGTTCGTCTTGAAATTGACCTTTCTTATCTATCTAAATATTTGACAGGTTGTTTGTTACTATACACTATCTATCAAAGTAATTATTATCTACAATAAACGATTCATATTTTATGCCAACTGTCCATTGTCCAACTATTGTCTTTCACGGTATATTATTGTATAAATTACCTAAAAGTCCTTTTCAATGTTCTAACATGTAATAATTAACAGTGTGTTATAACCCCAAACCGGGGTGCTACATTTCCGCTGAGGGAGTAGTGTTACATTACTGCTACGTTCCGTTTAGAAAGCTTCTACATACCTGCAACGTACCCGCGCAGGAAATTGTCGCGTCCTTGCCACGTTCCGATAAGGAACCTCATACGCTGCTACGTACCGCTTAAGACCCATCTTCAGTAGTACTACGACATTGCTACGATTGCAGTAACCGCTGAGGAAATCCTTTTACGTCTTGCTTGCTTCGGCTCCTTAATTCCTATTGAAGGAATTCAGCGACCAACCCTAAAGACACCCTACCGCCTGGCCTTCGCAACGAGACGCGCACTCCATCTTACGTCCACCTATATCAGTAGGAGCCCTACCGGAAGGTTTGGACCTAGGCACACCACGACCCTTATTGTTACTGATATTTGTATTTTATTTTATTAAATAACTAAATTAATTATCGACTGTACTATGGTGAGTAGTTCTTATTATATTTTTTTTTTGTTTCCACCTCACCTACAACGCCACATATAGTATATAAAATAAAAATGAATAGGTAGCCAAATATGTTGCTAAGTGTAAAACTCAAACCTCGGCGCGCGGCGTATCGGCTTGACCAATTCGGATAATATTCATATTCCAAGTCGTTTAACAACCGATAAAGGGCGAAAGAGCATAACAACGTCTGCCAGGTGGCTAGTTTGAAATAATGAAAATTGAGACTACTCTTACAGTCTCTCTTTCCATTTATTTTTATTTTCGAATGTTCATTGTTTTATTACCTTACCCTGTTTATGATTATTATATTATCACTTAACCTGACTATAGTCGAGCCAATTTAATAGGCAACATTTGACGTCTATCAATTTTATCTTCGAAGAGATGTAACTTGTATAAAAACATCGATTAAAGTGAATTAATCGATACGGATTTGAAACATTTGTCAATCGAATTTATTTATTTATGATGATTTTTATTCACAAGTTATCAATGCATTCGATTCTAGATGTCAGATTTCGATTTTTAGAGTAACATCTCTGGTATTTAAAAAGAAAAAAGGTTTATTGACACAAAATTGTAGCGACTCAGTTCTTCAATTCAGAAATTGTTTATTATGTTTATAATGGTTTATCAGTAAAATGAAATCTTAAAATTGGTCATTATTATTATAAATATGTAATCGTAATTTAAAAAAGTTAAGCAAATGTGCAGTTCTAACAAAATGAAATATCATGTTAAATCTATGTCGTCGTTACTAGGTTACGTTGTTGAATTTTGTTGAACTGTCAAATGTTGCCTATTAAAATGGCTCTACTATAACTTTATAGTTGTCGGTTAAATGTGCAATACCTATCGCAGATATTTTAGGCATTGTTATGATTATGATTATTCTTTTGTTGTGTAACAAAATCTTCTATGAAATTATGAAAACACTTTTAGATACGAATAATAAAATCTACTGTAAATATTTTAGTATTTACTGTATGCTCTTAAAAATTGTATTATTCCATATTTATTTGGATATCAATACTAACCGTAAATATTTTCGAAGATACAATCTATCTTACGAACAAAACTTCACTGTGAAATGGTGACGAACTATCACATTTTTTTTTTACCATCATGACTATTCTTTCTTTGTTAAACAAAATCTGTTACGAAATTATGAAAAAATTAAGTCACTTTTAGATATTATGAATAATAAAAAGTAAATATTTTAGCATTTACTATTTATACTCTTAAAATTGTATTCTTCCATTTTTAATTTGGATAACAATACTAACCGTAAGTATTTTCGAAGATACAATCCATCTCAGAAGAAACACTATAAAATGATGACTATCACATCTTTTTTTTTAAATCGCGTATTTAAGTGCATGAATTCACAATATGGGCATCACCCAAAATATAAACATTTTATACGAGCATCACCCGTATCACATCACTACAGGCATCACCTATATTGTAATTATATTACGACTACCCAGGCATCATCTGGTATTTATAACATTACAAAATACATACGGGCGTCACCCGATTTTTGTTTTCTTGACCACCAGGCATTATCTGGTAACACAGTACAAAGTACACACGGGCATCACCCGTTTTTTTCCTGTACTACCAGGCATCATCTGGTAACACATTTCAAAGTACGTACACGGTCGTTACCCTTTTTTTCTCAAGCTTCATCTTGTAACATTATAGCTTAACAACAACAACTTTAGAAATCCCTTGTCGTGGTCCACATCACCATCGAAACACATACATCAGAACTTCCATAATGGTACTATATTAGCCTGTCCAGGAAACTTACGTTCCTTGCATGATAACCATTAATTACTTCTTTATGCAATAATGGATAATCTTAAATAATACTCATGCAACTTCACATTGAGTAATTAAATAAGATATAAGTGGGTATTTGGTATAATTCTATTTTGTAATCAGACAAATCTATTCTGAGCTGATCGGGAATCGAACCTTCTTAGCTCATTTAATCATGTTTAACCAATCCTCTAAACATGTTCTTACATATCAGTATTAATAAATTTATATGTGAACAAATGTCCCAAAATAATAATCTACAGCCTCGACTAAACAAAATATCACATTTAGTCTCGCATAACGCAGTTACAGTCCTATGCATGACTACGTGAGTACATACTGGACGACGCTAGCTGTATACCCGTACACTGTACAGTGTATTTATCATACAGGCACCATACGCTCGAGCAATAAAGATAGCCCGCGTATGCATTGGTATCAGTGTAGTTATGTATACGAAAAACAATTTACAACACCTACTCTATCCTTTTGGCTACAATTGTTTAAGAGGTTTTGCTAAATCTTTATGTAAACGAAACCTTCGTTTTCTACGGCGCGGAGGCCTCTCGAAAGGCACGCACATGTTATTTATGTACTTTGTGCGGGTATTTTTTTTATGAAAGCGTCAAAAAAAATCATAATGAAAATAAGTATGTGCGTATATTATTATTAACTTTAATATTCGCTTCGATGTAACTCGGCTGTGGATATAATTATTATAGTTCAATAGTTATCACAGCACACCTATTTTCTCCCTTTTTTTTTGTAATTTTTTATTATTAAAAAAATTACTTACATTTATTCCCGATTTACCTCGTCGCCAAAATGTAGTGTAAGTCCTTCCCTATTATCGGCTCTTAGACGCACACGACCTCTCACTCCGACCGCCTGCAGCCAACTGAGCTGTGTGAGCGGTGTCACCGTTGCACGTGCGCAAGAGACGACATAATACTTCCCTCTCTTTCACTCACATACACTACACATAGTTACATAGTACATATTTTCTAAGACTTGTATACAATGCCGGATTTAATACATTGCCGGTAACATAATATGTATGATAATTCTTAAAAAAGTATAATTTAAACATTTCTTAAAAAGCTTAGATATTGCATACAATTCCTAGAGGTTTTGTAAAACACACACTTTTTTTAAAGTTAGTTACTAACTAACATACTTATCAGAATAATTGTACCTACTAATAAAAGTACAAAAATGAATTTTTAAAATTCGTAATAAATTAAAAATAATATCAAGTATGAAGATGGTCTATAAAATGGAATGCGCTATGTTTACGTGAGCGTGATGTTCCCGCGAACCACGTGGCGACGTTAGATACCTAAATTTGAGTAACGCAGATTTGTGACAGCGTCCTTAATGTCCCGCTAAAATCTAAAATTATTTTCTGCGTACCGGCTCGTACGATATTCCGAGCCACCATTAAGTTTGCATCATACTGTACCAATCACTAAGTTAATAAGTACTGCTTACTTTTGACTGTTTCAGTCTGTAAATTTGCATTTAAACTAATTTGTGTTTTATCTATAATGTATAAAGTAAAAAATGCATGGCTTATATTTTTTTTGTTTATAACAGGAGCTCGGATCCTGGTCCCTGAAGCTGTCAAATGACCTGGTGCGCTTCAAGGGAAGACAATTGCCGCCAGAGAACATTGTCCAAGGTGGAAATGCTAGATACCGCGCCGGTGACACCACAGAAGGCTGGACAAAGGATATGAGGTTTGTATAATACGATTCAAACTTATGGCGGCTCGGAACATCGTACGATCCGATGCGTAGAAAACAATTTTAGGTATTAGCGGGACTTTAAGGGACCTGTGCGCACCCCGCACTCGCACCTGCACCTAACTTCCGAATCGCCATTAAGTTTGAATCGAACTATAACTATTGTAGGACTAGCTGTGCCGCGTGGTTTCACACGCTGATGAAGCAACCAACTCTTTGTGATTCAGTTCTCATGTAAATTGTAAAGTGTGTCGCATTTTGCTACTTTTTACTTGAATGCATAAATGGGAGTTATATTTTGCAATTGTTATAAGCCCTTACAATAATGCACAAAGTTGGATTTTATATAAATGTACAGAGCAATTTTGCTACATGCAATTGTTACTTTCTGAATGCGTAATTCTTGTTTACTAGATTGAAGAATCGGTTAAAACAATTTTTCACTTTGTTTACTTTTGCAATTATGTCAATTAATTGAGACATGGTTTCTTCTTTCTAATATATAATAATAATTCATTTATTTATTGAAACATAATTGGTCCACTTGTTTGTAACAATACATAATTTTATTCTAGTCAATATGATAATACTTAATTTAATTATGTTTTATTCCACTAGATCGAAACATCTGCTAACAATAGCGAGCGTACCATCGTGGGTGGTGATAACCCCGGGCCGGCAGCAACGCGACTCGGAAGGGTTCGTCGAGCTGATTATGAAGACTGGAGGCGGCTGTGGTTTCCGCTTGCCTAGACCGGAGATTGGTAAGATTTAAGTGATTGTATATATTTTTTATAGGGAATTGAGTTTTATTAATATAGGATAGAAGTTATACATGAGATGGGTAAATTATTAATCATAAATACTAAAAAACATGTACTCAGTATAGTTTTAATCTCAATTTATTTTGTTATAAAAAGTGTTCATTTAAGTGTGTGCTCTTTCTTTTTTTTTCTACTTCATCAACAATTAAACAATTGAAATTTATCTTGATAATAAAGTGCATATTATACTTTATTATCAAGATAAATTTCAATTTTACAATCTTATGAGATGACATGAAACTTTAATAAAGCTATTGTTTATTTTCTCTACAGTTACACTGCAAAGAGACTCGTCAGGCGATTACGCTAACATGTGCGAAAACGTGATTGCCCGCAAGAACCCCGCCATGATGCTCATTGTGTTGGCGAGGAACGCTGGAGACAAGTATGTTGATATTATTATTTACTGATAATTATGATGTGTAGTAAAAACTCGTGAAATTTAAAATGAATAATATTTTTAACTTTTAAGTTACGTCATATGAAGTTTATATATGAAATTAAAAGAAATAAAACAACCAAAACCATGTTTAATGTTTATATTTATTTTAATATTCATCTAAACAGTGAATACTTCACATTTATTAAAATACAATATTTTTCATATATAGGTATGAGGCAATAAAGAAGAAATGCACAGTAGACCGCGCGGTGCCCACTCAAGTGGTTTGCGCGAGGAACATGACAAGCAAGTCGGCCATGTCCATCGCCACCAAGATTGCCATACAGATGAACTGCAAGGTTTGTGAAATTAAAATAATACATTGCTTTTAAAGTTGTTTCTGTGTACAAATTTTTTTATGAAATTGTTTCTTTGAACGATTTTGACGGATTTGATTTGCTTTGTATGTGGATAAAAAGCTTGAACGTAGAAAAGTTATTACTTTTTCTATAGTTATAAACTTTAATAAAGTTAAAACAAATCTCAGGTATCATAGGCAGTGTATAATAATGCTCAGCATAAAGTATTATCAAGGTCAAATAAGTTTCTTATAATTTCACCATATTACCTATGAGCTTTCAAAGTTGCTATTTCATTATCAACTTTAAGCTCACTAATACATATTGAATTTCTGAATTCTGAATGTGCCTATAAATCGAGGTATTTTGTAAAGTCGCCAAAAGAACACCTCATCTTCAACTATCCTTAGTCTTTAGTTAGTTTAGTTACAAACAGATAATCTGCACAGATAACAACAGTGACCATAGACTAAACTATTTTATTTTTGTCCCTAAAACGTGCATCTGTTATGTCTATGGTCACTTATGTTGTTGTGCATAATAAAAGTGACCATAGACTAAACTATAATGTTCTAAAATCTAACAGATGGGCGGCGCACCATGGACAGTAGACATCCCACTACCAACTCTAATGGTAGTTGGCTATGACGTGTGCCACGACACGCGCTCGAAGGAGAAGAGTTTCGGCGCGTTCGTAGCGACGCTCGACCGGCAGATGACGCAGTACTACTCTGCGGTGAACGCGCACACCTCGGGCGAGGAGCTGTCTGCGCACATGGGCTTCAACATTGCGAGCGCGGTCAAGAAGTATAGGGAGAAGAATGGTTAGTACTTGCTGCTATATACGCTCATTGTGGTGGGCTACGTGTGCCATGACGCAGTACTACTCTGCGGTGAACGCGCACACCTCGGGCGAGGAGCTGTCTTCGCACATGGGCTTCAACATTGCGAGCGCGGTCAAGAAGTATAGGGAGAAGAATGGTTAGTACTTGCTGCTATATACGCTCATTGTGGTGGGCTATGTGTGCATCAACACACACTCTCAAGGAACGGAGCTTCATGTTATGAGTACAACTGGCGAAGAAATTTTTAAAACATAAAATAATTGGAAAACAGCTTTTTACGATAAATAATTGATTTAATAAGTTTGTATTATGTATATATTTTATTGCTAAAATTTAATTGCACTTACAGGTGTGCTACCGGGATGCATTTTTATCTACCGTGACGGCGTTGGAGATGGACAAATTCCATATGTCTCTAGTCATGAGGTAAGGATTAAGAATCTTGCATAAAACAATATAACTTTACAACTTAATTCTCGCAATAATATCATGTTTCCTATAAATAATGTAGCGCTATAATATCACAGTTTTGTTGCCATCTATCCTCCAAACAAACAAAATGTTTTGTCCACCAGGTAGCGGAAATCAAAAAGAAGTTAACCGAAATATACGGCGGGCCGAACTTCAAGATGACGTTCGTCATAGTGTCGAAGCGTATCAACACGCGCGTGTTCGTGGAGCGCGGCCGCTCGGGCGAGAACCCGCGCCCGGGGACTGTGATTGATGACGTTGTTACACTGCCCGAACGGTAAGTACTTTTTTTTATTGGATATAGTGTATTTAAATTTTAGTTTAGTAACTGAATGTTTTAGTAACAATAAAGATTTTTTTAATTTAATAAAGTTTTATAGCTTTTCATTGCTTTACAAATGAGAAACTTTTAACGAATAGAAAAAATTCCATCACGACGCTATAAAGGTATGATAATGGGAGAGATAATAGAAAAGACACTTGTTTGAATCCCTCCTTGTGATTGCTTTTTTACTTTTTTCAAAATTTCTCAATATGCTGAGAAATCTCCCGGCAATGATCCCCTCTCAACAAACGAATTTCTACAATTATTGATAAATTGTAACAAACAAAAAATAAAACAAAACTGTTCCCTTTATAATATATTTATTAATGAATTATAATAAAATTGTTTTTCGTTGAACAGGTACGATTTCTTCTTGGTGTCGCAGAATGTGCGCGAAGGTACCATTGCACCAACGTCATACAACGTGATCGAAGATTCGTCTGGCTTGGATCCTGACAGAGTAAGTTATAATTATGAGTCAATTTTGTAATTTGAATTCACGTTTCTTTATGATTTTTATTTAAGAAAACGTTGTGTGGTTTTATGAAACCACGGTAAAAGTGAAACTTACGATAATTATCGTACAAATACGATAATTATCGTACGTCACGCGACATGCGCTACACACACCAAAAAGTTTGAGACGATGTAATAAAAGTTTCACTTTAAAATTTAACTACACATATACTCACAAAATTGTATTCACTACTATACTACTTCAAAATGCTTTCCTTTTAAATAATTGAAAACGGTCGACATAAAAATTAAACTCTACTTTGGGAGTGCATCATGCTCTTGGTGAATACATTCAAACGTTTCGTCCAAATTACAACAAAAATAAAATAAGCCTACACCCATATAACTAGTCTGTATACCAGAAATCTATTTTCATACACATGAGTCATATATTGGATGGTCTTAAGTAAAATGTTGTTTCAGATCCAACGCCTCACATACAAGCTGACGCACATGTACTTCAACAACTCGACGCAAGTGCGCGTCCCGTCCGTTTGTCAGTACGCGCACAAACTCGCCTTCCTCGCGGCAAACAGTCTGCACGGACAACCGCATTACTCGTTCAACGAAACTCTTTACTTTATATAAGTTATAAGGACATTTAAAGCAGAGCTTTACTTATTTTTTTTTACCTTTTTTTCTATTCATTAGTTAAGTTACGCTGTTCCGTCGTGATCGGCTTATTCGGTCATGATTTTAAGTGGCTAAAGTATTTTTATGTTTAAGCAAATGGTAACTGCAAATTGAAAGTATCTGAACGTAAATCTCACTCAAATTTCAAGTTAACTGTGCATGTGTGTACAATAAAAGACCCACCTATAGTTATCTACTTGGTAAGCGACTGCCATGATTATTTTTAAGTTGGATTAGAATTTAATTCTTTTTTTTATTCATTAATTTTGCTCATGGCGATTCAGCCAGAATTTTCAGTTTATTTCTTTTTTTTTCTTATTTAGAAATAGGCATAAATACAAATTATGCAAGTCTTAGTGTTTGATGTAAAGTGCATTTAAATGTATCGTAGTTAGCATTTAAAACTGTGATACGGGTGTTTAATGTAACAAGTCAAATGATACATGTGATATCCAGTATATGGATCTGTTGAGCTATTTTTTCATAAGATAGTTATTGACGGCATTGTAATAGATTTAAGAATTAGGCTAGGAAAAAAAAACATTGTTTTGACTCAGTTTTTAAATTTATGACCTCTTTGGTCAAATATCCTACCAATAAGCGAAGAAAGATCCTATTGTTACATTTCTATAGATTTAAGGTTTTGTTACTATTTTTTAATAAAGATTACTTTCGTATTAAAATGCTTTTTATTTACAACTAGTTGCACCCGGCGGTTTCAACCGCGCGTGTATGACTTTTTCCTTTTTAACCTGCTGGAATATCGGTATAAAATACTCCTTATAACGTCAGCAATCTGTCAGTGAAAGTCCCGTCAAAATCGGTTCAGCCGGGCCTGAGATTAGCTGGAACAATCAGACAAAAATTGTAAAATTACTATTTTGATATGGGGAATTATAAAACGAGCGAACAAAAAACACTTTGCGACTGATGATGACATACTGTTTTAATAACTTGAGCGGTATGAATTTGACAAAGCGAAAAATTAACTATACTGACGACGAATATTGATTTATAATAAATTCCAGAACAAGCTTACAAAAAGTGGATTGTGATAAATCCATTTCAGATATTAAAATTTTATCCGAGCGACTTCATTACTAAGTGAGCGACTGGAAATACAGAGAGGGCAACTTCAATATTAAGATAGATTCGATTTTTCTAAGTGAGGTTATACTTAGCGAACTACTAAAAAGTTCACTTTGAGCAAAGTTTTGTAAGCTGCTTTATTAATGATTATTGGTTACTGATATTCTATTTGAGGGCTTATGTTTTTTATTTTGATACGCTTTTTTAATGAAAACTACAGATTTTTAAATGCGCGCGAATTCGAATGGGGGCGGGGCGACGAATCGACTGGCAAAAAGGATCGTGCGACTGTCCCGAATTTTTCAATAGATATGTATGTGTCGTGGCCATATCGTAGAATTTGGTCATTTCATGAAATGGCCAACATAGTTTGATCTGATCGTTAAATCGTCAACGTTTCACGATTTGGTCATCGACATTTGGCCAGATCGTATAAAATATCTTAGAGAGTCCATAAAACATTAAAAATTCAGAATATTTTAAGAACTTGTTTATGGTGCCGGCTGCCGCGGTAGGTAGCGCCGGCGAATACCAGAAGCGAATGGTTTTTTCAATAGACAGTTAGGTTAGGTTAGAATAAACGTGCCAGAAGCGAATCGCTTTTAAAAAACAAACAAAAACGGTCGCATTTCGTGCATGCATATTACTTTATTTTTACGGAGTTCATTGTTTTATTTAATGACCCTTATATTTTAATAATAAAATTTCTCAACTAATAGAATAGTGTTTCTTCAAATAGTTATTTCATATTATTTTTTTTTTAAATGTGAGCTCATTATACTCTGCTCATTAGTGTATTTTTCAAAGTGGTTTATGTATTCGAAACACTTCATTTAAGATAAAATGCCGCTCAGTATAAAAAATACATTTGCCAATTATTATTGAAAAAAATGCAGGACGTAACGTTGACACTCAAACAAATATTAGGTCGCTCAAATATTATGAAGCTGCTCATTTTGTATTATAAGTAACTCAAATTAATGTTTGTAAGTTGCTGTTCTGTTGATTTCTCGTCACTCGAAGTCAGTCGCTCACTTAGTAATTCTCTACCCCAAATTTATTAATTTTGCCACTTAGAACTGTAATTTACAGTCACTCGTTTAATTGCTACCTTTTTGATATTACATACAATATCTATTATTGTATACATCCATATGCATTTTGTAAAACTAAGTTATTTCATTATTAAAAACAGACTCCCAGTTGTATTAAATACCTACTAGATGAGCCGCGCGGTTTCACCCGCGTGGCTCCGCTTTTGTTAGTCTTAGCGTGATGAAAAGCCTTCCTCGATAAATGAGCTATCTAACACCGAAATATTTTTTTAATTCGGTCCAGTAGGTAGTTCCCGAGATTAGCGCTAGTCAACATTGACAACTGTGCGCTTTAAACGGAGCTTCTTTCCGCGCACAACAGTCTTATGGAACCAGCTTCCTAGTACGGTATTCCCGAATGGTTACAATCTGGGGACCTTTAAGAAGAGAGCGTATTCTTTCTTAAAAGGCCGGCAACACACTCCCAATCACAGAACAAATATACTCTAGGGAGCTCCCAATGTCCCTGGCGTTGTGGGTGCTTATGGGCGACGCAGAACGCTTACCATCAGGCGTCGCGTCTGCTCTGCCCCCCTAGCCAAGTGGCTTTCTGTTAGCGTAGCGTTCAATAGAATAGACTACGAATGTATGAGATTGCATTATATACGTTTATCTACAGCTTACGTCAATCTCATGCATTCGTAGTCTATTCTATTGAACGCTACGCGAACAGAAAGCCACTTGGCTAGGGGGGCTGTTGCCACCTCTCTCATAAAAAAAAATATATAGTTCTGACAAGCTTCAACAAGCGCTGGTCAGCGCCGGGCGCTGCCATATAAAATTTGTTTTGGTCTGAGTCCGTTATGCGCCGATAAGCGCTTATAAGTTTCAAGCTTTCTTTCTGAATACGCCCTAACATACCAAAACTTCTGCCCAAGAAGCTTATACCTTCTGCCTAAACCCCATAATAAAGGACATATTTCAATAATTTTTTATCTGAATCAGTGTGCATTTAATCATCACTTAGATCATTAATGATCTAAAAGGCCCTACTCACGGTTCAACACAACCAACAATCTGCTGAAACAATTTGTTGCAGTCGCGATTGAGCGTTCTCTACTCACGATTCATCCAACCCTCAATCTGATGACACAATTTCATTCCGCGATTGCTTGCTACAACGTGTGCATGTCACGTTGATGCCTGGCCTGATGCTAAACCTCAACGCAATAATACGCATTATTAATGGATATACAATTTATGAAATATAAGATAATTATCTTTGTAAAGCTTGTATTTTTTCCAATTTTATTGATAGATTTCAAGGGCTATAAAGTATAAACGGCTATAAAATATAAACATCTTCCTCAAATATGTAAAAATGTCTTTCCCGCGTTTATCTCAAAACCGCCATTTTGCGATTAACGCGGCTGCGCGATTGAGCCGAGATTGCACGGTTCCCAACTTAGGGGTTTCCCCCCAGATTTAGGGGGTAAATAAGTGAGATAGGAATTTTTTAGGGGTATTTTTAGGGATTTTTTTTTTGACTGTTTAATATTTTTAAATTGATAATTACATAACTAGTTTTAATATTTATTTCTTGACCTAGCGACTCATAGCGACATCCAGAACGTAATAAAATAAAATTTTGCAAAGCATCATGATGGTCCGATTTACATTAAATCGAAATGGTGGATCTTGTACAACATATTTTAATCCATCCAATAAAATGTTAAATTTATTCAACATGTATGATTTCAAAAACGCTGAATCTTCAGATGAAGACGAAATATTTTATGTATTAAATAACTTGTAATAAAAAGACTTTTGAAACATATTATAGCATATTATTTATAAATCATCATGAATTTATATTTGTATGTTGTTTTAGGGGGACAACTGAATAATTTAGGCGTTTTTAGGGGTTTTTGACACAAACTTTAGGGATAAATATTTTTGAAAGTTGGTAACACTGCGAGATTGGAGCAATCACAATACTCACGTTTCAACACGCACACAATCTGCTGAGACAATTTGTCGGGTTGCTTCCGCGCCGATCCAATACGCAACATGTTGGGTTACGCCCCCAACGTGCCCTCAACTATACTATTCACGACACAATCTGTCAGCTCACTGCAGATTGTGTCAACAGATTGTTACTGAAATTGAATCGTGAGTAGGCTACTTAAAGGCCCTACTCACGGTTCAACACAACCAACAATCTGCTGAAACAATTTGTTGCAGTCGCGATTGAGCGTTCTCTACTCACGATTCATCCAACCCTCAATCTGATGACACAATTTCATTCCGCGATTGCTTGTCACAACGTGTGCACGTCACGTTGATGCCTGGCCTGATGCTAAACCTCAACGCAATAATACGCATTATTAATGGATATACTAATTTATGAAATATAAGATAATTATCTTTGTAAAGCTTGAATTTTCTCCAATTTTATTGATAGATTTCAAGGGCTATAAAGTATAAAATATAAACATCTTCCTCAAATATGTAAAAATGTCTTTCCCGCGTTTATTTCAAAACCGCCATTTTGCGATTAACGCGGCAGCGCGATTGAGCCGAGATTGGAGCAATCACAATACTCACGTTTCAACACGCACACAATCTGCTGAGACAATTTGTCGGGTTGCTTCCGCGCCGATCCAATACGCAACATGTTGGGTTACGCCCCCAACGTGCCCTCAACTATACTATTCACGACACAATCTGTCAGCTCACTGCAGATTGTGTCAGCAGATTGTTACTGAAATTGAATCGTGAGTAGGCTACTTTAAAAGGCCCTACTCACGGTTCAACACAACCCACAATCTGCTGACACAATTTGTTGAAGTCGCGATTGAGCGTTCTCTACTCACGATTCATCCAACCCTCAATCTGCTGATACAATTTCATTCCGCGATTGCTTGCCACAACGTGTGCACGTCACGTTGATGCCTGGCCTGATGCTAAACCTCAACGCAATAATACGCATTATTAATGGATATACTAATTTATGAAATATAAGATAATTATCTTTGTAAAGCTTGTATTTTTTCCAATTTTATTGATAGATTTCAGGGGCTATAAAGTATAAACGGCTATAAAATATAAACATCTTCCTCAAATATGTAAAAATGTCTTTCCCGCGTTTATCTCAAAACCGCCATTTTGCGATTACTGCGCAGCGCGATTGAGCCGAGATTGGAGCAATCACAATACTCACGTTCCAACACGCACACAATCTGCTGAGACAATTTGTCGGGTTGCTTCCGCGCCGATCCAATACGCAACATGTTGGGTTACGCCCCCAACGTGCCCTCAACTATACTATTCACGACACAATCTGTCAGCTCACTGCAGATTGTGTCAACAGATTGTTACTGAAATTGAATCGTGAGTAGGCTACTTAAGAATCATCACATCTAAATTCACGACACAGGTCACAGATATCTTCCTCTGCAATATGAAGTTGACACAATTGAATTTGACAATTATTGATTTGTCTAGATGTCATCATCAATCATGTCATAAATATTTTATCTTTGGGAATTTGAATTGAAAAATTTCAGATCTGAAAAGTGTACAAGTTTTAAATACTTTTGCTATTGCAGTAAGCGCTAATTAAAATGAATTCTCCTGATATTTTAACACCTTGTAGCGTCGTGGATGAAAACGACGCCAAGTACGTAGAGCACTAATTTAATGAGATGAATTTATTTTTCTCAGTAGGTATTTATTTATTATTGTTACTTTATTTTACAGGGAAACGATCGGATCTTGCGATGTACCTAATGACGAGTACACTTCAGTCCGTGAACAAGCCATTGCAAATTTTCAGAAGCCAATTTTACCTAATGTTAACATTCCTGAAAGGATTATAATTTGCTTAGATGTATGTTGCGACAATCAGAATTCATTATATCGACTGGGTGATGGAACTACTTTCTCACCTATAAACATGTTGAAAAGGGTGCTCGAATTCTTTATACATTCGAAACAAGCTATTAATAAGAGAACCGAGTTTGCCTTGATTATTTTAAGAGATGCTGATGCATATTTGTTACAAAATTTTACTTGCAATGTCAAAGATATTATCAACACAATTGACTATCTTCATGTTGAAGATTGCAGTTCAGATAATTTTGACTTCAAACATGTATTTGATATAATAAAACGGGAAATAGAGATTCCTGAATATAAGCAAGCAGAATGCACCACTCCACCTCCATACACTGTACGGATGCTGATTCTTTATGCCCGTTCAAACTGTGTGCCACTCATTGTACAAGAAGACCCTTATCTGATCTTTTTAAAAATGCAAATGTATTTCTACATGGATATTCTCTTTGCTCATGAAGAAGAATGCAATGTGTTCAAATGTGAAGAAATTTACGATGCATTACAAGATTTAGATAATGGTTACTCTTTTGTATTTGAAGTTTCAAGGAATGCTGCAAAAATCCATGAATGCATCGCTAAATTATTAGCACATCCTCTACAAAGGCCATTGCAGAAAAATACTGATTATAGTTTTGGCAATAAACATTAGAAGGATAGGTTATTGTATATGTAAAGTATATTCAGTTATTAAATAATGTTTATATAACTTTATTTTTTCTTTATTATACCTATTACAATAAGAATTTCTATAGAATAAGTACATGAATAATTTTAATTTTTAAACATTTACTTTCACAAACCAATTTTAAGGGTTTATAAGTTGTAAGATTATATAAAATTGCTAGCATTTACCATGCTCTTTCTTTACCTGAATTATATATTTCTGAAATATATACTCAAGATACATAATATTCAATTCACACACACAGCCTTATTATATATTAAATATAACATGTCAATGTCATAACTACACGATACCTAAAGAACATTCAAGTAGTTGAAATCATAATATGTAAAATAATAATAAAATATAAAAAAAAAACATTTTTATATTAAAGGTCATGTATACTAAGGTAAAATTTTAAAGATGCCATTATCCATAATATATGCAATTGAGGAATAATTTTAAAGGGAGTCCAAATGAATATCACAAGTACAAATCAAATTTTTATTTAAAAATCAAACAAAACTTAATCAAACTATACACTTTAGTAAATAATAAAAAATAAAAGTAAATTGTAAATAAAGCATACAAAATATAATATTTACACTGATTGACTTATATTTGAAAAAATCAAATGGGAATAATGTTTTATATAATAGTCATACAGGAATACACAGCGTAATAACACAAGTACTCAAATTCCTCAGATAAACTGCTAAAAGAAATTATTAATAACGCATAGAATTAATTTTTTAAAGTCAGCTGTTCATCAATACGAAAATATAATAAAAGGGCGCAAAACAAAACCAAAATAAGTACCATATACTCACAGAAATATTATCTACTATGAAATATTGTTGACATTTGTAGTAATAAGGATTCAAAATCGAAGCCGCTTGAAGTAATATGATTCAATGTATACTTTATCAAAACTTTATGGGAAGTCAATAATAGAATATTCATGACTATGTGTCACTTATTTTGAATTCCCAAAACTTAGTCATCCTTGCGCCGATTATGAGATTCAATTTGTCTCATGAACCATATTACATCAAACAGCAAAATTAAAAAAGTTCAAAACACTTCGATCACAATCACCCTCAGCGAAGCTAAGATTATAAAGAATTAATAAAATTACAAATAAAATAATAAATATAATACGAGGGCCCTAATATCACTTTACTGGCACTATTCGACAAGTACGATCTACGTTATTTTATCATATTTATAAATAAAGCTTTAATATTAAGAACGCTTGTCTCAAACAATTAAGGATACTAAGAAACAAGTCATTTAGGAATTTAAATATTTATAATAAAACTCATATTATTTCAATTATCTGCATATGCTCCTTAGATTTGATACTGGTTGATTTATAAAAGAAATAAATAACTTCACATATCAGTCTCAATACTTTAAAATATATTTACAATATAAATTTAGCTCGTAATAGAGAATACAGAGTATAATATTTGTTGAAGGACAAAGCACATGACTTGTAAGCCTTATTTTTAGCTCTGGTTGTGCGTCGAAAGCGATTAGTATATATATAACATAGAATGATTGTCTAATATGTTCGCAACACACTGGAGCCAATCCTAGGCTAAACATTTAAAGCATAAACGCATCAAATAACGCAAATACAAAATGGCGCCGGGTGTTCCAACTCAATCATCAATACCAAACGACTACAGGAGATGTCGAACAGACGCTACATTACACGATAGAGTATTTCATTACAATACAGCAAATTATTTCATACATGAGATTAACTTAGCACTCTACAATTTATGTACTTAATTCATATTATACAGGGAATTTTTAGTGAGCTTGTATGGTTTAATTATTTGTGTAATCAACTAAATATAATTACAGGTAGACTGTTGAAAACGGTTTTCCTGATGATTATTAATAGTTTAAAATATAGTTTGGTGCATTAATTATGAATTTTTGATAATATCGCTTAGTTTCGAATTTAGCCCTCTTAAAAATTCACTTTATATCTAATTAAAGTAATAATATTCCAACGCACAGCTACATTACATTGTGTGAAACATTGATATCTGTGCATAGGTATAGGAAGACGGGACTAGATGAATGATTTAAGTTTTTAAATTACAAAAAGTATGTATTTTAAAACTGCGTCCATTAAGAACACAGTTATATTATATAAGTAACGTTATTTTTTATCTGTACGGTAATTATATAATATAACATAAAATTCGTCAAGTAGTGTAACTATGTAGTTAAAATCGACATTTCCTATGACACCAATACTGTACAAATGATTTTGTTAATCCTTTTCCAGTTTTATTGAAAATAATAATAATGGATGTGTACCTATGAAAAACGTTTTAATTTTTTTCAAGAAAAAAAAAGTTTAATGCGTTTATTCTTGTCAGTTTTAATAAAATCATTTTAACGCTCGGTGTCATCGGTAATGTTTATTTTTGACAATGTTAATATTCACTCAACGTACGGACAGTGGAATGTCTACTGAGTATAATATTCAGTCTTATGATGGATTAGAATGAACTGTTGACTAAAACCTTCGATGTTGTTAATTATAACGCTATGCTGTCGGATAGCATAGCATATCTAATTTAGTAAATTTCTTGGCTTACACTGAATCTTACCTAGAACATTAGTAAATTTACCCAAATCGAGCGGAGTTATACACGAAGTTGTCATTATTCTATTTTTACGACCTTACATCCGCTCTCTGTATACTTATTTCATAGAGTCTGGATAGTAAAGACGAATAATTTATATTTATATCATCAATTCAGAATTGTTCTTTTATAATAATGAAAAACTCCATGAATAAGTATACTTACTTAATGTGAAGTTTAACGTAATAACCGAACTTTATATTGGACTTAGTACCAAATCATGAACGTAAAATGCAACACTAAAGCATTTTTTATATATTTTAAATAAGAAACTGTCATGTTCGTGTTCTGAAGGCCTCAAACGAGTTATTGAATTGTATTTTTCTTAAATATTGTGAATAAATTCAAATGTTAGTATTGCATATTATGTCCGTTTACAAGTAATTTAAAAATACTTCACTAAGTAAGCTTAGGTCCATGATAATCCTGATTTTTTGGTATAGTGTCCATTGTGGGATATGTTACGTACAAACGATAATACTTACATATTTCTTACTAATTTATCTAGTTTACTTGTTAATTTAGAACAATATATCCAATTCATTCAATACAATCGCACATCACAGTTGTCATATTTAATTATAAATATTTGTATTTCTAACATTAATTTCATTGATCATTGAATAATACGCGTTTGCTAATCGATTTTCGAATTCATAGTATAGTAATAGAACCAGTATAGCTACTATTGATTTTATTTCGTTTTCGTGTACTTTAATAATTCAAAAATTTGTTATTTAAATGTTGAAGTATATTTGTAATTCGAAGGAGGCACTAAGAACACCGCACACTCATATCGGTTTAGGCCAAAACACGTTGGGGCGCACACTTACGGTAAAAATACGGATAGCTTGAGCGAACTTGTTCCAGAACATTCTGAATTTTATTTTGGCCGATTTTAGATTTAACCTATTGAGCCCCGAGCGGCCCGATCCGACCACGACACAATAGATTTTCTATTGTGTCTGTGATTCCGGGGGCTGAGTTATTAAATCAATTCACACACTCTTTTATTTTATAGTAACTTATGTCTCAATCCTAAGTTAAGAAGATTGTTTTTATTTTATGTTTCACAGTTACTATAGTCAATATAAGAGACATAATATAGATAATAATTTTCACCTTATTTCAAGATTGGTTAAGAGATACATTTACGAATTTCTAATTAAATATACATCAGAATAAGTTAGTTTACAGTCCTGCACCTCACCCCTCACTTTTAAGTTATTTAACACCCCCCACTGTTATATATTTTTATGTCCTAATATACACATGAAGTAATAACCAACACGCATAGCAATTTTTAAACATAGATATAAAATGTTAATCGGGTAAAAGTAAATGAAACATCAATTAGCTAGGATTTTATATCAATGTTCAAATTATTGCTAGTTTATGATTTTAAAAATTCTTCTGTTTTCGGATACTTGAGTATTTCTGTTGTTTCATATATTTATTATTCTTTTTATATCGGTGTAGGTGGCCGGAGGCACGCGGGGAATCCATCATTTGGCGTATTTCTAGTTAAATTTTATCTTTCCATATTGTATTTGTTGTTATTTTTGTGTGTATATTGTACTTTGCATCTGGTGGAGCCGCATGCGACGTTTTTATATTCCGAGTTAAAATTTATCCTTCCATATGTGTGGGCGTAGCGGAAGAGCACGTGGCCCTGTGAACGTATGCGCGGCGAGTTTTTTGTTATACAGAGCATTGCAGTTCATCGCTCCGTATATTCATTATCCTTGTACGTATATGTGTATGTGGGCGTATGTGTTACGGAGACGCCCGCGCCCATATATTACATGTGTGTGTTGCCTTACGATTTGTTTCTATACATAGCATTACACTTCATGGCTCTGTACATTCACTGTCGCTATGTATATGTGTGTGTGTGGGCGTATCTTCACTGTGTGTGTGGGCGGGCACGGTGCGGGGGGCGCGCCTCCCATACATTACATGTGTTTTGTCACCGATCGATGGGTTTCTACACATAGCATTACACTTCATGGCTCTGTATTCATATAACATTCACTGTCGCTATGTATATGTGTGTGTGTGGGCGTATCTTCACTGTGTGTGTGGGCGGGCACGGTGCGGGGGGCGCGCCTCCCATACATTACATGTGTTTTGTCACCGATCGATGGGTTTCTACACATAGCATTACACTTCATGGCTCTGTATTCATATAACATTCACTGTCGCTATGTATATGTGTGTGTGTGGGCGTATCTTCACTGTGTGTGTGGGCGGGCACGGTGCGGGGGGCGCACAGTCAGAGCACGCAGGCGGCGAACACCGCCATGGCGCGTCAATGCGGCGGCGCGGCGTGTGCGGGGTTGAGCGGGCCGGGCGCGGGGGGGTGCGGGCCGGGCGCGGGGGGGGGCGGGCCCGGTGCGGGCGCGGCCCGGTCCCGCTCCGGCACCGCGGGCGCGACCTCCTCCGCGTTCGCGCCGCCGCCGCGCGTGCGCATCACGTACGCGTACGTGCGGTAACGTTTTATCTGCAATACAGAGGAACCGTTATAAGAAAATGAAAGAGAAATAGCAAGTGACACTGTACAAGATGGAAAGAGTAGGAAGTGAATGAATTTAGTTTTATATAATATGTCTTGTTATAAAAATAAGTGTCACTGCTCTAATTTCATAAATACGTAGTGAATTGAAAATACTGTGAAAATCAATTTTGACGAATTTAGGGATGCTTCTTTTATTTTTTTTTAATTTTTATAATATATCACCTCGCTCGTAGGTAAGTTTTACAAAAATTTGTTTTACATTTCTTAAATTCAAATTATTAAATAGTATACTGAATACGGTACATTATTTTTTCGAATTTAGACATACCACTATTATTACAATTATGTCACGTCACATTAACTTATATGAAGAACTGAGCGACATAAGCTTGTATCTACGACTAGTACTACACATACCTCATAGACGAGATAGTGGTCCTTATCCCTGCAGTGCGGCTGGTCGCGCGAGTGGTCGCGCGCGTGGCGCAGCGCCGCCAGCTCCTCCTCCAGCCGCGACACGCGCTCCTCGTGCTCGGCCAGCTGCTCGCGCTAGTCGCACATACAAACAAATTATTATTTTGTACGAATTTGTAGCTATTGAAAAGTCTTTTAATTCTGTAATAGCAACGATGTGGAGGAAGGAAGGTGGAATTCCTCCATCGAAAAAGGGAGGATCCTCGACCAGTCTACTCGACTGGCCGGCCGTGAAGGCCCCAATGGATGATGTCGGAAAGTTGTATATATAGCTCTGTAGCGAAACATTTCGCTTGCGCGATTCAGAGCGAGGTGTCGCTACAAACGATGGAGATAAAATAATGAAATTTACATGCTAGCCATGTGACACATATTTATAAAGTATTTGAAGCGCCTAATCGACTACTGCGCCTTATCAAACTGGTATTCAGCAAATTTAAAGCCTCCCAATATCTTACAATAATAATAATTACAACATATATTGTTATTTTATTTAAAGTCCGCCCACAGTTATTTACATCACCACAAATATACAGAAAAAAACCCGAAACCACATACACACTGCATGCTACAACTATTCAGAGTCTAGCACGACGTACTTATTTTTACGGGATAAAATATTTTTAAGCTATTGCATAGCTTCTATCGCGGGCCTTGAGCGCGGGGACTGAATCGAGAAATTCCGTAACGAAAAAACCTCACGCTCCCCACTCCGACGGGCGGAGGTGTGGCTTGAAGGCATAGCATGCAATAGCTTTACCGCGGCAGTCCCCGAGTGCCACACGTCGTTTTTTTATTTAATATAAAACATACCATAATTGCTCATGACCATCTATTGTACCTTAACCTCTTATTGTTATTATCTTTCTGTCAACTTCATCTGTGTGTACAATAAAGTATTTTTATTTATTTATTTACCATGGACAGTTTAGTGTGCGAGCAGGGCAGCAGCGGTCGCTGGAACTTGCGCTGCGAGCCGACCGCGCCCGCAAGCGGCGGCGCTGAGTACGCCGCGCACACGAAGTTTATCGTCTCCACCCACGAGTGCAGTTCTTTTGAATCGCTACGGATTTGCACAAAAAATCCATACTATAATATTATAAATGCGAAAGTAACTCTGTCTGTCTGCCTGTTACTCAATCACGCCTTAACTACTGAACCAATTTGCATGAAATTTGGTATAGAGATATTTTGATACCCGAGAAAGGACATAGGCTACTTTTTACCCCGGGACATAGGATAGGTTTTATCCCGGAAATCCTACGGGAACGGGAACTATGCGGGTTTTTCTTTGACTGCGCGGGCGAAGCCGCGGGCGGAAACCTAGTTGTAGATAAATTGATGCAAAAAAAAAAGTAAATATATATAAGTACATATATTTAGGAATAATCTCCAATCAGTCATCAGACTTAACCATTCCCGCTGTAAGAATGCCTTTAGCATTATAATGTAAAATATGAGATTTAATTATTGTTACGAGGAAGGGATAATTATTTATTTATTTACTTTTAAAAATTAAAAAAATAAAAGCAAAAAACAGTATCGTGTATTTGACGGCCTTATCAGTTAAACATGTTAGTGTGCATATAAATTTATAAAGAATAGAAAAAATTCGATCACGAGGCGGGACTTGAACCCGCATCCTTCGCGCCATTCCGGGGCGGATGCCTAACCAACTCAGCCACTCGTGACCCGCCTGAGCAATCGAATTTATTCTATCCCTTCAGTTTTATGTGTCTTAAGGGACACACCGCGCGCCATCTATTGAGATGATTTAACAACCATTTCAACCAATATGAAGCACTTTTCAGTGAATACAATATTGTAACGATGGAACACGACCTTTTCTTGAATTTATATTTTTTGGTTTTTATGGCATTCAAATGCTTTATAAATATAAATTTATAAAGAATAGAAAAAATTCGATCACGAGGCGGGACTTGAACCCGCATCCTTCGCGCCATTCCGGGGCGGATGCCTAACCAACTCAGCCACTCGTGACCCGCCTGAGCAATCGAATTTATTCTATCCCTTCAGTTTTATGTGTCTTAAGGGACACACCGCGCGCCATCTATTGAGATGATTTAACAACCATTTCAACCAATATGAAGCACTTTTCAGTGAATACAATATTGTAACGATGGAACACGACCTTTTCTTGAGTGGCTGAGTTGGTTAGGCATCCGCCCCGGAATGGCGCGAAGGATTCGGGTTCAAGTCCCGCCTCGTGATCGAATTTTTTCTATTCTTTATAAATTTATATTTATAAAGCATTTGAATGCCATAAAAACCAAAAAATATAAATGTTAGTGTGCAGTTTATGTGTAGAAATATCTTTATGTAAACTAACCTAGTTTGAAATAAATACTCCGCTTGGTCTGCAGTTTGTAATCTGAAGACGTGTTGCTTTTTCGTGTAATCAGTCGCTTTCGTTGCTAACGCGTGATGTATCCTGGAAATGCAAAATATGAAACCATCAAAATATATAAAATGAACATCAATGGTACTTTTATGTCTGAAAAATAATTTTAAAATAGTAAATAAAATTAATGTAAAATAACTTACCTAATAGCATTATGTAGATTATCCGACATTTGACTCCGTCTAAAGCCGTGTTCATCTTTGTGTAAATATAATACTAAATCCCGTAGTGTACAATAGAACATCTTCCAACCTCTTCTACCGAACGGAGCTGAAAATTAAAACATCGTATATTATTGACTTGCTAAACTATAAAAAAAATATTTTATGGTTAATTTAGCAGACATATATATCATTGCCGTGTTCTTCTATTTAATCCATCAAAATAATATACTAATTACTTTTAATTTGAAACACAAGAAATACTCAAAACTCATGTAGATTGGATATTGGTCTAAATTTAACACAAATATACAAAACATGTTTTGGTCCTTCGAGTCCAATATGAAGCCTTTTTTTGTTATTATGACTAGCTTTCCGCCCGCGGCTTCACCCGCTTTGTCTAAAACCTAATAAATTACATACTAAACCTTCCTCTTGGATTTCTCTATCTATTAAAAAAACCACATCAAAATCCGTTGTGTAGTTATAAAAAATTAAGCATACATAGGGACAGAAAAAGCGACTTTTTTATACTATGTAGTGATGATCTCTACTCACTTTTCTTGCCATTCGGTTCGACACAGCACTTGCGCATGACGTATCCCTTTTTGTACTCGACCGCTCGACTCTGGTCGGGCACGTGTAAGAACGGGTTAGTGCCGCCGTTATTGCGGTTTTCGCCGCCCGTCGCCGCTGGCGTTTCGGCGTCGCTATGGGGTAGATAATAGTTTTAAATTATAATTAATATTGTATAGAGAATACTTTACAGTCATTTGGTAGGAAAATTATGAAAATAATAATGCAAATGAAATTTATTGTGGGAAGAAATTTATGTGGTTCAAGAAAATTCTTTTACCAAAGAAGAAAACATAATATCTTGAATCTGTAAAATTTCAATTGATTTTTAAATGTATAACATTAGTTTGATGTGAAACAAACAGTTATTTAGTGGGCCAAATTTTTTTGTTTCAAACGATTAGTCAGACAAAATACCGAGGTACACGTCGCATTTACAACTATAATAGCATTTATTATATATAAACCATTATAACATTGGTTTGATGTGAAACAAACAGTTATTTAGTGAGCCAAAATTTTTTGTTTCAAACGATTAGTCAGACAAAATACCGAGGTACACATCACATTTATAACTGAAATAGCATTGATTATATATAAACCATTATAACATTGGTTTGATGTGAAACAAACAGTTATTTAGTGGGCCAAATTTTTTTGTTTAAAACGATTAGTCAGACAAAATACCGACGTACACGTCACATTTATAACTGAAATAGCATTGATTATATATAAACCATTATAACATTGGATTGATGTGAAACAAACAGTTATTTAGTAGGCTAAATTTTTTGTTTCAAACGATTAGTCAGACAAAATACCGAGGTACACGTCACATTTATAACTGAAATAGCATTGATTATAGATAAACCATAGACAATAATCAGCGTGCACAGAGCACTAACTCACAGAGCCCACTGCAGCGGCTGCGTGCGTATCGCGTGGTAGAGCTGCTTGAGCGTGTCGCGCGGGAAGTTGTCGCCGTCGTTGAGCTCCGCGAGGTTGTCGATGAACTCCGCGCACGACATGCGCCGGAACGAGCCGCCGCCGCACCCGTGCAGGTCCGTGTTCAGCAGCATTATCGCGCACGTCAGCGTGTGTACTGCGTCTGCGTGTACATGCGTATTAGTTGTGAGTACACAAAAAAAAAACATACAAGTGATAACTGCGTTAAAAACAACCGACTTCAAACTTGCACTTGCAACATTCACAAATAAAGACAAAAATGCTCATAAAATAAAAACTACTGGACCTATCCGAATAACATTTTTATGGGACCAATTCGACACTATCCCGCGTCGAACAAAAAAAGAATCACGTAAAGGTTCAGAAACCTCGGAGTAATCGGTGTACATACATAAAAAAAAAACAAACCGGCCGAATTGATAACCTCCTTTTTTTGAAGTCGGTTAAAAATTGAAAATTTTTTTGAAAGTTTCCTACTATCCAAAATTATATTAGGAGCGACTGTGGATAATCTACAACCTTTTAATTAAAAAATAAACAGAATAAAGTCGTTAAGTGCGCACACGCATTTGTTCCGGAAATATAGTCGATATAAAACAAAGTTTCACTGATATCACACACACACACACACACACGCACACGCACACACACACCTTGCGAGTTGAACGAGCCCGGGTTGCACTCGAGGTAGCGCCGCGAGAAGTGCACGAGCACGCGCTCGCGCTCCTGCGTCTCGCCGCTGAGCGCGAACCGCGACAGGAACGTGCGCAGCGCACAGTCCAGCGTCGCGCCCGCGAACTCGAAGTGCTTCACGTACTCCTCGGCCACCGCGCGCGAGAACTCGTTGCTGTGGACAGTAAGAAACTAAGTATTTGTGCGTATACGGCACCAGTTGTAAGGCTTCACACGTGTCGACCCCAGAAAAAAAAAGACGTGTGGCACTCGGGGACTGCCGCGGTAAAGCTATTGCATGCTATGCCTTCAAGCCACACCTCCGCCCGTCGGAGTGGGGACCGTGAGGTTTTTTTGTTACGGAATTTCTGGATTCGGTCCCCGCGCTCAAGGCCCGCTATAGAAGCTATGCAATAGCTTAAAAAAAAACTTTGTACACCATTACAGATAAATCCAAAGAAAAATACTTAAAATTGAAATCTAGTCAAAAATGCAAAAAAAATTACGCGTTAAACATACTTTTTACTAAGATGCCTCGACACATCGGATTTCTTAAAGCCATCCAAATGGTAGAGGCGTTTTGCCAGTCTCTCTGCTGAAGGAATGTCGACCGCTTTGGGGCTGTAGTGGAACGAGTGTAGCGAGTCCCCGTCCGAACCTTCGTCTGACCCTGCGTCTGAACCTAACTCCTGCAAAATAATAATATTCTCTATTATTATTAATTTTTCAGTTATAATATATAGAGTATAATATAGCATGATGATTAAAAACTTTTGTTTATTTTTACATTGGTCCAAGAAAATATAGGAGAAAACACCATTTGCTCTAAAACAGGAGTTTCACAATAATAGATGAATTGTATATCCTACCTGATAACCCTGATTCTCCGGCGACGTGCACCCGTTCTCTTTACCATTTTGCGCATAATTCATATTGTTATTATTGTTCAAGTTATCGTTATTATTTCCACCCTTATCTGGTCCCTTCACTTGTATCACTATCCTATAGTCCTTCTGTTCTCCCCCGTTGAGCGTGACGTCACTGCTGTGGTCCGAAAATGTCGAATTGGACTTGGCCCGTTTATGGCACGGCTCCGACACCAATATCGTCGAATCGGAATCGGACGGATCGGACAGTTCCATCCGGGGACATTCCCGACCGGTTTCAAACATGTCGTCCTGGTCTTGGAAGTCTGGACTAGATATATTTGACACGGCTTCTGATAGGCTCATATCACCTGGAAAAATAAAAGTCAAATTATTGTGTTATGAGAATAAATAAAATAATATGTGTCGAAATAATAATTATCCACAGTTTTTAAGTGTGTCAATGCAATAAGATGTGATGTGATGCATTATATAGTATGCATCAAATCTATTAAATCTCAGCAGTAACCATAGCAACGACACGTATAATCTATGCGTAGTGCATACCTACTACGTAGTGTATATTAACGTAGAGCGTGCGGTGGTGGGTTATGGCCTAATCCCTTATGGGACGTGTTCCAGCAGTGGGAACATAATCTACACTAATATTATAAAGAGGAAAACTTTGTTTGTTTGTTTGATTGTAATGAATCCATACTAATATTATAAATGCGAAAGTAACTCTTCTTTCTGTCTGTTACTCAATCACGCCTTAACTACTGAACCAATTTGCATGAAATTTGGTATAGAGATATTTTGATACCCGAGAAAGGACATAGGATAGGTTTTATCCCGGAAATCCTACGGGAACGGGTTTTTCTTTGAAAACGCGGGCGAAGCCGCGGGCGGAAAGCTAGTAGGCTCATAAACTACTGGACCGATTTTAAAAATCCTTTCACCATTCGAAAGCTACACAATCCACGAGTAATTTAGGATAGGTTTTATCCCGGAAATTCCACGGGAACGGGAACTACACGAGTTTTTCTTTGAAACCGCGGGCGGAGCCGCCGGCGGAAAGCTAGTAATATATAGGCTGACTAGTGGTTCGCCCCGGCTTCGCCCGTGGTACCTACATGTTTAAACTATCCTATCTCTCAAGTTGGATCGAACTGCACATGGTGTGCGAATTTTATTATAATCGGTTAAGTGGTTTAGGAGTCCATTGAGGACAAACATTGTGACACGAGATTTATATCTATACATATAATAAATCTGTAGAAGGGTCAATTCTGTACATTGAAAATATTGAAAAAATAACTAGCAGGGGGTGTTACTGGATCGATACCAAACCCAAATATGTGATTAAAAAAATTCTTGTCTGTCTGTCTGTCTGTATGTGAAGACATCACGTGAAAACTACCGGTTCGATTTCGATGAAACTTGGTATAATTATACCTTATTATCCTGGGCGTAAAATAGGATACTTTTTATCCTGGAAAAATACGTAGAAAAAAAATTAATCTCAATTTTTCACTTATCCAAAGATGTTGTTCTGTAGTAGGTACCGCGAACACACGTTGCGTATTATTATAGACCTAGCCGTATTTGGGTCCAATAGATATTTATAAGATGTCATAAGAGCAGTGGTGGCTCAGTGGTGAGACCTCGGACTTCGAATCGATAAGTCCGTGGTTCGAGACCAGGCGAGCGCGCAGGAAATAAATTGATTTTTCAATTTATCTGCGCATGTTGTAACATCACCACTGCTCGAACGGTGAAGGAAAACATCGTGAGGAAACCGACATGTCGAAGAATTAAAAAGTTCGACGACATGTGTCATCCGCCAACCCGCACTTGGCCAGCGTGGTGGATTATGGCCTGTACCCTCATAGGAGGCCCGTGTCCCAGCAGTGGGAACGTATATGGGCTGATGATGATGATGATGATGATGATGAAGATGTCATTGTCCGAGTTACTCAAAATGGAGAAATAAACCATCCACGCAAAGACCGACATCCGCGCGGACGGAGTCGCGGGCGGAAGCTAGTATATTATAAAGATAAAGATGATGATGATATAGTATGTGTTACCGTTGAGCGTGCGGTGGTGGTGCGGCGCGAGGTGGCGGTGCGGGGGCGTGGCGCGCGGCGACACCGCCGACCACGACGCCGACGTGGGCGACGCGGGGGATGATGACCTGAAATCATTATTTCTTTAATGTACATACAAATAAAAATATATTCGACTAGGATTCAGCGTGTTTTCCTTAAAATTCCATCAAATTAGATTTAAAACAGTGGTACCTTTTGTCAGAAACTACGATCCACTTTTAATGTTAAATTTAAGATATATCATGTTTTTTAGCTAAGTGCAGCGAGGATTTTATATAAAAACTAGCTGAGCCCCGCGGTTTCACCCGCGTGGCTCAGCTCCTGTTGGTCTTAGCGTGATAATATATAGCTTATAGCCTTCCTCGATAAATGGGCTATCTAACACTGAAAGAATTTTTCAAATCGGACCAGTAGTTCCCGAGATTAGCGCGTTCAAACAAACAAACTCTTCAGCTTTATAATATTAGTATAGATTTGATAAGGATTTAAACTTACTTCATAATAATATAAGATCTTTATTCGTGTAATATTAAAAATATTGTATGTTGACATAAATAAAAACATAATTAAAACCAATGTAAAACATACCTTTGTGACATGCCATCTGAGATCGATGTGGAGTTGGAAGTAGCGGACCCATTACACTGCGAAACCGGCGCGTTGTATGTCCACACGATTCTGAACAAAAATAACCCTTATAACGTATCAAATTTCAATGCAACATGCCTTTATTAGATAAGAGACTCTGAATATAATAAGTATTTTCGCGTAGATATAAAAAAAAGAAAATGCCTAATTTATTTGGAGAAAGAAAGGGAGTGTGCTTTTTAAGATCAATTTAATATTTAATTTTTAAGCATCCTCTCCCGTTTTGATACGGTCTAATTTTAAGAAGACATTTTTTTGAGTCATTTACCACAAAATAAGCCTCTAGATGTCCTTAATTTAATTAATTTAATTAACCAATAATACATATTAATTCATACCGATCCCGCTCATCCGATTCCGACCTCGGTCCCGGCGTGGCTGAATCCGGTCTCGCATCTAGCAAGGTATTGAGCGATGACGTCACATCCTCCTCCATGTCCACCGCGACCGCACTGAGGGACGACTCCTTCTGGAACTTTCGTGTTTTGTTTATTATGTACATTGTATACTATGTAGAATAGCTTTTTGTGTAATGAGAAAACCACAGGGTTGATGACAGTTTTTTTAGTAATATTATTAATGCAAAAGTTTGTTTGCTTGTTTGTTTTTCTTTGACGTTGCCAGGGCGTATTTTATGTCTCGGTATTGTAATTACATTTGTTGTCATCAAGTGAAAATTTCTGAGAACATCGATTAAGACGTTTCCTCTATTAGGTAAGATAGAGAAACAGGTTATATTTAAGCTATTCTTAAATTATAAGTGTTCCACTGTCTCAACGAAAAAAAGACATTTATAAAATTTTACCATATATGACAATTTTATGTATCTATTTTTTTGTCTTCGTCCACCAATTTCAACTACATTGCCCATGAAAAAATGTATTTCTATCATTACCAGCCTAATATTGCCTGTAAGTGTTAGTTACTACCTAGCGATAAGGCCACTGTTTTATGTGTCTCATTATCTGTTCACACACACACACACACATTATCTGTTCTTTATGTGTCTCTATTTCTTCTGTGTGTGCAATAAATAAAAATATGTGCGTGTACTAGTGTACACACGTAAGAAGAGAAACTTCTTTATGACCTTATTTTTAAAAAAAATAATTTACTATATGCAACTTTACAGAAATATGTCAAATCACGCGTGGTAGAGATAAGAAAAAGATGGCGCGTAGCGGAAAAATGTCACGCGTAACGAAAAAAATGTTACACTAAATTTTTTTCCAACCCCGATAAAGAAGTTTCACTTCAATAAATAAATTAATAAGTTGCCGTATTTACCTGCAAGTGGTCCTCAGATCGTGAAGTCCGTACAATCTGCTGCTGTGTTCGCGACGACATCTCTCCCGCGGAGTTCGCGCCGCCCGCCGGCGACGCGGGCTGCGAGTTGAATCTGAAAGAATAAAACCTTTATTTTTTATATATTAAATCGATAAAGATGAAGTTTTATTGGGTTGAAAGCTTGTCGCACTAATGGTTCGAATATATTTTGTTGATTCATAAAAGTATTGCTAAAATATTCCTTTTGCGGGTAGACGAAGTTGCTTAGGAATTTAGAGTTAAAGTTACTTACAAAATTCCAACTTTACTCCAAAATTTTTAGCCAAAACACTTTATAACTATTGAACGTATTTTCACTACTTTCCGTATTCATTTTATACAATTTAGTAAGGCAAAATGAACAGATATCAAGTATCAATACGAGAACCAGTACGAGTCCATTAAAAATGTTCTACATTCCTATATTCTACACTAAATCCTAAACAAATCTACAAAAATCACATACAATTTACTCGCATGTTCCCCAGTGAGCCCCGTGTCGGGCGACGAGTTGTGTCGCTGGGAAAGTTCCGCGCGCGCCTGCACTCTGTTCTCTGCTGGTGACGCCGGCGTCGAATTATATCTGAAAATTTGCATTATTATAAAGTTTTTATTTATTTAGGACACATACAGTTATATATAAAGTTATTTGACAAATAAAGTTTCCAAACATCTAGAGGAAAGTGGTATGTCCAAGAATTTAAAAGTTCGATGACATGCAACATCGTGGTGGATTATGCCCTAAACTTGAGGTTTGTGTTCGGCAATAATAATATTGACGTATTATGAACAACTAGACTAACAATGGCCTATTAAAAGATGGCCTAAAAATGTCCGAGCAGTGTTGTATAAAATATTCATTGAAATTAACACCTTATTTCTAGGCAATAGCGTTCAAGTCTATTGTATTCCTCATGAAACTCCGCCTAATAAACGCGGTAATTATTAAAATACCATATTTGTGTCTTGTAAATGGAATAGGATGTATTTATTAAAGAACTTTAAAATATACTAAGGATAATGTAATGTTCATAGGAATATTGACCGGTTCTAATAACCGTAGTACAACGAATAATTTAATAAGCGTGGCGTAGTAACAGTTTTTTTTTTAACAAAAAGATGCACAGTAATCGAATTTCACGCTGTTATGCCACAGATAATCTAATTCCCGTAACTTTTACACCAGCGGCGATATGAGAATATTAAAGCTTAAAATGCAAATTTAAACGGTTGCTTATCTATGCTTGTAACACATTAATATTTTGTAAAAAGAGATATTAATTGTATGTTATTAAAAGAGATTATTAATTATTAAAGAGATTATTAATTTAATATTATTATTAGATGAAGCATGGTTTGCGGTTTTATATTTTATATATATTTTTATGTTTAGATGGCATAGCTATAATAATCCTAAAACGTTTCCATTAATTACCATATAATTTACAAGATGAAAGAATCTGTAAACCGATGTCCACGGTCGAGTTATCGCTTATCACGCGGCACGCTGGATCATTGTGGGATTTCCCGATTTAGTCAGTGTCAGTATGCTAATATGTAAAACAGTGCCTTACATAATATATCGTAAAGATTTCCCTATGTAATAAAAAGAGTTTGCCATCCCACTGTTGTGCTTTTGGCTTTTATGAAAACATTAAAATGAGCATGTATCTAGTTAGTTGTTTCGTTTCTAATTGTTGAAAGTTCTAATTTGTACGTTCAGTATTCTTTCACGACTGCACGCCCGACCCGTTGCTCAACAAGTTGCTCGACCAGTTGCTGTTGAAGTTACTAGACGACCTGTTACCCCGGATCATAACTATTCTCACCTATGATAATGTGTCCTATGTGTTGGTGCGTGGTGATTATGATGCGGATGTTCCACCCTCGACAGGTTCAGTATCAGATCGCCGGTCATCATGTACGCTTCGAACTTTGGCTGGTTGGCGCGCGGCCGCCGCACCGCCCTGTCCTCAGTGAGCAGCGCCTCACAGCTCTCGCCTGACTGCACGCCCGAGCCGTTGCTCGACGAGTTGCTCGATGAGTTGCTGTTCGAATTGCTCGACGGCGGCGAGTCTGGTCTGTGGGTGGGTATTCTTGTATAGATTATCGAGTTTGAGGACTAATATACAATACGAAAAAATACATCGAAAAGAGTAAGCCACTAAACATGATTATTTGAAAATTTCGAAATTTTTACCCTACACAACAGTGAATATTTTATGTACATGTTAGGGGTCGTTGGAGACATCGTATGTCATCTGAAGTAAGCACGGGCTACGGGAAAACTTTATTTACAAGTGAATATACTTTGTTGTTTTACTATATTATCAGAGACAACATTGTTATCGGAGCATACAAGATTGTATTTATAGAATCAAATTTACATTTTTTAATGCGCATTATGCTTAAGAAAACAGTCCGTAAGATAATATTGAGTATGCAAATGAAAGAATAGCGTAATTTGCATGGATCCTCTCACGTTCGGTGACTTAAAAAATTTATCCAAATTGAGTGATAAAAAATATTAAGGTGGTATGGAACGAATAAATAAAAACAAGCAGCGAAGAACGCTCAACTGTTTAATGTAGTTTTCAACAAAACGGATGAGACTCTCGAGATATAATTACTAGTTTCGCTGCGACCGAAATACTTTACATTTTTTTCACAAAACAGAAACGTATTGTTGTGGAGTAAGAAAATAGTTCTTTTGTTTCTTTATTTTTACAATAATTATGTCATATTATTAACTTTTGCTTTTAAAGTATTAGCTGATATATGGGAAATGATTACAGATATGAGGTGTATTCAGGTAATTGAGTTTGAACAAAGTGCAGTTTAGTAAATCGTAGCATATAAATATGTATACAGAATGCAATACGTTCAGTTTGTAAATACACGAAGGTGATGCGCATAATGAAACAAAAAGGTTGTTCTATCATCCTTCGCTTTTCATATTACTCAAGCTTAATAAAAACTTAGACAATTATGAATTGCACTAGTTTCATATAAACAGTTTTAATATTTATCCATTGAATAACACATGTATTGGAAAACAGCTCATAACAAAGTATCGGTGAGTAGTTGAAAACTTCACGTGTCCAGACAACCCGCGTCATTCAACCCTTACGTCGGCACGGGGAGCGCCTACCCCCAGCCCATATGGCGATCGCTTATCGTTTTCGGATATCAGCTGTCAAACTGCACGAGGGTTATACGATTTCACCCAAATAAGGCACGGCTAAATATAATTTTGGGGGAAACGCGTGGGGAAGACGGCCAAAAATAAACCTGTCACTAATTGAATTGGGCCTCAGCCGACCGCACACTTCCGAGTGTCGTATCCGTAGACTATCTATTGAATAAGAATGTTATGTAATGGCATTACGGCGTGAATGAATAATATTATAATAATTTTTATATGAGCATTGTCATCGCATGAGAAATAATGTGATTGCGATCTCGGTTCCACGAAAGAATGGGGACAGCTAGAGCCGAAACCATGGGTCTACATAAATGATAAACCCAAGTGTTTAAATTTAATTTTTGATCCAATTTTCGTTATTTGCAACGAATGTTAATTTCGCAGTGACCGCATGAGATATAACGCCTGACAGCAACTTGAAATTGAGTTGCGAATGTTGATGCTTTGGAGCTTACAGGAATTATCAAGCTTAATATGTTTATTTTGCTGGTCTATTTTCATCAGCCAGATTTATAAATTAATGTAGAATTAAATAAAATCGACAAATGCACTTGAGGCACTAGCTGCTTCACATCCTGTGACCGAGATTTTACGTCTTATGCCCTCGACACAGCAAACCTTCACCGTATACTTTGTAAGTAGTACTGTATTCTCGTGTAGGTGCATGTTACTCTGCCATTAAACAACAAGAGTACTCACTTATCGTTCTTGAGTCGCACGCCGCTGCTCCGCCGTTCCGCCGCGCCCGACAGATACCGCCTCACACTCGCTTTGATCTGTGGGTCTGAAACATTCATTGTGTTATTCCAATTATTCTTAATATGTTAAAACGGGCAACCGAGATGGTTGATCGCCTGATGGTAAGCGACCTCCACCGACCCTGAACATATGCAGAGATTTTGGTAGGGCCTCTGCAAATGCGTTACCCGCTTTTAGTAGGTTTACGAAAACATAACTTAGTAATAATATCATGCATGAGGTTATTAGCATGATGCATGTTTATTTGAGAAAAACAAACGCAAGGGTGATGAGTAATTGCATTGTCCTTCTTCCTGGTTAGTAATGGCAATTTGTTAAGTGTATGAATGTGATTGCAATAATTTTTACTATTTTTTATGCCGAATTTTTCTCATGCTTCATCGGAACTGCACTATAAACATTTTAGCTCTACCAAGTGTAATTATCCAATTTGTTACTGGATAAAAATTAAGTGTCCTACAAAGGCTACAGCGAATATTACATTATTCTGCTATCAACTACAACCCCGAAAGCAGTACTATGTATCGTAGCTCTTATTTGTAGCAACGCAACGATCCACTTGGGAATACGGGCTGAAAACTCGACAGGAAGTTATGTTATCGAATTTAATGATATTGCATTCATTTTTAGCGCATTCTTATTAAGGTTAAATAAAAAAATACGATACGCAAAAGTTACTATAAGAGTTTATAGAAAAAGAGTATAAGGCAGTCAATGGCACGATAAATTCTAAGTTCTAAAAAAGTTCAACCAGCCTACACCCATAAGTTTAATTCCGCCGCCGCGCTCGCCTGTACAGTTTCTGTCGTAGTTTAGCAGCTGATACAATTTATACATTATTATCGAATAACTCACCCTTTTTCAGTCGTAAAGTGACGGGATCCGAGGAGAGTCGTAAACATTTTAAAACTGAAACAAAATAAATTGCTTGTTTACGATGTCGATGTCTCTATAGTATTTTGATGAACTTGGCGAGTGAATTGCGCCACTGAAATAAACAACGTGACTCACACTTTAAAGTTCATCTTTAATGGATTATATTTGTACTGTACAGTCGGATATAGTATTTTTAT
The DNA here is from genome assembly GCF_905220415.1 of Colias croceus. Taxonomy (NCBI): domain Eukaryota; kingdom Metazoa; phylum Arthropoda; class Insecta; order Lepidoptera; family Pieridae; genus Colias; species Colias croceus. The sequence goes on along the minus strand of NC_059543.1, from coordinate 3,087,597 downwards.
CGGTCACCCTGATAAAGCTATAGAATGAGTGTGAAATGAGAATTGCTCGATCGCGTGTCGACTTCGAGTGGAATACAATTACGCAATCATTGAATTAGCGTTAATCACAGCGATAGCGGTTAGTCTTGTCGATTTAATGAGAAGTTAAAACTATCTTGTAAACAGCATGTTGCGATGACTAGAGGCGGTCGAATGACAAACGTCCCAGTCGGCTCGTAATTAGTCCGGAGCACTTGGAGCCGTTTGTGGTTTTCGGAGATAAGTGTCATGCGTGTGATAAATGGCGAATTCCTTACCTTCTCGCGTCGTGAACCGGTTCACATCAGTCCCATTAACCTTGAGCAATACGTCTCCCGCTTCTACCTGTAATTGAACGTACACATTTATTAACTCACTTCAAAGGGAACCTATATAAATTATCTGGGATTTTATGGTCATTGTGTTTATATTAAGAGTTAATAATCTTATCCTTCGTATTAAAACGATCGGGATATTATGGCTCTGTCAACACACAATATATCACTTTATAAGACGAGGTTGTTGGCATCTCTTCCTCGACGTGTATCAAATTTGTTATTTATTGATTTTAGTAGTCAATAAATACGATATAATACTGCTTATTAACTACATGGTAATGTGTGTGAGAAAAGTAACACCAGATGTGAGTGTGATCGCCTTATTACAAGTTATTATCAACAAATAGGAAGAAAACAATAGTATTATGATTAACGATTAATACATTGTTGTATATTTGCACTGCTTATTAATCCATGATGTTATAATTTAAGGGGCGTCCATTCAACGCTCTGGTAATGATCATCGGGGTTAGTCCCGCTATGGTATGGTCCCGGTATGGCACCCTCTTAAAATACCTATCAAAAAGTCCCGCTATGGTACCCTTCAGTTTTTGGTACTGTTGTAAAGAAAAGTTATACAATGCGTTAAGAAAAAAATAGTATTAATAAAAAATATCTTTTCTTAACTATTATAGTTAAGCAAGATAATATTTATTAATACTATTTTTTAAACAAATCACGCTCGGTAATTGTCGTTTCACTTCAGGTAGTTACCTGACCAACCGGTTTTTTCGTAAAACAATAGAGACGAGCCCTTCCTCGAATTCGTATCTAGCTCTTCCCTTTTGTTTTTATGAAAATAGAGAGAGACAGTATTATTCCGGGTTTAGTTTGCTATTTGCAGGATAGCTTGTTAGTTTATCTATTGCAATGTCTGGGTCAAGTAGTGCACGTGGTGTAAATTTAATAATTATTGACAGTCGACGCGGTGGAAAAACTTTATTACGTGCCGGACATAAATATATTAAACGCAGAGAAAATAAAAATTCAAGTACTTGGCATTGTGTAAATAGGAGAAATAGTATTAAATGTAGTGGATATATAACTATTGACAATACCAATAATACAATAATTAAAGATTATAAACACAGTGATCAGTGCGTGCCACATTTTGAAGACAATGAAGTTCAAATGGCTATAAGTGAGTGCAAAAAAGAAGTAAATTCAAATTACGGATCAGTACAGAAAATTTTCGAAAAACACATGGGTATAGATTCAAAAGCTAACAAAAAGTTACGAAAATAAAGCTATCTCCATTGGTGATTTTCTGATTAACATATCAAAGTCAACATTTCGATCAGAACATTAAAAAAAATAGTTTATTTTAATTTTGTTTTTAGCCTATTAAAATGTTTAATACTTTTTCTCGATGTTGATTATTTTTTGTAGTTTATGTTTACAATTTGCGCCTTTTTCTCCATGTTGATTATTTGTAATTAATATATTTGTCTAGTTGGTTGTTGATTATTTTTGTAGTTTATATAAATTTACAATTACTGCCTTTTCTCAATGTTGATTATTTGTAACTAATATTTATGTCTGGATGTTGTTTTTATTTGTAGTTTATAATATTTACAGTAATACTTTTCTGAGATGTGGATTTTTTATATTTTTTTTATTGTTGATTATTGGTAATTAATATTGTTGATTATTTTAAAAATTACATTGCAATTAATATTTCGTTTTACTGTTTGATATTTTTTTATAAATATTTTGAATTAATAAAAGACTGATTTAATATCGCAAACAGACGTTTTATTGATACACTCCTAAAAGTATTTATTTATAGATACACTTTTCTTTTCAGTTGTACCTTCTATTGTCTAACGTAGATCTAAAAGATGGGTACCATAGCGGGACTTTTTGATAGGTATTTTAAGAGGGTGCCATACTGGGACCATACCATAGCGGGACTAACCGGATCATCGGTAGAGTCAGTTGCCGTTTCAAACAGCAATTTCCGTGTAAACTCTAACTTTTAATATATTATAATTGAAACTGGTTATTTGTCTACGATTAATTTGCTTTTATAGAGACAGGGTGGATCTAGGGTGATCAACTTGACTCCCCTTCGTTGAACACAAATAAAAGTATCTTGCGAATCTCGATCACCACGTTTCTCGCTTCTGACGCGGGCTGAATAAAACGACTGACCTCAAACCGAGCCATTTCCGTGCCTCAATTTACGCTAATATAATAAAAAGCAAAGCTTGCTAATTCGTTGGAGATAATCCGCGAACGCGGTCTAAAATTTTCATTTTCACTGGGCGCCAGGGATTTAAATAACATTCAATTAATTAGTTGAAAACTCATTATAATGTTTATATCTTTATTTACAGTAATACCTGTTTTTCCTTTATATGTTTTAACTTTTAAGCATTCTTCATTCTTCACTTGATTTAAAAAATCGTTATTGACGTGAAATACTATAATTGAGGAAAAATTTGCGCTGAATTTATAAATGACCCAATTACTTTTCAGTTTCTATTTTATATTTCACAAAAAACACAAAGTAGCGAAAATATGAATAGTACACTTTAGGGAAGCCAGTTAGTTAAATATAATATTTTGTTGAATTATTCTAGAAACGTTATATTTTTTGAAACAAGTCTCGTTTTTTTCGCAAAACATTTACATAAACATTTATATTATGAAAACACTTGAAAATTGCTTATATTTTTATTACTTGATTATAACATCAAAAATGTTTAAACTTTTCATTTGGACATAAAAGAGCAGAACTTAGGTATAGGTAGTATCTTTGATTACAACAAGTTCATTTTATGTACATTCTTTTATCATATAATATGCTTGTATTATATATAACCATAATAATTGTTGTATTAACTGTTATTAGACTTAGAACAATTATAAATGAAGTACTGGTGTATATTATGAAACAAAGACATTATAATATGCAGTTTAAATGCATTTGTGACTAAACGTCGGCTCGCTTGTACATACTTTACCATTGATGGTAAATTACATTAACAAGATTAACATTTATAATAACGGCTCACAGGTGTGCCTTAAATATTTTAAGTATTTGTTTATCTTATTTAATTGTGGCTATTACTGCGTTTCATTAAAAACGTTGTTCGATGCAGAGATAAGATAAGATTTTACTCTCTAGCTTCCTTCCACGAAGACGTTACCTTACTTAAATTTAATGCACCATATTAGGACTCATTAAATACATTACATATATAGCTTTATTACCATTTCAATATTTGAAAGTTTTGTAAAACTTGTACTATTTATAAATTTTCATTATTGGATAGGATGAAAATATTCAAACAATTGCACGTGGTATTGTTTGTATAACAATCTTATTAAATATACAAAATAATTAGAGATACAAAAAAGGCTTCTGAATAGGAAAAGAGAATGCCCATTCATAACACAATTACGTGCGAAAAAGTGAAACAAAACGCTCCATTCGAGCCAGTCCTATTTAACGAACAAAAGCTTAACCTATTTCATTCATGTTGCATTTTCACGCTCGAACTAACCTGTAATAGTTCACAGATATATTTTCGTATCGGCCGTATCGTTGCCAAAATAAGGTCACAAGCACAAATAATGCACAAAACAATTACACACAACGGATAAACTATCGCAACTTCCTCCTGCGGACGACACAACGGGCGCGCACTTTGCAACTGGTTTCGAACGCTAAAAACTAGTTACAGATAAATATAGTAGAGTTAATTCACTTTTTCGCGCGACTATTGCCCTACAGTTGGCGAGATACTGAATGCATTGTGCGATGATGCATAGAGAGGATAATGATGCGAGGACGCATCGAGTCGTCACGTAACCACACGACTGGTCGTCGTGTCGGCCGCCGCGTACTGTTATCTAGAGGGGACGCTAACGAGCTTCGGAGATAAATTAAATCATCAGGCGAAAGGGCGTAGGAAATTGGAATTAGGAGACCGCTAGCCGTGGCCCGTGCGGCTCGCGCCCGCTGCCGGCCCTGACATTGACTTCTATCCGATAAGTCACTTCCTAATTATTCACGGGGTGAACTTAATACTGTGATCGATACTTTGATGTATTGGGTGGTATATTGTTTACTTCATTCTATCAATTTATTAACAGAGAAATAACAAAATTATGGTCTAAAAAGATGCTTGAGTTGCATTTTTTTAATATGTGATAAGAATTTTATGGCATACAGCGGTATTGTCTAAATTAAGAATTATTGAAATAAAATAATACTCCATACATAATATACATCAATAAATATCGTATCTAATATGTTATGTTTTGTGTTAACACAAGCAGCAGCAGCTGGTCAATCGTTAACGGTAATTATATGCATAATTCACATGAGATAAAAAGATAATAAATCATAGAATGTACCATTTGTCTAGTATGTATGTAAAATTCTAAATGCATAAGATGTAGAGGCTAGAGCTCTAGCTTCATATATCCATTTTTCTCACTACAGGCTACAATATATTATGTTCTTGTCATGTTGCCCTCATTACGTTCAAATATTCATACAACTGGAATTCCTATTTTTAATATTAAACATAATCTAGTGTGAACTCTAGCACGGGTCATAGGGGGTCTGACGTAATCTTATAGCTCGCAGAAATTGTTCTGGGGTGATATTCGTGTAAAAGTTTAATAATACATATTACGAGAGTCTTATTAATATTAAGTCAAATGTTTTTGTCAGCTTCATTTGTTTTATCTTTTGTACGTCACTAGAGAAAGTACCTAAATCGTTTAAAATATTGTAACTACGAAATACATTTACAAAATCTTTAAAAAGTAACAACAATATACAAAGAAAATACAATGTTTTCTTCTGTAACAACTGTTGCAAGGAAAAGTACAATTAAATATTTATAACACATATCTCAGATTTCATATCGTACCTATGGAACTTAAATTCATTGAAATGTACCAATTAAACAATAACTAAAATACTGCGCATTTGCTTCATATGAAAATTGTAGCGCTTTCCGTTAATTAAATAAATTCGTGGAATTACACCGTACACGTCATTATTACTATACATTGTGCATTTATTAACGAGACCATGTGGCATATCGCATACAAGGTGTGCAATGAATAATATTTTTCTACCATTTGATTGAGTCCATTACTAATACATATTATAAATGCGAAAGTTTGTATGGATGTATGGATGTTTGTTACTCTTTCACGTAAAAACTACTGAACCGATTACAATGAAATTTAGCACACATATAGAGGGTAACTTGGATTAACACATAGGATAGTGTTTATCCCGGAAATCCCACAGGAACGGGAACTATGCGGGTTTTCCTTTGCAAACGCGGGCGAAGCCGCGGGCGGAAATATAGTTACTAATACATCAGAACATGTGTATTCATGGAAAGCCTATCGAATGCATACATGTACATGATACTGAATCACACAGATATCGGGTACCTAGAGGCTTGAATTTATTACCGTTGACGAACCATGTAAATCTAAACTTTCATCGTGTTTTGATTTAAACATTTTAACACTCTGTAACGACTGATTTATTTGGAGATATAGAGAATTGTATGATATTTTTTTTGAAACAAGTTAATGTTTTGTTAACTAAAAATAATATTAAATTCTTATCGATCTGTTTTCCTTTTGTTATTACTAACTAGCTGTTGCCCGCGACTTCGTCCGCGATTAGGTCGTTTTTCGTCATTCGTCGTTTAAAAAAAATACGTGACACTTTATTTTAAAATGTTCTTAATTATTGTCTCTTATAAAATTTAACTACATTAAAATTGAACACTCTGATAAGAAAATCTTAAAATCTGAAGAAAACATGAATGAATGTGGTTTAAATTCTACATTACTTAGTGTCAAATAATAATCTAAATTAAATGTAGATTAACAGTTTGAGCACACCATTATAGAATATGTACCTAAGTATTAAATTACGTAAACACGATGACTATCTTTCGCGCTCGATACCACAAACTAAGCATGTTTGTGGTACGTGGCCCGCGTCACTTGACCCCCCGCGAGTTCCCCTCCGTTGCTATGCGAAAATACATTCGTCGCCCTACTGTAGGAAAAATTGTAATACTGTGGCCTGGGCGTTATAACACGTCCAGGGAGTTCCTGAGTGCCGATATCACAATCTTGAGGAAAAGCTTCTAATGTCGATTTAAAACTGCATACATACGAATTAACCTGTTCTAAAATTGTGAAATGAGTTCAGTTTTAAATTTGAGAAATATTGATTTCTTGTATTCCACTATTCGTTGTAGTCGAATACAAAATATAAGTATTTAAACAAACTTAGGTTGGCCTTCAGGCAAAAGGGATCCTATCAAATAGTAAACTTGACCTTGTATCTTAAAAGTAAGCATGAACGGATCTTCTGATAATTATTGAGCACCAAAGGATCATTTGAAACGCACTACTATAAGAGCGAATATTGTCTAATAACAGTTTACATTGCACCACAGAATACATAAGTAGCTAAACGCTAATTGCACAGTATGTTCCTCTAAAAGTAGTGATTACAAAGGTTCCGGTGTATCTTCAAACGAAAGCCGACTCGCCTTACTACACTTTAAAGCATTACAAAAAGAACATACTACGTTAATATCGCCTATACAGAAGATGATCTGTAATCAATTGTGAGTTTATAAGCAAACCCACTTTTATATTTGTCAGACCACACCATCGAATTCGTAGATTGTTTACCTCAAGACATTAAGACTATGACGAAATCTGTCTGCAGTAAGACGGGCCTCTCGCTATTCGTACGAATAGTTTCAATTCTTAATCTTTCATTATTACAATATGATATATTAATGCAATAACACAACGTACAACGAACATACGTAGTATGATATATTAATTGTCAAGCAATAATAATACAGATAAATACTGAACATAAGTATAATAGATATTAAGTAGTATTAGTTAAAATATACTTTGACTACTTTGACTGTTAGTTAAAGTTTATTTTTACTAACAACATGTAAATGAAGAAGAAATTATAATTACCAACGAACTAACCTTTTCTATAATACTTAACACGGCACATTTTTCAAATTATCTTGCTCAACTCTACTCAAAAATTTGAGGGTTTTGTTGGAACTTTAATATGTAAAAACTATGATATATCTAAACTACGATACAACTTGCATGCGGAAATGCTTATTACAATTGTGAATCTAAAGAATAACTAACAACATACTATTCAATTTTATTGAGCTGATGAATATTTTTTGCCTGGAAGAAATCACCGTCGCCTAATAAATATAATGTGTTTTCTTATAAAACCGTTACATAATTTATTTTATCTACTTAAATAATGAAAATGATATATTTATAAAATATAAAACATATTATGTAAAATGATTAAAAATAAATAAATGAAGCAACTACGATTCAAAGAAAACATCTTTTTCAGTGTGAAAATGCTCTAAGCAATCCTGGATGATGAACTGTATAATATCATGTACCTACTCTGATCCCAGTACGGTCGGTACGTCGATAGCCATAACGATAAATATTATAATCAGATAACCGCAAAGTCAAAATAAAAACATTACTTGTAAAGTTGTGAGTGCAAAATTTACGTTTCATTTGGCAATAACATTTTTTTCGGTACTAAAACGTAGTAGTTTGATATGTGGTTGGCTGCCCCTCCTCTCCTTCCTGAAAAATATCCTCAAAAATTTCCCGAGATACTTCCAATGATTGAACCATTGGACGTTGGACATTAACTTCAGTCAAAAATTGACGAAGCGGATGATTACTAATTTCCACTTAATCCTCGCTGCTACTGTCTTTATCATCAAATCATCAATTTTCAAGTGGTGTAGTAAAAATATCAGCAGAAATCGTCTTCCAAAGGCGATATAATTTTATGAGCATTGAATCTGTAAATAAAAAATCAAAAGTTAACTGTAAATCTATAAAAAAAGCTACTTACAAATAAAATGTTATCAAAAACTTCTGTTCCCAATGCACCTCAAAATAATAAAAGAATCATTCATTTCATTTCATTTCATTTCATTTTAATAAATACCTGTAAGTAACAACTTACCTTTTGTGGGAACGCATGATGGTGAAAATTCACAAAACACGAAGATTGCATTTAATATTTTTGGTTTTATGGCATTCAATTGCTTTATAAATATCACTACATAGTATAAAAAAAGTTGCTTTCTGTGTCCCTATGTCCCTTTGTATGCTTAAATCTTTAAAACTTCGCAATAGATTTTGATGCGGTTTTTTTAATAGATAAGACTGATTCAAGAGGAAGGTTTAAGTATATAATTTATTAGGTTTTAGACAAAGCGGACGAAGCCGCGGGCGGTAAGCTAGTAAATTTATAAAACACAAAGATTTTTAAAATTGTAACTAATGAACACAACAATATATTATTATACTCTTTGGAACACAATCATTAGATTAACTGTAGATAATGGTGTCTATTTTTACTTAAAATAATAAACATCTACCCTCACTTTAAAAAAATGTAGTTTATTATTCACATTAAATATATCTTATAGGGAACGGAAGATATGGGTTAAAGAGTTAAATAAATAAATAACATAATTATTACATTTAAATTATTAATTTTTAACATTGTGTTCAATAGTGTTAACATGTAAATTGATTTGATTTTTACGAAATCTCATAGATGGCGCTGTTACAAAATTAACATTATACAACTTACATTCTTTAAACTATGTTTCTCTTCCCAAGTTACTTAGATGGCATAATTTTTAAAGTGTCAATCTAGATATTGTCAAACAACATTTATATATGCGTCATTTGATTATTAATTTCCAATAGTTAACGTGTAAATTGATTTGATTTTTATAACATTCAATAGATGGCGCTGTTTCTAATTTGTCTTTATACTACTAAATTCATTAAACTGTTTCTCTGCCCAAATTACATAAATGACATAGTTTTTATTTTGTAAAGCTAGATAATAGCATGGCTTACTCGAAACCAACATTTAAACATGAGTCTTTAGATTGTACGCTGTCGTAATACACGGAATACGTAATAAAAATAAAGGTTCACAGCTCCTCCCCCGTAGGTGATAGCTTGATAATATGTAGCCTATAGCCTCACCCGACCTGTTAGTAATATTCATGCAAAATTTGAAGTCAATCTATGCAGTACTTTTCGAGATTAGCCCGGTCAAACATACAGACAAACAGACAAACAGACAAACAGACAAACAGACAAAAATTCTAAAAACTATGTTTTTGGCTTCTATATCGATTATAGATCACGGCCCAAGTATTCTTTTAAAAAAATATTCAATGTACAGTTTTGACTTTCCTACGATTTTATTATATGTATAGATTACTTATCAACCTGCAATTCGATGAAAATGTGACTGGCAGAGGTAAGTTTTAAGTAACCTGCTTTTATTAGCGGAAAAAAAAATTAGTAGTCTGAAATATGAACAACGTCGCGGGCGCCATCTCGTATAGAACAAAGTAACAAAGCTTTGAATTGCAAAGAGCAATTTCACTTTCAAAACGGCGCTCGCACCATACACTCGCAATTGATATATAAAACTCGTCGTAAATCATAACAATTTACAATAACAATACCACGCCTCTCGTGAGCAAATACAGCCGTGAGGAATTTACAAAGGTTCTACAATCTACATTCTTTCATTTTAAATTTCAACTTTCTCTGCACTCCATCGTCATTACGGAGTCATCAGCGCCGCGGACGCGCTCAACAATAAGTTTTTCGTATTATAGCAGGAATTTGTTTCAATAAGGAACGCGCAGACAAAAGATAGTAAATTGTTTCGGGAAAATTGGGCTGTGGCAAAATTAGTGGACTTTTGTCCAGGTCTCTGTTTTAAAGTTAAATATTTTATTCACAATTTTATGAACTTTTTTAATTACAAGACTAAGTAAGTACAGACGTATTGAATTGTAGATTCCTAAAGGTTTCTTTCTGATTATTAGGTATTAAGGGGAGTTTATATCGGCTATCACATCTATGGATAATAAAGGGATTACAACATAAAAAATAGCATTCCGTTTACTGAAGCAGTAGTGGTTGTCAATGAAGCTAATAGGTACGTGCTTCAACAAAAAACAGCGATCCAAACCGGGAATCCAAGCGATAGCTAAAACTGTCTTATTAAGGTTAACAACTTACTAAAACTAAAAATAAATTTAAAATTCTAAGTATTACTTTTTTAATAAAGATGCAAAACAAGCTTTTAAACCGCAGAACTATGCAAATGAATGAAAAATTAATGTGCATATCTGTAGATGCAGGCGAAATGCAACATCTGAGAATTATGAAATATGAAAATCTCCGTATTTATGAATTCATTTTGGCTAGAACACGCGATATATAACGATTTACGTGCTAAGCGCAGAATTGAGGTGAGAATAATTATTCACCCCAGACAAGTCCTATTATCAGACGTAAACAATAGTTTTTTACAAAACGTTCTCATTTTGATGGTTTAATAACGCTGGCCAGAGAAAAATGCGTCGTAAAGAATAAACTTTAAACGAAGGTTGAATGCTACGAGTAAAATTAAATAGGTACTTTATCTATTTAAAACGTAGATTATGTTGTGGAGATAATATTTGATTTATTAAAAATTTTATTGCTAAATATAATCGAGCATTATAGAGGTATTGTAACTGGACTATCACGCGAGTAATACTTAGTAGTTACTTGCAGTTTGACCCTATTAAGCTCTATAGTGCAAAGGCTAGCATCGGCTTACTACTTTGTTAGCTGAGTTGTCTTATTTTGTTACTATGCTGTGAAACAGACATTTCTGTATTTAAAGGATTATTGGAAATTATACGTTACCCTGCTCATAGATGAACCTTTTTCACTTGAGCTTATTGTGCGCGCTAAAAGTACTTACATACTTTACACAAAAAATTTGCTGCTGAGAAACTATAAGTATTCTTTTCCTATAAAATTTTGTGTATATTTTAATAAGAGCACTGATAAGCTTTTAAGTCCGTTTAAATTTAAGAATTTCGACCAATCGCTAGCGTACTGAACCTTGAACGATGCGTGGTAATGACATGAGGTGCGATAGGAAAACCGACGGTTAATCTTGACACATATAAACCACAATTCGCGGAAATAGGTCCTAAATAAATCAGCAACGCCGTAGGTGGTCTTTGGTAGCGCACATAAATACCACCATAAGGTCGAATGAGTGATGTAGGTTAACGCACAATTAGTATCGATACTTGCGCCCCGATGGATATTCGTAAATCGTGAACATCAAACGAGCTACGCCCACGTCGATGCAAGCCTACGCGCTTTCAGGTATTCGAGTGGCCTTTTCTATTTTATTGCCTACGTTCAACAAAACGGATTATATCAAGTTGCAGTACCTACTACCTACATTCTCTTGATAGTACTTATCGTTTTCTAACAACTAACAAGGCTTTATAAAAAGCCTCTACTGAGAACCAAACCTCGACTTTTAAAGGCAATTTTATGGCGATTCAACATTTCTAAAGGTCATAAACTTAAATATCATTCATATACATATTTTATAGATCATTGAAGCTGAAGAAAAGTTTCTCCTTTTACACATATGAAAAGAAACCAATCAAACCAAGTCAGTATTTAGTTAACATTTCGTTATAAAGCTGTATGATATGGACCTCTAATGCCGGGTCCAGACTGGTGAAACGTAACATGCAATGCATTCTGCCTTTCATTGCATGTTCGCTGCTGGTGTGGACGCATAGAGCGCTCTTAACGCGCATTCACTACGAACATCCCGCGTTCGTCTGTTTCCGCCATTCTGCCGCGAACATACACGTTTTTTTCGTGCGCGTCAAACCGGTAGATCACACGAAGCATGGAGTCCGAAGAACACGTTCTTGCTATGACGATTATCAGTACTTCATTATTAATAATACCAAACATAAATTAACCAACCAAAATATACCAAAATATACCAAACAAAAATTCCACGCAGTCTCGTCCTCCATGTTCGTTGCGTTCTCAAACGACCGTCCACATTGGCTGCTCTGCGCACACTACGCGCCCCTTTGTGTTCGTCGAAAAACCGACAAATTTCGGATCGCTCCGCGCGCGGCTTGTAATGCTCGTAGCATGCGCGTGTAATGCACAATTCGCGCGCGCAAGACGTCCAAACTATGAGAAATTGTTACAAAGTGTGTTACCTTTCATGATACATTGCAGCAATGTGGACGGTGAATTCTTTCATTGCATGTTACATTGCATGTTACGTTTCACCAGTCTGGACCCGGCATAATAGTAAGTTTCACCGCCGTATTCGTTGCACCATGCCAATCAATGATAAGTGCTCTTCTCTAATTTATTGTTTCATCTGACTTCACAAAGTTAACGATCCATTTTGACGTCGACTCTAACAACATACAGACTTAAATAAAACGTTTGTTTGTTCAGGTTCTTTGTTCTAACTTTAAGTTAAGAAGAACTACTTCAAAAACACATTATTTGCTAAATACTTACTTTTATGTTACGCAGCGAGGGTATCGAATCTGAATTAGTAAACGCATTGTCCGCCTAAGCTAACGTGAACTTTGCGCTCATAAAATAAATCTAACCAAACAAAGGTGTGGTCACATTGACCCCTAATATAGTAGTAAATATCGTTCGGTAAATAATGTTATTAAAGCCAAGAGCACAGAGCGTATTGGATTGGAAGCCGTAGTATTGCTTTTGCTGTGCAGGGACAGTTTTTAATTAAATCAGCCGCTTAAGGGACCAATTTATGTACCTGTTCTTTATTCATTCGTCGGGATATTTCGTTCAATGTTTGTAATATGTCTGCTTTGGGACTCTGAGGCTCATTTTGATTGCTATTAACGTTCAGGAGTTTCTCTACATGTGCTACCAGTGGAGTATGGTTGGCAAAAATATTGTTTTCATTGAATGTCACGAAACGAATAGTTTTTATACCAATATTTATTCGATCCGCTCAGAAAATTGTGATCAATTTCCATTGAATAGTATTAAGTATTAACGCAATCGCCATGAAGAGAGCCAAGTTTCCATGATATATTCAAATAAAGATTTCATATCGTTTGGTCCAGCCGTTACGTGACCAAACTCCCATATTGAGTTTTGCTATTCATCCTGAGTAAATAACGACTTCTTAGATAGTATATTATATTCATTTTGTACTAACTTGTGTTTATTAGGACTTTGCTCCCAGACTTTATTTTAAAATATATCTGCCTGTTCAGTTTTACTTTATATATGAGCCTATATAGAGGTTTAAATATCTGATCAAAAGGGTTATTGCAGAGTTTGTCTTACTAAAATTAAACAAAACAGCTTGATAAACAATCCCTCGTAGCGCAATTAAAATCCAACTTCCTACAGGAATAGGAAACCATCGTGCATTAAATTGAATTTCCGCTGCGCTTACAAGATGGGAAATATGCTGATATTTCAAGTGGCAAGGCTTTTGCACTTGGGGAATATAAAAATTATAGTCACAATGTTATTGAGAGCTCGGATCAGCGAAATAGGTCGATGGAGGACGACACTGTCTATGTAGCGAATGTATAGGCTCAAGAGTTGTGCACTGCTATGCATTTTATTTGAGGTTTCATACAAAGTGGAATGGACCAACTATCTTTTAAAAGACCTATGGCATTGTATAAAAATGTAAGGAGAATATTATTCGATATTCGAGGAAGTTTCTTAATTAATAAAATAACCATAACGAAGTTTCCACCTAGTGTTTTGTGTAAGATTTTTTTTCTAATTCTATGCATGAAAAATTAATTGTAACTAGAATTAGTATTCTGGTATTAAAAAAATAGACATTTGCATATCTATGGAGGCCTTTAAAAAATCTTGCATTAATCTAAGCAGATTTAAAGATTAAAATGAAACCATAGCAATAGGTATTCATATGTAATTGAGTACAAGCGCATACAGGTTATTATTGAAATGCTTTTACCACAACTACACGGTAGTAAATAAACAGCAGTGCGGAAGGATTAGCCGACCTTTTGTGACGTCTCAGGATGATGGATGAATACTAAAACGACAATACAACTATGCTCATGAAGTGTGACGGTTGCTAGCGTGAATCTAAAGAAATATTAACCGAATCTTTAAAGCGATTACACATGTTGTTGTTCATACAATACATTCATATCATTATGTGAACAAAACATACACGTTTCAGTAATAAACGTGCGGTTACCTACCATTAATACTTCAAATATAACTATCGAACGAAGATATTATATAGATGATCATATCTAGTTACAAATACGGCTCTCTGATATATCCGTATTCATTACTATTATAACATGTTATAATTGAATCCACGGATAGATAAATAATTAAAGCTACAGCTATTATTTGAAGGGTGATTTTAACAATGTTAGATATAGGTAGTCAATGTTTGCCGCGTCTTTGAAATGCGTTGGTGTAAAATCAATTCCTGAACTTCCACGAGATGTAAATAATAATGCAGTTCTGCCAACAGCAGAAAAATTCAAATAATTTACATTTGAATAGAATAATATTCACAAGATAAAAGCTTATTAATCATAAATGTAGACGTTTGCTCGCATGATTGACGCAACTAATGAGTAAATGGAAAATCGAAAGCGATCTATAGCGACGCTTGTTTTGATAAGGCGATACGGGTCTTGTTAGGAGCTAGGTTTTTATACGAACCGGCTCGAGCCTTTCTAATGTTGAATTAATTAAGCTTTATCAGGAAGATAACAAGCGACGAAGTTTTCACTATCGTCGCACGTTGTTCACAACCATTCTTATTATATCATAGATTTTTACATGATACCTAATCCTTAGACCTAATCCTTTGTTTTATTTACGTACTTAAGATTTTTTTCAGTCGGTTGCGGTTTTATGATAAGGCTGCGTTTCCACCGGAGCTGTTCTGAGCGAGGCGAAGTACATTAAGCGAATCTATTGGTTCTTTAAAAACACATTCCTCGCTGCGCATCCTCGCACATCTTTGGTTGAAAAACACCCTTAGTCTTGATAAATTGACTTCATTATTATTTGAATTAGCTAATGAACAAATAATGTCTTTATAAGAAAAACGTTCACATCCTACCGCTTGTCGAAAAAAACAGGATACTATTAATAAAGTGTTATGTTATAAATCCTAACCTATTGGCGCCATATAATATAACCTCATATCATGTATGATTTTATGAATAATGTACTTGCGGCTAAAACCTTTTAGCGTGGGCGTGTAGTCGATAGTGCACTGTGCATTTTATCAATAGAAGCTAGAGGGTTTTATTTATCCCACGTAAACATAATATCATTTTTACGTCTACAAGACTCCGAAGGCATAGGAAATTATCACGCTTATTTATTTAAATATAAATGATTTTGATCCAAACCATAGAAAAAAGTAAACCGAAAACAACTGCAGTAAATGGTATGTTTTGAAATAAATACGTATCATGGAGTTTCCGCCAAATACAACAAACATTTAAAAGCCTTGGCCTGTAACTTGCCTTCCTAAAGACGAAGAAATAGCTTCTATTTTTTTCTTAAAAAACTCTTTTATCTCCACAATGTTACAGGAAAAGTTTTGCTGAAGTCTGGCTTTTAATATTCCTAATAGGAAGTGGGTAGAGGAACTTGTAGGTGTTCAAGCAGATTTGTTTTACTTTAAAATATATTTTAGTTTTGAGTGTTTTAGTTTTCGAGTAATATCTTATTTTTAGTTATACATACTTTAATATGTAATTTAAAAATTATATGAGGTTTATAATATAAGTATCGATTTGACCTAAATAATAAATATTGCTTTAAGGAGAGATTATAAGCGTTAAAGACCTTAGAGGATAAACATCGATTGCAAACTGCTATTGACCTGTCGGTATCCTTGCGTGCTGGTCCGGTTGAATTAAGTACTTTACGTGAGACGGACAACTTCTACAACCGTTATACATGAACATAGGTATGAAATACGTTTAGACTTGATACACTTTTTATTGATATTTTGTAAAATGTTCGGATTTATCTCGTTTTGATGCATCGACTGCGTTTTTTAATGCGAATACGCGCTGAATTCGACAGATAACGACTACAAAAAAATAAAAAGATAAGATAGGTAATAACAATAAGGAAAAACAATTCGTTGAAATAATTCAAGAAAAGACCAAAGAGAGCTTGAACAAACTAAAATAAAATAATCTGTTGAATTTTGTGTAATGCCATAAAACGAATTAACTAATCAGCCAATGAGATTATGTTGTGACTTCTGGGGTTTAAATGATAATTGGTTAAAGTTTCTATCTGGAGTGACGTCGTCTAATGCGTCACCCAGACGTCTCGCCTGTGACCTAAGTGTTTAGGTACATTAATTTCTAATAATAAGCTACTCTATACTGCCCAATGAAATTCGTTCACGACATACGCCCTAAATAGTTCGAGAAATGTGTCTTTACTTGAATCTTATGTTACACACAAAGGATTATAGATCTAAATTATCGCGATAACAGTTGGAATGCGAATTAAAATGCCATTACAATCGGCATCTCGATTATTTATTCTTCATCAATTATCGAAAATCTATATATATAAAACTCAAAGGTGACTGATATAGTGATCTATCAACGCACAGCCCAAAAAACTGGACGTATCGGGCTGAAATTTGGCATGCAGGTAGATGTCATAACGTAGGCGTCCCCTAAGAAAGGACTTCCCGAAATTCTTGCGGGAACGGGGAAAAACGGGGATGCACGTACAAAGTCGTGGGCGGAAGCTAGTTGTTTAATAATATGTATTTTCAAAATTTGTGACTAATGGATTTCGGCTATGATACATAATATGTTTTAGATAGAATAAATAAAATATCTATTCCTTACTTATCATTAACAGATTTAGTAAACAATAATAACTAATTAGTTTGGATTTGGTGTAGGGACAAATTGCAGTAAAATTGTACTATTGCATTAACAAGAGGATAATAAATTGATTTAGTAAATAAGTATACTTATTTAATATTTGAATCAGTGAATATTGTTTACATAAATACTGATAAAATAATTTATATACTAAAATTTACTTATATAAAGAAACACATGTTGCAATGCCATGTTTCATTGCATGAATGTGTCTTATCTTTGGTATAAAACAATAAGTATTGTATAGGACACATCATAAATAAAATAAATAGCATATAGTATAAGTATTTGCAAAATATTACGATACATAAATTAAAATAATATACATGATAATATTAGTTAAATGATTGCACTATTTAAATAATTCAATTGTCTTGTAAAACAATTTAATTCTTCTATATTTATATTTTATTTGCAAATGTATATTATACTGTTTAACTGCATTTAAGTACAGTTACACTGATAATGTCAATGTTATTGCGAATTTGGGCATGTAATAGGTACACATTGAATTCATAATAAATCTATTTATTACAATCTATAATATTATAAAGCTGAAGAGTTTGTTTGTTTGAACGCCCTAATCTCGGGAACTACTGGTCCGATTTGTAAAATTATTTCGGTGTTAGCCCATTTATCGAGGAAGGTTATAGGCTATATTTTTTCACACGCTACAGGCAACAGGAGTGGAGCCACGGGTGTGAAACCGCGTGGGGCAGCTAGTCAGTTAAAAAGACGAAAGCAATGAATGCTATAGTCACCAAGACATAAAGAAGAATGAATAAATCTTGCCAGACAGCAGCGGCAATGACTGTATTATTTACATTCAAAAGTGTATTCCATTAAAATCAACTCCACATGACATTTTAACCATTTCATGGTTAACAGCAATGACTACCAAATTGGGATTACCAAGAACATGCATTATTATGTCCCAAATGCATTTAATATTTGCCAATGATATGATAATTTGAGTTATTTATTACACTGATCTTCCCAAAAAATAAACAATTAAAAATTTGCAAAAAATGGTGATGATAGTGAATAGAAAAAATATGTTAACAAAATATTGTTATAGAAACTTTTTTGGCCGCTTTTAATTTAAAACTGTATCATTGTGTTATAACTAATCTAAGCTTAATTAAAAAAAAGGTTAGCTTTTGTGAGAGTTAGAAAATGCCTTTATATAATTAATGTTATTACATGTGTTCTAAATATAGTGCTTTATTATTTCATCTATTGTCTTCATTATTTCTCCCTATTATAAAAAAATATGATAAAACAATAATTAACTGACTAATTAAATATGATAAAATGAAATATTATAAAGTTTTTAATACCATATTATCAGATCAGGTGCATAGACTAATTGAACTGATCATTAAATTAATAATGATGTTGTTTACTTATTTATTTAGCCCAAAACAATATACTTTACTTTATTATATATATTTACTTTTATCTTATAAGTCTTATAGGTAATTGTGTTATAGGTAATATGAAAATATATTTTTTATTATTGACTGTATTTATTGTTATAAATGAACAATATAGTGTATGATGTGACACACTTAATTAATGGCAAGACATTTAATACTTCAATTTAGATCAATTACAATAGCCATTCTCAACAAGTGTATTAGTCATCATACAATATCTATGACAACATAAAATCACTAAACAAAATTTATTCTTGTAAAACCGAAAAATTTGTATGTTATAAAAATTATGCTAGTTAGTAAAAGTAGTTATTCATCATTTCAAATGTGTCAATTAAAATATTTTATTTCAAAAGTATGATGTGTTTATGATATACCTAATAAAATTAATTTATGTTAATTTTTAGCACTGCATATTATCATGGTGCAAGCAACACAGAATTTGTCATGTAATTCAGATTAGTAGTTTGAATTGTGTGGAATTGGAAAAGAAAACAAATCTTATAATACATAATTAATTATTCAAGGTGAAAAGATCATGTCATATAAAAATGAAGGCTAAACATTTATTCCCTAAGTTTTTTTGCTAAAGCCTTTATAGATGAAGTAAGAATTGAGAGGAAGAATTATTTGCATAATATACTGAACAGTTGGTATCAACAATAAGATCCAGTCCTATTTATTACTTGACAAAAGGTAATGTATACAGAGACACCTAGTCAAAAAAAGCAAAAGGAATGATGAACAATGATGAGCTCTTACCTCACCACTGCGAGCTGCAGGAGAGTTTTCTTCGATTTGGTAAATTATGTGAGGTAAACCGGCTTCACCTAGTAAAGAAAATCCGAAACCTAAGTTGTCACTTCGATTCAAAACCACTAGTCTTTCCTCAGCCATATTCAGTGTACAGCAGCATTGGATAGCATTTTTTTTATAAAGTTCACTATGAACACTTTTAACACTTCATACAGTTTCAAAGAACGGTTTATTACTTGATAAATCTATTAAAAATATTCATAATTTATTACAAGTAACAACGTACATATGATTCGATAGGCAAGCGCACCCATCCAAAGCAACGACAGTCGACAGTCGACAGCAACAGATAAACAAAACGTTGAAGTTGTCAAAAAAGATAAAATATAATTTGCTGTAAAAACTACTGCTGTGAATAATTGATAGCATGAAATACAAGAACTCTATTCTTCTAAACTTTGATTGTGAACAGAGAATTATATAATAACCTTGATAATAACTGAATCGAATTATTTTGAAATTCCACTCTGAATAAAAAAATGTTGCTTGACATTTTAATTATTTCTCTTCCATATTTGTATCATGGGAATATTAAATTCATAAAATATCATGGACCCAATAAATTTTAGATTATATTCGTCCATGAAAATATGTAGGTATTCGTATTTAAGTATTTTTTTTAATGTAGGTGAACCAAAGGTGAACGCGATGGACCGTGGAATGTCAACGTCAAGAAGATAAAGTCATAAAAGTTAGCATAAAAGTGTCAGCTGTGGTGTCAGCAAGTTGTCAGCAATAATTTTAATAATTGGCATTTTTGATTTTTGAATTTATTTGAAAGTTACATTGGCACCTGGTTGACGTTAAATAATACCGTAATCTTATTTTATTTCTTGAACAATTTTTATTAAAACTTTATCTTAAAGATGTACTTCATGTCGAATGTAGTTAAAGTGACTATTCCAAACTATTTAGCGGGTTTACCAATTCCTGATTCATTTGGTGGATGGTTTCGATTGAGCTGTAAGTTTTTTTTTTATAATTATACATTCTATGGTTGTTTTATGGGTGCTTGTTTATAGGCATTTTGTAGCATTTTGGTTTAATTTCTTATTATAATACTCCTAGTGTCGGAACAAGTTTTTTCCACATGTAAGTACCATTAACTTGTTCAAGACTATAACTACCGTATAAAAAGTGTAAGGTTTGATAGCGTCTATGGTGTCAAGGTTATTGACATAGATAATGAGTCTTGTTTTATGTAATATTGCAAATAACTACTAGATTCAAATGAATAAATATTGTTGTTATATAATAAGACTTTATAAAACTTGCTACTTGCAATACTTCAAAGTATCTTGCCAAGCATGTGTGTATGTATGTCTACACTTACAACGGATTTTGTCTTAAAAGTAATTTTGTCTAAAAATAAGCACACACGAATTAAAGTTATCAGATGTAATCAAATAAAGTTAATGTTAATAAAACAATGTTTATGATTTCAGTCCGTGATTGGCTAGCTCTTGTGCCACCAACGCTAGCAATTGGGGGCATATCTTATGTGTCCTATCAAACAGTGAAGAAGGCAAGGGAAGCTGGCCAAGTGAATCGCGCCGTTCTGAAGGAGAAAAGCAAAGTTGTCGACTTTATCGATATTGAAGATATAACAGAGAAAGCTTCCCTTTGTAGATGCTGGAAAAGCAAAAATGTAAGTATTTCTGTTGTGAATTTAAGCTTTTTTTCTTAATTTTTAATGGATTTTATTTACTTGTTGACAGTTGGATTTTGGAATGTAAATTTGTAATTATTTAAGTTAAAAACAGAATACACTGAAAGTATTTTCATTTCGTGGTGTGTGCAATATCTAGAAGAATGAAGATTTAAATAACAGTAAAAACAAAAATTATAATTATAGGTCTACATTAAATTGCATCATTAAAGTTATGACTGAGAAATAATTAAATCTTTATTCCTACGTTATAAATAAGTAATTGTAAAAATACTGGCAAGCTGAGAATTCCCATTCTTGAGTGAACACATTTCTTTTCTAGACAGAGTATTTTATCATATAACTAATGTTTATATTTTATAATTTTCAGTGGCCTTACTGCGATGGAGCTCATGGTGCCCACAACAATGAAACAGGTGACAATGTAGGCCCCGTAGTGGTCCGTCACAAGGAAAACAAGTAAAGGAACAGAATATTACATAGTTACCATGTTCAATAATTTGTGATAACTTAATTGGATGCAACCATTAACACACTTGATGTGAATTTGTGCTAATTAATTACGCATTTTTAGCATTTGATTATAGCAATTAATAATAAGATGGTAACATTTTTTGTACTCAGAACAAGAAAAAGGTAGATGTGTGCTACTTTTTATTATAAAATAACATTTTTAATTTTTATATACTTGTGTTGGATTGTTTCAAAGCTTCACTTATAATATTTGTTTTGTGTGTTTATCTTTTTTCTTGGTCTGAGAATTATTTTAAAATTTTACATGATTTTTGTAATTTGATTTATATATCAATTTGTCTTTATAAAAACTTTTCAATTTTTTATCATGTACAATATTGTTAGGTGTGTTTTGGTTAAATATTTATTTGATTAGTTTACAAAAATCTGATTGTAATTTAAGTATAACCATGAATTTATTTAGATGTTATAGTACTATCTGTGTTACTTGTTTCCTCTGCAGTATTTTGTTACCAGTGGTTCTATGATAATAAAAGATATTTTAAGGATTTCGTGTTATTATTTGTATTAAAATTCATACCAGATCTATAATAAAGGGTGGTATTTGTTTACTAAACTGCCAACTGCCGAAGTGTGTTTGATCGAATAGATGCTATAGCGTTAAGTATATATCGACAGCGACGCTTTTCATTCCAGTGTTGCCTGCCACAATTCACAAACTAATAGTAAGAACCATGAAAACTGTCCGGCTCTTGGGGTAACATCTTTTATATTATGTCCCCAAGTAACATATATAAAATTTAGCTTTTAAACTATAATGAAAGTTAGGTACAATTTTATACACCTTTACTACGTGTTTCCTGCCAAAGTAACCACAACCCAGACTTGATAATCGCTAGTCGTTCTTAACTGGATCGGAGACATATACAGAGAAACTTTCAATTTTTCTAAAATAAGGAATGTCTTGGGTTAAAATGAAAAGATGAAATAAAAATATTTATATTAATATTTGTATAAATGTATTTAAGAAATGAAGTATTTAGGTTGTTGATGAATTGTGAAATAAAAGTCTGTAAAATGTTTTTCATTTTTTATTTTAAATATTACCATTATTATTTCATTCACATACACTTCATTAATATCAAATCACAGACATATTTTGACTTTATTTAAATTTATAAATAAATAGGTAATATTTCTAATGTTTAATAACATCATACACATTCGTTTGCTTATGTATTGTTATGTACATATGGCACATATTTGAAGATAATTTTGATTCTAATAAATTTAAATATTGGTACATTTTTATCAAATCGACGTTATTAAAAATTTAAAAGCAACAAACGAAGAAATAAAAAACTCATAAAATACGTTTCCGTACAAGAAAGCTTATTCAACAAACATCGCGTACCTAAACTGTAGCAAAAATATCTAAATCTCCTAAAATCAGTCTTAATATTTACATATATAGTTTACAGTCGTAACTGCCTTAAACAAGAAAGCGTTGCTCTCATTGTCCAGATCTTGTTTTTCACAACTGAAACAAAAAAATAATAATAAATAAATTGAAGATTTTTTCTCGTGCATAAATTGCCTTATATATTTTAATCCATACTAGTTAAGGGGGGTTAGGCGGTCAGCGAAAATTCAGCTATTCGGGCCTGAGGTAAGCGGTGAGGGGGACCGCGTTTTTGCAACGCAATAATTGACGTCACCATGAGTGAAAATATCATCGTACTCGGCGATAGGTGAACAATTGAAAAAAACGTCATAACTCCGAAAATACGAAAAATCGCATAACATACATGGGGGTGATTCGGATAGCCCTCTAGGTCCTCTACCTCCCAGCTTCCGTTCATCACTACTTTTTGGGACACCCTGACTACCTATTGACTGACTACCTATTAAAAGTTTGTTTTGCGCAATAAATATAGTGATACTATAATATTTAATGTAACTCCGCCCTAGAACTGTTGTCACAATCATAGTTATCACTATAAAGTGCTCTAAATGTCGACATACATAATATATTTCAAGAAATGTTGCTCCTAGAGTGATAGTAGGCGATAGCCGATAGGAAGTAGTAATTTATCAATGTCATATTAAATCTATGTATTATAATTTTATGTAGGTACCTCTATTCTAGTTTCGGCTATTATTTCCTCGTTCCGTAAAAGCTCGTGCTTCAGGCCATTCCTCTTCCTGTAAAGAAACAGAATTTATTATGCTAATGAACATTTTGCTATATGACAAAACCTTGATAACCAGGGCTTCGTAGTTGGACCAATATTGTTACCATACTATTTACGTTATTATTGCATTTATTTAATAGTAGGTACCTTCCTACTTCCGGTACTATTTCTAATGCTAATAGATATTTCATATTTTTAAAAACAAGATTCAGTTAATTGCAAATTAAACGCGCATAGAATAACAACAACAAAAACGATAAAGTAAATTTATAAAAATGAAACGATTTACATTTTCATTACTGCAGTAAATTCAAATAAATATGGTAAACTGTTTAATTTTTCAACATATCCATTGACTACGATATTTATAGAGATTATCTCTATAATCTATATGATACAGTAATAGCTGGCTAGACTACGAGTTCATGAGACGTTGCATTCAATCCACTTGACCGCATCCTACGCAGTGGTATCAAGTTTCTTTAGAATGGCTTCATGCTGGGAAGGCTCGGGTTTTTATACTGTAACGTGGATATACTATGCCGTAATTTAATACGTGTGTGTTCCCTTAATTTATGTTTCCCTAGCCTTTGTCCGAAACTTGTGGAATTTCATGTAAAAACATAAATTACTTACGATCACGGACATTACAAGTTGGCTGTACTGTAGGTAACTAAGAAGCTCTATCACAGATTTCCTCTTAAATTTTTTGCTTTAAAAATAGATGTGTAAATAACAAAAATAGGAACTCTAAAATTAGAAATACATACATAATATATCTTCCACCAGGGAACGGTATAATTTCATATACCTATTATGTAAAACGTGAGAAGAGTGAATTACAATTTCCCACTAAATAATAAACATACCAACTATTCTCGACTACGACTCGATACTTCCTTTTTACTATTATCATTTTAATTTAATACTCACAAATATATCCGTCTCCACACAATAAGCCCGGTGTAGGCCAGGCACACGATACTGCAAGTGACCAGCACCATGATGCCTGCTGCAGCGCCCACTGGCTCGCCTGTGTAGCGTGCATTTTCCGAGTCCTTGCGAACTGAGTGTTCCGCTAAAATTATAGTACATAGTTATATTAAATGCGGTCACATATAATATAATACTATGATGCTAAAACGATTCTTGTTAGAATCACAAGGCATCTTTAATTTTTCCGTACATAGGTACTCCAATATTGTTAAGATATGCTTCCTGCTACCTATTTAGCTATCTAATACTCCTAAGGGCTTAAGCATTTAAGACTGTTTGACGAATATTAAACGAGTTATAATTTATTAGTAGCCAGTAGGTAGGATGTTATAATTTCTGAAAATCAAGTATAAGTCATTGGATTTGCCTTAACTATCTATTTTTTATTTATTTACGTATTTTATATAACAAGAACTCAACATAGGTATTACCAATACCCACAGATTACACACGTAGATAATGAATCACTGAATACTAGCTTGCTATCGTTTGCAGAACCAATTATTATAATTAGCACTACGCATTACCTCTAACTACTACTCTGTTTCCAGTGACACATTGATTGAGTTTTTTTGATCTCATTTTTTCCCATTCATTCAATGGTAATTATTCGTAATATACGATTGTGATCCCACGATTAAAAGTGAAAGGTCTTTGTATTTATAGTTTAGATTTTTAGGACATTACAGTTAGGTACAACCGTTTGATACGTCGTGTTTGTGTATGAGTGTGTGTACCTACCTACGTGTGTTTATCTGTGTAGATTTTTTACAAATCTTCCATCCAATCTCTACAAGCATTTTGTGTATCTATATTATATAAGGGCCAGTTTTGAGTATCTGAAGTTAAGAACGTCTCAAATTATACTTAAATCACCATAAATGCTGTTTCAATATTTTCTTGTATGTGAACATCGAGATATTATGTGAATAGCTTTCTCAAAACTTAATCAAACCAATCCTCGATTCAGAAACCGGGCTTTTGTGAATGCCCAGATCAGGATATTTCTCTAGACTCTAAATTTAAATATAACCAAAATTACCTTGTAAGAATTCAGCTTGCGAGTCCGGCGTAAGAGGTACATCCACTTTGCCCTCCTCTGCGTCTTCTGGAAACGTTGGAAGGTCCATGTGGTCCGTGTTGTCATCTCTTGAATGTAGCATGTCGAATACTTCCGATCTGTAGGTAATTGGTATTATTGTTAATCGAGGTCGTTATAATTATAAGAATAATCAATTGCTGTAGGTACACTTCCGAGTCGAATCAATCATACTTAATAGAACATTAATATTCTAAATATTATAAGACAATACTTTGAGATTTTATCGGAAAAATCTCATAATAACTTATTTCTTTTAATTATTTCCTCTAATCACAATTCATAAGTTATTTGCTCCTTATCACAGCGCTATTGCTAGTTTCGCTTCCGAACGCCAAAAATTTATCAAAAAAAATAGTCAAAAACTTGCGCAAACACAAAGGATAAAATACATAAACAAACATACTTGCTAACTCCATCTTTGTCGTCGACTAGGAGTTTCAGAAGAGTCGCATTTGCTTCTAATGTTTTATACCGACTGTTGTCTTCCACTTCTTTTAAAAGGCTGGCAGGCGTGTTTTGTGTGGTCTGACTATAACATGATTTAAAACCTGAAATTAGAAACAAATCGCCCATAAATTATGACATTATGTATAATTAAACACTTAAAAGTTAAAAAGTAATGGGATCAGATAAAAAGGTTAAATTGAAGATAACAATAAATTAAATCGTTTCCAACACCTAATTGATATTTTATGAGCCCGATATTCTGATTTTGAATCAATTCCCGGTTCGTAGGCGTTTATGGCCTATACAAAACACTATTACTTACACACAAGCTCACAACTTACAAAGAACACGGTAAGGTTTTTGTTACTTGTCTCGTAACTTTTAAAAGACATAAGTATTTAACACCTCACGATGTCTATAAAACGTTATTTTTATATCAAACCCGTTAACATAAAAGCTCAATTTATCTATCTAATAAGTAATTTCTTTACATGGATATTCAAATTGCTTTCGCAACTGTTCATTACATAATAGCCTTTGACCCTAGAAAACGCATCGGAAAGTTGTTGAGAGATGCCTACCGTTATCGGTAATAGAGTTAATATTTATTCCAAATAGATAAAGTTTAACTTGAGTTAAGTGGACACTACCACTTAGCTTATCCGAAAGCAAACAATTTTAGTGTCGAAAACGAACAATTAGTGGGTCAGACTTGGATTTAAAGTATGTTTAACGGTATATGAATCCAGTACGCTTGAATTGTAAGAAAATCATATTTAAGATTATCATCTCGCGATCTGAGTGACTCATTACGCCGAGTTCTCTAGACATTGTAACCTCATAAGTTGAGTGAAAGTAAGATAAATTGACTGGCATTAATGATTTATGGCTGGCTGATTGTACTGAGATTTGTTGTTTATATTTTTTTATTTTTCGTACTGACGCCTGATATGTTTATTTCGTTCTTTAGTAAAGTTGAATGGTAAATATATTATTTATCAATTAATCGTTAATTGATCTTTTTTTTAATGAATGTTGTTATTATGTATATGTATACTCCCGATGTCCTAAACCACAGAATGCAAATGGTATTAAACCAGCAATATTAACATCATATTATTTTTTTTTAAATCTTCGTTTACTCTTAGTTTTTATGAAACTTAGCCTGAAAGAAATACCTGATTGGGTAACTCTATAATTCCATATTTTTTCTTTATTTTTATAAAATTATATTTCTAGATTGCTTATTTACATGTTTACATATTGAAAAACGTTTCACGTTTCAATGTGAATATTTTTTTAAGTAAAACTTATTTAGGCACGTTGAGAGTAAAATTTTAAGGACGCGTTATGGCAATATCGTCACGTCATGGAGTAAGGCGACGGTAGGCGGTATCTTTGAATCTTGCCAAAAAAGTTTCATTTCTGACACGTGTGCTCCGCACACACGATCTTTTCAATAGTCATAAACCTTTATATCGGAAGCCTTAGTAGTCTTATAAAAAATAAACAAAATAATATTTTATGTGACTGGAGTTTTGACCTACACGTCTTATCCAACATGATTTGTGTTAATTGATCACGCAGCAATTACCAAAGGTTTTTGTATCCGTAATGTTCACTGTCATTAGACTGTCACACTGTATTTCCGTCTGGTGCGAAAACTACAAAGCTCTATAGTTTTTCTGAGTTATGAGGAACACGGAAGGTGATTCATACGGTAATTCTGATAAATAATAATCAGGAAATCTACATATTCATAATTTCATAGATATGTCGAAAGCAATGGTCGAAAGCATGTCGAAAGTCATGTCTTATTATTCGTTGGTCTTTATTTCAAAGTTACACTGACTACTTACTTAATAATGTAATATAAAATAATAAAATAAAATAATTAAACACTAAAGTTTTATTTTTATGATATTTTATTATTAAATTAATCGACTATGCTAGAGTAAACTCTACATGAAAAAATGATGCGGTATTTTAATTATTGCAAGCAATAAAAAACAAAAATACGTAAATCAAATACATTTAATTTAAGGAATTCCAATAACCTGCATTTTATTAAAAAAAAAAAATCTTGTTTAATAAACGGGTTTATAGTGTGGAACAAGAAAGATGAAAAAAAAATGCATTCGCCAGCTGCCGGACATGGCGTTCGTATCCATGTGTCCGATTACATGCACAGATTATCTCACGACTTATCAGTTTGATACTGCTTTAATTATGTTTTATAGAGCACAAGAACAAGCCGTCTTGTAGACTTCCTATATGCAATTAAATATGATTAATTAACGTCTTAGTTCAACGTAGATAATAAATAGTTTTAACGGTAGAGTTTCAGTTATGTTAAACTTTGTTTTAGTCTTCTTTAAATGTTTATATATAAGTCACAGTATTAAAGGTAGAGCCTAGAGGTTAGGTTAGGTTAGAGGTTATTAAAGGTAGTAGGTATCTGTCTACTTAACTATCTTCATGTAGTTAGCATTAATATTAAATATTGAAACAACTAACAATCTTCTTAATCTTCAAAATGTGTGTTTCAAAAGTAGGTACTTATATGCCTGAAGTCCAGAGTTTATACTCAGTTGTTATCGCGATGACCACATCAAGCAAAAAACATTCCCTTGCAATAAGACGGCGACATGAAGTATCTGTTTGCTGGCGATGTAATCTCCAATGTATTGGAAACCAGTATACCAAGCACATTAGTCACCATCACAGCTTGTTCCTTTACCGCCTAAGAAAATAAAAGCTGCATTTCGAAACCGAATGAAATTCTATCACGTGCTATTGTTCCTTTTACGACATTCGATCATTCGTGGCTAAGCGCATGCAGGCTTGTGGGAATTGCCAACACCCGGTCTAGGGTCGTGCTACATTTTAATTTCAAATTGGGATTCGGTTAACAGCGTATAATGAATAGTCACTATAATTAAGGGCGTGCAATTAATTACATGTAACGCAAGAGCGAAGTATGTGCATTAATTAATTTGCAAACAAAAACCACAGAAACGCAGGAATGTTGATTTAATTAGAAAAACAATTCGGTAATTTTTTTCTTATTATTTGGAAGGAACAAAATACTTAAATGTAATGTGAATAAAATGTTAATATGTAAGGTAGGTGTGTCAATTAACGCCCTCTGTTAAATAACGCCCGAACTTCAAAAAACCCACTTATATTCAATAGACCCGCATCGTACCTCACGCACAAATGAATTGCACCAATAGGAACGCGCCTAGCGCGGTTGCGTAAGTCTGGAGTCGCCATCTTTGCCAGTAGCAGCTTTCGTTTCAAGAGCGTTAGACGTGCACTGGCTGTTATAAAAATTTCTTCTAACGAAACTATAAGTTTTCAGTTGTTTTTGAGTTATTTCTTGGATTATTTTATACTTTGACAGTAATATACATAACCACACTTCTTATTCTGTAAATATTTTCAAAATGATTTACTTAATTACTTCAAAATTTAAAAAAAATGTCAATAACGTCCAGTCGCGTAATAACGCCCAGTAAACGGACCTTGGGGCGTTAAATTAGTTTTTTTTTTGTTTAAAGTATGGTAGAAGATTACTAATATTAACGTTGATTAGTTAAACTAAAATAAAAAAGTATAAAATCGTTACAACTTGAAGAAACAAGTCACTTTATGTGAGTTATGAATTTTATAGTTTTAATACTAAATTTTCTTTCTTGAGCTTCTTTTATTTTTAATTAAGAAATTTTATAACGTGCTTTTTATATTTTACTTAGCAGAAATTCTATAAGAACGTATTTTAGGCATACACAATTTTCTTTCATCAACGGGCGCTATTTAACACAGTATTTCTATAAACGCCCAAGAAAAGGTTTTTAAAAAGATGTCTTTATGTCATGAAACATAAATAGTTTCACGTTTTAATTGGTATTTTTCGGTTTAGAAAGAAATATCAAACCTACTCGTCGTCTGTTTATGTGCTTTAAAGTAGTTATAATAAATAAAAAATTAGATTTTTGTTAGGCGGGCGTTAATTACCTCTTCTACCTTACTAAGAATTCTAACTGTTGGGCTCATTTTAGTAAAGAACATGGACCCTAAAAAGTTAAAGTATCTAGATAAATACTAGATCGGTAGATACCATATATCCTACACCTAATTAATTAATTATAGGAGGGTTCCAAGCTTAAGTAGGATGCAACCATAACTTTTTCCAAATTACATAACTAATGAATATTGATGTAAAAAAACTGAAGCAGCAAAATGTAAGTACCTATTACAAGCGAAATAAATTCCTAATTAGGTACCCCGTTAGCAACAGGACGTTGTACTTGGACGTTCCTATTCTTGTAACGAACCGTTAAAAGGAAAAATTCGACGATCTTACTCATAAATCCACGTCCACCGAAGTTCCTGGCTCTGTACGCACAAAATCAGCGAAGTGATTCGAAACCAGTTTGATGCAGTTTATAAAAGCTTTGTATAAATATCGGTATTGAAAGTGCCAAGATTTCTCGTCCGGCCAACTTTTTGAATCTAAGGTTACTGGTTGGTTTATGCATGAGTTAATGGATAATTTACATTTATTAGAGAAAGCAGTTGTTTGTGTCTTTGCACCGCAGGTTATCTTTACACAGAATGTTAAATTAAATCTGCATGAGATGAATTTAAACTGCATTGAATTTGATATAAAGTAATTGTTTTTAGTGAAAAATAATAATTTCACAATATAATACTACCTATGTATATTATATTTAATCAAAAGCTAGTTAAAAAATCGAGCATAAAAATATGAGTGAAAGCGAAACCGTGATGCTTAACATAATTATTTCAGGGTATTAGAAAGTGTAAATATTCACCTTCTATCGTTTAAGAATGAGAAGCGTGATTACCATAGAAACCTATTGACTTCATAAAATGAATTGAATGATTTAGAAACCCATTTCTTAATGAAGGCTTAAAATCATCGCTGCCGAACTAAAAACTAAGAAAAATCTCAAAGGAAAACTCCGATATGAAATTGTTTTGGTCGTCTCTATATTTCAATAAGTAAATTATAACGATATTATCGCACAGTGTAATATTTATAATATTAGTGTGCAACTATTTAGTAGCATATATTCAACTAAATTTTATACTAATTCCCACACAAGAAACGGTACAACACACAACACTGTTATTAACACAACTCTCAAGTTGTTAAAGAATTGAGAGCCACTTGGAGACTCCTGAGTCACGAATGAGCACTTATTTAAGACAAAGAACCTTGGGAATGCTGCAGATGTTCTCTGCTTTTACTGCAAAGTAAACCTAGAATTATACTTTAATATTCTGTCAGTAATAAAAGTGGAAACTATCGAACTATAAAAGACTGCAGAGGGTCCTTTCATGTTTTATTGTCGCATTATGTTAATACAAATGCTGGCAATGTTTAACTGGAATCAAGGAAATTATTGCATTAGTGTCTAGCCACAGCCTAGGAATGCTACTTATAAATAGAAAACTTTGCAGTTCATATACGTAAACTCTACATCGCATTATTTGCGTAGGTAAACATTATATCTAAATTTAAATTTCATACAAGCATTAGACGTATTTGTTTGTAAGACTTTAAAAGCTATTATATGCACGATTGTATAAAAAGCTAGGACTTCGTGCCAAAATTTAAAATGGATCAAAAGTTGCTTTGTTGTCTAGACTTCTATTGTCCTTGGAACCTTATACAATTCCATGTTTAAATAATGAGAACTATCAATAATTGTAGATACAAATTAAATCTAAATTCTTAAATCTGTTTCTATTGAACTATAATTAATGTAGGATAAAACACTCAGGGCACAAGGGTCAAAAAATTATTAAAGTCATTATTATCAAATATCAATGCACTTATGAGTTATGGTATTATTATCAAATATGCACTTATGGTAATCAACAAACGCGTTCTAGTAACGGAGCCTCACTAGGCAATATTTACTTTGTGGTCTCACTCGGTAAACTATCCCATATACCACACTCAGACCTCAGTAGGTTATTAAACTAGTTTAGATAATGCGACATATTTTCCATATCATTATAATATTATCATATGTGATATGATTTATTTAAAATGAAGATTCCTATTTCCTACTAATATTTTAAGAATGAATCATAATATTATTTAAGTTGGTTTTACTCTCAAATGAGTAATACTCTAACAACGTAAGCAATTAGTTACGGTAGGTACCTGTGTAGAAACATTAAGATATTACAAAATCACATTTTATTGAAGTTTTAAGTTTAAAATTTTACAAGCTATGGTAAAAAAAACCTCTGGAGTCTGGCTTCTATGTAGAATTGCTTATTGTTTGTATCTCTTCTTATTGTAATTTCCATCGCTTTAATAAAAAAAATATCGGACAAGGAATTTATTACAAACTTAACAATATACATGAAAGAAAATTAGCATATAATTTATTTACAAATGGACTAACTCTATCGCATAGACCTTTGCGAAACGTGCAGTCACGTTTGCCAAAGGTAAGTAAAGCCCTAAAGGTCAAACTAAGGTAAATGAGTGAGATTACGATCTTATTCATTCACGGACGGCATAGCAGTGAATCATTATGCTAATACCAATACTACAGACAGTTCGTAAATATGAATAAGGTATTATATAATAACGCTATTTAAGTCTTGTGATTCGCTTATATTAAAAACAAGTCACCAGCTGTGACGAAATGAAAACATATTTGGTATGTAGTTTTATGCAGATTACTATCAGTATTCGCAATTATGTATTTTCAATGGAGCGGACTGTGAATTTAAAATTGTAATACTTTTTGCGATTACAGCACGACAGGGCGGCGAAAAACAATTTTCCTTTTATAAAGGATTTGTATTCATATTATGTTACACATTTACGTCACAACACTAGGAACTTTACTGTATCGCATCATCGTTCACGATCATTGTTAATTTATAATTAATTACATTATAATGACATCTTGTGATAAATTCTCAGAAATATAATATGCCGTGGGTGTGAATCATACATAAGTGGCAAGAAGTATTTGGGGGAATACACCGTTGGTTTTATGCAGAGTCTTCTTTTCAAAGTGCGTGAAAAACACAAGCATTAATATTTTTAAAGAATTTAACTTTTTTATGATCTTCTGTTTCTTCTAGAGGCAATTTGTGAAAAAAATTGCGTATTTACAGTAGTGTAGGTATTAAAATAATAACCTATGTACCGACGATTGTTATAGCAATTACAGGGTTATCAGCCTATCTCTATCAAATGGCTCATTTTCAAGAAAATGAAGAATTTAATAGTTCCTTTGTATTTTATATTTTAAACTATAGGTAAAGTTTCAAGATCGCAATGTTTTTAAAACTAGTAGGTTACCTTAGAAAAACAATATGATTAGAGTATCTGTGTAAGATATATCAACATAATAACTACGTAACTACAAAGCATAGAAACGCGGAAAATTTTAATATGCGGCTATTGAAATTGTAGGAAAATGTAAAAGGATATTGTTTATCCATCAATCTTCGATAAGAAAAGTAAATTATAGCCTCATGCCTTTATTAATTAGGTTACAGTGTTGCAAAATGCAATACGGTGTATGACATAGATGTTGAAAGAGAATTGTAAATAACTCCATACCTTGAGGCTTGAGTAGGTACATATTTCGATTGATTGCTGTATCGAGACTAAAAAGCTTTATTAATTAATTAGCTAAAACTTTAAATTTTAATAAAGTTGTACAAACAGGTAAAATTTGAACTAGGTATTTATAGAAAAGACAGAGTACAATTAATTTGGCGGCCTTATCACTTATTAGTGATCTCTTCCAGGCAACCACGGTAAAATAACTAAGCTCTAACTTAATTCTAATAATGATTTTGGCTTCTTTTCTTAGTGGTCATTAAACCGTCGGTGTTTTATTTCAAACAGTCTTTTTTCCAGCCAGAATCGCAACCGGTTGTAAATTCAATGTAAAACAAATCCAAAGACTTGATGTTTAGTTTTAACTTGTTATTTTTTGTGGTGAAATGTTTATCGTGTTTATTTGTGACTTATGAGTCGATATGGGTTTATATAATACGATTGGCATTATTACTTGGTATTGTGTTCGTATTAGATCACGATTGTAGATAAAAAGTACATTTATACAATAGTAAGTATTCTTAGTAAGTACCTTATACCTATATAATAATCTATAACGGAAATCTCACCTAATGTAGCGACGATGATCAAACCCATAAAGTGGTACGCTGCCATTATAATGAATCTGCAAAAAAACAACATGAAAATATAAGATTATAATATATGAACTGTGAGAGGTCAGAGACCAGTCAGTATGTAGGTAATAAGTCAAGAAACCACAGGAACTCGACTTAATGAGCGTCATTTTGTAATTGTTAAATATTTTTTACATTATAATTTTTTCTGTAGATGAAGACAATATTTATATAAAAGAGATTTTGTGCAGTTGATATATTTATTCATTTTTAAATGTGAAATTAATTTATTTTAATCATAGAATAAATAATTATCTTCTGACCCTAACTGGCCTATGAATTGACTGCGGAGTACCAAGGCATCAACAAGACCAAGAAGGTTGGTATAGAATTCTTGCATTGATATGCCTATTTGTAAATAAAAGAATAGAGAATGCAGCTGCTCTGTTTCTGAATATCCATACTGGTAGGTCTTGACACCTAGAATCCTGTTTTGCGAATTCTAGCCCTAATGCAATAGGTAATGCATAATCTACCTTGAATCTGTTATGGAAGTAATGACCCGTACTTGTATAAATTATGCAAATATTTAGATCGGAAACTAGCTTTGATATAACGTTAGTAAATACTCTTTTATTAAATATAAACATGCTGTTTTATTACCCTATAAATTGATTTTATAACACAGCGAAGTTATAAGAATAGATAAAACTAGGAATGGGCAATTTAATTTTTATACCGTGCAACTTGCAAGAAACCAAAATTATTAATTTTGGCAATACATAGGTATACCTTATACCTTACATTTTTTAACCAAATAGGGTAGAATTACTAGGATTACTTATTACGAATATTTATATGGACAATAAATTACGCACTACATAGAAAAAAATCGATAAGCGTAATCATTCGAAGCGCTCTATGTAGACTGTAGAGTATTGTTAAGGCATGATTTCTTTGCTATTTTACATAGAATAATAGTAATATAATTATTTCGCTTTTATGTACAACGCGTAGGGACCCAGTAACTACGTATTTATTTTATGTCCACAAGAAAAAATCCCAAAAAAACAGACGTAAGAAGAGTTAATGATACCGTTTAAAAATAAACAAAGAAACTGAACAACACGAAAGCGAAGAAATTTCAGCGATCGCTAACGATTTTAATTAATTAAGGGATTTCGCGATCCGGTATTTCTTGTTTACCTCTGGAATTTGTAAATAATCACACTATTTATAATTTATAAAATACATTTATTACGTACCTATTAAAAGTCAATCCACACAGAAAACACTCGAATTTAGTTAATTACACTGGATTTTTGTCACTACTTCGCGCGAGCGCGCTTCGTGCGTGTACGTCGGCGACTGGCGGGATTCTGGGCTTCGATTGTCTCGAGACTCGACTCTCGCAATGTTGGTGACCTCACAGAATCAGGAAATCCTGTGGACCATGGATGTGGTATCCCATAGAACACAGCAGTTAGATATAAAAGGCTCTACCGTGGAGGTAACTTGCTTAATTACTACGCTTTGTTATGTATTAGACTTTATATTTTAATTCATTTGTATAAGATGAACATACCTATTTATATGATAGGTATATATTAATTTATATAATTATAGATTGGTTTTATGTAAAGCAAAAAATTTTTACCGCAAAATTAACTTATGCCAATCAAGTTTCATTGTGTCTACCTATATGTTACTCTACCTACAGCACTGAATGAATATGAAATGTAGGTGATTGCCAAGTTGAGAAAATTCATATAAACTTCATTTTCATAGATGAATCTTGTAAGATATTGGAATCATCACTATTATCGCTATAACATGAACACAATATACGTTATGCGGCAATTAAACTTACCTAGTAGTCCTTAATTGCTCACAGTTGCGTAACCTTACATGTTTCGTAAAATGTTTTGTTAACTTCGAGTATGAGAGAAAAATAATTATTTTCAATTATACAGCAAGCATATCGTAATGATTAACTTTGCTGTCCCTCAATGCGTCATTGATTACGTCACATCTTCATGAGAGTTGCTCTACGCTCCTATTATGAAGACAAATGGTTCCGCCGTCCGCGTAAAAAATACCTGAAAAATATCTATAGATGACCTTTTTGTATTTCCACCAACTCGTTTCTATACACATTAATATAGTTCTATGATTAATACTGAATTGTATGAAACAATAAACAAATTAAAATCGTTTCCAACCATTCCTAAAAAGTTCACTGGAAATATAATGTTTAGCGCTACAAATTAGTTTTCCCCGTTTTTGGTTAAACCGGGTAAATCAAGGGTAAATGGATCAATGCAGTCCACTTATGTCGCTCAACATACTATCTTATCTAATGCAACTACTGCACAATCACAATGTTTGCATTGGACACATAAATAAAATGTAACACGTGCATCGTAAAGGATATTTATAGAAACATCTGCCTTTTCTGTAGCAACCTATGTTTCTAGTGGTTTTAGAGTCCCGTATCAACGAAGGAATACAGAAAAATAACAGTTTGTCTCTATAGGTAATCTATGTGATCGTGGTATCTACATAATCTACTATAATGGTAGAGTTTTACTTTATCTAATTACTATTGCCCTAAAAAAGATAAATTAATTCTTACTATGTCTGAACCTATTGACTTTTACTCAATTATAAGTATATTATATATTTTATTTATTTTAAATCAAAATTAGATACCTAAGGTTATTATACATATTTCCTTTACCTTTACACTTTGCAAACGTGGCATAATGGAAAAAAGTATAATTGTTAGAGGAAAAAGGTCCACTAGTTTATTATGATTTTCCAAAATTTACTGTGCGGAACCGTTCTCTGTGCGAATCGAACTCTGCTTTTTAAACACGGTTTTATTGTTTCTACAACGCAATGTGCGGTTTTGTAAGTCGGATACAATGATGTCTTTGTTTATAGTTTATACCTTGTTTATACATTCGATTTATATGCATATTTCGATGCTGACCAAGATGCTGATTGAAGTTTTATTGTGCCCATTTTTATGTTTGCTTTTGGTATAAAATAAGGTAGCATTGCATTTGGGGATAACAAATTGTTAATTAATCTTTCATGCTCTCCATAACCTTCGTTTTGGATTTAGCAACAAGCAACGTCAACAACTTTGTGCGTAACGAAAATATTAACATTCTTTTTACATTTCACATTTCAAAATCCATCCCATCTATAATAGGAGTGACTTTTAAATTATTAAATATGAGGAAGTATAGACATTGTCACTCAAGTATTTCTCACAGAACAGCACTTTACAAAATGATATAAAGGTTTTAAATTATTTATTACACGAAATGCTATACATATAGTAAGAAGCTTTATGAAACAGCTTAGCTTTACAGTTTACACTAACACACCAAAATATTATGTATAATGTAATATGAAATAATAAAGATGTCGTAGAAGAATCAAAAATATTATAAAAACGTGTGAAAAAAAAATTTAATAAATGCAGAAAAAAAAAAGAATTCAATAGAGTGAATCTCTGCAAGCGCCGCGACCGGTCAAAAGATCACAATGAAAACAAGGCAAATATGTAATAAAGCTACCTTAGTTACATAGAAAATAGTAAGAAGTAACAATGGGTTGGTGTCGTTGCCGTAAAGTTATATGTGTAAATAATCCTGATAATGATGAACTTCAAAGACTTGAGCACACTTTGAGACTTAAGGAAGAAGAGCTTTTACGTACGGACAAAAAATTGCAAATTAAAAAGAAGAAACTAAACAAGCTTGATCGTAAGGCATTAAAACTGAAAGAAGCAAAAAAGAAACTATCTGTTGTTTCTAAAGCACTAGAAAAATGTAAAAAATACGAAAAGAAACCTAAACAGAATAAGAAAAAGAAAAACGAACCTGTTGATGTAATACATAATTTCTTCGACAAAATATTAAAAATGGATAAGGATTTAAAAAAGGTAGCTAAAGTAAATAAATACGATTTAATTAGGAGGATTCTGTTAAGGCCTTGTGGGGGCGCCTTAAACGGTCGTGCTTGTAAGTGTAGACAAACTAGAAATCCAAGAGACCAACGAGCCAGATTATTTTCAGCACCAGACGATTGTTACATAATGTCCCTACAAAGAACACCTCAGCTGTGGATTTATCACCGTTGGCCTCGATTTTACCCTCAGTATTTAAGCGCACGTGCTCAATGGAAGAATTTGGGCACATGCCTCATGTTTTTGCTAGGAATATTATTTTGGGTTCCATGTTTCCTCTGTCTAGAAATATGCATTTGTTGTTTTTGTAACTGTTGTTGTGATTGCTAATTTACGAAAGACCTTATCGACATAATCAAAATTATGTTATTATTTGAATTACTTAGGTTAAATTCTTTAATAATTTTGCATTTGTTTCATTACTTTTGCACCCGCGGCTACGGTCATGTTATTTCACAGTGTCTGGCGATACCTGATACGATAAGATATTCTCCTTTTATTTCTCATTCAGTTTCATTTCAGTTTGATGCGAGTTTGATTATTGTGGCATAATGCCTTTTTTCTATTTCTAGTCTATTCTTAATACTTAATTTTAAAACTCTTTTTTCGTAAGAGATTATCTATGTAATATGACTGTTATTTGTCAATAATGTCATAGCCTGTTATATTTTCA
Organism: Colias croceus; assembly: GCF_905220415.1. NCBI lineage: Eukaryota > Metazoa > Arthropoda > Insecta > Lepidoptera > Pieridae > Colias > Colias croceus. Next base: position 3,048,345 of record NC_059543.1, on the reverse strand, counting down.
ATTTTAAGATTTTTGATTGTTTTATTTACACATTATTATGTATAAGGTTATAAATATAGCATTTGTAGCACAAAAGTGATACAATAAGGATACCAATATAATATGCATAGGCTCCGTTTAATGAGTTTTGAAGATAATCCAAAAGAAAGTAAAGAAGCAAGTGAAACGGGAAATTTAGTAAACCTTTCCAATTGCAATGCAAATGTAGAGCCTAAAAAGAGTTTACCAAATATTACATCAGAATCTCAAAATGTGCAAGAAAAGACACTCCATAAATCATTAAGTGAACTATTTCGCCTTGCTCCATACGGTATGAATGCTTTCGATATAGCATTTAATATGTAGATGTATTCAAATCCAGATCTCCTGGCAGCATCTCCTTTATAGTAACTTCTCGTTACGTGAGCTGCTATTGTAGTAGAGATCTGCTATTGAATGCTTTTAAAGACACATAGTAAGATCTTAATATTGTTTATTTTCTATCAGAAGCCACTAACTACCTAAATTTTGATAAAATAGCTACTGTTGTTATAGTATATATAGCATATATATGTTAAATTTTTTATTATTTTAGGTATACATCCACCGCCAAAAATATTAAAGCGACGACGTATCAACGACCTTAAAAATACAGTTTTGTCTAACACTTTTTTAAGTTCTAAAAAAATTAAAGAGAAACTACTTAATGTAAGAAAATCAAAAGATATGCTAATGCGAAGAAATAAAAAACGGAATGTAAAGGAAAATACGTTTAAGAAAGATGATGTAAAGGTCTTATTTACGTCAACTAACTGGACAGCGAGAAGAAAACGATCGTCATCTGCACAGCCTGGAGAACTTCGGAAATGTAATATTTATTATGACTCTAAATTATCTAGAAACTTTCATAGAACCAAACCTTTGAACAGAATCAATCGTCACATTTGCTGTCGATTACAAATGCCACGAAGACTACGATATCATAAGCACAGTAGTACCAAAAATACTTCACATTCATCTCATCGTAAACATTGTCGTCACTATTATTCGGACCTAACAATAAAACCTAAAAAGAATTTTCCAAGCGAATGTAGCGATGCTCCATCCGTACATTACAATGTTGTAGATTTTTCCGGAGGTTCTGATAAACGTCCTAGCAAAGCAATGAAGAATGATTTATGTGTGCGGCTCATGACTAAGTGCAAAAGAAATGTACCTAGGTCACATTGTATTACTCGGTACTCAAATAAAGAAGTTTCCGTAACCCCTTCTCGTCTACCATGTTTAAGAGGAGGCGGTGACACAGCTGCAGACATATCAACTCAAGTAGCAACATGTAAAAAAATACACCACAAAGCCCCCAAAAAGACGAGCCAGACCAGAACATGTAGGACACAACAAGGAAAAATTCATCAGTGTACGAAAGCAAGAAAAAAAGAAGCTTTAACTGAACCAATATTCCTCGCTAACACTGCATTAAAGTATATTCTTTTCTTTATTTCCATCATAGTGTGGTCTCCGTGTATTTTGATAACATTTTTCATTTGGATTTTTACTTATCCAATGAGACCTCAAGAGGTTTTACGCACAGAAGATCATAAAACGTGTCCAAAACACAGACACAATTTTTTGTATTCCGTTTATAATTATAGTGCTGCTTTTGTCAGAAAATTAACCTGCTTTTATGGAATCATCTTTTCATCACTTAAAACAGACCAAGATAACAGAAAATGTGAACGTAAAACCAAGGTAAGACCAAATCCAAATAAGAAATATACCATGTTCTATAACAACAATAGAGGATGGGTAATCAAACCAATTAAATCCAAGGAAGGATTGCAGCGAAAAGATTTTGAGAATAAAGAGACTAAACATCATAATATTACATGTGCTGATGATAACGATATTTTTTATGGAAACAAAAAATCTCCGCGACAAGAAACAAATACTATAGTTGGCTGGCATGGCTATACCGAAACAATACCTAAATGTAAAAAGAGCCAATCACAATTTTTGAAAGCTCCAAAACCATTTCTAGAAAGAGATCGTCATCGGTGGTGTTCGGAAAAACAAATAGCAAAGAAATTCGTAAACGCTAACATACAAACTTTTCAAATCAACGAAGATGAAAGCAAATATCCTAAACCCCATTTTGAAATATGCCAAGAACTTCCTGAAAAACATGTTCCTCCTCAAATTTTTACTGAAAGTAAAAATATTCCCGTCTACGCGTCCTTGCAAAAATCTCACAAATATGTAACGTTTGATGACAACAGCCAACGAATATTTCAATACGATCCTTATTGCGAAATTCCCCAGCCTTGTTCATTAGATCCTTGTTTTCACTTACCCAGAAATCAATATACACCAAGAAGAATTATTCCGGCAAAGAGACATTCTCCATGTCGCTGTATCAAAGTGTTAAGAAAGGTCAAACAAAAGCCACATTTCAGAAATGACTATATTCAGTATTGTACAGGGGACACTGGACAACAAAAATCGGTTAAAAAAGAAGTTTATAAAGAAAATGTACCTAAAGACAATACGAAAAAAGCAAAAAATAAGAAAATATTCAAAAAGAAAGTAAATGCTACGAATTACTGTCGACGTTTCAAAAATAAAATTTCTTATATTGTCAATGACGTTGAAAATTCGGTATGGAATTGCGAGGCCTGTGATGGGATGTTTGTTCAAACAATACGCAAAAAACGTTGTTTCTGGCTATATCGTTGCATGCCAACATTTTACCCATATTTTCTCATATTTTGCAAATTCTACGAAAGCTTAACACATGCCTTATTATTCATAATTACTGCATGCATTTGGTGTCCTATATTTTTTTGGTGCTATTTTTGTTCTATATTATTTTGTAGATATGTTTATATTTAATATAAAATATAGCATGAAGCGCTATTTTTCATATGATTTTTATATCATTATTTCGCACGATATTGGCAAATTATATCATGTAGATTGTACGAGGATGAAAAATTGATGTAGACCACAGAGTACTTTTTTATATATGAGAAAATGTAGACCTACCTGGACATGTATACAAAAGGTCAAGTCGTTTCGGAGGAGATTAATAATTACAAATCCCACGACACGAGAATCTTATATATCTATAATATTAACATTACAAAAGCTGAAGAGTTTGTTTGTTTGAACGCGCTAATCTCGGGAACTACTGGTCCGATTTCAAAATTATTTCGGTGTTAGATAGCCCATTTATCGAGGAAGGCTATAGGGCATAGGCTATATATCATCACTAAGACCATCAACAGCGGAGCAATGCGGGTGAAACTGCGGAGCGCAGCTAGTTAGAAGACATAAATATGTAGACAGGTTATCAATTATTTATGAAAGTGAAGAGTATATTCGATATTATTATTATATCAACAGAGCGCAATGTGGAAGGCAAGCATCATCAAGAAATTTAGGCATCCTAATTCCTGACTCTTAGTCTGTGGCCATCTTATCGTATGACCTCTTATTTTTGATACTTGATAGTTTACGCCGTGAGTTGAACTAACTGGGTAAATCATATTATGGCTGTTTTCCAATTACAGAGCATAATGCGACTCAGTGGCGCACAATGCCGAATTATGCTGATGCTTAACTGGAACGTGAAACGCACCAGCAGGTTGCGCTAAGTTCAGTGTTGAAAAAAAAAATATTCATAGAGTTAGCAATAACCTCATTAAATGTGTAAATAAAGTGGTATACATAATAATTGGTTGAAAACTATTTAAGGTTATTTTAAGTAATTTGGACTTTGATTATTTCATTAACATTTTTTTCAATGTTTGTACCTTCATTCATACTTATATTTATTTTTTTAACACAATTTGAATTAAATTTGATTATTTCGAAAAAACTACAATGAAACGAAAGCTTTAAATTTTTTTCCAACAATTATTAATAATATTACTAACGATAAATCGATTGCACGCATCAATTCACGCGCATTACTTTTAAGACTCGATTGTACGAAGCGTAACTGTAATTGGAACATTCAACGTTGCATTATGCCGCATAATGCGCTCTAGTGCTGTAAATGGAAAACACGGTATGATAGCAATAAACAGCCATGGTTAAATATGAATTTGCCAGTCACTTCATTATACGGCCCCTGAGATCTAAGCCTGAGATGTAAACTAGTATACTGACTGACTTCACCATTTATTTTACACTTTATATCTAATTTCAAAGTGTTTTATGATTTACACTTGGACAACAAATGTTAATTAAAGTGCTTCTAAGCATTAAACAACTAATTTACACATTTATGTGTATGTGTGTAATTTATTAGTTGTTTAGACTTACTAAACCCATGTTTATTTTTTAATCTACATATCCTTGACAATGTCATTGTCAATGTCAAATTGTGTTAAAACAGTGATGGACAGTACGTCAGTGTCATAATTTTATCATGATTGGTATTTTGTTTAAAAACAAGAAATTGTTGTAATTTCCCCTATTTTTGTATTGTGTATTTAAAAGTATAATATAAAACTGTTACGAAAGTTCCTTTCAAACGTTTTTTTAATATATAATTAACACTCATATTATTTGAAGCAGACTTAAATATGCAGTCATCCGAAAAGCATATGAAAACTGATCTTGCTTCTTTGGAGCCTGCCTTCAGAATCAAGCAGCTAGCAAATTATGGAGCTATGGTTGATGTAGATCCCAATGTGCCACCCAGGAGGTAATTTAATTCCATTATAATATTTTTATCATAAAGGTTTAAAAATATAATTAGTGCTATCAGCATTATTCCTGTTTACTGTTGATATTATAAGAATATTATTTGTTCTAGATATTATCGTTCAGGTTTAGAGATGGTTAGAATGGCGAATGTATATTTGACTGAGGGAAGTCTCGAAAATGCCTATATACTTTATATGAAGTTTATGACATTGTTTTTGGAAAAGATTCGTAAGCATCCAGAGTATAGCACGGTACCTTTAGATGTAAAGTCAGTAAATCAAACTAAATTGAAGGAGGTCATGCCAAAGGCAGAGAAATTAAAACAAAGACTATTTGATCGGTATACAAAAGAACATGCACATTATAAAGAAATGGAGGTATGAATCATCTATATGCTGTTATCAATATTTTAAATTTAATCTTTTGCTTTCACATATTGAATTTTTACTATTCCTGTTACAATAACAATATCATTCATAGTTCCTTAGTATCTATATGATTTTTCTATATACTTTAGTTCATGGAAGAGAATTAAAATATCTGTACATATTGCTTATTTTATTAAAATCATGGTTTAAAAAGTTTTTTTTTAATATTATACATATTATAATAACAGGCAAAAAGAAAGATAGCAGAAGAGGCAAGAAAGAAACAAGAACAAGAGGATGCAAAATTGGCTCAGCGATTGCAAGCCGATGAAAATAAACAAGATGGAAATGCTACTGGACCACATCTTATGAATACTGTATGTACCATGTCTCCTAGTGTTTACACTTTTTTAAATGGGCTATAAATCAATAGAACCGACATTATAATAGTGAGTTTGTACATAAGGCAAGATTGCAAATAAAATAATGTATGACATTTATAAAAAATCTCTCATCAATTATTATGTAAATTGGAGCTGTGCCAATAACTAGCTAGTAGCTCAAGATCAGATGTAAGAATTGATTTTAAATTGAAAAAATGTTGTGTGGTTTTATGAAACCACGGTAAAAGTGAAACTTTTTTCACACTATAGACATTTAACTAAAAATTATCGTATTTGTACGATAATTATCGTACGTATCGTGCGTTTGAGACGATGTAATAAAAGTTTCACTTTAATAAATATTAAATACTATAAGCAAACAGATTTTCATAAAAATACACTTGCAGGAGAACTGGGCAGTGACACCGAGTGCTCCGCCAGTAGATGGTGTGCTGTATCCTGATGACTTCGCTACCGAGCCTCCTCGAGCTCCTCTCAATGAGTACAAGCCTGTACCACCACTTATTCCTCCTAAACCAGTGCAGTAAGTTACATATTTGACTGACTATTTAACTATCTAGCATATAAGTATATATTTATCTATTAATTTTCTACTCTGTATTAGGATTTTGCTATAAAATATCAAGCAGGTAGGTCAATTTCTCTCTGTTAATTTTCTACCATTCTGATTGTTTTCCGAAATTGAGATTATTTATAAACATACTTGAAAACTTAATGTGCCAAAAAGTGGGCAGACTTTCTTTTTCAATTTCATCACGCGGGATTCGCAAACGCGTACCGTACAGGGCAAAGCCCTACTCCAGCCTCAGCAATCAAATCCCGCCTTATGAACAAATTTTTTGATAAAAAAATAATTATCATTTGCAAAGCATTTGAATTTTGAATGCTATAAAGCTAAAAATTAATGTCAGTTTAATAATATCATGTAATATCTTCTTATTGTTAATATATTTTTAAGCTTTTCTAAACTTCATTTATATTTTTTGCAGAGAAAATGTAATCAACGACATGTTCCCACCGCTAGCGGGCGGTTTACGCACGGTGGTAGTACCGGCCTCTCTGATGGGTCGGTTTTTGACCATCGCCGCTTCGAATACGGCAAAAAATATTGAGCTCTGCGGCATTTTGGCTGGAAGGTTGGTAAGTGATATGTCGATTGAATATTTCTTTAATTTTGATTTCATTTATGAGATTTTTTTAGAGATAAGCTGTTTTTGTAAAATATTGAGAGTATTTCTTAAAAACTTATTTTATTTAATTCAATAATTTTGCATCTAAACATAGAAAGTAAAATATGTATTTTTTTTTGTTTTCTGGCAACTATTTCAGCTGTTGTATATTTTATCTTTTGATTATGATTATTTATTATCTAATTCTTTCTTTGTACATTGAAATCGGTTTTCATAATTCAAATTGCTTTATTTTTATTAATATTTTTCAAAAAAAAAAAAAAAATTTTGTAGGAGCAAAATCAGTTGAAAATAACGCATGTGATAGTGCCGAAGCAATCCGGCACCGCCGACTCGTGCAGCACTAATAATGAAGAGGAGATATTCCACTATCAAGATCAGCACAATCTCATCACTTTGGGCTGGATACATGTATGTTTGTCCACTTTTATATAATTTAAAACTTTTATCCTGTTCGTATCATGTGTTTGGTGTATGATATTACGTTCAGTACAATACATCTAGGGATGAACAATTTTTTTGGAAGTTGGTAAATGAAGAAGAAGAAAAAATTCTGCCAAAGTCGTGGGTGCCGGTTACTTTTTGACCGAAGTTCCCAAATGCGACAGAATGTATTATAGCTTATTTATAGAGTATTTTTCATACGGTATACGTCGACCCTCATCATTTACAGTAATAAAAATAGTAATAAATAGTACAGTAGCAATAAAAATTCATGAACATCGGTCCAACTGTTTCTGGCAATTGTGACATGGTAACTTTGATAGTAAGATAGAATATATAATAATATTAGCTTACCGCTCGCGGCTTCGCCCGCTTTCTCTAAAACGTTTTGAGATTTAAACTATCCTATTTCTCAAGTTGGATCGAACTGCACATGGTGTGCGAATTTTATTATAATCGGTTAAATGGTTTAGGAGTCCATTGAGGACAAACATTGTGACACGAGATTTATATATATTAAGATATTTGTGTACATTTCAGACGCATCCCACTCAAACGGCCTTCCTCTCGTCAGTGGACCTTCATACGCAGTGCTCCTACCAGCTCATGATGTCCGAGGCGATTGCTATCGTGTGCGCGCCTAAATACAATGAGTTGGTTTTATTTTTCGTTTATATTGAGAAATAGCTATAATAGTAAATAACTAAAAATTATATTAAAGACAATTAATAATGCCCAGTTGATTGTTTATTGAAAATTGATTGTCTTTTCCTTTTTTTAACTAAATATTTTAAAATATGTCTCGTAGTCGTACATATATGAATGTATTTAATTTTTTAACCATTTATAAGCTGTATTTCATATTATTCAGATTATATTATATTACGGTATCGGTAAATGATTAGCGTCCGTAGAATTTGACCGTATTCTTTTGGTTGTGTACTCTTACGTTAACCAAGTTATTTATATTTTTTAATGTTTTTAATTGTTACAGGACTGGTTATTTCGCGCTGACCCCAGACTACGGTATGCAGTACATAGCCGCGTGTCGGCAGTCCGGCTTCCATCCACACCCTAACGATCCACCGCTTTTCTATGTGAGTTATTAATTTTTAAATTAATAAATATAAAAAGTATAGTAAATAAATAATTTGATTATTATTATTTTTTTTCTATTTACTTATTGATTAAAGTCAGGTTGTTTGAAAAAATTCCCAATCTCCTTAATTTTTTGTTATCAATATGACCTGAATGTTAGGTTATAACAGTTTTATAAGTTTTACATAACCTATTTAATAGTTTTATTAGTTTGAAGCCTATAAAATTCAAATTAAATGGATTTTCTTAGTATTTATTATAATCTTTTTTACAGAATGTAACTCACATTCGCTTGGACAGCACGTCGTCGATAGAAATGGTGGATCTTAGAAAATAAACAAAGATTTTTATGTTATAATTTTCGAGTTATAAGCAATTTTCAACGCAAGCTAGTCTGACTGTATTTGCTTTTAAATTCGACTCAAATTATTTTAGAAATAGTACAATATTTTTGTGCCATGAATCAAAATAATATTTCTAAGAAAATTTATACTTTTGAAAGAGATTTATAATTTCCCTGTGAGTATATTTATGTTAATGTTATACAATATTCTAACTTTTCAACAAATTTCTGTTTATTATTTATCAACAATAGGTATTTTTATAAGTTAACTAGGGGTCCTCCCCCGCTTCGCCCGTGGTACATATTTACTTTTCTCTACAGAACCATCCTCGTACTTCAAGGAATATAATAAAAAAAAGAATTATCGAAATCGGCCCACCTCTTAGTTCACGCGTGATGCCGTGACACGCGATACGGGTTTCATTTTTATAATATATATAGACTAAGAACAGCTGCCCCCCTAGCCAAGTGGTTTTCTGTTAGCGTAGCGTTCAATAGAATAACGTAGATACGTTCAATAGATAAACGTATCTACAGCTTACGTCAATCTCATACATTCGTAGTCTATTCTATTGAACGCTACGCTAACAGAAAGCCACTTGGCTAGGGGGGCTGGCTTTTTAACGATTCGGTAGGCACAATCTTTCTGATGTCGAATTTAAGCTTATTTCGGTCGAGACTCAAAAAATGCTAGACGATACAAATATAAATTGTTTTCCTATTAATTAGTACCTTTGAAGGTGATGCATTTGTTAGCTTTGTATTTAAACTGTTATATTTTATTGTATGTATTTATAAAAATTTGCCGTATGCCATGCATTGCCTTATTACTTCTTTGTGTTAAGAGCGCTCTTCCCAGCGGCACTATGTTCAACGCGAGCGTGATCGAAAAGCTTGTTGTTTCATCCAGCACAATGTCAGATAAAGAGGTAATGCGAAAAGACAGAGAAAGAGCGCCTAAGCGCTAGGTTAGCATTCGCCATTCGGTAACTTACGCCGCGGCCGGTCACTCGCACTCGATTCATTCATGAAAATAATCCGTCGATCGTGAGTAAACAGTAAAACGAGACTCAATAGATATTATTATATTTTTCTATCGGTCGCGCGGGACCGGTTGTTTGGGCGCTTAGTGGATATCGTACGGCGCGCTTTATTATAATATAGTTATTTAGCTATCTATATTTTCGTAGGTAGGTATATTAATTACTCTGAAATGCTGGAGCTTATCAACATAATTTGTTTTTATTTATTTTTAGCACTGGAGGTACTTACTTACCGTACGTGAGCTATTTTTACAACACGGAAAATATTCATACCATACATTACCTTTTTCGTTTTTTATGCAAGTAGGTACCTATCTCATGAACGAACAAAGAAATTCAGACAGATTTTCGAAAAATATTTGTAACTAGCGGTCCGCCCCGGCTTCGCCCGTGGTACATATTTCGCAATAAAAGGTAGCCTATGTTCTTTCTCAGGGTCTAAAGATTGTCTGTGCCAAATTTCATCAAAATCGTTCCAGTAATTTATGAGCCTATTCATTACAATCAAGCAAACAAACAAAGTTTTCCTCTTTATATTATTAGTGTAGATAAAAATCTGATTAGGTAGATACCCCACAAAGAGTCTACCAGTTCGCTGTAAATTCACTCAAGTTTCACTTGGCTTCGCTTGTTATGTATACAACATGAAAAGAAAATAATAGAAACCTAATTAGTCCGTCAGTTAGATACCTATTTTTTTTTCTTTTGTACCTATATAAACCAAAACTAACAGGGACACGTGGGCACAAGTTACCCGCTAAATTTGATTGTAATCGGTTCAGTACTAGTATTTGCGTGAAAGAGTAACAAACACACACATACATCCTCACATACTTTGGAACTTATAATATTATTATAGGATTATAGGATAGGTATAGAATTATAGTAGGATAGGATAGGATTGCTCGTTATACAGAGCACAAAAATGTAAAGGTGTAATGTATTTTAGTTACGGAGTAACAGTAATATGTAAAAGCAGATTAACTAATAATTTATCTATTCAGTCTGTCTCTTATGAGTATGTTGAAATTAGGCAGGCAATAAATAAAAATATAATATACTTATCCTACAGATATCTTACAGGTAACAAACAACCTACGTGTATACTATACTCATACAGGTCAATTTTAGTACAGGTGAAGTCGTCCACCAGGATCCTCCAGCTGGATCCCCCAGGTTGATCTAATAAAATAGTCTAAATACAATTGTGTAAGATATTTATTATTCTAGGACTATAAATAAAACCCTTTGTACTAGTTGTCAAGATGATTCCGATTTCCTTCAAACACCAGACTGAAAGAGGGTTTTGAAAATTTTGCAAAATACATTTATATATTATTATATTGATAATACACTTTACTTTCCGCCTTACCTAAGCCGTGATACATCATTACTGTCAATGTTTTGTTTGTTTTCATTTAAAAACCTGGAAAATAAAATAAATTTTAATACCTATGTACCGTGACGTCACAATTTTGTGCGATTTGTACAAAACCTTGACTCCACAGTCCACACAAGCCCCTACTTTACAAACATTACAAACATTAGTGCGCTATATGCTATATCCTCGTGGCTCGTACCCACGGCCACATAGCCACATAGGTACAGCTATTTTATATATACGAACAATTATTTTAAAAACGAAAAGGACTCACATTTACGAAAAAACCTAATATGAACCTTTTTAAGATCAACCTTGCAACGGTGTAATAATAATCTGCTCTAATGTGTAGGTAGGTTTGTGATATGAATCACAAAACTCATGAAATGTACGTACTCAATAATACTTATACCTATATATAGGTAGTTTGATCTAACGTAATAAAGTAATAGTGCAATCTTCGGTCATTTTCTGTGAATATATATGTACCTACCTTCCTAATACTGTTACAATATGATGTTATACGGCATGAAAAGAAAATAATAGAAACCTAATTAGTCCGTTAGATAAATAAAAAAAAAATTCTCTTGTGTATAAACCAAATATATATATACAATATATACATGTTTATATTGTAAAACTAAGATAGATTTTATATAAATTAATGTCTTGCGTCCTGTTTGCAACAATCTTCAGGTACAATAGAAAATTACCTGCGTGGGTAGGTACTAAGAGTAGGTACCTAAATAATAAATACTCACGCTTGTTTATTCTTTTGTTTTGTGGGTCCACATTTTTTCCTTCGAGCCGAGAGACGTAAACGCTTTTTATTACTTTTTCGGTAATTTGGCTGAGATCTGTAAAAATCAGTAGATAAGTAGGTATGTTAGGTAACAGATCTATTGTTGTTTGAAAAATGTGTCTGTTGAAGATGATGAACAGATAGAAGGCAAGCTAATAGGTATATAACTATCTAATGTATGCAACTGTTTAAGTACCTAGTTGGTATATTTATATTTCGCTATGTCCCTACTTGGGTCTTGTATAATTATGTGAAAAATCGACTTACCCATTTTTCAAAACGATGTCTCGTTTTTCATAATACAAGTCTATATAGGTACGTATATATTATATAACAAGCAGTCTGTCCTGGCTTCGCCCGTGGTACATATTTACGTTTTATCCATATAAGAACCATCCTCGTTCTTCAAGGAATATAATAAAAAAAGAATTGCCGTGACAACGCAAAACGGGTTTCATTTTTTTTATAATACTAGCGACCCGCCCCGGCTTCGCACGGGTGCAATGGCGGCCGGCCGCGGGTACCGACGCAAACGCTACGTCCCGCAATTTTTAAATCTGTAATATCTTCGAAAATATTCAATTAAATCATACGGTGTAAATGGCCATATAGATCTATATTAAATGAACAATGTATTCAAGGTATTTAATTGGTTAAGGATTAATGCTGTATTGATTAAAATCGCTTCGAAAATTAGCCATTATTTGTCGTAAAAAGTAAATGACAAAAAAAAGTAATTGTGCGTTATCCATAACTCCATAAGAGATAGACATATACCATCACGGACTTTTCTGTAGACCTTTTCAATGTGTACAATACTTAGTACATTATTTTGATAAAACTCGTAGGGTTCAGCCTGCGTTTGCAATGTAAGCGGAAAAAATGGAATTATTTACATCACATTAGAAACCTCAAAAATAACAGTACTTCTCCACTATTTAATATTATTATATTTATAAACCTTCCTATTTAATCACTCTATCTATTAAAAAAAACCGCATAAAAATCCGTTGCGTAGTTTCAAAGATAGCATACAAAGGGACATAGGGACAGAGAAAGCGACTTTGTTTTATATACTATGTAGTGACTAGCTGCTCCGCGCGGTTTCACCCCAGTGGCTTCACTCCTGGGGTCGTAGCGTGATGATATATAGCTTATAACCTTCCTCGATAAATGGGCTATCTAACACCGAAAGAATTTTTCAAATCGGACCAGTAGTTCCCGAGATTAGCGCGTTCAAACAAACAAACAAACAAACTCTTCAATTTTATAATATGTATTAGGTGGTATTAGTATAGATAAAAATGAAACCCGTTTCGCATTGTCACGGCATCACGCGTGAACGGGTGGACCAATTTCGATAATTCTTTTTTTATTATATTCCTTGAAGTACGAGGATGGCTCTTATGTAGAGAAAACGTAAATATGTACCAAGGGCGAAGCCGGGGCGGACCGCTAGTAGGTAATAAATTATCTCGTCGTCTATTTCCTTATCATAAGAAAATCGGTGTCCGTATTCACTAGTGCCAGGTTCGTTTCACAATATAAATCAATTATCCTTTCGCAAGCAAAATCAGTGTCCGGTGTGAAAAATAAAATCGTTCGTAGTACCTAAGTAAAACAGAATTCACTAAAAATAACATGCAACTGCACAATTTACTAGGTACGTAAAAACCTATTTACTAGGTACGTAAATTGTGCAGTTGCATGTTATTTTTAGTGAATTGTGTTTTACTCACTACGAACGATTTTATTCAACAAACTCAATACCTACTAACAATTCCCGAGGAACGAGCCGAACGCCTTTCAACTCCTGCGTCTCACCCTGCACGGCTCGTCCCCCGCATACTTCTTACCGTCACGCAACAAGCAGTTGAGAGCGCGATAACATTGAATGATAAATAGTGTGCGGAAATTTTATAAAACTTGTTTCAAGAAATACGTGATTATTAGTAAACCTTACAAGTTTGTTACAAAAATGTTTGACATTTAGAATCTCCATTACATTTGCAAGGTTTAAAACCAAATATTTTTTTTACTGGTATAATTAATAAGTACAATAAAAACGCCTGAAATTCAGATAAAATTCGTGCAAAAAGCAGATTTTTGGAGACTTATACTGCATTTGTTTTTCCAAATTTTGAGTTCGCGTTTTATTAGAAACCTAGGTATAGTTCAGAGGATACCATTTAGTTAAAAAAAATTCAAAGAAAGATCCTATACAACGCCATAATCACGTACAAGCGTTTGTATGGAGAGATGCACGGGTTGACCGCTCTTAAAATAAACTGTTGGCTCTTTATTTCTCCTATTAAATAGGATATGATGTTAACATTTTGTGTTCATATTAGGGTTTTCATATCAATGTATCTATTAGATAAATTCACGGTGAAAAATAATATTTATGTATAAGTATCTTAAATGTTTTACAAAATCTTAGAGGTGCAACGAGTAAGTTGAAAGTATTATGTAATAGTTGTATTTTCTAACTATTATGGTGCAATTTATGTTATAGAATATAAATGTTTAAAAACTTATTGGACTGATGCATTTACATGTATATTTTAGAGCCGATTTTTCAATCCTTGGTTAAAATGAATTCGTCTAATAAACTATTACACGAACATATTAAAATGTCACCTGGCGAGCAAGAGCAACTTTTGTCTCCGCAAGAGTTGATGGGAGAGACAAAATAGTTGCGGAGACAAAAGTTGCTCTTGCGCGCTAGTTCTTAGAATACATTTTTGAAATGGTAGTTTAATACGTTATTCGACGAATAAGTTTTAACAAAGGATTGAAAAATCAGCCCTTATCGACTTCGATATTGTAGGAATAAAGTTGATGTCAGTATGGCTTTAGGTAAAACGTCAATTACTCTAAAAGAACGTTTCACAATTAAAACATTTCCATTTTTAATTATTATACTTAATTTTGTATACAAAATTGATTGCACTGGTAAAAGGGTAAAGGCTTATTGACCTTCAAGCTCAATATGCTAAAGTGTGTCTTATTATTGATGTGATAAAGTTTGAAATCCCATGTTTAGTTTTGTAATAAACCTGCTTCTGAGCTCCAGCTATGTTCTGATGCCTTGGTATTTTTTGCCCCTAAAATACAATTTTATTATTTAATATTTCTTGAAATTAATTAATAATCTTTCTCATTAGTATGCATTATTGTATATAATCGTTATTTATCAAATGTTGATTTTTCTTATTTAAAATAATAATATGTTGTTATGCTAAAACGTAGTTTAAGTACGGAAAGACTTTATTTTTTTAATGTTCAAGCGGACTGTTGATGACATCACATATTTTTATTGAGTTTGTGTAAGGCTTTTAATTTTTATGTGTATAAAGGAACAATAAAAATTGCTTTGGTTCCTAACAATTATTGTTAATTATTCTGTTATTACGTTACACAAAATGTGTTAAGTAAGTGATATTGTCCTTATAATCGGAAAGTACTTCCGACGAAACTTAGTAGAGAAAAATCAGTCACCTTATAATTCATTTTGATGTCTATTTAACAAACAACTATCAATAATTCTAAGGAATTTACCTATATTATTAAGTAGAAGGGAAATGTGTTTACAGTGTTTCTGCAAATATAATAATGAATGTGTTTATTTTAAACCAATCCGTGAGACATATTATCTACTCTATATGTGATGTTGTGTGTATCGCTATGGACCAATGTAAATAAAAGCATTTTCATTGAATATTGTTTTATTATTACATAAAAGTGATATGTGAATTACATTTGGCAGTGATGCGAATTTCAGAAGCATCTACTGTATTGCTTTAAATTTATTATAAATAATTGCTATGACGAAGACGAAGTACACAGTAAAGAACAATTATTTACTTATAAATAATCTGTAATAATAGATTCGTACAATAATTTTATAAAGACCCAGCCTTTGTCTTTACAAAATTCACTACACATACACTAACTTATGTACCTAATATTATTTTTGCTACATGACAAAAGTGATATGTTTGATTTGTAAATAAACATTAAATGTACATTTTTCTCTAAACACGAAGAAGTATATAACAATTAAGTAGCTGCATAATTAAATTACATAATTTATTCGAAAGATAATAATATAACTACGGTTACGGTAAGTGTATTATATCAAAATACTAAATAGGTATGTTTAGTTAATAACTACTTCTTAATTTCTTATTAGAAGGCACGTCTGATGTAGTTCCATAGTTGTTAAGGTTGACAATATTCGGTATATGGAACATCATTTATTAAGAATTGCTGTAAAAATACCATTCTAAAAACTCAATATTAGCAAAGGACGTGTACCTACTCATATCTACTATTTTTTCCTTCATAAAACAACAAAAGCATTGTCACAAGGATAAATAATACATAGTTGCACTATAATTGCTTACAAGATACAACACGTATATTTTTACAAACTACTCAAATAAGGCACTCGGTGCATCCTTCATTTTCTTAAAATCTAAACATATAAGTAGATTGTTAAAATCAATAACTATCTAACATACAACAAATCTATCTATTTTAATAATTAAAACATGTTTACTAATACAAGAATGAGTAGAGACTATACATATAGTTGATAGTACACAAATATTATAGTGTTGTATAATTTTATAAATAAATATCTACTTTTGTATGCAATAAGATAAGCAAAATTATAAATGCTTTATTCTATATGAAACATTTCATTCATTTCTTCATTTTTCACAATAAGTACTTGAATAATACTAGGTACGAATTAATACTTCTCAGTCACATCATACATTACAACAAAAAAAATAAAAGAAAATAAGTACAATATTGAAATGTTACCACAGATTAATAAATAATTTCGACACATTACCATACTTAGAATTTAAAGCTTACCTTCGATATGATGAAAGAGAAATCTAGAATCTAGATTTTTAATACTAGAACACTTTAATTATAATCAAGAAGCACATTTCAAATGTACATAGCATATGCAACTCATGGTCTTGCAAGCGCGTATCTCAAGTAAAATATTAATTTAAACATGAAATAAAAAATAATAGAAATTAACACTCTTTTTGTTTGTAACACAATATTTTAATGAACAACAGCAGCACATAAATACACGAAATATAACATGAAGATTGCAATAAAATGTTTATTGGCAGAACTAGAGGCAGTTTTCTTCATTTTTGAGGGCAATTCGATCTCTATAGTTTTGTTCATCACCCAGTAGTAGACGTCTGTGAGCCCCTGTGCTGTTAATTCTGGTCCGATGGTGGTACGAATTCTTTTGTTGTACGCGTTTAGCCAATTTATCTGAAAAACATTCGGTTATTATATTGTAAAAATACATTTTCAGCGAAGGTAGGGAATGCAAAAATAAAGAGAAAATAATTACTAACTAAATAAATTCAAACCAAGTTTGAAAATTATTTCACTGGTATAATTAAATAATAATTAACTGCTAATTTTAGGTATCCTTAAAGCTGTATTGGTTTAATTTATGTTTTAAAATAACATTTATCTAATATCAAATGTTATTTTAAACTTGTCTCGTGGTTTACCTACATCAAAATAGGTGACTACCAAAAGTAGAGTCACCTATCTTAATTTTTTAAACGTTGAAACATTAGGCTCAAAGTCAAATGAATATAATTTATTGTATGCAAAGACATATTTAAACAATACCTCGTAATCAGTGAGTAAATTTCGGTCGATAAGCTTAGGCTCGTAGGGAATAAGAGTGGCTTCTCTAAAGCCCAGAAATCCTGCTGGCCGAGATATCACTTCGAGCACATTACTCAGCTTTACTCCGAATTTTCCAAACTCGTGCCATGCTGGTTCTAGATTATAAATTTATTTACGGTCATAAACAAGCTTTAAATATTTATTACCTACTTTTGTTTCTAAAAAATATTTAAATAAAAATAAATATCTACCGCTTGTAATAAAATATCCTTCTCGAAACGGGTGTAAGTTTGTATCTTGGCGGTAATCGATGACCACAGGATCTGTGAAAAAAAGGTAATGTAGAGATATATTCTGCCCACCAGAGACTAAAGAGCAGTAACAGCCCTTTTGTGATTTTTCGTTTTATTAGTGATTCTGAAAGCGGGTTTCTTAAGCTTTCTATTGAATTAACTTACTTATTTCTAAGACTATAAGAATGGTTTTTATTTAACAGTTTTCACTTACTGCAAACGAAAAAAATTAACAATTTGGCGTGATTTCCCAACTAAAATACAGTATAAATTATACTGCAGATTAAATTTTAAGGTTTCATAACTAAAATGCAGTAAGCAATATAATTTTACAGTTCTTTAGATAGTTTTATATTTCTGGAAAAAAATTAAAAAAAAAATTAATACGCAGTAAAATTTACCGCCATACAAGCTATTTTTACTGCAAATTAAGAAAATACAATTTATTGTCACGAACTCCCAACTAAAATGCAGTAAAATCAAAGCTTGTCGCATTTTAGTTGTGAATACTTAACATTCTTTTATCATTACAAACTGACTAACACGCAGTAAAATACAGCATTACTGCAGATTAGTTTGGATAGCATAAACACACAGATATGATTATTCCTAGCTAAAGTGCAGTTAATGTTATTTTATTGTTAAACATAAAGATACATTATGTTATATATGTTAATATTAAGAGAAAACTGTCAAAGGAGGTTGTGCATTCTGCGCAGGGTCCTTTATTAATTAGATGTTTTTTTTTATTTTTGATATGTAAATTTTACATAAGTGAGTTGAATTATTGTGATTAAATAATAAGAAATAAACGGTCTTTAAAATGTGAACTAGCTATTTTTCTTACTGCACTAGTAAATTGAACACTTTTTTCTTAAAAAACTAACTAAAATGCAGTATTTTTTTGACCTTACTGCATGTTAGTTGGGTTTCTTGACAAAATAACTGATCCAAACGCAGTAATAGGGCTTTTTGCTGCATTTTACTACGTTTAAAATGGTATTTTTTCCAAAAAAGGCTATGCAGTAATAGGCACCAAAAAGAATAAATGGCCATAATAAATTCAGTTATTAAGATATATTTTTTTTTATTGCTTTAACGTGTGAACCTATGCCTTTACAACCTTTCTGCATTCAAATTTTTTTGCTTATCATTCTGTTGATTTTTTAAAATCAATTCTTAACTTTAAATGCGTTTTACTCGAAATCGTGATTTTGCTGTTACTGCACTTTAGTGTATGGTGGGCAGTATTATTCTGGTTTAAAATTTGTTACACTCGTTATACAATTATTATCAGTAGGTACCTAAGTAGGTAAAGCGAATGTTGTATCAAATTTAATTATAATTTGGTCTACGTAGTTACCTACTACTCATGGTACGTTTTAAGTGTAGGTAATAGTTATAAAAATTTAAATAAACAAATCGCTTCGTACTTCATTCGATGCAATTTTTTTAATTGTTTTCATAATCGAAACTTATTATAATAAGCATTCACTACATTTGCTACCACTATATTTCATACCTTCTCGTCGATTAAGCGCCGCGCCCACGCCATGTCCTGTAGGCAACAGATAGTCCTGTCTATGTGCCCACAGCGGGGCCCTAGCGGCTGGGTCCGCGTGGGCTGCGGGCAGCGTGCCCGGCGCCTGCAGCAGGGACAGCGCCGCGAGCGAGCGGAGCACTGTGGTGTAGGCTCGCCGCTCTTGTGGGGATGGCACGCCGTAGTGCAATGTGCGGGTCACTACTGTTGTGCCCTCTGATGATAATAAGGTATTTAAAATGTGGGTTCTTTTATCTTTAAAACTAATAAAATGTAAAACATACTGGATTACAAGACGTTACCCGATCATCCTGAGGATCATCCAATGTGGTTTTAAGCGAATAAATTTCACTAGGAAATAGGAATGACTCCACGAATTACATTAAACAACATGAATAATTTCCTTTTCTTACAGGTTAAATTACAGTCACATAACATACTTCTTATTAGGTACCTACTCATTTTCATAACTTGGAAGTTCATACGCGACAATGTTTCATAATTTAATTAAATCAAGTCCATACCTTCATACTGTCCTCCCGACTGTATAATAAGCGTGGAGTTAGTGAATATTCGTCTGTTAGTAGCATTAGTAGCGGTATATTCCGGTTCAGCTGAATTCGGACCGAACGCAACTCGTGTTCGCATTGAAAGACCACGAAATCCTGCTTGAGTGGCGCGGGTTGCGTCTATTTTCTCGGCCACTATCGCCTCATAGAGTAACGACTTTCCCTTCAACAATAGAAAGTTGCAATGCAATTAAAATGTCTTATTCAAGAAAAAAGGAGAAGATTCACCGAACAAAGTTAGGCAAGTTTCGAACTTTGTTGTAATTTTAATTAAAAGCACTGAAGAACGCAATATCGTATATGCGTGTGCTTGAAGTAGATTCTTCTATTTCAGATTTAAAGAAACTTTTCTTTGAGTTAATTAAGTTTTTTGGAGTAGGTAATAAAGTATGAATACCTAATAAATTATAAACGATTTCCTTTACCTTCTTTTCAAGATAATTCAACACAGTGCACATAGCAACAGCGTCCCTTAAATGTGCCTTTTTCATGCCCTGTATTTCGGCGGGATTCTTCTGAGCTTTCAAGTAAATGATGGGGGAGGGTTGGAAGATCCGTTTAGATTGTGGAATAGCTTGCATGATGGCCGCAGAGGCTCCACGTTGGAAGGTACCTCCAGTCGGTATGAGGATCTTGGTCTCTGGCGCTCGACGGAGGTCAGAATACACCATGCCGTAGTCATTGATTCTATTGGACAAAGGGTTTGTATATAGGTATACTAGTTTCCGCCCGCGGCTTCGCCCGCGCAGCCAAAGAAAAACCCGCATAGTTCTCGCTCCCGTGGGATTTCCGATATTGCGTCATTTTCCCGGGATAAAAAGTAGCCTATGTCCTTTCTCGGGTATCAAAATATCTCCATACCAAATTTCATGAAAATTGGTTCAGTAGTTTAAGCGTGATTGAGTAACAGACAGACAGACAGAGTTACTTTCGCATTTATAATATTAGTATGGATTGTATTGTCGTATTATATTATCGTATTTATTTATTTTTTCGAGAAAATATTATGTTACATGTTATATTATAGGCACAACGAAGTTAATTAATGCTGAATAAGCTTCAAATGAAATGGATATTTAACGTCCATCAAAAGAGCAAACATAATCTATTAAAGTTGATTCAGAATCTAAAAAACAGCACTTTTTATCAGATTCATTTAAATTTTAAATTAACAGATATTAACAGATATAGGTACATTATATGATTTTTCAAAATGTTTATTGACTAATCCCTAGACCATACCTTGTACAATTATTAACATTGGGATGGCAGTTATACGCCGCCAATGAATCCCGCTCCGGCATCATCAGCTTTCCTGGAGGAACGTACATCCTCACATCCTTATTGCTCACAATAACGAAAGCCTTCAACAGTGGCGCATATGGTAAGTCCTTGCCACGAATATTGAGGAGCCAGGCTACTTCATCAAGTGCTGTAACGATCATGGCATCCGCACCGGCAGGACGAAGTTCTGTACGCACGGCTGCCACCTTTTCTTGCCAGGACATTCCTGTTAATTAAAGGTATTCTAACTAAGTTATAATACAATGTCTGCAAATGAGTAGATATATATCTTGTTGTTTGCTATATTCGTAAGCGCAAAGTTTTGGTAGGTACATTACCTACGTACTCCGGATTATGAGACATAGCGACTACCCTCGTGAACTCTGGTCGTTTTCGCTCAGGATCTGTCTCTTCGTTCCACAGCTGGTCCAGCAACGTGGAATGGGCGATAAGCTGTAAGTTCTCACGCTGCAAGCTGGATAGGATCATTTGCCATTCACTGATGGAGGTGAGGCGCGCGTCGGCACCTACGCGGCCACTACGGCCTGGTCGTTCCTATAATATGTCAGAAATATAGAGATATATAGAGATTCATAAAATAATTTCATTCTATTATTAACAAAAATAAATAAAACATCTCTTCGGGACTATCTCGTACGTTGCTCCGATGATGTTGACATTCGTAATACAAATTGTAGAGCAAAAATTTTTTACACATACATATACATATTTGAAATTATTTTATCTTGGGTTAATCATTTTGATTTTTGAATCAATGAAGAAAGATACGTACAGTGCTTATTCAAACATGCACTTTATATCATAAGTGTAATATGTAGGTATCTAGATATAATGCAATTCAATTTAAATTCTAAAAAGTTCACGAAAGTAACATACAGCAATCCATTCAGCAATCGTAGGCTGACTAGGATCATCTCCATCCAGCACGAGCCAGGCACAAGACAGCGTCATTCTGGCGCGACGGAAGTAGGCTGACGGCACCCACAGTGCCGCTCCACCGTCAGCCACCACGGCTGCTGTGCCGGGCCCGTCCCAACCGCTTATGTATTCGAGACGACGCTCGTCTGCTGATGGTTCTTCACTCTGGTAATATTGCATTACAATTAACAATAAGCTGCTATGCTTTAAAGTGCAATTGTTTTATTCTACTTTCATGAACATGAACCATGTGACACACTGTGAACCTGTCCGTTAAAATAGTGTAGTTCGTGCATCTTGCATTTATTTAGGTACATTTTTTTTTGTATGGTGTCTCTCAATGTTAGCCAAAAAGGGCTTCTACATTTTAACGCGGACGCGGGGGTGAACTGAAGGTTCACCCTGGTAGCGACATGCGCAAGGGCGTCCCCCCTTGACGGGGATCTCGAACTTCGGCTTGGACTGTCGCTTGAGTGGAGGAGGCCGGAAGGGCCCTAGTCGGACGGGGTTTAGGTACATGCAGTAGGATATTGTGCCTTGAAATATGATATATGGTGAATTTTTATATAACCTACGCTGCTTTTGACTTTTTCTTTTAATGTTAATATTAGGTATAGATACGAGACAAAGAATGCACTAACGAACAGTAATTATTATTTAACAAATTTTAAAATGTAAAAAAAGCTCTTACCAAATGTTCATCACTGTAAAACACAAGAAAGGCATCAAAGAAACCGTTCGACTGCGTATAGCTCGTATTCTTCATGGCATTCCGCAATCTGCCCAACGGCGTGGTATTGCTAGTTGCCTCCGCGCACACCGCGACAGGGGGAGTTAACTCCTGTAGCAGTGGAGGTGTCGTGGACTGGGTCATCTGAGTGGTAGCTACTGATGTTGTAGAGGGGACGTAGGACATACGCACACCGCTGCATTCTAGAACAAATGTTGTCAACCGTAAGTAACTCAGCATACCAACTCGAATAGAATGTTAGTATGTTACTCCGTATCCTCTTCTGGGTTGTTTTTGCAATTAAGATGCAAGCAGACGCATAAATTATACAAATAAAAAAAATAAAGTTGTAGGGATTAAAGAACTACTTTCAATTGCATCCATAGGTACTCCATACATTGTTTATACAAATAATATAGGTTTTGCTGATATTTAAATTATACCTGAAAAATTATACCTGAAACATAACTAACAATTTCATCCAAACGTACTAAAAATATAATAATGCGGTTATAATACCCACAAATCTAATATATAAAAATCAATGCCACTTTTCGTTGTAATTCCATAACTCGAGAACGGCTGAACCGATTTCGATAATTCTTTTTTTATTATATTCCTTGAAGTACGAGGATGGTTCTTATGTAGAGAAAACGTTAATATGTACCACGGGCGAAGCCGGGGCGGACCGCTAGTCACTTATAGAATTCATGAAGCTTCTATTAGGATGAAACGATATGTGATAGAATGCGACGGCTATCCTTTTATCTCTCTCGCGGTGAACGTGTAAAAAATATCCATGAGAAGGAGAAAGCGGCTAGCGACAGCAGAGCTAACGACGCGGGAATGTACCAGGATAACAGAGCATTATAGGAGCGACAAAGGTTAAAAGCTCTCGGAAAGCTCTCGAGTGGGACAGGGAAAACAGAGGGTGCGCGTTCTCTCCGTCACGCTACGGACTACAAGCGCTCTATACAAACACGCACACAATGTAACCTTCATTCACACATGTAAATAATAGGGATGTGGCCTAGAGTTAACGTTTTGTTGGTATTAACAAATTTAATAGTTTAGGTATATATTTGAAAAAATAATTAACGACAGAATTATGCAAATAAATGCATTCTAAATATTTTTAAATTAGGTATACAAAATGTGTGGATTTTGTAAATAAGTCCTCTAATCTGTTAATATTGTAGATCATACATGATAATATTTAAGTCGTTCCAGGAATGGAGCATATTTATAGAGCTAGCCAGCCAGCCAACCAACCCGAACTTAGGAGGTACCCAAGGGATGTAGATTGAGATGACGTCAACAAACAATAGGGACGCAGGACAGACTAGGAGGTTATACACTCAGTCCCTTTCCCTTTCATCGACATGCGTTATCAAACAAAAACAACATGTTTATGACGATCTCGATCATAATAAAAACAAGTCCTTGTAGTTAGTTCTCTATGTAAAATAAAAATATAAATTGTCTTTACATTTCCGAAATTTTTTTGATTCATTTATCTCATACGTTTTTACAAGAGTCGCGTTTTTTTGTCAATTTTTTGTATTTAAAATATGCATCATTCGATATAATAATTATAATCCTTATAGTTATAAGTACTACTGGCACTGGGCTGTAGAACAAGTGATGCATATTGCACACAAAATAAAATAGTAAAAGTCAATGAAAGGTCCTTTTCGGTCCAAGACCCTTCCCTTAGGACGTGTAGGCGCATTCCCAAAGGGACAAAATATCCTGCGGCTACCAGGGTAGCACATTACTGTAAGAGGTTTGTGCGTGTCGTCATCCTGCGAAAGGATCGGCTCAAGGACATCAGTCAGAAGTGCGTTGCACCCTTGCGCCGGGCATTCACATCGTTGCGCTGCAACTTGCAACTTGCATTGCGATAGTAGGTACGACGCGACGTCATAATGTATAGGTATTGAAACACGCTATACTCGCTCACTTTATACAACTCTGAACTAAAACTAAACTTACTTCGATTAAAGAGTTATATTAAATAAAAAAAAAGACTCTGTATTATTTTTTTTATTAAAAGAAAATATAGTAATATAAATATCACCAAGTTCACCAGTTTAATTAAATGAGCTAGAATCCTGTTAGAATGTAAGTGTCTAATAATTATGCTAACTATAACTACAATAATGGAAAAAAGCATTTGCATTAAAATAAGCTTCCATAACTAAATAAAATAAAAAAGAATATAAAAAAAATCTACTGTCAGATGAAGTACAAGTTACAAATCAATTATTGTACTGCAATTACTCAAAATTACAACAAGAAAGAACCTTATTACCTGACAGCGAGCTTTCATTTTATCCTAACCGGAATGAAAGCGTTAAATGTAAAGCCGGACGGACGGACCTTCAATGATAACAGATAATAAAAAAGTGCGTGTGCGTGAGAACAATGGTTTGCTCCCTTTTTGTACCAGGGGTATATGGGTCGCATGGAGATAAAAGTTTTGAGAGAACAATACCAGACAATACGGCGAGGGATAGCCACGGTCAAGGCGGGGGACATGCTATCGTTTGAAAATTTCCGTAGCATTTGTTGTATGAGTATAGACTTTAAGGTAGACTAATAAGGATTATTTTTAAATGTATCATCATGGTTCTAGTATACATGTTCTACCCTCAATCGAAAGAGACAAAACGTTTTATGGTAAAATAAAACCTATAAGGAAGTCGTCTCTATCAAATACAATATAATATTAAACTTGTGAAGGGACGCATTAAATTAAAAGTTACATATAATAGTAAAGTACATACTAAGGCTTTCATAGCATTTCGCAGTATATTATGTTCATCATCATCATGTACTTGGTTATAAAAAATATGTTGGTTATAAATACCAATAGTTTGGAAAATCCAAAAGTGCACGCCTCATAATCTCATCCTTTACAATAAAATTGATTATTTATAAAGAGTACACTATAAATATAAAAAAGAAATAAAATAAAACAGTTGGAAAAGTAAAGAAAGCGGTACCGTAATAATTGAGCTATTTTTCTTGTGACCCCACCTAGATGTGAAACTGCGCAGGTTTAAGGGACTGACTACCAACTTATTTTTTTAAACCTTGGCTTATAGTATAAAGAATCGAGTTTATAATGGTGAATTTTGAGTACACTATAAATATAAAAAAAAAAAATAAATAAAGAATATATATAGATATACTAAAATTTTGGAGAACAGTCGATATTTTTTTTTGTTTATTTAATAACAATTAAACCACATCGAATCAGACCCTGAAAAATGAAAGGGTTCTATTCCTGAGCATACTCAAGCGTAAGAGAAAAAAAAGACTCGATTAGTAAAGTATTTCGGTCGCTATCGTGTTAACAAGAAAATCCTCCGCACATACTGTGGCACATACAGACACACGGACGTCCAAGACAGAACTTTTTTAAACTGTTTTTTAACTAGTTTAAATAACAAAAATGACATCAAAAATATCATGAATGTTAAAAATAGTGTTTTTTCTTAATATGTGTGTGTATGTATTATCTTACAAGTGCAATGTATGATACATAAAGACATTTTAAGTTTGAAAAATCAGATGTTTTGCGCGAAGTGACAGTAGTACCCACCTCAACGCTTCGCTTATGAGGCGTGTAGAGAAAACGTGAATATGTACCACGGGCGAAGCCGGGGCGGACCGCTAGTAATACATAAATTTTATTTATGAAAAAAATAAAATATAATATGAAGCATAGCTTAAAATAAATGGATGATTGATTGATGACTTCTTTAAATTTTTTAGGTTTATAAAGAATATGTGTCAAAATGCAATGGGTTTATTAACTGATATATAAATGAACTTTCATAATAAACTATAAATAGAGAAATGACGCATTCATGACGCTGTGTTTATTTATGGAGAAAGTGAAGCAGGACGAGAACAGCGCTAAATGACGTCACTTTTATACCAGGATAGCATGGGATAGAAAGGGATTTAAAGGATACGCACACTGCACAAGTGCACAGTCAAGATACGTGAAAGTATAGTTTGTGCAGAATACGTTTTAACCCTTAGCTGGTATCGCCTTTTTTGGCAACACTACCGGTATCGTGGGTCAAATTCTACCCATACCAAACAATTTGTTGTAGAACGTAGATTTTTTATTATTTGTATAAAATATGGTTAGATAAGAAATAAAAAAATATTTTTTTACAAAATAACCTTATTTAATTTTAGAATATAAAAAAAATATCATGTTTACACACATTTGTAAATAACATTATTTTTTGGCACTTTTTGGTTAATGTGAACTTAAAACATAAAAAAAAATAGAAATGTTAGAAAAACTTTAACTAAAATATATTTATGGCACTTCTCATATCTTTATTATAACAAAAAAACAAATTGCTTCTGAAATCAGCATAAAATAAAAAAAATGACAACCAAAACCAAAATGACTTCTACCATCAACTATCATCCTCATCTTCTTCACTCTCATCTCTCGTATTTTCGTTCCTCGTATATTTTCTATTATTCTCGTATCTCCTCTTCGTTTTCATCGTCGTCAGAACTTACTCCAAATACATTGTCTTCTAAGCAACTAACAGATTAGGGATTGTCTCGATCGCTAAAGATTTCGTCGTCACAAAGTTGGTTTACATTAGGTATTCTTTCATTTTTCAATTCCAAATCATCACTTAAGTCATTCATCAACTCCTCGATTTGTCTGTCGTTCAAAAAGCCCTCCAATGTAGTACAAATAAACAATAAAACCAAAAAAGTAAGTAATTACACTCAGTGAAAAAAGTTACTTATTTGGTGTCGTGGGTCGAACGTGACCCAGAAAGCTACTTACCTCCGCTCCTAAGATAGTCACAGTTCTACACATCCACCCCCCGCTGCAGCTAGCGACGCACTGAGAATACTTAGAAGCGCACAGTCGTTGCATAAATATTTAAAGAATTATAACCGAAAATGTTCGCTTCTGGGTCAAATTTGACCCACGATACCTGCTAAGGGTTAAGATAGGTCACTTGTCACAGATATTTTCAATTTCGATCGATGTTGTTAGATTATACTAATTTTAAGTCACGTTAAAATGAAAAAAATTACAGATAATAAATTGTTTCCTATTTGTGGTTTTTACCCTATCGAAAATCATCGACCTCGTAAGTCGTATGCCTAATCTCGATGGTATCATAAACTGTTAATCAATTAAAATAAATCATTTCCCTTCTCCTATCTCTAAATTTGTCTTACATTTAAAAACAAACCATAAAAACGCGCAAGTATTTTGTGAACTGACGCCCTAGATTCCGCCCGCCCGCCCTACATGCATAAAGAAAATATGCTAGGGGCATTATGCATAAAAATATAAGTAAAAAATAATAAGATAATTTTTTTTAAGTCATAATTTTATCCGTAAGTAGCTTGTTTTAAACTTTATGGCGTTAATTTTGAAACAATAACTGTAGTTAATTTGAATTCACGTGAAACTCATAAATTAACCTTTTACAATGGTAAATACCATCGTCATAAAACAAGTCTAAAATAAGTGAGGGTAATACTACCTACAAGTAAAAGAAAAATGAATTATTTTTATGGAGTTCCATCATGTTCCATGGCAGTTCCAAATTATATAGTTTGCAAAATATATTTCAAGTACTAGGCGCACTTAAAATCGTAGAGGTGGATGATTCACAAACTATGTAATAGGTTTCTAATGCATATGAGAAGGTATTTCACAAATGGTCCATAAAACTTACAAACTTATACTATCCTAGTAAAATTAAATGATGTACAATTCAATATTGTTAATGCTTCCTTGGTACAAAAGCCACGTAAGTTATGAATGTGGAGCATCTGAAATAAATGAAAATCAACTATTAACATAATCTTATAATATTATCTATTTTATTTGTTTTTCATAGTTATTATTAAAATATGTTTGGATTATTTAAAATTGTAGAGTCTTTGTAGAGTAATAGAAGCTAATTAATTGTAAACTGTTATTTTTCATTGAACACAAGTTTTACTGTAAGATTATGCAGAAATTAAATTGCGTAGGCTGATCTCGAGTGTGTGTTATTAGAGCCGCATAAACTGAATGCATTTAACAATTCGTTCGTAATATTGTGAGCATACATGCTGGAATCGTAAGTAATATAAATACCGCATTCGCTTACTTACTCTACAAAATGTACTTCAATGTCAATGGATTCTAAGTTTTATGGGATCAGTCTATAATAACATACAAGTTTCATTTGTTACAAGTACAGCCACAATTAAACGTTTAGTTTTGCCGAGAAATAAGTAATGTTCAATTTAAGTAAAACTTAATAATGGATGAAACAAAACATCTCGACGCTCAGTTAAACCTCTCGCTCAGTTCCCTGCTACACGAAGTGGGATAGCATTACAGTTGTTGAACAAGAGGAAAAGAGTGAGAACATGTAGAGCTGTTGAACTTGATAGTGAAATGTAGGACAAGTTGCACTCCTTTGAAGTGCTGCAACTCTAGTGCAATGGATGTTGTTGACGCGTAAGGTGATTCGCGAATAACATTGGACACGTGGTAGTATTAGTGACGCGTCGTGACAACATAGAGAGAATCTGTGATAGAGCTGAAATAATTATTTAATATTTTTCTTAATAAGTCTTCATTGTTTAGCTAAGATAAGAATGTACAGAAATTAAATAGTACCATTAAATTATTCTATGTAATCGATTGATAAAGTAATTCTAATTAGATTCGATATAAAATAAAAAGTTGCACGTCCAATATGTAGACAGGTTGGATGTGTGTAGCCACGTGTCCGAAAGGGTTAACATGTGGGCTACATATACCAGGGTAGCATGAGTAACGTGGAGTAAAACCGTCACATGTGTGGAGCTCGTGTGTGTAACCCTCGGCCCGACAAGGTTAATAAGGGTGGAGTTCGTAACGTTGCGTATGTGGTTGCCTGTAGACAGTCCCTTCCTCGCAAAATTGTAAACTGAAATAATTTACGCTACAATGCGTTCTGGTTTTTGAGTTAAAAATAAAAAAATACAGAATTACGCATAATTTTGTTATTTAAAATTAACTAAGTAGAAAAATTAAAAATAAATATATATTGTTAGATTTTATCCATACATATTTTAATATATATGTAATATGTGTAAATAGTAGTAGATATATAAGTGTAATTTCAAAATTATATTAACAACATAGTTTAACAAGATAGTTTTTGCTATAAAACAATACATAATGGGCTAATAACAGCAAATATAGAGTTAATAAACGTGAAGCAAATTATGTCATACACAAATATTATCACTTATTCTGGATAAGAACAGTTTATTTACTTATGATATACAACAAGTGTTTCAAAATAAACTCTGGAATTCGAGAACATTCCTAAAGACTATTTAATATTTATGTTACCCTGATCCATGAGATTCAAGTGAGGCCATCTTTGTACACAGGTTTGGCACAAGAAGTTAGACGGAGAGAGAGAGAAAGATAGAGTTTCTCATTTTATTTTTCATACGAAAGATTTTCATGTTATGGTGTTGTTCAACGTTCAAAATTATTACGTAGATACCTACTGGATGATAGAGGTGCCTTATAAATAAATTATTTAGAGATTGAATGATAAGCAATGTTCAAGACTGTACATTAATTTAAGCGACGCGGACGCAATGTTTAAGTACCTAATATTTTACATTTTGCTCTATCAATGCTCTATATTTGTCATTTCTAGGTTTTACATTCAAAGTCCGAGTCCAGAATGTTGAATTGTACTCATTCTTTTTTTATCATCAGAAATTAAAAATATATAAATACATAACAATATATATTATGTACCTACATCTTTAGTTTTATTTTCATAAAACGGATTATAGAGGTTTCTTTTGATCATACGTAAATCTTAGTTCGTAAATGTTTCATACTGTGAAGGTATCGCTGTAAACAACATTGCCGCATGCTGTAGGCAGTAGGACGCGGTAATAACGAACCAAAAATATGTACCTTTCAAAACGCCCTTTCTTACAAACCCTTTAGTACTTATGTTATCCTGGTATACAAAGTCATTGGGAGTGACATGCCCATTATTTTGTTATTTAAGAAGATCCCTTCCAATTTACACCTTCCTTGCCTCATCGCCCACCGTCCGCGTCGCGTCATGGCCCTTCACAATTTTGTTTTAATTACCACGCATGTTAATAGCCTTTTTTGTTTCAGTGAATTCAACAATGTCACACTTAAAATGTGATTGTTATGTGTTTGTCCAATAGCGTGCTAGCACGGAATGTTAATAAAACTCTTATTGGTAAAAAAGTAAATTTTAATACCAATGAAGGGTTTGTTGTTTGTTTAATGTGGCGAAAGCCCTTTTAAATTATTTATAATAAAACACAAGTTACTAGGAATACAGAATGTACGAAGAGATTGCGAAGGGCCGTCAAAGGGCTCGAAGACTTTCAAGGTTTAGCTACGCAATGGGCGTGGCGACTTCGACCAATCGTGCGAAGGAACCTTACGCAAGATTGTACGCATTGCCGTCGCCCTTCTCTACCTACGGACTGTATTCAAACTGACGGGCATTGAATGAATTTAAATTTTAATAATAAAATACTAATAAAATAACAATACAAATTTTATTCTAATAAAACGAGTTAAAATTAAAAAATAGCAGATAATTAATTAAGTATTAAAATGAATTTTTAACTCTACAATACAGTTTTAACGTTCAAAATTATGAAAATAAAATGATAATTTGTTGCTCTACATTCTAAAATATATTTTTCGTTTTCGTTTAAAAATCAAGTAAAATTTCAATTATTGAAGTAAAAGTCAATTTCTAAATAAATACCTTATTGTTCTACTCAATAATATTTTATAATAGCAAATAAAAAAATAACCGAATTTAATCATTTCAATTTTCATACTAAACTTTAAATAAAAACAGGCGTAATTTAAATATAATTTATTTTAATTTAATTTATATGATCATTTTTCTCGTTGATTTTGTGTAGGTATTTTAATATTCATTACCCAAAATGACATAGATTGTTCACTAATAATAGGTAAGTAATATGATGGTAATATGATGAACTAGCATCCATAGACATCTAAATATAGTGTCTTGTTATTTAGATGTCTATGCTAGTATCCCTTTTATTAAATTTTATTGTCACTCGAAAGTAAACGACGATGCGATTCCACATTCCATACAATTAAAATGGTGATTATATTATAATATGTATTGAGGAATTTCTACGACTCTCTCACAGAACACTTAATTATTTTATACATAATATAGTAGCTAACTAGCTAACGCTACGAGTCTACGACGCTGAAAATGTTAATTTTTAAATTTATATTTCATTGGCAATAGTGGTAAATTAACTAGAATAATCCACATCGAAGAAACGACAGATAACAATAAAATAAAAGTTAAACAATTTATTTATTTTGTGATAAGTTATTTTTAACTACGTAGAGCCATCCGCTATTGTTACTCTGCCTTGTAGAGTCTGAACATAAAAAATATATGGAGAGAGTTAAATAATCAACAATATTCTCAATTACTGATTAAATTCTAATTAGATGTAATACATATTAAAAACTAAGATAAAAATTCAATACTACCTACAGGAGTTGTGATAGGTAACAGTTTAAATCTGTACGCACAGACGTACTCCTGATATTTCTGCGATCCCGGTGTGATTCGATGTTTGTGGTGGCTCGTAATCGAGTGAAAAATGGAATCGATGAAAGATTAATAATATTTTATTATTAATGCATATAAACTTATATTTGACGTTGTATAAACATTTTATTGCAATTTGCAATGCATAAAAATAATTACTATTATTCATATAACCTAATTCTAATCATTTTCTAATCTATTACTATTTACTATTTTTAAATGCTTTTATTTATATCTATTTTTCATTAAGTATCACCAAAATAACATAATTTGTAACAACGGATAGCGCATAAAATCAACCATTGAGCATGACAAGTAAATACATTATAATATTTAATTTTATATTTTGTCGATATCTACAATACCCTTCCTTAGCAATAAATAATGACGTCGATT
Source organism: Colias croceus (assembly GCF_905220415.1). Taxonomy (NCBI): domain Eukaryota; kingdom Metazoa; phylum Arthropoda; class Insecta; order Lepidoptera; family Pieridae; genus Colias; species Colias croceus. The sequence goes on along the minus strand of NC_059543.1, from coordinate 3,015,467 downwards.
GGGAAGTATCGGTGATTTCCGATAACGTCAAACTGTTCGGAAAATACCAAGACTACATGATTGTCGAGGAGCTGAGTTGACCAGAAATCAATACTCTCCAATAGGTTCAAAGTTGTAGGGATTGGTTCGGGTTCAGGTGAAACAGCAACGTCCATAAATAGCTACCTATAGGTATATATTTGACAGCCTATCCTTATCCGCTTTCACGTCTGCGCACAAGTCATAACAGCGAGTGAGTGTATTGGGTCTTTGCCAAAAGCCGGCAAATAAAAAAAACAAGAAATGGTATGTACATATAACATAGTACATGTAAATTAAAAATAGCAAAACATTTCAGTGAATAAAAATGTCAATCAATAATATTTTTGTTCAATAGAAAAACCATTGATACACTTTTTAAATTTCAAAGGAATAAATATTAAAGGATCAAACTTTTATATTAACCTTTAGAAGGAAAAGAACGAATATAAAAAAAGGTAAAAAATGACATAATGATATGCGTAATTAGATCGAAGAAGTATCAGGAACACATATATTCAAGGAGCAAATGCGCAAGGGCTTTTGAGCTTGGAGGGGCTTTTGTTGGCAGGCTCTACGTCATACGCTGTCAAAAAGGTACTCAAATTTACACCGGTTTCTCAAAGCAATCGCTCCTTTGAGCATTGTGACCAAGAAGATATGATATTACAAAACAGGTGGATAACAACCCTATTTTTGGTGATAAAAGTCATACATAAAAAGTGAAAATATCAAAATATATGTTTGGAGTTAGGAAAAATATATGTCAACATATAATCAGTTAATCAGCGTAACAACAATTAATAATGTATTTTATACTGAGACAGTTTATTTAGTAATCTCCGACTATGATGAATTCACTATTACATATTTTTTATTTTCTTACTTCAAGAATTTGAAAACTTTACTTCAGAAAGGGTTGAAATTTTCTGTATTCAATTCACTAGGATAGCAGTTTGCACCAGAGTTCGAAAAAAAGAATGGCGGTATATTTTGATAGCAAGCTTTGCTCTATGTAGAGATATTAAAGTGGATTCTACAAAAAGCTGACAAAAGTTGAATATTTGAAATTGTTGATCGTTGATCCTGAGTCGTTTTCAGACAAAAAATCTATTTGTTATTATTACACTATTGATATTCATAATTCAAAATAATAACAGATATAATTTTTACTAAGTTCTATCAAAAGTAACGGTTATGACGTCGTTGGTTATGACCTATTGAAGAGCTACAATTATGGTAACTTTATAATCCATAACTTTGACATTTCTTTTAAATTCAGAACATTGAGAATAAAAAAAGAACATTTTAATGTCAAGAAAACTAAGAAATGTTTTTTCCACAGGTTTTTTCTAAGATATCGGTTAACTTTAATGTCAAGTCAATATTGATGTTAAACTTAACTGGTCAAGTGGCCAGTTTATCTCTGTCATGTCGGTCTGTCCGTGCGTTGCCAAGTGGGCATCGTAACGGGTTGAGCGCGGCGGCCAATGCACCAGGCGCTCAGAGTCACTCGGTGGTGTCACTGTGAAGTGCATCGACCCGCTTTGTGCATTCTCTTCAACTGCAGTATTGCTATACTGCTCACACACTGCATACAATACGAGAGTGTGGGGGAAACAACCGGATTGGTGTAGAGGCGTTTGTGTTTATTATTCTATGTTTTAATTCAATTTGGTTACAAAATACAACGTTGAATAAAAACATGCCATAATTTATTCCAGTAATGTATAATTTATATTTTGGTATAATTATCATTAAACAGCACAACTTTTAGATGGACATAATAGCTGACATGAAGACGAGCCAGCTTTTTATTGCGTTGGTCACGAAATGTGTCGATTGACGTGACCCTTTTGCCAAATTATGACACGCTGACCTAAAAATTAAGTTACTAAATCTGACAACGTACCTACTTATATATAATATAGTTGGAGAATTTGGAGTAAAATTAACATACCTATTTGATGTAAAATATTATCCAAGTAACGTATTATTATTGTATAATACCTTTATTCTTTTTTAAAAAAGTAGTTAGGTAACCTTTCTTTAATTATGATAAGCGTGGTGACATGCTTTAGAATTTAAGTTACATATTTTATATCTTTTTACCTACATATTTCATGCGTCCGAGTTATCGTTAATTTTTCATTGGTATCAAAAGTGTCACTTATGACAAAAAATGGTTATTATTTAAAGCATGGAATAATATCAAAGAACAATAATACTCTAGGTATTGAAAGAGCAATCTTTTCACATATTCGTCATAATGGTTAGGGAGCCAGGTGCAAATTTGGTTAATTATTTCCTCTCAAGAGATAATTCGTCAGACGCATCAGAGTATAGTATTATAAAGCTTCGTGAACGTCAGCTGGCGCTCGGTTGGGGGGGTGAGCGGTTGTAGCCTCCCACGCATGTAGGAAAAAAAATACATTCATTCATTTCCTCTCAGCTAAAAATTTGTCAAATTGTAGCTAACCCAATATCTCAACGAAAAAAATAATCAGCTGGTTACAACATGGTGTATTATACGTCAGCTGGTGTCTCGAACATGAAAAAAATAAAATTATTTTCCGTGATTTCCTCTCAAACAAAAATTTACCTGATGATAGCTTATATGTAACTGTGGATAAATATATAGGTCAGCTGGCTGTATCTTGGTGGAAAAACCGTCAGCTGATACTTTGAAAGTTATTACTTAGGAGTTATACAGAAGCATCTATTGCCAATTTATATGCATCAACTGACTAGGTTTTCCTCGAATTATTGCTAGCTGATTTTTTTTATTTATCGCATTAGTATATTAACAATCAGCTCACAAATTTTCATCTGAGATGAAATGACGTATCTTTAATTATTATCGTTATTTTTAAAAATTCAAGCAACACACGCTAGCATAATATAGACAGTAATAAGGTACTTGGAGGTGGTTAGTTGTGCGCATGATCGGGGTACTACGTACATTCAGCCACATCGGTAAACATGTTTTTACAAATATTATAAACTGCATTTAAAAATAACTATCATATCATCAAATTCACATAACTACCTAAAAGTGTAACAAATATGAAATAACCCACTAAAAACATTATTTAACTATAATTATTAAAAAAATAATAGTATAATATATAATTAATAAAGTTATTACTTATCTTTTACGGGGACTTATGTTGATGGAATTCCACGTATCTCGATGATTTTGTTAATGTCTCACTATATTCGAGACACCAGCTGACGTATAATACACCATGCTGTAACCAGCTGATTATTATTTTTCGTTGAGATAATGGGTTAGCTACAATTTGACAAATTTTTAGCCGAGAGGAAATGAATGAATATACTTTTTTTTCTTACGTGCGTGGGAGGCTACAACCACTCACCCCCCCAACCGAGCTCCAGCTGGCGTTCACGAGGCTTTATAATACTATACTCTGATGCATTTTACTAATTACCGCTTGAGAGGAACTTGGTCATAAAATCTGCTTCTGGCTCCCGGACCATAATATCATGTTGACTATGCATTTTCTCAAAGACTGATTATTTTAACCAAAATTGGAAAATTTTCTTAATAAAGTTTTCGGAACCGTTTTCGGAACCTTCGAAAATATAGAGAGCACCTGTATACTCTACATTTATACAGATGTGCAATGTGCATTGTGCCTCATTACCTATCTAGAGCACAGATAATGATAGCCGGAATCTATAATTCTATATCTAACTAGCAAACCGGGCGAACTCCGTTTCGCCACCAGAAATAGAATTTTCACCAGAATTTTCGTTTCGTTTTTTCCTTTTCTTTGCTATAAACCTCACGGAGCCCGAGTCCTTTCCAACGAATGTAAAACCGTGGAAATCGGTTGGTGCGTTCTGGAGTTATGGCGTCAGGAAGGAAAACCCGACTTATTTTTATATAGTAGATAATATTTAGGTCCTAAATGAGGATTTAAAGATGGTGTATTTTATGAGATTGCTATTTTTTAAGAAATATAAAGTCATTACAGCTGTAATATGTGTGCAAATCGAGCATTGAATGAATTCACAAACACTCGCCATTAAAACGCAAAAAAAAATTGGCAAACCATTAAACGGGTTAGTAGGACATCAGCGAAATGAAGAAACTGGATTTATAGGGTGCGGCGTGGCCTTTACGAACCCTCGCTGGTGATGTTACCCTAGTCGAAGTTTATTTTTATGGGGTACGGATAATGTCAGGGGAGTGGCGGGCGCCGCCTTCGGTACCTTATATAGCATGCGTTGGCTTTTACGATCCCATTGAGACATTAAAGTAAGTGCCAATTGCCATGATTATTCTTTTAAGATGATACACGAGATAACGAGATAATCTAAGTGCTGCAACATAAGAGGTCGTTAATGAAATTAAATAATTAAAAAATAAAGTGGCTGTGTCGATGCACGTGTCAAAATTTAAAATAAAATTATATTGATAGTAGCAACTATTCAGTTGCAGCGTGATCAATATTATATTCATGTACAATTGTACACAAAAAAATAGGTACACTAAATTCATGTGTCCACGATTAATATTGTGTAACTGAAACTATTCTGTAGCTTTTAATGTCAGAGATAATATCTATTTTGAAGTTGTTTTACGTAAAAAATACAAAATAACAAAAACTATCAATATTTAAACTTTCGTTTTAAAACAGCAATAAAAATAAACAAAGGTTTTTTAGTACTCGTTCGCTACTACTTAGTAAAGTATTTTATCCGTAAAACTACTGGCGCTAAGAACCTATTGTTACCTGACGTTCAAATAGTAGGTACCTAATTATAGCTTCCAAGATAAGGGCGGGTCTTAACGAACCACGAAGGCTCAAAAAGAAAAGAAAAATAATTCGTCGGGAACGTACATCCTTCGACCATTTCATGTTTGCCTAGTACATCGGGAACAAAAGTGTCGATATTTCTCAGGATCACGTCTCAAGTCCCGGGAATCAGGATCCCAAGTCTATATCGCTATCCTTTGCATATCCTGGGTTGCACTAGTCACACGTCTTGTGAAAAAGCTTTCGCCTTGAAAGCTTTATGGAAAGCGACAGCGATACAATTTCATTCGGTAGTGTTGTATTTACTAAAAAAAAACTTAATATGTTTTCAATGTGTGTATGTTTTTCAGATTCACTTGTATAAGAAATTCCATGCATCCATTCCATCCTGACAATAATGATATGAAAAAAAATCATGATGATTTATTTATTAAGGATCATGAGAGGTAACCTAATTTTGCCAGCGAAATGTGATATTTTTTTTAAAGTTCATCGCATCGCATAATTTTTTTTATGTAGGTAGTTGTTCATAATTAAAAAAATATACCTGCTAATATAAAGCTTAATAAGCAAATGGTGAGACCAACTTTTTTTAAATATAATATTGGACCATGATATAACGTAACTAGGTAACAAAACTGTTTTTTGATTTAATTTATTTAAGTAATCGAAAATAATGAAGTGATTAACTAGCTTAAATACATCGAATACTACATTGATCTTTCTGTTTGTTTTTTTGGACAAACCTTTACCAGCCAGTCTCAACATAGTTATAAAAATTGTAATTGTATTGCAATGAATAACAACCCACGGATCTGCTCAAGAATATAATAATAAGTGAGTATCCGCTATAAAAACTAGTCAAGTGCGTGTCTGGCCACGCGCAGTTTTTGCGCGAAAATTCCGCGATACAACTGGCGCCTAGCGTCATCTATTGACATTTTCTGTAGTTAGATATTGCCGACTAAAATAAAATAATTTGACAATGTACATTAGCAGAATCCTTCTCTATTCGGATTGAGATGGCCAGAAAAAAACAAACAAACTCTTCAGCATTATAATATTAGTAGGTTTAGATGAATAGCTCTATCCGCAACATATTGCATGTTGATTATATTGTTATTATAACGTAGGACATATAATTTTAAGTAGGAGTCTTACGCGCAATATGTTACGACAATACAAATGCGTTACAATTAAAAGATAAACCATCCATATATTATGTTTGCTTGAAGTTACATTACTTTTACGTTTATAACAATATAGCAAATACATAATTAACTGTGGATATGAAATACTTTAAAACAATGAAAATAAAATACTGTAGGTACCAGTAGTTAAACGTCCGTATAACTTATATGCGCTCTATAAATAATCTTACTTACAGCAGTAGGTATAATATTAAGGTAAACTATCCATTTCAAGCGATATACGATAATTGGCGATAAATAGACTTACAATATTTCGGATACGGGTTTAATAGCAAATCGGAAGTGACCTAAAAGCTTGGGCGCCCTCTTCCGGGCAGATTAAACTTATCTTGATAAATTGTACCGATACGGGCCAATAAATAACTTGAGAAAACGATTTGTGAACGAAAAAGGTTACTATAATTTAATTAACACCAGTTGAATTTCGTTAACATAAGATGTATGTGTGTGGATGTATGGTTAAATCAAACTAAAAGTGAATAGGTTATCTATAAACTTTGTTAAAAAAACTTTTTAAATAGTAGGAATCTTGCAATTTCTTTTGCTTTATAAAATATCTCACCTTGTCTTGCTCCCCTATCCGTCTTGGGTTTAGTTTCCCATGTTATAGATAGAGTTAATCCCAAAATGCTACTTACAAAGATTATTTTTGACCAATAAAGCACGTCTTTTTTGTCTAAATTTTAATTATAAGTCCCTCATTGAAATCATATTGAAACAAATGTTTCTGTATTTTCTATGGAAAATTACCGGTGCTAAACTTTACAAATACTGCTCTACCACTCTACAACTTTTGCTATTTACTTATATTTCAGATTTCTTAACATAGTTATAATCGTTGAGAAATTAAAAAAAGGAAAGAAAAATCAGACGACTATAATAATTATGTTGAAAATTTTTGCACGTTCGGTAGTAGAGCCAATTTTATTAAAAGTCTCTATACCTAGGGAAACTAACAAAATTAATTGATAAAAATAAACCAGGAAATTATTTAAAACTTACCTGCGCATAAAACAGCCAGCAAAATTAACGATGCAGTTTTCATTTTCAAGCAGAAATAGTATCACTTTTTAAAATCTACCAACACCATTTAAACTAAATTAAAAAAAAAAACTATTCAATTTTAAATGACACTAAAAAGGCGCGAATTGTAAGCGCGTTGTCGGGCTGTCAGGTGCGCTGTGATTTCAACTGTCCTGAAGGTTTGGCTTTCAGCGATTCAACCCCACCACCCCATGCCCCATGGTGATGTCAGAATGGGGACAGGGAGCGTCCAACCCATAAAGAAAATTGTCTTGCACTAATTGAAACAATATTTGGCTTGGGGAATGGTGTTAACGGGTGTATCGGTGTTAATTATTTTGATCTTGAAACAATAGCCTCTATGTTTGAAATAGACAAGGAAGTCTTTATTAGTTATTGCTATTTTGGCGTATCCCATCATTAAATAATTAGTACATTTTGATGGTATACGCGGAACGCTGACTCTATTTTTATTTTTTAGCCATCTCTATATAATTCGGGTATCATTTAAGCTATCACCAATTTAATTAGTTCTAGTGACCGAATATCTGGAATGACAGAAAATCTCCATTAAGACTACCAGCCAAAGGAGAATTAATATTATAAGTATTACAGTTTGCGTTCCCAGAGAATCGCAGGAACATCTTTACGTGCTTTCAGAAAAACGGGAATGTAGCGTCACCTTTTTGATATTTTGTGGCATGTAAGAAAAAATATCTGTTTACTATTAAAAAGGGCTATGACAGATTTACAGCATGTTATGCATAATAGATTTTTAAATATTTTGTAGTGGTACGAAACTATTCTCGTACCAGCTACTACTAAGTCGGTACATAGAGACATTTTTTTAACGGACTGAATAAAAAATAAATAATAAACTAGCTGTTCGCCCCGACTTCTTTCGGGTAATATTTTTAAGTTACAATACTAATCCAAGATGAGATAAATCTTACAAATCATTCTTTTCGCACCTCCTGGCTGCAGCAATAACAATCATCAAAAAATCATTTACACCCACTAGTTAATTGTTTAATCTGGCATAGCAAAAATTTCATCCAATTTAACATAACAGAATACGACTAATCTAAATTCAAGCAAGAAGCGACTTTATCAGTCGAATAAGAAATGGCAAATCAAAAGGCAATAGACAAAACAATTTCCTCTAATTGGACGTCTGGCCCAAATGTTAGGAGCGGACAATCACGTCGGCATTTACCTGGCCTTGTCGCCGGCCCCTTTACGACGCCATAATAATTCTATTAGGGTAGTTGCTAGGGTGGACAGGCAATTTGAAATCGTGTCAGTTTCCTCTCTTAATTATTTATTGAGCATGTATCTATTTGAATTGCAATATAAGTTACCTAAACATGTTGATGAATAGGACGGGAGAAGATATTTTTGACTAGCTTTTCGCTATCCATATCTAATAGGTAATGTCAGGATAAACTGGCGAGTTTTAAATGAAATTTTATGTAGGTAGTAAGGGATTTGGTAGGAATAGGCCACAATTTTTATTATACTCTTAAGAGAAAAGAATGTTAGTGGAACATTTGCTGCGTCAGCTAGTATTAGGAGGTATTAGCAGGATTTTTTAGATTTTTATATAATATTGCAGTAATGATAATCTGCTCAAAAACCAAACGGTCGTTTCGAGATTTGTGTCAATAATAACTTTTGATTAGGTACAATATATTGCTCTTTTAAAATATCCAAGTTTCATCACTCGCCGCGAAAGTTCATCACGACACCAACTTTACCCAAACCCCTTTGTACTACGTTTAGAGTTCTAACCTTGTTCTAGGGCGCTTCACGAAACACATAAATTAAAAGCGACCTTAATATTATGATTCCTACGTATGAATTAGCAAAAAAGTTGAGCATTCTTTGTATTGTCTATATTCTATAATCTATATCAAAGATGACTCAAACACTTAAATAGCTATGAAATACTTTGCTAGGTTTGTAAATACTTAACTAACGATGTTATAAAAATATGAGGATAGGGGTGATATTAGTGAAACAACTGAAATAATTTTATAAACATTTTTATTTGTAAACGAAAATGTACAATATTAAAACTACAACTTCATACATAAATACATAATATAACAAGCAGTCGGTAAAACTGAATATTTACATACCTATAGGATTTCTATTTAAGATTAAAAAAATTGTCATTACTTTCAATGAGTATAAAAAGAACATTATTTAATAATAAACTTGATGATAGAAATTGCACAAAGTTATTACTAGGAGATTATAAATGCGTAGAAGTATTTTAAATGGCGAAGTTATAAAATACTTGTTTACAAGTTTTCTATGTGGAAGTTGGAACGAGTTGAAAATATACATATTTTTTTAAATCAGAAGGTACACGAGAAAAAAAAATTGGTAAATTAAACATATAATCTGCTTGTTATTTGTCTTTTGCGAATATATAATATTAATATGAAATATATAATACAACAGACATAGATGGCAGTCAGGTTACTTTATCTAAGAAGTACAAAATATCAGCGTTTTAAATCAATTTTAACAACACAGAACATAACAAATTACGAGTTAAAATTTTTAATTTAAATATCATTACATGGATAACATATTTTTATACTTCTTAGTATTACAAAAACAAATCAACAGTCGCACTCTCGCATACATTAATTTAAAATAAATTTTAATTGCGAGGAAATGAGAGTTATATTTTCAATCTTAATTACTCGATGATAAAGTTGATATTACTTCATTCATCATTTGTCTTATTGCTTCGAATTGTTTTTTCGTTTGCACTTAAGAACTAGCGCGCAAGAGCAACTTTTGTCTCCGCTACTATTTTGTCTCTCCCATCAACTCTATGGGGAGTTGCGTCGCTACGTGCGCGCACTTTCTTACTAGCCCATAGAGTTGATGGGAGAGACAAAATAGTTGCGGAGACAAAAGTTGCTCTTGCGCGCTAGTTCTAAATATTGAAACCTTTTAAAAAAGGTTTTAATTTTTTAAATAATTATGCTACTATCGGAATATTGAAGATTTCTTCATACACATAATGATAATTACCAATATAAATAGTAACTTATGGTCTTACCACATAACAATTTAAACACAGTCTCACTTTAAACCAGGGATCTATCACTCTAATAGTTGTGAAATAAGACAAAACCAGATTAAAGAGAACCCGCGCTTAAAGTTAAACCCGGTTTAAAGTTTTTTGTTGTAAGACAATTTAATCACTACATAGTATAAAACAAAGTCGCTTTCTCTGTCCGTATATCCCTTTGTATGCTTAAATCTTTAAAACTACGCAACGGATTTGGATGCGGTTTTAATAGATTTTTTAATAGATAGAGTGATTCAAGAGGAAGGTTTTAGTATATAATTTATTAGGTTTCAGACAAAGCGGGCGAAGCCGCGGGAGGTTAGCTAGTTTTAAATATAACTCTCACTACCTCACAGTTCTACACACAGACGCTACGCTATATCTAGCTATATATACACAATGTACAGATAATTATTATAATTGTCTACGACAACTAATCTCGACGTCTCTATGGTTCATTAGATTCAATGCTCTAGTAACAGGTGCGGCAATTTCACAAATAAAATATAGAAATGTACCCTTATTTATTTCATTTAAAAAAAAATTAAAGATCGTTGTTTCCTTGCTTTTTGTCATTGGGTACAAATCACCATTTCCTATGTCAATCGTGTTCACACGATTATTATATTAGTTACGTAAAAAAATTACTGTCATTATTATAGATGAAAAACCAAAATATTTTCTTATTAAACCAAAGAAAAATATATATTCATTTAATATGACTGTTAAAGGCCTAATAAACACTTGATTAATGCGATTAATTGATTTATGACTAAGTATTATTATATTATGTGTATCTCATTCCATAATACTCGGGTACCATCATAAGGAAGGTACCCGGTCCTTTGGAAGGCTTACGTGGGGACACGGATCCAACACGCAGAGGCCCTTTAGAGAACTTTACTGTGTTGTGGGACACCAGCCGCAGCCTGCCCATGACTGCACTATAGAGATACAGTCCTAGGCAGTCTGCGGCCGATGTAGGACTATTTCGAGATATGGAAAAACAAAATAAACTGGGCTATGGAGTGGGATGTTAAATGGGCCGGTATTTGGGATTATTGTTTGGATAAAAAATCTTCTAAATGCTAACATTTTATTCACTCTAAATGGAACTATCTTGTATGAGCCGCTTTTCACACGAATATCAACAATTAATTGAATCTAGTCACATATACATCAAAAATATCTAAGTCTATTCATTTATTAGTTTAGCCACTAAATTTAAGCTAAATAATTATTAAATTATTACAGACGCATTGCTTACATCCGTGTGAAATAACATAATATTATATATTATTATTGTAGTGCCTATATCGATATGTTTCCGAGCTTATAAACCTCCGAACGAATAATTAATAAATTACTGCAATTAAAAATGCACCAAATAAATAGAAAAATAAATTCTTTAACAATTAAGTAAACATATGATTGTGTTAGTTATAGGTTATAGTATAAACGCTGGTTATTTGTCTTGGTTAAATCGAGTTAAAAATAAACTGGCTTTAAGTAAATTAAATCGATTATATTTACAAAGTATGAGAAATATTATTATTCATGATAATTTATTTTTTTCAAAATTTCGACCGTCCACGATTATTAAAATTTTTTTTTGACAATAATTTTATTGCTGGCAGTGAATGTTAAAAAAGGCAAAAAATGACATCCTGCATTTACGAGGAATGTGATTAAAAAATTAATTATTAAAAAAGACAATAGAGACAAAAAAATCTAGATAAATAAATCCTAGTTTTGTCTAGTGCGAATAGTTACACCTATTGAAATAACAAAAATGAATGCCGCAAAAACTTAATAGCATTTTGCGGTACATAAAATTCACTAATATTACCTAATGTAGATTTGTGGGTACCTATGAGTTACAATATGATAAGTACCCACTAAATGACTTTTCATTTACTTTCGTTTTTAATTTTACATAATAAATACATATTTTTAATTAGCACATATTGCTTCAGTAAGATTAACGAAATCAAGATTTAATTTTCTTATAATAAATAATATTCTATAATTTTCTATCAGATTCGAATAAAAACTGTATTAAAAAAATTAATACCAAGTTTGATTAAAACACGCATACGTCCGTTAATCTTATAACGTGTGAAATCAAAGAAGTAATCGTTGTTTTCCACGATAGTTAAAACACTTAATCGATTTATGACTCACAACTCAAAATGTAAAGTGAAAGTGTAATTCTAGATTCGGTTATCCTTATGTAAGAAACTGAATCCGCAAGTCACATTACTTTATTTCACGTATACATAACAATAATCAGTGAAGTAACTCACAACTCAAAATACAAAGTGTAAGTCTTCCAACTGTAATAGCGTACCAGTAAAGTGACGCACAACTCAAAGTGCAAATTGAAAGTGTGAGTAAGAACTGGTTTAGTTTTTCTACCAGAGGATATCCTTTATAAAACTGAACATGGTCAAATCTTACAACTTTTAATTTATAAGTGATGTGACAACTCAAAGTGTAACTCTAAAGTTAGTTATCCTCCCGGAGTAAACCGAACCGAACAGTTATATTACTGAAGTGATTCACAACTCAAAGTGTATAGTGTAAGTCTCACAACTTCAACAACGTTTAAGTGAGTGACTCACAACTCAAAGTTTAAGTGTAAAGTGCAATTAAACTTGGTTATCCTCTTGTTTGTCGGCAGCTCTGTATAATGGGTTCTTGTCCTTGACGGGGAGTGGATGGGCTTCAGTGTTGAACACCCACTCGTCCAGTGAGAGTAGAGAGTCGTCGGCGAATATCAGGTACAAGTACTGAAAAAAATAAAACGTATGTGTTATTTATTGTAAAATTTGATTCACTTGTACAGAAAATTTGGAAAATAGTCAAGTGCTTTTCGTAATTGTTATACTTTTCTAATAAAAATGTAAAAAAATATCTAAGTTTCATTGATCAACAACTACGTCACGTTACGTCACCTTTTAAAAGGTCGTCAAAACGTTCAAGCGACGTCTTATAAAACATTCATTTTATCTAACACCTCATATCATGGCAATAATATTCAAGGTATTTAAATAGACTTCGAACATTATTGCCTTTTGAAAACTCTGCATAATAGACGCATAGGCAGAGTTTTATTTTGGACTTTTGAGTTTGGATTTTTGTGTGTGTTTCTAAATCAACAGGGCATGTGAGTATAGAATAGATTGAGCGTGATTCTAAGAAAAAAAAAAGATGTGTGCGTGTACACACGTAAGAACTGAAACTTCTTTATGGCCTAATTTAAAAAAATAATAATTTACCATATGCAACTTTACAGAATTACGTCGAATCATGCGTGGTAGGCATAAGAAAAAGATGGCGCGTAACGTAAAAAAAGTCACGCGTAACGAAAAAATGTTATACAAAAAATTTTCCAACCCCATGAAGAAGTTTCACTACAATAATTAGTGTTAGGCCGCCAGGCCGCGTTTCCACTTGCAAGAAAACTTCCGCGAGAAATGTCCGACAGTTTGTCCAACAGCTACTTGCAAGTCAAATTCCGCGTTTCCACCTGCAAGTAGACTTGCAAGTTGCTGTCAGACAGACTGCAGTCGGACATTTCTCGCGGAAGTTTTGTTGCAGGTGGAAACGCGGCCTTAAGCCTTGTTTCCACTTGAGCATGCTCAGGCGAATGAGCGGCTCATTTGGCCGAGCTGCTCAAGTGGAGACGCCTGAGCATGCTCGGGCCGCGCGTGCTCAGGCGTCTCCACTTGAGCGGCTCGGCCAAATGAGCCGCTCATTCGCCTGAGCATGCTCAAGTGGAAACAAGGCTTTAGTGCAGTATAACGATATTAACCTTGAGCGTCTCGGCGAGGAAGAAGCTCTGCTGCACGTCGTCGCCCTGCGGCGCCGCGTGGTACACGTTCAGCACGCCCGTGTACCCGCCCTCCACGCGACAGTGCTTCTCTAGGGCCTGACGAATACGGATTTATATGAGACATCTTTACTTTTTAACAGAAATAAAAATAACTGCGTTAAAAACAACCGACTTCAAAAATGCAAAAGTAAAAAATAAAATAGTTTTGATATAATTAATTACTACATATTATTTAGATGTGCTATTTATTAAATAGGTTTGATGTCGGTGCACGGGCTTAATACTGAGTGCTTAGTGTTTGGCACCGACTTCAAACCTCGGAGTAATCGGTGTACATACATAAAAATAAAAAAAATATATACCGGCCGAATTGATAACCTCCTCCTTTTTTTTTTTGAAGTCGTTAAAAAATTTTGGCACTCAACTGTATTTGGTTAGTTTCTATCATTTGGTACCGATTTCAGTATTAAAACAAAATTATATCTGTCTTTTTACGTATCTAGACAACGCATCACGATGAAACAATGCTTATGGATTCAAATGAGTTTTGGTATATTTTGTGTGTTCTCACCCCCCGATAGAAAATCGCCGTTAAACAGTAGCATGCAAATTGTTGTATTTCTTTCGATAGATCAGACCTCTGCTTTATTTCTCTCGGATTTGTAGAAGCGTAAACGCAAACGGCCCTTACAAATGTTTATCATCAAGTCCTATATCGACTATTACGTAATATTAAAGTACCTCAACAGCTTCCCAGGCCCAGTCGCGATACTTCTGCTCCTTAGTGAGTCGCCACATGATGAAGTAGCTCTCGAACGTCTCCGGCCGCAGCAGATACATCTTCTCGTTGCTTTTCATCGCACGCGCTTCTATTGCGCCTGAGAACCTGGATTATTGGAAATTAAGAATTCAAATAAGATAAGGATTGGGATATGATATAAAATTAAGGTTTGAAAAGAACCTGTACTTGTTTTTTTTATGTCAGAGCAAGCAAAGGGGCAGGTAGGGCACCTGATGTTAAGTCGGTCACCACCGCCCATAAACACTTGTAACTTGTGTTAAAAGAATATGTGTATGTGCAACGCACGACAAAAGTGAAAATTATAATTATGGCAATTACAATCAATTTAGCAGCTGTTTGTATTTTTCTCTCTCAGGCACATTCAATGGTCTCGCGATCTCTGATAGAGTTGTCTATCTTAGAGCATGATTTATCAGCCTATTTTAATACCAACGATAAACGAGTGCAGTGCACCAAAAAATATCACCTTCAAAAAGTTCTTGATGTGTGTATGTATACAATTTGGTTGGCATTTTATCGCAACATGTGTTCACAAATTAATATTTGACAAAATTGTGTATAAATAGTTAAAATTGTCCACTATAGTGTATGTACATCTTTTTTAATATTTAAATTAAAATTTTACGTTTCCCACTAGAACAGTGCGTTCTTCACATTATTTCCAATTTCTAACTAAATACCTGAAAGCCTCCGGGCCCAGTTTGGTGTCGGATCGTACGTAACTCTCGTGGCACGTGTGCGTCAGCTTGCGGGCCACGTCCATGTAGCGGTCGGACAGCGAGTTTTCTAGCGTTGTGGACGCAAGGGCGAACATACCACCTAGAAATGAGAATATTATATTTATATAAGAAAGTAGATAAAAGTAGATTTCATGGTGAATAGAGAAACTCAACTTAAACTGCCGCGGCAGTGGCCGGCCAAAGCCAGAAATGAATCGCTTTTTTAAAGGAAACAGGTCAGGTTAGGTTACATTAAATCCATACCAATATTATAAATGCGAAAGCAACTCTGTCTGTCTGTCTGTTACTCAATCACGCCTTAACTACTGAAAAATTTGCATAAAATTTGGTATAGAGATATTCTGAAACCCGAGAAAGGACATAGGCTACTTTTAACCCCGGAACATAGGATAGCTTTTATCCCGGAAATCCCACGGGAACGGGAACTATGCGGGTTTTTCTAAGACTGCGCGGGCGAAGCCGCGGGTGGAAAGCTAGTATTACAAAATTAGTAAATGCAACCCAACGAGATAATCAACTAATAATCAACTAAATGAATAATTACTCAAACAAAAATTTTAAAAGTTGGCATTTTAAGAAGTGTCATTATGAAAAGCAGACCAAACGTTTAGTTGGTAACTGTGAGGTTGGGAAATAAAACAAAATTATATGATAAGTTGGCAAATGATTATTCGGCGAAATAAAATTTTGCGATACGTTGGTTTGCAAGTGAAAATCAGGCAAACAAAGTAAGAGAACAGTGAAACTCACCAGCGAAACACGACAAATGGTCCATCTTCTCCTCAAATATCCTGCCATACTTCAACTCAGCCAGGTAAGATAATCCCGCCGGCGAAACTCGAAGCATCTTATCCAACGCCGCTTGCATTGCCTCGTCGAACATAATACGCGCCTGCAAGTTTTTAAATACAATTTATAAGTATTCATGTTTAAAGAAGAGAGTTGAAAAAAAAATAATATTTGGGAAAATAAGGTTGAATTTATTTTGGTGTAAAATGTTGACCACGTAGATTATCTCGTAAAAGTTCATTAAACTAGAATTTTACTCACTTGACAGTTTCAAGTTCGTTTTTGCTTTGGATTCGTGTTAGTTGCTTTTTGATTATTATAAACATTGTAGTTTATTTTTGTTTAAATCTAAATAATTAAAACAACACATGCCTGTTCGTCTTCATTGTTGGTGACGAGCCAGGCCTTCAGCAGGTACTCGTAGAACGAGTCGCCCAGCGCGCCCAGCGACATGTGCCCTGGAAACATTTATCAATATATTAAAATATGAGTTATAAATTCTTCATAATTGTGTTTATAAAGTCGTATTTTGTAACCACACTCCTTACAAAAAAAAATCATTTCATATGATAGCAATCATCATAATTGTTCAATTGTTGAAGTGTGATGATAATATGTTGAAGAATAAATGGTCTGTTGGTGTATTTAATAATGAAATAAGTAAATAAATTATGATCACTTTAATCCATTAAAAAATAATAAACTTATTTAAAATCAGTACGTAGATGTATCATAATATAAGTTATTTCATAATAACATTTCCCCACGTACCTTAAATTCTACCAAGTCATAATTATAGAAAACGTACGTATTTATACCATTTCTTTTTTTAGTAAATAATATACTCACTCTGTCCCCACTGTCCGCTCCTCGGGTTGATATAGTTCGGGTAGAGGCCGTCCGGTTTCTGTATATTGTGTAGCACTTCGCGGATACGGGCCGCCTTCTGCCTGTAAACTATTAGATAGATTGTTAATTATGGTGTATTATTTAAATACTTTAGATTAAAATAAACAATAATTAAAGATATTAATAATAAATTAATCGTTTAAAAAAATAAAAAAGGAAAAAGTCGGTCATGAGGCCGGATTCGAACCAACGACTTTTTGAACTAATTCTAAAAAATAGAAATATTAACCTTCTTTCTGTAAAAAAGGTTTTTTGAAGATTTTCCGGGAATGTTTGTTCGTATTTTGAGTCGAATATTTTATATTTACTATTTTATATGCAGTCTCTTTTTGTAATACCATAAAATCTCATTAGATCGAATCATGCGACATCATTATTTTTTAAGCCTTCTTAATTAATAATTAAAACAATCCTATTATGTTTATATATTGAAAATTTTATATTCATTATAATTATGTACCTATTGACCTGCATAGTTTGAAAAATGGTTAAGTATTTGTATGCAATAAATATTCTTATATCTGTTTAATATATTATCATTGATACCTTCTTTCCCTGTGACGTCACTCAGATAAGTGAACTCTAGATGTAACGTTCCAATTTCAGAGAGGATACTGTTCGAACCTGCCCAATGATATTGTCGGCTTGCCTGAAAAAAGAAATTTAAGATTTATCAAGAGATTATCAATTAATAATGGTAACTAATAACTGGCTCGTCCCTAAATTTAAAATGAATTTCATTTGTAGGACTTGTACGGAAACTACGCTATCAATCAGAATCCTTAATCTGTGAAAAAAGAACGGGCCTAACTTCCTACCAACTGTATCTCACAATCCTAATCCAGCCATTCACGGTGCTAAGAACAAATTGATTATCATTCAGGCTGCGCGGATTTTCGCACACGATTAGACTTTGTAATAGCCAAGGGTCACCGCGCCTAATTAGGGCTGTACTCGGAATGACAACGTACCGCCTTTGATGATAACGAAGTCGGGAAACTCGAAAAGGTCCGATTAATATAAAGCTCGGCGATTAATTTATGCACCGATATCGGTACCCTTTACGGGGAACGGTTGAGGAAGATGAAACGTTCAGCATTGCCAATAATGCATTGCTGAATATTCAAGTGATAGCAAATAGCGATAGTATTTGAAATATATTATGATAATAAAGTTTGAGGAGTAAATGGAACGTTTTTTTTTTCGATAAGTATGTAAATTGATGGTTTTATATTAATGTTTGCGCATAATTAACATTATAAATTGAAAATGCACAAAGATAATGCGCTGCCTTTGTGATGTATAATATTAACAACTGTATAAACATTAACATAAACTACTACAAGTGTCGTAGTCCTGAATGTTAGTCACCTTTTTAACCGACTTAAAAAAAGGAGGATATCAATTCGGCCGGTATACATATATATTTTTTTTATGTATGTACACCGATTACTCCGAGGTTTCTGAACCGATTTACGTGATTCTTTTTTTGTTCAATGCGGGATGGTGTCGAATTGGTCCCATAAAAATTTTATTCGGATAGGCCCAGGAGTTTTTATTTTATGAGCATTTTTGTCTATACTCGATGACTTAATTTAAATGTAGCAAGTAACTTTGATTCACTTCCCGGTAACCGATTGAGCTGAAATTTTGTATACGTATATAAATTAGATAGCGAAGAAACATTATCATGACATAGAGCTGATTTGATGATGGAATCGGAAGGTGGCCATAGGAACTCAGTAATATATTGACTCAACTTAATCGAGTTTGGGCTCGTTTGATTCGTGTTAACAAACACACTAAAAAGTATCAAATAAATATAACTGCGTTGAAAACAACCGACTTCAAAAACAGAAAAGTAAAAAATAACAAAGATTTGATATTATATATTTATCATGCCTTATAAAAATAACTGAAGCACAATTCATCACACATCACACATCTGCACAGAATCATGCAGCGGTGTTCATAACTACTATTCACTAACTATAATAATCGTTAGAAATTCACACTAGTGAACGTTAGAATTGCATTTTATATTGGCGACTATCTGATCCAGACGAACTTTAAGTTCATTATCGATGAAGCAAATTTCAAACCATTTAAGGTTATAAAATATTTTAAGTTATTTACTATCGTTTATATGTACATATAAATTTAACATTTGCAATTTTGCATTGAGCTAAAGACCCTTAAATTTTCAAAACTTTATAGTATGATGTCCTGATCCACAGATAGAGACTTAATTATATTTGCATAGATATACATATATTTCCCAAACTAACCTTATTAGTCGGATTGATAAGCGCATGCGGTATCCCAGTGGGGGTATCAAACGCTGGTAGCAAAACATCAGCCACCTCCGCCGCCTTATCCCGGAACACGGTGTCGCCGGTCAACGCGTAGCACGACAGCAATCCGCCCACGAAACGGATCGTCATCTCGAATACAGATAGATCGGAGTCCTGGAATTAAATATAATAATAATAATAAATAAATTAAATCTTTATTTGAATTCATACATTAATATGTTACAATAGATTGGGGTTGGGTTATACCTAGTAAGGGGGCCTCCCTTACTAGGTATAACCCAACCCAAACTTGTATGAGATATGTATATTTTTAGGGGAAGATGATAACGTGAATTCACGCTTGGTACTAAAGTGGTTGTAGGATGTCGAGAATCCTGAAACAAAAGCTTAGTCATATTAATTGTTAGGGGTAACGCGAAAATGTTGTAAAAAGTGGTTGCTGTACAGAAGCATAGTTCTAATCGATTGCAGTTTTAAGTCTACTATTTATAGGTTTCTGTAAAAACTTGCACGAAATAATTGGTTACTAGAGTTATGTAAGGAAAGAGTACCATGACCTAACTACTAAAAAGCCTTCACTTATTATTTGAAATAGGTTTGAGCCAATTCGAACACTATTGAATATTCATATGAGCAAAGTAAATATATCTTATAAACCATTGTTACATACCCGTTGAACATCAAACAATATATTCAAACGGATCGTGTTCCACTTCACGCTGCATTAGCTACAATAATATACCACAATATACTGTGTCCTCTAATATAATACAATTGTATCAATGATAAGACCTAATAATTGTTACAAATTGAACCGACGAAGCATACAAAGCCCATTTTCAATGACGGCAAAATTGAATAACATTGGGGTAAAAGAACGAGTTTAATATAATGTTTCTAATTATTTTCTTTGTGCTCTTTCATAGCGTTATCTCGTTGTTTTAGGTTGCTCGTAAAATGAGATTTTGTTTTATCATCCGCTTTGAAACTCGTGTAGTTGGCTACAGCTTGTACAAAGTCTGCTCACTCCACTCATGTGTACTTTCGTTAAGCCCATTTTTCCCGGCATAAGCATACAGTGTACGAGCGCTTTTTATCGAGGAGAATACGTGTCAGATATTTCCAACAATAAAACTAGCAACGGATTTTTCGATGCGGTCCATATAAGCGGATAAAGGGATCTCAAATCCGCAACAGAGACATGATAGTTTAATATTTTTGAAATTTATTTTCAACTAGCTGTGCTCCGCGGTTTCACCCGCTTTCCTCCGCTCCTGTTTGTCTTAGCGATTTGATAATATATAGCCTTCCTCGATACATGGGCTACCTATTAATATTAACTTTATAATTTCAATTTCTCTATACGGCTCGATATCATGATGTATTTACCGTAAATTGCATTACCTACTCGTATATAATATCTTCCGACAAGAGTATCCATGTTATTAATTTTGAATTTTAATAATAACATACTAAATACCTACTTAAATAAATGTACTTTTAAGTATCAGCTTTTTGTTCAATAAGGCGTCGGACTTCTAAAAAAATATACATTTTTCTATATACTATTTTAACTCTATAAATAAATACCAAGTGAATTTATAGTAATCTAGAGCTAAACAATCTAAGTTACTCGACAGGCTGCTATTACAGACAGGTGCAACGACAAGTTTCTCGTATCAATGAAAGGAAAAAGTAGTACTGACTTATCTATACGAGAATACGAGGTAATTCGATAATGTTCGTTGAGGACTTTAAATCACGAGCTATCTTTGTCAAAGCTCAGACAGCACAACTATTTATTTCAACTGTCGAAGAGCTAACATTATTGAATTCTTTGTTTTTTCCAAGAGGCTCTAGCCGCAAATCGCAATTATTTTATTTTCACTCGGAATTTATAGAAGAATAATCGACACTAGAATTTTTTACGGAGATTCCTTACCTCAAGCAAAATGTATATTGAAATAGTCGTTCACATTATGGATGGGTTTTATACAATATACAAAGAATAGAGAAAGACGTCAAATATACTATTCACAATAAAATGCAAACATTTAAATGAATTCAAACCATTTGCACTGAACAAATAAATCAAAAACAAAACTCGAAAAAAACTTTACCCAAAATGAAGTCCAAACGCGCGCCTAACTAACTAGTAACTTAGTCACAATAGTCTACTTCATTTATCCAATGGATTTGCTGCGTCTCGTTCCAAACAGTTTGCATTCTTACCGAGGCTCATTATCACAAGCGCAGTCCAATGCATTCGGTAAATGAAAAAAGTTTCGCGAAGAGCGTGTGTAAGCCGTAAAGGTGGGTCCACACTTGATCATATTCGCGTATCAGATCTCCCAGCTCCGTCGCGTAGCATCGACGCGTATCATATTGTTTGCTAGTGTGGACGCACAATTATCGCGATCATGATGCACTCCGATCGCTATTAACCGCGTATCTGATACGTGTCAATAATACTAATAATAATGTATAATTAGCCCGAGAAAATTAAGCCAAAAATAACTGTAGCGATTTTCAAAACTACGCGATTTATCTACACTATCTACACTAATATTATAAAGAGGAAAACTTTGTTTGTTTGTTTGATTGTAATGATTAGGCTCATTAACTACTGGACCGATTTTGATGAAATTTGGCACAGACAATCTTTAGAGAGAACATAGGCTACCTTTTATTGCGAAATATGTACCACGGGCGAAGCCGACGGACCGCTAGTTTCCAATAATTTCTCGGGCGATATGTAATGTCTTAAGATACGATATGGTCAAAATGGGCGTCCATTAGGATACGCATTAAGCATACTCGATACGATATGATTACTTGATACAAATGTGTACCCACCTTAAGGTGCACAAAAAACCTCAGACAAAACTTCGCGCTGAGGGACTTCTGAATAACTGCCCCTGGCTTTAATAGTTGCTTGTATTGTATATTGTCAACGCTTCACTTTTGTTTAAGTATATTTTGATTTCGAGGATAAATAAATGTGGAATTTGTGAATGAAACAATGAAAATTATTTTCTTTGTGAGAAAATAAGAATTGAAGATATTGTTATAGTTCCTGGAAATACCTATAGATAGAAATAATACGGAATGGACGTTCTATCAACATAATAATAATATGTAAAATCATTGGTATTTTTTTACAACAGAAATAAAAGAAGATTTTAAGAAAATGTAAATCTTAAAACTTGTATGTAAACATTGGTGATAAAATATCTTATTCTAAAAATATACTATTTATTTTTAGAATAAGATAATATGTACTAGAATGTATTTGCGACGCGCGGCATGCGCTTACGCAGGCTGCAACCAACGAAAAGACCGTCCATATTACGTCACATCAATTATCAACCACCTAAAATTGGGTGTAGCTAATCGGCCATTTCATTTCATTAATTTTAAATTTCCAGTGAATTAATAAAAATTTAATTAACATTCAATATGTGTTCAAGTGTTTTTGATTGTTACATTCCTGGACAAACAGAGGCCGATTAAATTGGAGCACATTAAAAAGGCATGTACCGACGAAAAACCCTAATCATACGTGAATTGAAATCACAATAGACGTTTATTGTATAGCCCTGCGTTTGTCAATATCTAATTAATACTGAAGCGCCTAATTGACAATTTTCTTACCTTTTTGAGCCGGTTAATTTCTTATTATTGTTACGAACATGGATGATACGTTTGTGGAAATGAATAATTAGGTGGCCAGGTAGAAAAACATTAAATAAGCAATAGCTGATGGTTAAAAATCTTTTGACTTGAAACTAATAACATACATTGGGTAGGACAGACGCACCGCCCGTTTGATTTTTAATAAAATAGATCTATTATATTGCCTATATGTTAGGCATCCGCCCCGGAATGGCGCGAAGGATGCGGGTTCGAGTCTCGCCTCGTGATCGAATTTTTTCTATTCTTTATAAATTTATATAGATCTATTATACTTTATCTAAATAATCAGCTTAAGACAAACAAAAAAAAATGATACAAAAACGCTTTCAAGGCTTTGAATTTTTTAGTTTTAACTAATTGATGATATGCCGTTTCAGTTGGTATGTCGCTAGCAACAGCTGGCTATAGATAAATTATGCAGAACTTTTTCGCAGCGCGATAAAGTCTTTCTAATTCAATGCCTAGGTAGGTACTATAGTGGTGCGAAGAATTTTAGATTAAACTATTTATGGTAGGTAAGTATCTAATATTTACTTATGGGTTCGTTAAATATCGATATTATCAAATGCGAATGCATATATCTACTTCGTTTTATTCACGATAGGTATACCCTTATGAAATATGTTATCTTCATAGTGTCTGTATTATAAGAATAAAATATGACTAAATATTGTAGATGTAGACAAATACGACTAGACAATAGACAGTATACAGACTAAACAAATCTAATTATACATTCCACATTGACATTTTTCAATTCAATAAATCGTTAATAAATTCATATGCTAATACATAATTCTAAATTATACATATAGCTATAGATATATATTATGATGAAAATATTTTGTTCGTATATTACCTACGACGTCTAAAATATCCTTATATGCACTTTTCTTCAAGAATGTATAAAAAAGTGGGTAAAGTTTATTCCCCCTAACTGTACAATTAGTAAACAGTTCTGCAATACACAAAACGCGACACTTTTTAAATCTACTGTTTCCTTTCCAGAAATATTATAGTGTTAATATAAGTATAAATAGATTTTTTATCGTCGCATAACATAATCCAGTGACGGTATACTATTAAAAAGCAATTTTCCATATCCGTTAGTGAGATCTGTTAGATTTCTATGTTTTATTGCATTCTGAGGAAAGATTCCTTTTCACACCTTACATTTTGCTATCTTAACGAGTATCGAACGTTCTTCACAGATTTAAAGTGTTAATTAAATATTGCTCAACACTTAAATGATACCATTTACCATCCATACTAATATTATAAATGCGAAAGTAACTCTGTCTGTCTGTCTGTCTGTTACTCAATCACGCCTAAACTACTGAACCAATTTACATGAAATTTGGTATGGAGATATTTTGATACCCGAGAAAGGACATAGGCTACTTTTTATCCCGGGAAAATGACGCAATCCCCGAAATCCCACGGGAACGGGAACTATGCGGGTTTTTCTCTGACAACGCGGGCGAAGCCGCGGGCGGAAAGCTAGTAAGATATATATTTAAAAAAATTTGTAAGTCTCATAGTAAGTATAACTCTGAGATCGTGATCCTGACATTAATTCCAGCGGGAGTTTTATATCTTTAAGACGTATAACCTATCTGTAAAATCGTAAGCATTTATGATTCCCAAATATTGTGAATATGGAATAGAAACTGTACTCAAATCGGTCAATCTTAAGTATATAAAAAAATGTGTGCGTGTACTAGTGTACACACGTAAGAAGTGAAACTTCTTTATGACCTTATTTAAAAAAAAAAAAACTATATGCAACTTTACAGAAATACGTCGAATCACGCGTGGTGAATCAGGGATAAGAAAAAGATGGCGCGTAACGGAAAAATGTCACGCGTAACGAAAAATTGTTACACTAAATTTTTTTCCAACTCCGATAATGAAGTTTCACTTCAATTAGAACTATATTTCCTTTGAGAACAACAACGAATATACGATTTCGATGCTCGCGTAAAACTAGGCAAAAATGAAGCTTAGTTACTCACGATTTCGTTAATATGAAAGTGTTCAGCGATCCACTCCCTGCCCTCTCTGAACTCATCCATCAGGCCCATGACGTAAAGCGTGTCCATGCCGTCCACTATGGTAGCGCCGAGGTCTCCACCGCCGAAGACGCTCGTCAGGTGCGCCCGCTTCGATATCGGCTTCAGCTCGTTCTTGCCCCACGCGTACAGCTTGTAGTTGTTCCACGCGTGACGCATCATCTGGAGGCAAAGTTTTAAATTAATATAAATTGATACTAAATATAAAGCTAAGTTTTTAAATAAACTTGCCGCTCGTGCGGTATTCCCCGTGGACGTTTTTATTTAAATTAGTTTTTCAAAATGTTAATTTTTTCAAATGTTCAGTTATTATCAGAATCTAAGTTGAACGAGCTACACTATTGTGTTGTACACGACTTGTTTGTTTCTTTACGTATTAAACTTAGGTATTAAACTATTTCAGCTTGTAAATTAGATACCTACAAATAGAAAATTAATTATCTGAAATAATATGGGACGGATGTTATCTCCATTCCCGTACGCCAAAGTTAGACAACTTCTGGGAAAACAAACATTTTATTACAAAGTCACGTTTAGTATTAATTCACGCAGCAATTTTTTTATTCCCAATACCTAGAATTCGCGATAAATAGTTTGCGTATACGATAACAGCCATCCGATAAATATACGCGGTATTTCGCTGTGAAATACTTGACAATTATCTTCGATAACTTCGCGAGTGTAATTCATAAAACCACAGATTGCGGTCGGCATCCAATATTTTATAGGTTAATTAACCGCGCTCCAGCTGTATCTTTTGTGAATGAAAAATAACTTTAAATCCGCAAACATACGGCGATGTAAGTGAAGTAAAGCGTTGTGAGGAGGCTCGTGGCCAATAATGTAGGCCACATTTAATTAAAGCGGTACTCGAACGATATTTTAACAACACTGCAAATATATCCATAAATTCCACTTCGCTGATCCTTCAAAGGCAATTTCAGTGCCGAATTAATATCTTGAGGTGACGATATCTATACGTATAATCTCTGACAAGAATGTGCTAATAAAATATTTATGTAACGGGAAGTTTAATTTATTCTGCATTTCAAATAACTCTCAAATGCTGTATAGAAAATCATACTGAAACTAAACTCAGGGACAATTTAAGATAGATGATGTTGAAAGCTATTTTTATTGCTGCAAATATAGAGTTACAATGGCTATAACTATGATTATAGCCATTAAAATGGCGTATATCCTGGCACAAGTTCTAATCAGAACAGAAATATTTTGATGACTATTACAAACATTACATCTGGGTAAAAGCCGTCACGAATGACTCCATTTTCTAATAATAAAACTCAATTTGGTTCATCTGTAGATGAGCTAATATGCTTCAGTGATTTTTAAACTCATTGATGTATTAATGTCTTGGAGATCTGGCCTGCTTGCTATTTCATATTTAATATGATTAATATAAAATACTACCAGAATCACGCTCTAAGGCAGCTTCACATAATATATTAAACGTAGAACTTTCATAAACAGACATTTCTACAACAAAAAAGTAGATTTAGTCCAGTAGCATCATCATTGAAAACAGAGGTTAGCCAGTAATCAGCGTTTCGCGTTATCATCTTGATAAAATCTTCGCAACGCGGAGGCACTTTTCACAAAAAAAATCACAATTTAAAAGCATGAAAAGCTCGTCTCTACATGAGGGGCGCAAGTCGCTCGAAGCGTAAGTTTTAATCTCGGCTCGGAACGGAGGCCACACTAATGAAAGGATATCGTACTTCTCTCGAAGCCATTCATTATTATTAGGCCCTGCAAACTTTACGGCCGACTGGAAAAGGTGGCGATTTTTCCAGCTTTTTTACTTTATAGAAACCGTCGACGAAATTCAATATACGCCGGCCTCTGCTTTTAAAAAACTAAGCCGTTTCATATTTTTATACTCCTTTATCGAATTACTAGAAATAATTATTAATTTACGTGTCTTTTAATTACCTAAAATTACGCAACACATTTTTACGCAATATTTTCATTACCTATGATTCTAACCTGGGTCACTTGCGTGCAAACATGAATACAATGTACGAATGTTTGCGCTCATGCGAGGAAAAAACATTTGCAAACGTCGTCCTACACTTGAGAGTTTGCGTATTCGTGCGTATGTGAGTGACCGGCATCACACATAAACGAACTCAAACCATTTCATTTTACTTTTGTTATCAACATCAAACATTGTAAGTATTAACTATTAAATTAAACATAGAATATGAAATATCTACTTATTAAATACATTTTCATAGTTAATACCTCAAGCACTTTCAGCCGTTTGTCCTGCACACTCGTGTTAGTCCGAACCCAAATGTCCGTATCCACAAGGATATCGCGTGTGGACCTTTCCAAGGTTTCATTATTATCCAGTTTCGTCATAGCCAGCATTACACACATCGTCACTATAAACGCACCCCCAACTACGGCTAGCACCCGTAACTTACGCATTTTTCACTATTACACAACCTTATTTTCAATAAATGCAATATGATTTAAACAATATCGAATCACGTTTTGATATACAACAATACTTAATTTGAGTTATCTTCGTTCGATTGATAAAATTATTTATCGTAGATTTTTTTAGCCACCACTTCTACAAATTTACTGTATTGAACAATTCAAACAAATAATTGAAATTCCAGCGGATATCGACCGCTCGACGCGTGTTACCGCGATCGAATCCGCGCCGTTTCTGATATTCGTACGCGTAATCTAACAGTTAATTGTAAAAACAAAGATCCATTCAATAATCACGCGTCGATAACGTTCGCGATAAACGTGACCCCAGTAGAGGAAGATTATGAATCTGCGCGCGCCGGCAAATTACTGTCACAGATAATAAATATACAGATAACTAAAAAGATGCTCTAGCTACTGCTTCACTAGCACTCATTATACTATGCTACTTCGATGTGTGAATGATCGTTTATAAACATCGATATATAGAACAATCGTTTGCAAATGGGAGACATTTTTAGTTTAATAAACAAATTGAACGTCGCATTGTTTACTACATTCTAGCTGCATATAAAAATGTTTATTTATATCATTGTAACTATTCATTGTTGTTTAATAAAAACGCGGCCATGACAAATCAATGTGATAATTTTGGTTTCACAAATAATTTAGATAAAATTCATTCGAATATATATACATAAGGATTTTAATAATGTATTTATCTTATGCCAGTATAAAATTATTTATAAAACCTACTAAGGATGATTTAATCTTCGTTCGCGACACGTAAAACTTATGCTAATAATAAATGCTTAGCTTATCTAATCAAATAAAATCAACATTGTATATAAGTAGTATAGTTACACTCTGAATTCTGCATATTAAAATAAAATATTCACTTAAACATTGCTCCAATTAAATTTTAGCATCAAGCAATTTACGTTTAGTGTGTCAATTGTTACGAAAGTGACATACATATTGTCATATTAAATTGGTTAAAGGTTATCTTATGAACTAGTGGTGATTAAAGCACGTTCCTTACAACGTTTAGGTTACATACTAGTATAGTTATACTAGATATCCGCCCGTGGCTTCGCCCGCGTTTGCAAAGAAAATATACACACACCATAGTTCCCGTCCCTATTGGATTTCCGGGATAAAAAGTAGCCTATGTCTTTATCTGGGTCTTCAGCTTCCTACATACTAAATATCATTGTAATCGGTTCAGAAGTATTTCGTGAAAGAGTATCTAACAAACATGAATCCATCTATCGATGTTCACTAACTGCCGCATTTATTGTGGCATTTATAGTATTAGTAGGAATAAGGTCTTAACGTCTTTTATCCTACTAATATTATTCTATCGAATATATCCTTCTACTTATATATACTACTAATATTATCTGGAATTATATCAAAAATAGATACGAATACAACGATAAGGATGGGATTACATACGAGCGCGATGATAACCATATCAATTTCTTATGAATTTTGTTAAATTGTTCTATTAATGTGTAAGTACTAAGAAATTACAGATACTTTGTTTTTAACCGACTTCGAAAAAAAGGAGGAGGTTATCAATTCGGCCGGTATGTTTTTTTTTTTCTGTATGTACACCGATTACTCCGAGGTTTCTGAACCGATTTACGTGATTCTTTTTTTGTTCGATGCGGGATGGTGTCGAATTGGTCCCATAAAAATTTTATTCGGATAGGCCCAGTAGTTTTTATTTTATGAGCATTTTTGTCTGTATTTGTAAATGTTGCAAGTGCAAGTTTGAAGTCGGTTGTTTTTAACGCAGTTATTGACTTGTTTAAATAATCAACAAGAATATTTTCTGTTAACGTGCCTACATAAAATATTAATCTTAATTACTTAAATAAACTCGGACTTCTAAATTCGTATGCGGTATTTACAAAGCAATCACTCAATTCGCTTGAACTACTTCAATATGAAATCAAATAATTAAATAAAAAAACAATTACTAAAGATAATAAGAAAAAACTTACGTTTAAATAACAATTGTTTCCCT
Source organism: Colias croceus (assembly GCF_905220415.1). Taxonomy (NCBI): domain Eukaryota; kingdom Metazoa; phylum Arthropoda; class Insecta; order Lepidoptera; family Pieridae; genus Colias; species Colias croceus. Next base: position 2,985,672 of record NC_059543.1, on the reverse strand, counting down.
TCAACGTGTACAATAGAATCCCGAGTGGACACATGTCTGCGTAAAATTAGTTTTTAATTGCGCAGCGGGAGGGCTAATTAGACATTACCTACTTGAATTAACAGAGTAATTGTCGCAGACCTATTGAAATATAAATTAAATAAAAATAATTTTAGGGCGTTTTCAGCCAATTTGAACGGTCGTTATCGCGATTAACAAATAAAATGTTTGGTATTTTCATATACCTACTGGTTATGTTTCGAAAAACTAACTAATGACACAATAAGAAAACAAAATCACTCTTCTATCTGTTACTTGATTCGCCTATAGAGCAATAACACAAGTCTAATCACGATAAATGCGAACCATAAATCAATTATTTAACCTAAAACTGTGTCACAAAAAAAGCTTATAATTTGATACAATTAAAAAGTCCGAAGATGGAAATAATAGAGCGCTATTAATTACCGGAGTGTCATCTCACGCGCTTGAGTCAGCGATTGTGAGCAAGTGATAAGGGAACTTTGAAAATTTATGACGAAGATAAATCTGCTGACCGGTCGTAATCAATTTCGGTTGCTAAAGAGACGGATTTTGTACGATGGGCTATGGTATGCAGTGTTACAGTTTTAAGGGATTTTCAACCAAATTTTTCAGAAGACAAAAGTTTCTTCAATTATTTCCATACTTATGGAATAGGTACTAACTACCTTTTCTGATGTGTAATAACTACAAAAATTTTATATTGAAATATCATGAAAGCTGAAAAAATGGTGGGAGTAGAAGATGTTTTCTAAGACATAGCAGAAATAAAGACCAAAGTATTATGATACGAATCAAGTGAGAAAGAACAATAAAAACAGTGTATTATGTGTGCAAAACGCTAAATATCAGTAGTATATAAATCCAACCACCAAACAGGTTCTTCTGAAAATCACAAAGCAACACGAACCAGAACTACCAAAACACGCCGAAAAACGGGGACGTGTCGAATTATGTATCGTCTGTTATACAGAATGATTTATTAAGTTTATTAGAGGACCCAGGTTCGACGTCACATTGATTGATAGCGGCGACCACAGCGATGTTACCATGCAGCGGGCAGCAATTCGCAAATTTTTCGTCAGAACATTTCGCGACAAAATCTGACGAAGCGTGAAGCGAGTGACACATTTCGAACACTATGCAAGATTAATTCTCGCTCAAGGGGACGACGAAAAAATGAGATACATTTTAATAGTAGGTAAACATAATTTTAAATATGAAAAAAATATGAAAAATATCTAGTATTATCTCTATAGAATAGTCTATTTCAATCTTTTCATGTATCGCGTAATAATAATCACTAGTTTTGTAAAATTACAATGGGGCACACAAAGCAATGAGCGCACGTCTATTTCTGCATTATAAAGTCACGCTGTGCGTTTAAACAATAACATTTGAACACGCTTTACTGTAAAATACATTTTCACGTTGATGCAAATTTAAATATGAAATGGGCACAATGATGATTGCTTATATACAAAACCTTTTTGCGCTATGACACAGTTGAGTTAATTTCAACATGCTAAGCGGCACAGTTACACTAGGGGGAAGAGCAAATTTAGACTTGATTTTACTGAGGTAGATTAGTTTGCCTATTTGTAACCTGATCATGACAATTTGCTTCGTTAAAATATGTGAAACCGTGTGCCCAAGTGTACCACTTTTTAAAGTGAAACTTTTATTACATCGTCTCAAACTTTTTGGTCTGTGTAGCGCAAGTCGCGTGACGCACGATACGTACGATAATTATCGTACAAATACGATAATTTTTAGTTAAATGTCTATAGTGTGAAAAAAAGGTTCACTTTTACCGTGGTTTCATAAAATCACACAACATTTTTTAGATTTTATTTAAGTTTTCCCTAGAAATATTACTCGGTCTAAAATAAACAAATGCCCACATCATCTCAAAATTCTTAAGTGATGCGCTTTCCAAGAAATTAAATTTTTCGTAATAACTCTGGCCCCCGAACCACAGACACAATAGAAAATCTATTGTGTCGTGGACCGATCGGGCCGCTTGGGGCTCAATGGGTTATTATGGATAAGTTTCACAAGTCTCTTAAAAACATTCACACCAGTCACAGATATAGGCATTTAAATAATATAGATGAATGAAGGATGAATGAATTTCCTTCTGAAATAAGTTGCTCATATGATTACACCGGACCCGGCGAATTATTATGTAAATTAAAGTGCTAAGACTTTCATGTCAGAATATGGTGAAGAATGTTTAAAGACTAGCATTTTTATTAATTATTGACACCGAGAAAAATCTTCGTTCGTCACATTTGTTTCTATTACCGGTTTTTCAAATACAACACTATCGACTACATTCCATGGAGACTAATCTAATAGGTCCAAACGATAAAATAATGTTTAATCCCCGATAGCGACACGTTTCTCGTAACACCACTATATGGAAGAAAGGCTGGGAAGTTAGCAGAGCCATAACAGTAAATCTGAAGGAGCGAGATTTATTCAACTAGGAGTGCAGCGGGTGTCCGCACTCACACTTAATTACCGCCCGCCGAGATTGCTCCTGGCACATACTGCCATCCTAGTACACTTAACATTTTCAACCTAGGCAGAAGCGACTCTGTTTATAATTTGAAATTATGCGGATATAATAAATAAATATTTAAAAGACGCAATGGTTTAATTTTGCATGGGTTAGGAATTTAAGAGTACAAACGACAGTGTACACTTATAATGATTCTGTAATAAAAATATCGGATTTACTAACCCAATTCAAATCAACGAGGGTGGATACGCATTGCAACGACCGCAAACTCGTTCTACAATGTTAAAAGCAATGGCTAGAAAAAGAAAGTGTAATTATGCTTATTCCAGTTCAAACCGGTATACCATGAAGATAGCTACAGTCGGAAGCCGCAGACATCGGATACGGTCCAACGAGGCTCAAGCCACTTCCTCTCGACCCTCCATACATCTCCGCTACCCTCGCGTCCCCTTAAACTATTACAAGAGTACTTGAGGCCTCAGTTAAAATAAGTTACTTCGCAGTGGATACAATATGTGTATTTTGAAACCGAAACCTTTTGGAAGTGTTGCTATTTCACAAATAACAAGTACACTTTGGTTAGAGCAAAATTGTTTAAGCCATAGCTTAATAGTAACGATATTATGATGTTGTTATGAGCATAATCCCAGTTATTTAATAAAATATACGTTGAAATTAGTAAAATCCACCATTTTTTATTTGGAACTTAGACATCACTGCGCGCTTTGAAAGCAATTGAGAAAAAAGCACCAAGTCTATGTGAATAAAATATTAAAAAGTTTTACGTTTCCGTTTTTAAAAATAATCCTTGTTAAGTATCCTGTGTAAACGGACAAATATAAATAAAAACTGGTAGTACGGTAATGAAATGGGCAGCTACTCATCTTCATTTCATTTCTTTAATACAGTCACAGCGTATTATTATATTTTCATTAGTGCCAGTCCATTAGCAATATTAAAAACGTGAATTATAATTACTATGCTCTCGTAGCTACTATAAACGCCAACGGAGCTGTTTAATTTGAGGATTTAATAATCTGAATATTACCGTAGTCTACCGATATTTTCCTACACCATAAATTCCTTACATCCTATCGTAAAACAAAAAGTACATGCATCTAAATAACAAACTCCATTTGGTGCGCTATTATATTATATTATATCTATGTCCATTGGTCCCCCGCTGTTAGCAGTTATTGTATATCACATAAGTGCTCCGCCTACGGTCTGGTCAGAGCCCAGAGGTGTCACATGAGAGGCTGTCGTTGATCGATTGCTCACTACCATCCTCAAGTGCTCGCTATATATAATGGTATGAGAATAGGCTGTAACCTAATCTCGAACGCGTTCGAAACAAATACAAATACAAAGGCTTCAGAAAATGTTTTTGGTGCTTAGAAAGAAGTATCTCCGAGGACGGAGGAGTAATTCTTCATAATCCATTAGATATTCGGACCAATTAGAATTATCATTTATTTTGTTAGCGTTGTTTAATGATATCGCGATCAAAGCGAATTATTTCCATCAAAGGTTTTCACAAAATCAAAAATCGTCAAATCAGCTACAACAAGAATAACAACAACCAATTATCTATTATTTCGTCCAATTCTACGCATATATTTAATCCCTCTATTCCGCCGACACGACGTCGTAAAAGGTCTATCAAAGCGGAAAATTAAAATTTAAAGGGCCTGAAAACAAGTGTCGTCGATAATTTAACAGGAACATTTCAATTTCTCTTTGAATTTATATCAGTGTTTTGATCTTGCCGTTATGGTGATGTTGAAGCAATTATTATCATTCTACGCAATCCTATTTATACATAGCTTGCTTTCTTTGCTGACTGGAATACTAAAGAGACATGTTAACCGAGCTAATTGTTCTTACATTTTTATCTAACGATATCTAGATTCAACACTGGACAGAGCAATTTAATGCATTTTTTATCTTCTCAAGGTAACATATTTTTCAGATAAGTATTTCTCTTTTAATTGACGTTGATATACGCGGCCTTTATAAACTTTATAGGATTATTAAAGGTAGCGTATAAAACGTTAGTAAATAATTAAGTGAGTAGTTTAAAAAGCTTTTAAATAACAACATTTATGTATGAACTATCATTACAATCCTCTTTACCATTAAGGATTACATATCTGTTGTAAATAGATTCACGATACTCAGAAGCATTTCAACAAGGAACCGATTCCACAGAAAGGCCATAATTCACAAAAAGATTCCAATTTGTAGTTTCTTTAAAATCAGGTCAAAGCTTTTCTAAACGGTGAAAATTCGTGGCATTACATAAGGAATTTTATCCACGTCCCGTGCCAAGGCCCCAATTGTCGCTAGTTACACGTTTATCAAATTTTCACTCAGTAATTATTAGCTTTAGGCAATTTGTCGGTTAGTTATAAAGTTGCCAACTATTGAACGTAGTTCAGCGGCTGTGTAGCTCAGGGCATTAAATAACTTCACGACACCCGAGCAGTGAGTTTTCTCTAATGGAAAATCTGCATAATGGGCTCCTCCCTGATTCGATTTGTCGGAAAAACCTTAACCCCGATCGAGTCGGGCTTAATGGAGGCTTATTTGCTTACACAGACTTGTAAAATGAACGAGTGCTTCTTTGTGACTTACTTTTCCGACAAAAGGACAACTCGCCGACAAATATGGAGCCCTTGTAAGCGATATCCAATAACGTTTTAGCTCGGAGCGGCGTCATGTTCCATGTCCATTATAGCGGCTGGATCAAACAAATAGATGACCATAATATCTGTTATATTTATGTCAAGTTCAATTTAATATAATCTACTAAGATATTTTGGGTATCTTCATTCGTAGTAAACCGTGTAAAAGGCTGAATTAAAACGAGTGTATGATGGAATAAAAGTTAATAGTTTGTTTAGAAAGAACGTATTATATATTTTTAATTATCGTGCGTATAAATTAAAAAAGCTACAAGGATAATTTACGCAGCGGAAAACAAATTGAAGTATAACGAATGAAGACATCAGAAACGCAAACGAAGGAAATGTGGCATCATTTGTAAGCATTTCCCGATGAAAAATTTTCAGGTCATAATCCTGTTTCTGTTGTAGCTTTTATTATTCGCACAATGCAAATCCAATTTTGTTCCAAAAGCCGGGCGTGGGGGTTCGAATAAATATTTTTGATAGAAAAGCAGGATCGTTTATCATTATAACGTCGACTGGCCGCACCTTGAATATTCTAAAATATACATAGAATATTAGAAGTGCTACGGATTTACGGAGCGATCAAAAATGGATAAGCAATGGATTAAAGATGACCTTTGACACTCTCTACTATTTGTGACTTTAATTAACTTTTCAGGAATATTTGTCAAAGAGAAGATGCCAAAAAGGTCAGCCTCTAGAGAATGGAGATGAAAATTATTTAGGGCAACAACGAATTTCATTATTAGTTTCTATTGGATATTTTATAGTTGAATAAATGAATTCTCAGATACATTTAAATGGTGTCGTATCTTAGAAATTACGTAGGTATTGTAAATAATAACAATCGATTCCACAAATTAGAAAACTAATTTCTCTTTAGTCTCACATGAAACAATAATCGTAAATGTCTAACTTTTATGATTTATAGGTATTTTCATTGTTCCATTTTTTAATAACTGTATCACATACACACAGCTTGTTATAGATGTATAAATATTTATTTCTTGGCCTGGGTCAATAATAGTAGCCATAGCCTGGGGTAATATTCCCAAATTCTACTTATATTATATCTACAAAAATCAAAAGTTTGTGTGGATGGATTTACTCTTTAACGCAAATACTGAACCGATTATAATGAAGTTTGGTATGTGAAGACCCAGAATAAGACATAGGCTACTTTTTATTCCAGAAATCCCAATATGCGGGTTTTTCTTTGAAAACGTGGACGAAGCCGCGGGCGGAAATCTGGCAAAATATAAAGAATAACACTAGCAGTAAGGATTAGTTAGCTCTGGTGCATTGGCTTGAATTGCGAATGAAGTGCCAGTATCAAGTGTTGCCAAGCATCCAACTGCCCGTGGCATTTGAAAATTTTAAATACTACTTCTAAGGTCAGTAATTGCTCGTTCCCAAATAAAGTACGAAGAATAACAGTAGAAGTAAGGATTTGTTAGCTCTAGTGCATTGGGAATGAGATGCCAGTATCGAGTGTTGGCCGGCGTCCAACTGCCCGTGATTAAAGCACGGCGCTTGGGAAAACTTCGGAGCTCTACTCATTTTTTAATAATCCCTTTAAATGTGAGCATTTAAGCTCCAATTTGTTATCAGTGTGTTTAATGTATTGAGGTGTTTTTTTTTTTATTTAATAGATAGAGAAGATTTTAAATATTGAAGATGACGACAAATATTAAGGCAGATGAATTATATTCAAGTATATTTTTATAAATTGTATTGAATGCCATAAACATAAAAAAACAGTTTCATTCAGCGAAAAATGATTTAGTCTAATTAGATACCGATAGTTAGTATGGTTTTTGTGTCAGACACATACGGTACTTGACTATTTTCGTTTTATTTACAAATAAGCTTTAGAAGCCAAACTATAGGGTTCTATACAATCGATTTTTTATCTATAAGGTAAAAAGATGCCTCCAGCGGCAATTGTTTCAATCAACGAAAATAACCAAACGAATCATGAGGAAACGCGGAAGTGAGAAATATAGCTTCAAGGCATAACATGAGTAGGTACAATAGAAAAAGACAGACTCCGTATATTCATATGATGATCCTTAATAAAACTTCACATGACAACTCGTGAATTAGGTGTGTAAAAACTAAAGTAGGATAAATCTCAATTTATTACAATAATTAGCCGGTAGGGTTCGTTTCGACATAAAATTTGCCAAAATTAGACTGTAAAGATGTAGATTTAAATCGATAGAGTGGTTGAACAGTTTAATCGTATTGGTTAACTCTTAATAATGATAGCATAGACGTATACCTAGATAAAGAAGAAATCATATAAGTATCACTTTAAACCTTTATTCAGTGAAGCCTACCCATTAGCGGCCGCGACATTCAATACTTTTGTACGTTTTTGTGAAGGGTTGTAGAAGGAAGGGAATCTGTGACGGTTTTTGGTTTCCGGTACTTTACCTACTGTTCGTGGTGTGTTATTGAAATTTGAAACCTATAAGATGTTTGTTACCATGTCTATTGCCTATTTTATGTTAGTTAAATATATCCATGAGGAGAAATATACCTACCTAATATTTCACTTATAAAATGATGATGTTAATGATAAAGTCATCATCGAATTTGTAGATGTGTGTTTGTACACAATAACTAGAAGGAGATTCTTACTCGATGATTTAATTTAATTAAAACAAAAAAAATATTGCAAGATACTTATAAGTTATAACTATCAACATAAGTTAGTAGTAAGAAAATAATAATAAAAAAGGCGTAACTACCTAAAATAAAATCGAAATACATGTAATATATACTATTTTCCCTTAACAAAAACAAATAACAAGCTATCAGGTGCAAACCAGCATCTCTAGCGCAATTCGAGACGGCAACCGATAAGGTAACGAGATAAATTTGAGGCTACGCGAATCGATTTGTAAGTCCCGACTATTTATGTGTGCTGAATTACTGGCAATTTGGTAAATCCTATACTTGCAGGAGATATGTGTAGGGCTGCGGGTGATAAATCGACTTAGATTGGTGTCATGTTGCGTACATTTTTTACGAAACTTAAGGATGCTTTTTGACCAGAGATGTGCTATGCAGTTATACTGCGAAAATGTAATAGCTATACTGGGAAACTATGTAGAAAAGCACCCTTATTCAAATTGTGTCCTCTTGTTTTAGAGTTTTCGCATTGCTTGTGGACTTCGGAACGACAACTCCAAATATAATTATATTACTGGGATTAAATTTCACACGTGCGTTGATATAATGTAATCAAGTATATAAATAATCAATCAATTGATAAGTTACAATTTTATGAATCTACAATTATATTGAGAATGTTATCCTCCTATTTACAAATAGATTTAATTGATTTCTATTATCGTTCTTTATTTGTTCTGTCTTGTATTCCCCTGGCTTTTTAACTGCTCATAGTTTGTCCTATTTCATTCTCATTTTATTTTACACTCCAAACGAATTTAAAAACTACACGACACGTATAACCTCGTAAGCTTGTTTAACTTAAGCCTACCACCCTGCACCCTACACCTCACCACCCATCCATTTTCGTAACAAGTCACGCACATTCACGTAACTGGTATTCAATTTGGACAGGTGTTGAGCCTGCAATGGCCATTCAGTCGTACATTTCACGGGACCACGGACGTCCGCGCTACATCCCGCCCGCTGACAATATCGCCTGCCTGTTTATGCAAACCTGTAGGCGTAGTCTCGACACTAATCGACATCGATATCGACCGAAATCGGTCGGTAACTAACGATTATCAGTAACCAATCAGTAACTATAGTATAGACCTAAAAAATTTAGTGTTCTTTTTCCAAGAAATTTAGCTTAGTTTTAGGGAATAGATAGTAAATTAAAATTAGTTATATTAATTTTCGCATTATTACAATTGCAATTGCATATAAAAAAAGCAAATTTTATGCACAAAAAAACATGGCAGTTAATTTAATTTTAATCAAATTCGATATTTTTTATATCAATCGATTAATTAATGTTCTATTAATTACATATTCATGGAATCCAAAATTCCATGTATGGCAATCTCTTTATTTACTTTTTTGACATTTGACATCAATCATCAATCATGAAAATAATATTTCTATCAAAATAAATATAAATTGTGTGTTTTCAAGAGGATAATTTTTAATTATGTTCTTAAAAGTCCTATAAATCTATTGGATAACAAATATCCTAAGAAAATATCAATCTGCGTTATGTTTTTATATAGTTAAAGCTATTAGTTTTAGTTTAGTAATATTTTGTTATTTGTGAAGTGCAATAAAATTCTAATCAAAAGACTCCAAAAGCTCTACAAGATAATTCTGCTCAATTCGAAGCCTTTTGAGAAATCTTTAAGACATCATAGAAACTGACGGAACTAAAACTAAGGACGGAACGGATAATTTGTATCACTTGTATTTTTAGCTTGTATTATTATATTATATTATGTGCATCATTGTATATTTTATTACAGTTAATAAGCAAAGGATGCAATGCAATTGATTTAGCGGTTCACGGTTAATATTATTTATGTGTTAAATATAAATATTTATCTATAAATTTTATATTTTACATAATTATGAACAAGTTACTAGAATTATTATGTTGGTGAGGGGTGATGGTTTTGAGCCAAATTTTCAACTACGCTATTATAAACTGTTAAATTAAAATTTTCTAATAAATTTTTTTCGTAATTGGATCGTTTTATTTTATTTGTATTCATCTGTATAATTTTATTATCCTAGAAGTTCAGAAAGAAATTTATCGAATTTTTAGGCTGAATAAATGCAGACAGCAGTAAACTATTCTAATATTTATTTAATACTAGTCGTCCGCCCCGGCTTCGCCCGTGGTACATTTTTCGCAATAAAAGGTAGCCTATGTCCTTTCTGGTATCAAAATATCTCCATACCAAATTTCATGCAAATTGGTTCAGTAAAATAGGCGTGATTAAGTAACAGACAGACAGACAGAGTTACTTTCGTATTTATAATATTAATATGGATAAGTAATATGTACATATCATAAGAGGCTTCTGAACATCTTCTTATAATATAAAAATGAATCGCAAAATGTGTTGGTAAGCGCATAACTCGAGATCGGCTGAACCGATTTCGATAATTCTTTTTTTATTATATTCCTTGAAGTACGAGGATGGTTCTTATGGAGAGAAAACGTAAACATGTACCACGGGCGAAGCCGGGGCGGACCGCTAGTTTTCAATAACATTTTGAAACCATCTTAAAAATAAAACATTATTTGTGTATTTTATTTTAATTGCAATAACATTAAATAAGAGAAAAAATTATTGCGTTTAATCATATAGCATCGGAAGTGTGAAATATCTTTTTTATTATAAAACTAGCTTCCGCCCGCGATTCCGTCCGCGCGGAAAAATTAAGAAAAATTAAGATTTCTTTTTTCTACGTATTTTTCCGGGATAAAAAGTATCCTATTTTATGCCCAGGATAATAAGGTAAAAAGGATAATAATTATAACAAATTTCATCGAAATCGAACCGTTAGTTTTTATGTGATGCCTTCACATACAGACAGATAGACAGAAAGACAGACAAAAATTTTTTTTAATCACATATCTGGGTTTGGTATCGATCCAGTAACATCCCCTGCTATTTATTTTTTCAATATTTGCAATGTACAGAATTGACACTTCTACAGATTTATTATATGTATAGATTATAATAATCTATAATTTTTCCGATATTTTCAACCGTATCTACAAACCCACACAAACCGTAAGGCCCTTCTCCCATTACGATACGCACAGGCGATTCAAGTATCCTGCAAGTCTCGGAGACTAGTCGCCGCGGAGTAACTCACATTATCACATACATTTGTATGTAGGCTCGCACACTACGCTATCGGTATCCTACACGTCCGCGACTAGCATCGCACGACTCACCATGTTGGTCGCTTTTGCGTCACGTCTCCCGCGTATCTCTTCGGTAGAAAAATAAAAATTTCTAATCATCATGAGTTGTAGTTCTCGTGCGGCTACAAATCTCTACAATTTATTTTTATTTCAATATATGGATGAATCCAGTACTTCTTACTCTTATGTTGCCGTCTTCTATTTCTATAAAAAAGAAAAACTGCAAGAGCTTCTTCGTCACTGGAATCGCTGATTGCTCGATATAACGACCTAACTGTTGTTACAATAAATAAATGATTATTATTATTTGTTTCTTTTCTTTTATTTCTCCCTTTTCAGGGGTTTGTTTGCTAGGGGCGCGGGCTATTTAGCCAAGAGACCCTAGGTAACTTACGGTTCGATTTAAATATCGGTTACAGTAGTTTCGCTGTCTCTAAGAAATTTTCGCACAATACGGCAGGTATTTAATATAGCTGCCTTTTGCATTGTAATGTATGTAGGTATTTTTTGGTAGATCTAGAAGTTTCAGGCTATGGTGTAAATTAGTTGGGATAACTCCCGTACATGACAAAACTATTGGAATAATGTAAACAGTCCTAAGGTTCCATATTCGGAGGATTTCTTCTTTTAGTTCGGTGTATTTGTGAAGCTTTTCGCTAATTGATTTTTGTATGTTGTGTGTGTTGGGTACGGTGACGTCAATGAGATAAGCAGTTTTTGTGATTTTATTTACGAGGGTTATATCTGGTCTATTAAAATGAATAGTTTTATCGGTTAGAATAGCGCGGTCGAAATAGATTTTAGATGTTGGGCTATCTAATACGGGTTTTGGTTTATAATTGTAATATGGTATAAGCTTTCCTTTATTAAAATTATATTTTACAGCTAACTTTTGATGAAGATAATGAGCTACCTGGTTGTGTCGATGTGTGTAATCATTTTGTGCTAAACTAGAGCATGCTCCCGTAATGTGCTGTATGGTTTCGGGCTGTCTCTGGCATTTGCGGCATCTATCTGTTGGTATATTTTCTTTTAGTATGTATTTTTTGTAATATTATTATATATCGTCCGCCCACAAAAACGAGGCACAATAATGATGAATTTAGTCATTTTTAAGTTGCATAATATGCGATCATCGGGTAGCGAGCAAATATCTTACTAGTATTCTACTCGAGTATCGTACCTATTCTAGAAGTATCGTAAATCGTAATGGGAGAAGGGCTTTAGTTATCGAGATAGTCGAGATCAAAACGTCGGTATCATAACGATTGACAATGTCAAAGAATAATTTGTTTTGACAACATTCGAATGTGTTGCAAAGAAATGATTTTCCAAATCCATGAAATCTATATTTTATTTATTGTTCATATATTTACGGAATTGAAATAATAATGTTATTAATTTAGATAAAAATGCATTACTACAAGGCTATTATTATATAAATATTTTGACGCATAACGGAAAGTTTTGTGAAGAATAAAAATTATAAACAAATATGTATCCATTGTATGCTTCCATCAAATTGGGGAGAGGTATTAAGCGACATCATTTTCATTGCTGAAGACGGGTCTATAAATTAGTTGTCGGTAATTACCGACTAATTTGTACAGACTACCGGTACTGGTACATTGGAATAATATCGACACTATAAATGGTAAATTGAATGGATTGAAAACAGTTTGTTGATTCAATGTAGCTATTTATTATTGCTTACATATTAGTTTGTTCTGTTCTGATTGTGGACTATTGTTTACGAATTGTTTACTTGTAATGTATAGAAGACTGTTCACTTCGTCTTTATCCGTATTGAATGGGAAAGTAAAATATGTGTTGAAGTTATAAACTTAGATATTTCATTTCACGTTATGGATCAATTATTTAAACATAATTATCTTCAGACCATAACAGTTACAAATACATAAATCAAATTATATGAAGAAACAAATGTTAAACATACGTCCCTATCACTTATATCTATCTAAAGTGAGTCGAAACACTTAAATAACGTGGGTCAAATGCGATATTAAACGCGAATGTCTATAGTAATGGGTTCAGTTAATAACTGACCGAACACTTCAAAGGCCGGCACTGCTAGTAATGGTCGCGGGATATGAAGGACCCTCGCAAATATTAGCGAAAATATTCCGATAAAATTACGAGTTAACTTCCGATATTGACAGTTTTCCTCATCCCAACTCCCAATGAAACCCATTTCTAATGAAATAGATGTAATTACGATCTTGTGCTATATGTATCCTTATAGATTATTGCGATTAATGTATTAGTATTTTTCTTTTTGAATTGGTACATACCATACCAAAGAAGAGACAGCTTTTAGGATTTCTCGATTTTTTGACCAAACACAACCTACATTAATAAGAAGTTTCCAATGCAAACTAAAAATGATCTACAATACACAAGAACAAATACTTCAAGAAAAACGTGTCAAACACATTAATGGGTCATAAAAGCCAGTCTATTTCCGAACCATTAATTATATCTCCCATCAAAGAGACCTCTAAAAGCTGCCCCTTATAGAAACTGTCGTCTTTCAAACGCTTTCACCTACGTAAGAGTAAGCGAGTATATCATGGTGGTAGGTATATCTTTTGTACAAACTTCTATTCGTGCTAAGCCGTCGGATCTCAAGTTAAGCCGGGAGGCATAAACCTGCATCTCGGCGAGCCTTTGAAAGCGTTGCACTTCGAAAATCACCGTCAAAACCTCAATTTTTATTACGAAAGAGCCTTTTTACGCTAATTGGAAGTTAAGCACTGGATTTAAAGCTGCGTTTGTGATACTAATACGTATTTAGTATTAACTATGAACATTAAAATTGTTCTAATGATTTTGAGTTTTATAACTTTTTTAAAAAACGTTAACTCGCTCCAAAAGCGCACACTAATGCTCCTTTTTCTTTTATACAAATTATGCCTCTTTTGGTTAATGAACCTTTTCCGTATAACAATTCCATGATGGGAAATGTATGATTATCGTTTTGACATGCTATTTATAGCGAAGGGAATTACAAAAATATGCAAACATGAAGAGAGGATGTAATAAAACATAGGAAATTTTCTCTATACCTTTCTTTAATAAAACCAGCTCCAGACCACCTGTTCTCGTGTGAGATAAGGTATTGAACTCGATATTAGTTATACCCGAGGGAAACGTAATACGATGGAACACCATAAATGTATTTGGTATTGGAAATGCCAACGATCAGAAATCTCTGATTTTATGAAACCTGGCAACGCGGTTGATCCTAATGCATACACTTGCAATAACGTGCGAGACGCAAGTAAATATTTAGAAGTACTTGTATCATGATAGATACTTATGTTATTGAAAGTACGAGTAAACTGAAATTTCAATTACCTATAACTAATAGTATGTTTGTTAATAAAGCAATAACGTGAAGCTGTTTAAGAACAATTTAATAAAATAAAATAAATGATGGCAATGATATCAGTAACTACACAAACAAAAAAAGTTTTAAAAAATCAATCAATGAAAACGACGCAACCGTTCCACTAGGGGCAGAGTTCATTACGTAACAACCAGCAGCCTTAGACAAAAATCACTTGAAATTTAGATCTCAGTCACTGGTCTCCCGTACACGGAAAGGGCGGGCCAACCGCCATCATACCCCGACCTTTCAATGACAATGCTGTTGCTGGAAACTTTGCTTTCTTTGTCGTGCGAACAACATTCGTGGTGAATGAAGACGTTACAAGTTCGATAGACACGCTTCAATTGCCATTGGCTTTTAATGCTCTGTGAAAATAAAACTTGAAGAAGAATGAAGAGGAAATATAGGGACTGATTTACTGAGAAAATATAAGGAATGAATGCAGGATGTAATTTGAATTCGATTTAAGTTGAACACAAATTGGATGGCTCCTATGACATTTATTATTTCAGTCGAGTATTAACTTTAAAATACAAGAATTTTGATGTTTAGTGTTTACATAATAATCTTTTTATCTGAAGTAAAAAATAATAAATATAAGCATCTTAATAGTTTTGAATTTAAATATTCAGCCGAAGTAAAATAAATTAAATTAAATTAATTTATTTTTCTCATCACAAATGCACAATCAACATATACATAGTACGAAGTAATAAATGATCCGAGACAATATTTTCATCTTGAAAAATAGTAAAATATCTAATATAATTATTAAAATCTTCAGAATTAGAATTTAATATGTACGACATTTAAAGACTGAAAATATCGTCTAGACCGTTTATTTCCGATGGAGCATTTAAATCGCCGTACAATCGAAACACGATCCGCTGACAGAAAGTTACGTAACCATCGTTATTCAACATTCAGATTCACTTGAAACTTCTCGGTGCATGAAATCGATCAATCTCTTGCACAAGTTGCAACGACCTGGGGGGTAACTGTCTTAATTTTTTATTAACCCATAGAGCCCCGAGCGGCCCGATCGGTCCACGACACAATAGATTTTCTATTGTGTCTGTGATTCCAGGGCCTGAGTTAGTAATTACACTGTATTAATTCGAGTGTGGTAAAATTGTCATTTTATGGGTCATCTAAACTCACGTACCTGCCCTGCCGCAGGGGCAATATTTGAACAATCTCGGTTGCGCGGCGGTCGGAGCAATTTCGGTTGTTCTCTATATTGCCCCTGCTTGCCAATACACATCACAATTAAGGAGCCAATTAAAGGTGCAAATCCAATATTGCCCCTGCTGCAGATAGGTGAGTAGCCAGTTTTGCTCACTGGATTAATAATTCTAGTGTCGAAAAATGACAGAGTCTAAGTATATAGACCTATATAATTAGGCCGTCTAACGCCATCATTTTTCCACACTGGAAATAATAATACTTTAAGACATAGTAACCCCCGTGTTATTTGATAGCGACAAATAAACATCACTGATTAGCACTCGACGTCTCACACTGGCTTAAAAGTAATACAGGACTATTTTGTTCGTTGATTTTCTTAGGCAGCATTTCTTTGACGTTTTACGAGACAAACCATTTATGCGGCGACGTTGTTACAAACTTAATTTATGACGTTATAGAAAATGTTTCTTAAAATATTTTGCCTTTAAAAGGAATTTCTGACAGCGATTAGCGGAATAGGTAGCTTCTTATGGTTACATCATAAATACTATGCTTTCAGTTAAATACATATGGCTATTTACCTTTATAAAACCTAGTATCCTGGAATTTATATCAGCTATTTGAAATACCCCATACGTTTCCTTTTTCAGTATATTCATTATTAGTACAATGGAAAGAGGCGTTTTATCTTTTAGGAAGCATTTCACAAATAATAATCGACCTTACATTTTGCTTATACAACAAAAAATATCTCCGTACTCTTATAATTCTATAGGGGAAGTCGTACAATACACTAGTCTCCATTATTCGTAATCCTATAGATTATTTTATATAGTGACATGAAAAACATATCTATATGTATAGATATTTTTTCTATCTGTATCTATTATGATAACGATGTAAATCCATGTATTTCCCGTACCGTTTCATCATTAAAACCCGTATACAAAGCTTCCACATCTACACACACATAAACGAATACATACAGAACCAACAAAGTCAACTAACACCGATGCGGGTATGCGAAATTCACAAATTCCAACTAGATGAATACCGCCACAATCGACATATTATTATGAACGAAACCGCAATATAAATAAACATCAACTATGCTGAGCGTGAAATTCTACCGGCCAAGTTGCGGGACGAATTGTTAAACACAAAATTCGGCGCATATCTCGTACACCTATTTTCACTCCCTGTGTTATTACAATTAGAGCTGGGAAAAAGGTTTATTACGTTTTAATTTGTTTTCAAGCTCGCCGCAATTATTATGCGGTTGAACGGATTGTTTTAACATGATAACGGTAGTTTATGCTGATTTCTGTGTGTGCTTTAAGACAAAATATCTGTAAAAGAATAATTTGGAATTGATTTTTTTTTGTAACAAAAATAGAGCAACATAGGTAAGTCAGGAAGTGATATATGTACTTTAACAAAAAATTACAGCCACCAATAATTTTAAAAATATGTAGGTTGTAGCAATATAAATCAATTAAGATATGAAAGTGTAGGATACATACTAAGCTATTTAAGTCGTGCCTACCTAAAACCTTGTTTACATATACAGCGCGATATAAATGCAAGGCATTCATGTAGTTTTGGCAACGATTCTCAATTTCGGCACATCAGTGATCATTTATTTTACAATTTTTCTCTTTTATGCATAACGTTCCACTCGTTTGGAACAACTTAAGTAAAGGAGGCAGGTGCATTTAAAGAGTGTAACATATAATAATGCGCACGTTTGAGATATTTAAAAAGAAAACGAGCAATACTAAAAATATGTAAATACTGCCAGATTATTTTTTGATCATTCAAATTTTGGGAGACAAAGATCTAGACGGTAAGTAGTTACGTATGTGACTTTAGAACAATACTCCAGAAAACATAATATAAAGGAAATAAGAAAATTTTGTAGAAGTCTACGTATCGCAAGACCACTAGACAGAATCTCAGTTTAAAATCGTTCCTCTAATCTTTTAGAGAACAGTAAAACATTTTACTCTTAGCGATACGGCTGATGTAAGTAAACGCAAAGCAAATAAAATAAATCGTGATCGTATTCCCTGAAAAGAATCGAATGGGTTTAAAGTCTGAGCTTTTAAGACTTATATTAATACATTTTCGAGAAAAAGAGATTGTAAAGGAAAGACAAAGTTAATAGCTTTTCCTGGAGAAAGGAGATGTTAGTTCACAGTCGTTGGATTTAACTTAATGTGTCTCGGTGACAGTAAGGAATGGAACGAGTGATATATTTAAAGAAATCTAAGAAAGCCGAATCTTTTCTTTGATCGCGGTCAAGATTTGGGGACTTTTTCATTTCGCTTCTAAATTGACGGGCCGAGTAAACAATACTTGAAGTTTCGAGGGCCAATTAAGGATCAAATTTGTTCTGTTCTGCCAACACAAAAATAACAAGAAAAGCTTAATTTATATTTGAAGTGTAAATCACCTTTGCACCATCCATCCTTTGAACCATCTGCATCATTATAATATTGAAGCTTCAATTACAATTTACAAGTCGTTACATTAATTAATACGATACTGATAGAAAATCCACTTATGATTTCACTGCACTATTGCAGTGTTCAAGTAGGTGGATCTATATCCACCTACTTGAATTCGTAGTAAAATTAATAATCTTCTTAATATATATAAATCTCGTGTCACAATGTTTGTCCTCAATGGACTCCTAGACCACTTAACCGATTATAATAAAATTCGCACACCATGTGCAGTTTGATCCAACTTGAGAGATAGGATAGGTTTTATCCCGGAAATCCCTCGGGAACGGGAACTATGCGGGTTTTTCTTTGAAAACGCGGGCGAAGCCGCGGGCGGAAAGCTAGTACATTATTATAAATTGCAATTACACCATGGAATAACGACAAAGAATTAGTATAGTTTTAATTACTGAACAGTTCGCAAAAAGTCGTCGCAAAAAGTTTCTGTGACAGATTTCAGGCTAGTAACTTTAACAATTCCTCCAAGAAAAAAAAACATGATTTGCGTCCTAATAAAGCAGTATTATTTACAAACGCGATAAACAAAAGAGCCACTATACCACGATTTGTGAGCGTGAAAATTGGCCAAGTTAGGTTTTAGCACGATTGTACTCATTGGTCGGACCAGCGGGCTTAACTTCGAAACATTTACCTGTGATTACACAACTCGCATTGTTTCCATATATCCACTTTAAACACGCTAATTGTTACATGTTACAGCAAAAACCGTTAGATTTTGAAACCACAATACTCTCCTGGGGCTATTTATTTTAAACACGCTCCGATGCATTTATGGTGTCCGTTTAATTTGTAAGTAGAATAAAATATCAAGTGAAATTTGTAAAAACAATTGAAGCATTGAATAAAGATATTAAAATGCATCGACCATGAGTAAAGAACCTTTTCTAAAGGACTAAGAGCACCAAAATGTATGATAATTTAACGTCATATAAGGAGTTGTATGCCGTTGTGAAATTCCTTTATCAATAGGGTATTTGGAATATCGCCTGGAGCGTTTCTAGGAAGTAATATGAACTGTTTAGGATGCTGTAGCTATTACATTGAGCGTGTTCTATACGGAATTCGGAAGTTCTAGGAACTAAGGTACCCAGCCTCCTTTAGCCTGAATGATATGAGTTTGTATTGTGATATTTGGTGCTTTGTAACAGGATCGACTAATATAAAGGCGTTATAGAAAGAAAAGCTTATCTAAAACAGGAATTAATAGGTTAGAAATATATGTGTCAACATTACTATACCGATAATTTTCAACATCGAAATGTATGCAAATCTTATCTCTAGCTAGAACGCATCGCAAAAAGGAAACAAAATAGCATTATTTATTGCACAGAGCGAACGTCTGTTTATACTTTATATCAAAAGTATAGATAGCATAGAATCGGTGTAATAAATATAATGCGATTTATGTCAAACTATTAATCGAATCGGTAATCGCATCTGGAGTCACGAAGAGTATTGTTGTCTAGTATTACGATTCTCACACAGCCCGCTCGCGTGCTCGATCTACGACTAATATAAAATATATTTCACCGTATTATCTTGATGGCGGAATTATCAAACCTAAGGCATATCTTCACAAGGGTTCCGCATATATCGTACCTACTCTCTACTCCTTACGTAAATGTTAGGAATCTCCTTAGTCTCGGACTAGTCTCATGAGATATATGGCCAATAAACGCGTTTCCCACCACATTCGAATAGTATGCACGTTTTATAAATGCATATATTCTCGATGATAAACTAAATAATTATGCAAATCTTAAGAACCTTTGCGTTGTCATCATACCTCGTTTATAACCTACTGTTATGACAAAGTGTGCTGATATTTTATTAAAGAATTATACGATCATATGAAAAACTAATCTTTACCCACATGCCAATTAATCTAATGCACACATTATAGAAACAATTTCTAAAATGAGACAATATCAATTACTAATACGTAGATTAGTAGTCGTTGATCAAAAATACATTAGGAGATATGTATCGCCATAACGTTGATTTCATGTAAATGTAATGTACGATTATTTCGAATGAAGCCATTACTTTCAATAGTCCCTTGAAGAGAAGACTAGACATGTTTTAAAACAATCATCATAGACTATGAAAAATCGGAGACAACCAAAAAAGTCAAGGTAGAAGTTTTCTTTTAAAAACGCGCGGCTGCCACATCGTACAACGAGCCTGGTTCAGTATTCCAAAGCGGACAAATTTTAATCCGCTACCGTTGGACAAGCAAATGCTCAACTCAATTACAAGTTGTAGTGACACGTCGTCCCGCAAGGCGCCTCGTCCGCCCGTATGCAGCCACCACAGTCCACAAACAATTCATTTTGCTTCCAATCCGAGCACACAGCTGCGCCCGCGGTCAGTACTAGTTCAAACTGACCAATGCAAATACGGGCCGGAACTTTGTACGCCTCGACTTTGTATTTTGTTAAGCTTTTCATTTGAAAAGTCCGCTAGTTAAAATTTATAATAAGTTTGCGGTTACGTCTTCTGTTTGTCAGTTGCGGTTGCGGATATCGCGATTTTCTCTTTGAACGAACTTATATTTTTGTAGCAGTAAAATTGTATGTGTCGTTTCATATTTTTCTACTTTGTGTATATCTATTTTAGTTCAGCTGCTTATTAGGAAATTTGTAATGATTTGAATGTACTTAGAATGAATAGGGGAGCTAAATTATTCTATACATACATTACTAGATAATTCTATCTCCCCTTTGGTATGAGATCATTATACGGTAAGTACTCAGTAAAAATACAATGTGGTTTGATGATAATGTGATTACTGCGATATTAATAATCATAAATTAACAATAATATTTAAAGATCAAGATTTTTTCGTTTAGAACATTCAGAGCACGATATAATACTCTGGCCTATACAAAATGATTGTACGCACGTACAAAATCGATGCACGCAATTTTCCGCATACTTACGTATCTCAAAGGACTTAGTTAAGGTCTTACTTCTTACAAGGAGATTGAATAGAAAACAAGGTAGGCACTCGAACGCGGGGTCAGGGGGGTTCGCTCGTTTTATATGCTAATCTGCCTCGTTCTTATGAATATGAAAATTTTCTATTAGATCGTGTCATCGTCAGCGGACTCTTGTGCTACGCTTAACGATAACTCCTCGCTGTTTCACGATTCAGCATTTTATAATATTTATTAAATTATTAAATAAAGCTGACACGTGCTTCGCGACGCTGTTATCGAGTCCTAAATGTTGGTTACAATGTAAGGCATCCAATCGATGAAGCGGAATTTAGTGGTTAATAAAAAATACATAAAACTTTTAACTGCCTTATGGCGCACATTGTTCTTTACCTAACGAAGTACCTACCGGATACTAAGACTGATAAACCATGAATCTGATAACCAACCATTAATTTTTAAATGCTATTTTAAGCAAACGTACCAGCTATAACAATGTGAAGAAAAATGTTGTGTGACATATCGAAAAAATAACATATTACAAAAGTTAACGGTCAAATGCAGAATCCCCTACTTTTTAAGTCAGTTGCGACTTGCGAAGTCTCAGCGTCTCGAGGGTCACATTATGTAAAATAGCTATTTTCCCGGGAGCTTTCGCGAACTCTGTATAGAGGGTAAAATTGTGCATTCAGACACGCAATTTCTCAATATTTTGTCATGTTCGGTTACAATACACGGCGAATGCAGTGAAAATACTTTAGAGATAACTGTACGCCATTATTTCTTATTCATACCGTGCGCTCTAGCGATTTAGATACCGCGCCGTTCTCAACCAAATTTTGTCACATTTTACTATTACGTGCGGTGACTGTATTTACACTTTAATACTAACATAAGACTTATGAGCTTTTCTATACATATGTAGAGCAATGGAAACACTAGTGATTTTTATCTAGGTTGCATGGGAAAATTTAGAAGGTATTAACTACATAAATCCAGTTTAAATATGTTGTCAAAATAGCACATCATTCGGACATTATTAACAAGCAGTATAGAGAAATGGGATTTGAAAGAAAGAAAAGAAATTTATTGCCAAAAAAAATACAGCCAAACACATTATAAAATTTATCTTACAATTAGGCAAACGGAGACAGCCTCAGCAAAATGCTTCACAAAAGCAGCGCTGATTTGATTAAATGAATTTTTATGAAAGTACTTCATTTTATTATATTAACTAATCTCTAATTAAGCATGTACAGAATGTAATGTCGTAAGGTCGACATTACTAAAGTCCACCCGGCCATCTATTCCACACCAAAGTTTTATCTAAAAGAAAAGCTCAACAAAGCGTCTCCAGCAGCCACAGAAGCAATAAACTATTGTCAAGCAAACCGATATAAATGTCCTGAGGCCGTACGTGCTGTATGCCGTCTCCTGACTCGTAACTCCCGAGGGCTCACAGTGTGACGCGAACGCCTCTGTGGAGCTGTGCTGCTAATCATTTCTGATATCCTGGTACTTTGGAACTATGCGTTTACCGTTTCACTTATTAATACTTTTGTATTAATAGGAATTTTCGTACACAATGTTGTATATGTATTTGTGAAATTATTTTAGCTTTCGTAGATGTCGTTTATTCCAGAGCTGATTTAAACGATTCATGGCATATTTCTCAAATTCTGGATATGTATATTTTGCTCATTCGACACTTTAAATGAAAAATAGTCTATGAACATGTACGAAATAAGCTATCCGGGACATTTTCAGCTAGTGAATTAACCAACATTCGATCGTCTAATTTAAAATACCTACAGATGACTAGATGTTCAATCAATGGATCACAATAAAATTAACAGAAATTGACAATTTGTATTCCAAACTAAATACTCCGAAAAAGTAGAAATCTCTGCGTATAACACTATCTTTAATTAAATTACAAAATAGTCTCAATCCACAATCACAGGTCTTTGAATTCACGACGTCTAGAGACAATGAAAAGGCATAGAAAGTGCTCAACTTATAAGGTCTGAGGACGTGTTAGCGTGCATAATGTAGTCGGCTCCGTGCTCAGGGAGGAATTTAATATACCGTCTGAGTGAGCACTCGGGCACTGAGTGAATAGTTTGCCTCGAAGCGCACGAAACATGTCGACTATCGTGTGACATCGTCGCATGATTAGGTGCCAGAGAATTTTTATAACCGAGCAATTTTTAATGAAGTTAGTTCAAACGATTAAAGAGTAAATCTTTATTGATTGAAGTAACACACGTGGGTGACTGATTCTTTCATTGCTGTCATCTGTCATATTAAAATGAGATGAATATCCTCAGCTTGCCAATCCACAAACCATATTTTTGGTTCATAAATTTATTCTACATATTATAGTAAATAAAGATGCAAACGAAATGCGTAAGTTGGAAGCTATCGTATTACAGATGGTGTAATTACTTCAACGTTGACTTTTCACCTCGTAATTAGGATAAAATTCCAATACAAACTTACGTACTCCAAGAGTTTCACTTTGCGAGTAAAAACTTTACGCACACATTTTCATGTACCATATAGAGAAAGCTTATGTAAATGATTCCGAGAAATTTCGTCATCACATTAGCAACCTCCCACAGCTTCATCTGCGTAAATTCAGATACGGCTAAATTATCAATAGTTATTTAATAAATTAGTATTGATAATTATTTTCGATGTTATTGCGTTATATCTACTAGTTAGATATTTTTAGCAAATGGTAAATTCGTTTTGACGATCTGTTTTACTTTGAATCGGATAATGTAGCCTTATAATCTTCAAAACAAAACATAAACATTCTTACCCAAATGCAAATCTTCCTTCCATACAAAATAATTTGTTAATTAAATCGTTAATGTCCAACCTAATTATCTTTCAAAAATTCCCACCACTTCGGAGTCAATCGTATTCCTCTAGCCACCTCATTGCTAGGCAACTAATGCAAATTCACAAACCTCATACGGTCATGTATTCGGGCTGCCCTTAATTGGTCTAGTCTAGTTAAAGGGCTATCGAAACGTCTCGAGACGGTAGCTGCAATTAGCGCACGGTGTCGACACGACGCCTTGCATACAGAGAGGCTGTTCTGTTACTTAGAGACAACACACGTCTGTTCTTGGCTTCTTGCAGACGTCTTCAGAGATAATAAACGTTTGCACTTGTTTAACAGCCCTAAACTTTAAAAACATATCGATAGCTGGAGATTTTAATATTGAAATTGTATTTTTGATAATCACTACATAGTGTAAAACAAAGTCGCTTTTTCTGTACCTATGTCCGCTAAATGTATGCTAAAATCTTTAAAACTACGCAACGGATTTTGATGCGGTTTTTTTAATAGATAGAGTGAGTCAAGAGGAAGGTTTTAGTATATAATTTATTAGGTTTTAGACAAAGCGGGCGAAGCCGCGGGTGGTAAGCTAGTATTTAAACTCAAATCGATTTCTCGTAAGGCCATTGCCCCTAATTAAATTAAACAACATGCGTGTCTACATTTCTTGATTGATCATACTTATAGAAAACTAATAATATTTGTAAGACTTCTAAACTTAATACATTCGCAATTACATTTTATCTACATTATGAGTAATTTCAGTGAACTTATATGCAAATATCGCTGGAATATGCGCAGGATATAAACAGGATAAATGGCATGGTGGGCTGATACAACTGCATTAGAACTACCAAACCCTGGATATTATTAGGCACATTGCCAAAACTGGCGCGAGCCACTTTAGCTTAATGTACGCTTTCACATTCCAACAAAACACTATTAAAAACGAGAATATGCACTAAAAAACACTCATAAAATATCTAAAATGAGGAGTGCGACTGATAAAATAGATTAGTAAGTACCTATAGTAACAACATTGATTTACAGAATTACTACAATAACGTTCTTCTGGCCGATTTTTATCATGTTTGCTTAAGTAATTTACTACTTTATTATTCTAGTTCAAAAAGTATGAATGCAAATTCCACTACCACAATACCTTACCTATCCTATCACTTTCATAATCGTTAAGATGTGCCGTAACCTTATACATCCTTAAAGAAAAAAGTAATGTCTAATTGCAACCATATTTATAGAGAAAATTGATCATAAACTACAGAATATACCATACAACTACCCATCGCTTAGTGGAATGCGCCATACATCATAAAGCACCATCGTTAAGGGTCTAGACGGACAAGGCAAGGCACATTGTAGCTCGAATTTGAAACGTAGTCTTGAAATCAAATAATGCCAAGCACGTGCGTTGTTCGGCCACGGACGCAGCTGCACCGACTGTACCAATTCCAATCTTCAGGCAACATGCCAACGAAACATTAAGTTGGCTTAAACACGCGGCCCAGCCTCACCGAGATATCTTCTTGAGTGTTTAAGATTTCCCTCGCCGGGCGCGGATTTAATTTAACAAAAGAGCCGCGCGCGATTCAGTTTTGTGCTAATTAAAAACTAACTTCATTTGTTCCTGACGCTGGTATTTTTGCGGAATGTTTTTGGTTATGATTACAGTCTTGTTAACATAATTAAACTAAAACGAGTGAGGTTTAAAAAAGCTTACTCACAGTTTTTAATCTTGCTGTGCATGTTTCTCATTAGTGTAAATACAATGAATAGAAATATTTATAGCGTAAACAAATCAACGTCTCAGGCAAAGTTAAATTTATAAAAGTAATTTAAGACCAATAAAACTAAGTCGTTAAGACCGTTCGCAAAACTGCAGCAATTTAACCGCTTTCATAAAATCCGTTTAAGTTAATTTAACTTCATAAATTAGTTTTCCGTGCTTTGAAGTGGGGTCATGCGGCGTATGAAATTTTAAGACCATTCGCGATTTTCTTAGGCACGTATGAAGAAAGTTTAGCAATAAAATGGGAAAAAGAGGCTCAGAGGCTATAGCTTTTACCGAGTTAGTTTCACAAAGGCGCGACTGGGTGTCAGAGTTGCGATGGTCAATAAACTTCGGGGACTCCGTGATGTGGCTTTTAATAAAGAACTTCGTCTGTACTTTTCAATAAACAATTTTGTTGAAAGTTTCACAGTGGAGTCGTCTATATGCTCTCAAGTACCTACCTCCTTCTTCATTTATTATTAGAATTGTGTTTAGCGAAAGAAAAATAGACGCTAACACAATTCCCTGATATAACGTGATTTAAAATGAGTGTATTCCTTTTCACTCCAAATTCTGTCCCCCGCTTAATCCCCGCTTATCCCAACGTACCTCGTGCGAACGAATTTCTGCTTTATTTGAAGACATGCTTAACTCCTATTCTTCGTATAAAACACTAATACTTCCACGAAGAGCATAAACAGCTTAAGTCTTCTTATTTAATAATTCCACAATTTATCGAGCCAAGAAAAACAGCTTACAAAGAGGCCGCCGCGCATCCTTAGAAAATCCTTACATTTTTTGCGCTATCAGCAATTAAAAGCAAAGAGTTAAGTGTAGGATTCATAATTAACGAAATGAGTTCATTGAAAATTGTAAAGCCGAGTGTTTGGCACGAATTCAATAATAAACGGCTACATAAGAGCCTCTTGCCTTACGTTTAATTAAACCTAAAGTACTTGCTATTTTTACGAGAACAAATAACATTCTTCGCGATGTTATTCCGTAGTCAAGTGGAGGACACTCAAGAAGTTTAAATAAGATTGTTCTGTTCTTAGAAATTTTGGTTATTTTACCGAGATCGTAATACATAATTGTTATTCAGACATTTGAATTTTCCGTTCTGAGTACTATAGTCTAATAGGAGAGATAAAGAATAATAGTTCTAGTTAGCAAGAACATTTCAACAAAATTCTCCTTTCTTAAGAATAACGAACTTATATTTACCACTGAATGTCTGAATATCATATTATATAACAGCATTTTAATTAAAATAGAAGACAATACCTTACACTGTTGCGTTCGATTGTGTGTTATATATTTTCACACTATAAATTTTCCGCTTTGCGTACCTTTACTATTATCGAGTTTCCAAAAACGAGCAAGTCAACACACGATAATGCATCCCCAATTGTATTGAAACAATTCCCTAGAACACCATCGAAATTCGCGATCCAGTCGTATAGTTGCAAAACAAAGTAAAATTCAATTTCCCGCAACCAGGCGAAGCACCGGAGGAGCCGCATTACGATCCCACATGCGCCATAAGTTTATACAATCAATCAACGTTCTCGAACTGCGCCCGTGTCTCCGAGATTCTGTTTTACGCTGAACAATGCCCATTATATATGACGTTATCAATTCCCATGACTTGCTAGTAAACTGTTAATGATCTTAATAATTGTTTCGTTAGTGGCTATGAATTTATAAATTTCATTTGTAATATTTTAACTATTAATTTTACGTAATACGTAGACATAGGGCGGTTAACATTGCCTTTAGTCAAATCATATGTTTAGAAAAATGACCTATATGTACTTCATCATCTTGCTTAAATTGAAATATTTTTTCCGCGTTTTGTATCTAACATCTCCAGGTTTCTAGCAAAAATAAATACGACAAACGTATTCATCATATCATCATTCATACCAACTTTTCACCTTATAAAACAGCCCAGTACCAAAAATTTGACGGTCCACCAAAAATTTAACTAAAACCCTACATCAAAAATGCACGAGCAACGAACAATAATAACAAGAAAAACGTAAACATACCCATCCTCATTTGTTAATGTATAATATATGTGAGCACTGGGCCGCCTCAGCACGCAACAATACATGATTAATGCTTCACAGCCAAAGGAATGATTTATTAAGCGACGTGACGACATACCATGCTGCTGTCACAAGAACCCTAATTTCGGGTTAAATTGACAATTGGTAAAAACAATTTGTAGAAGTCAAAGGGATGTCCTTTTTGCCCTGGTGAATGCTTCTTTTGAAGCGCTTTGTAGAGCATGCGAACATGATATTTTAAGAAGATAGAAAAAGGGCAATTATACGCGTTAGACAAGACCACCTGGCCTATCAAACACTTCAGTTTAGTTATTTCTGTTACAAAGAAATCATTCGTAATCTAAAAAACAGCTGTTATACTTCAACTCTATGAATTTTCAGCATACCGTTATGAAATATATCACAATTAAATAATACTAAAAATATTTATCTCGTAATAAAAAGGAAGTGAAATTGGAAATACAAGAACCATCAATAAAGATAATTCGATAAACGAAGCGGGACAGATCGCGACAGGGGGTAATGTTTAATGTAAACTCAAGCACAGAGTATTTCATTAAGAAAACTTCTCATCAACGAGCATTCACTTAAAGGAGATAAAGAAAGACGTTATCTTTGCGACTCATTTATTTACAGAAAGAAATTGGCTCAGCCGAAACGAAAAGAACGATGGATAAGCATTTGTCGATAAACCCATACTTTTTTTAATCGGCAGCTTTCAACTAAAGGCGGTGGCGATTAAAAAATTAAAAGTTCTTTATTACTAAATAAACCCGATCGAGTCGCAACTTGGTTTCGAGAAATTAAAATGGTATTAAAACAAAAAAGAGCGCAACCTCGGACGTCTTATTAGAATTCATACTTTGTTGCATACCTACTCTTCCTTGAAACTTAAAGATCGGAATGTAAAGTCCGGAGAGCAAATATGACCACAAGAAAGTTAAGTAAGTGGAAATGAAATGAACAATTAAAGAATGAATGGCATACGTTCTCACCAGGAAAATATTGCGCAGGGCTTATGTAAGTAGCGTTTTATAGATTTGTAAGTATTTATAGGTCTACGAAGGCAATTAGCTATATTTATCAATATTATTTAATTTACAATTATGTATTCACTGATAGAAAATTAACATTATTTATGGAATCCACGATTGTTGCGCCAGAATAAATGAGTAAAATTATTTCATAAACTTCGACCCTACCACTAAAAGAACCCACTTTTCATTCGTCCAGAGAAAACACAGGGCATTGCGTGCCAGCTATTTCTGAAGCAAACATTAGAGCCTCAGATAAATGGGCAACATCACAAACACTTCTCAACTCTAATTATTACAAATTACACAAACAATATGGTGGGAACAAGAAAAAACGTTAATGACCCTTCTAAGCGCCATAACAAGAGTGCTCAGCGCTAAACACTTGAAGGAGATTAACCGCAATTGCTATACTAACGTCTTTGTAGTAATAACTAACTTTCGCTTCCAACAACTTATTAATAGACACACTACAGAAAAAATAGTGCAATAATACAAATCTATGAGACAAGGAGACGAAACGATAAAAGAAAAACTTTCGCCCAGTTTTCAATGATAAGGTTTTAACTTCGATTATGTTCGTTCTAATACAACATACATTATTTTATTTCAAGCCTAGTATCAATTAAATTTCACACGTCATGTACATTTCGTAAAAATAAAACAGTAAATACATATAAAGTGGTACTTTCCAAGTACAAAGTTCATCATGATCATATCTCAAGTTTTCTTCTGCGTAATGTAAAATTATTCAAATATTCCATCCTCAACAACATGAAAGATTACGTTCATAATGTGCTCATAATATCGAAAACATAAAATCTCATAATGTTATTAAGCTGATGTGGGTGTCAACATGACAAAATCATTATACAACGTGACAAGGGACAGAATTTTTATCGAAGTACGTGTTCTAATCTCCCTTTCCATATTATACTGTAAAATCTAATTATAACAGGTTCGTATTTACTGGTTACAATGATGTTTTTAGGGTGAACGTATTTTATATGAATTATAATGCTAAACGTAATTAGTAAATTACTTAATGCTTATGAAATTAATTTATTATAAATTAAGTACTTTGTTAAAATTTATATCAAAGCAAAGTCAGTTCATGAAATTAAATGGCTCTTTTGTAACCACATTTAGAAAACAATTTAGCTCAAACGATCATAACGCTATCACCAAAACATCCATAGACCACATCAAAGCAAGCCTACTCCTACTAACAAAAGTCCACATACCTCGAGATAATACCTGCGTTCAAAGTGAGTGTTTATTCCCCCCGCATGTGCCGGAATGGCAACAGTTCAGAAGCGGAAAAACTTTCACCCTCCAGTTATTGTTTGTTTCGCATACGTTTTTAATATTTCCGTTGATATCGCGTCGCAACGTTTAACCGAAACAAAACGGTGTTTGAGTGAAGGCTGTTCGTTTAATGAAAAGCCACCGGGGGTTATGCTCATAAAAAGTATACCTACGTTTTAAATGGATATTAATGCAGTATAAACATTTAGCCATTTATATTCTGTACATACTTCTATTCACTGATTACAGTTATTTGCGTTATCAATACGGTTTTTTCTGTCAATTGTAAAGGAACGTGAGTTTGTACTTATTTCGTTTGCGAATGACACACCGTGGTACCTACACAAATAGAAACAATCAATAAAATATTAGCTGAAGGACATTTAATGCGGCAATTGACTCAAGAAAAGAGCAAATAATGGAATTATCATATAAGCATTAAAGATGTCATGTCCCCGAGCCGTATCGAGTATTCTCTCCACAATACATCACACATAATAGGCTCCTGTATCTCAAACGGCATTGAATTCTCTTTGTTCAGGGCAGATGCCGTAAATTTGTACGCCGACACAACATTTCACGATCCCGCAGTCTCTTAAATCATCGCTATCTCTATCTATCCTGCAGTATTGAAAGCGAGGCAACGGCTTATCTATGATCGAGAATTTTGACAAATTAGCATGTTGCCACATAAACCAACGACGAATTATCGGCGACTTCGGCAAACCGATTATATTGTAGAAAGACTGAGGCGGTATCTTTATTGCGATCCAGTTCATATGGCGAATTAATTCATCGCACGGAGGCGAAGGAGCGGGACTATCTCTCGCGATAACTTCGGCCCTGGGGGTGTCTAATATGGGACCTATCTCGTGATCGAGGTTCGAGGAACGTATGTTTTGGGCCCTTTGAATTGTGTCCAACGACGTCGGAGCTTATCAAGATTCTAGCGGCGTAATTACCGACTTCTAATGAACGTCCCTAATAGGGACGAGGCGAATTAGCCAGAGTGAAATTTCAAAATGATCGCGATATCTTCGGCCATTATTTTGGATGATTAATTATAATTAAATGCTTTCTTGTTAAGAAATTGTTGTTTCTCATTACTGAAGGCATTCGTTGGTTTAATTTTTATGGCATCGAAATGTTTTAATTTTAATTTGAATCTGATTCGTAAGCTGTATTAGTATATGTACTTATTGCCAACAAAATATTGGACATTACAGATTTTAAATTGTATAAATGTAAATCGAATTTACTTGATTTTAATTTTTAATATGATAATTCGTAAAGCGCAGCTCATTACAATGGAAGATAAATAATTAAATAAAACGCCTACAAGATCATAAAATGAATTCAAATGTTTAAGAAATCAGTTTGACCAAATATAAAAGATATTGCACACTACATAATCACACAATATCAATTCAAAGATGCTTATCTCACCAATCGTAATCATTTCAATGGAGGCCTCGAGGGCTGCGTTTATATTCAGTCTTATACACCCTTAGGGCTGAACTCTTAAGCTCTCGATTATTTATGTGGTCTTCGGAGCCCGCCTCATGTCACTACCTCAGAAGTAATCGTCTGCGGCTGACGCTGAATGGAATATTCCATTCCAAATGGAATAAGATAAGCTGGAGAAAAGCCGCAATCAGATTAACGCACTCTCATAATAACGTATTGTCCTGTACCTATTCTTATTTTTTGGGACGCAATATTTTGGTAATTGATGGTGAAGGTTACATAATTATGAAGAATACCTGGTAGACGTCATTCTTACCTGAAAGAAAAAAATACAACATTAGTTTGGTGTTGCTATTTTTGCAGTGGATTAAACTGCCTTGGAAATTAAGAACGTCAAAATATAGGTCATGTAAGGCATTTAAATTTGTCAAGTCATTAGGGTAATAGGTTAAGTAAGTATGAACCATAGTTAGTTAACCTAAAAATAGGTACTAGTAGTTTTTAATTTTTCCTACAGAATTTCTGTTTTTATTAAAACTCGTCAGTGTTTCGTAAAAATATCTTTCTTATATTATATTTTTTAATCTCATTCATGTTGTTCGCTGTCTCAAGACCGTAAGAAAACAAAGAAGAGTCGTGCTGACAAACTATGAGCACTCATAATATTCTAGGTTTTGTTTTAATAATAATTTTCAAATTAAAAGCTTATTTAATTAAAACTATGCGTTACTTGTTAAGTTACAACCTTATCATAAACTCATGTCTGACTAACTGACTCCTTTACGACATAACGAACGAAAAGATAAAACGGTCGCAAATATCAATGCTATATATTATAGCTGTTCGCAAAGATATCAGTAATTAATTTTAAGTATTATTTAATTACCAACAGTCTTTCATGTTTAATAATATTCACAAAGTAGTTTCATCTGTGGATTTGCAAGCAAAAAATAGCTTACACCAATCTCCAGAATTAATAATCTCGCGATTAACACCAACCTGACGCATTTTCGGAGGAACCAGTACTTTTGTAGTAAGAAAAATTTAATACATATAGTTATGGGTTTGTATGTTACCTACTGCCTACACTTACTACTACTACTGGCATTTAGGTATTCAACATATGGTCATATTCAAATCCCGGGCATGCTATAGAATCTGTTCAGTGCATATAAGTCACAAAGCGTTGCCGATCGCATAGTAACATTGACGATAATAGTTTAATTAGAATGCAAGGTAATGAAACTATTAATACAATCCAATTTAATGCCAGCGCTGGTTAATATGCTATTGATTATAATTATCATCTACATGGAGTTTGAATTTTAGGGTAATGACTTGACCTAGTCGTAATAAATAATATTGATAAGAAAGAATTGGTTTTATCAAGTTTTTTTTTAAACAAATTAGCAACAATTCAAACAATTTTTCAAGGAAATAATTATAACGTTAATTTAATAACTATTGCAGATCACTAAATTTTTCCTCCATTCAGACCAAATTTTCAAGAATTTCATTAATTTTCTATTATATTATACTAGTTACAAAAGGTAGTAAAATAAATGTGTTAATTATATTACTACACATCACTACATAGTATAAAACAAAGTCGCTTTCTCTGTCCCTATGTCCCTTTGTATGCTTAAATCTATAAAACTACGCAACGGATTTTGATGCGGTTTTTTTAATAGATAGAGTGATTCAAGACGAAGGTTTTAGTATATAAGATATTAGGTTTTAGACAAAGCGGGCGAAGCCGCGGGCGGTAAGCTAGTTCCGAATAATACACAACTTCTCATATATTTATAATGTAGTCACCACACTAAAATACAAGTATGACTTTCGTATCAGCGTAAAGAGCTTCCCAAGTACTAACATTGAGATAACAACGCCGCTTAGTGTACCGAAACATTTTGCGATACCTACTGTGCTGATAAGTTCTAAAATAATACGTAAACATCCTATTTTCCAGTCATAAATGGGGAGATTATACAATAATGAGTAGGTGGAGTATGTTTTTTTGGTTGTTAGTACTATGTAACCAGTTACTATTTATTAATTATTGTTACTTTCATTCCCAAATATTATATTTTAACCTGTTTTTAAATATTATATTACCTACTAGTTGCCTTCAAATAGATAATTCGTACCTGATTCTTTATTTGCACAATTCATAATCATAATTGACCGGTTGGCTTGGTTGGTAGTGGCCCTGCCTTCCAAGCCAGAGGTCGTGGGTTCGATTCCCACCCGGGGCAAATATTTATGTGATGAACATAGATGTTTGCTCTGTGTCTGGGTGTTAATTATCTATATATGTATTTATTTAAAATTATATATGTATGTTTATCAGCCATCTGGTTTCCATAACACAAGCGAAAGCTTAGTATGGGATCAGATCGTGCCGTGTGTGAAAATTGTCCTGAAATATTTATTTATTTATTTATAATTAAAGGCGTGAATCGTAAGAAAAGCAAGAGAGAAAATGTTATAAAATAACTGAAACAGTAGAATTTCCATGGCGAGAGAAAACGCGAACAAAAAGTTGTGTTTACGCTGTACGATGGAATTGCAAGCGCTTAGCTGGCATTATCTTCGAACTGTGGCTTTGAAGAATAAATAACCAAAGTCCAATTTTGTGTCATAACAACAAAACTTGGTAAACGATGTATTGCTTTTTTATGTAAACACAATGCAAAGCCGAACTTTGTCCTGTATACAAAGTAATCTAAATTAACAACATACGTAGACGTTTTTGTAATTTTATGATTCTTTTGTCACATTACATTCTAATATCTAAACTTATAAATGCTCACAAATTTTATCATTTGGGTAGAACAGCATTTCAACAAGATGTCTATTGTGTGTGTGTCTATATCTCATCAATTCATCATCAGGTTACATCTGAAATAGCAAAGACAATTAAAAATAATCAAACATAACTTTTCAAGCGACATAGTCTAACGTTTATCCCAAACCAAAAAGTTTTTCATAACCGCATTTTTACTCCATCGTAGATAGTCTATGATTATATCCAACACAGAACATTGTAAACTCATCTAGCGGCTCTAAAAGGCCAAAAGTTCGTGTAAAGTGTGAATTTCCTGCACAGATAGCACCATATTTTCCGCAGCGAGCTTATCTCAATTTTGTGACGGTTATGGACTAAGAATGAGCGTCGTTATCCGTCATTTCACGGTTATACTTGGGTTAAGTAATTTGCAATCGTTAAATAATGGTTAAATCATTTGCATTTAGCGCGAAGGCCGTACGTTGAATGTGGGAATATTACTTGTTTGATGGATTTAAATAGATACTTTATCATAAAAACCTTATGTCCCAATAAAAATACACTCTAAAAATATGCATACGTGTCAAATAGCCAACATGAAGGCATAAATTTTCTTTTTAAATATTTGTGTATATTGACTAATGTCTAGAATCCATTTGGCGCCGTATAAAAATATCATTTCCGATTTCTACAAACGGAACGGTGTGAACATTATTCACATCGCATACAATAACTGCGTTCAAAAATTAATAATTTCACATTTATTAAACGGCAACAACTGTTAACAAAATGGGTTAATTTAAAAAACACGTAACATAATGATGCTCTCATCAATGGTAATAAAACGCCGGAACAAGCGATCTCGCGATTCATTAGCTCCCCGGCCGCATTATACTGCTCACTGCTCAGTTTAGGAAAATTACATTAAGGCCCTTAATACACTAGCGCATACCGTTGCGTCATTTACGGGACAGGGATGCAAATAGACCCAGAATTAAATAGGAATGAGACAGCACGTGCTCTAAATTTTCAGAATATCCAGAAGAAATCTAACCAGATGGATCAACCATCCATATAGACATTGCATCATCAGTAACCTCAATCTATGCTGAGTGACCGATCAAAGTCCAGTACTATTGTTGAGACACGTTAATTGCACTGGGAAATTGCATGTCCAGGAATCCTTATCTAGAACTTCAATAACTAATTTAAATCGGCCATTCTGTGTGGCCTAGTCTGTGTGTTAATTATGGACGCGGCGTTAGTGCCTAGATCGGAAAGTAATCTAGTTATTTGAACGTTGTGGGTTTTACTGTTCTGCTTTTATACTGAGGCTTTTTTGTAATTAAATGTAGGGTTTGTATCCATTAGGGGCATATATTTAGAGAGAATCGATGCTCAATACCCATCTACACGTATGGTCCACATCTAGACTAACGATCTGAATTTCTAACGATCTTGACAAGGCTATAGTCTATTCTATGTAGTAAGGCGCTACACTTGGTGACCGATATCGGTTTTCCATTACCTGATAATTCTAACGAACATCAGAACACTACTTTTATTTTAAGTTTGATCCTTGGAATTTTGGCATCATCTCGTTACCTTTTCTTGGTTGGAATGTGTATCCGGAAACTTTTATGTATTTGAAATATTAAGGCCAACACCCTTCGAATTAGACAGATTTCTTATTTTTATATGAAAAGTTCTTATCTTCATCTAATCTTGAAGGAAATTTATTCTTTATCCTCACTTTTTCAATTAATTACAAAATTGATGATAGATGCCCGGTTCCTATATTCAACGGATCGTCATAGTATCAAAGCTACTATCCGTTTTTCTAGAACTAACTACGAGTCGTTATTACCGTTCCACAATTTTATTTCTTGACGTGCTATCGACGGACATCCGTTGGTCATAAAAATACCGAGCCCTCTTCACTCACAGATGTGCGTTTCGTTATAAGCCAAATTGAAATTAAAATAACACAAAATTCAGGACAAAATAAGTTAAATATACAGCCGAATTATAAACTTTAAGAATAAAGTTTCTTATTAATAAAGAACTAATACTAAAGAACTATATATTTGTAGACATCTGCGTGATAATTTTCCTTCTAAACAACCTAATGCGTTACACAGAAAGCAAAAACGGAACGTTTTTCTCGCGCACGCGTGCCTTGCTTGTCAGTTGTCAAATTATTGTCATTCATTGTTGATTGATGATTCATTGTCAAGTTTTATAATTAAAGAATAACAATACAACGACCACTGTTTATATATTTATTAAAAATGGATATTACGCCGGTAAGTACGCCTTTATATTTCTTCTTTAAAATCGTCTGCCGCTTACTTTTTGCTTCGGACACTTTTAAAGTCAAACATATATTTCTGTTACAGAAATCGAAGAAGGCTATGAGTAAAGACGAGATTGCTCAATTATTATACCTAACCAGTAAGGAGACTAATGCTTCTACGAATAAATTAAAGGATGAATGTTGGACTTCGTTGACCAACACATTTAATGCAAAAATTGGTCAAATACCTACCAGGAAAACTTTTTATTTTCAGCCAAAAAATTCAAACATAATAAGGATGATGGACAAATATTATGAAGAAATAATTGAAATACTGAACACACAATAATTGAAATACTGAACACACAATAACTAATTAATTTTTGTATATTATTAAGCAATATATCTAGACATACGGTAGAAAAAGAATTTGTTAGTGCTAAATGTAAATCTTATGTAAAAAATGTATTTAGTTCAGAGAGCCTATTACAGCGTTAAGGAATATAATATAGAAGATGATAATCGATGGAGGGTTGTCGTGTAAGAATCACAGGACAGTTCTTTGGCATATATCTGTGCCTCCAGTGAATAAGGGAATAACTCAAAAACAGCACTTTTCAGGAGAGACAAAAAACTATTTATCAACACTAAATCTTTATAACTTCAAATTTTTAAGCTTGTATGGGTAAGATATGATGTTAGACTTTAGTTTTACATAAGAACAGATATTGTAACAACCCCATAAATATACTTTTTTCATGTTTTTTTGTAGTTGTGCCCTTATGAACGAGTACTTCATGGAATAACTCAATGTATTCACATAAGGTTTTTTTTGCTCTTTGCAATATAACGACTTATGCCCTAATGCACTATGTTCATAGTCGCATAACACGACTTAAATTATTGCCAGTTTTGGTTTTATAGAAATGATGCGACTTATTATGCTTGAAATTTGTGTACTTTATGACTCAATTGAGGCCTTTTAGTGGAACAACCGTGCACGTAGTTTGAAAAACGAATAAAATCAACGGATTTTTTATCGTTATTAGATATAATAAAAACAAAACAACATGTAGGTGTTTATGCATTTAACCCTAGAAGTCCAATCTACGTAAATTTAATGTACACCGCGGCGAAATAACTTTGTCTTTTCTATATTTACCATCGAATCGCTTCGAAATCCAGAAACAACTCATTAGACATCGAGACCTAGCAGTACATAGTTGGCTTATCCCAGTAAATTCCGCCATTTTGTAGTAAAGAGGATGTTGTACGTCATTTTGACGTATAATTGGGCTTTTCGTAACTTTTACGATTGTTTAAAAAAATATTTTGTGTTGATTTATTTCAATATTTTTTTTCCAAGTCACGTTTTACATGATA
Source organism: Colias croceus (assembly GCF_905220415.1). NCBI lineage: Eukaryota > Metazoa > Arthropoda > Insecta > Lepidoptera > Pieridae > Colias > Colias croceus. Next base: position 2,947,474 of record NC_059543.1, on the reverse strand, counting down.
TAGTATTATATTAGATAGGGAGGCGAAGAGGGGAATTTTCTGCAATACTCGAGCGTGGCAGTTTAAGATATGAGAGATACCTTAGACCTAATAGAACAACCTTGTTAACTATTTAGCTCTTTAAGTAGTGACGCGCGCCCAGGATAGACGATCAGATTAGTAAAAAAAAATCGATAGTCTGAAATACTCGAGCGCGTCAGATTAAGATATTGGGGGTTGATTTTAGTGTTTTAAGACTAAATTTAACTAATCTGACGATAAGTCCTTGACGCCGCCAAGTTATAGGGTCGCGAACTTGTAAAAAAAAAACGTTAATCCGGCATTCTCTAGCGCGATTGTTTTTATTTTTATTTTGAAGAATATAATCTAAAACTTACTAAAAATACAAAATCTGCCGGTTTCCGCGTGACCGGAAGTCTGGAGGAGCCATTTCGTCTTCCGAAAAACGCGTTGCAGTATATAAGTCGCGAACGATACATTTTACAAAAAAAAAGTTTGAATAAACAAAAAAGGTAATTTTATTTTACACAAAAAAGGTCTCTTTACATTTTTGTCCAAAGTTAAAACTTTTTGACTTGAAGCATCATAAAAACTCAAACTCCCGGTTTTTTGAGTATATCTCGAAAACTGAGGGTGTTATGAAAAATTGATATGAAATAACGATGATTAAAAAAAAGAAACTCTCAAACCTTTTTCGGTCAGATTAAGAGAACCCACCAACATTTTTGTCAGATTAAGAAAATATGCTTTCAGGAGACCGAGATAAACCTCCCCTATGAAAATCTGACGCGCTCGAGTATTTCAAAAGGACTTTTTTTTTCTGCATTTTCAAAAATTCATCGTAACTTATCGTCACGCCGAAATCGTCAGTTTTTTTAATGGGAGCTTCCTTGGGGCCTACTTAACACCCCATCCGAAAATCTGACGCGCTCGAGTAAATTTTTTTTTTGTGCATTTTTGACGAATTAATATGCCTAGCCCCACCACGCAAACCGGCAGATTAGTATACCGTTGTTATCAGAGGCACTTGGGGCATACGTAGTATGAATATCTGACGCGCTCGAGAATGCCCAAGTAACTATTTTTTTTTACATTTTTGAAAATCCGTACACGCCAAACCCACCGCTAAAATGGTTTTTACCATAGAAGCTTTTCTTTTCGAAATTATTTTATCTATCGATTTTGATAAGTCTCGACGGCGCCGTTTAATTACACCATTTAGCTACCTCGCCTCCCTATCTATATACTATATATTGAGTATAAAATAGGATCCAGAAAACTTTAACACTAGGATGAAAAACCTTCAATTTTAGTAAATGACGATTATTGTCCTCCGCTGGATTTGGACTCCAAGCAAGAGGATTGGGTGGCTGAAGATGTTGTCTGGAGAAAAACCGAATATGTCATGGTGGTTATACATTGAGGATACAAGCACTATTAAGAGATAAGAGAAGCTCGAAAACCATATTCCTGTAGGTATGTTCAGTTACCTTACAGGGAAAGTTATAGGTGGTCAGTGGCAATATTTTACGGCATGATATGGAATTTTAACAATTTCTATATCTTATAATATCAAAATAATATAGATAAATAAAGAAAAAACAATGAGCCGCAAAGATTTTATGAAAAAATTAAGCACAGATTTGAAGGTGCCTTGGATGCAAATACGACTTGAAGAGACTCTACGTGACAATATCCAAATTTTTTCAAAATATATGGTACCAGAGTATCCATAATATGTTTACGATAATGCAGGACCAAAATAGTTTCAATATTGCGGATTTTTTTCCTATAAAAAGGCAAATTACAGTGGCTGAAACGCTATATGAGAGAGAATACAATATTCATAATTGTCAAGACTGGTTATAAATTTTTTTTTCTATGCGTCTATAATTATAGTATTATTGTAGTTAGATTAAATAAAAAAAAGATTAAAAACTAGTTATTTTTTATAAAACTTACCCAAATATAAGAAGAAAATATTATAAGTTTAACATTTTTGTTGGCTTTTTTTAGATGATTCAATTATCGTTCTGTATTTATATAAACAAGGAGTATAATATTAGCACTTAATGTGTTAATTAAAACTGTATTTTTAATATCTATTGCAAAAAATAGTTCATTTCCATAGAAATATTATTAGTATCCCAAGTTAACTGATAAATAAAAAAAGATTGAAAAATATTATAAAGCAAAAAGGAATAGTGTCCGTTGTTTCCGTGCAGTATTCAAATAGACCAATAGTAACACGGCATTGATGCAAAACTGTCTCATGTCGTCACTTGAACCAATGACACTAAGAGTTGTTCCTTTATGCTCATGTTAGAAAAATGACACAAATGCGTTTATACTAAAATAGTGTTAGCACGGATGGAACAAAATGAATTAAGTCTTTATTCAAAAAGTATAACTACACATATGTCTTTGTGTTCGTGGGTTATTTTGACTCGAGACGAATAGTTCCTTTGCGATTGCCTAAAATGATGGATAAGGTAACTTATACCGTTTATCACACCCTACTTATACCGTTTGGGTCATTCGAAAAACTGGGTTAGGATGCAGCTAGAGATATGACCTTTTGATATGTTGTGTATTTTGACGAGCTGAATCCAATGGTGCAATAAAAACCAAAGGGAATAACTCGTCTTACTCCCTTATTCACTGGAGGCACAGATATTATGTAGTTACATATTACTATGTAAAATTAAACTGTAATAAAGAAATAAAACTTTTATTCCATTTTATTATGTACTTTTATTTATTTTTTATTATTTACAATACAATGTTTAAAAAATTGATTTCTACATTGCAAACATAGACATACATATAAATATACTAGTGGTCCGCCCCGGCTTCGCCCTTGAAATACTGAACACACATTAACTAATTAATTTTTGTATATTACTAAGCAATATATCTAGACACACGGTAGAAAAAGAATTTGTTAGTGCTAAATGTAAATCTTATGTAAAAAATGTATTTAGTTCAGAGAGCCTATTACAGCGTTAAGGAATATAATATAGAAGATGATAATCGATGGAGGGTTGTCGCGTAAGAATCACAGGACAGTTCTTTGACATATATTATGTAGTTACATATTACTATGTAAAATTAAACATAGTTATAAAGAAATAAAACTTTTATTCCATTTTATTATGTACTTTTATTTATTTTTTATTATTTACAATACAATGTTTAAAAAATTGATTTCTACATTGCAAACATAGACACATATATATTATATACTAGTGGTCCGCCCCGGCTTCGCCCTTGGTACATGTTTATGTTTTCTTTCCATAATAACCATCCTCGTACTTCAAGGAACATTATAAAAAAATAATTATCGAAATCGGTCCACCCGTTCACGCGTGATGCCGTGACCAAGGGAAATAGGTCTGCCACTGATATCGATATTGTGCCTAAAGCATAGAACCTCAGCGTCAACAGTAATTGATGTTATGGAGATACCCCATGATTCCTGAAATGAGAACATAAATTAGGTATGTAATAAGGTTAGACGTGTTTGGTATAATATTAATGCCTCCATTAAACTAACCTGGCTCCTTTTATTCGTACGTCTGGATAAATTTCAAGAAGTAATTGTTCAACAGATTCTTTATCAAGTCGAAATCTCAATTGAAATTCGTGAGAATCCAGGGTCGCAAAAAAATCCACTCCTTCTCTATAATATATACTCTTTCACGCCCACTATCTTCTTCCGAAATTCGATATAATATTAAACACTTCTCTATCACTATCTGAACTCCACATTTCGATATTGAAGCGGAAACAATGAAATAGTAAGAATTTAACCGCCCGAAATCGACGGGTAAACAAAATGCTATACGAATAGTAACTTTGACAGCATAATGACATTAAAAATATTTATAGGAACGCGATAAACTGTCTTCTCCATACAATATGCTTACCGTTCGTTAATAGTAACCCTCCCATCCGTCAGTAGGAAGCCGTCGGTAAGTTGCTTGACGAGACGTTTTTTATAGGAACGATTTTCGCTTACGCTTGGTTAATTATACTACTATTCGTAACTAAAACGGATCGTTTTTCAAATATAGGAACCGGGCAAGAATAAACGTTACCTGGAAAAACCAAATAGTATTCCAAGGAAATGGATGACCATTAAAACAAAATCTTAAGATCTACGGATATAAAACTTTTACTTTTACATCCTTCTATTGTAGCTATGGGAAACAAATACGACGTACAATTGAAGTTGGCAGTAGCCTTGACTCCGGTAAATAGGACGAGTAGAAATAAACAGAAACAATGTTTAATTCAAAACGTTAACAATTACCCGACAATCATAGCTGTACAAGAATGTGTGTCACGCCAATTAGTATCAGATAAATAAAAATTGATCTTTTTATAGATAGTTTAAGAGCTCTGCATGGTCAGCTAAAATATGCCTGATCTTCACATGGCGGCGTCCAAAGTAATTGATGTACTACATTTTACAAGGTACGCTCACAATAAAAGCGATTGTGTATAGAATAACATACTCAGCAGTTAGGGGTCTTCTTGAATTGCCAAATTACTTTTAACGAGACTCTCTTCAAGGGCTTATCGAGTGGTCGGATCGAAGGATTATTACTGGTAATCCGGTTTCAACATTTAGAAATTTCAGGAATTATTTGAGGTTCTTTTTACATGAAAAGGTATAAAATATAAATGCCTCACTGTGTTTTTATTTTATCCCTTTCTTTACAACTTTCTTAAAATAAAACTGGAATCTTGGATAAACTCCTACGGCTTGTTTTGTTATTTCAGTTGGTGAGTTTTTACTCGCTCAGTGCAATACAATTTTCTTTCTCCAAAAATATATAAAAGCAAATAACTTGACAGCTTTAAAGCTACATAAAAACCAAGTGAAAAAAAAACAATTTACATACGAACAATGACTCCCTCCCACGTTCTATTCCGTGCTAAAATTGAACCACTCTTTAGCCGACGAAAGTGCGGAACATTTACAGAACACTGCGTCAATGGAGTAGCATTGTAAACATTTAAGTATGTGTGTCGAAGCAGTGCGACATCCCGTTACCTGCGACCTTGTGGATTTAGAACAAGTTTATACTACAATACCTCGGGGCTTAGTGAATTATTGGATTAATGTGCAAACAACATGTATAAAAATACTGATACAGTTTACTTGTATGGTTTAGATTGTTTTAAATACAATAGCGGTAAATTTTGCGGTGAGAGAATTAGCCGTATGGATAACTGTCAAATATGTATTAATTTGTGGTCTTGGATATATGGTTTCAAAGCTTGGACAATTTATCTAATTAGTTATAATTAATACTTATTTTTGCTTTGAAAATTGGATAGTTAGTATATAAATTTAATTTGCTGTAAAATGCGTTAAATTTACGACGTAATTATCAATAACGTTCGACGCAACAAAAACATGTTATTTCCTTAATTGAAATAAAGTCTCAACATAAACTTTGCAGGCTAATAAATATAAGCTTATAACCATCTACAGACCATATATTTTGATCCTATACTGACACATGCCTCTCACGAAAGTTTAGAATCCTACACGCTAGTAGGCAATAGTGCGGGTTGGTAAATATCACGTGTCGCTGATTTTGTTTATTTTCCTTGTTGTTTCTTCACTATGTATTCCTTCAATTATTCCGGCACTGGAGATGTAGGTTATAGGTACAAATTGAAAACATTGCGCGTCAAATTCCGTCTATATTGAAATTGAAGAAGTAAACTAAATGTGATCACTGCCATATCTATATACTTATTCGATATTAATAAATCAATGAAAAAGTTGGAAACAGCTAAATGGAAAAACATTAACTTCCGAAGACCGGTTATTTATAAGAATTATAAAATTGATTTATTACGCTAAAAGTCTATAAATGTAGCTACGTAATGTTGCAATCGTGACTTAACTAACTATAATGAACATTCGCACATGTGCCCAATGATATGATAAGTTACCAAAACCGCATTTGATGTTCAAAAATGGCATACTATCGCACACACAAAAGAAGTCAAAGTAAGATGGCATCATTCAAATATTGTAAGCGAAAAGGAGACAACAGAAGTCAACTGTGGCTAACTAATTAGACACATTTCATGTTGTGTCAAGTGCTACTTCTGGTAAGCTAATAAGTATATTTTGTACACATAATATAATTGAATGTACCAGTATAATTTCGTAAGGTACTTCTTGACATGACATCCAATACGTGTTGCTTTCAAGCTACCCTCCTTAAAATTTTCGGTAGAGAATAATTAAAAAACATTTTTACGGGCTCCGTACCCCATACCAGGTATGGGGTAACCTGGTATTCAGCACGTACTATGAACGCCATCCAACAGTTTATTATTTCCACTTCAATTGTTATTTGCCCAGTAACAATTGCAGTGAATTAATCTGGGTGCGAGCGGAACCGGCGGCAATTTCGAAATCGACTGATGTTATGTGGCATTTACATATAGGTTAACTACTATGGTTTATCTACGTAAATAATCTTTTACATTTTATTTTAATGGTTTAAAATATGAGGCTTTTTTAATACGTAGGAAAAGGTACATAGTGTGAACTGCAACATTATGATGATATTAGATCTACGAAACGAGCTTAAAAAGTTTGAAAGTCTCTTACAGTGATAGTAGAGTGTGTTTACTGTTTATCCATGTATTTCTCAGGATCTATATAAAGAAAAAGCTGTAATATCAATCGTTCGAAATCGCAGAGCAATAAAAAGTTTGGAAAATCCAAAAGTGCACGCCTCATAATCTCATCCTTTACAATAAAATTGATTATTTATAAAGGTGTATATAATATAAGTATGTAGATACACTTGTTCTCATGTGCCAATGCTCTTGTACTGTCTCAAAACAGTTGGAAAAGTAAAGAAAGCGGTACCGTAATAATTGAGCTATTTTTCTTGTGGCCCCACCTAGATGTGAAACTGCGCAGGTTTAAGGGACTGACTATCAACTTATTTTTTTAAACCTTGGCTTATAGTATAAAGAATCCAGTTTATAATGGTGAATTTTGAGTACACTATAAATATAAAAAAAGTCGATATTTTTTTTGTTTATTTAATAACAATTAAACCACATCGAATCCGAAACCAGACCCTGAAAAATGAAAGGGTTCTATTCCTGAGCATACTCAAGCGTAAGAGAAAAAAAAAAGACTCGATTAGTAAAGTATTTCGGTCGCCATCGTGTTAACAAGAAAATCCTCCGCACATACAGACACACGGACGTCCAAGACAGAACTTTTTTAAAATGTTTTTTAACTAGTATAAATAACAAAAATGACATCAAAAATATCATGAATGTTAAAAATAGTGTTTTTTCTTAATAGTTATGTGTGTGTGTATGTATTATCTTACAAGTGCAATGTATGATACATAAAGACATTTTAAGTTTGAAAAATCAGATGTTTTGCGCGAAGTGACAGTAGTACCCACCTCAACGCTTCGCTTATGAGGCGTGCAAAAAAGATTAAAAAAATTCAGAAGTTTAAAAGACACTGACCAAATTTTTATAACTACATCGACTTTTTTTGTACTCTTATGAGGACAGACGTCGCAATATAGGTACATTCATATGTACCGTTATAGACTTGTCCGAATGGAAAGAAGAAAAAACTCGGCGTATTGTGATCGAATTATTTATTTTTTGTCTCCTTGAACCCATGACCTATCCAATATAAACTTGTTGGAAGTGGTATGTATCCTATTAAGAATAACAAACTTACGTGTATCTCTGTAAAGATAAAAGAATAGTATTTACTATTTACTTACTATTTATATTTTTAAATACAATTTTAAATTATTTTACGACATGTTTTAAGAATCTCCAATAATCGCTAGATTATGGTAGAAACATTAAAATTAATGTCCGTCTGTATTTCAAATGCGCATAATCTGAACCATATATTAATCGGAATATCGAGCTTTTCACAAGCCTCATAAAATAGACTATTAAATTAAATAAATACATAAATCAATTAACACCATTCTGCAATACTTGCAAGTTGTCGCGGTATGTTATAATATCAAGTAACGCGATATAAAAACAATTTTTCTCGAAGATTCCGCTGACATTGTCCAAGGACATTGGCCGTGAAAAAACATTGTTGTTACCACATCATTGTCTGTTGCATCAATAATAACAAACATTCAACCCTCTTTATATGAACAGTCATCGACGAAAAGAAATAATACACGCTAATTAATACCTATTTGTTCAGCTTGATTCACAATGCGTTATAAGCAAGCCAAATATTGAATTTGGTTTACAAAAACATACAATTTTATAATGCTGCGTCCAAACGGGACTTGTGTGCTATGGCGTATTCTCACTTCCACACGGCAGGTAACTACCGTGTGGAAGAGGCATTAGTTACAACAAGTGATAACTGCGTTAAAAACAACCGACTTCAAACTTGCACTTGCAAAAATGCCCATAAAATAAAAACTACTAGGCCTATCCGAATAAAATTTTTATGGGACCAATTCGACACCATCCCGCATCGAACAAAAAAAGAATCACGTAAATCGGTTCAGAAACCTCGGAGTAATCGGTGTACATACATTAAAAAAAAAAAACATACCGGCCGAATTGATAACCTCCTCCTTTTTTTGAAGTCGGTTAAAAACTAATATTCTCAAGTTCACAACAGCTCTACTGATCATTTTATTAAAACGTGATTATAATATAAAATATATCATGACCACGAATAATATACCTGTATTTATACTATGTACATGTTTCTATATATACGAAGGTTAATGTATATTTTTTAAATATTAAATAATTAGTTAGTCTGTTAGTAGGTATGCATTTAATATAGATATAAGTTATAACTATTAAGTTTTATATTCTATTTACACGACATTAATTTCAAAAAAGAGAAGCTATAACCTATAACTACAAACCTGTGTACCTACTACGAAATGAGAACCTCTTCAAATCTCCATGTCAAATCGAATAATTACAATGAATCGTAACAATGTAATTGGAACCGTGAAGTTAACAAATCCCCACGGAGGTGTTGAATAAGGATAAAGATATCGTAATTTCGGAAAACCAAATGAATCTAAGCTAAATCAAATGTTAGATGACATCAAAACCAGTTTTGTATTACGTGATTACGTCTGGTTATGATCCGGCTTCAGTACAAACATTTTTCTAAACACAATTAACGTAATGTATGGCAGCTTTTAATATTAGAGTACCTATTTATCGTTTAATTACGACATTACGAGGTATTCCTGATCAAAATAAAAGGACAAAATAATGTACCTACTACCTATGTCCCTTTTTCATTTAATAATCATATAGTTGTACATGATATTATCTATTCGTTGATAGGTAGTTGTTTGTGCAGATTTTTTAACGGATTTTAAACGCGATTCATTCACCCCACTTGCAGTTTTAACACTTTACAGTGAGTGTGGTCACGGTCAATCTAACCATGACCACGTACTATTTGGTGTTCGAAACTGAAGCATAAATTAATTAAACTATTTAAATTTCGTTTAAAATCCGTAATATAAAATAGGTATATTCTAAGACCTAAAGCATAAGAGACAATCGAAAATCTAGATATATAGATATTATTAATATTAAATTTAAAACTACTATAAAATACGTGTTTTTGTATAATACAAAAGTAACTAACAAGAATGACCACTTCGTACTTATTAAGTTATTAGTTTAAAACTTTAAAGTTAGTTTTGATAGTAAAATGAATAAAAATATTAATTTTTCATTAATTCATAACAATAACAATAAACCACTCATTGCCGATTACCTCCAGCCTACCACATAAATAGCTTTACCATAAACTCAATCATTTACGTATAATATTGCGTACGTAGGCGGCATGGACGCCGGCGCCGTTCGGTCATCGACCATGCGAAAACATTGTCACTCCCTGAAGAAAGTGTCTGTGGACTGTGATGTATCCCGTGAAGAAAAAGTGTCATAACAATCGAATGGCTAGGTCATGGAGATTGAGTATTTACTATACAATCATTTGACTTTGATTCCTTTTGCTTTCAAGTTTCATGTACATATCTAGACACGCGGCAGCGTGTCAAGCCGAGTTCAAGCGAAGAGAACTGGCGAGCAGCAGCCGTGTGTATATTTACACGAACCATTTCGAGCCACTTTTCACCCCCTTATAACTCGAAAACTATTTAAGTTAAATAAACTAAATTTGGTACATATCAAGAGGACCTCAAGATAAACAAGAAACTTAAATTTCATAAATACAGATTAAACAGTTGCGTAGATATTAATATCCAAAAATCGCAATTTTTAAGACTGACTGACTTATAGACATATACAAAACCTAACCCACTTCCAGATGACCTAGAAAGGAAAAAATCAGAAAATACTGAATTTATCTGTATTTAATTTTTTTTTCAATGACATAAATTTTGTTTGTATGGAAAAATGGAAAAGTTTAAAAAAATAGAAAATATTATATTCACCTTACTAGTCTTAAAAAATAGATCAAAACTAGTCAGTGGCCGAAAAAAATTTTGAAATCCATCAATAAATGACTGAGATATAGATTATTGAAGTTTACATATTTTAGCGCGAAACATCTGTAGATTCGAAGCGCCTCTGACATCACACTCACTCGCGCTAGTATCGCTAGGGTGGATTACTTCGATTGCATGATTTCTTTATTCAAAACTGTTATTACACGTAAAATAAAAGAAAATTGTAATAAAAATATTGCTCATACAGTTAAAAATAATATATAATTTTACATATGATCACATTTATTTATTCTTTATTTATGAGTGTTTAGTTTAGTTTTAATTTCAGTGTAATGGAAGAAGGCTTCGTCGAAGGTCGAAATGATTTAATTTGCGTAATATTAATATAAGTGAAACATCTTTAGGCGCGTTTAGAGTAAAATTTCAAGATCGCGTCATAGCAATACCGTAACGTCATGGAGTAAAGCGACGATTCTTCTACAACGATCTTTGCATCTTGGTAATAGTGTGTGTACAAATTCACGCTGGATGTTTCGAAAATCATGTAATCTTTTAAACAGAAAACGAGTCTAACTCAGCCCCCGGAATCACAGACACAATAGAAAATCTATTGTGTCGTGGCCCGATCGGGCCGCTCGGGGCTCAATGGGTTAAAAAAATGCAGATAATGACGGGGCAATGTGCGCTGACATTCATAATATACAAGAAAATATAGAAAATAATACTAAACAAACCATACAGAGAAACCGCAAGAAAAAATAATAAAAATCGTATATAAAAAGTATTATATTCATAAAGTAAATCAAATTTGCAGAGTAATTTTCTGTACAAAAAGTAATGATATCCCACCAAAAACATAAATGTAAAAATTGGAGCCGAGTTCAGTCGTTGACTTAATTTGCCAAAAAAAGAAATGAGATCTAAATGTGTGCCAAGTTCTTCAGACAGTCCAGAAATTTATTTACAAGGATGTATTAAGTTCTTAGGTTGACTGAAAACTCAATTGTTTTATTTTCCCTTAGAGAACAATGTTTATTCCAAAATATAACTTGTTTAATTTGAATAATATAATTATTTTCACAAAGCATACAACTAATGACCTATTGAACCCCATAATTTGATGAGGCTAGTTTTTAGAACCTCACAAAATATAAACAGTATGTAGTTTTCAGTCAACCTAAGAACTTAATACATCCTTGTAAATAAATTTCTGGACTGTCTGCAGAACTTGGCACACATTTAGATCTCATTTCTTTTTTTGGCAAATTAAGTCAACGACTGAACTCGGCTCCAATTTTTACATTTATGTTTTTGGTGGGATTGATTTAGGACAAAAATGAAGTGGCTTGTTTAAGTAACTAATTCTTAGTTTAAAGCCTAAAGAATGAAAATATATAATTAGTGTAAAATATGGAACATACATACAAAAATAACACATATTATGATCATATGTATGTATATTGTATAATGACTATAAGTTATTCCTATCTAGAAAATTTAGCACACTCCATTCGCTTGTAGTATTTTAATGCATTATGATCTTTTCAAATATCATTGTTGATAAAATATAATTGTACACATTTTGGTGCTTAATTATGTGAGACCCAAAATAATTATGTAGGAAGTTGTAATATCTTAAATACAATGCAAGGTTATCTTCAATGTTGGAATTATTTTTAATGAAGAATTTACTCTGAGCTATTTTTTCAATGATGAAAGTGTATAAAAAATTCTATTGATGTAATAAAAATATACATAGTGTTTCACCATGACATAGAATGAGTGTAAAATTATACATATAATGATACATACAATTTTTAAGGGGTGAAACAACCATGCAAACGCAAAATCACGCAATATTCCTTCTGCTATACCAATTTTGAAATAAATTGTGAATGTCTGTACTCTTAATTATAGACTAAGATATAAGTGTAAGTAGTAGATAATTTTTTATACTGCAATATTTACCAGATCACATAGTATTTAATTATCTAATAGAATAACCATAGTATCAATGAAAACCGGAAATAGAAAACACAAGATGCATTTTAAAATAATCTTATCAATATTGGATTATGTAATATAGGTACCTATTATTAAATTAATGCTTGATATTTTTATATATTTATTTCGATAGGCAATTCTCTTATACTAATTGTTTATTAAATTGATTAAATGTAGTGACATTTTTACACGACATTATAAAACAAAAATGCTTTTTGCTGTCTGTCTGTCCATCTTTTTTGCGTTTTTTTTTTTTCAATCTATATAGTCCTAGATGGTGGAAGTTTTAAGACAAAGCGAGTGTGGCCGTGGAAGGAAAGCTAATTTAATATAATTTTAATATTGTATTATACACAGTATATTATACAGTTACATTTATAAATATACACTATCAATGTAGGTAACAGATATTCACTTGATTTGCAAAATAGTGAAATAATTTGACATGTTATTTTCATGAATACTTTTAAAATTATTTAATTCTAATGAACTTACCTCTTTCACAGTTTCACGTTTGTGCCTGATTTCTGGGTCTGTATTAGAGTCCATCAGCGGTAAGACATACTTATTGACTCCTGCCAAGTATTTTTCACCAGAGGGAGAAACATCTTTGCCTGCATTATTTGCAACATTGGGTTCTTCAATAGCATCCACGGGGGCTTTGCTAGGCCCTCGAGAAGACGATAAGGAAGGTGCGACATCAAATTGCGGTCTCTCTAGCACTTTCATACCCATGTCCTCATTTATCTTAGCTCGTAGGCGATTCCTGTCTTCCACAATATGAGGATCATCACCTTCCTCCCCATGACGCACGATCCCAACAACGGGAAAGTCTCCGACTTCATTCTGCGCTAAGGGAGGTGGCATGAGCAGCTCAGGACCTGCTTTCTGAATACGTTTGTACACATCATACACACTGTCGTTCACGCTTATTGAACTTTTAAACTCTGGTAAATAGAAGAGCGCACCTAACCACACGATTCCGAATGTCAAGAGTACAGAAATAATTAAGTATTTTTCGCGGAGACGAAATGAACGGCGAGATATTGAGGGTACGGGAACCCCATTAACGAATCGTTGGTACGTTGGTAGTATTCCCGTCATGTTTACGAATTTACGATGTATAACTATGTCCTAAACAATAAACAACGTCAAGTTCCAATTTGCGACCCGTCATCAGCGGTCGCCATTAAAGAACTGCCAAAGTGTCAACTTGACGTCAACAAGAACTACCATACTGGGATACCGACTTTATCTAATAAAATTTCCATTAAACTTTAAGCTCAAAAATTTTCACATTATATAAAACATGATGAACATGTTAATTCATAATGCATTAATGTAAATTATACGATCTAGTTTAAGTTTCGTACAAATATAATATTTAAGATCTATTGATAATTTTTTTTTTTATTGTATAAAAAAGAAATAAATTACACCTATTTCGAATAAAAATCAAAAGTCGTTTCCTTAACACTAATAATTTTGAATGAAAAAACGCTTCGAAAAAAATATTGTTCCTAAAATTGGGAAAATATTTTCACTTGGTATTATCGTTCTACGTCACTAGAACGATGAAAGAACGTGGAGTTGCTATGCAAAAAAAATCTGGATACGTACCTGAGATAGTGATACGTACACGTTTTGAATTCTTCGACATAACATTAAAATGTGATTAAAATAAACAAATAATTTTAAATTTATAACATAATTATAATTTTAATTTAACTCGAATCTAAATACAAACGCCATCTCTTGGTAAATCTGTGTATTAATTTAGGTAGTATGGAAGTCTCTGTAGTCTGTAGTCAGGAAGTCTCTGTATTTTTTATTAGACTAGTTTTTGAGCAAGTCGCCACTGAGATGGAGAAACTTTTTAATTTTTTTTGCCAAGTCGGTAATGCACTGATATGCATTTACATAATATTACTTTTTATATTTTTACTTTTAATATTATTTACTAAAAAAAAGGAGGAGGTTATCAATTTGGCCGGTATTTTTTTTTATGTATGTACACAGATTACTCCGAGGTTTCTGAACCGATTTACGTGATTCTTTTTTTGTTCGATTCGGGATGGTGTCGAATTGGTCCAATAAAAATTTTATTCGGATAGGCCCAATAGTTTTTATTTTATGAGCATTTTAGTCTGTATTTGTAAATATTGCAAGTAACTTTCATTCATTTACCGGTAACCGATTGAGCTGAAATTTCGTATACGTAAATAAATTGGATAGCTATGAAATATTATCATGACATAGGTACAGCTGATTTGATGATGGAATCGGAAGGTGGCCATAGGAACTCAGTAATATATTGACTCAACTTGATCGAGTTTGGGCTCGTCACGAGTCACGTGTTGAAAAATACACAAAAAAGTATTAACATACATTACATCAAACCTTTTTAGTAAATAGCACATCTAAATAATATGCAGTAATTAATAATATCAAATCTATTTTATTTTTTACTTTTGCGTTTTTGAAGTCGGTTGTTTTTAACGCAGTTACCTATTTTTATTTTTACGGTTATTAGGGACTTCCTATCCTAATATTAGTACCTAATTTATATATTATCCTTCTGCTACTTTTTGTTCAAGCAGAGATAAATCGGGACAACGCAAAATAAAATACATTCAGCTACAGATAATATTTTAATTTTTAAGGTAGATACAGGCTCGACTTTCTTTTATATGTACCTACCTACCTATGCTATGTTACGACTGATAATAAAAATAATAATCAAAAGGTAAATTCACTGATCACGTTTGGGTTCTATCCAATAAATAAATACACAAATTATTTATTTCACATTTTTTATGCACAGAAAGCGATCTTTTAGAACTTTTTAAACTCAAGGTTGAGTGCAAGTTTCATCAAAATCGGTTCATCGTTCGAAAGGCCAAAATTTCATTTATCACAAAAGTATAGAAGAGCGCCTGTTAAGTACTTACTTAATTTTTCAGTATGCGTTTCAGAAAAATAAATCAACCACATTGGCTATATATTCCCTGATGGATAATGTTTTAGGCAGCATTAATCAAAACAAATTAACTACAGCTCTTTTCTTTGACCTTTCCAAAGCGTTCGACTTAGTGTCAGTTGTCACACTATAAACTATTAAAAAAACTAGAATCGTACGGTATAAAAGGGCAAACGCTTCACTGGATAAGATCTTACCTTCAAAATAGGCAGCAGTGTGTAACAATTTCTGAAGTAAATAAAAACGATGAAATAACGCATTATTTTTCTGACTACGAAATAATAAAATGTGGCGTACCGCAAGGCAGTGTACTTGGTCCAATTCTTTTTGTATTATATGTAAATGACATAGTTAATATAACAAATCACAAGTGCATCATAATTGCTGACGACATTTCTTTAATTATTTGAATAAAAATTTTTTTTGTGCTAAATGGAAAGATTATATATATTAGTTTTATAACAAAACTATTTTTTTAATTTTTTTTGCAATATTTCAAAAGTTATTTCAAAATAAAAATTAGTCTTTGAATCCAGTACCGAAAACACACCGACAACTCCCGAAGCGTCACCCGGACGCGTGTGACGTCATAATGTTAGTTTTCACACATTGCAGTTGATACAAAAACGTATACAACTATAACATTTTGACGTCACATCTATCATGGTGACCAGCCATGGCGCGTTTATAGTCACGTGATTTTAATTTAAATTTCATCAATTTTTAATTGCTTATAATTAATTGAAAAACATTTTTTTTGAGATTTTGCATTAAATATCAATATTATTAATAATAAAGTTTTAAAATACATGCAAAAAATCAATAATTTTTTTTATTCAAATACTCAATTGTAACTTCTGACAAAAATAATATACATGACCACATAAATGACATTACCTAATTATAGTATTGACAACATAATAAAATGGCTTGACATTAATGATTTGAAAATAAATTTGGACAAAACAATTTTTTTGCAATTTAATAAATTTAACTTTGACATTCCTAAAATACAAGCAAAAAATGAAATAAAGTTTCTAGGTACAGATCTATACAGATATAGACTGGAAACTACACATAGAAAATGTGTGTAGTAGATTAAATAAATTTGTTTTTGCATTAAGGCAAGAAGGGTTACAACTGTGGGTTACAAACTTAAAAACCGCACTTACTTCTTATTACGCACGTGGAATCTGTTTTGCGTTATGGACTTGTTATCTGGGGCAATCGGGGCAATAGTACCGATATAACAAGAGCATTTCTGGCTCAAAAGAGATGTATACGGGCCTTATGTGGTATGAGATCGGATCAGTCCTGTAAGCCGATATTTAAAAAGTCTGCTGCCATTGCCATCTCTTTACATTTATGATATGTGCGTGTTTGTGACTAAGCATATTATATTGTATCTTTATAAAAAGGCAAGTGATTTTAATAGCCGTAGTCGCAGAGATCCAAGTAAACTAATTTTAAAAGATACCTAATCCTAGATTAAAAAAATATAATAAAAACTGTCTTTGTATGAGTGTAATGTAATAATATATAATAAAGTGCCAACTAAATTAAAAAAACTTAGATACCAAATTATTTTTTAAAGAACTTCATAAATGGCTTCAACAGAAATGTTTTTATAGTGTTAAAGAATACCTAAACTCGTAATTAATATTGTCCACTTGCGTCTTAATATTGATTTTGTAATAATGTATGTCATTTTTGTAATGAATATGAATGAATTGTGAAATATTAATTACCTATAATAATGTGAATGAATAACAAATGAATTGATTTTAATAAAATAAAATTAAGAAGACATAATATAAAATGTATATCTAATGAAAAATGTATTTTAGTAATTTGCATGCCGTTGAATAACGGCTAAACATGTTGAAATAATGTATCTTATTCTAAACACCTAATAATTATACCATTAGGCCAGTAGAAATCGACACAAAAAAACCCTAAATTCGCAAAGCACGATGTAGTTCTGCATTTTTGGTATGTTGTTTGGATCAGTTAGGGTGATGTAAATCCCAATTTGCAACTTCGAAAAAGTTGTGCTCGCTGCGCACCACGTGATAAACTGCGAAAATTTTGGACTTTTTTCACTTTCTGCTCTAAAAGTCATAAACTATGCGTTTCCGACAAGTATCATTCACTACATAAATTAAGGTTATTAAATTTGCAACAATTTAAGCCTAATTATAGCTCTCTAAACCTTATAACGACTAAACTTTGGCCATTTGAAGATGGTTCATTTTTCCCGAAATATTAAAATTTTTAGTTTTGCTCCCGTTTGAAGCAAAACATTGGCAAAAACCGCTCGTTCTATGAGAAAGTCGTATAATAAACTTGTAGTGCATTTAATTTTCTTTCATTAGAGCATAGAACAAAGTCTGTGAGACAAATAGTTCACTCACAATATCTGAAAAACAAAAAGAAGGTAGAAATAGATTTTTAAATAATTGAAACTGTGGGCATATGAAATCATAAAAGGATAATACTTTTTCATTTACAGGATAGGTAATTAACAAAATTACAAAATTTGGGAAAGTAGGAAAAAAGATTATACGCAAATAATAAACTGCGAAAATTTTGGACTTTTTCAGTTTTTGCTCTAAAAGTCATAAACTATGCGTTTCCGACAAGTATCATTCCCTACATAAATTAAGGTTAAAAAATTTGCAACAATTTAAGCCTAATTACAGCTCTCTAAACCTTATAACGACTAAACTGTGGCCATTCAAAGTCAAAGTCTGTGAGACAAATAGTTCACTCACAATATCTGAAAAACACAACGCGTGCGCAGCGAGCACAACTTTTTCGAAGTTGCAAATTGGGATTTACATCACCCTAAATGATCCAAACAACATACCAAAAATGCAGAACTACATCGTGCTTTGCGAATTTAATGTTAATTTCCACTGGCCTACATGTTTACTTGCAAATAAATGATTTATTTATTTATTTATTTAAAATGGTAATTAATATAGGTACTTCGAATTTAAACGCTAAACGCCTGGCTTCTATAAGAAATTGTGCATCATTTTTTATAGGAGAAAATATGTCTACTCAGCTTTGGTTAGGATTTTTAATGAAACCACATAATAATAAGCAAATCACTTTATTTGTACGAACGTATTTATAAATTCATATATTTAGAGAATAAAAAATAAGCAATAAAATATTTACGATTCATAACTTTCTACATGAATAATCGGTGTTTAAATTGTTACATACTCAAATATCGATTACATTCTCCAGTGAGATCAGTCATAACTTAACAATATTTATTTACATTTAAAATACTACACTTTAATTTACTTTCTATTCGGTGGCATTCCTTTTTGTTTAAGATCTCTCATTGATCTATGATCGAGGCTTGAACCTTGACATGTAAAAGTCGCAGTCGGGGCAATACGTTGCCGGGGGGTTAACAGTTTTCTTCCGGCACAAATTACATACTGCTTTTTGTGCGCTAGATAAAGTATTAGATTGACTATCGCTTGCATAGTTGCCATTCATTTGTGGCGGTATCGGTGAATCTATACCACCCTTTGTACCAGGTTCAAAGGATACAGACTTCTTTTGAATTTGCTTGGGCGGTGGTAAATGTTGGTATGGGTTATAGCCGTTTTGTTGATACCCATTCTGGTATTGAGTCAATTGTTCGCTTGAGTTGTTGTCAGCATTATAGGGTGGACGCTGATTTCCGAAGTTCCTCGCATCGATACGCGTTTGATTTGAGTTATTATCATGGTAGTAGTTATTGGGGATTTTTTGATAATTGTTATTATTGTAAGTCTCAACGGGAACATCTCCATGAGGCGGTGGAACCCTCTGGTATGGCGAATGGATATTGTAATGATTTGTACTATTAGTTTGTGGATAACGACTAGAATAATCAGAATTAGCGTAACTTGTCGGTGGGTTGTGATAGCTCTGATAAGCCGGAGAGTTGCTGGGCACGCTTTGATATGCCGCGGCGTTATTATTTTGTGGGTTTTGATTGTATTGACGATTTTGTCCATAGTTTTGTGTCGGAGTCGGCGTTGCAGAGTGCTGAGGCAATCGATGATAGTATGTATTGTTCGTTGGTTGGTTCGCCGGATGCAGCTGGCTCGGTGGGTGAGGATATGTGTTTGGAACGGGCCTCTGTATGCTCTGAACATGCTTGGTCATATATGGCGGGTTATGAACAGTAGGCGTTAATCTGTTCGCAGGGTTTTGACTGAAACTCGGTGGGCTTGAAGTATTATTGTTTGTGTATACCGATGGTGGCTGAGTATATGGAATAGGATTACTAGCGCTTTGAGAATTTGCAGGTAACGCTTGATATATTTGTGTATTTCCTTGAATATTTTGATTTGTTGGCGCGGCAGTTTTCTGAGGATTGTATTGCTGTTGAGGTCGGTTTTGCGCAACTTGATAATTTGGGTAAGAATTTTGTGTTCTATAGTAATCAGTAGACTCGTTAGGCACATAAGATGTTTGGGAAAGGGAAGATATAGTTGAACGTGAAGATTGACTGTCGAAAGAATCCTGTCTGTGAAGTGACGGTTTCTCATTTTGTAAAGGTACGGTTGTTAGTTCTGGTTTGTTCATAGCGGATTTAAGAACTCTTTCTAATATAGGATTGGGAATATAACTATCATCTTCTTGATCTTCTGCTGTAGCTACTAAAATAACTTGATCGCAGAATGATACTGACTTCTTTTTAGGTTTGTTACGATCTCCGAAGTTAGCATTATTACTAGTTTTTGATGAATTATATTCATCTGTGCTCTGATTATGATCATTCGAAGATGAAGATGACCGACGATTGTACAATCCACTGTTTGAGAGATTTGAAACATTAATGACGTCTCGATTAGATCCCATATTCAGATATCCCATATGGGATCTTTCACTATCTACTGATGTATTTTGACTATTGCTTTCGAATCTTGAAGCTATATTTCGAACGTTATTACTATTATCAATTGCCTTTGTTGTATTTTCTACTGGAGCAGATAGTTGTCCCTCAAGAGACCCAGATCGTTTTAACTTTAAAGCTGCTTGTTTTGCCTGCAGCTCTTTAAGCCAAGTATCTCCAGCACTACCGATTGTATCCATTGGATTAATTTTAGTTTCGTTTCTTAGAATTTGATTCCTCTTTTCCTGTAATTGAGCTAGCAGTGATCCTTTAGGAACATCTTCCTGGTCACTTTCAAATCTATTTATGTAATTGAGATCCATGTTTGTATTTTGATTCATTCTGTTAATCTCTTCTTGTAATGGTGTTAAATCTATAGGTGGTGGTGGAGGAGGGAATTCTTCACTAGGTTGCCTTGAATGATTTACCGAATTCATGGGACTGGGATATGGAGGCAACTCAAAGTTCAGTGGAGATCTTCTTATATTTTGTGGCATGGCACAGTCAACTACATCGATTCCATTGTCGAATGCATTAGTGAGATTTTGAATATTGTGATGCGATGGGAGTATATTATCTAATATTTTAGTCAAATCCCTTTTAACTGGACTTTGCTCTTGATGCACCATCGCCTGAGTAACGACAGTATGGAAGTTTTGGGAAGTATTAGGAGAATCGTCTAATGTATTATAATGGTTAGCTGGATTGTTATCATATGAAGGCATAAATGGCAATGATTGTGGCTCCTCTCCATATTGCTCTGAGAATCCACCATCTTCATCATTATCATGTGCGTAGTTATATTCGTTGCGAGATGGGGGAGGCAGTGGTTGCTGAGGACGGTTTTGTATGCCGTGCTCTGTGACTTCTGATTCAAACTTAGGCCCGCTAAGCTGGGAAGTTGTTCGCAGCGGCGGCGGAGGAGGAACTTTAGCTGCAGTCAACATTTTACCCGCACTTCCGTGGAAACTTTTCCTCATTAGCTTGCTTCTTTCAAGGTTGGGATTAGTACCACTGGGTGCTGAGTACTCCAGATGTCCTTCCGATAGATAACCACTGAGGTTATTTTTATCATCTGTCTTTTTTCTGCCCACATCACCATCATCAACAGACGCTATGCGCTTCTCCTTACTTGTATTGGCTTTATTGACGTCAGCCCCTTCAGTCAAATCAGGCATAGATCTATTTTTCCTTCTTATTAAACCTCCCATTAATAATTTACGACGTATTTTATGTTGTTTCTTATTTGATTTTTTATCTTCAACTGGCTCCTCTTTTTTCTCAGGAGCTACAGTTATTTCTTTTCTCGCTCGTCCACGATCTTCACTTCTAGATCGTTTATCTCTTCCTTTATCATCATCGCGAGATTTGTGTCTCGGTGGTCGCTCTCTTGGTGGATTATCTATATCTTCTTCTATATTTTTAGATTTTTTGGAAGAACCCTTTTTCTTTGGAAGGGTGGCATAAATTTCGATCGTAGTTGGGGCAGTGTCAAGACCACCTTTTGTATTCCGAACGGGAGCTAGTTGAGGAATTTCAGTTACCCTATTGAAACCCGCCATTCTCCTTTGTAGACTTCGTGCACGCATTACACACGTGTTATGTTTCATTCTAGCGAATGTCATCGTATGTGGATTGTTATATGGGGCATCCATTGCTGCGCATACTTTTGAGGCAGCGGCGTCGCACAATACCAATGCAGTCTCATAGTCAGCGGCATCTTCAGCGTGACGTGACTTTTCTAACAATCTATCGGCTTCTTGGCACAGAGCTTCACAATCCCCACGAGTCGTTAATTCAGGTATTTGAGCTAGTTGTAAGTTGTGTCGTAAGCCTTGCTGTAAAGGAAGACTGTCCGTTGACGACAGGGAATAAGAATCGTACCCTGCGTCGCAGGATCCACCACTCGATAATTCACCTTTCCGTGTAGGGCTGCTCGGTATACTTCCAGGACCACGGCCTCTCGGATACATGAACGGACTTTCTATAGTCGATGACGATGCAGATGAAGCACTATTTCTATCGCCACTCCAGTTGCCAGAATCTCTTCTAGCTCGCGGCCGCTCTTGCGTGTCAGACGCGGAACTAGTACTTAGACTTCTAGCTAATTGAGCTCGCCGACTGGCTTGCACTTCTAGCATATTTTCAACTGCTTTTCTACTGACGTAATCATTTTCATTATCGGGACCGGGAGTCATAGCGCGTCTGGCGAAACCGTTCGTCGGTTTCTCTGGAGCCGGGGTGACGGCTCTTCTGGGTTCAGGAGCGGGGAACGGCACGACATCTTTAGGTGCGTGTCGAGTATCACACGGCGTGCCATCTACTGCGGCATATAGTAGCAATAGAGGTTGGAAGCGTCCTCTCTTGCACTTTTCGACAACATGGGACCATTCGGGGCCGATCTCCTTGACGTCCGCATCGTCGAAGTATATCCACAGCCGGAGTTTGCTATGGAAGAAGAAAGTCGAGTAGTGCTTGCCGTAGTACGTGACGAGGCCGACAAGGCGGTGCGTGGCGCGCGCGGCCCAGGCGCGGTCGACGCACGCGTGGAAGGCGTCTGTGGGACGAAGCTCAGTACCCAGCGCTGCATATACAGCCGCCACGTGTTCAGCTGACGGCCGTTCCGAGTCCCACACCATGCCGATGGACACTACTTCAGGCCGGTTCATGAGCGTCCTGCATATTTGTATCTTTGCGCCGCATGCGTTCTGTAAAGGATATTTCAAAATTTAGCTAAAACGTATCTTTTAAATGCCTTTTTATCTTTAACCTATGCGTAATTATATTAAATTGCAATATTCGAATTTGTATGTTGTAATATTCTGCCAGCTTTTTTATACGAAAGTCGATTAACAAATATTATTATTTATTTATACTTACAGGGCAGTCTCGTATGTCTCCCATGCCACCGGCCTTCTTCAGTAGCAGACCGAAGCTATCGCCGTGTTCACCTAGTGCTGCTTGCGCTGTTAGAGCAGTTGCTGATACATAGTGAACCATCTGAAAGTGAACATAAGTAATATTAATAACAGATTCACTGTTAATATTTCGTAAAATATTACAATTGGTAATTTGATTAAAAAAAAATTTTCAAGCATTAAAAGATTTTAAGTATATTATGAAACTCTACCTTCTCGCTTTAATAATTTCAGACATAATACTGTTTATTTATACTTTTATTTAACTTATAATTACCTGAGTAAACGGCAGCGGTTCAGACGTAGCTTGACAAGCGCCACACACGGACTGTTCCACGAGCATCATAGCGAACTTCCTATGCGGCACACAGTGAGGAGCTCGACACGCGTCATCATCTCTCTTGTCCCCAGAACCAGCCGCTACATGAGCGTGCACCCTTAGTAGAAGGTGCTCGAAACATTCGCTAGCGTCTGCCATGCAACCGAGTTGGAACCTCGCCCCTCCGCCTCCTAGAGCTCGGCGGAGGCTGTCGGCGGCTGGCGCACGTTCTGCAGACCATTGCAGTTGCGCGAATAGCTCCTGTAATTAAAGAAACGAGAATTAAATACAAGAAACTTTAGAGCTCTTTAAAACGGAGGGACTATGTATTTATGTTCTCATTATAGGAGCTGTAATAAAGTATATTGTGGGTGCTCAAATGATTTTACGATAATTATTATCAGTCAAATCTAATACGAGATTCACTCTTGAATAAATCACACAAACAGTTACAATTTTAGTTTTATTATCTTTGTATTATTGTTAGGTATTGAGTAAACAAATGTTATCGGTATATTTGTGTTCTGTAACTAAAAGTAGAGTGTCGAAAAAAGTGAGCTAAAACGTAATAAAAGTATTGATGAATTCTTATATCAACAGCTCACACATACATGAACACTGAACAGTATGTAACATATAAAGAATAAACGAGATTACTTTTACTTCGCAATACCTACATTCCGATCGTTTGCGAAAGATTTCAGAACAAGTTCAAGTTTTTAAGATTAAAATCGTAAACTTTGTACCTATCGGTTGCTATTTAAGTAGGTTTATTTGTACCTCTACATACTTAAAATTTACGTATGTATTTACATTTGACGAACGTATTTATTAGAATTTGCTTCAGTTGCAGTGGTACAAAATTCTAATAAATCTTCAAAGACATTTTTATACACAAGGTACGTATACGATATCTGAATTACACACAATAACATTCATTATAATTTTATTATTTGATTTTATGATAGAGCTTTCATAACAATAATTTTAGTTAAATTTGCACCTCCAATTTAGTATTATTTCTAGATGCGAAATGTCTGAAAAATGGCATTGCCATTTTATAATCCAAAAATGTATAATGAACGCAATGAGAAAGGCCTTTCTCTTCTTAAGACAGCCTTGAGACAATTGCATTACGATAACTAAATTATTTTCGTTTGAATAATTAGATAGAGTTAACTATTGAAGAAACGTAATATAATTATTATCATGTACAGAATCAAATAAGCTCGCCAAAGTAAACAGTTTAGTACAAAACGGTTCATTGGAAAGCCGCAATCGCTAAATTCTCATAAAATATTAATTAAATAGAAACATTTCGTCATCCGGTGCATTTGCACCTTGCATCGTGCCTTCCGCTGCCTCTTAACTATGAATTGGTGACTGCTTCATAAATAATATGACTTGTCTACACACTCATTTAATAAATAAAGATTTAAATTACCTCTGATTAATTACAAAAATCTTACGAATCATAAAGACTATGAATTATAAATTTTAAGACAAAGATTACTTAAAAAAACAATAATCAATTAGCTAAACATCGTTTGAGGCAACAATAGATCGAAATTAATCGAAAAAAATGAGCTAAATTTATAGACAACAATAAAGCGTCGAGAAAGTAGATTAAAAAAGCGTGCAAGATGAACTTTATAGAGAAAACAATAGGAAAACATTCAGCGTACAAAGGGGTCGGTACTCGGTACTGTGGTGATGTGAGAATAGTCTATGCTTAGTCTATGTATTGTTGCGTGAGAATAGTGATGCTACTCATTTCTGATTGCCTGGTACATGAATGTAATAAATAGTAAGCGTACGTTTATTGAATTTTATAGACTTCCTGCAGCAAGGTTTGTATTATTTAAGCCGCTACAACATGCTATTAATTTCTTTTAATAGCATGTTGTAGCGGCTCCTTTAATGTTAAATTATAAAAAATGTGCCACTATAATTTTCTTTCTTATGCTATTGATTGATGATTCGATAATTTCAACATGTGACATAAGTATGTATTATGTTCATTTTAGTAAGTATACAATCGAAACGAACATACAGAAACCGTTAATACTATTTAAGGGAATTTGTAGGCTGTACCTACCTATTGTGAATTGAATAAATAATAATCGCTGTTATAGCCAAGACAATAAGAACAAATTTGACAATTGTTTTACAGATGTTTAACTATAGGATAATAAATTCTACACGTGTCCAAAACGAATTTTAGAAACGTATCGGTCCTTCCTTCAGAAACAATAGTGAATTCAATGCACGAGCTGTAGCTCTGTCGATTCTTTACATACGCATACAATTGCCTTGTTTTACTTATAGAAACAAATTGCTTTTGGCTCTGACATTATGCTCTTTTAGGGTCAAACGAACTGAGAATAAGACGCCACCGTTAATGACTAACTGTTCAAAGATTTATGTGTGAATTAATTTTCTGCAGGAAAACATTTACTTTAAAAACTGGAAACTGGCCAAATGCTGCATTATGCTGAAAGGAAGACCTTTTCTTACTTATGTTATCCTTGTTGAATTAATTTGTTTTATTTCAAAAAAATTTCACTTCAATATCATTTTAAGTGTGTGATACCAATTTTTAGAAAGACACTTTATGCTTATTAATCTCTATTTTTGCTAATTACTTTCTAGAATATATTAATTTAAAATTGAGTGCATTAGTAAACCGTTTTAATTACTCACGATACGGAGTACTTATTCATTAATATGTGATTTCAACAGCATCAACATTCTAATGACGTAATCATAAATATTTAGTTCCTACAGGAGTCACGATTTAGAGATTAGCTTTAAATTAGATAGCTACTTAAACTCTCAATATAACGTGATGTAAATAATTAATTAAAAATTATTTTGGTGTAAAGATGTTCTAGAATTTATTAACATAATATAATAATCTGCCATAGAACAAGACTTTATTTATCACAATATTCATTCGATTTATAAATAAAACTTACTCGAAACAGCGACAAAGTGGTTTGACTGAGAAGCGGTTCAGGCGGGTCGCGCTTATTAGCGGAAGGCGGACGAGATCGCGGGAGCGTGTTGTGCCGAACTCCAGCCAGAGAACCGGCTAGCATATCCTTGGGCGGCAACAGCTCCCTGTCCTTCAACCCTTCGATCTTCTGCTTCTGAATCGCCGTTCCAGCCTTGCCATCGCTCGGCTCCTTACGCTTATACCGAAACTTAATCATTTCACCGACTAGTCCTCATCGCTTGCACTGGCACAACACTAAATACTATCACGTTTTATTTAATTTCCAAGCACATCACTGTTGAAGACAATACGCGTTAAACATACATACTCGATCAATGTCCGCAACGTTTATGGCAATATATGTAACCTGAACACGTATCAATGAGATTTCATTATAATTCTATTCGAATAAACGAACTATTCTTCTATGGTGGTTCGGGCGTTATGGCGCGAAAACACCAGTTGCTAAGGCACAGGTAGAAAGCGACAGGTGGTTCAAAATGGGAAGCTATCGAACAACTGCCGGGTTGCGTCACTTGAAATAGGTTCCATCACAGTTACAAATCACTAGCAATTAGTGTAACGAAGTAATTAGAATGAAGTTAATTAACATCGACACACGAAAGGCTTTCGCGCTGAGCGACAACAAAGTTTGAACTAACGCGCGGGCGGGAGAAGCCTCTACCTTCCAGGTAGAGTTTTTTATAATCTATTGTTAACTTATCTCACGTGGGTATTGCCTTCTCCCTCCTACATGTTCACGCTCAATATGTTTGTCTCAAGTTTTATGTTGCTACGATGCTTTGTTTATATTCGTAGTGCGCTAGAGCCGGCCAAGTTGTGTTGTAAAGCTTTTGAAAGGCTTTGTTTGAGAACACGTGCATTAAACGTGTTGCATGGTATTGATAATTTGGAAACAAGACGTAGTTTCCAACATGCAACTTTTAGCACCTTAAATTGAATAATCGAGTTATCATGCAACTAATGTAGCATTCGATATTAAGTTATACAATGCTTCGATGAAACATTTAGGTAAAGTTTTGGATAAGTATATAGTTTGTAATTTGATAATTATCTTTTCGGGTTATTATTCAATTAGGTACTGAGAAACATTAATTAATTAGGTAATTAAATTAATAGTCAAAATAAACTTCCTAAAATATTGAAAATGATAATATTTAATTATGAATGATATAAATTAAACCGAAATTTTGGAGGATTTTCAGATTTTTCGTGAGCAAGTTCGCAATTTCAAAATGTGTAAAAAATATGTATACTAAGATAATAGGTGTACATAAAATATAAACTATTTATCTATCATCGAGCTTTTAAGCTTTCTATCCCATTGGATAGTTCTATAACTCCCTATTTAATGAAAGGTCATATTTGTTCTGTATTAATACTATATAGGTACTTGATCAATACTTTTTTTGTATTGTAAATCTTTATCAGTCTTAGAAAACACCCTTCCCTTACGTTCCTAATGAGTCATTTAAAGGAATGTAGAAGAATTTATAGTCAAGTGCACACATCACACGTCATAATATTAGATGGGACGAAACAAGATGCAAGTTTTAAAGGGATTTTTTGACGCATTCATCTCATGCTCTCGATGAGTCAGGGAAAAAGTATGTCGAAGTCGTAATATTATGTGGTCAGCTTCCTTCACAATTTTATATTTTAAAACACGTCATCGATTAATCGGCTCTCATAAAAAATAAATATAGATTATAATACGTCATACGTGAAGATTTTAATAGTATTTGATAGTTTTAATTTGGTGTTGTAATAGGTAGATTTTTACTATTATAACCTAGTTTGGGAGTCAGAGACTTCAATATTTCAAAATGTAAAATCTTTGGTCAATAAAGAATTTTTATTTTTATTTTATTTTACATCGATATTGAAGATATTTCTTGAGCATTCAGATAAGTTTAATTTTATAACGATGAAAATTTCATTCGCAACATATTTTACAAAGAAAAAATATTTATGCTTAGATACACACAGTAATCAATACACTAACGCAAAATTGACTGCCAAATTTAGCGTAACCGTAAAATTTCTAACCATTACATAAAGATGTATTGACCATGTTTGCGCAAACAAAAGAAAGCATTTTCTTATGTAAATAGCATGTCCAAACGATACTAGCGGAAATGTATGTCTGTTAAAACGTTTTTAAATTCCCCTTATCGTAATGGGAAATCGTTCCATGATTCACTCTTATTACGTATGCACGTTAACCTAAAACCTTATTAGGTAAACATTCGTTTTTTAGTGTCATTATTGAAGTAACACCCACCAGAGATACGTTTTTGTCTGCTAATAACAGTCGTGTAGTTTTATTGTATTTGTTAAGTAGCGCTCTGATTTGTAACAATGAATATATGACTGTTTTAATTCAGTGCAATCTAATGGAGTATGACAGAGAGAACGCAGTAATCTACTCTAGCATTTCGTTACTACTCTTCCATAGTAAATCATCGTTGAAATATATCAGACGATAAATTAGATTCATAGAAATATTACGATAAATTATGAACTTTGATGCCAACACAATTTTCTCTGTTAAACAAATAATTTTAAGACTTTTCATTAGAGTTTGATAGAACAAAGATAGGAGCAAAAATAAAGAAAAACATGAGTAAACTTCCTAATCAAACGTCACACCAATTACGCTTGCAAAAAGCCGAAACTAATGATGCACCATGCTTCCGTACTCAGTACCATTGTCAATAAATATATCCGTGGAAATTAATAAGTAATATAACACCACAATATCGTCGTGAGACTGTTCCCACAGGCCTGATCCAGTTACGACTGTGAGAAATTATATTCAATCACAATCAACTTCTCAGATAATTAACACGATTTAATTCTGTTTGTGTCAAATCGATCACTGCTCGAGAGTCGGGAGTCGGGACGTGTTAAAAGTGTTTTAGGAAGGTTTCGTTGCTGAAAAATAAAAAAGGATGTCAATTGATATATTCTTATATTTTGTACGATTTTGTTGTTGAGGCATTGTTATTTGTTGATATAAAGTATTTGTTGTAGAGCCATTTTATACATAGGTAAAATTTGTAAATCGAAATAACTTTTAAACTTCATTTCTACCCAAATACATATTTACGACCTACTTAGTAGAAACCAATTGTGTCCCAATCGAAAATATTTTGCCTTTTCCTTATAGCTTTTAAAATTGAGAAGGTCAGAAGCTTTCCTTTTGTTCGGAAGGCTCCGTCACCTTTTCTCAGAACTAGTCCTGAGGCGGATTCAGTCTGCGTGCACAGGCCGTTACAATACTGGTTCTCAAACAGTTAGCATGTTGCTAATATCCGATTAAGTAATTTTGATCACCGAACCATTGATTAACATCCTGGCTAGACAAAATCGTATCGTAATCTTTAACAGATTTGACTCAATTTCGAACGCATAATAGCTCATTGTTTTATTATGGCTGTAAAAGGATGCTATATCAAATTCTGCAAATTGCTAAGTATGCATTGTTGAATTCGAACAATTGCGTATAACAAGCCTCGGGTTTGAAGAATTTTCTGTTGTAACAGTTCTACGACATAAAGATAAAGTAAGATTATCTTTTTTTGGAAAAGAGGGTCAATGACTACGTTCTTATCAAATTATATTTAAATGCTTCAGTCTGTAGAGTTTAAGTTTTACGGTTTTACAAACTTGTTATTTTGAAATGATTTGCGAGAATTTTTAAAAAAAATATTATTATATAGTTATGCATAAAATATTTGGTAGTGCTGAATTACAATAATTTTCCTAAGGGAAATTCTTTATTTTAATTTTATAAGTACGCAACATTGTTGTAGAGCCATACATATAATTTGTTTAAAAAAGTACCCATTGAAACATCGATT
Source organism: Colias croceus (assembly GCF_905220415.1). NCBI lineage: Eukaryota > Metazoa > Arthropoda > Insecta > Lepidoptera > Pieridae > Colias > Colias croceus. The sequence continues at coordinate 2,916,942 of NC_059543.1, read as the reverse complement.
GTTCTTAGAAATTTGTTAATGAATATTCCGTGTTAATTTATATGCAAATTTGAGACGAGTTGTAATTCTATAAAAATCCACGATTACACCTTAGAAGCACGTATGATGACCTCATGTTCACCGATTGCCTTCACGTTAACCACGGTACATGTAATCCAATCAAACCGGATCGAACTATTGTGCAAGTACTATTGTTCAAATCTATTGACATTTAAGGGAAGATACGAAGAAATTCGCAGACTTGTATTTCCTGCGTAGTGGCAGCCAATAAGTAATTGCATTACGCTCTCATTTGAATTAAATATCAATTTAGCTTATGCTGTGCTATAAACTTACAAATCCATTTAGATACTGTTAAATGTTTCGCAAAGAGCATCTTGTTTCTTTATTCGAGACAATTTTAGCGCGGTAGAGCAACAAGCGAATTTAATTAAAACTATAGGTACAGATATGAGATAAAAATGTTTTCAAAATGTATTTATCAATATTGAAGAACTAGTTTTATTAATAGAAGTATTTTTTTGAGAACCAGTTTTTATAACGTTGCACACTCAAATGTAGAGATAAATAGTACTATGATTTGCCACAGCAAGACAAGCTTTAAATGCGAATATATGTATTTATAAGTGGGTGTTATATGCGATTTGCATCGGGGACAAAGAGACATTATTGCTATCGTAGGTTGATAGTTTGGCGAATACCGTAAACGTGTTTATTGACACAAGTGATAACGTGTGGGACACGAACAATACCAACCAAATTACCTTTTATTAGTGACTATCTATTCTTTTTATCACAACGTACTGTAATATACGATACATGACACTCAATTTACCATGTCGAGTGACATTCTTAACACGGAATGCAACCCTGAATTATAAGATATCGCAATAATTGTCGCGGACATTTAAACAGTATGTATGTTGATCGCACAAGGCAAACGAGTGATTTTTCGCTGCCATATCACACACCTCTCACTGACACTAGTAATAACCTTTGACACACGATCACTTAGCACTTATTGGGAAATCCTTGTGAATTTTCACTACACTTTAGATACGCGTCTGTCCGCGACCGTAGAATAGTTGTAAGTTGCGTGTACGCGGGTCGCGGGCGCCAGTGACAGGCTGTGTGTGCGCAGGAGCGAGCGAGACGGTGAATGAGGCTTTGGCGCCTCGCGTGCAGCGCCGCAAGTGCGAGCGAGACGGCTGAGAGGCTTTAGCGGGAGTCCGGTTACGTATCTCGATATGGCAGAGATGAAGTCTGTAGCGAGCTTTTTAAAACTTTTAATTAGCGTCTCTACTTATTGAATGCGCGTGTCCACTTTATCTAACATAGATACAACTCTGTGTAATATTATTGTTGTATTTCTATTCTACTTTCTATTATCGATCGTCAAAATGTTAATATTTTAGTGTCCTGAATGAAAACAAAATATTTGATTGCATACAACAATTATTGACAACTGCAATAAATTTTAACAATTTCTGTATGGCAATTATTTGATCAAAATGAACATGCGCACAAAGAAATTAAAGTTCCCAGTCACAGCCACATAAAGGCTCACTGCAATTGATCTCATCGACCAAGATGACATTTAAAGAGAAAGGTTTGTAGCATCTCGTAGTTTTTCCTTGCATTGCCTTAATGAGCAAATGTTGGCCATTTACGTCACAAGGTGTAATAGCGTTCCGGGTAAAATGCTGGTGAGAAATTCTAGTACCTACTAACTTTAGATGTACTATATTTTCTAATATAGCCTGATCGTAAACAACAACAACTATAGTGTGGACAACAACAAAATCGCATCACGTATTAAATTTCCAAGGATATATCCTTTCAACACAGCACATATTTTTAAAGACGACTTTAAAAAAAAGAGCTTTTAAAAATATGATTTCATAGGACATAATTTCTAGCAGTTTCTATAAACAGTGAACAAAAGACATTAAATGCCCCATTTTGTATCTCTTTATCGAAACTCTTTGTAAAAGCATTGTTTGTAAAACTTTCTCGCAGTTTAGTTTTATCTATACCCGTCTAGTAGCAATCTTAGACGCAGTACATCAAGTGAATGTACCGTTGTGCAATGAGGTAATGTAATGATAACGATGCTGTAATGTGACGCCCCTTATCATATTGAGTTGCTTCATACATTTCTTCCGACAACGCTCTTTTAAATATTTGATATTAATATAGTCATATACGTGAGATATACTACTTAGCGTGAGAGCTAGAGTTAATTTTTAAATAAGTAATTTTAAACTTGAAGGTTTTAATTCCATTGTAAATTTTCATTTTAGAACAATCCAATAGAATCTATACATATAATAAATCTGTAGAAGGGTCAATTCTGTACATTGAAAATATTGAAAAAATAAATAGCAGGGGGTGTTACTGGATCGATACCAAACCCAATTATGTGATTAAAAAAATTTTTGTCTGTCTGTCTGTCTGTCTGTCTGTCTGTATGTGAAGACATCACGTGAAAACTACCGGTTTGATTTCGATGAAACTTGGTATAATTATACCTTATTATCCTGGGCGTAAAATAGGATACTTTTTATCTTGGAAAAATACGTGGAAAAAAAAAATCTTAATTTTTCAGTTTTCCATAGACGTTGTTCTGTAGAACCGCGAACACACGTTGCGTATTATTATAGACCTAGCCGTATTTGGGTCAGATAGATATATTTATAAGATGTCATTTTCAGAGTTACTCAAAATGGAGAAATAAACCATCCACGCGAAGACCGACATCCGCGCGGACGGAGTCGCGGGCGGAAGTTAGTTAAAAATAAAACATCTTTCATGTGGTTATTACTTCCAATTATAGCATTAATTAAGGCTTTTTAATAATCTGAATATCTCTACCGAAACGACTGGACCGTTTTTCATGAAACGTGCCTATTGGGTAGATCTGAGAATCGGCCAACATCTATTTTTCATACACCTAAGTGAAAAGAGTAAGGTAAAACAACGTTTGCCGGGACTGATAGTAATAATCTATACTAATATTGTATTATAAAGCTGGAGAGTTTGTTTGTTTGTTTGAACGCGCTAATCTCAGGAACTACTGATCCGATTTGAAAAATTCTTTCAGTGTTAGATAGCCCATTTATCGAGGAAGGTTATAGGCTATATATATTATCATTAGGTACCCTAAGAACAACAGGAGCGGAGCAATGCGGGTGAAACCGCGGGGCACAGCTAGTAAATAATAAACAAGCGAATTTAAATCTAATTGAACTTAAAATTCATCACATGTTTATCAAAACAGAATTAAGAAGACGAAAAATTTTGCTTAATGCGAAATTAGCAATAGAATACGTGAAGAGCATAATATGCAAACCATGCAAACATATTCTAAGAAATAGCGGTATATTTAGTAAACGATCGAATAAACATATGAGGAATGGATTTCTGATGCCACAGGCAAGCATTTTATTTGTCATTAGCGAAATGAGATTTTACTTAATAAATTTCAAAGAACATACAATGCGTGATAGAATGAATAATTTATCTTCTTATGAAAGAAGCACTTGTATGTGAATTAATACTAAAACATTTAATGATTAATTAAAATTTGACGCACTGGCAAATATTAACTTCCGAAAAGTAGAACTTACTTTTCTCTTGATTTTAAAATCTATAATTAAGTACATATAAGTAAAAAAATGTTTGCGTGATCGAAACTTTCGACTTGATTAAAGCACAGATCCGTCCTTTGGAACAGTCATTCGACTTTTTCAAACAATATAATTTCCCTCTTCCATCTCAAAAAACATCCTTTTATTTCATTCTTCACTTCAACAATAATATTATTTATTTATTATTAATTTTTACAATTCATCAGTCATAAACCATCGAATGATGAGATGTGTGCTACTTACACACTTGTCCGTTTCTCTCGCGACTGGTCCGTCCAACTGCTTTCCGAAACGCGACACACTTTTGAACAAACTGACAGAATACAGTTTAAAAGGTCATTTTCCTAAATATTACCTATTATTATTGACGCTCATTTGAATTTCTGGATGTGCCTACATTTTAAAATTTAACAGTAAATTTATGATCACCTGTTTTATGGTTAAGTTATAAGGTACTTTACCTATGTTATAAAATACATAAACAATTATCTACTTTGAGACATACCTATAACTAAAAATTTATTTCAAGCAATACACCGCTTTTCGAAAATTATTTATTTTAAAATAATGGCCCTCAATTATAAGCAATAATTAACATTAGAATCTGACAGTATCAAAGCATCAATTAAAGCCTCAAGACCAATCTAAAAGTTGCACCAAAGCTGTAAGTTGTGAAATCACTGAGTAATTACAGGCTTAATAGACACGCAGAGATAATGGCTAAGTAATTCGCATTCCGAGTGTTAGAACCAATCTATAAGCTTCACCGGTCACTGGCTGAAGGTCAGAGTACATATAAAACCTCAAGTCTATGCTAAATGCTTCTAGTACTAGATCTCTAGGACTGGAAGACGTCTAAGAATTGAAAATCATAATAGATGATATAGAATAGTGGATATCTTAATGTATGATTAGCATTTTGTTGTTACAATGGTCGTTCTAAAATATAATTTAATGTCATGTTATTTAGATGTACTAGATAATAAATAATTTTATATTCTAAATTCTAATGTGCAAGTTAAAGTAAGTCAAGTAAGTCATAGATTGGAACGAAATGACGAAATTATTGTATCCGTTAAAAAAAAGCTCAAGAACCTTTAAATGTTTAAAATAGATAAAACGAGAAGTCGAAAATGTTATCTGATATAAAAGAAAAAAGATTTTGTATAAGACATCAAGGTTATAAATACATCTATGTTTTATTATAAGTACCTGTTTGTAGCAAATTATTTATGCATGCATAAATATGAGAGGGTATCGTTTTATGATACTATAATGTCACATTACACTAATAAAATTCGCTAAGTAGAGTTATTTGTAGTTAATTATTATATTGAGGACATTTAGGTACATACCTAAATGTCGTCGAAATATGACTTATAAACAACTTTTAAAGCAATAATCTCTTAGAATTAATATTATTCTTAAAATTCATAAATACTTCCTAGTACGATAGCAATTAGCTTATAAGGATTTATTGAAATTTCTAACAATGTGTGTAATAAAACCAAGATTAATGGCTCGATTCTTAACTTACCTACTTGTTCATATTAATACAATATGCAATGAAGTGTGATAAATGTTATTGACGTGAAGTTTGCCAACCGCATATTTCTATTATAGTCGTGACGATGTAATGACGATAATATGGATGAAAAGCTCGTAACAAGGTGCCTATTTAATAAAGCTCATGTTGTACTGAAACTTCTTACATTGTAGTTTCATTCATTCATATTGAAATAGGGAATGAAATCTAAAAAGTTATAAACAATTCAAAAGAGTTATGTTTTGATCCTGAAATAAATAAAAGAAAGTAGGCAAAATATTCTTCGAAAGCTCTTAATTTGTAATTCACTGTGTGATGCATATAATACAATTATTAAATGAAGGAACTAAAAGGTATCTCTATATTTATTCTATACCTTGATTATTGGGTTGAAATATTGAACAGCTTAGTTTCACGTATTAGTCCATTTTCCGTTCACGTTTTGTGCCATTCAATTAATACGTTCCCAATACTTAGACAATCTATTTAATTATTATTAGTGACTTTCCTGCAAATTTTGTTCTAGCAAAATTTTTAAACTAGATATCGCCTAGACTTTTGGGACAAAATATTATTTGTGAAGACTGCAGAGTGCAGAGCTCAAGAAGAATCTAAAAATATCCATCTTAATACTATCTTTTGAATAGAGAATTTGTTGAAAAAAGCTGCAGTATTTACGTGACTACTGAATGCTACACCTACACCTTTCTTCTAACCGTCTGTAAACAACACAAAAACAAAACGATTATTTCTCAATAACAGCGACAAATCTTGATAGTATAATATTCACAGATAATATTAAATTAAAATGTAAATCTGCCCACACGATGCCCACTCTTTATTGTCTATGAAAGGGCTTAAGATCGGTATAAATTAGGTGAAATTTATTTTGTATCGTAATGTAATCGATATGTTAATGGATTAGGAAAGTGGCGCCAAAGCGTCGGGTAGTAATCCCGATACTCTGTAATCATTTTCAAGGAAAACATCTAAAATCATGCGATAAGATTATTAGAGAAACGTTTTTGACATTTTCTTTTATAATATTATATTACAGGAGCTATGAAATTAGTATAATTTCTTATTTTATAATTTTATATTTCGTTAAATATACAGGAGTTATAAAATTAGTATCGATAAACTAAATGGGTTGGTACATTGGGTTACCAAAGACAATAAGTGCATTAATTTTGAGAAGGAATGATATTTACCTATATTTAATTACCTATTTACTTCATTGTAGAGACTTCATTTTTTCTATATTTTTTTCCGATTTGTACTAAGTAATAATACAATGAAAACATATTTTTTGGGCGTAGGTTGAGAATCAGATAAAACGTGTAATCTAGTTATCCATTTAGCACTTATCCGGAATACATAAATTACTTTGTTATATTAATTAAATTGGTGGGCAGCAAATTGGGTTCATGTTTTAGTTATTACATCTAGTAGCAGTGGGTGGACCCACGGTCAACTATCGCGTGGGATCAAATACTGAACTATAAGTCTTTATTTTTATGTTTTTAACTGAGATAATTAGCGTCATATTGTCATTTGTCATAGCGCCATGTGATTGCAGAGAAAGGTTTTTAATGGAAAAGTAAGGAAAGCTATATAATAAGTACCAACATATTCAATATATTTCTGTTTTTTTTTTTTTAATATTGTTTCTCTATCTTTCCTCGAGTTAAAATATATTTTAGTCTGAGAATACAGTGTTGCAATTTACTAAGATACATTACCTAAAGAGCCAAAGCTATAAGATTTAATGATCTATGTATTTTAGATATACCATGATATTTACCAACACTTACTAATATTAGTAAGTGTTATTAAAAGGTCTCTAAGCACGCAAACAAGTGTATTTCCATTGTATTGTATTGCTGTTATTTAACAATGCTTGCGCATAGAAAGCCTGGCAAAGAAAAGTTTTTGTAAAACTTTTACAATTTTCTTTTAAATTTATTACATTGCGATAGTGTATGAATTTTTGATTAGTCATAATATTATTTATGGTAAGTATAATATTTAAGAGTAAGAATCTTCCTTATATTTTTTTCTCCTCCTTATTAAATTAAATTGGTAAAACAATGTTATGACGTTTCAAAAGGGCTTGTAGAAGAAGTCTAATTGAATAAATAAATGTTTGAGTTTGAGTTTAGAACACAAAATAAATTACAGATAAATTATTTTGTGTTCTAAACTCGTATTATAAATTACACAAAATAATTACTACAAATCTTAAAGAACAATAACTTACTAAGCTTTCGTTAAACCTGATGCCAATAGAATTATTGCATTTTTAAATTACTTCACAAATATCGTGTTATTCGTAACCTTTCCACTCCCACCTCTGGCTACCTATCAATCACGCCACGTCACAAATTATTCATAATCGGTCATTAACAGACTGGATTGTACTTTGTAGTCAGATCTATAGTTGATGTAGATCACGAAATGCTCCGTAAACATGACCGAAACCGGTCCACTGCAGCTGCGCGTGCTCACTTATCTGTATAATGTAGGTACTTCGGTATCGTAAGACAGAGATACTATAGAATAGAAGTACATATATGTATATGTTTTGAATTGTGACGTCACATTTCTAAGAATCAACGAGAACTAGATTGGAAAAGAGAATATTATTGTGGCGTATTAGTTAATTATCTATCTATCCTTTAATTTAAATGAACCCAATTAAGAAGCAGGTACTTTTTGAAATTATAAGAGAAACAGCTTTCAATTCTGTTGAATATTAGCACGCATTACGATCATAATCAATCTATCAAACTTAAAGTACTGAATTTTATCAATAATCCATCACATTACATATATTGCGTGATGTACAAACGATTATATACAAGCCTACGAGTAACTATTATCTCTATCTATTACGTGCCTCTCTTCATATTAACTATAACAAGAATGGATAGTATACAAACTGTAAAAAATCAAGTAATTGCTTCACGCCTTGTTTTTGGTCATCTTTGGATATGCTATTTATTTAAAACTTTTGGATGTGACTCTACCGGTGACTTTGCATATTGTATTGATTTTTCAAAAAGCTAGAAATATACGGTAGTCTTATTTACTTCTACTAAACAAATACATGTTTAACTTCTTGATACACTACAGTTGTATGTAATAAAGTTATAACAAAATTATGAGGTGATGACTCTATATTAAAATTTAGTGTTCCCTAGCAAAAGTTAGAAATTTATTTGTACTAAACGTTTTTATTACCTTTAGGTTGATAAACAACAATTGTATATAATATACTACTCTGTCAAGAAAGTACCGGGAAAATATCAATAATACACAAAAATTTTGTTGTTCATCCAAATTTATTTTATCGCCTTCAAAGTATGCTCCTTCAGAAACTATACACATACGCCAACGAATAATCCAATCATCAAAACATTTTTTAAACGCTGTTTCCGAAATGGAGTTCAGTTCTCGCCGCGAATTCTCCTTTATGTCTTCTACCGATTGAAAACGGGTGCCACGAAGTGGTAATTTGAATTTAGGAAAAAGAAAATAGTCGGCTGGAGCCATATCTGGTGAATACGGTGGTTGCTCGATGGTATTTGTTGAGTGTTTGGACAAAAATTCGTTCACAATGATGGCCTTGTGCGAAGGCGCATCGTCGTGATGCAATATCCAAGAATTTTCTTTCCACAAAACTGGCCTTTTTCGTCGAATTTGTTCTCTTAAACGCCGCATAATGCTCAAATAATATACTTTATTTACCGTTTGACCTACTGGCAAGAATTCCGAGTGTACAACACCGCGATAGTCAAAGAAAACAGTCAACATGACCTTGACTTGTGATCGACTTTGACGTGGTTTTTTTTGGTTTTGGTTTAGTTGGAAGACGCCATTCCGAAGCTCGTTGACTAGTTTGCATGTCAAACTCGTAAACCCACGTCTCGTCACCAGTAACAATGCGTTTCATGAATGTTGGGTCGGTATTGACTCGTTCTAGCATGTCATCAGCGACTCTCATGCGATTGAGTTTTTGAAGAAAGTTCAGGTCTTTTGGGACTAGCCGGGCGGCAACACGTTTCATACCCAAATGATTACTTAAAATGGTACGGATCCGACTCGTGAGATACAGAAAGATAGGCGGCCATCTCTCTCAAACTTGCATGAGGATTTTCAGTCACTATTTCCTTCACTTTTCCAATGTTAACTTCAGTTGCAGACGTTGATGGCCTACCAGAGCTTTGCAAATCTTCCATCACATCTCGACCATTTTTGAACGCTTTGTACCACTTATAAGCACGTGTTTTTGATAAAGTCGATTCACCATATGCCTTCTGTAACATTTTCAGTGTCTCCGAACACGAAATTCCATTGGCGATGTAAAATTTAAGACGAACTCTTTGTTCGATGTTTTTGTCCATTATGAAATTCGCAATACACGCTAGGTATTATAAAACTATAAACAGCACTGTTTTTAATTTAAATGACGGATGCTACTCAAACTCCGCGCCAAAATAGAAAACAGTTGTACCAACCTAACAACAACAAAAAAAACAAAAATTTGAATTTGGAACCATAAACAAATCATTCATTCCCGATACTTTGTTGACTGAATGTACTTTTAACAACAACCAATTGTTTTTATCGCTATCGTAAAAAACAATAAATTCGCACTATAAATAATTTACGAAGCCATTTCTAGAGCAATTTTACAAGTCTCTAATACGTTTACGACAAAATGTGTCTAGACATGTCTAAATACCTAACCACAAATGAGATAACGAAAACTAGAATGAAATAACACATATAGTAAATTCCTCTCTGTACCTACAACAATAAATTTTCAGTAGTTCTATATCTAATTTATCGCCTTTATGCAGAATATGCAGAATATTATGTAACTAAAACAAACACGAACACGATCATCATAAATGGGTAATTAATAATTGTATGATATAACACAACAAACTACTAAAAACATTATTACAATATATGTCTAGGTCTTAAATTTTAGGACTAAAATAATTAAATTATCAAGTCTATGGCGATTTATCACTACATCTATCTAAATATATATAAATCTCGTGTCACAATGTTTGTCCTCAATGGACTCCTAAACCACTTAACCGATTATAATAAAATTCGCACACCATGTGCAGTTCGATCCAACTTGAGAGATAGAATAGTTTAAACATGTAGGTACCACGGGCGAAGCCGGGGCGGACCGCTAGTAGTTTATACAAAGTCGCTTTCTGTGTCCCTAGCTATGTCCCTTTGTATGCTTAAATCTTTAAAACTACGCAACTGATTTTGATGCGGTATTTTTTAACACATAGATTGATTCAAGAGGAAGTCTTTAATAAAACCTATGATCCTAACTTCTGAAGAATAAAATTCATACAAATATATGCCTTATTATGTCGTAAATAATCTCATAGCATTTTGTAACTAGCTTCTGGTAATTGTTAGACCTAGTACGCACATAGCACGTAGTTACTGAGAAAAATGTTAGTTCATACTCACATAATGAATTTTATCATAACTCGTTGCATACTAAATATTTATAGCAATCCATATTAATAAGATAATTTAATGAATGTGTACCTACTTGTATAAATGGTTTCTATATGTATACGACGTCTCTATGTGTATAACTTGCATTACAATGTTTACAGGAATAAATTAAATTTTTAATTAAGTATGTTAAAGTAGTTAGTTAGTTAGTTAGTTTCAATTTATCTGCGCATGTTGTAACATCACCACTGCTCGAACGGTGAAGGAAAACATCGTGAGGAAACCGACATGTCGAAGAATTAAAAAGTTCGACGACATGTGTCATTCGCCAACACGCACTTGGCCAGCGCGGTGGATTATGGCCTGTACCCTCATAGGAGGCCCGTGTCCCAGCAGTGGGAACGTATATGGGCTGATGATGATGATGATGATGATTGATGTTAAAGTAGAGAGATTCCTGCCCTAATACACGTCCTTTATCCATAAAACAGGATCAAAAAAGGGCAATAATGATGATGAATTCAATACGTAGGTAAGTGGATATAGAGCAGACTAATAACTTTCATTTAAATCGTTCAAAGACTTGAAACATTTGACCAGTATTGTCTACAAATACGGAGGTCAATGTAGCTGAGTATTGTGTAATCTTTAGCCACAGTTTAACTCAGCTCGTTTGCAAGACAAATTCAATTTTTAACGCACGGTTTAATAGCACCCAGCAGTTACTGTCTGCCAAAATAACGGTGCTAAATGTAAATAAACATGTTAGTGTTCACAAAAATCTTTCATCTTATTTAGAATGTCGAAACAGTGTAAAGGCTCATGAAATATGTTTATTTTAAATGAACTCATTCGACTGTTTGCTAACGCAATTGTTAACATTTAAATTAACGCTGTTTCTCTTTTTAATTACTTTCTTAAATTGTTTGAATATTCGAATAAAGTTATTATATTGTTGCGTGTGTAATAAATCAGTTTATTATCATTAAACTGAAAATTATTTTACACTGCGGCTACTATTTCAAAACAAAATTTGCAATTCATGTCAATTTCATAGCCATGAAGTCAATTTAAAATGGAGTGTCGTTTTTTTCTTTAAACAATTTGAATTTATAATATGATTTACAACCAATAAAACTAAATTATGATTAAAAAGACAAGAAAATAAATGCCATTCTGTCCAACGCTTACCAACCGTATTTATGATGAGCTTTAGAACGATAAAGCCTCTTTGTACGATTCTTTGAAACCTAAGACGTAAAGATTTCTTTATCACACAGCTCTAACAAAGGACCATAAAGCGAGCAAGGTAAAGGACTAAGCCATAGCCTATAGCTATCTACAGCTAAATCACGACACACTTCTATAAAACCAGTCTACTTTAATGCGAATAACGTCGCGAATCGCGTAATAGAGGAGCTATTTTAAGAGGAACACGCTCACATAATTGCATCCATGAAAAACTTGATGCAATTTCAAATTGTTAGATGAACTCTGGTGTAAGAAAAGTTAAGTAGATGTAATTTAATGCTTGTGTAAATCTGTGAGGTTTATTTATAGTTCGATAGAATATACCTAGTGTTTGTTATGCTCGCGTATGTAAGTGCGAGTTATTTTTATTCGATTATGGTTACAAAATCGCTTCTAACAAACTGCAAGATATATATTGTATGTAACTACTCCTATTTTATAACCATTCGAGTGGTTTGCGGTGAGATTGCCATACAATACGTTACGCTCAAAAAACTTTCATTTAACATTGCCGAAAGAGCGCAGAAATGATCCAACATAGCGTGTAAGTAACATAATACTTTCCACACGTGTAAAACCAAAAAGTTTTGATATACGATATTCCTTTTATCTCAAGTTTACGGGATAATAATTAATTAAACCAAGGTAAGTAGAGAACTTTAAAACGTCTTTAGAATATTGTTTAAAGAGAAGAGATTTGATTCTAAAGTATTCGACTCTTTTATCGCATAAATTTCAAACCAATCTATATACTTTTTATCCTGGGTTATCCCAGGTAGAGCCGTGACGATCTGTAGTAAAAGATTTTAATACAATCTTCCTTACAGTGCCTACAAATGATTTTAGAATCCTTTTTAGCACCGTCATCGTTTTGTTCTCGAGACGTGTTGAAAGTTGTTCATGATTGGGGTCGAGCCTGAGCCTGGTAAACAGCGTATTGTTCGAGAGGTCACGTTTGCTTGCCATGGTGTGCCGTGGTCGAGGCCTCGCGGGTACGAAAAATCGTATTCTAATAACTATCTATGTACCTATAACTAATATTGAGATTACCTTCAAACTCATGTGGAGTTTTAAAGTTTGAAAAGTTGTGATTTGGAATCGTTTTGAATTGATGATTCATTACAACTATTGAAAATTTAAATAAGATACAACTTACTATAAACTATTTTTGTTATAATCAGTTACGCTTTGCTAACATAGTTACTTATATTAATTTTTACGTTATTCATAATTGTTTTGCTACGTGTACGTGTAACAATTACCTTATCAATGGTAACACATAATATCATGACACATTTATTGAGTTTATTCGAAGTAAACAGTATTTAAGTCCATACCTTCACTACCTACAAATAACACAGCATTAGCACAAACATCTTCGCAAAAACACATTCTATGATAATCTATTATTAACCTATTTCTATAACTAGGGCATATGGTTGTATGTACTTTATAATAGATGCAATTACTTACCTTGAGGGCGCAAAAAATACAGGATGGGCCGAGGCAAGCGTGGCCGGTCAGCTCGCGAAAGCTTCGCCGGAAGATATCCAGATGCCATAACACCTGCAAGGGATTATACGGCTATAATGATTCTGCACTCATTTCATATACATTGTTAACAGTTTGGGTACAATTGAGCTTAGTCGGATTATAACTTAAAGAATGGGTGTTGTGGAATATTCTTTGGAAATAAAAATGTAAATAGGCAAAATGTAACAGGCGAAAATAACTTAAAATTTATAGGCCTAACCCAATTGAGTACCTATTAAAAAAGTGAATAAACTAAGATAAAGCATTTAAAGTTATATTAAAAAAAAAACATTTCTAATTATTCTTTGTATTTCGTAAATATCTATTCGACTTATCTATCTGGTTATAATTAAAAGAAGTTACAAACTTTTAAGTAACTTATGACATATTAATTCAAAGATCACCCACGTCCACACAAAAGAGGTATTAATTACCAATACATTAAGATAGCCAAAGTGTAGTCACAATTATCTTATGTCCATGCCATTAATTCGGTTCATTAACGAAATTTATAGCAGGTCATTGGTTCAACTTATTCACTGTTACGTATTAAATTTAGTCCCACATAATCCATATTAGCTGTGAAGTTAAATATCACGTTTTGTACCATTACTAAAGATAAAAGAAATCTCCTTTTTACCGATAATCTCACGTACAGTCAGATTTTGAATGAATGAGCCATGAGAATGTAATAATGGGAATTTAGTGCAATTTCTAAGAACATACGTATTAAGAAAGTATCTACTGAAATGACAAATGGTATGTTATTCAACAGTGAACCTACCCATGTGAACTCACTTATTGTTGTTGTAACATGTATGTATATTGATTCTATTTTGTATTTAATTAATTTATTAATTCTATATGTATTTTATTAATATTTAAAGCCCATATCCCTGGTAGAGCCATGCCGTGTTCATGTTATCATATTATAGAAGAAGAAATGCTTTTTTGACGAAAATAAAGAATTTCTTCTTTCGATAAACTTATCTTTTAATTTCAATAAGAGCTAAGTGTGTAAAACTCCAAAGTTCATTTGAATATTGATACCTATAAGTATCACAGGTGCGTTACTTCTTTAACTAATATAAATGTTGCACCATCTAAGTAACGGTTGGATTATTTAGTTACTAAAAACGAAGGCACGTTTCACGTCAGGTGCAGGCAACATATGACACTGCAAAAAATATGTAACTACCTATAAGCTACCTATAATGTATTGACAAGTTATGCATCACCCTCGGCAATCAACATTTACAGAAACACAGTTAAGTGATTGTACCTAATACAATTTTGATGACTTAAACGCAATTTATCGATATCCATAAGATAAATTCAATTAAAAATCAATCGAAGTGCCTCAATATATTATAAACTGTATCACGTATTTTATACAATAGTACTCCTACACATTTCCTGCAACACCTACACGAATGAATCCGTTCCATCAATTTTAAACCAGTTTATCTTTTTGCAAAAAAGTTTTAAAGGTTAGGTCATCTGAAGGATATGCATAAATACCGTTTGTGGTAAAAACCGAATTAATTTAAATATATATGTTAGACCAATACTAAAAACATAGATTTTCTAAAATTACTTTACATTTAACGCTGTATTTAAACAACGCGTGATAAATAATTACAAAATTATAACGAAAAACACATTCGTGTTCTAAGTAATGTTATGTGATAGATCGCAAAGTGAATGATAAAAATTAATGTAGGTTTTAGACTTTAGAATAAAACCACAACAAAACATTGATTTTATCTCTAAGCAGAAAACATTACAACAGTCATGATATGTCACAAGAATCGGACCATTTTTGTCCTGACATTGCAATACCATAAAAGAGTCATACTAAAATCCCTTTTGCTGTCCACAAACATTTTAAAGCCGTTTCTTTAAAATCTGTTAGACTTCTTTCTATTCAAAAATCAAAAAAAACAGTCTGGATAATCTGTAGATAAGTTTTCTAGCATCCCACTTACCTCAACAAGATCAATATTAGATGTAAGTACTTAAGATATTGTACGCTCTATTTATTATTGCATTCGTATCTACGTGTATTATTATTAAAATTATTCACCAAATGATCATAGTATTTGTTTCACCTGCTTGCCGATTGTTTTGGCGTCTGGTCGACAGGTGCATCCAACCCGTTTAAGCAGATGCTCCAAAGATAATCGCGATTTTTTTCATATTGTAAATAACATTAATAGGACAGTACCATATTTATGTGATAACTATACGAATAGACATTAAAATAATTAATGGTATGTGACAGTCAAAAGTTGTTAACTTTGTGGTTACTTTTGCTGGTTATAGTTACTTTTTTTGGATTTTAAGTGTGATAAATAGGACATGTTTTTAAAAAAAGTTAGGGCCGGTTTCTGATACCTTATTACTTTATATTAACACCTTTTCACGGTCAATTTCATACATTACCTTTTATTTTATCTGACGAATATTTTCATACATCTCTTGTAAGCTTAACTAACGGATAAGCTAAATAGAACAACTGGAATATTACATAGATTCCAGCTGGAATTAATACTGTTTTAAGTCGTAAGTGTAATTCAAATTCAAATTATATTTGAATTACGTTTGATAGGCAATCAGCCCCCCTAGCCAAGTGGCTTTATAATAGACTTTACAATACAATAGACTAATACAATAGACTACGAATGTATGAGATTGACGTAAGCTGTAGATACGTTTATCTAGGGGGGGGCTCTTACTGGGTAATCCCTTGATTGCCTATCAAACGCTTATACTGCAAAGGTAAGTATTATACGAATAAATTCAATAACCCATTAGGTAATATAAACAATGAACAAGATATTGCATTTAACCTCATCCGGATAACCTAGCGGAAGGATAACAGATGCGCATCCACCGGTAAAGCCTTATAGAGCACAAATCTTATTAGGTACGATATTTAGTATTGTAGTATTATATTATTATGTTTTATTATTTTATGTGTATGATCTGTGTTCTTGTATCATAGTATTAAACTGATACTGGTAAATGTTGATTTGATTTGTGTATGAGGATATATTAAATTATGCATGTGGTATATGTAGGATAATATACTCTAAGTATATTGTTTTTATTTTTTACTTACTTTAAAGGTTTATATTTATAAAGTTTATCTAAGTAATTACTGTAATAGCGTTATAGCATAGCAATTATTCGGAAGTGTGAAGAAAATTATTTTCAATTAACAGAGGAAGTTTCAGTTTCAGGTAACACGGGAAGTCCTCAATACGTATTGATTTATTTTTTGGCATATATTTAGACTTGTGTAATAAAACATATCAACAACCCGTATTGAAATTATTTCACTGTAATACATCCCGCATACATTGAAGGTGATAACAAATTGGAATTTTAAAGTAACCAAATAATACAAAAGTCCTTTAAACAAATGTTTACTCAAACTATCCTCCTCCTTTGAATCTTTTATCGGCAACAATGTCTTTATCAAAGAGCAAACAAATCCCAAAAACGTATTTAAACAATAATTTACAAGTAAAAGATGAACTTTTCCATGTGTGTGTAACTGTATTACACATAATATCTATAATGTGTGTGTGTGTGTGTGTTAACACTAGTCTTTTGATAAATGTTTAAGACTCAATAGGTATACAATAACCGTTTGATATTTGTTTGCATATCGTGATTAAAAAAGCATTTTAAAATATGGAAATATCACGGATAAATATGAAATATCACAAAGGACATAAATTTTATTTTATAGTGACACGTATTCATAACTGAATAATACATATTATAAATTGTCGGATTTCAATTCGTTAAAACTACTAAAAATTTGACGTGTCTATTGTATAGAAATATTGATGAATAATAAAATGTATATTGTACAGTCCAAAGCAAAAGCCAAATTCACCTTCAGTTTTTGAAGTAATCGGCTGCAATTAAAATTGATTTTGTTATTTTTTTTTATCCGTAACAAGTAAGGTTAAAAAGTAAATCTCCTTTCAAACATTTTTGAGCTTTTGTGCGACGAACAAAAGCTCAAACATTTTTGAGCAAAAGCTCACGGCAATCAAGCATTGGATCACTAAGAGTTTATATCTAATACTAGCAAACCGGGCTAATTCCGTTTAGCCACCATGACACACCTTTTCTTTGCTACAAAACCTCACGGAGTCACGGAGCCCGAGACCGTTCCAACGAATGCAAAACCGTGGAAATCGGTTGGTGCGTTCTGGATTTATCTGGAGTTATAGCGTCAGGAAGGAAAACCCTATTTTTATAGTATAGTAGAGATTTTTCGTTTTCCAATTCTAAAAAATGGGTATATCGTGACATTTGCCGTAACACAAGGTAAATAATTTCAAATCACGTGCACGTATGTACCATACATATAAAATGCGAGATGTTTAACGACTTGCGGCAGCTACATAACGGTAGGCTACTAGTCTTGGACCACACGATTTTAAAGCTTATACACTGAGCTTTAAAGCTCTTTTTACATTTTTTTAAAGAAAATGCTACTTATACAGTCTTCTGGTACTTTTATCTTTATTGCTGGTACACATAATTATTTATTTATGATCTTCTACTATCTACTTGATGTCACTTATTAAATTGTTAACTTTATATATGTTGCCTTAGATGGCCATTTTTTGAATTGGCACAAATTATTATTTACTACAAAAGTAAAATTATGTAACTATGTAATGTACAGATTGTAATTTTATAAAAAAAAAATATAAGAAGATAAATAATTGTAGTTTTAGATTTAAATTCGTATTTCAATTCGAAGGTATAAATTATAACTGAAAAAATATGTTTGTAATGAACACACCTACAATTTTCCTACAATATTACAATACATATTTTTTTTAGATAATATAATCGAATTTTTATTAGTAAACATTGTTCTTAGATAGTTAATCGTTTATAGTCACGATTGGCAGTTGGCATAAAATTATTATTGCATGACAGTGTACCTATAATTTAAGATTTTATTCATTTTGAATAAAAAAAATCAAAAAATCGGAATAAATAAAATATATTTTTATTGTTATTCTCATGTCAATTATGAATAAATAATTGATTCAATGCTATCAAACAAACAACATAATATAATAGCGCACCATCTAATGAATTCAATGTCTCATACCTAGTTAGAAAAAATTAAAAATTAGTAAGCATCGATATTCTTATATAACTTTATAAATTTAGTCATAGTATCACGGTTTATTAAAGACTTCAATGGTTTTCTCGCAAAAAGCAAAAGTTCTATGGGATAAAATATTACAACCATAATAATTATTTTTCCTCAGAAAACAGCAAATAGAGGGGCATATCCGTGCCATATTTACCTATAAATTGTAATTAAATTTGCATAAATCATGCGAGAATTCACACGGCTTACGCCCACGCGTTCTTAGAATTAAGTATTCAATCTTCATATTATAATAGTCAGTATGTTAGAATCATTTAAATATTTTCGACTTGATTACATACAATTATTCCTTGACACTAATATTATAAACACGAAGCTATAGAGACTAATATAAAAATAGATAATAACTTCAACAGTTCCTTCGTAAATAACCTACAAAATACATTATATCTTCCTATCCTATAATCCATTTACTTTAAATAGTAACTTTTCGTCAAAAAGCAGGTACTTTTCATATCGAAAATATGTATTTCAAAACTGCCCCATTAAATCTCTCCAAAATAGAGCAAAAAGTACTAATTAACAACAAAACAAATTACAATAACACATAAATTCATCACACTTTTTCAGTTTTTCCCGCCATAAATCTCATAATACAACTGACCGCTTATGCTGATTCGTTTCTTACACATATAGTAAATATACTAAACTGCAATTAAATCACATAAGAACAAGAGAGGGGTCAGTTTACACGTTTTTATTATACTAGGGAGTGCAGTGATGCGATTATATTAATTTGTGAGTATATTCTCGATTTGACGCTTCTTGGCTATCGTGGGAAGGGTATCGGTTTCTTTGGGAATACGTTCAATTGGTGTATAATTGTGAAATGCGTGTAGATATACTGTATTTTTGGTATGGACATTAAATTTTTTGGATGTTTACCAGACCACTAATTTAAGTGGCCGTTGATTCCTAGACATTGCTTTTAAAGATTAGTCTTTAAAAAGTCATATTTATAAGTAACTAGCCTACCGCCCGCGGCTTCGCCCGCTTTGCCTAAAACCTAATAAATCAATACATATAATAAAATTCTAGAAAAGTGGTGTCTGTACAATGAAAATATGTAAAAAAAAATTAGCAGGGGTTATTATTAAATCGATCCCAAACCCAAAACTGTAGTTAAAAAAATTTTTGTCTGTTTGTCTGTTTGTCCGTTTGTCTGTTTGTCTGTATGTTTGAACACGCTAATCTCAGAAACGGCTTATCCGATTTAGATGCGGTTTTCACTAATATATTGTGGTAATCTTCATTTAACATTTAGTGTTTATTTCATGTCAATCGGTTTATAAATAAAAAAGTTATGACCATTTAAGTACTCACGGCGAACATTTGCTAAGGCATTCTATGGTACACTATACAGTGTACGATAAAACGTAAGATCTGTTATACGCTACAGCTGTTATGTCCAAGTGATCATATCAAAAGTCCCCAAGGGTGGGGGGGTAAGCTGAGGTAGTAGGGGGGAGGGGTCAAATTAAAATTATACTTATTTCTAGGTAAATTTTATACATAAAATATCCTTTAAGTTATGTCGTATTATATTTATAAACCCCCGATGCAAAAATATGGGTGATAAGTGTTTGACCGCTATGTGTGTGTATCTGTTTGTGCCACCGTAGCTCGCTAGCAGGTAATCCGAATTAGATGATGTTTTTTGTTAGGCAGCATATTTTCCGACGCTGGTTCTTAAATAAACTGTATCAAATCGGTTCATCCATTTATTGTACCTAGGTATATAGGGGTAAAAGTGGGAATGAGAATAACTAAAGTTGTCGAATATACTTTAGTGATATATTAAATGAAAGTGAACGACCTATCAGTAAAAATAAGTCAAATTTTATCAAAATCGGTTCATCCATTTATTTGATATAGGTATAAAAGTGGTAGGTAATAAAAAAGTGAATTTTGACTCAAGTGACATATGAAATGAAAGGGCATGACGTGTAAAGTATAATTAGACATATTTAATCAAAATCGGTTCATCCATTTACTATACCTATAAATAGGTATAAATACCTATTTATAGGTGTAGTAAATGGTAGGTATAAATACCTATTTATAGGTATAGTAAATGGATGAACCGATTCGTTTCTTTCATTCCCACTTATGAGTGGGAATGAAAGAAACGAATGTTGTCAAATATACCTTAGTGATATATCAAATGAATGTGCATAACGGGTGAATTACAATTAGTAATGTTTTATCGAAATCGGTTCATCCGTTTATTACATATAGGGCACTTTAGGGGTGACAGTGGTGAGATAAATAAACCAAATGGAGCATCAAACGATAGGATATGACGTGTACATATAGCCAGGTACAATTAGATAATATTATTTACATCAAAATCGGTTCTGTCATTTACTAGGGATGGAAAGGGAAGGGTTGAAAGTCTGTGAAAGAAGAGGGGGATAGGGGAGCGAGAGGACAGCCACACCCTGGAAATTTTGAACTCTTCTCACCACATAGGCCTGGCCCTTGGCAATTTTTTTTCTTAAATATACCACTTCTTTTGCCACTGTGGTCCAAATTTATGCACGGTTACGGCCCAACTTAAAAGATGTCAAGGAGCAACAAACTTATAGATATCAATATGATGTAGGAATGTATTATGGAGGTAGAAGTAGGTCTCGCTCACTTGAAAATATTACATGAAAATAAGAAGCCGAAGTTTAAAATTAAAATAAAACCCAACGCTACGAAGGAAAAGGAATAAATAATTTTACAAATTATAATAAAAAAAAATAATTAAGTACCATAATAAAAAAAATATATATAGGTATATAAGATATATTATGATAATGATGGTATGGCAGCCCCGACGACTTTGTTTTTTTTATTATATTTATTTTTAAAGATCTTCGGGAAGTTTGTGAAATTATTTATTCCTCTTTCTATGCACTTTTCTTCGTTGCGTTGAGTTTTTTTAATTTAATTTTTATTGAACGGTCTATACGGTTTAGTTACTGCAGGCGTGAGACAGGAAAGATAAGAGCGCTAAGACAAACGTCAAAACGCAAAGGAATAGAATCCGCTATCGATAATAATTGTCATAAGCGTTGTTTTGCTAAGGATTTGTTCACCCTACCAACGACGACGACGACCACGAACAAAATTTTCATCCAGTCGCAATTTAACAAAATTGTGCAAAACACAATTAAAAATCAATTATTAAAATTTCCAGTCGTTCTGGTGATTGGAATTTTTATTTTTGAGATCAACGATGAATGAAAAAATAGATTTTTCGTAGAAACAGTGGCTCCTAGAAAAAATGTATGTGAAGTTTTTTAAAGATAATTTTATAATCTACAATTTTGGTAAAAGTTAAGGAGGAAACGATTAACTTGCCGTCTCGGCGAAAATCGCAAGAAACCTATTTTTCTATTAATAGTCTTCGAATTTTTTTTTTTTCTTTTTGAGTCCCGGTATGACGGGAAATTTTAACATATTATTTTGAACCAATTTTGTCAGGATGAAAATTTTGGTCTTGGTCGTCGTCGTCGTTGGTAGTGTGACCGAACCATTACTAAAATATCATGAGCTTATGTCAAAAATTATCGATGGCAGTTTCTATTCCTTAGCGTTATTCTATTCTCTGACATTAGTCTCGGCCTGCTACTAATTTTTGTCATAAACTCATGATATTTTAGTAATGACGGCGATGACTACGACCAAAATTGTCCTCCAGACAAAATTAGTTCAAAATAAAATATTAAAATTTCCCGTCATACTGGTATTCGGAAAGAAAAACAATTCGAGGACAATTAATATAAAAATTGGTACCTTTTACCAAAATTGTAGATCATAATATTATCTACAAAAACTTCAAATACATTTTTTTTCTAGGAGCCACCGTTTCTACGAAAAATCTATTTTTTCATTCATTGATCTCAAAAAAAAATTCCAAGCACCAGAACGACAGGTAATTTTAATTTTTTATTCTAATTGTGTTTTGCACAATTTTATTAAATTGCGACTGGATGAAAATTTTGTTCGTGGTCGTCGTCGTCGTTGGTAGGGTGAACAAATCCTTAGCAAAACATACGCTTATGTCAATTAGTATCTATCGATAGCGGATTCTATTCCTTTACGTTTTGACGTTTGTCTCGGCACTCAGTTGCTGCACAATATATTGTCAAAAGCATCCATACAAGGAAGGAAGGTAAATAAATTTGCTCCTCTCCCTCCTGGTGCCTAAAAAATAATATGACATAATTTAAAATAAATTTTACGTAGAAAATTAATTAGGCATTTATTTTTTTATTTTTTAGATCAGTTTAGTATTTAAATTTTACTAACAGTTCTTTTTAACCGACTTCAAAAAAAAGGAGGAGGTTATCAATTCGGCCGGTATATTTTTTTTTTTTTTTTATGTATGTACACCGATTACTCCGAGGTTTCTGAACCGATTTACGTGATTCTTTTTTTGTTCGATGCGGGATGGTGTCGAATTGGTCCCATAAAAATTTTATTCGGATAGGCCCAGTAGTTTTTATTTTATGAGCATTTTTGTCTGTAGGTATTTGTAAATTTTGCAAGTGCAAGTTTGAAGTCGGTTGTTTTTAACGCAGTTATCACTTGTAATTATTTATGTTAGGACGTGTTTATTCAATAAAAGTTAAGTAGTAGGTAACTACTATGCAGTCACTATTCCACGCGGACGAAGTCGCGGGCACAGCTAGTTATATACTAAAATCTTCTCTTGAATCACTCTATCTATTAAAAAAAACCGCATCAAAATCCGTTGCGTAGTTTTAAAGATTTAAGCATACAAAGGGACATAGGGACAGAGAAAGCGACTTTGTTTTATACTGTGTATTTAGAAGTAATATAGAAAAATCAAAACAAATCGACCCGGTGATGTTTGATTATCTTTATATCAAAACCACAACATTCATAAACGGAAACTGATTTAAATCATAATATGGATAGTTCACTTCCCCTACGGAAGTGCCCAATATGTTTTGCATTTTGTGACGATTCAATGGTTTAATACACAATCCTATTATCAATTTTTTTTTATATAAACTATATTATATTGTATACAAATTAAAATATATTTTATAAACAAAGCGCATACCCTTTAAGGATTTTACTACATACATACATAGTTGCACTAAAAATGTATTATATTTTAAATGGGTATGTTTAGTGCCTACGCTTAAGTTTGCTAAAATTTCATAATTATTCCTACCAATCTCTACATAAAAGTAAATGGTAAAATAACGACATCCGTTGGTTTCCCTCTACTGGATTGGACCACAGGTTGCCTTTGTTGAACACATGATTCAAACTGGTGAAAAATAATCACGCTCTAGTTATTCCAAACCAGCATTCAATATCAAGACATTGAATGTGAAGCTATTTACATTCAATTACATATACTAATTGCACGTGTTCACGACCGTCTTACATTCTAATCACTTATGATCTTTATTTACAGGGCATAAAGTCGAAAATAGTTTTACGTTTAGCCGGTAATGTACCTACACCGTGACAGTCACGCTTGAAAACACAAGAAATCAAAAGCTGGTAACATATGAGACTTAGAACTACTAATGGTTTTGTCTAACTGTAAAGTTCAGTCAACGTCTTGTTTAATAACAATTAGCTGCTTGCTGGACTGTGACTAAAGAGTGCTAACTAATACGATAGTAGAGTTGTAGAAAAAAGATTTTAATTGTTATAAAAGCGTGGATTCAATTTCTTATACGTGCAATAGAGCCGCATGTAATTGGTTATTATGTTGCAAAATGGAGTCATTCATTATATTTTGCACCAAATTTAGGAACACTTTACTGTAGTAGCAATTTGGTACAAATAAGAAAAGTTTTAAAGCCCCAGTTAGTAATTACAAACTTGTTATACACGTTTCGTCATAATTTCCTAAAGAGCTGCATTTTAAAATAAGTGGGTACAGGATATGAAGACAAAATCTCAAGAAACAATATATACATTAAACATACTTGTAAAAGAATCATACAAAATATACAAAATGCTGTTAAGTTTGAAACAAAGGTACGCCGGCAATAGCGTCTGTACTTGGTAATCGTTGAAATCAATTTAGGGCTTTTCCCACGGTTTTAATTAGTAGACAAATGAATGAGTGAAAAATGATACGACTGTTTGATGATTAAAAGTGATTAACATAAGATTTTATATTTTCATGTAAATATTGGTTATGAAACGTGCCTTCAATGATCTTTAATAAAATGGCTTGCATTAATAATTCTGAAGAAAGTATGGAGTTGTATTCCTTCATATTAATAATACACATCACAAGTACGTATACTATACATATAAAGGAAGACTAAAATTACAGGAAGAGACTATTTATTTTGCCATTTGTACGCACCCTACGGAGACACGAGCTTTTGTGCAACTTTGATTATTATTTTAAAAGGATATGATTAGTTTGATATAATTATTATTATGCATATATAATTTTATATAAACGCATATTAAACGTCCAAAAGGACGATTTGTCATATTTTGATCAATAAAAGAAAATCACAGTGATTAAGCTAGAGGTACAAAAATCCCATTACAAAATGCACGTGTTACTTAAAAATTTTCATTAGCCCAATTAAATATACTCAACATAACACGCGTGAACTGAAAGCCTCTAAATTCATAATTACGCCTATCTATTTCGTGTTGGTCTATAATTCAAACAAATCAAAAGTCGGGTGAAAGAGGCGAACGGCCGAAACCGGTTCTGCTGTGGTCACGTTCTCAGAACTGTTTTATCTTAGCTAATATACTTTTTACTCACATCAAATACACTAGACTCTGCTATTAAATAATGATGGAATACAAAAGGCTCGAAGGACTAATGATTTTCACGCAGCATGCTAATATGAATTATGAACCTTAAAATAATTACTTTTAAATAATAATTAGAATGTTGTTCTGATTATAATCAACAAATAGGTATATGTTAATGTTAAGTACATGGACGTATAAAAAAAGATTCTTTTTTTATACGTCCATGGTTAAGTAATTATAACAAATGACGCAAGATCGTGTATTAAATTTTGAATAATTATGAGTAAGAAAACTAATTTATAAATATTTTGATGGTCAAATTAATAATATGAGATGGAACAAATTATCTGCGTTTTAATTAAAACCTATTAATCTTCTTGTTTTTATGAGATGAATAGGAATAGGCTTCAAAGATATTGTATAATATAATTGCATGTTTCCCGCCAAATTAGGTACGCGTGACTGGGACCCTTAAACCTTACATTTTGATATTATCTATGCCTAGAGCCAAACTTGTTAGAGAAATCTTTTGTGAAGTGTAAAACATTATATTAACATTGGTTTTATTTAATCTTTAAGAGTAAGATACAGGGATTAAGTTAGTTGTTTAGTTGAGTTGAGTTGAGAGTTTAAGTTAGTTGAGTAACCGTGTACGTTAAGGCCGTGTACGCGGTCCGTGCGCTGTTTGGCTCAAATATGTGATTTTTCAAACCAGATTGTCCATCAACCACTTATCTTACAAACATATGAATTACTAATAATTTTAGGAAATTTTATTGTCTATATAGTTAGTTAAGAGTTTATTTCAATTAATACAGTATTTGTGAATACCATGAAGATAACTGAGCCGATGATTACTTGATTTCACTTTTAGTGTCAATTTCGAAGCTAAAAATATCTGAAATTGCTGACAGATCTAACACACATTTTTTTTTAACTAACTGCAAAAATCCTTATTAAAATAGTTAGTTAAAAGATTTTTTTATTTTGGACTCCTAACTTACGAAATTAAAATCCGAACAATGTGAATTTTTTTAGAAATTATAGTCGACAAAATGATTATTTTCACCAAGATATTTGACTTAGTTGAATATAATTTATATATATTGCAATAAAAGAACGTCTTACTTATAAGATAAAATTTAAAAAATCAACTAAGGTACCTCTATTATTTTTCTACAATTTTTTTTAAAGTACTATAAAACACTGCGCGCGACCCGAATAAAATCAGTCGGCAGCGAGCCTTTCCAGAGAGAGGACATGTTGCTCGGCGCTCTCCTGTGGACCTATGCTGTTCATAGTAAAAGGATAGCGCAAGCCGCGATCTATCGTAATAGATCGCGGAGATTTCGACTTGCGTTAAATTGAATAAGCCCTCTTAACGATTAATTACGTTTCGTGTAATCATTACGTACATAATATGACACTGTTACTAGATATCTTATATAATCCTGGGAATATGATAAATCCGATGCCGGATATTGCTTGATGTAAAGATGTCTATTGCGTTTACACAAGGTCTAATTGAGATGGAGTATTTGTACATCATATAATATGGTATGTATTATGGCTTTACTATTCTGTTATATTCTTCAGGTCTGCAATTTTTTTATAGATTGAGCTATTGTTGTATGAATTATACAAGCACTGTCATAATTCCTACAAGTTGATGCCTAAAAAGCCCCAAACTTTTTCGATAAACGAATTTGCTGTAATTAACAGCCTAATAAATCGTCTTTAACCTATAAAGATTTACGCATCATTTTTTTTTTTTTTTTTTTTTTTTTTTATTGTATAATAGGGGAGCGCTTGGCCACAATCTCGCCTGATGGTAAGCTGAGATGTGGCCTAAGATGGAGCGCGCTTCCCTAAAATGTACCTGTTCACTCTCCTCTTGAAGACCTCCAAATTGTACTCGTCGGGGAACACAGATTCAGGAAGCATGTTCCAGTCCCTAGCGGTTCGAATAAAGAATGACGATCCGAACCGCTTTGTCCGGGTACATGGAACGTCAACCATGTGGCGATGCCTGGAATCTGTGCGCCTCGACGAACGATGGAAAAATGGGGATGGCGGAATTAGGTCGTGCAATTCCGCAGCGCACTCTCCAAAGTGTATCCGGTAAAAAACCGATAAACTTGCCACTCTGCGGCGGTGGGCGAGGCTCTGGAGTTTTTTGCCTACTAGCTCATCGTCGTTTATTAGCCTCTTGGCACGCCTCTCTATCGCCTCAAGTGTCTCCAGCTGGTATTTGGCAGATCCATCCCAGAGGTGAGAGCAGTATTCCATGCACGAACGGACCTGTGCTTGATAGAGGTTGAGCAACTGTCCCGGGCTGAAATACTGCCTCACCTTTGCCAGTATACCAAGCTTTTTTGAGGCTACTTGGGCTTTTGATTCGATGTATGAACCAAAGTTGAGAGTAGGCGTTAAGGTGATACCAAGAAGCTCGAGGTGGTCAGTTATCGGTACGGATACACTTTGGAAGGACGGAGTTAGGTTGAATGGACTCCGTTTAGCGGTGAATAGACACGCCTGGGTCTTGGTCGCATTGAACTTGACCAGATTGGCCTCGCCCCATTCGGAGACTGCCTGTAAGGACAAGTTCATGCGTTCGACCATCGCCTCTCGTAGAGACTGGATTTGTGCCGTACTGGCTCGCGCGCTGGATGCGTATCTCTCCACAACGGTGCTATCGTCTGCGTACCCATAGATACCGGGTTTCAGCAGATCGTTAATGTGTAGCAGGAATAGTGTTGCGGAGAGAACTGATCCCTGAGGGACCCCGGCATTAATAGCCAATTGGTCGGACGAGCAACCGTCGACGACTACTCGAATCGACCGGTCTCTCAAGAAATCTGAGATCCATGCGCAAAAACCAGTAGGCAGACCGTACGATGGAAGCTTGCCGATAAGACTATCATGCCAGACCCTATCGAAGGCCTTCGAGATATCGAGGGAGACTGCGAGTGCCTCACCATGATTCTCGATGGCCTCACTCCAGATATAGGTGGCACACGCTAGAAGATCCCCAGTGGACCGATTTCGGCGAAATCCGTATTGGCGGTCACTGAGTAGATCGTTCGCTTCTAGGTGTGCCATTAGCCTGCTGTTCAGTACACGCTCCATAGTCTTGCAGAGTATGGACGTGACTGAAATTGGCCTATAATTGGAGGGGTCGGCACGACTGCCTTTTTTGGGCACAGGCTGCACGTTGGCAAGTTTCCATGATTTCGGTACTTTTCCAGTCATCATCGAAAGGCGAAAGAGGCGTGTCAAGACAGGAGCGAGCTCAGGCGCACAGGTTTTAAGCACTATGGCTGGTATTCCATCAGGGCCACTAGCTTTGTTCACGTCAAGATTTCGCAGCGTTTTCAGAACCTCAGTCTGACGGATGCGAATTTCTGGCATGCTCACCTCGCATCCAGGTAGACTGGGAGGTTTGGCGCTTGCGGGATCCAGACGTGAATTTTCTGCGAACAGAGTAGCTAGTAGGTTTGCTTTCTCCGTGGCAGTGTGAGCTAGCGACCCATCTGGTTTCAGCAGTGGAGGAAGTGAGGGGCGGCAGAAATTCGATTCAACCGACTTTGCCAGGGACCAAAACGCTTTGCTACCAGAAGGGTAAGAAGCCAGTTTGTTCCCTATACGGCTGACGTGGTCAAATCGTGCTTTCCGTAGAGCCTTTTTGCAGGACTTGGCGGCCCGGTTGAAGGCTTTCTTCTTCTCAGATACGTCCTTGGCCTTGCGGTGTCGAGCATCAGCCCAGGCTAGATATGCCTCATGTTTAAACGCTTCAGCGCGTCTACATTCAGCTCTGAACCAGGGTTGAGCTTTGCTGGACGTGGCTACATCGGAGAATGGAATGTAGTATTCCATTCCCTGCCGCAGCACATCAGTCACAGCATCCGCACAGGTTGAAGGGTCTTCAGAAGAAAAGCAAACAGGCCGCCAGGGATAAGATGCAAAGAAAGAACGCATCTCGTCCCAATCTGCTGACTTGTATCGCCACACGCGCCGCGAGCCCCTGGGACTGGGGTCGGGCGGCGAGTAGACAGATACAGATTTCACCAGACAGTGGTCGGAGCTGCCAAGCGGCGATGAAATCGCTACCGAGTAACGGTCTGGATCGGTTGTCAGCAGAAGATCCAAGCAATTGGCTGTATGGCTCTCAACATCAGGAACCCGCGTCGCTCCTTGAACCAGCTGGGTGAGATTTAACGCTATAGCGAGTTTACGCGTCTCTCTCCCAGCGAGGTCAGTGCACTGGTATGGGTATAGCCACTCCTGGTGGTGGGCATTAAAATCCCCCAGAAGCACTAGCTGAGCGGAAGGGTATTTGTGTTGAGCAGCATCCGCCGCCTCACTTAGGTACTCTGTGAGCCTGATCGTCTCCTGGTCTCCGCTGTGCGCTCGGTAGACACAAGCATAGATGAGTTTCTCTAGGCCTGTGTCCACCAGCATCCAAAGTACAGAGAAATGGGGGTCTTCAAGGTAACGGAGACGCCGACAGCAGATGTCGTCACGTACGTACGCGCACACACCTGACCGAGCTTTAAAGTTATGCTCCAGGGTGTAGCCGGGATACGATAGGTACGCCTGATCAGACGGACATCTAATCTGCGTCTCCGTGAGGAACAAGATACAAGGCTTGCTAGTCTCTAGATGGAAGGTTGGAGTGTAGACCTCTGATGTTAGTGAGGTCTACTTTCAGCGAGAGGGAGTGCTGCCGCTGTACAACGTTTTTCTTGTACCTTGTCTTTTTCATTATTTTAATGGAGAGTGAAGTAGGTGTGAAGACGGCAGTGAATCGAGGCGCTATACTTCTAGACCTGAGACGCACATTCAGAAGCTACACTTATGGGGACTAGTCTGGAGACTGCGGGGACGCCCGAGCCCCCCCAAGGATGTCCATAGGGCCCTCTCGTCCGGTCGCCAACCGGCACTATGGCGCATCTTGGGATTTTTCGCTAGTTGGCGGGGCAGCCTTTCACATGTGGCTAGCACGCTACTTGGGCCCCCTACTGACTAGCGGTCGGCCAGCGGTGAACCGTGCCTCGGATCCCGCTACCCTCCATGACTAGTCCCCAGGCGCAACAACGTAAGTGTGCATCAAATCGTCGAGGTTGTATAGGCGCAACTGATTCGACCCGTCTTCATTGGGGTCCACTACCCGAAACGAGCCCTAAACTTAAAGAGCCTTCACAAAGATGCCTACAACGCATCCCTATAATTGGGGGGACCGGCCAACCGTGGCTACCTGACCATGTACCTGTATTCGAAATCCCGGTCTACAATTACATACAAACAACTACAGCAAAATATTATTATTCATTTACATCTGTCTCTGTTTAACGCATTGAAAATGTAGTGCCCTCTCTTTCCTTGATCGTTGATGTCTTTTGATCGCATGATGACCCTTTTTAGGAGAGTTGGAGTAGAGTGCGTTTTTTGTGAAATTTAACCGAATTTATATTTTAATCTGTGGATATTCTTGAAATATAGTTAAAAAGTTAGTATACATAATATATGGTTAAGATGTTATAAAGTTAAATAGTGTTAATGTTATATATTTTCTTTTGTAGAGCCTTCTCGTATGCATCAATTAAGGTTTCTACTATAGTTATTTTGGTATAATAATATATTAATAAGAAGGATATCAGAAACAAAATGATTTCGTTATTTCAAATGAAACAAAAGCCAGGAAGGTTCGGGAGGGGAAGAAAATCTGGATTCAAAAGCCTTCGAGGACCGGTTCGGTCCGAGCCAAACTAGCCAACGCTGTGTTTTAAATTTACTTTTAAATAAGTTTTTAAAACTTGCTCTATATACAATTATAACAGTAACTGCTTTAAAGTACTAAGTTCATAACATTAAGCCTTGTTAGGGCAATTCAATCTTTGTTTTCCGCCAAATATTTTCCTATTTTTGAGAAATTTGAAATAAATTATAAATTGATTGTCTCTGCTATTATTCGATAGTTTAATTACTTCTAAATAAGAATTTTTCATTCATGAATCGTTCATTAATCATTAAAAAACAATTAAAAACATACCTTCGCGCTATGATAGAGAGCACTGTTCCGATTCACTTTCGCCTTTGTCATTATGAATCCTTATCACCACACATTAAGTCACAACACTAACATGTTGATGAAAATTCATATATTACTGGGAAAACGCACTACAGCCGTGTTTACAAAGTGAATCTACGTGGGAGTGTGATGCGCGTACGCTATCGCGACGCTAGCGCCGCGCGGCGGAATATCGAACTAATGTTTTCCATGGTTCGAATGCGGTCGAACTTCGAAGGCTTTTGAGCGGCCATTTTGTGTAAGCCCATGGCTATGCCCATGGGATGAAGATTGGGCGCGAAGTTGTTTCGTAGCATGAATGTTAAAAAAAATATACTGGCTAAAAATGATATTTAGATTCGTAATTTGTCCGTATATGTAGACGTGATCTACAAACTATACATTAACATTTATTAATAAATATGATTTAAGCAATTAAACTACAGTTGATAATATAAAATTATCAATTAAAATGTACCATATACGAGTTACGACTAGGTATAGGTAAATAGGTAGTGTGGGATTTCTTTTTCCGTGTAAAATTCGTCATTGTTAGCAAACAATGACGACGAATTGAACTCAATAGTATTGATAAGGCACATCCTTGTATGCAAAGAAAAAATACAACTAAAACATTTTTTGTACCTTAATGGCAGGTGGTGAATAAAAACTTTTGTCGGTGATCTTGCGAGGGGAGATCCTGGCTTTGCAGGCGAAAAGATGGTAAAAAAGATATCAAGTTATATTGCACCTTGCGATTTCGTGATAGCTCTTTTGTTAAATTAATTTATATTTAAAATGATTTACATCTTCATTTATATCTTATTTACTTCAGAGCATCTAAATCATTTGATAAATAAGAATAATATGTATATGTAGTAGAAAATTATGTAAATTTTCAAGTCGTCGAAATTGTTAATTCTAAAAGAATACGCGACTAATCAAGAACCTTCATCGGTTTTGAGAACACGAGATAAAAATATATTGCCCTTGCTCTACAAATATTGTATTCGTTAGTTAATTTATAAACAAACAACTCCGAAATAAAATTCAGGCAACTCAAAGTAATAACAACTACTAGATAAAATCGCAAACATTCTTGCTAAAAGAAATTCTATAACCATTTTATCACTATATAGATAACAAAAGATGTCTTTATTCACTGAAATATAACATAAAGTATATTTTATAACAGTTTTTTAAGTAGTTATACCAAAATTGCTTTTCTTATTAGCCTATTAACATCAAAAGGGACATCAACATAGTCTCTATTTAAATTTACTAGGCCTACTATTTTGGTCAAGCCACTATCCAAACAAACACGTACGTCAAAACCAGTTTTAATACCTTTCCCGCCAACTGAAAAGTTCCACCAAGGAACAACCAACGAAAAATAAGGTATTACCAGTTTTTACCCGACTTCTTAAGGTAGAGTTTTGATTATCATACTTTCATGTTTAATTTATAGTAAGCCGTAGTAAAACCAAACCAGTTTTTGGGATAAATAGTGTAAGTTGGGCCCAAATAGACCCGTTAGAAAGTCTCCTCATGTGATCTTAGTTTATGTATCTACATGTCAACAACCAACCTTTTTTTTAATTTAGTTGATATCGTTTTCATATAATTGGAAGAGATCTCTATGACGTCACAGAAAGTGAATTAGTTTTTGTAAGTAACTATTTTATTTTTAGAAAAGCTTATTGCAAGAAATTGATTTCAAATAATGAAATTCAATTAAAATTTAATGTAAATTTAGTCTTGATATAAATATGGTTAATTATCGATATATTTTTAAAGTCCCTAAAATTGATATAAAATAATAGATTTATTCGGTATAGAGATGTATAGAGTTCATATTTTTACCTATGTATGAGATTAATATCGCAGAAGCAGAACAAGGAAGCCAGACATAATATTATGCAAATAAACTTGAATGCATATATTGTATCTGTATGTAACATTGTATATTCATACAAAGTTTATAAAGATGCTGAAATAATAACGCCTACGACTTTTTAACGCAACGTTTCCACTCAACTCACTTCAACATTTCCTTTTCAACGTTTCCAGCTAAACAAAATTTACAGGCGCAAAATTTTACACACATGATCACATTACATTATTATGGACCTAAAATACAGGTTGGACTAATCCTATCTGTAAGTTTATAGTAATATTAAATCTCTAAGTATTAAATAGATACATTTGTTAGGAATAATTTCTTCCCTTAAAGTGTTCATCATTCAACGACATAGTGGAATTTTGTTTTAGTAAACATTACATCCTCAATAAGGCTCCATCCATTGTTCTCTTACTACAACAACTTCTGTTTAACTTTGACATGATCAGAGACTGCTATATTCCCACGTTTATTTCACAACTGTTATCATCATTCACTTGTTAAATAAAAAAAAACTTAATTAAATTTTATACAGGAAGAGGCTTTTGCTGATTGCATAAAGCATTAGGAAATATGTTTATATACCATTACTTATTAGAGAGAAATATACTTTATTTGAGTACGACTGCAATTTCCAGAAAAGACTGTAAAATGATCATCCTGTTGATGTTTATTTCGAGTTAAATAATTCTTACAATAAAATGGAAGCTATGCAGATATATTAGATCTCCATCAGAATTTAGCACTCATTTCATTCATGAATCCTGTAATCATTTCTACGTGTTTATAATCAATTAAATCAGTTAATAATATGTCTCTCGCACACGTAACGATGGGTTACAAATGCACATAAAACATAAACTGCGAAATCCAGTCTAGACATTTGATAAAAACTGGAATAAATGATTATCTAACACGCGAACAATAATTTATGGGTACTCTTTGTTGAACCATAGCATTTTAGAAATGAATGATCGGATGCGTTAGTGAAAATTAGCATTAATAAATACATAGGTGCTTAGTGTTTATTCGGTTTTTAATTTTAAATTGCTAATACAGTGCTAATGTACGTGACTTAGCTCTACATTATTATTTTATTACGAACAATATTAATCGTTTTTCATAACGAAAATGTAGTCTATATTACTCTATCTGTAAACGAAGCTGACGGACACTTTTTAACAAGCAGTAAAAAACACTACAATCAATAAGTCTTATGAAATATCAACCCTTTAATTTTGTTTTATTTGTATTACTTTAAGAATACAGATCTTTCATAAGTTTATGTATAATTGAATTGTATTATTAAATAGGAAGTTATAACCCGGAAGGAATTCTATGATGCGGGACTGGCCTATATTTCTCACGATGCTCACTTGCATCTCGAAAGACGCAACCCATCCATGGAGACCAACGGGACCCTCAGGTTTTATATAACGGAATAAAAATAAAATAAATAAATTAAAAATACTCTTAGTTAGATATAGAAGACTTTTAGGTCAAAAAGTAGACGTTATTTTGGCGCTAAATGCTACTTGGTTATTAAATTGATTTGATGAGTTTTGAATATTATTCGATACATTTCTTCGATAAGAAAGTAATTTATATTCTCTTAGAACTATTTCTAAGAGAATATAAATTACTTTCTTATCGAAGAAATGTATCGAATATATATATATATATCGAAGATACTATTATCTATTAGACTAGACAACAAAGAAAGACTGATTGAGTGAAGATGTTTAAATTTTCTATGTCGATTTTTATAATTAGTTACGAATGCACTTTGTCTCCATAAATCAATCGATCAAAACCAAAGTGATACCTAGTTACAAATCAAAATACATATAAAAAGAGGACACTTTCGTTATTTATGCGTTCACACACTTAATAAACAAGCTATCAACGATAGGTTTTAATTGCACGAAGCATTTGCATATCACTTCTTTAATTAGTTTGTAACTTTTAGAAATTAAAGACTTTTTAACGGATTTTAAACGCGATTTAATCATTATATTATTTTCCCGACGTTTCGAACACTTTACAGCGAGCGTGGTCACGGGGAGACTGTGATAATTAGACATCGGATTATATGCATTTGCATATTTGCATATGCAAATGCATAAAACTCTCTAATTACGGCGTTAGTGCATATTTTAGCCTTTTTCCCCAATCGTGCATATTTCGTTAAGTAGCGGGAGTTTTGATTGGTCGACTAACCTTTATTAGCCAATCAGAACAATCAGCGAGTAAACAAACCCTATTTTGGCATGGTAAAATGGCAAAAAAATACAAAATGGGCTCCATTTTAAGTTAATTTTGAGCCATTCAAAATAGGGCTAGATTACTCTTTTGGGGCTAAAAACTTAAAACACGGGTTGAATTCCAAAAAAGGGATAGATTTAGCCCGGAAAGGTCTAAGGTGGCAACTCTGGGCTCGCGGGTGACAAACGTCACAAATTTGCGCTCGAAAATTTGGTAAAAATGCTTAATTGTGTTTTGGCACAAAAACTATACTTAATTTCAAGAAAATTTCAGATTTTATACAATCTTTGATTAAAATATATAAAAATAATAAAGGTTTTTTGATTTTGTATTGTGCATATTTTAGGCATATCAGTCGTTTTTAGTGCATATTTCGGCCTTTTTTAGTGCATATTTGCATGCATATTTTGGCATTTTGTTAGTGCATATAATCCGATGTCTAGTGATAATATAATGATTAAATCGCGTTTAAAATCCGTTAAAAAGTCTTTAATTTCTAAATGTATAATACTCGCGTAAAATCAAACCCTAGAAAATACTATTAGTTTGTAACTGTTTTTATCCGTGAGACAGCATCATAGGGCAGGCGCTGAACTTATTCTAATGACGTTTTTACTTAGTTGTCGAATAAGATATTGATCTAACTGCCCTTTTTTATAATTATTGAGTTATAAAAAAACAACCAACATTCAATTTTTTTTTAGATATTCAGTCGTCTCTTATAGAAATTGCTTTTCTTTCTACAATTTTTTCACCATAACTGAAAACAATAAAATCAATTATTACCAAACACCAAGCATTTGGTAAGAACATTTTCACATAGGTTTAGTAGGTACTAAAGTAACCACAATATAAAAATCGTAAGACGGGAAGCGTTAGGCGACCACGATCCCACACTCCTCTCGATACCATAAATATATAGATACAATTGCTTTTGCCCTTTTCCAGTATTGTTGTTGAAGTTGTCTGTCTATTTACGCCAACTTTACTTTCTGTGATACATGTAAAGAATGAGAAGTAATTATACCCGGCGCGGCCTAAGATGATCCCTATGACACTGACAGTTATTCTCAAGAGACAAACTTGTAATGGCGTCACCATTAAATTAGAAACGTATTGGAGGCGTCTAAAAATGGCATTTATTAATTTTTACGTAGCTTTATCCTATTACAATGATATTCCGTTGGAATTATAACAATTCTTATCATTTACGAGAAATTATATCAATCTGACTTTACGTTTACGTCCTTCAAAACTTACATCGTTGGCATTTATCGACTAGTGCGGAAAGTATCGATAAACAAATTTCGATAATGGAAACGAGTTCACATTTTTTCCATGCTTAAGCTATAGTTCATTCACTATTGAATAGAACAGAAGATCGCAGCATACTTAATTAATAATTACCGTTCGCGTTAATTTACTTACCTATGATAATATAAGTTTTTTAGAAAAATTAAATGGGGGATTCCATTTTTATGATAAAATAATATACACTGTGTTAAACGGGTTAAAAATTACGAGAAAATGATAAGGTGTATTTTTATGTTTTGGAAAACTTTCGTTTTACTTACCGCTTCGTTTACATAATAGACGTTAAAAATTCATTTTATAATATTTGTAAAAACATGTTTACCGAGGTGGCTGAATGCAAACCACGCCTTTGCCTATAAAATAGTAAAGTATCGACACGATCCATCATACGAGCAATCACTAAGACGAACTGTCATAGGGATCATCTTAGGCCGCGCCGGGTATAGAATGGTCTGTTGCCAACGTATTTCGTATTTTAAAAGAAGGCTAGTTAGAAGGTGCGCATACTAACTTTTTAGAGAAGAAGATGCAATCACTTGCAAAAATAATTATATAACTCTAATAACACAATATGTAAATATCCTGAATACGTTCAATACATTCTAACAAAATATCAACAATGCAATGGACAAATCTACGATATAATATTGAATGAAATTTTAACCCTGCAAAAACTGTAACATGCAGGTAAAATTGCGCGCGCTTTTCAATTTTACAGCCTTTCTTCGATGCTTATTTTCATATATGTCTATATTATATAGAATGCAAATCGTATATCCAAATATGAATCAACCTTACACCGTCTATAGTAGATCGTTCTACTTGGCCGTCTTGCATCGATGCGTTTCCCACACCTCGCCAAGATTATCAGATTAAAGTTACGCTATTACAATTCATGCCTCGATATTACGAAGCTTAGGAGAGAAAGGACGTAAGTGCACATTTCAGTGAAGCTATTTTTTTTATAGCGCGCAAAAAACACCTATATTTGCTCAATTTTTAAAAAATGATGGTGACCAGCTACAACACTATTTGAATGATATATATTTTTAATTTCAATAAATTAAACTATGAGATGTATACACTCGTATACCCAATATAATACATAGAAATACCTAACCATTACAAGTCTCACGTATTTTTACCATACCTACCTTCTTATTTCAATCCCAAAGTTGACGTCATTAAA
Organism: Colias croceus; assembly: GCF_905220415.1. Lineage (NCBI taxonomy): Eukaryota > Metazoa > Arthropoda > Insecta > Lepidoptera > Pieridae > Colias > Colias croceus. The sequence goes on along the minus strand of NC_059543.1, from coordinate 2,878,736 downwards.
GCTCTTCAGGGCTTCGTAAAATATTTCACACATTCGCACTTGTGAAATACAGAACCCATAAATGAATAATTTATAGCCATAAAACTTAAGACATTTGAACTTTTCAAAATTAGGCGTCGTAAAAACGGTGTAGGACGTGTGAGAACAAATAGAAAATAAACCTTGGAACTTCTAAAATGGATCTTATTGTCTTGTGATAAACATTAAAATCGAATGTTAGAATGGAGGTTAAAGTGCAAGTAAATTTAATTTTATTTACTAACATACAATATCGTGGTTTGTCGTAGCACCTACGACTATTTCTTAGGACTTATAGATTTTATTCAAATGTAAAAATTATAATACTATTCAAATAAATTATATCTCAATAAGAAAACATATGTTACATAATATGACTTGGTCTGTAGGTAAGCTAAAGCTTGCCTACGCGGTTTCCTAATAAAAATTACTTTACAACTAGCCTAAGTATTACATATTTTACTTTATTTAATTCTACATTCATTTAAACTGGTTCTGATGTATTTGTATGAAAAATCGAAACGACCAAAAAAAACAAAAACCATCTTCACTTCACTTTTTACACAAACTTTCAGATAGAAAACACTTGTATTTAAAAATGCACTAAAGAGTAGAGACCATAGACTATAGAAGTATAGAGCAATATTCTAAACGGCAACAAAGCTTTCAACACTTCGTTATATAAAAGTTACCGTGCATTTCATGTAACAATGGGGTTTTTTCTCAAGTTAGTCACAGTCTCAAATGATCAAATCCTTTGAGGTCAGGATGGGTGACTCATCATCACGGGTCATGCACTCTGTTACAATTCACTGGCCACTCTATGGTCTGTAGTCTGTGGTCTATTTAGAATGTTAGTGTGATTTTCAACGTCACTTTTATGTTATGCAAATTGCAACAACTACCTCTTGTACAATGTACAGTATGTATCGGGCAAAAAGCGGACAAACATGTCATGTCAAAAATGCCCTCAATACTTTGTTATTATTGCAACAAAATAATAAGCCTAAGAATCTAATAAACAATATTATAAATGGAATCGGTTATATTCTTCGTAACAACATTTCACTCTACATAGAGCACTCTAAGGATAACAAATTCGCTTAGTAATTCTATCTATGATGAGTAAATACTATTATTATAGAAACAAACACGCTAACAAATACATATTCCTTCAATAATATCCAACTTCCCATAATTTAAAATATTAAGACATAGTTTAATGTACAAATAATATGACCGTTATTAAATTTTAGTCGCCGCATTCGTGTGAACGGTGAGAAAGTAAGAACGTTGAAAATTATTTGGATCTCAAGCTTGATTTTAAAGGTGTTATAGAAGTCACACTAAAAATTATGAGCGATAATTAGGTATATACAATAAACAATAATAAAAATAAAAGGAATCGTTCAAAAGATGAATCAGTTTCACTATTATTTCTCAATTTCTTGCATTTGTAAATAGGAAAAAACTTAGTGTTTTAAACAATATGGAATCAATAATAATGAATTACCTTGCAAGCAAAAGATATCCAAAAATTTTCAGGATTTATAAAATAACGAGTAGCACACACCAGAGAGTATTTGCCCTACTATTTACATAGCTCTATATCACTTGTACTAGATTTCCGCCCGCGGCTTCGCCCGCGTTTGCAAAGGAAAACCCGCATAGTTCCCGTTCCCGTGAGATTTCCGGGATAAAAACTATCCTATGTGTTAATTGTGCTAATCCAAGTTACCCTCTATATGTGTGCTAAATTTCATTGTAATCGGTTCAGTAGTTTTTACGTGAAAGAGTAACAAACATCCATACATCCATACATACATACTTACAAACTTTCGCCTTTATAATATATATTAGATTGAAATAAGGTTAGTGTACCTAAATCCTAGTATATTATGTAAGTATTTTTATACCGTAGCATGACAGAATGCTAATGAGCTGAAGTCGTGGGGCTTCTCTTAACTAAGCTAGTTCTATACATAAAAGCACTATGTCTATTTCAATCTATCACGAATGTGTGTTTGTTAAACTTTTACGTTTAAACAACTGCAATGACTGCAATACACACTATCCAGCAGACAGATTATCTGTGTTTTATTTGTTAACCTATATCGGAAGTATTTTAGCTTGAAGGTTTATTGCCAGAAATATTTGGATTCCCAATCCAATATTTTCAAACTTTTATGCCGCTTGAACAAAGACTTACATATTGCTACTGCTGAGCAATTGGTAACAATATGATATTTGCTGTCTCTCATTCTTATCATATATCACTAAAAAAACATGAACATCTTTACTTAATCCTAAAAAATTACACATGAAAGTATAAATTAAAAATAATCCTACTATATAAGTGACTAATAATTCATAATAAAACAATGAATACACCGACCCACTGAACTTGAATACAACTTTAATTACCTTCCGACTGTCCGTGAGAAAGTACACATAAAATTAGAAAATAATACAAATGTCGGATATAATCCCTTTCCAGTACTTAAAGCCATCGAAGTATAAGACGTATTTCCCACCCCAAACACACCTGCATACAATAAATTACGAATAAGACATTAATTTGGTGTCGCCCTCACTTAAATTTAATAATGAAATAAAAGTTATAGACCGAATTGATTATCTTGTAACAAGTGGATCCTGTTATTTTTATCACATAGTGAAAAAAATTATTTCAAGTTACCTAGATTCTAAGATTCTGCTCGTCACTGTGTATTAAGATATGTAACAAATAATCGTAAATCTCAAAAATTATAAACAAAAATGCAACAAAACTTACGTCGATTGTTTCCAATGAAAATGCAACATAATTGCAAATCTACGAATAAGGTAATTGTACAATTTCATAGTCATACCACCACTCTAGTGATTACAAATTATTATATGGTAAATAGAAAATACATATAAAAGGGCGTCTGCTCCCGCGTTCCCACGAGTTCCTTCCGACACCAGCGACCCGTGACGCTACCGTCTTAAGACGAAGGCGTACACAAACTGGAGTCTATGTAGATAATTATTATGAAGAAAAGGTGAGAACACATCGTATTTTTTAATTTGCAATCAATAATTTTAAATAATCCAAAAAGCGCGAAACCCCGAACACCAGGCCTCTGATACGCGAAACCTGGAAACTTTTGGTGTCGGAGGTCAAGATCCGCTTTGGGTCATTGCGCGCTTGAAGTAAGTACCTAGTAAAAAGCGCGAGGTGTCCCTATAGATTACATATTAAAATTTATAACTGAATGAGTTATTTAAGCGGTATAATAACTATTTACTAATCCAATAATAATAAAGTTGATTATCTCGTTTTTTCTTAGCCTATGTGACTAATTATATTTTCCACTTGCAATTAGCGATATTAATAGACTTTCACTATTAACGCCTTAAACCAGTTGTAATATTTAAATTGCACGACTAATTATGTAGATAATAACGTAATATAGAAATTTACATCCTGCCGATTGATGTTTTCAAAGTTAGAACACGATAACAAAATAAAATTTATTTGTAGGTATTTTAAGAGACGATAAATCTATATTGCACGACGATGCGAAGCATCAGAGAGTGCTTTACGATCGAAAAATTTTTTTCGCCTCATTTTTGCAGCTATTCTTATTATTATAGCCTTGTTAGTTCACGGAATCAAGATATTTTGCATACTATTGTCGAGATAATTTAATGGAGATTAATCTCATACTTTTTAAAAATTGATTGGAAAAAAACACCGAAATAGGTCAAAAAATTTTCCTGTCCGTCATGTGTGAAACCTGAAAACACTATAACTTGTGAAAAAATCCATCATTTGAGTTAATTTTTTTTTTTTAATATTCTAATCGACGATTGTAGGTCACTGAATGCGAATGATTAATTAATTCAGTGTCGTTTAATTGCAATTAATAAAAAACGAAAACTACAAGACTGTATATCTATATATGTATAATGTATATATATATATATATATACCTCCAAAATCCACCTTTTTTGCGTTTTAGCTCTTGTTGATCCGATTCAAATGAGCCAATCAGAGCCCACCGAGCTCAGCCATTGGTCGCTTGCGGCCTTAGCCATTTGAAGGCTTAAAGACATTTATTCCCGTTTTAGAAACGTATGTTGCCGTTCGCCTTCCATAATTTGTTCGGATCTTCGGGAGGGCAAGATAGCTAGCTCGTCTATTAGGATAGTGGCGATTTGATGTTGAGATTATAATATTTGTATTTATGTTTTTATGTAGCGCTTTGCGGATGAACATACACGTATTATAAAAGTATAATTGTTTTAAATTCATTATTTTAGTGTCGTCGTAGATTTTACTTGTAGAAGTTAAAAAAGGATAGTTAAAGATAGTTTTAATGATTTAATTTTGTAAAATTTGGAGTGGCGCTAATTTATTTTTGTAAGCACTCCCCGATACTTCTATTAAATACATTAGGTGCGGCTTTACTAACGTGTTGTAGATGGTGTGGCGTAATTTATGAGGAATGCAAGAAGTAATATTACGCAGAGATCTAAGAAGTGCTGATAATTTATTTTTTAGGTGGTCGATGTGATAATTCCATTTCAGAGAGCTGCCGATTCGCAAATCTAGGTTATTTCTCGTGGGTTTTATTTTCTAATACAACACCGTTAATTTTAAGTGGAGCGTGTGGTGGAATAATTTTGTTATGAGCTTTGAATTTAGATATATTTATTTTTAGTAGATTGCATTGAAACCATTTATTTAATTCATTTTGTGCTTGCGCTATCATGTCATGTATTGAGGGACCAAAATAAAACAGACAGGTGTCATCCGCATAAAGTGTTAGGTGACCATTTAGCTTTAAATCTTGTAAATTATTAATATAAATTAAAAAAAAGCAATGGGCCTAGAATCGAACCTTGTGGTATGCCACATATAATTGGTAAGGGAATGCTATCGTGGTTATCTATTTTAACTATTTGTCATAGATTTTTTAAATTTGATTTCAGCATATCTAGTGCTTTACCATTACTTAATGTTAATGGATGTTAATTTCTTTATTAAAGCTTAAAAATTAGCTAGCTCGTCTATTAGGATAGTGGCGATTTGATGTTGAGATTATAATATTTGTATTTATGTTTTTATGTAGCGCTTTGCGGATGAACATACACGTATTATAAAAGTACTAGCTTTCCGCCCGCGGCTTCGCCCGCGTTTTCAAAGAAAAACCCGTTCCCGTAGGATTTCCGGGATAAAACCTATCCTATGTCCTTTCTCGGGTATCAAAATATCTCTATACCAAATTTCATGCAAATTGGTTCAGTAGTTAAGGCGTGATTGAGGAACAGACAGACAGACAGAGTTACTTTCGCATTTATAATATTAGTATGGATAATTGTTTTAAATCCATTATTTTAGTGTCGTCGTAGATTTTTTTTAGTTAAAAAAGGATAGTAAAAGATAGTTTTAATGATTTTATTTTGTAAAATTTGGAGTGGCGCTAATTTATTTTTGTAAGCACTCCCCCATACTTCTATTAAATACATAAGGTGCGGCTTTACTAACGTGTTGTAGATGGTGTGGCGTAATTTATGAGGAATGCAAGAAGTAATATTACGCAGAGATCTAAGAAGTGCTGATAATTTTTTTTTATGTGGTCGATGTGATGATTCCATTTTAGAGAGCTGTCGATTCGCAAACCTAGTAGATCGGGAGACATTGACACAAAATTTCGAGTCATTTGTAACAGGATGGCGGTTCTACAAGGGTACGCAATGACAGAAAGAAAAATGATGGTGTGAACGCTGGTACCGGCGGCTTAGTCGCGTGGGCGTTAGTCGAACTCGTCGGAAAAATAGCGAAAGTCAAATGATTTGTAACACAAAAATTTTAGAATTTACCGATATCCCATAAAAAAGATGTAGACGGTAGTGTCATGTCATACTTTTCCGGTGTGACATAAAGCCCGCCATACCGACGCGAATGCGTTGATATAAAAAAAACAATTCAACCATTGTATTGTGCAATTCAAATCGTATACTTTTATTTTCTTAATCATTTACTTTGTATTCTTTCATCATTAGTCACTAAAATTTATTTTGTTAACTTGCCAAATATAATGTAACATGGAATTTGCAAGGGAAGGCACTGCCTTCTGAGATATAGGAATTACCTAGTTCAGAAGGCAGAGCAATATTGTAATGTTATATTTTAAGTTACTAATAAATTTTATTTTATTTATTATTTTATTGGTACCAGGCTAACTTTTGCACAGGTAACCATTGTCGTGCAGCCATTTACGAAAATAGCCATGCCATACTTTTCAGACGATTCTAAATAGTCGCCATACCGCCGAAATGATTTTGTTTAATTGAATGAAATGTTGAAATGAATGTTTAATTGAATGAATTTTGTTTACTATTTGTTCATGTTTTTACCTCAGAAATGTTTTCATGAATTTTGTTTACTATTTGTTCATGTTTTTACCTCAGAAATGTTTTCATGAATTTTGTTTACTATTTGTTCATTTGAGCATACATATTTTTCAAGTAATGTTCTAATACGGCTCAACTCCGACCGAATATCCTTCATATCATCACTACATCTGCAATCTTGTTCTAGCGGTTTTTTCCGTTTTCTGTAAGTAATTTGAGTATCAGTTGGCATAGAACTCGTAGAAAACGAACTTAGCTTCGATAGATTGGGATGCGATCCACCGGCAGTACCCACTGCACCACTGCTGGTTAAACGTGTTGGCGATCTGCGTACACTCATATTTACTTCGCAATGGATAATTTGTGCAGGAATATGAGTCGTCATTTGTTTGACCTTAATCTAACATTTTAATTATTTTATCAGATTGATATCAGAATCAGGGCAAAGGCGAACGCTACACGTCAATAAATATTATGATAATTATCTTGATATTTACTGATGATTCAAGAGGTAGGTTGTTATTTGTAGGATGCATACTACTTGAGAATTATCACCGTCGCTGTATGACGAAAGGTTCGTCCAAATATCTATCTTTTTAGGATTCCGTATTTTTAGTTTCACAACGTTTTCTGTAAGTTTCAATTGAATTACGGTCGACTTCTTCAACTTCCATAAAACTCAGGAGATTTTTTGCTAGCCCTAATTTCATATCCCCACGTCAATGTCATGCAAGTGCATAATATAAATGGAACAGATCAACAAACTACTTATGATTTGGTATATAAAACGGAGTCAAGTAGTGTTTGAGCATTTCAAAATTGGAACCGTTACTGAGTCGAGTTCGTCTAGCATAGGCGGATTTAGCAATGTATGGAACATTACCTAACTATAATATGTTTGTGTACGGAGCCAACAAATACTGTAGTGTTTACGATAAATTAATCTACATTACTTAATATACAGTTTCGTTCTGTCGGATCAAATAAAGCTGTAATTTTGATAATATAAACGAATCTGATCAACATACGACTTTGGATTTGGTATATAAAACGGAGCCAACAAGTGTTTATGGGTTTCTGAATTTTGGCCGTTACGGAGTCGATTCAGTTCAAGATCTTAGCAATAAAAATGTTGAGTATATCAATTTCTCCATGAATACGTTTGGCAACGTCGCGCAAATATTTGCGCCGTTGCCACTCCGGGCAAGATCTATGCAACCGAGGAGTCGAGTAATATCGGGGAAAAGGTGGAGTCAGGAATGCACGGCAGTCGGGCTGGATCAACTTAGTGCCCAAGTTGGTATTTATATATATATATATATATATAGCGGTTGCATAGATCTTGCCCGGAGTGGCAACGGCGCAAAGTTTTGGGCGACGTTGCCAAACGTATTCGTGGAGAAGTTGATATACTCAACATTTTTATTGCTAAGATCTCGAACTGACTCGACTCCGTAACGGCCGAAATTCAGAAACCCATAAACACTTGTTGGCTCCGTTTTATATACCAAATCCAAAGTCGTATGTTGATCAGATCCATTTATATTATCAAATTTACAGCTTTATTTGATCCGACAAAACGAAACTGTATATTAAGTAACGTAGATTAATTTTTCGTAAAAACTACAGTATTTGTTGGCTCCGTACACAAACATATTATAGTTAGGTATAATGTTCCATACATTGCTAAATCCGCCTAGACTAGACGAACTCGACTCCGTAACGGTTCAAATTTTGAAATGCTCAAACACTTCTTGACTCCGTTTTATATACCAAATCATAAGTCGTATGTTGATCTGTTCTATTTATATGCACTTGCATGACATTGACATGGAGATATGAAATTAGGGCTAGCAAAAATCTCCTGAGTTTTATGGAAGTTGAAGAAGTCGACCGTAATTCAATTGAAACTTATAGAAAACGTTGTGAAACTAAAAATACGGAATCCTAAAAAGATAGATATTTGGACGAACCTTTCGTCATACAGTGACGGTGATAATTCTCAAGTAGTATGCATCCTACAAATAACAACCTACCTCTTGAATCATCAGTAAATATCAAGATAATTATCATAATATTTATTGACGTGTAGCGTTCGCCTTTGCCCTGATTCTGATATCAATCTGATAAAATAATTAAAATGTTAGATTTAGGTCAAACAAATGACGACTCATATTCCTGCACAAATTATCCATTGCGGAGTAAATATGAGTGTACGCAGATCGCCAACACGTTTAACCAGCAGTGGTGCAGTGGGTACTACCGGTGGATCGCATCCGTATCTATCGAAGCTAAGTTCGTTTTCTACGAGTTCTACGCCAACTGATACACAAATTACTTACAGAAAACGGAAACAACCGCTAGAACAAGATTGCAGATTTAGTGATGATATGAAGGATATTCGGTCGGAGTTCAGCCGTATTAGTACATTACTTGAAAAATATGTATGCTCAAATGAACAAAATAGTAAACAAAATTCATGAAAACATTTCTGAGGTAAAAACACAAATTACCAAAATTAAATCGTCCAACGAACAATCTTTGAATTTAATTCGCCAAAATACGAATCAAATCAATGAAATTAAGTCATCACCATGTATGATAATTACTGAACAAAACATATTGAAGAGTACTATTTCTCAATTAGAATCCCAGATAAACCAGGGTGAGAGTAAAATAAAATTACTGAAATTAAATCTTCAATCAATAAATCAGTCAGCCAAGTCTAAAAATCAACTTCATATAAATTAGAACTTAATCAAGGAACTACGGGACAGAAAGAGCCGCGAAAAAAATGTAATTTTTGCTGGTTTTCCAGAATTGGCATCTTATAACTCAGAGGAGAGGAAATCTAAAGACAACTACGAAATTTTAAAAATTACCTCACTAATAAGTTCAGACCTACCGAAGCCAATGAAAATATATAATTATAAATAAGCTTAAAAACTTACTTCAAACTGTAGTACAGGTCTTGATGGTATTACTACAATAGCAATTAAATGCATCAAAGAAAAATTAAATCATACCTTAAGCGACTGTTTTAACCAAGCCATAATTCAAAGACGTTTTCCGGACTCGTTAAAAATAGCGAAGGTAACTCCTATCTATAAGAGTGGCTCAAAATTTGAACCTGGTAACTATAGGCCAATTTCGGTTTTGCCAGTATTGTCAAAAATATTGGAGAAGATTTTACACACGAGATTAGAAAAATATTTAGACTCATTTAATTTTATTTCAGTGCGTCAATACGGATTTAAGCCAAAAAGTAACACTCTGTCATTGACTATGGACCTAACTATTAAAATAAAACAGAACATTGACGCAAACAATATAGTTTTGGGAGTGTTTATTGACCTACAAAAGGCCGTCGATACCGTTTCTCACGAACTTTTAATAAAGAAATTAACATTAATGGTAAAGCACTAGATATGCTGAAATCATATTTAAAAAATCGATAAATATTTCACAAATAGTTAAAATAGATAACCACGATAGCATTCCCTTACCAATTACATGTGGCATACATGGTTCGATTCTAGGCCCATTGCTTTTTTTAATTTATATTAATAATTTACAAGATTTAAAGCTAAATGGTCTCCTAACACTTTATGCGGATGACGGATGACGGATTAAATAAATGGTTTCAATGCAATCTCCTAAAAATAAATATATCTAAATTCAAAGCTCATAACAAAATTATTCCACCATACGCTCCATTTAAAAATAACGGTGTTGTATTAGAACATAAAACCCACGAGAAATAACCTAGATTTGCGAATCGGCAGCTCTCTGAAATGGAATTATCACATCGACCATCTAAAAAATAAATTATCAGCACTTCTTAGATCTCTGCGTAATATTACATCTTGCATTCCTCATAAATTACGCCACACCATCTACAACACGTTAGTAAAGCCGCACCTAATGTATTTAATAGAAGTATGGGGGAGTGCTTACAAAAATAAATTAGCGCCTCTCCAAATTTTACAAAATAAAATTATTAAAACTATCTTTAACTATCCTTTTTTAACTTCTACAAATAAAATCTACGACGACACTAAAATAATGAATTTAAAACAATTATACTTTTATAATACGTGTATGTTCATCCGCAAAGCGCTACATAAAAACATAAATACAAATATTATAATCTCAACATCAAATCGCCACTATCCTAATAGACGAGCTAGCTATCTTGCCCTCCCAAAGATCCGAACAAATTATGGAAGGCGAACGGCAACATACGTTTTTATAACGGGAATAAATGTCTTTAAACCTTCAAGTGGCTCAGGCCGCAAGCGACCAATGGCTGAGCTCGGTGGGCTCTGATTGGCTCATTTGAATCGGATCAACAAGAGCTATAACGCAAAAAAGGTGGATTTGTATAAAAAGCACGTAATTATTATTATTACTGATGGTGACACTTGTGGCTCCGTTCGGATCCACATACGGACGGTGATGTGGCAATGGATCCACAAATACCAACCGGATCAACAAGTGAAAACGGATCAAATAATTACTAACTATATGGCACGTTTGATCAACATAGTGCCCATGGAGATATCTATATATATATATATATATATATATATATATATATATATATATATATATATATATATATATATATATATAGCGGTTGCATAGATCTTGCCCGGAGTGGCAACGGCGCAAATGTTTGGGCGACGTTGCCAAACATATTCATGGAGAAATTGATATACTCAACATTTTTATTGTTAAGATCTCGAACTGAGTCGACTCCGTAACGGCCGAAATTCAGAAACCCATAAACACTTGTTGGCTCCGTTTTATATACCAAATCCAAAGTCGTATGTTGATCAGATCCATTTATATTATCAAAATTACAGCTTTATTTGATCCGACAAAACGAAACTGTATATTATGTAACGTTAATTAATTTTTCGTAAACACTACAGTATTTGTTGGCTCCGTACACAAACATATTATAGATAGTTAACCTCCCATACATTGCTAAATCCGCCTAGACTAGACAAACTCGACTTCGTAACGGTTCAAATTTTGAAATGCTCAAACACTTTTTGACTCTGTTTTATATACCAAATCATTAGTCGTATGTTGATCTGTTCCATTTATATGCTCTTGCATGATATTGACATGGGGATATGAAATTAGGGCAAGCAAAAAATCTCCTGAGTCTTATGGAAGTTGAAGAAGTCGACCGTAATTCAATTGAAACTTATAGAAAACGTTGTGAAACTAAAAATACGGAACCCTAAAAAGATAGATATTAGGACTAACCTTTCGTCATACAGTGACGGTGATAATTCTCAAGTAGTATGCATCCTACAAATAACAACCTACCTCTTGAATCATCAGTAAATATCAAGATAATTATCATAATATTTATTGACGTGTAGCGTTCGCCTTTGCCCTGATTCTGATATCCTGATATCAATCTGATAAAATAATTAAAATGCTAGATTTAGGTCAAACAAATGACGACTCATATTCCTGCACAAATTATCCATTGCGGAGTAAATATGAGTGTACGCAGATCGCCAACACGTTTAATCAGCAGTGGTGCAGTGGGTACTGCTGGTGGATCGCATCCCGACCTATCGAAGCTAAGTTCGTTTTCTACGAGTTCTATGCCAACTGATACTCAAATTACTTACAGAAAACGGAAACAACCGCTAGAACAAGATTGCAGATGTAGTGATGATATGAAGGATATTCGGTCGGAGTTGAGCCGCCGTATTAGTACATTACTTGAAAAATATGTATGCTCAAATGAACAAATAGTAAACAAAATTCATGAAAACATTTCTGAGGTAAAAACACAAATTACCGAAATTAAATCGTCCAACGAACAATCCTTGAATTTAATTCGCCAAAATACGAATCAAATCAATGAAATCAATTAGTCATCAGCATTCAGCATGTATGATAATTACTGCTACTTAATTTCTCAATTAGAATCCCAGATAAATCAGGGTGAGAGTAAAATAAAATCACTGGAATTAAATCTTCAATCAATAAATCAGTCAGCCAACCCATCGGGTTTTACGTCTAAAAATCAACTTCATATAAATTAAAACTTAATCAAGGAACTACGGGACAGAAAGAGCCGCGAAAAAAATGTAATTTTTGCTGGTTTCCCAGAATCGACATCTTATAACTCAGAGGAGAGGAAATCTAAAGACAACTACGAAATTTAAAAAAATTACCTCACTAATAAGTTCAGACCTACCGAAGCTAGTAAAAATATATAATTATAAATAACCTTAATTCAAACTGTAGTACAGGTTTTGATGGTAATACTACAAAAGCAATTAAATGCATCAAAGAAAAATTAAATCATAGCTTAAGCGACTGTTTTAACCAAGCCATAAGTCAAAGACGTTTTCCGGACTCTTTAGAAATAGCGAAGGTAACTCCTATCTATAAGAGTGGCTCAAAATTTGAACCTGGTAACTATATAAGCCAATTTCGGTTTGCCAGTATTGTCAAAAATATTGGAGAAGATTTTACACACGAGATTAGAAAAATATTTAGACTCATTTAATTTTATTTCAGTGCGTCAATACGGATTTAAGCCAAAAAGTAACACTCTGTCAGCGACTATGGACCTAACTATTAAAATAAAACAGAACATTGACGCAAACAATATAGTTTTGGGAGTGTTTATTGACCTACAAAAGGCCTTCGATACCGTTTCTCACGAACTTTTAATGAAGAAATTAACATCCATTAACATTAATGGTAAAGCAGAAATCATATTTAAAAAATCGATCACAAATAGTTAAAATAGATAACCACGATAGCATTCCCTTACCAATTACATATGGCATACCACAAGGTTCGATTCTAGGCCCATTGCTTTTTTTTTAAATTTATATTAATAATTTACAAGATTTAAAGCTAAAGGTCACCTAACACTTTATGCGGATGACACTTGTCTGTTTTATTTTGGTCCCTCTATACATGACATGATAGCGCAAGCAAAAAATGAATTAAATAAATGGTTTCAATGCAATCTACTAAAAATAAATATATCTAAATTCAAAGCTCATAACAAAATTATAACCTAGATCTGCGAATCGGCAGCTCCCTGAAATGGAATTATCACATCGACCACCTAAAAAATAAATTATCAGCACTTCTTAGATCTCTGCGTAATATTACTTCTTGCATTCCTCATAAATTACGCCACACCATCTACAACACCAACACCCAACACCACGTTTTTCGGTTCCGGTACTTCATATTGTAAACATCAAAGTGTCAGTGCTCCGTAAAAAATATTCCACATAATAGTTTAAAGTCACAATCTCAACTATATTACTATATCCAAAGAAAAATCTTAGTGTGACTGAGAGATCGTAATAATATTTAACGCGCTATTGACTGGATCAACAAGGAAGATTGAACCTATGGATTGAACAACAAATATTGGCAAATCATTGAGGTTAGAACAGCTTGATACCAAATAAATCATAAGTCACAACTGTCATAAGACAGCTGACACATAGATGTCAAAATTACATTCTTAGCCTGATTGCAGTGTTGCCATTGACAAAAAATAAAACAAAAAAGGGGAGAATATTCTTATATTATTATACAATTACACATAAATTATGGACGAACAATTTCAACTATTATTCGACAAGATGAAGATTGAAATGCAAAATCAAACGTCAGAACTTACCAACACATTGCTCGTAAAAATGGAAGAAAAATTAAAACCCGTTGTAGAAGAAAACCATATACTTAAACTTAAAGTAGAAAAGCTGGAAAAGAAGGTGGAGTCTCTAGAGCGAGAAAAGAAGAGTAATAATATAATTATTCATGGTTTAGCGGAAAAGGAGCAGTCGACACTGGATGCAATGAAATACATTAACCTTCCGTGCACCATGTGGGGTTTAATACACCCCAGCCATACAAAAATCTTTGTATCTTTTCCAAACATTGTGCGAAAGTCTTGAAACCTCGTCTAGCTGGAGTTCCGAAGTTGCCAGACCTCTTAGCGACAGCGGTTTAGTAGTAGCGTCGCAGACGTGGTGAACGGACGCCGTCAAAGTGCAGCTGGGTGTCAGAAACCCCACGTAGTTCGGGACGTCTACTAAAAGGTGAGCAGTATAGTGTGATAAAATACGACTTTTTTTTATATAAATATTTATTTAATTTGTTTTTTTATTATTTAAAATTATCTGAAATTGTTTCTAGGGCTCATTATGGCTCATCACATCAATGAAAATGCAATATTATCCGCACTTATGGAATTGTGGTGATTTGAACCAACTTGGATCTCAAGAAGACTAATTAGTTTATTTCAATAAATAGACTAAAAGAGCAACTATGGAGTTTCTTGCCGGTTCTTCTCCATAGATACTGCTTTCCGAATCGGTGGTAAATGTTAAAAATACTTATGAAATGACGATTCGAAAGTGCTACTAAAAGTAGTAGTCTAATTGAATAAATAAATGTTTGAGTTTGAGTTTGAGTTTGAATTAGTTTTAGTAATTTTTGTTTTATTTTTGTTTACTACTTTGTTATGCCTCCAAAGCATAGAATTAAGAAGTTCTTATAGTTCATTTTTTTCTTAAAGTCTAACCCATAGAACATAGTCTTATTTTAGTTGGTAAAAAGTACTATATCTGTAACATAGCCTAAAGATATAATAAATGTATATAATATTTGATAAATTTATTTTATTTATAACCTCTTATAGTCACGGGATAATAATAATATACACATTACAAATTTACAATAAATACTAGCTTAAAAAAACGTGGAAAGATTATTGGGTCCAGGAAACCCCACGTAGTGCAGGACGTAACTTTTATCCACGTGGTTCACGGAGGGTTAAAAAGTGTTTCATAGAAGAATTGGGCATAACTATAGAAAATTATGAAATAAATAAAATATTTCGGATTGGAACAAAAAATAAAAATGGGAAACCAAGGCCTATGCTTCTCTCATTGTTAAGTGGATGGAAAAAGAACGAAATTATGAGAAATAAAAAGAAATTAAAAGAATTATATATAACAGAAGACTACTCTAAGGAAACGTTAGAAATTAGGAAGTCACTGAAACCCCAACTAATGCAAGAAAGACAAAAAGGAAACTTGGCTTACATAAAGTACGATAAACTCATAGTAAAACAAAATTCAAAAGTCATAGATAAAAGGAAGAGAGAAAAATCAACATCACCACAAGTCGAAGCAAAGCCAAAGAAGCAACAAATGCCAAGCACATCAAAAAATAGTAGAATAAACGCTTTTGATATGATGAGAGGCCGTTCAAACTCACTTTCAACACTCTCAACAACAACAACAAAACAATAGCAATCATGTAGCAAGACATGTAGCAAGATGCACGGATAAAAGATGGACACTGGAGACAACTATATGGAAAGGGCCGAAGGGAAAAAGAAATGTAGGACGCCCTAAAAAAAGGTGGATAGAAGATATAAAAAATATAGCAGGAAACGACTGGAGAACAAAGGCAATGGACAGAGATACCTGGAAAAAGCTGGAGGAGGCCTATACCCGAGAAGGGGTTCCAATCAATGGTTCTGATAGATAAGCAAGCTGTGATAGAATGTAACATCTAAAATGAAAAAAAAAGAAAATAGAAAAAATAAATAAATTAAGTATTAGTAGTTAATTAAAATTAAAGTTAAGAAACAGTGTAATTTTTATATTGAAAACAGCTATAAGTATGTAAACTATCTGTATCAAAACTTTTCTTGTGGATTGGAAATAAACGGGCTTTTTATTTTATTTATTTATTTATTTATTTATTATCTACAACACCTTAGTAAAGCCGCACCTAATGTATTTAATAGGAGTATGGGGGAGTGCTTACAAAAATAAATTAGCGCCACTCCAAATTTTACAAAATAAAATCATTAAAACTATCTTTAACAACTATCCTTTTTTAACTTCTACAAATAAAATCGACGACGACACTAAAATAATGAATTTAAAACAATTATACTTTTATAATACGTGTATGTTCATCCGCAAAGTGCTACATAAAAACGTAAATACAATTAATATTAAAATCTCAACATCAAATCGCCACTATCCTAATGGACGAGCTAGCTATCTTGCCCTCCTGAAGATCCGAAGAAATTATGGAAGGCGAACGGCAACATACGTTTCTGTAACGGGAATAAATTTCTTTAAACCTTCAAATGGCTAAGGCCGCAAGCGACCAATGGCTGAGCTCGGTGGGCTCTGATTGGCTCATTTGAATCGGATCAACAAGAGCTAAAACGCAAAAAAGGTGGATTTGTATAAAAAGCACGTAATTATTATTATTACTGATGGTGACACTTGTGGCTCCGTTCGGATCCACATATGGACGGTGGTGTGGCAATGGATCCACAAATACCAACCGGATCAACAAGTGAAAACGGATCAAATAATTACTAACTATATGGCACGTTTGATCAACATAGTGCCCATGGAGATATCTATATATATATATATATATTTTATATATATATTTCATAATTAAATGAGCATTATGAGTCGTGCACTTTTGGATTTTCCAAATAATTTCTGATTTATTCTATTCTAATATTATAAAGCTGAAGAGTTTGTTTGTTTGTTTTATTGAACGCGCTAATCTCAGGAACTACTGGTCCGATTTGAAAAATTCTTTCGATAGCCCATTTATCGAAGAAGGTTATAGGAGGGTGATGATATTATATAATATCATCACCCTAAGACCAACAGGAGCGGAGAAATGCGGGTGAATCCACGGGGCACAGCTAATAATTAATATAGTTTAAACAAAAAAAAACATGCGAAATTATTGTATAATTTTGAATTTAATCTGTACATTTAAATGTGTTAATGTGGGTCAAAATCTGGTTTAAAGAAGTCAGTTACAAACAAACATACTGCTATAATAAAAGCGTGTTAAAGTTGAGTAATACATTACAAACGGTATTTTAATAATTTCTTGCAATGCCTTTCAAAATAATAATAAGACGTCATGTTCTTACGCATTGCGTGCACCCTTTCTTCTATCTTGAACGAAGAAAATGGTTGCAGTACAAGAACGGATGTTTTCTTCCATTATAATCAATTTATCTACAAATAGCATGCGTGACGGTTAACCGCAAATGAAAATATAAGTGATCAAAATTGTTTATAAATGAACGTCAAGTTTTTTTACTTATTCTCTAGATCTTTTCGGTTCATTTCAGCAATTCATTACAAAAAATGTTTTTGTACACGCTTTTTCAGAACGGAAATCACACGAACCAGAAGACGTAAAGATGCTGCAAATTGTCAAGATGATGTAATATATGTTTTTATAAATATAGCAGTGCAATGAAGAATGCGACGATAATGTTTTGTGTCATAAATATTTATCGTATGTTTCTCAGAAAAACAGGAATCGGTGTCGGAAATAGCGATCGCTTCGGCCCGGGCACACGACGCTATGTGAACGGATAAAAAGTGGGAATTTCATTGCGATTTTCATACTCGTTAATGTTACTTCCCTTATTAATAAATACCTATCTTTGTAGGCAATTTGAAAAAGTTATTTTGTACTAAATTTTAAACCCAGGTTTTAAGGGCAAAATGATAAGTTTCTGTCATTTTCACTGAAATATATTTTTCTATATATTAAAAGTAATTTATCTAGTTCTCCTAGAGCCTTTATTAATCGTAATTGTCATTTTAAATTCTAAAAGCATAATATTTATAAACAGTTCTAACAAACATTAATTAGTTATTTCAAACGTTTCCACTGAAACCACTTTTCCAAACAAAAAGTTATAAACATGAACATCAATTCCAGTTAGCTAATGGGTACCTAATTAGTACAATATATTAGCGTTAGGCATTAGGCACGTTTCATTCTGCAAGTGGCTGTCCCGTCTCCGTGGAGCCGTAAGTTGTTTGTATTCAAGTGATGCATCGCAGTGAAGCTAAACTTCATAGATTACAGATAATATTAGCACAGATAATTTAATACTAGTACTGCCTTAAATGTATAGTAGTATCGATAGTTTATTTTTAAAGTATTTTGGCTAACTGGCTTCACTTGATTTTTTGCATAATTTTATTAATATTAAAAATGTAGAGCAGCGCACTGTAGCATGTTTTAGCCATGGAAATTAATTTTAAAAATGTTGTTTACCATTACTAATGTAATTACTCAATGTGCTACAATAGGAATGTTTATGAGGGTTAGTTTAAACGTTGTGAATAGGTATTTAATAACACAATCATGTGCATTTGATACTGCGTGTCTATCTACAATCTACATAGCTTCTCAGTGCCAATAGGGATTACAATGATACTCACATTGTTTGTTTGATTACAATACCATGTACTACTGAAATTACTTTTCTATAAATTTGCTTTAACAGTTCCGAATAACTACTGTACAGAAAACCATTATAAGTGATATTGATACAAGAAAATTGCTATTTTCGTGTGCACTGCTTGTAATATAAAAGATTATTCTTTAACTTTTTAGTTTTATATCCTTCAGGCTTCAAATTAAATTAAACAAAGCTCTCCACAAATGTTATTTACATTGTAATGGTGTTGGACCAAACAATGCTATCTGAGATTGACTGAGAGGCTCGTCACAAAAGGTTTAACCCAGACAACTTCTGAGGTTGAACGAAAGACATTAATCTTTAAACATCTTGATAGTTTTCATCAAAATAAGTGATCCATTCATCACGGATAAAATATTGTAAGAAATACTGTTTCTTTTCTAATACTCTTATAATATATCAACTGATAAAATATTTGGTGTTAAAAAAATTGTATTTCAGGCATTTATGTGCGTGTTTTGTCGAGATTCAATTCCAATAATTGACGTATTTATACAAGTAATCGAGAGATGGATAAATATCGAAAAAAGTGTGGTAGAGCCGTAAATTGATTGTTATTAAAATGTAAGTAAAAATATTATTATCTCCCCCAACATGTGAATGAAAAATCATTTGGAAGAAAAGCTCCAAGAAATATGAAAAGCCATTTAATATTGTTTTCCACACGTTTTATATTACAAAAAATGATATCCAAAAATTGAATATATATCCTATAAGCTCACATATCGTTGCTTAAAGCTAAAGTAAACCCGTACGTGACTTCGTTACTGAATAGTAAAAACTTATGTAATCACACGTGCACCTGTTCAAAGAGAATTGTTTAGACGCCATTTCAGGATTATATACCCATTCCTTTCACTCTTACGAACATTGTGCACGTGCGAAAGAACAGCCAATACAGGTTCTGTCGACTAAAGATTTGATGTTTTTTACTATCTTGATGCCTGCAATTTGTAGTTTCATGTAGGCTATAACCATCTTTTATAGAAGACACTGTTGTACTTTCACAACTCTTTTCTTTTCTTTGATGTGCTAATAATGCATTATTCTTAACTTTGTTGCACACCATGTCCCTATAAAAGTCTTTGCCACACTACGTTTAAGTACCTACTACATAGGTGTTTATATTTGAATTGTTGAACAGGTGCCTGAATAAAAAAATATATTTAACACAAAATTCATGTCGCATTATGTACATATAAGCATGTCAAATGACCTATTTTTGTTACTTGCAGGCTGTATCCAAACCATGAACTATGATAATAATGATGAAACACTTGGGATAAACTACTTCCCGCGTCTTTCCATCAAGTAACAAGAGCGATAAGAGATAAGCCTTATCAGAGTTAATTATGAAAGTGATCCCTATTTAATCTTGAAACGGAAGTTCAATGCACCGGAGACTAATTTAATGAAATCTCGAGTGCACTGTGCACGTCGAATTTTTAATCAGCCATCGAAAATTGATTGGATGCAGTTCATAGGACGAGGTAACTCATACTGACGTATAGTAATTACGCATATTTGAACAAAATATTAATCTAGAAATACTAATGTATTATATATTATCTTCTTATAATATAAAAATGAATCCCAAAATGTGTTGGTAAGCGCATAACTTGAGAACGGCTTAACCGATTTCGTTAATTCTTTTTTTATAATATTCCTTGAAGTTCGAGGATGGTTCTTATGTAGAGAAAACGTGTGAATATGTACCACGGGCGAAGCCGGGGCGGACTGCTAGTTTTAAATAATATTCGTTTTTATTAGCTCTACATTACTCACAGTTAAATGAATTCTACAAATTTTAATAACTTTTGTTAAACACACGCTTCTAATTGAATGTTGGTAGTACTGGGACCAGCATTTCAATCATAACATTATTCAAAACAGAATACAAAAACACAATCGAGTACTTCAAATTAGAGCAGTAATTGATACGCCCATCGCGTGATACATTTTATTATGAACCTTATATGGGAACGCAAATACCAAACAATTTGACATGAGATGAAGGTTATCAAATTCACAGGCTCGTTACAATATTAATATCTGGTTATAATGAACATTCGATGTTTCGACACCGTCGCATCATTTGAGAGGCATAACAAATACCTGAATGCTGAATCTTCGATGATATTTAAATTGCAATATTCATCAACAGTGCAATGTAATGATATAAAATTACACATATAGAAGTACATATCTATGTATGGAAGAATAAGAAATCCATATTAATATTATAAATGCGAAAGTAACTCTGTCTGTCTGTCTGTCTGTTACTCAATCACGCCTAAACCAATGAACCAATTTGCATGAAATTTGGTATGGAGATATTTTGATACCCGAGAAAGGACATAGGCTACCTTTTATTGCGAAATATGTACCACGGGCGAAGCCGGGGCGGACCTCTAGTAATAAATAGTTGCTATAAGTGTACTCGTTATCTAGTTTGGTTATGTCAGAATAGATTGCTATTGGACAGACGAAATCGCGTTTCTTTTCAATATGCCGCAGGCGATTTAAAATTATATGTAAAAATGGCTCTACTATAATTAACTCTCACGTCATACTTAATCATAAGCCTTCAGCATAAATTGTATTTCGATGGTTTCAATTCATTACCATACCTATACATAAAGCATAAAGTTTAACTCTACCTGGAGTAACTAATTAATATAAAAATTTAACACTCCACAGATTAAAAAAGTGCAATCTAAATACTCATTCTTCATATCCAAGAATTTCTATAAAAACCTTCATAAATTGCCTCTCGTAATACGCGTACACGTTGACAACAATCTATCAAATGATGTAACGTAATCATGTGGAACTATAGCTTATTTTTCCCATCTTTTCTCGCATTCTGTGCTCGTGCCGTTCACACTTTTTATTACTATCACGCGTACAGGGCAAATTTAACGGATTCAGGCCGTACGATCCTAGAATATGTATCTAGGGTAAAAATATTTCATGCTTATAAACTATAGCGGATTACGCGTAGGGCATTGGAGATTGAAGAAATATTGTAATCTAGAATTTACATTTTTACACGCTGAATACCATGAAATTCCTGATAAGCTTTGGTGGATAGTAGAAAAATAAACAAATTATTGTAGGACTACAAATAGCTTCTAACCATGATAATATCTGTCTGCTAAACATGGTAGGTACTAAATATTATATTAGATGAAATCCTACATTTCCCAGTAATATCGTTATTTTAAACTTAGAAGAGAGTCTCAGAAAACTTTAAACTTATTGAATACTTTGTTACACGAGATATTCAAAAAACCTTTAATTTTCCACATTTAAATAATCAGTACATGATTTAAAATGTAAAAGCTAATTACGCTCCAAAACTTCTTCCAAACGGCTTTTGATATTTTTTAGAGGAGCATAAACTTGTCCGTCATTATGGCGGGGTCCAAACGGGCCATAATTTTTTGTGTTGTCTCACATTGTAATTACGTCCATGTAAATTGGAACGTACTCGCCTCACCCATGTTGGAATGTAAATGTATGCGTGTTATTATTTTAAAGTAGGTATCGAGGTTGAGATCTGGAGTGTTAATGCTTTTGGTGATTATTTTGTTATTCTCGATGTAGTTAGAGTGTATTGCGAATTCGAGTTTAAGAACCTTTATCGTTATTTATTATCTAAGAAATTTGTTTTGAAAACACATGAAGAAGTAAAAGTAGGATTTGGATTACCCTAAAAATTGTCTGTATACAAGACATTTTTTGTGTTAAATAGATAGTTTTATACAGTTAGCTGTTAGAGATTAACAAATTTTTAACGAATTTAAGACGCAGTTTATGATCATTATTTTATTAAACTCGATATTTTAAATAGTCGTCATTATTCCTTCGCTTCCCAAAATATAAAAATTTTATACAATACAATTATTCCTTGTAGATCAAATAAAATAAATGACCTTTGTATCTTGCGAAAAAACGAGACGTGACACTTCATGTCTAATTTCATCACGTATTATTTCGTGTTCATTTTATCTCGAATGTAGGTTGTGAGAGTAAAAGTTACATTCTTTGTTATACAGAATTACTAGGTTATCAAAAGCTTAGAATTTAGATCATATGAAATATAAGTAAGACAAATAAAAGTACCTATACTTGTAGATATGCAAGAATAACGGCATACGCAGTGCAATTAAAGTAACGACAATCATATTATTTAATTATGTTATACTTAATGTTGTATGATATGCTTAAAATTAAGTCTAGTTTTGCAAAGTAGCCATCAGAAGCTTTATATACCTACTAAAGATAGTTTCAGGCCTACGTTAAAAAATCAAATAAGGCTTTATGGCCAATTTGTTAATAAATTAACTGTCACACCCAATCTAATAAAGAGAGGCACTTAATTACTTCTTTTTTATCGAGACTAGTTTCTTCGTACTGTCAAAACAAAAAACAGGTTACCATTATTGGTCCAGGAGTCACGTCATCGGCCGACCCTAACTTGGTGTCATCATTGAGTCTACATCAATATATGCTCTATTATGAGAGCGATAGAGATAAATTTAGAATGTGTAAAGGCTTCTAGTAAATGAGTGCTTACCGTTACTATATATATGAATGTCACCACACGTATTGTTTAGCTTGAGTGACCACTGCGGTGTTTACTTATCACTTAGAGATATGGTCAAATATAAAGGACAGTACGTGAACTCTACATTACTGTCGTCTGCTACGTGTCTTTTGATTTTAAACATATTTTTATTTAAAGGAGGTAACTAAGTACTGCATATAGCCAATATACCTAGGATAGGTACCTACGTGCAAACATAGATATTATTAAATGCACAATCGACCTAAAACTAAGTACTTACTTAAAATTTTATGATTTATTTGGATTAGATTTCTAGTAAAAACAAAAAAATATCCGTGTTTAACTTAACGTATAAGACGAAGCGAAACATATTTATTTTAAAAATTAATATCTACTTTCACATATAGGTACCTAAAGAACACCAAATAAATTGCGAGTGGAAACACTACAAAATGACCTATGAGAAAACTTCTTACAAGAAAATTATTCAAATACTCAATTGTATGACCGTAAAATTAAACCAGCTTCATTTTAGCAATATGATTAACTCAATTCTACCATAATGCTGACTCCGTTAGGTTTAGATTGACCGTTGCAAAAATAGCCGGGTCACTTCCCCATGCAAGGTAATCTAATGACTCTTTACAGACATGTTGCTTGTAATTCTTGTATTAAGCATATTATGGGCAAATATTTTGTATTCGTATGAACTGAGAGAAATTTGTATTTGTTACAATAAATACGTATTTTCATAAAAAGAAAAATACGAAATAAAAACTCGTAACTATATAAATCCGATAAATAAATCAAAATAACATTAATAAACTTCCAAATCAAGCTATAATTTCTACCATACAAATAAAGCTTGATTAAAATTATTCATCGTCATATTTTATAATATTTTAATCTTCTTGAATAATTCTATGTAATGCCAAGATTAACGTCTCTCATTTGTTATCCGATTTACGTCTAAGCCCTTTACAAAGTCTCGTCGAAAGGTATCAAATGATATTACGTTTTTACTTTATTGGAATTTTTGTTCAATGAAATATATTATTGCCGCTATTACTAAATGTGGTAGCTCGTTATTTGTTGGTATATAATTTATTACTTGTCACACTTTTAAAGAAAAATCTTTTCGCAGTAGTATTTCGCAGTTACTACAGGCACATAATATTGTGAAATGAAACAAAAATTATTTCACGCTTGCTCTAAGCATTTAACCATTGGAACAAAAATACATTGGTTCATAAATAAAATAATAAATACATATACCTACTGCGATGCTATAAACAAAATACATGCTACAAAAAAAATGACAGCTTACCTGTACAGCACTATTTAAGAAACAGTTATTCTGCCCAGGAGCATTCCAAAGACCCTTCGTAGTGTGAAAGATTCCAGAATCTCGTGAGCTTTCTCTGGAGTGTTGAGGTCGAATTTCCCCATCATGATGATACAGGTCGTGCGATGCCGTCGCCATAGTTGTTGCCATAGTAACGCACTATCCCGCCATTTTTTAAATATCGAATATTTTGTCACTAAAACCTGAAACAAAAGAAAAATGGCCATGATAGATAAGCATTATTATCTTATCTCTTATAGGTTAATAAAATACAGAACTTTAATATAAAAATCCGAATACATAAATTAATATAAGAGAACAATAAAGTTCTAATTTATGCAAATGGAGGCAACAGAAAACCTGATCGAAAGTTCTAAAAATATTATATTTATATGAGAGACTTTTTGTATGATGATAGACTTTAAATCCTAATGATAATTTTTAAAAGTCATTCATTCCTATAAATTAAGAGTAGGTAGCGATATAATATATATGTCAGAGCTGCAATATTTATATGTAACAGTGTCAACTGCCAAGTAAAGTTTAAACAATGGATTCTTGTCTCACGTTCATACTCATTAAATTGTCGGTATTACTTAGTAATTATTTCACAAACGATATCTTTTAGTTTAACATAACATTGCCAAAGCGCTATTCATTGTTCAATTCTATACAAACAAATTATTGCTTCAGAAACAAACTATTGGTTTTGACTGTCAATTGTTTACCGAGGTTGACTATGTTTTGAAAATCAGAAGCAGTCAATATTTTTTTACATTGTGAATTTGGGTGGAAATGGCACTTCAGCGGTTGATGAGATATCATATTTTTATATCATTTTATTTGATTTCAAAAATCTTGAACTTGAATGTAGGAGAGTCAATTATTTTTTTAGTCTAAATTCTAAAACATACTCTACTACTACTACCATAGGTAATATAATATTATTGCCACTACTATTATTATACAGTGTGATGGTGACTCGTGTAGAAGGTGCAAGAGCGTAATTTAAAGAATAAAAATAACATACCTACGACTGTAGACATAAAAAAGCGACGTCACCACAGTAATATCATAAGAATGTACACGGAAGGACTGAGGACAGTAGCCAGCGATTAGTCCTGCGTCCCTTAGCCCTTAACGACATAATGAGTAGGCTTGAGATCAACATTCCTCGTGGGATTTCATACGTTAATCACTGCTGTTCATTATGAATGGTTGAGACGGTTTGGTAGGAATAATTATTGTAGATATATGTACTACAGACTACTGTGTGTAGTACTGGAAATTTGGAAAAATTAAAGAGCGAAATGATTTGCAAATAATTGGTCTCGGTATTGGTTATTTTTTATTATCGACTATTTTGTTGTACCATGTTTTCTTTGCCAATTATTACCTATTATACCTACTAGAGGTATTAATTTTTTTATTAAAGTGCTACAACTAAATTTATTATGTTCTTGTCAAAGACCTCATGAAGACTTTTACAATTTTGTAGTGTATGGATGTTCATATTTTTATAAAAATATTTTTCTCGCGCATGGTTTTGTTTACTAGTAAATTTGAGTAAATATTTAAGCGTCCGGTATGTTCGACGAAACGACTGTAAAATTATACACTGAAACTGCGTTCCAAACAATGTGATTTATTATGGCTATATGCTTCAAGCAGCTAATAATAATTTATTGCTATTGGTTGCATAATATATTCATTTTGCATATGTGAATTTCGCCTTGAACTTTTTATATGTCAAAGTTCCTATTATAACTCCGACGATTATAAATACAATGACTTCTTTCGGTGATAAATATCTTGATTTAGGTACCTACAAAATTCTTCGAAAATTACGCTCAGTTCGCTTTTAATCTATAGCGAGATAAATGTAACAGCTAAATATGTAAAGTTGAAAAAAAATCTTCTTGTAACACATCATTACAATCTACACTAAATGTATTTCTGTCCGATCAGTTCCGATGTTCGATAATTCACCAAAAATCGAGGTTAATTCCTGGATATCACTTGCGCAAACCGACTTATTCTGGCATAACGCTTATTTACGTTCAGGAATGCTATGATTACGGAAGCATTGCGTTTATAGAACGTAATTTTTAACGTTTTATGTAAATAATCCTAAACGTTTCACAGACATCTGCGTTTGTAGGTATATGCAGTAAGACGCGATATTACCCATATTTTAATGTGATTTAATATATATAGAGAACGAGATCAATAATAATTTTACAATATTAATTTAAAATATCGAAAAACATGACATAACACATATGAAGATAAGGTTTTAGGAAGGAAGATGAGGAAAAACTCTATTCTTTTCTGATTCAAAACTGACATTATTTTTCTCTTTTTTGACCTCTCTGCGCTACATGTAAGATTTAATAGTCATTAAAAGCCTTAGAATTAGGGTCGTACATAGCGTGTTCAGCTTCGACAAATAATAAGTGATAATGATTGTAATCATCCGTAATCTGAACGGCCGCATTCCGATGTGGATACGGTTTTCACTTTCCCACTTAAAGAATTGTGCTTTGATAATACAAAAACTTTGGAATTGGGAGGTCTTCACCTGCAAAGGTCTTACATGTCTTCTCTTATTTCTGCTTAGAAATATTTTAATGCACTATTTTGCTTTTGTTAATACGAAACGTAAATACTTTGGGTTTTGTTTATAACTACGTACCAACTTCGTACTAATAAATAAATATTTTGTAGTTTACGTAAAACAAAAACTAAGTAAGTAGGTATTTAATGACTGGTATACACTAGAATATTATTATCTTACCTACGATTAATTAAGAATACGATTTACTTATAAAAAAAATTAAAAGCATCAAATTAAGTAATACTCTGGCAATAAAAAATAAATATTTAAATGAAAGATACAATAGAAAAATCGATGGCACAAATTTCGATAAAAGCTTAATAACTGGTTTATTGTTTTTCTACTTTAGAAAATTGCTTTGTTTATGGTCCCAAATACTTTGGAGAATGACTAGTGTTTTATCGCTGTTAATAATAGTATTTACTGAAGTGTAATACTGTAAACATACAACAGTTTATATGAAGGATCGATGTTTCACTGTTTTTTTTCAATTATTGACTCTCTAAAATGTAATCTGTGGGTCTGCAGGGGAAATTTTAAATATGCGATCATGTTGATACACTTAATAATTAAAAAGATAAAATGGCGTCGAAGATAATAAAAATTTTTATAAACTAAGATCTTATGATCAGTTAGTTATAAGGATTTCGTATGTATTGCAAAAAATCTTCTTAATTTCCTAACATGCCATTAAAAGTTTGCCAATATATTAATAGGTAGTTCAGAAACACGTTACATGACCTTAATTTATAATCAAAGCAAGTGTTACAGATTTCTATGTATAAAAACTTCACTCAAGTAGATTCTCGCGCAAAAACTCAAACACTCGAAAAGGAATAAAAAGTTTCAGAAAAAACCATTTCAGTTTCTGGGAACGGCTTTGACTTTCCAAAATAAAAACATATAAAGCGACTTAAAGTCAAGTATCCATTAGTAATAAATAATATGAAGATAACCTTAAAAGCTTTCTCGTAACGGTTCAAGTGGAGAAGCTTAAAGTTCAAGGCGATGATTTGTACCGGAAAAGAATTTTTGACTGCAGTCTTTCTAAAAATTAGACACATAAAATATTGTTCTTTTATTATAGAAAAATTTGCATTTCACGATAATATTTGTTCCTCGACTCATATCCCTGTAATATATTCCTAGATATAGACGGAAGATAAGTAGAGAGATAAAAAGATTCAGTTAGAGATAAAAAATCAATATTTGTTTTGCTTTACATATCACATGAGTATAGTTACATCTTACATTTTAATTACATAAGTACCTAATGATTGTTACCATAGGTTAAGAAATAAATAATAGTAATCAAAATTCCCGCATACTTTTCATATTGCGAATATTTACCTACCATCCATCAAGCAAAGCACTCGTCTCTGCCAAGAATGCAAAACATTGCACAGAGTCACGTACCACATAGGTACCAGTAAGATTATTTTTTGTCGCAATTCACTGTGTCCTGCAACGGTAATTAATATAGCTGTGCATCTTAATACCACGCCTCCTAGCAAATGGATTCCAATGTACAACCATAGACAATATAATAGTATCTATACCGTACAACGGATTGTATTTTATTGTAACGAGGACATTAAATTTGATGTGATTGACGTAGTGATTGGGAATCATGGCTGCAACAGAGAATAGATATGCGTTTGATTAACAGTATCCAACATTGAGTACATATGTAGTAACTCATTGGTATCCAAGAATTATTTTGTTTAGTTTTAACATTAGACGAACACATGTTTGTCTAATGTTTTTTTATAGGTATGGGATGTTACACGTTTAGTATGATTATTATTAGTGGTCTAGATTCCGTTGTAAAAAATGTGCTATACTTACTTACATGGAAAATTTATTATGAAATTTAAAAACGTAATAGAGTTGAGTTCTTCAAATATACTTTAGAATATGTAAGAGGCTCTATTTGCAATTTTTCTAAAATAATTTCATCGTCAAAAAATATAGACTGTGTCCGAAACCACGTATGAAATTTCCATATCGATACACACATACTAGAAAATAGCATTGTCCATTATCCATCTTTGTAACGCTTTCCATGTAAAATGATGGATGAATTTGTATGTAGGCTTTATGAATTCATATTCAAACACTTGAATACTGAATACCTAGGTCGAAATAAGCGACCCACTAATTCTAGACTCTAGTGGCGTGAGGTGACAGATCCTTTTGTCTTTCATAGTTATATGGGTCTCCTATTATAGAATTGGTACGAATCTTGGGTGGCTATTTATTAAAGGAAAAAATCACTTGACAAATACTATGTAACTAAACATATCAACATAGTCAAAATTATAAATAGTCAACAATTATTAAACAGACAAACACGTTATGGACTTGACCTTTAAAATAACTGTAACGCTTTGAGTATACCTATTGTTAAATCAATCAATACAATGCATGACTGTGTAATATTACAAGGAACGCAAGAATAGCATTACTACTATGGGCGTATTTTATAGTTAACAATGTGTAGATTAGTACGCACGTGTGTTACTCACACCAACACAGAGACACGCACACAAACAAGGCTGTACGTGACACAAAAGGAGCAAAACCGGAGGCTGCGCGTGCGCCGACCCGCGAGACGGCACGAGTCAAATCAAGCTACGCATATTTAATATTATTACAATGGTTTGTTCTGGGGAAAAGTGTTATTAGAATGTACTGAAGTAGAGGCCTTAGATTTTGAAACTTCTTACGTAGTAACTATTTAGTAACTCGTGTTTCTATTAAGATAGAGCTTATTTAAGCTACTTGAAAAGAAACGATTTTGAATACATATGAATGAACGCGCTTATTGTTGCTTATATTATTATGTTACCACAACATAAAAACCCCTTTTTTGTATGTCCAAGGTGTTGGAACAGAACGACTGAAAACACTTGATAGAACAATCGGTATCGGTAATGGTAAAGCCGTATGTAGAGCAACAAATAAGTGTAAATTTTTTCTTGGAAATATTTACGATTCTAACGTAAAAATCGAATTCCTTCAGATGGTAAGTAATCCATGAACACAAAGCCGTGAGCAAGAAGTTAAGTAAAAGATAAATATAGAGTCATAAAACAATGGTATTTTTATGTCATATTAAGTTACCATATTTTCCTAATTCTTTACCAACTAACTCCCTATAGTTAACTTCAACAAAATTATTATTTAAATTATTATTTCCAAACTCTTTTGTAGAATGTAGATAGCTTTTACCCTACCCTTCCAAAACTTCCAAGCACTAGCCAGTAACCTAGGCTCTACATAGTTTGTATTTGAATGCGTTCATATAATGCACATTTTTCATATAATCTCAAAGAAAGCGCGACGTCCGACGATGACTTCATTATCTGTCCAGTCACATATAAAGCCATTATGTTATAATGTACAGTGACAAACTAATCCTATGCTTTGACCATTAGCGCCTGTCATTCAAAATCAAGGGTACAAAAGTTTGAGTAAAATGCCTTACATGATTTTACAAAACACAATGGTCCATACTGTTTTATGTCTGCCATAAATCAATCATCATAAAGAATCAATCAGTAATTTTCACATTAAAACTTGGTACAAAACTTGGTTGCAAAATTATAACGACTCACTCCTTCGTTGAAGACCATACAATTATTTTATATAACTACCTATTGAACGTAGGTCAATAAGAAGACCCACTGAAAAATAACAATTTTTTTTTAATGTAAAAAACAACAACAAAGGAGTGATGCATGAACATATTGCATGAGGACACGGGCACGATTCTAAATTTACCTTTTTTAATATAAATCTTTGTCGGTGTATAAAAGTCGTGATGTTTTACGTTTTAAGAATCTCGATTACAGGGATCACGACCCCAGCCGAAGACATTATTGTAAATGAACCCTGAATTAGATGTCAAAATAAAAAAACCATCTGGAGGCTCATTTATAGGGAGTTGATACAATAATATCCGAAAATAAATGGAAGTGTAGTAGCTAGAGACCTGCCTGCACCTTGCAGATTATCCCTATTCTTATAGAGTAGGTATATTTAAAAAATTATCTAACGTGAATCTATGTAGAATTATTCAGTAGTGTCTTTCTGTTTGTTTGTCGCCTTTTTCTATCATTAGAATATTACAGGCGTAATTTGGGGATTGGTATTAAGGGACTCTACCTACCCATAACATCGACTTTAAAATATGCTAATACTATGCTGAAAGAGAATTATTAGCTTGACTATGCTATTCTGTTGGTAAATAACAAGATCAGATGTACCTATTCACCGGTTTCTGAATTTTCTTCGGAATTTTAAATTTTAACATAGATTGGTAGAGTCTTTGTAAAAATTAAAAATACCCGTTTGTGTATGTGTGTAGTGTGGCACACTAGAAAAAAGTATGTAGATAGGTAGATATAATGATCCATCCTTATTAGAGAATACTCAACAAATATTATTATACATTTAGACTTTAGTTGTCATAAAAGGAACAAGGATATTTTACTTTATCGCTCGTTTTGTATTTAAAACGAGAAGGAAAAAATTTACCCAAATATGATCTAAAAATTTCAACCTGTACATATTTTAGAAGCAATATAAAGGTGGCAATATAAGGTGATGACCATCTACATCATTTTAATAGAAAATGTAGTCAATTTAAGAAGAGTAGTTCTAGAGTTTTTAGACCACAATTCATCATGTACCTACGTAGGTAGATAGAGCGTCGTGACATTTAATTTTTTCCATACAAAAAAGGAACAAATCGCAAAATTGTACTAATTATTATCATCAGGTGGACTATTTTTGTTTCCATATGAACAAAAAACTACCACCTGACTTCGCACGTGCCCCGATCACCTGTTTCAATAAATTGTTAGCTATAAGACATGATAAACTGCCTACTATAGCTGGTTTTATGTCATTTCATAAACAATGCTATTCGTGTTATTTTTGTATACGTGTTAAAAAAGAAATAAATTGATAAAAATACATAGGTAAGTAGTTACCTACATTGTTTTATTTTATGTGGCTTTCACAATATTTTGTTG
Organism: Colias croceus; assembly: GCF_905220415.1. Taxonomy (NCBI): domain Eukaryota; kingdom Metazoa; phylum Arthropoda; class Insecta; order Lepidoptera; family Pieridae; genus Colias; species Colias croceus. The sequence goes on along the minus strand of NC_059543.1, from coordinate 2,846,378 downwards.
AAATACTTGATTGATAAGTATATGACTCAAACAAATTATTTTGATAAGTTGTATAATGTATTGTATTGTTGTTCGTATATCTACAGATAAGTTTTAAATTTATTTTTTTAACCTGTTAAATTTGTTGGATATTGTCACATTGCAGTCTATTTATTCCATCCCACAACGTACTAAAACCGGTCTAGTGATAACAGCGTAACGACTAACGACCAAATTTCAAAATTTAAATACACCAAATCAAAATTCCATTACAACTGTGCAATTAAGTTTTTAATTAGTTTTAAATTACTAGACTTACTTTAACATGTTGTTGCTCCAAAAAAGTTCAACACAAAAGAAGTTTTATCCCAACTTCCAAACGGTAACGTTTTTCTCACCTATTGTTTCAGTTCAATTTAACACGTAACACTTAAGTCGAAAATATTAACATACACTTTTTAAATGTACATAGTTATATTTCGAGTTCGAGCACAAAAATGTTAATTTAAAATAATCTAATTTTAAAAATAAATATTATAAAAGTTTTCAATCTAACACAAAATTAAAATAAGTAAAACAATGGCCTTATTATTTTAATTAAAAAAAAATAACGCATTCTTTTTTCAAATAATCCCGCCTATTTTTCGCGGGCATCGACCAGCTAAAGCAACGCGCGTCCGACCGCGAGGAAAGCCGGTTTAGAGCTGCTGATTGTTTTATTTTGAACCCCGTTGCGCGTCTTGAAGCAACCGCCCTGTCCGAACACATTACTATCTAATAAAAAATGAATTAAGGAAAGCGGCCAAGCTTCACAACATCTCTACTATATTTCATGGGAATAGGAAGGGAATAGGAATATTGTGTTTCATGTGAAGATAATTGCGGATGACCAACAACATCTAGACTCTACCTTTTGATATGTAAGTTGTTTTATTATACAAATTGTAGAGTTACGTTATATAAAGACGCAAAACTAAATACAAAAAATACGCAATCACCAATACATACTCTACAACATTATCAGCTAGAGTCGAGACTCTACCTTATGTGCAACAGTAGATGGTAATCGTAATTAAAGAAGTATTATTAAAAAAAAACAATTGGATTCCATTATGAAGTCTTACGCAAATCAAATAAGTTTTCGTTATAAATATTTATTATTAATTTGTTTTGAAATATTTTATATCTCCCGGAAGTAGGTCCTAAATCTATAAAATTAATATTATTCTCTACCGTATTGTTTAGTAACGTTAAGCTGAAGTTGAGCTTGTATGTTTGTTTGACGAGCTAGTCTCTGGAACTATTGGACAGATGTCTAAATTCTTTGACCATTGGATATTGACGTGGTCCCCGAGTGCTATAGGATAAATATGTACCACGGGCGGAGCCATGGCGGCCCGCTAGTTATATTCTTGTCTATAATTGCTCTTAATTATAAAATATATATGTACATTCTACTATAATATAAATAGGCACATATTCCGTTTACCTTTATAAAGAAAAAAAGGATTAACAAGTTCGTTTACTTTCAGTTTACAAAATAGGTATAATATGCGTTTGCCAAAATACTTCATGTCATGACTCAAACATTCCACGACAAGGAAAAGAAAGGACAATGTTAAGAAATTCGGTTTGACCTCCTTCCAAACCGGAGTTATAAAAGATGACCAGCGATGTTACAAAAGTGTTAAAGAAATATCAATCGACCTATCGAATTTTATAATTCCACCGATGACAGTAGCTCTGGATTCTTCTCGAGCGTGTTGATGAACTTCGATTTTCCGATGTTATAGAAAGAAAAATGTGTCCTGAATTTTTTACTTTATCGATCGATATCTCGATAACGATGCACGATACGGTAAAAATGGTCAGACTTAATTGTAGAGCATAAAAAAGGAACAAAAAGTGACTTATAAGTGATTTCCGAATTTCATCGGATAGCCGAGTTATTGCCGAAAAACCAATTTTACCCCTTTTTTCAAGATGGCGACGAAAGCTCATAGGAAATCTTGGTCGAAAAACTCAAGTTAAGCTTTTCTAGGTATCCCCTACAATATAGATATAAAAAAAAGATGGGTTGCACTCCGGGAGTGCCGGCAGAAGTGAAAACTTGATTATTAACGTTGAGCATGTTTGATATTTTGGAACGGTATCCGTCTTACGCATGGAATATATGGGCTAAAAAAAATCCGTCTTACGCTTTTTCGATCAGGCCACGTGTCCTGACGCGAGTTTAAGATTTTATACCCAACGCCGCTAAAGAAGTTTTCACTTCAAAAAAAGACGGGTTGCACTCCGGGCGTGCCGGCAGAAGTGAAAACTTGATTATTAACGTTCAGCATGTTTGATATTTTGGAATGGTATCCGTCTTACGCATGGATTATAAGGGCTAAAAAAAAAACATCCGTCTTACGCTTTTTCGATCAGGCCACGTGTCCTGACGCGAGTTTAAGATTTTATACCCAACGCCGCTAAAGAAGTTTTCACTTCAAAAAAAAGACGGGTTGCACTCCGGGAGTGCCGGCAGAAGTGAAAACTTGATTATTAACGTTCAGCATGTTTGATATTTTGGAATGGTATCCGTCTTACGCATGGAATATAAGGGCTAAAAAAAAATCCGTCTTACGCTTTTTCGATCAGGCCACGTGTCCTGACGCGAGTTTAAGATTTTATACCCAACGCCGCTAAAGAAGTTTTCACTTCAAAAATTAGATGCGCAAATTCAAAACAATGATTTATCTGTTTTGTTATAATTATGTAATAAATTATTTCGATAATTATTATTTGAAACTATTCAACTGCCTAACTGCACTTGGCTAGTGTGGTTATCTACAGCATAGGTATACCAATTTATGGCTTATAATGACTGCAGTCATAACATATTTATATTTTACATGTACATGATCAGAAAATTAAAAAAAAAAGCTTTTTCAATAAAAAATATATATTTCATAATTTAAGACTTATTTTCTATTTTTTAGCTATCTACATTATTTTCAGCATTTTCAACATCTTCTATACTAATATCTCCTGCAAATTCGTCTGGTTTATTTTGGCTATTCTTCAAGAATGGTTCATGTAAGGCTTTATACAGTTTCTTTGCTTTTGTCGCTCCAAACCCAGGGCAGTCCGCTAACCTCCTTTCTGTTGCTTTTATTATATTTTCCAATGTTCCAAATGTAGTTATAAGTGTCATAGCATCTGTTTTATTTACTGGCTTGATTGATGTTAAGGCATTTACTATCTAGAAAAACATTAACATGATAAATACATGTGTGTCCCTTAGACACATAAAACTGAAAGAATAGAATAAATTTGATCGCTCTGGCGAGTCACGAGTGGCTGAGTTGGTCGAGCACCCGCCCCGGATCGGCTTGAAGGGATGCAGGTTCGAGTCCCGCCTCGTGATCGATTTTTTTATATTTATACTAATATTATAAAGCTGAAGAGTTTGTTTGTTTGTTTGTTTGAACAAGCTAATCTCGGGAACTACTGGTCCGATTTGAAAAATTCTTTCGGTGTTAGATAGCCCATTTATCGAGGAAGGCTATAAGGCTATATACCATCACACTAAGATCAACAGGAGCGGAGCAATGCGGGTGAAACCGCGGGGAACAGCTAGTTCTTTATAAATCTATATCATAAATACAATTGTTCATATTCATAACTCAATAATGTTATAAGAAAATCTCACTTTTTGATGTGGATCATTCTCAACTTTTTCCATGATTAAATCTGGTGGTTTATTTTCATATATTTTGTAATTCTCAATAATTTTGGCTGCTTCCTCAGGGCTCCAGGCCAACATTAAAGTTAGGTCAGTAAGCAAACAAATTCTTGTTAGATTTTTTAATGCAGCATGAGGATCTTTTATATCTACCTGTAAAAAAAATTTTTAATAAACATTCACAGGAAAAACTCCTTCTTCTGAAGTGGGTACATTTTTTTTATTTATAATTTTAATTTTTTTTACCATAAAAGAAATTAAATACAATTTACATTATAATAAATGCATAAATGTTTTCTAATCTTCATTGTTATAATTATAAAAAACTAGCTTACCGCTCGCGGCTCCGCCCGCTTTGACTTAAACCTAATAAATTATATACTAAAACCTTCCTCTTGAATCACTCTAAAAAAATCTGCATCAAAATCTATTGCATAGTTTGAAAGATTTAAGCATACAAAGGGACATAGGGACAGAGAAAGTGACTTTGTTTTGTACTATGTAGTGATACAAACCTGTACCAAAAGCACTCTAAGATCATATTTCTTCCCAAGTTCCTTCAATCTGTTATTTATATAATCTGGATTCAAGTTATGATACCGTACTGATAAAAATAGTACACATATTGTTTTACCAATCTCATAGTCAGGGATAACATCATCATATTCCCACGGTACACTCAGTATGTATTTAAGTAATGGATTACCTCTCTGAAAATAGTAAAATATTATAATAACTGTCAATGAGTTCTGTTGTAAAGCAGATGGATTCACTTAAGTATCAATTTTCATAGCCTATTGTCATATGAAAGCCTATTTTACACTTCTGCTTCTTTTTCTACAGGGTGTCCCAAGAAGTATGGATATACTGAAGCCAGGAGGTAGAGGACCTAAAGGGCTATCCGAATCACCTCCATATCGTTAGGAGTTATCACATACATGGGGGTGATTCAGATAGCCCTCTAGGTCCTCTACCTCTTGGCTTCAATATATAATTCATTCATGGCTTAAAGAATACAACAGTATTCCTCAAAGTATTAAAGAGTGTAGTAGAACTTAATTTTTAAACCTACAGATGAATAAGTACATAAATAGTCAAATTACCTGTTTCTGATTGACCAAGACACAGTGAGTTTTAGATGCTGAAGATTTGTTGCCTTCTTTTGATGTTCCTATAAATTTTAAACATTTAGATAACATTTAACAAATAAGAAAAGGGTAAAAATATACATAAATTTCAGAAGAATTATGAAACCTGGTTGAGAATCAGGATCTTGTTTAATTTTCTTCGGAGAAGTTGGTTCACTTATTTCTGCAAGCAAGTCATCGAAACCATCTTCTAATTCCATTTTACATATTAATATTTTGTTGTAACGTTTAATATTTACGTTGAAATTGATGGTTATCTGAGTTTTAGCCGGCTGATCTTTGTTGATGGTTCATTAAAATATAAAATGATATAATTGAAATGTCAATTCGACATTGACTGTTTACGGTTTACCCAGGTTTACCCTACCCCACCCCTACCCAGTATCCGATAAATACCGTTACTTTTAAGGTTTTACCCCCTCGACAAGTTATGTGCAAAGGAATGCAGATTTCTTTTTTCTTCAGAATTTGAAGTAATAATACTATATTATATTAAAAATACAATATTTAATATGAAGCACCCAGAAGCACCACAGTATTATGAAAAATGTACATACACAAGTGATTTTGGTTAACTTTTCCGTTCATGATATGGTGATGATATGAATTAAGCTTGGAATTAAGTTTATGCCTATGGCACACCCCGGACACTCCATACAAAATTATCGTTTTGACAGTCACACTGTAGAGACTGCAAATGTGTGATAACGCTTTATGGTTGACACATTTTTGACTAGCGTAAAAAAAAATTCGCGTTTTTCTGATGAAATACATCCGTAAACAGCACAATATCTAACCATTTTCTACGAAAAACGATAATCACAAATCCAAAATAATAAAATTACTTTAAGTCAATTTGATTGATGTTGTCAATCTTCGTTGCGTATCGTCCCTGTAGAAAAATATGGACCATTTTATGTCTGATCGTGCGGGGTGAGGTAAGTGTTTAATTTTGGCGGGAGGCGGAGAGTGTCCGTTCTGTAGCGTTTAGCTACTATTATGTATTCTGTGCCTATGGTTGTCACAGAGGTTGTTACCCAAAACTGTCAAAATACTGGATATCGAGTACCTACAGCTACAGCCAAGGCTACAGCTGACCGCCTGTCACAATGACAGTTGACAAGTGACAACTAGAAAAGTTCGAGGGAAGAATTGCTTTTTTAAAGTTTATAATTTTGTGGTTTATTTATTTTATTAAATTACAATAATCAATATGTACATTCCATTGCTTAAATGTGAACAATTCATAGTGTTGTTAGCTAAATAATATTTAAATACTGTTAAATTATGTTGTAATCTAAAAATCAACCGTGACATGAAATTTCAATAAATCATGAACAAAAATATCGAAAATGATTTCGATGACGATGAAATATTTGATGATTCTGCTATACTCGCTAACTTTGATAATTCTGCATTTAAAGACACAACGTTCACTGATAAAAATGCGAATAAAAGTGCACTTAACGTAAGGTAAAGTGATAACTGAACATATTCAAAATAAACATTTCGATCAATATGATAATATATTCAGTATAAAATATATTTATTATGAAACGCAATATGCAGCATTTTAATGCATTGACTGAATAATTATTGAATTAAAGCTTTTTTTCAGTGCTCTATGTTGTGACGAAGAAATAAGTGGCTATGACAGGTTAACAGGCAAAACATGGATTTATCCTACAAACTACCCTGTGAGGGATTATCAGTTCAACATCATAAGAGCTTCTATTGTAAAAAATACTCTGGTATGTTAAAATTTATTGTTTGTCCATGTTTAGCATCTAATGACAAATTTAAAGTGCTTTTATTAAAGTTTCACATTGTTAATGAGTAATATTAATACATTTACAACAGAAAAACATACATTATTCATTGTAAGAATACTTATTAAATAATTATTTCAGGTAAGCCTCCCGACAGGTCTTGGGAAGACTTTCATAGCAGCAGTTATTATGTACAACTTCTATAGATGGTATCCACTCGGCAAGATTATCTTTACAGCACCCACAAGACCACTTGTTGCTCAACAGATAGAGGCCTGTTACAATATTGTAGCATTACCTCCTAAAGATACCATAGAAATGACAGGTATTTACAAATATGAGTTATTTATCAATGAAATTAAATAAGTTAAAGTTGTTGTTAATGTGGCATAAGAAAAAAGTTCAATGAACCCCTTAATTTATTCAAATTTATTAACTTATAAATAATTTTTTTCATTGTCAATTCAGGATTCTGATGTACTCATCCTTTAAGTATAGTAGCCATGACTTATTGTCCTATGTCCCCTATGTGGGGCAGAGGGCGTCCACAGTGCGCCGCCATCGCGTTCTATCTTGCACTACGCTCTTCACCTCCGGCCACGTCCACCCAATCGCCTTAGCTTCCGCTTTATAAATTTAAAATACATATTTCAGGGCACATGCATGTAAATACTAGAAAGCAGCATTGGAAATCCAAGAGAGTATTCTTCGCCACTCCACAAGTAATATACAATGATATTAAATCTGGTATTTGCCCCAGTGACAAAATTCGCTGTCTGGTTATTGACGAGGCACATAGAGCGAGAGGCAATTATGCATATTGTCAGATAGTTTCTACTTTAAGTGATATGGGGCATAAGACATATAGGATACTCGCTTTGTCCGCTACCCCTGGGAGTAAAGTGGAAGATGTTATTAATGTAAGTTTTTTTATTATTAATATTGAATACAATAATTAAAATAGATTACGGACAATATATTGAAGATATACCCATTTAAGATATATGTAAATGGAGACTTGAAGTATTTCTGTTTAAACAGTGTATTTTCCACTATGAAAAAAACTGCTTCTAAAACTTTGATATTTTTAAATTAACTTCCTTTATTATTATTTTTTTCTGTTCTATATTTAAAAGCAGAAATACGAATATTAAAAAAAAATTTCAAAGTTAAATGTGAAAAAAAAATTTTTTTTCGTAGGTAGTGAAGAGTTTAAATATTGCACATTTGGAACTGAGAACCGAAAACTGTATTGATGTAGCACCATACAGTCACTCAAGAAAAATTAATACTGTTATAATTCAGCTGGGTCCTGAACTGACACAATTACGACAACACTATGTTGAAGTAAGTTCCAAAGTTTAACAATTTTTTTCAATCTAATATTCTAATAGTTATTCTAATATCTAATATATATTATAAAGGCGAAAGTTTGTATGGATGTATGGATGTTTGTTACTCTTTCACGTAAAAACTACTGAACCGATTACAATGAAATTTAGCACACATATAGAGGGTAACTTGGATTAACACATAGGATAGTTTTTATCCCGGAAATTCCACGGGAACGGGAACTATGCGGGTTTTCCTTTGCAAACGCGGGCGAAGCCGCGGGCGGAAATCTAGTATATCTAATCTAATATCTAATATATATTATAAAGGCGAAAGTTTGTATGGATGTATGGATGTTCGTTACTCTTTCACGTAAAAACTACTGAACCGATTACAATGAAATTTAGCACACATATAGAGGGTAACTTGGATTAACACATAGGATAGTTTTTATCCCGGAAATCCCACGGGAACGGGAACTATGCGGGTTTTCCTTTGCAAACGCGGGCGAAGCCGCGGGCGGAAATCTAGTAAATGTATAAAGGTGTCATCCGTTTCATTATTCAAGGGAATTAGAGCCCAAATAATAAAAGTTGAGAAGTGTCAAGGGACTCCGATAGAGAGAGACAGAGAAACATGCGCACGCCTCACGGCTCACAACTATAGCAAAAAGTGTCGTTACAACTTCCCCTTTCGCAACAGCCTTGAAATAACCATCTTTCATCTTTCTTATTGTTTCAATGTAACATGCTGAAACTGTTCATTTAATTTTAATAATGTTGAAAATTGAAATGTTTAATTGAATTTCAGATTTTAGATGGTTATGCAAGGAGACTGAAGCTGTTTAACATATTGCCACAAAATTTAGGAAACTTGTCCAAAGGACGAATTGTTATGCTCTATAAAGAATTTCAAACTAAGGAAAGAGGAGCCAGGTATGTTTCTGTATTGATGTTTATTTAAATAAATAACATTACATAATATCAAGATATTATAACACCTTGTCTCATTATTTTTATTGCTATAATAAAAACTAATTAGGCAGTTTAAGTATAATATTATAAAAAAATGACTTCAGAATTCATGGATAGATCTGTATAAAAGTATTTTATACTTTATAAAAGTATTAAAAACCATAAACTATACAGATGTATATTGTAAAGGAAATGTGACATAATATACTTAGTAGAGATTGATTTGATCACAAGTAATTTGTTTAAAACTCATGAAATCTTTCCATTTTTAGGCATCCACAACACAACATCATAATGAAAGACTTTACGCTCCTAATTGCCCTGTACCATGGCCTAGAGTTACTTATAAAGCATGGATCTAGAGTTTTTCTAAACTTTTTTGATGAGCATCCTGAAAAATCTTGGATTCAGTCTGATGATTCTCTAACAGCACTATTGGAGAGATTGAGGGATGATTTAGGAATCAATCCTTTGTCTTTGGATAGAAGCATTTTACCTGATGGGACTGTGCCTGAGGTTTGTATTATTATAGTAGAATTTTATTTTTTTATGGTATAGCTATTGAGAATATATTAAGTTAATCATTTCTAGTATAAAGATTATGCAATAAAACATATAAGGACTTTTGGTATTTGTGATTGCATAAACACAAATACCAAAAGTCATTTAAAATAAGTTAAAAAAAAAGGATTTATAAAAAATAAATAAGGCTAAAATAAATATAACAGGCTTGCTGGTTTCAGAAATGATGCATCAGACATTCAGCAATTATTTAGTTTATATCCTTAATTTAAATGGATTTCATTTAAAATTTTCTATCTCTTCATAATGTAAACATTTTTTTAATGTTTAGATGCCAAAAAACTTATGTTTTGGTCACCCGAAGTTTTACAAACTAAAGGAAATTATGCTGGATCATTTTCAAAAGGCAAAGGATAAAGGACAAGACACGCGAGCTATAGGTATGGATTAAACAATAGACAATTAAACTTATTTTAAAACATTTAGTGATACAAATTTACAATTTTTTATTACATACAAACATACACTTGCATTTTATTAAATTATAAATAACGATCACAAAATATTTCATAAATTTTATAACATTTCAATCTACCCTCAACTTCTATATAGCAAACTCATCTACAGGGTTACAGGAAAAGTCGATGTAGATCCGTTAAGGGCATGTAGTACACATCATTTCTGAATGATTTCACTAAATAACCTCCCATCCTAAACTTAACCGTTTTCGAGATATTCGAGTTTTAATTTTTTTTATGAAAATGCCCAATTTTTCGGCTATTCAATTGAATATTTTGAATTTTTTTGACTCTTATGATTATTTTTTTGGTTTTTTACATGAAGAATGAGATGCTTAATTACCTCAATGACTAAAATTGCACGTAAGTTAACTAAATAGGTCATTGTAGACGATCGAAACTTAAGAAAATAAGTACAAATTATAAAAATATATTTTTCTTTTCTGGATATCTCAAAAAATTATTATGGCACTTGCTCTGCAGATGTGCTTAAAAACATCTACATTTTATCAGCTATCCAACGAGGTATAACAACCTATGGTTGTATTGAAACTCATAGAAAAAAACACAGTTGAAAAGGTTCAGGTAGTAGGTCTAACGGGTCCCTCGGCTATTGTCCTTCAAGTTAATCCGGTGCGTGTGAGCGAGAAAACTTACGATTTATGCAGATGAGAGTGAGAAAAATAATGTGCAAAAACAAGTTTGGGGATACAACATGCCCATTGTTTTGTATTTGGTCGTTTGTTGGCTTGCCATCCATTTTAGTCTGCTCATGCGATTCGTCCATGGTAGATGCGAATTATTGTGCTTTCGGATTCCCACACGACTTATGTGTGTGACTTAGGTGACCTACTAATGATCTCCCATTACAATTACTGCGGGACATGTGGTTTCAACATGATGGCTGCTCTGCTCATTTCAGAAGAAGCGTTAGGGAATGGTTGGACACGTAACTATCCTAACAAATAGATTGGACGAGGTTGGCCTTTACCCTGGCCACCCAGATGTCCCGACCTGACCCCATTGATTTTTATGTATGGGGGCACATGAAGAGCCTCGTTTACAGTGAGCCCAACCCCATATCGTTAGTGGAAGTTCTCAAAGAAAGGTTGCTGCTTGTGTGCTGTTGAAATGCTGCTAACGACATAAGAAGAACATTAACCACATGGTGTAGTGAAAAGTGGACTACGTGAAGGAATGAGAAAATGTGTGCGAAATAAAGGTGGACACGTAGAACATGAGCTATAAAATTTTATTCAAAAACATTAGGTGAATAAATGTTATTTTGAACTGATTTATTGTTTCATCTAGCTCACTACAATCACCGACGATCTGTACGCCAACTATGAGTTGAGCGTGAGTGACTTTGTATGCCAACTAGCGTTAACAACGCACCGATTACGTTATTTTCCAAACAATAGCCAGTAACTAGTCACTTACGCTCAAGTAATAGTTGGCGTACGGTCATTATTTGTACGATCGACGATGTGAACAAAAAAAAATGCTATAAAACTGAATGATCTCCTAGGTCAGGATAGCGGGATATCGATGGATGCATGAAGGTTGGAGGGAGGCCTATGTTCAATAGTGGAAGCCAGTAGGCTGAAATGATGATGCTGAACTTAAGTCAAATTAATAAGATTAAATAAGGGCTATTTATTCTGACTGCCATGTAGCCTTAGAAACTAAGTTTCACCTTTGAGGTTAATAAATACCCTAGAGTGTTATACCTCGTTGGATAGCTGATAAAATGTAGATGTTTTTAAGCATATCTGCAGAGCAAGTGCCATAATAATTTTTTGAGATATCCAGAAAAGAAAAATATATTTTTATAATTTGTACTTATTTTCTTAAGTTTCGATCGTCTACTATGACCTATTTAGTTAACTTACGTGCAATTTTAGTCATTGAGGTAATTAAGCATCTCATTCTTCATGTAAAAAACCAAAAAAATAATCATAAGAGTCAAAAAAATTCAAAATATTCAATTGAATAGCCGAAAAATTGGGCATTTTCATAAAAAAAATTAAAACTCGAATATCTCGAAAACGGTTAAGTTTAGGATGGGAGGTTATTTAGTGAAATCATTCAGAAATGATATGTACTACATGCCCTTAACGGATCTACATCGACTTTACCTGTAACCCTGTATATTAAAGTACTTAATACGTAATATTATTTCGTATATATACCTATTCTAGTGTATATAGTTCAGGATACATCGCCCATTTTTGCAAGTGACTACTATCAAGCTGATTTTCCGTTTGTAGCTTTATTTTGATGAGACACCGAATAATTTCGTGTACGAAACTCTCGATTGTGGTAGCTAACAGAGATAACAAGGATAAAATTTTTTGATTTGATGGTTCTCAAATATTTATTACGCAATTTGTAGGACAATATGTCTGTTGAATTATATAAACATTAACTAAGTGAAAACAAAAAAATCAGCTTGTTAGTAATCATTTATGATGACCTCGTTATCGATACGCTTTGGAAAGGGGGACTCTTTGAACAAACCATAGATTTTGTAGGACAAATATTTTTTCGAATAATTTAGGAAATTATCTTGAGATTGAACAAAAAAAAAATCAGTTAGTAATAAATATGGTTCTCAACCATAAAATCAAATTTTTTTTATCCTTGTTATCTCTGTTAGCTACCACAATCGAGAGTTTCGTACACGAAATTATTGGGCGTCTCATCAAAATAAAGCTACAAACGGAAAATTAGCTTGATAGTAGTCACTTGCAAAAATGGGCGATGTATCCTGAACTAATAGCTTTCTTTCTATGCCATTTATTTTTATTAATTATTTGTTATTTGTACAACTAATTGTTTTTAGTGTTCTGCGAGTACCGGGAAAGTGTGAATTTGGTACATTGCCTGCTTCTTCAGTGTCGACCGCTCATCGTGCCGCAGATGTTCGTGGGACAGGGCGCGTCCGGTGAGTACCTTCCCACATACGTACAAACAAATACCTTACTACCATACCAAGTTTAACTGGTGTCGGGTTACAAAAAATATGTCTTGTGTGCGCTGTTAATCTGAGATTTGTTAATAAAGGCGTATTTTTGTAATTTGATTGGAATTCTAAAATCGTTATCTTTACTTAAATTGTTTATGTTTTCGTTTCTTATTAAATTATCTATTTCATGAATCTTTGCTTTGTTTTCAAATTGACGGAATTTTATAAAATATCCATGAACATCTATTCAAGTCCATTTTTTTCGGTACTGCATACGACTGAACCATCACGCTAGAGAATTTATTTACTTGTTTATATTTTCGTTCCTTTAACCAGGCAAAGACGGCAAAGCAATAACCTCCCAAAAGCAGCAGCTGCGCGTGATGCGTGCGTTCCGCGCGGGCGACTGTAACACACTGGTGTGTACTTGCGTCGCGGAAGAAGGGCTTGATGTGGGTAGCGTCGATCTGATACTGTGCTTCGATATATCTACTCGATCTCCTGTGCGCCTGGTACAACGGTGGGTTTATTAACTAATTAAATTAATCGATAAGAATAAAAAACTAATATACTATTAATTTTTATTTAAAATTTATATCATTTATTTTCTTTGTAAGTAGGTATTAATAAAATTAATTTTGTATTTTTTTTTATGCAAAGAAGTAACTTTTTAGTTATATATCAAGCTCAATTATTGCCTTATTTAGTAGATCGTCCTGAAAAGGAAAAAAGTATTATCTGTGTTAATTCATAATAATTAGCTTTCGATTAGTCAACAAACTCAGTAGAATCGGTCCAATACTTTTGGAGTTTATTCAATACGAACAGAGCAAAAACAAAATATATTTCCATTATTTTAGTGAACACTATTATATCAGTGGGTCGGTCGCGTCTGTCTGTCATAACTAACAAATATGTATACGAAATCAAACGTCCAAAGTGGCTATGTAAGAAAATGTTTTTACCATTTAAGATGCGGACGTACCGGTCGAGAGCGAGGAGGCCAAGTGCATATATTAGTTACAGAAGGAAGAGAACATCAGGTAATTGTTTTGATTATAACAGACTTACATCTTATAAACAAAAACACTACTTAAATATTGTGTAAATAAACAAAAAACCTAAAAAAATTAAAATACACATTGCTGTGTATCTGTGTGTATCTTTACAATTCCAGTTTTTATTAAGCTTTATTGACGGAGATTTTTTTATATGTATAAAATAACATTTATGAACTCATATTTTTTGGTTTTATGGCATTCAAATGCTTTATAAATATAAATTTATAAAAAATAGAAAAAATTCGATCACGAGGCGGGCCGCGAACCCGCATCCTTTCGCGCCATTCCGGGGCGAATGCCTAACCAACTCAGTTGAGTTGAGTTTGAATGCCATAAAACCAAAAAATATAAATTCGGTTCGAGTCCCGCCTCGTGATCGAATTTTTTCTATTCTTTATAAATTTATATTTATGAACTCACTTGCAAACATAAGTTTTTAATTGTCAGTACATAATAAACGTAACTTTTGACTTTAGAAAACTCGAAGGACCATTTTTTGCAAACCTTACCATTTTACACAGACTCTAATAGACTGCATGCGGCAAAGGGACGGGCTAAACGACAAAATACTGCACTCTAAAGAAGTTGAGAATAACTTGTACAAAGCAAACCCGCGCATGATTCCACACGACTTTATGCCAGAGTGTCATAAAATGCACATCACGGTTGCTAAGAAACAAGTTGAGAAGGATAAAAATACAGATGGTGCTAAGAAGGTTTGTATTCGATATACTGTATATTGAATTGAGTGAATGTTAAATTTTGTTTGTTTGGATGTTTGCTACTAATTATCGTAAGATGCTACTAATTATCGTAAGAAGAAGAGAAGAGATTTTTGCTAATTTTTAAGCCAATCGCTCAAATTCAGAGCGATTGCCATAAAAATTATGCCATTTAGCGGCATTATGTTATGTCTAATATCAGTAAAATTTTAGTAGTAAATATGTTGTTAAAATTTACCATAATGTTTATTTTCTATACTTCCATAGGGACAAAAAGATATAAAAAGTATGCTATATGGCAGAGCATCGACAAGCAACTCGAGTAGTTCTCATATGAGGCAAGCTGAATCTAATGAATTAATAACAGAACAAGAGTTTAATACAGAATTTCCTGAAGGTTTTTCTACAGTAGAGATATTTCAGCCGGCGATGGAACTTTGGTGTAAAAATAAAGGTATCATGAAAATATAAATATAAATCAGCAGTAGCTTAATCCAGACCAGGTTGATAGCAAAATCCAGACCAGGTTGCAGAGCTTGACCGACCGTCAGTGCGTACCGTCGGTCCTGACGATACGCATCAACAATTGTATGACTATGACACTAATGCGCATGACAATACGCGTGCGTATGGTCGGTCTAGCTATGAACGGTTTTATGAATTTCTATACATATGACAAGCGCGACTGACGTACGCACTGATGGTCGGTCAAGCTCTGCAACCAGCCTAAGGCTTTTCTTAATCTATTTGTATTTATCGTATACGAATGTTCGCTGTACATATTCTAAACCTATTTTTATGAATAGAAAAATATGTGTTGCTATTTCTTGTTCAATTCTTAATAAGCCAAAAATCTGTAAAATATGGTCTATTAAATAATCTTATACCTTTCAGACTCTATTCTAGCTATAAGTAATCAAGAGAACAAATATCTAAAGTTATCTTCATGGCTCGAATGGCAGAGGACATCGCAACAGACGGTGAACATTGCACACTCTGTAGATACAGATATATTGACGTCATTGTTACAATGTAGTGATGCTAAGAGATTCGATGCACCACCCTCTACGCAAAATCCTAGTTTGTATTCCTTTTTTTTTACTTCTAAAGTATATTTTCTGAACAATTTTCAATTCAAATGATGTCAAACATATTTATTGATTTATAACTTAATTAATAATGGTCATACTGAATCAATAACCTATTTATAATTTTGCAGCATTCAACACGCAAGATTTCGCCACCCAAAATCTAGTCAAAATTGCACCATCCCCTGTAAAACAAAAACAAACTAAAAAGAAAGTTAAAGCTCCTCTAATCAAATCTCCGAACAAAAGAGATGGCGATATCCGAGCTCTTTTCAGTACAGCTACAAAATCTACTAAGAATTATACGAAATTATTAAATGATTTGGGCGTACAAAATGATGGGAGAACACCCACTAGTTTAATAAATTTACTGGTTGATCTCAATTTAGAAATTACGAACAGTGTTAAGAAATGTTTTATATGCTCCAACATATGTGACTGCAAAATGATGAAAAGGGTTGAGGAGAAATGTATACCTCCTATTGTATTACTTAGTACTCTAAATTTACCAGATCTTTCACTTATTGATGAAATGAATAGTGATTCTATACTCAGATGCGCGAAAGGATATATGAACGACAGCAGTAAAGAACAAAATGAAAGTATTAACAATCTTTCCACTGAAGATAAAAACATTTCTATTGGAGACCATTCCAAAAATTTTGAACTAGAGTTTGATTTTAATTTGTCGAATTCTCCAGTTGAAGAGAAAGAAGTTGTTATTAATGATAAAGCCGATAAAAACTTTGATATCGGTGACATTGAAGATATATTTGGAAATAGTAGTCCCGATGAAGGAAAACTAGAGATTAAAAGTGATTTAAAAGCCGAAGATCCCAAAGATACACTAGGCTTCTTTGGTTTAGACAGTATTGATGATATTTTTGCTGATTCTGACGATGACGCAATGGCAAACATTGAAATTGATATAAAAGATCTCAATAATGAAGAAATCAAAATAGACAGCGAAGAGGTTATTACAAGTGATACAAATGTTCCCAAACCTATAAATACTAAAGAATATGATGAATATAACCCTAAAAGTCCGTCCATATTGTCTGGTAGATTAAAGACTGAAATACCGACATCTCCAATACTTTGTAGTCAAGTACGAAAATTCCAACTTAGCACGAAGAAAAATCGCATAAATTGTTCTACTCCTGTTAGCAATGCTAAGAAGAAATTAGTACTTGAAGATGTGTCAGATAATATTGAAGTATGCGCTCCAAACGCAAGTTCATCAAAATCAAATTTAATTCAAAATGTAACAGCAGTTACAAGCAATAACAAAAGCATGTTTACAATAACTCAGCTAGTTGAAATGATTAATAGCAGTACTAATAATAATTCTACAATTAAAAAATCCCAATTACCTTCAGAATCTAATATAGAAATCGACGAAAGAAGTTCTTCGCCAATTCTTATGACACAACAAGATATAAATAAAACAACAAATAATAATAAACGTAATAATAAAACACAAAATACAAAACACGAAAGCCTTATTATTTTAGATAGTGATAGTGATTCCGAAGATGATACTCAAGAATATAGTCTAAATAATTTAAAAGATAACTCAATTAATTTGAAACCTAGTATTAGTCCTATAATTAGTAAAGCGACGGCAGATTCGTATAATGATAGTAAAACATCATTTTGTAATAAAACTCAAAAAGATGAAATAGAAGTTAAAATAAATAAATCAGTTAATATTTCTCCGATTAATAATGATCAAAATACGAGTCCAAAAACTGTTAAAAGAAAATTTGAAGAAGAAGATGACGAAATTATATCATCCCCGTATTTCAATAAAAAACAGAAATTAGATGTAACTAAAGCGAAGTCATTAAGCTTACGTGAGAAAGTTTTAGCTGCGTTATCATCAAATAAATTCGATATTAACACTGAAAATGATAGTAATATAAATTTTGCAATCCACTCCCCGACATTTTTGACACAAAAAGAGAATAAGGATCCCAAAAACAGAGATGTTCATAAAAAACACAGTGACGAGAAAAAAAATGTTACTAAAAGTCTGGATATTCTACAACAATTTCGAAGAGATAGCCAACTTACACCTCGTAAAATTAACTTTATGAATAGAGATAATGGACATGAAGACAGTGATGATGATTTTGTTGGTAACGACTTCAGAAGTCAGAAAAGTATCCTCAATAAGAACAGTAGGCAAACATCCAATTATAAAGTACGCAAAGTAAGTATACAGTGGGATAATATTAAGATACTCGTATAAATATATAAAGAACTCGCAACTCGTAAAAAATAGGAAATAAAAAATAATTTTACATTTTTATTTTTTTATTATCAGTTTCACCAGGCAAAAATATCCCTAAGGACTGAAGGACTTTAACGCGTACATAAACTAAGTAGATAAGAAAAAGACACTATTCTATTAACTCCCACAGATTCAAAAAGTCACAAACCGTAACTTTACAAACATTACTATATTTATCATAAGACTACTACTTCCAGAAGAAACCCAAACCCAACGTGTTCCTAGATCTAGAGGCGGAAGTGTCAACAGATGGAGAGAGTGATTCAGCATCAGACAGTAGTGTGGGCAGCTTGAAACACTTTCTCTGTGAAGACGAGGAAAACGGCGTTGATATGTTGCCGCATTACTTGCAGTCTGTCAAGTGAGTTGGGATTTTTAGAGATGTTTTTGACGGTTTCCTTATTTATTTTTGCGACCGGAATATTGTAGCCTAAGTTACTAAAGCTAAACACTAACCTTGACACTATAATCTACTTTAAATTGTTACCGTCGTTTATTTCTTAGATATTAAATCCTTGTGTCTATAAAATGTATAACAAGTTTTCACAAAATCATTGTAATAAATCATTATTAAATGAAATTCCACACTATACTTCTGTGGATCATTGTAAGGAAATCTTTTAGCTTGAGTGGACAGTTATTTTATCAAAAATGAAATAATGACGATAATTGTTTAGATATTTTATCTTTCAAATGTATATCCGTTAAAGTATGTTATTGTTACAGAAGTCCCATCAAAGGTGTCTTCAAGATACCCGCATTGCCGAAGAAATTCAACAATGAAGAAATATTTTCGCAATTTGTTGAAGAAGATTCATATGAAATGGTTTGTATACAGAAACTACTTATTTAATTACACCAAATTATGTGGTGCCGAATGAAAGTCATATGAGTCAATGATATTTAGTCCAGCCGAAAACGGGTTTTTAACTTTTTAGTATATTAAATAAAACCACTCTCCATTTATTTTCATATTATAAATTAATTAAATTACCATCGCACTAATAAATGTTATTACGTTTTCAGGATAGTTTCTGTGTGGACTCGCACATCGGTCTAACGCAAGCTAACGACATGTCAGAATTGGAAGTGGCCGAAATGCTTCTAGAAGAAAAGAGAAGGAAAAGAAAAGCGCCAAAAAAGAATAATTCCCCAGTTACGAATAATGGAGAAAGTCCACTTGTTAGAAAGAAGTTTAGAAAGGTCCAAAGATTAAATAGTGATTCGGACGATAGTTCTTAGGAATCAACATTTATAAATATAAAATATGTATTTATCTGTATTATAATAATTATTGTTAAAAGAATTTTCAATACTTCTATGAATGATATAACTTAATTATTATTTATGTAAAAATCAATCCAACTGGTTTGGATATCTCTGTGATAATTTGTAATATAAAAGATTATTGCTAATAAATATTATGGACTAGAAGTTGTTTTTTTATTGATTAATATTAAAAGACTAATTAACTATAATTTATCCGGAAGCATGTTCCAGTCCTTTGCGGTTCGAATGAGGAATGTGGAATCGAACCGCTTAGTCCGGGTACATGGAACTGTTTTTATGAAATTGATTTTAAATTTATGTTGAGGGAGTGTGCAATGGATTAGTGATAGGTTGCCTCTGACTGAATAGAGATTTATTTAAAAACCTATATTTTTACTCCATGATTCATCACTGCAGATATTTCTTCTATTCTTAAATGTTCTATTTTATTTAAATAAGTTCTACCACAGACAAAGTATAAATTCTACTCAGGTTCAGGACTTTAATTTTAATATAGTATAATGATAGTCACAATTGCCATTTAAACTTATAGATTATCATCGCCTAAGCACGTTTAAGGTATAGGTACACTAAATAAAACAACATCATATCAATACGATTTTTTATTTCCACTTATGCTACAAATCGTCATTTACAGAGAATATAATAAGAGACCTCTTATAATGTACTAAAAAATTACACATGCCATAAGATGAACAATCCTGACGTCTTGGGGGTTACCATGATGTTTTATAGCAGTATTAATTATTGCAAAGTTGAAAAATTACAAAGATTTATAGGTCGTCGACTAGTCATCACTTTCTCAAACTGGAAGTAATACTGTTTTAAGACATCAAGTAACCTGATTTAATTTCCAAATGATACTTTCCGAATTCTTGTTCTAAATATCGACCATAATTTCAACCAATGAGCACCATCTTGATTGTATTATTTGTTATTTCGAAGTCTTTAATAACCTGCATCGTGGAGTTTTTTATTTCTTTTCTATTCTAAGCATACGATTATTAAATTAACCTACGGATATGAAAAAGCGAGTTTTAATTTCACTCTTATTGCTCTTGTACTAACAAGCTATAGTTTCGATATCAAATGTAATCATTTCGATATTCTTTTTAGGGTTCCGTATTATTTTCATACTTTATTTGCTTTTCAAAAACTTTCTAGAAATCTATAGAATGCATTTTTAAATGTATAAAGTAAGGCAAATAGTGGCATAGTAGTTGATAACATACATGTAACCAATTTCAACCACACAATTTTATCAGATAAAATTCAAATTGTATTAATTAAATTTATATATAAACATATTTCTTTCAACTTATAAGAAATATTTGACTCAGTGTAGATTATTACATAATTATTTTTATATTATAACATTTGTCTGTTCGAACCTATATTATGAAAATAACATCTAAATCAGCATGTTATCATTAACAAAGATTAAAAGTATTTTTACTACTTGTTGACATGTTGTTGTAAATAAAAATATATATGCAACTGTTATCTTTATTTCATCCATCTAGCACACACAAAATAACACACATTTTATATCATCAACTTTATTCTCGTTCATGTCACTGTAATTACTCATTATCTGATATTATTGTTCAGTCCTTATTTCGGTAGTGGTTTTCTTTTTGTGTATTTCTTCCAACTCCGCTTGCAACTCTGAATAGCGCTTCTGAAGCTGCTTCTCACGCTCAGTCTGACGATTAACGTCTTCTGTTAACGACTGGAAATAAAATTACTTTTTTTTAATCATACAAATAATATAAGTGGAGAAAAATATTAAACAGAACTAGACCATGTACTTTGGTATCCTCAATTTGCAATTTTGTATTTTATCTTCTAAATTCCAGAACATTTTAATTATTCGTATTTTGCAATAATTACAAATTTTTCCTTTTATCTATCTACCCTCACATTACAAATATATTTTAGAATAATCTAAAAAATAAAAGATATCCAGTGTCCATTCGAAGACAACTTTTACACAAACATTACCTCTATCCTCCTAGGAATAGCGGCCTTTTCTTGTTCAGCGAGGAACTTGAAAGTAGAAAGTTCTAGATTCGCTTGCTCAATCTGGTCCTGCAACTCTTGGAACTGCTTTATTAGTGACGCAGTCCGACTTTGGTATCCACCTGGTAATAAATATGGAAATTAATAGCGTAAGATATAATAGACATTTCTTATTGTATTTCATATTCATTACTTCGATATAGATTAATAGGTAGGTATGATCCTTCCCAGCAAGTTATATGGAAACAAAAGGAAAAGATAAAGCATTAATTCCGACATTTATGTTGAAACAGCCCCAAATTATAGGTTATACAAAGTATCGTAACAACTCGTCGTAAAAATAAATATAAAAACATTATTACTAAACTAACCCGTTAGTACTCTGAGCTTTTTCTCCATCTTAGAGCACTTTTTAGCTTCCTTAGCCATGTGACTGCGATTCTGTTCCAGTCTTTTTTCGGCCGATTCAAGTCGATCCTTTTTACTGGCGAGATTCGCACGAGTATATCGGTTTTGTCCTGGTAAGAAGAGGACCTGGAAATTTCAATTTGTATGTACATATATGGCACTAACTGTAATATACTCACACACATGTAATGATGTAAGGTCACAAAAATGGTAATATAAAGCTTCACTCTATTGCAATTCGTTTGAAATGTAATTCTTGGAGAAATGGTCTTTTTCACATAGAAAATTTTAGTAATGAGTGGGATTGTTTTAAATGTAAAATATTCTTATCCAATAAGTTGGCAAAGAGTTTGAGATTGAAACAAGAACAAAATAAATAAATATAAAATAACAAGAATATTAAAATAAACAAAGAACAAAAGACGAATGTTCTATGTGTAGTCAATGTACATCCAGATCCGGCTCGAAGGACCAAGGCCTGGTAGCACAATGAAAAATAAATTTCGTGTGTTGTTCAATGCCAGGCTTTGGTCCTTCGAGCCGGATCTATCTTCCATCAAGTAGTTTCGTACCTATCTCACTCGAAGGACCCACATCTAATTTTTATTTAAGTAGATCGACAAAGAATGGTTCTTCAAAAAATTTGTTTCAATGCCAGGCTGTGATCCTACTAAGATCTTCTTTTATGAAGAAAAGGCAAACGCTGAACTAATATCTCGCCTGTTGGTAAGCGAAGATGTGGTCTAAGCTGGAGCGCGCTTCCCTAGACCTGTTCACAGAATGCTAGACATGTTTGAAGGTCAAATAATTGCATACCTGCGCCAGACACTCCTCCCACACCTGCGTGTACGCGTCGAGGCCGAGGTCCCCGTGCGCCATGCCCGCGCGCACCGCGTCCGCCTCGCGCCGCAGCAGGCCGCGCGCCGCCCGCAGCTCCTCCGCGCTGAACTGCTCGTACGGGTGCGCCTCCAGGTGCGCCAGGTGCGCCGCCTGCATACCCACCGCCTTCTTCTCGTCTGCCAGACAAGTAGTATAATATATCAGAATACTTCTTCTCGTCTGACACGATAGTAACGTAATATAGCAGAATACTTCTTCTCGTCTGGCAGACAATAGTAACATGATATAGCAGAATACCATGTCTGACGGACAGTAGTAGTATAATATATCAGAATACTTCTTCTCGTCTGACAGACAATAGTAACATGATATAGCAGAATACCATGTCTGACAGACAGTAGTAGTGATAATATATCAGAATATTTTCAGGCGAGATTGTGGGCAATTGAGAATGAAAAAAAGTACAATGACACACGGATACATTATTATAGGGGAAAAAAAATTACATTTATAATCTGGAATATTGGGATTTTCACGCAAAAAAGGGATACAAAAAAATAATTTTCACCAGTTGTTGACGATTGATATAGATACACAAATTTCGAGGTCAACCCCCATCACTACGACGATCACTACCCCATCACAAAGATCTACTCACAACGGTTTAACAAATTTACCATGCGGCAATACAAGAAACACTCGCACTCACCGGGCGGGTCCATGAGCGCGTCGTAGTGCAGCATAGTCAGCATCTCCGCCTTGAGCAGCTCCTCAGCCCGCTGCAGCGCGTTGAGCGGCGCGGAGCCGCGCGAGCCCGACGCGACCACCGCCGCGGGACGGGCTGCCCCGCGACGTACTGCTGTGCTGCGCAGCGCTAGCTCCGCTTGACCTGCGTATAGAGCCAAGCTTTACGTGCCAATTCGAGATTCCAATCCAAATCTATACTAATATTATAAAGCTTGTATTGTTTGTTTGAACGCGCTAATCTCAAGAACTACTGGTGCGATTTGAAAAGTTCTTTTGGTGTTAGATAGCCCATTTATCGAGGAAGGCTCTATAGCCTTCCTCGATAAATGGGCTATAGCGTAATGATATACAGCCTATGCTGTATATAATTACGCTTAGATTAACAGGAGCGGAGCCACGCGGGTGAAACCGCGAAGCGCAGCTAGTATTATATATCCAAATAACATATCATCAGTCAACCTAACGAACACAAAGGCAAAGGATATAGTTATGTATAGACAAATAATTCTTCTAGGGAAGCGCGTTCCATCTTAGACCACATCTCAGCTTAACATCAGGCGAGATAGTGGTCAAGCGCTTCCCTATTACCCATAAAAAAAAATAGTACATCAAACAATAATAAATACCAATCATTTCCTACCTAAATTAAGCCTGTTAAAACTTTAATTCGATGTACTTGTGCACGCGACCAATACAAACCACTAGCCGGGCCACCGGCAGCCCAACCCGTAGTGAGTTGCCGACGAAGTACTCGTCGCGCGCATACTAATATTTATTGAGTAAACCTGACGTGGACTTTGCGCATATACCGCTATAGCTTATTGTTTATAGGACTATTACACTACATCTAATCAACCTTCTGTGTCCAGATAGACCAAGGCATTCATTTTTAACATATACCGTCGGAAATCCAGATCTACAATAATTTTTGTACACATCAACCATTAAAATTTATTCACCAAAATTACTTACGTTTCTCCTCCTGTTCCTTAGCCATTCTGGCATCTTTATCAGCTTGATCCTCAACACCATTCTCGTTGGTTGTGTCCATCTGATCATCATTATCCTGATCGGGGACTACTATCTCATAGTCGTTCCTTGGGGTTGGCAGGGATTGTAAGGCACTACGGACTGTTGTTTTTAACTGAAATAGTATCATTTTCAAGTTTATCATTGGAAAAGAAAATTAATTAAGCATGTATTAAAGAAAATTAGTTATAAGAAAAAAAATACAAAAAAATTGAATTTATAGGACACTCGATTAAATCATGAAATTACCTGTTTCTGTATTTGACGATGCTCCGCTGGTGTATCTCCAGCACTAATTCTGTCCTCTGGATTAATGCTTAGCTTGTCTCGTAATCCTGGCGTCTGAAATTTATCACTGATTTTTAAAAAATTTCTCAACAATTTTTTTTTTTTAACCATAAAAGAACCTTGATTATAAAGTACAAAAAGAGAGCAAAAAAGATACACTTACTGTCAATCCTGGTTGCATCTGGCCGTGACCGGGAGTCGCGAAGCTGCCGGGTGTTGAGACTTCACTACGAGATGATCTGTCAATCAATTTATTATTATTTTTGTTAAAAAAAATACAAAAAATTGCATAAATTTTTGATGCAGATTCCACAAAGACTATGGATTTATTTAACACTAGCTTCCGCCCACGACTTTAACGTGCATCCCCGTTTTTGCCCGTTCCCGCAAGAATTTCGGGAAATCCTTTCTTAGCGGATGCCTACGTCCTAACATCTACCTGCATGCCAAATTTCAGCCCGATACGTCCATGGTTTGGCGTGCGTTGATAGATCACTATATCAGTCACCTTTGAGTTTTATATATTATACTAGCTGGTGCGTTGTGCGCGGGCTGCAAGCAGCCCGCGAGCCCCTTTTGCCCCTGGGTTGAAGCAATAGGGCAGTCATTAGAAAATGTGTTAGAATTCCCAGTCCATTTGTAATTTTCTGCTAACAGCGATTCCACAGTCAGTCGGTAATGCTTATAAATTCCCCATTCAAGTATTTTCCACTCCGGGAGGCTATCCACCTTCGAGGGAGCGTAGTGCGCGGGCTGCAAGCAGCCCGCGAAGCATCCCAGGACAGAAATCTTCAGTCATTTGAAAATGCATTAAAATTCCCCGTCAATTTGCTATTATCTGCAAACAGCGATTCCACAGTCAATCGGAAGTGCTTATAAATTTCAAATTCAAATATTTTCTATTCCGGGGGGCGGTTCACCTTCGAGGGTGCATGGTGCGCGAGCTGCAAGCAGCTCGCGGCTCATCCCAGGACAGAAATCTTCAGTCATTTGAAAATGCATTCAAATTTCCTATCCATTTGTTACATCTCCTAACAGCGATTCTACAGTCAGTCGGTAATGCTTATAAATTCCCCATTCAAAATTTTCTATTCCGGGGGGCTGTCCACCTTCAAGGTTGCGCTTCGCTCCTCGCTACCTATTTGAATATTTAGGCCAGCCGCTGCCGAGACTCGCTCGCTTCGCTCGCTTGGCTCGTGCGATAGGTAGTTCAAAAGTTAACCTAACACGCTCGTCGCTTCGCTCCTCGCTACCTATTTGAATATTTAGGCCGGCCGCTGCCGCGACTCGCTCGCTTCGCTCGCTTGGCTCGTGCGATAGGTAGTTCAAAAGTTAACCTAACACGCTCGTCGCTTCGCTCCTCGCTACCTATTTGAATATTTAGGCCGGCCGCTGCCGCAACTCGCTCGCTTCGCTCGCTTGGCTCGTGCGGTAGGTAGTTCATAAGTTAACCTAACACGCTCGTCGCTTCGCTCCTCGCTACCCATTTGAATATTTAGGCCGGCCGTTGACGCGACTCGCTCGCTTCGCTCGCTTGGCTCGTTCGGTAAGTAGTTCAAAAGTTAACCTAACACGCTCGTCGCTTCGCTCCTCGCTACCTATTTGAATATTTACGCCGGCCGTTGACGCGACTCGCTCGCTTCGCTCGCTTGGCTCGTGCGGTAAGTAGTTCAAAAGTTAACCTAACAAGCTCGTCGCTTCGCTCCTCGCTACCTATTTGAATATTTACGCTGGCCGCTGCCGTGACTCGCTCGCTTCGCTCGCTTGGCTCGTGGGGTAGTTCAAAAGTTAATAAATATTTTCTACTCCGGGAGGCTGTCAACCCTCGAAGTTGCGCGGTGCGCGGGCAGCAAGCAGCCCGCGGCGCCGTCCTTTGCCGTTGCTATTCAATCACCCTTCCTACTATGGAAATTTCCATACAAAATTTTCGAAAAAAAAAATTTCGCTTTTTACCAAATATTTTTACATGCCTGGAAGCGGACCAGGTTTTGAAGCATTTTTTACTTCGGCGACCCCGCCCTACCTGCCACCGGTTCAGAGAGCCGTTGAATTTCGTGATGTATGGAAAATGGAAACCGAGGGTCGGAGAGAAATTCTGAGTATGCAGTTTTGTAAATATGGCCGATTAGAGCACAGAAGTCAATTTTCAGACCGATCGTAAAGTAACCGGCGCCACCAACTTGCTTTGAAAAATTGGCCATTTTTGAAAAAAAAATTGCGTCCAATTTGAAATTTCTCGATTGCCCTGGTAGCGCCCCATCTTCCTGATCAATTTTTAGTTCTACACCCCCCGGCTATCTAGTGCCGTTTTGGAGAGCCGTCGAATTTCGCGTTGTATGAAACTCGGAAACCAGCGATGGAAACTCGATTATGAGTATGCCATCTCAATGTGCGGCTCGACTAAAGCCCCTGTGCCAAGTTTCAGCGCGATCGGACCAGAGATGACCATTTTAGAATTTGTATGGCGGCGGCCATTTTTTCCGCCATTTTGAATTTTTTTCACACTCTGTGGTAATTGCTCGAGGTCTACTACAAGTTTAGTTCGAGCACCCCAGATGCAGCTGCTACCGTTTGCGCGGGCCGTTGACCGTCTTCGCGAGATGTGGGAAAGTTTAAGATTTCGGATTTTTCTGGATATCCTGGGAGTTGGGCGAGTATGAATGCGTCATTGGTTTATTTCTCTATTGCACCACCTCGGCTAAATTTACGTTTTTATGTTTGCGCCAAAAATGGAAAAATTCCAAAATCGAGCATCCCACTACGGCTCCCTGGTAGCGTCCCAGGGTGGTGATCATTTTTAGTTCCGACACCCCCCACCCAACTCGCACCGTTTCCGCGGGCCGTTGGATTTTACGTTGTATGGAAGTTGGAAACTGGGGCCCGGAGCCACTCGAACGGGGCACCGATCGATTCGCCGGCTCGAACAGAGCACGTGTGCCAAATTTGAGACGTAAGGATTCATAAACGGCGATTTTGGCAAAGTACGGCGGCCATCTTGTTTTCGCGAAAATCCCCATTTTTCCACCACCCCTGGTAATCGCCACCAGTTCCGAGCATTTTTTGTTCAGACACCCCCCCTCCAGGTGGCACCGTTTTTGCGCACCTCCAGGGGTCCACTTGGTTTTCGAAGATGATCGAGATCGCTATATTTTTCCTCTGGTCACTCGGCGCACCTCTACACGATCACGTCGAAATCCCCCCCACTTTCCACGTAGTTTCCGAGAAAACCGATGTCAGTCAGTGAGTCAGTCAGTGGTAGTGTAGCTTTATATATTATAACTAGCTGGTGCGTTGTGCGCGGGCTGCAAGCAGCCCGCGAGCTCCTTTTGCCCCAGGGTTGAAGCAATAGGGCAGTCATTTGAAAATGCATCTAAATTCCCCGTCAATTTATTATTATCTGCTAACAGCGATTCCACAGTCAGTCGTTAATGCTTATCAATTCCCCATTCAAGTACTTTCCACTCCGGGAGGCTGTTTACCTTCGAGGGAGCGTAGTGCGCGGGCTGCAAGCAGCCCGCGAAGCATCCCAGGGCAGAAATCTTCAGTCATTTGAAAATGCATTCGAATTTCCTATCCATTTGTTACATCTCCTAACAGCGATTCTACAGTCAGTCGGTAATGCTTATAAATTCCCCATTCAAATATTTTCTATTCCGGGGGGCTGTCCACCTTCGAGGTTGCGTGATGCGCGAGCTGCAAGCAGCTCGCGGCTCATCCCAGGGCAGAAATCTTCAGTCATTTGAAAATGCATTCGAATTTCCTTTCCATTTGTAACATCTGCTAACAGCGATTCTACAGTCAGTCGGTAATGCTTATAAATTCCCCATTCAAAATTTTCTATTCCGGGGGGCTGTCCACCTTCGAGGGTGCGTGGTGCGCGAGCTGCAAGTAGCTCGCGGCTCATCCCAGGGCAAAAATCTTCAGTCATTTGAAAATGCATTCGAATTTCCTTTCCATTTGTAACATCTGCTAACAGCGATTCTACAGTCAGTCGAAACTGCTTATAAATTACTTATTCAAATATTGTTAAATTTTTGAAACGTCTTATCGATAGCGGGCAGTGACTTTTCATAATAAACTGTTCAAGAGTTAACCTAACACGCTCGTCGCTTCGCTCCTCGCTACCTATTTGAATATATAGGCCGGCCGCTGCCGCGACTCGCTCGCTTCGCTCGCTTGGCTCATGCGATAGGTAGTTCAAAAGTTAACCTAACACGCTCGTCGCTTCGCTCCTCGCTACCTATTTGAATATTTAGGCCGGCCGCTGCCGTGACTCGCTCGCTTCGCTCGCATGGCTCGTGTGGTAGTTCAAAAGTTAACCTTACACGCTCGTCGCTTCGCTCCTCGCTACCTAAACTGCTTATAAATTACTTATTCAAATATTGGTAAAAATTTTGAAACGTTTTATCGATAGCGGGCAGTGACTTTTCATAATAAACTGTTCAAGAGTTAACCTAACACGCTCGTCGCTTCGCTCCTCGCTACCTATTTGAATATTTAGGCCGGCCGCTGCCGCAACTCGCTCGCTTGGCTCGTGCGGTAGGTAGTTCATAAGTTAACCTAACACGCTCGTCGCTTCGCTCCTCGCTACCTATTTGAATCTTTAGGCCGGCCGTTGACGCGACTCGCTCGCTTCGCTCGCTTGGCTCGTGCGGTAAGTAGTTCAAAAGTTAACCTAACACGCTCGTCGCTTCGCTCCTCGCTACCTATTTGAATATTTACGCTGGCCGCTGCCGTGACTCGCTCGCTTCGCTCGCTTGGCTCGTGCGGTAAGTAGTTCAAAAGTTAACCTAACACGCTCGTCGCTTCGCTCCTCGCTACCTATTTGAATATTTACGCTGGCCGCTGCCGTGACTCGCTCGCTTCGCTCGCTTGGCTCGTGCGGTAGTTCAAAAGTTAATAAATATTTTCTACTCCGGGAGGCTGTCAACCCTCGAAGTTGCGCGGTGCGCGGGCAGCAAGCAGCCCGCGGTGCCGTCTTTTACCGATGCTATTCCTATTACCCTTCCTACTATGGAAATTTCCATACAAAATTTTCGAA
Source organism: Colias croceus (assembly GCF_905220415.1). Lineage (NCBI taxonomy): Eukaryota > Metazoa > Arthropoda > Insecta > Lepidoptera > Pieridae > Colias > Colias croceus. The sequence continues at coordinate 2,816,609 of NC_059543.1, read as the reverse complement.
AAAAAAATAAATTTCGCATTTTACCAAAAAATTTTATATGCCTGGAAGCGGACCAGGTTTTGAAGTATTTTTTACTTCGGCGACCCCGACCTACCTGCCACCAGTTCAGAGAGCCGTTGAATTTCGTGATGTATGGAAAATGGAAACCGGGAGTCGGAGAGAAATTCTAAGCATGCAGTTTTGTAAATCTGGCCGATTCAAGCACAGAAGTCAATTTTCAGACCGATCGTGAAGTAACCGGCGCCACCATCTTGCTTTGAAAAATTGGCCATTTTTTGAAAAAAAATTGCGTCAAATTTGAAATTTCTCGATTGCCCTGGTAGCACCCCATCTTCCTGATCATTTTTTAGTTCTACACCCCCCACCTATCTCGCGCCGTTTCAGAGAGCCGTCGAATTTTGCGTTGTATGAAACTCGGAAACCAGCGATGGAAACTCGATTATGAGTATGCCACCTCAATGTGCGGCTCGATTAAAGCCCCTGTGCCAAGTTTCAGCGCGATCACACCAGCGATGGCCGTTTTAGAATTTGTATGGCGGCGGCCATTTTTTCCGCCATTTTGAATTTTTTTTGCACTCTGTGGTAATTGCTCGAGGTCTACTCCAAGTTTAGTTCGAGCACCCCAGATGTAGCTGCTACCGTTTGCGCGGGCCGTTGACCGTCTTCGAGAGATGAGGGAAAGTTTAAGATTTCGGATTTTTCTGGATATCCTGGGAGCTGGGCGAGTACGAATGCGTCATTAGTGTATTTCTCCATTGCACCACCTCGTCTAAATTTACGTTTTTATGTTTGCCCCAAAAATGGAAAAATTCCAAAATCGAGCGTCCCACTATGGCTCCCTGGTAGCGTCCCAGGGTGGTGATCATTTTTAGTTCGGGGACCCCCCACCCATCTCACACCGTTTCCGCGGGCCGTTGGATTTTACGTTGTATGGAAGTTGGAAACGGGGGCCCGGAGCCACTCGAACGGGGCACCGATCGATTCGCCGGCTCGAACAGAGCACGTGTGCCAAATTTGAGACGTAAGGATTCATAAACGGCGATTTTGGCAAAGTACGGCGGCCATCTTGTTTTCGCGAAAATCCCCATTTTTCCACCTCCCCTGGTAATCGCCACCAGTTCTGAGCATTTTTTGTTCAGACACCCCCCCTCCAGGTATCACCGTTTTTGCGCACCTCCAGGGGTCCACTCTCTTGTCCAGGGTGTTGGAGATGTCAATATTTTTCCGGTGGTCACTCGGCGCACCTCTACACGATCACGTCGAAATCCCCCCAACTTTCCGCGTAGTTTCCGAGAAACCCGATGTCAGTCAGTCAGTGGTAGTGTAGCTTTATATATTATAACTAGCTGGTGCGTTGTGCGCGGGCTGCAAGCAGCCCGCGAGCCCCTTTTGCCCCTGGGTTGAAGCAATAGGGCAGTCATTAGAAAATGTGTTAGAATTCCCAGTCCATTTGTAATTTTCTGCTAACAGCGATTCCACAGTCAATCGGAAGTGCTTATAAATTCCCAATTCAAATATTTTCTATTCTGGAATGCTGTCGACCTTCGAAGGTGCGTTGTGCGCGGGCTGCAAGCAGCCCGCGAGCCTCTTTTGCCCCTGGGTTGAAGCAATAGGGCAGTCATTTGAAAATAAATTCGAATTTTCTGTCCATTTGTTACATCCGCTAACAGCGATTCTACAGTCAGTCGGTAATGCTTATAAATTCCCCATTCAAGTATTTTCCACTCCGGGAGGCTGTCTACCTTCGAGGAAGCGTAGTGCGCGGGCTGCAAGCAGCCCGCGAAGCATCCCAGGGCAGAAATCTTCAGTCATTTGAAAATGCATTAAAATTCCCCGTCAATTTGCTATTATCTGCAAACAGCGATTCTACAGTCAGTCGGTAATGCTTATAAATTCCCCATTCAAAATTTTCTATTCCGGGGGGCTGTCCACATTCGAGGGTGCGTGGTGCGCGAGCTGCAAGCAGCTCGCGGCTCATCCTAGGGCAGAAATCTTCAGTCATTTGAAAATGCATTCGAATTTCCTTTCCATTTGTAACATCTGCTAACAGCGATTCTACAGTCAGTCGAAACTGCTTATAAATTACTTATTCAAATATTGTTAAATTTTTGAAACGTCTTATCGATAGCGGGCAGTGACTTTTCATAATAAACTGTTCAAGAGTTAACCTAACACGCTCGTCGCTTCGCTCCTCGCTACCTATTTGAATATTTAGGCCGGCCGCTGCCGCGACTCGCTCGCTTCGCTCGCTTGGCTCGTGCGATAGGCAGTTCAAAAGTTAACCTAACACGCTCGTCGCTTCGCTCCTCGCTACCTATTTGAATATTTAGGCCGGCCGCTGCCGTGACTCGCTCGCTTCGCTCGCATGGCTCGTGTGGTAGTTCAAAAGTTGACCTTACACGCTCGTCGCTTCGCTCCTCGCTACCTAAACTGCTTATAAATTACTTATTCAAATATTGGTAAATTTTTTAAACGTCTTATCGATAGCGGGCAGTGACTTTTCATAATAAACTGTTCAAGAGTTAACCTAACACGCTCGTCGCTTCGCTCCTCGCTACCTATTTGAATATTTAGGCCGGCCGCTGCCGCAACTCGCTCGCTTCGCTCGCTTGGCTCGTGCGGTAGGTAGTTCATAAGTTAACCTAACACGCTCGTCGCTTCGCTCCTCGCTACCCATTTGAATATTTAGGCCGGCCGTTGACGCGACTCGCTCGCTTCGCTCGCTTGGCTCGTTCGGTAAGTAGTTCAAAAGTTAACCTAACACGCTCGTCGCTTCGCTCCTCGCTACCTATTTGAATATTTACGCCGGCCGTTGACGCGACTCGCTCGCTTCGCTCGCTTGGCTCGTGCGGTAAGTAGTTCAAAAGTTAACCTAACACGCTCGTCGCTTCGCTCCTCGCTACCTATTTGAATATTTACGCTGGCCGTGCCGTGACTCGCTCGCTTCGCTCGCTTGGCTCGTGCGGTAGTTCAAAAGTTAATAAATATTTTCTACTCCGGGAGGCTGTCAACCCTCGAAGTTGCGCGGTGCGCGGGCAGCAAGCAGCCCGCGGCGCCGTCCTTTGCCGTTGCTATTCAATCACCCTTCCTACTATGGAAATTTCCATACAAAATTTTCGAAAAAAAAAATTTCGCATTTTACCAAAAAATTTTATATGCCTGGAAGCGGACCATGTTTTGAAGTATTTTTTACTTCGGCGACCCCGACCTACCTGCCACCAGTTCAGAGAGCCGTTGAATTTCGTGATGTATGGAAAATGGAAACCGGGAGTCGGAGAGAAATTCTAAGTATGCAGTTTTGTAAATCTGGCCGATTCAAGCACAGAAGTCAATTTTCAGACCGATCGTGAAGTAACCGGCGCCACCATCTTGCTTTGAAAAATTGGCCATTTTTTGAAAAAAAAATTGCGTCAAATTTGAAATTTCTCGATTGCCCTGGTAGCACCCCATCTTCCTGATCATTTTTTAGTTCTACACCCCCCACCTATCTCGCGCCGTTTCAGAGAGCCGTCGAATTTTGCGTTGTATGAAACTCGGAAACCAGCGATGGAAACTCGATTATGAGTATGCCACCTCAATGTGCGGCTCGATTAAAGCCCCTGTGCCAAGTTTCAGCGCGATCACACCAGCGATGGCCGTTTTAGAATTTGTATGGCGGCGGCCATTTTTTCCGCCATTTTGAATTTTTTTTGCACTCTGTGGTAATTGCTCGAGGTCTACTCCAAGTTTAGTTCGAGCACCCCAGATGTAGCTGCTACCGTTTGCGCGGGCCGTTGACCGTCTTCGAGAGATGAGGGAAAGTTTAAGATTTCGGATTTTTCTGGATATCCTGGGAGCTGGGCGAGTACGAATGCATCATTGGTGTATTTCTCCATTGCACCACCTCGTCTAAATTTACGTTTTTATGTTTGCGCCAAAACTGGAAAAATTCCAAAATCGAGCTTCCCACTATGGCTCCCTGGTAGCGTCCCAGGATGGTGATCATTTTTAGTTCCGGCACCCCCCACCCAACTCGCACCGTTTCCGCGGGCCGTTGGATTTTACGTTGTATGAAAGTTGGAAACCGGGGCCCGGAGCCACTCGTATGGGGCACCGATCGATTCGCCGGCTCGAACAGAGCACGTGTGCCAAATTTGAGACGTAAGGATTCATAAACGGCGATTTTGGCAAAGTACGGCGGCCATCTTGTTTTCGCGAAAATCCCCATTTTTCCACCACCCCTGGTAATCGCCACCAGTTCCGAGCATTTTTTGTTCAGACACCCCCCCTCCAGGTATCACCGTTTTTGCGCACCTCCAGGGGTCCACTCTCTTGTCCAGGGTGTTGGAGATGTCAATATTTTTCCGGTGGTCACTCGGCACACCTCTACACGATCACGTCGAAATCCCCCCCACTTTCCACGTAGTTTCCGAGAAACCCGATGTCAGTCAGTCAGTCAGTGGTAGTGTAGCTTTATATATTATAACTAGCTGGTGCGTTGTGCGCGGGCTGCAAGCAGCCCGCGAGCCCCTTTTGCCCCTGGGTTGAAGCAATAGGGCAGTCATTAGAAAATGTGTTAGAATTCCCAGTCCATTTGTAATTTTCTGCTAACAGCGATTCCACAGTCAGTCGGTAATGCTTATAAATTCCCCATTCAAGTATTTTCGACTCCGGGAGGCTGTCCACCTTCGAGGGAGCGTAGTGCGCGGGCTGCAAGCAGCCCGCAAGCCCCTTTTGCCCCTGGGTTGAAGCAATAGGGCAGTCATTTGAAAATAAATTCGAATTTTCTGTCCATTTGTAACATCTGCTAACAGCGATTCTACAGTCAGTCGGTAATGCTTATAAATTCCCCATTCAAGTATTTTCCACTCCGGGAGGCTGTCCACCTTCGAGGGAGCGTAGTGCGCGGGCTGCAAGCAGCCCGCGAAGCATCCCAGGGCAGAAATCTTCAGTCATTTGAAAATGCATTAAAATTCCCCGTAAATTTGCTATTATCTGCAAACAGCGATTCCACAGTCAATCGGAAGTGCTTATAAATTTCAAATTCAAATATTTTATATTCCGGGGGGCGGTTCACCTTCGAGGGTGCGTGGTGCGCGAGCTGCAAGCAGCTCGCGGCTCATCCCAGGGCAGAAATCTTCAGTCATTTTAAAATGCATTCGAATTTCCTTTCCAATTGTAACATCTGCTAACAGCGATTCTACAGTCAGTCGAAACTGCTTATAAATTCCCCATTCAAATATTTTCTATTCCGGGGGTATCCACCATCGAGGGTGCGTGGTGCGCGGGCTGCAAGCAGCCCGCGGTACATCCCAGGGACACAAATCTTCAGTCATTTGAAAATGCGTTAAAATTCCCTGTCAATTTGTTATTATCTGCTAACAGCGATTCCACAGTCAATCGAAGTGCTTATAAATTCCCCATTCAAATATTTTCTATTCCGGGGGGCTGTTCACCTTCGAGGACGCGCGGTGCGCGAGCTGCAAGCAGCTCGCGGCTCATCCCAGAGCAGAAATCTTCAGTCATTTGAAAATGCATTCGAATTTCCTTTCCATTTGTAACATCTGCTAACAGCGATTCTACAGTCAGTCGAAACTGCTTATAAATTACTAATTCAAATGTTGTTAAATTTTTGAAACGTCTTATCGATAGCGGGTAGTGACTTTTCATAATAAACTGTTCAAGAGTTAACCTAACACGCTCGTCGCTTCGCTCCTCGCTACCTATTTGAAAATTTAGGCCGGCCGCTGCCGCGACTCGCTCGCTTCGCTCGCTTGGCTCGTGCGATAGGTAGTTCAAAAGTTAACCTAACACGCTCGTCGCTTCGCTCCTCGCTACCTATTTGAATATTTAGGCCGGCCGCTGCCGTGACTCGCTCGCTTCGCTCGCATGGCTCGTGTGGTAGTTCAAAAGTTAACCTTACACGCTCGTCGCTTCGCTCCTCGCTACCTAAACTGCTTATAAATTACTTATTCAAATATTGGTAAAATTTTTGAAACGTCTTATCGATAGCGGGCAGTGACTTTTCATAATAAACTGTTCAAGAGTTAACCTAACACGCTCGTCGCTTCGCTCCTCGCTACTTATTTGAATATTTAGGCCGGCCGCTGCCGCAACTCGCTCGCTTCGCTCGCTTGGCTCGTGCGGTAGGTAGTTCATAAGTTAACCTAACACGCTCGTCGCTTCGCTCCTCGCTACCTATTTGAATATTTAGGCCGGCCGTTGACGCGACTCGCTCGCTTCGCTCGCTTGGCTCGTGCGGTAAGTAGTTCAAAAGTTAACCTAACACGCTCGTCGCTTCGCTCCTCGCTACCTATTTGAATATTTACGCTGGCCGCTGGCTGCCGTGACTCGCTCGCTTCGCTCGCATGGCTCGTGTGGTAGTTCAAAAGTTAACCTTACACGCTCGTCGCTTCGCTCCTCGCTACCTAAACTGCTTATAAATTACTTATTCAAATATTGGTAAAATTTTTGAAACGTCTTATCGATAGCGGGCAGTGACTTTTCATAATAAACTGTTCAAGAGTTAACCTAACACGCTCGTCGCTTCGCTCCTCGCTACTTATTTGAATATTTAGGCCGGCCGCTGCCGCAACTCGCTCGCTTCGCTCGCTTGGCTCGTGCGGTAGGTAGTTCATAAGTTAACCTAACACGCTCGTCGCTTCGCTCCTCGCTACCTATTTGAATATTTAGGCCGGCCGTTGACGCGACTCGCTCGCTTCGCTCGCTTGGCTCGTGCGGTAAGTAGTTCAAAAGTTAACCTAACACGCTCGTCGCTTCGCTCCTCGCTACCTATTTGAATATTTACGCTGGCCGCTGGCTGCCGTGACTCGCTCGCTTCGCTCGCTTGGCTCGTGCGGTAGTTCAAAAGTTAATAAATATTTTCTACTCCGGGAGGCTGTCAACCCTCGAAGTTGCGCGGTGCGCGGGCAGCAAGCAGCCCGCGGTGCCGTCTTTTGCCGATGCTATTCAATTACCCTTCCTACTATGGAAATTTCCATACAAAATTTTCGAAAAAAAAAAATTTCGCTTTTTAGCAAAACTTTTTATGTGCCTGGAAGCGGACCAAGTTTTTAAACATTTTTTACTTCGGCAACCCCGACCTAAGTGCCACCAGTTCAGAGAGCCGTTGAATTTCGTGATGTATGGAAAATGGAAACCGGGGGTCGGAGAGAAATTCTGAGTATGCAGTTTTGTGAATATGGCCGATAAGAGCACAAAAGTCAATTTTTAGACCCATCGTAAAGTAACCGGCGCCACCATCTTGCTTTGAAAAATTGGCCATTTTTTGAAAAAAAAAAGCGTCAAATTTGAAATTTCTCGATTGCCCTGGTAGCACCCCATCTTCCTGGTCATTTTTTAGTTCTACACCCCCCACCTATCTCGCGCCGTTTCGGAGAGCCGTCGAATTTCGCGTTGTATGAAACTCGGAAACCAGCGGTGAAAACTCGATTATGAGTATGCCAACTTAATGTGCGGCTTGATTAAAGCCCCTGTGCCAAGTTTCGGCGCGATCGGCCCAGCAATAGCCGTTTTAGAAATTGTATGGCGGCGGCCATTTTTTCCGCCATTTTGAATTTTTTTTGCACTCTGTGGTAATTGCTCGAGGTCTACTCCAAGTTTAGTTCGAGCACCCCAGATGTAGCTGCTACCGTTTGCGCGGGCCGTTGACCGTCTTCGAGAGATGAGGGAAAGTTTAAGATTTCGGATTTTTCTGGATATCCTGGGAGCTGGGCGAGTACAAACGTGGTGAGAGTGTATTTCCGTGTTGCGCCACCTCGTCTAAATTTACGTTTTTATGTTTGCGCCAAAAATGGAAAAATTCCAAAATCGAGCGTCCTACTATGGCTCCCTGGTAGCGTCCCAGGGTGGTGATCATTTTTAGTTCCGGCACCCCCCACCCAACTCGCACCGTTTCCGCGGGCCGTTGGAGTTTACGTTGTATGGAAGTTGGAAACGGGGGCCCGGAGCCACTCGAACGGGGCACCGATCGATTCGCCGGCTCGAACAGAGCACGTGTGCCAAATTTGAGACGTAAGGATTCATTAACGGCGATTTTGGCAAAGTACGGCGGCCATCTTGTTTTCGCGAAAATCCCCATTTTTCCACCTCCCCTGGTAATCGCCACCAGTTCCGAGCATTTTTTGTTCAGACACCCCCCCTCCAGGTGGCACCGTTTCTGCGCACCTCCAGGGGTCCACTCTCTTGTCCAGGGTGTTGGAGATGTCAATATTTTTCCGGTGGTCACTCGGCGCACCTCTACACGGTCACGTCGAAATCCCCCCAACTTTCCGCGTAGTTTCCGAGAAACCCGATGTCAGTCAGTCAGTGAGTGGTAGTGTAGCTTTATATATTATAATAATAGATATAGATTAACATTTATTTTTTCTAATAATTACCTGAATGGAGTAGCAAGTACAGTATTGGGTGTAGCCAACGCCTGCGACTGCGGCAGAGCTCCAGAAAAGTCCGACTCGTGTAAAGGAGTGTTCAGACCACCCTTCAAGGGAGTGTCCACATGTGTGAGTGCCATTACATTCTGGGCTTCCATCAGTATACTGAAAGGAATTTTTTTCAAATTATTTCTTACAAAGAATTTGTTTCAAAATACTGAGATTGTGTGATCTTTGAAAATTTAATAAGTGACATTTTTAACATACATGCATTTTAAATATCCGTACTATCTTAAGTAAGGCAAAGATACATTTTAGTGTTTCAGTTCTCATGCGCAAACGCCACTGGCCACTAAAACTCATCATCAAAAAAAAAACACAGCACGCAACGCTCAGTCGCTCACCGGTCGTGGTGCGCGACGGGCGTGCGCAGCGCGGTGGCGGGCGCCGGCGTGAGCGCGTAGTGCGCGAGCAGCGCGTCCGTTGCCGCGCCCGCTTCACCGGCCGACTCGCGCGCTGCTTCTGATGCGCGACCCAGCTTTACCACTTGTTGCAGCTCCTGCGTATGTCATTAATTTAGTTTAGACTGAATATGCTTTATTGCAATTAAAAATTATATTATTAGGAATCAAACAAGAAATTGAAAATTCTCAAAGCTATTGATAAAACAATTTTTTAACCCATAAAGTACTATGGGTGTAAGTGTAAGCATCACATTACAAAACTATTAACAGAATCTAGAATATTTCATTCAATTATCTTCTAGTATTGTAAATAATTTCAATTGTACACACCTGATCAGTAACTTGTGGCTCTGGCAGTACCAGCTTACTCCGCTTCCTTGCTGGCTGGTCACCTTGCAGCATGGCTTGCGGCACGTCATTCTCTTTACGTTGCTTGAGTTTCTGCTTGTCCTTGCGACGGTCACGCTGTGAAGAAATCAACAGAATTGCAGAAAAAATGTAACGGTAGACACCAAGAACAACCAATATGTGGTAATTAACAAACCACAAACCTTAGGTATTAATAATTTGTTTGACAAACAAGTGTAAAATCAGATCATATTCATTGTTTTATACACCAATTATTGTAAAGATTATTAATCATAACAGAAACAATTTTTCATAGGTTTGAAATAAATAAAAGTTATAATTATTAATGTTAAAAATAGAAACAAATTGTAATTTATACTTCAAGTAACTCACTTCCTCCTTCTCAGAATGCAATTCTCCATCCAAATGTTGTTGACGAAGTCGGGAAAAGTCTGGAGCCATAGGATCCACAACCTCTTCTGACGTGTCATAAAACCCTGCAGCGGGCCTCTTCTCGAACGGTATCTCAGAGTTGTAGTCAACTCCGCGCTTCTTTTTACGTCTATAAAGTAAAGCAAAATATTAAAATGTTTTCATTTTTATTAAAGCTTCCAGCCAGGATTTTTCATCATTAATGGTAAATCATGGAAAATTTACTGACTACTTCTCAAGGAGATAAACTAACAATATTCATTATATAATCAAATGTGAACAATTCCATTATATAAATTCTGTATCCATATTTCTCTGCCGTTATACATGATTATAAAAAAAATCATTCATACCTAAGTGGTACAGATATACCAGCACCACTCAGTTCCCTTCTCTTCTGCAATGCAGCAAGTCTACGGGCCTCCTCCAGTTGCTTTTCCCTTGCCTTCCTTTTTGCCTTCTTGCCCTGTGTGTTTGCTAGACGAGCTCGGGCTTCCGATAACATCTCCAGTTCTAGAAAACATTGCACGAGATTCATTTAAATATAATATAAGTTTTCAATTTACCTACTACCATAATTAAGGAAAAAAACTACCATCTTATTTATTCTAAATTTTTTTTATTTAGTTAATGTTCTCTCATAACATTTATTGTAAAAATTTCATTAATTTGTCTTGTATTTTACCATTCTCTTGAATAGAATACAGAACAGAACAGAATACTTTATCAGAATAGTTATTACATATAACAAAAATTGTAAATCAAATGCAATTCATTTATACCATCTTCGTCCATGTCCTTCGGATCAGGTCTTGCAGGTTTTGTTTCAGGGTTTGGATCAATTTCACCAGGCTTGAGTTTTCGGGGATCATCTCCCATATCCTCACCCTCCTCCTTCTTTTGGGCTTGGTCCCTAAAAAGTTATGTTTTATGTTTACAACAGTATACAAGTAAAATTTCATTGATAGATATAACTAATTATAAAGATAAACTCTTTAGAAATAATTACTGTAACAACTTACAATAAGTATTCATATCTTTCTAAGCACTGTGCTGCAGTGCGTCCAATAATTGGTGCAATTGTTCGCCATTGCGTTGGCATCAGCTTGGCGAGATGCAGAAGCTTCTCGTCCTCCTCCCTGGACCATTCCGTCTTTTTGATACTGGGATCCAACCACTCATACCAACGGGCTTTACACTGTTTAGCAGACTTTCTATGCAATAACGAGGCAATACGTGACCACTGGTTTTTGCCATATTTCATTACAGCCGCTTTGAGGATTTCATCCTAAAATTTAAAGGAAGTGTGATTATAATATCCATACAATAAATAAATAAATCTTTCGACCTGTACTTTTGCATACCTCGGTGTTGCGCCAAACGCCGCCCTTTATCATAATTCGGGGCATGTTGGACGAATATTATTTTCTGTAGGGTGAAGAAATAATATTAGGCCGGTATCTTCTTCATGAAGAAAGTATAGGCTTAACTATTATATGTTTTCTCTGCTTTACAACATAGAATGCTTTTAGCTTTACGAAATCGGGATTGGGATTAATGAATAATGACATTCGACAGTTGACATATAGCTGCACACAGATAATATATAAAGACGAACACGTTGAAAAACTACAGGTAAGAAATAAATGTCCGTTAGCGGTTCTATAGAGTATAATAAATAATTTTAATATACTGGAAAAAATCTACAAGATAAGAATTAGGATTCTAATATCAGGCTCACATAATATTATGCTCTTCGGTCAGCGAAGTATCATATTAAGTATCATGTGCGATAATTTGCTTCCTACATTTCTAGAAGGTAATTTCGAAATTAGAAGCTTTTGACCAAATTGTCCTCAATCTTAGATCATTAGGTAATGGATGGAGTACGCTGGCAAATGTTCTAACTAAACTTTCTGCTGATTTTGGTGCGGGGAGGGTAACTCACACTGATGAAACCTGTGGATGAAACACAATGAAACACAATCACACATTCACAAAAATAATTTGTGTCACGAAAGTCGTAAAAATTTACGACCTTTTAAGCGACGAGTTTTTAAATTCAACTCTATCCATAAGTTCATAAAGATTAAATTTGTATTCCATTCCAAGTTGTCTCGTGGGGAGAGCGGTTCAATATCGCGTTCTAAATTCAACTTTATAACTTAGATCATAAAGATTAAATTTGTATTTCTTTAAAAGATAGTCTCGTAAGGAATGCGGTTCATTATCGCGTTTTAAATTCAACTTTATCTCTTAGTTCATAAAGATTAAATTTGTATATTTTCTTTCCATGATAATCACGTGGGGCCGCATCAATGATCGAGTAAACATGACTCGATTATTTGTCTTGATCATATCGCTAAACGATACATCGACGATTATTAGAAATTGTATTTAAATAGAAATGTACGTTAAAAAAATAAAAAAATATACACAAATGAAAGGTTATTCCATCTTTTTTAATATTCGACATGTTTGAATTGCTTCTGCAAGACTTGACAGTGCAAAACGGCATTTTTAGCGGAGCACTCGCAGACGTCCTTTCGATGTTTTACGAATACGCAGAGTGTTTGTAATCGATTACGCAAGTAGTTTTTATGAAAGCATAAGATTTTTCGATTCGAATAATCTTATACCTCGGCAAAAGGGGAAACGCCTGCGAGTGTTATCCATTACTTAATGATCTAAGTCCTCAATTTAGAAACGAACGAGCAGGTGTAGAGATTATTTACAAATTAATTCAATTCCGTTTTACATATTATTAAATCTCGTGGCAAGATAGCAAGCAAGATATAATATTTGTTTTTAACGAGGAAGTCATATACTTCCTTATCATTCAAAGATAGATAGGTCGTAACCTGTGTTAATAAGAAAATACGTATTATGATTAATTATAATTCAGTTCTGTAATATGCAATTCCTGCTTAAAAAATTATCCTTATAATAAGACAATTTATAAAAGTTTATGAATAAGTCAAGTTTTTAGTGACTATATAAATACGATTACACCTTCCTAGATGTGTATCTAATGAGGCTTCTAAATGATTCAGTCAGTCAGAAACCATCTATACCATTCTTATACCATTTATGAATGTAGGATGCTAACTTGCTAAATGGGATTACAATTTATTTAATTTAGGGACCACTAAATTTAGTCGACTAAATTAAGGAAGGGTTAAAACTTAAAAATCAAAACCATAGAATAAAGTAATAATATTAAGATTTCAAACCATGAACAATCATCGATCCTCTCATTGAGATATACATATGGAGACGACACCGCCTACATCACTTATGTTCCGCTCAACATACGCCATATGGCGTAACTGCACGCTCATTTTTTATTTGTTTTAAAGTGAAACGCATCAATCAATATCAAATATGCCTTCGTGTGTGTTACGATATTGCACAAATAATACAAATAATACGGAAAAGTGCAAAGGAATAACTTTCATCGGTAAGTACCTAACTAGATAATAATTTTTAAAACTTAGTTAGAGCAAAAAAATGGCGCACAGATTTTGTTCGTGGTGTCTCCTCCATACGTAGTAATATTATCTCAATGGATCTTCTATAATTTATTTTTTATAATACCAAAGACAAATGGCAAAGACAAACATAGTAAAAAAGTCAAGCGGTACTAATGTCAGTAGTTGTCATTGCGACAGGTAATCAAATGCCACAACGGGAATTGTGTGCTTATTAACGACACTCCCTTTTCCTGTTTTATTGAACAGATAAGGATTTTATAAAGTGCAATTCAATGAGAAAAACAAGTTTGCAAAAGTGGTGATTTTGTAGGACAATGGAACTATAAACATTAATTATCTCAGACAAAATTCAAGTAAGTTTGAAAAGGCATTAGTACAACCACAGCTATATAAATTGTTCAATTAATACATCCAATATTTTGTAATCATTACCGTTTTGGGAAAAAGCCTCATTAATATTGTTCCCATGAACAAATGTTTTATTTAAATCACTTGATTTGTTTATTTCAAGTTTTAATGCATAGTATAATCTCCGAAATTAGTCACGTAATGAATTGTTTACAATTACGATTTACCAATTAGATCATAGTCATGAGATAACGTTCCCCTCAGTAACAATTGAGTTTAAACACACTGTTTTATTTCAGAATGTCCACTTTGTCGAGATCAGTCCATATCAGCCAGCAAAAGCTGGCTGAGAAGCTTATCATCCTCAATGACCGTGGTATCGGCATGCTGACGAGAATCTACAACATAAAAAAGGCCTGTGGGGATGCTAAATCAAAGCCTGCATTCCTCTCTGATAAAACCTTGGAATCCTCTATAAAACATATTGTTAGAAGATTCCCAAATATTGATGTGAAAGGACTCCAAGCAATTACGAATATCAAGAATGAAATAATAAAGTCCTTATCTCTCTATTATTACACATTTGTTGATCTTCTTGACTTTAAAGATAATGTTTGTGAACTATTAAACATAATCGATGCATGTCAAGTGACATTGGATTTGACCCTTAATTTTGAATTGACTAAAAATTATCTCGACTTGGTCACTACATATGTATCTTTGATGATCCTACTTTCTAGAGTAGAAGACAGAAAGGCAGTTCTGGGATTATTCAATGCGGCACATGAATTGCTTCATAATCAAATTGATCCAAGCTTTCCTCGACTCGGTCAATTGATTGTAGATTATGATGCACCATTAAAAAAATTATCTGAAGAATTTTTGACACACCAAAAAGTTTTATCGAGTGCATTGAATTCCCTGTGGCATGTATATCCTGCTAGAAATCTTACTGCAGAGCATTGGAGATCAGAACAGAAGCTTAGTCTAGTAAGCAACCCAGCATTGCTCTTAAAACCTTCAGAAACAAATACTATGTCATGTGAGTATGTTTCTTTAGAGTCGTTAGAAAGATGGGTGATTTTTGGTTTTGCCATGTGCCATCAGATGCTGCAACAAGATCATGCAAACAAAATGTGGGTGAGTGCATTAGAATCTGGCTGGGTAGTTGCGCTATTCCGAGATGAGGTCATCTACATACATTCATACATTCAAGGCTTTTTTGATGGTATAAAGGGATATGGAAAAAGGATATCTGAGGTTAAAGACTGCTATCATCATTCAGTTCAAAAAGCTGGTTACAAGCACAGAGAGAGAAGAAAATTTTTGAGAACAGCTTTAAAGGAACTTGGTCTTATATTAACTGACCAGCCAGGACTACTAGGGCCTAAGGCATTGCTCATATTTATCGGCCTCTGCTACGCTAGAGATGAAGTGTTTTGGCTGTTGCGGCATAATGACAATCCCCCACAAAAAGTAAAAGGAAAATCTGCTGAAGATTTAGTAGATCGCCAACTTCCAGAGCTCTTGTTTCATATGGAAGAGTTGAGAGCATTAGTTCGTAAGTACAGCCAAGTAATGCAAAGATATTATGTACAGTACCTGTCAGGTTTTGATGCTGTGGCTTTGAACCTTATGATACAAAATTTACAAGTGTGTCCAGAAGATGAAAGTATCATACTCTCTTCATTGTGCAACACTGCCGCAAATCTGACTGTTAAACAAGTAGAAAGCAATGAGTTATTCGATTTTCGTGCCTTTCGCCTGGATTGGTTCAGACTTCAAGCATATACATCAGTTGGCAAAGCTCCTTTCAATTTAGTTGACCAAAGAGAACTATCACAATTTATTGATAAAATGGTATTTCATACTAAAATGGTTGACAACCTTGATGAAATTATGGTGGAAACCTCAGATTTGTCATTGTTTTGTTTTTACAATAAAATATTTGAAAGTCAATTTCATATGTGCTTAGAATTTCCAGCACAAAATCGGTACATTATTGCATTCCCACTCATTTGCAGCCACTTCCAAAACTGTACACATGAGCTGTGTCCAGAAGAAAGACACCACATTAGAGAAAGGAGTCTTTCTGTAGTTAACATATTCCTTGATGAGATGGCAAAAGAAGCTAAAAACATTATCACAACTATTTGTGATGAGCAATGTACAATGAGTGATAAACTTCTTCCAAAGCATTGTGCACAAACAATCGCTCACCTTGCTAATCGTAAAAAGAAAGATAAGAATAAGAAAAATCCCATTGAGATAGTTAAACCAGGTGCTGAGAGTTACAGAAAGACCAGGGAAGAGTTAACTACAATGGATAAACTGCATATGGCCCTGACAGAACTGTGTTTTGCTATAAACTACTGCTCCACAGTCAATGTATGGGAGTATACATTTGCACCTCGCGAATATTTACATCAACATTTAGAGACGAGATTTTCTAAAGCACTTGTTGGTATGGTAATGTTTAACCAAGATACTAGCGAAATCGCTAAACCTTCCGAATTGCTTGTGAGCGTAAGAGCCTATATGAATGTTCTTCAAACCGTTGAAAACTATGTTCATATCGATATCACGCGTGTTTTCAATAATTGCCTTCTTCAACAAACACAAAATATGGATAGCCATGGTGAAAAAACTATAGCGTCCCTTTACACTCAGTGGTATTCGGAAATTTTGTTGCGGCGCGTAAGTGCTGGAAGTATATGTTTTTCAATGAATCAGAAGGCATTCGTAAGCCTTTCAGCCGAAGGTGCGATACCCTTCAATGCCGAGGAATATTCAGATATCAATGAATTAAGAGCTCTTGCGGAATTGATTGGTCCATATGGAATGAAATTGTTAAGTGAGACATTAATGTGGCATATCGCGAGTCAAGTTCAGGAGCTAAAGAAATTAGTCGTACAAAATAAAGAAGTTCTCCAAATGCTTAGAACTAACTTTGACAAGCCTGAAATTATGAGAGAACAGTTCAAAAGGCTGCAACAGGTGGATAATGTGTTGCAAAGAATGACAATAATAGGGGTTATATTGAGCTTCCGACAGATAGCACAAGAATCGTTACTTGATGTTTTAGAACGACGAATTCCATTCCTGATTAGCTCAATTAAGGACTTCCAGCAGCAGTTACCGAGTGGAGATCCAATGCGAGTCATATCTGAGATGTGTTCGGCGGCTGGCTTGCCGTGCAAAGTTGATCCCACATTAGCCTCGGCTTTACGTCAACATAAAGCTGAGCTTGAGGAAGAAGAACATCTTATCGTATGTCTCTTGATGGTGTTTGTTGCAGTTTCTCTTCCAAGACTAGCACGAAGCGAAGGTTCGTTCTATCGTCCATCTTTAGAAGGTCATGCGAACAATATTCATTGCATGGCTCCTGCTATCAATCACATATTCGGTGCTTTGTTCACGATATGTGGCCAGGGCGATATAGAAGATAGAATGAAGGAATTCTTAGCTCTCGCTTCGTCTTCTTTGTTACGGCTGGGTCAAGAAACTGATAAAGAAGCAATAAGGAATCGCGAATCTGTATATTTGCTTCTAGACCTTATTGTGCAAGAGTCGCCGTTCCTTACAATGGATCTACTAGAGTCGTGCTTCCCTTACGTTTTGATACGCAATGCTTACCACGAAGTTTACAAGCAGGAGCAAATGCTATTGCATTCTTAATTTATTCTGCATTAATTATTATTAGAATAATTAGAATTTCCATAATGTTAAGAAAGACATTTCTATGACATAGGACATTGTAGTTTACGAGGTTATTATTTATAACGCACTTCTTGTAATACCTGATAGTTCTAAACTTATAAGTTGTGTTCGTTTATCTGTTTGATGTATTATGTACTCACACAAAAATAATATTCACGATTCCATATTTGCATTCTTTGGGCCTTAAAAGACTGGTAAAGTATTCCTTTTCAATAAGTATTGTCATAAACGAAATAATGTATTTTGATAGGTTTTAGCTTTATTACGTAGAATTGTAACAATTATATAATTTATAAATTTACGTTTATAGTGTCTGTCTAAATTATATTTGGCTTTTATACATGTGCTATCAGACAGTTTTTTTTTATAATAATATGATAGATGGATTAGATTTAAGCTTTCTCGTATTAGCATTTAAGTGAATATCACATAACATGTTAGTTAAAGTTATGATCAGATTTTTTATAATTGTTTTATATTTCTTTGATACTTTATAGGTAGCAATATAGAGCAAGTTATGAATTGCAGACTGTCCATGGCGTTTCATCATCTCATGTAACAAATAAATTATTTAGTAATCTTCATCTACAGTTTTATTATTTTACTCAATGTTGTGTGCTTTGAACACGTGTTCAGAAGTTTCCATCTTTTTTTATAGTTTTTCTTTTTTGTTCTTATAACTCAATTCCTTTGGTGCTTCTATATGTAAACATAATTCGAAAGTGTCAAGCATTTGAATAAAATATTTCGCTCTTAAAAAATTCCTAATTGGCATATTACGTCTCGTAGTTACTATCTTATTTGGTTCTTTGTATGCCTAGTATATAAATAGGCACTATTTTATATTGTCAATCATCATAAATGTTTTATCCCTTAATATTTTACAAGTTTAACTGTTTATTAAACCCCACTGTTCTTAGTCCTTTATAGAATCAGAATGATCTCATACAATGATGTAATTCTAAAAACATTTATAGCAGTCAATTAGAGGATTATCTTGAATACATTAATCACTCAACAAATCCATAACCTTGTTAGATTAACCGCCGAGGCTAAAAGTTTACCAAAAGACAATACATTAGCACTAAACACACATTTTGTATTTTAGAGATTTTGTTGCATGCGTGCAAGTAATACGCTAAGTCTAATATAAGACATTTTGTAACTTGTATATATGAATAGTACCTTACAATAAATTTTTAAATATTTTGGTGTTTTATATTTCTATCCCCTTTCTTACACTAGTGGTACTATTATTATTTGTCCTTTTCATTCTTAGATCTAACTTAATTTTAAAACAATCATTTTCGTTTCGTTAAAATCTTGTCTAATTTTCAGATTGATTTCTGTTACAACGGTAAAAGACAACCGTATGTGTGCAATCAAGATCTTAGTTATTATAAATCATTCCACGTTCATATTGAACGTTTCTCTGATGATAATATAAATTTTTGATGAGTTATACACATAGAAATCTAAATAACAAGACACTATAGAAGTGCTATAATGTCATAATTACCTAGTATAAAAACCACTGTCGTCAAAATCAACACATTTACACCAATAACCCATGCCGATAACTAAACAGTACACACAAGTAAAGTACCCTAACGCACGGTTTTACGGTTTACTTTTGAATAACATCCCCAGGTACATGAGATGTTTTGTTTCTTTTTGCTCAGAAAAATACAAATTCTAAAAACTTCGACTTTTCTACAACAGAGGGCGTTAATTTTCAATAAATATAACTTTGAACCTAAACACACACAAATAAGGTTGAAATTTGTGTTAAACGTGATAATAAGAACGGTCGACTGTGTCATTCATTGTTATTTAGATTACTATGGTGACATTCGTATTACTTGTAAATATTCTTTAATTTTAAGGAATAACAGCATTATTTCTAAAAAAAAATAATTACCGACGAAATGTTATTCCTTTATTAGTATAGCAGGATGAATTTCCGCAATGGGAAATGATGGAACACACTATGTTTACACACGCACGTCTCGAGAGCAACTGAATAGCGACGAACGCACTGGTGGCTTGGAAGTCACCTGAGTGGCGACAAGGTCACGCGTGCTTACGACTTCTAGTGTCTTGTTATTTAGATTTCTATGGTTTTACAAATATTTCTGACAATGATAGTTAAAAGGTAGATAGGTAAGGTATAAAAATAAAATAAAAGCCATGTAAGATCATGTAAAATTTATTGTATTTTTTGTTATTTTGAAATCACATGTTGTAACATTTATCTCGTTAATTAAAAATATTCACATTGTCTGTTTAAATAATCTATTACGGTAAACTAGCTTATACTTAGGAGAAATAATGCCATTGATTACTACTCGATGGTCAATAGCTAACCACCGACATACACGAGTCAAATTGGTCGAGTCGCTCTACGGACCTCCTCACAGTTACATACAAATATACAAGGCTTATAGTACATTACAAGACTGCGTATTATACCGACATTCTCTAATAAAATGGCATTAACATGGTATACTTATACGATAACTATCCTTAATATTAATGTATAGAAATAATAAAAAATACATCATGCTCTTTGGCTTGCACGACGGAGTTATACTACGTAATACGTTCGAACGAAATAATATTTATGTATTAGAGATCAATCGAACTGAACTGTACAACAGATCGAGTATCCGAACAAACTTAATGTTGATATGCAATACATAATATACGAGACGAATCACTAATGGAACAATTTTGAGCGACCGCGCGCCTTCAGCGCTTTCCAACAAATCAATTTACATCGAAACATCAGTCTAATAAAATTTGATCATTTGGCAATACTGTTTAAATTTCATATTACTCCTACTAAATTAAAGTAAATTATAAACATTACATTTATTTGCCATAGGAAGACTAATCATTGTTATTAATTTTCTACATGAAAATTGAATTTGGGTACATCTTAACAATATTGATGGTAATTTTCAATTTGAGCTTTATACAAAGACAACCCTAATAATTACATCTCCAATATGGCCGTATCGACGAAAATATACTTAATACGTAGATTGAGGATTATTGAGCCCATACATAAATGATATAATTTTGAGACAATTTTGTATAATTACGAACAAGGAGGCGTAACAAAGTTGGAATACAAATCTCTATAATGGCACCTATACACTTCCCCACGTCACAACTACATACGTTAAAACAATGACATAAAAATTACTTACGGAGATTCCAATAAAACAACTGATCACTTATATAAAAGTCTCATAACAGTACGATTATTTAGTATTTGCATGATATTTTTACATCGCATTTGTATATGTCGCTTATATACAAAAATATACACAGGTCCGGTCGGTACACGCGGCAACCGACTAACGACAATTTTCTATTTCTTGTACAAAAATAATAGCTAATTTTGTGGAACACGATGCGGTTTTGATTGAGCTTAGCGTAGTTTTTATACAGTCGTTTTCTCATAGTACATTTTTAACATCTTCAAATTGGGTTCGCTAAAAAGGTGTAACAGTGTAAATGAAACGGTTTTTGGATTCAAAGTGTCGAAGTCTTAAAAATGGTGAATAACAATTTTTTTAAGGTCAGAGAAAGGGTTTTATCACATTAAAATGTTCAATAATGAATCTATATCAACAGTTTCATTTACATATTAATATTCAAATATCTTACGCGCTCTTGGAACATCGTGATTTTATGAATATGTCGGTGCTTCATTTACGATTTGACAATGATATATGGAGGTATGAAATACATTGAAATAATGCAAATTATAAACGATAAATAATAACATATAATACTTGACGAATACAATATTCATGGAACGTCTCGGGTAATATTTTAATAAATGCATCTATATTATTATTACATAAAATGTGCAATGCGATGAAATGGTGATATTAAGTATATTGTATGACGTTGATAATAATGTATATTTTAAAAATATTACACGCATGAATCAATGTTACAGAGCAAATGTCGCCAGTAAGTGGCTTAATGTAAACTTGCCTTAATAAAATGTATTACGCTGTTTTATCTATGTGATGTATAATGGCAGTGAATTAGTTTTTTCTTATATAGAAAACAACAACACTGAGAATCGAAGTCTATACTCTTTTGGAAAACGACTATTGATGGATTTCTTTGCGGTTGGAATAATAATGGGATGATAATGAATGTTTTTGACATAACTTTAATTTTTTGGTAGAACTTTTCGGTTCTTTTGAGTATATTACAGATATGAGTATCAATACTGTGTTAGCTTTTTTGTCTTTTATTATTAAGTTTGAAAATTAGAGGTTTTAAAGAGGTGGCAGTATCACACTATTAATAACGTATTAACAATTTATATTACATGTATGTGTTGACAGATTAGTTTACGCACATTTATTTTCACATGTGTGTGTGCTTTAAATATACATGTTTTGACTGTCTTATACATTTCAATACGAACAGTTGTCACGATAAATTTTTATTTGATGATTCTTGCGTGTTTGTGAATGTGTGTGTTAACGTTGACTGGAAATTGAATCCATACGTTATTCAAATTAATTTAACTGCGTGCTAGGGTTAGTTCTTATGTACGTGTGTATGTATGTATAATGGACTGCTTGTATATAGATACATATGTCTTACAGCCTTAGTTACGGGCGCGTGTGTTGTTGTATGTGTTGGTGTGTGCGCGTATGCGTGTGTAATGCACTGTTCACGTACACGTGCTTGTGTGCGCGCTAGGTTGAAATGCTGGTGCGTACGTATGTGTGTGTAATGCGCATGGCTATGTGTGCACGCTAGTTGTGGTGTTGATACGCGCGTATGTGTGCACGCTAGTTGTGGTGTTGATACGGGCGTATGTGTGCACGCTAGTTGTGGTGTTGATACGGGCGTATGTGTGCACGCTAGTTGTGGTGTTGATACGGGCGTATGTGTGTGTGTTACTGTACGCGCTGGTATTGTGCTTGCTAGTGCCGGTGTTGGTGCGCGCGTTAGTGTGTGTAGTACACAATACGCGCTATTGGCTCCAGTCCACACGTACACACGTGCGCGCTATTGCCGGTGTTTCAGCGCGTAAGTGCGTGTGTGTCAATGTACGCGCTATTGGTTGCGGTACGCATGTACACTTGTACACATGCACACTTGTACACTTGTACACATGTACACTTGTACACATGTACACTTGTACGCTATTGCCGGTGTTGGTGCGCGGCGTGCAGCAGCAGCAGCAGCGGCAGCAGCGGGCCGGGTCAGACCTTGTGCGCGGGCCGCATCTCGTACGCCTGCGGGTACGCGTTCGCGTACGGCTCGCGCCGGCTCGGGCCCGCGCCCGCTACCGGGGCTGCAAACGGAACATTAATACTGTTTAGTGCACATCCTACTAATATGATGAACGTGAAAATTTTAAACATTAATAAATTTGTTATTGTTTCACTCGAAAATCTCTGTCTGAGTTTTGGTGATACACATGTAGCTACAAAATTCAGTATAAGTTACTAGAAATACTTAATTAGTTTGTAGTTTAAATGCGTGGCACGGCTAGTCTACCGCTTGCCTGCGCATTACTGGAAATAAGCATTTCCAGGTTTTGTTGCGTGTCAAAATACGCGTTACCGCTAGTATGGCACCCCCCTGCACTATGTGGGCACTATGCGGCACATACACACTCACCCACATCCCGTGCGCAGTAGGCGAGCGGCGGCGCGTACCCCTTGTGGTTGCGCGCGCGGCGGTGCCCCGGGCGCGGGCCCCCCGCCGCGCGCCGCGCGTCCGCCGCGCCCGCGCCGTGCGCGCCGCGCATGCGCCGCAGCGTGTTCATCGGCCGTCGCAGCGTTTCCGACAGCCGCCTTAAAGATTTAAAGACAATTAGACAAAAAAAAAACAAAGATTTTCTCATTTAAATATTAAACTGTACTAACACGCAAGTCCAGACAACCACACATTCACATCACACTAACACTCACACACACATACACACACTCACACAAAGGGAGATTTCAGATTTAACTGTTTAATTATTTATTAACCTTTCTTACTGTATTATATAATTCACCAAAACATGGAAAACACTCCTTCCTGATATCGCACCTTCGGTAGAACAAGGGCACAATTACAGTTTTTGCAATTTTACAGGAGAGCCATTTTAAGATATTTGTAGTACTTAATGTGGTCTAGCTATGATAATAATTTTTTATGGTTGTTCTGCTTTGTATGACATAAACTATATACTATATTCTTTTAGGTGTATCGTTTACAAATATTAAAAACTGCTAGTTTTTTTTTAATAATATTTTTTTCTTAAGTAGGTGTACATTTGTGCCCTTGTTCCACCAACAAGAAAATTAATTTGTAAATATGACCATATCTAAAGCTTTAAGTTAATAATTTTGGAATGATAATAACGTGTTTTTTTGTATAAATGTTTTATTTTCTTAAACACTTTAGAAAGCCGCAGTACTTTATCACAAAAATAAAGATCAAAACTTACTAATCAGCCATTACACATCTTCAACAATCTGAAACTATTATGTTTCCTAGCAAAATTCTTTGGAATCGCTTTAAAAATTGGAATAATATTATATTAAGATAACATAACAAGAAAGAATCATAATTCAATTCCTTGACATTAAATAATTCCTCCTTTTTCGTGGCATTTTTTATAAGGCTTATGTATTCTGCCGGAGTGCATATTGATATTGGGCCAGCTTTTTTTGCACGTTTTATATTCCAGAATGGACGGCATCGGCTTTATGCTGGGTCCCCTAATTTATGTATGATCGATTTTATAGGCAATGTGTTCACAGCAAAATAATACATTCCAAAAACAAATTTGAAAAAGAAAAATAATTATTTACGAATAAATATCTTACTAATATTATTATTTATTATGTAAACTCGAAAGTTTTTGAGGATAGATTTGTGGGTGTGAGGGTATGTTTGTTGTATTTTGATTGGCAGTCCTATCGTTTAAATT
The DNA here is from genome assembly GCF_905220415.1 of Colias croceus. NCBI lineage: Eukaryota > Metazoa > Arthropoda > Insecta > Lepidoptera > Pieridae > Colias > Colias croceus. Next base: position 2,792,458 of record NC_059543.1, on the reverse strand, counting down.
TTTAAAAAACTATCTTGTTTTTTTTGCTCTCTACAGCAATTATCGGAATAAAATGTTACTTTTTAGACCATGGAGTATAACAAATCTTGGACAGACAAGGGCACAATTGTCTGAACGACTTTGTCCTCCCAATTTTTAAATCGTAAACTAGGCATAAGTGTGACAGATATGGCCTTGTCGTTCCAGAAATCGAAAACATTATAGGGCATATTTACATAAACGACGTAAGCGCTCCAAGTGACAGCTAGCTCAGTCTCCGCCGATGGCACAACTAACCAATGAGACTTTGTCTCGCCAAGAGAGAAACAAAATAGCGCCAAAATGACAACGCCACTATTTCAATCTGGCTGTTTTTTGTAGGAATTAAACGAATGTCTTTGTCCCTCCAGTTGAAAGGGCCTTTTTAAAGCATTTCTGCATATTTAAGTCATTTTGGCAATTTATGACAATTATGCCCTTGTTCTACCGAAGGTGCGATATGTCATTTAAAAAATAACTCATTTATCTAGCTGTAAGTACCTTGTTTTGTAATCTTAATTGGCTCATAGTTCTGTATCAATATATTAAGAAATGTTATTTACTGTAATGCTGTATGATTACGAAGAAATAAATAAATAAATAAAAAAACTTGCACACGTGGCAGAAGTGAAAATTCTTTAGCAAGATTCAAAAATACCAAAATCGTCGCCTCACTCCGTGACACGACGTCATTACCACGACGCGACCTTAAAAAATACTCTCAACGCGTCTAAAAAAGTGTCATTTCAAAAAGATTGTGGTAATGACACAAAATCATACAAAACTCACCTGGCGGGCGGGCGCTTGGGGTTGGAGCTGGGCGTGTGCACGGCGCAGCACTTGACGAAGGCGCCCATGAGCACGACGAGCGCCACGCCGCCGATGAGCACGGCCCACCACTTCTCCACGACCCACTCCTGCAGGCTCAGCAGCGTGTCGCGGTTCAGCAGCAGGTTCTTGAGCCGCACCAGCGGGCCCTCCGCGTCCACCGCGCGGCACTTGAGGAACACGTCGCAGTAGCCCTGCAGGTACACGTTAGGTTATATGAAAAAACTCGATACCGCCCGCGGCTTCGCCCGCATTTTCAATGAAAATGTTCCTGTAGGATTTCCGGGATATAAAGTAGCCTATGTCTTATTCTGGGTCTTCAGTTAGCTACATACCAAATTTCATAGTAATCGGTTTAGAAGTACTTGCGTGAAAGAGTAACAAACATCCATACATCCATCCCCACAAACTTTCGCATTTATAATATTAGTAGGATAATATTTCCACTGATCGCTGACATATTATGATGTTTATGAAACATACAGCCACAATTTAAAAAGAAAAATAAAATTCAAAGTAGTGCGTTGACACTTGACCAAAACTAAGGTTTTGGTTTAAGAGGGGGTATAAAGCAAAATTACCAATCTTCTATTAGATAGTACGTGTAATATTCAAGAGCAAATCAAAAAAATAAAATATATATCCAAGCTAGATGATATTTTAGAGGATTCTGTTTGATCAATTACATAAAACATTAAAATTGATTCGATAAAAAAACATCACGAAGTTACCTCTAATTTTTACACTCAATGTTTTGAATACGTGCGCTAACGTACCTGGAAGTTATCACACGGCGATCCTGGCCGCAAACTGATCCCACCAGGAGGCAGACCAACTTGGGCCGCGAACTCCGCAGTACTTCTACACGAGTCTGGTCTTGGACCAGTTTGACACGCCAGTTGACACAGTGCCCGTCGATCCACTACAGCGGTAACTCCATCACCCACACGCGTTGGTGACGAGGACAGGAAGCACTCCTTCATGTTCCACGCCAGGCAGATCGAGCCGCTACACTCGCCCTTTATGCAGAGTTGCGTGCCTGGATATAAACATAAAAATGTTAAATATTTTCAATACATAAAATGGTTGATTTGGGACTTTTTAAAGGGATTGGTTCATTATTTAACAACGACCGAAATTCAGGTGTTCAAGGCCCGCGCTAGAAGCTATGCAACAGCTTAAAAACATCAGAATCGTATCTACACATGTACACATACCGTTGTTGCAGTGCGTGTGGTCGGGCAGCGCGCGGGGCGGCGGGCAGTCGGGCGCGCGGCCCGAGCACACGGACGCGTGGCTGCACTCGCTCGCCTCGCGGCACGTCTGGTTGCGGAACACATGTACACATACCGTTGTTGCAGTGCGTGTGGTCGGGCAGCGCGCGGGGCGGCGGGCAGTCGGGCGCGCGGCCCGAGCACACGGACGCGTGGCTGCACTCGCTCGCCTCGCGGCACGTCTGGTTGCGGAACACATGTACACATACCGTTGTTGCAGTGCGTGTGGTCGGGCAGCGCGCGGGGCGGCGGGCAGTCGGGCGCGCGGCCCGAGCACACGGACGCGTGGCTGCACTCGCTCGCCTCGCGGCACGTCTGGTTGCGGAACACATGTACACATACCGTTGTTGCAGTGCGTGTGGTCGGGCAGCGCGCGGGGCGGCGGGCAGTCGGGCGCGCGGCCCGAGCACACGGACGCGTGGCTGCACTCGCTCGCCTCGCGGCACGTCTCGTTGCGGAACACATGTACACATACCGTTGTTGCAGTGCGTGTGGTCGGGCAGCGCGCGGGGCGGCGGGCAGTCGGGCGCGCGGCCCGAGCACACGGACGCGTGGCTGCACTCGCTCGCCTCGCGGCACGTCTGGTTGCGGAACACATGTACACATACCGTTGTTGCAGTGCGTGTGGTCGGGCAGCGCGCGGGGCGGCGGGCAGTCGGGCGCGCGGCCCGAGCACACGGACGCGTGGCTGCACTCGCTCGCCTCGCGGCACGTCTGGTTGCGGAACACATGTACACATACCGTTGTTGCAGTGCGTGTGGTCGGGCAGCGCGCGGGGCGGCGGGCAGTCGGGCGCGCGGCCCGAGCACACGGACGCGTGGCTGCACTCGCTCGCCTCGCGGCACGTCTGGTTGCGGAACACATGTACACATACCGTTGTTGCAGTGCGTGTGGTCGGGCAGCGCGCGGGGCGGCGGGCAGTCGGGCGCGCGGCCCGAGCACACGGACGCGTGGCTGCACTCGCTCGCCTCGCGGCACGTCTGGTTGCGGAACACATGTACACATACCGTTGTTGCAGTGCGTGTGGTCGGGCAGCGCGCGGGGCGGCGGGCAGTCGGGCGCGCGGCCCGAGCACACGGACGCGTGGCTGCACTCGCTCGCCTCGCGGCACGTCTGGTTGCGGAACACATGTACACATACCGTTGTTGCAGTGCGTGTGGTCGGGCAGCGCGCGGGGCGGCGGGCAGTCGGGCGCGCGGCCCGAGCACACGGACGCGTGGCTGCACTCGCTCGCCTCGCGGCACGTCTGGTTGCGGAACACATGTACACATACCGTTGTTGCAGTGCGTGTGGTCGGGCAGCGCGCGGGGCGGCGGGCAGTCGGGCGCGCGGCCCGAGCACACGGACGCGTGGCTGCACTCGCTCGCCTCGCGGCACGTCTGGTTGCGGAACACATGTACACATACCGTTGTTGCAGTGCGTGTGGTCGGGCAGCGCGCGGGGCGGCGGGCAGTCGGGCGCGCGGCCCGAGCACACGGACGCGTGGCTGCACTCGCTCGCCTCGCGGCACGTCTGGTTGCGGAACACATGTACACATACCGTTGTTGCAGTGCGTGTGGTCGGGCAGCGCGCGGGGCGGCGGGCAGTCGGGCGCGCGGCCCGAGCACACGGACGCGTGGCTGCACTCGCTCGCCTCGCGGCACGTCTGGTTGCGGAACACATGTACACATACCGTTGTTGCAGTGCGTGTGGTCGGGCAGCGCGCGGGGCGGCGGGCAGTCGGGCGCGCGGCCCGAGCACACGGACGCGTGGCTGCACTCGCTCGCCTCGCGGCACGTCTGGTTGCGGAACGCCAGCACGAACTGGCACGTCTGCGCGTGGCAGCACGGCCCTTGCGACGGGCTGCAACACGGAAACGTGTAGGTTTTTTTTTTTTTTTTTTATGGTAGAAGGAGGCAAACGAGCCGACGCCTTGCCTGATGGTAAGCTAAGTGCGCCGCCCATAGACTACCGTAACTGTGTTACGGGTGTTGCCTACTGGTAAAGGGAGAGGGACAGGATATTTAATAAAATGGAAAGTAATATTAAGGGAAAGGCTTCAGTGGATCAGGGAGTGGCTTAATTTATTGGCCCTTCAGGTAGTCATAAGCTCTCTTTTTGAAGGCCTCCATATTGAAGCTGTTCGGGAATACAGACTTAGGCAGTTTGTTCCAAAGTACAGCAGTACTCGGAAGAAAGTTGCGCATAAAGCGCACAGTTGTGCTTCGCCAACCGTCCAGATGGTGTGGATGGTACAGGTTCTTGTGACGGGATGTGCGGTGGTGCGGTGGTTAAGGTTCATATAATGGCGCATCCACATATGCCCAGTGGCATGACATTTGCATCTTTAGCCTGCGGCACGCGCGGCTTATGGTTGCTGGCAGCAGTTGCGTACGGCTTCTAAATGAAGTGAATTTGCCGGCCTACATTCAGCGGCAAGGCGGTCTGAAACCCGGCGGCATAAACCGGCGGCATGTGTGGATGCGCCATTACATATTACATATACTCAAACTTCAAACATTTATTTATTTATTTTATTTATTTATTTATTTAAATTCTTTATTTAACACACACAAAAAAGATTAACACAAAAATAAAAAGAACAAAAAAGAAAATCATAACATGTTAAATAGGCGGCCTTATCGCAATAAGCGATCTCTGCCAGGCAACCTTTGGATAGGATTTGTCATACGAATTAAAATTAGATGGGTGGTGTTTGATTTAAAAGGATCAAAAAAAGAAAAATAAAAATAAAATAAAAATATGTACATATACATATTATATACGTATATATATATATAAGAATAGATACCTAATAATTTAAAATTATTGTTATTTAACGAAAGTTTAAATAATAAAAAAATACACAAAAAAAGTTTAACGAAAGGCATTTTAAAGCATATTCAGCTTTTAACTCACCTGCATTGTGTATTGGCCCTTCGCTGGCAGCCCTTGGCGGACATGTTGCGCTCCAGATCGAACTGACTTACTTGTCGCGGGTAACAACATCGGTCCTTGCACTCGATTTCATCATAACCTAAAAAATTAAATTAATTTTCATTACATAACATGAATTTTAACCCCTTAAATTAAGTAAGTGTACTATTTAGAAATTAAAACCTCATAATAATATTTTTATCACATGTAAAGTATGAGCTAGTGATGTTTAAATGAAGATTAATAATTGATACAAGATTAATAATAATAGGCATGCGAAAGATTTTGAAATCCTCTTCCATAATGTGTGTATACGTTTACTATACAAGAAAAACCCTATATTTCGGTAATATACTTAAATTTAACGAAGATAAAAGCCATTTTTCAAAAAATATTTATCAACTGTGCCAAAACAGCTCGGAGGTGTCATGGCGTAAGCGTGACGTCACTCTTTAGTAAATACGTAATTATTTGTATGCATTGCGAAGAAAATTAAAAAAATATTTATTTAATATGTGTTATAGAAACGAATTTCAAAGTTTATAAGTGGTGTGCAGTATTGCAGTGTGAATCCACATTAAAATAATGCTCAAAAATGTGTTAGTAATTATTTCAGCGAGAAAATAATAAGAAATGATTGTAAAACGTTGGCGCGGAGAACCCCGAAACCACGTATTCGTGAAATCGCAATTATATTTCTGTTCTGAGTCGATAAAGCATACGTGAAACAATAGAAAATAAATAAAAATGCGTATTCTCAACATATTCATAACAACAAAATACATCTGACGTGAGTTGTTTACTTAAGCGTGACGTCACGCGTGTTTTAGTCAAAATGGCCAACTGCAGAATTTCAATGTTATATTTCATTGATAATCTCATTAATCTTAGTGTTTTTAAGATTTTTAAGTCACTATATTGATTTTATTTATTATACATTTTCCCTTAAAAACACTAATACGATCATTTATGGATACTGTCGTCATGCCTATTGTTGGCTTTGAACAAAATGACTCGGAGCCGCCGTCCATCCACTCAACGCAATTACGCGCGTGAGTGCGTATAAACCTGCACGGTGATGCAGACGCACGCATTATATAGCGTGATACAATTCGATTCAAACTTAATAGCGGTTCGGAAGTTAGCCCGTCAGTCAACTTCTCGTTGATATATAAAATTGTTTTCTGCACATCGGATCGTACGATGTTGCGAGCCGCCATTAAGTTTGAATCGTGCTATACGTGCGAGTTATCATCCTATATGAGGTCCACTTACCACAATCACACTCCTCGCCCACTTCAACGATCTTGTTCCCGCAGAAGGCCCCAGCGCTCTCCTTGAGACAGTCCCGCTTGCGGCCATCTCGCACTGCATCCAGCACGCCGCTAATGTTGCTCACTGAGCACGCCGAGAAGCGGCTGTTGTTCGGACGGTCCCCGGACGTCGCTGAGGCGAACATTATGTAGTTGCCTTGCTGTCCGCCCGGACGGCACTCGGACGGGTAGTCGTGCTGTGGAATAGTAGCGTTTATTAGGAAAGTGATAAAGAAATTAGAAAAATACAGCTTTTGTACGGAAAATGTCGAAGATATGTTTGCAGAAATCACATTGAACGTCACATGTTTGATAATAGTAATACTAGTCGTGACTTAAATGCAGAACTTTCCAATTTACATTCATTTGATTCGAGTGGATATAAGTTATAAGAAAGATTAGCAAAGGATAAGTTAACAATCCTACTCGAAGGACCAAATCGAAATTATGAATAAATAAAAACCTTGCATTAAATGAAACTTTGTCAGCAAGTTAGCAATAAGCAATAGCACTTAAATATCATTTATTTCCCTGTAAAGAATTCCATTAAACGTAGAAACGAAAATTCCAATAAAGTATTCTAAATTTAATTTTTCACTTACCGGCGACCCAAAGTTATGTCCGATCTCATGGGCCAACGTTAACTGGCTGACCTTGGGCGGCACTCTGCTATTGTAATTGACGAAGGTAATGATGCCAGTGTTGAGTGACCTCTTCGTGCTTTGGTACAACCCACCAGTTGTTTCTGTGTATGTTTTGTACTTTTCGCAAATACCACCGGACGCACCGCTCGCACTTGCCACCCAGGCTAGACCTGTGAATTTTTATTAAATTGATTAAAGGTGTTTCAAACGCAAATTCATAATTTATTTTTATTTTTGTAAACATTTATAAGCAAAATGAATGGTAATTTTGTAAACTACCCTCGTTTCAGAGTGTAAGTGACACTACCAAGAAATTTTATTATAGTTTTTTGTAAAATGATAAGGAAGAAAAGAATAATTAAAACAACAACATAATAAACAAAAGAACATTTTAATTAAAGAAGTTGTAACTTAAAAAAAAGTTCTTATTTAGATGATCATCATAATTGCAAAAACATAGCGAAGTTATCTGCAAGTAACAGCAGGATCAAGGGTCATATATTTAATATTACAATATCTACATAGTTTTTTGCAATCAAAATTAAACAAAACATATGACAAACTGGGTTTCCATACCTAATGTCCCGCCAGTAAAGTCCCTATACGTGAACATGTACGCAAGGCAGAAGTCCTCGTGGTTGCCCAACGAGTGCAGGTTCAGAAAGTTCGACACGTCAATGTTCTCCCAACAGAACTGGTTCGTTTCTGTCGCGAACGGATGCTTCTTGCACGCTGAGTCGTCGTCGATCTGTAGACACATTATCTTGGTTTTATAGGAATAAATTAAATTTCAAATAGTTAAAGTATGGCATATTTTACATGAAACATAATGACAGACTACATAAAAATTAGTCTTGTCAAAAATCTGTCAATCTTATTTCGTTAAATAGGTAGGTTTTGAATTGAATAATTTGGCGCGAAATATCCGCCTGATTTTAAAACTCTCGTACAGGCAATATCACCTTCTCAAATCACAATTGAATAAACAAACAAAATTTATTTATAGTTAGTAAGAGCGTCACATCAAATTATCTCTATTAATAATAGTTAATTCACAAGGAAAACCCCTGGACATTTGGAAAGTTTTGATAGAAAAAGAACTTTTTCTCTCTATGAAATATTGAGTGAAGGTAATATTGATTTAGTACTGTATGTAGTATTTATCATACCTATATTATTTTGTATGATAAGTTTCTTAGTTTGATTTCATATTTCATGTTTGCATAGAATTTAAGATAATGGATGGCGTGATGGCTAGTTGAATCATTTGGTTGTCATCAATCAATACATAAGTAAAATTCTTAAATTTTTGTATGTGGCCAAAATAAATAAAATGTTAACAAATATGTAAAACTAGATTCCGTATAAATAGAAGCGAGTCAATAAATCTGATGAATCATGAATTTAAAAACTAATTATGGCTAATAAGTGCATGACCTTGTGACCATTTTCGTTTTCACATTTGATTTCTAATTTAGTCAATCAACACATGTGCAAGGACAGGAAACTAAGCACGTATTAAACTATAATTTAAAATAGATTAATTACTTTTGTTAACTTTATTGTTTTGGTTTGTTTTAGGCGGTGCTTTTGAAGTTTTATAACTAGCTTGTTGATTTTGGCGCTGTGTAGTATTTGACTGTTATAAATTCGACTCGATTGGCACTCGCTTAAAAATAATGTTTTATTTCAAGCTATATTATACTTAAATATATACAAAATAAGTTAGTTATTATCAGGTATTTACTTTTTGTGAAAGACAACACAGCTAGATATGGCTGTACAATCCAGAAGTTAAATGCAATTCTATTAAAAGACTAGCTGTTGCCCGCAGCTTCGCTTGCGTGGAAAAGATAAATTTTCAGGCTATAAGTTTTCATCCATTCATTCATGTCATTTAGAAAATTCATCCCCTAAAGGGTTTAAATATGTTAACCCCTTTAGGGGATGAATTTTCTAAAATCCTTTCTTAGGGGACGCCTACTTTATGACATCTACCTGTATGCCAAATTTCAGCCCGATACGTCCAGTGGTTTGGGCTGTGCGTTGATAGATCACTATATCAGTCACCTTTGAGTTTTATATAATATATATAGATATATAGATATAGATATACAAATAGTATAACGCTACTTTTCACTCAAAAACCTCCCAATTAAACCATTCATTACAAATTACAATATGTACCAAACCGCGACGGAAATGGCACATCCATGGAATAAAAAAGTGTCAGTGACAAATGCACGTTAAATGCATTCAATTATCCGCCATGGTATCGATCTGTTATGTAAAGTGGGCCATCGCAGTGTAATCGCATTTCCTGGCTTTCTCCGGCTTCGTTTATCACGTTTTATGCTCCATGACCACACTGAATATCACCTTTCGATATTGTGCAGTGACACTGTTAATTGGCCGGCGTGTTTGCGGTTATGTACCTACATGATGTAGGCCAGTTATAGGTCATGTAGAGGGTTCTGTGATTTAAAAAGTTCTCCTTTATTTTATAAATTTGCGAGTAACTTTTATAACTCGACCCTTACATGTGTTACGAATATTCCTCATTTGTTAACGCACTGCTGACATAAGTTTCGAGTTTTTACATCTCTAACATCTGTTACACGTTAATCGCCTATACACTTAACAATTACATACGTACAAATTATATGTGCACCCGTGCGAAATGCATGCGTGCGTGTTTATGTGTGTTTGCGTACGTATGAGTACGAATCTATGCGTGCGTGTGTGCACGTGTGAGTGCGTACACGTGCGTTGGTGTACGTGGGCGTGCGTTGGTGTGTATTTGTATTCTCACCTTGATCCTCTGCACTTCAAACTGTATGTTCCTATGCTCGCGGCGCCCGTCGAACTTTGTGTCTCGGTAGATGTAGTTGACGGCGGTCACGTGGTGCGAGATTAGCGATAGTATCTCCTCGCGCGTCTTCATGTCGATCTCGTTCTTTTTGCTGCGATCGTTGTGCTGTGAAAACATTCACTCACTTCAGTCTAATCTTTCTATTCAAAATGGTTGGTAATTGAATTTTCAAGTTACATTTGTGTCAAAATATTTAAAAATACAAATTATGGTTTAAATATTATTTTAACCTGAAATCGAATTTATCCCCTATCCACCTACTTATAAATGAGGCAAAAATTCAAAACAAGTAACTCAAGGTACATAAAGCTCACACACGTGATTATACGTGAATAAAATGACTTAAGCAATACATTAAAAAAAATTTTGAAACACTCACATCAGGAAACCCCTCCCTCACATGTTTCCATATAAGCGGGTCTGTCTGTATGTACAGCGAACACGTGTTCTTCACTTTGGACTCCGTCGCTCGCTTCGCTCGCGCATGCTCCGCCGTGTTCGCAGCGCGTGAGTATTTGTTGTGGAGGTGGTGCTCCCAGTGCCTGTGGAATGTTTCATTATTATTATTATATTATTAATAACTAGCGGTCCGCCCCGGCTTCGCCCGTGGTACATGTTTACGTTTTCTCTCCATAAGAACCATCCTCGTACTTCAAGGAATATAATAAAAAAAGAATTATCGAAATCGGTTCAGCCGTTCTCGAGTTATGCGCTTACCAACACATTTTGCGATTCATTTTTATATTATAGATAACCACGTTCTATTCATAATTACTAATAATTATAACCTAAATGTAGTCGTCGATGTTATAACCTAAATGATCAGGGAAGAGACTCGCTGTCTTAACAGTTAAAACAGGTATAAGAAAACTAGAGCCTCATATTAAAATTGTACGAAGAAAAAGAAATAAAGTTTTCGTTATTCATCATCATCATCATCATCATCATCAGCCCATATACGTTCCCACTGCTGGGACACGGGCCTCCTATGAGGGTACAGGCCATAATCCACCACGCTGGCCAAGTGCGGGTTGGCGGATATTCGTATTTCGTTATTACTTATTATTATTATAGGAACCTAAATTTTCGGCCCAGCTCCAATGTCGTGAAAATGATGGAAATTACTGCTAGTTTCCAGTGAAAAGTAGTCACGTATCAATGATAAGTAACATATTATATGGCATGCTTTATCTTCATCCACCACTACATTATTTTATCCAATTTCGTTTCACGGTTTAGCTTTTTAAACGTTTACAATTATAAATTAATGGTTAAATAGTACGCGACAAAATTTCATATCAGCATAACATTAATTACCTTTACATGTCAAGCGACTCAAATGTATGATGTATGTTTGTTTCGACGTGCGTCAAATAAAGAAACGTTACGGGAAACTGTAAACTTTGTTAGAATTATGCACAGTCATTCAGAAATAAATCTCCTTCACATGGGAGTCGAAGTTGTGCACATGCGAACCGAAATAATATTTCTACATACGTATATTTGAAGTTCATTCGACTAATTTTGTCTAGAAAATGAATTTAATATGTACTTCTAAAGTAAACATATATAACTTAAACGTGTATGTGTTATCCATACTATGTACTTACATAATTTTCATCCGTTCAGTCATAATCTCTAACTACTTTTAAATCAATAATACACATAACAACCTATTAGGAATGCATGTATTACAACGCAACGGGGGTAAATTGCGTACAAAGAAAGTCCATAACGCGTTTAATTTTAATTGCATTATTACACGAGCAAATGATTAACGAGACCCTTTAACGGCTTAGTAAAAAAGTAATCTTGGAAAATTTTATGTACCAGAACAATAACAAAATTATGGAACCACCCAAGAATATCAAACAGATTTAAGACGACAGCGTTTTAGCATAGCGTTACTAAGGAAACATTATAAGGGAAGCGAAAAATATCTATACGGGTATGTAGATAATAGATATGTTCATTATTATTGTGACGGGGATCATAATGGCGGATGCCGGAGCACGTCGAGATTCATATATGTATGAGAACGAAGCCTTAAACAATTATTATAATATTCATTGAACATTTTCGATCCGAGAGTGTGGAAATGCGGATTGAATATTATTTGCTCATTTGTATTGTGTGGCGGGTATGTGATGGTCAAAATATTGTATTGTCTATAATCAATAACGATGAAGAAGATTACTCGAGGAAAATTAATATTTTTATTGTATAGTTCAAGTTATTGGGAATATTATATATTCTTCACGTTGTGATTATCATAATCATCATCACTGTTCCAACTACTGGGACACGGGTCTAGCATAAGGGATCAATGATATGACTATTCAATATATCTAAAGGTAAACTAAACTAACTTAGTTATCTACATATATTTGCAGATATGTAAGTTATTTTTAGTGTCGCTGACATGCAGGTTCCTTGAAAACAAAGGTATGCAGTTGTTTCTTGAATAAGCCGCTGCATCGTTGCCACAAAACGAACAAAAAAAAACAACAGACACTAAGGACGGACCAGCTTTTTAAAATTTCATATTATCATTGAGTTACTACAAAGAACCAACAAAATATGAGCCACCAATGCTGAAAAAGCCTTTAAAATTCAAATCATTACCTCGGCGGATCATCCCGCAAACTGTTCGGGTGCGAGGGCACCGGCGACGACGCGTGGTGATACGTCCGCGTGGAGGACGCGGGCGAAGCGGGCGCGGGCGAAGCGACCGGCTCGTCGTCCACGCCCGAGTTCTGGATGCGCTCCATCCATTGCACCACCTCGTCCGTCACGCCGCAGCCGCCGACGTGACCTGGAACATGATAATAGTGATATCATTTTTATTTAGTCCTTAAATATAGACTTCTTGAGACACTGTTACGTACTGAAAAGCAAGGATACATTTCACCAGTTGAAAAATATATTCGTTATACAGCACTTTAGCTAAGGAACGACTCATCTGTAAGGACATTTTTTCATGCATATTATTAATTAGACAGGACAATCTCTAACTATCTAGTTAGAGATAATTGAACATTTCCTATAATTCCATCAATTTCAAGTTTCATCTAATTATGAAGCTTGTATTTACTCATACCAGTTAATACGACAAGTAATAACTGCGTTAAAAACAACCGACTTCAAACTTGCACTTGCAAAATTGACAAATACCTACAGACAAAAATGCTCATAAAATAAAAACTACTGGGCCTATCCGAATAAAATTTTTGTGGGACCAATTCGACACCATCCCGCATCGAACAAAAAAAGAATCACGTAAATCGGTTCAGAAACCTCGGAGTAATCGGTGTACATAAATAAAAAAATAAAAAATAAAAATAAAACATACCGGCCGAATTGATAACTTCCTCCTTTTTTTTGAAGTCGGTTAAAAATAAATTAATGGATGATAGAAAAATAAAAGTTTAGTTTGCTTTCTTCGAAGTTAACAAATAGATTCAGTAGCGCAAAAATAACACAAAGCAGATATTTCTGCTAAATATTTTTACCTCTAAACTTGGCGAGTTATCGCCGAGTTACCGAGAAGCATTTCCCAAGGGTAAAGGAGTATTTCGCTATATTATTTTTATTATACATTCCAAGTTCAGAGATGAGTAATTTGCTAAGTAAAAGCGTACAAATACAGTCCCCTAATAGCATACCGTCTGAAGGAATTTTCTTCTTCATATTTTACGTCGGGACAATTTGAAGACGGTATAAGAAAAAATCGATGTGTATTTCTTCTAGTCTCGTGTAGGAGCCAAGTTTTTCAACTTACAATACCCCCCGATTTACATTTCTGTCTAGACGTCGAATTTTTGCAACAGATTGTCCAATTTTTGTGAAATCGATACGTGCAATGTGCACTCTTGTGGTATATTGAAAACAGACGGTGCCGTTTGAATAAGTACCTCCATACATATCAGTAGATTAAATATATTATTTATTTCTAATGATCAATAACTTAGAAAATACGGAAGTTGATGGTCGCAAGCAATCTTGTAGCAATTGCGGCGTTTATATTTAATGGCTGAAGAGATAAAGTATGTTTATGTTTGTCGTAAACACAGGTAATGTATCGAGTTATTTACCGATTGCTCAATACTGTGAATGTGGAGCAAGGTTTGTCTAAATTGATGATTCACCAAAGCGCGCTTATTCAGCTCCAACTTTCAAACACCAAATACATAAACCTAACGAGTGTACACTAACTCCAAGTAGGTACTATAAGTTGGAGCGCAATTTAGTGCAACAAAAGCCGTTATTTTTCCGCGATTGGGTTCACAAAGAGAACAAAGGTAATAGAACAGGAGTGCAAAACTATAAAATGTTAAATTTGGGTCAAAGGTACGAGTGTGAAAGCCGAACACGAAACAATATCTGTCAGTTTCCTGTCGTGATTAATGAGCGACTTAAAAAGGAACAAGCCGCTTAAGCGCAACACGGAAGTCTAATAATAGGATAAAGTCTGCATAAATCAATCTATTGTGAAATAAATTTAGCCCTCGTTTCACCGGGATAGTGAAAGTTGGCACGGACACGGGAAAGGCCCGGGTGTTGTATAATAGAATCGCGTTTGAGATAGCGAAAGCAGACCCATATAGACAAAGGTTAAATCGAACGAAAGATAACCGTGTGTACGGAGATATTATGCAGTGTTGAGTAAGTCACGGCTGTGACAGACAACCGAGTAATTGGATTACACAATTATATTAAAACAATGGGTATCATTATCTTAATAATCTGTACACCTCGACGTCGTTGCGATATAATATCCTCTATTTCGAACGTCATAATCGTTATTTTTCCATCGGGCCGCAGATCGCTCGTGATCCGCCGCCAACAAATAAACCACAAATTAAAGATAGGTTGCGGTGCACTAATGATCGCGAATACTCTCATACCCTATAAATATAGTATTTGAATGGGCTCGGCTAGGCATTAACCGTGCGATGTTCGCCCGCAGCGAGTAATTTCCGTTATCTGGCGTCCGCGTAGGGCGTTCGTTAAAATGCAGTGTGCCGGATGCGAAACGCCAATGCGAGCTAACGCGACACATGGAACAAAAAATGCCAGAACTATTCAGCAATTTTTAATTTTAAATTCTCCGTACGTTTTCGTTGTTTGTTTTTAATCCGTACCGACTCCTAGTTATTCGGGATTACGGTGCAGCGTGCAGCGTTAGTTCGGCCGGACTTGGTACGCGTGACTTTATGTACTAACTTTTGTGGGGACTCTCTTTGGTTTTTTTGTGGCTACATAAAAAGTCCTTTTAAAATGGAAATATATTACGTGAGGCGGTAAGAAGAGCAAAACTAAAAGAAAGAAAATATTATGTGCATTTATTTTAATGACATGCCAAATATAAAAATTACAAATAAATAAGAGCATACATTATGCAAATTTAAAAATTTCAATTAAAAAACAATTTACAGAATATAAATTAATATATTATGAAGTAATAAAATTTAAATTAACAAAAACAATAACAAGCACAGAATCAAAAAATCATACGTATAAAATAAAATATTTAAAGAACGTCTGGAAGCTGCCATAATGCAAGCCCTCTAGACTTCTTCATTACATTGCCCCTTAGCCTCAACTTCCTTTCATTCAATAGATAACACAGTCTTAATTAACTCGAGCCTATATAGCTATATGTTTAAAACGCAGTAGCGGGCAAGAGACATGTAGTGATGTAGCTACCACTGTCGCACTAATCAAACATCGCCCCGCTAGAAACAAACATGAACTAATTGACAAACCGTCGCTACAATGTGCCTACATCTGTCCCCAACATCTGCTATTTTTTCCGTAGACAGTTCAAAAAACGAATGATATAACGGAAACGAGACATAAATAAACAAACAGAAGGTGCATTTGCTTAGAAGCTTTTAGACCGTATTTGGAAATCTGAATATATTTTAAATAGAACAACATGACGAACGTAAAAACTAAAAATTTAATATCTGAAATTGATCGTAAATGCTGGTAATCAAATAGAATGTCAGGAGCGTTAAATATTTCAATTTGAATCGCTAAAATCAATATCGGGAAAATCGGATAAACATAACCTTTTGTGTCCGCACATGATTAATTTCCCTGCTCCAGTTGAGGTCATCGAAACTGGTACACATTTATCAGGTCAACGCATAAGTATTGTAACCTAGGTGGAGTGGTTGGAATTTAATGCCTTTGTCGGCGGAGTTTTTACGTAGATTTCTCCCGGCCAATCCCCAGTTCAACAATGTGGTCGTTGCCGAAAAGTTAAAAGTTCCATTTTACGGTAAAGACACTCGTAATTTTTCATTAAATACAAATAAGAGAATTTTCTGATATTCCGAAGCTGGAGGCTGCTGAGTTTCGTGGGAAACTAGAAATGCTATGGAACACAAAATATAGGGATCTTCCTTGCGGTTTGAGCATTTACAAAATTGTTTATAAAATATATTTTGAGGACAACATGCAAGAGTGAATGATCGTTTTAATTAATATAATGGTTAAGAATAAAAAGGAAAATATAAAAATTATAAAAAGTAAATACGATCTGGTTCAATGCGGGAAAGGTCTTATTCATTCATAGTCGTTATTTCATGGTATTTGTCCCCAAACATAATTTTATTTTTTGTAAACAATTTTTATAGAAATTATATGTAGGTATATGTTTTTTGGTGGTGACGACCGCGATGTTGGTATTTTGTTTGTCAGAACGCGATTATCATGAATAATCACGTACAAAAACTTTGAGCAGTAATATAAGTAGCTTACAAAATTTAGCAGAATTATGGAAGACTATTGTTTAGGTAAGACAGTCACATTCAGAGAATGTTTGATTACAATGCGTGGGATAAATAGAACAAATTATAAAGGACAACAACGTATTTAAACAATGAATATTAAAATTGAACCCCTTTATATGGTAGAGACAAAACTGAAAATGCTTTGGGTTTAGGTTGAATCAACGAAAAATATAAAACTACTGGAGATAATGTTTTATTTCTTCTTACGGGAAAATAGCGAACACGTTAAAAATATACGTGTTTAGAAAAAAACCACGTAATTATAAATATGACATCGACAATTAAAAAATATAATAATACTGGAGTTAAAAAATACATACAAAAAGTAATTTAAACTTAAAAGCATTATGATCTGTACGTGATGAGTATACGTAAATTATGAGTCAAGCCAATCTTGTACAGACAACACTACAATCATATTATCTTGTAAAATTAGCGCTCAATGTATGCTTCACAGTACACAACTACAGCAAAGTTCCGACAACAAATCCTAAGACTGAGTAAGCAAACAGCGTCTAACGATGCCTTTTTATTTTTACTTCGAGAGAGCTTAGCGTCGTTGCGACAGCGCAATTTTTCAAGGAATTAGTTGGGCTCTCGGGAGTTGCATTCTATGTTAATCACACTCCTATATTTAACTGTGTATGTTTTTGTTTACGATGCACGTTTCAGAACTTCTCACCTTGAAATGTTCTAATAAATATGTCAAGTCCCGCTTCTGCTACAGATTTTAATATTAATTATTAAACTGTCCGAATAAATAATTGACTTTAAATAACTAGGCTCAATATCCAAACTCGAAAGAAAACGTTTATTACACCAAACTTTGTCACTTAACGATAACAACAGCTGCTCAATTAGCTTTGTAACTAAATTGGCGAGTACGAATTTTCCAAACTCAATTGGGGATAAAAATCCTTCTCTATTTTGTACGGCAAAGAGTACAGCTCAGTCGTAAGCCAAGCGTGCACTTTGTTAGGAAACTTGGTTAAGAGATATTGTCTCGGCGCGTCAAAACTAACTTCAGTTTACGTACGGGGTAAAGTAGGAATCGTACGATGGTACTAGATTGTGTTAAACGCGAAAATAACTGATCTGTTTATTATATTTAAGACTATAAGTTGCTGCTTCAAGATCTAATTTAGGAATAACGCACTTGAACATTCCCAAAGTAAAAGAAAATCCTAGAACAAGCTAGACGTAAATGTAATTAAAAATCAACCTCCAAATCAAATCAATCAAATCCTCCGACTAAAAAAAATTTGTTATTAATTATTCACATCACTGAACCTCGTACTAACCCATACTTTAAAATTTCATTAAGATTAAAAAAATAATTTAATAATGTACCTACTCGAGTATTCTACCTTTCCACAACAACTAAAGTTATATTCAACTTATCATGTTCCGCTCTTTATGCGCAGTATTAAAAATCGTCTTATATGAATATATTGTAAACATGTACAATTAACTTGAAAAGAGCCTTCTGAAATTCTGAGGAATCCCTTTGGCTTATGAAAGGCTCTTGTTGAATAACTTTACGTGGCTATATTGTTCAATCATCGTGCTTCTTATTTAGTGGAATAAGAATGGAATCGCTTTAACAATTTTACTTGTATTTTTTCGTTATTATTATAGAGACTTTTACTAAAAAATGTTAACTTACTTTTTTTAATACATATAATATCACCTTAATAATTGTGTTTAACATTGCTGCAACGTGCTTTTATTAACCACCTATATTTATAAGATATAAGATTATAGGATACTTTTATCCGAACTTTGAATTTTGCGGGCTTTGACGACAGCCTTACATATTCTTCGTTTGAAACTTAAAGTGGTAAGAAACGTGTAGGACGTGCATGACAAAATACGGTCAATGGAAGTTCATAAAAGTGATAGGGAATTCATTGAAAAATAATAGAAAACAACTATAACATACATATTCATTAGTATTGTATTATAATTATGATCTTAATATATTTCTCAAGAGTAAGCGTAATAACATTGCTCTTGATTGCTTCATTCAACGACTTATTAAGAGGAAATAGATCATTATTTATCCTTGTTACTATTCCGCAAGATAGTGTGAAGAATAACTAGTACTCATATTCTTGTATATTAACTTAATAATCACTGACTACTGAGTAACTAATATATGGCATAATTTACCATACAAATAGTATGAATGAAACTCTCAATGACTGAGAAGCAAAAACAATATTAAATCGCGTTGAAATGCGAAAAATGCTCCCAGTCATTCTGAATTAAAATAACGCATGTTTAATTTGATCCATGTCTAGAAACATCGTACTAAATTGTACAATACATTTTAGCAGCAAAGCATTGTACTTATTCTTTCGTTACCGATGGTATAAATGTAACAGTGTTACACTAGGAGCATTCAACAAAGTTGATTTAGAAATTGATATCAGTATAATATATCATCGTCGTACAGGAGCCTGCATTTCCAGCAGAGATTGAAGCGCCAACGTAAATCACTTGCGAAAATCCTCGAACATCCACCGAGAATATGTAAGGAATTTAAAAAGGACTCCGCCGTGTGGGCGTCGGGATTTGTGGATTCAAATGCCTTTATTATACGTGAAACCTATCTAGGAGTGGTAGCATTAAATATGGTAATGTATTCTATTGCAGTGTTGTCCCGTGACTGCTTGTGGGGCACGGGCCAGGCATTTGTATCCTATTGATTGGCTTTATATTTATATCATAGATAACGTTCAACTTTGTACATATTGTACATATTAAATACCTCATTTAGAATCAAAACTCGAAACAATGCAAGCGCTTCTATTATCACAATACTCGACTATAGCCCATTCAAATATAAAATGATGATTTATCAAAGTCTATTCAGTGCGGAGTAATACTATTCCACAACATTCCGTTATTGTATTTAAATAAGTATTTTATTATTTTTATTCAAATTGAATGAAACGTATTGAATGCCGCGTTGTTGGTCGTTATTGGCTTTTCATATTCAAATCATATACGAATAAAGAACGGGTGAAAAGGGACTATCCCGGGTCCCCGGTAGTCCAATACTGTGTAATGAAAACAAATGATGTTAAACACGACCCTTCCTTTCATAATATGTATCAGTATATATTTCAGAAGGAATCAATGTCGTATGCTAATACGCAAAAGGTTTTGTTATATTATGGTAATGTCAATTCCAAAGGGCTATATTTCATGCTGTTAATCGAGACGTTTACGAGGTAGCAATTACTTTGTATCAGAAATTTAAAGGGAGAAATTTAAATGCATTTCTAGGAAAATGCAAAATTAAAGTTAATCTTATTCATATTTCTATGAAAAACATACGTATAACGTAAATATCTAACGTTAATTAAGTAATTTAAACAATGAGTATTGCCGTCTCTTTCTTTTTGTAAAAAAAATATTACCTATGTACATATATGATATTTTGTCTCGTGAGTTTTTATACTGGAGCATTGAAAAATGTCCTCTATAAATGGATAACCTGACTATTTAGAGTATTTAGGTACTATTCATACGCTTGATTACATTCATTAAATAAAAGTCACGACAAATGTATTAACATCCTGCACTTCCTATTCTAGATTTTCAAAAAACATTTCAATGCGAATTGCGACTGGACGTATCCTTTACAAAATTATTTTGAGTAAAACTTCCATTCAAATGTGGAGTGTACAAAAATACCACGTGTATTCAGAGTAACCACTCCCTAGTTTTTATACATATGGGTGATTATACAAAAATGGGGTAACTCAATGTCACCAGCCAATTTATACAAAGTCTTATTATATTTCAATCAAATAACAATATATTTTAAAACAATAAAGCGTCCTTTATTTGGTCACTCACTTTCACTTCTTTATTTAAAATACAAATTGATAAAAAAACAAAATTAATACTTAAATAATCAGTACTTTGGCATGTCACAACTCCGAAAACCAACAATCAAGTGACTATCTTATAAACATTATCATTGATTTGAGAAAACTTACTAATTCAGGACAATCTTTGATATACATAGTATTATATAGTATAACTTTCATAACGAAATGTTTAACATTTTATTTAAAAAATAAAAATAAACTTTGTCATCGTTTTTATTGGTCAGTCCGTTGTGTGTTCTTTAAATTTGAAATTCTCGCTGAATATCACCAAGTCGAGGTCAAATCCCTGTCTAAATATTAATGTTGGTAATGAAGTTACTTGTGCATCCCATATTTTGACGGCCGTCATAACTGTACCAGCGCTAGGGTTGTGTTTATCCTCCAAATTCGTGCTGCGCCAGTCAACATTTCAGTCCTATGGTGAGTCGTTATTTTATTGTTAATCTGATTTTTATTTTCATTCATACATGGTAACTATGATTTGTGAAAATATAGTTTGTTGATATTAGAAATAAGGCAAAAAAACATAATTTGTGATTATAATCTCATATTAAGTACCTTTTTATCAATCCGCTGGCATCAGTCCTATGTCAGATATCGCGCCAGTGGACTGACGCGACCCCATAGTACTGATGATTCTATCGTTTTTGAGAACTTTTTATCTTGATTGCTATGGGTATAAGCATTTCTATTTGATATTTCAGTTTAAAACATCATGCGCCACGCTAAAAGAAACTGAATTTGACTAGGGAAGAAACATTTAAAAAAGAGTAGTAAAGAAAAGAGCTATTGAAACAAACTTCTAATGATTTTATTTAAAAGATCTTATTTTATTTTAATTATTGATTTTGATGCTTTCAGGGCATAGCTTGTTATATTTATAAGATATAATATAATATTGTGAAGTAAAATTACCTCAAAATAACATAAAAGTTAATAAATATAATAACATTATAAAAATGTCAAAAGGCTCTTATGAAAACTAAGATGAGACTTTCATTCAAGCCTTTGGTTTTTAATTTTATGAAAATTAGTACTTTTAACATAAATAATGTTAGATTTTTAGGGCTCCGAACCTCAAAAGGAAAAAACAGAACCCTTATAGGATCACTTTGTTGTCCGTTTGTCTGTTAAGACGTTTTTTTGAAGCGCGTGGAGGTATCAATTTGAAATTTATATTGAATGCTCAAGATTAAGAGCCCTTGGGGCTGTAAAAAAATCAAACTTATAACTCAACGCAATTAAAAGATACCTACATCCGTTAATACTGCAAATTTCCGCAAAATTAAATATTCGCAAGGGAATAAAAAAATACACAGGATGCTTGCCGTGTATACAGTCTTAAAATATGGTAAAAAGCAACGTCTTATAACACAGATAAAGCAAAAATTGCTAAAAGTGTAAATTTTAAGTTACAAACATAATAAAAAATAGGTTTGTTAGGAGTCCAACTCGCACTTGGCCGTTTTTTTTGTTTCTATTGTTTGTGAATTACATGAAATATTAAGTAAAACTAAGTCAAAGTAGTAAGTTAAGTAAGAGAGTAAGAATATTCACGTTGCGTTAAATGTCAGAAGGCTGTTTTGAAAATTAAGACATTGTTTTTTCCCAGTATCACAATATATTATTAATTATCATTTTTAAATGTAACTAAGTGATTTTAATACTTAAAAGACATGTGCCATTATTAAAACTGAGAGATTTGTAGTAATTTTCATTGAATTTCTTTAAGAATATTACAAAATTGTGTTTTTTATCAGTACTTTGTTAGCCTTGTCAGTCCCCTGGAGGCCAAATCCAGAAAATTTTAAATATCTCACAATCTACTTAAAAAAGTGGCTGGCCCGATTTGGAACAATATATTCATTAGATTAGCTATCATATACACCCTAATTTGTAATAATCTGATATAAAAAATATAGTAAACAAAATATCCTCAAAAGTTACCCCATTTTTGTATAATCACCCATATGTCTAAACTTTTCCCATCATCCTTTTCAAATTTTATATATATTTTAAAATACAGTTTCTGTTGAACCGCGAGCAATGTTAATAGAAGCTCATTTGCATTCCACCTCATTGCTTCGGAATGGTGTCTGGTGAACGTCAAAGCAAAAATAGAATGCAATTTCGATATGTACAACCAAGTGTACAACAAAGATTTCGAGTTAAATTTCAATTATTCAATAACGTCAGTCAAAAATTCATTATGCAAAACGCAACACATCGCTGCGATGACGTTTAATTATCTACAATGAATTCGGACAGCGGAATTTAATTTCTACACACCGTTGGAAACGTTCACGACCCTCATCATACAGTAGCAATTGTAACATTAATAGCTGTATCGGTTAACAAATAATTGATCACGACAATTGGTCCACGTCTCGGCGCATTAAAAGTTCGAGTGAATGGATTTATGACGGGCGGCGAACAATGAGCAAACACCGAGACATAAATTAGCAACTTTTCCGATGCAAGCTGTAGCAATCAGTCGGCGACGTGGT
The DNA here is from genome assembly GCF_905220415.1 of Colias croceus. Classification (NCBI taxonomy): domain Eukaryota; kingdom Metazoa; phylum Arthropoda; class Insecta; order Lepidoptera; family Pieridae; genus Colias; species Colias croceus. Next base: position 2,769,378 of record NC_059543.1, on the reverse strand, counting down.
ACCGAGGCGAGCGCCCAACGAACGGGATTAAACTTAGTTAAACGACCTTGCGTCGCAATCCATTTGCTGTGCGACACGGTGTGGCAAAACTTGCGAGCTCCCCTCCGCTTTAGCATTTATTATGCGCATGAAGCGCACGTAGATACAAATTAACCACTGTTAATCTCGTTGCACGAACTAATCCCGCTCTAGCCTAACAACATTAAATTGTTACTGCGTTGCGTTCAACCGGATTCGGAATCAAATTTGGGCGAAGATTGATATGACGTTGTGTTTAGTCACCGTTGCACAACGCTGCCTAGCGCAGCCAAAACGTAGCGTGCACAAAAAAAGGAGACACGTTTAATTAAACATGACATGCGAACAAGACAATTATCCTCACGCATCTATGTGACTAGTTGTAAAGTACAAGAGACGTGACAATGTGCATAATTGATTTGATAATAATTATGTTTGTCAGTTTATATGCTAATTTCTTATTCAACACATTAAGTTTAACCTAAGATTATTGCATTGCGAATGTGAAATAGAAGATCCTCAAATTTTGCACTTAAAACTGCCAAATACATAATAAAATCGATTAATAATCCACAACTTAATATGCAAATACACCCAGCCAAACCGCATGAGATAACAGAACTACACATACACGTAACTCATTATCACATTATTCTAAATTTAACATAACACACAAAGTAGACAAAGATAAATGTTCCTGTTCATTGATTGCACGATATATTAAATGCAAATACCTACGTCGTGGTAAATTCATATTCCTATCACCACAAGTCACAACAGTATTTGCCCTATTGCCAGAGGCAAAGAGAATTGCAACTTCCTAACTTGATAACGGTACTTGTTTGTCTTTTGACTTTCCATGGCGATTAATATTCTTTATTTAAATTAAATAACGTTAAAGCATTTGAAGTAAAACACCTATGTCCCTTACTCAATACTCATTTTAAACAAAAGGTAAACAATGTCGTTAACAGGGACATTTTACATGAGAATCCAATTTCCATGCATCACGACAATCTATTTAGAAGTATCGTCTCCATGGTAACCATAGATAGGTCACTCACCGTGTCTTCTGTGTGCGTACGGGTCGATGACGTCACCCTCCTTATAGATAACAGAATGCACGCGACCCCGCGTGTTATTCTGGGGGAAGTATCTCTTGGCGTGCTCCACGTAGAAGGAGCCGTCGCTCAGCATGATCTTCCCCTCGAAGACGCCGTCCGTCACCGAACCGAACACCTCGGAACGGGGGTCACCTGCGGACAAATAATGAAATGTAAGTAGGTGGTATGAATAAAAGAACGAACTTGATATTAGTGAGGGAGCTATGGAACTATCAGCACTGTAAAGAGGTATAGATTCTTGTCTGGGTAACGATAACCGAAAAGCTAACGTAAGTTGCCTAGGGTTGATGATATATGAAACTTTAAAAATAAATAAATGCTGCATTCTAATTTATTTCAACAAAAATAATGGAGACCCAAATGTTTCATTCAAAAGTATAGTTTTTTATTGATGCTACAGTTACCACAAGACAAAGCGAAACATTAATTCCTTTATTAAATAGAATTAAAATAGATGATTATTAGTGTCTTAATAGCTATTTACTGACGCTTGAATAAAAATGATAAATCTGAGAAAAGATACTTAACACATTAAAAAAACATCTTTCATTAGTACAGATTAGCTTCAACTGAACAACACCCATTACTTAGCGACGAAGTCCGTAATAACCAGTAATTATAAGATATTTAGCTACAGAACAACAATCGCCACCCTACTAGTCTGACAAGTCTAGACGGAATTCTCTAGAAATAATATTCTATATTTGAACAAATATTCCAATACCTAATAATTATTCAACAATTTTAGAACATTACATCTAAAAAAAATTAAGCTACAGAGATTCGAAACGTCTTCAGCATACAAAGAGACTGTTCGAGATTCTATATACATCCTCGTAAGCAAACTAAGCGTCGAAACAAGATTTAGATTAAGATATCATTTGAGATAAGGTTAATATTGAAATTCCTTATCCAAATTGAAGTGTAATAACAATCTAATTTTAGCAAAGTTACATAGATACGTATTCATCAAATCATGGATTAGCAAAGTTATAATTATGTGGCTAGGCAATCAGTTGAGGTGTTAATTAGACCACAGCATTCAATTACTCCGTAACAGTCACGTATATCCCTTGTATCGTGACAACTTGTAGCGCTGCACTGTTATGTTATGCGAAAGAAAATATTTAATTATGGCAATAATTATACGCGAAACTAATTTGATCATTCACAGCAACTCAACAAGAGAAAGAAGTGAAGGTAAAAATTAATTAAAAATTTGAAATGAAAAATCATATCCTCGACTTCGAAAGCGAAGAATGAATAACTATGCTATATCATCTATTCCCTCATCTGCAATAGAACTTAAAATTGGGCTTGTAATTTCTTGTATGTTGATTAATTATTCTTCATATTAACAGAAGGGACATTAACGAATATGATGCAAAAGAACAAACACACACAGAAAAGAGTTGTACATAAAATAGCGTTTGAATTAAAGATTCACGCGGCACACTGACGAAATTTTCAAAAATTCATATACACTGCACAGAGATAGTAAACCATCGCGACTCGCGAGTACCATCGCTGTTTCTAGAAAAATTATTTCGGTGTTAGATATAGCCCATTTATCGAGGAAGGCTATAGGCTATATAGCATCACGCTGACCAACACGAGCAGAGCAATACGGGTAAAACCGCGGGGCACATCTAGTGATTCCATATTTATGTTGGTTTTAGATTACGCACCACCCTGGTCGCCGCATAAAAAAAATGATAAAAATCAAACGCTTCACAAAGGCATTTTCCATTATATTGCTGGATTCCGCGCGTATCCTTCAAGCCTTTGTAAATAAAAACCGGATAAAAGTATTAAATAAATAGTGAAACGCAAATAACATGTAGCTTTGTGCCCATACAACTGGCTTGGAACAAAATTCTGATCGGATGACGTGAAATTCGAATTGAATATTTGGACGTAGTTATCTACATATATGTACTTATATTTCGGAGCTATTTTTGTTAATAAACATTGTTTTATGAAACTTTTTCACTGGATGGCGATATTATAGAAGGAGTTATAGCAAGAAAACGAACACACAATATTTGGCGAATTGAAGAGAGATTCTTTCGAAATAAAAAGGAATACTCGAGATACAGACAAAGACTTTTAAGTTACCTACTTTGTAAGGTTCAGAGGAAAAAGCCAAATACAGGATACTGAGAAAAGTTTATAATTTAATTACATAATATTACTAATTGTACTTTACCTTCATACATATTGGATTTTGACAATACCAATTGAAATAATTGTTAAGAATATTTGACTAGTCATGCTGTGCAGGTGCCAATTAAAAAACAAAAACATTAACATTTTCCAGGTCACGTTTAAAAGCAAACTTTTGTTAAACTTGTCAGTTAATTACCAACACATAAATAATTGCCAATTACACGATACGTCAAGTTAATGAGCAGTCAAAGAAATAATTATACTTAGCCACCGGTTAAGTTATAATAATGTGTCCATAAATTAAAGAAATGGTAATCCTGAAAATGTAATATTTATAACCTACTCACATTTCTTAAAGTTTAAAAAATCACGTAACTAATCCAATGTATAATACGTAATCCTAGCAAGGCATTCCCATTTCCCACATGATCTCACGTTATCTTCTATAATATAAAAATGAATCCCAAAATGTATGGGATGTAACTTTAACATTAATCAATTTAGTAAGTTTATGTAAATGTTTTTGGATTATATCCTGTAACTGTGCCTTATATAAATAAATAAATAAATAAATGTAAGCGCATAACTTTAGAACAGCTGAACCGATTTCTTTAATTCTTTTTTTATTATATTCCTTGAAGTACGAGGATGGTTCTTATGTAGAGAAAACGTGAATATGTACCACGGGCGAAGCCGGGGCGGACCGCTAGTATATTATATAGATTACATTATTCATCTGTTACCTATACACTACATCGATACGCTTACCTCATAAATAATTCCCAACTTTACGCGACAGTAAAAAAATATTTTAGCATATAGCTAAAAACCCTATCAACATCCGCAAGATAAGGTCCGCTATAAAACTGAATATTTCACCACATATCTGTTCCCGGGGATAACGGATAGGTTTGAATAAATTAACAATTCGTAAGGGCGTGTGAGCTTTGTTTACGTGGACACGGCAGACACGGGCAGCGGACACATCTGTAAGCCAACGTGACTGTAATGTAGGATCAATAATTATTATTGTTGGAACGAGTATGGGGCTTTGGTGACGATTTACAGCGCACGCGAATGGTATGTGAATTACGAAAAATGTTTATTGAATCGTATGGCATCTCTTACTTCACATTTTACCACCAGTTGAAAGGATAGTCTCTGTACAACACATTGTAATTGTACGTACTTCTTGTGAATAAATAAGTATATTCTATACTAGCTTCCGCCCGCGACTCCGTCCGCGCGGATGTCGGTCCATTTCTGTCGGTTTTTTTCTTCATTTTGAGTAACTCGGACAATGACATCTTATAAATATCTATTGGATCCAAATACGGCTAGGTCTATAATAATACGCAACGTGTGTTCGCGGTACCTACTACAGAACAACGTCTATGGATAACTGAAAAATTGAGATTAATTTTTTTTCTACGTATTTTTCCAGGATAAAAAGTATCCTATTTTACGCCCAGGATAATAAGGTATAATATTACCAAGTTTCATCGAAATCGAACCGGTAGTTTTCACGTGATGTCTTCACATACAGACAGACAGACAGACAGACAGACAGACAGACAAAAATTTTTTTAATCACATATTTGGGTTTGGTATCGATCCAGTAACACCCCCTGCTAGTTATTTTTTCAATATTTTCAATGTACAGAATTGACCCTTCTACAGATTTATTATATGTATAGATAATAAATCTCCACCTAATTCAGGAATAATGAACTTTATTATAATTAACAGCTCATTCAGTTTCCAAAACCTCCGTCATCAAAATTCAAAAGCCTTTATAATACGAAGGGAACAATCGTTCGCCACTTAAAAACTCAGCGCGGCAGTCACTTGAGCTGATAAGACGCGATACTTTATCATTCGTTATGATGTGCACTTTATGTTCACGTATTTATGGAGTTCTGTAAACGGAAAGAATAAAGAATAACGATTCAACTTCGCTTGTAAATGTAAACTTTGCATGCAACTGCACATAATGTTCACTTAAATTTTATCTTGTATAATTTTATTAAAATATCGTTTTCGTAATGATACTTAAAGAGTTTTTATTTGTTTTAATGTACATCGCATGTTCGAACTTCGAAAGTATAAGGTTATTCTTTTTGCATTATTACCTGACGTGATTTGCCAAAAAGCAACACAAAGACAAGCAATATACTTATTTGCTGTATTTAGCATTTAAATTACAAATTCAACAAATACTCTCAGGCTCCAAACCCGCATTACATCTACTGCGAGCATTTTATAGCAAACCATTTAATTTATTGCAACACACCCAACATATATTCGACAGTCAATCGATTGTTATCAATAGGAACCACGAAAACAAAACACATGTTCTAATCGGTGACAAACATCCTGAAATTGCGTGACCACGGTACATTATTATAAAAAAACGTAGCAAATAGTTAACTAAATAGTGACTCATTTGAACCGGGGGACAGGGGAGAGATAATAATAATGATTTATCGTATAGTGGGGGACCAAACTATGTACTTACAGGCACATTACCGTTACTGTAATTTAGCGTTATGTTTGAACCCTATCACTTGGTTTACCAATAAAACTACATGCAATATGTTCATTTATTTAATTACTTTTAAAGCTCACAACTTCATACTCACTATTTTGCTAAAACGTTTGATATCTTAATATATATAAATCTCGTGTCACAATGTTTGTCCTCAATGGACTCCTAAACCACTTAACCGATTATATTATTATTATTAATTTATTCGATCCAACTTGAGAGATAGGATAGTTTAAATCTCAAATCGTTTTAGAGAAAGCGGGCGAAGCCGCGGGAGGTAAGCTAGTATGTCTATAAATAGGACGATATGTCTTCTATGACTTTAGGTTTAGAACTGTAAAGTATATACGGTTTAAGACATTTATTTCTCAAAAAGATTACATTTGAATCACTTACAGAGAAATAATAATAAAAATTATAAACATGTTTGCTCGCTTATCGTTGTACGTAGTAAGTAGTTTGTTAACACAAATAGAATCACACAATTGAATACAACAAGAAATAACAAAAAAATGGGCGGTAATTTTTATAAACATAATTTCAGACTACCCCAACGACATTCTAAAGATATAAGGCTTGTGTTCTAGGTAAAGATATGCTATTTTCATGAGATATAAAATTAGTTACATTTTTGTTAACACTTTGTTTTTACTAAATATATAATATGTATTTTAATAGTAAAAGTAAAATTTATAGGTTTTATTTATGTTTATTATTTATATTTATTTATATATTATTTATTTATTTTTTACTATAATATTTAGTTTAAAAGATGTTTCTTTAGCAATTTCTTGAAATTAGATATCGATTTGGCGTCTTTAATATTTTTAGGCAATTTATTATACAATTGAACTCCTTCGAATAAGATACTCTTTTTCCCGTAACTTGTCCTGGTACAGGGCAGGGCTATATTGTTTGCGCGCCGAGTCATACGGTTTGTGTGTTGTATATTGGTGGAAAAGTTAATTAGAGAATGAACATTTTTAGTCAAGATTTTTTTTATTAACATACATATATAAAATTGATAAGTTTGAGCCAGATTCATGAGCCGAGTTTTTTTGTATATGAGGGACGTGGGTGTTCGAGATTTATATTGAAATAAAGTTTTTATTATTTTATTTTATGTTATTTGCAATTTTTTCAAATTTGTTGTTGATCCTGAACCCCAAACCTCAATTAGATAGTCAATATGCGACTTGACTAGGCTATTATAAATTGAATACCGCACTTTTTGTGGTAGACAACGAGCAATAGGTCGTAGCACGCCTATCAACGAAGTAAGTTTTTTACGTACTTTTTCGATGTGGGCTTTCCACGTGAGTTGCTTATCGAGAAGGAGACCGAGATATTTTTCTTCGTTTACTTTTTTTATCGTTTCTCCGTTTATGGACAATGGATTGTAGGAGCCTATTTTCTTATTTTTTGCGGTAAAAATGATGTAATTGGTTTTGGAGGCGTTTATCGTCAGTAAATTTGATTGAAACCATCTGTTTAGTATGTTAAGATCTTTTTGGGCTTGATTTACTACAATATCAATAGAATTACCATAGTAGAACAAGCATGTGTCGTCAGCATATAGAGTAATATCTCCGGTTAATCCTATTTCGTGAACGTTATTAATATAGATAAGGAAAAATAGGGGGCCCAAAAGGGAGCCTTGAGGCACGCCACAGCTAATAGGTCTTTTTTTGCTATAGTGATCATTAATTTTTACGACTTGATACCGATTTTTAAGGTATGATCTAAATATGTCATAAGCTACTCCGGTTATTCCCGCATTTCTTAATTTCAGTAGTAAAATTTCGTGGCTTACTGTATCGAAAGCTTTCTTAAGATCGACGAATACTCCAAGAGCTACCTTTCTACGGTCTATGTTGAGTCTGACATTAGTGATAAGATCCACCGTTGCTGCAATAGTATTAGATTTTTCTCTGAATCCGTATTGTTCATTTATAATGTTAGTCGAAGATCCCATTAAATTTGAACCTTCTGTATTTATGGATGACGCTTGAAAATTTTGTAGAAGACGAACGTCATTTTCCAATTTAGTTACTTTCTGTTGGGTATCACCCACATTACTCGTTAAATTCTCTATTTGGATTTTCAGGTATTGGTTTTCAAGAGCTAGTCCGTCTGTTGTCGTTTTGATATCTGTAAGTTGGTCTTTAATAGATGAAATATCATTTTTAATTGACTGAATACTATCTGTTTGCAATTTGCCAAAGTTATTCAATATATCAAGCATTTCCATTTTAAAATCTTTAAATTGAGATGCAAATTCATCTTCAGGCATTTTTCTCTTTCGGATTGATACATTTTTTTGTTCATATTCTGCTTCTTTAAAAGTAGATAAATTTGGCTGAGAGCTGCTACCCGCGATACTCAAGGTACTTTTTGGTGAACGTAAAATACTCATTTTCGTAGAATTCAGTAAACTTAGTAATAGGATAACGCAAAATATAGCACACGATATTAATTATCGCTTCGCTTTGCGGTATGCGCTGAGCTTTACTGCGGTGATGTATCGCACGGAGACAGCAAGACAAAGAAAGATGCAGTTTACGCAGTCCGTCTTGCTCACTACACTTATATTTTTGTTCACAGTTCGTTGACGGAAATTACACCATATTCTATTTGATTAAGATTTTAAATGGCTTGACACTTTTTTATTAAATTATAAGATTCACGTAAACACGTCCGTACTCAACGCGAGTCAGCGAGCGATTATAGTAGTCTAAACTACTATAATCTAAAGTAAGTATAAAGTCCGCCAAGCGAAATTATGTGACACACGTGTCTCCGAGACCGTTCAGTGCAGAATCTTGGAAGATAAATGACCTCTAATTGACTCTTTCATCTATACTATGTATTAAGTATGGGTAGGAAGAATCTATTTCTATTGGTTCAACATTATCGAAAGATTGATTTAAGGAAGAAAGGAATAAATGTTTCTTTCTTTCTTTCTTTCTTGATATCAATTAAAATCTCAAATAAAATTCAAACTGAATTACCTGCCCTATGCAGTGCTATGCTATGCCCTATTAAATTGTTATCTAATCAATTTCAAAATACTCATGAAATTCATGAAAAGTCCACTCAACAGTTATTGTTTTTGTTCAACGAGATTTTGTTTGGAATGAAATCCATTTACATTTTTCTGTTTATTTCAACAGTTCAACTTCAGTTTGTTGAATTGTTTTCAGACAATTTAGGATTTATTTGTAGGAAATATTTTCGATTTGTTAATGACATTTATTTAACCCACTTAAATTCACATTACTACAAGGTAAATAGTTTGTTTGATATAAAAGTTCAATGAAAGACGATTTATATTTCGAAGGCTATGCTATTTGTAAAAGGTTCTATTGTACTGTGTGAATCCTTTTTGGAAAGCGTTTTACAAATAGTAACATCACCCTAAGTGATATTCAACGCTATATAATTCTCTTACAAGACTTGGTGGCTTGTGTGTTTAATATGGAGGTCGAGCCAACATTGAAATGGCAGAAATATGTGATAACTTACTATCATATAATAATATACACTTTGGTAACCTTCCTTTGTGACGGCCCAACATGTGAAATTGAATAGGTGTCGAAAGAAGTAATTAATTATAATAAACAAAACTTCATGCCGTTATTTCGTATTACCGTGTGGTTCAATTCGCAATTGGAGATAATTCTTACAAACATACGATTTCTTTGAAGTCGGTTAAACATAATTTACTAATTATGTTTAACCGACAGTGAACAGAGTTGCACTAGCGTCTTACTGTATCGCGTCGCTAAGTGCAGCTTTTAGACTTTGCTCGGTATATTGGCATTCCCATTTTTATTCAACCATTTATCTCTTGCAGCCATCCATTTCCATCCATTATTGCACTCGCTATTGTCTACAAGCCCAGCTGAATTGCTGGAAATCGCTGTTAAACGCTGACATGAAAAATAACCGACCAATATATTGATCGATTGATACAAAGCGAGAATTGAATTGTTGTATGCTGACGTCGAATTGTCATATTAGACGAGGTATTGTGCCACCATTGTGCGGGTATCATTGATTTTCTTAACCTCGTCACGTACAGCCGAAATTATATCAACCAATTCTCAATTCGAGTGGCTGTAGAGTTCGTTCCGGGTTTTTTCCAGTTTATTTATGTAGGTAGGTATTGAGGTCGAGTCACATCTGCATGTCCACATTATTAGTTAAAAGTATTTGATTTATTTATTTTTTGAATATTTTTCGGGATAATAATAATAATAACTTTATTGACATAAAAAAAAATAAGTATAGCTTATATATGAATCCTTAGGCTCCTGAATTAGTTAAATACTGTGTCTCAGGAGCCAAATTAAGTTAATTTCACGCTCGATACTTTGGTGATATTTTCATAATCCTAACTTAAAATCTCCACTAGATACTTTAATTTAATATCTCAAACTAGAAAAATAGAATAACATTTAATTTGCAGTGTGAAGCTCAGAATTCCAGGTCCAAGAAGATCAAATAAAAACCTAATTAAAATGCATACCCTCCGGTGCAGCGGAATCAAGATGCCCTCCTAAATAAAGTATCATGATATTCCGTCAAACAAGCAAATATCGCGTTGGAAATATTAAATAACAAGGATGACGGCGACATCACGGGATTACGAGCTTAAGGTGGGTTCACACTTAATTATTTTCGCGTATGAGATCTCCGTCCGACCGATCTCCGACGCGTATCACGTTTGCTAGTGTGGACGCACAATGATCGCGAATCGCGATCATGATACACACCGATCGCTATTAACCGCGTATCTGATACGTGACGTAAATATTACTAATAATAATGAATAATGAAATGTCGTAAGATACGGTATGGTCAAAATGGGCGTCCACACTGAGGATACGCATACACGATACGATTCGCCTGATACGGATACGATTACTTGATACAAATGTGTTCCCACCTTAAGAGAGGGTAAACACGACAGAGATGTGTTTCCCGCCGAAACCGCACGACTCCAAAAACCTACACTAAATTCTAAAGGGAAAACTCGTACATTTTTATAACTCACTAAAGCCTGCCATCGTTTTTATTTTTTATTTTGGTTGGTACATTTTTACTTATTTGAAGGACATTTTAATGATTTTTCCGTGAAAGTTAAAGCCGGAGATTTTGGATAGACCAACATCCACTTCAAAGAATCGCAACATTTTGTTTTCACGATAATGTAAAGATAAACTTACTTTGCATATTTTACGCCAAGAACATGTTATTTATAATTAACAAGAAATATGAATCCCGCTTATTCGAGTAGCTCCGTAATACGTGGAATCAAGTTTCGGATTTTTGCAGAAATTTTATTAAATATTTATACCTAACATCTCACATTATCATATAGAGATACATTCTTATAAGGTATATGACCAAATAGATGAACTGAGAAAAATTCTTGCACTCAAAACAATTGATTGAAATACCAATTTTTCCTAAAACGAACCAGTATCGAAGTGTAAACAGAAATGTTCAGTCTTTTACAGCATATTTTTTGCTTTTATGTCTGGCGTGCAGTACAAACGATTGCTGTTCTCTTAAAACAGCAGATTTACCCAATAATTGGCTATTGACATCTCGACACGGCTTCTAGGAATAGTTTTATATTGTACGTGACTCCAAAATCATGGAAACTGACATAATAGAAGCGTTCGTGTGTATCGTCTCCCTTTTGAAGAGAAATTGTAACAATTTGTTTTGTAATATAACTCGGCACCGTTTAGTTCGTTTTCAATTTTAACTGTAAATTCACAATATTCTATCAATTTTAATAATCGTATTACTTTAAAAATAAATTATTTAGTCTTATTGTGAATTTACATTAGTCCTACTTAGTTCTTATTAGTTTAACACAGCAATTTTTGGAAAAATAACGAAAGTACCACTAATTAAGTTGTAAATTGTACTGTAAGTATACACAAAATTTAATGAAAAAAAAAAAAATTATGTAAAATGTGTTTATCATAAGTTTGTATTACTGTAACATCAACCGAATCCGCCAACATGCAATCCACGTTATGATCAAACTTCGAATCCCCTCCCCACCTTCCACCCACCCAATACCTACAATTTCCAACCAACTAGCAAACTCCATCCATATCATAAAAACAACGTCATATCCCAAGTTCGCAAGCAATCATTACCCGAAGCACGGACACCTCCCGCATCCGTCCCGATTATCCGATGCATAAACACGGCGAGTGCATCGCTGTAAGTAGGGCGACGAACTGCGATCGATGCTGCCCTCGCAACTTCATCCATTTACACGCCACCAAACTTTCGCGATTATATTAAATGTACTCGCTACGCAGCGTAATCAACGTACCCACTCGGGGTACGGTTATACTGAAACGTCAATGTACTGAAAACAATGCGGTAATTGCGAGTCGGAGCGCGCCCCGCGATCCCTTAATATAAATGTTGTGTTAATGCGCTATGTCAATAGGTAAACATGTCTGCAAGTAATTGAAATGCTTCAAGCGTACGCCAGTACAAAAGTTGTAAAATAATCTCTCTATATAACAGGTAGTAATTATTCAGTAATCTGTATTTAGAGTCCGATTTAGATTTCTCTGTTTCAACAAGGTCAGACGACGGACTACTACGGTCTACACCTATAATCCTATTTCTCTATGACATAGAGATCCCAAACGGCATTCACCCTAAACTATTCACGATCATCTATTGTCCACGCAGACCACGTATGGCACATTAAATCAAGCAATTAAATACAAAGCCTTTGGAACATGCAGCGTCCATCCCGTCAGAGGCATGCGCCGACATTAAAACTGGAGAGGCCGAAAGCTCCCAATTAGCCGCGGACTTGATGCCGACGGGGCAGAAATTACAAAAAGAAATATGGCGTGCCCCCGTCGAATTATTAATGTCTAGAGTGGCTCTCGCCACGGAAACAGGCATTTAGAAAAGCATCAAACAAGTGCGGTTATTATATGAGCTCCTAAATTACCTCCCAGCGGCGTAATATGCAGATTTATGTATTTACCTTACTTGACGTTGATCCAAGAGCGAATAAATCTTTGTATTCTGCATCGGTATTAGCTTTTCTTACATACTTAGATGAATTATTAATCAATTTTCTTTCTTTCATTCGATTATTAAGATTAACATAAAATCGAAATATTTCCGTAAATCATGCCAAACTTTGTTTAAATAGGAGGTAAATCTAACTAGATCTAGATTGTTGCTATGAACGTTCCTAGTACAAACTTATTTAATTTTAAGGGATCAATTCATATTAGTATAGTAGTAGATTTGAGACAACTATTGCAACCACATCAAAAGAAATATCCCCTTGAAAGGCATCTGTACAACCATTATGATTAAAACTATTTTACATTATAATCTATATCTTAACGAATGAAATAACTAATAACAGAAGTGCTTTATTAAACAGATGTTAGATACGCTACTATATGCACCCTCATCTACCTTCCCAATTGGAATCGAACCGTATTCATTGATACGTCAATCACCGAGTTTCTTTGATATACACTTGTATAGTGTCCCACCTCCCTGGGGTAGAACAACGGTACTTTATCTTAAGTAGATAATGTTTTGGGAGCACAATAGAGAAGTCGCTCCACGCCAGTCCGCGCGTCACCCGCAAACTTTATACCTGTCTTAGTATATATTTCACGCTTTATTGTACTTACTTGGATTTATTATATTATTTAGTTGGTAATTTGTTCGTGATATTGTTGATCTTTTCGTGCATACGAAATACCAACGACGCTGTATTTTCAAGGAATTTCATTTGTGTAAATCAAAAGTTCATTTATTCAATTGTATGTTTTGTTCTTGTGTTATTAACTTCGTGTAAAGTAATAAAGATTTAATTTAACGTTGATGTTATTAAACGCTCTTTTATGAGAGTTGTTTGCGAAATTAACCCTCTAATGCGCACTAATTTTAATTAATTAAGCTACATGCATCTCTGGATATTTAATTTCTTATATCTGTTAGATCGCCAATATGTTTAAAGAATTTTACACAATATATGTACCATAACCCTATTAACTTTAACGAATATCAAAATTGCGATAAAATCTATCACGTATGATCATATTCCTTCACAACTCAAACACGCGATGCCTCTAATTACAGGAACATTCACGACCCGTTACATTTAGCATTCTGACCTTAGCTCTAAAGTTTTAGAGTCAGTTTTAGAGTAAGTTTAAAAGCAGATAGAACGAATCTTGGAACACAATTCACGTCACGCAGAAGCCCGCTCAGCGATCCAATTTGTGTGTCTACCATACATTACAAAACTTAGTCCTATTCACAAAGGAATTGCTTCGTACACTGTTTGACAATTTCTGTCTACGTGTTTGGATAGAGATAATATTGATTTATCTATACATATAATAAATCTGTAGAAGGGTCAATTCTGTACATTGAAAATATTGAAAAAATAAATACCAGGGGGTGTTACTGGATCGATACCAAACCCAAATATGTGATTAAAAAAATTTTTGTCTGTCTGTCTGTATGTGAAGGCATCACGTGAAAACTAACGGTTCGATTTCGATGAAACTTGGTATAATTATACCTTATTATCCTGGGCGTAAAACAGGATACTTTTTATCATGGAAAAATACGAAGAAAAAAATTAATCTTAATTTTTCAGTTTTATCCATAGACGTTGTTCTGTAGAACCGCGAACACACGTTCGTATTATAATAGACCTAGCAGTATTTGGGTCCAATAGATATTTATAAGATGTCATTGTCAGAGTTACTCAAAATGGAGAAATAAACTATCCACGCGAAGACCGACATCCGCGCGGTCGGAGTCGCGGGCGGAAGCAAGTATCACATATAAATAGACTGTGAATAAAAAAATAGATCAAAATATTATTTTGTACACGTGTCTCTATCAAGTAATCAGCTACCTTCGATTAGCGAACAAAATGAATGGTTGAAATCACTACATAGTATGTATAAACAAAGTCGCTTTCTCAGTCCCTATGTCCCTTTGTATGCTTAAATCTTTAAAACTACGCAACGGATTTTGATGCGGTTTTTTTATAGATAGAGTGATTCAAGAGGAAGGTTTTAGTATATAATTTATTAGGTTTTAGACAAAGCGGGTGAAGCCGCGGGCGGTAAGCTAGTCTATAATACAATATCAGAACACATTGTTATTAGGATTATTAGTATTCTGAACGGCTTTATAAACATAATGGTGTGCGTATTCTGTTATAATAAGTAGCTATTTCCATTGTATTATATTCCTTCTAAATGTACACGGGGTTAACGACTTATCTGAAAATACGATCAGGAATTTCTATCAAACACGTTTACATATTTAATGAACATTGCGAAAATGTAGCAAATGTAAGAGTAATTGAAGATGTTCCATTTTGATGGAATGTGTTCACGACCTTACTATTAAGAGTGGATTTTGGCGGGAGTAGTTATTACCTGCCTCAGGCCTCTACCTATTTTAGTAGACTGAAATAATTTAACGTTATCTAGAGGATTGAGGCACAATGTTACATCGTAGATTTTGATAGTGTTCGTTATTTTAAACGATTTATTATCCATTTTATGTACCTTTATAGGTGTGATTTTTTTTGTACTTAATATTTATATTCAGATCGATGTTTCTTTACTACTGCGTGTTATTAAACCTATATTACATTTAAAGACACCTTCCTACCTAAGATAAAACCAAACAATGAAAAAATATACATCATGTCCTTTTTTACCTTATAACTTTATAACATAGTGGTCTATAAAAAAAGCATAAGAGTGCCACTTACCAACCACCTCGCCCTTGTATATGTGTGATGTGTCCACGTCGTGGAGCTGTCCTTGAGAGCCTTCGACCTGCACAATATACATTCGTTTTAACAGCAGAGATTATGATATGGGTACAGTTAATAGTATATAATAATATGTAGGTAGATAGAAATCTATACATATAATAAGCAACATGATTTTGATTTTTGAAACTCATAATCAAGTTCAGGACCTTAAACCTAAATGCAATTAAACAAATAATACTGAAACAAAAATATGTGCATTTGAATGTATGCATTTGCTAATGTTAAGTACTGGATATTTTTAAGTACTGGGCTTTACATTTATAACTGCATGCCTTGTGTTAATTTTTTTTAAATAAATTTTTAATTTTTAGCGACATACACAACTAGCAATAAATAGCCAACGATCAGTGGCGTGCATAGAAATCAAAATATTAAGACACGTGGCGGGCCATAAGAGAGACCTGTGCCCATTGTCCAACTGTATGTGTTATTTTGAGTCAAATAAACCTTATTTTATTTAATCACCAAAACCTACCCTAAAATCCTCACTGAACGCGGACAGATCGCGCCGCAGCCGCATGTGAAACCGTCGGCCGTGCGCTTTGAAGCTAATACGCAGCTCCTGCGGCTCCGTCGAGCGGCGCGCGCGCAAGTGCTGTATGTGCACATCGTCCGCGTTGTAGTCGAGTGGCTCGTAGTGCTCCACGTATTCGCTGAGACGGCGGGATGCTGGAAAGAAAACATACGTTAGTAAATGCTTAGATGAGCATTTAAAAAGGACAGCGGTATAAAGGCAGTTGTATAGTACATAATTTGCGTTGTATTTAAACACTGTTCATAAACTGAACAGTATAAAGAACATAATAGGGAAATATGAATTTTCAGTCAAATTAATTTATAGCATAATATATTTTTATTAGTTTAGATACGCTGAAAATGAGATAAATATGTATATTTATGGTTTCCACTATTGTGATGACACTTCATGTGGTGTCCCACCTGCCCCTTTGCTTGCTCTGACATAAAAAATAATAATTACGAGAAATTATGTACAGTATAAAATCTGATGGCAAAACCGACTGAAGCGACAAAATTAAAAACAAGACGAAAATGAGAACTTATATTGCGTCCTTAATATGTAAAAAAATGCACATTTATAATGTCAGGACGGTCGCATTTATCAGACGAAAAATGTGGCATATTTCCCTCGTTCAAATAAAGTCTTTACTGACGTTAAAGCCACTCAGGAACGAAAACGGTAATATTTTTGTGTTCAAAGCGGCCAGGGAATCAGGACGTCCAAGCTTGTAAATCCAATGTTACTTAGTTTGATAACTAGTGTGGGGGAAAAGTTCGCTCGTATTTTTCATTTAAGTGGAAAACTCGCTGATAATGACCGAATGGATTCAGAGCGTACGTGTTTTCGGGTGTAGGAACTAGAAATATAATGTTAAGCACTTAAGTATTAAATAATTTCCTTCACTGAAAATAGTTCCATTCTATCTCCTTAGTTTAACGCTTGGAGATAATCAATCAGCTTTACAGTTTTTCATAGGATTCCATATGATCGTTTTATACGTTGCACATGTTACGCACGTGTTAGTTATCTTGCTGATGATAATTAAACTCTGAAGATTGTCGTGTGAATTATAGCCTCTATTGTTCTTTTTATTACTGTAACAATTCTGTTAATAGAATACTGGGTTGCGCTAAATATGGTATAATAACAAAAATAATAGCGTCTGGTCACAATTAGAGGTCTGCGCTATTTTTGTCCAAAAAGTAAAAGGACCATAGGAGTAATGTTATTGACGAACGCAGTCTGTACAAAAATTACAATCATTTTAATTAAATTTAACTAAACAGAAGTTCGGTAACTGTAGAAGTAAAAATGATTGACACATTAACCAAGCCATAGCCAATCCCAACCCCTAGGAAAGAAAATATTTTCTCCGTAATTCGATAAGCAAACAAAACGACAACAACAGTTGCTATCTCATCGATAGTGTTTCTTACTTCAAAAAGAACTTGCGATACACAAACATCTCGCCACAAACCTGATGCTGACAGGGAGAACATTATGACATCGCTACAGAGCGGTAAAGCTTGACGCTTAAGATTATCTATGAGACAGCTGTAGTTGAATGCAATCTGAGAGCTCCAGCCAACGTCGCGAGTAAAACGTGCTGGATTTATGCCGCTCCAGAATTGAATCCCCGGCGACGGAATGCTAATATAATATGCGCGTGTCGCTCAATTCGCTGGATTATGAATGTGTGTGTTTTTCATGGAAATATTTTGACGATTCAAAAGGCTTGAAAAGACCAGTTGAATTAATAAATGTTTTGAGTGAGAATTTTTTCGTCTGAATATAATATTATGCCATGATATCATTGCAACGATAAAAAGATTGATATGTACTTATCGTAATCAATAATCATATAAAATGCATGCAAATTGCAACTATGTATAAGCAAAAAAATGTTTGAAATCCGTAAAATTACTTAAATCCGTAAAAATAGGAAAGTTACACGGCTAGTTTTGCCAATAATGAATATCAAATTTGATATAAAAAAATAACAGGAAATTCCCAGTAATATTTTATGACATAGGGCCTCCATTAACTCAACGAGCTCATAAAAATCTTTATCTATTTGCCTGAAATGTCCCTCGAGGGCTAATAAAATGTACAAACGTCACTCCCTGCATGGATTACCTACTACAGGACGATGGCACTCGGGGTCTGTAGAGGCCCCGGGGGTAACAGGCCAGTTCGTCCCCTAATTACATCCATTACGACCAGAATTATACATTTGTAATGTACCTACAGCTGTGGGGTATTTCCTGTATTTATATTTATAAATGTAGGTATTATGTTTTTGAACAGCTATGATTTTTAGTTTTATAGCATTCAAATTATTCAATGATGTCATTTAAAAAGTATCAACGATTACTTTATTTACTACTTAATATCAGTCAAAATTAACAATACAATACTGAATTAAACACTCAACTTTCGTCTAACTAAACAACAACAAAAACTTCAACCGCCACAACCGTAACTCTCGCTAACAAACAACAATCATCAAAATAATTAACGCCGATCGATTTGAAGAACAAAGACAATATTTGCACAGCATTGTTCGGAGCACTTCCGGGTTGCTCGCAAAAAATCCGTCCCAGATAACGCTAACAAAACTATATCGGATGCCACAGTAAATAGAACACAAACAGTATGGCAATACTATTTTCGATAAAATAATTACCTACGCACTATTGAAGTATATTCAGGGTTATTACTTTGTAATAACCCTGAATGAGACTCTGAGCCTTGACCCCTGGGGGCGTCCCTACAGGCTGGTCATGAATAAACTACGTCCTTGGGCTCCACCATTAACAGCTAGATTGGAGCCGGCACTGCTTAGAAAGGTGGTGTCTTCACTCTTCCCGGGTCGAAATGCAACGGAGCACTCGGACCGATGCAGTGACCAAGGAGACCTAGACTGCGCGAGACCTATTCCGGACGTGTCCCTAACTGAATTAGATGTGGCGGTACAACGCCTGAAAAGGAAATCTACCGCCCCGGGGCCCGATGGCGTGCATGGAAGAGTGTGGTCACTCGCCCTCTCACAAGGATTGGCCCAACGATTCTGCGAACTACTGACAGAATGTTTTAAGAACGGAAGGTTCCCAGAACGATGGAAGGTGGGTCGACTTGTTCTACTAAAAAACCGGCCAAGTGCGAGTCGGGCTCGCGCACAAAGGGTTCCGTAGCAGCAAATATAATAAATTACAGTTAAATCAACCTATCTCAAAAACTATAAGAGATACTTTGATCAAACCAAAAATCGTTGAAAGAGTTAATTAGCATGCATCACCTCTATTTTTTTTAGAATTTTATACCCCGTAGTTATAAAAATAGAGGGGGGGGGACATACTTTTTACGACTTTGAGAGCTGATATCTCAAAAACCGTTCACTTTAAGAAAAATGTTTTTTAGAAAACTTTATATCATTTTAAAAGACCTTTCCATTGATACCCCACACGGGTATGTACATCGAAAAAAAAAATTTCATCCCTCAGTTACATGTATGGGGGGCCCCACCCCCAATTCTTTTTTTTACTATTTAGTGTCATATTTTTGTAGCGGTTCATACAACACATATTCCCATCAAATTTCATCACTGTAGTACTTATAGTTTCCGAGTAAATCGGCTGTGACAGACGGACAGACGGACAGACGGACAGACGGACATGACGAAACTATAAGGGTTCCGTTTTTGCCATTTTGGCTACGGAACCCTAAAAAGAGCGGCAAACCGGCCGATTCACCATCAGCCTATAGGCCAATTGTTCTGTTAGACGAAGCTGGCAAGCTCTTTGAGCGTATCATTTCCAGCCGTATCCAAAACCATCTGGCGCAAACAGGACCGGACCTTGATGAAGCCCAATATGGCTTTAGGCGTAGGCGGAGTACAGTAGACGCCATAGCCCGCCTGCGAGATATAAGTGAAGAGTGTGTTTCCCAGGGTGGGGTTGCACTGGCAGTATCTTTGGATATCTCCAATGCGTTTAACACCTTGCCCTGGGTCAAAATCCTGGACGGTCTTGCTCAACATCATCTACCGCTCTATCTCCGACGCATCATCCGTTCATATCTTGGTGGACGCAAAATTATCTTTCCCGGGCAACACGGCTGGGGTAGTCATAGGGTTGCATGCGGTGTTCCACAGGGTTCTGTTTTGGGGCCTCTTCTGTGGAACATCGGATACAACCACGTCCTTCGAGGAGTGCTGCCGCAAGGCGTTAGCGCCATCTGTTACGCCGATGATACTCTAGTCGTGTCTACTGGCCGAGACTATAGGGAGGCGCGACTACGAGCTACGGCTGGGGTGGCACAGGTGGTCGCCAAAATCAAAAGTCTAGGGCTAAAAGTAGCACTCGAGAAATCGGAGGCTATATGGTTTCACGGTCATCGGAGGGCTCCACCAAACGGGGAAGATATTGTGGTGAGTGGGGTGCCCATCCGGATTGGGTCCAGGCTGAAATACCTCGGTGTGGTACTCGATCCGCGATTGACATTCCAAGCTCACTTTTCGGCACTGGCTACAAAGCTCAGCACCACGGCAGCGGCTCTCTGCCGCATTATGCCGAATATTGCAGGGCCGAGCGGAGCATGTCGCCGACTCTTTGCTGGAGTTGTGCGCTCACAGGCGCTGTACGGGTGCCCGGTATGGGCGGACAAGCTTTTAACGCGCAATACCATCGTGCTGAGGCGGTCGCAGCGAGTGATAGCCATAAGGGTTGCAAGGGCGTATCGCACTGTTTCGTATGATGCGGTGTGTGTTATAGCCGGTACTGCACCCTGGCACCTCGAAGCGGCCGCCCTGGCGGATGTTTACTGTCGTAGAGCGGAAGCAAGAGGGAGGGGCTTAGAGCTGACCTCCGAAACGCTCGATGCCTGGAAGCAGGAAGCTCGAGACGCGGTGTTGCGAGAATGGAGTCGGGAACTCAACTCATCGTGTGTGGGGGCCTGGACTCTCAGCGCGATAAGCCCGGTGCTAAGAGAGTGGGTAGAGAGAGGGTGGGGGGCACTCAGCTACCGACTTGTGCAGATCCTGTCGGGGCATGGATGCTTCGGCAGCTACCTGCATAGGATTGGACGCGAACCGGCCCCCTCTTGCCACCACTGCAGCAGCCAACTAGACACGGCCCTACATACGTTGGTCGAGTGTCCAGCTTGGACATCCGAAAGAAGGCCTCTCGAGGGCTTGCTGGGAGCGAACAACGAGCTAACCCTGCATGACCTTGTGAAGATGATGGTCGCCGATGACGCGAAATGGGGTATGGTCGCAGCCTTTTGCGAAACCATAATGAAGGCGAAAGAAGATGCAGAGAGGGCCCGGGAAAATGACCCAGCGGCGGATCCTCTGCGTCGACGTAGACCTGGTAGACGTAGGCGTCAGTATGTCCAACGTCTGCCCTGAAACAAGAGCTAACAACTAAGCACAGGGGGAGGTTTACGTAGAGACGAGCATACTACAGATATGCTCGCTGCAAGTAAACCGGCCCCCCCTGCGACAGAGGGTGGATAGCCCGGCAATAGGGCGGCATTATCATTATGCGATACCGTCGCCTATTGCCAAACTAGGGGCTTGGGCGAGTCGCCCAGTTGCGACACTCACCACGTAGGCGGCGGGGGTACAAGGCCTGGCTGTTAGCCCCTGTCGCCGAAGATGAACGGTGGCCACCGTTGGGTTTTAGTGGGTATGGCCTCATGCGAGTCCCACATACCCCCTCGTGCAGTAAAACTGTAGAGGGGGATGCGTAAATGCATTTCCCAACGTTAAAAAAAAAAAAAAAAAAAAAAAAAAAAAAGGGTTATTACTTTGTAAATCATTAATTACGGTGTAGCGTGGACGAAGACATTTCATGCGCCAACAGTGAAGGGCACTGGCTGTTAACAACACCTCGATGACTGGTTACAGAGTTTTATCGATGCGCATGTTTGTAAGAGTCAGCTGTTGAACGTTTGGTATGTAGTGTCCGTACTGGTCATATTCCATTTACTATGCAATAACGGATGCCATCGAGTTTTTTGCTAACAATGCGCCGGCATCAGCGCGCCATCTATCGTTCGTCGACATCGCTTGATACTCTATTTTTTGTTAGGCAAGGACTTTGAAGATGCACTTTTATATATTTCACAATGATATCTCGTATGGATTTTTTCATGAGCGGTTGGAGAGTCACGTGCACATGTAATATATGATATCAGTGATAGGTCTATAGAAAAGTGATATCAGTGATAGGTCTATAGAAAAGTGAAGACTTGTTTAAAATTAGATACCATAAAGATTCAGATAAAAGCGTAATAGTGCGATTACGCCATAAGGTATTACAGTAATTCTTCTAGACTAAACGAAAATCAGAGATACATGAATACATATTTTGTCAGTATGGATTATTCCAAAGATTACCTACCTTGCAAATAATAAACAAGAGTTAATAATAATAAGTATATGGGTCACGACAAGTCACAGGTGACACGGTATTACCAAACAGATTAGTATTCGTACAATAAATGGAAAATTGGCAGAACTAAATGAGGTTATGAAGCCTCGACGACTTGATAAAAACGCTGATAAAGGCAGAGCCGAGTGGAGTGGGTGAATCGTGCCTAACTCATCGATGGCTCGGGAATTATGTTATTTGCATATTTAGCATGGGAATTGAGATATTCTCATTTCAGTAGCTAGTATTAACTTTCTCACTTCGTATTCGACCTTCGTGTTAGTATTTTATGCTACGGATTCTCCTCATAAAAATCTTAAACCTAATAACATAAACATTATAAAGTCTTAATATAAACACAACTACAACTCGGAACACAGGTTCAAATATGTTTAAGAAATGTGTACCCACTATAGCTTAAACGAAGTTTGATATTTGGGTCTATAAACTGACTTAAATACGCTATTAAATTCCTTAAATGTAACTACCCAAACTGTATAATAATGGAGATAATCCAACTTTATACTAATATGAATTACATTTCTACTACTTAACGACACAAATTGCTCATTATATCTATTCCAACCGTCATATTCTTTTGTGTCGGTACTCGTTATTCTATACGCGAGTGGATCGAAACAACATAATGATTACGTATCGATATATACGTTGATAGCGTATTGTTATATTCACGTTATATTGTATGTAAAGTAAATCTTTGCACGTAGCTAGATATAGATATAAGTATAATGCACCCATTGTCCTGTGCTTTAGGGATGGCGATGGATATTTTTAAGAACATGATACTTTCTATACTTATATGAATTTATAAGAATTACTAATTCATTTGTCTATGTCTTGTCACAATTTTTTTAGTAGTTTGTAAAGAGACAATTTTTGTCTATTTGAAGCGAAACGTGAACGTAAGTTGAATGGATACCTACCTACTTATGTTTGTTTTTTCTTTCTTATAATCGAACATTTTCACGGTAGATCTGCTTTTGCGATATTCACAGTGTCATTCAATTTATACAGGTCTAATTTTGATGGATATTGGTTGAACTAAACACAAGTATCTACATTCGTAAGGTAATTGTTTGTAGCTCGTAACAACGAACAACGGAAAATACCAAAAAACATTAAACATGTCTCAAAAAGATAACTCACAAGTGACAGCCCTACCACTCCACCACGGTGTTTATTAATAAAATGTCGCCGTGTGAACAACCGGCACACGTTTGTTTAGCGAGACGGAAGCCACGGAAATAGACGCTTCAAATTCAGATCCTTCAAATGTTCAAAAATGTTCACACAGTTCACAACCTGTTGATGACCCTGCTGGAATGGAACTAGGCATTTCGAGTGCTCTGCCCGGTGACACTCAGCGTGAAAGGTGGTGATGTAGGTATGTTGACCATTTTTATGCTCCAATTCTTTGCTTCAAATTAAAAAGAAATCGGAGGAATCAAATATGGAGTGAGATTCTGATTCCCTAAGGATGTTTTCTTCAATTTCATTCGAGCAGCACGATCGAATTCCAGATAAAATGTTATCTCCTTACGTTGTTATTGGGAAGTATAACTGATTCGTTAGTTCTACATTTCAAATATCTATTATTATAATTACAACTAGCCTACCTATAAGTACAATACTACCGTGTTTGCCGGGAGGTTTAACAGTAACATTATCTCTGTCGGTCCAATAGATGATCAACAGATTTAATGTTCCTAGTAATTCCTCTCAGGAGACAATTGTCACTCATGCATTCCAATGCTACTACATCAAGCCGATTTATTGTGCGAAAATGGCACGTCCCCATTAAGATACGGTACAATTATAGGTACCGTAATATAATTTTGATTACCAGTATACTAATTATGCAAAAATGTATGTAACAAGGTCAAGGCAGTCAACACACATATGTACGTATTAATCTTCTAGTTATTGTTATTCATAAACAAACAAAATTCCAGATCACTTATTTTCTAAATGCCGAGAACTTCATTTACAAAACAATAATTGAACAAATAAATTGAAACAAACAAATATTGAAATTTAAATACCATAATTACATCGCTTCTATTCAATCAAAGTTAAATGAATGAAAATGAAGGAAGATATTGCTAATACCAGTGCCATCCCTCTGACTTACCCTATTTCTTCACGAATAATCTACAGTCTACACAGTGCCTATATTGTATTATTAATTTGTAGATACATAATGTACATCAAAGTAATATTAATCCAAACAATATCCTACTCAAAGTCAAGTAAACCGCTTAGCGATCTGTTAAACACGTCTCATCCACTCCATCCGACGTTGCTTTTATCAGCATTATTATCAAGCCTACGAGGCTCCGTAGCTTCATTTGAAAAATACTTCTTGCCAGATTAAACTCCGGTAATCGGCGAGGTTGAATAAATCTCTATATCTGGCTGGCTCTAGATAATTTATCATCCAATTTGCATAATGCTTGAGGCTGAACGTTTTAATGATTGAATGCAAAATCAGGTAATATGCGAGTCTATTTTTAATCAAGAATCGAGCCGAAATCACAAAAATACGTAGAAAATTGTGTTTCTTTTCAGTTCGTTCAAGTTCAAGGCGTGAATCTTGTTGTATTGTGTCTGCTACATCACCTCAAACAACATGTCACTCGCATGATCGAATTTGATGGACATGGATTCATCGTTAGTGTACACATTATATACTCACATAATCTCATATCAAATGAGAAAATATTACACGACGCCCCAATGGGCGTATTAGCTGATAAACTTTCAACATTCCTGGATTAATAAGGTAATAATATTATACATCATCGGCTGTAATTCGTATGATTTAACAATTAATGATCTTTTGAGAGTTGGCTGAAATTAAATACAGATAAAAAGCGATGACGTTTATTAGTGAATTGTACAATGGATCGAAATCAATCACGCATGGTCAATAATAATGGGTATTGTGCATGCAACAGATTAATAATACAGCTATAAATAATGTTCGCAGATCGTTATTTGGCTATTCAGTTCAATCGAAGGGAAAACTTATACACTTTTGGTACTAAACAGTTAGTACACTGTACATCATACAAAATTCCAGTAGCTTATCCAAATTTGAGCTTAGGTTAAAATAAAAAATAAACTACAGGCTATAATTAATTTCTTATTTAATTACCACAAACAAATATAAGCCCAGTTAATGAAATATAAATATATTAGACAAAGGACGAGTAATATGTAAGCGTAACATTATGTTCAACCGGTAGGTACATTAATTAAAATCTTTCAATTATAATTTCGTAAATATTTTATTGTATTTTTATACAGTAGCTATCCGTTTACATAATGTATTAATTTGAGTCATTTGTATGATACTGAATTAATTATAACAAATATACATACAATTATATTTGGGTATTTTTAATTAAACAGTCAAATATTAGAATAGAATAGAATAGAAAACACTTTATTGCACACAAAAACAAAATTTACAGAAACGATATTACTTATATAATAAATGTACAATTTGGCGGCCTTATCGCTTAAAAGCGATTTCTTCCAGGCAACCTTGGGATATAGGAAAAATAAATCAGTAAAAAGGTAGATAGTGCATAAATACATACATATACAGGAAACTGTAATTATACATAGATAGATAACTTAAGAATCAAATAATATTATACAAAAACAAAGGAGAAATGAAGCAGTATAGGAATACAAATATTAAAAGAGAGGAAAATAAATTTACATAAATAGATAACTAAATCAGCAAAGAACATAGACAAACAGCATTAAAGAGATAGATAGTAGTTCTTAACAAGAGTTTTAAAACTATATAAAGATTGGGCTTGCCTGATCGTTGTCGGGAGAGAGAGAGAGTCCACAATCTTACGGCTTGTACGGTAAAAGAGCAATCGTAGAATTTGGAAGTGTGAACAGGCATACGAAGCGTTAGATTGTTGGAGGAACGGAGATTGAGTTCATGAGAAGACCCCATAAACACAAATCTTTTTTTCAAGTAGGAAGGAGTTCTAGGATCAAAAAGGATGGAGTATAATATTACGTAATTCTTTTAAAAATTGTAATACGTAATCAACTTCTAATTAGTTGTAATGAGTTGAATTTCATTGTCGTCATGTAATTCACAAAAAATACATTTTACTTAAACTACTTCTAGAGATCGCGGTCGTAAAAAAATACGAATCCGCCGTGCTGTAATTTCTCGAAAAGAACGAAAGTCAGTAGCTACAGTGATAAATTACAAAATATATTCATGAGGTGAAAGGTGCAAAAAATCTCATTAAATCTGCAATTATGGTATACTTGTTCTGCGGTCGCTTAGCAACCGTTGAATTATACATTACTGGAATTTTTATACAAACAAACAAGTTTATCATATGAGAAAAGACCTCATCTTTGATACACTGTTGTATTATAAGTAGCTACATTGTTTATACGGGCATTTCTCTGCTAAATGGAAAATCACTGTCCCAAGCAAATTTTATTAGAATAAGTTCTATCATTTCTATTTATTTAGGATTAATATGAACATAAATGTGGTATTCTTGGTTCACAATTGCTCATTTTGTAATTTAATATAATAATTTTCGAGAAAAAAAATGTTATACATCTCAAAAACCACTCCCCTGGTATGTCCCTTTTCCAGAATAAGAAGTATTGATACCTATATATATTTAATACTTGTGAATTCGTTACTAAATAATTATAATATGTAATTGCAGAAGACTGTGGCATATTTTAAATTACAAATTACATGTCTATAATAAAAAAATATTGAAAAAAAATTTTACAAAGTTTGTCCTCAAATTTTTAAAACACTACCCTGGTAACATTTGAAAACGGCGCGAAAATCACTTAGGTTATTAGTCCAAAACATTTCAACCGTGAAATGGAACGCAAACGGTGTAAAGTTCGTTCGGTTGTCAATGTAAATAGACAGCGGCCATTTTGTCAGTAGCACCACTGTGTTTGGATGTAAACCACGCGTCGTGGCCGTTAGTACGAACACTCCACTGGTGAGCATTTGTTTTCATATTTTAAGAGTTTTAATTAAGATAATTTGTTTAAATTACTTTACTGGCAATCATGTCTGCACATCTGTGTTATAAATGTGATATGTTTTAATGATTTTGTGTTATTTGGTTTTCAAGTTAAAAAAACATTCCCCTGGTCAACATCCCCCTGTCATTTATATGCACAGGGGAGTGTTCCTTACCTCAGGGGAATGTTTTTTAAGTTTTGTAAAGACTTCATTGCTGGATAGCGCATCAATCTTCCTCAGTGTTAATAATATGTATCAAATAAATAAATAAATAATATATTTATCGTTCTTTTTCGTAGGTTATAGCTCAAAATGCCACCTAAAAAGAAGCCACCCAAAACAAGAGAAGAAATATTAGAACAAAAATGAATAGCTGAACGATTGAAATATTAACGACTTAAAAATGACCCTCAAAAACTAGAAGAAATGAAAGAAAAAGAAAGGCTGAAATACCAAAAGAAGAAGGAAAAATGGAGCATAAAATTGGTTAAGGATATGAGGAAAGATCTGCTGATGCTGTCGTTGCTGCAGGAGGAGATATCGATAGTTTGGAATCTTTTATAGACTCTGTGCGTCAAAGGTGTCCTTCAATCACTCTATTTACAGTTAACGATGATGCAGTTAAAAAATGACTATGGATATTCTGAAAGACCCCAAAAAATTGAAAAGCTTTTATGGCACCCTTAAAATACATCAGATTAAGGGGAAGATATTTGGGATTGCCACAAGGCACTGCCAAACTTATAATGAAGAGCTTACGCTGCCCTTGTGAAGAAGAATGCCAGCATTTTAACCTAGGTGTTATGAACTACGAAGTGGCAAAACTTCACGTCGAGGATTTCTACACAAACTCCGATTCCGAAGACGAAATCCCGCTATCTCAATTCTCACGGAATAATGACTGCATTACAGAGACTGTCCTTTTAAGACCGATTGAAAATACTAAGACTGATCTTGATAATATTGCGGAGCCTAGTACAAGCGGCCTTCAGCAAACTTGTTATAACAGTGGTGACTACGTTTTAGTTAAGTTTATTGTCGGGAACAGGAAATATCGTTATGCTGCGGTTGTTAATAAAGTAGATGATGAGGACGGCGAACTAACAGTGACTTTTCTGAAAATTTGTGATAACAAGGGCTACAAGTTTAGAATAGATGAGAATGATATGTCTGATGTCGGTTTTGACCAAATATTGGAAAAGTTGCCTGATCCGAACGTGACTGTTAAAGGAAGTAGATTATTTTATAGTTTTCCAAAATCGGTACATGTCTTTGAGAAATAAGAGATGCTTCCCTGAAAGATAAAATTAATTTTTAATGATATACTGTGCCAGCAATAATAATTATTTCAAGTTACCTGAAAAGTATAAATGTTTCTTAGTTGTAAGCCAAAAAAAGTTTATTGTGATAATTCGATAACAGAGGTAATATTTTTGTTTTATTTTAATTAACATTCTAAGAGCTGACTTATGTCAAACAATCAGTATTTTAGAAAGACTGTTAAAGTAAGAAGTTGATTTTGTTCAGTTTATAACAAATGTTATAAAAATGTCTCTATTTTGTAAGTGAATTAAGTTTTGATCTCGTTGATTATTTAAGTAATAATTACACATTGTAAGTGCTAATAAAAATAAAGATTTGATTATTTAAACATACAAAAATATTAGTTTTTTTTCATAAAAACATTCCCCTGGTTAGTCACAACATTACCCTGTCACGATTTTGCACAAAACCGCTCATAACTCAAAAACAAAGAAAAAAATGTGTGTGTTTCTTTAATATATATTTTTGATATACTATTACCTTGCTTTGTATTGACAAACATTCTCAACATTTGATAAATTTTGGTTAGGACAGTCTTGTACTAATGAGTTTCCAAATAGCAGAGAAACACCCATACACCACTTTAATATAGAACTTAATTACTTAATCTTTACACATAATTTCTAAATTTGCAACACATAGCAAACTAACATTGCACTGACGTTGAAGCGTCGCAAAACAACATTACCCTGACGACTCGCTATAGCAAGCAGAACGAATCTTGTACCTTCCACATAGACTTGCAATTATAGCATCACATACACACAACACAAACACACACAACTATATCTCGTAGGCTCAATAAAGATCAACAAAACGCGACGAGCCAACAGCGTGTCACCGTGTATTAACTCAAGTTGCGAGAAACTTCGCCCATAAAGGACTTACCTAACTTCCAACTTAACTGTATATTAACACCACAGTTTTGAGACAACATACAATACAATACATACATGAATCAATATAATTATATGACGTTGAACGGTTTTCAAACACTCCTTGCAACGAGATGATCCTTCATCTACCTCAGTTTTCTGCAAATTTCTTAAATTCTGACCACGAACAGAATAATTAAAGACGAATGCGATTTATCCTTTTTATTTTATTACTCCATTATAATAATTGTACAAAGGTAAGGAAAATTCTATTCACCAAAAATACACTGAAATATTATAATGAAACTTTTTTTTCCTTTTGTAATATTTGCTATAACTAATTGTAAGAGGTAATGTATGTAATCTCAAGTTAATTTAAAATCTTCGTTATATATAAGGGTTATGGGAGACGAAATTACATTCACCATGTGCGCTATAAACCGTAATAGATATTCATAATTTAAATGACAATCAAATATAGATATTGTATCATTAAACATTTATAAATCAATCAATCAGCTTGTTCGATATCCTCTACTAGCGGTCCGCCCCGGCTTCGCCCGTGGTACATATTAACGTTTTCTCTACATAAGAACCATCCTCGTACTTCAAGGAATATAATAAAAAAAGAATTATCGAAATCGGTTCAGCCGTTCTCGAGTTATGGAATTACAACGAAAAGTGGCATTGATTTTTATATATTAGATTAGTCAATACATGACAAAACGCAAACAAACACGGGAATACCAGAAGTCAGAACCAACAGATAAAAGTTATCCCTTGATAAGCATATTTTACGGAAAATCCGATTTAGCGCATGTAAGAAAAATTTATGGCCGTACATAATGAGATAATATTTCATACTCTAAGAACACGTGGAAAGGATTTGTAACGCGTAATGTGTAATAACGTGCAACATAAAGTGGTGAATGCATAATTTGCTTTTACTATGGCATCGCATCACTTTCTTGGAGATTATAAATCCGAAAGTAACTCAGCCGGGTTATTATTACCGAAAGTTCCATGCGCTGTTTGACTACTTACGACTGGAACGAGTTTCATTATCATTAGAAATATTACGTACGTTACTACCTAAAATGATATTATCTCTCTTTTAAATAACTATTTAGTAGTTAAAATAAACTTACAAAACATAATATGTATAATATGTTCATTATTAATTTAAAATAAATTATAGAACTCGTACACCTTATATTATGCATATATGTATACGTATCTACTAGCTGTGGCCATATAGTTAATGAATAATGAAAATAGATGGAAACATTTTCAGGTCATCAATTTACGAAACGAAACGAAAAAATTATTTTTATATAATAAGAGTAGAAATCTCTTGTAATTGGCAAAGTATGAGCTACATTATTCGCTCCGATGATACTATTTTCATTCTATAATAAATTAAATTAAATTCTCATAACATTGCTCAGTGAAAAATGAAAATGGAAACGAGAAAATAAAAATCAATGTACGAGCGAACTTAATAAAGGTGACAGGCGTAAAAAAAGAAGAACTTATTTTATTAACCGACTTCAAAAAAAAGGAGGAGGTTATCAATTCGGCCGGTATGTTTTTTTTATGTATGTACACCGATTTCTCCGAGGTTTCTGAACCGATCTACGTGATTCTTTTTTTGTTCGATGCGGGATGGTGTCGAATTGGTCCCATAAAAATTTTATTCGGATAGGCCCAGTAGTTTTTATTTTATGAGCATATTTGTCTGTAGGTATTTGTAAATTTTGCAAGTGCAACTTTGAAGTCGGTTGTTTTTAACGCAGTTATCACTTGTTTTTATCTATCGAAAACATTCTCGACAGAAGCGCTGTATCGTTTTTACTTCAACGTCTACATAAATTGGACCTAATAGTGAGTGACATTTTTTTTATTGGCTTATTTTACGCATCTATCGCCCTCGCATAGTCTGTGGATGGCATTGACACTGACAGCCTGTGACATTGTAAGCCCGAGAGTGATAAGCTTTTGTTTAAACATTACGTACCTACAAAACAATAAATTATATCTGTGAACGGAAACACATTACAATTAGCACATATAGATATATATAGGATAAAAGAGCTTTTTATCATTGTATCATTAACGCAACAATAAGTTTATGTTACCTTATATAACAGGAATGCAAAATAGAGGTACCTAACTACCTAGCCTTGTTTTAAATTACCTAAAATGACAATTTATATAAAGCAACAACGTTGTCTTAATGAATCAACAATAATTTCATGATTTTAGTAAAACCGTTGGTAAAACATGAAAGAAATATAACCTGACGAAAATCAAAGTGTCCTTTGGTAAGTACATATTAGCGATAGAAGAGAACGAACGACATCATAAATGAAGGTGAGCAGAATGTTAGCGGTAACGACCCATAAAAAAATGAGGAAACTTCCCAAGCTCCATATACCTACATAATAATCAGGTCAAGGTTGCACGAGAGTATGACAACCACGATCCAACTTCCAACTTTGTCACAAAGCAAAGAAACACGGGAAACAATCAAAAGTTTCAAGTCCATTCTCCCTTCAATATCTCCAGATACGTTTTTCTCGTTAATAAGCACCTGGCCCGCTATGTCACGTGCCGAGCCATCGTTAAAAGCGCGAAGACTCCCAAAAGGATTTAAGGACTACTACATTGTCCCAGGGGTTTGAAACTTTCCAACGCTTGAACAATAACTTCCCCACTCCTGTTATACTTGCGATTTGATACCGCTATTGGTTCGGCTTAAATTTTGAAGTTAGGTAAGTACATCATACCACTGTAGACTTTTTAATTTAACCAATTCGAATGGAATATGTATAAAAAGGTTCCAGGCATTATGGTAAAAATACACAATACGCTTTATATGTACATATTTCATTGCTTTAGCCTCGAAAATATCTCGTATAACGAGCTCCAAGTTACGAGACTATTATTGTATTATCAAGAGGTAGAATTTATTTGTGAGAGGCAATTTATAAAACTATCAAATGGATAACAATGTCTAGGACATATTGAAAGTCAAAAATATAGCAGAATAAATTTAACTTCATTGCATTTAGTATAAAATTATAGTGGAGTTATAAAAAGAGAAGAATTTCATATTCGCTTACAAGTATGTCGCTATGAGCACTTTATTAACTGCATGGAAATGCACAATATTACAATAATACTGGACGCATATGCAAATTCAGGGAATTACATTTACATGCAATATTTAAAACGTAACAAGAATTCGATTTCGTTCTAGATCCAAGATACTCAATCGTTCCAAATTAACGTAACAAAAACGTAATATTACAACCGCGTCTACACGACACCGTTCAGTAGGTAAACACTGAGCAGACACAAAACAGAAACATTTGCAAACAAACATAAAATCTTAGCCAGCAACTTCCAATTATAAACAGAATGCAATTTGTGTGGGTGACCTAGATTGCAGTTTCAAGCTCACTGACCTGGATTCGAAGGCTGTATCTATAGCTATTCAATTAGAATTCGCGTAAAAATAAAACCTTCAAAAATCGTTGATTTCGGGTACTACAGTTATGCAGCAATTGAAGATAAAAGGTCAACTTTTGAGCGTCCATCAAATGAATTGTAAACATAAATGTTGTATTTAAATATAACGAATCAGTGATCGTGCAGAATTTAATAACATAAAAATCCTTGCCATACCATGCATATAAAATATGAAAACACGATGACTTAGCAAGATAAAACAAAGCCATTCGGAGTTCAAACCGATCGTTAAAAACGGATTATAAATAATTCAAACAGGACCAAATCTACGAATTAGTAATGTCTAGCTCTTCTTGCTATAAGTCCTCTGAAACTACAGAACAAAGCGTAAAAGAGCCGGGTAAAGAAATTTAATTATCTAGTTAGGGACAGACAAAAGTGCTTTCGCTGACACAAAACTACGGGAAACTCGGCAATACGCGGTGGGACGGGCCAATTACTTAGCGACCAGTTTGTATCGACGTACCTACTCCCCTGGGAGTTGAGTCGGCATACAAATTAGCAAATGTGTGTATTGTCACTGACTGGCAGGTTTATAGCTGCGTAAACAATGTTCATACAGAGAAACATAACTACGGTTTCACTTACAGTTTACCCGTATTTCCGCGTTATAATATTGCATCTATTTAGTTTTAAAGTTATGTATTGCGTTGTGACGATTACCTAGTTACCAGACACTTAAAACGCACTGATGCGTTACAGTTCTCGAAACGGTCAACCCAGAAGTAAAACTATTCTAAAACGCAAATATTGTACGTATTTTTTTTTCATTGTAAAAACTAAATCAGGTTTGTACTCCAATTATTTAAAAAAAACGAGCCGTGAGTCAGTATTGCCACGTAATCACTGTTTAGAACGTTCTCGTACATTTCCGAAGTCATTCATTTGTTCATAGTTACACAATAGCATCGTCAAGTGAGCGAAATTGGTTGACAAACGAACATAAATATACACATACACATACAGTCGATAGTTAATCGACAAACTGTGTACGGAATCAGCCAATCTCGGCCGCGGGACTCGGGAGCTTCGATTAAACCACGAAACAATCCTCCATCAGCGTTGACAACTTTGGTTTTAAATGCAAATTTTAATCAATTGTTTTACGACGCCTTCTATGACTTGAGGAATAATGTTCGAATGTTTATTTAACGGAAGTCATTTTAAATGCAAAACATGTTTTTATGGGGACGGGTTTTGGGTGTTATTTTAGCAAATACACCGGGTATGATATCCTTTAATAACTTAAGAGGACCGTCAAACAAAACATTGAAAATATAGTTAATCACCACAGACATACATCTATTGTCTGTGTTAATCACCGTATCTGACAGAATTGACTTCTCTATGTCATTTCCCATGCGAAAGTAACCTTGCGCGACGGATGTTCACCATATTAACGTGTCAAGAATACTATCATTTTACAAGAACATCGTCGTATACAATGCACGTATACAGTAATTCTTGCTACAACTAGACGCCGGACACATGTCACTAATTGCTTTCGTTGAGAACTCATAAAACGAAGGAAATGACTTGAGGCCAGTGGCTTTTAATTCACAGCCAACCTCTAATGAAACGCCTTGATGTTTGTTCTTGCGTATTTTATCAGTGTCGAGTTTTATTTGACTTGTGAAAATGGGAAAGATTTTTTTGTGTCTAGATGTCTCTTTTTAGACTGCGTATTAAAATTAAAAAAAAAGTATAACACGTTAATACGATTTGAATGAATAAATAGCTATACAAAGTCTGTTTTCACTGCTCCAATATAATTCTTGATATCAGAGTTCGGACATGGTACACGCACAACTACCGTCACACTCTATTTTACCAACCATGCAAGAGAAATAATGCAATGCTGAATACATAAACAAATTCAAGTAATTATTTTAAGAATAGAGCATAATATTCTGAAAAACAGTTTTTCCCTTTCTTATATTTAATCTAATTAGTTACCATTTTCCTTTATTACTTCAAATATCATAACCCAAATCCCGTTACCACAACAGAACAAAAAATAACCGCCCGAGAATCTCGAAAAGCAGACAGCACAATATCCAGCAAATGTAACAGTGTAACTAGATAAGTGCTGCATTATGCAGAACTAAGTACTGTAAATAAGGTGAGCGTTGTATAAAATGCAACTCGTGGCCGTGCGCTACCCGCTGCAGCGTACACCTATAGGACCCACTGACCCAATTCCCTTATGAAACCTCTTGTTCCTTGTTGCCGGGGGAAATATCTCCGCATTGATTTATACAACTTGTACATTTTTATACTGACGATATATTATGGGATGCCGGTTCGCTTATCTCGAATTGATAGCTGGAGTAATGGGAGTGTAAATATTGTTTACGCGCCTTTATTTTATAGGACGTCCATATTTTTACAAAAATGTGTTAAATATATATTATATAATTATACTTATTATTAAAACTTCTAACACATTTTGAACAACGTTTTACATTTCCAAATCAAAAGCTTCTTATCGTAAAACATTTTTTATATTCTACGAGGAAACTTATAAGATTTCGCGCGTATTCTTGACATAGTGTGTTCCCATTCCCTCAGTATGTCATGGGGCATTTTACAACTGTTTCACTGATCGATTGCCGGTTAGGGTCAAGAGGGTGAACTGCCTTGCCCCTCCGGGGACTTTTCAGAAACGGTCCTATACATACAGGCTGTATAAAATATGATCATATTTTTTTCGAACTCATTTTGGAAACGTTCTGATTTACGTAAAATCTGTTCGAATTTGTTACATATTTATGCTCAGCCATAACAGCACTTTAATATTAGTAGCGCACGAGATACGCAGCCAGTGGTTAAATGCAAAGTTTCATAACATGCAAAATAAAAATGAGACATCTTAAATGCAGTTTGTAGCTAACCGCGACAGCATCGCGCTCGGTTAGCCTCGCTGACCCAATTACCTTACGAAACCTCCTTGCAGCCGAGTTGGAAATATATCTGCATTGATTACCTTTACCGTGCTATTTGGAACGTGTTAAGTTTTACAGAGTTGGTACGTAATTAACATTGGAGGCTCGTGTTCTTCAAAATAAACAAATCTGGTAAAATCAAGACCAACAGGCAAATTAATATAGTACCTCATATGTATTTATTAAGTAGGTATATGAAAGAAATTAAAACATTTGTACATAGCTACAGTGTTGAATAACAAAAATAAAACCATAAAAGTGTGTCACATAGCACCGTCAAAAAGGAACTATAACTAGTTCAGTTTGCGCCAGGCGCTGGTTTTCAACTTGATCCTAATTGCAGCTCACGGGTCTGAAGCTGTGTAAAATAATAAAAACATATGTGTAGGTAATATGAAAATTAAGTTATATGCTTAAACTCTTATTTACAGAAAAAAGTACCTTGAAACTGTATCTAAGGTACCTGGTTAGTACTTCTATTGTAACTCTTCATTCAGGAATAACTGTAGCTACAACCTAATTCATACCTACCCTCTTGAAACAGTCAAAAATGTCATGTTCATCACTACCTACTTTTGTATTATTCGCTAATCGAGCCTGCTTAAATTGCCTAGTCAAATTTCTGCCAATCAACTATCCGTATGTGAAATTGCTAACTCAGTTTCGATTTCCCAGCTTCTCCAATGACCGTTCAAAACGGATCATATTAAGGTAAATTAATGGATAATTGTGTAATCAATACGCAGAGCAAGCAAATTTTGCATAAATTAGCATCCGACTCGTAATAGGAAGGTAAGTACTAATGCACAATAATACACAGCCGTACATTATCTAGTTACGCTAGTTAATTCTGTTTGCTCTTGAGTGTATAGGAGATTCTCCCATTGACTAATGATATAATATTATCTGTAACTGGCGGGTCGAGAGCGAACAGCCTCGCGAGGCAACTGCTACGCTAAGTAGCTAGGTCAGTGAGGACGTGGCTCGGACGAGGAATGTTCACATAAACCCATGCTGCTTCGATACAATTGCTTCACTAGACTGCTCGCACAGAGTATACTCGCCAAATAACAATTGTAAGAATAATACCGAAATATATTTATGTTTGCGGCAATCAATCAGTTTCCAAATCTTGTTGGCTTAGCGGATAGCGATAAAAGTAATTTGGAACCTAAATTCAATATAGCCTTTGTCTCCAACGTTCCGTCACCCGTCACTTTGACCCTAATAACTTTTAGAAAAAATCCTTTAGCTGGTGTCTAGAGCAATTTAAAAAAGTTGTCGCTATATTAGATGAGATCATTACGTCGAATTTGTTTTCAGATTTTGTTATCAAATAACTATAGTACGGTCTACTGACCAATAAGTATGAATTAATAATTTCGTGTCTATCTACTTTTTATAAGACTCTATAAATATATAGCACTTTAATATTAGTAGCGCACGAGATACGCAGCCAGTGGTTAAATGCAAAGTTTCATAACATGCAAAATAAAAATGAGACATCTTAAATGCAGTTTGTAGCTAACCGCGACAGCATCGCGCTCGGTTAGCCTCGCTGACCCAATTACCTTACGAAACCTCCTTGCAGCCGAGTTGGAAATATATCTGCATTGATTACCTTTACCGTGCTATTTGGAACGTGTTAAGTTTTACAGAGTTGGTACGTAATTAACATTGGAGGCTCGTGTTCTTCAAAATAAACAAATCTGGTAAAATCAAGACCAACAGGCAAATTAATATAGTACCTCATATGTATTTATTAAGTAGGTATATGAAAGAAATTAAAACATTTGTACATAGCTACAGTGTTGAATAACAAAAATAAAACCATAAAAGTGTGTCACATAGCACCGTCAAAAAGGAACTATAACTAGTTCAGTTTGCGCCAGGCGCTGGTTTTCAACTTGATCCTAATTGCAGCTCACGGGTCTGAAGCTGTGTAAAATAATAAAAACATATGTGTAGGTAATATGAAAATTAAGTTATATGCTTAAACTCTTATTTACAGAAAAAAGTACCTTGAAACTGTATCTAAGGTACCTGGTTAGTACTTCTATTGTAACTCTTCATTCAGGAATAACTGTAGCTACAACCTAATTCATACCTACCCTCTTGAAACAGTCAAAAATGTCATGTTCATCACTACCTACTTTTGTATTATTCGCTAATCGAGCCTGCTTAAATTGCCTAGTCAAATTTCTGCCAATCAACTATCCGTATGTGAAATTGCTAACTCAGTTTCGATTTCCCAGCTTCTCCAATGACCGTTCAAAACGGATCATATTAAGGTAAATTAATGGATAATTGTGTAATCAATACGCAGAGCAAGCAAATTTTGCATAAATTAGCATCCGACTCGTAATAGGAAGGTAAGTACTAATGCACAATAATACACAGCCGTACATTATCTAGTTACGCTAGTTAATTCTGTTTGCTCTTGAGTGTATAGGAGATTCTCCCATTGACTAATGATATAATATTATCTGTAACTGGCGGGTCGAGAGCGAACAGCCTCGCGAGGCAACTGCTACGCTAAGTAGCTAGGTCAGTGAGGACGTGGCTCGGACGAGGAATGTTCACATAAACCCATGCTGCTTCGATACAATTGCTTCACTAGACTGCTCGCACAGAGTATACTCGCCAAATAACAATTGTAAGAATAATACCGAAATATATTTATGTTTGCGGCAATCAATCAGTTTCCAAATCTTGTTGGCTTAGCGGATAGCGATAAAAGTAATTTGGAACCTAAATTCAATATAGCCTTTGTCTCCAACGTTCCGTCACCCGTCACTTTGACCCTAATAACTTTTAGAAAAAATCCTTTAGCTGGTGTCTAGAGCAATTTAAAAAAGTTGTCGCTATATTAGATGAGATCATTACGTCGAATTTGTTTTCAGATTTTGTTATCAAATAACTATAGTACGGTCTACTGACCAATAAGTATGAATTAATAATTTCGTGTCTATCTACTTTTTATAAGACTCTATAAATATATATTATCCGAATTCCAAGAATTTCAACGAATAAAAACAAATAAAACGCACAGATCTAATACTGAAGTTTTAAGTATTAGTTCTGTGTGTTTTAAAAGTATCTAGTTATAAATAACAAGAGCAAAAATTAACGAAAGCAAACTTATACAATCGGCTGAACAAATCACAAGCCGATGCAATCAAAATAAAACCATTTGAACACTAAGTACGGCAGCCAGGTGAGATTATACAACCGAGTTGGAAACTTAAATAACGTCAAACGCTAATCTTCAGATGGGACTAAGAAACTTGTAAGTTTTGCCCTGAAACTTGGCTGTGTTTGCTTGCTTTAATATTACAGAATGCAAATTCATCACCGTATTATGGATATTCTTATAAACTTCAAACAACTTTTTTATATAAATTAAAGCATAAAACAAATATAAGACTACCAGCAGATATTAATGTACTTATGCATGTAGTTGTAGTAGTTATTTTTCTTTCTTTGTTCTTTAGATGAATGAATGAGAACGTTTTATTGTGAACGCCATAAAATACACTCATACATAAATAGCCGTCTTGTGGGACGGAGTAATCTCTTCCAGACCATCGTAAACAACAAACATAATATTTACTTAAAACAAGAAAAACGATACTAAGAAAACATTCACTTACTAATGTTGATGAGATGATGAGATGATGAGAAAAGGAATTAATTCTGAACTTAATATTTTAAGCATAAAATTTCAGCATCTGAGAAATTTAATAAATAAACATTTCTTAGAATTCTGCAAGGTCATTGAGCCCTAACATTTAATGGTAATATTTATATTTAGAGATAATATTTGAGATTTAAATTCATTCCAGTATCTATTTACTAGAATTAATTTTGAAATTTAAGAATATTAGGTAGGTACCTACTTACGTATGCCGTAATAAAAATAATAAAATTGCATTCGTTTTGGTCACGACCACACACATCTTTGCATTTAGGTACCTACATAAAAAGTATGATTTCATTGTTCATTTTCAGAACGATAATACATATATATCTCAACTCAAAACACGATAAATTATGCATAGTCAGTAATCATATAATTTATTCATAATCTCTCTAATACACAATATGAATAAAAACTGCATATTATCGATCTCCATATAGCTTGAAAATGAAACCAGTGGCGAGATAGGGCGTCGACCTTGGCGAAGCGACCGCTGGGCGGGCGGTGGTCGGCGAACACAAACACGCTCGACTGGATAGCCACCGACAGAATCTGTTTAGAGCTTAATCATACGTTTTAAAATCAGTGGATGTATTGTGAATCAAACATGATAAGACGTAAATATAGAGAGTGAATGCTGGAACACTATTGAGGTTAACGGACGCAGGACTTGTGTGTCCTGAAAGGCTGAAAGTCAATAAATCTATGGTATAACTTATAATTTAAGTTTAAAATTACCGTGAACCAAATTTAACCAATGAGTATATGACTAATGACACACAATAATTTATAATATTTGGAGTTTTATATATTATGTTTCTTTACAAAACTCCAGTTGAACAAATAAATGTTTCAGTTACAAAGGTAGCGCAAAACTGGGTAATAACTACCTAATTAATTTTAGAATATCTCAAATATTCGTCCTATTCAAGGGAACCTATTCGATGGATATCTATATTTAGGAAAGGTTACACGGGGATGGGTTATTCAAAGGTAAATTTACCTTCTCACCTTCATAACGTGGTTTACGTTATGAAGGTGAGAAGGTAAATTTACCTTTTACAGTGATAAAGAGTAACCGCTTCAAAGCGAATAAATAAAAACTAATTTATATTTAATTCAGAGCTTCAATTCGAATTAAACAAATAGTTATACAGGGTGTCCCAAAAAGTAGTGATGAACGGAAGCTGGGAGGTAGAGGACCTAGAGGGCTATCCGAATCACCCCCATGTATGTTATGCGATTTTTCGTATTTTCGGAGTTATGACATTTTTTTCAATTTTTATCTATCGCTGAGTAACTACGATGAGATTTTTATTTATGGTGACGTGAATTATTGCGCTAGATGCTCGATTTTTTTTGTGTGCTAAGCTGAAAGATAGGCCAATTCAGAATGGTAACATTTACTATCGTTAGATCTTTGAATGGAATAAAAAAAAGAATTAAATGCCAAGAAAGATAAAATTACCCAGTATGTTCTCAACTTCAAGGGCCCATAAAAAAATAAAATCACATAAAAAAAGTTTTCCATTTGGCTTTTAAAAACTTGCTCTATCTATCAGATAGCTACCCTAAAAATTCATTTTATTATTCAGAAGGCTTCAAGCGAAAAATTGAAATCTAAATGTGGTAAGTACAAAAATTTTTATTAACATGATGATCATTATAACCAAATTAAAACCAATAAATAGGTGTTTAATTACCAGAAATTTTTAAAATAACCCCGCTGTTGCTCAATTTTAGTGCGACATCACCGTAAAAAGTTGTCTTTTAAAAGTGTGAATGCCCTTTTATCATTTTTAATGGTTTCTTCTGCTACTATGAATTTCCGGGTTATTTCGTCCAAATTATGGCATTCTCTCAAGTAGCCGAGGTATTTTTAGTATCCCCATTGAAACAAATCATGGGGCTTAGGTCGAGGGACCGTGGAGGCCAGGCTTTAAGGCTGGCGTCACCGGCGCATGCGCAGGCTGCAACGACCAATCCATCTTTCAGGGTATCTTTGCCCTTTAGCCTGACCTCCACGGTCCCCGGACATAAACCCTATTGATTTTTTCCCGTGGGGATACTACAAAGACGAGAGACTGTCACAATTTGGACGAAATAACCCGAAAATTCATAGTTTCAAAAGAAACCATTAAAAATGATAAAAGCCCTTTTATTATTCAGACATTTAAAAGCCAACTCTTTACAGCGATGTCGCACTTACATTAAGCAACAGCGGGGTCATTTTTAAAAAATTCTGGTAATTAAACACCTTGTTATTGGTTTTAATTTGTT
Organism: Colias croceus; assembly: GCF_905220415.1. Classification (NCBI taxonomy): domain Eukaryota; kingdom Metazoa; phylum Arthropoda; class Insecta; order Lepidoptera; family Pieridae; genus Colias; species Colias croceus. The sequence continues at coordinate 2,726,951 of NC_059543.1, read as the reverse complement.
TTTATTAATCATCATGTTAATTCAATTTTTGCACTTACCACATTTAGATTTCAATTTTTCGATTGAAGCCTTCTGAATATTAAATTGAAATTTTCAGGGTAGTTACCTGATAGATAGAGCAAGTTTTTAAAAGCCAAACGGAAAACTTTTTTTGTGTGATTTGATTTTGTTACGGGCCCTTGAAGTGGTGAGCATACTGGGTAATTTTATCTTTCTTGGCATTTAATTCCATTTTTTATTCCATTCAAAGGTCTAACGATAGTAATTAATGTTACCATACTGAATTGGCCTATCTTTCAGCTTAGCAAACAAAAAAAAATCAAGCATCTAACGCAATAATTGACGTCACCATGAGTGAAAATATCATCGTACTCGGCGATAGGTGAAAAATTGAAAAAAACGTCATAACTCGGAAAATACGAAAAAAAGCATAACATACATGGGGGTGATTCGGATAGCCCTCTAGGTCCTCTACCTTCCAGCTTCCGTTCATCACTACTTTTTGGGACACCCTGTATAATATTACGTGATTTATGAGGAAAGGCTGGAAAATACGTAAAAAGTTTCTATGTTTTATTTTTGCAAACATAATAAAGCATTTTCCTTAATGATGTTGTTTTATTTTAATATGCGATATCCTTGAAAACAAAACAAGTTACCAGAATCATAAAACACGAAGAAATGTAATAATGATTCATGTTTGTTACGAATTATTATGCAAGAAATGATGGCGTACAAAAAGTGGTCTTTATGGGACCCTTACACATATGTACATTGAGCATATAAGAGTATAAGAAATATCATTTTATCCAGTAGTCTGATCTGCAATAAACCACAGGGGTAACGTTGAATGGTGAGCGCATTCACGAGAGTTACGACTACACAAATCAAATGAAGTGCCTATTTGTTTATTTGTAGTCATCTCTAGAGACAACGTTGAGTCGTTATATTAACGGAGTTTGTGCACCTAACATAATACGTTACTGCAGCGTAAATTATTGCTGTGGGATCTTTTGGAGCGTGCGTTTATGATGCTTGCTTGTATAGCCTAGGTAAGCCTAGACTTGACAGTTTTCTGGGAGTTGACTGCGGGCTTACTGTAAATGGAATTCCTCTCACATAAGATGTGGTACATATTCCTACAATATATTGTAATATTCAAAATGATGTCCGAATACGAATCCCTTTATCCCCTATTTCATTTATGACGTAGTGAAAACCAGACAACCGTGGAAAGCAATATTGACTATTATTATTACGTGAACAAAGGAGAGTACCTACTTCATACGTTGTAACCTTTAAAGAAAATAAAAATCGTTATATATGACTGAAATAAAACATAGAATACGCTCTATTATAATATCTTCTGAGAGGCAATATTGGTATTCTAAGTATTACGTAGGCAAAAGATACCTACACTTGAGTTTGTTTTCATATTTGTTTTTATTGATGACTTTGAGTTCAAACGAACAGAATCTTGTTTTACAATTAACGAATTCAATTAAATAACAGTATGAAAGTTAGGCCTTTTGTTAAATTTGTGACTATTAGAAATAATCCGCTTCTAAAAGTACCTATATCTCTACATGCGGTTTTTTGTTAATAGATAAAGTAATTCAAGATGAAGGTTGAAGTATATAATTTATTAGGTTTTAGACAAAGCGGGCGAAGCCGCGGGCGGTAAGCTAGTAGTTCGATAAATAAATGTTGAAGTGGACGTGGAGGCAAGTATAAAACTCTAAGATAAGTAAGATGAAGCACATAGTGGTTAAAGTAAAACCACTACATAACTATATAGTTATATAAACTCGTGCTGTCTAGGACTTTCGATTCTACTGATATTGTGTTTAGTCTTCATTTCTAGAGCAGGCTCCAAGGAGATGTTCGTTTGCAAAAATAGCGGACCTAAATCTGACTTCTGATATATGTTGTATAGATCCCAGACATCCTATAGACAGATGTTGCCAACCAGTTTTGTGGTCCCCCTCCCCCCACCCCGGTAATTAAATATGGCATACAAAGAAAAAAGTAAAAATTTCCAAAACATGCCGTGTGGGATATCAAATGAAAGAGCTTATTGAGTAGATCACGAATATATAGCATACTATAACATTTCTTACACTTTCTCTAAGATTTTTTAGAAAATTTACGAAAATGCTCCATTTTTGAGTTAACTTTAAACCACTATAGATTGAAAACTCATGAATATATTTTTTAAATTATTATTTTAAATAATTAACAATAGTCCATTGTTTACGATTCAATAGTTTGTAATAAGTGAGCTATATGTATGTGGTGGATTTGATGACCCCACAAAATGTTTTAAATTGCAAGGCGCAACTTTCACTGAAGTTACCGATTTGAAATCTAATCACACAGAGGCTGATTCAAGAGTATTCTGCCATATTGCAGAGATAATTATTCTAAGCCCTGACACCGATATTTTTGTATTAGGCCTTTATTTCTGGCATAAAATTGAAAATATACTCGCCATCTTTGAATGCTCCCCCACTCCCCCATGCAACTATTTCACTGTACGACCTATTGAATCGTAAACAATGGACTATTGTTAATTATTTAAAATAATAATTTTAAAAATATATTCATGAGTTTTCAATCTATAGTGGTTTAAAGTTAACTCAAAAATGGAGCATTTTCGTAAATTTTCTAAAAAATCTTAGAGAAAGTGTAAGAAATGTTATAGTACCTATGCTATATATTCGTGATCTACTCAATAAGCTCTTTCATTTGATACCCCACACGGCATGTTTTGGAAATTTTTATTTTATTCTTTGTATGCCATATTTAATTACCGGGGTGGGGAGAGGGGGACCACAAAACTGGTTGGCAACATCTGTCTATAGGATGTCTGGGATCTATACAATATATATCAGAAGTCAGATTTAGGTCCGCTATTTTTGCAAACGAAACTCCTCTGAGAGTCCGGTCTATTCTACGGAACGACTACTTTTATATGGAATATTTTAACGAGGCATTTTAAATGTTAAGTAATTAGAGTGATTATATAAATTTTATCATACTAGTGAGATTATAAATATGTAATATGTAAGTATTCATATTACATAATACTTATGTAGTTACGAATAATGTACATAAATTTAACGATTGCACATAGGCAGCTTTTGAGTTTTTTTATGAATATAATTAACGTAATGAATTAACAACAACAATTATATCGCTTTCTATTTTTACCCAAACAAACTCATTTACGAAACGCTACAAACAATAATTTTGGATAGCATTTTCCAAAATAAAACAGGTTATTAAACAATTTAAATATCCCAACATACAGATTACACGCTAAACGAGAACTAGTACAAACATGGGCATTATTTTTTTTTGTTTCATCTATTCATTCTTTAAACAAACAAAGCACCGAAGTCCATATTGCCGTCGCACAGTGACTTAAAAATCTTGGCACCGCATACAATTAAGCAGACGCTGGATGAATCAACAGCGTTGTCCCCAGCCGCTGACCGAGACTAGTCTAGTCAGAAGCGTCTCTGATTCGCTGCATTTAATCCCAAATAGTTATCTACAAATATACACAACCCCAAACAAAAGTACGTGGCTCGATGCCATCGTACATTATGATTCGCATCGAATTGCCGCCTCTAACTTCGTAATTAGTCGCCATTTTTATACCCATTCTTGCATTTCCATCGTCTGGCTATTCAGTAAAAGCGTTATTACCTCGCATTACTTAGTAGGTGCAATAAAAATGAATTAATTCCAGTGCAAATAATTAACAAAGTGAGATTTGCCGGGTTCAACAAACTCTCTAATGGTAGTTTAAATGTAGGCGGGACTTTTATTAGATTGTTTACATAACTACAAGCGCGATATAAGGAACATCGCGATTGAGATTCGCGGTTAGCACTAAATTAGCTCTCTGGCGAAGACCTTCACGATCGACTTGTTTTAATAACTCACGTAAACATAATAGATCATCGATGATTTAGCTCCTTTTAAAATACACGTACAAAAAAGGCTATTATGAAAATTTGATAACATTTTATAACGCCAACATATTTTGCATCATATTTTCGTTACGGAAAAAATACCCGATAACAATTAATCCATTATCAACGGACAGCAATTTCCTCCTGAATACTTTAAACGATGACTCACAAGATCTAGGCGAGCCCGCGTGGTATCGCGGGCGATCTGCGAGCTGCAGCAGGGAAGAATCGCCGCTTAGCGAGGTCGAGCCCACCGGCAGGGTGCCGGGGGCGCCCATCAGCCAGCGGCGAGGAAGCGGTAAAGATTTGTGAGCCCTGCGTGCGCCGAGTCATGCCCGGCGAAGCGTGATCGCCTTCCAAGGCTCTAGCAGAGCTCTAGAGCGATTTAAAGCCTATAGCCTTCACTTAATGTAACATAAAAACCTCGACCCGGTCATTCTAGGTTTTAGATTTAAATAATGGCTCATTAAACACCAACGCGTAAGCATGAAATCTGATATTCGATAAAGTGAAAAGCTTTATTAGGTTTTAAAAAAGTCGAATTCCCGTATTATTCAAGCAAGTCCATAAAAATGATAAAATCGGTAACATAAAATAACTAGGTAGGTACGTATATATAAAACAATTACAAACATGATTATTGTGTTAATTTAATCAATTAATTAACACATCGTGTACATAACTTAACAACTTAAACTTATTAATTAAGTCGAATACATACAATATAGGTTATGTAATTTGTATATTAATTAAGTATACCGACATCAACATAAGGGTTTCTTCTCCCTCATATGTATTTGTGACCAAGAGTTAATATTAGAGATGCAACGAATAGTTGTTTGGCCGGATACCGGATACCGGATGTTCGGCCTGACCACCAGCCGAATGTTCGGTATCCGGCCGCCGAATATTCGGCCGACGGCATTTTGAGTTTCGTAGGTGCGTGTCGCGCACCGGCACGCCGCCTTTGAAGTGCAGGTTTTGACTTGTTTCGTAGTGAACGTTCGCGCGGTCACAGTTCTTGGTAGAGACACTTTTATCGTGTCAGTGAAAAAAAATTTCGTTAAAAATAATAAACAGCTTCAATTACAACTGTCTTTATTTCGATTCTATTTATAAAATCTACCGATTTTACTATCCGGTATCCGGCCTGATAGTACATTACCATCCGGTATCCGGCCGGATAGTAAAAAAGGGCCGGATAAGCCGGATACCGGATAGGAACCGAATATTCGGTGCATCTCTAGTTAATATAATACGCCCCAACTCTAATTAGACATTTTATTACGTATGCAGATTTCAAATGATGAAGGGAAAACGATGAGTTTAGATAAAGAAGATTCATTCAGTAGTTGCATAGCAAATTCATTAAAACGAATAAAGGTTTGCTGAGAATGCACAATGGGCCGATAGAAGCTTCAAGTGTGGCAAGCGCACTCGGATTGTGACGTCACTGCTCTTCGAACTGATATCCCATTCAGGGATTAACGGCGATGTGGCAAGTGGAGTAGATACATGATAGCTAGAAACAACTAGTTACTGTGAGATTAATATACAAGTAAGTACCCAAGTGTAATATTTAAGAAAGTACGAATATAGTACATAAACATAAACAGTATACAAATTTTCTATTAACAATTTACTATAACTACGTTGTAGTTAATTATTTTACGAGCGAAAGTATATCGGACAAACGTTAAGAACTAAGATTAACTTGATTGATCTTGAACGATCAGTAACTAAGTAGGCGTGCATAAACAATCCGATAAGTCGACAATTAGCAGAGTTTTAAATAATTTATATTCTTTATTATACCTAGTTGCGAAACTGAATCCGATTGTTGGACAAGGGCAATTCATTTGAAACTAGGACGATTCATTCTTCCGAGACGATACGTTTTAAATTTGTAAAGTTATAGTATAATATATTTTGAGTGAACTATTATTACATAATTATGAGTAATATTAAAAGAAATTACATGTTGCTCATAGCGTTAAAAAATGCAAACAGTAAACTGATAAGATACTAGATATCATCATTACTAGTTAACAACACACTGTGATTTATCTTGAAATTGTGTGCATAACGAAGACAGTTTTAATATAATTACCATTCTCAAGTGGAGTTACGTAAGTTCATTGTATTGAAATATGTTCATCACTATTATTGTTACACAATAACGTAACGGCACCGGTTTCCGACTAGCCTCCTCTATCCGACCATTTTGATTTTTATTTGATAAAACGTTTAAAATACGCGCGACACTCGTGAAACTGAAGGCTTTCGATTCAATCACTTATCGTACGTCATCTGTCCAAAATTGGGTTTCAAATTTTAACCGACATTTCGTCAATCCAAGAAAAGCTAGGCGAGGGTGTAGTTTGTATTGAATTGAATGTGAAAAAAACATAAAACGGTGAAAATAAACATTTGGATTTTTACGCTAAATACTCTGGTAAGTTTGTGGTTAATTTACTTTGAACGTTTTATTGGTGTTTTAAATTATTAATTTTAAAATATACATGCAAAGATAGCGTGTTTTTATAGGTTTTTTTGGACAAATAATTATGGACGGAATGAGGAGCTTTTCAAAATAACAACATTCCGAAATCCGACCGAATCGGTCGGTAAACGGAATTTCGCACTTTGTAAAAGAAGGTAATTATCTATTATGCATGTTGTTTTGTGGAGGTTTCGTATTAAGTTATTTATTCTAAACGCTATGCTTACATACTACACCTGTATGCGACCAATGCTAACTTTAATGGATTATTTGTAATATACGTTTTAACTGACACTCTTTTTTGATTTTTTCGTTATTCATTTACAAAGACCGGTCTGGTTTAAAACCCCTATATTTTACGTTTATGACACATAATTGCATAACTACGAAATTGTGAGATCTTTATAAGTGTACATATGAAATAGAAATGAACTAAAAATGAATATCAATTTCGGTTTAGAGGCTTTATTACGCAAATTTAGGTTTGGTCGGAATCTAGGTGCGATATATTTCCCTGTTTCCGTCCAACTGGATTGCTTTTGCTTGCGCTGTGCTTGAGTGAAATTGCATGCGTTTATTTCAGGTCATCATCATGAGTGATAAAAAAGAGGCTGAAGTATTCTCATTAGCTGAAATAATACTTTTGGTGAAATGGATTTTAGAATTGGGCAAAGTAGTCAATGGGACATTCTAATTTAGTGTGGATGACCAGTGAGGCATTTTATGAGTTTGAGTTTGAGTAAATGTAATTTTAAACTACTACAGTCTAACATAGTTAGTTTTTGTTATTATAATAAATGCTCAAATATTATTTAAAACTAGCGGTCCGCCCCGGCTTCGCCCGTGGTACAACATATTTAAAATATCTCTCCATAAGAACCATCCTCGTACTTCAAGTAATATAATAAAAAAAGAATTATCGAAATCGGTCCACGCGTGATGCAGTGAAAAGACGAAACGGGTTTTTACGAATTTCCATTGTATTTCTATTATCATAAGGTTGATTTTAGTAGAAAATATTTGACTGGTCGGAATCTAGCTACTCAGTGGTCGGAAACACGTGTATTTGTACTCAGTCGGTCGGAAAATGGTGCTTTCAGTTAATTTCCAGTCGTGACAGTTAAAATCCAAATTTAGGTAATAAAAAGCCATTATGAAATACAATTATGTGCATATTTTAAAATATAAGTTCGTAATCTTTCATAATATCATTTTTTCTTATGACCTCTAGAGTATTTAATTTATCTTTTAAAGGATTCATTTAGCCGTATCAATCAGTGGTCGGTATTCGGTGCCATTACGTTAGTTAACGATCACATGTGAACAGTAAAACTTTGGTTTAAATATCTGGTTATAATGTAGCGAGATAACACAAGGTACTTTTACAGCTATCTTTATTACCTTTTTCGTTTATAACATTTTTATCCCAGCCCCCGGAACCACAGACACAATAGAAAATCTATTGTGTCGTGGACCGATCGGGCCGCTTGGGGCTCAATGGGCTAAGAAATCGTTCGTTTTGACCAATAGAAAGAAGCATTAACTTCAGCTCAGATTCACAGGGCGTAAGAAGCGAAACGAAACATTATATCACCGATATCTGTCGTCAGAAGAATACTATTGATCTTTCTCTACCCTATCCAAAGTTATGGTTACACGGTAAGCAACCTTCTCCAAAGTTCTGGTAGTTACAGCGTTCACAGCTAATCTCAGCATCAAACAAGTGCACCACGCAGAACACACGTAGATACACGGCTGACGCATCGGCCGCGATCTGTGACGCCTGGGACGTTGAACCGGCGAGGTCACGACCACTGTGACGTGTGCTGCCTATTGAATACCACACCGTCTGCCAAACGACACTCCGCCAATCGCGTCCATTATAATATCGTAATATTTTAATCGATTTCATAAATTTAAATTACTCCCTGTTTGTATTGATGAGTTTATTGAACTGGCATGAGAACGCTAACAACTGACAATTATGGCGAATTTACTTAATATAATAAATCGAAGAATGAGTAATAATAACTCTTATGAATTTGATCCATTTAGCTGTAAAAAAAAACGCAATTTAATAAAAAGTCTTTTGAAATATTAAAAAGCAAAATGTTACTTCAAAGCATTAAAATATTCACAGGTTCAAAGTTATCGCTTCAAATACTTCCAAAATCCGACCAAATTCGTAAACGAACCGAGTGTACACTGTCTCACGTTACGGGGTGAAACTTTAACGGAACCGTAATGTAAACGCCGCTTATTTGATCAGCTTTGAAAGCCCGTTAAGTGACGAAGCAAGTTATTCTTGTATACGTATGTAGTTAGAGATATATAAACCAGTTGACCGTGGTGTCGTCCGCGCAAACCGCAAACTCAACGTGGGTAACATAAAGGGATGAAATTTCGTAGAATCCCTCCTTTAGCCTACACTTTATAAAGACCAACCTTTCAAGTATGATAAGATTATAGACAGGATTTCGGGATCATGCAGTGGGGTTCATATTTGATTTTAAGGAGGTACGGAATAATAAACATCGCATAGTTACAATTTATTCGTAGTTAGTGCATTACTAAGAGATTAATTTTTAAATTGGGCTTGTCAGTGTACAGTATCTATTTAAACCAAATAATGGCCAGAACTAGAACATAACTTTTGATTTCGTCTGAGGTTTAAATCATGAATATTCACTTCGAATAGCACACTTTTTGTTATACACAAAAGAAACAACAACCGTCTCAATGAAGTACATTCTGTTTTATTTTTTGGAGACAAGTAGGTAATTAAAATTTGCACAAACTGTGTTGTCGACTAAACCGTAATTATAACAGAATGAAAACTAAATCGATATTTTCATGAATAAACATGTTTCTCGAAAGGCTTTTAATTACTTAAAATAAAAAAGTGAGACCAAATTTCAAGTCGTACAAATTGCGTTCGATAGCTAGCTGGATGAAAATTACAGTACGGAAAACCTCTCTCGAAATAAAATTAAAATATATTTTCTCTTATTTTGTTCCGCACTCAGTACAGTTTTTAACCCTAGAAACATAACCTTCGTCCATCTGATGAATACGCGGTACTAAATACGCCATCTCTTTCTAACGCGTGCGCGTATAAACTTGCCTGTTCTTGTCAACTTAGTGTGCACCGCGCTGTTGCAGGCGACACCGGTGTTCAGCGCGTAAGTATTTTGTTTTTTGATTTATTGAGCATCTGTTCATCGTTTCGATGAATGGTTATGGTTTGTGTTAGTTTTGGTGACGGTTTGAAATATTTGCTTGCAGATTTTTGACATGGAGTCTTGACGTGCACTGAGTGATAACACAATTGCGCGATTATTGTTGGAAGAGGATGACACCAACTCGCTACCGGCTTCTTCGGATGGTGAAAATGAAGACTTTATGGAGGTGGACGACGTGGAAAGCGATCAGCAATATGAACCCTCTGACCAAGAGGACAGTCAGCAAATCCGTCACGGTTCATCACCATCTCACTCACGGGACCACGAGACCGACTCTCAATCACCTGCTGATTTATTGGAAGAGACTACTTCTTCATGTATTTTGACCTTACCACAAAGTACCATTCGTAGTCGCAATCGTCACGTTTGGGCCACAAGTAAAGGTCGTACATCAGGAAGGACAACTGCGATAAATATCGTCCATGTAGCAAGAAGGCCATCTCGTGGTGTAAGAGGAATGGTAGATCCTTTATTATTATTTGATCAGTTCATGACCGATCAGATATTTGAAAAAATATTGAAATGGACCAACTCTGAAATCGCTATAAAAAGACAAACGTATGAACAAGTCACATCTACTGGGATGATGGCCCATCTACGTCTACTGCCGACCCTCGACCGACTCAAGCATAATATTTGAATAAAAGGAAGGTTTGCGGTCTATGTTCCTATAAGCAGAGACGCATGACTAAATCATATTGCTCTAAGTGTAACACTGCAATTTGTGGTGAACATAAGGCTGAATTCTGTGTGAATTACGCTGTGAATAATTAGCTTTTGTATTTTTTAAGTGTAGAGTTATGCCCTAAGTTTATTTTGGCCAAAGAAAAAAAAGCTTTATTTTGTTATTTTTTTTTAATTTTAATTTTTACGTACCTTATCAACTACGATCTCCTTAAAACTAGTGCCTTACGTTACTATAATAAAAGTAAATAAAGATTTCCTTTTTTTTTAATTATTATGTTTTAATTATAAATAAGACCCTTATCCCTAAAAAATTATGTAGTAAACAGTTTTAAATTATAACGTTTTAAGTAAAAATTTCATACTTTAAAAAATGTTCATCAATATGATGAATGGTTATGTTTAAAGGGAGCATTAAGAAGGTTATGTCTCTAGGGTTAAGTGGATGCCTGAAACAGCTTACGGATAGTAAGCAGAAAAGGGTGCGTAAAAAGTTTTACATCCTGCCTGTGAATAATTTGAAACGCCTTTTCATTTATATTTTCACTAATTTAACCAGCTATATAAAAATGTCCTTTATACTGTGCGCCATTGTTTGAGCTGCTATTGTCGAGTGGATATGCTTCTTGTCTCCATTTCAGAAACAATTGACGGATCTATGCAATCAGAATTACAAGAGCATTGATCGCAACTTGGAGGTTAATAAACATGTTCCGTTCTTCACAGTAACATCTCGACAAAAACTAGTTTATCCTTTCATTTGCAGTTTTTCTGCTACATAAGGTTTAAGTACATAAGTAAATTAATTACTGATATCATATTAAAGCGCTCGTTTATTTTGTCTGCGCATAATTAATTAACAAATTCATTATTCATTCATTGAAACATAAGGAAAGAGGATCAAACAGTACACAACAAAGTTGATAAAAACTTTAATATTAAATTAACATTCAAAATGTTTCGTACAAAATAATCAGTAGGAAAAACCCAGACGATACTGTAAATATTCAGTGTGGGCCGCGTCAAAGCGAAACATTTTAACGCGATGTGGGTCATTCCACTTCGCCACAAAATTAGTCACAAAGGATGCGAGCAACCTGGCAGTCTTGACACAGAGTAATCTCCGCACATTGAGTGGACGGCGCATCGTGTCGCTTGACCGATACTCGACACAAAACAAAGAACTCGTATAAATAAGGAGCTTTTTGTGTACCGAGCGTGTTCGTTGGTGACTTCGACGAGAATAAATTACCGCCCCCAAAAATAAAACGGGCGTGAGATGTCAACGGTTAACTTTGTTTAACGCGACACAAGTGTCTCGAGTTCTTTTCTTTGATATTCTAAATTGTATTTATTACGGTTTTTATTTTATAAGCAAGTTTCCGGCTCCCGGTTTCTTTGAATCTTGCAAATTGGACATCCGTTTCAATGGAGGCATTTATATCTTCGTGGAACCTTCTGACCCTTGTGGCCGGTCCGTAATACGGCGACTTTACATATTGCTATTTGTCTGATGTCCATTGTTATATTCATATAACTCGGAGCACTTCGTTATTACTAATACCCGTGTTCAATTGAGGCAAACATTCTTGGTCATTAACTGCTCAGATACCTTCCTAATTCGGGCCATATTGATAGGCGATACTTAAATTACCAAACGCTTAGTACAGTTATAATTACGGTGGTACGAGACAAGTTCGTCGGTTGGTTTATCACGATCGCGAATATCTAGACGCGTAGGCGTGGTTAGCTGTGATTCAGAACTGGTTTTGCTAAACCCATTGAACATTGATACATGGATATGACGGGGAAAGTAGAACTGCATGATGGATGACGTGTCCACTCTTGACACGAGAGCTTAAATATGCCATTATTAAAAAATAGGTTATAATTATAAGTGTCTATTATTAAAAAAAAATACATGATACATATATTGTGTAGGAAAAAAATTCTTTGTTGTTTTGTAGGCTATGGTCTGTGTAACTTTATGTAGTTAATATATTATATGAATATGTTATACTTTTAATGGAAAATTATGTTCGTTTGATTAAAGAATGGGCTTAAATTGAATTTAAAATGCAGCTTCTGGATGTTTTAAGAACAATTGCTTGTAACATATACCATACCCATGACCCACCTTTGTAAGCATACCATATAAAAAATTAGCACTAACATACAATCTGAATAATGTAAGTTGCAAACCACACATAAGAACTTTTGTATTTTTTTTCTAAGGTTAAATCAAAGAGGTACGATTAAATATTTATAGATATTAAGTCAACTAACTAGAGGAAATGCATTCTAACAAAAAGTGGTTTCTTAGTGAAATTGGTCATTGGACATTTGTCATATAGTTCAAATAACTTAAAATTATGTTATGACGATTCGAAAACACTTCTAGAAGAAGACTAATTGAATAAATAAAAGTTTGAGTTGATTTCTTTTAGTGGTTAACAATTCTTCTCTACTTTAAGTTTTATTAGTGATCATCTGATGACTAATATATAAACTTAATGAATGATATTCATGAATAATTAATTCTTAATCAACAAGTTGTATTTGAAATGTATAATTAATTCATTCACTACTTTGATAAGAACATTTGAAAATAATAATTTTAATATATAAATAAAGAAATGTGTGACTGAAATTTAAGCTAAATAGTTATACAGTTTTGTTTTTATTTTACGGATATAACTATTTTAGTCATCATAAATAGTTCACTACATTTGCATTATTAAAATCTATTTTAAAATGAAATTGTAATTATTATCAGAACTAATATACTTTATAATTAGGTAACATAGGTATTTACTCCCATCGTTAAACCGATATTGTCTATTATAAAGTGGCTGATAAAGTTTTCCCACCATTTTTGCAAAAACTATTCTACATTTTTTTTTCTATTCAGTCAAATTGACAAAAGCAGGATATATTAGTGACTGGTTGATTCTTTTGCTGAATCTGATTATTTCATAAAAGGAAGTTAATTCAAACCACATCACTGCAAATTTAGCATTAAGTTTATCTATAATCTGGTTTTACAATGTGCGTATTCCAAACATTTAATATTTGTGCATATTCCATGGTACACAATCGTTTATCTTGGGTATACTTATTACAATGTATCGAAAACATGAAAATATTTATTTATAGCCATATTATAGCTAACTTTTGATATATCTAGAAACTTTTTTAATTTGTTGATATCTCTGACTCAATTTTAATTCACAAATACTAAGAAGCTGACATCATCTGGGTTAGCTTAATGTAAACAATGACAAAGAAAACATTTGTCTATACAACTAAGATATTAAACGACTTAAGGTACACAGAAACTATGGATTGCATATACTACTAGCGGTCCGCCCCGGCTTCGCCCGTGGTACATATTAACGTTTTCTCTACATAAGAACCATCCTCGTACTTCAAGGAATATAATAAAAAAAGAATTATCGAAATCGGTTCAGCCGTTCTCGAGTTATGGAATTACAACGAAAAGTGGCATTGATTTTTATATATTAGATTTTGAGTACTATTCAAAATAAGTTAGAGAATAAAGGCACATTTAAGTACTGAACATAATATAACCTATATTTAAAAAAAACTCTATTAAAAATTGTTTTTAAACACCATGATAATTTATAAATATAGTGATGTTTGGGTTTTAATGTGTTAATATGGAATGTTTCTGATAGATTTGTACAAAATACATGTTTATTTTGTATTTTGCAATTCATACTCATTTGCATTGTTATGATATGAAAGTTTAAGAAAACAATTCAAGTACATATTATCAGGCTGAGTCAAATCTGCGATTCTCTGAAGTGTACAGTCAACAAAACAAGTTGATTCATCAAATTGGTTCATAATGGCACAAATACATTATCTACCAGGATAAACTTATACTATAAGGATATAAACACTTACCGCTTTCTATGTATGGTAGGGCAAGTAGTAGAAAAATTGTGTATCCAATTTCACTAAACATTGTCGCTTACAAACACACACTTTTGGTATCACTAAGTCATTGCACACACAGCTGATTTTCAAACTACACAAAACCTTTGTCTGTTTTCGATAAAAACGCATGCGCGTGCAAACAATATTTTTTATTTACATTACAACAAATAATTCTCACAATAAATAAAATTAAGACACAATGCACGTAAATTAATTCATGTTAAAATTTACTTGTAATCATAGACTTGCTTTGTTGAAACAAATAACAACAATGATTTTCTTTCCCTACAAACGAATTCACTAAAAACATAACTTTTTCTATGTTATAAATAAAAAACAATTCCGTTTATATTCAACATTCTCATTTTTAATTAAGAATATTAACTTCTTCACACTTTAAACATAACAATCAAATAAAAAAACGATTTCCGTCCTTCGCCATCTCTTGACTGACATATTGGAATTATTATCAATTATGTCGAAGTAAGAGTGCGTTCACATACAATGTCTATGCCTCGAGAAATTGGATGCGTTCAATTTAATATATTTACGGTAAAAAATGCTGTACTAAATCATAATACATGATTTAGTTATTTCAATTATGATGGTTTATAACTCGATTAAAATAATAAATAGGTTATAGTTCAATCTTCATATTTGTGTACTTCCAAAATAGTGAGTGAACTAAAAGAATAACAGTCAAATTAAGTAAAGTTATTGATAGGTTATAATCACAGATAAAATATGTATCTTTTTTATTATTTAAAAAAATCATGCATTTTTGCCACAGATTTCTGCATTCAATACTATATTTATACAAATATAAAAAACGTAGTTATTCAGAAATATGAAAAACAGTTTTCGTAAACATAACAAGTAAAAAGTTTGTAAATGAATACGAGACATGAGTTTTACTTTCTCCGATTCTCGATTTATTTTTGTATTTTCAACCGACTTCAAAAATGGCGGAGGTTCCGTACTTTCGACTGTACTCTATTGGGATCACGAAGGCCATAAGCCTTTGTAATCGTTATAAATAAAAATATATCGTAATGTATCTTTTGTAATCTACAGGCCTTTACTAAGCCTTTACTGATAAAAATTCATTCTTGATACTTGCAGGTACATACTTAACATTTTTGCCATGTGGTCTCCATATTACCACTTTTCTTGTGAATAAATTCAATTCAAATATAAAAATGAAACCCGTTTTCCTTGGTCACGTTACGGCATCACGCGTGAACGGGTGGACCGATTTCGATATTTTTTTTATAATATTCCTTGAAGAACGAGGATGGTCCTTATGGAAAGAAAACCTACACAGTACACATTGTAGCGTCGACAAGCCAATTTATGAGTTATCGAATTTCAAGTGTAACGCTAAGAAAGTTCACACGGTAACTCATATATAAACAGTTCGTGCGCTATGCACAGAGTTACGGGCTTGTCGGGACGCGGGTGGGTCGCATTAGGTCGAATATTAATTACATACGGTTAAATATATGTAGTTAACGAAATATAACCTTTGCGTAGTAATTTCATCTTTTATTACACCCGCACATAACAAGTCCCTACATTGGTGACTCCCGGCGAAAAGTGAACATTATTATAGTGAATTGCATAGATATCGTTTGTTAATAATTAAAAATGAATCCGGCAGTTCCAGTTCGAGCAGTTTCGTCGGTACAGTTAACCCTTCTCGAGCAATTAGCACAATTAAAGCAGCGGGTAAACCAGCTGGAATGTGCAGGCTCGAGAGGCAAATTGTTTAGCGGTCGAAGGTATGGAAATAGCACGCATCGTTCCGCATCTCAAAATCACGATCGTGCAGGAATATCAAAACAGAGAAGACCAAATTGGTTATGTTATTACCATTACCGCTATAAGAACAATGCCAGCAAGTGCTTTCAACCTTGTGTGTGGCGGAAGCAGCATCTATTAAGTTTTTAGTGGACACCGGCGCAATCAGAAATGTTTTAATTTTACCAGTGTCGAAAAATAACCGAACCGCGAGTGAGTGTACTGTGTAGTGATTATTACGATAAAAACTCGATTATAGCAGTCTAGAGTACCTATGTAAGTAAATTACGAGACTCTATTAGGAAATATTAGTCAGTAGCTATTAGGCAGAATGTAAGACGGAACATGTTTATTCACCCCGATTTAGAAAAATGCGATTATGTTTTTGTAAGAAACGACGCAGTGCGTAAGCCTTTACAACCAACATACGACGGTCCTTATCGTGTGTTGAGTCGAGAGGAAAAGGTATTTTACATTCAAATGACTGGCAGGAAAGTTAGAATATCTGTAGACCGTCTAAAACCTGCATATTATTTGAATGATGATAGTGATACGACATCTGGGGCAGATACTGAGGTTCCATCACAAATTCCAAGTAGCGAATTGCCTAATACACATACCACGCGTAGTGGAAGAGCTATACGATTACCAGTACGATTTAGGTAATAGTATTGTATATGTAATTGTTTCAACTATTTTAAATTTATTAGAATTACGATGATTATAAGTATTCATATAAGACTTCATAGAAATGTATAATAAATACTTAGTAATCAACACATCGTATTTAATAAATAATAGCATTTGTGAAATTTGAAACGAGTTCATTGTTAATGGTTTAACGTTTTAAGTACGGTATTTCAAATTTATGTTTGTGTTAAGTTTTTATTGAAATGTTTACTACTTAGAAATTTAAGTACTTTTGATTTATGGCTTATGAGTGTATAGTAATAGCCTTTGCAATATTAAACGATACAAGTGTAAGAAAAACGTATTGGGATTTGAAATGTTAATGTTACTAAGTGTTAGATGACGTGTAACAATTATCGCACGCCACTTAGAAGACCCAACCGAGTTTTTGTAATAACATAAATAGTTTAACGAAATTAGGTGTTAACTGTTAACCACTTGTATACGTTATGATTGATTTATATTGTGAACATTTTTTATACTTTAAATTGTAAACATTTTGTAACCTTATATTATATAGCGACACTTTATGTACACCCATCTGTTTATTGTTTAGTTTACATTTATTGTAAGTTTTTTTTTACTTGTATACCCTTTTTATTTTTTAAGGGGGGAATGATGTAGCGTCGACAAGCCAATTTATGAGTTATCGAATTTCAAGTGTAACGCTAAGAAAGTTCACACGGTAACTCATATATAAACAGTTCGTGCGCTATGCACAGAGTTACGGGCTTGTCGGGACGCGGGTGGGTCGCATTAGGTCGAATATTAATTACATACGGTTAAATATATGTAGTTAACGAAATATAACCTTTGCGTAGTAATTTCATCTTTTATTACACCCGCACATAACAAGTCCCTACAACATGTACCACGGGCGCAACCGGGGCGGACCGCTAGTAGGTTATAAGTTTAATACATTTGTATTCCAATAGTTTCCTCACAAGATTTTATGCCTGCTTAGCAACTCCGCACAATTTTATAAAGATTAAAAATGTGATACTGCTTATAAAAAATTGGTTGTTTGTAAAGTAGGTTTACGATAGAGATGTTTACGTGATAACATAATGCTTACGAAGTAACTATTCTCTAATCTGTGATAATGCAGTGGCAGCGCTCGAGATGAGACGGGAGATCGGTCCGTCTCTCTCTCGTTATACCTGCGATCGCGCTCGTGAGGTTTTGGTGTGACATGGTGTGACACAAGTTTCTGAACATGTCACCGGACTAAAACGATTTTAAAGACGTTATCACGTCAAAAATCATCAGAAAATTTAATTACTCAATCCTTTTGTTAACAGGTGTTATCAGATAGGAAATAAGTTAAAATAAAACGACTTTATAACCAAACTAAATTTTATGCTTAATTTATTTGTTACACAAAAATATGTACACGAATAACATTACATGTTTTAAATTTGGCAGATGCATGCATATATGCATAAATCAACAATAGTATCATCAAAACAAATCTCGATATTTTAGCACTTACTACATTCATACAAAAGTTATAAAAGCCTTATAAATACAATTTTCTTATGTTTACATTCATTTTATGAGGAACTTATAGTTTATCAGTTGTTCGTTTAAATAATTATGAAACAATAGGCCTATTAGATTTTTGAGCAAATAATGTCTTCAGGTTTTCTGGAGGGAAGACACCCTTTTCCGTAATAATGCCAGTGATCAGAGAAGCAGGTGTAATGTCGAAGGATGGATTCCAGCAGTTGATGCCTGAAGATAAAATAAATATAACTAAGTATTACGAAAAAAGATTATTTGCAGTAAAACTATCTAAACGCTGTAATAATTCCCAATTCAACTGTGTCTTTATATCTTGATATGTACTTCGTAATTTTGAATAAATTAAGCGAATTTTGAAAATAATTTTCAGTGTTCAGATTTGATAAGTTGTTTTCATCAATCAAAGACCTTTTTATTTAAAATTTCTTAATTTTAATTATTATTTATATGATGGATATATAACGTAACTAATAATACCTGGTGCAGCGATCCTCCTATCACCAATATGTGTCATTTCATTCTCCGGCCTCTCTTCAATCTTGATCCGATCTCCGGAAGAAATGTTCATATCTATGGAAGTAAACGGAGCGGCCACGTAGAAAGGCACATTGTGGTATTTCGCTACTATCGCTATTTGGTACGTTCCTATTTTGTTTGCTGTGTCCCCGTTCGCTGCCACCTGGAAGAAAGACCTTGATTATTTTCTATGGAATTTTATGTTGCGTTTACTAGTAATTTGTAAGCCATTTTTATACCTCAAAGCAATAAGCAATTGGCGGATCATTTGCTGGGACAGCAGGTTTGTAATTTTTATAATGAACTAGCGGTCCGCCCCGGCTTCGCCCGTGGTACATATTTCGCAATAAAAGGTAGCCTATGTTCTTTCTCAGGGTCTAAAGATTGCCTGTGCCAAATTTCATCAAAATCGGTTGAGAGGTTTAAGCGGGAAAGCGTAACAGACAGACTGACAGACAGACAGAGTTACTTTCGCATTTATAATATTATAAGTAGGGATAATATTGGAAGATTAACTATTTATGATCTTAATTCTAACGTATTATATATTTTATTATGAAACCAAGTAATTAGAACAACAAAAAGAACATCGTGATTTTGATTAAATGTATGTTATAAAACCGCAAATAAGAAGGATTTGATGTTAAACAATATCTAACTATCTGTTTATAAATGCCATAAAGAAAAAAATATATATAATCTCACCCGATCAGCCCCCACAACGACCGCGCCAATATTCCTAACATGCATCAGCGCAGCCACCATGCTATCCACAATGAGGGTGGCTGGTATCTTCTCGTGAACTAGCTCATAGGCGGTTAGCCTCGCGCCTTGATTGTACGGCCTCGTCTCCGTGCAGTATACGTGTTCTAGAATAGAAAATGTATATGAAAATTTGTGTATAATATTATGTACCTACATATACTTACTTATATTAGACTAGTGGTCCGCCCCGGCTTCGCCCGTGGTACATATTTCGCAATAAAAGGTAGCCTATGTCCTTTCTCGGGTATCAAAATATCTCCATACCAAATTTCATGCAAATTGGTTCAGTAGTTTGGGCGGGAATGAGTAACAGACAGACAGACAGAGTTACTTTCACATTTATAATATTAACTATGGTAGGATATGTGAGTTTGTTTCCTTCAGGTCGCAACGGAACGATTTTATTATATGATTTTTATGTATGCAGATAGTCAAGAGAAGCAGTAGTCAGCAGTATCGAGAATAACATAGGCTACTTTTTACCAAAATGGAATATCTCATTGCCATAGGTATTTTGAAAAGAGCAGTTAGAACATAAGTTTCAAAAATATCATTGAGAACAAATGAAACAGAGAATATAGAAAACATAGTGATAGTAATTAAAACATTAATAGTAACATGATTCGAATTTGTTAAAGAATTATTGGAACGAACTTCCTTATCGCGCGTTGTGAAAAGGGGCTAGACGGAAAAAATTATTACGAAAAGTTGTCACGACACTTTTTGCTACAGTTGTAAGCCGTGCGCCGTGCGCGTGGTTCTCTGTCTGTCTCTCTCTAACTTAACACTTCGTTCCATCCGGATGTCCCTTGACATCGCTAAGTTTTATTATGTTTATTTTTTTTCAAAACCAGGTCAAGAACATTATTTCAACTATTTTATTTCTAAACAAATTCTATGCTAATAAAACCATCAACAACTTCAATGCAAACATATCTTGTCATGATAAATGTTTTTAGGCATTTAATTAAACAGTATTAATGCCAAGAATGTAAAGTAATTAGTCAATATCAACAGAATCGTGTAAATGATGTAAAATTGGCTGCAGTACAACATATTAGACAGCGGCTGAATTAGTTCTTGGCACTGTTAATTTAATATAACATTTATCATGGAAATATTAAGACTTTACTATTTAATTAATGTAAAATATTAAGGTTAGTTTGTTCTCAATTTTATAATTAATTATCTGTTTTCCATCATTAATAATTAGGAATGGTCATTTCAATAATTCACAAAGAAACAATTTAATTTCTTTACACTCTGTCATAAAGTGTCATCTAAATTCTAATCTATTAATGAAAACGTAAAGAAATTTATTCCAGTAACATTAAATAGTTTCGGAGGGTATTCAATGCAAACAGAGAAACAATGAAATATTTCCTCTCTAAAATATAAGAAAGTGCGCGCAAGAGCAACTTTTGTCTCCGCAACTATTTTGTCTCTCCCATCAACTCTATGGGCTAGTAAGAAAGTGCGCGCGCGTAGCGACGCAACTTCCTATAGAGTTGACGTGAGAGACAAAATAGTTGCGGAGACAAAAGTTGCTCTTGTGCGCTAGCTCTTAGTGTAGACAACTCACCCAATCGTTTAGCAGCATGCAACGACCGTATAACCCCCAGAGCAGTCCCATACTCCGCTGTGGCCAACGAGCCAGTGTTACAATGCGTGAGCACCCTCACAAGCCCGTCCCCCTCCAAGCTCTTCAGTATCGCCTCGCACCCGTTTCTGCCTATCGCTTTGTTGTCCTCTATGTCCTTGGCTAGCATGCCCTCGATGCTCGCTATGAATCTGTAATTAGTGGTTTTTATTTTAAATTTGCCGCTTTTAAAACAAACAATAAAAAAGAGTGTGTGTGTCAGAAATGAAACTTCTTTGGCACACGTATCAGAAGTGAAACTTCTTTGGCAAGATTCAAAGATACTAAAATCGTCGCCTCGATTGCCATGACGCGACCTTGAAATTTAACTCTAAACAGGCCTTAAGAAAGAAAGAAAGAAAGAAAGAAAGAGTATGCTGTAGATTTTATCATTAAAAATCTAAAACTAAAAAAAATATTACACTTAAATGGAATAACTAATAAGAGTAATAAGTAATTTCACCTCTACAATAATGTACCTATGTGAAAATACACCAAATAAACTTGTAACTTGACATTTATAATTTGCAATAAGACCTTAGAAAACCAGTGACTTATTTGTATTGAAGAACTGCAACATGGTATAGAATAATATACTTTGTATTGTATTGGTATATGTATTTGAATATTTATATTGACGAGTTAACGACAAGTCTATAAATATAAAAGTCAAAATTATCTGATTCCGATTAATTGCAATTTTGAGCATAATCTCTTACATTTTGAAGGTCGAAAGAATTTAGGTGATTATCGTAATCTTAATAACCACGTCTAAACAGATGGTTCGCGATCATATCATACATACTAGTTATTACCAGCGACCTCGTCCACATAGGCCTTTGTTGATAAACACAATATTTACTTTCTTACGGGTATTTGACATTTTCAATGAACAAAGCCATATACCTATTCAACTCGATACAATTTTAATGAGTATTATTATCAATTATGAAGTGCTTCTTTAAATTGACAAAACTATTTTATTTATAAGTCTCATCCAAAGTGGTTAAGTTGGTTTTAAGATTTAAATACGAACACACTTTCAGACGAACGTTCACGGTCAGTTAGAAAAATACATTTGAAACTTTTTTTTATAAACTTAATTTTTTATTCTATTAAATTAGTGAATCTCCCAATACGTTTTTCATACATAAAATATTTTTATTTACCGATAGATGGTTATTACTTTTTTTATCTATACATATAATAAAATCGTAGGAAAGTCAAAACTGTACATTGAATATTTTTTTAAAAGAATACATAATCCATGATCTATAATCGATATAGAAGCCAAAAACATAGTTTTTAGAATTTTTGTCTGTTTGTCTGTTTGTCGGTTTGTCTGTTTGTCTGTTTGTCTGTATGTTTGTCCGAGCTAATCTCGAAAAGTACCGCATAGATTGACTTCAAATTTTGCATGAATATTACTAACAGGTCGGGTGAGGCTTTTATATACACATTATCATGCTATCACCTCCGGGGGAGGAGCTGTGAACCTTTATTTTTCTAACGTATTCCGTGTATTACACAGCGTACAATCTAAAAACTCATGTTTAAATGTTGTTTTTGGGTAAGCCACGCTATTATCTAGCTTTACACTATAAAAACTACGTCATTTACGTAATTTTGGCAGAGAAACAGTTTAATGAATCTTAGTAGTATAAAGACAAATATGAAACAGCGCCATCTATGAGACTTCATTAAAATCAAATCAATTTACATATTTAACGCTTCTTGCAAATTTATAATTAAGAATTAAATAATATGATGTTGGTGGGGTTTTTAATTGTACTTATTTATTTAACTTTTTAACCCATGTCTTCCCAGAGTCCACTTCAGGTGCTTATATTTTATGTGAATATACTAAATAAAATTTTACAAGTGAGGGTAGATGTTTATTATTTGATGTCAAACAAGACACCATTAACAGTTAATTGTGACATTTTAAAAAATCCTTCTTGCGTTCCCACAAAGGCTTTTATATTTATTCTTTATACATAATTAATTATATAGTTAGACTCATGTTTTTAATTAGAATTGAAGTTACGACAAAATAAGAAAATGATGAAATTTTATTTTTATGTATAACTTTTACAAGACTATATTATACGCCCAAAGAAGGTCACTTAAGTTCTTGATAGAATTTTATTTGTTAGTAGCTTTTTAATAAAATAAGGTAAAGTAATCTTTTCATTTTTTTTATTTACAGATTCAATGTTCATAAAAAATTAACGATTTGCGTGAGGATGTAGTAGAAATAAGTATCCTGGCGCGTGGTCAATTGTTGACTAAAGTTAATTTCCAACGTATGGTACAATCATTGGAAGAATCTTGGGTAATTTTAGAGGATATTTTTCGGGAATGAGAAAAGGGGCAGCCAACCACGTATCAGCGTGCGTGCGTGAGAATCTACCTACGTTTTAGTACCAAAAAAAATGTTATTTTGAAACGTAAATATTGCACTCACAACTACTGTACAAGTATGATTTTTATTCGTGCTTTACTGTTGTTTTATTATCGTTATGGCTTTCGCGGTACAGATAGTACTGGGATCAGAGTACATATTATTTATCAATTTAATATACGTAAAATATTTACAATCATACCAAATGGATTAACACGGTATGTACATAAAGCGGTCTTATCGCTTACTAGCGATCTCTTCCAGACTGCCCAAGGTAAGAGATAAAGAATTATACTCATGATCCAGCAATTTTCAACCGAAAAAGAAGTTTTTCTGTAATTGGTAGTTGTTTCATTTATTTATTTTAAATACCTAATTTTACTTTTATATTTGCCCATTTGCATTACATTCAGCTTCCATAACTTATAAAAATTTTATGTTTATTTCTGTCTAATATAACTACTCTTTTTTAGATATAAATAACAAAAACAACTTTTTTATTAAAATTTAGTACCTTGGGAAGATATTATTATCCATGTGTTAATAGAACAATACATAAAGGAAGTTATGTTACGATTTTATACAATGAAAATATGTAAAAAAATATTAGCAGGTGTAATTAGTAAATTGATCCCGAACCCAAAACTGTAGTTAATTTTTTTTGTCATTTAGTAAATAAAATAAATAAAAATTCTTTATTGACAATAGTTTTACATTTTGAAATACTGTGAAGTCTCTGACTCCCAAACTAGGTAAAAACCTGTATGTCAGGAGCCAGCGCCCTCTTCCAAAGAATATTCAAGAAATGCCAATAAGAACAATAAAAAATAAAAATGTTTAACAAACAAAAAAATTAAAGTAGAAATTGTTTTTTCCGGCATGCATATGTGTGTTTTAGTGTTGCCTTGGCCTTGAATGTGCGTGTGTATTTGTGTGTGGGACTGTGACTTGTGTGTGTGTGTGTTTGTTTGTAAAAATTTAGTGTTTAATTCATGTCAATTGGTTCATTAATAAAAAAATTATGATCATTTAAATAATCACGGCGAACATTTGCTAAGGCATTCATGTACAAGGTGTAATCGTTCAGTGTGCACAGGCGATTTTTTTTTTGTAAGTATTACAGATAACAAAAAACTAATAATGGCCGTAATCATTTTTTTTTAAATAAATCGAGAAATATCAAAAAAAATATCTTTAAACCCTTACATTAAGTACATATGAAATATGAATATCCCATATACATTTAATATGAAAGATTTTAGCTTTCTTTTTCTTTTTTTGGTTGTCTGCTTTAATTACTTCGCAAATTTGAAGTGGCATTTTCCACGCTTTTTCCGGACATTTTCACGCATTTTCCGGGCATTTTCCGGGCAATTCCTCACGCATTTTCCGGGGATTTTCCAGGCATTTTCCACGCCTTTTCCGGATATTTTCACGCATTTTCCGAAGATTTTCCAGGCATTTTCCAGGCATTTTCCACGCTTTTTCCGGATATTTTCCAGACATTTCCCAGACATTTGCCGGAGATTTTCCAGGCACTTTCCACGCTTTTCCCGGACATTTTTACGCATTTTCCGGATATTTTCCATATATTTCTCAGGCATTTCCCAGACATTTCCCTGACATTTTCCGGGAATTTTCCAGGCATTTTCCACGCCTTTTCCGGACATTTTCACGCATTGGTTGGACTAAAGCAAAGGGGGCGCAGGACTTATAGAGGGCGAATATCTCGGCCATTTTTGATTTTAGAGAAAAAGTTTTTTCTATAAAACATGCATAAATTAGCGTAATCTTTACGATAAAACAATAATAAATAGGTGTTATAATGACACCAACTCCATCAAAAATTTTCTAAGTCCTGCGCCCCCTTTGCTTTAGGCGGACCCACGCATTTTTTGAATATTTTCCGGGCATTTTCTGGGCATCTCTCAGGCATTTTCCGGGGATTTTCCAGGCATTTTCCACGCTTTTTCCGGGTATTTTCCAGACATTTCCCTGGCATTTTCCGGAGATTTATCAGGCATTTTCCACGCTTTTCCCGAACATTTTCACGCATTTTCCGGATATTTTACGGATATTTTCTGGGTATTTCCCGGACATTTTCACACATTTTCCGGGGGATTTCCCAGATATTTTACAGGCATTTTCCGGATATCCCCGGAAAATGCCCCAGATTTCCGGAAAGTACGTAAGTTTTTTAGCTTAGATTAGTAATAAATTCTATTAACAATTCTATGAATTGTTTATGGTAGTACGTGTTTACTACATAATTGTATGTAAAGTAGTAACTACTATGCAGTCGCTATTCCACGCGGACGAAGTCGCGGGCACAGCTAGTATTTTATGTGAATATACTAAATAAAATTTTACAAGTGAGGGTAGATGTTTATTATTTGATGTCAAACAAGACACCATTAACAGTTAATTGTGACATTTTAAAAAATCCTTCTTGCGTTCCCACAAAGGCTTTTATATTTATTCTTTATACATAATTAATTATATAGTTAGACTCATGTTTTTAATTAGAATTGAAGTTACGACAAAATAAGAAAATGATGAAATTTTATTTTTATGTATAACTTTTACAAGACTATATTATACGCCCAAAGAAGGTCACTTAAGTTCTTGATAGAATTTTATTTGTTAGTAGCTTTTTAATAAAATAAGGTAAAGTAATCTTTTCATTTTTTTTATTTACAGATTCAATGTTCATAAAAAATTAACGATTTGCGTGAGGATGTAGTAGAAATAAGTATCCTGGCGCGTGGTCAATTGTTGACTAAAGTTAATTTCCAACGTATGGTACAATCATTGGAAGAATCTTGGGTAATTTTAGAGGATATTTTTCGGGAATGAGAAAAGGGGCAGCCAACCACGTATCAGCGTGCGTGCGTGAGAATCTACCTACGTTTTAGTACCAAAAAAAATGTTATTTTGAAACGTAAATATTGCACTCACAACTACTGTACAAGTATGATTTTTATTCGTGCTTTACTGTTGTTTTATTATCGTTATGGCTTTCGCGGTACAGATAGTACTGGGATCAGAGTACATATTATTTATCAATTTAATATACGTAAAATATTTACAATCATACCAAATGGATTAACACGGTATGTACATAAAGCGGTCTTATCGCTTACTAGCGATCTCTTCCAGACTGCCCAAGGTAAGAGATAAAGAATTATACTCATGATCCAGCAATTTTCAACCGAAAAAGAAGTTTTTCTGTAATTGGTAGTTGTTTCATTTATTTATTTTAAATACCTAATTTTACTTTTATATTTGCCCATTTGCATTACATTCAGCTTCCATAACTTATAAAAATTTTATGTTTATTTCTGTCTAATATAACTACTCTTTTTTAGATATAAATAACAAAAACAACTTTTTTATTAAAATTTAGTACCTTGGGAAGATATTATTATCCATGTGTTAATAGAACAATACATAAAGGAAGTTATGTTACGATTTTATACAATGAAAATATGTAAAAAAATATTAGCAGGTGTAATTAGTAAATTGATCCCGAACCCAAAACTGTAGTTAATTTTTTTTGTCATTTAGTAAATAAAATAAATAAAAATTCTTTATTGACAATAGTTTTACATTTTGAAATACTGTGAAGTCTCTGACTCCCAAACTAGGTAAAAACCTGTATGTCAGGAGCCAGCGCCCTCTTCCAAAGAATATTCAAGAAATGCCAATAAGAACAATAAAAAATAAAAATGTTTAACAAACAAAAAAATTAAAGTAGAAATTGTTTTTTCCGGCATGCATATGTGTGTTTTAGTGTTGCCTTGGCCTTGAATGTGCGTGTGTATTTGTGTGTGGGACTGTGACTTGTGTGTGTGTGTGTTTGTTTGTAAAAATTTAGTGTTTAATTCATGTCAATTGGTTCATTAATAAAAAAATTATGATCATTTAAATAATCACGGCGAACATTTGCTAAGGCATTCATGTACAAGGTGTAATCGTTCAGTGTGCACAGGCGATTTTTTTTTTGTAAGTATTACAGATAACAAAAAACTAATAATGGCCGTAATCATTTTTTTTTAAATAAATCGAGAAATATCAAAAAAAATATCTTTAAACCCTTACATTAAGTACATATGAAATATGAATATCCCATATACATTTAATATGAAAGATTTTAGCTTTCTTTTTCTTTTTTTGGTTGTCTGCTTTAATTACTTCGCAAATTTGAAGTGGCATTTTCCACGCTTTTTCCGGACATTTTCACGCATTTTCCGGGCATTTTCCGGGCAATTCCTCACGCATTTTCCGGGGATTTTCCAGGCATTTTCCACGCCTTTTCCGGATATTTTCACGCATTTTCCGAAGATTTTCCAGGCATTTTCCAGGCATTTTCCACGCTTTTTCCGGATATTTTCCAGACATTTCCCAGACATTTGCCGGAGATTTTCCAGGCACTTTCCACGCTTTTCCCGGACATTTTTACGCATTTTCCGGATATTTTCCATATATTTCTCAGGCATTTCCCAGACATTTCCCTGACATTTTCCGGGAATTTTCCAGGCATTTTCCACGCCTTTTCCGGACATTTTCACGCATTGGTTGGACTAAAGCAAAGGGGGCGCAGGACTTATAGAGGGCGAATATCTCGGCCATTTTTGATTTTAGAGAAAAAGTTTTTTCTATAAAACATGCATAAATTAGCGTAATCTTTACGATAAAACAATAATAAATAGGTGTTATAATGACACCAACTCCATCAAAAATTTTCTAAGTCCTGCGCCCCCTTTGCTTTAGGCGGACCCACGCATTTTTTGAATATTTTCCGGGCATTTTCTGGGCATCTCTCAGGCATTTTCCGGGGATTTTCCAGGCATTTTCCACGCTTTTTCCGGGTATTTTCCAGACATTTCCCTGGCATTTTCCGGAGATTTATCAGGCATTTTCCACGCTTTTCCCGAACATTTTCACGCATTTTCCGGATATTTTACGGATATTTTCTGGGTATTTCCCGGACATTTTCACACATTTTCCGGGGGATTTCCCAGATATTTTACAGGCATTTTCCGGATATCCCCGGAAAATGCCCCAGATTTCCGGAAAGTACGTAAGTTTTTTAGCTTAGATTAGTAATAAATTCTATTAACAATTCTATGAATTGTTTATGGTAGTACGTGTTTACTACATAATTGTATGTAAAGTAGTAACTACTATGCAGTCGCTATTCCACGCGGACGAAGTCGCGGGCACAGCTAGTTATACATAAAATGTAATAATAACAAAATGATGTACTCGTCACCGACTTATGTACGTTGCTTATCAATATTTGCATCGTTTATCATAGCATAAATTATTATAAAGCTAGCGTTGCGCATGTTTTAATAATCATAGTTGTTTATTGAAAAGACATTTATTTATTGGCGTCGCTTGATGTGCTAGATGCTCTATATAATTTAATGATTTATCCCGCGGCCTTGTTTGATAAAAAGTCCATGATATATAGGTTATAGCTCTACGTAATTGCATTCGATTGAGTCGCTGGAGCGAGAAGAAAGAACGAACGTACATATTTGCGCATCATGATATAAGTGAAAATTATACCTACATATATATGCATTTTTCGATAAAAATAAGATTGTGTTGTTTGTACATTCAATATATATTACAAAATAAAATACTTATCTGTTGTTGATCTAACTTACAAAAATTATAACGCAATAAATTTTCTAAAATTCGCGAATTTAAGACGTTTTTGGGAACGGCCGCGGCGGGATAAAAAGGTATTAGAATGTACATAGTTACTTATTCTATAGGCGAGCCAATTTAATAGGCAACATTTGACGTCTATCAATTTTATTTTCGAAGAGAGGTAACCTGCTTCAAAAAATCGATTAAAGTGAATTAATCGATACGGATTTGATACATTTGTCAATCGAATTTACTAATTTATGATGATTTTTATTCACAAGTAATCAATGCATTCGATTCTAGATGTCAGATTTCGATTTTTAGAGTAACATCTCTGGTATTTAAAAAGAAAAAAGGTTTAATGACACAAAATTGTAGAGACGTCAGTTCTTCAATTCAGAAATTGTTTATTATGTTTAGAATGGTTTATCAGTAAAATGAAATCTTAAAATTACTTCTATCGGTCATTATTATTATAAATATGTAATCGTTATTGAAAAAAGTTAAGCAAATGTGCAGATCTAACATAACGAAATATCATGTTATTCTATGTCGTCGTTACTAGGTTACGTTGTTGAATTTAGTTGAACTGTCAAATGTTGCCTATTAAAATGGCTCTACTATAATACCGTTTTAACCGTAGTTCCCAAAGAAGACTTCAATTTTGTGTGTTTTTCGAAATAAAAAAGTTTTGCTTGGTTTACAGGATACGACATTGCATCTAATATAAAAAAATCACATTCAATCCACAATATAAATAACATATTACTTACAAATTATTCAATAATAAGAAAAATATAAATTAAAAATAAAAATGTCAGTAAAAACATATCTATGTTATATCTTTAGGACAAACAGTATCATAGAATCTCCAAACAAACACGTACCTCTCTTTAAATTCCTCAGGTGTTACAGACTCATCAGCACTCAGCGAATTGGCCAAGCTTATCAGCTCATCGGCTGCCACTTTTATGTTCACAGCTGTTGTTCGCGCCGACACCAAATAATTGAGTTTGCCTTCTATCTGAAATTGATATTAGACACGGTTATTTTCATACAATTACACGCTGTAAGAACGGTCACATTAATTATGGGTACAGATTTTGATTTGATTTAGATCGTGTTCCTGAATGGGCATTTGCAAATTCCAATCGAAGTAAAATATTTTTTAATAAACTACCTTTATAAAATAATGGGTATTTTCAGTTTGAAGTAACTAACTTTAATTACATATTTATTTAGTTTAGTATTTATTTGCACTGTACAAGTGTGCATGCGCAATAAAATGAAATCTCGTGTGTTCTTGTGCGATATGGGGCAAATGCATTCTATATAAGTATATACGTATCATTGATCGATTTCTTACGGGTAAATAGGCTATCGGGCGTATTGCACTGCACCAATAAAAATTTACATGAATGCTACATCAGTATAGTCTCATTTATACGGAAGCGGATACTAATTTAAAAAATAATGTTTGAAATCCATCTCTATACCTTTTTTTTTTTTTTTTTTTTTTTTTTTTTTTTTTTTTTTTTTTTTTTAACGTTGGGAAATGCATTTACGCATCCCCCTCTACAGTTTTACTGTACGAGGGGGTATGTGGGACTCGCATGAAGCCATACCCACTAAAACCCAACGGTGGCCACCGTTCATCTTCGGCGACAGGGGTTAACAGGGCCTTGTACCCCCGCCGCCTACGTGGTGAGTGTCGCAACTGGGCGACTCGCCCAAGCCCCTAGTTTGGCAATAGGCGACGGTATCGCATAATGATAATGCCGCCCTATTGCCGGGCTATCCACCCTCTGTCGCAGGGGGGGCCGGTTTACTTGCAGCGAGCATATCTGTAGTATGCTCGTCTCTACGTAAACCTCCCCCTGTGCTTAGTTGTTAGCTCTTGTTTCAGGGCAGACGTTGGACATACTGACGCCTACGTCTACCAGGTCTACGTCGACGCAGAGGTTCCGCCGCTGGGTCATTTTCCCGGGCCCTCTCTGCATCTTCTTTCGCCTTCATTATGGTTTCGCAAAAGGCTGCGACCATACCCCATTTCGCGTCATCGGCGACCATCATCTTCACAAGGTCATGCAGGGTTAGCTCGTTGTTCGCTCCCAGCAAGCCCTCGAGAGGCCTTCTTTCGGATGTCCAAGCTGGACACTCGACCAACGTATGTAGGGCCGTGTCTAGTTGGCTGCTGCAGTGGTGGCAAGAGGGGGCCGGTTCGCGTCCAATCCTATGCAGGTAGCTGCCGAAGCATCCATGCCCCGACAGGATCTGCACAAGTCGGTAGCTGAGTGCCCCCCACCCTCTCTCTACCCACTCTCTTAGCACCGGGCTTATCGCGCTGAGAGTCCAGGCCCCCACACACGATGAGTTGAGTTCCCGACTCCATTCTCGGAACACCGCGTCTCGAGCTTCCTGCTTCCAGGCATCGAGCATTTCGGAGGTCAGCTCTAAGCCCCTCCCTCTTGCTTCCGCTCTACGCCAGTAAACATCCGCCAGGGCGGCCGCTTCGAGGTGCCAGGGTGCAGTACCGGCTATAACACACACCGCATCATACGAAACAGTGCGATACGCCCTTGCAACCCTTATGGCTATCACTCGCTGCGACCGCCTCAGCACGATAGTATTGCGCGTTAAAAGCTTGTCCGCCCATACCGGGCACCCGTACTGCGCCTGTGAGCGCACAACTCCAGCAAAGAGTCGGCGACATGCTCCGCTCGGCCCTGCAATATTCGGCATAATGCGGCAGAGAGCCGCTGCCGTGGTGCTGAGCTTTGTAGCCAGTGCCGAAAAGTGAGCTTGGAATGTCCATCGCGGATCGAGTACCACACCGAGGTATTTCAGCCTGGACCCAATCCGGATGGGCACCCCACTCACCACAATATCTTCCCCGTTTGGTGGAGCCCTCCGATGACCGTGAAACCATATAGCCTCCGATTTCTCGAGTGCTACTTTTAGCCCTAGACTTTTGATTTTGGCGACCACCTGTGCCACCCCAGCCGTAGCTCGTAGTCGCGCCTCCCTATAGTCTCGGCCAGTAGACACGACTAGAGTATCATCGGCGTAACAGATGGCGCTAACGCCTTGCGGCAGCACTCCTCGAAGGACGTAGTTGTATCCGATGTTCCACAGAAGAGGCCCCAAAACAGAACCCTGTGGAACACCGCATGCAACCCTATGACTACCCCAGCCGTGTTGCCCGGGAAAGATAATTTTGCGTCCACCAAGATATGAACGGATGATGCGTCGGAGATAGAGCGGTAGATGATGTTGAGCAAGACCGTCCAGGATTTTGACCCAGGGCAAGGTGTTAAACGCATTGGAGATATCCAAAGATACTGCCAGTGCAACCCCACCCTGGGAAACACACTCTTCACTTATATCTCGCAGGCGGGCTATGGCGTCTACTGTACTCCGCCTACGCCTAAAGCCATATTGGGCTTCATCAAGGTCCGGTCCTGTTTGCGCCAGATGGTTTTGGATACGGCTGGAAATGATACGCTCAAAGAGCTTGCCAGCTTCGTCTAACAGAACAATTGGCCTATAGGCTGATGGTGAATCGGCCGGTTTGCCGCTCTTTTTTAGTAGAACAAGTCGACCCACCTTCCATCGTTCTGGGAACCTTCCGTTCTTAAAACATTCTGTCAGAAGTTCGCAGAATCGTTGGGCCAATCCTTGTGAGAGGGCGAGTGACCACACTCTTCCATGCACGCCATCGGGCCCCGGGGCGGTAGATTTCCTTTTCAGGCGTTGTACCGCCACATCTAATTCAGTTAGGGACACGTCCGGAATAGGTCCCGCGCAGTCTAGGTCTCCTTGGTCACTGCATCG
Organism: Colias croceus; assembly: GCF_905220415.1. Taxonomy (NCBI): domain Eukaryota; kingdom Metazoa; phylum Arthropoda; class Insecta; order Lepidoptera; family Pieridae; genus Colias; species Colias croceus. The sequence goes on along the minus strand of NC_059543.1, from coordinate 2,693,740 downwards.
GTCCGAGTGCTCCGTTGCATTTCGACCCGGGAAGAGTGAAGAGACCACCTTTCTAAGCAGTGCCGGCTCCAATCTAGCTGTTAATGGTGGAGCCCAAGGACGTAGTTTATTCATGACCAGCCTGTAGGGACGCCCCCAGGGGTCAAGGCTCAGAGTCTCCAGCAATTCGGCCCATGCCCTCTCCTTAGCGGTCGCTATGGACTCTCTAAGAACCTTCTTAGCGTCTTGGTATACTGCATACCGCTCAGATTCCTCGACAATGGAGTAGTCTGCCCGTCTCCTCTTTTGTCTGTATTTTGTGTAACGTCGTCTGGCGGTAACACAGAAGGTGGTCACCAGAACTTGCGCAGCTTCGTTCAGCCTGTGTTATCCATCTCTATACCTATGTTTTCGTCATCCAGAGATTACAGTATGCAAACATACTGTAGTGAGTAGTGTACACGTCCTCGTTTTTTAATTTTTTTATCGACTAGTTTATTTTCATATACAACGTTATTTAGGTCTATTATCTCTAAACACTTTGAGATTGTATGAACCGCAATGTATTGTAAAAGCCCTTTGTAAGAAAAGTTTATACTTATGCTTTTTTTTCAACGAGCGACCAAATTATTTTGCGTGTCACAAAAATACCTGCAATACGACTGTTTTGCAGAATTGTAATGTGCTGACTTGCTGAGTAGCCGCCTACGGTACTTCGGTGCTATTTTTAACGTCGTCGTCGGTCGAAATATAATAAAAAAGCAAAAAATTACACAGGTCAATTAGTAGTGTATTTTAAACACTTTTTAATTACAATATTATGCTAAGTACTAGTTGGTCGCACATCTTCGTCTGATCTCAAAAGGAATGCTTTTGCCACATTTTTTATTGCAACTTCGTTTATTTTGGTCATAGCGTGATATAACTGAAATGGAATATCCAACACGAATTACTTGCTACAATTTTTCAATTGGAAAAAATAGTTCCCGAGATGTCTTCAAGTAAACAAACAAAATTCTCACTGCTTTACATATAAGAAGTATAGAGTATAAATAAGATAATTAATCATTTTTATTTACGTCACGTCTCCCCTTTATCTATTTTGTATAACTCAGCCAGTTATTTTAACAGATTCTGATTACACAAGTACTTTGCCCTTGAAACGAAACTATATAAGTACTGCATTAGTGTCTTATGCCATAATTAGCAATATAAACTATACTGTATAATGCAGCCATAACCGTGTTGGTTATCAATGCAAGTGGATATAATCCTACTAATATTATAAATGCGAAAGTTTGGATGGATGGGTGTTTGTTACTCTTTCATGCGAATACTACTGAACCGATCACAATGAGATTTGGTATGTAGGTAGCTGAAGATCCGGAACAAGGCATAGGCTACTTTTTATCCCGGAAATCCCACAGGAACTATGCGGTTTTTCTTTGAAAACGCGGGCGGAAATCTAGTTATTATAATTAACTAGTGGTCCGCCCGGCTTCGCCCGTGGTACATATTTCGCAATAAAAGGTAGCCTATGTCCTTTCTCGGGTATCAAAATATCTCCATACCAAATTTCATGCAAATTGGTTCAGTAGTTTAGGCGTGATTGAGTAACAGACAGACAGACAGACAGAGTTACTTTCGCATTTATAATATAAGTATGGATTTATTATTATGCTTCAGGCGCGTTTATCGTGACTGCCGCGTGGGGTCGTGATAAAAGGATGTTTTAATCTCAAGACGAGTGCTAACCACACGTTCATTGCGTAATCAGTTCTCTTTGTTGGATTACAGATAAGATAGTTTTCTGAAAATTTCATATAATAGAAACGGAGATCAGAAAACATATCTGACAGTATCATGAAACCGCAAAATATTTTGTCATCATTCATATCGGGGAATTCATTTCATTTGGATGAATTGCGAAAAAATATTTTGCGGTTTTACTTTACTATCAGACGCTATAACGCTCTACACTTAAAAACTATTTTTGTTATATTTCAATTAAAAAATTAAAAAAAAAAAAAATCATATTAAAATATGAAGTGTGAAAATGGAAAGTACTCTCATATTTCAGACATACCCACCTTAGGCGAGAAAGCTATTTTATTCATTTCCATTTTCATTAAACTAACAAAATTAAGAATAAAATCAATGCAATGACAAAAAAAATCATAATAATAAAATGGCATGAAATGTGATTTGTACAGTTTAAATTACAATCGTTGCAATTTTAAAATTTTGTCATCCATATAAAAGCTAAGGTCAAAAAACTTTTTATGTTGTCTTAAGCAGGTACATCAAATCCAATTGATACAACGATAGCTTCAAACTATTGAGACTCATTGATTTCAAAATTAAACTTCCGTGATATCCTTCATGCTTATATTTGACCGACGTCAATTGAGACGGAACTAAGCAATAAAACTAACAATTTAAATTTAACAGCAACTATAAAATGTTGTATGTAAGTTATCACACTGACCTCTTGTCTCATAACTTTCTTGTCTGAGCTGTTATCATTGAGGAGCTCTATGGCAAGAGATAAGCAGCCTATTATAGCTATAGCAGGGGCGCCTCGCACCTAAAAGTTCAATAAACTTTATTAATATTTTAATAAGATTTTAATTAGAACCTCTGGATTCTCAATACTCATATGAAATGAGAAACACATGTTATGAAATTACTATTTTTTCTTTTTTATTATTTTTAAAACACGGATATTGTAACAAAGCCTTGTAATGTTGTTTTAAGAAAGATTACAACTGCTGGAATTGGAGAATGTGGAATGTAAAACTACATTTATCTAAAAATATAGCTGAATACAAACATTCCCACATCACAGAATGTTGATATTAAAAATATGTGTCACATTTAATAAATACCTCATAACTCAAACCACAAAAGCTAAAATAATCCCAGTCTTTAAGGTAAAAGCCAATAATCACTGGCAAAATGCCAGGTAAAAGTCAATAATCGAATGGAAAAACAAATGTGTCTGCAGTATGTCATAACTCTCTTCGAAATATGTGTAATAAAGTTGGTAATGATTAATGAATGAGAAAAGAAGATAACAAACAAACAAAAATCTATTGGTAAATAAAAAAATAAAATATGTATATACAAATAGTGAACTATCCATATGTGTTATCAAGATGAACACCGTTTCTCACCTGCATTTTATTTATAACCTTCCACCCATCTTCCACACCTTCAATTTTAATATACTTCGTTTGTAAAGGAAGAAGCAATTGATCCAATACCTCTAAACTTCCGCGTTTGTACCTTATGGATTCGAGACTCATTTTCTAATAAACTAGACGACAGGAGATACTATCTGCCTACAAATATTCTAAAATAGATGAAACATACGTTATACAGTGTAGTTTCAAATTATTTACAAAAAAAATTGTCGGCACTTGCTGTGTTGGGAGCAACTAAAAACTAATCAAAGTTTGACAAACGCGATAAGTCCTTTAGTCAGCTCTTTATTATAATGTTGTAATATGTCGCAGGCCCAACGAAGAACGCAAAACTACAATAATTAAATGTTTCAACTACAAATTCTGTGTATTCATTTTTTAATATTTCCCGCTGTCACAAGTCACAACTCACAATTCGCAAACGTCATTGCCAAATAGTTTGAAAAACAATGTGCGAATTCTTTATGAACAGTCCACACTCCACTGTCATGAACTCTATGGTTTAACTTTAGAAATTCATAACTTTAAAATATATACATTTAACGTTATATATAAATGTTGGTGAAAAACAACAATTTTACAATAACTAATACATAGCGCAAATTCTTCTAATTTTATAATAATAAAATAATTTAAGTCAAGAAGCTTATATGTATATCTAAATCTAAACACTGGTGATATCGTCTAGGACTGACGACTGAGGACAAGTTCATTGACCCTGACTTTTGTTTTCTATCACTTTCACACCTAACTTGGTATTGCCACTGTTAATACGAAGTTTTCCCAAGGCAAAAGTTATTAAGTTATTCTGTGCAAAAGGTTAGTTTTTGTACACGAGTTTGTTGATAATATATTGTCAACAACATCATTCAGAAGCATTGTTGGATGAGACAATTATTATTTATGCTAAATAAATTAAGTATCTGAAGTCTGAACCAATAGGGAATATGCATAAAATTTTAAATGGCCTTAAATATTTTTTTCTCGAATACTTATTATCGTAATATTATAATGAAAAGGATTTTTTTTTTATTTACTTATTACTTAAACCCCAAAAATAATATTCAAAAAGTGCAAAAAAAGGGAGCGAAATTCAAACTTCCAAAACGCGCCACTACAGGTCGAACGAAATGTGACGTCATTTGACACGACATTGTATTCATCACCCATAGTCAACCCATAGTACACACTAAGGTTAACACCCACTGGACGTGTCATGTGACGTCACGAAAAGCGCGCGCACAATGGCGGCGTTTGAACTGCTTAAATTTTTTTAAAGTTTTGAATTTCATTCTTAAAAATATCTAGAGTATTTTGAAGCCCATTAATATTATTTTCAACGTTATAAAATAGTAAACTATTAATTTAAGACAAAAAAGAAAAACATGAATATTCCCCATTATTAAAAAGCGATACTCCCTGATTATGGGTAGTCACCATAATAAAATTGTAGCAACTCTCACTTTGTCACTATGGCATGTGTGTCAAAAAAATTGCGTCGCTTCGAATATTTAAGTTAATATTGTTGCTTATATAATAAATATTTTCCGAATATAAAGAATGTATTGTATTGTGCAAAATTGCAGAAGTGTTTGGAAACCAAATTCTGGCAATAAATTTAACAGGCAAGTGTATATTTACGTTAATTTACAATATTCCTCAATACTCATGCATTTACTGCTGTTTAAAATCATTTTAATGGTAAAAATCGTCAAATTTATCATCATTTTAGTAAACAGTCATGTTAAATGTGTTCTTTTCGTGATACTTTCATCATTTTTCAATAAACAAATTTAACAAGTAAGGTAACCATGATGACGAGTTTTTATGGATAGCGAAGAGAATATAATATTATTGTAATAACAATATTATGATGAACATTTAGAACACCATTAGATTTTTATACTAGTAATGAAACAACACACGACATCGGTATTGCACTCACATGTGGTTTTAAGTTTGTTTTTTTTTTTACATTGAAATTTATACTTTTTTTAACTTACCTAATATTTTTTTTTGTTTTACGTATTTCAGCTTTCCAAAAAATGAAGTAAAAAGAAATATTAATTCTTTATCCATCAAGGGTAAAATTACGGAGGATTACGACCCAGAAAAAAAAAAACCTTTTGAAAAATAAACTTTGTAAAGTTAGCTGAAATTTTTGCAAGGCACAGTTTACACATAAATAATTTTCTTTGATGATTTTGGCTTGAAGTTGACCCGTCTAAGCAAAGCGTTTAAAAAGAAGATCTGAGTAGCTTACAATTTGAATTTGGTAAACAGCATCTGATGCAAAACACAACTTTCCTCTATTTACAAAGGATGTTAATGCTGTATATCGGTTCATAAAAGCTTTGTTGCCAAAAGTTATCAAGCGTTATTTAAAACTATCATTGTCTACCTATTTTAATTGTATGTACCTATAAAGTATGATCAGTAATTATAATATAAATACTGTTAAAAATATATGTCGTTATAATTTATAAACCATGAATTTTAGTTTTTTCTATTTCGAAAAATCCTGAATTTACAAACCAGCGTGGTCACCCCACAGAAAGAGACAAAAAACATAAATGACGTCATTCAAGCAGTGTATTATATTTATGCTTCTTGATTTAAGTAGTTTTAAAATGTTGTCATATTTAATATTTTACGCATAAAATAACTTAAAATATTTACATGTATGACGTTGTTAGCCATTATTATTTACATTATAATTAAAGATACATAGGTGAAGTACATAATGTATTTATGAATAAATTATGCTATTGTATCTTTGTATGATATAACTCTATATATTTTTGAACGTAAGGCGGAAATTACCTCATATATTTTGTCTATGGTCTTTTTTATTTCCGCCCGGCATCGACGAGAGACGCATCGTCATTGTGCTGTGATTAAAAAAGAGTTGATCTTGAAGAGTCGAAGAAAAATAACGAAATGGCTTCACCACGAGTCTTCATGGATGTGACCGCTGATGGTCAACCGCTGGGAAGGATTGTCATCGAAGTAAGTTGTAAAAACGTTAATTATGATCAAATTGCCTACTTGGGAGTTGTCAATCCGGCCGGCGTGATTGCAAGACCACGCTATTTGTATGAACGTATGGACAAAATTTGAAGTTATCTTTTACCCCTGTTACTCTGATACGATTATAAATGTATAGTTTTAGTTACTTTCTTAAAAAACTATTTGCTGCTCGCCTGAAAAAATTACTTTTTATGGATCTAATGATGTGTAGCTATTATAATTGTACATATCTATCAAGTAGTCATAATTAACTCATAGTATGACCGTGATTGTTTTCTGAAGGTCAATTCCTTTAATGCTTTTATAGGGTTTTATCTAATGGAATTTGCCGTGATAGTATTATGCATAGGCGTAATTTAATATTTAACTATACCCATACATGGCGCGTTGCGAGGCGCCTTTTTCATTGAAATGTTTGGAAAAACAAAACTTAGGTAGGTACATCCGAATATCGGTCCTTTAATATTTAACTTAATATTATATAGGATATTATTATTTTATTTTCAAACCAAACCAAATTCTTATTGGCATAATAATATATAATATAATCAGTAGGTACTACAATGATTAAAACTCGTGTGAACATGTGTATCATATTCTTTAATTAAATAAATAACCTTACAGTTGAAAGCGGATGTCACTCCCAAGACATGCGAAAACTTCAGAGCACTATGCACCGGCGAGAAAGGCTTCGGCTACAAGGGCTCCACCTTCCACCGCGTGATCCCCAACTTCATGCTCCAGGGAGGTGACTTCACAAACCACAACGGCACTGGTGGAAAGTCCATCTACGGCGAGAAGTTCACCGACGAGAACTTCGTCCTGAAGCACACTGGCCCTGGAGTGCTCTCCATGGCTAATGCTGGCCCCAACACCAATGGCTCTCAATTCTTTATCACCACCGTTAAGACCTCCTGGCTGGACGGCAGGCACGTTGTCTTCGGTAATGTTGTTGAAGGAATGGATGTTGTGAAGCAAGTGGAAGGCTTTGGCTCTCAGTCCGGCAAGCCCTCAAAGAAAGTTGTGATCGCTGACTGTGGCCAGCTGTCTTAAGTTATATTATGTATTTATAAACGCAATATTTTAAGTTTAACACGAGTCCTCCTTTATACCTTCCCCAGTAATAATAAAACTACTATCTGTAAAGTTACTGTGGTTCATTCCAATGATGTTATAAATTTATAACTATGCTCTAGGTCGCAAATTACGAATTGCATTTATTTCTGTGCATTGTTTATTCATAATAAATTAATTAACTTATCAGATTTGTTTTTTTTTTATCCAAAGTGAATAAATAGATTAAACTTTTTGTAAGTCTACAACTTACATATTATTATTTATGAAGGTCATGGAATATTTTGGCACATTAATAAATAGGTTCCTAATTTATTAAGGAAAACCGATTGTTGCATGTTTTTTTTTATTTTATTGTGTAGAATGTAGAGGAAATTGGTATGTATTTACACATTTTTTATAGAAAAATGGTGAGACTTTACATAATTTATTTTAGATGATGTCCGTAACAATATAAGTTTTTAGTGATGTGATAATATAGGTACTGAAAACGGAAATTCAACTATAAAATATATATAAAAAAAACCTTGTATGTGTGAAGTAGGTAAGTAAATTATCTTCAAGGTCAATTTGAAACAATGGCGCGATGAATAAGACGGAAATAAAATATGAACTAGGCTAAGTAGTACCTATGTATTATTAACAGCTGTTTTGTTGATCGAATACAAGATAATATTAATTTTATTTATAAGTATATTACCAACTTTATAAATTATAAATACAGGAAGGGGAGTCCTAAGTGATACAAACATACCTATCTACTTACTTGCTCTAGCTTCCATAGTTCATCAGGGGTTAGGGTAAAGACTGAGCATTATTTTATTCTAGCGGATGGCCCCGACTGCGCCCGTGTTTGCGTTTTCTCCATAAAAACCATCCTCTTCCAGGAATATTAAAAAAAAAGAATCAACGAAATCGGTTCAGCCGTTCTCAAGTTTTGCGCTATAATAAAACATCCCGACGGCATAGAGATAATATAATGTACTACGTAGTACATTATTATCTCTATGCCCGATGGTTAATTTTTCATAACAAAATAGGCTAGATCTGTGAAAATAGGTATGTTAAATGAAAATTTTGAGGCATAATACAATGTAGGCTGAAATAATTTATTCAGTAGAACATAAACAATCAGATAACACCTACATGATATTTAGCACCCATCAATTATTTTTATATCTACATGGTGCAGTAGGTAAATCGTATGTGTGTTATGTACCTATGTAATATTTATTTTTAACAGTGTATCAGTGCATTGAAAAGGTTTCTGTTAAGTCATACATAGTAGGTAGAGGTACTAATTGTTTGCTTTTCGTTGTTCAGAAACATTAATCGAGGAGACCTTGACTGAAAAAAAAAATCAATTTAACGTGGAAAATTTTGATGTGTCACAATATTTAGTTCAGGGTTCCGTGTATATTTTGTATTTCTTGTTTAGTGTGTTTTTAATTTTTTATTTGTGAAAGGCGCTGACAAAGTAGGTACCTAACTTACAAAAGAAAAGTAGAAATATTCTAGGTACACTGAATTGTGCATATTCATAAAATATAACCATTAGCTAGCTATAGTAGGTTCTAAGAGAACAATATATACCCCTTCTGTATATCTGCGTCTGAATCTCAATCTAGAGAAATGGCTTGTATTTCAAGAAGATACGAACAATAAAATTCCGACGATTCAAATTTAAAATTTTCCTACGGAATCCTAAGCGGCTCGAAGGCAAGTAACTAGTAAGGGTAAGGTCGTATAGCGGACACAAGTAAAGATTTATTGTTACATCGGCCTACAAATACCTATTCAATTATCCTGTGAAGGTAGTTTTTTTAAGAACCTCTGATTTATTGTCTTTAAACCTTTTTATACAGTATGAGCAGTTTATAGAGGTATTGTGACTATTTTACACTTTGAAGATCTTTATTGTGATAAAGAAGTAATTTTATTTTAAAGGAAGACTTACTAGTCACTAAGAGTCAATAGGTATCTATTAGATTGATCATAAACGAATAAATATTAACAACAAATAAAATAAAACTAAATAAACCTATAAGGTGGCCATATAAATGGCAATACTGATCCGGTATGAATTCAGGCTTTGGCTTTTCGATTTCGATTTTCATGAAATTCAGTATGACTACATACAGTATGACTACTACATATCTACACTGCGTACCTACCTTCCAGAATATACAGAATGTCCTGAATATAGGTAGGTACCTAGAAAATATACTGGTTTTATCTTCATAGTGTTAAACTTTCTTTGAGGAACGCTAATCTGTATGCAACCCAGTAGTTGCCTACATATATTATGTACTAGCTTCCGCCCGCGACTCCGTCCGCGCGGAAAAATTAAGATTTTTTTTCTACGTATTTTTCCGGGATAAAAAAGTATCCTATTTTATGCCCAGGATAATAAGGTATAATTATACCAAGTTTCATCGAAATCGAACCGTTAGTTTTCACGTGATGCCTGAACATGCAGACAGACAGACAAAATTTTTTTTAATCACATAGGTATTTGGGCTTGGTATCGATCCAGTAACACCCCCTGCTATTTATTTTTTCAATATTTTCAATGTACAGAATTGAACCTTCTACAGATTTATTATATGTACATAAAGAACAGATTTTATGCAAAGCGAGTTTCAGTTAGTAGGTAGTGCAGTCATATAGTATTCATTGATTTATTGTGTTTGATGAACCTTGGCTGAAATTGGTTTCGAGAACTCCATGAATTTTCTATTCCTTGTAGGTACACATGGCGTGTGTTCACGTGTACCTATCGGAATATAATAGTAAATACAATATAGATAGTGTTATCTTTGTTGTTGAATGCTAAATGATAATAACCACGTCCGTTTACAGTTACTTATCTTACAGTGATGACCGCAGCCTTGTGCTGACGTAAATTGGGTTCTTACCTATTAGATTTAAGATTATCTTGTACTTCGATGTTGACTGGGCATCTATTTGTCTCGTTGGCAAGAAACAAGCCCTTCAATTGTCATTATAATTATTATCTACCTACTTATTTACATAATATGCTAGCATTCATATCAAAGCCCAGTTAGGTAAATATTCTGTAATACGAAAGATTGTGAGAATATTTTTATGGAATAAACTGCAAAGTCTTCTGTTCAAACAATACCTTACTATAATTTATAAATCAAATTACTATCTAGTATTTTTACCTTTTAGTCGAACAATAGGTACTTAGTTATAAGTACGTTTTGCCTGAATTTTCACATACATTTTTCTATCACAATAAAACACAATTTAATTCGTATAATTATATTTAGCTAACCAAAATGATATCTTTGCTTAAAGTCATTAGTGCGAGAAAGATTAAAAGTGCATTAAGAACGAGTCTAATTCCTCCAGATCCATAATTACAAAAGGAGGTTGTGCAGCAAGATGTGCAGGCGTATAATTTTGTTCTTTCTCCAATCACAATACAACCAGGCTCGCAATGTTTGGTACAATTTCGCTCTAGAGCCCACATTTTGAGTGCAGTTGTCGAATTTTCCGTAGAAGTCGTGTATGAGAAACGTTTGACCTGAAAAATATTCTTATTTTGTTAACTGAAATTAGATATAAATTAAAACGACTTTAAAATAATCTTAAGCTAATCTGAAATAATCTTAGGTATTTGAACTTCTCTTTCTACCTTCTTAAGCTTAAATGTCTCAGAATTTCAGATTTTCATATATTTTATAGGTGTTTCTAGTTAATCAGAATGCGCAGATTTGATACATTGCCTGTATCTTTAACGCAGGATTACAATAACAATAATTGTTAAATGTGACTTTTTCAGTTCAATATGATTTTATATTAATCTCTATATATCTCATCTCAAATTTAACAGAACGTGACTTACTTTCTATATAACTATTAAATTTGCTGACTCACCATGCACACTCGTCTATCATTATTGCATTTGTGCATCAACGCAGAGTTATTGTGTCGGAGATCAGCACATTTGTCATCTGGCACGTCGGCATGGCATTTGTAGCACCACAACTCATTGTTGGGGCGTGCTGCTGCTGATGTTACATGCACGCTGTCTCGGAGAAGGTCGCACTGCCCTGGAAACGAGAATTCTTTATTGTATTTTCTTGTTTGATTCTTTATTGTATTTTTTTATTCTGGGGTTTTATGATGCTAGTGGCCAGTGGAGCTACTTATCTAATGGTTTTCTCATTGAGAATGATTGATAGCATTTTATTTATTTCTGATTATTAAGAATAGGTACCTAATGAAAAAATTAAAAAATACTAAAGTAGCCTATTGTTGTTTGTTTGGTTATAATTAATGACAGTGTACATAATTGTCTAATTTAGGTAAGTACATGTTTTCTTGCCTTCGTTGAATGAAAAAGACGAATAATTCGTTATTATTCTACAAATTATAATGACTTTCAGTTAACATAACTATAATAGAATGGCTAAGTAAACAAAATACGATCTGAAAAATTTTGACAGTTCGCCATCCCATGTTTTGTCTATGGCACTTTCGTATTTCGGATTTCACGCTTATAATGCCCACGAAAATGTATACACACGGTTTTATCTACACACAAAAGCGTCGTAAGAGTAAATAAGCGGCAAATTATTACACCATAAGATTTGTTTTGACATACCTGGTGTGAAAATTGACAGCGATACGAGCAGGAGACAGCGCATGGCTGATGGCGTCTGAGATATTTCCCGCGCATGTCGCAGCATCCGTATTGATTAGGGTCGACCTGTTGCTCCCGGCTGGTCCCGCCTTCCCGGGCTCACCCCACCCCTCAGCAAGAAAAACAATCTGAACTTTTACGAAATCTTAAGAAAATTAAAACTTTTGCCCTTGTCTGTACGCGTCGTTCTTTGGAAGCTTATTGAAAGCTTCCAAACTCAATATACTTGAGTATCGTTCTTTTCTGAAGATGAATGTTTTGATATTATTCTTTTATATTGTTTATTTAAATCACAGTTTTCTAACAATACAAAGTTTAGTATGGTAGATTTGAAAGAAACTTACACCAATGTACAAAAGGGGTATGATTTTGGAGTTGAGCACTCAATATTCATCTATTTACATTTTACTGTATCATGCAGTTTACAGTGCCTGATAAACATAAAACATGACTTATATAAAATAAATTACCATATGCAACTATTCCCGTATAATCTAAGTACATATTTAATCCTTAAACGATAATAAACGGCTAAGGTTTTACGGCTAACAGAATAATGTCGTGTCTCATAAATTGTGATGAATTTATTCTAAAGTGGTCTTAATTTTCGTTCGCTGCACGTTATTATAATCCTCAATTAAGGCTTTTAATAAATATTACACAGTCGCCAGAGAATGTTTTGTAATTATTTTGTATTTTCGTTAGAGGTTTAGATGACAAGTGATAACTGCGTTAAAAACAACCGACTTCAAACTTGCACTTGCAAAATTTACAAATACCTACAGACAAAAATGCTTATAAAATAAAAACTACTGGGCCTATCCGAATAAAATTTTTATGGGACCAATTCGACACCATCCCGCATCGAACAAAAAAAGAATCTAAAATAAAAATAAAGAAATTGGTAATTTATGAAAATATCAAAAATTTCAGTTTAGGACTTAGGAGTAGAGAAGGTAATAAGGATGTAAAATTATTTTCAAGAGATTTGGAAATATGTATTATGTTTGTTGACAATGTTTTTACATAATAATGAAAATATCGAATGAAATTACACCAATTATTTGATTTATCTGACTTATCTCTCTCTACCTTTATCTAATCTGGAAATTAATAAATACCTAATTAAAATATTATAAACTGTGATTATAAACCTTAAGTTCGAAATAACTATAATCTACAACCATAAATAAAAAGGAGACTAAGTAGGATGTATGCCAAAAACGTTGCCATCATTTTCGAAGGAAACAATGCGGCTAAAAGATCTCTGATGGCTGCCTAATTGGCAATAAAGGAACTTTAGGGGCAAATTTCATTAGAAACCATTGTCAGGGAGCGCGGTCGCGTCGAATTCTGCCGCAAATATCACTCTTTACTACCTGAAGGGGAATAATTTTAAGCAATTTATGATTTACGAGGGTAACTGATCAGTTAACGATAAATTTGTAATGTGTTTGTTTTCTTATATTAAGTATGTGATTCTGTAAATATTATACTAATGATGAGTGGTATTTGTTAGGTACAAAACATTGGCTCCATGATACGTTTTTTTTATAAACTAGCTGCTTGGGTTGTACCGATAACTTAGCAAATGATATCCTATTCTATCTAGTTTTAAAGAAGCATACCTACATAAAGACAGACATACAGACAGACAGCGGGAAGCGACTTTGTAGTGATATTGCTTTAACCTGGAACATTTCACTCTATCAAGTTTATGAAACTAGTACAGTAAATCCGGAAAAAAAAGACCAACCGTATCTTTCAGACTGGGTGCAATTTCCTTTTTTCGACGGTTCTATGCTGTATTTACCGACATACGAGTATTTTTTATATTTGGTATAGTTAATTGCTTTTTTATTTATCCAAAACTTTTAACTGACTACAAAATATTACTCTATCATAGTTATAAATATGAGGTCCTATTATGTCATCAATTGTGAGAGAGATAAATATTTTTTTTTATTTTTTTATTTATTTTATAAATCCACATGCATAATTCATGATAAATCTGTTTTGTAAACAGTAGCCAAATAAGATATTTATTTCTTAATTCTTAGTAGATACCGGCCATAAGTACGTTGGTTAATCAAGTAGAAACAGCTATTATTGTGATGCGATTAGGCACATGTTATATTATAATTGTTAGTTTTTTTTATAACAGTCTAAAAGCAATGTCAAGGAACATATTGTACAAAGTGTAATAGAAATAACAACAGGAGTATAATACTGATAATAAATTGTAAGTTAAAGTATAGAACATTTAGATATTTACTTAAGTAAAGACATTATCGGTGTAAACTGCTTCGCTGAGCACACCGTGTTTATGCTAATCTGACGCTCACAAAGCCCGGTTTTGTGCCAAACTTTATCTTTAGTTCGAACAAATTCTCTTAGCAATATCCTAACCACGCCTATATTTTATGAGATTGTTTTACCTGTTTAATTTCCTTAATTGTGTTTTCTCAACGTTCCCGAATTTCCGTAGACAGCAAAAACAAAAAGAGACTAAACAAATTAGTTTGATTAAAAATGTGTATACTATATTCATTACGAAAACAAGCAAATAAATCTTTAGGCTACCATATTTATCGGGAATTTATAAGGCAAGAAGGTCCAAAAAAAATACTACCTACTAACTAAGTACCATTCGTTTTGAAATTAAAGCATTTTCAATGATTGTTTTTTTATTATGATTTGAACAAATTAAATTTGGAAGCAGAGGTATACAAACAAGGATTTAACAAATATTGTTTTGTAACATTTACATTTTTATACTACAATACTCTAATGCCATGTCTCTTGTATTCCTTAACCAAACTACGTTTATGAATTCTATAATTTCATTGTAGCCTAAAAAGTATTATCTGAAAAAATTGCTTTCTATTTAAGTAGTTACTTTAATAAATTTTAAACAAAAATATCGCAAAACTTTAATTATAGGTAGGTAAGTACTAATTAGACTCACTGTTAAAATTGTTGGATAAATTATTATTAATGAATTCAAATTACGCGTACTTGTTACATTTATTACCAAAGTATATCTAAAGTTTACATTGTCTATACCTAAGTACCTACCTACTAGGTAATATCGGAACAATCTGGAACCTAATAATTGTACAAGTAACATAAGGCTTGGTTTAGGTCTAATGTTCTAGATTAGTTTTAGGTTATTTATATTTGAAAATAGTTGTGCCTAATGACAATTTTTTTAAGCATGGAAAAAATTCGATCACTAATCGAGATTCGAACCCGCATCTTTTGCCGTGGCAATTATCATAAAGCATTCGATTGCTATAAAAGTAAAAAATTAAATTTAATACATGTGCTTTCTGCCATAATATTTTTTACTTACAAAATACTATAAACATCAGTTAGAATCACACGCGATCGATTACAGTGGTTAAATATTGACATTGTTACCTCGCTTCATAGGTAGGTATACATATTGTGTAGCTACAAATTACAATTAATTCAGAGCTATTTGTCGTATGTGTTTAATTGTTGTAGATATTACTAAGCGTTCTGTAGGTACCTGCGACATATCCTTAATATTAAAAAAAAAAAGTTTGGAAAATCCAAAAGTGCACGCCTCATAATCTCATCCTTTACAATAAAATTGATTATTTATAAAGGTGTATATAATATAAGTATGTAGATACACTTGTTCTCATGTGCCAATGCTCTTGTACTGTCTCAAAACAGTTGGAAAAGTAAAGAAAGCGGTACCGTAATAATTGAGCTATTTTTCTTGTGGCCCCACCTAGATGTGAAACTGCGCAGGTTTAAGGTTTAACTGACTACCAACTTATTTTTTTAAACCTTGGCTTATAGTATAAAGAATCGAGTTTATAATGGTGAATTTTGAGTACACTATAAATATAAAAAAAAAAAATATAAAAAAAGTCGATATTTTTTTTTGTTTATTTAATAACAATTAAACCACATCGAATCAGACCCTGAAAAATGAAAGGGTTCTATTCCTGAGCATACTCAAGCGTAAGAGAAAAAAAAAGACTCGATTAGTAAAGTATTTCGGTCGCTATCGTGTTTACAAGAAAATCCTCCGCACATACAGACACACGGACGTCCAAGACAGAACTTTTTTAAACTGTTTTTTAACTAGTTTAAATAACAAAAATGACATCAAAAATATCATGAATGTTAAAAATAGTGTTTTTTCTTAATAAGTGTGTGTATGTATTATTTTACAAGTGCAATGTATGACAGTATGATACATAAAGACATTTATAAGTTTGAAAAATCAGATGTTTTGCGCGAAGTGACAGTAGTAACCACCTCAACGCTTCGCTTATGAGGCGTGCAATAGAAAGCTGAAAAGTAAAACATAGCTAATTAAAAAAAAATGTGTGCGTGTACTAGTGTACACACGTAAGAAGTGAAACCTCTTTATGACCTAATTTTTCAAAAAATAATTTACTATAAGCAACTTTACAGAAATACGTCGAATCACGCGTGGTAGGGATTAGAAAAAGATGGCGCGTAACGGAAAAATGTCACGCGTAACGTTTGTAAAAATTTTTTTACAACCCCGATAAAGAAGTTTCACTTACGATAAAATACTGTGTTACGATTTTTATATGAGGTATTTTAGTCGCGACATTGTTCACTGAATGTAGTTTATGCCTTTTCAATCTTATTTTTTCCTAAGCTTTTGACATCAATTTGTTCATGTTAACTTGCTGTAGTGCTGAAACTTTGAAATAAAGCTCTTGTGAAGAAGAGACATTTTTTTTCCCCAAAATACCAAATAAGAGAAAATAAAATGGAATTGATGGAATTGTGGGCATTGTTAAACATTTACATGACTTAACAGTTAACACATCGGTTTTTATATAATGTATACGTATTTATACTTGCGTACTTTATTTTGTAATCTAAGCTTGCGGTATTGATTTTGCAAGCATATCATCATCACTATAAAGTAGAGCCATTTTAATAGGCAACATTTGACAGTTCAACAAAATTCAACAACGTAACCTAGTAACGACGACATAGAAATAGAATAACATGATATTTCGTTTTGTTAGAACTGCACATTTGCTTAACTTTTTTCAATTACGATTACATATTTATAATTATAATGACCGATACAAGTTATTTTAAGATTTCATTTTACTGATAAACCATCCTAAACATAATAAACAATTTCTGAATTGAAGAACTGACGTCGCTACAATTTTGTGTCAATAAACCTTTTTTCTTTTTAAATACTAGAGACGTTACTCTAAAAATCGAAATCTGATATCTAGAATCGAATGCATTGATTACTTGTCAATAAAAATCATCATAAGTTAATAAATTCGATTGACAAATGTTTCAAATCCGTATCGATTAATACACTTTAATCGATGTTTTTAAGCAGGTTACCTCTCTTCGAAGATAAAATTATTGATAGACGTCAAATGTTGCCTATTAAATTGGCTCGACTATACATACTTAGTATAAAACATATTGTAGTCACTTTCTCTGTCCCTATGTTCCTTTGTATGCTCAAATCTGTCATAAACTATGCAACGGATTTTGATGCGGTTTTTTTAATAGATATTGAGTGATTCAAGAGGAAGGTTTTAGTAATAATAATATAATTTATTAGGTTTAGGTAAGTCAAACCGGGCGATGCCGCGGGCGGTAAGCTATAGTTTGATAATACAGCAATCTATAAGGATGTAAAATCGAATTCCGTAAAATATATTTACCAGATTTAAATGAGAATCCTTACAAATACTTGGTTTAGATGAGGTCTCTATACATTATAGGGTTCATGTTATTTTGAACGTCAATATTGGTACTTTGCGTGATTTGGCTGTGACAAAGGGTCTATCCATTAAGCGTATAAGATTAAGTGCACTGACCAGTTTAAGATGAGCTCTATATATTCAGAGGTTTCTCTACATTGCAGGTTTCAATATATTATGTACTTCCATATTAAGACTGTATGTTAAGAGCTTAACATTTATATAATTGGAGACTTGCAAAACCGATAACAGTGAACGTGTTATAATTCCATTGCCAGTAATAAATATGATGGGGTTCATTAATTACCTAAAAATATAGGATGTGTGAGACGAAAAACAAGAAACGAAAGAAACATAAGAGAACATAAATTATATCACAAAGAGACGGAACGAATATCTTGCGTGGAATATAACTACAAATAGATTTTTCTCTTGAAACAAGTCCGTAGTCCGTACTAATGAGATCCTGTCAGCCGTTATTGGCGACAACTTTATGAAAAGTGGAGAATCTACAAAACAACTTTTATTAGACGCCATTGTGAGCGTTCTTGTAATGAAGTCGTGTAAGTTTTTGTGTTGATGTAATTTTTAACTTTTAAAGAGTTTTTACCCGAGACGACGATTACCTATTAGAGTTTATAAACGTGCACGGAAGCTATATTCAAAAAGTTCGAAACATTTGTGATTCAATTTCTGTAAAGATAATTACTAATTGAACTTTGTAGGGACCTATACAATACCGACTCTATTATGTTTGACATTATGTAACGGTTCTACTATATTAACCACTATACCATACTACCATAGTAGTTATATTATACTATCTACTACTATAGTATATTACCTGTGAATATACTTATCATAATATGTTGTATTAGTATCATAAAATTATCATTAAAAATTTTTAATTTACAATCAATAGTAATCTACACAGTAAATAACTACACCGTATAGAACCATAATATAAATACATAGTAGAACGCACTGTACAATACAGAAAACAAAAGAACATTTTCTCATCCAAATGTATATTCAACGAATTAATTAACCAACATTTGGGATAGAGATTAATAGCGGCATTAGTTTACTTATAGCTACGTGTGGTCAGATTACTTCGTGTCGTAATCCTAGAAGCTTGAGCCGAATGTAATGGGCCCTCTTCACAATGGGCAGCGGTGGGCGAATCGAGGTAATCAGGATAGTATAGAAAGCCTAAATAGATTCGGCTGTCATTGTAGATGTTTATTCATAGGTAATCGATGTAATGGCGGCAAACATCAACGATCCTTTGTTGGGCCAACGCTGCCCATTATGAAGAGGGCCCATAATGTACTTATTAATTGGTTCATCTTAGTTGAGTAGAGATGTAATCGAATTAGCTAGCCCGTGGGCTACGACATACGCCGTCCTGAATTTGCGTGATTATCACGTAACTAATAAATAATTTATAATATTAAACCGATTTTTTGTGAAATATAATTATTTACCTTAAAAAAGTAGGCATCTAATAATTCATTTGTTATATGTACTAATTACTAATTCATTAATCTTAAAATATTCTTGCTTTAAAGTAAATTCATTTTATTTTATACTTGAACAAATAAATAAATCCCTGAACATTTATAGAAATTAATTCAATCAATAATAGACGGTAATTGTAAGGGCGCGTTTATACGACATGGAATGTTACCGCGCGGCGAAAGTACGGAGTCACGCCACTGCGAACCCGGACCATTTCCAGTTGAACGTAAAGTTGAAATTAATTTTGAGTAACTAACTGCGCGGTGGCCGCGCGGCCGCCACGCGATCGAGGAGCGGCCGCCGCGCAGTTAGTTACTCAAAATTAATTTCAACTTTATGTCCTAGTTAATAAAACATAAATTTGCTATAACTGAACAGTTAGTACGCGGCCACCGCGCGCATCGTCTAACTGCAGCCTGGGTAATTGATAGAAATTTCAGTGATATCTTTACGTTTTCAGTTAACGTTTATAAAAATACTAGCTTACCGCCCGCGGCTTCGCCCGCTTTCTCTAAAACGATACTATCCTATCTCTCAAGTTGGATCGAACTGCACATGGTGTGCGAATTTTATTATAATCGATTTAGCGGTTTAGGAGTCCATTGAGGACAAACATTGTGACACGAGAATTATATATATTAAGAATAGGTATGACTTACATTCATAGAATATTTTCTAGCTTCTTGGTTTATGTAGGTCGGTTAGGTTACGTTGGTTTTAATACTTTTGTAGATATTTAAAAGAGCACACATCCTGCCTCTGTCAAGCCGAGTGTGTACATAAGTGATGTAGTCGGTGACATTTACAACGGTTGACCTTTATAAATAAAAGGCTGAAACGGCTGAAAAATTAGTTTTATTTTGTGTGCACGTTCGTCTATTTACTGGATTGAACCGCAGGTTAATTGTAAATGTACCTATGTACTGAATGATTGTTGTTTAATATATTAATACTTTTCTAATCGTCTGTTACGTTGTGTTATGCGAAAATACTTAGGTATTCTTTAAATATATCAGTGATTATGTGTTTGTAAACAAAATTATGACCTCAAATTTTTCTACAACAGCCTTTGCCAACTTAGTTAGTTCTTTATATTAATTCAATGTATATTATTATGTACTACATAGCTTATGTAGGGCAAAAGTTGTAATATGGTACAGGTCACAGGTGTTTTATATATTGTGATATTTTTGTAATATTTTCGAGTGGCAATTTTGAAGACCCCGTAATGTACCCTGTATTAGCTTAATAAACCTTTGCACTTAGCATAACGCCGCAACTTCCAGTTACAGTTTGAGAACACCTGGTGTATTCAATTAATACTGCTAGTCTTGTCTTTTCCTAACTTGATTTTCCATATTGTTTATTCTTATGAAATGAAGTATGGAAAAATTAATTAACATCAGTATTCATTATGTATAAAGTGGATGTGAAAAATAAAAACACCAAAAACATCGATAAAAATTTTATTGATGAAAGGCGCCCGGAGGTCACCCTCGATTATTAAGCGTACAATTCTCCCGACGTCCCTTTTTACAGTATTTGCTAAACGATAATATTACATGTTTAAATATTAACATCAGGTTACATACACATATTCTGAGGGGGACAAGGCGGGATAAAGGATGTGGCGCGCGGGGGAGACCGAGCTTGCCAGCTCATTTGGAAAATACGCGCCCGATCACAAATACTTACAATTCTCTATCTAATACATTAATAAGTCACTAATATTAAAATTTTTACAATGAAAATAGAATTTACTCTAAAAATAATTACTGCAGAGCTAGAGCCGGTCGTGAGTCGACTCAGCACGACCGGCGCCAGCGCGCTATCTATCACATTCAGATTTCAGAGATTCATAAAGGTACAATGAATACGTGCAACGATAGTCACAGGCGCACTTCCCTCGAACAGGAAACGAACATTTATCTATTTATTTAATTGATATAAGCATGTAGATGGGTAAGGCTTACACGAAGAGATCTTTTAGAGAAGAGCATATCGAAGCCTCGCAGCCACCTGCTCCTTCCTCTTCATCAGGCTTGGTGATGATCCAGCGCTCGTTCTCGTTTCCTTTGCTCGTGCTCGGGGCATCGCGTAACTTTGTGCGAGTCTCTGCGTCAGTTTTGGTTTTAGTTTCTTTTATTATAATAGAAGATGTAGACGGTGCAGGACTAGCGCTGCTCCTTCTGAGAAACACTTCTATAGCACTTCCCAAAGCACTCGCATCGACGACAGATCCAGAAGGTTTATCCCAAACAACTGCTGCAACATCTCCAGGAGCCGGTTTCGCATCCGGTGCAAACGTAACCTTCAATTTCTTTGCTTCGTTTTCCTTTTTCTTTGTAGCTAGAGTCTGATGGCGACGGGTGAACCATGTAGTGCCGGAATCAGAGAGTTTCTCGCGTAAAGTGGACGCATCAAAACTGCTGGATCTCATGTCAGAGAGCTGTCTGGAGCGTTCCGGTTTTCCGCAGCGATCAATTTCAGTAGCCGACGATGTGAGGGCATTGAGCATGTGTTTTAAATCTGTGTCAGTGCAAATGACTCCGGCACCGCTACGTGGTGGGATAGGGGGAGGTGGGGGCATTTCAGAAGCGCGACGACGAGCGGGTATCGGGGGCAAATTTGAAGGTGAGCCCACGAAATCGGAATGTCGGCGACCACGGTTGGTGTACCGCACGGAACCGCTCATTGGTGACTTTTCATCGAGCGGTTGCACTTCGCACACTTTCTCATTCGATGTATTCCAGAGACGCATACGCACTTTGCGCGCTTGTACTATATCATCCATTATGTCGAGCTGCAAATTGTGAGTGCTTCCTAAGGAGTCAACAGCTGGTGGGCCTGCGATAATAGCAAAAATAACGTTAAAATAACGTTTTTCATATAAGGCTATTTTAAACATGTAATAACTCACATTTCTTAGCAAACGAACCGCGACGGCTTAGGGCTGGAAAAGCCGCAATGGATTCCCTGCGTCCCCGACCGAATAACGCCTGGGGCACTCGAGAGATTGTGACTACGGAATGTCTGGAAAAATAATTTTTGTAAGTAAAATGTAAGACAGATTTTTATTAAATAATTTGAAACCTCTTGAGGTTTCTTTTATGACCCTTAACGAAATTAGATAGGTAAAGATTTCTTAGAGAAAAAAAACAAAATTAATTGTTAAGATTTTTTATTAGAATTGAAAACTAATTGTACGATTAGGGACGTGGATATACCTTCGTCCTCCAGGTTGGGTCGGCGGGGCCTGACTCAGTGTGGCTAGAAAAGCGGCTTCACGAGCTTCTTTAGCAGCTCCTTCACCTCGCTCTGATAGTCGACGTACCTGATAATATGTAGTATTGTTTATGAAGTAAAAATAAATACATATATTAATCAAAAAAATAAACCACTCCGAAAGTTTCAGGATTTATGTCTACCGTACTCAATCCCTTTTCCTTACTTAAACATTGCGCCAGATGTTAATAACAGTAAACTATGTTAGATTTATTTTTGACTTGAAACAAGGACTGGTATCCACGTAGTTTAAGTTGCATTTAACAGTGTATTCCTTAAAATGCAATGTAAAAAAATACAATGTACTTATCATATCATGGGGCTATTGTCTAAACTCTGTATGTAAAAAAATGTATGTACCTGAAAATTAGATCTGTATAATCCTTGTGTTTTTGTTTTTGAGTCAAATAAACTTTATTTTATTTATTTAATTATTATAATTATTTTATATACCTACCTGGCTAGCAGTCGGGCCACTCGTACAAGCAGGAGTGGGCAGAGAATGCTTGCGCGTGTCTCGCCAGGGAGAGAGGTGGTACGGGTCGGGGGGAGACTCCTGGTCCTCCGACAGCATGCGAGCCACCGCGGGGCATCTGAGGGGAGACTCTGACTCCTCGATCCCACTCTCCTCCACTACGATTAATGGCTCGCCGCCACCGGCTATGGCCATGGAACCACGCCGCATCTTTGCTGTTAAGGAAACTGAACGTTATAGGTAAATCTTGCTATTCATGTGCTTTCCCTTTACAGTTTTAGGTTTTAAGATAATATTATAGCCACATGTAAGTACTTTTAAAACTACTACTAAATTATAATTATAGCAGGCGCTAACTATTCAACATGCAACAATCAGGACCTGGTAAAACAAGTGATTTTGAAAGGCATGATTGCAACAGCTAAATCAGTAAAACCATACAAATAGTCACTATTGTTTAGAACAATAGTTATTCTATTTTAAAATTAAATAACACGAACAACAGTTACGGGTGCAATTGTAACGTGAAATCAATAAGTGAGCAATCACGGTCTCAATAGTTGGCCGTTGGGGCGTTTGTTTCGCCTTTTTGCTCCGTAACGTGTGATTGAATTGCGTATACTTTATTTGCTTTTTCAGTTTGTTATTACAGTTGCTTTTATTACAGTTCTCAGCGAAGAAAGTGACCTTAGTGCAAGGTTCAAGAGAATTGAAAAATGCCGAGCGCAATTTAAACGTTCATCGTGACCCAATTATTACAATTGAGATCGGCGCGAAAGATCATAAATCTTGGATTTTATAAAATGGAGCAAAGTTTTTACGTCAGTCATATCAAAAAGTCAGAAATTTGATAGCAGCATATTGCGTGACATATTTTAATAAGCTGAAAAATAGCATGCTATATAATTCGTAACTATAGAGTAGCACATAGTTAATTATGGCTGTAGTATTAAGTAGCTTAAAAACTACATAATAATATGTATTTATACCTGATATATTTATACTTGATTTAAAGTAAACTTAATCTATCACTTTAATCACTAAACTCTTCGAATGAAACTAATGGATGAACATTTAACAAACGAAGACATTTTAGTGTATTGGAATAGCACTCTTCAAAATTGAAACTTACAATTTTAAAGAAATACATAACATAAATCGTGACGAAATTTTAAGTAAGTTTTATTTTCTCGAAAATAATTATCATGTTGATTATTTTAATAATTCTTGAAATCACAACGTTCGTCAACGCTAATTTATTCAAAGAAGCTTTACTAGACTTTACTCTGAGACGTAGTTTAAACGTTTTGGTTTTATTCGGTCAATTTACATAAGAAGCTTATTAAAGTAAACTGTCTTGAGATGAGACAGAATTAATAAGTCTTCTGCTTGTTCAACATACTTTATGATTAATTTACCTATAATATACTAGCTTACCGCCTGCGGCTTCGCCCGCTTTAAACGATTTGAGATTTAAACTATCCTGTCTCTCAAGTTGGATCAAACTGCACAATATGGTGTGCGAATTTTATAATAATCGGTTAAGTGGTTTAGGAGTCCATTGTGGACAAACATTGTGACACGAGATTTATATAATTATAATTATATAAGATAAGATTAAGATTAAGATAGTTCATAGACTGACATATTATCTTATGTAGAAAAGTCCTTTTAGTTGAGTTACAGATTGACTTCAAAACGAGAATGAATTTTAGTACTTTATGATGAGATTTCACTTTTGAACAAACATAGACACTATTTACCCATTGCGCAGAATATTTAATGGTAGCTCCACAGGGTAGCTCCCATAGAGAAGAATTCTCGGACATTTAGTTTCTCGGAAATTTAAAATGGATTGTTTTAGCTATTTACCTAGGTACAATAACTAAGGGAACAGTAAAGGTTTCATAGAATTATTTAAATTAGTTAAAATACATCAGCAGTGGAATCGATTTGAAATATAGAGACGAATCTCTCGTTTTTGACCAGAATGGCTCTAGGATTGAATAAATAGCCCTATTTTCTATATAGGTATAAGTTGATTAAATCAGTCTTATAAGCCCCAAGCGGAGCATAATTATCAATTGTTGATTTATGAACTAGCTAATTTTGCAATCTTAATATCTATATATAAATCTCGTGTCACAATGTTTGTCCTCAATGGAATCCTAAACCACTTAACCGATTATAATAAAATTCGCACACCATGTGCAGTTTGATCCAACTTGAGAGATAGGATAGGTTTTATCCCGGAAATCCCACGGGAAAGGGAACTATGCGGGGTTTTCTCTGAAAACGCGGGCGAAGCCGCGGGCGGAAAGCTAGTAGTACCTATATAATCATGAAACAGTTAAAAATAACTATTCATCATCGAGCGTTCAAAATTTTTAGCTTATTATAGTTATACGTAAGAAGTTTTTTTAAAATCGTTAGTAAAAATACAATTCATATGAGAAATATAAGAGAAATACGTTCTTCGCTTGTTTCTTACTAACTCAAGGAGAAAGAAAATCAACTGCAATTACTATAACGCTGTGGCAGTTGTAAGTACAAATTGAATTTAATTTTCTGACTTACTCAGCTGCGTTTGCCATTTGGGAATTACTTTTTGATTTAAACTATTGCGCTCCATTTATATAGCTTTTCAAAATTTGTTTTCTTTAAAACACTCGTAATTTATCTTTAAAATTCGTTTATAGTTAATAATCAAATAATTATAACTAATAAGACATTTGAAACCAAATAAACATAAATTAAATAACATCGAAAGTTCAACGAATTTCCATAATCTCCCTAAATGAATGAATAAAATGCTCACAAAACTGCCTAAAAATTCAGTAAAAGTATTACAAATTACAGTCCTCGTGAATTTCATTTTGCAATATTAACCCACAAGCATCATCCATTCCCGTTATCTACAGTGAAGTAGACATTGTAACAATACGATTCGTTTCCATATCAACAGGTCGTCTTTGACCCAGTTTTCCGACCTCGACCCGCGAGAATCAGCTAGAAAATAGCTGGAACGTGGCCTGTCTGTACCCTTTCACAGATACTTAGGCTTAGATCTACTCCTTACTATGTATAATGCAAGAGGGAAGCTGAGGTTGACTATAAATATATAGAAACTTTTCAGTGTTGGTAAAAGGTGGGATGGAATATTGAATTATGTAGCAATATATCTTTCAATTTTCAGCTCACGTTTTACTTATCTAACAATTACCTAATAGCGAACCTTCTAATATGTTAAAATACATAAGTATGAGTAAAATTTTGAAATAAAACTTATACGTCTAACCCAACTTTGGGCAACATAAAATATGTTTAATGACTCGTATAGGCGATATATCAAAGCTTTTGTAACTAACAGTCCGAGCATGACCATTTTACCACATTAAATTATTCGTTTAAAAGTAACTTATGTTCTTCTTCGTAATATGATTTATCACACGGTCAAATTTCATGAAATTCCCTTCAACCGTTACTACGTTCCTATGTTTATAGGTTGTTCATGTTACTGTAAAATAAAAAATTAAACTTTATTGTACGACGTATTTTTTAGTATTTAATTCGAATGAATATTGAAGCCTGAAAGTTTTTACTTTATTTTGAAACTATATACTCGTAGCATGAAAACATGAAGTTCTAGTTTGAAGTATACCTAGTCAAACAGCATGCAATGTAATGTACTCAATTTTATGCAAACATAGAAAATTGCAAATTTCAAAGCGTAAGTTTTGTTTTGTCCTTTTACATTCTCACTTTGAATTTCCCCTTTTGGTCTGAGCTTTTGGTAGTAAAACAGCGCTTTTGTACAAAGTACCCATTATCTTTCTATTCCATTACCTTATAGCCTTTCCTTTTTAAGATGTAAAAACCAGGTACTTAGGTAACTATGAAATTTGTTTCAGAATCTTTATGCTTGAATTAAAAGTAGTCTTGATTAATTATTATTAACAACATTGTCAAAAAACATCAATACTTAAACAAAACCAAGTGTAATTTTTCCTTTAAATAATTTCTCAAATACGATATTCAATTTGTAGCAGCAAATTATTATTTATGCTATAATATGAAGTAGAGCCAATAGTGAACGCTTTCAAAAGCTTTCAATATATTTATTATGTTCTCGTATATTGAAAAGTTTCATCATAAGCAAACTTAAATAAAAGTTCATGAATTCGTTCAATATATTGTTATTTGTTAAATAAACAAGTTGAACAAGCTGACTCTATAGTTAATTATTTCGATTTAATATTAACTAAGAGAAATACAAAGTATTTATTGGCAAAATTAAAAAGTTTAATTTATAAAACAATCGACAGCTTCCAAAAGTGAGCCATCAAATTGAAAGGTTTCTTCATCATGAAATAATAAATATCGTACATTTAATATTCTGTATTTTTAGGGTGATCAGATATGCCAGAAAGATTCACGTTTAATATTATGTAGTATATAGTTGCGATTGAACCAAGAAATCAAAGTAAATCATATTAAAAGAGATAATACACGCACAATAGAGCGGAACGGTCATAACGCTAATGGATCGAATAATATTAAGATCCCTTTGTACCCGCTCTCGACCGAATCAAACGGCGTTATGGTCCATGAAAGCCTATAGGAAATAGATTATTATGATCATACACGAGAACCTACTCAAAGATACGACGAGAGGAATCGTAAAATTGAAACGAACCTTGCATTCCTCTAACAGAATATAAAATAATATGAAGCCTCGGGGTTATAACGCGCGTTTGCGGGAACATAAATTGTGTCTTATAACTCATATTAGCATATTTTGCCTTCCGTTGCCGGAGTGACGATGTGGGTTACTGTTTCTGTGATATTAACACGCGGAGGCGAAAGAGTTTACGCCCGTGTTTATGAATTACTACGTGATGATGAACTTCGCCATATTACATATTTAGTAGGACAATGAAGAAAACGGTTGAACTTATTTTGTCTAGGTATACTTAAAAGAATTTGGCTGTTCAACTGAATTTCCCTGTTTTTGAACCATTAATGAGCGATAGCCTTATATTATGATGAAGATATTTAATAAAATAGATTTCTTGGCAGTCCATTGGAGTTCTGTGTAACCTGAATGTAATTATTATTTCTGTTCAATTAATGAACAGACAATGATTAATGTTTACACTGAGTTATAAAGCCAAATATATTAAGTTACGCACAGAATCTTGGAATTTTCCAGAAAATTTGAAAAAGCTAATATTTTATCCCAATTATGTCGTAAACGACAACAACGTAATGTCCTCTTTAACACAGATAAAGCCAGGTTAATTATCAGTCACCTAACGAACCGTGGAGCGCAAACAAATCAAAAGCTTAATTAATTACCTCGTGCAAAAATTCCCATCAAAACATCCTTGTAACACATCGTTAGCAGCTTTGGAAATCCTCTCGCGTTGAGATAAAATGTAATTATTGGAATAAACATTAAACCCACGTTTTTGAGAGAAACTGGATAGGTATTTCTGCTGCGCAACTTACACAATTTATCAGCACATTCCGATAAAATTCGATTAATTTGTACAAAGAATGTTCATAACGTCGGGGAAAAGTATTTTGTTCTATAAATAACAGCATTTTTACGACATTCATTAGTTTTATCTAAAGCTACTTTATTGGGTTTCGCTTTTAGTCAAAAATGCATAGAAATACGAACATATACGTGCGGCCGAACCGGGATTAAATGGAGAGGGTTATTTGTACGTTTTCCGACAGAGTTAATAAAGCTTTGTTAAAAATTTTGCACCTAACAGCAGTCTAAAGACAAATATTTATGCTAAGTAATATGAAGGATAAAATATAATGTATTAGATATGTGTTATAAATATTTTTTGATCTGCTTTTGTGTATGTATTGTTATATTATACATAGGTATGTACTTTAAACGCAGACAGAAAGTAATTTAACCTTTTCATCTCGAGGTCTATTTCTAGTCTTACACAAATAAACATCTAAGGCTAAGGTGATCTTGTGGTGATCTTAAAAAGGCTTTTTCTTTTTCACTTCTACTAATAGTAGTTCCTACATAGAAAGTTCCTTTCATGTTATGATATTACTCCTAATTAATACTACCGTGACAACATTAAAACAATACTTAAATACCAAGAAGCTAAATACCATAAATAGCAGTGATGGAAAATCAAATACAGAAATCCAAGAATAAATCGAACCGAAGATAAATCCTAAGATTTACCGTTATACAAGATAAGCAGTGAATTGAATAAAAGGTTTTAAAGATATTGATAGAATTATCTAGAAGGAATTACTTAGCGTTTTCACTCGGCTTCTAAAGGGGCAATAATAGCTTACTCAGCGACTAGCCGTCCCCTTAAATTAAGATCACGCTTTAGGGAGCACTCAAAAACATGGCCATTCATTTATAGGTAGATTGTCTTTCATTATTTTTAAAGGTCTGTTGTAAGGTCTATTTAACAGTAAAAATGTTGATGGAATTCCTTTTTTTACTGAATATATTACTTAAGCATATAGTTTTATTTATTTATTCGTTGAGAATATTATAATAAAACTTAACCTAAGAATACATTTAAACGATTTCTTATTAACTACATACCTTTATGGAAAGTTTAATTGTGTATTTGTACTAATTTTATGAATTAAAAATTATCTCTACCTGATACTAAATAGATTTGCAATATTAATACTGAAAATATACTATTAATATAATTATGTCATGTTTAAAATACCATCAACGCAAATTAATATAAAATTTTATTGAAATTAATCTGAAATGAATTTAAATGTTTTAATAAAATTCGATATTTCAATTAACGTAAAGCTCGTTTCGTATCTTAATTAATAATGTTTTTAGTAACATTTATTATGTGATAGTAAAATGAAACAAGAATTATTAATTACTAGCTGCTCCGCGCGGTTTTACCCCTGTGGCTCCACTCCTGGTTGTCGTAGCGTGATGATATATAGCCTATAACCTTCCTCGATAAATGAGCTATCTAACACCGAAAGAATTTTTCAAATCGGATCAGTAGTTCCTGAGATTAGCGCGTTCAAACAAACTCTTCAGCTTTATAATATTAGTATAGATTGATCTTGTTTCAGAGTAGGTACACTCACATCAAGGAATAGTCAAAGCAATGAAAATAATAAAATATCATTGACAGAATAATAAGCTTGAGATAAAAAGAGTAATATATAATTGAGATATAGAGAGAATACTTATAAGCCGATGGCAACCCAAGTTGGAAACAATACAGTCCAATAACTTGATAAGGTAAGTAGGCTTTGTATTGAAGCCCTCGAGTATAAAATGATATAATCACATTTTCAATTTGAAATGTTATGTTTTTTTGACACATTTTTATATAAAGCGACGATCCCTGAATTTTTGTACAAGTAAATAAGTAAACATCTACAGTCAATTTGGCGCACGTGATTATTTTAAGTTATGAATGTGTTCTGTAAATAAACATGAACAAGTAGTCAACTCTAGTTTATTTAAGTTTATATTTCGTCCCCTATAGTTTTTTTCTTATGATATAAAAAGGATAATTTAATGAATCTTTATGTCTTAGTAATAACAAGATAAATATTTTACAACTATCTATTAAATATATACTAATATTATAAAGCTGAAGAGTGTGTTTGTTTGTTTGAACGCGCAAATCTCGAGAACTACTGGTCCGATTTGAAAAATTCTTTCGTTGTTAGATAGCCAATTTATCGAGGAAGGCTATATATCGTCACGCTAAGACCAACAGGAGCGGAGCAATTCGGGAGAAACCGCGGGGAACAGCTAGTAGTAAATATTTTAATAATGCTAAGTAATAGCATTCACTTTTAATTTTTCCAGACAGATTCGCTTTGTATTAATTATATAACTACGATGTTTCGAGAACCAAAATTAACAAACTACATTAATCAGTGATGCAATACTAAAATTTGTTCAAAAGTAATAAATAAATTAACATCAGAATGATATTCCCGCGGGCAACAAACTTTATTCCGTTACGAATTTTTGGTTATAAATCATTTTACTGAGTGAATGTTATTATCGGCAAATGTAATGGGTTTCCAGACCGTCGTTTAGTGATAGAGCAACCATTATATTAATGGTTAGTGTCCTGTTGACACTACCTAGCTTAAATATATTAATAATATCAGAACGATGTATGATTTTAAGTTATTTTAGGATGTTATTTTTTTCAGTGTTAATGAACCAAACATTGACATTTAAGTTAAGTTACATACGGTTTTAAAAACAGAAATGTCCTGGGAAATATTAAAGACATAAAAAATCTTTTTCTAGTCTCCATATTAGTCAGTTAAAATGTTAAGGTACAATGTACTTGCGCAAAAGTGTATAAGTTCCATTGAATCCTGCTTAACAAAGCAATCCTTTCCAGAAGGCACGGAACACATAAACATAAAACACTCGAAGTTTTTTCCGATATTCGCTGAATTAACGTTTAAAACAAACTTCGAAGTAACAAAAGTGAAACGTAATAAAACATAAAGTAACGGGAGGCCATTGTAGCGCTGGGCCTTAAATATCACTTCACCTAAGGGTCCGGGGGTTGTTTAATTACCCCATTAGGAAGTTTCGTCTCTTCTGTCTGCTGCCCGTTTATGAGCGAATGATATTGCAATAGAAGTTTTACATCTATTTTATTGTGTTGTTAAAGTTGAAGGTGAAAAGGAGATTCCTTGATTCCGTGTGAATGTTTTTTTAAGTTGAAATCCTACTGTAATTCGGAATACAAAACAGAATAGTTTATCAAGAGATGCACGTTGTGTTATAAATTATTGAATGCACTAATATAAACTCGGAATTTCCTTTTATTGTGGGACACACCAGTTCTACCGAAATTGGATGCTGCTCCAAAAAATAGGTCACAAGAGTATTTTAGGTGAAGGTACAATATAATGGGACTATCATAGTGACTGCGATCGCTTTAATTTCCAAAATAGTACTATGTAAAAATTCTATCCAAAATCTAATTAAGTGTATCCAACCATTACAATAAATATGAAATTCTGTCCAACACGAGAAAGTTAAACAATAAGCATAAAATAGCATCAAAGTATTGTCTCTGATTTTACGCGAGTATTACATATATGTTTCAAAATAAAGGGACAGAAACTATGAAAATATTTCATGTTTGAAATTCAGCTTTATTGTTCAAGTTAAACAGATTTCATTGTCGTTATTTGAATTACAATACCCTAAGCCAATATTAATTAACATAATGAGCATTGTTCGCCGGATTAATAGGAATTGGCCAGACATTGAAGTGAATGTGGTTCAATTAATGGTAACGTAATTTAATATATTTGACCATGACCGTAGCGGATAATTTCATATCACTACATAGTATAAAACAAAGTCGCTTTCTCTGTCCCTTTGTATGCTTAAATCTTTAAAATTACGCAACGGATTTTGATGCGGTATTTTTTTAATAGATAGAGTGATTCAAGAGGAAGGTTTTAGTATATAATTTATTAGGTTTTAGAGAAAGCCGCGGGCGTAGCCGCGGGCTGTAAGGTAGTAATAAATAATTATTTAACATATTAATAATTTGTAGTGTTATTTTCATTCAGTCAGTTATATTTTTATTTGAAAATACACACACCCGAGCAAAGTGGACATAATTTTAAAAATATATTTTTTTTTTGTATCGAGGTCTAGAGTCTAATGACAATAAAATACATATAGGATCCTGAAATAGG
This sequence comes from Colias croceus, assembly GCF_905220415.1. Lineage (NCBI taxonomy): Eukaryota > Metazoa > Arthropoda > Insecta > Lepidoptera > Pieridae > Colias > Colias croceus. Next base: position 2,661,001 of record NC_059543.1, on the reverse strand, counting down.
AGCATACTGTTTCCAATCAAAAGATTTCAAACTCGAAAAATCGTCGAACATACATGACAAATATTTCTACACAACTTTACATTGTACATTTGGATTTTTTTAAACCATAAATCCAAATATTTAAACCACGAACAGTGAAACCTTTTTCTATTTTCTACTTCAAAACTGTGAACAAGGCTTCGTTGGAGTTTAACTAATAAAAATATACGTAGGTAAAAGATAAAACTTTTATTCAAGGTTTTTTTTTCAAAAGTGCACTGTTTTCACTGGCTTTTTAGAGAGCTCGCGAGACAAGAGAACTTTTTCATGCGGTTAATAAAAAGTGGATTATTTTTTGTTTTTCCCTCCTTTGATTAATTATTGTCGATTTGAAAGGTTTCTTCCGCTTCATGAAAAAGCTTGTTTATTCATATTGTATTTATCTATAGATATTAGAAAGTGGTTAGGAATTCAGTATTTATAGTTTATACTCTCCTCTCCGTAGGCGCTAACTTACTTAATTACGAAAGAGTTATGAAAATTACTTTGTTTTATTTGTATTGCTTTTAATTTCTGCTTATATTATCTTCTCTTAATCTGCTGTATTATTATTATATTATATCTATGTATGTTCATTAGAACTAATACAAACAAAGATACAATTTTTGCGCGTCCGCGTTAAAATGTAGAAGCCCTTTTGGCTAACATTGAGAGACACCTTACAAAAAAAAAATTCAAATAAAAATATCAGACATGATACGATATTTTCAAACAAATTATGAATCAAGCAATAGAGATAATGAAAGTGATTTTAATATTCGCGACGGGAGTTGTATATCAACTTGTTTAACATACCGAGGGATTCTATAAAGCGTGTTAATAGAACAATAAAAATGTAAACGAAGGAGATAGAATTTGTAAGCTTTGATGATGTTGTTTTACAAATTTTTATTTAAAATATACTAAAAATAAGGTTCGTTTTTCTTTTTTAAATACTAACAGCCTTTGTTTTGTTAATTTGTGAAGCTGTATATTGTTTGGATTTTTGGTTTCAGGCAAAATTTAAACTAAAGCAGAAGGTCTTAATAATTTTTGTTCTTGGTAAAAGCGTTTGTTTGTTTAACAATTACAATACTTCTTTTAAAGTATTACCACAGTTTACTAAATAGTTACTTGATATTGTATGAATATATTTATTTGCTACTAGCTTTCCGCCTGCGGCTTGCCCGCGTTTTCAAAGAAAAACCCGCTTAGTTCCCGTTCCCGTGGGATTTCCTGGATAAAACCTAGCCTATGTTGCTCAGTAAAAATGCAGCTTTCTAATGATGAAAGAATTTTTGAAATCGGTTCAGTAGTTTATGCGTGAAAACCATACATACATACATACATAATTATAAACCTTTCCTCTTTATAATATTAGAATAGATGATTTAGTTTCAGAACGTCATCAATAAGGGAACACGTAAATAATCTGTATCTGAAATACTGTTTACATCAATCGTTCAGAAACGTTGCTCAATTGCCAGCAAATATATTATTTCCTATTTAATTACGGATTTAACGTGGCGGTGAAATTCAGCACTAATAATATGAATTGAAATACGGAATATTTAGTATTAATTCGCGTGTATTTGGATGATAAGGTAAACAGTTGCTTCCGAATGCAAGGCGTATTTGTAATTGTTGGATTACAATTCAGTGATAAATGCAAATAGCGTTTATTAGTCCTAATTAGTACCTATTTGTATTGTAATGTTTAGTATAAATCAGTCTTATAACATAATTTATGCCATAGTCATTATAATATCTAGCGAGCGTATACGTAGCGAGTTTTTGTAAAACTTATAAGTACTTACTAAGTTATTTTGGAACTCCATACTTTCACTAAATGTTCATTCGATAAAGAGCCTTAAAAAGAGTTTATAATAAAACTAGCATCGGCTCGGCGTAGCACGAAGGCTGGAGCCGTGAAACTTACTGTTTTAGTGTTTTCAAAATAATGTCATTTACACATAGGGTTGATGTACCACTAGTTGACCATTTAAGCGGTTTTATCTTTAGCTATATATAAAAAACGGCTTATTTGTTTTACGTTCAATGTTATTTTTGGGACACAGATAATTGAATAGTCACTGCAACTATTGTTCTTAGTATCAATTTGATAGCCTTTAAAGGTTTTATGAAAACTACTCTGAAAGTTACTTCTGCTAAAAGTACCAATACCTGACCACTGATCACCAATATCTGACCATCATTGCTCTAAAAGTTGACCATTTTCAAAATGGACAAAATGTACTTCTTCGAACATTAGTTTTGCTTAATAAATAAAAAAAGTCAGTATTTATATTGAAGTTTATTTTATTAAATGTTATAAATCATTCTTACAATACTGTTATTAATCCTTCATGACTATACCTACGTACCATACAATCTTTTATTTTTTCTCTTTTTCCTTCGACACCCAGTAGTCTTGCCATTTCTTGGAAGTTGTAGCAAAGGGCAAGCGTTCAGTCTTCTTTTTTAACGGAGAATCAGAAGGCCATATTAAATGTTTGCCAAAAGCTGGGCTTATTTGCTGTTGCATTTTAGTTATTAAATCTACTAATTTGGGCGAAGGAGGTTCAAGGAAATGACTGACTGAAGTTGATGTTGATTCGAGATGCATTGTTGGTGTTGGAATAGGACTTAGACGGCTTATATGGTTTGTTAAATTAGGTATAAGCACAAAAAAAAGCAAGTCTTTCTTAGCAAAATATAAAGAACCAAGAGCTGACCATACTGGTCAACAATAGGCGAAAAATTGTTTTTGTTGCTCCAAAAGATAACCAGGCCGCTAAAAATCATGAAAAACTGTTCATGCCAAAAATGAAGCCGAAAGTCTATAACAGAATGGTTCAACATTATGCCTATAACAAGACATATAAAGAGTAATCGATTGCATTCAAGATAAATTAATATTTCCCAATCAACTCCCGATAAAAAACTCTTAGTAAAAAATGTGATTACTTACGGGGCACCTACTTAATTACATCTTCGTGTTGAAAAAATGTCCATATTTCTGACCAATAGCAGCAAGGTTTGTTTTTATTTTATAGATGATGTTGCTTTATAGAAAAAACAATAAACTATCATCTGGGGCTGCCGTATTTTCTTAATTATAGTCTATCACCACATGTTGCAGGGTACCTACTATAACGTTCTTATTAAAAAATTCTCAACATTACTGTAAGCTAAATATGGCTCTGTCTTATAAATCAGTATTTATCTCTATTTTGTATGCGTGTTTTTAAACGTTAAACACCTAAACCTTTTTTTTTTTTTTTTATGCTATTGGACAGCAAACGAGCAGACGCGTCGCCTGGTGTTAAGCGATACACGCCGCCCATAAGCATCCACTCCACTGGGAAGTGGATGTGTTGCTGTCCACAAAGGGATTTGGAAGAAGTTAGGTAGAAGGGGCGAGGATGGGAGGGAATGAGGATGGGGTAGGAGAGGATGGGTAGGGGATGGGAAGGGATGTGGGCCTCCGGACCCCTCACTCACCGTACGGAACGCGACAGTAAACTGTCACTATGGCGCCGATATTCTGTGAGGGTGTGGTACCTTCCCCGGTGCGAGCGTGGCCAAATTCGTGCCGAAGCATGCTCGACTCCCACTCCAAAACCTAAACCTAACCTAAACCTCCCAAGAAAAATTGATGAAAAGTGGAGATTGAATAATAAAATGAAAATGGAGAATAAATACCTGTTGTAATGAAGTTAATCAATATTTTTTGTTTAATAGTATAAAAGCTATCCGAAGCTTTTAAAATTAAAGGAAGACCATTAAAAAGTATTGAATTACGGCAACTTGAATATTAAATGTAATAGCTTCAGCGTAAAGAAGTAATCGATCGAGAACATTCCATAGCACGATTTAATTAACGGTTTTGATGTACATTGCTGCGAATGTAGGGCAATGATATTTACTCTATACTCACAATAGAGTAATGTACGCTGAAATTATTGTAATCCCAGTTTCATAGTTAACATGTGTTAGAATATCCAAACTATACTGTTCCCATTGCGTTGTTTATTTTTGTATGCTTCAGATCAAAGCCCATGATGGAGGAGTAAAGTACTTTATGGGAATGTGTGAAGTAATAATAGTTTAACAATATAGATTTCATAACACTACACTAGATATTTAAATAGAAAATATCGAATAAATAACAGTTATTTAATTGAAAAATGACTAATCTACTGCTTCTTTACCGCATTTTACATTTCATGGAAATATTAATCTTTTGAATAGCTAAAAAAGTAAGAAGTAAACGCTTTACCTCTGTAAAGTCATAAGAGTGTTAGAACTTAGTACCTAGCAAGTCTGAGGAGGTTAATTAGGTCTCTTTCTTTGGGCACAGGCGGCAAAAAAACTTTCTTTGTCTATTAAAATTAATATTATTTATTTTACATCTCACTGATCTATATTGTCGCGAAAGATAATAAATTTATCAATAGATACTACGCAAAAAACATAAGTTTAAAGTACTGAAACTCTAAAAATATCACATCAAAGTCAGTCCATTATCGCGAGCGAAAAGATTTAAATACAAAAGAGATCAAATGACCAAAGGCTGTTTTTCATTAACAAATGTTAACACGAAAAGCCGATGCTTAAGAATTTATGGATCGTTGACAAGGGACGTACACTCAGGATATTTATAAACCTTAGTTTTAACAGCCCAAATCCTGTAACGAGCTAAGAGCATTGCGACTTACCTAACCAATTACTTTATTTTACGACCTGTTTAATACTTCTAATGTGTACTCTAAAATTGTAACATGTTGAAATGAAAACGTCTCGTATCTTCTTTTACACATGTATTACTCTTTTTTGGGTTTCATGGTTAGGTTAATTTATAAACAATGTACATGGTATTAGTAGTAGTAGATATTGAGTGTATGTTCTTTTATTACACAGAAGATGATAAATAATAATTAATGCATGGAATTACTCAAGAATGTTTAATAATTAAGAAGTCTACAACATAAATTATTCGTCACATGGATAACATTTCGAACATGTGATATAAAAAGTTTTTGAAAATTATTTACATTACATACAGAAATGTAAGATTGTCTAAACAAATAAAACCTGTTAATGAATGTTTATATAAATGTCGTATTGGAGTTGATAATTATTTTATTCGGAGTTGTGTTTACTATTTCAAAGCAACTTCGCGAACTGTCGAGATAGCGAAATGTTTACATTAAATTCTGATTGGCACAGACTTCAATCAGTCTACATAATAATAAATACTATTAACATCTTTCTACTGTCCCAGTTTTATGAAAAAATATAAACTTCCTGTAATTTTAATTAATAATATTACTAGACAAAACACCACCATTCACCTCATCATCATCATAATCATCAGGCCATGTTTATTTCAATAGCAAATAGGTCCCCTTTAAATATATATTTCTGAAATTATTATTTTTTTTATTTTTCTGACTATGTTAATCTAAAACCTATATATCATATTTACTTGTAGGAACTTCAAAATGTGTCTTTAAAATGAAAAGGGTACGAAGAGAATTCAAAGTCAAGTTAATTGGTGTTCTAATATTTTTAGATTTATATGTTTGTAAGCTTTCAATTCGAGTACCGTTAGTCTGATCTTGATAAATTTTGACGGAAAGTTAATTACGGCGGATTAATTTTTATCTTCAAAAGATGAACTTAAATGAATTTAAATCTATGTTTTTTAGATGATTATTCAACAATGTGTTTTCTGTTAACAATATTCAAACATTTTTATATCGCTCTTTAGATATTTTGAACGAAAATATTATTTTGGCTAAAAAGGTTTAATACCTGCAAGTGTTTTCAATGTTTACAGTGTTTGATGTTCCTGAAAGGTTAGCTCTAGCTGTCGAGCTGAACTGATGTGTAAAACACAAGCTGAAAACTGTAAATTATCCGATATTAACCGCTGTAAAGATCATTTTCACTAATAATAAGTAACATAGTTATTTTTGTTATTATTGTATTGTCGCCAATCCTTAATAAGTGTATACAAAGCTTGAATTAAATCTGTCCGTTTAATGTGGATCGAAAGTGAGTCTAAAGGAGTCGATTACATACAAACTTACATACAAATATACAGGTTTAAAGTGTGTTAAAAAGTAATGTCTACAAACGCGAGAAAATATACTCGTATGAAAATATTCATCGGCTTTTATAAAAGCAATTTGATAGCATTACGATGACGCCTTTACAAAGAGAAATTGCATTTCAGTTTCAGAGTTCAGAAATATCTTCGAATAAACGAATACGCAAATAGCGATGACAGCTGTGACAAATAAGGGCATCTCATTATATCTTGGAATCATGTTGTTATTGTTGTATATTTAAGAATCTCTATGTTTATAGCAATTTTGTACCTATATAAAAGAGGGCCTTAGTTATAACTGTGAAGTACTTTGAACTGGTATATAAGATTTGTTGGAAATGTCCAAATTATGAAAACAAATAGTATTTTAACTGATTTTCCTATAAAATGTAGATCAAAATATTATCTATACTAATATTATAAAACTGAAAAGTTTGTTTGTTTGTCTGTTTGAACGCGCTGATCTCAGGAACTACTGGTCCGATTTGAAAAATTCTTTCGAAGTTAGATAGTCCATTCATCGAGAAAGGCTATATTTATAATCACGCTAAGACCAATAGGAGTGGAGCCATGCAGGTGAAACCGCGGAGCGCAGGTAGTAAGATATGCTATGGTAAAAATACGCGGACTTTTGAAAGCGTCCAAATTCTGATAGTATCCTAGATAATAGATACACGTTACACATAAATGATGATAAAATTACTATTAGGAAATAGGTAGGAAATATAATAATTAAACAATTAACGCGTACCCAATAAAAACGTCTGAAAACTGCATGGGAGTATTCTCAAAATTCTATCGTAAGGTTATAATAATAATTGTACGTATTTTTGTAGGTATGTATCTTTCAAATAAGAAATGCCTCTATCTTTAATAGTTATACCTAATAGATATAATTTATTCCTTACTTTGTTTTGGTTATTATACCGACGCGAACGGTAGAGTAAATAAGTCCTTTTTAGATAGACAACATTTTCTGAAAGCGCTTTATTTTATCGATTAACGGTAAATACCGATATTATTTATAAGAATTGAAGAATATTATTTATTTAGAATATTTATTATTTATTTATTCATTAGGTCTCAGGATCATTTATGTACTTAACAATTTGTTGTAAGCAAATTGATTGGTAAGCATATTATACAAGTATGTCCTATTTCCTACTAATATTATAAATGGGAAAGTTTGTGAGGATGCGTGTGTGTTTGTTACTCTTTCACGCAAATTCTACAGACACGATTACAATGAAATTTAGTACACATATAGAGGGTAACTTGGATTAACATATAGGATAGGTTTTATCCCGGAAATCCCACGGGAACGCGAACTATGCGGGTTTTTCTTTGAATACGCGGGCGAAGCCGCGGGCGGAAAGCTAGTAGTTCATATATTTGTATTGATAAAGTTGTATTAATAATGATACTTTTTCCTTTATTTAAGTTATAATTCATTTTAAACGAATAATTTGCATTTTAACCAAACCACGTTTAATATCGTTCATACGACATATTTTTTACTCCATATTTATGTTATTTCTGTTGAGTAATTATTTCATCGTTGTTATTTATACCCATCTGAGTGGAATCCATTACAATATTTTTGGTATAATTTATTCCGTTTGAACACAGAGCCGAGAATTCATCGATTTCAAATGTGTTAATGTATAAAAGCTGAATTTTAGATATTATAAGTCACCGAAAAAGTTATATTTTTATTTTGCGCAGTATAAACAATATATTATTTCGGTTTAAGGGCAGTGGTACTAAAATACATACGAAGTTTAAAAAGAAATGAATAAGCCGAAGATAAAAAACAAAGATCATTCGAAGAATAATTCCTTAACTAAACATAATTGAAACGCTCTGTGGAATTTTTATCTACGCATTTTTGAATCTCTCAGTTTTTCAAAGACGAAGCAATGTTGTCAGAGGCTTAATTTAAATCCGAATGAGATCTTTCTGAATATTTGACTGAGTGTAGAAAGACCCTCTGAGTGAGATTTTATGTAAAACGATTCTCTAAGTGCAAATGAAAGGTTTTTTTCGAGAGTTCGGCGTTTCATCAACTTTTGACAGGTCTGATTTGAAACCCCTTTTGATTTTAGTCACGGATCGCTCCAGAGATGTATAAAATTTAAAGCTTGGGAAATATTTTCGACGGAGATTGTTAAAAAGAAAGATGTATAAAAAATGTTGTGTGGTTTTATAAAACCACGGTAAAAGTGAAACTTTTTTCACACTATAGACATTTAACTAAAAGTTATCGTATTTGTACGATAATTATCGTATGTATCGTGCGTCACGCGACATGCGCTACACAGACCAAAAAGTTTGAGACGATGTAATAAAAGTTTCACTTTAATATTTTTAATTGTAGTTTTGCCGTCAATGTTGATGATGTAAAATATCCCGATCTTGAATGTCTTCGCTTTGGTTTATATAATTTAAATGAATGCACGGCAGCAATTGCTGGTCTTGGTCTTGCTGGCAAATTTTAAAATAACTAATATGTTTGTTGTCATTGTTAATGATTTTTTTTAATACAGTTCCTTAAATATAAAATATACTTTGCTAAATATAACCCCAATGAAAATAAATTTATCATAATCATAACTTTTGCAAACGACACAATTAAAACAGTCAGATAACAATTAGTATAATATGACACTGTCCTTTATATTTATAAACACTTTTAAACAATCTTATAAATGAAATAATACAACAAGACAACATCAAATACTATAAGTCTACAGAGTAAAACAAGAAGGAAAGCATACATTTTTTCTAGTCAATTCAGTTTCTAGTTTTGTCAGATAAAAATAATAAAGTTTGAATCTTCAATCTTCAAGTAATAATCTTTTTAATCTTTGCATTGATGGAAACTAAAGATTTTTCACTATTTATGTTCTATTCTTGTGTAAAGAAGTACAATGAACTTATAAAATCCTAATTAGCTTTAAAGCTCTATAAAACTTTTAATGCTTTATACAATCTGTTTTTGAATTTGTTTGAGCAATGAGCAACAAGTGCTTCTAGAGAAAGGTAAATAAAAAGAGTAATAATAACATACTTCAATATAAAAGGTCCACAAAATAACAAATTCGCTCGCTCTATCCTCGCATTCAACAAGTGTTACAGAGAAATACGAATGCAAATGCAAAAGGCCGATGTATTTTTCATTTCCATTGAAATTTAATGTTTTTCTCTTTAAAAGAGATAGTTAAACAGAAAATATTTTGCGTACTGTGAAAAATAATCATTAGAAAAGGGAAGAAATTCTTCTAAATATGTTCACGAAATATCGGCAGCGGTCATAATTCATAACTAAAAACATCGAAAACAATCTACGACATATATGTAGAGGCTGGGAAAAGCGCATGCAAGAGCCGCGATGGATAACGATTGCTCGCTAGCATTTCAGTCAAGTGTGCAACGCATTATCCACCTGAAGGTTTGAAGGTCAAAGGGGCGCGGGGGTGGGGTGCGGGTCATGCGTGTGTGAGCGTGTCGCGTACCGGCGGGTGCGTGTGTGTGTGCGCGGCGCGGCGTGCACTCAGGGCGACGGTCGAAACACCACTGCGCGGGACGCCAGCCTCTCCCGGCCGAATCCCTCACCACACTCAGCTCGCTGAAAGGATGAATCGACTTATTCTATTCTGAACACTGACTACTGAAACGTCGCTACGAAACAAGCTTTCCCGTAGCGGTATTGGAACGGCAATGTATTCGTAGCAAAATGGTAACTACGGACAGCCCCAATCAAGGTTTAATAAAACTTTTGATGCATCTTCATAGTCCATAGGTCTGGAATGGATACATTGTTTTTGGTTCCCAATGATTGCTTTGTAATTTTTATTACATTGCGTTTATTAATTTTCAAAGTAGTATAAATTGGTGTGGTTATTGAAATTTTGCATGTATTATAGTGGTCGTTTAAGCTTTAGTCCACCTTGTGATATTGAATAGCGGTAGACATAAAAAGGGTTTTAAAAAGGTGTTTATTTTAGATGAAGATGTAACATTAATGTAAATAAGTAACTTATGTTTTTTAAATAGATGGGTTCGATACATTTAAGCTCTACTTAAACTCGACTTGATGTCCTAATTGTATGATGCAAAAATATATATTATATAGTTTGATTAACCTTAAATGACTTACCTAATACCGAGTACTGAAAATAGCCGGATAAACTTTTATTTTAAGACCAATATAGAGCTGAGAACCGCCAACTTGTGGATTTAAGTTCGTACTTTGTCAAAGGAGTTGCAAAACCGGTGGGTGGTAACATTAAATTCAAATTTACCTTGCTACCTGTGTTAATTCAGTTTAAGAATGTTAAAAAAATGTTTTTTAGTTTATAATCTATTATATAAAAATGAATCCCAAAATGTGTTGGTAAGCGCATAACTTGAGAACGGCTGAACCGATTTCGTTAATTCTTTTTTTATATTTCAAGGTATATAACCTTGAAGTACCTACGAGGATGGTTCTTATGTAGAGAAAACGTAAATATGTACCACGGGCGAAGCCGGGGCGGACTGCTAGTTTTACATAAAGATGTGGCTTATCACTACATTATATAAAACAAAGTCGCTTTCTCTGTCCCTATGTCCCTTTGTATCTTTAAAACTAAGCAACGGATTTTGATGTGGTTTTTTTTTATAGATAGAGTGATTCAAGAGGAAGGTTTTAGTATATAATTTATTACGTTTTAGACAAAGCGGGCGAAGCCGCGGGCGGTAAGCTAGTTTATAGTAAACGTATAATAAATATAAAGTTGAGAATTGTTTAAATGAGGCTTTAACATTGGCCACAGGTATTCGTAGCACGTCCGCCATTTTATCACCTTTTTTGCATTTAAATATTTGAATGTAACACTTTTAACACTTTTTCAATAAAATTTTACTATAGATATAGATTTTGCTTAGAAGATGGCAATAGAAAAGATATTATGATATATTTATCATAATATTTATTATATTATGATAAATTACTAGCTGTGCCACGTGGGATCACCCGCGGTCAGATCACGGGAAAAGCAAGTACATATTTCAATAGCTTATATTACTTTTGTACGTAAGCTACATCACTACTGAGTATCATCAAATTCTGTTCAGTAATTTTCGCATACATTCAGATTCATACAATAAAAGACGTGTACTAAAGATACCTTCAAACTTATCATGTAGGTTTTTATATAAAGCTATAGTTAGCTAAGTAAATATCATAATAACGAAGTTAAGTATTTAGTAATACTATGTATACTCTGTCCATTATATTATTTGCTTTTTGACAGCTTCACGCCTATGTAGGATTGTATTGTTTATAGTCCAAGATCCCAGAGCGATAAGACATAACTTATTTTCTAAAAGATGAAACTTTAAGTTCTCAGTAGTGTCTCATGTACTTTGTATACCGGCGTGTTTGTGAAGTTTGCCCAGTGACACCTGGGAAGGTACCAGGTGAGAAAGGTGACTAAAAATAAGAGTTACTTTACTTAAATTTAGATGGCTGATTTTTAGATATATTTTATAGAATATCATTCTCAAATGGTATCGCAAGTATCAGACACTTTTCATGGACCAAAACTTTTGTCAGACGCTTTAAAGCTCCACCAAAAATAAATAAACTTTACTTATTTTTTAATGTCTGATTTTTTAATATGTTATCAACATAACTATTACAAAATTATATTTAATCAGTCAGACAAATTGGAATGACCAAAAATCCACTAAACACAAAAAATATTCAGCCGTGAGTACGAACGCGAGAGCACTATGCGCATGCGTGTCAGAGCGAAGAATGCAAATATTCCAAAAAGTACTTACTGCTTTCGATAAAATATTTCTGCATCTCTTTTCAAATAAAATGAATTTCAACATTAAGGTAATAATTAATAATTATTAAAATTAAAATGCCAAAAAATGCCAACCCGCACTTGGCCAGCGTGGTGGATTATGGCCTGTACCCTCATAGGAGGCCTGTGTCCCAGCAGTGGGAACGTATATGGGCTGATGATGATGATGATGATGATGAAAATTAAAATAATTTATTGCATATATTCGGTAAATTAATTTTTAGCATAGAACCTCCACCTTTTTGTTTTAGGATGAAAAAGAAAATAGTGTGACAGGCTTAGTGCTTGACAAAGTGGTAAAGTGACGTATCGATAAAAATACAATAATTATAATATCTATCTTTTTCTTCCCTAATATTTACGCAATTATGCACATAAATTTAAACAAAATTTTTTAAGGTTTCCATTTTTTTAGATTTTTGTGCTCTTCTAGATTGCGTAAAAAATAGATGCGATCTTTAAACAGACTGGGTTCCTAATAGGCTAATAGTGACTATTTGTAGCTATCATTTTGGGAGAAAATATGTCAACATAATTTAAAACTCATGCTGCCATATCTATAGAAATTTAAAAATAGTCTCTTTTTAACTTGTAGTCAGATACGATATGTACAAATATATTTATAGAAAGGGCTACAAACTGAAACAATCGATATTTATTTAATGTGAATTGACATCACTTTAAACTTTTTTCTATACTACTTCTTTGTTATTCAAAATCTGTGGATGTGTCACCCGCTACTATTGATCCCCCTCAATACCCCTAATGCCCTTACGCACTAGCGGTTAACCGCGGGAGCGGCTAACCGCGCTTTCCCATTTTAATATGCAACCGCTTTATGATTAGTGCGTACAATCATAAGCGGTTGCATATTAAAATGGGAAAGCGGCTAACGCGGTTAACCGCTAGTGCGTAAGGGCACTTAAGATACTCGTAAACACGCTTGCTTGTGCGCGTGAGCCATTTCGGACGTTTTGTATGAAGTTTCCTTACTGTATGTATCTGTATATTGTGTTACTATGGACGTCTCACTCGCTCTGAAACGCATGCATAATGCTCTCGCGTTCGTACTCACGGCCGAATAATTTTTGTGTTTAGTGGATTTTTGGTCATTCCAATTTGTCTGACTGATTAAATATAATTTTGTAGTAGTTATGTTGATAACATATTAAAAAATCAGACATTAAAAAATAAGTAAAGTTTATTTATTTTTGGTGGAGCTTTAAAGCGTCTGACAAAAGTTTTGGTCCATGAAAAGTGTCTGATACTTGCGATACCATTTGAGAATGATATTCTATAAAATATATCTAAAAATCAGCCATCTAAATTTAAGTAAAGTAACTCTTATTTTTAGTCACCTTTCTCACCTGGTACCTTCCCAGGTGTCACTGGGCAAACTTCACAAACACGCAGGTATACAAAGTACATGAGACACTACTGAGAACTTAAAGTTTCATCTTTTAGAAAATAAGTTATGTCTTATCGCTCTGGGATCTTACTCTATTAGGTTAAAATGTCATACAAATAATTATTCTACTTCATGGACAGGCCCCGCCCACTTAGTGATGTCTTCACAGAATTATTCAATGATGGGTCGATAGATTATAATAATCGATAGAAATACTCTGTAAACTATATCCGACACAGAAAAACTCTTCTATTATGTTATGTAATTTATACAAAAAGTCAACCAAATTGTAAGATAGAAACCAAAAAATAATAAAATATTAGTTTAGTTTAGTATTAACATAAAATGCATAGATATGTGGTCTTATTATTAAAATTACTATAACAGTCATGCAGCTAAACATATTCAATAAAATAATCATATAAAATCTTTACGTAGTATGTTTACGTTGTAATTATTATTTACGTACCTGATGCGATTTATGATAATATTTTGAATTTATAATCGGAATGGTATCACAATCGATAATTTTTACCTTTATCTGACATCACTTCTGGTATCACCCGTCGAGCTGTCAAAAGGCAATTCTTATAGTGGACAGACTATAATATATTCTAGGAGGTAGCAACGTTGACAAGTGAGCATTTTAGTATAGTTGGTTCTTTGATATGCTGTTCCTCTTGCTGTTTCGGTTACAGGCTGGGCTGTCTGGCTGGCTGCAGTGGTTGCGTTTATTATTGCGCATCTTATCTGCACAGGAAAATATCCTTAATTTAAAGTCATTTTTTAACGCGTAATTTTTAATCGTTTGCCTTTAGATAGATCCATTAGACATACATTTTTTATTGCAAGACGTTTTTTTCGTTGTTAAATAGGTGCCAGACGCAATTTTTATTTCAAAATAATTAAAATATCATCGAAATAAGTGAAATTCCATCAACATGAGTCCCAGTGAAGGATAAGTAATCACTGTGTTACTTATACTATATATAATATTCATTTTACTATTTACAGTTTTTTTTCAACAATCTAAGTACCATATTGCCTCCTTTTTCCCAACGAACCTCAAATAGGACGTTAATGTAAACTTGATAAAAACCAAATATCATCAAGAAATTAAATACTTTTTAACGGATTTTAAACGCGATTTATTCATTGTATTATTTTCCCAAGTCTTTAATTTCAAAATGTATAATACTCGCGTAAAATCAAACACTAGAAAATACAAATATCATCAAATTCATATTTATACCCAAAAGTGTAATAAATATGAAACCATCTATTAAAAATATTAGTTTACTAATTATTCATTATAAGTATTAAAAAAGGATAATATAATATAAATAATAAAGTTATTACTTACCTTTTAAGCGGACTCATGTTGATGTAATTTCACTTATTTCGATGACATTTTAGTTATTTTGAAATAAAAATTGCGTATGGCACCTATTTTACAACGAAAAAAACGTCTTGCAATAAAAAATTTATGTCCGATGGATCTATCTAAAGGCAAAAGATTAAAAATTACGCGTTAAAAAATGACTTTAAATTAAGGATATTTTCCTGTGCAGATAAGATGCGCACTAATAAACGCAACCACTGCGGCCAGCCAGACAGCCCGGACTCTAACCGAAATAGCAAGAGAAACAGTATATCAAAAACCCAACTATACTAAAATGACTTTTTTTTAAACGTTGCTAGCTCCCGTACTAATAGTCTAAATATAGTCGCTGTAAAATGCAAGTATCAGAAAATCAATATTTCAAATTGATATCGTAAAAACGTTGTCTGGATGTCGCTACAGAAGCTGAAATTGAGAACCTGTGATGCCTACGCATCAACGTTGCATCGGGGATAAAATCGGATTTTCTTTAGCTCCTATGATACACTGATATTTCAAAGAACGATAACGAAGTCTGTATTTTATTTCAGGGTTTCGGAGCATATTCTCCGTTTTAATTAATGTCTCGTATCTGCATGTAACGTAACTGCACATTTGAGTTTATTACTTATTTTATTATGAGTTATGTTATAAATTAGGATATTTATCTAGTTACCTAGATATATCAATAAAAATTGCATTTATGCCAAAAGCTACATAATAGTTCTAATAGTGTGTTAAGTATCTACATGTCAAATTTAATTAGAAATCGTTAAACTTGTTTTCGCAATAAAATAAATATAAATAAATAAATATTTCAGGACAATTTTCACACACGGCACGATCTGATCCCATACTAAGCTTTCGATTGTGTTATGGAAACCAGATGGCTAATAAACATACATATATAATTCTAAATAAATACTGATATAGATAATAACACCCAGTTCATCACACAAATATTTGCCTCAGCTGGGAATCGAACCCACATATTAAACAAGCAATTCAGTAAAAGCTTTCGCATTTATCACAACACTACGTTAGGATTAATCTATATTATTAAATATCCATCTCATAAAAACATTAATTAGATAGTTCAAAAGAAAAAATGAACATAAAGTAATCCCGAGCTTTCATGAACTGCATTAAAGCGATCTCAAACAAAAAGGATTAAATGGCTTTCGTTCCATTCCAATATCATTTTTTGTTAGTTTTTTGTTATACAACGTGTGGACTGTTGATTTTACTTTGTTTATTAATATTCTGTTGGCATTTCTCTTTATTGCACAGTTGTTTCAGAAAATCAATGAGTGTTTGTTCTTTTTGATTTCGTACAACGCGTGTAACATACATACATATTATAATAAATCTGTAGAAGGGTCAATTCTGTACACTGAAAATATTGAAAAAATAAATAGCAGGGGGTGTTACTGGATCGATAACAAAACCCAAATATGTGATTAAAAATTTTCAAATTGTCTGTATGTGAAAGCATCACGTGAAAACTAACGGTTTGATTTCGATGAAACTTGGTATAATTATACCTTATTATCCTGGACATAATACTTTTTATCCCGGATTATATATAGTATACTTTTTATCCCAGAAAAATACGTAGAAAAAAATCTTAATTATTCCGCGCGGACGGAGTCGCGGGCGGAAGTTATAAATATGTATAAGTTATAGACATGGTATAAAAAAAACTTGTGTATTGTGTTTTTATTGTAAGTGTGATTGTGTTCTATGAATAAACGTTTCATCTCTAATTCTCAACATCTCTTTAACTATATAGTAATCTGTGGTTACAGTTGCAGGTACATAGGTACTAGGCAGAAGCGTAGCGTGCCTTGGCGGGGCCCCGTATAAAAATTTGTTTGGGGCCCTTAGGAAGGGTAAAGATTTCTCATTAAAGCGCACGTTGGGGGCCCCTTGGCGCAGGGGCCCCGTATAATTGATACGGCAGATACGACGGTAGCTACGCCCCTGGTACTAGGTATAGAAAACAATGTATATAATAGACTAAATGCACTTTGCGGTTTCACTCACGTGGCTCCGCTCCTGTTGGTATTAGCGTTATGATATGTGGCCTATAGCCTTCCTCGATAAATGGGCTATCTAACACCGAAAGAATTTTTCAAATCGGACCAGTAGTTCCTGAGATTAGTGCGTTCAAACAAATAAACTCTTCAGGTTTATAATATATAAATAATAAAAACACACACATAACACAAGTCTCTCGTGTCTTTAGTATAAAATGTCTTTAAGACCTCTGTCGTGATACAAGTCTTGGTTCTATTTCTGTGTGACAATGAAATGGATCTATTGTAAGGTCTTAAGTATTGTGAGGCGGGTGTCGGTTTGTAATGGTTTGTACTTCAACGCATTATACATAGAATATGGATGTATACAATATTAATCTAAAGTAATATTACATTACTATAGGAAAGATTTGATTTTACGTTTGTGTGTTACGATTTAACCCAAAAAGTATAAAAGTGATAATAAAAATTATTTTACCGTCAGAATCCTATATGGCACTTTTCTGAAACAAAATTTATCTTCTTAATAAGCACGACTAGGTATGTTTTTATACAAACAAAAGTACATTTATTATTTACGAATTTTAGAACCATGTTAGCTGTTGCGCAAATAAAGCTATAAATATAGCGCTTAAATCGATACACTTCATATATTCTCTTATATATTTGACCCTTGAAAAGATTCCAGTCGTTAAACTATTGTTAGAGGTAAATTTGAACCTCATATATGCAGAGAGGTCTCAAGGGATATTGACCGCAATTTTGAAGTGAGCCTCTTGTTTACTGATTGATTATATTCAAACAATTCACTGATCGTTTAACCTAATTTATAAGTAAAACACATTCTTCAATCAATGGGATTAGAAAAAAAATACGTTTGTGTACGAAGGGAAAACCCTCGAAAACTGACAAATACCTAATAATCTGTCCTTTATGTTTGAAAAGGACAGTGAAGAAGGTAAGATAGTTATTAGAAAAATTATTGAGCAAGCAAAAAATCTTTCGGTTGTTATGTTTTAAACACTATTCCAAAAGAATTACTTAAATTTAATAGTCACGAAAGTTTAGATACAACAGATTTAAGCTGCCCGCTGTTCGCAATATTTAACCCGCTGTTACAAAGTTATGTTTCGTTAAACACGTGGAAAATGATAGAATGCGAAACTACGAAATTATCTTAGTTATAACATTATTTAGCCTCGTGAGGCTTAAGTAATTGAAGACACGTCGTCTGAAATATGTAAATATCGTGTGAAGGAGCTCTAACTGTCATTTTGTGACATTTCATCCCAGTCGTGTGTTTTATTGCAGACGTGTTATGAAGTAGACTTATTATTTCTCATTCGTTTCAAGATCGTTTCACTTTACGGCTCTTGTATTGACTGAAGCTGAGGTTGGAGTGAAATCGAAATGTTTATTCGTATGTTCACGATCTTATTCTACGTAATGTATTACTTTTTATATCGAATATCATATAATTTGTAAAAGGTAACATGAACATTTTCGTTTTTAGGATATCAATTTGAAATTAATTGGTATGTATAAATAAAATGAAATACAAATTTTATTAAGTTTTACTATATTAATACATTGCAAGTAATCTTGACTCTATTTATAAAAAGAAAATAAATATTCTTACTATAAGCATATTTTTATAAAGTATTTCTATTTAACTCGCTTCATGCGGATGTATCTTCGATCTCTTCACATGCATTTGCATTCTTTATTTTTTTATATTGAACAATAGTTTCTAAGAGTTAACATAAATATTATAACATACATCAAAATCATTTAATATTTATATTCCGTATTACAGTCACAGAAAAATCCTTTTAGTAAATTGGGAAACAGAAAAATAACATAATAATATGTCACTGACCGCAATATTTATTGTAGGAACGTGATTATATTGTAAATGCTAGCGTTTTTCTATCAGCCCACTGAAACAATATGATTGAATTTTTTATTGCGGCAGACAGCAGGCGGCTAGGAATTATTATTTCATATAATAAATATGAAATTTTGAAGTGAGCCTTGATTCCAATAGTTATCAATTGACTCTAAAAGGAATCAATTACGATGACACATATAAATAATGATAGTTTAATAAAATGAAAAATTTGTGCTTATATTAAATAATTATAATTTTATATTATAAGCACATGTAAAAGCTTAATAAGAAATTTAAGTTGAGTTTTGGATTAAGTGTCTTGACCTTCTTTCAGTGATTTTAAAGTTACTTAAATAATGTCGTATAGCCACATCTGAAGTCGATCCTTTGTTGATAAGCAAATAAAAGATGGTGGCTTACATTTTAACATTGTTTATTATTTCTATATTTAATACTCTACTCTCTCTCTAGTCGCTACCAGGGTGAACCTTCAGTTCACCCATGCGTCCGCGTAAAGATGTAGAAGCCCTTCTGGCTAACATCGAGAGACACACAAAAATAAAGATGAGAGCCGAGCCCAAACAAAGAGGTAAAGCAAAAGAAGAGAGAGAGAGACTGTATACCGGTTTTAAAATGTTTATACAGATCGGATAGAGGTTATCAGCGCCGGTTAGGTAAGTATCGATTTATCACCGCAACCACATTTCAATAATCTGGAACGGGATTGAGTCGTCGTTTCATTAAACGCCAATCAGCCTCTCTGCGTTGCAATTTGTATACTGGAAGCTTGTTTTTTAAATCTGGCTTATCCTTTGCGAATTACGTCATGGGTATAATAATAATTTTGTACTATTACAATCTCATAACCTACCATTTACTGCTTTTTAGTTGTTTACCACACTCCTCCCTTTCGACTTTTTATTTTTCTCTCGGCTCTATATAGATAACAGATAGCTAGCTGGTGGCCGCGGCATCAATAAACAATAATAAAATTTTGTAACAAAAGTTCAATTATCAAGACTAAGAATATAAAAGAAAAGAATTTTGAAGTATCGATTGATGTGTATTTGCGGAAGACAATGTATGATAAATATTGGTGAGATCTATATCTCACCAAGCTTCTTGATCTCACTTAAGGATCTCACCATCGATCTCACATAAAATTATTTATGATGACAGAAGTTTGGTTTTATATGCACTACGTCTAGTTTCGAATTTCATATGATGAAGTATATAATTAATGTAGTTCTGAATTAAATATGATGAAAAACTTCTTTTCGATTAGGTAGACTTCTTTTCGATTAGATAGACCGATAGACTTGGTGGACCGATTCGGGCGGTATCGTTCCCTAAATAAATAGCTACATTGGATTATATTCTATTATATCCCTGGGATTGATATTACAGCTTCTATTTTGATAGTTTGATCCAATTTTCTGTGGAACCGCAATAATCTTTACATAATTATTAGCAGTCGATATTGCTACGTAATACAAATTACGTCAATGTTCTGTATCTGTTATTATTAATTCATGTTGTAAATGTTTGTGTTTAAATAAATACTTGGATTTGGTTGCACGGCTACCTTCTTTTTTGTGATTTTGTTTGAGGGTGAAGGCTGAAAAATTATAAATGTCCGTCGGCTACATCATTTTATTTATTTGGATAGTTTAATATCTTTTTTTAACTATATTGGTAATATAATTGCTCTATTTAATATTTTTTTCGGTTCGATAATATCTAATCAGTTTATGCCTTAGGTGAGAGAACGGAATAATAATGAAGATTCTTTTGGCTATATTTTAGTTATTGAGAAGTGATTTTGTTCAGTAAGTTCAAGCGCATCTCATTTTAAAATCTATATATAAAATACTTCTAGAGGTCTTAATCACTACTTTACTAATCAAGAGTTATTATAAGATCGAGGTCTTTCAGTCAAGAGGAAAGCGTTAATCGATAGAGTGAACTTATTATGCTTATAGCTACTGTATTTATATCACTTTGACCTGTGTGGTGGATAATGAGTGTGTGCTAAAGAAATATTGTATATTAGCTTTCCGCCCGCGGCTACGCCCGCGTTTTCAAAGAAAAACCCGCATAGGTCCCGTTCCCGTGGGATTTCTGGGATAAAACCTATCCTATGTGTTAATCCAAGTTACCCTCTATATGTGTGCTAAATTTCATTGTAATCGGTTCAGGAGTATTTGCGTTAAGGGTAACAAACACACACATCCTTACAAACTTTCGCATTTATAATATTAGTAGGAGTCCAGAACACCTAATAGTAGGTAGCTAACGCTCTACGTTTAAAATATACATGCACAAACCCATCTAACTTTGCTACTAATCTAAAATGTTTTTCTTATTCAATAGACACCATTTTAACAGTATGTGAATCTCTTCTTTATATTAGATTAAAGTACGAAATCCTCGAATAAAACAGGGTTCCAATGGAATCTAAATTAAGGACGCAATGAACTGAAAACCATTTCGTCCCAAAACAAATTCATTCAAGACCACTGACCTTCTCGTTTACGAAAAATCTTTGTACACGCCCCTTGATTTTGTACTGAATTAAAGATTTAATAAAAGAAACATATCAGCAATCATCTTGTTTCCATACTAAAACATCCTTCGTTTTCTTTATCCATTGCTTTTGTAAAAATGATACAGTAGAGATCTCTATATTCATGAGAAAACAGAACATTTGTACAACAATGCATGTGGAGAGATTAGACCGTAGGTCAATCACGAGGGAATGTTTGTAAAAGCTCTTCATTATTACAAAATACATCATGAGAAAACAAAATACATCAAGACCAACAGGAATGAGTAATGCGGGTGAAACCGCGGAGCACAGCTAGTGATAATATAAAACATCTTCTCATACCCTGCTACATCCTATCGAACGTCGATTAAAGACACATTTTTTATTTTATTTAAAATTCTTTTGTACATTATAAAAAGTTTTGAATATCACAAATTGACCTTTAATAAATCATTCTGCTAAAGAATTTTGAAACTATCTAAATCAACTCCATTGACCGCTAACTATTATTCCCTGAACCATTTAATACGCAATGAACAAACAATGGTGTCCATTTGGCTTTCAATCTGCTCGGTCTCAATAACTGGATATTGATTTCCAATCTCAACTGTTTCACGGCAAGTGCGTGCAATCGACGCGACGATTTGATTGTGTTAGCGGATCGTTCTTTTATATAGTGTCGAGATTGATTTTTTAATTCATTTATATTGTAGCTGCCAGTGGATTCTCGAGTGTTGAAGATTGTTATTCTGTTACTACCCAGTGTCTGCTTTACTAGCGTTGTAGACAGGTTACCGACTGAAGTGGCGGTTGCAGCTTCAATCGCTTTGTATCAGCGTTAATTACTACTGCCCGTATGTTCTAATTTAGACTATAATATATTACCGATAATAAATATCATAGATATACATACTTTTATCTAAAACTAGAATGTTAGAAGGGTAAAAATATAGCCATTTCTCTCAGGACTTAAAAAGCTGTAGGTATACTAACAAAATAATATTCAAAATCGGCTTTCAAATGCAGCTTTTGGCAACTAAATCAAGGTTCTCTTCTTTATAATCAAAATGTAATTTATGCGGCTCAATTACAAATTGTTACAAAATGAAAATAATACATACAAACCGTTCTTATGACTTCCAAATGTTAATTACAATTTCCATAATAAATATAAAGAGGCATGAAATCCGAATTGTCAGTTAAAATAACAGTTTAGCAGAAATTATAAGATTCCTGAACAATAATTGTGAAGGCTCGCTTGAGGCAGCCACGAAAATTACTTTGAAACTCTGCGATGGTTTTTGAAACCCCACTCCTGTTGAAACCTAATTGTCTATGAATATTAAATATTCTTCAAGATAATATTATTACGAAATGATGTACTTATAATTAATTATCGTTGTTTGAGATTTATTTTTAGCGATTTAAAGCGTGAGGTAAATTGCTATTTCTGATTGAGAATAAGAAATAATCGTTAAAAGAGCATAGAAGCGAATTGTGAAACTTCCCCCTTTTTTGTTGTTATAAATAAATATGGAAAATACAAAATTAGCATTTCTTTTCTTTATTCACATTTTAGACATGTTGAATTTTCAACACAGAGACCAACTTCAATAAAATGTAAAAACTTAGTGTAAAAATTCTCCATTGTAAATTATTATAATCCAACTTTGTTTTTCAAATAGACACGGAAAAAATATTACAAAAGTGTTCGTTATTCAATTTCCTGTATTATTGTCTTTCTATTAGAAACTTCGGAAATTTTATTTCTATTGAATTACGAAAGTTTCAAGTTACCTATTTTGTTTTTATGTCCGATTTTTACTCGTTTCTTTGATTTGGCTTTGGTTCGGTTGAAACACTTCTGGTATTACTTACTATCTTCCAATAAGTAATCAATATCATGTTATTGTATAAAGTGGTTTTTTGTTAAAAAAAAAAATTAAAAAAATTATTAAAATAATTTACAGATTTTTGTCCTCATCTGTTATCTCTGTCCTTTTTTGTAATCTAGAACTATAGAATATCTTTCCAACTATAAATAAAAGGCAATAATTAAGCATCACCTTTGTGGCACTTGACTGGTTCCTTTACGTAAACACATCAGCATAACCTACAAACGCAATTGCTTGGATAAAACTGGCAGGATCTAAACGGTCTCTATTATGGGAACGGACAATGACATGTCTTATGTTGATTACGTAAATTTAAGTTGATTTGTGTAATTATTCATTTAAAAAAAGGAGGCCTCAACTCGACTGGGTGAATCGATTTTGGTTAAACTTTAATTTTTCATAATTGATGCCTCCCGTATTTAGATGTGTCCCGACCATTTAAATGTGGTCTAGTTCTGACAATTAGAAAGCAGTTTAGTTTTTTGTTAAAAAAAATAAAACTTAAACGAAAGCATATGCTTTAAAAGTCATTAAGTTCTGTAGCAATTGGGCTTTGAGCTTTTTATACTACATGAAACCCTCTTCAAAAAGGGTTTCCTTTCTTTTTCCTTATATGTTATTAATGCTACCCTAATATACTACAGTCCACAGTTAACCTTGACAGGGCACAGATAATATATAATATGAACTACTTCAGGTGTCTCCCCTCTTCATATCAAACCACCCTTCTCAAAGAATGCAATACTTAAATTCAGAGAAACAATAAAACGTCAAAAGGGAAATTGTCTGGAAATGGATCTGCGGTTATATGAGATGTTCTTTTATTGATTTAAGGCTGGTGACCCTCGTCATGTTGACTCCGGTTTCAAAGCTCATTTTATTTATCGAACATTTCCAACCAATTATAAGGATTTGGTTTCATTTTCAAATTGACCTATTTCCAATTGAGTCTCTTCTTATGATAAAGTTCAAATAAGTAAAAAAGAAAAGATGCCAAATTACTTGTCTCATACTAAGATTAACTGTTGTAAAATCTATTTCAGAATCGAAATAATTGTTCTTTGCAATAATTATTGCAATATTTAGTTAAATTCAAATTGCTCTAAAAAGATCAAACGCTAACTACAGTAATATCCGCCGGTGAAACCAAGGGACCAACCAACACAATTAAACAGTTATAATATACTGATAAATGAGAATAAATTATGATAAATAGCTTCGTTATCTAATACCAAAAATATTAACTTACTCGGCTTCAGCAACACGAGCAGGAATTGACTTAAAGGATTCCAATAAATAATTTGCTTCCATATTGGAATCGGAAATATGTATCGATTATCCATTAAACCTTAATAACAGCTAATTGGATTAATGCATTATAACCTTGGAAATAGTTTACATTTATTATGAAAGGATAAACGATGAGTTCAAAATAGCTAGTGCAAAATTATATACAATTTCCTAGACACTGCTTTATCTGATGAAATAATAATGGATGTTAATGATGGATAAATTCTAGAACAAAAGAGTATATAATATATAAGAGTAAAATATAAGTACCTAAATTTTCTACCCTTACTGGGCTTAAAAAAGTCGTTTCTATTTTTGTAGTAATACTAGAACTTCAAGAATTTAAAGTGAGTAATACACGTGTAAAATTATCGCGATCATTGATTTGAAAAAATGCACGTTGCATTAAGTCATCTTGTTATCCGTTATGCATCTTTTTAATAAGCTCGTTTTCTTTTTTTTTATGCTATAGGATAGCAACCGAGCAGACGCGTCGCCTGGTGTTAAGCGATACACGCCGCCCATAAGCATCCACTCCACTGGGAAGTGGATGTGTTGCTATCCTCAAATGGATTTGGAAGGATTTAGGGAGAAGGGGCGAGGATGGGAGGGAATGAGGATAGGGAAGGAGAGGATAGGTAGGGGATGGGAAGGGATGTGGGCCTCCGGACCCCTCACTCACCGTACGGAACGCGACAGTAAACTGTCACTATGGCGCCGATATTCTGTGAGGGTGTGGTACCTTCCCCGGTGCGAGCGTGGCCCAATTCGTGCCGAAGCATGCTCGACTCCCACTTCCACTTCCTTACAGCTTTATAAAATAAAAATATACCCTAATATTGTAGATCTTTTTAAAGATAAGCTTGCCTACGATTACGGCTGTTATTTGAGCCAAAGCGTACTCAAGGTAGGGGTTCCAACTACTAAAAGTTTTCATCGGAATTTCCTATTCCTTCTCTTTGATAGTGGCAGTTCGTTTGATATGAATTATCGATTACACCATCGCTATCAATGTTTCATGAAGTTTAATTGGCTGTGGGTCTAATTTACCGAGTGGATTCATTGCGGCGTTTATCAAAGGTTTTATCTTACAAGTTTGTTAATAATCGTATTCTATAAATAAACTGCGGTTTCCATTGCTTGCGATTATTTGTGGTGGAAAAATAAAAATTAAAAATATCTTTCTTCTTTGTTAGGTTTTACTATAGTGGATATTTATGAAATTTTCTTATCTTGAGAAAAAAAATTATGTCTATTTAGGATCATTCAACACAGATTTTGTGAAATTTTAAAAAGTACAGACGGCTTCGTTCTATTTTTTTATGGTTAAAGAAGTCCCTAATTTCTAGACAAATACCTAACAATCGCATGAAACCAAATACGACAATTATTATTGTATGAATAAAGTCTATTGAAATCCGCCCATAGTAAGGCAATAAAAATAGCCTACGTGTATTCCTATGTCTATCAGGTATCGGTAGCACACATTCATGTAAATACCAATCATTGCAGGGAGGAATGCAAATATTTTCTCAAGCCTACCCGTAGAATACATTCATTTCATTTCATTTCATTTCAGTAGTGCCATCGCGAAGAACTATTCGCCGTTTCATGTATTTGGTTTGATTTAAGTAATCTAAACTAAACTACCAGATTAGATCTTTAATAGAAATAAAGGGAAGGATATTATTATGTATTTAGTCATTTTTACCCGACTACGGCAAAGCAAAAGGAGGGTTATGATTTTGACAGGCTATGTATGTATGTATGTATGTATGTATGTTCATCTGTTCCCTCGTAATGTCTAAACTACTTATCAGAATTTGACAAATGACATATCATTAGAAGCGTCTTAATTGTCCGCTGGTTATAGGCTATATGGGGTTTCACAAAATCTAATGTGGCGTCCTCTATCGGACAAAACATACAAAGTAAAAAAATAAAGTTAAGATAAATATCCCGTGTTTAATATCATTTGAAAGCGCTTTCCTTGTACATTTTGAATATATATATATATATATATATATATATATATATATATATATAGATATCTCCACGGGCACTATGTTGATCAAACGTGCCATATAGTTAGTAATTATTTGATCCGTTTTCACTTGTTGATCCGGTTGGTATTTGTGGATCCATTGCCACACCATCGTCCGTATGTGGATCCGAACGGAGCCACAAGTGTAACCATCAGTAATAATAATAATTACGTGCTTTTTATACAAATCCACCTTTTTTGCGTTTTAGCTCTTGTTGATCCGATTCAAATGAGCCAATCAGAGCCCACCGAGCTCAGCCATTGGTCGCTTGCGGCCTTAGCCATTTGAAGGTTTAAAGACATTTATTTCCGTTATAGAAACGTATGTTGCCGTTCGCCTTCCATAATTTGTTCGGATCTTCGGGAGTGCAAGATAGCTAGCTCGTCTATTAGGATAGTAGCGATTTGATGTTGAGATTATAATATTTGTATTTATGTTTTTATGTAGCGCTTTGCGGGTGAACATACACGTATTATAAAAGTATAATTGTTTTAAATTCATTATTTTAGTGTCGTCCTAGATTTTATTTGTAGAAGTTAAAAAAGGATAGTTAAAGATAGTTTTAATGATTTTATTTTGTAAAATTTGGAGTGGCGCTAATTTATTTTTGTAAGCACTCCCCCATACTTCTATTAAATACATTAGGTGCGGCTTTACTAAGGTGTTGTAGATGGTGTGGCGTAATTTATGAGGAATGCAAGAAGTAATATTACGCAGAGATCTAAGAAGTGCTGATAATTTATTTTTTAGGTGGTCGATGTGATAATTCCATTTCAGGGAGCTGCCGATTCGCAGATCTAGGTTATAATTTTGTTATGAGCTTTGAATTTAGATATATTTATTTTTAGTAGATTGCATTGAAACCATTTATTTAATTCATTTTGTGCTTGCGCTATCATGTCATGTATAGAGGGACCAAAATAAAACAGACAAGTGTCATCCGCATAAAGTGTTAGGTGACCTTTAGCTTTAAATCTTGTAAATTATTAATATAAATTTAAAAAAAGCAATGGGCCTAGAATCGAACCTTGTGGTATGCCATATGTAATTGGTAAGGGAATGCTATCGTGGTTATCTATTTTAACTATTTGTGATCGATTTTTTAAATATGATTTCTGCTTTACCAATAATGTTAACACTCCCAAAACTATATTGTTTGCGTCAATGTTCTGTTTTATTTTAATAGTTAGGTCCATAGTCGCTGACAGAGTGTTACTTTTTGGCTTAAATCCGTATTGACGCACTGAAATAAAATTAAATGAGTCTAAATATTTTTCTAATCTCGTGTGTAAAATCTTCTCCAATATTTTTGACAATACTGGCAAAACCGAAATTGGCCTATAGATAGGTTACCTTCGCTATTTCTAATGAGTCCGGAAAACGTCTTTGACTTATGGCTTGGTTAAAACCGTCGCTTAAGCTATGATTTAATTTTTCTTTGATGCATTTAATTGCTTTTGTAGTACCATCAAAACCTGTACTAAGTACAGTTTGAATTAAGATTATTTATAATTATATATTTTTACTAGCTTCGGTAGGTCTAAACTAGGTAATTTTTAAAATTTCGTAGTTGTCTTTAGATTTCCTCTCCTCTGTCTTATAAGATGTCGATTCTGGGAAACCAGCAAAAATTACATTTTTTTCGCGGCTCTTTCTGCCCGTAGTTCCTTGATTAAGTTTTAATTTATATGAAGTTGATTTTTAGACGTAAAACCCGATGGGTTGGCTGACTGATTTATTGATTGAAGATTTAATTCCAGTGATTTTATTTTACTCTCACCCTGGTTTATCTGGGATTCTAATTGAGAAATAGTAGGTACTCTTCAATATGTTTTGTTCAGTAATTATCATACATGCTGATGACTAATTAATTTCATTGATTTGATTCGTATTTTGGCGAATTAAATTCAAGGATTGTTCGTTGGACGATTTAATTTCGGTAATTTGTGTTTTTACCTCAGAAATGTTTTCATGAATTTTGTTTACTAGGTATTTGTTCATTTGAGCATACATATTTTTCAAGTAATGTACTAATACGGCTCAACTCCGACCGAATATCCTTCATATCATCACTAAATCTGCAATCTTGTTCTAGCGGTTGTTTCCGTTTTCTGTAAGTAATTTGAGTATCAGTTGGCGTAGAACTCGTAGAAAACGAACTTAGCTTCGATAGATCAGGATGCGATCCACCGGCAGTACCCACTGCATGTTGGCGATCTGCGTAAACTCATATTTACTCCGCAATGGATAATTTGTGCAGGAATATGAGTCGTCATTTGTTTGACCTAAATCTAACATTTTAATTATTTTATCAGATTGATATCAGGATATCAGAATCAGGGCAAAGGCGAACGCTACACGTCAATAAATATTATGATAATTATCTTGATATTTACTGATGATTCAAGAGGTAGGTTGTTATTTGTAGGATGCATAATACTTGAGAATTATCACCGTCACTGGATGACGAAAGGTTAGTCCTAATATCTATCTTTTTAGGGTTCCGTATTTTTAGTTTCACAACGTTTTCTATAAGTTTCAATTGAATTACGGTCGACTTCTTCAACTTCCATAAGACTCAGGAGATTTTTTGCTTGCCCTAATTTCATATCCCCATGTCAATATCATGCAAGTGCATATAAATGGAACAGATCAACATACGACTAATGATTTGGTATATAAAACGGAGTCAAAAAGTGTTTAAGCATTTAAAAATTTGAACCGTTACGAAGTCGAGTTTGTCTAGTCTAGGCGGATTTAGCAATGTATGGAAGGTTAACTAACTATAATATGTTTGTGTACGGAGCCAACAAATACTGTAGTGTTTACGAAAAATTAATCTACGTTACTTAATATACAGTTTCGTTTTGTCGGATCAAATAAAGCTGTAATTTTTATAATATAAATGATAATGATCAACATACGACTTTGGATTTGGTATATAAAACGGAGTCAACAAGTGTTTATGGGTTTCTCAATTTCGGCCGTTACGGAGTCGATTCAGTTCGAGATCTTAGCAATAAAAATGTTGAGTATATCAATTTCTCCATGAATACGTTTGGCAACGTCGCCCAAACATTTGCGCCTTTGCCACTCCGGGCAAGATCTATGCAACCGGAGTCGAGTAATATCGGGGAAAAGGTGGAGTCAGGAATGCACGGCAGTCGGGCTGGATCAACTTAGTGCCCAAGTTGGTATTTATATATATATATCACTAGCATTTGCTCGTGACTTTACCTGTATTCATGGGCTGATTGCATAATATAATTCACATCTTTTCGTCCATAGCTTCTTTATTAGTTCATCAGTTTAAATTTTGTTAATATTATGCCCCCAAATACACTTTAACACCAAAATAGTACAAATAATATAAAGTGAAAAAACTAAAACCCAACTACGACAATAACTGGCGCTGAAAAAGTATAAAACAAGATTTCAGAATACTGAACTGAACAAAGTTGCTAATGTAGTTGCAAGTAAATGGACACAGTAGACTCTACCAAGATGCCTTCGTTGTAAATTGACAATAATGCCATACAATACTATTCTGAAGTATGCAATATTCCACTATGTAAAGATAAATTTTCATGTTTGGAAAGGCGTAGTCACACGTTGTTGAAGTGCTACGGTAGATAGGTATATTATGTAACGTGTGACTACGCCTTTCCAAACATGAAAAATTTATCTTTACATAGTGGAATATTGCATACTTCAGAATAGTATTGTATGACATTATTGTCAATTTACAACGAAGGCATCTTGGTAGAGTCTACTGTGTCCATTTACTTGCAACTACATTAGCAACTTTGTTCAGTTCAGTATTCTGAAATCTTGTTTTATACTTTTTCAGCGCCAGTTATTGTCGTAGTTGGGTTTTAGTTTTTTCACTTTATATTATATCAAAACAAGAATTAATGATATTGCTATCTGGTAAGAGTGCCAACTGTTTATTGTGGCTAATAATTTTATAGTTATGCTTATTTAGATGGAACTCTTACTGGTCGATAACTGATGATTTAATAAAGTAGTTACTTGTATTTTTTCAAAAGAGTTTTTACAGTTCCACAGTAAAGGCGGCATTTGGCGTCTTCGCCTACTGAGTTAGTCATAGAATTTAATACCGTCTAGTGTCTCTATTATATCAATGATGTCAGAATTTATCATATTTTGGTATTTACTCATAAAATGTATTTACGACTATAATTTAATAATTCACACACATTTTACTCCAGCACTAGCACCATTTAACGCGAATGTTCAATTAAAGCTCATTTACGGTCGCTGATTACATGTTGGTATTTAGAATGACCTTTATGATGAAATAAACGCTATCATATTCGCAAGTTTTTTTTTTTTTTTTTTTTTGATATTACTGCGACCAGGCAATCTGTTAGGTAACAATTGGCCTTTATATTGTTTGGAACTCCGTCCGGGAACATGATATTGTTTCAAGGGGCTCGTCCAACGACTCCACCCTTGTAGTCCAGTGTTATATTTGTTTAATTTTTATCTATTTTAGAATCTTTTAGCAAGGTTTGTAATGTCCTGTCTTTTTAGCCTGATGTATTGTTGGCCTCCCTCTCCACTTAACGCTTGAGCAAGGTCGTTGGTGTGTACTGTTAGCCTTTCCTGATATTTCTGGCTGCTTTCGACAATTTGTTTTCGAACTGTGGCTATACCGAGGTCAAGGTACATGTATTTATTTGCAATACATTTGGGGATACCAAGTATTGTTCTGAGAGCCTTAGTCTGGAATCTCTCTAGGATTTCAATGTTGCTATTGCTGGCAGAGCCCCAAAGCTGTATGCCATAGGTCCAGATTGGCTTTAAGATTGTCTTGTAAATTAGAATTTTACTATTGTCTTTCAATTTTGAGTGGTGACCTATCAGCCAATTTAGGCTACGCAGTTTTCCATCAAGTTGCTTTCTCTTTGTCCATATATGTTTTTGCCATGTCAGTCTTCTGTCTAAGTGCATACCCAAATATCTAGCACTATCTTCTTGGGGTATTTCTTTGTTGTTTAAGGTTACCGGCGGGCATGTTTCCTTTCTGAGCGTAAATGTCACATGCGTGGACTTACTCTCATTTGCTTTTATCCTCCATAGTTTTAGCCATGTCTCAATTACAGTGAGGTGCTCTTGTATCATGAGAGATGCAGTTACTGGATCCTTATGGATGGATATCAATGCGGTGTCATCAGCATAAGTCGCAATCATTGTTTTGCTGTTCGCGGGGATGTCAGCTGTATAAATAAGGTACAGTATCGGTCCTAGGATACTGCCCTGTGGGACACCAGATTTTATCTCGTAGAGTTCGGATAGATCTTCGTTGCATTTCACCTGGTAGCTTCTTTTGGTGAGGTAAGATTTGAGAGTTAAATAAAAGAAGTGAGGGAGCTTCTCTTTCAATTTATATAGAAGGCCTTCATGCCACACCTTGTCAAATGCTTGACTTATATCCAAAAAGACAGCAGAGCAGTACAATTTGTTTTCAAGACATTTACTTATTATGTCTACAATTCGGTGGACTTGCTCTATTGTTCCGTGGTTTTCACGAAATCCAAACTGATGGTCGGGCAGTACAGTGAGTAGGTGTTCCTTAATTCTGCTGAGTAGTATTCTCTCGAACAGTTTTCCAATAATTGGCAGCAAGCTAATGGGTCTATATGAGGTCGTCTGATGCGGCGGTTTACCTGGTTTAAGCACCATCACCACTTGTGCTATCTTCCATTGCCCTGGGAAATGTTCGAGTCTTAGAAGAGCGTTGAAGATGTTGACAATTTTCATAATTCCTTTAGGTGGAAGATGTTTTAATAAAGTAGCATCGACCATATCATATCCAGGTGCCTTACCTTCTTTGAGGTTTCTGATTTCTCTAGCGACTTCTTTTGGACTAGTGCTTTTAAGAGGAAGACACATCTGTTTTGCCGAGCCTAGGTATGTATTCACCTTTGCCGTATGATCAGGATTACTCTCAGGGTGTGGTTGAAAAACAGTGTTTAAGTGTTTTGCAAATGTTTCAGCGTTTTCTTTGTCCGATCTAGCCCACCCTCCGTTGCTGTTGTGGAGAGGGGACATATGAGCTTTAGGGCGTTTTAGGGCTTTAGTTACTTTCCACAATGAATAATCTGTGTCAGCATTGGGGCTTAGATTTGTAATACGATTTTGGATGTTTTCATTTTCTAGTTGGCTAATGTAAGTTTTCAGTTCCTCCGAGAATTTGTTGAAAGCTGTTTTGTCGCTCGGATACCCGCTCCTGTGCCATATTTTTCTAAGTCTGCGGCGTTCTTTGATTTTCACTTTGATTTCTAGTGGATAAGAGTTTTGTTTTGGAGGCTTACCTTTCTGTTTTGAAGTGGCAATATTTGCAGCATTATGAATTGTCATATTGAGTTTTTCTATTTCATTTTCTACTTCATCCGGGGTTTTAAGTTTGCATTTCAGATCCACCAGTGTGTTTATTATGTCTTGGTACTTACGCCAGTTCGTGTTTTTACGGTTATATAACTTAGGTTGTGGTTGCAACAGAGTGATTGTTGAGCTTATGTTTAGGATGACAGGAGTGTGATCTGAAGTGAGGTCGATAGGTGATTCTATTGAGACGTAATTATTATCTATATTTTTTGTAACAAAGAAATCAAGCAAATCAGGTATCCTGTTCCTGTCATTTGGCCAATATGTAGGCTTGCCACCAGATAAGTATTCTAGATTCATTTTTTGAATTGTTTTCATAAGTTGTCTACCTCTTGGGTTATAGACTCTAGAACCCCAGTGAAGATGCTTTGAATTCCAGTCCCCTCCACAGACAAATCTTTTATTCAAGGTCGCAAAGTAGTTGTTGAAGTCTTTTTCAGATATTATATGTCTAGGCGGGCAATAGACGGCTGACAGTACAGTTTCCAATTTATTGTCTTCGATTATTATAGAAGTTGCTTGAATTTTCTCTGTGGAATAGTTCTCAATTGGGTAGTGCTTAATATTATTTTTAACAATAATGGCACTTCCTCCATGGCTGTTTCCAGATGGGTGATTAGTTGCATACATTTTGTAATTGTCAAAAACTGTGTGCGATTTAGAAGTGAACCTTGTCTCAGATATAAGTGCTACGTCAATAAATTCTGTTTTTAAAAATAATTCAAATTCTTGACGTCTCTCCGTCAAGCCGTTGGCGTTCCAAGTGACCACTCGGAGGTTTCGAGTCATTTTTTAACAAGGCTGCTGACTAGCTGGACCATGCGATCCATCATTTTGTCTACCATTGTTTCAACCATGGTCATTATTGTCTTTTGCTGTTTGTCAAGCATAGTTTCCATAAGTTTCATGATGTCGTTAAGGTCTGTTGTTTTTTCAAAATGTGTGTCTGTTAATTTTGCCTTGGTAGCCTCTGCATATGTTTTATTGAGATTGGGTACTCTTGAGTACCTGTTATATAAAGTAGGTTGCATATATGTAGAAGTTACGTTTTGTGATGGTGGATTTACTTTTGGCTTTGGTGCACTCTTTAAGATCCGTTCTTTGTATTGCTTGTAGATGCTACAACCTTTGTAGCTAGCCGGGTGTTTCTCTTCACAATTCGCACAAGTAGCTTCGGTGTCTGGTTTTTTAATGCAAGATGAAGTAGGATGATCTTTACCACATTTAACGCAACGGAATGGTCTATAGCATTGGTTCTTTGAATGACCAAATCTCTGGCATCTTTTACATTGAAGTATTTCCTTTTTTTATATGGCGCTTCAATTGTAATTTTCATGTTATTCAAGTATTTTACCTTGAATATATCTTTATTGTTGCTCTTTGGTTCCAGGTCAACATAGAAGGTAGGTAGTGGCTCTTTTGTAGCCCGGTGCCTTACATTCACCACTTGTCTGACTTCATGTCCTATATTCGACAGCTCTTTGGCTATCTGTGCAGTGTCTTCTGATGCATGTAGCCCGCGCAAGACAACTCTATATGCTCTCTCGCACTTAAGCTGATAAGTATAGTGAGAAATATTGTTCGCTATAAATTTCTCTCTAATAGTTTTATATACCTGGATGTCTTTAGGCATGATTTTTATAACATGTCCAGATTTCAGGGTGGTCATAGTGTATGAACTATTGTCTACTATTTCATTTAAAACTTCCTTGAGAGATGTAATATTTAGGACACCTGTGACAAAGATAGGCTCAGGTTTAGGAATGTATACTTTTTCTTCTTTCTTGTTGTCTTCTAAGGTATCTTCATTCAAGATTTCAAAACTATTTTGTGTGGGTACTGCAAAAACGGAAGTATTTTTCAGTTTTTTATTTGTGTCGTTTTGTATTGGGCTAGTTTCTTTTCTTTTATTTCTCTTTGTAGGAATTTGGTCTCTTTGCCAGTCCACCTTATTGTTTATTATTTCTAAGGGGGGGCTTTCTGGTCGAAGCTCTATCAAAGTCTGATTACTTTGTTCTGAATTTGGTTTGTCTGAAATTCTCTCTTCAGTTATCAGTTTTGCTGGTAAAGAAGAAGTCGAGTTGCTTCTAGTTCGAGTAAACATACTTTTGTGAAAAGTCTGTTGAATCATATTATTTTGGTTTATGCTTTTTTTTTGTTGATTGGTTTCGCTCATTTTGTTCCCACGAGTAGGGTCGATTTATAACCGTCACACTAGGGGTGACGCCCATTCCCCAGTGAAGGCACGTATACAACGTCGTTAGCCGGGTCCGACGAGGTTGGCGCTAGTAACTTGCCTCCCGCAAGCCATGCATCTTATTGGCGCGTATCCCACCTTAAGATTGGGGTGACTTTTTAAAGAGGTTTTCTACCTCGTAGCCCGGGCGATTAAGCCAAGGCCCCCGATTCCATAGGAAAAGTACTAAGAGTTGCGGGTTGTGAAGGTCATTTCCTACCCTCACTTATTCAAGCTGGTTAAGCTATCATTGTCGGGTTAATTAACCGTCGCCCGATACTCGACGTTGACCTTTTACAGCTGGCTCGGTCACCTCTCAGCCAACCCTCCTCCTTTTGCATACGGGCTTGGGACCGTCATTGGCGGAGTTAATAAATAAATATTCGCAAGTAGTTAAATTTTTAATTGCACTGTATGCACGTGAAGCACATAATATTACACAAAGAGTTGTTTCGTATAGGTTTTCCATTGTAGTCTCTAACGATACGTTTACATCAAACGAACATAGAGCTAAAACTAGAGCACGAGCATTCTTTCGTGATCTTTTAGTGTATATTCGAATGCACTAAGAACAATAAAAAAGCTCTAAGTACGCAGGTTAATACTAAAAGAATTTAACATAGTGGGCTTCTAGAATTAGCATTCGCTCGTTTGATCTAAATAATTGGATGAAAAATGCGATACCTTGCGTTACCATCCGATGAAAAAATCTGCTTCAATTATTTGACACTAAAAAGAGTTACTGGTTTCTGGTTAATAATTTTTTTGATGTCAATTCCATGGTTTTAACAGTCAAAGCAACATACTCGCATGGATCCGCTATTTTGTAGATCCTATCGAAACATTGAAGGGAGATATTGCAAAAGTGCTTCATGCAAATAAAAACTTTATAACACTTTTGCTTAGTTTAGATAACCCAAAGTACGAGCAAATGTAAACTTCATATTTCAATGTGTGTAGTAAATTATCGTTTATGACTATCATTTGTAAACTGTATGTACCTACCTATGTTTAATATTAATATACACAATTTTCACTTATGTATGAGTATGGATAATTTTAATATTAAACTGATTCATTCCTTGTTACCTCGATAGTTATAGAAACATCTTATTTTGCAATCTAGTAACGCTAACAACCTATAACTTCCATTTGCGGCGTCCCCTGAGCCACCTTATCTAGGCTAACGCTTTGAAATTGCATTTTCCTTTGAATAATACATAACATAATGTATACATAGCGCTACAATGTTCTTTGAGGTATGTAAATGCTTGCGTGTTCTTTACTTGCAAGGGAATTATGGGTTCTACAACTTTTACATATTTTCAAAGGAATGTTATTAACGCCAATTTTTTTGAAAACCTGAAAGCTTTGGGAAATTTTACGTTGGCTTTATTTGAATTTTTATGTCCCTAAAGAAAACTAGCCACAAGCTAGCCAAATTGGGTCTCCATAACAACCCTCTATCGATTTTGGTACGACAAAGGGATACTCACAATGCATTGTAATTTCTCCTCTGATTTGACATTTATAGTGGTGGACCCAAACCGTGTTACTAGTTATCCGACCTCGGATAATGTTATATAACGTAACGTATGTAATAAAGCGATAGACATTAATTGGATAATCACATAGGTGACCTTAATAAGTTAATTGCTTTCGACTTTAAACCAACATTCAGTTACCTTATAGAAAGTTTCAGTTTTATGTCTAACAGTAATCGATAGTAATTTTTGTTCTGTATAGTGTAATTCATAATTCTAAATAACTAGCGGTCCGTCTCAGCTTTGCCCGCCTCTATAATATTATAGTCTGTAGCACTCAGATATCACTTTAATATCCAACGGTCAAAAAATTATTAAAATCAGATTGTTGAAATAAACAAACGAACTCAACAGCTTTATAAAATTAGTATAGATTAATTATTAATAATGAAATCAGTGTGTAGAGCAAGGATGTTAATAATTATAATGGGTTTACTATCTTAGCCTTGTTTCTTCGTCTAGAGAAATGTATTGGAGAAAAGCAATAAAATTAGTACCGGGCTGAGCTAAATGATTAGGTAATTGGAACCTTATCACTTTAGTCAATGAAGAGATTATTGATTATTGATGATGGACCCAACTGAACATACATTATTTCATTAATCGTAACGAATAATCTCGAAAATAATGTATACCTATTGTAAAATGTTACAATAATAATTGGCAAAAAGGTAAAATTCATATTCCGTCGAATATCGAAAGCCATTATAAAATCTGTCCCCAAAATATAAGCTTGTCGTCCATGTTCTATTGTGTTCGATTTAATCAAATAGAATGGGTTGAGAATATCAATGTGTCGTGTGGAGCGGATCACACTGATTTAAATCCATTTTGTGACCGTCAAAAGGCCTTTATAGAAGTCTCTAGATTTGCTCTTATCGGTAACCTGCCATTTTCATATCTTTTTATAGCGATTTCTACATTGTAGTAATTGTCACAATGTGTATGTGTTTTATTTGTGTTACAATGTGTTTGAAAGTTTGCGTTTTTACTTGTGTATGTGAATCTGTTAAATATAAGTTCTGTGGAAAGCTTTTGGATAAAATTATTATAATATTTCTCTCCTGGTGCAATACCTTTTGCTACTTTTGGAAGACGTCGAAGCACTTTATGTCGGATATTAAACTATCGCCTTATTCAATCAGCTTTAAGATTAAATTATCCAAAGCAATTTGATCTAAAATTTGTTTTTCCTAAATTAAATAATGTAAATCAAGTCTCTATTAACTATAGTGCTACCTTTTTTAATGTTTATGCATTTAATATCTGGGTGGAAATGTCTCCAGGTGGTATTTTAAAGATAAGACAAAATATCTCACAAACAGCAGAAATTTTACATTAAATCTATAAAAAGAACCCAGATACGAGTAATTCAATTGATAAGAGCACCGCTGTCAATCCCATGGCTATCCCATTGATTTAAGCTCCATTGAATATAATCTGTGGATTCACAGCCGTTCTATTGTCTATGATTACATTGTTTATTGTTTGTTCTTAACACGTATCGCCAGCTTTTAGAATTGACGAATATGATTAATAGATAGCAAAGTATCCTTGATTTTAGTTGATATTTGAAATATCTAACCTGTTTCTTAACAATACTTTTGTGTGTCTTAAAATATCTACAATAATAGATAATAATTCAGGGGTTCCCAATCTTTTTCAGCTCGCGGCGCAGATTCATGTAAAGTATTATGTCACAGCCGCGGCCGCGGCGTCCTACCCACCCAACCTAGCGATTAAAGTGCTCAAAAAACGTACTCGCGAGTATGAGCAAATCGACTCACGGCGCGGCGCCGCGCGCCTCCAATTCTACGGCGAACAACGACGCCGCGGCGCACAGTTTGGGAACCCCTGGATTCAATTATTTATCTAGAATTTAGCGAGTATTTTTTTGTGACGAGGGCCTTTGACGTGGGGTTCAACTAAAAATATATATATTATATATAATCTTTCTATCCTCATCATATTATAATCTTAGTCTAAGCTTTCTATTCTATTTCCACTGTATTAATTCTGGCTTTATAAAAATAAACGAAACAGAATCGTAAATAAAAGTAAGTGATCCACATAAGTTATCAAAGAGCCGTTCACGAGAGTCCTTTGTGAATCACTAAACCACGGTCTGGCTAAGTAAATACTTAACTGTTTAATCGCTACAAAAATATGCTTATAATTTTTTCCTTTTATTCCTTCGCCTCAGCACACGTTCACGACTCGCTTGTCAGAGGCTACAAAAATGATCGGCAGCTATTTATACGATGCAAACATGACAGATTACTTTCTCACGTTACTGACAGGATCTTGTTACACTAATCAGCAAATATTTGTGAGTCTTGGATTAACACGGTTCGAGATTGCCTTTAAAAATATTGATCCAATGATTCATAGTACAAACGACGGCTGACCTAAAAATGTCGAGATTTACCTGCCATGGAAAACCTTTGTGTTTCGACGGAATAACTGCAAAAATTCGTAAATCCTTTTGAGTACGTTTTTTATGCCTAATCCTAAAAATAAACAAAATGTTGTGTGGTTTTATGAAACCACGGTAAAAGTGAAACTTAGGCACAAAATTATCGTATTTGTACGATAATTATCGTACGGTTCGACCGTCACGCGACATGCGCTAGTCGCTACACAGAGCAAAAAGTTTGAGACGATGTAATAAAAGTTTCACTTTAAAAATAAAAAATGTGTGCGTGTACGTGTACACACGTAAGAAGTGAAACTTTTTTATGACCTTACTTTTAAAAAATAATTTACTATATGCGACTTAACAGAAATACGTTGAATCACGCGTGGTAGGGATAAGAAAAAGATGGCGCGTAACGGAAAAATGTCACGCGTAACGAAAAAATGTTATACTAAATTTTTTTCCAACCCCGATAGAAGAACCAAGAAGTTTCACTTCAATTACATTTTAGATTTATTTGTGTCGTCCTAGACGAAGTAAAAGCTTTATCATGTGAGCCAGTCAGAAGCTTAGTACCTATTACAATTAATTTAAGTCAATATCTTTTATATTTTATGTGTAATCATATAATTTATGTCATTAACGATTTATATATTAAAAGCGTGAAACCGCGCCAATAATTTTGTAATAAATAACTTAGTGAGTACGACATTCAACTAATGGCTCTGCGGTAGTACATGGAAACTGTACAAGCCCAATTACACTATTTGCAATTAATTTCCATTTCGACCTGTTTCATAGTAATTATACATAGTTTAAAATTGAGGTTGAAATAATTTGATGTCAGTTTTCGCTTTGATATCGAATCCCTCCATTTGATCTTAATTAATGGTAAATCTATGATTCTAATAAAATAATATGTAAAAAATGTAAGCAGTAGATCCTGATATGTTAAATAATTTTATATTAATGTCGAGTTTCTAGATACTAATTTTATACACAGAGAATTATAACGGCTTTGATAGAACCTCCGCGGAACATTCATTACATATTTCTAGAAAATAAATTTCTTGGTACAGCAATTTACAGAATCAAATATGAATCAACAACGGTCTGTAGAGGGTAATCTTAATCCGTAGCAATGGAGAACTCAAAGGAGTATTTATTTCACTTTATTTATGCAAATCTTAATTGCCTCATCAACGCACTTTGCGTATTAGATTGTCTATAAATACCTTGATAAATACACATAGATATTACTTTTCTGTTTTGTCATTTAGAATATAAGTAGTTAAAATTATTTTAGTATTTCCCCATAGGGGATAAATGATGTCTTGTTACCTACCTCCGTAAATACCACCGTGATATTCTTTTAAAGAATCATTTCATTGTAAGTTTGTATAGTGTAATTAGTGTATGAAATATTATGGGGGATTACCATGATATCTTATAAAGCAGCAGTTCTATTCTATTCTATATCATGGCATGTTCATAAAAGCTTTCATATAATATTATAGTTTTTTATTGTTTCGAAAATCACGAGCGCTTTACGTGTTAATAACATTATTGGATTTACCGGTCATCCTCAAAAACACCAGCAACTAAAGATACGCTGGATATCGTTAGGACAAATATAATATAAAGTTATATTTTATAGCAACAAGAAGGATTTCTTGTAAAATTCTGCAATTACAAAGAAAGAAAGAAGTGTTCACCAATAAATTAAATATTAGACAAGGGTCGAAATTTAGCTGAGTTTCATTGTTTTCTAAGTGAAATCCCATAAATTGAGAGGCGCGCTGTCAAATTATGAATATTCGTTTTGGGGACCATTACGAAGATAACTTATTGATCTCAGGACAAAATGCTTAAAAAAAATTGGGAAGTCGATTAAATATTATAACAATTTTCTATACTTAAATGTTATAACAATTTTTTATACTTAAATGTTTCTATACTTAATGTATTGAATTGATATTTTGATTGTACCATCGGATTTGGGTAATCGAACAATATTATCTACTAATTTAATATTTATTATATAATATTTATAATTACTCATTTAGCTTTTATTTTATAATTAATAGATACACAAATAAATAAGGGCTCCTGTACACGATGCCGCCGCCGCGCCGATACCGCGCCGCCACCGCGCCTCTACGCTGTGTATACGTTCGCGACCGCACCGCCCCCGCGCCGACGCCGCACCGCCACCGCGCCGCCATTCGCCACTGTTTGACTTTGCCTATTCCGCATTACCGGCCGCCAACGTAATATGCGCATGTATGCACTATGCACTTAATTTTAAGTAACCTATCATGGTAATGGAATAGGCAAAGTCAAACAGTGGCGAATGGCGGCGCGGTGGCGGTGCGGCGTCGGCGCGGGGGCGGTGCGGTCGCGAACGTATACACAGCGTAGAGGCGCGGTGGCGGCGCGGTATCGGCGCGGCGGCGGCATCGTGTACAGGAGCCCTTAATGTTTGTTTTGCCTTAATATTAAAATATCAGAAATTTTTTACGAGTCGCCTCATGTATGTACCTACAATGTATTATGGAAAAAGATGAAACTTCGATATCGGATGAACCTTACCATAAAATATATTGTACAAGTTCGAGGCATAAAGAGAGTATTGGTTTTTTTTCATTTTATGCAGCACTTTCCTTTGAACACATCTCGTTGATTTTCTTTCCGTTTGCTCTTTGTTCGCAGCTGCCGTCATAATGTAGGTAGCCAGTTTCAGTATCGCTATATACTTGATTTACTGGAATCTGCTGTTGACTTGCTATTCTATTTTCGACCCAAATACAAGGATGTAAGGTTCCAATATATACCAGGGTTTAACTTCTCCCACTTTGGCTATAAAATCAATGGGAACCTGTAATCGATTATTATACATTGTTGAACTTTGGTTTGCGTATATTTTGTACTGATTACGGTCTCCGTAACTTTTAGGTGAAAATTGTTTCCAATAATGAATTATGTAGATAAAGCTACGGATAATTTACATCCACATAACAGAATATGAGAACTTTGAAAGAGTAAATAACATATTATTTAGTTTAATAACACTTCGATATTACGGGTGAATTTATAAGAAAGAAATGCTAATGGAAAATCTGGAGCGTGATTAGTCTATCTCATGACAAGCGTTAAATCGTTTTTCCTTAGGTGACATCTATTTAGGTCGATTCATCACTCGAAAAAATCTCAGGCTCAAAAAAACATGACTTTGGATTTATGAAGAAGGCTTACTTTCGAGAATTGTTGGGTAATACGGGACTTTATTACTTGGGCAATTTTCTTATAAAGAAAAATATAATAAATGAAAATAACAAGTACAAATTTGATACTG
This sequence comes from Colias croceus, assembly GCF_905220415.1. NCBI lineage: Eukaryota > Metazoa > Arthropoda > Insecta > Lepidoptera > Pieridae > Colias > Colias croceus. The sequence goes on along the minus strand of NC_059543.1, from coordinate 2,618,545 downwards.
TTCTGGAAAAGTGTTTATTTTCTGTATGTATATTTGTCTTTTAGATGTGTAATGTGTAACTAGTTAGATAGAATGAAAATGTATGTTTCATAACTATATTAATAAATATGGATATAAGTCACTATATTCGGATGTAAATGTAGTTTTTTGATTTGAACCGTTAACTAGTCAGGCTAAAGAATTATTAGGAAGTAGGTAGTGTGGTGTAGTGTGAAGTCCCGTGTCCCCGTAGTGGGGTAAGGGGCAGATGCATTTAGTATGGATACATCTGTTTCACTGATCGATTTTCTTTAGGGACAAGTCACTAGTAGGTGATCAGCCTTCTGTATCCTACCATTTTTTTTCCGCGTGTCCACCGGGAATCGAACCCAGGACCCCTCGGTTGTACGCTCACGCGTCAACCACTGTACCAAGGAGGCGGTGAATTAGGTAGTATGTAGTGTGAAATAATTAGTCCGGATTCAATAAAACAATCTTTAGATTAGCACATTTATTTTATAAAGTGGAAGTGTACACTGAATTATGGCACTTCGTTCCTGAATACATTGATAATTAAAATTAAATCTACTTATAAATAACCTATAAAATAGTAGAAAACGCAATACTGTTTGTAGATATAGAGAGATTCTTCTGGAAGCTTAATTTGTTCCATTTTGATGTTACTTTGTTCTTGAATTCAATTTTTCAAGATATTCTTAGAGAATTTTTTGTTGACAGTTTTTTTTTGAACATTATCTTTTCCCCAAATTTTTGATAAAAATATTTATTTTCTTAAATGCGAACAGTTTTAAATATTTTTTGTGTATAAAATTAGTTGTTTTAAATCGTGTTTTTCACAGGTTACATGAAAGGAAACTTCGTTAATTAAAGTACAATAATTAAGTATAGTTGGCAAATGGCAGCTTATGGAGTATTTAGCTTGACAGGGTGCATTAGGATAATTGCAAAAGCACAAGTTCTTTTTATAAATTATTTTTACTTCCAGGTGTCTTCGTCATTTTTTAAATGTAATTAAAACACGACTTTTTCGCTAAAAGAAATGGTATTATGAGAAACCTCGTGTTCACGATTAACCTATTATACCCAGAACAAATTAAAAAAATATTTCTTACGTGATAATTGATTTATAATTATTCTTAGGCATTGTTGCATACTTTACAATAAAAAATCCTTATGTAGTATACCTAAAAAACTTATAACTGATCTCTATTTTCTTTTGCAACTATAAGATTGTATAGCAGTGGGTTTCAAAGGAAAAGTCGTTAAATAATAATATGAAAGCTAATAAAGATGAAAGGAAATTGGAATCATTTATTGGTATATGTAGCAAATTACTTTGGTATACATTAATTGCTCATATCAATACGGGACATAACATTGAATATACGAATCAATTCATCTAACAATTTCTAATTTTGTATTGATACTGAATTCATAACAATATATTTGCTTTAAATTCAGTATAGAATTTGTTTCACGATTTTGTCGTGGTTCCCTTGCGATCAACTTGCGCAAGTCGAACTACTGCGTGTCATGAGACACGGAATGGGCGCCAGCGGGGTTATGATATCCTGGTACTCTGTAACTATAGTGATATCTGATAACTATGTTTATTTTGTAAGTGTATAATTATTAGGGATGTAACGATACATGATTTTGCCGATACGATACCGATACCGATATTTGTAATCATGTATCGGCGATACCGATACCGATACCGATATCGATGGCTTGGTAGAAAAATAAATAGTGAATTATGCATAAAAAGTTACCAACATTTAACAGAGACTCAACTGTTAATCGTATTCTTTTAAATAAAAATGCCAAATCAAAAAACAACAAAACTATTTATTTTACAAAGTCAGTTAAACTTTAAGTTATACACATACAATCAGTATCTAATAAAAGTTTACTATTGGTAGAGTTTTTTCAGAAAACAAAGTGCGCACGCGCGGGCGGCCTCCCGCATCGTTCATTGGGCGCGGTTTTTTGAATTGTTTGATATCGGTATCGGTTGTTTTAATATCGGCGATACCGATATATCGGCTTGCCGATTATATCGGCCGATATATCGGTATCGGTATCGGTATCGTTACATCCCTAATAATTATTTCCTTTTGTTTTGATTGCACATACCTATATTTTTCATTATTTATTTTGTCTAATTCCGTTCCACGTTCCCGTTCCCTTGCCAATTTTTCCCTAGTGAACAGGTCAGTGGTACGGAGTGTCATCAGTAGTGGCACAGGCCCGTGTAGTACACAGTCGCAGACGGCCGCGGGGTTATGCTGCCCTAGTACTTTTTGAGTGGACTATATTGATAATTGCCAAGTTTATTTTGTAAATTGCAGTATTTTATAAATAAATGGTAATTTTGACACAATTTGTTTTGATTGCCTTAATATTTTTCATATTTTTTATTTATTTATTTAATTCCGTTCGACAGTTTTACACGCATTACAGCAATACTTTCTAAAGGGTGGTACAGCGCAGTTCCTCGCAAGTTGTTCTCTAGTAAACAGGTCACAATATTGGGTGTCGTCTTTAGCTGGACAGGCGCGTATGGTACATCGTCTAAGACGGCAACGACGACGACGCTCACGTGGTTTGGGTCCGCAGAGGTGTTCTGCCGCGGGACACATAAGTGGTCTGTAGGATACCCCCCGCCCACAGCTTGTTGAACACTGTGAAAATGTCATATAAGTATATTGGATACTTAAAAGAGTTACGACTGGTTTTTGAATTAAGTATTTGACGTTGTCTCAAGAACGTTAAAAACCGTTCTTGAAACTTTTTCTTGTATACATAAGTTTCCTGAAACCTTATTTTCTCAAAATATAAAAAGTATGCCCAAAAAAGTCAAGTTACAAATCGTCAAGCTGCAAAAAATGAATAAAAGTTTATCATCCAAAAAAGCTATTTCACACCAAAAATATTTATTACTAGATTTCCGCCCGCGGCTTCGCCCCCGTTGGCAAAAGAAAACCCGTATAGTTCCCGTTCCCGTGGGATTTCCGGGATAAAAACTATCCTATGTGATAATCCAAGTTACCCTCTATATGTGTGCTAAATTTCATTGTAATCGGTTCAGTAGTTATTACGTGAAAGAGTAACAAACATCCATACATTCATACAAACTTTCGCATTTATAATATTAGTAGGATAATATACGGTATCTGTAATCTGACCTGTGTCCACGGCAGCTCCTGCCAGTAAACCGGGCAGGGCAAGCGGTTGCAGGGCTGCGTGCGAGCCGGCGCGCCGCCCGCGCCCGGGCACAGCGCGGGGGACACGCTGCGCGCTATCAGCTCGCGGCGGGAGGAGATACTTGAGGAGGATACATGTTACGAGCATAAAGTTAGTATAGTGGATATAAGAGGAAGAAAAAATATAGATGTTGTTTATCCGGCTCGAAGGATCAGTGACAAATTCCTCTGTTATGTTTATATCTATAGCTTCGCATCTAAGCTTCGCATAGCGGGTGCTTTTGCATTCCGCTAAATTGGGCATTGAGTCTATGGTAGCCATAACCTTAAACGTTAAAGTTGTGCGAGTAGCAAAGTTCAGAGTTCAGTTCACAATTTATTAAATAGAAAAAAAAATGTCTAAATCCATTCATTTGATCTTAGTACACTAAAACTGTCTATTTAGTGGTACATACCTAACGTTAGCAGGAACGCAGAAAAGTTGTCTCTCTTGTACGCCGTCTTCTCCACACGTGGCGCTGCAACTCTCCCACTCCCCTCCCTCCCATTTGAATGAACAACTATAAGTAAAATTTATATAAAAATAATATAAATTCAGCGAATTTGTCTACACTCCAAAATATCAGCCCAGAACAAATTACTGTACTAAATTTTCTAAACTGGTGTTGAAGGTAAAATAAAGGTTTTAATATATTATCATGCTTAATATTAAATAACTAGCTGTGCCCGCTACTTCGTCCGCGTGGAATAGTCACTGTATAGGTAGGTCCTAGTAGTTAGAACATAATACACAATTATTGAGTAAACACGTACTACCGTAAACAATTAAATTATAAGCACTTACATATTATTATACAGTTAAGAAATAAAATAAAATAAATAAATAATAACAAAAAAAGAACTATTTTCTTTCGAACTTTTTAAATGAGCCACAGTAATGAGCCACATAAAACATATTACAGAATTGTATATCAATTGAGATTTAAAATGATTTCAGCATAATTGTTTTACTTGTCACATAAATTTGTTTGCATTCAGGCAAATTGTATCGAACGTTAATCGCATAGCTATTTGAATGATGGCTGTAAGGTTTATAATATCATTGATACCATAGATGGCCAATAAATATGCCTCAATAAACAACAACACAAATAAAGTATGATCGTAAGAGATGGTTTCTATTAAATAAAATATATGAATGTCTATTACAATCAAATTGTGCATTTCATCAAATTCAATTAAATTGTTAAACATTACGAAAAACTACACAATAAACAAATCCAACCAATTCATGTACCATCTATCCTTTCGCCATAAATAATACCCACACGATGCACATAACTAATCCACCACGTAACATACTCAAATTGCATTCTACGTAATATCGTCAGAGTAACTCGATCGGAATGTCACGTCATATAACCGAACTATATCGGCTTGACCGACGGCTAATGAACTTACGTGATTTCACGTCTCGTCTCATATTGAAGGTTGATTTATCAAATTGTATATTTTGTTACTAGCTGCGCTCCGCGGTTTCACCTGCTTGGCTCCGCTTCTGTTCTTAGCGTGATGATATATAGCCTATAGCCTTCCTCGATAAATGGGCTATCTAACACCGAAAGAATTTTTCAAAACGGACCAGTTAGTTCCTGAGATTAGCGCGTTCAAACAAACAAACTCATCAGCTTTATAATATTAGTATAGATTGAGATTGTTCTTGAAGCACCTGTAAACTGTGACCAGTGTTATAAATGTTTATGGCTAGTGGTGACCACTTAACATTAGGTAGCCACTTCCTCTTTTGCTTGCTCTGATAGGTATAAAAAAAAGTTTTTGAAATATTTACTAGACCTAGCAATAGTTACTGGACAACTCCACGGATTTTAGAATTACTTACGTAAATGTAGATAGTGGTACTTTTTCTGATATCAATAAATTTTGAAATCTTTATAGTGAGGATTTCGGTTAATTAACTACCACTAAATACTAATCTACAAAGTAGTGAGTGAATCTTCTTGGCCGTTCACAGCTGAACTAAAACGTGATTTCACGTCTCGTCTGAGGATATTGAAGGTTTAACATTTAACAAATTGTATATTTTGAGGGATTCTGCTTCGTTTGGATAGCTGTTGAAGCACAGAAATAGTAATAATGTCGCTGTGGGTAAGACTTTATTTAGATCGTAAATATAAAATAGTGTTGAACGAAATTGCTCTTTATTTTTTCAGTATCTTCAAATCATTTTATGGAAATTGTTCTTGTGTTTCAAGCATTTTTTAGTCAGTTATTTGTTGTTTTTTTTCTCAAATATTAAAATATGTACGAATCGATTTTGACATAACGTTTATTCCTTTAATGTTAATAATTTAATTTACGTATAATTTTGGATAAATAATTAACACCATCAAAGTAACTAATATACAGAAAAAAAACAGTCGAACCTACGTCCGTGGCTCAAAGTGATAGTCACTGGAAAAATCAGGTCATCAAAGAGGTCAAATATATAATTTAAAATGGATACGATATTTCCGTAAGAGCAACCTTCGAACTGCAATTTCATTCTCGCTAACACGTGTCAGAATTCAACCGTCTGTAGAAATGCGGAAATAAAATCTTGTAAAAAGTTGAAATATAACTTTGTGCTGAATGTTGAAAATATAGCTTCAACTAACTTAACAAATCAGTTGTTTTGTTCATATGTTATCAATATGTTCATAATTTTATAGTAAAAATTATGAACACATAACAAATAATTAATTGTAATTTATTAACAAACAACAAATAGCAAAAATGTTATTTTAGTGCTGTGCCACGCCTTTTTACCCGCATAGCTCCGCTCCTATTGGTCTAAGAATAATTTTCCAAAACGGACCCGCGGTTCCTGAGATTGGCGCGTTCAATCATACAAGCAAACTCCTCATCTTTATAATATCAGTATAGGTATGTAGTAGATAAATCCTTACTCCCGTGGAAGTCAATTCTTATTGGCTTCTAATTTCCATTATTATTGGCACCGACGGGGTCAGAAAAAAATACAATAATTTATTCACCTTCATTTCTGACAGTGTTTTAAAAATATAATATAACATAGGTACTTTAACATCTTTCCCTATCCACATAAAGAGTATTGTACATAACGTATTCTGAACGCCCGCAGATATCGGCCATTATTTATTTAGGTCCTTTGAGTCGGATCCGAAGCACTCGACCATAATACATCCTGTGTTTACTGTTAAATAGGTAGGGCTTAGTGACTTCTTTGATATTTAATGGTCTTTCTATGAATTACAATGTACGTAATGATAATTAAGGTGTTATGGGAATATAATATGAAAGAACGTACAGAAGAGGCAAAAACGGCCTTTTTAATAAATATTTGAGAAACATTATTGTTAACTAGCTGCGCTCCGCGGTTTTACCCGCGTGGTTCCGCTCCTGTTGGTCCTAGCCTGATGATATATTATAGCCTTGCTCGATGAATGGGCGAATTGAAAATGAATTTTTCAAATCTGACAAATACTTCCTGAGATTAGGCGCATTCAAACAAACAAACTTTTCAACTTTATATTATTAGTACAGATTAAGCAATGCTCTGTAATACATTCGAAACAGGTTTATTTAATGAAAATGATAAACAAGTATTAATCTTTACAATAAAATACATTTTCCTTAATAAAAGCGTATAACACAGCACACAATCATAAACATTTGTATATTTTCCGCTTATCATATTAAAACTATAAATATATTAAAGTTGAAAACATTCCGCTGTATTTATTCTACGTTATATTGAATAACATGAAGATAATACACGAGTACATTTAAATTGGCCAGCATTTCAACAATATGCACTGAGCGTAATGTCTTCAGGTAGTCGTGACCTTTTCAGGTAATCGTGTGTTCTGAATGTGGATGTGCCTGTGTTTACGTTGTTTTATTTTGAAATATATAGTTAAGTTATTTGTATCTATAGTTTAAGTATGCAGTAAAAATAAATACTTGACGCTAAATTCTTGTATTGAAAAAATACTTCCAGGTGACTGTAGCTTGAGTTGTCAATAAATAAAAAAAAATGTTTTATTTACTAACCTAAACTTACGTACTTTTTATTTCAGAGCAAGCAAAGGGGATTATCTTACTTTATCGAATTTTTTATCCCAGATATTTATTTTCTCTTCAAACCCGACTGAAAGAAAGAAAAATTTTCAATTATGTTAATATTCATAAATAAGTATAGACATACCTGTGTGTATTGCAACGCTCATACCGCGGGGTGCAGTGTTCACGTGCACATCGCGGCCGCACCATGCGTACCCCGCCACCGCAAGATACTGAACACGGCCCTCTTTCCGTGGACCATCTAGAAGAAACATAATTAAATCAAATAGAAGCCAATGCATACACAATAAATCTAGATAAACCTGTAGAAAAAAATTTAAGTGACTAATAATGATAGTTGGTCAGGTTGGATACGAATCCGCGTCATTTTGCCATTCCGGAGCAACGGCTAGCCTAGTGTAATTCAACAAAAAACAATATTTATGCTCCGATCTGCCGGAAATTCAATGCATTAGTTTTCTTGCTCACTTTACCAATTAAAATAGATGATGAACCTTTTATAAGTAAGCTACATACATTATATTAAAACCTATACCACAGAATACATAATAGTAGCTAAACGCTACCTATACATAACACAGGAGAAGAAAAAAATTCTAAACATTAAGTATCATAAGTAATGCCATCTCAAGAAAACTGTTCACGAACCTCCGCTCCCGCAGTAGTTACTATACAAAATAGTGAAATAAATTCGATGTAGAGATTTCGAGTAAATTGGATCGCGATGAGAAGATTATCACGTTGTCATAGACGCTCGGGGCTATAGTATGTTATCGCTTTGCAGTTGAATTAGACAGACGTCTTAAATCCCTTGGGCGAGTGTCTGTGCTTGGATCGATCTTCTAGATTGGTGGCACCTGTTATTTTATAAGTACTTTGTAACAAGGATGATGATGCTTTTAATTTTGTGAGAGATATTAATTGAACCGCTGTTTATATAATAATTCATTTAATAATTCTAACTGTAAAAATTATATATTACACATATTATGTATTGAGTATTCTCAGGCTATAAAGGTTACGTTGTTTCAATTTCCAATAGATTTTAGAAAATATAAAATTAAATATTTAACTTGTCCATCAAATAGCGCGTGCAAAAAAAAATTATTTACCTCATACTTCCCTACGTGAAGTTCTTAATATATTCTCAAATCAGAGCGGTAAAATAAGGTTTTACATAAAAAAAAGCGGTGTTTTATCCCAGTTTTATGTATGGTCAAACTAAATTATGCCTACTCTACATAAAATACAGTACCTATGCGTCGACGTATTATTCTGTTTCACTGCGCTCTAATGTCACATGTCATTCTTCATTGGTTCGTAAATTGTGTCCCGGGGGATTTGTGAATTCAATCGGGCCTTGATGCAATTTGTTTTAGGTATCAATTTTAATTACATGTAAATTAGGAAGATATTTTGTTGTTAATATATGAAACGTTGAAATAATCTAATCTTACGCTACCTACTCTAAATAAAGGAAGGAATAAAATCATTATTATTATTATAATTTAAGCAAATAAAATTCAAATAACGTAGGTAAAATTATATAATAACGCAGTAACTTCACGTAAAAGTTTAACAGCGTAAATATAAATCATAGCAAAATAATTATCCATCTGAAGGTATATCAAATTACATAGGTCTTCATAACGAACTATGAAGCCATACTGATTGTTTCTCAAGTTTTATTGAAGCACATACTTTGAGCAATTCCACGCAGAAATCGTAAGCACCTTGACACAATTTTGAAATTGTTGATTTAGGATTCCAAAGCTGACGTGTTTATTATTTATGAAATTAAATTTTTAATTATGATTTTTATCTTTCAATAAAATTAAACAACTTCTTGTTTTTATGAAATTTGTTTTATGGCTTTTCTGTTCGTTAATCTTTTGTAGGTTAAAAAAATATCTATTTTGTATATTGAGAAAAAGAAAAAAGGTGTATTACAGAACACTTTATTTTTTTATTACTTCTACTTATTTCAAAGAAAAAATGTTGATGGAAAAGTTGGGAAATATATTTCTCTTTAACTGGTATTACTTTTTCTGTGTAACGTATAAACGCGGATCGCTAGTTATGAAAGTAAAACAACAAGTGTGAAACTAAATATTTGATGTATTACTTGTTTTTGGCCTGATATGTGACGAGGGATAAACGTAGTTTCATTTTCACGAGTCACAATTTACGAGGAGCTTTTAGTTTTTCACATATTATTATGAATTTATTTAACGTGTAAAATGAATAATTTTTCAAGCCAATATAAGTATTATTTGATAATATATTATTTTATAAAATCCTAAATTCCTGAGATAGATGTACTAAACAGTAAACATACCAAAGTTGTTGTTTGTTCAAACTACCTATGTTTTTGTCGTATAAAATTAGGTTACCAAGACTTTTAGTGCAAACATAAATCTAAAGAGCTGTTCAATAAACACTCATGTTAAAGTTTCATACAAAAATACCGAGCGAGGAAACTTCGGCACGGAGTGACGTCACAAACTTAGTTTTCTTTCAATTATAAATTCCTACGTCGCTTCGAAGGTAGTTTCTTTGTGAAGTTAGTTTTCTTTAAGTTAAATGTATCGACGTTGTACGAGATAGTATGCAAAGGACTTGTTAAACGCGACTTGTTTACAAATAGTAAATAGAAGCTTTAAATAGAACTGCTTAGTTGTTCTTTGTTATTCTAAACACTTGATGACATCATGCGTATAATTGTGCAAAATTGAATATTTTTTGTGATAGGAACGATTGCAGGAATGAAAAAAAAAATATTAAAAGAAAATTTAATATTATACGTAATAACTAACCCAACAAATAAATACTCATGTCACAAACATCTTGTAACATCATTTTAAAGCTCATTAAAGTAGCTCAATAAATTTTAAAGCAGATTCAAAATTTTGATCAAAATTGAAAGAAATTACCTTTAATAAAAAGGAGGACAATGTTCGGCATAAATATTCATTCAAATCATAAATAAGCAAGCTATACCGGGATAAGGAAAAGTAGGAAATTCCGAGTCGCTTCACATTATGTTAGTCGATGTGAATTAATTTATATTGCTCGGCACTTATTTAACCGTTGTCACAGATTTAATGGTATGCTATTAAATTGTTCGTTCGTTAAGTTTTATTCAAAGAGATATATACAAATGCTCATCGCTATCAACGCAAAGAGAAAGATTGTTTTATTTTGAATTTGTTTTAACGATAATTCTTTCACAATATAATCAATGATAGATAGCGGAAAAAAGTAAAATCACATATCATGTATAGAAATCCTTAAAAAATCAACTTTCGTTTTGCAAAGTTGATAAGTAACCGATATCAAAATATCGCATCATTCTTCCTGCTTCGCTATCACTACATAGTATAAAACAAAGTCGCTTTCTCTGTCCCTATGTCCCTTTGTATGCTTAAATCTCTAAAACTACGCAACGGATTTTATGTGTTTTTTTTTAATAGATGGAGTGATTCAAGAGGTTTAGTATATAATTTATTAGGTTTTAGACAAAGCGGGCGAAGCCGCGGGTGGTAAGCTAGTTACAAATGTTCCGAGAATTATATTTTCAGTGTTTATCAGAATTGGAAATACAATTATTTCAAACAAACACAATACGCTGAGTTCTAGTTAATTTTAGAAAGTACGTTCTTTATTTTATTCTGTAAAGGTCTTCTACAACGAAACCTTTCAAATGTCGCCGCAGCCTTCCAAAGAATTCTAGCTTTGTGACAATTTCCGTTTAGTCTAGAAAATAGTAAGTACTTTTGCTTTTTCACTATTATAAGAAAAAGTGTCCAGAACATTCTAGCCATTTTTTAACACATCGATCTCAATACAATAAACTTAATAAAACAACTTGTGTTTAGGAAGGTCATTCATTATACTACATTATGTTAATCGTTTAATAGTTCATGTGTTGGATCTACCCAGACTTAAGTTAGTAGCAGACTTAGTTAATTAACGTAAAATTTCGAAATCACAAAGGTGAGTTTAGATCGATTAATAAATATTAATTAAACCCAAATTATTTACGCTCTACGATTTCAAAAGTGCTTCTAGACGAAGTCTAATTGAATGTAAGTATAAATGATTGAGTTTTTAGATAGTACAAGATTTTTTTTTATGGGGAATAGGGAAGCGCTTGACCACAATCTGATGATGCCTGATGTGTGGGCTAAGATGGAACGCGCTTCCCTAGAAGGTACCTGATCACTCTACGCCTGAAGACCCCCATATTGTACCCGTCGGATAATCAAAGTTGACGTTTTTTTATATACAATATCAAATATCAAATTAATTGGTGATAAATATTAAGTAAATGAATATCTAAATTCAACTAGAAATATTTATAAAAATTAAATACATTACCTATATTCCATGGGCCTAGTTCGCGAAGCCGGCGTGCTGTAGTTCACTGAAACTTCTACTGCTAATATTTCATTCGATATTGGTGTCTCTGGTATTGCCTAAAACATGTGAATTTTTAATTAATGTTATCCTTTAAAATCTTGCTAATTTGTAAATGAAATTAGATTATTAAACACAGATTTTGAAAGTATTGTGTCATAATTTTAACATCACAGTTAATATACCTAACACACGTATGGTATCAAATACATTAATTTAACAATCTTTGTTTAATTAGTTTCACAATGGAGCAATACGTATTATTATTTTTGCATAATAGGGCTTTTAGGTAAAAGACCAAAATCACGTCCAGCATATAAACCTTGGAATTTATACATACTGTTTTCTATATAATGTAATTAACAAAACAAAGCTTCAAAATAAACTTGGAAAAGCTAAACGTGGCGTAACATAAACAACGTAAAAAGCATCGTGACATTAAAAACTCCGCAATTAACTTCAGTTCAGTGGAAAGTGTTTGTGAATAATTAAGAGCGAGCTTTATACAAGAGGCGATTCTATGGTTGCCAACGTTTGTTATAAGGGTTTGTATGTAATCAACTAGCTCTCCGCCCGCGGCTTATGGCTGGTTCACACTTTGATTAGTGTGAGTGCAGGTGATTAGTGCGAGTGCAGGTGTGTAGTGCGAGTAGTGTCCAATTCAACTGCGAGTGCAGGTGATTAGTGGGAGTGCAGGTCAATGGTGCAATTCGCGACGCTACACACTACGCTAAACACTAAACACTAAACACTCGTGTCCAGACGTGTTTAGGCAGGCACACTGCGAGTGAGGGGGAAGGGAGGGCGCGCGGGACGTGGCTACTCGCAGTCCACTCGCAAAAAAATAGAACACGCTTCTATTCACTTTACTACACAGCCTACTAAACACTCGCACTAAACAGTCGCTGTCCACACGTAGTACTACTCATCACCTGCACTCGCACTAATCAAAGTGTGAACCAGCCATTAGCCCGCGTTTTCAAAGAAAAACCCGTTCCCGTAGGATTTCCGGGATAAAACCTATCCTATGTCCTTTCTCTGGTATCATATCAATCTCAATACCAAATTTCATGCAAATTGGTTCAGTAGGTAAGGCGTGATTGAGTAACAGACAGACAGACAGAGTTACTTTCGCATTTATAATATTAGTATGGACTATAAGCGAAAAGAGAGAAAGATAGACTGCACTCTCTATTTCAATTAAAATAAACATTATCTAATGATAATGTAACAATATTATACAATAATAACAGCAGTTGACAACCCTAACTAGATCATAATAACATCCTTTGTTGAATATTTTTTATAATAAACCAACCAACAAATTTCCCGAGAGATGAAATAGTCTAACATGTGCCTTTGTAAATGTCTGTAATGCATGACGTATTTGAGAGCAAATAACAAAATACAGTTCAAACAATAATATAGTTCAAAGCTCGTTTTTCGTTTAGAATTTGCTGGAAAATTCCAGAATGTTTCGTATGGACAGTGCATGCGATTCAGTTAGATGATTTCGAGAATTTTGCAGAAGTTTTTAGTGTATTTAATTATTTATCAAATGTGTATTTTTACCATTGAGTTAATATGTACAAATGATTTTTACAGATTACGGATTCTATAAATTATGATTTCGAAATTTAATAAGGAATAATCATTAGTGTGTCTATTTTAAGTATGTCACCGCAAGCAAAGGTTACTGGAAATTTTCTTCATAATGTTTTACTTTTTACACATTTTCCATGACAAATTTGTTGGAATTCGTATTCAAATACGTTTATTTATTTATTTATTTACTCTTTATTGTACAACAGTCTTATAAAATAAAAGTACAACAAAACCATTCAAAATGTACAAATGGCGGCCTTATGGCTCTAAGCCATCTCTGCCAGGCAACCTTCACCATATTTATTGCAAAAAATTGCGAAAAGCAACTCTGGAAATTGTGTTAAATTATTACATTCTATGTTATTAACACATAACCGCTGTGGAAATGTGATATTTGTACAAAAAATACAATGTAAAATCAAATTTAGCTTGACTTGAATGGAAAGTGTGAATAATGTATCATGTAAGGGATCGCGTGATGAGGGATCTTCATACAGCGACTCGCTGACACTTTGCGAGTGGATTTTTGTAATCCCTTTAATATCCTAAGAGGCATTATGAATGTGCAGCTCTTAATCCATACTAATATTATAAATGCGAAAGTAACTCTGTCTGTCTGTCTGTTACTCAATCACGCCTAAACTACTGAACCAATTTGCATGAATCAAGACTTCCTTGATGATATCTGAAATTAAGTTTTTTATGTCAACTACTACGTTTTAAGTTTCTTACTTCTATATCTAGATTCTTAAAAGGAATCATCAAACTAATGTACCAAAATCTACGATACATTACAATCTACAATTCTAAAACACATTACTTACCATAATCATCAAATCCGTGTGTAACCTGGAATCCGAAGTAATAAACACATCAGAATCAGTTTGCTTCCACTTCACCAAACCCCCCGCAGCAATCACTTCCCCCTCATACGCATATTTATCTTCCTTAATATCTATCACATTACTATCAACTTCTATAATTTGTAAATTCTGTGGTACATTCGGATCGTATTTGAGATATTTGTCCTGTTTGCTTTCTATATCTATACGTTTTGCGTGTTTGCTTAGTTCTAGGATGGGTCTGTCTCGGCGTCGTTCTCGTATTGCTATGTTTAGGGCAACGGGGGTAGCTATGTGGATGGATAGTTTGTTCGCTTCATGTGGTATTACTGTAAGGCGGGTCCAACCTAATGTGGAATTTAAATAAAGGTGATTTACAATCGTACAGTAAATTACTAGATTCACAAGTGCGCTCAAAAAGTGTCCGAAGCAAAACTCTGCCTGCAAAGATTAAGCAGAGTTATCTAATAAGGTTTGAACACTTTGAAGGTTACGAAATAAGGTGCTAATTTGAATAAGAATTATATAGAATGATTTTGTATTATACAACGCTGCTCGGACATTTTTTGACGACCTTTTATTAGGCGATTTATATGAGGCTAGTTTTTTATAGGTAATTGGGAAGGCTGGTTATATAAAGTGGTTTGTAGATATTTAAAATTTCTTCTATAAATACAATCATAGAATTGTTTGCATCATTCATATTACTTAAAAACAAATTATCGTCACAAATGGTCAAAGTTAATTTTCGTAATTAATCTCATTCACCAAAAGTTGGTAATTAGGACCCCAGTTTCCTAAATGTGGGAAACCATTTGTAAGTTCCCTTTATGGTTTTTGGAATTATTCCTAATTAGATAAATTAATATTAGTGACAATTATATGCAAATAAAAAAAAGAAATAATAAAAGAAATAAAAAAAAAGAATAAAAAAAGTTTTGTACGTTTATCAAGAAAATATTAATTTGATGTACTTTTGTGGATATAGCTGTACTATATTATCTATCAATGACCTTAAATTTGCATGTAAGAAAGAACATTTCAAAGTACAATAAATAAATAGGTTGTAAATATATATAACTTACTTACATTATCTGACAGCATTAAAATGTTACTTTGCCTTAATTATATTCTTGAATAAATATACAATTACAATTATATGATTTTTAAGCATTTCAATAAATAATAATAGTTTAAAAAAACTAAAAAACACGCTTTTTATAGAAAACCGAACTAAAAAATAGAAAATTTTATCAAATTAGTGTATTGTCATCGGTCCTCAATAAATCTACAAAGTTTGAACGAAATCTGGCCGTTTAAAGTGGGTCAAAATCGCGCCCAAAGAAGTCGGTTACAAACAAACATACAGATGAAGCTAATATAAAGCGTGTAAAAACAACTAAAAATGAAAATATAATATCCTTACCTTTCCCAAGCTGGCGCATATAAATATGCGTGTTATTGTTACAGTAACCATCTGGGCACCAGTTGCAAGCCGGGTCGGTGGCGTTGCATTGTCCCTTCACACATGTGCCCTGATGGACCGACATTTTTATATTTTTATGTGTTGTGTTGATATGTTGTTAGTTAAATTATAAATAGACTTCTATGAGTAAAGAATTACTTTGATTTAAATATATAAAGTGTCATTGTTAATTTAGAATAATTAACATATGACACAGATGTGCGTGGCTAGCGAGTAGGCTAGAGTGAATTATAAACTAAATATTTGCAATTTAGACAAAATGGTTTTCTCTTCTTTATACTCCCAGAATTTATTTATCCCTACTTACGTAATGAATTAAGAAAATATTTTAACGGAAAATATATAAATATAAAAACGGCATTCAATAAAGAATCAAATTGCATTTGTATGTATAACGTAGTTAAACTCAAATATAATTTAATGAATGACAATATAAATTTGTCGTGCTTAATACAGGTCCAGATTTTCCATCACCAAGATAAATTTAATTTTGAATAAAGCCTTGACAACGTCCATTAGGTTTAAGCATATTGCCTAAACTATCCAGAGCGCCGAGACAAATGTCAAAACGCCAAGGAATAGAATACGCTATCGATAGAAATTGACATAAGCGTACGATGTTTTGCCTAAGGATTCGGTCACCCTACCAACGACAATGACGACCACGAACAAAATTTTCAACCAGTCGCAATTAAATAAAATTGTGCAAAACATAATTAAAATGACATTTAAGAATTTCCTGTCGTATTGGTGTTTGGAAACATTTTTTTTGAGATCAATGAATAAACAAACAGGTTTTTCATAGAAACGGAGGCTCCTAGAAAAAAATGTATTTAACATTTTTTATGGATAATTAGATGATCTACAATTTTGGTTCAGATGATTGTATGATAAACTTATCGTCTCAGCGAAAATCGCAAAAAAACCCTATTTTTTATTAATTGACCTCGAAATTTTTTATTTCCGAGTACTAGAATGACGAGAGATTTAAATATTGATTTTGAACAAATTTCGGCAAGATTGGAATTTTGGTCGTGGTCGTCTTCGTCGTTGGTAGTGTGACCGAACCATTACCAAAATGTCATGAGCTTATGTCAATAATTAGCGTTAGCAGTTTCTATTCCATGGCGTTATGTACGTTTGTCTAAAGGCCCAGGACCCGGTCAAACACACACTCTTAATGGGCAGACTTTCAACACCATTATTCGGAACATGTCAAACATAAACTTCATCACAACTTAACTACTTACGAAGTTAACCCGACACATTGTCCGACTTAGGTGTCTACATGATAATAAATTCTGTTTCTATGGGCTTCTAGTTCTGAGAAGCTGACAGCGTTTATATTAGACATTCTAGGATTCGGTAAATTGATGTAGTGAATAATACAATTTTTCAGAGGTCAAAAATTATTTTAGTTTAAGAGTGTATTCTAAGAATTTCAATATGTGTAAATCAAATCATATTTTCGTAGTAAAAAGGACAAGAGTCTTGAAGTGATACAGAAAATCAAGAAATTAATTTTATGTATAACATAAATAATATAAATCTTTTCATTTGTATTAACTGTAACTGAAAAAGAAGTGTATAATAATATGTATTGGATAGTTCTTAGAATAAACATTGCTTAGGCAACACACCATAAATCGTCTGTGATAGACGTAAAGGCCAATGATGAGTTCTTAGAATAATTTTTAAGTCTTTAAATTCTGAATGAAGAATATAATTTAAAACTTTCTCAATAAATTAATATAACAGAGAAATATAATATGTACCTGAAAACAAAGATCAAAAGGCCTCTCATAGCTGCAAGGCGTGCCGTCCGGTAGCGCCCCGAAGTTGGATGGGTCCCCGCCGGCGTAGTCCATACACCAAATCTCACAATGTTTTGATTCTAATTAATATTATTATTATATTATTTTTGATTTCTTGGTAATATTTAAATATACATTATTGTCTTGTGCCAAGTTTCGAGATAATATATCACAATGATATGGTGATAATATCACTACAGGTAGGTACCTCTTTAGAAAACTAAATCTATTTTAAGACTGTTTTTATTAAAAAAAATACATTTTACCGATTTCACTGAACACAGTATGATAAAATGTTTCAAAAAGTTATAATCTACTGGATGTCTGAATATAAGAATTGACTTATAAAATTCACTTGGAAGAAAGTATAGAAACAGCACCGGAAAAAAAATTCTATTGAGATTTCTTCTCTTACCTTGAGCATGCAAATGCGGTATAAGATGGCTGGCCTGTCTGAAGCAGATGTCCGTCCGTACGTCTCTAGTGGCGGCACACGCTTGGCCAGACCAGCAGGTCGTCACTTGCGAACCAGCACCCTCACATGCACTCTCCGATATTGATCTATGTTTATATTAAATCTGTTATCATCTATAGACCAAAGTGAGCACGAAAACTATGGTAAAAGACTAAGTATCGTCATCAAGAGCATAATATAATATGCATAATACTTTGCATAAAAAAGCTTCAGCATCAGGGACAATTTTCGGGTTTTATTAAATGCCAAACAAGTGATAACTACGTTAAAAACAACCGACTTCAAACTTGCACTTGCAAAATTTACAAATACCTACAGACAAAAATGCTCATAAAATAAAAACTACTGGACCTATCCGAATCAAATTTTTATGGGACCAATTCGACACCATTCCGCATCGAACAAAAAAGAATCACGTAAATCGGTTCAGAAACCTCAAGTAATCGGTGTACATACATATAAAAAAAAAAAAACATATCGGCCTAATTGATAACCTCCTCCTTTTTTTCGAAGTCGGTTAATTATAGGTAATGATAAGTTATATAAAGTTCCCCCGCGCGCTTGCAAGGGTTAAACGCATTCGCACAGCTGTTACGTTAAAAAAATAAAATCTGTGAATATGTCGTTCAAAACTTTGGAAAATGTTATTCGTGAGTTGAATAAGACTGTGTTACATCTGCAAGATAAAGTAACTTCACTAGAAACGCTTATTCTAGAACAGAATTCGATTATAAAAGAATTTGTTGAAAGTAAAGAAATGCGAGATCCGACGGTACATTTGAGTTCACCAAATAAAAAGTGTGATGATGAAGAGGGTAACTCTAAGCTGCGGCCACTTCGCGATGCTCGTCTTCGTGCGCTTACGACTATCAACGTCGCGAAGCCCAAAGTGCGAGCAGGGAAGAAGACATTGCCGCTCGCATCTCCGTCCCCACCGAGCGGCACTGACGGCGAGATCAGCCCTACTACGTGTGCTACGCAAGTCACGCAGAACTCGCAAGACGCGTTCGTGGATGCCGATGGTTCGGACGACCGCCGTAACGGAGTCGGGGCTACAACGGAATGGGTCGACGTGAGGCCGCGTCGAGTCCGACGTGAGGCGAGAAATGTAGCTCGTGGTACGGCCGCGCCCGGTTCGACGTCATTGGAGGCGTCCGAACGTAAAAGTTACTTGCATATCTATTATTTAAAAAAAGGTACTACAGTCGAACAAATTATAAAACATTTGTTATGTATTTGCCCGAATGATAAATGTTTGGTGGAACAATTGAATTCGCGTGGTGACTATGCATCCTTTAAGTTGACAGTTCCCACAAAAAATTTGGACACTTATATGTCGCCTATTCATTGGGCGGAGGATGTGCACATTAAGCCATGGCGTAGTGGATTTCGCAACCGTAAAACGACACAAAACCCCTAAATTAAAAAATATCTGTATGTTTTATCAAAACGTGCGAGGTTTGCGTACAAAATTAGATGTGTGTAAGAATTCTATATTATGTGAACAATACGATGTTTATGCTTTAACTGAAACATTTTTAAATAGTAGTGTGTGTGACTCAGAGTTGTTTCCTAACGATTATATTGTATTGCGTAAAGATCGGTGTAATGATTCAGGTTGGGGTGGTGTATTGTTAGCTATTAGAAATTGTTATGATATAAAAAATATTTGTGTTAAAAATTACATAAGTAGTTGTACCGATTGTCTCGAAATTACAGTAGCCTCGGTAAAACGCAATGGCATTAAAATATTGTTATGTGTGTTGTATATACCACCTGGTTCTAAGGATGACATATATTATAATATTTTTATAATATTAGAAGAACTAAGTACACGTTTCTCATCATATAAAATTGTAATATTTGGCGATTTTAACTTAAATTCAGCATCAAAAAATGTTATTTGTAAATATAATAATATGATTTCCTTCAGTAAGTTGCATCAGTATAATACTATTACGAATAAGATGGGTGGAATTCTTGACCTTGTATTAAGTAATGCCAGTAGCAGGGAATTACAGGTAAGTAGTGACACACCACCACTTGTCCCCATTGACAGTTATCATCCGTCTTTGTTGGTGAAATTAACATATCTAAGGACTTACAATATAAACGATTCATCTGTACGGTCTGGTAGTAAATTAAATGAATGGAATTTCCGTAAAGCAGATTATAATGAATTATATGCGTGCATTCAAACATTGCGTTGGGATGACGTTTATTCCTGTACTAGTGTAAATAGTGCCGTAGATAGATTTTACACACAATTATTTGATTGTTTCGATAAATGCGTCCCTAAAAAGAGACATTCTATGAATAGTTCACGATATACTTATCCGACGTGGTTCACTACGGAAGTTGTAAATAATATAAAAATTAAATATTTTAATTTAAAAAAATACAAGCAGTTTGGTCTACAGTATAACTTTGAAATGTTTAAATACTATAGAAGTAAAGTAAAAATACTTATCAATCAGGCTTATCAGAACCATATAAAAAAAATTGAGGCCAATATTAAAGATGATCCCAAGAAATTCTGGGCATTTGTAAAGGAGCAGCGGTCATCTAGTAAGTTGCGTATCGAATACGACTATGATGGTGTTAAAGTAAGTGGTATTGACGCCGCAAATGCATTCGCTAAATATTTTCAATCGGTATTTTTAAATGAAAAACCAAAACTTGATTATAAGGAGGCTTCTCTTGTATCCGGCGTTGCATCATCACGTATTTCTATTGATTACATTTCAAAATCTGATATAAAGCTTGCAATTCGGCGCCTTAAACCGCATTCGGCAGCAGGTCCGGATAATATACCTCCGTTCATTATTAAAGACTGTATATCAATTTTTATGGAACCTCTTCACTATATATTTAATTTGTCACTCCAAACAGATACGTATCCTACCGTATGGAAAACTTCGCGTGTTACACCAGTTCCAAAGAGTGGCTCCAAAGTGAGCATTGAGAACTATAGACCTATCGCGGTGCTATCTACTTTTGCTAAGCTACTTGAAATTATTTTAAATAATCACGTCTCACAACAAATAAGTTCTCGATTATCGGATTGTCAGCACGGTTTTCGTGCCCGTAGATCAACATCAACAAATTTAATAAATTTCGTCGACTACGCTTCTATAAACTTAGATCGGAAAAAACAAATCGATGTCAGTTATTTCGACTTTAAAAAAGCGTTTGATCGCGTAGATAATGACGTCCTTTTGCGTAAATTTTCTATGATTGGTTTCACTCCTAGGCTGGTAAAATATTTTGCAGACTACCTCCGGGATCGTTTTCAATTTGTACAACTTGGTAGTTACCGTTCAGATCCATATGCAATAAATTCTGGTATCAGTCAAGGCAGTACCCTCGGTCCTACTCAATTTCTGGTAATGATAAACGATCTTCCAGATGTTATTAGTTCTTCCCAGTGTCTTATGTTTGCCGACGATCTCAAATTATACTTGGCTATAGGAAGTATTGAGGATTGTCAGGCATTACAAAACGACATAAATAGCGTCTGTGAATGGAGTAAAATCAACCGTTTAGATCTTAATGAGGCAAAATGTAAAGTAATGACTTTTACTAGGAGTAAATCCCCACATCTTTATCCCTATAAAGTTTCGGATAAGATTGTAGCTAGAGAGAATTCGATACGTGATTTAGGCGTATTATTCGATCGTACCTTAAGTTTTAATGACCACATAATTGATCTTTGCCAGAATGCATATAAAGCCCTTGGATTTATTTTTAGGCAGACTGACCGTTTTAATGACAAAACTGTTATCATTAGCCTTTATTATGCATTTGTACGTAGTAAGCTCGAATATAACGCTATCGTGTGGAGCCCACATGAAAAAATTTACACGTTAATGATAGAGAAAATCCAACGCAAATTCTCAAGATGCCTTTTCCGCAAGATGTATGGATATTATCCCTACTTATATCCATCCTTGTACGTAACGGGGATGGTTGGAATGGATACACTGGAGCTACGACGCGAACGCGCGCTTATGGTTCATTATTATCTGCTGTTAAATAACAAAATTGACAATCCCGTGGCACTGGGGGCCTGTGGTGTGTGGGCACCGAGTTGCTCCGTGCAGTGGCGCTCGCGTCCGCTGTTCGCGGAGAGCCTGCTCCGGACGCGAGCCGCTTGGAGTGCACCCACGCATCATGCACTCAATTTGTTAAATAAATTCTTACGTGCTAAATCTGAAGTGGACCTGTTTAATGTTAATATTGTATCGTTTGTCTCTAATTGTACCTTATTTTTAAGTCAAACTTTGTAATAATTGTTATCTTTGTGCGTGTTGGTATGTTTTGTACTGTAAGTCAAAGATGAATAAAGAAATAAATAAATAAATAAATAAATAAATAAATAAATAAATGAGCAAAATAAATTTTACTTAAAATTAACAGTACTAAAGAAAGAAATAAGTAATGTGGTGAGAGATTGTTTAGGTAAGGTGTGACGTATTTCGAAACCTTCATCCACGTTTTATATCCTAGACCCACAGTAAGATTTGGTCCAGTTCATCTTTCTGTATTTATGTATATATGGTTATTCATTAAAAAAATACTAATCGATGGTCTAAACTCTAAATGGTTTAAAATCTCGAACCTAACTCTTATAGTAATAAAAATGCGAAGAAAAATAGACTACTGCAGCATGAATGCATGAAAAGTATTTCTTTGCCATTTTCTCTTCCGGATTACAACCAGACATACAGTAATACATTTTTAATCCAAAGATTTTCAAGAAACTGTGAATAAACTTTTCTCGCTTCAGTAAAATATTGCATCATTTCTTGGTAATTCATAAAGGACGTCTTGACGCAAGCAATGATTAAACTACATGAAACCGTGTCCTTTTTGCCCTCATAGAAAGGAGCTTAATTAAAACTCGTTAACGGTCAAAAGAACGCCTCGTGCAAAGCGCTTTCAATATGCAGCCGGTATTTCACTTTAGATTATTATTTGCATTGGCAATTATTTAATTTTTGTTTTTGGAACTACGACCGGCCGGACGGATTATTATATTTTTAAAATGAAAGGTCATAAAGAAGTTTCACTTCTTACGTGTGTACACTAGTACACGCACACATTTTTTAGGAACTAATAACAGGCCTCGTATTCTAAAAGCATTCATATTTGAGCAAAGAATAATTCTAAATAAGAAAAATCTCTTGTTACATAGAATTATTTGTGTTGCCAGCTTATGGAGAAAATAATACTTAGAATAACAAGGAGATTTATCAATCCAGTGGGTTTTAGCTTTACATTGTTTCGAATGGAAATTTCCAACGAAAAAACGAACACAATTATTTTATTCTGTATATACTATATTTATTTTATTTAATAACCACGTTTTATATAGAGGTGAGAATAGTAAATGTATGGCAATATTCTGTAAGGGTGTGGTGACTTCCCCGGTGCGAGCTTGACCCAATTCGAGTCGAAACGTCGCTTACTACCTACCTATAAGCTTTAGTTAGAACTAGACTAAAATTGTTTTGCAAACTATTATAATATATAGTTTTATAATTACAGTGGACAGCTTAGAAGTGACAGCATAGTGCTGCATCTTATTATTTTATGCTCTTATATCGTTCTAGATAGGTCACCTGGTGGTTCAAATGACCCATAAATTGTTACATATGCCTGTAGTCTATTACGCTCTTTAAAGTTCCTAATATTATTATAACGTAATTATCTGAACATTTCACAGAATATAGATTGTAAAATTTCTGAAATGAAATAAAGTCGTCCTTTTTTACACAAAACCCTAGGTAATTAAATTAAATAGTGATGTTTTAAGCACGAAAAAGCGAGCACATATTTGTTCACGTTTAAATAATCTCATTTACTTTTGTCTGTTCTTATTTAATTACGTTCTGCAAATAAAGCCTTTTACTCTAATTTTGTCGCTACAATGAAGTATTCTTGGTATCATTAACATTTTTATATTTTTTTATATCATAATTCTATATTTTGTTGCTTATTTGCTAGCTTTTAATTTTTATTCTGTCAAAAATAATAAATGGTTCAAAGTTTAATCTTTTATTTTGTATTAGTACAAACTATTTAGCATAGTTTCTTTTAGTAGTACAAAGCCTAAGTTTATATTGTAGACTTAAGACTTTGTACTACTAGATTCTATACGTAGTTAGAGATGAGAATATGTAGACTCTATACATCCTTATCGTACGATGTAAACAATTTCCATTCCTTCTCTAATCCAACATCACGTACTCACCCTTTATACCAACAGCGTCTGATCCTCGTCCTTAGGCCGTATCCACACTCTGCGTTACAATCGCTCCACGAGCCCCAGTCTCCCCACTCGGGGACCAGGGGCTTGTCTGTTTTGTTCTTTAGTGCGTGACCAGGCATTGGCTCGCACATGCGGTCGACACACCACTATAGAGGAATAAAATAATATAATGTAGTAACATGGATATGGTATTTCAGTAAAAAATTGTGTATGTTATTCAGCCGTTTCAATAATAGCCTAGGCTTCTCATTATGTTATACATATATTCTTTAACGATATGGCTGGATATCATCCAGCTAGTCCAAACGGTGATTAGCCCAGATGGCTGCGATATAAAAATTATAAACACAGTGATAACAAATAAAATATTTATGACTTTATATTATTTTATTATAATGCAAAATTTAAACCTCTTAAATTGTACGATATACCTAGAAATAACTGCAACATTTTAATTCACATCGTACAGAGTAAACTATAAAGTTTACTGCTGAAGCTTGAGCCTGCTTAGATCCGAGAAATATCTTACAAAATGTAATAAAGCTTTGGCCGCGTCTCAGGGATTTATCCAGATTATGTCCATCTGTATCCTTGTAATTATATGATCTAATTTCCTTTGTTTTCTGCACGTCTGGACATCGAACATCTGGTTTGCAATCTATTAAATTGTTCCAATACTTTTTATGGTAATTAGTTAATTCTTGTGATCTTGAAACATAATCCCCGCGGACATAACAATAGTTTTAAAATTGTTGTTAACATGAAAAGTTTAAAAAGAGGAAAAAGATTGTACAATGTACATGGTATTTTTTAAAAGGCATGACCACAATGTATGAAACACTAATTATAATGCATAAAAATGGTGTTAGACTATTATTAACTATAGGTATATTATCCCTATAGGTAATTAACACATTAACCTACAGTAAATAATTAGATATAGTCGTATTAACTATTACCATAAAAAGTATTGAAACAATTTAATAAATTGCGATAAAACCAGATGTTCGAGATCTTTAGTTTATCTAAAGTCGTTACTCCTAACTATCTACTTTACTCATCTCAAAGATATAGGTCAAGAATTCGCAAAGCATTTCAAAACAATTGAGTTTTACTTTTCTCTTATTATGAAGAGTTTCCCGACGGCTCCGAGGAAAGGAATTTCTTTATAAGCTTGATAAGAAGCATCATTATTATTGTTCAGTCGACAGGAAAGGCGGATATTAAGGCATTCCTGAATCCAGTCTTACATAAATGATAGCTTTAAAAATTCAAGGACACTTTAAGCTGCCTCTGATTATTGGTTTAAGTAGTGTATTTACAGGCTACAATCTAATATTAAAATCAAGTATTATCTGAGCTAATATTATAAAAAGAAAATATTTGATTGTGTATTTGTTTAAAATAAACATCCTCCGAAAGTACGGGGCCTATTTGAAAAATTCATCAGCAAAAAACTACATTATTCCGGGGTGACAAAAGCTATAAGTAAAATATACTTTAAGCCTAGGTCAAAGCAGACAGTTCAAAACAAGCGTCTAGTAATTAATATATCGTTATGTATAAATTACGTTGAGTTCATAAACCTGGGTCAATCTTTCACATTCCTGTTATGGGAATCCATTATGAGATGATGCACGCGGAAATATGATATGGACAATGGAATTTCTTAAGTAATGACGTCATATCTTCCATTCATTGTACTTAACCTATATCTTAGATGCTTTTATTTGTGTTTTGTAAATTACTTTTATATTTGCCATATCTTCCTACCAGTAAATATAGGAAAAAGATATCTGTTTTGTGTGTTTTCAATGCGGTAATACAAATATAATAATCCTAGATATTGGGTAACTGGGATTAATATAATCAATATTCTATTTAGATTAACTAGTAAATCTCTACACGCCCAGGTGACTACAAATACATAGTGATTTGAAGTAATTCAAATTGAGTCTATTGCAAATTGCGAGCGTCTAGATGTCTCCGATGAGGCATATAACTTATAGTATTACGGGTCATTGGTACATCGTATTACGTATATTACTTTATATTCTAGCTAACCGCTATAATTTACTTCAAGTATGATTCAAGGGTTTAAATTGAAGTGTATTCATGAGTTTGATTGACTCTTGTACATGTCTGATTTACGCTTATGTAGTAGCTATGTATGTCCTTTACAAATACGTATAAAATTATTATTGTCTTAGGGCTGATTTTTCAATCCTTGTTTTAAACTTATTCATCGAATAACGTACTAAACTACCATTTCAAAAATGTATTCTAATTGTCCGTATTTGACAGTTTACAGGTGACAATTTAATATGATCGTGTAATACTTTATTGGACGGATAAATTTTAACCAAGGATTGAAAAATCGGCTCTTACTACTCGACAACTACTAGAAATCTTTGAACGATTGTGTTCATATATTATGTATGTTTATTGTTCTTGTAGGTTTTATGTCTCATCAGATGATACGTGTTTTAATATACTTAAATAAACGAATTTAATTATAAAATTTGTGTGTTCTCCTTGTTTCCTTATTTGACCTTTGGCGACAGGCCAGTATAACGCTAGGTCAGACAAAGATGTATAATCATATTCACATCGCGTACTTACAAAAAACTAAATACAGTTGCCAAATCAAGGAGCGACACCAAGGCCACAGAATTACTCATGCGTTACGATTTAATTATGAAGTCATCAATTTTGTTTGTAATTTATTGATTGGCTTGTATGCGATTTTTGTTCATTTTTCAATGAATATTGCGTATCATATGGTATTTCATTTCGGAATGTATTCATGAAGGATTTTATTGAATTTATGCACACACACGAGCGGATGGCGCAGACGTTGATGGAATTTCGAGTAGTTGTGTGCATAACATGAATGCAATGAGTGATGCTCTTTTAAGGGAATTTATTCAAGCATTCCCTTTTAAATTACTGTGTTTTTTGTTAATTAATGTTAAATATGTAAAATAACATTCTATTTGAACTGTTTAATATCAAAACGTAATAAAAGGTAAAGGTGCATCTTTTGAGATAAGAAAAAGGATTCCAAAAGCTGATACCTACTTATCTATATCTATATCTATATATATATAAAACTCAAAGGTGACTGATATAGTGATCTATCAACGCACAGCCCAAACCACTGGACGGATCGGGCTGAAATTTGGCATGCAGGTAGATGTTAGAACGGAGGCGTCCCCTAAGAAAGGATTTTGATCAATTCTACCACTAAGGGGATAAAATAGGGGATGAAAGTTTGTATCATGTTTATTTATCTTTTCCGCGTAGGCGAAGCTGCGGGCATCTAGTTATATTATGAAATTAAACTCTATTAACATTCGCTTTTCCATTTTTGTAAAACGTACCTTAAAAAAATTGCTAAAAATATACCGAAATTTACTTAATATTTTTCTAACAAATTCCCATTTCAGCTAAAAGCTTCATTATCAGCCATTTAATATATGACTATAAACTGATTTGCATAATTTTTGCTCATATCAAGCAAATAAATAAAAAAGCAGACAGCGGCAGAAATATGACCGCAATTATAAAAGACTTTCATAGTCTTTACTATTAACATAGCTCGGATACTGTGACTAGCATTTCATTAAATTACTCACAGCGAGCATGAAGCTATTTTATCTACTTAAGCAATCTTAATGTCCACTTAACTAGGCCTTTCATAAAGGCTAACTTATTTTCTTAAAATGTTAACTTGGCTTAAAATTATCATTACAGCCAGCTATTTATTATTCGAAATACTCTTTTAGTTCTTTCTTTTTATAGCGTTAAAGATTCATAGGTAATCTAGCCATTTTAAATGTTAACTTTGGCTATAAATTTCCGTCATCATGTTATATGTCTAGGTATACGATAAACGAGATATTATAGAATTCTATGATTGTAGAATGTAATATCTAATGCGTCTCTTAAGTTTTGTTTTTGTTACAAAAATAAGTAAGAAGGATATGTAGCACAGTTGACAGATATATACGAACCAGTCTATACGATAAACGAGATATATAAGGAATGTCTATGAAAGTAATGGTTGTATATTATAATGTCTCTAGATATTTTTGAAAAATAAGTCTAAAGATAATATTAACAATACCTGATTGACTCCACAAGGCGTGCCTTCCAATGGTGGGGCTCGTTTCGACCGGCATACGTGGGGCATCGAACGATGCGCACACCACAATCGAGCACATGGCGATTTGATTTTTACTGACTTGCATATTGAAAATCTGAAATAAAATGTATCTTTATAAGTACTATTAGTGAGAAACATTCAGGGAGGAAAAGCTGTTTTAACAATATCTGTTTAGTTTTACTGCAATTTGTGAAAGATCGCAACGCTACATTATATATCACGATTTAAGGTACTTATTTTTGTTAGTAATCATTTTCCTCAAAAAATTAAAAACGCAAAATTGACATTACGCCGTTAGAGGTATAAATAAAATGAAGGTAAGTACATTCATAATATTATTAAATTGTATCTTTAATTACACAATAATAATGTTACAATTATGTATCAGTTTCATACTTACAAGGAACTAAGAAATTCTAATAAGTATAGATTTTGTGATAAGTAGGTACTCTTTCTAGCTTTCATATTACAATACAATGTACATAATCTTGTCTAACAATAAAAATAATCTTACGTATACGGCTGCGGGTATCCTTGCTTTGTATTCAATAAAGTTTATTATGTAATAGATATTTCGAACTTATACACTGCAAAGATACCTATTCTACATCTATTTTTAATGTATAATGTACCTACATTACATTATTTAAATACCTATATTAATGAAAAACTGTCAAGAACTTTTGCAATTAAAAAAAAACTTTCCCGCGCATTTAGTTTTCCACCACAGATAACCGCCATTTTGGCACCTGACATTACATAGCAATATAGATTATATAAAGCTTTTAAAAATGTACACTATATCATTTAAAGTATTTTAAACTTAAATAACATTAAAATTATTATTTAAGCCATGAATTTAAATGTGTGCCAATAATTATAACTCAATTTAAATAAAGTATTTTTAAACGTTCAATTTAATTCAATGAAATTTTTTTATTGGTGGCAATATTACTTTTTATTTTTTTTTCTATCGCCATAATATTACTTGACAGCCAGAGGCATTTCAGACAAAAAATAAATAAACATTTGGAAAAAGAAGAAGAATAAATAAAGAAACATTGTCGGTATGTATGCTTTAACTAACATTCTACTTTATTATTTTAATATTATTTTATACTAGCTGTTTCCCGCGGTTTCACCCTCAGGCCGCATTGCTCCGCACCTGTTGGTCTTAGCGTGATGATAATATATAGCTATATAGCTTAGCCTTCCTCGATAAATGGGCTATCTAACACTGAAAGAATTTTTCAAATCGGACCAGTAGTTCCCGAGACTTGGTTATACCACAGACTAATAATAATATACTACGTATACAAGTTATACCTACTTGTATCTGAAATATTTTGCGTTTTTAAGTGAATTAAGAGATGTACGAGTACTTATTTTTAACCGTGCTGACATTTACATCACTCATGAAAAAAATATTTTTAGCTTGGTATTTTCACACGCGATCGTTTTATCAGCATTTTGTAGGTCAATTTCAATTTAACAGTGGCACACTTATCCAAAAATATCAGTGTAAATTTTAAAATTTAGGTTATGTCGCATCCAAAATGTTACCATGAATGAAGACTAATGAAGACAGAATAAAAGCATTTCATGTCACTTGAATTTGTCGTTTATTTATAAAACGATAAAAGCACGTAAAAGCCTGTCCATATATTTTTGCTTTACTTAAGTTATTAATCAGTGGAGGAATCTTATCACATTTTTGTTCTCGAGCGGGTAAATATTTAAAGTAGGTAGGGAATAGAATAGTTAATTTATTATTCAAATATCATTTGTATGTATGTATTTGTATATTGTCATAAGTAAATTAAAATAATGGTATCATAAAATGAATAAATTGAATAAAATGCTTTCAGTTCAATGAATTCTCTATACGTTTTAATGAGCACATTTAACGAATGTATTAGTTTCACAATATATTCGTATAACAATGGGTATTAGTTTTGGAATCGCGGTCTATATGATAAAGGCTTTTAGACAATGAAGTTGGAGCTTTGTTCTCTGTAATTATAGCCAAGTTAGGTTCAAAGATTGAGATGTTATAGGGTTGTCAATATTTAATTAATTGTTTTACGGTAGGTATAATTTTATTTTTCTATTTTGTGACAGTTTTTTTGTGCTTGTGTTTAATGTGCTCAAAATGTATTTTTAAGATACTCAAATCTAAAGATTTGAGTATTTTGCACGACGATGCGAAGCATCAGAGAGTGCTTTACGATCGAAAAATTTTTTTCGCCTTATTTTTGCAGCTATTCTTATTATTATAGCCTTGTTAGTTCACGGAATCAAGATATTTTGCATACTATTGTCGAGATAATTTAATGGAGATTAATCCCATACTTTTTAAAAATTGATTTACTTCAATAGAATTGGAAAAAAACACCGAAATGGGTCAAAAAATTGTCCTGTCCGTCATGTGTGAAACCTGAAAACACTATAACTTGTGAAAAAATCCATCATTTGAGTTAAATTTTTTTTTAAATATTCTAATCGACGATTGTAGGTCACTGAATGCGAATGATTAATTAATTCATTGTCGTTTAATTGCAATTATTTATTTTTGTATATTTTTTTTTTTATATTTCATAATTAAATGAGCATTATGAGTCGTGCACTTTTGGATTTTCCAAATAATTATTTTCATTTGAAATGTTAGAAAAACTTAAATAGAAATGATATTTTTATATTGTCTTAAAAAATTGTTAACAATATTTATATAATATGTCAATAGCAAAGTTCAAAAAAGCTTAAATTGTTTTGTAGAGTTAGCTTCTTAAAACTATGTTGACAACCCTAATTATACTTAACAATTGGTATAGCCTTCCGAATATGGGCGTGCGTGGCAATAGACCGTATCTCCCATATTCGTAGGATGTAGACAATCCTCTTTTGTCTATTATTTGTCGACCATATTGGTCTATCCAAAGTTATATAGGTTTTTCTAACATCACTACATAGTATAAAACAAAGTCGCTTTCTCTGTCCCTATGTCCCTTTGTATGCTTAAATCTTTAAAACTACGCAACGGATTTTGATGCGGTTTTTTTAATAGATAGATTGATTCAAGAGGAAGGTTTTAGTATATAATTTATTAGGTTTTAGACAAAGCGGGCGAAGCCGCGGGCGGTAAGCTAGTTTAAAATAGGTATACGTGTAAGATGTATTGACTAGTTTAGTGTGTTTTATTTATATGTACCTATAGCTTTTATAAGAAACTATAATACAGAATAAATCCTTCTATCTTCTAACTAACAATTAATATTTTAATCATTTTCTAGTTTTAATGATTCATCAATACATATAATAATATTTAAGCTTCATATTAAATCTGAATGAATTGAATGAACTAAATAATCATTCATTGTCATTAAAGGAATGCATTTTCATAACAAAGAGTAGGGAAATGAGCCTAATTAGCAAATACAGTTAGCATGCATGAACTAGTGCACAATTACACGCTATAGTATGCGTTTTAGAACGCAATCAACTATGATAAAGTCCACCACTTATCAGTTCAATATACAGCAGACGCACCGAATGTTCGCAACCACATATATTTCGATAAACGAATGATTTACGATTCCAATTCTGCACGTTTGTTTGATCTTCGCAAAATACATTTGCAAGTTTAGCACGATAGTGCGAAATAGTTTTGCTATTTGATAGTCTGAATCAATAATCGATATACTATACGATGTAAAAACATCAATATCATATAATCGAAATAAAGAATCTACAAGATGATGATTTATTTTTATTTTCTACTTTTTATTTAAGAAATTATTTTGTTGTATTTGACATTAGTAAAATAATGTGCATTTTTAATTAATACTACACATCACTACATAGTTTAAAACATAGTCACTTTCTCTGTCCCTATGTCCCTTTGTATGCTTAACTTCAAACTACACAATGGTTTTTTTAATAGATAGAGTGATTCAAGAGGAAGCTTTTTAGTATATACTTTATTAGGTTTAAGTCAAAGCGGGCGAAACCGCGGACGGTAAGCTAGTAATTAATACGATAGAATAGGTACCTATCACTAGATCAATACGCAATACGACATTGACCAACTTTTATAAAAGAAATAGCGATTATTTTATGGACATAATAGTAAAACTTGAAAACATTGTAGCTAAATCGTATTTGGTATCTAATTAATTATCAAATAAATTAGATATGTATTTATGGAGGGCAATTGAGATTTATAGCACAACTAGAGGTCAGCTCGGAACAACTGCTTCTACATACTGTTAATTTTGTTGTTGTTATCTTTTAAAAAATTAATTTAAATAAAGATTTTTTTTAAATAGAAACGATAAATTATACCTTATTTTTAAATCAAATGAAAATTCTGAAGTATATCTCAAATTCAATAGAAGTTAGGTACTAAAAATATAAAATTACGAAAAAAAAGAAAAAAAAGAAGAGTATACGTAATAATTATTCGTAGAATAAAGGAAATAAGGTCATTATGAGCTGATAATTATCTGTAAACTTCCTCTTATATAATAATTGCATTACAAGTGCACAGTACTCGTAAACATTTAGTGATAAAACTTTGATACTAATGTCAAAGCTCTCACTTTTCAACTGTTATTAAATAAATTGTAAAATAATTGGTAATTAATAGATAGTCTTAAGAGTGTGTAAATGATTATAATAGATCATCAAAAATTTGCCAATAATACTTGTACTTAAAAACAAATTCCTCATAAGTATCCTACTAATATTATAAATGCGAAAGTTTGTGAGGAGATGTGTGTGTGTGTTTGTTACTCTTTCACGCAAATACTACTGAACCGATTACAATGAAATTTAGCACACAGGGTAACTTGGATTAACACATAGGATAGGTTTCATCCCGGAAATCCGACGGGAACGGGAACTATGCGGGTTTTTCTTTCAAAACGCGGGCGAAGCCGCGGGCAGAAAGCTAGTTAAGCATAAATATGTGGTTTATTGTTTCTTGTATATTTGTATGTCTTATAATAGTCCGATCCCAATACTATGTTCAATAGTAGATAATAACACTTTTACTGTAGGTACAACTTTTCGTAAAAACACCTACCATACTATAATTTAGCGCATACTGAAAATGTATATGAAAACCGTGAACGCTGACTATTACGTCCCTCAGTAAGACGAGGAGAATGATTGCGTACTTAAGTGCCAAAGGGCTGTTAACAGCAGCTCCGTTTCAAAGCGCATATTTCAAGATTCTTTTAATGTTTCAAACATCGTGTTAGCGCTGGCTTTTTGATGTTTTTGTTGGTATAAGAAATAGTGAGGAAATTAAGAAAATAGAGGAGATTTTTGAATGGTGTGTGTGACTTGAGAGACTATTCTATCAATTTGTAATTCAATTTGTATTTCTCAATAAATTCATTATTATTAATTATATTAATAGTATTTTTGATATAACTGACAAGAAATTTTAAAGAAACTCAAACTCAAACATTTATTTATTCAATTAGACTTCTTTTAGAAGCACTTTCGTATCGTCATTACATATTTTTAACATTTACCACCGATTCGGAAAGCAGTATCTATGGAGAAGAACCGGCAAGAAACTCCATAGTTGCTCTTTTAAAATCATGTCATATAGAATAAAACATTTTTAACGTTTTAAGGATTATTCAAACAGAACCTCATCCAATTAACAGTCTGTAGATTAGAAATATTATTAGAATCCAATAGAAAATAAAAATCCATTCAGGATTGGTTAGATTTTATTATCTCCAGCTCAAAATCGTTTTACTTGTTTAACGCCAGCTTAAAACAGCTAAAACTTTAAATGTGTTTACTTTGGTTCAGATTGTAAACTAAACTCGTGAACTTTTATTCGTTCAATTGCTTTTCTTTTTATTTTTTATTGCACATCTATGTTCTTCTGCGATAATATAATAAAATTATATGTATACTCATTAATAAAATTATATATATCATTATTTTTATGAAGCATATATCATTATCATTGTGCAATATAAACGAATACTAGCTTACCGCCCGCGGCTTCGCCCGCTTTCTCTAAAAACGATTTGAGATTTAAACTATCCTATCTCTCAAGTTGGATCGAACTGCACATGGTGTGCGAATTTTATTATAATCGGTTAAGTGGTTTAGGAGTCCATTGAGGACAAACATTGTGACACGAGATTTATATATATTAAAAGATTAAAAGATTTGTATTTAAATTTTTTGAAAAGTACCTCTATTAATTTTTATTTTCAATATACCTGCAAAACAAAAGTTAATTATTTATATAAATATGGCTAATCATAGAAACAGTTGCTCTGAATTTGGCATGTGAATGCTACGAGACCAAATTATCGGAAAAATCTCCATATGTATTCAAGATGTCACTCCGATGTGCGCACTTATGTTATAAAAGGCGCAATTGGAAGACGAATATATATTTTTTCCTCAAATATACGAATATTTAGGCATTTTCAATTGTTCGTCTTGAATACCAAAAAGTTCACATTTTCCTTCCCGCATTGATTATTTTACTAAACTATGGAACTGTTACACTTTTAATAGAAAGTAAGTTTTAGTATAAGAATTATGAAATTTTAAATTATCCCGAGTAAACATAATTTATTCTTCGATTTGTAAAGAAAAAGAGAAAAAATACAAACAATCAATATCAAAGAGTAGATTAATAGTGATCAAAGAGTAAATGAATTTGACAATTTTGCACGACTCTGAAAGACTGACTCGGTACAAACGAGAAATAAATACTGTAGGATCAAATTGAAAACAATTTTCTTCACATTAATACGTGACTGACTTCTCAAGGCAAACTCATTATTCTGTCTAATAAAAATCATTCAGTGAAGAATCCTGTGTCTATATAATATAATATCATTGGTGAAGAATAGTTCTTTTATTATGATCCCGTATCTCTGATAAGTGATATATATTATTTTCTTTTACTATGATCCCGTATCTCTGACATATGTTATTTTCTTCGTTAGGAATCTAGTTTACTGTTTGAATGGATTTTGCAGGATTAAATTACCTATAAATAACTAAATAAAAGTTGCCGTCTCGTGAAATATCTCACGAAATAGAATTTGCATATATACATTAATCCATTCGCTGAATAAAACTATAATAATAATAATAATAAGGGCGTAGGGATGTGACGACCCCATCGCCCACGGTTGGAATATCTGTTGTCTACGTGACAACAGATATTCCACCCGTGCAATCAGTCAACCCGCAGGACACCTTGTGGCGGGGTGTCGGGGAGTAGCGACCCCGCGGGAACCGAGTGCTCCCGGGGGAGGCCCCTGTCTTCATCTCCGGCTTGCCTTCACCGGCCGGTCGGAGTGAAGCCTGACGAGGACAGGACCCCCACCTCTGGCTTGCCTTAACCGGCCGGCCAGAGTGGAGTCGCGAGAGCTTTTAGCTCGAAGGGTGGATGCGAAGCGTAAGTGGCGAGTGGGCACGTGATGCTGGACCCTCAGGGAGCGCGTGATCGTAGTTTAAAGTCCAGGGACGCCTCTCCACCCTTAGCTGCTCACAATATGTTGCCCCCTTGTCGCACTGTTGCAGCGACTTATTTCGGGGGCCCATACAGTGAGAGGGCGAGTCACCACCTGCCAACATATTTTTACTTTCTTTTAGTAGAAAGGCAGGTGCTATAGTTTCCAATAGTCCCCAAATACCGGCCCATTTAACATCCCACTCCATAGCCCAGTTTATTTTGTTTTCCATATCTCGAAATAGTCCTACATCGGCCGCGGACTGCCTAGGACTGTATCTCTATAGTGCAGTCATGGGCAGGCTGCGGCTGGTGTCCCACAACACAGTAAAGTTCTCTAAAGGGCCTCTGCGTGTTGGATCCGTGTCCCCACGTAAGCCTTCCAAAAGACCGGGTACCTTCCTTATGATGGTACCCGAGTATTATGGATGAGATACACATAATAATAATAATAAACTCTTTATTGTACACCAAATAAAACAATACAAAAGAATAACATCAAATAGGATTATTGTACAATAGGCGGTCTTATCACTAACAAGTGATTTCTACCAGACAACCTGTGATCAAGGAAATGCTGGAAGATTATAATTTTGGAGGTGTAAAACAAAGCAAGCGTAACTTAATTAAATAAGTACCTATAGATAAAATAATAAATAACATATAATATAAAACATATAGATAATATATAACAAACATACATACATATTATAATAAAACATACATACATAAAAATATATATATATATATATATATTTAGTATATATATATTTAGTATGTGCGAGTTAGAAATATAAATACAAATGACGTTACAGCGAAAGATAATAATTTTTAACCAATCTATCAAAGGAAGATATTGTTTGGGCGTGTTTTATTGTATTAGGTAAAGCATTCCAAAGATTTATAGCACGTACTGTGAAAGAGGAATGATAGAAATCTGAATGATGCGATGGAATCAAAAGAGAGAGATTATATGCAGATCTCAACACAAGGCTATTGGAACAAAGAAATTTAAATCTCTCCTTTAGATAGATTGGTGTTCTAACATCAAATAGAATGCAGTAAAGCAGATGAAGAATGCGTGCATTCCGGCGAAGGCGTATAGGTAACCATTTCAGTTTGGTACGGAAAGAGGATACATGATCATATTTACGCAAACCGAATATGAACCTTATGCAGAGGTTTTGAACACGTTCAAGAGCATCTAATTGATATTCATTAAGGTCAGGATAGGCGCTGTCACAGTAATCAAGTATAGGGTGAAGCAATGATTGTACTAGCTCAACCTTAGTGGGAATTGGTAGGACATTACGTAAACGTCTAAGTGAAGCGGAAGCATATATTAGATAATATATATGCAAGTCATTTTCAAGTTACCTTCTTTTTACCTGCTATATTCATATATTTATACTAGGTTTCCGCCCGCGGCATCGCCCGCGCGTATTTCCGGGATTGCGTCATTTTCCCGGGATAAAAAGTAGCCTATGTCCTTTCTCGGGTATCAAAATATCTCCATACCAAATTTCATGAAAATTGTTTCAGTAGTTTAGGCGTAATTGAGTAACAGATAGACAGACAGAGTTACTTTCGTACTTCTTTCGTACCTATTTATAATATTAGTATGGATGGTATAAGGATCTTAAATATAGAATCATCTGTCTAGTCAACTTTAAGTAAAAACAACGCAGATTTCGTTAAATTAATACTCATGGGTAGTAGTAGTGGTAAATCTTTCAAATTTGTCCTAAAATT
This sequence comes from Colias croceus, assembly GCF_905220415.1. NCBI lineage: Eukaryota > Metazoa > Arthropoda > Insecta > Lepidoptera > Pieridae > Colias > Colias croceus. The sequence goes on along the minus strand of NC_059543.1, from coordinate 2,580,878 downwards.
CTGTGTTGATCGTATATCTAAGCCTTTCACTTGTATAGAATCAGATGAAGGTTTTATGGCTTAGTCTGAGATGAAGACGGTAACAACTTTATCTACCGAGTTTCCACGTGTCTCGCCTCGTGGAAGGTTCGAGAATGTAAGGACTTTTCTGGAATTGTCCCCTTTTAAAGTTTCTGCATAGCGATTGAATTTGAGTGGAATTTTGCTTTTGTTTTGTAGCTATTTTTTAATGATTTCTTAATTAAAATATAATTATTAAAAAACAAGGATTCAAGAGTGACAAATTATCTTTTAAGGCTCTCAAATTTTAACAAAATTATTTAGCTTTTGATCGATTGATCGTTTTTTTGTGTGATTGCAGCGATTCTATTTGTAATTATTAAAATTTCTAAACAATTTGAGTAATATAATATAAATAATTTTTAACATTTTAAACTGCAATCTTTTGTTTTTATAGCAGATAAGTAAATGTATTACGTAGTAGATACAATCTGTTAGAAATAAAAAGTATAATAAAAAATAGCTTCCATTGATTCCGTTGTTTACCGTGGTATACACTAATGGTATTTTAAACAACAAAATATTCACTTTGTTTATAAACACACAAATCTCTTTTAGATATTGCGTCGCAAAAACTTTATTTACATTAGCAGTAATCCTCTGTAATGCAAACGGGCGATATTATTCAAAATAAACAGCACTCTCTAAATATTATGTTTTGAACACGTTTTGTACATATTTTAGTGGAATGCTCAATGGTAATTGGTTGAAAAGCTTTTCGGGGCTATTTCTCTTTATAGTATTTGTAAACGTAATTGATTGTTTTGCGAACTATAAATCAGTACTCAGCGAGTGACAGACAATTCGTTACATAATGGTTAATGTACCTATTTATTTTGTTTCCTATAAATAAACTCAACTAAAATCTATGCTAATAAAGGATGTATAAAAACATAGAACAACCATCAGTTCAGTATACTTATATTAGTTACTAACATAAAAGTTGCGAGTGCCCTGAGTACCTACCCTTTTAATACGTGAGAGAGTAAAATCCGTACCAACCCTGACAATTTTCATGTGAATTTCATATGTTAGGAAACCTTTCCGTTTTATATATTATGCACTAGCTGCTCCGCGCGGTTTCACCCCCGTGGCTCCACTCCTGTTCGTCGTAGCGTGATGATATATGTATCATGTATGTGCCTTATAGCCTTCCTCGATAAATGAGCTATCTATCACTGAAAGAATTTTTCAAATCGGACCAGTAGTTCTCGAGATTAGCGCGTTCAAACAAACAATCAAACAAACAAACTCTTCAGCTTTATAATATTAGTATAGATTTAGATTATAGTCGGTAATTTATCTAACTATCCAAAATATTTTACGTCAGACGGTACAATTTCACGATCTAATAAAACCAAACAAAAATGATGTATCTTACGATGGTACCCATTATTTTACATACATAAAGAACAAGCTTGTAACTAAAGCGATTACTTGTTTGCATATCTTACTCTATTCATGAATAATTTGCTTTCAGTAGATTATACAACAATAGAACTGTCATCAAAAGCGTACAATGAAAATAGCATGTAAATTACTAATATTGGTTCTCTTCACAATCGAGAGCGTTGGCCCAACAAATGATCGTCGACGATTGCGGCAAATATAAAAATAAATATCTACAATGCCAGCCGATCATAGACATAAGGCACTCTAAACTAGCGTGATTGCCTCTACTCCGTACTCGCCAACGCTGCCCATTGTGAAGAGGAACCATTACAACTTACCCCTCTCCAAATTCAGTTCTACACTGTTCGTCCATAGTAAACACATAGTTGGATAGTTCCTTAGCACCGCCCAGCACTACACCATCATCATGGCTTCGTTGGTGAAGACACCATAATTTCCTATAAGAAAGAATTATAATTTAATTTTTCCTTTCATGTAGATAGAATTTGATATTAAGCAAGCTTGAGAAGGTATAAGCTTTGCTTTAGTCTAAGTTATTGTTAAGAATGTTTTTTTTTTTTTAATAAACAATGAGGGGGAAATCGGGAATAATTGATAAAGAATTATCGATTATTTGTCTAAACCAATCAATTTATAACTTACTTGGTCTTTTTGTGGAACTGTTCTCTAGAGCAAGAAGACCAGGCATAATTGTGAAGAGTGGCCAGCACTGTGGGGGCCATCACAGATCCCTTCAGACCATCTGTTTCACACTGACCTTCACCGTCGTGAGTCAGGCCTAGTCTGGGTAAAAAAGTGTGAATTAAAATCATATTTTAATATAATACATAAAATTCTCGTGTCAAAATGTTAGTTAACAAACTCCTCCGGAACGGCTTGACCAATTCTAATGAAATTTTGTTTTTAGAATCTAATAACATCTATTTTTATATAAAACTAAATGGAACTAAATGGAATTCATTGTTATTTCTATATCAACTGTGTTGAGCGAACCTTAAATGGATCGATGTGACCCAGACTTCAGAAATAGATATTACTCTCGGAGGGAACACAAGTACCTCAAACAAATAAAGATAAGCGTGATCTTATATATTTGGAAAGGTACTTAAAATAAATACATAATAGGTAGCAAATATTTGTATGAATAAAACAAATATTAATTTTTGATGATGCCTTAAAATGTGTCCAGTGTATAAAAATTATAATGGAATAATTATTATGATAAACATTCATTTAAACCAGTTACCAGCTACTTGTTATATACTAAAAATTTAATTATTGTCAATTTACATCCGAAGTAGCTATAATATATCAGATAGTATATTCTGAAGTTCGTTACATTTTATTGCACAAAACAAAATTACTAAATAATTTGCTAAACATCACCATGTGTTATTATTTTACAATTTCTGCCACATCTTACATTAAAAGTCGGTAAATTTGATTGCCACTATAAAAATAACTTTTACTATCTCCTCGTGATCTGGGCTGCCATAATCGTAAAAATATTTGAAATAATGTTTATAGCGGTGTAATTTTACTAATGGACCTTCCAAGTTTTGCACATGCCAGATTTTTAAATATACCCTTTTTATGGACATAAACTTATTTCAAATTTGAGGAAGAAACGAGGATTGATGATTCAGCACAAATTAAGGAGTTTAAACCAATATTGTACAGAAGTCAGTCGTTAAGCATCTAATAGGCCCTAATGTTTGTAGTTAGGAATTTGTATTAGTTTTAATTAAACGATAAACAAGCGTGAAATAGGGACGTAATAATAATCCTTAACTATAATCATAACATCATTTAGTATGGATATCATAATTGGACTTAAACGCCCCTAAAGGGCGTTATTAAGCTATATTGTACAAATAATATAGGTACTTGATCTTTATTCTTTAAACCTTATAGTTAGCTAAAGATAAATTCAGTCATATTTCATTGAATATTGTAAGATGTTAAAAGGAACTATATAGGTACATATAAACGTATTTATGCGAGAGAAAATAAATTATATTACAATTAAAAGCGATTTGTGCCAAATGTCTGGGGGTAAGATGAACAATAGAGCAAAAGAAGCGTATTCGACGTAATCCAAATCTTTTTTTGTCTTCAAATCATATTAATTATTACGGGACACCGAAAATGTGAAGCCACAGACTAAAAATGTTGGAACAGTCGAATTGTTTTGAATAAAAAGTTTATAGAACAGTGAGATTTTAATGAGAATGTTTACGAAGGTATTTGTAATAAATAGAAGCCTTATTATGAACGGAGTTTTATAAATCGCATAGAATGCTTCAAGAAATAATAATGAAATGAATGATAGTATATGTGGCTCGTGCTTAGGTATACTAGCGTACTAGAAAAGTAAATAAAAATCTTTGAGAGCTTCGGTAATCGCTGCAATGCTTTTTGCGGCAATACTAGATATAAAAAAACAAAACAGTAATCTTTCTCATTTATAAATAGATAAAACTCAAGTCCAGTAGTTGAAATGTGTAGTCGATTTGCAAATAGACCACTTGAAGTTTATCTCAGCAATAAATATGGCATGTGCGCGGTTTGTTTAAAGGGCCTTATCAATCGTAACAGGCGGCGTCAATTAGCCCTCTGAGGCCACGAAACTTGCGGCATTTGAGCGATGGCGATGCGACGCGACAGCGATTTGTACAAGCGTTGCATAGCCTGTTTAAAATTTTACTTAGGCAAACGGAACGATCGCTTTGCTTTATTTTGATCTGCCCCTCTATCAGCCAATGGAAAGCTTTTAATTTAAACGAAACGGGCGACAGATCAGATAAAAATTTGGACGTTCGAGCGTTGCACGGGAGACGGTGACGCGACAGCGATAAAAACAAACACGTTTGATTTTGTTGCTTTCTCTGGTAGGTATGGAATAAAGAGTTTTGTATTAAGTGCGACTATCGCCAGCTTGTTTCGTGCCCAGGTGCGATGTCACTGCCTAATCGTCTCCTATCGTATCGCGTCGCTGCAGATGCCGCCATCGCTCGCCCATCGCAAGTTTCATGGCCTTATCTTCAGAGTCGAGTGTTTTCGATCGTCGCATAAAAATACTGGCTTGAACAAAACCAGTTGAGATTGAAAGATTGACCCCTCTGACGTATTATGCTGTAATTAGAGGTTACGGAGGTCAAACTGTTATAAACTATATACTAGCCTAAAAATTAAACATATTATTATTTAGGAAATATTTTGGAACAACGAATCCTTTTTCTCCAATTATAAACAAGAGAGACTTAGATGGATAGTAATAGGTAGGCCCTTTCCTTCGATCAATACTAGCAATTTATGATCGAAGGCCCTTTCTAGCAAAAACTGATTGGATCTGGATCAAATTTGGTTCAGTGATAAACTATATTAATATTGGCCGGTTTACTACGTACATGAACTAGCTTCTATAGTTTAATAATTTATATTTTATTCAACAAATAGTCATAGACACCTACAATACCTTCAACCTTCAAAAGCTACATCCTTTATACATATAGGAAAAAACATGCGTGTACACTGTACATACAAAATATCTATGATGGTTTTTGCATAATAAATTTTGCTGACACGGCGAAGCGAGGCGAGTATTGAGAAATATTTTAAATATAGGGAAGCATTTTTTATGGCATATAACAATTCTAGCACTAAGCCGATCCTAATTTTTATATTGCATGAGAAGTAACTAAATGTTCTTCATTTATTTATTTCTAAATGAAGAACTAAATTAATAAAAAATATGCTTGAAATATCATTTTTTGCTTTTCTAATATTTTTCTATAAGATTATTCGAGCGTGAAGTGTTTACGTTTTATATCTTCTGAACTTATTCATTTATATGATCATTAGAGTTTGATTTACGGCTTTAAAAACATTACATAATATATAATTGTAGAAACCTATAGAAAAATATAGATATAAAATACTTATCCACGTTCTCTAGTTCGTTTCTCTTCTAGGACTTAAAAAGCCAATCACTAGCCGTTGTCAACACTTTAATTTGGCTGCGAAAGAGCGCAATTTGTGTCAAATATTATAAAGGAACCGCGGACGAGGAATCTAAATACAAATTGAATCATCATGTTAACATTGAATACGTTTTTGGACTGGACTTCCGTTTGTTTGTCACAAAGAATGAATTACATTTATACGCTTCAAGCTGGCCCCTAATTGTAACAACGTGGATGAAAGATTGCTTGCAATTACTTTTTTGTTTGCCTTTTAAAACATTATTTCAGACGAAGCTTTATTATATACATATTTTTGTTAATAATTAAATTTAAATTAATATTGACGTAGGTCTTATTTTACACTTAATTGTTAAAATTCAAAGAACTTAGTTAAAATAAACATTCTAAATAGAACCTCATTCTTTGGAACATCGTCAATAATACGTTTTCAAAATAATATTATTATGGACAAATACGTGACTTTATATGGAATGCATACCGAATCGTCGTCGTTTATCTCAAATTCCTCCCAAATACAAACAGCGAATCTTTATTAAATGAAATCATGCGAGTCCCTAATGATTATGTGTATTGAATATTTATAATCTAATTATACCTAATAAGTAATATATGAATTTTGAAGTGAAACTTTTTTAGGCGCGCTGAGAAAATTTCAAGGTCCCGTCATGACAATACCGTCACGTCATGGAATAAGAAGACGATTTTCGTACCTTTGAATCTTGCCAAAAAAGTTTCACTTCTGACACGTGTGCACACTTAAAGTTTTTATTAAGAAATGAGTAAAGTTTTATAAAAGCTCTATGCAGCAAGACAATCTATACTAATATTATAAAGCTGAAGAGATTATGAAGAGATTATATACCTATTAGAGATTTGTTTGTTTGAACGCGCTAATCTCGGGAACTACTGGTCCGATTTGAAAAATTATTTCGGTGTTAGATCTCATTTATCGAGGAAGGCTATAGGCTACGACTAACAGGAGTGGAGCCACGGGGGCGAAACCGCGCTGAGCAGCTAGTTATAAATACATGGAATTTTCTTGTGTTTAATGTTACGTGTGTATTTTACAATTATATCAACTAACTGGTTGTTTTTGTTTCATTTTAATGTTTTCATTTAGTCTGTCCGTGAACACGCTCGCTATAGTGAGAGCACATATTGTTTTAATAATATTATAATGAATAAATTTCGTTTAAAATGAAAATATTTAATTTCTTATTGATAAACATAACAGTAAAATATTTAGAAAAGAAACGAAAGAACCTTACCTTAAGCCTTACCTTTACAGATTCAAAAAGACATCAAAATGACATTCTTTGAAGGTCGTATCAAACACGGCTCTGTTAATTCCATTACATCTTTGTAAAACCTTTGAAATTCTTGTATTTTATTTGAGTTTGACTCGTAAATGCGAGACAAAGGCTTTAATTATTAAGGCTTGCCTAAACTCGGTATGACTTTAACTCTTCAGAGGAGCTTAATTGCAAATGCCCAATCAACCTTTTGTCTGCTTAATTTAATTAAAATTATTCTTGTCTTGATGAGCTTACATCAGTTATCGTAAATTAATATGCTATTTAATATTATTGTGATGGATTGTTGAGGTGTTATAGTGTAATAAAAAAAATTGGTTGTCTGTAAAGTCGGTTTACTGACGATAATTATTGAACGTGACAACGTCCGATTGTGCTTCTTTGTCGCTCGTTCCGCGCTCTCGCTCGCACTTCAAGCCTTACATGGAATGATGGAACGCCTCAGATGAGTCCGAGCGAGGTAACGCCGCATGAGTCATGTTTTTTTCGTGCGTGCAGCCGGCTTTATCGAATTATAAGACGTTGTCACGTCAAAAAAGCCAGCTTTGTGAATTAATTAACAAGAAAGAACAATAAATTGTAACATTGTAGGTAACGTATCTTTCTAGAAAGTCTTAAAGAAAACTAAGGTTTTGAACTGTTTAAGGACTTACTCAGCTTGGCCAATTTAAAACAAGAACAACGTATGTATTTTAATAAATGTTATGTATAAAAGATTGTACATAGAGCACTATTATCAATCATTATTAATTTTCGTCCAAGAGTCTTCCTTTCGGCGAATTAATTACTAGGTAATGGAACTAATTGTGCGTGTGAACCGTGAATGACCGGTAAATGTAATACATACGATAATTCACTTTAAAATTAGAGCAATAAGGTTCCAAATGGTCTTCACGATGTTCAGAGCTGGAGTTAAGTAAAGCCACGCTAATTTAAACCTTAATGCAAGATGTAAGAGCTTATTTCACTTATCTTTGTGGTCAGGGGGTAATAACCTATCTGTATGAAAGGATAATGCTCGTAATAAGTTTGGAAAAATCTGAAATTACATTCTTAACTACGTAGGTATTGTATGTTTTCGGTTGATCTTATTAAAGCCAGAGGATTTGATATCGTGGCTTTATTGGGGTCTGATTTATTTAGTTATCAAAATTTCAGTTTATTTTTAAACAGCATTGTATCAAATATTTAACTATAAAACATGAATGGAGGTTTGGTTTAAACAAATGTATGCTGATTGAATTTAATGTAAATGAGAGAAAATTTTGTTACTAATTTGTGAATTGTGAGAAGAAGAGATTTTTCTTCCAGAAAAATCTGGCGTCAGTTGTTATTTAAAATTTCCTCCCAAATTTCAAAATCATTTCATTGAATATCAATCTATACTAATATTATAAAGAGGAACGGTTTGTATGTATGTATGGTTTTCACGCATAAGCTACTAGAGCGATTTTGATGAAATTTGGCACAGATAATCTTTAAACCCTGAGAAAGAACATAGGCTACCTTTTATTGCGAAATAATATGTACCACGGGCGAAGCCAGGGCGGACCGCTATTACATTATATTCATAAACAAAAGAAATAAATACACGATAGATATATAACAAATATTTGGTTCTCTAATTTACTCTCTGATTTCCAAACGATGTACGTTTTACTTGTACACCTTTTCTTCCAAACCCGTATGACATTGCTCCGATAAGGCTCCAATGTTTTGGGATAGAATAAAATAAAAATAAAAGAAGTAAATTCAGCATTATTCAATAGATTCACTATTTACATTTGGAGTGTATTTACTTGATTTGACTTTGCAAAGGAGTAAGTTTTGCCTAGTTATTATTCTGTGGTTTTGCTTCAATATACCTATAGGTTTATACTTATGTATCATTCATCATCATCATCACTACATAGTATAAAACAAAGTCGCTTTCTCTGTCCCTATGTCCCTTTGATTTGATGATATCTCTAAAACTACGCAACGGATTTTGATGCGGTTTTTTTTTAATAGATAGAGTGATTCAAGAGGAAGGTTTTAGTAGATATATAATTTATTAGGTTTTAGACAAAGCGGGCGAAGCCGCGGGCGGTAAGCTAGTTATTTATATTAAAGGACATGATGTTCTTTGATGCGGTTATTATTACAGATATTAAGTATTTATAATATCTGGAATGAATCTTTGGCAATTCTACTGTTTATACTTATGTTCTTGTTTTATGCGAACAAAATCTATTAGCTACCTACAACATGAAACTTACAGGTACTTCGTTTCATATTATTTTTATACGTATCATATCGAATTTACATATAAATACAAAAAACATAATATCATAAGGAATTCAATATCTATTCTTAAAACAATCTCAAATCATTCAAGCAGACTTGATAAGGCCAATTATAATAAAATATGTATATGTACAAGATCTGATCAAAGGCATCAGAAATAGATGTGTTCTGCAAGTAACCGGGTCACGATTATTATAAATACGATTTGGCTTTACTAGTAGCTCATTCAGTAATGGTATATGTATATTATAGAATTAACTAGCTGCGCTTCGCGGTTTCACCCGCGTGGCTCCACTCCTGTTTGGTCTTAGCGTAATGATATTTAGCCAGCCTTCCTCGATAAATTGGCAATCTAACACCGAAATAATTTTTCAAATCGGACCGTTCTTGAGATTAGTGCGTACAAACAAACAAACTCTTCAGCTTTATAATATTAAAGTATAGATTAATAAAAAAACTACTTAGTAGTGGAAGCATAAAAGAAGAATTATTGAACTGCCACACATGGTAAATATTGACGATGATTCTATGACAGATCAATAACAATAAATCATGTCAAACACAAATGAAATGATAGACTTTGACCCAAGTGAGAAAAATCCTGAAATTGTATTTATTTTTTATTTCCCGTCATTCATTCAATGCAATTTTAATTATTATCTTAATGTTTTAAGTTAATGTAATATTCGATTAATTAAAAAAAAAATAAATAAAGAATTATAAATATATATCTTCAAGCAATATCTGCTAAACGAGTTTTGAAATGCCCAATTTCTTGAAGAAGTCATTTTAGTCAAAAATATCCTTAATCGATTTCAAATTCAGACTATATCAATATCTTTACTTCAGCTTTAGTCAAAATATAATATTTTGGAAACGGAACTTACATAATGTATCTATATTATTCAAGTTTTTATTCCTGTAGATACCTAATTGTAATTTTTCTAAACAAGTCCCAAGTCTCAACATCTAAGTAACAATATTGTTTTGTTGTTTTGCTCGTAAAATATTATCAAAATTAATGTTCGCTTGTGGTCAAAGCTTTCTTTGTTGCGAATTTAGATTATGGAATTCGCGAGAGATAGTAAACAAGCGTTTATATTAAAAGCGATAGCGGAAGCGGAAAATTAAATATTTCTATTTAAAATTCAGATATGATAAATCTACGTAAAAGAAACGGTAAATACAAGTAAGTAATATTTAAAAAGGTTGGTAATAAACTGTAATCAATAAACTATCGCAAAACGCATGTTTATTTTTTCCGTAATTTCAAAGTACTTTTAATAAACATAAAAACGCAGGAAAGTATTTTATTAGTGTGATATTCATGCTACTTCAGTGTGCTTGCAGTTTTTACAGTTAATACATAACTGATTCTAACGGCAATATAAATAATTACTTCACTTACTCGTATCTTCCGCGTATTCTTTTTTTAAGATGTTATTATTCTATGTATAGGACACAATATCCTGCTATTCGATAACATAAAAAAAATATACCACAAATAATATAATACTATACTTTTACACCAACATTTTAGTTTATTTCAATATTTTAATCTATCTTATTTATAATAATCGCTCTCGCTTCATAACAAGTCACGGTCTTATACCAAACTAATGGCAGCCACACAAAATTATCGCTATCAGCTGTGAAAATACTCCAACGATAACATTTCGTTTTAGTTGTTCTTTTATTATGGTCATAAACGTTCCAATTGCACAAAATTAATTTCTTTACAGGCGTTTGCGAGCTTCTTCTCAATGATGTATGCGATATTGAATTAATGTGATAAGTGATTGTTACTTATTTATTAATTGAAAGGAGATTGCCCAAGTGACTATCGCAATTGGTATCGCAATCAAACTTAGTGTGTCAAGATGAATTAATATAGTCCAATTTAAAGCTTGATGTTGTACTTTTAGATATGATTAAAGTTTTTTTTTGTAAATAAGGCGCAGTTCGCGACAATAAAAATAAAACAATCGTTTTATTCAACACGATGAACGTAAATTTTTACATTTATTACATGGGTATTATTTTAATTAACAAGACAAATGTGAAAAATAAATCGTAATAAACATTATTTCAAAATAAATCTCAAAACAAATAGAAACTATGACATTAAATGACGCTTCAGATTGTCAGTGTTACTAGGGTAATGATTAAAAATACCCACCTTGGTATTGATTTTTATTTCGATTTGTCAAGTATTTATTCTATTGAGATACTGTTACTATTTGCATTATACATTTTTTGAAATCAGCATCGTTACAATTATTGTATTCACTGAAAAGTGCTTCATATTGGTTGAGATGGTTGTTAAATCATCTCAATAGATGGCGCGCGGTGTGTCCCTTAAGACACATAAAACTGAAAGGATAGAATAAATTCGATTGCTCAGGCGGGTCACGAGTGGCTGAGTTGGTTAGGCATCCGCCCCGGAATGGCGCGAAGGATGCGGGTTCAAGTCCCGCCTCGTGATCGAATTTTTTCTATTCTTTATAAATTTATAATCAGCAATTGATTAAAAAATCCGCAAATCATTTTACCGAATTAAATTGAAAATATTTAATTTTTTTAAATCTATACATATAATAAATCTGTAGAAGGGTCAATTCTGTAGTTCTGTACATTGAAAATATTGAAAAAATAAATACCAGGGGGTGTTAGTGGATCGATACCAAACCCAAATATGTGATTAAAAAAATTTTTGTCTGTCTGTCTGTCTGTCTGTATGTTCAGGCATCACGTGAAAACTAACGGTTCGATTTCGATGAAACTTGGTATAATTATACCTTATTATCCTGGGCGTAAAATAGGATACTTTTTATCCTGGAAAAATACGAAGAAAAAAATTTATCTTAATTTTTCAGTTTTACCCATAGACGTTGTTCTGTAGAACCGCGAACACACGTTGCGTATTGTTATAGGCCTAGCCGTATTTGGGTCCAATTGATATTTATAAGATGTCATTGTCAGAGTTACTCAAAATGGAGAAATAAACCACCCACGCGAAGACCGACATCCGCGCGGACGGAGTCGCGGGCGGAAGCTAGTATAATATAAAATGTTAAATTTTAGTAATGACTACTTGTTACGGACTTAATATTTGGTACAGGTACTCGTACAGATTTATTATTTACTAGCTTTTCACCCGCAGCTTCGCCCGCGCAGTCATAGAAAAACCCGCTAGTTCCCGTGGGATTTCCGGGATAAAACCTAGCCTACTTCCCGGGGTAAAAAGTAGCATAAGTCCTTTCTCGGGTATCAAAATATCTCTATACCAAATTTCATGCAAATTGGTTCAGTAGTTAAGGCGTGAATGAGTAACAGACAGACAGACAGAGTTTCTTTCGCATTTATAATATTAATGTATGGATTTATGACTGTTATCACCGGACGATTAATATATTTTATTCATCCGATTATACGGACAACTAGCAACAGCCAAATTAATTAATAATTTTAATTCTAAGTATAATTATTTATTATACCAAATTTAAATTTCTTTTCTTTTTTTATAGATTAATAAAACCTTGTACGTTATCCAAGGTGTCAAAAATTGACAGATTTGAGTTCTAGGGGGTTTCCCTCCACGTATAGTGAACGGAAACCACTTGAGCACCGTTCGCTGAAATTACGGTGATATTTACGTTGCGCTAAAAAAATACTTATAGCGCGATCGTAAAACACGTTTATGATTTGTGGAGCCATCTAGCGTCAATAATAAATTATTTTAACTTTCTTAAAGTTGAATACTTTACAACTCAGTATACAACTCAGTATACAGTATACAAGTAAGTACATAATAATATGTATGTTTGAATCGCGTCAAAATAATTCATCATCAATTATTTATCAAAGAAAAAGACAATATCATTAAAATCAGCGTGACTTATTGAATGCTATAATACAGTTTTCATCTCAGGCCCGTTAGTTATTAACGAAAAGGAACCGTTGGAAATTATTAATTACATCTTCGTATTGAACTCCAATTAGAGCAGTATTGTAAAACTACCGTTTATTATCGATTTAAACTTCAATCTACAATCTAAAATATAAGACAACAGCTAAGCAGACTTTTTCTATTGTACATCAAAACATTCAAGGCTTGGCTAGCAAATTATTAGAAATAGAATTATTTTTAAATCATAATAGAATTAAGGTTTTTTGTGTAACAGAACATTGGCTTAAACAATGTCAGTTGGTAATAAATATTGATAATTATACATTAAAAAGTATATACTTCAGGACATATGCTATTCATGGAGGTTCTCTTATTTTTGTACACAATAGTGTAAAATGTAAAGAACGAACTGACATTGTTAGTCTTTCTGTAGAACGGACCATTGAACTGTCTTGTGTTGAACTGGAGCGTTACATTATTGTTTGCGTTTATAGACCCCCTTCCAGTGACTACAATATGTTTGAGACAGTCATGGAAGAAATATTAAAGCGTTTAAGTAGGAGTAAAAAAAAAGTTATAGTATGTGGTGATTTTAATATTGATATACTTTTACAAACACAAACGGCTACACGAATTGTTAATTTGTTTCAGTCATTTAATCTGTATAAACTTTTTAATGAACCCACACGAATTACACCTACTTCTGCAACCTGTATTGATAATATATACTGCGACTGCTTCTGTTTAGAGAAAAATATTCTCAATACACTCACTTCGGATCACTGTGGCCAGAAAGTAGTTTTTGAATGGGATTGCTTACCTGAATTTAAAAGAATTAATGTTAGGCCTATAAGTAAAAAAGGCATTAATAAATTTAGAGATAATATTAATAAAAACCTGCCCGTACTGAATGATCAATCCTGTAATAATAATCCTTGTGAAATGTTTAAAAATCTTTTCAATTTAGTTCATAATGAATTTGAAAAAATATTTAAAGTTAAATCTTTAAATATTACCAAGGATTTACCATTTAGTAAATGGGCGACACCTAGCATACATAGGTGTAGGATCGTTCTTTATGAGTTATATGGTATGAAGCAATATAATAAAGACCCATCTTTTCTTAGTTATGTTAGAAATTACTCAAAAACTTTTAAAATTGTTTGTTTTACTGCGAAGCGATTGTATATCAGAGATAAAATACGCGAATCGGATAATAAAGTTAAAACAGTTTGGTCTATTATTAATGGTGAAATGGGTAAAAGCAAATCAAGTAATACTATAAAACTTGTAAATAATGACAGGGTTATTGACAAAAGTGCTGATGTTGCGCTTGCTTTTGAAGAATTCTTCAGTAGTGTCCCTGTTACTATTACTAATAGTTTAAATTCGTCTTCAGCACTTGCAGAAACCTTTTTGAGGGACCATGTTGCGGGGTGCAGTACATTATTTGAATTACGACACGTAACTGCTAGTGATATTGTTACTGCCTTTAAGACGCTTAATCTAAAAAATACTTGTGATCTTTGGGGAATGTCCGTAAATTTAGTTAATAATATCATAGAAAATATTGCGAAAAATTTAGCTTTTATATTTAATAAGTGTTGTGACTATGGTACATTTCCTAATTTACTAAAGCTTAGTAAAGTTATACCTCTATTTAAGAAGGGCGATCAAGAAGACTGTAACAATTATAGACCTATCTCTATTTTACCAACATTAAGTAAGGTTTTCGAGAAGTTAATATTAAACCAACTGAGTAGTCATTTTGCATCTAATGATTTACTGCACACCAAACAGTTTGGTTTCACAAAGGGGCGCTCAACCACAGATGCTGGGGTTGCACTTCTAACACATATATATAAAGCATGGGAAAACTCAAAAAATGCTCTGGGGATATTTTGTGACCTCTCCAAGGCATTTGACTGCGTTGAACATTGTACTTTGTTACGTAAACTTAATCACTATGGAATTAAAGGAAAAGCACAGAACCTCATAGCGTCATACCTGCATGATAGGATACAGACTGTAGTTGTTAATGGAGAACGTTCTAGCGGTGCGTCAATTAACATTGGTGTTCCACAGGGGTCAATTTTAGGTCCCTTCTTGTTCTTGGTATATATCAATGATCTTCCCTATTATTTGCAGGATAGGTGTGAAATAGTTCTGTTTGCAGATGATACCTCATTAATTTTTAATGTGGATAGGCATGACCCAAATGTTGACGAAGTGAACAGTGCTCTTTTACACATATCTGAATGGTTTAATGCCAATAATTTATTATTAAATGCCAAAAAAACCACTTGTGTTGAATTTTTACTTCCTAACGTAAAAAAGTTGAACAGAGATATTACCTTGAACGGGGAGGTATTGCATCCTACTGAGTCTACTGTATTTCTAGGGTTAACATTGGACGAGAAACTACAGTGGGGAGCCCATGTCAACACCGCTGCAGGTAAGCTCAGTTCAGCTGCATATGCAGTCCGAAAAATAAGGCAACTCACCGATGAAGATACGGCTAGACTGGTTTATTTCAGCTACTTTCATAGCATTATGTCCTATGGAATTCTACTGTGGGGCAGGGCTGCAGATATAGAAACTATATTTATCTTACAGAAAAGAGCCATTCGCTCTATATATAATTTACGTGCTCGGGATTCACTAAGAGATCATTTTAAGAATACTGGTATCCTTACTGTACCATCACAGTATATATTTAATAATATTTTGCATGTACACAAAAGCTCCGACTTACACACAAGAGTAGGAGATAGACACGATTATGGCACAAGGAACAGGAATAGAATTGAAATGCCATTTTTCCGATTAGCTAAAGTTAAAAATTCATTTATGGGTCAAGGTATACGCTTTTACAATAGAATTCCTCACAATATTAAAGAGTTTAGTAGTTCTAAATTTAAAACTTATATAAAAAATGTATTAGTTCAGAGAGCGTACTACAGTATTCAGGAATATATGGACGATAAAAACCCATGGAGGGTTGTCGCGTAAAAACCACAAGACAGTTCATTGGCATATTATGTAGTTAGATATAAGTTTCATATATTGTAATATTTACCTACATGATTTTAAAAGAGCAACTATGGAGTTTCTTGCCGATTCTTCTCCATAGATCACTGCTTTCCGAATCGGTGGTAAATGTTAAAATAATTATGTAATGACGATTCGAAAGTGCTACTAAATAGTAGTCTAATTGAATAAATGAATGTTTGAGTTTGAGTTTGAATCTGTCGATGAACTGTGCAAAATTCATTCAATTATTAATTTAATGATGTCGTATTTTTTTCAGCTTACAATAATATAATATTATGAAGTCCTACATAATTTTTATGCCTAACTTCAAGAAAGCTATAAGTATATTTTTTAAATATTAGATAGTACTAGCGGTCCGCCCCGGCTTCGCCCGTCGTACATATTTCGCAATAAAAAGTAGCCTATGTTCTTTTATTTTATTTTCTTATTTTCTTTATTTAAGGATCACAAAAGGTCGTTACATGTGTACTTAGGCTAAATACAGTTTTTTTATATACAAGTTGGCGTATGCACTACCGGTTATATGTGACCACAGCTTACACACAAGCGTTAACATAAATTTATGAAATTAATACAAAGTGATAACAAATATTAAAACAGCTTAATCATGCATATAAATATACCTGCACCAAGTGACTAGAATTATGCTGTTTTAAGAATTTTATTAGGACAAAAAAAGTTTTATAATCTTGTTCTTCATTACAGGCCATTTATCAGAAAAAATATCAATATCCACTAAGTTTAACAACGAGTTATAATATCTTAAAGTTCTTGTAATAGGTGAATTATATTTAGTATTTGTTTTACATGAGGGTAGAAAAAATAATTTATAAGAGCTAGGACGCTTCTGTCTACAAGGCACAGATTTATTTATATGGTTAAGAAGTTCTGGACAATCAACTTTACCATTTAATATTTTATGCAAAAATGCCATATCTAAAAGTTTGCGTCTGTTATCTAGGGAGCATAATTTAAAAAACTTTAATCTTTCGGAATAAGAAGAAAGCTGTAGGTTGTGATGATAAGAAAGTAGGGACAAAAATCTTTTCTGAATCCGTTCGACTCTGTTCCTGTGCACGTCATAGAAAGGAG
Source organism: Colias croceus (assembly GCF_905220415.1). NCBI lineage: Eukaryota > Metazoa > Arthropoda > Insecta > Lepidoptera > Pieridae > Colias > Colias croceus. Next base: position 2,563,764 of record NC_059543.1, on the reverse strand, counting down.
ACCATACTTGAGAACAATATTCTACAATATTGCGACATAAACACAAATATAAAATTATTTTAGTTCTAAGTATAATTTTTAAATTGTTTTGTATTACGTATTATAAAACCTATTAATTTGGAGACTTTAGTTAAAATTGCGTCGATGTGTGGATAAAATGTTAGCTTTTTATCAATAATAACGCCTAAGTCTCGTATCGAGTCGACCTGTGCCAAAGATTTATTATCAATTACATAAGTTACTGGAATCAGATTTTTATTTCGTGTAAAAGAAATGTGATAGCATTTCTGAATATTTAAAGACATGTCATTCTCTTGGCACCAATTAAATAGTCTATTAAGGTCTTCTTGTATAAGAAATTGATCGTAAGTACTAGCAACAGGTCGCATTATTTTGAGATCGTCTGCGTAAATATAGGGAGTTGTATTTTGGAAGCAGTTAATTATGTCGTTCACAAAAACTAGAAACTTTCTCAAGGTCTAAAGATTGTCTGTGTCAAATTTCATCAAAATCAGTCCAGTAGCGTCCAGCGTGAAAACCATACATACATACAAACCTTTTCTCTTTATAATATTAGTATAGATAAGTAATTTTAATAAATATGCTTCTATTCACATAAAGATACAGAATTATTCAATTCGATAATTTGCCTTAGGTGTAATGGATACGTACTACCAATAGTTTTTCAACTTAATAAATTACTTATAGTAAAAAAAAAACAAATAGTAAATGAGTGTCTAATAAAAATAACACGTGTTCCAAAGATAATCTATACATATAATAAATCTGTAGAAGGGTCAATTCTGTACATTGAAAATATTGAAAAAATAAATACCAGGGGGTGTTACTGGATCGATACCAAACCCAAATATGTGATTAAAAAAATTTTTGTCTGTCTGTCTGTCTGTCTGTCTGTCTGTCTGTCTGTCTGTATGTGAAGGCATCACGTGAAAACTAGCGGTTCGATTTCGATGAAACTTGGTATAATTATACCTTATTATCCTGGGCGTAAAATAGGATACTTTTTATCCTGGAAAAATATGTAGAAAAAAATTAATCTTAATTTTTCAGTTTTATCCATAGACGTTGTTCCGTAGAACCGCGAACACACGTTGCGTATTATTATAGGCCTAACCGTATTTGGGAATTGGGTTCAATAGATATTTAAGTATAAGATGTTATTGTCAGAGGTCTCAAAATGGAGAAATAAACCATCCACGCGAAGACCGACATCCGCGCGGACGGAGTCGCGGGCGGAAGCTAGTAAATTAATAAAATAATAATAGTTTAAAAAAACTAAAAAACACGCTTTTTATAGAAAACCGAACTAAAAAATAGAAAATTTTATCAAATTAGTGTATTGTCATCGGTCCTCAATAAATCTACAAAGTTTGAACGAAATCTGGCCGTTTAAAGTGGGTCAAAATCGCGCCCAAAGAAGTCGGTTACAAACATACAAACATACAGGTGAAGCTAATAGATGTAAAAAATCAAACAGTAAATGAGTGTCTAATAAAAATAACACGTGTTCCAAAGATAATAAACTTTTTACTTTGCATATTCATTGTAGCTCACTGCTCAAGCTTGATCGATTATTATAAAGAATGGCGACTCCGTGGAGTTATTTATAGATGATTGTAATGAATAATGATAGTAAACACTACAGAGTATGCCCTGATGCGTACCTAATTGGAAATTGCGTAGAGTTGCAATGGCTCATAAATTATATTGATAAAAGATAGCCTTAGAGTACGCTAGTAATGTCGATTAACTATATCTGTGCTGTGATTGTAGAGCCCATTTATACATAATATACTTTATATTGTAGGTAATTTTAGTAATCATTTGATATTTTTGTAAGGTCTATAAAAATTCGTGACTATCTGTCTCTCTGTTGGTAAAATTTAAAGGTACCTACACTTTAAATTAAACGACGGATTTTATAGATACTTTTGAACGTGAAAGCTAAATTAAAAACTTTTGTCTTTTTTGGAATATTGTCGCTGGCTGCTTACGGCACAATTTTAACGTGTTAATCTGGATTTCATTAACGATGATTGGGCTAATTTACATACTTATTCAATAATTTACATAATAGAAACATCATTTTTTGTAGTATTTTCTTGACTATACGAACACATCGTGCAAAACCAAATCTATTTTGTGTGTGTGAAAAAAGTGTTTATTCAATTTAGCTTGAATAGTTAGTAAAGTTTCTTGCCAAAAGTATGTTACATACAAAACTTTCAGATGTTTATGGAAAATATTATATCCTTTCATAGAAATACTGTATAGTGTGTACATTAGTCTTGTTATTTAGATTTCTATGATCTGGCCCTAGACACTCTCGTAAAAAAATTGAAAAGTCAGATTGCATATTATAATGACTTCATCAAATGAAACTGCTTCTTTATAATTACGTCAGTTATCTTAAACTCAATAAAGATATGGTTAACGTTTAAAAATAAAACACGACAACACTTACTTACACGCTATAAACCATAAAGAATTAACGTCACAATTTAATCTGGAGATTTATGGAAGTTACAAATCGACTTATTACAAATTTATTTTTGAAACATTTTCAAGGATAGTGGGAACGGAATATGTTTTATATTTGGGCACAATGTATCGACACACGCCCCTTATTCTTAGAAGTGTTACTCATCTAATGTTTATGCTAACATGAGTTATGTACTAATCATTATTTCGTAGTGTTGTTTGAATTTTTGCTTGGTTCATAGCGGAATAGCGGCGGTATATATAAAAGTAGTTTAGAAGAATTATAAGTGACAAGCTGTCTACACTCTGCAATTGATTGGCCAATTTAAATTTTACGTCGTCAAATGTGGGTTAACGATGGGTCAAAGTAATATCATATATCTAATTTACCTTTAATAAGTGTAGAAATTATGTAAACAATATGCATTCATTGGTCGTGAGTCCGTGACATGGAAGACGTCGAATAAAAAAAAACTTCCTCATCGTATATTTTGACATTTATGATCTGTTTTTATTTACGCAGTTACAATATAATTTTATGACCTGGATTAATTTTATTTATCAATGTAGAGTGTGAAATGGCTTTCATGTTGTGTATATTAAATTAAGTTCAATTATACATGAATGAATAAATTATGCGGTCTGGACGTTAATACGCAAATGTATGGAAATAAACAGGATGTCATGTCGCCAGCTGAATCTTGAATACAGGAATGCAGTAATTATATAATTGTATACTGATTTTTGCATTCTTTTCGGAAATACACACACTGTATACACGTGCACAGTGAGTAAATAATGGTAATATATTATGTAGATAAAATTGTAAGTAAATAAGTAATATAATATTAAATACCCGTTTAAGTATCTACTAGAATAAACTAAATATATATTTAAATATATATTTTGTTAAAAATACTTAATTCGAAATTCAACAGTAGGTCTATGAAGTTGTCAGCTGCCAGAATCTTTACAAAAATATAATTTCAACAAGCTTTTTTGAACTTTTTTCGCTTATTATTTTAGAAATCTAATACAAATTTAAACTTCTTGACTTTATAATAAATTATTTTGAAACCGCTTTTATTTATTAAACTCGTATTCTAGAAGTATGTGAACTAATAAGTTATCCAGTATCCTATATAGTACTGCTACGGCTAATTAATATAATACTGCATTATTTTTAAGTAGGTATCAGATGATAGAAATTTATTACTGCAAAAAAATTTGAAGACGGTCGGCGGATTATGACTATAAAAATGATGACAAATGAACATCTATTAATAACACATTTTGCATACAGTTAAAAATGTTAAATCATGTATAATCTCAATAATATAAAGCATTATATCCAACTACTTTATACTTAGTAACTCTACATTTTGTGACGCTATCGTCACAAAATGTATCTACCTATATACAGAAACGACTGAATGTTATTAAAATTTAACATAAATAAGACTGACCGCTATATTCGCGTATCGTTTCAGTGAAGTCAGGAGCTAAAACTATACAATGAACATATAGCGATAAGTTCTTACATCAATTAGTTGCCATAAAAACATATCAAAGAATAAAAAATACAACTCACAGATGCGCCAACTCATGAGCGATGACAAACGCACTAGTCAGCCCCTCGTCTCTGTCTATCGCCGCTGAACGCATCTGGGTGCACACGCCTCCCACAGGGGCGAAGCCCGAGGGGCCTCCGAGCTGCGCGCGAGTCAACCACACCGTTGCGTCCCACCCTGTACTGTCTAGAAGAGAAGTTGTGTTTGAGATCCTAATCGTAATTGTTGGTTAAAAAGTGAAAGAATGGTTGGTTTTAAAGCTTCTGAATATGTACTGTTTAACTGGTCTGTCATGTAATGACACGAAAATGTATGTTAAAGTGTTAAAAAGGAAAATAGTGTTCCTGATAGCCAATGATGAAACTCGACCTATGCATGGAAATTTCGTAATAAAGATAAATATGTCGAATACCTTTTTTCCTTTTTTTCAGTCTGAGCAGAAAGCCAAGATAAAAATATTTATTTATTAACACCCTTGGGTTTGTCCAAAACAACAATATTCATATCTCGTGAATAATATTTGCAATTGCAAGGGTCATAGGTTTATCTATAAAGTTAAAGGGATGTTTTGTGTTGATTGTATAATTTCTTAACGATTTTATTAAGACAATAATAAAATGTTTATTTATTTTTAGGAACGTCAAGGATATTTTTTTGGAGTTAATTTAAAGGAGTTTTAATAGCACACGAAACTACAGTAACGTGTAGGTATTAGCAAACACATCAAACTAGTTTGCCTAGTATTGAAAAGTTATTATTGTTAAAGCAATTTGTGTTTTTAAGTTAAAAGTAAAACGTAGAGAACTCTTTAAAATTTTAAATATTATTTATATGGATACTTTTGACCATATGATATATGTAAATAAAAATATAAGTATATAAGTAAATAAATTTGAAAAGCACAAAACTCTAAATTTATAGCGTCCTTAAATGATATATTGTGAATACAAAAATCTTTATTGTTCCCAATATTTCGCCTTATGATAATATACATACGAAAATATATCGTATTAGTGAGTTAAGACATATAGTTAGATCCTATTATAAAACTGCAGCAGACAAAAAGTCTGGCATGTCGTACTAAACAGAAATAGGTCACTAAATCAGATATGAATTGCATCTGGCCATTGCCCCAGTAGATGGAATACGATTAGTTCAGTCAGTAAGTATTATAATTTATAATATCTGTGGTTCAGATAATCGTTAAATATATTATCGCTATAAATATAACAAACTAGATTTCTGCCTGCGGCTTCGACCGCGTTTTCAAAGGAAAACCCGCATAGTTCCCATTCCGTGGGATTTCCGGGATAAAACCTATCCTATGTGTTAATCCAAGTTACCTTCTATATGTGTGCTAAATTTCATTGTAATCGGTTCAGTAGTTTATGCGTGAAAACCTACATACATACATACAAACCTTTCCTCTTTATAATATTAGTATAGATATATTAGTCGCATATTATCCCGGAAATTACCAATAATTATATCTATATTTCAATCGATATAAAAAATAGGTCGCGTACTAGTATCAATATCAAATTACAAAAAATAATCAACATTGCAATTAAAAATTGTAACATCACGAATTCTCAGAACTTCGCTAGAATTTCGCGTTTCAAGCGAATTTTAATTCAGTCAATAATTTGCCAACGTAATATATATTCAAATATAACACTTTTTTAATTTATTTCTTTGAAGTTGTATGTTTGCCAGATTAAATATTAGATGAGTTATAAATTATATGATAATAAACAGATACAATCTTTGGCTACTGTTTATTTACTAAAATGAGAATAGAATTGTTTACAAGCGTATTAAGTATTCACTTATCAAGAGCGATATGTGATACCAACGTCTATTTACAAGATGAAGGGTTTGATTGTTCATTAATTAAAAGGTTTGTATAATATGTACATATTATTTTGTTTCTTTTCAACATCGACTTTATTCTTATCTATAGGTACTCGTTTATATTTAATTATTGTATGCTTATCCAGATGTTACGTGTAAAGTGTTAAAGGAAACATTTATCACATTTTCCTATTTTTATATTTATAGCATTAAATCAAATTTTATGTAGCGATTCTGTAGCAGTTTATTACATTTATAGCGACATTAAATTTAACGATTATTATATTATATTACGACTGTTAAATATTGGAAATTTCTCTCAAAATATAAAATATTCCCGCTCTATTGAACCAAAAATATTATTGCTTATTCAAATACGATCTTTTACGTTTGATTGATAAAATATATTTTCTGTACACGTTTCTGATGTAATAAGTTCATACCTGCCGGCAACTTTATGAGATGTCTGTAATTCCATTTATTCACAGCCTCCAGCGACTTCTTAACATTTCCATATTTTATAACAGAATCCTTTTCTTCGAATAGAAACAATTTGTTGATAACCAGAGTCATGTTCGACTCCAGGGAGCGATCGTTGAAGATGGCACTGACCTTAAAGCGTTACATAATCGTATGAGTAACTATGCACTTGAAATTAATTGCAACCCGCCGGTTCGTGTATCTCGTACTTACGATGTTCATTATTGCGAGGATATAATGTTTCACCCGTTCCCGGCCGTGGAATTTGAGCATCGTATGATCGGCAACTATGGCCAGTTCGAGCCAAAGACCTTTCGCTCCTGGAACAAAGGAAACAATGCATTTTTGCACACCATTCTCGTGACAACACAATCCACAGTGAACACACCTGACACCGGTCTCGTAACGGGAAGCATATTACGAAAATCCGCGACATCGGAATTGCCGTGTCGCGAGCGCACGTGCATCGACGGCATGGGGTCATCATCTTCGTAATCAATGTCGAGGTCGGTCACGGTGTCACCCGTGAGGTTGAACTCTGCGTTACGTTCCGCCAGCACGACATCGCGGCGCTTCAAAACGTGGCTCCCGTCCGAGCGCGTCGGCTGCAGCACAAAATCTTCACCGTCCACTTGGAGCAACCCATATAATTGTCCTTCACACTCCGTCACTGTAACTGAAGATCCTTCCTCGTACAGCACGCGGCCTTTATAAAACTTGCACTCATTGTAATACGGGGAGCGTATCGCTCGGTTCTCCTGCAGCTCCAGGTGCCAGCCGAGCAGGTGCAGGTGGTGGATGGCGTGCACGTGGCGCGGGGCCCGCGAGTGCAGCTCGAGCGGGAAGTAGACGGGGGTGTGGGGCTTCCACGCGGCGGCGGAAGGCAAGAGGGTGACGAGGAATGCCCACAGACAGCGCGCCATGGTCCGCGCGCCGCCGCGGGCTCCGTCCTTCTGCCCGACGCATGCGGAGTTGCGCTTACGCATTTACGCACATGTCGACTGTCTCGCCGCACGGAAGGTAAACGACTCCGCGGTTTAGATTGCATTGGACGGCTCATGCGTCACTTGTAAACAAAAGGCGCGCTTTTGTTTTATAACCCCGCGCCTGCGTAACGTACTTGTATTGTGTCGCTACTAATTTATTTTACGATGTTTTTACTATTTATACCCATACTTTTAGAAACAAAGCATATACTTCATATATTTTTATGGTTTGAAATATTTATAGAGCTAGTTTTGAAGCTCATAATAATAGTTACATATTTCATACTTGTTATACAGTGAATTAATTAGCAATTAAACAATAAAACGTTTTTGATCCATTTAAAATGATATTTTGTTTAATATAATATTTAAAATAAACGTTTTACGTTTCTGTTTATAATTAATATTTATTATTCGATCTCTATTTTTCTAGCGTGTTTTTGTTACATTCGTATTTCGTATAAAACTTAACATAGGTAAGTATTTTTGTGAAACTGTTTTTACAATTCAGCATAACCTGAGCAAAATAAAGACATGTTGTAATAATAACTGAGCAAAAAAGTAGACTTGCTTAACTAAGTATTTTTTGTACATATTCTTTACTAGCTTTCCACCCGCGGCATCGCCCGCGCAGTCAAAGAAACAACCACATAGTTCCCGTCCCCGTGGGATTTCCGGGATAAAACCTATCCTATGTCCTTTCTCGGGTGTCAACATATCTCTATACCAAATTTCATGCAAATTGGTTCAGTAGTTAAGGCGTGATTGAGTAACAGACAGACAGACAGAGTTACTTTCGCATTTGAAATATTAGTATGGCTGACAAAATATAGAGTTATGTAGAGTTTATTCAATACGAATCATTATTTAATGAAGTAACATTTATTATTTCTACTTGTACTTTATTATAACAAATGATCGAATATTTATTTCTGTTAAGAGTTTATATGAATTATTGCTAGATATTTGATTTATTAAAAAAACTCATAAATGAGTTAATAAAATAGTGCTGCTTGCTCTCTCGATGGAGAGCCATTTAGGTTTTAATTCATTTCAATTATATAAATTAATAAGGATAAATTAATTAATTATTTGAGTACATATTAAAATCTATTTTTTGTTGTATCAAATTTATTTTAACCTTAGTTATAACCATTAATTTCAATAATTATAACACATCATGCTATTTACAAAAAAACACGCACTACATATCGAAATTCAATTTATACGCCTAGTTCCCACTTCCCACGTCAATTTAAAAAGATGTAACAATAATGTATTTTTAATAAAAGCACCTTTAAAAACCTAATTAATATAACGTTTATTCAAGTCACTTCAATCTTTACATAAAACAGTTTCTGACAGACATAATGTTACATTACAGTATCTCTAAATATTACACAATACTCGATACAGAATAACTCCATACATATTATAGTAAATACAGGTGAGTGACCGGTATATTGTAACTTGTAAGTGATCGTCTTGAGTCGCAAATTGATAATTGAAATGTAAGCCCATGCGCATGCTGGATAACGGAACCTGCACACTTATCGATCTTATTATTTTGACATTAAAAAACTATTTATCAAAAATTGGTTAAGGTTGTTGGTATGAATCAATGTAATTCAAAATTGATTATGTTTTTCTTCAGTTTTAACTGGTAATGTTTTTATTTCTAGTCGATGAAGTATTTTAATCGCAGTAGAGTTTATTGTCCTAAAATGACGAGCTATAAGACACTTTTCTAACGTTAGACGTGTATTATTTTTTATACTAAGTTTACAAAACATGATTATTTAAGCTTTTGCTAATATAATCTATATATTTTGTAATATATTATAATATTATCTCGGTAACTTACTTAATGTAGCTTTACTGAGATTAATCTCAGAAGGATTAATAAGATAAAAACATTGATAACAACTAAGATAATATATTATTATGATAGTTAATTTTATCATATTTTGTAAAATGTGTGTTGTTGTTGTTGTTAAATAAGGGAAAAAACTAACATTCATATTCCTATCTTTCAGGTAGGAAGCCCGGTTGAGAAAAAAACCAGGAGGCTGAGAGTTTTGTTATTCTAAAGGTCAAAAGTAAAGAAGAATATTTTGGGACCACTTTTATCTAATCTTAAAAGTTACATTTATTCAGTACCATTAACAGTACCTAAAAATTTTTTTTAATATTTTCTTATTCCAGAATATATTTTACTTTACAGTTTCTACACCTAAAATTAGTCACGCATATTCCTAACGCGTGTACAAGTCCCTTTATCTCTGTGCATATGGACAGTATTGCTATGATCTCATTTATTCCGCAAAAGGAAGAGTTCTTGTTTCACCACATATTTACGATAGGCCGTATATGTTCTTTCGCTGCTTTGAACATTATGTGAGACAAGGTTTACCATTTTAGGGTTCTGTATGGAAAATTTGAAATGGCACATATTATGTTTCATTTTTAAAAGCCAAAATATTTTTATTAATTTCAATTCATAATGGAAGAGAGAATCTTGAACTACGATAGGATGAATGAAGTTTTAATTTAGGACGAATTTTTTTCGTCGTATTTTTATGTGACCCAGAACTTTGAAAAGTGCCCTTCCTACAGAAGAAAATTCAAACATGAAACAATATACTTAGCCTATAAAAATTGTATAAATAAAGACAGTAAGAATGTTTAAAAAATGGAAAAAATATCCAAATAAAAAAATACCCTGAAGTCTGAACAAATTTTACAGTAGGTAGTCGTATTGTAATTGGGACCAATATTCCATATCAAAACTTTACCACTATCCATAACAATCCTTCCTAAATCCGCACATATATCCATAACAAAAGAACCCTTAAAGCCAACACAGATTCGCACTTGCCCATCTTCTCCATAAGAATAGTTCATTAGACGCGTCATACCGCCGTAAATAGCAACGCCCTTGTATTGTGACATTTGCCGGTTTTCTAGGCAATAAAAATACGTGTAATTACAAGTTTTATCTATTCTTAGATAGCCATGTGTGTTTGTTTGTTGCGATGCGATTTAAGGCGTTGTGCTTTATTTTTATTGTATAATAGTTGATACAGTTTTCTAGTTTCCTTGGTATGTAATTGTTTATTGAATTTTTTATTTAAAGTTAATATAATATATCATGTTAATTTATGTATAGCTATAATGTTCTATTTTAGTGTTAATGTTCTAGTTTAGTGATATCACGAAAAATAAGTTCTAGAAACCTTCAAGAAAAAATAAAGTAAAATTAAAATCTCATGCGATTCAGCTTTACTTACTACGTATTTGAATCCATTTCCTTCCGTTTCTAACGCTCACATTGTAAGAAAGGGAATGAAATGGATACCTAATTGTTTTATCTTATATCCTGTCAAACACAATTAAGAGAAAATCCTATCTTTATCATTTTATAAATTAATTTGCCTTATAGCAAAATAAAAACATAAAACAATTAATATGAACGTGTTAACAAGACATTTATGATCATGTTTCTTTTTTTGGCAAATAGAATCACTGTTTACAATGACTAATTTACATTTGGTTAGAGGAAGTAACGCTTTGCTTCGAGATTAGCATGCGATATCATAGTGTCGTCAGATTGTAAGAAAAGATTTTAAATTCAGTGTTAATAACACTCCTATACTTAAAAGGTGATAAACTCGTTAATGCATGTTAATAAAGCAATAATAAAAGAGCAGTAAATAGACAATCTACTAAAACTTAAAATTACTTGCACCAAAATTTTGTATACTTAAATGCTCTTTGCCAAATCTATCAGTATCCTACTACTGTCCTATCCTATCCTATCAAATCCTATCTTATCCTACTAATATAATAAATGCGAAAGTTTGTGAGGATGTGTGTGTGTTTGTTACTCTTTCATGCAAATACTACTGAACTAATTACAATGAAATTTAGCACACATATAGAGGGTAACTTGGACTAACACATAGGATAGGTTTTATCCCGGAAACTCCACGGGAACAGAAACTACGTGGGTTTTTCTTTGAAAACTCGGGCGAAGCCGCGGGCGGTAAGCTAGTGTTTAATAAAAGCGGAATATTTCCGAAACCACAGTCACATAAACACTTCAAATAGCCACCACACATTTTCCACTTTTAAGAATATTAAAATATTAAATTTAAAATTGAAAATTCTACGTCATTCAGGATAAGTTAGTAACAGGGCCATTCAAATTTGATTTTGCTATAATCTTGTTGTTTTGGCTTGTATATAGATAAAATCATAAGACAAATATTATGTAGTATATAAATCACTGATATCTAAAGTTATAATAGAGGTTAGTTACACGATGCCTGATAAGTATAGTCTCAGTGTCTTGTCTAGCTTACTCTGATACAATTTTTCATTGAAATTTTTTACTATTTCTATAGTGGCTGGCCTTAAGAAATATGGAACTAATGCAATCTATACTAATATTATAAAGCTGAAGAGTTTGTTTGTTTGTTTGTTTGATTGTTTGTTTGTTTGAACGCACTAATCTCGGGAACTACTGGTTCGATTTGAAAAATTCTTTCGGTATTAGATAGCCCATTTATCGAGGAAGGTTATAGACTATATTTCATCACGCTACGGGCAACAGGAGTGGAGCCACGGGGGTGAAACCGCGCGGAGCAGCTAGTGAAAAATATAGAGCCACATAGTGTTTATTCAATTGCTGGTAACAAAATAATTTTTAAAATCAAATAGCCTGTAGATTACGAGATAAAGCATAATTAAATCATACATAAAAACAATGTAGCTAGTACTAATGAAAAATAGTGGAAGTATTTATTTATTTATTTATACAGAATCATTCTTTGTAATTACAGTAATAACACAAAAGCGTACATAGAATTTAGTAAAAATATGTTAACAAAAATACAAACAAAACGGAGTTACATACTATGTGCATCCAAGTACCTGATACAGAGGTCTAGGACAGTATTTGTACTGCTAGCAAAAATGTGAATTGGGGCATCGGAGGCCAGCACACGATTTAACAGATGAAGGGAGTATGAAAAATGAAACAAATAATACCGGGTTCAAGTATTTATTATGATAGAATTGCAGAAAAACAGTGAATATTTTATAATATTTCATTGATATAAATCAAATAGAGTAAAAAGCGTGCTAGTTGACTCGACGTTATTTCATCGAAGCCGGAGTAATACAGTGAGAGCACTATAAGCCGTTTTAACCATCTGCAAACGAACATTGTAACATGTTAATAACTAAACAAGGATCCTTACATAAGCCTATTAATGTTCCCTGTTGGGAATCATAATCAATATTGTACGCACATATTATATTTTGTTGAACAAGTTTTTACTATAGAGTTACCAGCTTTTATCGTGAGACACGTTATGTTTCATGTTCATTTAATAATATTATCTGTATAAACAATTGATTTGTACATTTAGATGTATTTTTTTACCTCAACATTTTGTTAAAATTTAGCATAGATTGATTATACTGAAAAGGGCTTTCTGTGTGCAACAAAAAAACATATTAATTTTAGATGATAGCAGAGTAAAACCTTTAGTCCCCTTCATTTGTTATTATGTACTACTACTGACTACTGGTAGATTAATCCTTATTAAATAAACATTGTTTCTTAACACATTTAGTACTAACAGTAGCATAGGCCTCCAGCGATAGATCGTACATGCCGCCCGCGGACATGACGAGCGGCTTGTTGGCGCGCGCCAGGATGAGCAGCATGCTGGACTTCACACCAGGAATCTTGGTGATACCGCCCTCCCAGCCTGAGAAGTATACCGCGTCGCCAATCGCTGTGCTCTGTGGAATTCTAGACTTTATGATTATGGAAATAAAATACAGTTTACAAAATTACTCTTATTTTTTCGATTACGTCCACCTAATATAATGCTTAAAGTTGTAAAAATGTGTGTACTCATTGCGTAAAAAGCTCGGAACCGATCTTGATGATACTTGGCAGTGATGTAGCTATCTTCTATTTGCTTAAATAGAAAGAAACGTTTATGTTATGTCTGTAATGTATGTAAAAATAATAATATTGAAGGTCTACTAGGAATTCTTGTGATTTGCTTTTTGTTTGTTTTTAGCAACTCTTGATTGTTTCAGTTTGCTTCCCTGCTTGCTTTAACCTACATACTACAAACTTACTTATTCAAATGGTTAACGAGATAATAAAAATATAAAAAAGAACGAATATTACCTGTATTTTCAATTCCTCGCACCATCGACACAATATGTAGAGTACAAACATATTATATCCCAAGTAGAGTAGACTCATTACCCATTTCGTGAAGTTAACATTCACAGACTGAAAATTACATTCATAAATATGACTTTTTTATCTGTTCCATATAATATTAAAACGTTGTGAATAATTGTCATACAGCATAGCTACATCATAAAGTATGGCTCTATATTTTTTCGTAAAAGAAATTTCACTGAGAAGAAAGACAGACAATAAATTTGCTAAGAACAAAACTATTAAGACAAGAATTTATTATTATTTTAGTAATAAGTTACTTATATTTAACGTCATTTTGTCTTTTTTAAGTAAGTAAAAATCTCTATCTGGAATGACGAGGGTGTCCTGGCAGAACAACGTTAACGTTACGTTAATAGATCACATATAATACTTATCTTTATAAAAACCTTACTATAATCATCATTATCATTTACTCAATAAAGTAGATTGTATAATTTTATTAAACTTATTAACTTATTTGTCAATCAAAGGCCGGCAAAGCACCTGCAACACTTCCAGTGTTGCAAGTGTTTATGGGCGGTGGTGACCACTTACCATCAGGTGGCCCACCTGCCTCTTTTTCTTGCTCTGACATAAAAAAATAATATGTAAAAACGTGTCAAATTGTATACTCACAATGGCCACTTGAAAACCAATACAGCAAATGAGAGTAGTGCTAACAACCATCTGGGCCAACATTGGCCTACTCAAGATCTCTCGAAGCTGTGACGTGATGCTAAAATTTGTGAATCAATATTTTACTAACCATAAAAATTATCGCATTTATTTAGTATAAAATATTTACTGTAAGCTAAACCGCGTATATAAAGGTTTTCAAAATATTCGAATGGTTTTATTATATTATCTGAACATTTTAACTGTGATACTTTTTTAACGACGAATTGAACTAGAAATACGTCACATAAATGTAACAGTTATATAATTTACAATCAAAATTGATGAGTAATTCATTAATAGGAAACAGGCTTGATTGAAAGGATGTTAAGGAGATTAAAGTCTATTGAATCCCGTTATTAGGGTGTACCTACTAATCTCATGCGTATGAAATTTGTACGAAGAGCTTGCATTTCTACTATATTTCACATATAAATCTAAACAATCACATGAAATTCAAAACAAAATCAAAGCATTCACAACCACAGTTAGTAAGTTCACCGTTCAAATAGTTATTTCAACTTACTCACAGCTCATATTAGAGTTACTAATAAATTCACATAAACCGTATATTTGTAACATAAGCGAGAATACTAAACTATATGCGGTATCGCCTGTTTCCACGTGAATTTAACTCAACAACGCCGCTCTCGATTTCATGAATATGTAATGCCTCCTGAATATGCTGACGTTACAAAGAGTACGTTAAAGGCTGTACATAGATGTACGAACTATAATATTATGCATATTTCCATAATAATAGTTGGTTGACTGAATTGTTTAGTGAAGTATACACAATATTTCGCAAACGCACTGTATACCTAAATCTTTTCTTTCGTACTGAAACTTATCTTTTAAAACAGTAACATAATTATGTTTTTGGATGTATACTAGACCGTGTACGTAAGTATAATCATAATATGTATTATAAATCTCGTGTCACAATGTTTGTCCTCAATGGACTCCTAAACCACTTAACCGATTATAATAAAATTCGCACACCATGTGCAGCTAACTTGTGAGATAGGATAGTTTAAATCTCAAATCGTTTTAGAGAAAGCGGGCGAAGCCGCGGGCGGTAAGCTAGTAAAATATAGATTTCAAAAATTACAATTAGGTATGTAAGACCCTTGTATTACGTAGACAACGTTAAAATATTAATGTGAATATATTACTTTACTCATACTTTATGTTACGTTCACGCTAGGAAAATGATGAAAATTCTTAGTAATATCTGTGGTAATATTTAAAGGAAATAGAAGCTTCTTTCCTTATTTATACATAGATTAAGCTTTTACATGTTGAAGTGTATAAAATATTATTTTCTATATATTTTCTATTCGGTTTGTAGACTTATAGTTAGCTGCCTGGAACTAAGAGGTATAAAGAGCCAGGGATGTTGCGGATGCTGATTTTTTCACATCCGCGGATGCGAATGCGGATGCGGAGTTTTGAAGGCTGACATCCGCGGATGCGGATGCGGATGCGGATGTTCAAGATATTATGTAAATAAAGTCTATTAATGAAGAATGGTAACTTAATTATTTACATTTTTTATTGTAATCAAATCAAAGAGAAGTACTTATTTTTATGTTAAACGCCTACTGGTACTTATATTAGTAAGTAAAATTAAAAATAGGAGCATTATACTCAATAAACAGTAGTATTGCCGCGCTACTAAATAATTGTCCGCTATGAACACTGCCCGGTGGAGAGGATAAAAATCTTCGTACTATCGGCGATAATACCTTAAATTCCTCTCGATGAACTCCACCAATTTAGAGAATTTTCACCCACATTTATTCTTTTTTTAGTGCGGTAAGCAAGTATGTAATTCCTTTTTAAGTACAGCTTCAATGCTTCCTAATTCTGGCATTTCTGTATTCTCGTCTTCACTCGACGAATCTAATACACAATGATCACTGTATCACAACAACATATATATTTATACGATAAGTAGACCACACACAGCGCAAACAAACACGTAATGATTTATTCACAAGAAACAAATGCACCACAAAAAACGTGTCGAAACTTGTCACTAATTCCTTCACTCCCATTGGTCATTGTCACGTGCGAGCGGCACGTGCCAAACGTCGGGCCCGCTCAATTTCTTTCTTGTCGCTACTTGCATGATTTTCACATCCGCATGAACATCCGCACTGATCAATGCGGATGCGGATGCAGATGCAGATGTCCAAATTTATGCGGAAGTTCCGCATTTGCGGATGCGGATGCGAATGTTCGCAACATCCCTGATAAAGACTTCCTCATTAAGTATTTACTATTTAGTAGCTTTTACAGTAGGGTTCGGCTTTATTTAATCCGCTTATGAATTCTATTTCAGTGATATCTTTCTAAATTTATTGGCTATCTTTTTACTTACTTTAAAAGAAATTTGTGCTGTTCTGTCAGGTCTCCCAATCTCCTTATGAACCTTTGTTGAAATTTTTTTTTCGAAAACAATTGACTGTCGTTCAGATCTGCAATGAATCAATTTCAAGTAAGTAGCAGTAGTATAGTTTTTATCTATTCATATTTAAAAAGATATAAAAAAAAATATTCACATTTCTCCTATTGTATAATATAATATTATTTCACCACTTAGAATACGAATAAAAGGATTCCTTACTTAGAAACCCTTACATATCTCAGATCTTAGAAAACATATTGTTGATTACCTTTATGGGTTCGCTCCAATTTACTTGCTTCTTACTTACTTAAATCCCTCATCATATTATTTTTAATATGTCATACCAATAACATGCTCAACGGTTTTAGGAATTAAACTTAATTAAATTAAAAAAAAACTATATCTAATAATAAAAAAAAACTATATCTATCTAACTATATCTAAAATCGTGTATTCTATTGACACCGATTATTACTGTCGAGATTATTAATAATTCTTATATACTTAAAGAAACTTAACACAAAATCCCTTTTGTGATTATTAAATCCAATAGGTATAACTCTATATTCATTTTTTTATATCCTCGCTTATTTTCATGACCTTATACATTAACTCATATCTTACCTTTCTTACCTTTACAGTCTTCAACGCAGTCCTTCGAAATATTTCTGAAGCAGTCATTCAACACAGCGAATTGGCACAGCAAATGCATTAAATGTGCTTGTATAGTCAGATCATTCACCATCACGAAGTACGACACATATGAGAAGATAACTACCAAGGCAACATAGGTTATAGGGTATAGAGTGGAATTCTGGTAGTCGTAGGGCAAACGAACAGACACCATTAGGTTGTAATCTAGTTCATCTACTAAGGGATAAATGTACCTGAAACATTTCATAATATAGTTGAGTAGATATTTGAGATTGTTAATAAAGCGGACTACTCACTTACCCACCGCAGGGGCAATATTGGGATTCCACCCTTAATTGCCTCCTTAAATAAAGGCAAGCAGAGGCAATTTAGAGAATAGCTGAAATTGCTCTGTCCGACGTGCAACCGAGATTGTCCCGGCGGCAGGTGTATGAGCAGCCCGCCATTATTAATTTAATACTTCGTTTGATGAGCTGAGATGTTTAAAATATTTTTCTATAATCTATTTATTAATAACTCAGCCCCCGGAATCACAGACACAATAGGAAATCTATTGTGTCGTGGCCCGATCGGGCCGCTCGGGGCTCAAAGTGGGTCATCGTATGTATGGGCCTTAGAATGCTTTCTTATTACACTGGAGTCTGGAGATGAGCTGAATTTATCTTTTACATTGTAACATGTGCAGTGGAATACAGGTGAAAGTCATTAGGAGAAAATCTAAGTTTCATTCACTGAAGATTCAAGTAGATATAAAATAGCGCTAGGATCATGAATTAAATATATTACTATAAAATTAAACATATCATTATTCTATTTTATTTGTTTTTACTCAGTGTCCCTTATATGGTATGATATCATGTTTAATTTTCCGACTCTATATCCTAGATTAGACTACAAAATCGAATTTAATATTATGTAAAAGGATACAATAAAGTTTAATTCATTTGAGTTTAAAGTATGTGAAATAGGTCTGAAAGGGATGTGAATAAAGGTGGAAAAGGACCTTTACGGTTTCATTTCATCCTTTGATATTTACCGTTCCAAATAAAACAATACCTGGCATACAAATAATACTTTACTTAATACCTATATGTATATTACCCATGAGCCGATTGCGAATAACACATCTGTGAACTGTAATATTATCTATTTTTTAACTCTTACTTATCACAAGCAAATAAATTAAATATTAGTTATTAAAATCATACTACCAAGCTATAAGTGTACATGTCCCAAGAGCCAAAAGGAGTTTCAAATGCGCCTCATTTCTCTTTTGCCAAACTTCCAATAACTTTTTCCTTTCGGCAGTCGATAGATCAAAGTTAGGGGAATTCATGGACGAAGCGAGGCGTCTAAACACGTTCTTGTGTACTAACTAAAAGAAATAACGTTAAACTATTTCAACTGGAAACATAACAAACTTAGAATTTCATTAAACAATACTTTAGTGAGAGATTTATTAAACTCTACCGAGGAGTTAGTTCGTTCGGAATGCTCTAATGGAAACAGATCACTATAATAGCATATTGGAAACAAATAAAACATATTGCTAGACGAACTGCTAAGATTAGGTTCATGCCCTTTTGATAGACACTGGTCTTATGTAAAACTTTTTACGCATATTTTTGTAATTTTAATCGACAGATAAGATAAACATTATCTATCAAGAAGTGAAACTATAATTCCTTCGATTCGAATGTACGATGTCTGACCTTTCGACACGAATATCCAATTTTATATTAATTATGCAACCTTACCCTGCTTCTATACTTATAATATGCACTCATCTGAATAGCGATAATATTGGTGCTGTCTATAATAGTATCTATAGTCAGTCGTGCGCTGACAAATTGCCATACTTCGCTGAAAACCAGCAAGAGTATCAGTGACTTTACTGTGGAGCTGTATATCCAATAGCCTATATTTGTCTCTGAGAATGATATACCTGGTAGAACAAAATGTTTCAATGAATTAAATAATCTTTTTACATTAAATAAATAAAATATTGTTATTTATTAATAGCGATGGGGTGTTTTGGGAGCTATTGGTTTTAAAAGTGTTATAAATAGTTTCAGGTGGTGTGTGTTCCTTAAAAATTATCAAAATGTTATGTTAACATAATATGATTATGTTCAATGTACCTTTATGAATTTTTATTATTATTTTTTTAAAGTAAATTTTTCGTTGCAAATAACCGGAACAGAAATCGGATTTTTTTCAAAGATATGCGATAATAATGATAAAATATAAGAACCGATTATCGAACTGTATGCGAAATAAACAGGTACTAACTTCAGCTACATTATTGAGTGAAACAATTTCCTAACTTCTTACCTTCTAAGTATATTACTCGGTACATTGACTCAAAGTATTGAGTTTCAAGTTTACCGCTGGATTCTACCAATGCTCTGGTATTTGTTAATTTCCTCCAAATGATTCCTAATATTCCTTTCATTTTAGATTTCTGGTTGAACTGGGATTGGAGGTATGTGGGCGTATCGCGATTCGGTTCAGTTTATTGATGCTTAATAATTTAATTGATTTTTAAGCTTAGTTACCTCGTGCTCAATGTGTCCATTGTACGATTTGGATTCATTTGTAAGATATAACGTGACGTAAATACCTGATATTATTAATAAGATTTTCTCATTAGATTATTAGATTATATTATTATATTAGTAGATTTCTCATTCTAATACATCATAATAAATATTGTTAAGTATTTATGATATTATATGATAATAATTAATATGTTTTACCAATTTCAAATTAAAAACTTTAAATGTTTTACTTTCGTATTACGAATTTGTGTGCATATAAAAGCTATGAGTATAATAGATACTATTTCTGCACACATTTATAGCCGTATCGTCCTCGAATTTTATATAGTTCCGTGTAAAAGTCCGTCCAAAGCTGAAAAAGGCTGCGCTTTGCATATTTCACAGCAATAAACCTTTGCCGAGCGAGCAATACGTGACCATTATCTATTCCGATTTGAAATTCCTACCTAGAACTCCATTGTAATTTGTCCCGACTCAAATTCTGACATAGAATATCAAGAACATTGTTTTAATGAACAATATGGTCTAAGATCCGAATATAAATCGAAATGCAACGGCGTGATAATAGAATGAGATCAATTTTATAATAAATTTAGTGTAGGTATTAAAAAATGTATTAAAAATGGGTTGACTGGGAAAATCCTGGACAGGACATTTTTAATGAATTTAAAAAAAAAACGTTTTTTTTTAAATTAATTGCAGTATCAACATAATAAAAATATTTATAATAGACTTAAAGTATGAAACCTACAAAATATGCAGTCATAGTCGTTTTCTAATATTTACCGGGACAAACGGCTAGGTTGGCAGGTATAAACAGGTATGTCGGTATAAGTTACTTTCACTTGATAGGATGATGAAAAAAAAAATGTCAGCTCTGTTTTATTACAAAATTGTTTTATTATCACGAAACTGCAATTAATAAAAAATGAAAATAAAAGATTAAAAAAAATATATCATGTCCAGGATTTTCCCAGTCACTCATTTTTAATACATTTTTAATACACTTATTAAAATTGGTCTCATTCTATTATCACGCCGTTGCATTTCGACTTATATTCGGATCTTAGACCAATAATTTATTTAAAATATCATTTAAAAACAATTGATTTAAAAAAAAAAAAAAACATGTACCGAATGTTAATTAATCGGCTTATTTTACTAAAATATATTCCAGAATGTTTACCATTCCATTTTAATATAAATCCATTTTAATTTAATATATTCCATTTAAATATTTATTAATGAAATGTACGAGAAAATTTATTAATTGAGTTATATAATGGAAACAGTTAATTTGTTTTACACTCATTAATTATTCGTAAATCATCATTGCGGTCAATTTAAACTCCAAATTCGTGTATCCTAATTGACAGTTGATACCTCACTTGAGCTTCTCGTAGATTGGAAAGTAATTGGAAAATAATAATAACATTCTGTATAGCTTTCAACAAATTATCGTAAATTATTTGAATATTTTCCGTAATGTTATGAACCTATATTACTTACTGATCCTATCTGGCAAATCATCACTTCTTTTCATTGTTTATCATAATTATTTATAAAACACTAGCTGTGCCGCGCGGTGTTGGTCTTAGCGTGATAATATAATATAGCCTATAATACTCGTGGATAATATAGCTTTCGAATGGTGAAAGAATTTTTAAAATCGGTCCAGTAGTTTATGAGCCTATTCATTACAATCGAACAAACAAACAAAATTTTCCTCTTTATAATATTAGTGTAGACTATAGCTGTGCCCTGCGGTTTTTATCCGCATTGCTCCACTCCTGTAGGTCTAAGCGCGATGATATATTATAGCCTACACAGCCTTCCTCGATAAATGGGCTATCTAACACCGAAAAAAATTTTCAAATCGAACCAGTAGGTAGTTCCTGAGATTAGCGCGTTTAAACAAACAAACAAACAAAATCTTCAGCTTTTTAATATTAAGTATAGATATATTTTTTTAATTAAGTTTTAATAACTAACGTAAAACGTTGAGACCATAGTTGACACAATTAGGTATTTAATATCAGTAGGTATATTATTTCAATGCTTTATAAGAAAATGTGTATACTGTATAAACTATAAAGTATACTTTTAACTGTATAAAGAAATAATAAAGTTTTATTTCATTTTGCTTGCAAATGAACTCGTATAAGTTTCGACAGCACCGTTAGCGTATTTGTTAGAAATTGCATGAAAGCCGCAAAGTTTCGGTCGAACGAATTGAAATATATTTTATTCCTAACTAAATATTGTACTAGTTTTTACTTAGGCTGGTTGCAGAGCTCGACCGACCATCAGTGTGTACATCAGTCGCGCTTGTCATATGTATGGAAATTCTTAAACCGTTCATAGCTAGACCGACCATACGCACGCGTATTGTCCTGCGCATTAGTATCATAGTCATACAATTGTTGATGCGTATCGTCAGGACCGACGGTATGCACTGACGGTCGGTCAAGCTCTGCAACCAGCCTTAGGCAAAAACATTCGTACCTAGTCCTAGAGTTAGATAGAGGTTAGTTAACGTTAACTTTCATGGCGGTATTTAATAGAAATAAACACAGTTTATAATTCGATACCTACATCTCTATACACTTTTTAAAATATTTATAACTATGAAATGTATTAAACTCTACAAAATTAATATTTTCGAAGTCGTTTTTCTTCCGCTTATCCAATAAATTAAAAAAATGGACCCTATGTTAGCTTCCTAATCTCTTCGAATGTATATTCTAACACACATTTGAATAAATCAAGAATAACATAAATAAAAAGCAATGTAAACATTTCTGGTCAATAAAATTTCGTAAACTAATAAAATTAATTATCAGATGACGGAAGAACATCTATTTCTGTTTCGCCCAAACATCAGTGTCTGTCATACATGTCCCCTTTTCTAATTAGAAGTCAGACATGTGGTAACGATTTATTTGTAGGTCCGTATTGGTTACGGGTTATTTTTACGGTAAAAGTTTAAAGGTAAGCTGAAACTGTTATACTTGTGTAGAAGGAATTATATTTCAAACATTTTAAGAGACCGATATCTCGCTAATGAATAAGGAATAGTAAGGTCATAGTCACGACTGTTATTTACTACTACAATAATGAACACAATTGGGTCTTTATTGAAAGTTATTACTTTGCTCATAATTGCTACGTTTAAAAATATTGTTGACAGACGTTTGATCTGTTTAATTTAGCCCTAACACATTGTAGTTACGAAACGCATCTGTTTTAAAACAATCATTGAGAACAAGTTATTTTTATACTCTTTGACAGTGATATGTGCATTATAAATGTCCATGTCAGGTGGCGGTTGGGTTTATTGAAACTGTATACTTGTGTTGTATTTGTGATTCATTGCTGTCCTTGAAAGGGATAATGCTTTCTTAAAAGCTAATGCGCTAATTGATTTGAGAACGTTTAATTTTATTAACGGGTTGTTTAAAACAAGGTAAATGTTTGAGACTGATTTCAATACGCTTGATGTATAATTATTAATTCGATTAGTTATAAGGAAAACATTGCTAAATATTTTTTTAAGTGCTCGTTAACAGAACTCCTCAGAAAAGGTTTAACATCAGCTGAATATTAGCTATTAACGTAAAAACTATAGATACGTTAAAGTGTCAAACAACTTGTCAGAATCTTTATCAGCAAGATGCAAACTGTCTCTTTCTCTCCAATTAAGCAACTCAAATACCTTTAATAAACAGAAACACGTGTGTCCAAGTTCTAGAATGCACAAGTTAGTTAATGCATTCTCTATGCTATTGCACTTAGAGTAAATGAAACTTGGACTGTTTAGAAAGATCATCATTAACAGTAGTAAAGCATGCGTTTGACAAAGCGCAAACAAACAAACATTTAGCTACGTTTTTCCATGGACGTTTTCGGTCAGTTTTAACAGTATTTTGGAAAATTTATCGACTTCAATTATAACAAATAAAATAATATAGGTACATAATATTATAATAAATCTCAATTTAAGACGTAAATATTCAGTTTGCTCGTAAGTACCAATCACAATGAAATAAATTACTCTATATTAATAATCATTGTTTGCTAATTTAATAACTATTCAATGAACCTCATCTAATTGTAATGATCATTCCCAATTCAAAAAAATGTTAATAGAGCGTGACATTGGGCGTGGCTCATATAGATTTTAAAGACACACACAATTCTAATTGAATTATCGAGATAACCTTCATTTATTATCACACATTTTACACTAATAATTTCTAATACCGTTTTTGTGATAATACTCTTTTAACCAGTATGAAGTGGCATTATTGTAAAAACTCTGTTTTAAAAAATCTCAACATAACTATTAATTAATAATTGGTCTCCAAATAAATATATTATTAGTTCATGTCTGAGGAATTATTAGGTACTCCTAAAAGGTTATACTAAAATCATAACAGTTTTAAATGCTTCAGTGAAACGCTAGGAACTCGACAAGATTACTCGTTAAATAGGGACTGCAGACTCATATTCAATTAAAACTTCTTCATCTTAGAGGAAACTTACTGCTTCGATGACACAGCTTTTATGTTATTAAACTAAGGTATAGTAGTATATATTATCTATTTATACATAAATATGTAAATACGTTAAAAATCAAACGTAAATACATTTGATTGGTTATGTATCTTGTAAATATAAAACTGAAGAATTTGTTTGTTTGAACGCGCTAACCTCAGGAACTATTAGACCGATTTAAAATCTACTTCACCGTTGTATTTTTTTGCGATCGCTGAATTGTATTTGTAGATATTGTAATTGTAAGCATTATATTATGTACCACGGGCAAAAACGGGGCGGAAAGCTAATACCTACTTTATAATGACCACATTTTTTTATTCATTGCATTCTATTTAACCGACTTCAAAAAAAGGAGGAGGTTATCAATTCGGCCGGTATATTTTTTTTAAAGCTGCAATTAAGAAAGGTTCCAAGTTTATTATTTAACGCTAGAACAGTCCAAAAACAGATACCCATACAAAATAAGTCATAAAACGAGGTACAAAGTTTGAAAACATAATTTGCCCCGCAAGAACATTCCAAGCCGCAGATGTTGAAAACTTCAAGCATTAATGCCACTTTGAACATATATTAAACCACAAAACTCTTAACGGAATGTAGTCTTGCAAACTTGTGATGACAATGTTATATTTGTAGTACGATTTTGAAGCTAAAGTTACCAGCTTTTTAAACATATAAAAATGTGATACAGTTAAAAAAATATATCTAGGAGATGCATTAAGGCTACTGGTTATCTTGTAAGTTATCTTAATATATATAAATCTCGTGTCACAATGTTTGTCCTCAATAGACTCCTAAACCACAATAAAATTCGCACACTATGTGCAGTTCGATCTAACTTAAGAGATAGGATAGTTTAAACATGTAGGTACCACGGGCGAAGCCGGGGCGGATCACTAGTAGGATTATAAAGACTTGTTGATTATAAAGACTAAGTTTAGTAAAAATCTAACTATTTGAGTATATTTTAGGATCTATTAAGAATAAGAAATAATTACGATATTGTCCCTTTATTCCTTCAGATTTCATAAATAGCTATTCTTATTACGTTTTGTGTATTTAACCTAAAGCTATGTCAATAAAACACCGTGTGAACATTGAAATCTCAAGGATCCATAACAAACATAACATCAAAAGCGTCGAAAGCCACACAGCTCTGGTGATAGACAATAAACACTTACCTTCTAAATACGTAACGCGGTACAAATATTCAAAGAACATAGCCTCCTCTCTAGCTGAGTGCTGTAAAGCTTTAGTTGGTGTTAATTTTAACCAAACACGGTGGAGCAGACCCATTTCGGCCCCTTGAAATGTATATTGTTGAAATAGATGCATTTCTCTTAATTATATAAGTTCTAGGGAGTGTTTCCATTGACAGAACTAACGATTTCATTTGATATATTTAGAACAATAGTTGCTTTGACGTAATATTATGATATTTAAGTGAAGGAACGTTATATTTGAGTACTAGCTTAGCGCCCGCGGCTCCGCCCGCTTCTAAAACCTAACAAATTATATACCTACTAAAACCTTCCTCTTGAATCACTCTATCTTTTAAAAAAACCGCATCAAAATCCGTTGCGGAGTTTTAAAAATTTATGCATACAAGGGGACATAGGGATTAGGGACATAGGGACAGAGAAAGCGACTTTGTTTGTAGTGATTTTAGTCTTTAGACAACATCGCAAGTAGTATGGTAGAGTAAGATTAAGAAACATTGCATATAACAATAAAATACATGATAGATACCTAGGAAAAATAAATAAAACACCTTGTTCATTTCATAATTTAATACCACATGCAATAACACACATTAATAATTTCAACAGTAAGTATATTTTATTTACAATAATACTCTTTACTATAAATTAATTAATAAATAATCAGAGTTATAACAATAATCATTTTATATTATGTATGTGCTTCTATAGACACTTTTATGAATATAAAATTTCAAATGCAAGCGTACACCATAGGTATCATAATAGATAGGGAGGCGAGGTAGCTAAATGGCGTAATTCAACGGCGTCGTCGAGACTTATCAAAATCGAAAGAAAAAATAATTTCGAAAAGAAAAGCTTATATGGTAAAAACCATTTTAGCGGTGGGTTTGGCGTGTACGGATTTTCAAAAATGTAAAAAAAAAAAATAGTTACTTGGGCATTCTCGAGCGCGTCAGATATTCATACTACGTATGCCCCAAGTGCCTCTGATAACAACGGTACACTAATCTGCCGGTTTGCGTGGTGGGGCTAGGCATATAAATTCGTCAAAATGCACAAAAAAAAAATTACTCGAGCGCGTCAGATTTTCGGAAGGGGTGTTAAGTAGGCCCCAAGGAAGCTCCCCTTAAAAAAACTGACGATTACGGCGTGACGATAAGTTACGATGAATTTTTGAAAATGCAGAAAAAAAAAGTCCTTTTGAAATACTCGAGCGCGTTAGATTTTCATAGGGGAGGTTTATCTCGGTATCCTGAAAGCATATTTTCTTAATCTGACAAAAATGTTGGTGGGTTCTCTTAATCTGACCGAAAAAGATTTGTGGGTTTCTTTTTTTAATCATCGTTATTTCATATCAATCTTTCTTGACACCCTCAGTTTTCGAGATATACTCAAAAAACCGGGAGTTTGAGTTTTTATAATGCTTCAAGTAAAAAAAGTTTTAACTTTCGACAAAAATGAAAAGAGACCTTTTTTTGTAAAATAAAATTACCTTTTTTGTTTATTTAAACTTTTTTTTTTGAAAAAGTAAAATTCGCGACTTATATGCTGCAACGCGTTTTTCGGAAGACGAAATGGCTCCTCCAGACTTCCGGTCATGCGGAAACCGGCAGATTTTGTATTTTTAGTAAGTTTTAGATTATATTCTTCAAAATAAAAATAAAAACAATCGCGCTCGAGAATGCCGGATTAACGTTTTTTTTTTACAAGTTCGCGACCCTATAACTCGGCGGCGTCAAGGACCAATGGTCAGATTAGTTAAATTTAGTCTTAAAACACTAAAATCAACCCCCAATATCTTAATCTGACGCGCTCGAGTATTTCAGACTATCGATTTTTTTTACTAATCTGATCGTCTATCCTAGGCGCGCGTCACTACATATAGAGCTAAATAGTTAACAAGGTTGTTCTATTAGGTCTAAGGTATCTCTCATATCTTAAACTGCCACGCTCGAGTATTACAGAAAATTCCCCTCTTCGCCTCCCTATCTATAATAGGCAATTATTAACTTGAATGTGAATTCATTGTTAAAAGTATACTTATTAATATAAATAATTAAATAAAGATATTATTTGCAGACAAAAATCTGACTTGAATATGCTATTCATATTCTGTAAAAATGTATACAATTAAAAATTGTCTCAAACAACGAGTGAAATAATGAGTATTCATTTGAAATTTAACTAATTTATCATTTGTCGTGAAATTGTACATAATTATTATATAAGTACATACCACATAGGTATATCAAGTTTATATTATAAAGGTAATAGATTCAATAACATAATTATCAATAAAAGAGATCATATTTTACACATTTCATATCATTAAACATTAAAGTTATCAACATTTTATAATATTCCCACTCTCAATACATTTTTAATAACTTGTCAGCTATAATAATTATTTTTTCTAACTCTTTGTACACTAATATGGAAAACCATTAAAACAACAAACGTAACGAAGTTCACAGATCATACGAGAAGCTCCGCTATGAACACGATCTTACGAACCCCTTGAGACTTAACAACCTAATCCCACAGAAACTAACAACTTAGACAACAAAACAAAAGACAGATCTATATAAAATTCACAGATCCAAATACGTAATCTGTGTAGCAGTAACAGCAGCGCACGCAGACAGCGTAGCAGCGCGAGTAGCTGTGCTATGAACACGACCTTACCGACCCCCATAAAACATGATAACTTAATCCCACTGAAACCAATAACCAAGACAAGACAACCATAATACCCAGACAGATCTATTGTAGACAATAACACATTGACAGATGTGTACAACAGAATTCAGAGATCCAAATACGTAATCTGTGTAGCAGTCACAGCAGCGCACGCAGCCAGCGTAGCAGCGACCGCTACGACCGCAGCCGTAGAGCCCGTAGCCCGCACCGCGACCCCCATGATGCAGGACACGAGCAGCTGCGCTACGAACACGGACTTGCTAACCCCCATAAAACATGACAACCTAATCCCACAGAAACCAACAACCAACAAAATACGACCATATCATCCATACAGATTCAATTAATAGTAGACATCAGCCCGATTTTGAGACTCAAAAACATAATTCACAGATCCAAATACGTAATCTGTGTGGCGGTCACAGCAGCGCACGCAGCCAGCGTAGCAGCGACCGCTACGACCGCGGCCGTAGAGCCCGCAGCCCGCACCGCGACCCCCATGATGCAGGACACAAGCAGCTGCGCTACGAACACGCAGCTGCTAACGACTGCTACGTCAGTGCCGATTCCGCGCGACCCCCCGCTGCCCCCGCCGCAGCTGTCCCACTATAAGGAATAGTGGCCACTTAATTGTTTATTTATAATACAAAATATTATTATATTACTTATTAGTTATTCTACAAAATATGAAAAAAAGCAGAGTAAAAAAAGCATAATTTGCATAAAAGGCGGCCTCATAGCTGAAAAGCAATATTTTCAAGATTTGTTATATATTATATACTAGTTCAAATAAATTATTGGGAAAATTTTAAAGAATAGAAAAAAAATAGATCACTTGGATTCGATCCGCGTCTTTTTGCCATGCCGGAGCAACGCCTAGTATCTCGGCCACTCGTGATCTTGCCTGCGGCCTGAGCAATCAAATTTCTTCTACTCTTTCGGTTTTACGTGCTTAAAGCCCACGGCCACGATGTTTCGAATTAGAATTCGAAACATTCGTGAGCTAAAATTTTTCTATTCTTTAAAAATATGTTCTCTGAATGAAACTAAATACCTATTAAAAATAAATTGATATTATTATATTTATTTACACTTTATTATAGACACACAATATTCATTAGACGGAATTTGAGTTTGAGACTTCAAAAGTACTAGTAGAAGGAGAATATTTCATTCATATGATTTTGTAGGGCATTAAGATAACACGTAGTACGGTATAAAAGTGGTCCACAGAGTCGTAGTAAAAATTTTCTTGGCAGTAGGTAATTTGATTTTGTATGGCATCCATTCCATACAATTTCAACACCTCGTAAATTTCGAGTGACTACACTATACAATGGAAACGTTCCACAACCGTGCAGTCCATTAATTAGCATCGGATTTAATTACAAAGTGTTAAATTCTATTAAATCTCTTTGATGTTGTACCTTGATTTCATATTCTGGATTTCAGATTTATACATTAATTATAATAAGACGGAATTAATGTAGGAATGATGGATTAAAATATCCTCTAGATAAAACTAAACAGAAAAGGTAAAATTCTAGAGATATCTCTAGAATTTCACCTTTTACATTTTACGTTCTTGCGTCTAGTTTCTGGTTGAAAAACAAGGCAACTAAACTCAAATTCAAACATTTATTTATTCGCGTAAACTCCTTCTAGAAGCACTTTTGAATCATCATAACATTGTTACCATTTAGAACTAGTTTTGAAAGCAGTTTCTACACAGAAGAGCCGACGGAATGCTACAGTTAGCTCTTTTACAATCATGTCATCACTAGAGTCTAGAACAAGCTTTAAAGCTGACGGGTAACAATACAGATATAGAAAATAAAACTTAAAGAGAGGGCCATTTATATGAAGATGAGAAAGCGTTAACAGGAAGTACAAACGACGAATAAGTGCTTAATTAATAGGTACTATACTAGTGACTTGAAAGTGATAACTCCTATAGCTTTTTTTTTTATTATATTATATAGCGACAAACTAAAAATGCAACACGATAAATTATGACGAATAGCTTTTTTAACCTATATAATAACTAGCGGTCCGCCCCGGCTTCGCCCGTGGTACCTACATGTTTAAACTATCCTATCTCTCAAGTTGGATCGAACTGGAGTTGGAACATGGAGGACAAACATTGTGACACGAGATTTATATATATATTAAGATTAAAAAATAACTCACCATTCCCGTAGCATGATAATGAGCCACCAATAAATACGGCATAGTGAACAACGTGGAGTACATGACCCCAGCAGTCCAACTGAACAGTAGTACAGCAGCTGGAGCCCGCAAGATGCAGAGCAGCATCATACCACAACTGTACGTGCTTAGACCACCTACATATACCTTTTTAGCCCTGAATTGGAGAAACTATTGTTATTTATTTGTGTCGTAAAAACAAACACATAGTAATAAAATCGAATTTAACTTAATTATGGAGATTTTGGTGAAAGATGGTGCCAATGGTAGGTATTATTTCTGAAAATGGTTATTATGAGGCCATCAACATGCATAATTAAATAAAATTATTGACGATTTGATCTATCTACTCTTTACAAAAGCTGAGAATAAAAATAAGCCAAAAATTGCTCATAAATCATAATATGCAATTAAATTTCTTAATTTGCATTAAAAGTACCTAGTATACGGAAATTTAATATCATTCGTAATATTTTAGATATCAAAAACAGAACTTTCGAGTTTAATTCTGATACAATTCCAATCCAGCCTGGGAGCCTATTATATAATACAACATGCTTAATGACAAAAAATAGCACCTTACCACTTACAGTAACAATAGACAAAAACCTAAAGAGCTTCAAATGCTTATAATTAAGAGCAGGCGTTCAAATTTTCAAAGAAATAAATATTGAGAATATATTTTATTTCGTAATATCACGGTATAAAAAGTAAAAACTTCGAAGGACATAGACCGTAGTATTAATTTTATTATAAAAAAATGCCAAAAAAAACTGGGCCATGAAAAAATTTCTAGAGCATGAGAAGCCACAAAAATGATTTAAGAATGAATGTCAAGTCTTGTCCTATTAAATTTCAAAGTCAAGTTTAAAGTAAATAGATAGGTAATATAAAAATCGTTTCGAATATTTTTTTCATATTTAAAAAGCATTACCTAAGAGCATTACTTACTTACGTCTAAAAGCTTCCAAGAATTTCTAAATAATTTAATGATATTCAAGAATGGCCATTCAGTTACAATCTCCAAGGTTTAAAGCTATTTGTTTTAATAAATTTAACTTCATATAATATAGGACTAAGATGAAATGTTCATCTTAGTGCACATAATAATTTACCTTAATTAAATAATTCGGGACTATTTTCACACACGGCATGATCTGATCCCATACTAAGCTTTCGCTTGTGTTATGGAAACCAGATGGCTGATGAACATACATATTTATTTAATCTATACATATAATAAATCTGTAGAAGGGTCAATTCTGTACATTGAAAATATTGAAAAAATAAATAGCAGGGGGTGTTACTGGATCGATACCAAACCCAAATATGTGATTAAAAAAAATTTTGTCTGTCTGTCTGTCTGTCTGTATGTGAAGGCATCACGTGAAAACTAGCGGTTCGATTTCGATGAAACTTGGTATAATTATACCTTATTATCCTGGGCGTAAAATAGGATACTTTTTATCCTGGAAAAATACGTAGAAAAAAATTAATCTTAATTTTTCAGTTTTATCCATAGACGTTGTTCCGTAGAACCGCGAACACACGTTGCGTATTATTATAGGCCTAGCCGTATTTGGGAATTGGATCCAATAGATATTTATAAGATGTTATTGACAGAGGTACTCAAAATGGAGAAATAACCATCCACGCGAAGACCGACATCCGCGCGGACGGAGTCGCGGGCGGAAGCTAGTTTTAAATAAATACTTATCTAGATAATTAACAAACAGAAACATAGCAAACATCTATGTTCATCACACAAATTATAGCCCCGGGTGGGAATCTAGCCCACGATCAGACGTGCCTTGGAAGGCAGGGTCACTATCAACCAAGCGAACCGGCCAGTCATTCATGTTTTATATTGGAATTGCTCTAATTTAAAGGTGCTTGATATTAAAAATGCTACTTAGCTTTGATTATAGATAACTTTCAGATAGATGATGATAGGAATATGAAATCATATATCATAATGAAATCAACATACACATAATATATCGAACTTAATTACAATGTGGCGATTAATTCAACAATGATAAACCCAATTATATCGAATAATTAGACTGAGAAGCCATATTAACTCGTGATAGTTAGGCTTCGTTTCGACCTCGCAATGTTTACCTATATTAAATTAATTTTAAGTTCTCTATTCAACGAAATCACGGACAAAGTTTTTTCAGGTAAGCGAGATGTTTTGAGCAAACAATAAAGCGTCTGTTGACTGTTTGTATTTTTTTGATTAACTAGCTGGAACCAATTTTATTTATAACCAATTTTAATTTTATTTTTCGACTAAAAAACCGACAGTATTCAATACCTCAAGTATTTACTAGTACAAACATAATATAAAATCCCTTATTTTATATCCCACATATAGAATAGTTTATAAAGAAAAAAATAGGTACTCTAATGACTAATTAAATGGTAGTTACCCAAAAAAATCGCAACACATTTTAATATGTTTCTGTATTACGATCAAGGAATATTTTAAATATTAATAATTAAACAAAACCCCATTATTACTAACAAACACACACACAAACTAGAAAGGTCAAAGGTCTGTGTGTGTTTAGGATAAGGTCCTACTTACCCATGTTTCTTTATCAGCTTCTCAATGATAGTAGAATAACAAGCACAAGACAGCGAGTACATAGCCATTCCCCAGCATCCGAAACGAACGCCGGCTTCATAGTTGATTCTACTCTCACTACCTTCTGGCGCCTGTTGGAAATAATCGAGCAAAACTTGTAGCCACATGTATAGAATTATATATTTTAGGAGAAATAAAATATAGATCTACATTTTTATCACACACTAGCTTTCCGCCCGCGGCTTCGCTCGCGTTTTCAAAGAAAAACCCGTATAGTTCCCGTCCCCGTGGGATTTCCGGGATAAAACCTATCCTATGTGTTAATCCAAGTCACCCTCTATATGTGTGCTAAATTTCATTGTAATCGGTTCAGTAGTTTTTAGGTGAAATAGTAACAAACATCCATACATCCATACTTACAAACTTTCGCCTTTATAATAGTAGTAGGACTACAGAGGTAACTCTTAAATAATGATAAATAAAAGATTTGAATTTAGAGGCAGCAAAATATATTTTAAGACCTTACACAAAAATAATAATAGAAATACATTGAGGCTGCTGTCGTAATCATATAAATAAATTGAAGGTTTCGTAAGCCTCAAACAGGTACCTCAAACATCTAATAATAAGTTCTTTGAAAACAGTATTCAGGATTTAGTTAAACAGTTTAGTAAGTTAAATCGCTTATAAATTATTTCATAATATTAAATTGTTGACGTACTATGGATCAACATTACCAAGAAGCCATATTCATTTAATCCTTCTCTAATAAACAGTTTGTTAGATCAAATAACTGTTTAACTAAACTCAGTCATAAAATTTAAGCCCATAAATATGATAGGAAGTTCTCTATAAAAAATTCTGACTCATTCGTCTTTTCTTGAAAATACGATGTAGGTGTGACTGTCTTATACTGCAGAGGATTTAGATTTATTTATTTAAGATTATTTGGAGATTTACAGAGATCATAGTAAATAATTATTCCATCAGATTGTGATTTAATAAATCTGGCCAATTTTTTTTCAGTAAGTACTAAATAAACTTCATAATATAACCACAATTATTTAAAGACCTAAGTAATAAGTTAAAATATATTCTATTTTAAACACTAAAGATTATAATAGAGTATTCCAAAAACAAATAAACATTACAAAAAGCATACTCACGGCTGGATTACCACCATACACAGATTCACCAACAAAATCGGTGAAGTACAGTGAATAGCACACGTGAGCCATCCAACAGAACAGGTTGGTGAGACACACCACACGGAGGGAGTTGGGCATCATGATGATGGACAACAAGTAGTGCTTCAGGGATAGTGGCTCCCCGTGACCCTCGGGGATCGGGATACTGGGACCCTGGAGTAGACCATGTAAAATGACGATAACACCCAACCAATAATCTAAAGAAAAGTACCCATACCATTAAAAAAGAGAAAGGATCCGATTACTATTAATAATAAAATTTTAAGGATGCATCTAGAACGTTTTTTTAAAAATGCGTCTAACAGACGAGGTTGGTGAGACACACCACCCGGAGGGAGTTGGGCATCATGATGATGCGCAAGTAGTGCTTTAGTGATAGTGGCTCTCCGTGGCCCTCGGGGATCGGGATACTGGGACCCTGGAGTAGGTATAAACCGATTTTATTATTAAGGGAAAAGTACGGGGACCATGGAAAATAAGAAAAAAAACCCACCCAGAGGCTCTATTAACCTCTCTAGCAGCAAGGAGTTGAAACTTAATAAGCTAGCTAAAATTATTTAAAACTAGAAAGTAAATTAAAATTATCTTTCTTTTTATTATAATTACTATAAACCTCATATTAATTAACATTACCATCCCTTACCTCATTCTGTTCCAACGCTCCATACATAACAGTGCCATCCTTAATCAACCCATCTTTTTCCACTTGTTCCTCCTGGATACCCTCTACTTGAACTACCGGAGGTTCCTGACTTTCATCGCTTTTTCTAAATTCTTCATATTGATGCAACTCATCCAAAGGAATTTCTTTAAAACTGGTTATTGTAGCTGATACACATACTATGAATATTATTGTGATTAGAGAAAACACTGCTCGCACGTGCCCTCCGAAGAAGTCACCTGAAATTTTGGGAAGAGATTTTTTTATTTTCTGTATGTAGTTTAGAAGTTCTTATACCATTTATTTAAAAGTCTTTATAACAATCCCTCCTTGGTTAGTACTAATAATAACACCGCTGTTTTTGTATAAATAAAAAACGATTTTAATTTAAGAAAAATAATGTGAAATGTAGAATCTATACTAATATTATAAAGTTGAAAATTTTGTTTGTTTGTTTAAACGCGCTAATCTCATGAACTACTGGTCCGATTTGAAAAATTCTTTCGGTTGTAGACTATAGTAGACCGTAAAAAATCAATCATACGATACATAAATGGACTCTATTACATTTTCGAACAATAATGATGAATTATTTGTAAAATTGATGCTTACGAAATAAATAATAAAACTATAATAATTACCAAGGCTAGTTTCATCCCAGTTGATCCCGCCCAGAGCGTATCCCATGAAACCACCCAGTCCTGCCATTATCGTGAACGTACTCAAGCCTTTCGCGTGGTCCTCTGAAAACGAGAAAAATAAAGATAAATAATATCGTTTACAATTATATAAGTGTGTTTATTTATTTCCTTATCTTAGTATTTATCTACTTTATTATTTCGCTCACAAGCATTATTCATAATTTCTTGACTAGGTATATTTTTATGTATTTTTCCTTATTCAATAAATTATAGACAACTTTCTTAATTCATATAAATCCAAAGATTTTGAATTCAAGATAATAAATATATCCTACTATGTAGTATAAATCCTATTAGTATTATATAAATGCGAAAGTTTTTGATGATGTATGTGTATGTGTAGGTGTTTATGTTTGTAACTCTTTCACGAAAAATCTACTGAACCGATTACAATGAAATTAAGCACACATATAGAGGATAACTTGGATTAACACATATTAGGTTTCATCCCGAAAATCCCACGAGTACGGGAACCTATGCGAGTTTTATTTGAAACGCGGTCGAAGTCGTATGCGCAAAGCTAGTCAAATATAATTTTGGGTGTATCAGATTTTCCCTTTTTATGTATCAATTATGTTTCTATTACACAATTAAAAATATTAATATTATGATGGAACACAGTTCATACATTACACTCTTTTTCTAATAAGATACCTCTTTTTGGTATATATATAGAAGTACCTACTATATCAAAGAAACCCATAGATAGGTATCTCATGTTATTCGTGATAACACGTTTGGAAAATCCCAAAACAAGACGTGTCTCTAGAGATACTTGCACATTAAATTTCATTAATCTTTAGCTAGCGCATAATTTTGGTACAGTTTTAATGTTATTATTCAATTAACCTTAGTTATATAAGGGCTGATTTTTCAATCCTTGGTTAAAACTTATTCATCGAATCGCGTATTAAACTACCATTTCAAAAATGTATTCTAATTATCCGTATTTGACAGTTTACAGGTGACATTTTAGAATGTTCGTGTAATACTTTATTGGGCGGATAAATTTTAACCAAGGATTGAAAAATCGGCCCTTATATAAATAATTTTTTAAAGTGAAACTTTTATTACATCGTCTCAAACTTTTTGGTTTGTGTAGCGCATGTCGCGTGTATCGCGGCTGCCGAGTAGGTATACCTACTCGGCAGTTCGGCACGCGACATGCGCTACACAAAGCAGTGTTCGGAACCGTTCGAACAGTTTCACTTTTACCGTGGTTTCATAAAACCACACAATATTTTTTTTAATGATTAAGTTATTATTCAATTAACTAAATCCTTCCATTCAAGAGTGCAGTAAACTGACAAACTAGCTGGAATGGAAACTAATTAGGTAGTACCTACTAATATAAAAAATGTTTTGATTCGATTAAAACTATATTGATTTGATTATATGTTGTAAGCATTTTTACTATCCTATATTGATTTATAAAGTTATTTAAAATCAGTTAGATTGTAATAGCTACATTATATTATAATTGACTGAAAACTAATATTTTTTTGCCGGCAAGATCTATCACAAGAATGAAAATATCTAACGACTAAAATAATACCTTATATAATCTGCCATTACCCGTTCAATCTTAGTCTTGACGCTAAGCTAATAATAGTTTTACGTCATATAAATTTACACTGGAGATAAGGACGAAAATATAGAATTCCATTATCGACTACTTCAAAGGCAATTCAGGTATTTATAGCACAAACCCTCGTAAGTAGCTTATAGATTCCGAGATTTACCTACATCGGAATTTTTAGCAAGCTTTCACAAATTACCTATTGTTGTTTTGTTTGTTGTTTATTAGGTATTTAGTTTGAAGGACACAGGCTTCATAGGACAATAACGAATATCTAATAGAACATCTATTAGATATTCGTTATTTTAATAATTGTAAATATTGTGAAATTAATTTAGTTGACATTACTTTTTTCTATTCGAACCGTAAACAACAATTTAAATAGATATATATATCAATTCTATAGTACCGTTTGAGAACAGCAAACATGTCTAACCTTAATATAACTTAAATGTACCAAAACTGTACCTATTTACATGAATATATCAGTGATAACCAAATAGCCAAGAGGAAAATACCAAAATAAATATTGTTAAGATAGATCAATCACTGCGAAAGGAAATGATAGTGGCTTGTTTTCAGGCTGAATTCAAGTCACATGCCGTGACGTAGCAAATAAATATTTAATTAAACACTGCCCACGTCTATCAATCTGGGTTAAGGATAGCAAGCAAAACGTTTGAAACTGAATTTTATTTAAAATATTGAGATAACACAAAAAGAGGTCACAAAGTTCGCGGTGAAATAGGAGCAATGCTCTCGCAGGCTTTTAGTGTTATTATATGGTGTGCAATGTTATTGATTCTCTAATTGGTATATCATCATTGAATTAACTTTTTTTTAATATTAAATAGCAAATTAAGAGTACTCTAAGTACTCTTAAAATATACTCTTAGGAAGGTACCTACCTAAATGAATATGTTACCTGAAATGTTATCATGAAAAAAGTAAATTTGATTGATGAGTGTTTTGTTTTATACTAAAAGAATTTTCAACAAAATGGGTTTTATTTAAGAGATAAAAATATTTTAATCTTTAGGAAATTGTCAGAGTATTCGTCAGTGCCGAACGAATATCATTGGATATTAACTAAAATGTTTTTTCCATACAAAGATAATATACCTAGCTTCCTTTAGATATGGTAATAAGCCGGTAATATGATCGACATCTTTAAGTACGCCTGATAAAATAATCTTTCCATCGGAAACTATGATTCTAAAGTCTATATAAGAAAATGTTTTGATAACAATAAATCCAGTTGTTTGTAACTCCTCAAAAAAGGTTTAAAAGATGCTAATTTTTTCTCTTGTTGTTACTATGAACCGATTACACGTATTCCAAATTCCACACACAATCTAGGTAGGTACATTTTATTTAAATTATCTTTTATCTGAAGTAGTACAATCAATCATAGCGGCGATATGATACAAGAATCTTTAAAAATCTCCTTGATATATTTTTATTAGAATATGACATCATATAACGGAAATTCATAGATATACTTAATATTCATAGGGATTTTATGTATCTGGTTGTAGTCATCTACAATTATAGTATTTTTTATTTACGAAAATAAAGATATTATTATCATTCATGAATCACTTTTCACGTTTAATTCAGGTAGATTTTTCTCATAATAAGTTAACGTAACATAATAAATTAATCCCCTTAATCTTAAAATAATACCGAGGTACAGATCTGTACCCAATTTATATAATAAAAATGAATCACCAAATGTGTTGCTAAACGTAAAATTCGAGAACGGCTCTACCAATTTGGTTTTTTTTTAACGTTAAAAGAAATAGCCGAATTAGTCGAATGATCTAAGGCACAAGGAAGAATCTTATGGAGAAAGGTCGAATGATCTAAGAAGGAAGAATCTTATCGAAAGAAAACACGAAAAAGTGGCAATTAGACAGACAATGCCGTTGGGCTAGTACCTACTAAATAATTTCTATACAGCTATACTCACCCGGTACAGTAACATCCAGAAGGTAAGCTCTCGCGGGACTCTGACAGGCATCAGCATCGAAATCCAAGAGAACTGTACCCAAAACTGTGAACAAAACCCCCCAAGGGTGATGGTTTGTGCCCTGCGTCTCTAACGCGGAACTACGAGGGCCCAGCGCTGAGGGGACATTTGTTCTGTTTATGGACCCTAAGTCCCCAAACGCGTACCCTATGTCTTCGCCGTTTGGTACTAGGATGAGACCTGAAATTATGGTCATGAATAGTATACTGTAAAATATCTGTTGAAAAGGAAATAAATACTATTATAAACTTAAAAAAGCTTTTTATTTATCTTAAAAA
Source organism: Colias croceus (assembly GCF_905220415.1). Classification (NCBI taxonomy): domain Eukaryota; kingdom Metazoa; phylum Arthropoda; class Insecta; order Lepidoptera; family Pieridae; genus Colias; species Colias croceus. The sequence continues at coordinate 2,524,069 of NC_059543.1, read as the reverse complement.
TAATTGAATTGATATATCGTAATTTATAGAACAAATGACAAGGTATTTCATGAAGTCTGTGTATAAAATAGATCCTGACTACAAATTACGAAGATCATGTCATTGATCGTTTAAAAAAATACCGAAATTGCATAATACTAAGTGCTACGGCGTAGCAACTCTACAGCAAATCTTACATTTCTTACAGTTAATTATAAACTAGCTTACCGCCCGCGGCTTCGCCGACTTTGTCTAAAACCTAATAAATTTTATACTTAAACCTTCCTCTTGAATTACTCTATCTATCAAAAAAAAACCGCATCAAAATCCGTTGCGTAGTTTTAATGTTTTAAGCATACAATTAAGGGACATAGGGACAGAGAAAGCGACTTTGTTTTATACTATGTAGCGATATGCATTTTTAATAATCATCTACTCTTTGATCTTATAGCAATAATAACTCCACTATACACTAATCCAATAACCTACATACTTACCAAGAAAAACACCAATAGACATCATAACGATAAAGGGTCGTCGTCTCCCATATTTAGAGTTGCATCTATCACTCAAAGAGCCCAACAGAGGCGTCATAAAGAAGCCTATTAAAGGCGATAGAGCCCACACTAAAGTCATTTGCTGATGAGGAACACCAATTTGAAGTAGGGTTGGTGACACGAACGCCGTTTCGCCGGCATATGAAAATTCTATACCCATGACTGCGGCAGATATTCGCATGAGTTCTATCCTATTTTTTCGCCTAGAATACATAAAGGATTGGTTTTAGATAATGGATAAAATGTATAAATAAATGTATGTATGGATAAGTGGTTAATAGAACATTCTTTAACTTTTATATTATATAAATACATAATATGTGTGTATTAACGTAGCGTCGATTACAAATAACAAATTAACATATTTTTTATAATTTCTTTACAAACTATTTAAATAGATAATTATTTTATTTTATTTTTTAATTAAATTTAAAACTAGCTGTCCGCCCCGGATTCGCCCATGGTACATGTTTACGTTTTCTCTCCATAAGAACCATCCTCGTACTTCAAGGAATACTATAAAAAAATAATTAATGACATCGGTTCAGCCGTTCTCGAGTTATTCGTTTACCAACACATTTTGCGATTCATTTTTATATTATAGATGCAACATATAAACCTTGTGTATATTAATAATTCGTAACGAAGTAATTAATCTAATTAGGTTATCTGATTCTATTTATTATAATGCGTAGTACATGTTTAAACAATTCACATGATGATATACATTTTTTAAATATACAAATAATGAAAATGTGTGTGGAAAATTGTGAAAAAAGCTTCAAATTAAAGGTAGGTAGATAATAATTGCGAAGCGTGGAACAAATATAAAATTTTTGTTTGTTTAACTTTAACTCTTGTTAAAAGGATTTTTTGTTTATTTCTTCTCATGTATTTTCATACAATTAAAATGTTGAATTTTATAAAATTCATAGACAAAAAATATATTAAAATGTCATTAAAAAGTGAACATTAAAAACTGTTCAAATGTAAATAACCAATATCATTTCGATTGATTTAATTTAGACCTTAACATATTTTAACGCTTTCTATTGGTCAAAAATAGATTAAGGTAGGTACTTAAGTATTAATTTTTATTAACTAACAAAATAATATGATTCATGAAATCACTGAGCATAATATTAATTATTACTTTTCCAACATCTTTAGTCGGGTTATATCACGAAATTCAGCTATGACTATATATATTATAAATAATGAATGACTAGGTATTTAAATTTAATAATATTACCTAAACAAATCACAATATTCGCTGTTATCATACACACGGTCCGGTGGCTCATCTGACGTCGGTATACCAAAAAAATGTTCCTTCAGCATCTCACGGATACCTCTCGGGTGCTCTTCTTTCCATTGCGCCCACCGCTCCTTATATTTATCCCTTACACCGTGCAAACGTCCCGTCACACCTTGATATTCATTTAATTTTTCCGCCATGTCTACTAATTCACTTTTTACAAAATAATTATAAAAAATGGAACGCGAATTCACGAAAAAGAAAACGACGAACCGCGCATTTTTGAATTTGGAACACTCTTTTTTTTTAAGAACGTGCTGCATTCATGCCATGGTTGGCATAAAAAAAAGTTATTTGTTGCATAAGGGTTGATATTTGTTGATGCTAGTTCGGAAGTCTAAAGAATACTGAGGCGCCCGCGCCGCCCTCTGTCATGGTCGCCCGCCCTGCACGAGGTGACATCGCCGTATAACCCCTAGATATGGCTTCCTTAGGTGTTGGAATAACATTTTATTACTTCTAATATCGATACTTTCTAATATCGATGACAATTATAAACTCATTTAGTTAAGGATAACTATATAAAAATACATTTAACAATCAATACAAATAAATAGGACTTGACACGTGTAAACGAAATATTTATACAAGGAAAACAAAAATGTGATCTGAAACAACTATTTAAGACGGTCACAACAATAAAAAGTAAGTATTTCATCCCACTTAAGCTGGTTAGATAAATAACAAGCATTTCGGACTCAAGAGGCAAACAATCAAATGAATGTTCCGCTACTATGATAAGTGCAGACTTAGTAATCTAAAGTAAACTTCTTATCAATAAAATATCAAACCGTATAAACTACAATTCTTCATGATAAATGCATTTTTTTAATGTTCATGTTACACGGAGAGCCACAAACCATTGTTTGATGAAAAAAGAGTGATGTTTTGCCCGAAAATATCTTCAAGCATGCATGACGAACCATCATACTTAACAAAGCGTCTGGTCGTGGCTTTATGTTCCAAATATTATCAAATGCCATGAATAATGGAAGGTGTGGTCACTGACATGATAAGCTTTGATCATAGCCGAGAATTGTCTCAATTGATTCTTAACTGTAATACTGACCTTCATAATAAGTACATTTGCTTATCATGGTAGGTACTTATTAAAGAAAATCCCACAAAAACATTTTCCGATAAGTACCTACTTTTTTATTTTGAAATGATTTTCATATGTATAAATTTTATTTATTTATTTATTATATAATCACTTTCAATTCTAAATTTCAATTCGAAAACACAATTTAGGAAAAATTTATAGGTACGCTACTTTATCTTATCCTCCAATTAGTAACTGAACTACCTACTTTACCAATTTCAAACTCAATTAGCCTTAAACGTTAATACGAAGTTAAAACGTCGTTTATTATAAAAAAATGTTTTATTTTTCAAACGAACTTTTCAGGTTGAATAAGATTGAAGTGAAGCTTGTGAAAAGCATTATGAATATAATTGAGTTCACCTTATATCGCAGAGTTTCAAACGACGTTCTCGATTTTACAAAAATCAACAACAACTTCATATCTTTTTATAATAACTTATAATACCTAACAAATAAATGTTTTGTCCTTGGGATCGTAGACGCCAGTTATGACCTCTTCATTGCTCCCGATCTAAAAAGTGTGTAAACACTACTTTAATTAAACACAGTTTATTTATAAACCACGTGCTTTTCCTTTTATCGTATTATACAAATATTTAATGTTAAATATTTTCATAATATCAAATTTTATCATTTCTTCTAAATGTATTTGGTAGCATCTGAAATAAGACTGTTTACTTTGTTAATTTGAAGTCTTTGCATTGCTACTGTATAAAAATAAATTATGATCTATTTTAGTACACTATTTGTGACTACGTGGTCACTACCAAGTTTCATTTCGAATTTTAACTTAATTTATAAGTACCTATTTTTTGTGCAGAAAATGCCATCAATTACAACGACTTTACAATATTATATTAATCATTTCATTATCTCGTTGCCTATAATGAATATCGGTATCTTTAGCGATCAAAAACACAAACCGTATAATATCCTAATACAGGCAAATTATAACCATTAATTGATACTTTGTTTAAAAATATAAAACAAGATTGTTTCATTTTATGTCCATTCCAGGATCTTAAAGTCTACGTCATCCGCCTTTGGGATTACACTTATTGTAGCCCAGGGAACGACAGATTGTTTTCTAAGCCTTATATAAACAAAATGATTGTTTATTTTATTGCTTTTCCCAGTCTATTACGATCAAATGCGTATTTGCCAGGATTTCCTACAATAATCGTTTATCCGTCTCGTTTTGAACTAATATATAATAGGTTAAGGATAAGTTATGGTTTTTTCTTAGCAAATAGTCTAGAATTTTAAGATGTTTTAATTATAAATACATTAATTATTTCAGTACACTAAGAAGGAACACATAAAGACAAATATATTCCAAAGGTTTATTAAAGGTGCAAGTGTACATTTTTTTAATTATTATAATTTCATTAAAATAGAAACTTATTTTAAACGACAAACTTTAATGTTAAATATTTTTTAGAATGTGATATAATACTTAAATACTGCTGAATGGCAAGATCTAGATCCATTTAGAAGCAAATTCAATAAGCATTTTGTGTAGTATAAAATTGTCATTTCTTTATAAACAAATTGCTTATAAGAAATGACAATTTTATAAGCAAACCGCATCAGAATTATTAGCCTCAACCTCAACTATACCCACGATACATAAAAATAAAGACAGTTGTAACTGCATTAAGTGAAATACATACTAGCTACATTTTTAGGGTTCCGTACCGAAAAGGTAAAACGGGACCATATTACTGAGACTTTGTTGTCTGTCTGTCTGTCTCCAGGCTGTATCTCATAAACCGTGATAGCTAGAAACCTGAAATTTTCACAAATGATGTATTTCCGTTGCCGCTATAATAACAAATACTAAATCAAACACTAGAAAATACTACAAATACTAAAATTTAAAAAAATAATAATATATTAATAGGGGTCCCCATAGTACGGAACCCTTCGTGCGCGAGTCCGACTCGCACTTGGCCGGTTTTTTTTTATGAATAGTATTTCGTGCTATAGCGTCCGGCAAACTTCTTGGCCAAAAAGTAGCGTGGTGGGGGAAGTTTGCGCATCAAGTTTTAGTACATTTTTATATGCGCAAGCTTCCCCTTCCACGCTACTTTTTGGCCAAAAAGTTTGCCGGGCGCTTATCAGTATATAGTATATCATATACAGGGTTACTTGTAAAACACCAGCAACCTCGCAGGACAAGATATCTAACATCATAAATAACAACATTTGTTCTACGACTTTTGGCATAACGCAATAATTTATTTTTAAATGATTTTTTAAACTTTAATTGTACTCTCCTAACATTTGTAATTCTATGTTCTATTCATTATCGAAAGGACGACGCGACGCCCCCTTCCCCCTCTCGTTCGCTTCTTGTTTACATAATTTTTGAAATGCGCGTAGAGTTTATAATATTCAAACAGAAAATTAAATGAATATTTATTTTTGTATGAAAATAAAATCTAACAAATTATCAAAAGTCGTAGAATAAATGTTGTTGCTTATGATGTTAGCTATCTTGTCCTGCGAGGTTGCCGGTGTTTTACAAGTAACCCTGTATAGTATATCAGTATATAGTATAGTATATCATTTCTTATTTCAGGAAGTAATTAAAGTATTACAGTTCATACAATAGAGCCTTTTCTCAACATATTCATATCGACGTGAGGCAGGCATAAAGTTGGAAACACAAAAAGATTGTATGGAAAAGCCAGCGCTTAAACTTCTCGAGTTTTCTATTATGAAAATATTCATTTCGGTTCAGTTATTTCTCGAAATGTTACTATAATATTATAAGAATAACATGCACTTAGTATATAAATATTTTCAAGTGATTTTTAATGTTGCATTTTCAGTTCTTATATTATTATTTTATATAATATTAAAATTCATGTTTTGCAAAGATTATAAAAAAAATTATCTTAGCAAAAAATTTATTATTTATTATTATTATATCCTGTAATTTGCTTTATTTCAAAGATGTTTATATGTAATTAATTTAAAATAAATTATGTATATTTTATCATAATCTAGTTCTTTGAAATAAATAATTGCTTATGCATTTTTATAATGATAAATAACCAACTTATAATTAACTTATTTTATACGAAGCATCGATATTTACTCGTAAATCTAAAAACGTCCAACGTAAGACGCAAATAAACAACTATCTATAAATTTGAATTAAATATGTAAACAGTTGTGTAATTGAAGATACGGCGGTGTTTGTCATGTTCCTATTATTTACCAGTAGCTGTAAATCACAAGGTGTTGTTTATAAGTCCTTTAGATTAGAAGTACTATTAATTACAATAGAAATGAATCAAGGCTGGTTCCGCACGACGCCAATCTTCGTGACTTAACACAAAACCTTTTACTTGACTGATTTGAATATCTTTGTGAGATGGTAATGTAATTTAAGATTGTGCAGATGTAGCTCCTAGTGATGATATAATTTTATGTTTAACTGGCGTTCCTTTAAATATAAAATTAACATACTTATTAGATGTTAATATAGTAGGTATGACTTTAGACTGCACGGCTGTGCACGCTTATACCCTGCATTGCATAAAAACATTTGCAATTTTTTATTAAATTTATGATTAATTTTAGAAATTGTGTTTATTATGGCTCTATATTTTATTATTAAGACTAAGCAATGCACACAATTCTCTTTTAAAATCTCTGAATTTCAAACAACTCGATTATAATTTGACATTAGTTCAACCTTGAAGCATTCCCACTTTGGCTTGTGACAACTTCATAGAAAAACAATTAAGCTGCTAATAACAAAACGCACTGAACAAACATAAAATATTCTAATGTAAAAAATTTGCATGAAGCTTCAAAAAAATTTATCTTCAACCAGAGTATTTCATCATTTATATCTCCCGTCTAAGATTGCTTTATCTGTGCTGTTTCAATTTGAGATAATCGCTATCAAATGTCAATCGTTGTTTATCTGTTGGTTTTGAACCGTTTTTGGTGGCAATAATATTATGCATTTAGATTTTCGATAACTCTATATTACAGGGCCTTTTAACAACTTTTATTTGTATTGTTATAATTTTGATTTAATTGCAGCATTGTATTAACGTTGATGCAGGGTCTGATATGATATTTACCTAAATTGAAGCACATAGAAGAAAATTAAAAATCAATCACGCGGCACGAGCGAGTTCATCGAGTCGCCTACGTCCTACGCTATCGATGGCGAACATTAATTATAAATCAACAAGTTCTTGTATTTACAATACCTCATCGCAAGTTTCTCACATATTATTATAGGCAGCAAAAGGTTGCGTCTCAGCATTTGCTGTCCAAAACTTGAGAGACAGCGCTGATTTTCATGCAACTATTATACATTTACAAAAACATTATTTATTAACGATGTTAGAATAAGACAAACTGTCCATTATAACTACGACTTGCATATAATCCTATTAACAGACATTAATGCTTAAACAAACAGCTACTTTACTGACAATGGTATAAATATTGACAGACAGAAAATGATAAAACTTCCTGACTAAACAAATGTAACGATATATAAATGTAGGTTAGCATTTACAGTAAAATATTCGTGTAATGAGATCAATGCCACTCGATACGGTATTTGTGTTATAGGTATACAATTGTAACTACTGAATGAAATGATAATTTCCATAGTACCTTAAACAATTTCAAATAAAATGATGCAACTGATGCTTTTTATAATTTATGTTTTCTTCTTTTATTTAGAATCAACTTTTCGTAAAACAATTATTGATTGATTCTTATAGTAAGAAAATCGATTAGGTAAATATCGTATTGTAAATAAGACGAATATTCGCATAAAAATAAAAGGAACCATAGAGCGACAAACACTCGCTTGTTCCTTAAAACATTAACATATAGATTGAATGTTGTATTCGCATTTAATTAATTAATTAAGTTAACCAGATGCGTGTTAAATGTACTATATAAATAGGATGAGATTCGTCAAACAAGATTTTCTTTTGACTCGACCTCTGAATCTCTAATACATGAAAAAACCTGATGATAGTCATTAGTCAATGTTTTGAACAGATCGTATCTATTTTTTATCAGTCAGACATTTACCGTTACACTATTTCCACATAAACTATAAATGTAGAATTTTATTCACAACTACGACCAAATATAAGCTGTTACAATATCATTCATAATTCATTAAATGTAGGTACAGCTATGATTATAATTAAAAAAATAGTTTTTTCTAGATAGATCAATCTCTTTAAGAAAACGATGTAATAAATACACTCTACGTTCTAAACTTCTAGTAAAAAACATCAGATTGGATATAGCTGAAGAACCGAAAAATAGCTGAAGAAATTGGCAGAATATTAGATTTTAAAATATGAAAACTACAGAGAACATCAACGAAGATACATATTTAAAACAGCTGAAGCGTAAACAGACATTTAAAAAAGATTATTATTCGAAACACACAAACGGTTCATAGGTTTTTAGTTAGATAAGCGAAGTTTAATAGGATCATACAGTCGTAAGGTTTCATCGGAGGGACGTCAGACTCATGGATAAACTTGACACAATATAACATCGATTTTAAGGTCGACAGTAAAATAATACGTGCGTATTAGTGGCACAGATATACGAGTATCACTATTTGTTTGTGTTGATTCGAAAAGATGCTAAATATCTGATGGAATGTACTTATAAGCATTCATAAGCGAAGTAGTAGTAGTGAAGTCCCGTGTCCCCTAGTGGGGTAAGGGGCAGATGTATTATGCATACATCTGTTTCACTGATCGATTTTTTCTTTAGGGACAAGTAGGTGATCAGCCTTCTGTGTCCTGCCAGACCGTGACATTTTTTTTTCCTTCGACTCCGGGAATCGAACCCAAGACCCTTCGGTTCTACGCTCACGCGTCAACCACTTTACCAAGGAGGCGGTCGAAGGTCATAAGCGAAGTAAGTAAACTGTAAAGATTTTTCACACGGTTTTTTAATAGCGTATCTACGCTACGAAGGCTAAAAAAGCTAACATTCAAAAACATTTACGGGTTTTTACAGACGATTTTATAGTAGATACGTAGATATAAATATCATGTCTATCAAAATACTGTAATATCAAGCAAGACACATAGTTTAATAGCAGTTAATAAGTAGATACTAGAAATATCAATAATTAATGTTATATAAAACTTTTTATTAGGAAAAAAAGCATTAAAGAAATATTCACACATTAACCTCAGCTACTTTAGGCCTTATAAGCGAGGAGGAAATTTAACGGAAACTGATACGATTCAATCTGCCATGTATGGAAGCTGTTAATATGATCAATAGTGATTTTATAAACTATCGACGTAACCTTACAACACCTAGATACATTTAGAATCTAGTTTAGTAGCATTTTTAGCATTATATACTTACTTCATTTTTTATTTTAGGTCGTTTAATTGAATATTGTTTTGTTTCAACAATCTTGTTAGTTTTCGCGTTTAGATATCCCACAGTTATTCACAAGCAATTCAATAATACCTATGATGCCTTTATCAAGAAAATGTTTATAGCCTAGATGTTGTATAATATAGAAATACTAGCGGTCCGCCCCGGCTTCGCCCGTGGTACATATTTACGTTTTCTCTACATAAGAACCATCCTCGAACTTCAAGGAATATTATAAAAAAAGAAGTAACGAAATCGGTTAAGCCGTTCCCAAGTTATGCGCTTACCAACACATTTTAGGATTCATTTTTATATTATAGATGAAACCCGTTTCGATAGGTTATACAATAATTGTCTTAAGGGTTTACCCGCGTTCCCGATATTTCGTATGTAGAGTCATGTCGTAACACACAAGGAGGTCGAGGTCCGTGCTGTTTATTTCCTTCTATATATTAATATTCCTCTCACAGCTGTAGCGACCCTCTCAGTCATTACGTGGTATGTTTATTGTCCATTTCTTTACACCTCTATCACTATGTTATACAATGTGTGTACTAGTAGCCAATTGTACATTCATTATAGTTTTATGTCTCACTTATATTATGTACTGACTGATCAAAAAAATGTTGGATAGTTATAATTATGTGTATGAATGTAAATAATCACGATAAAGTTATTTAATTATATACCATCATTATTTAGGTCATAGATAAATTAATTTTGACTGCTAATATAGAAGTAGTCACATTTTTTTAATTTTTATAATGCTATTTTAAAAACGTGTTAAAGGTATCTGTGAATATGTTTGTAAATTATCATTTAAATGACTATATGAAAGGATTAGGTACAGTTATAAAAAGTATCCTAGATATGTAAATCGTAATAGTTACCACGTCCTTAAGAAGTACCAATTCAAAGAAAATCAGAAGGACACAAACAAACGTGAAGGGAAGTTGAAATGATTTATAGTTATTTTGGCTTAGTTGAGGACATGCGAATTCACTCAGAATGTCGAAATCGATATTAAAGGACACATACGTACTGCATACGAAATAAGTAACTAATGGACGATGTTGACAATGGTGTTACCTTGATAACCGTATGCAAATAATATTGTGATCGTTTTAATCGATCTATGGTTAAAGGAAACATCAAAAAACTCTCTAAAGGAAACTGACCTCCTTGTATATAAAATTGTTAATTTGCCCTTTTAATAGAATCGGTTTGGTAATCAGACACACCAGATCAAGATGGGTAGAATTTTTAGTCGTCATATTTTTTATACGGATAACATGTAAATTAAATTGGACTTTTTTCACCACTATTAAATGTGCTTATCGTCAAAACTAAAACGAGAACTTTATCAAAGTAAATTTTACAATATTACCTACCAGAGGAAATATTACTTTTCCCACGCAACACTGATTAACGCCATAACTTATCGTGTTTAACAAATTGTTTCATTACAATGTAACTCTTATACGATCGTTCGATAATTGAATTAATTACACGTTAAAACCGTTAATTATTTGACTTGCACAGCCCTATACCACCACCTTACCAGGCAAGCAGTCGCACTTGACCGGTACACGACCCTGAGTCGTGTCGTCAGCGTGTCGTAGATGTACTACGACATTTTGATACACAATATACTATTAGCCCTTATATAGATAGTAAATAACATAAAATTTATTAAGTACAGTCGTTATTGTACGTGGACCGTATAGTAAAAATAGTAGGAAAATTGTGTGCGAAATTCCATGCGTATTGATTGGCTGATTTTGTTTTCTTGATTTAGTGGTAAATAATGTAATGCACCTGTGATACAAATTGACCGATAAAGTTCCTTGTCTGAATAAAAACGTCATCTAAAAACTATTTAAAAATAACCCAGCCCCCGGAATTACAGACACAATAGAAAATCTATTGTGTCGTGGACCGATCGAGCCGCTGGGGGCTCAATGGGTTAATCAATATTTTTCGAATGGAATTATTTCAAAAAGAGAGCATTTTCTTCCTCGTGTTTTTATTCCGCTGATATGCAAATAGCTCCCCCATCTATAAAGTGTATGGACATTTTACCCTATTTAACTGATCTATCGATAACCTTTTTATGGGCAATATTTATGCGATGCGATGATTTTAATTCAATTGACATAAATGAAACACCAACGTAGAATCGCAAACATGTTAAAATTTAATGAAAATTACTGTTGGTTAGGGAGCCAGGTGCAAATTTGGTTAATTATTTCCTCTCAAGAGATAATTCGTCAGACGCATCAGAGTATAGTATTATAAAGCCTCGTGAACGTCAGCTGGCGCTTGGTTGGGGGGGTGAGCGGTTGTAGCCTCCCACGCACGTAGGAAAAAAAAATACATTCATTCATTTCCTCTCAGCTAAAAATTTGTCAAATTGTAGCTAACCCAATATCTCAACGAAAAAAAATAATCAGCTGGTTACAACATGGTGTATTATACGTCAGCTGGTGTCTCGAACATGAAAAAAATAAAATTATTTTCCGTGATTTCCTCTCAAACTAAAATTTACCTGATGATAGCTTTTATGTAACTGTGGATATATATATAGGTCAGCTGGCTGTATCTGGGTGGAAAAACCGTCAGCTGATACTTTGAAAGTTATTACGTAGGAGTTAGACAGAAGCATCTATTGCCAATTTATATGCATCAACTGACTAGGTTTTCCTCGAATTATTGCTAGCTGATTTTTTTTTATTTATCGCATCAGTATATTAACAATCAGCTCACAAATTTTCATCTGAGATGAAATGACGTATCTTTAATTATTATCGTTATTTTTAAAAATTCAAGCAACACACGCTAGCATAATATAGACAGTAATAAGGTACTTGGAGGTGGTTAGTTGTGCACATGATTACACTACGTACATTCAGCCACATCGGTAAACATGTTTTTACAAATATTATAAACTGCATTTAAAAATAACTATCATATCATCAAATTCACATAATTACCTAAAAGTGTAACAAATATGAAATAACCCACTAAAAACATTAGTTAACTTTATTTATTAAAAAAATAATAGTATAATATATAATTAATAAAGTTATTACTTATCTTTTACGGGGACTTATGTTGATGGAATTCCACGTATCTCGATGATTTTGTTAATGTCTCATTATATTCGAGACACCAGCTGACGCATAATACACCATGCTGTAACCAGCTGATTATTATTTTTCGTTGAGATATTGGGTTAGCTACAATTTGACAAATTTTTAGCTGAGAGGAAATGAATGAATATACTTTTTTTTCTTACGTGCGTGGGAGGCTACAACCGCTCACCCCCCCAACCGAGCTCCAGCTGACGTTCACGAGGCTTCATAATACTATACTTTGATGCATTTTACTAATTACTAGAGATGTCCCGACTAGTCGGCGACTAGTCGGTAAAGCCGACTATCCGGCCACTATTGTAGTCGTCGATTAGTCGGCGACTAATTGGCAAAGAGCGCCGACTATCCGGCTTTTTACGTAGTATGTATTTCTCAATGAAAAATAACTACATGAAATAAAAACCTTAATTATATATTATTTTATTTTTATTTTATAATCAGTCTTATTCTTCTAATATATAAAAATCAATGCCACTTTTCGTTGTAATTCCATAACTCGAGAACGGCTGAACCGATTTCGATAATTCTTTTTTTATTATATTCCTTGAAGTACGAGGATGGTTCTTATGTAGAGAAAACGTTAATATGTACCACGGGCGAAGCCGGGGCGGACCGCTAGTACATTATAAAATGTAAAGCAATCTTTCCTTTGGTAATCAGTTTTTAAAATTACTTGCTTGTAAAAAAAAACATAATTATGACATTTATTGAACAAAATTAGTTCCTATCTTAATTAACATAAAAAACAACATAATATCTTCTTATCTTCAATGAACATGTCGCACCTTCATTCAAATAACGAATTAACTCAAAATTTACATGTTACGAGTTTTAACCATAAAGCGAATTAACTTTGCGAGAGGAATACGTTCAATCCAACAGCCAAAACTTTACGACGAAAATGACAGAGATAGATGAACGTCGTTCTCTTTTTTACGAAATCATGTGAACAGGTTGATACTTGTATAGTGATCAAATTCAGTGATGCGCCGGCTTTCTTTAAAGTGAGACCGCAGCAGATTGTAAAAATAACGTAATAAATCGAAATAAATCTGTCATTTGCTATAAGGTAACTATATTTTATATCTAAATTTATTCAAAGAGTGCATTCTTTTAGACTTACTTCACTCTACTAGAAAATAAGATAGATTTTTTTTGTAACATTATGACTTATTTCTGTTTTGTAGTAATTATAATCTATATTATTACAATAATATTTTAAGTTGATGCAGTTTTATAATAAAATATTTAAGCAAAATTTGAGTTATCAAGTATTAATTCAGTATTACAATATAATTTATAAAAACCGTTGTCATTATATGTTTTGTATCTGTTTATTATTTATTTAAACGTATATTTTTTGTTGTATTTAGAGATATTTTACTCTTTAATAAATTTAATAGTATTTTTATGGATTCTTAGTTAAAATTATTTAGACGTTATTATTGACTGAGCTGATGATGATAATAAATAAAATTATACTTTATTATTACTACTGCAGTGCACGTAACGACCATGTTGCTGAGTGTAATGTATTACAGTGAAACCTGGTTAAGTGAGACATCAAGGGACCTGCAATGTCGTTTCACTTATAGAGGTATTCCACTTACCCAGTGTCTCAGATATACAGGTATAAATAAATATCTGTCTCCTTAACAGAGGGTTCCATTAATAGAGGTGAGAATACAGGTTATTTCAGTTATACAGGTGCGATCATTAAAAAAAACATATGTATGATAGTAAAGCGAAACTAAAACTGAAGGTAATTGAAGCTCAAAATTTGTACTTACTTACGTACTTGGAATTACGCGTGGAATTTGTGCGTAGAATAAGAATGACTAAACAAACAATGTTATCTCAGTTACAGAGATTTATGCATATAAAATTTACTCGCTGTCTCAGTTATAGAGGTAACTATGATGATAAATCGAAAGAACAAATCCCAGATATAGAGGTTTACCTCGTCCCACTAACAGAGGTAATTCAGTGCCAAAGTGTTGGGACCTCAGCATGAGTTCCAGTTATGGAGGTTTCTCACTTATCCAGGTCCCACTTAACCAAGTTTCACTGTATTTGAATTGCGACATGTGACTGCAGAGGAAATTGTTAAAACTTTTAAAACATTAAACTTAAAAAAAACATGTGATCTCTGGGGAATGTCTGTAAATTTAGTAAATAATATTATAGAAAACATTGCCAACCACTTAGCGTTTATATTTAATCAATGTTGTGACTATGGTATATTCCCTGATTTATTAAAGTTAAGTAAAGTTATTACTTTATTTAAAAGTGGTGACCAAGAAGACTGTAATAACTATAGGCCAATTTCCATTTTACCAACTTTGAGCAAAGTCTTCGAGAAATTAATTTTAAACCAATTATGTAGTCATTTTGTATCAAATGGTTTACTGCACGCCAAACAGTTTGGTTTCACAAAGGGGCGCTCTACCACTGATGCTGGAATAGCTCTTTTGTCGCATATATATAAAGCATGGGAAAAGTCAAAGAATGCTTTAGGGATATTCTGCGACCTTTCTAAGGCTTTTGACTGTGTAGAACATACCACTCTATTAAGGAAACTAAATTTTTATGGTATTAAAGGTTTATCTCAGGACCTCATAACTTCATATCTTCAGAACAGGGTACAAACCGTTGTTGTTAATGGAGAGAAATCTCGCGGTGCGCCGATTAACATAGGTGTTCCGCAGGGATCTATCTTAGGACCGTTTTTGTTCTTAGTATATATTAATGACCTACTTTATTATTTGCAGGATATGTGTGAAATAGTACTGTTTGCAGATGATACCTCATTAATATTTAACGTGGATAGACATGACACAAATGTTGACGAAGTAAACTCTGCTCTTTTACGCATATCCAATTGGTTCACTGCTAATAATTTATTATTAAATGCAAAAAAAACAAATTGTGTAGAATTTATCCTTCCAAATGTAAAAAAGGTGAAAAGGGATATTATTTTAAACGGGGAGGTATTATACCCTGTGGATTCTACTGTTTTTCTTGGTTTGACACTAGATGAGAAGCTACAATGGGGGGCCCATGTTGCCACCACCGCTGCTAAGCTTAGTTCAGCTGCATATGCAGTTCGAAGAATAAGGCATCTCACCGATGAAGACACGGCTAGATTGGTTTATTTTAGCTACTTTCATAGCATTATGTCCTATGGAATTCTGCTATGGGGCAGGGCTGCAGATATATAAACTATATTTATATTACAGAAAAGAGCTATACGCTCTATATATAATTTACGTGCTAGGGACTCACTAAGAGATCTCTTTAAGAATACTGGTATCCTCACTGTACCATCACAGTATATATTTAATAATATTTTATATGTACACAAAAACGCAGACTTACACACAAGAGTAGGAGATAGACACCGTTATGGCACAAGGAACAGAAATCAAAATTGAAATGCCATTTTACCGGTTAGCCAAAGTTAAAAATTCATTTATGGGCCAAGGTATACTTTTTTACAACAGAATTCCTCATAGTATTAAAGAGTTTAGTAGTACTAAATTTAAAAATTATGTAAAAAACGTATTAGTTCAGAGAGCCTATTACGGCATTAAGGAATATATGGAAGATAAAAACCCATGGAGGGTTGTCGCGTAAAAACCACAGGACAGTTCTTTGGCATATTATGATAATATATACGTACAGTTACTTACATATTTTGTAAAATTAAATTGTAATACTGAAATGATTTAAAAGAGCAACTATGGAGTTTCTGGCCGATTCTTCTCCATAGATACTGCTTTCCGAATCGGTGGTAAATGTTAAAAATATGTATTGACGTTTCAAAGGTGCTTCTCGAAGAAGTCTAATTGAATAAATAAATGTTTGAGTTTGAAAACGCCAATTTGTAAAAGAATATTGTTTTTTGTTTTGTCGTTTTTTTATAGAAAAAATAATTATTTGAGAAATTTTTATGATTATAATTCCCTATAGTTCCTAAGTAGATAATACAAAAATATTGTAAACAATTTGTGATAATTAATAATTAACTTATAACACGGTTTTTTAATTATAGAAACGCTTAAATGTTAGGTATATAAAATTTTGTAAATAGCAATTATACGTAATATTTCTCATACACTTTAAGGTGATTGGTATAATATTGCAAAAAATCGAAATAATTCATCTATTTTCAATATTATTTTATTTTATAATTGCAACATTTGAAATTACTTTGTCTGTATTTAAGAAAAATAATCACATTTTTTATCAAAAAGTGAAATAAGTAGGAACAATTTTAAAAAAATTAAAATAAAAATACTTCCTGTAATTAATTGTGATATATTGCTACATTAATAAATATATTATTAGTTACACTACCTATTCCTAGTTTTGAAGTTCACTTAAACGAGTTCTTAATTTTTTTATGATTATTTGAATTCAACAATCTAACCATGTCAAACTTTAAATGCGTTTTCCCACAAAATTGTTATTTTGAGTTAATTCGTTATTTGAATGAAGGTGCGATGTATTAAAGCAAGAAAATATTTTTTTACCCTAAAACACCGCTCTCGACCATTACACAAGCAAAAATGAAGGAAAAATGCGAAGTAAACAAAACATGTTCCGACACGCTCGCAGGCGGTGTATGCGATTGTGCGCGAATCAGCCGTAAACGAAGCGTTACGGAAATCCCCGAAACCGTAATCGGCTTAGCCGACTAGTCGGTATTATTACAACCGACTAATCGGCTAGTCGGCTAGTCGGCAAAAGTCATAATCGGCACATCACTACTAATTACCGCTTGAGAGGAACTTGGTCATAAAATCTGCTTCTGGCTCCCGGACCATGTAAATAAATCGTTATACAGCTGCACTGTCATTGAATATAATAAAATCAAGATTTATTATCTGTTTATAATCTATTTCAAAAAAATATGTGCTATCTTTTTTAGGAAAACGTTACATACTTAATGTCTATGTACCTATAGATAGTTTAATATTAAATAGATGTAAGAAGAATAAACCCCAATCATTATCATCACCATCATAAATTGGTACACTATCCTATTAAAATTACCAGCATACATAAAATAATTTGTCGTCATGCCATTAACATCGAACCAAATAAATATTTACGATTTAAAATCATATCCAATAAAATAACACAATTTTTCATTAATATCACTCCACAGAAGTGCTTATTAAAATGTTGATTGGCACAATTTAATCTTCTTAAACGAAGCCTGTTCATTTATAAGACCGCAGATGTCCGCCATGTTCCTCTGGGACTCTAAGACGGTTTGCTATCACAAATTGCGGAGAAACAATCAAATACGTTTTCCTCCTAATAACGTATTATATAAGGTATTATAATTATTATGACAGATTCTGTTGGTATTAATTTGTCGGAGGGATATTTTCATCTTTTGTGAAACGTATCTTTAGTAAAAGATGTATGTAGGTAGGTAAAGGCGTTAATGATCACGTTCTTACCAAAGAGCTAGCGCGCAAGAGCAACTTTTGTCTCCGCAACTATTTTGTCTCTCGCATCAATTCTATGGGCTAGTAAGAAAATGCGCGCACGTAGCGACGCAACTTCCCATAGAGTTGATAAGTACTATTTATTGCACTTATAAAACAGAATAACGTTTTAGAGCCATTTCTTACAAACAATGTACAAAGGTACATTGAAATCGCTAGTTTTGATCGATATTCTTCACTCTTACGAACTTTAATCTCTCGAACAGTTCAGCTTATCTCTATCAAAATTCACGATATAAGATTAGAGCCTGGATACAGATCCAGGCTCTAATCTGTACAAAGATTACTCTATACCTGCAGCAACCGAAGAAAGCGGAAGCTGTAATACATAGAACATCTACTAATTAATTTTCTTATTAAATTATTTTATTTTAATTGTAAATATGCATTACGAAATATTGAAACATCTTTATGTTAAACCATTATTTCTTTTTTTAACAAAATTAAGAAATATTAGCTTTTTCTTTTCGAAGAAAATCTTTTTCAGTCAGGTAATAAAAAGCTGAAGTATACCAATAATATGAATTGTATCTGCGTAATAAATAACAAAAGGCTCTCTATTTCTAATAAATTAGATCCTCTGAAGAAAATATAGATAGGTAAATAATATCTTCAACTTGCCGTATCAATTTTATAAGGTGCTTCACAAAAAATCAATCTCTATTTACGAACCTAACACATAAATATTCTTATAATTATATAAGATTAAGAAGCAAATGTTGCTAAAAAAGTATTCTGTAGATATCTTCAATAGATTTCGAGTAATATGGCAAAGAGAAATATTACACTTACATATTAGGTATATTCTTATAGATTATTATTAGGGGATCAAATAGAGACACGAAAGGCAAATTATTTTCTGATAATATCATAATGACATAGGAAATTAATTTATAAAAAATATTTATTGTTTTATTGCTATTTGCTAACGAAGTTTACGAAATATTCAACAATCTACATAATATAATAATCTTATAATAATCAATAGAAGGACTATTTAATTACAAAATGCTTCCGTAAAATAAAATTATATTATTAAAAATATATAACTATTTCTAATTTATTAATGCATTAGCTTTTCACAACTGTTAATCCTAAACCATGATAATATGTTGGATATTTAATTTTTTCTTCTATGAGTAAATATCAGAATTTAAATAAAATAGTTCAATTATAAAGATTATGAACCTTCGAAAACAAAGCATTACGATCCTTTTTAATCGACTTCAAAAAAGAACACATCAAAATTTTCTGTTCATTAACATTTTAAGAAATAACATTAGTTTTGATAATAATTATACTAAACAGTCGATATATTAATTTATTTTTACTGAGTGTGTAATAATGTAATTCATTACGTTTTTAACGTTTAATGTATTTTTGAATGTCATCGTATAACATGTGTTGTTAACTTAAAAACGTGAACAAAACACGACGTATTTACTACAAAATGTGTTTAATTGTGTTTTAATATATTTTTAATGCTGCAATGCAAAAATTTGTTTGCAAATTTCTAGTACTGAGATCAAAAACATACCGTGAGTACTTACCTTATTTTAAAAGAAGTTATTGCACATATCCGAGGCTCTGGAGAAAGAAGCCCTGAGGTATGTACCACTGAAAGCGAAGCGAACTAAGTACCTATACCTTGACAATTTTACACGTAAGTAGATGCAGAATATAAAGTGCATTATTATATCATCGATTATAACCAATTTAAGAGATTCCCATAGTAATTTAACGCTCACAAACATTTTAAAACGAGATTCATTCATCAAATTATTCAGCCCGACATTTCGAACATTTACAATCGAGCGTGGGCAAATTGAAATGTAATAAATAATTTTCATTTGCGTATAACAATATGCTAGGTAATTGATTTTCCAAGATTGAATATGGGGTTTTTGACTGGAAACTGGAAAGTTGATGCTACGAAAGGATATAGCATACCTATCTACCATTATTTTTCAGTGCTATGTTATCTAGTGCCAATCCAACAGTGAGTATGTTGTTATGTATATGATAAACGTCTTCATAAGCTGTTTAATAAACTTATTTATAGCGAAGAGCCCCCTAAGAACCTACGTTCATAGTTGAAATGAAATGAATGATATGAAAAGTTATGCGTTCTTATCGAAATACATATTTTAGTTCAACAGTTAATATAAAAAAATTGTAAAATTTTACAAAGTTGTGGAACTAATTAATGTAAGTGTTTTTGTGCCCTTATCAATTTTGCAAATTTCAATAGACCTTGTAATAAATACGTAAAACTAAACAAGAATTATCTGGTTTAAACTAACTTGCTGAACGCCCGTTAAAAATTTTCCGATTACCATGAAAAAATAGACATCGGCAGCCCTGTAATCGATGATAACAGTGCGTTACCGTCTCAATTAATTATGATAAAGGCAAAGGAGTAAATTGCTCAAATTCCGGACGTGAACTTGCCTTACGTAACGAATCTGACGTCGGCCTAGCGGCAAGATGGATGGCGGTGACCGTCTAGATAATATGAGATGAGCGATAACGCGGCCTCTGTATCTGTTATCAAGTGGTAGGAATATTGGTTGGAAGCCGGTAGCGAGCCAGCATTCGCACAGCAGCCTCAGAAGGCACGCGACATCCTTGAGGCGACGGAGACTTGCGCGCGCGCATTCGTTGCAATACTACAGGGTGATGATGCTATGCCGATAGACCGATTGTCGTGATTTGTATCGGACTTTTTAATAGTGAAGTGATTCCGTTATAAAAATGGGTAAGCAATTTTTGTGCAGTTTTTATAACTAGATTTTAACGTTAAAAATCTCTAAGTTGATAAGTGCGATGATAATGAATGCGAAACCAATTAAGTTTGCTAATTGTATTTCAATAAATAACTGTCAGTGTTCGCGCTTTGTGTTATGTTTTTTTTTATATCGTAAATTGGAAACTACACGGCTGCCAATCATATTATGTTGACAATGTTACAACGACTTCAAGAACCAAGTTCATTCTTTGTTGGATTATAAAGAAACTTGAGTCTTGGCAGTAATAGATATAAGTAAAACAAGCATGCTATTGTCTTGTTAATATTTACTAATATATACTTGTATTCTTCTGTAATAATATGAAGGAATAGTATGCTAAGGAATATTTTAAAGATCGATTTTTGGACTGAAAATTATATAGTATACTTAAAATTTATATTGTATAATATGAACGATATTCAAAGTTAGGTAATAACTAACTTAAATAGACATAAGTAAGTACTTAACTAATTTTAAGAATGTTTTCCTTGTTTATTAATGAAATTAGTAAACTATAGAATTACACTTACACATAGTAAATGAAAATAATTTTAGGAGGGCTTCACTTATAATTTTTGAGAAACGTAAATTCATCAATTTTCAAAAAACAAATAATTAAATGTAACTAAGTTAAGAAAAGCTCGAAAAGGTAATATTTCATTCATTTAAAGTGAACTTGTACAAGATTACTTTTTAATCAGTTTGAAGGTATTTGTGCAGGAATGCTCGGTAAACGGAAATCCGGAAAAATCACGAGCATAGAGAACGGCTAGGGCTGTCAATATAGAGGTTTTTGTAAAAAAAAATATCTACATATTTTAATATGAATCTTTCAGAGCAGACTCAATGAAGTTTAGGAATTGGGAATATTTTTTTATTAACGTTATACAATACCTACTAAGAAATAAAAATAAAAAAATATGCTAAAATAAAAGATATGCATAATTACGATAACTTAACTGTGTGTAAGATTGTTAACTGTGTGTAGTGTATGCCACTGGAAAATTTCCACCCGTGACATTTTATATCTGTAGTAAATTCTATAATTCTATAGTACCTAATTATTGAATTTCGTTACTTTTTAGTGTTCCGTACCGAAACGGTAAAACGGGACCCTATTACCACAGACTAATAATAACATACTTACGTCTATTATTGAGAATTCGTTGTCTGTCTGTCTCCAGGCTGTATCTCATAAACCGTGATAGCTAGAAAGATGAAATTTTCACAAATGATGTATTTCCGTTGCTGCTATAACACCAAATACTAAAAATTTAAAAATATATATTATATACTTATAAAGGGGGTCCCCATAGTACCTACGGAACCCTTCGTGCGCGAGTCCGACTCGCACTTGACCGTTTTTTTTTTGTAAAAGGCGAATGACTAATCATATTAGAAAGGTTAATTATTATTACTGGAAATATAATATAATGTAAGTTCTATATCTATAATTACCATGTGTTGCCGAGAAGTAATAAAATTGAATTACAACTATTTCACGACTATTCATAGTATTAATGCTATAATCATAGTAATAGTAAGATGTTTTAAGAAATACAATAAATATAGATTGTGATTTCTAAGATATTATGTATATGTAATATTTTTGTCTCTATAAAGAGACTTACCTTACTTTTTCTTCAAGTAGGTACCTAGTCTGTGTCGTCAGAAATTTTAATAAATTAAAAAGGTGAATCCTGAAGTAATAGAAAAGATTCCCATTTATTTATTTTTTCTGATAAATAAAGGTACATAAAATTCAAATTAAACTTAGGTTCGTAGCCTATCTGTAGCACATTTATTCAATATAATTTTTTGGTTTTTTTTTTTTTCTTTAATTTATATCGACTCTACATAAATATTGACGCATTAAAATTTATAGTTACGACGAAAATGATAAGATTTGTGAATGTAGTAGTTGTTGTACTCTGAATTATAGCGTAAGTAAAGTGTGTGAGTCAATTTTGGGTTTTACATGTTTATTTGTTCTATAATGTGAAGCATTTGCTCTCGAAGCACCTAATCATTTACTAATCGTATGCCCATAAAAGTGAATGAAGGTATGTTGTAAATATATATTTACAGATTTAAAAACTATAGACATAAATATGTTACAAGCGAAGCGGGTCAGCGAAATGACTATAATAGATTTTGATATTATGATTTTTATAAGAATTTTTTTCTTATCAAACACTATGATTAAAAATTTTATCTGTAGTGCCACAAAAATTGACATTGCATCTTAAACATGACAGAAACAAATTTATTTTTTTACATTCTTTCAGCTAGACGACATTACTATCTCATTATTCCAAAACCCATGACCTTGCAATGCCAAACGGCAGCCCATACAAGCGTGTTTACCTGCACACAAGATAACACTTGCTTACACATGTCATTTTACTTACGGGAAAAATCCTTCATCTCATTTTTAGTTAAAATTGATTTATCATGACACCGCTATAGAAATGCTACCTGAGATAAGATAGCGCTGTGTACACAATAGTGACAATTTAATTGAGTGTATCAACTGTTTACAGTTTTGATGATATTTGTGTACATAGCCTTAAAAGGTGCAATAACGCAGGTAATACTGTGGTAATCCTATTTGTTTAATTATTGTTATTGATTCCCGCGATTTTTTGGTCTGGAAAAAAATAAATTAAAAAAGTCCACTTTGAAAACGGATATAAAATCCGGTTTTTAGGTGATTTAATAATAATAAAAAAATAGGTTTTTGTAACCCTCAATCTCGTTTCAATAATGTGGACGTTATATTATTGCAACGGAAGCATTTATATTTACCTACCTACCTACTTTACTTTCTGAACACAATTGTATCAGATAATTGAAGAGATATCTTTTTATCTCCGAAAACCTTCATAAACAAGATTTTTCCATTGAATAAAAACCTACTTATAGAATGTATCTGTTATTCTTTTAAGTACTTACGTAAACTGTTTCCAACTTGTTTCCACAGATAGATACGATTCTGTCAAAAAACAGTCTTGCTACTTTTGTAAATGTTAATGCAATATTGTTTTCGTCACAAACTAGCTGACCGTTTTCTAATTCTTAACCTAAGAGCAATAACAGTTCCTAAATCAAACGGAAACAAATTTAACAGACTAAAAATATTTGAAATCTATAGTTACTTTTTTATCTATAGGTAAGTGGTGGTGTTACTTAATTCGTTTAACAAACTGTTACCTATGCAATATGACGAAATTTTCTTTTCACAACACATTTCTTTACTTATATTAAGATTTACTTTATTTTTAATACCAATAGGTTTTTGTTTATTATTTAATTGACAGCGAATAGACATTCAAAGTTAGGTATATAATTAAGCTTATAAATTTTGGTTGGCTTTTTTCCGGTTCCGGTGATCGTATTGTAAACACGTACGCGAAATTTGCTCCGTTAATATTAATTAATAATATTGTACACTGCGAAAGAAAAACTTGCTACACCACAAGTTCGTCCAAATTAGTGATCAAACTATAATTGCAGAAAGTGAACAGTGCAAAATTTACATCTGTTTCATCAATAAATCTCAACTTTACGATCAAATATCATAACCTAAAAACTAATTATTATCACCATCATAAAGTGCTACCAACCTAACGGATAACCGTTAAACCTGTCAAGTGTCAATTGTCAGGTGTCAACCAAAGTGACAGCAAACATACAACTCAGTGTTGCCAGTAACAGATTACAATTTCCACTCAGTACTGGATATTTACCACAACAAAAAAACAAAAAAATGGAAAAAAGTATGGAGTTGCTCTGGTCAAGATTAGACGCGAAATTAAATCAACAAGTCACGCTTATAACTGAATCAGTAACGCAAAACGTTATGTTTGCTATAGATGAGAGAATCAAAACCATAACCGAAGAAAATATTGAACTTAAATCTAAAATATCAAAGTTGGAGTTAAAATTAAATGCAATCGATAAGGATAAAAGGAAATGTAACTTAGTATTTTTTGGAATTGACGAATTTGGCAAATCGGAAGCAGAACTCGTGGACTACATTAAAGAAACTATTATTGATTCAGGAACGCATCTAGACAGCCAGGAGATAAGTAACATTTATAGAATTGGGAAAAGAATTAATAATAAAAATCGCCCCATTGTGGTTACAGTAACATCCACATGGAAGAAACATCTAATTTTGAAAAATAAAGCTAGACTTCCGCAAGGTATATACGAGGGCGATTCAATAAATACTTAGCCTACAAAAAGTATACGAAAATTTTGGAAAAGTGGCAATTTATTTTTCAACATAGTCTCCTTTTAGTTCGATACACTTAGCCCAGCGATGTTCCAACTTTTTTAACCCGTCCGAAAAATAGGTTTTCTCAAACTCTGCAAAATAGGCCTCCGTGGCAGCGATAACCTCTTCATTTGATCCATATCTATTCCCGGCGAGGGATTTTTTCAGATGAGGAAACAGAAAGAAGTCACCAGGGGCCAAATCTGGAGAATACGGTGGATGAGGCAGCAATTCGTAGCGTAATTCGACCAATTTGGCCTTGGCAACGGCAGACGTGTGAACCGGTGCGTTGTCGTGGTGAAACAGCACCTTTTTCTTAGCCAGATGGGGTCGCTTTTTCTTTAATTCGGCGTCGAATCGGTCCAATAAATCGGCATAGTAAAGCCCTGTAATTGGTTTACCCTTCTCGAGGTAATCGATGTAAACAACTCTTTGTGAATCCCAGAAAACGGTGGCCATAACTTTTCCGGCCGATTTTACAGTTTTCGCCTTCTTTAGAGCACGTTCCCCGGTCTGGATCCATTGTTTTGATTACTCCTTGGTCTCTGGTGTGTACCAGTAAATCCAGGTTTCATCGACCGTCACAAAACGACGCAAAAACTCCCCTGGATTCCGCTTAAACAGCGCCAAACACGTCTCCGACGTGGACTCACGGTTGCGCTTGTTTTCCTGTGTGAGTAAATGCGGCACCCATCGCGCCGACAGCTTTCTCATGCCGAGTTCCTCGTGAAGAATATGATTGACTGTTCCTTCTGAAATGCCTACAGTCTCAGCTAGCTACCGAACTTTCAATTAGCGATCTGTCAATACGAGATCATGGATTTTTTAAATGTTTTCCTCCGTAGCAGCTGTTTTTGGTGCAGCTGGACGTGGTTCATGAAAAAGCGACGTACGGCCACGTGCAAACTCGTTGAACCAATTCTTGACGGTGGCTATCGATGGAGAAGAGTCACCGTACACAGCAACAAAGCGGTCTTTGATTTCGATACGCTCTTTCCCGTCCAAAAATAGGAATCGAATCACCGAACGATATTGCTCTTTTTCCATTTTTGTAAAACCGATCGACACGTTCGCTTCCATAGGTTGTCAAATTAAAACAAATGAAGGGATTGGAATGAAAATTTAAAAAAATAATTAAAAAAGAATGAGCTACACTGTGGTAAACCTATTTTGAAACAATAGCACCCTCTGGCGATGAGGCTAGGTACTTATTGAATGCACCAGGTATGTAAAGGAAGATTTCTCGAAAGAAACTTTGGAAAAACGGAAGTTACTACAACCACAGGTGGAGGAAGAAAGAAAGAAGGGAAACATAGCCTTTATAAAATATGATAAATTAATAGTGAAGAAACCATTGGACCAAGCAAGAGACAAGAGGAAAAGGGAAGCCTCGGGCTCTCCTAAATCGATTCAGAAGAAATTAAACACAAAAGTCACAGCATATACAACGGCTACAAAATCTAAAGGAGTTGTGAAAGAAAACATAATGAAACCAACTATCCTTAACTTCATGGAACGACCTAGGTCAGCTTCACTCTCAGAAATCCCAAAAAACTTGTAACGACCACCGGCACCTGGAATCAAACCCAATATCACACAACTTTATGCAAAACAACTACTGAAGAACACACCCCAAGCCGGTTGGTCACCGTGGGGGAAGACGACCACTACCTTCCAACGAAGAACACTAAGAACACTAAAAATAAAGAAAAACCAAAAAATATTTATATAGCCACTTTTAATACACTTTCATTAAGGACACCAGAAAAACTTACGGAACTTGAACTAGCTTTAGAAGACATTAAATGGGACATTTTAGGTCTGAGCGAAGTAAGACGATTAGGAAACCAAATAGAAGAACACGATAAATATATTCTGTACTATATAGGTGAAACAAAGGGGTTACATGGAGTGGGGTTCATGGTAAGAAAGCATCTTAAAAAACAAATCCTAGAGATCAAAGGCATATCCGAAAGAATCGCCGTACTTAATATACACATTGAGGGATACAAAAATAGCTGGACTATAATACAGATATACGCACCAACAGAAGCAGCAGAAGAAACAGCTAAAGATGAATTCTATAGTCAACTTTCAGATACACTACAGAGGGCTCATAAAAATACTATTGTAATGGGAGATTTTAATGGCAAAATAGGAAAACAGAATGAAGGCGAAGAGCATGTAGTTGGAAAGTATAGCACAGGTAAGAGAAGTGAGAACGGTAAAAGACTTGTAACCTTAGCTCTCGAAAACAACCTAACTATTATGAATAGTATTTTTATGAAGAAGCCAACCAAAAAATGGACCTGGATATCACCAGACGGAACCTATCGAAATGAAATAGATTTTATAATAACCAATCAACCTAAATCATTCAAAAACGTAAACGTTATAAATAACTTTAACTTTAACAGCAACCACCGTATGGTCAGAGCAAGTTTATTCAACAAACAACCTAGGAAACGACGAAAATACCTGAAAAATAACCCAACAACAATGTTCGCACTTCCAAGGAATACACCATTCAAAGAAATAGATACGATGCAGGAACTTTACAACTCGGAAATAAATGAGATTTATAAAATAAATAAAATAAAAAATAAGGAAAGAATTAAGAAAAACCCACTTACCTCGCAGACCATTGATCTTATTCAGAAAAGGAAACTACTACTTAGAAATAGAAGAGACAAAGCCACTTTAAAAGAAATAAATAACTTGAGCAAAGAAATTAACCGTAAAATTAAACAAGATAAAGCTGACAGAAGATTTGAACGTATAAAACACCACATATCGAAAACAGGAGGCATAAACAAGGCATTACGAGAACTGAAAGAGGAAAAGGTTTGGATTCCAAAAATGAAAAACAAATTAAACAAACAAGTTACAAGAAGACAACCAGTCCTCAAGATTGCTACAGACTTTTATCGCACTCTATACTCTACCAAAGACATTCAATTAGATAGCAACTCAAGCCTCGAAGACTGTACAGAAGATATCCCAGAAATTCTCGAAAGCGAAGTCCAACAAGCAGTAAAATCCCAGAAAAATGATAAAGCACCAGGATTAGACAACATCACTAATGAAATGATGAAAGCTACATTACCGGAAACGTCAAAAAGACTAACTAAGCTCTTCAATACCATGCTGAACACTGAATTCATCCCCATACAGTGGACAACAACTACCATTACTCTCATTCACAAAAAAGGAGACAGATCTGAAATAGGTAACTATCGCCCAATTAGCCTGATGTCGAACGTATATAAAGTTTTCTCAAAAATACTGCTTAACCGTATCACTAAAAAGCTCGACGAAGAACAACCGAGGGAACAGGCAGGGTTTAGAGCAGGATACTCTACAGCGGATCATATTCATGTGGTGAAACAGTTGATCGAGAAAAGCCATGAATACAACTATCGACTTTACATGGCATTTGTAGACTACAACAAGGCATTTGATTCACTGGAACACCGATCTATATGGGAAGCTTTGAAGAACCAAGGAATAAACAATAAATACATAAGGATCATAAAGAATATATACAAAAATAGCACAGGCAGAGTAAAATTGGAAACCGAAGGTGAAGTATTCCCTATAAATCGAGGCGTGAGACAGGGAGACCCACTCTCACCAAAACTTTTTTCCTCAGTATTAGAGGGAATCTTTAGAAAATTAGACTGGGATAACTTCGGCATAAACATTAATGGAACAAATTTGAATCATCTCAGATTTGCTGATGATATAATACTGATAACAGATAACCCTGGAAACCTTCAAACCATGCTTCTTCAACTGGCAAAAGAAAGCAAAAAAGTGGGACTATCAATTAACTATGGAAAAACCAAAATTATAGCAAATAGAGTGCGAACCCCAATTAAAATAGAAGATAAGTTAATCGAATATGTCAATTCTTATATTTATTTAGGCCAAATAATAGCTTTCACCGACCAAATGGAACATGAAATTGAGAGACGGGTTGCTCATTCTTGGAAGAGATACTGGTCGCTGAAAGAAATATTTAAAAATACACAATATAATATCACAATTAAAAGAAGACTATTCAATACCTGCATTTTGCCAATATTAACCTATGGTTGCCAAACTTGGGCTAAAACAAAAAAACATGACACAAAATTGGTAACATGCCAAAGAGCAATGGAGAGGAGCATAATGGGTTATACAAAAAAACATAGAAAAAGAGCTGTAGA
This sequence comes from Colias croceus, assembly GCF_905220415.1. Taxonomy (NCBI): domain Eukaryota; kingdom Metazoa; phylum Arthropoda; class Insecta; order Lepidoptera; family Pieridae; genus Colias; species Colias croceus. The sequence continues at coordinate 2,494,740 of NC_059543.1, read as the reverse complement.
CATAAGAAATATAACGAAAATAGAAGATGTTGTGAAAAAGACAAAGGTTCTTAAATGGAGGTGGGTAGGGCATATGCTCAGAGAAAAGGGAAACCGATGGACAAGGGTAATTACTGAATGGACTCCCAGAGTAGATGCTAATAGAAAAAGAGGAAGACAACGAAAAAGGTGGTCAGATGAAATAAGGAGAGTGGCGGGGCCGCTATGGTTACGGAAGGCGAAAGAACGTGGCGAGTGGAAGAAGTTGGAAGAGGCCTTTGTGTCACAAGGACACGCCAACACCCACAATGCAATTTAATTTTAGTTTTAAGTAAAAATGTAACCTGAAATATTGGCAATAAAGGCTATAAATAAATAAAATAAAATAAATTTTGGCATTAAAAAAAAAAATAAAAAGTTACCTATACAAAAATGGCGCCAAAATAACCATACTGCATATCTACAGTCTGTAGTTCCTTTGCGTAATCGAAGCAATTTATTGAATCAAGGGCTCAGTAAATACCTATAATAATGCTATCTCGCAAAACAAAAACTAAAACCAAAATAAATATGCCAATCCAATAATTATTAAGTACTTAGTTACTTCAAATTTATGCGAGTATTCATATTTTCATTATGTAAGTACCTACTCATTTTATCTAGGTATTTTTATTTGTTCATCTATATTTTTATTGCTAATTTAGGTGAAAGTAGGTAAACAAGTAAATTAGGTAGGTAGTTAAACTTTGCGGGAGCGATTTGACTTTTTTAAAAAAGAAATAAAATTAAATTAAAATTAAACTTATTTAATTACTTAACTATAACAAGTGGACGATTTGGAGTCACAAATGTTAATGCCAGAATTACATGCAATGATACAAGCGATACCTTATTGCGAAACAAATGTTTTCCATTATGTGGAATGCTTATGTTAAATTGCAAGAACTCTCCGGTGGTCTTGCTGAGGCCAGCGGAAGGCTATTGCTCAACCTAACACAGAGGGTTGGGGTGGATGCGTAACTCCTCCCTCCTTAAGTGCGAAATTATCGGTTTGTTCATTTTTAATAACTATCCGATGATTTCGCAGACACGTTACATTTAATATCTTATAACGAAGTAAGTAAAGTAAAAATAGAATTACAAGTACAAATATTAAAAATAGAGACGTATAGCCTAAAGTTGCACTGAATCTAAAATTTCTTTCACTGTTAACCATTTCACTATCACTGAACACTGATTGCTTTAATATCGTTGACATATATTTAACTTCGTCCAAGTTGATTCCTCGCATATTGAGTACACGAGTACTGGATAATGTTGGAGTTCTATTCACAGGTAATTGCGGCAAAACTATAATTTTTGTTGGTTCTACAGGATCATTCTCAGTGATTACTTGGTGAGGGCGAATCGTTATATTCTGGATCTCGATGCTACATGGTTCGTCGATGGTCATTATGTATGTGCCCACGACAGGATATTTGCTGACATCACCATTGCAAATTTGAGTCAGAGTATTTCTGTATTTTGAGAAAAGTATCCAACTTATAGATGTGATTCTTTGAATTCTTACATTCTCTATATTGATTAGCTGTTGTTCGCAGTGCATTGGGTTTCCTTCAAATTTAAGCAGTTGTTCTATGCAAGTAGTTTCAGGATAAGGCGTTTGATTTTGTTCATCGCATAGAAATTGTTCTCCAGCAGCGAGCGATCGGCACGGTTTTACGATCGGTAAGTATTTCATCCCCTTTGCCAACAGGTAAGGATATTTAGGAAAAATGGAAAGGGTTTTACTATCGGAAGCACGGTACATAGGTATAGAGTATAATTTGTAATAGTTATAAGTATAATTATCTGTAATTGAAACCTCCATTATGAACGTAATCTGGTTTTGTTTAATATATGATTTAACATTAATAGTTTCTTCTAGTTTTACTAAATTTGCCTCACTCGCTTTAAACACTAAACTTTCAGTTTGGGATATAAGAACTAAATGTTGCAACAACTCTGTAGAATTAATAATGCTTTGATGTAGTATGGATACTTTACTAAATGCTAGAGCAGTCTCTACTTCCCCTAATTTTATAAAAATAGTACGAAAGTTACTTACAAATAAATTTAAAAGGCTTACAACATAAGTAGTATAAACCCAATGATTATCCTTAGATGCTAATTCCTTAATCATAGATTCTACAATTTTTAAACGCTTATCTAATATATTAGAATTTTGATTTAAGACTTCAGTAGAATTGATAAAACTATAGAGGATTTTAGATATTAAAGTAATTTTATTTCTAATGATAGTTTGATCGTTTTCAAGTTTAGGTGTAAGTTTATCGTATCTCATTGCGTCACTATAGTCTAAATTTCCGGTTATGTTTAAGAGGTTGTAGTTGAAGTGCCAGCGCGGACCTCATCACTATCAGCCAACACCACAACGCGGAGGGCGTTTTACATTTTTAATAGGGACCTTAGTCTTCCTTTTACCAATCTCTATCGGTATAACGTTCCTTGAACCTTGTTCTATAAACTTGGTTTTATGGAGTATGGGTATACCGGACGATTCTACAATATTAGCTGATTGAACTGTATCCGATTTCGACGTTACAAATTGTGACCTTCTAGGAGAACTCAGCGCCGATAGAGTTTCAGGATCGGGAATAGATATCGTTTCACTAGAATCGCGTTCTGATATAGAAATTGTACTAGAGTCGTTACGCGTTCTTGGCCTATTGTCTCTATCGCCTATATTAACAACCATAGATTCGTTTTCGTCCGCGTTTAAATTTTGCTTCCCATTATCAAGCACAAATTTGGAATTAATTTCAGAAATATAAATATGTGGCAATTTCAGATTTGGATCGCAATTTGATTCTACGGTTTTTTCTTGGTAGAGGCTTTCGTTCGAAAATTTTTTTTTTGAGACGGAAGCACATTAATGTCTTGAGTATCGTCAGTGGGTGTATAAATCTTACTCTCATCGTATTCATAAGTCGTATCATAAGGATTACAGCCATAGTAATTCGTGTAGTCGTAAGGATTATAGCTATAGTAATTCGTATATTTATTATTTATTCGTAAGGATTGTAGTCATAGTAATAATTGTCATTATGTAAGTCGGTTTCGTTCACTCTAAAACCTGGCTGAGTTATATTTTGTGGTCGAGGGGGTGCTGTCCTCATGGAAACGTCAGTAGTCTCAAAGTGGTTATTTTGAGGAGGTCTTTGACCAAAATTCTGTGGCGTTATACCAAAAGTTTGAGGAGGCCTATAACCAAATTGTGGATTTTGATTGAATGAAGGCCGAACTGTGGGTTTTTATTAAACGGTTGTTGAGGTGTAAATTTAAAACCAAATTTTGCCTGTTGTGCATTTTGAGGTACATTTGGTATCCCAAAATTAAATCTTTGTTGAGGATTATTTTGTAAAAATTGGGGCACCGTATCGTTAGGCGTTTGCTTCGGCAGCGTTGTATTATTGTGGATACGATTGCGCGATTGGTATTGCTCGTGAAAATTAACTTCTTCTAAAACGATTTCTAAAGCCTGTTCTAATGTACTAGGTGATTTTAGTCTTACAATACGCACCATGCTTTCGGGCAAATTATATAAGAAAACGTTCAGGGCTGTATGATTATAAATCGCAATTTTCGCGCGTTTAATTTCCATATCTACCGATAAATTTACCTTCGATATTAATAATGATCGAATATTCTGTATCCTATTACAAAATTCAAGGTAACTTTCGCCGGATTTAATTTTACAGGACTCGAGAGAGATTTTTATGCAATCCTCACTACGCGGATCACCAAAATGCTGTTCTAGTAATTCCTTTAAAGCGGGCCAAGTATTAATATCTTCGCGCTCGGATAATAACGCGGCGGCATCGCCTATTAATCTACTAGTTATGGCATGTAAAACGTAAATATTCTGTTCTTCATGCCCTCTAAATTTATTAATTATATATTCACATTTTCGAAAGAATAAATTCAAAATTCTTTTGTCTCCACCAAAAAGAGGAATAAGCTTTAACATATCACTCGGAATTGTTATTACGTTTACGCTTTCCATGTTAAATAAGTACAGAGTAATTAAAGTTCTGAAGTCTTTAACCAATTACAATAATTTCGAACTATTAAAATCACACACACACAGAAATCAATTTAAAACACAATATAATAAAAATTATTAAAATATAGCAGAATAAAAAATTATATGTTATCAATTACTATAAAAATTAAAACTTGAAGTAAAGTGAATCACATAAAAAATATAAAATTTATTAATTGAATTACGATCAATTTTGAGATCATTTAAATCAATTAATATTAATATTTCTTTATGCAAAAATTCATTTACTTTTCTTATGTAAAACTTTTATTTAAGTTACATTCTATAGCTAATTAGTCTGTGCAGAGTTTTATGCAAGACAATTCTTAGAATTAAATACGATATTCCTTATTGTATAAGTTATAACTAATTTACTGATTTAATAGAATTTCATATTAAAACCAGATCCGTTATAGTGAGAGACGTTCAATCCCAAAATAACAGTAAAAAAAAAAAATAGTTAAAAGTCAAAATTACACTCTCGTGAAAAGGATATAGGAATATATGAGAAAGGATGGCAAAAAGTTTTACTCACCAACCGATCGTCGATCCCATGTCCTTGTCGTGGTCGTTTAACAAATTTATATTTCGGTTCTTTTAGGATAGCACGGCCTTTATAGCAATGTTCTAGGGCTAATTTTGAAGACCTCTAGACATGCAGACCTTATGTGGCTATCCTACCGGCTGCGCCAGTTAAACTTTGCGGGAGCGATTTGACTTTTTTAAAAAAGAAATAAAATAAAATTAAAATTAAACTTATTTAATTACTTAACTATAACAAGTGGACGATTTGGAGTCACAAATGTTAATGCCAGAATTACATGCAATGATACAAGCGATACCTTATTGCGAAACAAATGTTTTCCATTATGTGGAATGCTTATGTTAAATTGCAAGAACTCTCCGGTGGTCTTGCTGAGGCCAGCGGAAGGCTATTGCTCAACCTAACACAGAGGGTTGGGGTGGATGCGTAACTAGGTACGTTATCTTAAGTTCACAAAATAAATATTAACATAAAAATTCTAGATATTATTTACTATGTACTTATCTACCTACTATTCCACAATATAATTAAAATTATAATTTAATTCAAATATTGTCGTGCATAAATTAATCACATTTTATGTTGTATGATTAAACACAATAGAAATTTAATTTATCTGAAAATATACAATTATTTTAATAGTGTATATCAAGTGATACATAGGATAGGTTTAGTAGGGGTAGCTAGCTACTACTTAGTTATTATTCTGTGGTTGGGGCTAAAATTTATGTTTGTAAAGTTTTATTATGACAGAGTAGGTATATTATGATTGACTATTGATTTTAACTTAGTCCTAATTTGATTAATATACCTGTTTGATTAGCGACTAAAGTTATCAGGCGATTCTGAATATCCAGTGAAACAATTTGTAATGTTCAACGACGCGACGTTAGATTAAAAAACTTTTTAAGAGCACAGACACTGACAGACTGAGATGTTTTGATCGTTGTAATGAAATTTACTTCAAAGCATGTAATTTATAAAAAAATAACTCATATCCGGCATTATTATTAAACCTGTCAATCGAAAAAAACTTCTTGAATATAAAAGAAACAATGCGTGTCAAACATGTATTCCTAATCTTATGAGGGTAGGCAATCCTTCGCTAATAAGGTCACAGCATACCCACATAATTATAACATATGCATAATTACGATTTGCAGCATAACTGCACACTATTTCCGTCTTAATCACGGTCGAATAGGGTTTATAATAGTGTAAGCCCTTTAAATATTATCATTTAAGAAATGTCAAGCAGTGCATACAATAGGGTATTCGGTTAAACGGCACAGAATGATTTATTAATAAACAAAGTGAATTGTGAATATTGATAATTGAATCAATATGACTATGGTAGAACAACATTTAACTGTAACTAGAACCCTTCGACCAGTATTATCAGTTAAGTGTTAAAACGTGGATTTGAGTGTGGTGTGTTTTTTGTTTGCTGACGAAGATATTTTGGTTACAGGTTTAGACTTCTTAGAGCATGGAGCGGACTTCGAAGCCGCTATCTCGGCGACCGGTACGTACTATTTACTTCCTACGTAAAAATGAGTTATAAGTGATACAAAAATACTTCTAGAAAAGTCCATAGCCAAAATATTGTATTGTTCACTGCTGTTGTATAGCAGCGTAAAGTAAACGTTGTTCTTTCTTAGGACATACAGTTGACGAATTAGTTCATACAGTTGAATGTTAAAAACAACATAATGCATGTCTATCATCAATCACCTTTTGTATGGAATGTTACAAGTATTATTTTATAAACAATTACCGGTTTGAAGATATGCAGTGTTTATTGTAATTTGTAACATTCAAACACGCTTTATAATATCTGACTGTACATACAGAAGTCTTGTAATAGTATCTATATACTTTTTTTTTAATTTTGGCAAAAAAATGACATTGAGTCGATGCAATGGAAATATATGAGCTGATTATATCGTTCTTAACGTAGATATAACAACCTAAACCCATATAGTAGGCCTATGTCTGCAGTAGGAAAAATTGTGCTAATTCCCTATATTATTCTTAGTGGGAAAAAAGTGGTAACAATATATTTCTTCCAGGCTTCGGTCGCTTCCACTTCTGTCTGCTCGCGATCACGGGGCTGATCTACGCAGACACCGCTATCGGCATCACTATAGTATCGTTTGTACTACCGGCTGCGACATGCGACTTCCGAATGACATCGGCTGATAAGGGATGGCTTACTGCAGCGCCTATGTTGGGTGAGTATTGAGACATAGTAAAACAACGCAAACAGTAGGGAAACTGCCCTATAAAACGAGATCACAGATTGTCAAATAGAGATACTACGTATACGAGACTGCTTAGCGAAAGCTGCCATATATCCAAGTCGATGTATATGTGAGTGAGCCGTTTTGAAAGTTTTGTAGTGAGTTTAGCTGCTGTTCGTATCTCTTTATCGTGTAAGTGTCGAGTGGTGGCGTTAGTGAATAGGCAAATATTACTCAGAGAGATTACTTCTATCTTCAATGTAATCAATTACGAGTAGGCAAAGATTACTTAAAGAGCGGTTTTACAATATTTCTGTAAAAGACACAATGTAAAATTTTAATGTTTTCTTCATCGCAAAAATCAAAAAGCAATATACCTACTAGTAGTTAATTCAATCTTCTTATTAATCTTTCTTTATCTGAATAGCAGAGTAAAATACCCATTAGATAGATATTAGATAGGTACCTAGTACATGAAATATAGGTACCTATTAAGTAGGTACGATTCGGTTGGAAACAATGTATCATGAAGAAATATAAAAAATCATTAAGCCTAGTACATAGTACATACAATATCAATAATACTGACCACTGTCTACAAACAGAAAAACATAAAACAAAAACCAAAATCAGCATTTTATGTAACAATTTTATTTCCAGGTATGGTTATCGGCTCATACTTCTGGGGCTGCTTGGCCGACACAAAGGGCCGTAAGATCGTGCTAGTCTCCACGCTATTGCTCGATGGCTTCATCGGCATCGTGTCATCGTTCGTACAAATTCTACCCGTCTTCATGGCGTGTAGATTCGTTAACGGTTTTGCGTAAGTTTCTAAATATTTTATTATGTTTACTTAAGTTATCCAAAAATGCCTATCGGATAAAATAAAGTACCCATCTATACTTACTGTTTAATTCAGCCTGAATATTTGTATACATCCTGTAAGTTATTTTTATGTATATCATGAACCAGAAAGGATAAGAAATAGATTTCCGATAATTTGTCGCTAACTCAATAAGTCTGCCATGTTTTCAAATACTAAACAAATTACACAAAATAATTAACAGATATTTTACATTTAACACACGAAAAGGTACTTATCCATAGTAATCCAAGAAGAATATTGTACCCTATACAAACTAGTTCTAATGATGTATTTATTCACAGGGTCGCCGGAGCCATGGGTATCTGTTTCCCGTACCTGGGAGAGTTCCAAGCCACCAAGTACAGAGAGAAGATCCTCTGCTGGATGGAAATGTTCTGGACGCTTGGTGTCATCTTGCTACCACGTAAGTCTTTATCCATACTAATATTATAAATGCGAAAGTAACTCTGTCTGTCTGTCTGTTACTCAATCACGCCCAAACTACTGAACCAATTTGCATGAAATTTGGTATGGAGATATTTTGATACACGAGAAAGAACATAGGCTACATTTTATTGCGAAATATGTACCACGGGCGAAGCCGGGGCGGACCTCTAGTAGATTATAAAAATAAACTCGAAAAAGACATAGTTAGCAGAGTTTAAAAATAATTGTACAAAAAAATTCATAGCATAAACGAGGTTTTTTTTTTGTTTACGTGCTCGACTGTAAAATGACAATAAACTTGGTGAAGTTTTACCTAATGTCATTGTATACTAGATTACTAGATTACAGGACACCTATGCACTGGGAATAAAAAATTATCTGACACTAATTCACCTATGATAAACATGGTAAACTATGGAACTTGTATTTTCTAACCAAAGTTAAAGCAACTCACACCGTAATTCATAAACGACAGCGTTCACAATTTACAATATCACATGCCATATTATCATCTAATATTCTTTCTAGACATTGGCCATCAAGCAAGCATGTACAATAAAAGCTAATACTCCTTTACAGTCATCGCCTGGGCCATCATCCCGATCCAGGGCATCCGCATGGAAAGCGGCAGCTTCTCCTACGATTCCTGGAACTGGTTCGTCGCAGCTTGCGGGATCCCATCCCTGATGCTGGGCTTCTGGCTCATGACCTTCCCGGAGAGCCCCAAGTTCATGATGGAGTGCGGGGACTATGATGATGCACTGGCTTGCTTGAAGAGCGTCTACAAGCAGAACACCGGCGATGACCCCGATAACTACCCGGTAATTGATATTTTTAACTCTCAATTATGACATCAATTATGTATGATATATTTTTAGTATTAAATAATAATAAGTATGAAGACTAATTTATTTCCTCAAAAGAATGATCGCTGATTATCAAACTATCAAACAGAAGTGATATTTCGTTACATATTATGACTATTGTTTTAGTCAAAATCAAGTTGCCACAATATTAGATGAAGAAAAAATAAAGTACATCGTATACGTATAGTATCGTACACGTTCTAATCTTTCGATGCAATTAAAATTGTAAATATTACAATACCAACTAACCATTTATTATTTTCGACAGATCAAAAGCCTCAAGGAGAAACAGCGTACAATTTCGGTGGCATCGCAAAACTCCCAGAAATCAGTCCGATCACTGAGCATGCGCAAGCGCAAGGACCTCAAGAGACTGTTTAGCGAGATCTGGACTCAAACCAAGGCTTTGTGCAGGCCTCCCTATCTCAAATACACAATACTCACATGTCTTATTCAGTTTGGCTTAACTACTAGGTAAGTTAAAATGGCAAATACTTTTTTCGATAATTTATTTTACGTTTTTCTTATCTTCAATAACTTATACCCTAAATCTAAATATCAGCGTAATTCAAGACCCAAAAGGTAGAATTAATTCAATTTTCATGAAGCTGTTATCATTGCAATTATGTTTAAAAATTGAAACATAGTTTAAAAATATTGTCTTTTCTTAGCAGCAATTGCAATACATTGTTGCATCTAGTGCCTTCCAAAAGACATTACATTCAAGCAAAAGAGCAGAGCAAATATGGCTGACTAGTATTTTTCAAAAGGCCATGCTCGTTAAAAAACTCATTTGCTTTCTGCAGCATTTCCATAACTCACTTCAAATACTAAACAAATGTGTGCGTGTACCTACTAGTGTACACACGTAAGAAGTGAAAAAAGAATCACGTAAATAAACCTCGGAGTAATCGGTGTACATACATAAAAAAACATACCGACCGAATTGATAACCTCCTCCTTTTTAATAACGGATAAGAAAAAGATGGCGCGTAATAGAAAAATGTCACGCGTAACGAAAAAGTGTTACACTAAATTTTTTTCCAACCCCGTTAAAGAAGTTTCACTTCAAAAACAATTTTACTACAGACATATATCACACTAGCGGTCCACCCCGGCTTCGCCCGTGGTACATATTTCGCAATAAAAAGTAGCCTATGTTCTTTCTCAGGGTCTAAGTGCCCTTACGCACTAGCGGTTAACCGCGGGGACGGCTAACTGCGCGGTTAGCCGCTTTCCCATTTTAATATGCAACCGATTTTATGATTAGTGCGAACAATCATAAGCGGTTGCATATTTAAAATGGGAAAGCGGCTAACCGCGCGGTTAGCCGCCCCCGCGGTTAACCGCTAGTGCGTAAGGGCACTAAAGATTGTCTGTGCCAAATTTCATCAAAATCGGTCCAGTAGTTTATGAGCCTATTCATTACAATCAAACAAACAAACAAACAAAGTTTTCCTCTATATTATTAGTGTAGACTACATATACCCAAAAAGCTCAAGCTCTTCTCCCCTTCCAGCTACTACACGCTAATGATCTGGTTCCCCGAGTTGTTCAACCGCTACGAGGAGTTCGAGCACCGCTTCCCCAACACGTCGGCCTCAGTGTGCGACGTGTCCGGTGTCGTTGTGGACGACGACTCTATGGACCCGTACGATTGCGAGAAGATCATAGACCAGAGTGTTTACATGCACACCCTGATTGTGGGTCTGGCTTGTATACCCACGTCACTGTGGTTGCCGTTGTGTGTACACAAACTTGGAGCTAAGTTCTTCTTGAGTAAGTACTGTTTACATTTTTAGGCTGGTTGCAGAGCTTGACCGACCGTCAGTGCGTACGTCAGTCGCGCTTGTCATGTGTATGGAAATTCATAAAACCGTTCATAGCTAGACCGACCATACGCACGCGTATTGTCATGCGCATTAGTGTCATAGTCATACACATTGTTGATGCGTATCGTCAGGACCGACGGTACGCACTGATGGTCGGTCAAGCTCTGCAACCAGCCTTAGAGTAGAACTAGAAAGCTGTGTATACACAAACTTGTGGCTGAGTTTTTCTTGAGTTAGTATTGTTTTTTAGACTAGAAGATTAGATTTAGTGTAGAAAATCTACATTTTATAGTTTTAGTTTTTGGATATTTAGGAAATAGAAATGCTTTTGCTAAAACTAGACATAAATTATTTGTGCCATCAATCCGAACTTGCTTACATTTTTAGAAACTTTATCACTAATTCACTTTTGACTAGACTGTCATTTTAATATAACGTTAGAGTTAGGTATTTACATACATATTTTTAAAGGCTTCTTGGTAGAAAATGATAAGAACGTTAAAACGAAATAAATTTTTACGATTGCATCATTACGTAAAAAACAATTTATGCCTTGGTATTTGGGCGTAATTTTGAATACTAATTCAACCCGCATCGCTGCTGAATAATACCCGTATATAGTTGTTATTTAGCACCAGTTTATCTGCATACCAAAATTCATAACTTTTTTACATCCGTACAATATTAATTCTTTATTTTATAGTTTGGATAATAATACTCTGATAAGATTTATTTACCATCAAATTATAAACCACGAGGCACAATTATACTTCAATCAAAATATGTACTTTAAATTAGTACACATTTCAATCATATTGTTTTTTCATTATCCAAAATTTTTTTTTGATAACTATATATAATACTTCAATAGGTAGGAAGGGATACTAACTCTAAATTAAGTTAGGCCATTCTCCCATTACGGTACGCACAGGCGATTCAAGTATCCTGCAAATCTCGGAGACTAGTCGCCGCGGAATATCTCACATACATATTTCGTATGTAGGTACCGGTAGCGTAGTGTACGAGCCTACATACAAATGTATGTACGATACTCCGCGGCGACTAGTCTCCGAGACTTGCAGGATACTTGAATCGCCTGTGCGTATCGTAATGGGAGAATGGCCTAACGTGTTCCTCCTATTTAAACAGCCTTTACTTTTCTATACAAATTTAAAATATTCAAGACAAAAATTACTAAAAACCTCATTTATTCCAGTATTCTCCCTCGGCTTTGCTGGCCTAGTCACAGTGGGCCTCTTCTTCGTGCAGAACTCAACTCAAAACTTGGTATTGTCATGTATCTTCGAAGCTCTGACGTCACTCGCCATCTCTCTCGTCTTTTGTGTGCTGGTAGATCTATTCCCTACGAACCTCAGGTTAGTACATTAATATTAATTAATTAATAATTGTATTTAAATCTTATCTTCAGCAGTAAAAAAAGATTGCATTAGACGTCATGTGTACCAAAGAAGATAGTTCCATTGATTTATATTTATTGTTTTTAACATAGACTCGGTATTACTAGATATTATTCTGTGGTATGGGGTATGTGGAAAATCGAATCTATTGTTTTTAAGCTATTGCATAGCTTCTATCGCGGGCCTTGAGCGCGGGGACCGAATCGAGAAATTCCGTAACGAAAAACCTCACGCTCCCCACTCCTTGGGGCGGAGGTGTGGCTTGAAGGCATAGCATGCAATAGCTTTACCGCGGCAGTCCCCGAGTGCCACAGTCTTTTTTTTGTCTTTACAAGACGTCAAACAAACTTTACAATACGGGGTTCAATAATTTCATTTACTAAAATGGGTACTTAACTGTTTTGCATGTATATTGGACTGGACGTGAAAATATGTGCCTTGTGTGTATGTGTTCCCTAATAAATTTCTTCTTTTCCAGGGTAATGGCAGCAGCACTCTCATTAACAGCGGGTCGAGGTGGTGGTCTCATCGGCAACTTGTCGTTCGGCTACCTCATAGACATCAACTGCGTCATACCAATTGTAGTGTTCGCGGCTTTCTTGTTCAGTGAGTATTTTTGAATATTAGAAATAAAAAAATGGTAAGCACTAGAAGGCAAATGCACAAGACTGCTTATAAAACTTAATTTGGAATTTCTGCGGGCAGTCCAGATTTTTAAGTTTGAAATTTTTATACATATTTAAGGACGCTGTCACAAATCTGCGTTACTCAAATTTAGGTATCTAACGTCGCCACGTGGTTCGCGGGAACATCGCGCTCACGTAAACATAGCGCATTCCATTTTATAGACCATCTTCATACTTGATATTATTTTTTTTTATATTTTTATTGAAATTGATTCCAGAAGATTACTGGGAACTTTAAAAATTCATTTTGTTACTATTATTAGTAGGTACGATCCTTATAAGTATTTTAGTGTATTCAACCAACTTAAAAAAGCAATATCGAAGCTTTTTAAGAAATGTATAAAATACTTTTTTAAGAATTATTATCATACATAATATTATATGTTACCGGCAATATATTAAACCCGGCATTGTAAGCAATTCTTAGTAAATGTATGTTATTCCGAGAAACAGTCGGAATGAAATAAATTAAATTCGTTACCACACATTCACATTACCTATATCTTTAAATATGAACTTTTCCTAAGTAGCAAACACATTTGCAAATGTGGGTGGTTTTTGGGGTAGCTATTAACCAATATGAGGTCAAAACTAAAATCCAAGATGGCACCAACGAAAATTTGAAATCTTTTCGTCATGGGTGTCATTTTCAAGGAGTTGGAGTAGCTATTAAATAAGTATTAATCAATATGAGGTCAAATCTAAAATCCAAAATGGCGCCGACGACAATTTGACATCATTTCGTCACGGGTGTCATTTTCATGGTTTTTGGGGTAGCTTTTAACCAATATGAGGTCAAAACTAAAATCCAAGATGGCGCCGACAAAAATTTTATATATTTTCTTCATGGGTGTCATTTTCATGGTTATTGGGGTAGCTATTAACGAATATGAGGTCAAAACTAAAATCCAAGATGGCGCCGACGAAAATTTTACATCTTTTCGACATGGGTGTCATTTTCATGGTTTTTGGGGTAGCTATTAACCAATATGAGGTCAAAACTAAAATCGAAGATGGCGCCGACGAAAATTTTACATCATTTCGTCACGGGTGTCATTTTCATGGTTATTGGGGTAGCTATTAACGAATATGAGGTCAAAACTAAAATCCAAGATGGCGCCGACGAAAATTTTACATATTTTCGTCATGGGTGTCATTTTCATGGTTTTTGGGGTATCTATTAACCAATATGAGGTCAAAACTAAAATCCAAGATGGTGTCGACGAAACTTTACATCTTTTCGGCATGGGTGTCATTTTCAAGGTTTTTGAGACAGCTATTACCAAATCCCCAATGTAACCGTCGATAATTAGGTATATTTTTCTTACTCCTTTAAAGTAAACTTAAATAAAATAACAAAAACGTTAACAACCACAGTTTTGTAGAAAGTCTTAAAAAAAAACAATTTTAAAGAACATTGAAATGCATATTTAGAAATTTAATATAAAACGCAACTCTGTGGCAATCATGTTAATATTCTGACAGATATTAGTAACTTTAAATATATTCTTTAAATATATTCGCTAAACTTTATTTAAAATAAAGTTTATCTAAAACATTTAAACGAAGAGAATAAAATAAAAAAGAACGTGTGTGCCGAGAAAACGTGTCAGGAGTGAAACTTCTTTGGCGAGATTCATAGATACCAAAATCGCCGCCTTGCTCCATAACGCGACAGTATTACCATGACGCGATCTTGAAATTCGACGACCATCTTGGATTTTAGTTTTGACCTCATATTCGTTAATAGCTACCCCAAAAACCATGAAAATGACACCCATCACGAAAAATGTCAAATTTTCGTCAGCGCCATCTTGGATTATAGTTTTGACCTCATATTCGTTAATAGCTATCCCAAAAACCATGAAAATGACACCCATGATGAAAAGATGTCAAATTTTTCGTCGGCGCCATCTTGGATTATAGTTTTGACCTCATATTCGATAATAGCTACCCCAAAAACCATGAAAATGACACCCATGACGAAAAGATGTAAAATTTTCGTCGGCGCCATCTTGGATTTCAGTTTTGACCTCATATTGGTTAATAGCTACCCCAAAAACCATGAAAATGACACCCATGACGAAAAGATGTAAAATTTTTGTCGGCGCCATCTTGGATTATAGTTTTGACCTCATATTCGTTAATAGCTACCCCAAAAACCATGAAAATGACACCCATGACGAAAAGATGTAAAATTTTCGTCGGCGCCATCTTGGATTTCAGTTTTGACCTCATATTGGTTAATAGCTACCCCAAAAACCATGAAAATGACACCCATGACGAAAAGTTGTAAAATTTTTGTCGGCGCCATCTTGGATTATAGTTTTGACCTCATATTCGTTAATAGCTACCCCAAAAACCATGAAAATGACACCCATGACGAAAAGATGTAAAATTTTCGTCGGCGCCATCTTGGATTTCAGTTTTGACCTCATATTCGGTAATAGCTACCCCAAAAACTATGAAAATGACACCCATCACGAAAAAAAGCCAAATTTTCATCGACGCCACCTTGAATTGTTTTACCCCACCAATCTATTCAACAACCCATAAAAAAGAGGATCTCAGGCAAGGTAATTTTAAAAACATAATTTTAAATTACAAATAATTGGAATATGAAACTTATACAGTTTACTCATAAAAAGTATCAAATATTTCAAATCACGAAAAAGACAGTGCACGCACAATAATCTTTTTTATTTCGTTTTTATTTTTGGCACGAGGAGCGATACACCCGTCCTTCCAAGAGCGCTTCTGAGCGCGGTCTGACGAACCGCGAGAACAAAATGTATGAAGAAATCGACAAGTATTTTTAATTTAGCTCATTATTGAAATAAAATTTTGATTTAGATTCATAAAAATTACACCATATATAAAGGACTATATATCCCTCAATAAGATATAGTTAAGAAGATAGATTAGGCTCTTAATTTTCCTAAAATGGTACCGGTTTAGACCCCATTTTTTTGCATTTTATGCGTTTATTGTGATGGAAAAAACGTATTTCAGCGACAATTTTGTATGACGTCGTACAATTTTTATAAGATGAACGTAGAGCTGAATATATTATCTTTAAATTAAGATATTACTATGTTCTCACGTGTAATTGCTTTAAGTTAAAATGGTACCGAAAAACAGCGTGTTTTTGTAAAAATACGTTATAGCGTCCTTAAAGCTTAAAATAAAATCTGAATAATTTATAAATAATATTTGAAATTTCATAATATTATCATGTCGATGACGCGAATTCGTAAGGTTTTCGCTTACAAAAATGTATTTATCGCAGCTAAAGAAGTTTTGACCTCAAAAAATGTACGTTATATGAAAACTAACGATATATAATACTGATTAAAATAATGGCTCACGACGTACAATTAATATCTCAAATTGACTCGTCAATGAACAGTATTAGTTACACTAGTAATTAATGAAGAGTTATTCCTTTTATCTGTTTGTTCTAGTTACTTAGACTATAAACCTTAAATAAATATATATATATATATATATATATATACAATAACCCTACACAGAGAAGACACAGTTCAAATCCCGCCTCGTGATCGAATTTTTCATACTCTTTAAAAATTTTAAATCTATACTAATATTATAAAGCTGAAGAGTTTGTTTGTTTCTTTGAACGCGCTAATCTCGGGAACTATTGGTCCGATCTGAAAAATTCTTTCGGTGTTAGATAGCCCATTTATCGAGGAAGGTTATATTGTATCATCGAGTACTGCGGGTGAAACCGCGGGGAACAGCTAGTGTAAAATATGGCGGAAGACGCGGGTTCGAATCCCGCCTGGTAATCGAATTTTTCCTACTCTTGAAAATTTTTAAACATTTATAAAATAACCATAGCAATTCTTCAAATTGTGAATAAAATACTAATCTACATTTTTTTCCAGTTGCCGCGATCCTCTGCTTCCTCTTGCCAAAGACAGGACAAGAAGCCCTCGATTAAGCGAGTACCAACCTAGTGCAATTAGACCGGCCATACTCGACCTTTTTACCTCATTCTACAAATCTATAAAGTTTTTGGGGTAAAAGCCACTTTTTGGCGGCTGCGCAAACGCAAGTCGAGCATGGACCGATTAGACTGTCTGTAGTGAACCATGTGAAATGTACATATTAGGATGTAAACTTCGTGGCCTAAGTATTATTTATTGTCCGTAATGATAAATGGCGCAGTTACTGTGATTCAGTACAAATTATTGAAGAGCAGATAATAATGTAAGATTGAACAACAGTATTTTAATGTTGACTTTGTAATATAATGCCCTTAAATTATTAATATATTTATTATTAAAGGTTATTTCGCCTATTAATACATTGGTTGTTTGATTTCATACCCCGTTCTATTGTGTGCTTTTCTAAGTATTGTTGTATCTATAATTCTAGAATATATTCTAGAGTGATGATTTAATCTGACAATAAACACGAGTACAATAAATATAAATATTAATTATTTGCAATAGGTGCCTAGACAGTATACATATTATGGTGTACTGAAAAGATGATATCAATACAAATACATGTAAAGCTTTAAAACAATTTATTAATTCGATACAAATATTACATTTAGTATTACAAATAAACATTAAAGCAACAATGCAACAAGTATTACGGCTATTTTTATAATTATTATTAATATTACATACTATTTTAGAGATAAATATTTTTTGATCCTCAGACAATTTTAATATAGATAGGTATATGTAATATGTTCTTAAAGTAAATGTGCTAATAGCGTTTAAATCTCTTTTCAACTTGTAAACTTTATAACTTAAAATCGAAATTATAAAAAAATAAACATAACATTATATTAAAAAATAATATTCTATGGTGTGATGATGAAGACTATCTGTGAACAATGAAATAAAAGTTAAGGCCGAGCGACAATGTTTTTATTCAAATATGTATCTTATTTTGTGGCAGTACAGTTCAAAATCCTGCCCTTTAGAAAAGTCTGCCTAATAGACGCGTAAGCAGAGTTTCATTTAAAATATTATTTTATGTGTGTTGACTTTATGTGAATGTGAGTGAGTCTTATATTATGTTAAAATTAAAAGAATAAAATATAGTGTAGGATTAGAGGCGGCTCGTCCTAAGGTGCAGTGAACTCCCATAAATAATTATTATAATAAAGTTATACGTAGTAATACCTGCTCATTCATTTAATAATTAATATGACTATTTAAAACCTATCGTAAAAAAAATATAAATAAAATAAATACCTTTTACACATCACAAATAAAATACATCATTACATACACTCTTGTTCTGTATCATTACATAAGAAACGCGCGAAACGGAGCATATGGAGCGCTCTCGATTGTGCTCCTGTGAAAATTACACACAAGTACATTGCCTAAATACGAAATCCAATAAGAGTGAAAGAGAAATTTCGCCACAGTCCTAAGCGAAACAAAAGATTTACTATGGAAAAATAGCCATATTCGGAGCGCTGCTCACACGCGACGTTACCGGTTATTACCACCGCATCGCATGACAGTACCAATTGCGCGCGACGTTGCCATTTCTATACTACTATATAAACAAACACTATGAATAAGCTCGCGAATGCAAATTCGGGGATTTTCTAATTATTTATTTATTGATAATTAATCATTGAATTCGTTTTGAAGCCTGTATTTTATAATTTTTAGTGTTTAAATGGGCATTTATAATGTGGTGTTCATTTTTTTGTAATAAATTATCCCGCTAATGCTATTATATTTTCAAATTCAAGTGAACACATCATACAATTTTGTCACGAGCCGCCTCTGTGTAGGGTACACAGCCGTACAACTATTTATTCAAGAGTACTATGTGACCATGTGTGTCTTTTTAACACATTGTACATAACTTGTACCCTAGAATCATTGATATACAATTAAAAAAATGGTTTATATGGCTTATAGCTATAAATAATAAAAATAAATCCTGAATATATATATCCTCATGAGTATAAGTATACTCACATCTATTTAGCATGAGCAGCGCTTGGAACTTGCGGCAGACCAAACTCATCGACGGGCACACCATCTTTGTTCCTGATGCTGTCCGCGCCTGGCTCCTTGTCTGGTGCCGCGGGGGCTTTGACCACATCATCAAGGTATGATGTGTCATCGTCTAATGCTATTTCGTCACCTGGAATAATAAAATAAGTAGTAATGAGTTATTGATTTATGTATGATTGATTCAAAGGTTTCTAATCGGACACTTATTCATACAACTAGATTTCCTTTACAAACGCTTTTAAATTTTAACCCATGAGCCCCCAGCGGCCCGATCGGTTCACGACACAATAGATTTTCTATTGTGTCTGTGATTCCGGGGGCAGAGTTTTTAATATGTACATAAGTAATTTAAAATTTGCCACCAGTCTATGACTCTTTGATAGGGATTAGCTAAGTGAAAACATTATCATGTATGGATATCGGATATCTTTTAAAGAAAGTCGTGTTAATTTCGTCATTCATAACTCAAGTTTAGCTGAATGGATTTTCTTACTTGGATTTGGTTATTTGTCTATGAATTTTTTTATGATAAAGAGTAGTTGGAATTTTAAGAATTATTGCTTTTGTGTTGAAAAGCTATACATACTAAACACTAAGTTTCTATTGGATTTAGTCTAACTTTTTTTTTGTGGTATGATTGAGGTTAGATATCACTCTCGTTCGCACGAAGACATCGTAATAGCTTGTGCATCAATATAACAAACACGCAAGTATGAATTAAATTACCCAATGCATCCAACTCCGCAGCTAGCTCATCATCATCAATCTCCGGCATGCCGTACTGCCTGCCGAGCGCCTCCTGCACTTCATCAGCTTGTTCCAACATGTCAGCGAGTTCGTCGTTCACATCCTGCAATTTGAATTCTTGTTATTAAATATTGAACTTGATACTTATATTTGGATAAAATTATTGTGAGTATCTTTGTGGATAAAATTGTAAGAAAAACTTTTCTTACGAGAAAAAATATCGGCTTTATAATATTAGCACATTCTTAAACAGATTTCCCCACTTACAAAAAAAGACACTACAATAAACTGAATAAATAATTTCAGCTGCTATATAGAAGATAATTTTTCAAGGTTTATCATTCTATGAAGTGAACCAATAAAACATAATTTTCATAAGCTGAGCCAGTTTATTTATTGTTAGATGCATATGTAATTAGTTCTTTGAGTTGCAATTTATTTTTATACTAGACAATCATCCTGGCTCCTGCAGCATTCTGGTTTTCATGTTGTTTTCGGGGGTCAACCCGGGCGAATAAAATAAAGTCTATGTTCATCAGGAATAATGTATGATTGTAATGGTATTTTTTTTTATACGGTCTAGTAGTTTCGAGCCTATTCAATTAAAACAAACAAACAATCAAATCTTTCCTGGTTAAAATTATGTAGTGTAGATTATGTATTATGACAGAATATTATTTAAATAAAAAATAGATTAAAACTTACATCAATAGAATCAATATTGATCTTTTTGAACTCCTTTTTCATAGACGCGACACCATCTTTCATTGCTGTGACTGTAGCGTGAGTGTCTTTTAATGTTTGTGTTGCGTAGTTTGCCTGTTCCATGTTGAATGATTGAGCTCGGAGGTTATCAATCTGTTGTTCATACCTGGAAATAATACATAAGTTAATATTTTTTGTATTTCATGCAAAAAAATATGTTTATACTGAGAAATATTTGAAAATATAAAGACGAGTTTGTTGACATTCTTTATTCAAAGTGTTTTGTTGTATTTATTATTTAAAATACTTATCATAAGCTTGTACACACTTGTGCACAATAAAATACTAATGTTGTTAAGACTTAAAATGCATTTTTCTTCTTTGTTTAATGAAAGTGCCATATTTAGCAAAATCTATCAGGAAGTAGTAAAAATTATTGGAATAAACATCTTTCCTAATATATTTTATATCAATTTAGACGATTTAGATGAAGATAATTAACTAAATAAATAAGAACCATACATTTTCTTCTGTTTTAGAACTCTCATCGCCTTTTGCTTTACAGAATTTTTCGCTGGCCCTTCTCGCATTTTGGCCATTTGTTCTTTGTATTTCCTTAGCTCCGCATCTAGCTTTTGAACTTTTTGTTCAATATTATCAGCTCGGCTATCCACCTAGAAATTACAACATTCTTATTAGTATTTCAAGGTATGAATCATACTATCTCATCGCTTTAGCTTCTACTTACAGTACTTATGCAGTCTGATATGCTCGGACCTGGAGTTTTAGGTTTTCCTCTTCCAAATATTCTATTCATTTTTGTGAATTAAGATTAATCGAATAGGCACAGAGTTAATCAAAAACAAAGTTATTTTCGAATTTTAATTTTTATTTCTTGAATCTTGTCACAACACACAACAGTCAACAAGTTTGACGTTTTAAAATTTATTCAAAGAATTTTTTTTTTTTTTTTTTTTTTGTTTTCATGGCAAGAAGATGTGACTATTTGCCAGTGTCAAGTATGATAAAAGGTAAGGAAACAATTCGCGGTAAGGATTATGGTGAGGAGATTTGGATTTAAGTCAGAGGAGTTGGGAAATATTTATATATACATAGATTACTATTTATATTATTATTTACTTATTATAGATACGTTTAATGTTACTAGATACAAATATATATGTATAAATTATTATAACTTTAAGTTATTACTTATTATAAATGATGATAAGGCGTTGTATAACTTTATAGGATTTTGTAGTAAACATAACATACGAGTTGGAAATGGGATACGAAGGGATATCAAGTTGGATATAAACGAAGAGTGGTCAAGTAAGGGGCATGCAAAAAATATGTGATCTATATCTCCTACATCAGTTCCACATTCACAGATGGCACTATTTAAAATACCCAGTCTCGCAAGATGAGCTGGGCAACATGTATGACCAAGACGCATTCTTATAATAATAGAGGTTACAAGCTTACAGCCTGTAACTTTATTGAACCAAGGTTTAGTGGTAACGACTTCTTGTAACTTATAATATTGCTTTCCTTTATATAATGTACTTTGTTTCCAGAGATTTTCCCAAGACTCGTGCAAGTAAATTTTAGGCAAACTGACCAAGTCATGGCAATAACTCTGATAGGGAAACATGTCTCCACATCGCACAGCAGACCTTGCCAACTCATCAGCTTTTTCATTTCCTTGGATACCACTGTGACTTGGTATCCAAGCAAATGTAACAGCATAACCTTTGAATGAACATTCTAATAATTTACTTTTGATATCAAAAATAATGGGGTAAAATGGTTTATTAAGAAATGAAAATTTGTGAAGACTTTGCAAGGCACTCTTGGAATCTGTAAATATAATTGTTTTTGGCAGTTTCATTAAGATTACATACTCTACGGCCTTAAGTATACCTAAGCATTCTCCAGTAAAAACTGACGATTCTGGCGGAAGTTTATTTTTTACATAAATGTTGAACTGCTGGTGAAACACTCCAACTCCTACACAACTCTGAGGTGATGATTTTGATGCGTCAGTATAAATGTGATTATGTTTTTCCCATTCTTTACAATTCAGTGCATTTTTAAATTCTATATAAGCATATGAATCATGTTTCGTTATGCCTATATTATAAACTATATCTGGGGATATAAGAAGAGATTTGAAATTATTACTAAATAGCGGCAACGCCGAAGACCGATGAATCGGGGAAGGTATAGATTTGATTCTGTGATAACTTTGAATCAGACATGGTAACATTTTATGGTCCCAATACCTGCATGTTAGAATTTTGCAATATAATTTTTCTAATCTATTGAACAAGGGATGTCTAGAGAATTGAAATAGACGAAATACATATCTATCTGATAAATATTGCCTCCGAAGGGATAGCGGAGGCTCACAACATTCTATTTGAAGCGCATTGATTGGGCTAGATTTCATGGCACCTGTTATTATTCGTAACGCTTTCGATTGAATAAGATCTAACTTTTTAAAGGCTGTAACATTTCCACCGTCTAAGAGAAACATCCCGTAGTCCATAGTACTTCTTATAATGGCATTATAAACAAGCTTCAAACAAAATGGGTGAGCTCCCCACCACACCCCCGAGAGGCACCTTAACATATTTAAATATTTTTCGCACTTTATTATCACGTAATTTATGTGAGGAGTGCCTGTGAGCCTATAATCCAATATAACGCCTAAAAATTTAGTCTGATCGTGTTGAGGTAAGGTATTATTTTTATACACGATATTTACGGTCGGTGACGACCGTTGTCTAGAAAAAACTACAACAGAACTTTTGGAAACCGATATATCGAGTGAGTTAATATCAAGCCATTCGCCTAATACATGCAAGTTATTGTTTATCGAGCTACAAGCTGAAATTAAATTATCATTTGCAATATATATTACAACGTCATCAGCGTATTGTAATATGTTAACAGAATCAAAAAATATATCTTCTAAATCGCTTGTATATATGTTATACAATAATGGGCTGAGGACGGATCCTTGAGGAAGTCCTTTATGTACAGTTCGCGATAATGTTGAGTCAGAATAATTTAACTTTAAATTTAATTTTCTCTCAGTGGCTATTACAATTATAAAGTTAATTAGTATTTCGGGGATCTATAATTTGATCAATTTATTCTTTAGAATTTGTATATTAACATTATCATACGCAGAATTAATATCAAGGAAAACAGCAATGACATGTTGGTTATCAGAAAAAGCAATACGAATATCCGTTGTTAAAATACTTATGTTGTCCATAGTACTTTTACCTTTCCGAAAACCAAACTGTGTTTTTGATAATGAGTTATGATGTTCAATATACCACTCTATACGGTTTTTAACTAAATGTTCGGCTATTTTGGCTAATACTGATGATAAAACGATAGGTCTGTAGGAGGATGCTTCCTCTGGGTTTTTGTTAGGTTTTAACACAGGTATCACTTCCTGCTCCATCCATTGAGGTGGTATATTTCCTGTCAGCAAAACAACGTTAATAAGGTTTAGATAATATTCCAAGGCAGAATCGCCGAGGTGCGTGAGGAAGGAGTAAGGTATTCCGTCTAAACCCGGTGCAGAATCGTTCACTCCAGACAAAGTACCCTTTAATTCATATAATGTGAATGGTGTTGATAGTATTGCATAGTTATGATCCATTTGAACAGATTTTAAAATGGGGAAGTAATCTAACTGTGATGGGACTGAAGGTGGTGCTATTGTATCTATAAATTCTTCAGCTAACGATTCTGGAACTATAAATTGTTGATCTCTATAAACTGACCTGAAGCGTCTTATAGAGTTCCATACTTCGCTAGGATTAGAATTGGGAGAAAGAGAGGCACAAAATGATTTCCATCCTTCCCTTTTTTTCTTTTTAAGAAGAATTTGGGTATCTTTTATAATCGCGTTTAAAATATCCAAATTTTCTTCTGACATGTCTTTGTTATATACTTTCTCTATGGATTTCCTTTTCTTGATAGCCTCTGAACATTCCTTATCTCACCAAGGGGGAAAAGGTAGTATTGAAGTTTTCGTTGGTTTTGTAGGAAAAATTTCATCAGCTACTTTTAAAATAATTTTTGCAAAATTGTTTGAACATTCTGTTTCTTTCCCCTCTTTGACTTCAGACAGCTCCTTAACCTCGTTTTCTATGCGATTTCGATAAATATCCCAGTCTACATTTTTTAAATTATATTTACAGCGTGGTGATCTTTTATTACAATGCTTATTATTTTTATTAGGAAGATTTAACAAAATTGGAAAGTGGTCGCTTCCAAAAGTAGACACTAAAGGCTTCCACGATATTTTTGAAGCTAAATTTGCCGAGCACATTGATAAATCTACTGCACTAATATTTTCATTAATATGTGTCCGTCGAGTCGGTTCACCTGTATTCAATAAACATAAATTGAATTTATCAATTAACTCCAATAATAATTCTCCATTGGTATTAGTAATACTACTGCCCCATACTTGATGGTGTGAATTAAAATCCCCTAACACAAGCACTTGACCATGTAGTGAATTCAATACCTGTCTTAAATCATTTAAAGCTTCAGAAGTTGGATGGGGTATGTAAATTGACACAACGGAAATTTTGTCAACAACGGCTCCCACAACGTTTATATTACAAGACTGATTATTGTTGAAAAAAATTATTTTTTTGTATAGCAATGAATTTTTTAATAAAATAGCAACCCCACCATATCCATCACTCCTGTCATCACGTAAACAGTGATATCCAGGAATGCGAAAAAATGAATTTGGTTTTAACCATGTTTCATTTAAGGCAATTGCCAAAGGTTTATATTTATTTATAAGATGTATTAGTTCCGTTTTTTTAGGGATAACACTTCTACAGTTCCACTGAATTATATTTGAATCCATTATTATTACCGAAATTTTTGAGCACATTGTTTAACTGAGCAACGTTGGACGGTTTTAAGATATTGTTTTGATGTAAAGCTTCTATTAAAGTTGATAATAAATCTAATATGACATTATTAGGAGACTGGTCACTACTAGGCTGAATTGCGCAACCATTATCAGGAGCTGGGATCTGATATTCCTTTATGAGGGCTTCATGCGAAGCTCTATCATATCCCACACTTGTTTTAGGTGGAGATCGTGGTTTTAAAGCTACTGTCTTTTTATATGATGACCTCTGAGTGCCAGCATGTAATGAATTTGTTTTATTTGATGTGAGATGTACAGTTGGGGTTGACTGTAATATGTCTGTAAAAGATTTAGAAATTTGTGGATGTAATTTACTTGCTTCAGCATATGATATATTCTGCTGAGCCATTGAAATTTTAATGTTCCTTTGTCTATTAAATTCTGGACAGACTTTATTCGTAGCGTAGTGAAAGCCAGAACATGTAATACACTGTGCGCAATCTTCCTCAACAGTGCATGTCTCACCTGAATGATCTAGACCACATTTATAACAACGAGGTTTCGATCTACAGATGTTTTTTGTATGGCCATATCGGCAACAGTTAAAACATTGAATTGTTGGGAAAATATACAAATCAACTGGTAATGCATTATAACACATGTATATTTTTTGGGGTAGGACTTGACCATCGAAGGTTAAAATGACAGATTGGGATGGCTTCCAAACATTGGATCCATCAATGTTTACTTTAAAATTGATTCGCCTAATTTTAATAATTTTACCACAGCCAGAAGGCACAGATATATTATCTATAACTTCCTCAGGAGACCAGTCACTCGGAACACCCCTAACTAAACCCATTCTTGTAATGTGAAATGTTGGGATTTTAGCTTTTAGTTTAAATGTATTTAGATTGCTATTATTTAAAAATGCATTGGCATCGTAAAAGGTTGAAAACGCAACAGAACATCTATTTCTCCCTATTCTCTTAACACTGCCAGGAACAATATTTTGAATTTTATTTTTCTTTAAGAAATTTCCAAATGTGATAGGGTGCAATGTGGAGCCATCTCCCTCAGAGCCTTCTATTCTCTGCACATGAACTATAATATATGGATATCCATCTGTTTGGATATAATTGGCACGGATATTATGATCTGTAGGATTAGGTGGAACTGAGTTTGATGTTTCTGCTACATTATTATTTGATATAAAGGAAGAAGAATCATTACTAGAATTAATATTTGTATCGCTATCATTCATAATTTTTTTACGCCGCCTTTTTCTATTTAGTTCCGGATCTAATAGTATACTTTCATTGTTTGATTCCAATGTGACATAACTTGCCACAAGAGGACCAGAGCGTAAATCTGAATCCTCTGAAAAAGGATCGGGAGGGTCGTTCATATTCCCGCCCGAAACTCCCGCGAGGGTTCTTACATACTAAAAATATATCTACAAGAAAACTTACCAATATACACCACAAAACTATATGAATTTACAAATATATATAATAAATACAAGTAATATTTACAAAATAAACACCTCTGACTACAAAAAAAAATAATTAAAATTAAATCAGCTTTAGAAACACTCCCTCCAACTTCGAAGTTTCCCGCGCTTTCTCTGTTCATTCAAAGAATTTATTTTTCACTGTGCTTAGTGCTACAGATAGCGTTTAGCTACTATTATGTATTCTGTGCTACAGACACAGAATCAGGGTGACCATTTCAAAAATGGCAAATCTGCCGGACGCTGGCAAAAAATCTGCCACAATCCACTCCTGAAAATGCCAATAATATGCCATGGAGATTGGAGGCGGGTATGAATAAAAAAAAGTATGTTATTAAAAAAAAAATTCTTTATTAATTAACTAAATACATAAATGTATCAAAATGTATCAACATTTGCTTCACGGTAAATTGTGTTCCATCAGCATAGCACAAATATTAAGTTCTGCTTTTTTTACTTCCTCTTCCAATGGCGATTTCTTAAAAAAAATTTACCTGAAATAATTGTTTCATATTAGTAAGTATTTTGAAACTTATTAAAGTAATAATAATAATAATTTGGAAAAAAAAATGTTGTGTGGTTTTATGAAACCACGGTAATAGTGAAAATTTTTTTTCACACTATAGACATTTAACTAAAAATTATCGTATTTGTACGATAATTTATCGTACGTATCGTGCGTCACGCGACATGCGCTACACAGACCAAAAAGTTTGAGACGATGTAATAAAAGTTTCACTTTAAAAACTTTTACGATTATTGAAGTACTTACCGATGACTGGCCGCTATACCCGACCATACCTATGCTTCTTATGTTTTTGTGATAACACATGATCGTTCAATGAAGTTAATCTTGTCACTAATTTGCAAAACGCTACATCAGGATCATCTTTTGATCAATTTTTTTTCCCTCCCGCGATAAAGAAATTTCCCTTCAAAACTATAAGTAGTTTTAAATAAGAGAAGTCTCAAAAGTTTTGAGAATATACGAAGAAACATTCATATATTTACTTTTTTTTTATTCAGAGTGTATTAAACATTGAGATAATCTTACTACGTATGGAGGAGACACCACGAACAAAATCTGTGGTTCATTTTTTGCTCTAACTTAGTTTTAAAAATTATTATCTAGTTAGGTACTTACCGATGAAAGTTATTCCTTTGCACTTTTCTGTATTATTTGTGCAATATCGTAACCACAATCGTAACACACACGAAGGCATAATATTTGATGCGTTTCACTTTAAAACAAATAAAAAATGAGCGTGCAGTTACGCCATATGGCGTATGTTGAGCGGAACATAAGTGATGTAGGCGGTGTCGTCTCCATATGTATATCTCAATGGTAGTAAAGCAAATATTCTAACGTTGTAAAACCTTACGAAACCATGCAATCTAAATATATAATATTCTATACCATGAAAACTAGGTACTCACAGAAACCTACTTCACACCTTGCACTGTCAGAAAGACTTTGCTCACTGACGTTACAAACGAAAAAAAAAATTAAAAGTTCTCAAAGTCAAATTTTATTCGCGAAATTTCAAATTTCTGTCAAAATTTCGCAAGGTGAAATAATATTTGTATCTTCGTCGTAAAATAAATAAATTCTTACACTGATAGTATATTTAAATTTACTATTTAATATTTATAAACATTTCATTGATTGCAGTGCATCAAAAGTCAAGGTTATGACTGCACAATAGCGCATGATAAATTCTCAGTAACTAGAGGCGAAAGAACATATTTTTTCTTAAATCTTAACTTATAATTTCAAATTGAAGATAGCAAAATGACTACAAATGGACTTGTACAAAAGGTAAGCTAAATATTGCGTAAGAATATCGCATTATTATAATTATATTAAGATTCCAATCATTTTTTTCCTCTACATGGGAAACAATACCTATATTGGGGTTGTATAATGTGGTTTGAATTTTTGTTTTTTAATTATTAATCTAATACAGCTTAACCACCACCCTCTGTCATAATTTTTTGTTTTTTATCTTGTGTTTGGTTGCCTGATACCGAGATGGCTACTAAAGCCATAAGGCCGCCATTTGTACATGTCGCTCTTCTGTATGTTTTTTTCCTGTTTGTAATGGTGTACAATAAAGCGTTTTCATTCATTCATTCATTCATTAAATATATTGAGGTATATAAACTGTTTTTATAATTTTGTTCATACTACTGTACTACATGTTTGTGTGATTTTGATTATTCCTTACCTCACAAATCTTAAATAATATTCAATTAAAAATAAATGTTGCCTTGAAAAAAAGGTCCTTTATTTCAAATATTTGTAGGTAAAAAAATTACACCATACGTTTTCTGTACAGCATGTATCGTGCAAACAAATGTGTAACGTTGTCAAGTGTTGGCAATGGGATATTTCACATATACTGGACATTGAGAAGAGGAAAAACACTAAATATGCAGTTTTAGTGTTAAATCGGCCCGTGTCACAGAGTCGAGACTTTGTTATGGGCTTTTGGAATGGTGGTAAGTTTATTATATAGCTACTAGTGGTCCGCCCCGGCTTCGCCCGTGGTATCTACATGTTTAAACTATCCTATCTCTCAAGTTGGATCGAACTGCATATGGTGTGCGAATTTTATTATAATCGGTTAAGTGGTTTAGGAGTCTATTGAGGACAAACATTGTGACACGAGATTTATATATATTAAGATTTTAATTTAATAATTAATATAATATGAGAAACTTGTCAACTTAAATATTTATTTATTCAAGTAGAAGAGCAATTTTGTATTTGGCATTTTTTATGACTTTGATTTAATGTAGGTACTTTCACTATTACTCAATAGTGAAAGAACATTAAGAAATAAAAGTTATTAATTTTCAGCTGCACTTAGAATGACGGTAGATGGTGGTACAACACATTGGAACAAATTCTTGAAAAATCTTTCCTTGGAAGAGCAGAAAACGATGCAGTTGCCAGACATGATAACTGGAGATTTTGACTCCATTACCACAGATCTACTGCAGGAGTATAAAAAGAAAGGTTGTAAGGTGATATTAACATTATTATGATAGTTGGTAACTTTAAAATATGCAAATTAGTTTTACATTGAACTTTTATTTTTGTTAAGGAAAAAATATATTTTAAAGATTTGCAGTACAATATCTTAAAAAAATATGTAAAAAAAACTACACATTTTGTCAAAAAATCTTTATGCAAACATAGTTCAAGTAATGATTAATTAAATTACAGGCTTTACACACGCCAGATCAAAACGACACAGACTTTACGAAAGCATTGATAGAATTGAATAATTATTGCAAACAAAATGAGACAGAGGTAAGAATACACTTCATTGAGAAAACTATTTCGTAAAAATTACAGATACTGTCAAAATCACTGTTCTAATTTGGCTCTTTTAAAAATCGCATAATTTGTTTTTCAAGCAACTATTTGTAAAAATACGTAAAAAATTAACTGAATCAAGCTAAATGGTTTAAATTTTGCTCCCAAGTACCAGTCCAACCCTATCAAAAAAAATAATAATTCGGTGACAAATCATATTTCCATCCAAATTTCTACATTTCAGATGGATCATGTAATAGCCATTGGCCAAAACTCAGGCCGCATAGACCAAATCCTAGGCAACATACAAACACTTTTCCTCGTCAGAGATCGAGAGCTACTGAACCCAAACACCAAAGTATATATAATGTCAGACGATACAATATCCTGGCTCCTGTCACCGGGAGACCATGTGATATTTGTTCCAGAAGATTCTAGAAATAATAAACGATCTTGGTGTTCTTTGGTGCCGATTGGGGAAAGCTGTGAATTTGTGACGACTAGTGGATTGAAGTGGAATTTGAGTAAGATTTTTTAAATATATTTAATTTTATAGCATTGAAATGAAATGAGATTTTTTTATAGAGTACAATAATTTCGATCTTAATGTGGGATTCTAAATTGCGTCTTTCGTCTTGTCGGGGAAAAAAGTTTTTTTTTGGCTTTACTGATTGTTTATAAATATTCAAACAAGATAAAATGTATTCACCATACAAATAAAGTTTTATCAATAATCGTGTTTTATTGATAAAACTTTATTTTCCATGTAATTAATGTTAACTTATTATTTATTTTGTCCTTTTAGATAATCAACCGTTAAAATATGGAGTTCTAGTGAGTACATCAAATACCTTTGATGGTTCTGAATTTGTGAAAATCAAATGCAGTCACACTTTACTATGGTCAATGAAAGTTCCTAGTCTATTTTGTAAGTATTTATATCCTTAATAAATATATCCATACTTAATATTATTATATTATTAATATTATAAATGCGAAAGTAACTCTGTCTGTCCGTCTGTTACTCAATCACGCATAAAATTTGGTATAGAGATATTCTGATACCCGAGAAAGGACATAGGATAGGTTTTATCCCGGAAATTCCACGGGAACGGGAACTATGCGGGTTTTTCTTTGAATGCGCGGGTGATGCCGCGGGCGGAAAGCTAGTAATATTTTAAATGCGAAAGTAACTCTCTCTGTTACTCAATCACGCCTTAACTACTGAACCAATTTGCGTGAAATTTCGTATAGATATATTTTGATACCCGAGAAAGGACATAGGCTACTTTTTACCCTGGGACATAGGGTAGGTTTTATCTCGGAAATCCCACGGGAACGGGTACTATGCGGCTTTGACTGAGCGAGCGAAGCCGCGGGCGGAAAACTAGTCTATAATAATATATCTACTATTATAACAGTTATTTAATCACACCTAATAAAAGGAGACCTAAAAAAATCGAATCAACTTACACGTAATCAATCATGAGAATTATATAGTATAGAATATAGTTATTTTAACCACCTTTTCCTTTTTAGGTACACAATAACAGTGCAGACGAATGGTAAACTATATAATAATAATTTAGACCCTTTTCCATTAGTTTGTAATCGTGAACATTGTTTAAAAAACGAATTATGAAGTAGACAGAATGAACTTTTCCGTCTAATATTTGACTTGTACTATGCACACAAAAATATTTTTTAATAGAATTTAATTTTTTTTTTATTATTATGTTAAACTGACAGAATGACATTTCAAGCATATAATATACGTTAGCGAAAAGCTCTAAACTTGAGTACTTATTTTGAAGTGAAAGTTATTTAGGCGCGTTGAGAGTAAAATTTCAAGGTCGCGTCATGGTATACCGTCACGCCATTGAGCAAGGTGACGATTTTGGTATCTTTGAATCTTGCCAAAGAAGTTTCACTTCTGACACGTGTGCTCGGCACACACGATATGTTTTTTAAAATTATAGGAAATTATAATAGAATTTTCTTTATATTTTTTAATATTAATAGTGGAATACAGAACTTTTGTATTAACAATGACAATACCTCGCTATCAAAGATTTTATAAATAATAGTTGAATATAAATTAAATTAATAAGAGCACAATACATATTATAATTGTATTATGAAACCAAATAAGCGAGAAAAGTAAATAAAAAAGTCGTAAATAATAGTTTCCTATACATGCTTCACATCTTGCTTGTACATAATATGACGTACGTACTTAATTTTTTATTTCAGCTAGTTATTTTTTCAACATAGATTATATTAAAAATATAATATGAAAGTTTAATAACTAGATTCCTGTTATTGATTTTTTATAGTAATGTAATTATGCATTGATTTCATTGTATATGTTTATACTTAGTAACTAGATGTTGTTTTAGATTCAGGTTGTTTTATACGGGCTTAGTTGATCATTGAGCTATTATTACTACGTATAGAGGAGACACGACGAACAAAATCTGTGCGCCAAAATCGGCGGCGCGGGGCGGCTTGTCGGTCATAGATTAAGTGATGTCATCGACTCTTAATAACTCTTAATAGCAAATCCTTTACAAAATTATTATTCAAAAGGACAATGGGCAAAAACAAGTCACAGTGACAAGTCACAGTTCTTTTTCACGCCCCTTTTTCGGTCCCGGCGTTCCGTCGGTACGCGGCACTAGCTCCATCCAGTGTCACATCGCGTACTTTGCCAATTCCTTTTCACGCTGACACGGCCTTCCGACAGACGCCCGGCCTCGGGGGTTAATCGTCTTACGTACGAGTCCAAGCATATGCCTAGTCGTTACTCATCTGAAAAGGACCACATATTAGAAAAAACACTCTCATTAAGGAATACTTCAGCAGCACCCATTCAATTCCTGCGAAACCTCTTAAAGCCACCATACCTATAGTATGAGGCACTGTAGAAGATTGCAGTTACTCATGAGAATACTGCAGCCCGATAAGTCATTAAGTATCATTGAAAGCGTAAAACGAAAAATATTCCACCTAGTCCCGAACACGAGGCTATCGCTGTAATAACTCTCCCACTACTCTATGCCCAGCTAGCTTCAAACTTTAGAAACTACTGTAGCAAATTACCTTGATCATCACATATTCTCCACACATTAACCAAATCATCATCATCAATGTGATCAGCAAAACGAGTAGCTGTCGAACCTTCACCGTCGCTATCCTCATCGCAAATTCTATATAGGGAATAGGGATACAGTATCACCATCATCAATTTTATCGTCCTTGCTTATTGATGGATTCACAACAACGTCTCTAACTGCTGAATAATCAATCTGAGGGTACAGTTTCTCAGTGCAGCTTGAATACCTCGCTGGAATACCGATGGAGAATTTTTTAAGCCAAAAGGCATGGCCAGGTATTCAAACTGACAATTTGGTGTAACAAAGGCTGTACGCTCTACTGACAGCGGTTCTATGCTTATAGAATGAAAACTAGAAGTCATATCAAGGAAAGTGAAGAAATTCGCGCCATATAGTCTATCAATCTGGTCACTAATACGAGGAAGAGGATAATTATCTGCGCGAGTATTTGCATTTAATTCCCGGTAATCTACTACCATTCGATTTCCACCATCCTTCTTTCTTACAAGTAATATCGGACTAGCAAACGGGGAGTTACTCTCACGAATTATTCCAGCTTCCAATAATTCAGAGATTTTTTACTTCAATATATCTCTTTCAGTCGGTGATAAGTGATAACCTATAGGGTCTAACGTCTTTGGACAGTTTTATTCGGATCAAGTAATTCTATTTTCATTTCAACCGTTTTAGCTCGTATCGTCGGCGTACCTTCAACGAAACTATCGGCGAATTTACTTAGTATAGTATATAGGCGTTCTTTATTAGTACCAACTAAATCTGTATCTATTTGAGACATGATATTATTTAATTGACTAGCTTTTGTACAAAGCTGTTTTAAAATAGTGACACCCTCTGAATTGATTTCTAACTGGACACCCATGTTAATAATAACACGGCCCAAGATAATTGGTTCAGTTAAATATTTGTCATCTACAATATGAAAAAAAATCTCATAGTTTATTGTTCCTTACATATAATTTTTGTATTTTCAATACCTATTTGAGAAACTTAATTCATTAAATTTAATACCATCTACAAGCCCTGCTGGCTTGCAAAACTTTAATGAGTGAACATTCAGACCCAGATTCAAAAAGAAAATGAATAATCATACCCGCAACTTGCAGCTCACCAGAACTACCACACAGCTTGACTTCTTTTGTTGTCACCAAAGATGAATTTTTAGCAGGGCAGGCATTTGCTAGATGACCAGGCGATCCACAGGAATAGCAGGTGACAAGACGTTTTTCTTCAGAACGAGGCTTCAATGTCTGTGAACTTTGCGATTTATTACAATTAAAGGATTTATGCCCCTGTTCTCGACAACGATGGCAAAAACCAACAAAACTTGCATTGCGATGGATTATATAGCGTTGGCGTTTATTTTCAGTGACTGTGTTCACATCATCAACATGTCTGTTCAAGGATACAACCCGCAGTGCCCGACATAATTCGGATTTATTGTTAATATTATTGGAATTCAATTCCCTCTTTGTATTATTATCCAGACGTGATAAATGATAATATAGCAAAATCCCGTGATAACCTCTATGGTCATATTTGACTTGGGTATTGACTCGATAAAGTGCCAAAGGCATATACAAGCACCTGCAGCCGTCTCTTTGTCATTCATTTTAAATGTTATAACACGTTCAAAGTTATCTTGTATGAGCAAAGGTTTTGAAAACCTAGCAATGAAATGTTCTTTCACATTTTCCCATGTTATACAATCGGGATGCATTTTTGCAAGGCAAGTAGCAGCTCGGCAACGGAGTGCTTGCGTCAGACTTAATAGTAGGTCGGTACCTTTAGTATCTTTATGTTTTACCAACACCTCATTTATTCTACACCAACTCTCGATATCCACTTCGGGGTCATCGGGGTCGTATTTCATGAGCGTCGTTTGATTTTGCACTCCACCATTAACCAATCCACGCATCGCTCGCATGAAAACTTTCCATATCACTTGAAATTGGTTGCGACTGCTGCTGACTTGATATTCCAGTACCAATGTTGCTTTTTCGGCCCTGGCGTTCCATCGGTACGCGACACTAGCTCCATCCAGTGTCACATCGTGTACTTTACCAATTCCTTTTCACGCCGACAAACTTATCTATATGTATCGTATTATTTGTGCAATATCGTAACACGCACGAAGGTATATTTGATGAGTTTCACTTTAAAACAAACAAAAAATGAGCGTGACATTTAGCGAGCAAACGACTGAGTGCAGTGAGGCCATTTAACCTATGTTGAGCGGAACATAAGTGATGTAGGCGGTGTCGTCTCCATACGTAGTAATAGTATCTTAATGTTGTTGGTTTACTTTTTTCTCGCTATAAACGTACATGTTTGATTTTAAATTATATTCTATTTATTTATAATATGTAATTGATATGTATTTTTTATTATTTGTTGGAGTTTTGTTAATTTTGGAATCACATCTGAATAGTTATTATTCCTCCCAATATGTTTCTTCTATATTTTAATATTGTAAATTGTAATATTATATTTATAATATGTAAAACCATTTGTGTTCCACAATGTTAATTAATTTACGTAAACTTAGTTAAATGGTTGTTTTTAAACTTGTGAAATGAATTTATTTATTTGTTATTGGGTTGGAGTTAATAAATTGTTATTTTTATAACTTCTTTTTTTTCTATTATGTAAGTCCCACATTATAAAAGCGATTATGCAGGTAACGAATGCTGTTGTTTCCTATTTGAAATATGAATAGTTTTCATTTAATAATTCCAATGTTTGAAAAAAAAATTATTTCCAATTCAACTCCACTGATGTACTTATTGACAATCATGGTTGTAAAAATGTTTAGACGTTTGTTAATCTTTCTCGCGAAAACCAATGAACGGATTTTGATGATGGTTTAGACTGTTCGTAGCTTACCTATCTACCAGCGAACTTATTAAACTTTTTAACTATAGAAATACTCCTATAATATTATAATATACATACTTAGTTACCTATAAAATAATTAATTTTAATTTTATTTGATTTATTACCTCCAGGCTACAAATTAGAATTTAGCCTTGAATTTTAATTTCCGTATTCCCATTGACCGAATAAGAACAATATGTAAAGTTTCAGTCAAGGTTGATCAATATTGCTCGAATTATCTGGAACAGTAAAAGATATAGGTATTTTTTTTTAATTTAATCCAATTTACATGATCTATACAGAATAGAAAATATCAAGAGATTCCACCCCCGCTATTTTTATTTTATTTTTTTCAATTACCAATTAAAAGTAGGTATTGTTAGTGAATTTTGCAACATTTAACTCGATACAATAGTAGGTAGGTATGTGTAGAATCAAATTAATTCAAAATTTTGTGCACACAAGAGCATCGCTATAATTATAATAATTATATTATGTAAAATAGTCGTGCAACAACAATTTAGTGTATGCTATAGTTAACGTAGTGGGGAGGCAAAAGCAGTGCTGCCAACTGTAACGCAAAATCACGAGATGAAAATCTTTTATCAGCTGATTAGGTGCAAACATTAGTTGCATGATTTTATCAGTAGCTGCTTACGGGAGCCTTTACGTAAGTATTTTTATTAGATGTACACAAAATAAATTGTACAAAATATTCTAGAATATTCTGTGCGTAAATTGTGTCGTTTTTATTTTTCCATTACTACTATTTATCTAACTATAATATACGTGATACAATTATCAATATTATTTATTTAAACTTGTAATGGTTAAGTAAACACTGCATAATATAAAAAATAATTATCATACCGAGGGCCAGAACTAATGAACTTTGGAGTGGACAAAAAAACGTTTCGGTCTAGTAGAGGTGTGGCAGAGCAGAGAGGGCTTGGTTATAAAAATATTAAAGTTTATAATGTTATACATGGCTGAATTATATCATTTACCAATAAGAAAAAACTAGATAACGATTAGCGGCTCTTCCAAAATAATCAATTTGTTAATTATTTGAATGTTATTTTAACCGCAAGTAGTTATTTACTTTAAGTAGATAGGTAATTATCATTTAATTTAGATATTTTGAACAGTATAGAAAATAAATATTATAAGACATTATTCCAGGTTAATTTTAATGATATTTTTAAGTTCCAAGTTTAAGGAGTAGGTAAGTTATTTAATTTTCGCTCCTCATACCTAATGCAACGAAAGACTTAACTGAAGAAAAGAGTTCGCCTTACAAAAGGTAAGCACCCTTTCAAAATATATATAGGTAATACAATGATAGTTATCTCTGACTTTGTCGGTTCAAGTCTGGTTGGTCATGAACTCATCTGCTATCAAATTATCGTTAAGAACGCGAATAAAGTCAAATCACCAATCAACATTTAGTTGATACGTGTAATATTCAAGACCAAATATAAAAAATAAAATATATGTAAAACTTGATGATATTTTCGATTATACTGTCAGATCAAAAACATAAAATATTGAAATTGACTCGATAGAAAAAATTCACGAAGTTACCTCTAAATTTCACACTTTTACGTTTTTTACTTGACATGGTAATGCCTATTATGTTCTTTTTTTCATAAACAATTGTATTGAAACATTTGTGAGAACTTTGTCCGACCACTTTTTTGTAATTACTTATAGTTTTGGTTTAATCACGATAAAACACTTTTGGCGCTTACTATATTTTTAATTACGCAAGAAATCATCTTGCATCGCACGTTCCGGGAGCTAAAAACATAATTCTATTTCATACATCAGACGCTATCGCTCCGTTGAGACGAGTAGACCATGCTCAAATTGCTGTGCCGCGCGCCGATTTTTTAATAATATTGTTTCAATATTGTTTTTTTGAAAATGGTACACAACAAAAGAACATTGAAACTTCAGAAACGAGAACTAAAAGAGATTCATATTTAAATGATATCTAACTAATTTTCGAAGATAAGTTAATATAGTATTGTAATCATATTATTAATAAATAATTATTAGTTATTTATAATAAATAATAAATTATTATTTATTAATATGTATTAATAAAAAATACGACTTTCGATTCATTTCAGAAACTTTATGCAGGTGAGTTTAGATATTACATAAATATGTAATATCTAATCACACTCACACGAATTTATGCATAAATTCGTTTCCGTGGGCTGAGTATTGACGCGACGATCTTAGGTATACAAACATATATATATATATATATATTATATGGATACAAATATTTCATTCATAGTGTTACATCAATAAAATCAAG
The DNA here is from genome assembly GCF_905220415.1 of Colias croceus. NCBI lineage: Eukaryota > Metazoa > Arthropoda > Insecta > Lepidoptera > Pieridae > Colias > Colias croceus. The sequence continues at coordinate 2,456,181 of NC_059543.1, read as the reverse complement.
AAAGATTTATGGTATATTTTTTTATGAATTATTATATTATTACTTATTACCATTACTACTATGATTACCTACTACCTATTTGTAGATTCCTATGGTTGTTCCAGTAAATAACGTAAATAGGTTGTGAATAGTAGGTATATATAATATAATATATTCACAATCTGTATTACTAATCACTGGTGCAGTGATGAGTGAACTCCCATAAATAATTATTATAATCCATACTTATATTATAAATGCGAAAGTAACTCTGTCTGTCTGTCTGTTACTCAATCACGCCTAAACTACTGAACCAATTTGCATGAAATTTGGTATGGAGATATTTTGATACCCGAGAAAGGACATAGGCTACCTTTTATTGCGAAATATGTACCACGGGCGAAGCCGGGGCGGACCTCTAGTAAATTATAAAGTTATACCTGCTCATTATTTGAAATCTATCGTAAAATTAGTGTCAATAAAATTTCGTGTTTCGCGTTGTCACGATATCACGTGTTTTTTCAATTCTTTTTTATTGTATCCCTTGAAGTACAAGGATGGTTCTCATGTAGAGAAAACGTAAATATGTACGGGCGAAGCCGGGGCGGACCGCTAGTTACAAATAAAATACATATCATTCACTAGTTTTCCGCCTGCGGCTTCGCCCGCGTTTTCAAAGAAAAACCCGCATAGTTCCCGTTCCCGTGGGATTTCCGGGATAAAACCTAGCCTATGTTACTCGTGGATAATGTAGCTTTCGAATGGTGAAAGAATTTTTAAAATCGGTCTAGTAGTTTATGAGCCTATTCATTACAATCAAACAAACAAACAAACAAAGTTTTCCTCTTTATAATATTAGTGTAGATTAGTGTAGACAAACACTATGAATAGGGTTGCCAACTTTTTTTACAAGAAATAAAGTACGTATATTCATAATTCATTATTCAGGTCTATGAAGATTATTAAACAGTATTTTAGCAAAACAAACATTATTTATTGTAGTGTGTGCCCTCTGACTAAATAAAAAAAATTGTGAGCGTCTAAATGTAACACATAATAATGTGTCTGCACTTTGATGCTGAAAACAGTCTTTTGTATAAGTACTTTTTTTTTGTTAAACAGTAAAAAGTATAATTTAGTGAAAAACAGTAGAATACTGTTTGGCAACCCTAAGTATGAATACACTCGCGAATGCAAATTCTGGTTTTGTGCGTGTTTCCACTTTCAACTATCAAGTGACGATTTATTTATTTGTTTTTTTTTCGTAATTATTATGGTCAAATATTAATAACGAAACAAATTATTATGGACTCGATATTTTATTGTTTCACGGTAGTCGTCTTGTCGTTTGCTCAAGAACGTGAAATTGAATGATAATTATTTTTTTTTATAAAGTCAAAACCATTTTCTTTCAAATAAAAACTTGTTTTTATTGAAAACAAAAATCAGAGTGTTGCTAGGAATAAGTATAACATTAAATAGTAATGTTAGGATATCGAAACATTTTTGTATAGGCCTGAACGTTATAGTGGAAACGCGCTCTAAGATCTGAGTAATATACATGTCGTGGCCATATCGTAGATTTGCTCATTTCATGAAATGGCCAATTTAGTTTGGCCAGATCGTTAAATTGCCAACGTTTCACGATTTGGTCATCCACATTTGGCCAGATCGTCGATCTGGCCAAACGTGGATGGCCATTTCACGAAATTCGACCATTTTTGTTAAAGCGATTCGCTTCTGGCACTCGCCGGCCGCTGCCGCGGCACGCTCGCTTTGCTCGCTCGGCTCGTGCGTTGTTTATTAAAGTCTAACCTAACCTATATTTTATACGTTCTGGCCAAATGTCGATGACCAAATCGTGAAACGTTGACGATTTAACGATCTGACCAAACTATGTTGGCCATTTCATGAAATGAGCAAATCTACAATATGACCACGACATACACACCACTAGATATGCAAATATTTCTCCAAGCTAATTTACCTTGTACTAATATTATACTAATGTTGTACTAATATTGTAAATGTGAAAGTAACTCTGTCTGTCTGTCTGTTACTCAATCACTCCTACTGAACCAATTTGCATGTAATTTGGTATAGAGATATTTTGATACCCGAGAAAGGACATAGGATAGGTTTTATCCCGGAAATCCCACGGGAACGGGAATTATGCGGGTTTTTCTTTGACTGCGCGGGCGATGCCGCGGGCGGAAAGTAGTATATAATAAATATAATATAAACACAACAATATAACATTCATTCAAATCATACAAACAAACAGACATAAACACACAGGCAGAATTTTTTTACGGATTCGTGCTCTATACTGTTTCCCTAATATTTTTTTTTTTTAATATATTACATACATACTTACACTTTTTTACTGTTTTATTATATACGTATAGATTATCATCAATAATTATAAATAAAAAATAATAATAAATTATCATATTACATAATTTGCCATGATTTCAACTTCACTGTTTTATATAATTATTTCATTAATATACTAACTACCGAAAATACGCGTAGAACGAGCGAAGAATATTGTGTTTAATTTAGCGTCCGATGAACTTTACGTAAGTACGATGAGCCGGGTGCGGAGTGTATGATGGAAGAAAGATTGCGCGCGCCATGGCGCGCTAGGGCGGGGCCCATAACTTTAGAAATTCTCTGCCTTTATGCCCACTCTTAAGGATCCCATCACGTCAACGGTAACCGGTCACATGGTCGGAGGCACCAACATAACAAGCCAGTCAGTTTGCCGCTGCGCGTGAGTCGCGCTTAACGTGTACGTTCCATTTACGGATTCAAAATACGAATACTGGTGCGTTACTTTTTTTTATTAACTTTTTTTTTTAATAATCTGTGTCATGTAAACTATATTCCATTTTTAAAAACAAATGCTGTCAGTTTTTAATGTTTTTACTAAACTATGCTGGACTCGTAGAATGTGTCGATGTATGTTTTCTGTGTATTTTAGAGAAATGCCGTAGTTATTACGACCGGAAGGAAGTTAGCGCGGAAAGTTTTTTTTTTTTAATTATTAATATCTCAAAAAATTGCTCCTTAAATGCTCCATCAGAATCAGTAATTGCTCCACTTCTATAATTATTAGTTTATTTATAATTAATTTTTTAAAAAATCCAAATACTGAAAACTTGATTTCCCTATAGAATGAAAAATATTCACTTTTCATAAAAAATTTTTTTGCAAAAAAATTGCTCCTTAAATGCTCCATCAGAATCAGTAATTGCTCCACTTCTATAATTATTAGTTTATTTATAATTAATTTTAAAAAAAATCCAAATACTGAAAACTTGATTTCCTTATAGAATGAAAAATATTCACTTTTCATAAAAATTTTTTTTGCAAAAAAATTGCTCCTTAAATGCTCCATCAGAATCAGTAATTGCTCCACTTCTATAATTATTAGTTTATTTATAATTAATTTTTTAAAAAATCCAAATACTGAAAACTTGATTTCCCTATAGAATGAAAAATATTCACTTTTCATAAAAAATTTTTTTGCAAAAAAATTGCTCCTTAAATGCTCCATCAGAATCAGTAATTGCTCCACTTCTATAAGTATTAGTTTATTTATAATTAATTTAAAAAAAATCCAAATACTGAAAACTTGATTTCCCTATAGAATGAAAAATATTCACTTTTCATAAAAAATTTTTTTGCAAAAAAATTGCTCCTTAAATGCTCCATCAGAATCAGTAATTGCTCCACTTCTATAATTATTAGTTTATTTATAATTAATTTAAAAAAAAATCCAAAAACTGAAAACTTGATTTCCCTATAGAATGAAAAATATTCACTTTTCATAAAAAATTTTTTTGCAAAAAAATTTCTCCTTAAATGTTCCATCAGAATCAGTAATTGCTCCACTTCTATAATTATTAGTTTATTTATAATTAATTTTTTAAAAAATCCAAATACTGAAAACTTGATTTCCCTATAGAATGAAAAATATTCACTTACTCTTAAAGAGATCTCTTAGCGAGTCCCGAGCACGTAAATTATATATAGAGCGAATGGCTCTTTTCTGTAAGATAAATATAGGTAGTTTCTATATCTGCTGCCCTGCCCCATAGTAGAATTCCATAGGACATAATACTTTTTATACACCATTACAATTAATCTAATATTGATTGTGTTCATTGGTTACATTTTTAAAATCTTCGTGTTTTATAAATTTATAAAGAACTAGCTTTCCGCCCGCGGCTTCGCCCGCGTTTTCAAAGAAAAACCCGCATAGTTCCCGTTCCCGTGGGATTTCAGGGATAAAACCTAGCCTATGTTACTCGTGGATAATGTAGCTTTCGAATGGTGAAAGAATTTTTCAAATCTGCCAAGTAGTTTCGGAGCCTATTCAATTCATACAAACAAACAAACAAACAAAAAATCAAACCTTTCCTCTTTATAATATTTGTATAGATAGAAAAAATTCGATCACGAGGCGGGACTCGAACCCGCATAATTTCGTGATCGAATGTTTATATTCTTTATATTTATAAATTTATATTTATAAAGCATTTGAATGTCATAAAACCAAAAATATCAAATTCAATCTTCGTGTTTTGTGAATTATTTAATAAATCATTTACGTGATTCTTTTTTTGTTCGATGCGGGATGGTGTCGAATTGGTCCCATAAAAATTTTATTAGGATAGGCCCAGTATTTTATTTTATGAGCATTTTTGTCTGTATTTGTAAATGTTGCAAGTGCAAGTTTGAAGTCGATTGTTTTTAGCGCAGTTATGTCTTGTATGTAAAACCTTTTGTCAAAAATAAAATTCTTTATAATTAGCACATATTTTATTATTCATACTCTAGTGAAAAATTTTCAGGTGATTATATAAAAGTAGGGCTCAATTTTTTCGCGAACCCTACTTCTAAATAATTACCACTCTTCAATAATTTAAAACTCCTTGACTGAATCCCTTCACACCCTAAAATAAAAAGTGCCTATTAATTTTTCTTATAGTAAACAGAAATTCAAATTCAATTATAAAAATACTTATTACCGATTTAATACTTTGATGATAATTGATAGTAGAAATATTTATTACTAACCTTGATATAGTTGTGGACATGATGAAATGTCTCCATATTATGTTATATGTAATATATACGATGATACACAAAAATTATTATCATTCGAACCTGCAATCCTAACTTGAAGACTCAATAAAACAAAAATTATAATTATTTCTTATTATTCTTATCATCAGAACCCTTTAGTTTCTGTGATCTGTGATCAGAACCAAATAATTACATGATAATAATTAATAACCTTTTAAGTAATACCATCCTACTAATCTATACTTCTATACTAATATTATAAAGAGGAAAGGTTTGTATGTATGTATGTATGGTTTTCACGCATAAACTACTATACCGATTTTGATGAAATTTGGCACAGACAATCTTTAGACCCTGAGAAAGAACATAGGCTACCTTTTATTGCGAAATATGTACCACGGGCGAAGCCGGGGCGGACCGCTAGTAATATAATAAATGCGAAAGTTTGTGAGGATGTGTGTGTGTTTGTTACTCATTCACGCAAATACTACTGAACCGATTACAATGAAATTTAGCACACAGATAGACCGTAACTTGGATTAACACATAGGATAGGTTTTATCCCGGTAATCCCACGGGAACGGGAACTATGCGGGTTTTCCTATGAAAACGCGGGCGAAGCCGCGGGCGGAAATCTAGTGAATAATATAAATAAGAAAACATAAACATTAAGGTCTATACATATCACTGCAGTGCTGATACATGTAAATATGGCCCTTATGCGTCGCAACGACAATAATTGATGACGTCACAGCGCAGTAGTTTACTATGCAAACATAGTTTTTCAGTTAATTATTGTAAAAATTATCAAAATTAAATAATTTTTTTTGTAATTGATAGAGCAAATCGGGAGCAATTTTTCTGGAAAAAATTTTTTTATGAAAAGTGAATATTTTTCATTCTATAGGGAAATCAAGTTTTCAGTATTTGGTTTTTTTTTTTTAAATTAATTATAAATAAACTAATAATTATAGAAGTGGAGCAATTACAGATTCTGATGGAGCATTTAAGGAGCAATTTTTTGAGATATTAATAATAATAAAAAAAAAACTTTCCGCGCTAACTTCCTTCCGGTGTTATTACGCATATAAATTGCTATTTTACGGCAATATAATGACTGAATTCGTTATGAATTTACTCTGTATTTTCTTTGATAAGGATAAATGTTAATAATTGAACTGATTAAGAAATAAATAAATCTAAAGATGTTTTATAAATAATAGTTAATTTATTCATAGTTTTAAAATTTAAAAATACTTTAGTATTGCATGCATTCCATCAATATGGTAGACATGTAATAGGTCCTCAATGCATAGGAAATTAGCAATGACCTTGATAAATAAACTAAACAATGTCATGTAATTCGCAATTTTACACAGTGCACATGAATAACATAATTATAGGTACCCTACCTACGTAGGTTATTTTTACGGTTCCGTACCCAAAGGATGAAACAGGATGTTTCAGCAGTAGGTTATTGTCACGGAACCCTTAGACGCTAGTCCGACTCTGACTTGACCGAAGATAGATAGTAGGTACCTAGGTAAAGAAATTAATCAAATTTCTTCAGCTAAGGGAGGGTGCTACACGAGATGTAAATACAAAAAATATAATTGCATAAAAAATGAGTGCGTTCTGAAGTAAAAGTTTCATGAAAATGGAACGAAATATGGAGAGTAATCTCTATCAAGGATACCTAGTTAGTTTCTATATTCAAGTGTATGATCTATATGTAAGTTTGAGGTTCCACAGCTTCCTGATATTTTGTGTTTAGCTTATCTAATCTATCTAAATTTACGTCAAAAAGTGTTAACTGTTAGGTAAACAGGTAAGCCATTAGGGCCCGGCCCTTAATCTACATCTATAATCGTACCTACATTACTCCAATCAACTATGTTAAGAAATATTCTCATTTTAAACAAATAAAAAAATTCTTCATGATTATCCCTACCTTATCCTCATTCCTCCCTATTTTTTGCCATTATAATCCCATCATTTCATCTCGTGACATTACATAAAAACCCAATTTGGCTGCCAGTAAATAAAACTTACAGACTTAAAAAAATTACATCTAAAGTAATCTTAACATGACCTAACAGATAAAAGATAACATCTCAATAACACACGGTTGGCATTGCCTCTAAATTTAAAATATAATAAAATACAACCTTTCCATTACTGTCACTGATAGATCACATTTATCGTGACAATCCTGTAATACATCATGTCTTGCTTATCACATTGTAGTGACATGTATTGCTTGGGGACATAAGATTTTCTGATATGATACGTCGATACAGTAATATATTATAATCCATTTGATAAGCCCTGGGTTAGAAATCTCGAGACCTATTTCTTATGCATGTCCTTCATTATAGACTGCTTTGTTTGCTTGCTTTAATCTCTTTGAGTTGATTTTATAAGTAAAGTGTATAATATTGTGTGCAATTCCATAAATCTTCCTTAATCCGGATATCTATTAAGTCCTCCTGTCCTGCTGGACATATAAAATTAAAACACATAGGTATGCCTATATTGTATACCTCCAAAACTACCTTTATGGATAACTAGCTTACCGCCCGCGGCTTCGCCCGCTTTGTCTAAAACCTAATATATACTAAAACCTTCCTATTGAATCACTCTATCTATTAAAAAAAACACATTGAAATCCGTTGCGTAGTTTTAAAGATTTAAGCATACAAAGGGACATAGGGACAGAGAAAGCGACTTTGTTTTATACTATGTAGTGATGATGAATACAACAAATTCTTATAACTCATCAAAGATTCTTTGCTCACACACAAATTAATTATTATTGATAACTACGGAAGCAAAATTTACGAGCGTTTGTACTTTGTGCAGCCAAGTGTAGTTTGGTAAATGGGGCATTTACAATGGCATCTTAGATTCATGTAGCATTTTCTAGATAAGATGCACTTTGTAAATAACCTTTCCTGTTCTAAGTGCAAGAGAATATTACACCTATATTATGCATACAACACAAAATACAATAAATCCAGTTCATAGGCGAAATTACTTTATTTCACAGGATATTTTTCTGTACAGGACAGGTTATTTATGTGGTAAAAAAATAATCCACATGTAACCATTTATATAACCAAAGCTTTGAAAAATACTTATCTGTAACCTACTCTCAAAAACCTTGCAAATTTACACACATTATCTCGAATTGTTTGACAAGCTTAAAAAAATGGGTCTTTCAGCATAAAGTATAATTTATAATTAGTAGGTACTTTACTCTTTTCATAGAGTAGGATTTGTACAATCAATATGTACAGACGAAGCAAACGTGTAACGTAAAATACAACTTCAATACCATACAAATTAGTCACAGTTTATTTAATTTATTGCGTAAACATTTTCGAGTTTAAAATATTTTTGTTATCAACATTTGTATAATGTTAAACGTACGACAGCCTAATCGATGTGCGTTCATATGTAGGTTATTTGAATATCAAAGAAAATGTGGTAATACATATTTATGTATTTATTTTATAAATATTATGAATAGGATTCGGGGCGATTATTTAAAGTGAACTTTTATCATAAAATATCTAGCCCTATTTCCAAACTAAGAACATGGACTAATAGACAGTAGACACACATGAATCTAAACATATGGGTAGTCTTCGTTAGCGTTGAGTGTTGACCATGTTTCTGCTTGATGCTTGTTATTTTCATTCTATCTATATATTTTTTTCTATGTTGAATGTAATAGTTAAAAAAAGTCCATTGGCAATTTCCTAGATCCTTGTACCTAGGTAATATTAATTATTACTAGGTATTTATCATAATATGACTTTTTTACAAAAAAAAAATTGCCAGCATTATAAAATTAAACTTACACGACTACACTGTATAAAAACCATTGTTCACCCATTTTAATAAAATAACAAACTCGTGATTGAATAATGTAGAAAGCCATAATGCATCTGGTATATTTACACTAAATTTAGTTGATTTATCGACGTATTGGAGCTGTTTACAATACAGATTATCGTAAAAACTGGCCTGGTTTAGATCTTTACCTTATATCTCGCTTCCTCTGTGCAGAATTTCCTAGAATTTAATGTTAGTAAACCTAAAATAACTATACAAACTAATTCGCAGTACACTGCAATATAATGTACATGTTACTTAAATTAATTATCTGTCACGTGGAAAACGTTCCCCACTATATTTTTTTCACTCCTTATTTTATTATCATGATAAGCAAATTCCTATCCGAACCTGTAGATCTAGACATGTAGGTACTTAAATATAAAACGGTCCGCCCCGGCTTCGCTCGTGATACATATTTCGCTATAAAAGGTAGCCTATGTTCTTTCTCAGGGTCTAAAGATTGTCTGTGCCAAATTTCATCAAAATCGGTCCAGTATTTTATGAGCCTATTCATTACAATCAAACAAACAAAGTTTTCTTCTTTATAATATTAATGTAGATAGATACAACATCGATTTAAATGTTGTCCACTAAGGATAATTTGTTTAAAACGGATAAAAAGTCACAAAGGTCGCAATCGGAAACAGAGAGACGGAAATCGCCTTGTCATGACCTTCGTACATTAATAACGAGGGTTTTATAAATACCAGTGCATACACCAACCTTCAGTTGATATTATCCTGCGCAAAATCTCGGTTCATGCAGGGTTGACAGTGAAAAGATAATAAATGTAATTGCACGTATGATTACTCGTGAACCCTAGAATAAGGTGGGATGGAAAATGGTTCTTATATAGGCAATTATTTCCTATATTATATATATTTATTAGATTTAGTGTGTTAAGATTTTTAGTTTTAGTTGTACAATTCAAGGGTCCATTTTCCTTACAGAAAATTCAATTATACGCAAACATCAGCATTAACTCTTAAAATTGATGGATCTGGCAACCCTTAAGGGTACCATTCACAGGCGCACCCATCCGCTGGATTTGTAGCTGGCGACAAGTCCGCGGACAAATCTGCGTGTGTATGTGTAGTTGTGCGCGGCTCGCGGCTCGGCGCGGCGCTCGCCGGACGCCGTCTGGAGACGGATAGTGATAGACGAGTAGTGTGTGGGCGATGACGGATTTGTCCACGGATTGGTACGGCTCGGGGCTCGGCTCGCGGCGCGTGTAGTGAATGCCGGGCTTTATTTGCCGTGTCTATATAATTGCACTATATGTATAAGCATGCAAATTAATTTGTAAACATATTGTTGTAGTCCATAATTAATTTGTACACCTTCACAGTGTTGATTTACACTGATCTATTCAATCAAATAGTATCTATGATCTAGATACTTATTACCTAAATATTTTTCGTAAGAATGGCAACTTTCTATGATACCTAAGCTGTGTACCTAAGCAACAACACTACAAGTGATAACTGCGTTAAAAACAACCGACTTCAAACTTGCACTTGCAACATTTACAAATACAGATAAAAATGCTCATAAAATAAAAACTACTGGGCCTATCCGAATAAAATTTATTATGGGACCAATTCGACACCATCCCGCATTGAACAAAAAAAATAATCACGTAAATCGGTTTAAAAACCTCGGCATAATCGGTGTAGGTACATACATAAAAAAAAACTTACCGGTCGAATTGATAACCTCCTCCTTTTTTTTGATGTCGGTTAAAAATAGACCAATGAAAATATTAAATCGTACCTACAGCTGTATAATATTCCCAATTTTTATCAATTTTTTTTTTGCCTTGGTAAACTTAACAAAGAACTATATAATTCGGTAAAAATAAAGAATAATAAAATGCAGTGCTGTTAATATTACCTATCCTATTAACACGATCTACCTATTTAGATTTCATTTCGTCCAAAATCGGACCCCCAGGCAAATTTCCTGTAGTAACAAACCCAAACATACAGTTGAGAACCTCCTTTTTGTAGTCGGATGAAAATACCAGACGATATAGTTTCCTATGTTTTTATAGAAGGAATTTTGTTTAAAAAAAATTTGTTCATTGGCACGTTCCATTGTCCCAGTGAAAGAATTGGGCCGTCATAAAAAAACAAGACGGTATAAAAAAACACTAGCCTTGTACTTGGTCGCTGTGCTTCGTTAAATGAAACTAATTAACTGTGAATGAAAGTATTGATGTGTAACAAATCACGGACATAAATACGCAGTTTGTTGTCATGTTTACAGACTAACTAGGAAATAGTGACACAATTTATACTTGAAAAAAATACATTGTCTTAATAACTTAGGTATAACATAGTCTTAATAATTTATATTGGCTACGAGCCTACGACTCTAACAAACTAGAACTATATTTTGAGGGAATTGAGTAATGAGAATAAATGTCCGTATTTATGCAAAATGGAACCACTCGACAAATTTGCTTTTTTCCGTTTCTTGAAGAATACTCATTTAAAAGTGGTCTAAATTCTTATACAAACAAGAACCACATGAATTTTACCTTGGAAACAAGGTATACTAAAAGCAGAAAGGAACCACCAGCAACAACGAATAATACATATGAAGCAAAACCGAACCACAGCACTACGGGACTGCTTTGTTCATACAAATAAACGATATTACTATCATGTCATTATATACAAAACAGATCCGCAGATACTTGGTACCATTATACAGTACACATATTTCTATCAATAAAAATTATTTTTAATACACAAAATGGAACCAGGTTTCTGTGGTATGGTTATGCGTAAAATAAATTCATAATTTAATTGTAATTTTTTATTGCAAAATAAAACCACAAGCATTCGGTTCTATCATGCATAAATAAATATTGTAAAACATCCAGAAACCCATCATCGCTATACGGAACCAAATGCCTTGACTTGTGCACAATGCAGAATGCTTCTCATCTTTAAACAACGTATTTCATTACGTCTTATATAGCTCAAAGTGCAAAACTCCAATTTTTAAAGTAAAACGTCGAACATCTGTCAATATAGGTGACATTCAGCGAAGTATTTCGAATACGTGACGGCCGTTTTTTTTCTCCGCGAAGTAAGTTCTATTGTTTTTGTTAATTACCTTTAAAATTAAATGTGAAAATGTTTAGTAATAAATAAATAAGGAAGCAATTGGAAAGAAAAGCATTGGAGACGAACACCAAAGATAATAATGAAGATACAACGGGTAAGTAGTTTTATTTAATGCATTTAAGTACTTATTGAATCTATGAGATGCAGGTATGTACGCTTTATCCACTTTTGATTCATTCCCGATTGTGGAGTGATTTTAAAAAGATAGTTCATTAATTAGTAAGTACAAGAGGAATCCTGTGTGGATTTACGTATTTTAACGACACTGTTGTTGTTCACGAAGGCGAGTCGAATTATTAAGAGTCATTTTGTTACGATTCATCTGTCATTGTGAGATGAAACTACTAAACCCTGTTTTAAAATCAACTGTCGATGATCTAGGTACCTACCTACTATTTTGGTAAAATACGTTTAGATTCAGATTCAGTACAGTACATTCAGCGCATATAATAATTTGTTTGATTTTAAAAGTCGCGCTGTCACTGTTTTGACCGGAACAAGGCCCTAGCCCGCGAAATTGAAAATTTTAACAAGTTTATTTAATTTTTTTTTAGGTTTGGTCACTGTTGCGTGTGATTTTTAGGGTTCCGTACCCAAAACGTAAAACGAGACCCTATTACTAAGACTCCGCTGTCCGTCTGTCTGTCTGTCCCTCTGTCTCATGAACTGTGATAGTTAGACAGTCGAAATTTTCATAGATGATGTATTTCTGATGCCGCTGTAACAACAAATACTAAAAAACAGAATAAAATAAATATTTAAGAGGCTCCCATACAATAAACCGTGATTTTTTTGCCGTTTTTATAGATAATGGTACGGAACTCTTCGTTGCGCGAGTCCGACTCGCACTTAGCCAGTTTTTTGTACATAGCGCATGTACCTACAACATACTTAGTCGTCTAGTAGGGGCACGGCTTTATAAGAACTAATTATATTTTGCTGTCGCCATATATCTACGTATAAAAGCCACGCGGCTTTATTGTTTTGATTTAAAGCTTTTTTCTTTTTATTACAGAAGATAACGAAGAACCTTATACGTCGATGCCTCTGGAGAAGCTTTCTTCACCTTCAAGCGATATTCAGGCCATATTACATCTCATTCCACAATATGCACAGAGTTTTTATAACAATCTTATTAGTGATGATGCAATAGAAGACCACATAGATGGACTAGATAAGGTGGATTTCGAAATCCAATTTGATGATAACGTCGAATAAACGTCCTCTATATGTATTATTTTATATATCTTTTTAATAAAAGCTTTATTACGATATTATAAATACATAGTTTCATTTATATCATTAAATCCCTGGGTTGTGGTTCTTTTTTGTATAAGAGAAAACCTATCAATTGATAAATGTTAAAAGGAACCACATGCACATTTTCTTAATTATCTAGAAAGTTTAAGAGTATTCAGAACAAATTTATATACACATACTTAAATAAGTAATTTATCAATGAATTTAAATAAAATAAATATTAATTTTACTTCATCTAACAGAGCTGCAAATGTTTTTGTAAATCCTTTGATATCTCAGAAGTGCGTATTTGCTGGTTGGTTCCTTTTTGCTTAAATACGGACAAATATATTTATCTATTTATTTAGGCGTGACGTAAACCTAAAAAGCATCATCAACTGATTTATAATTTATACGCAAAATAATGTTTAAATGTTATATTACATTACTGTATACTACATTACATACATAATCTAAAAAAAAAACATTTAAATTTTGCGTTGCATTTTCTAGTCATATACCGGGACTAAGACCGGGAAGCACTGTAAAAAATGTGCGTAGTTACCTAATTGTTTATCATAATTTGTTACAAGGTATTAACATAAGAACAGATTTAGTTGAAAACTATTAACATCCTGGTCATTTAGACTCGAAATAAACTGAAATAAGTACATATTTTGTAATTATGCTAATTAAGCTGTTAAAATTTAACTCGGTCATTAGTTTTGCTTGCTTTTAACGTTTTATATTTTCGTCTTGTTTACTCTTAATTGGAAAATACGTGAGATATTATTTACAAAGTTGTCGTAATTTTGTAGCGATATTTAAGTATGTACTTACATACTTAGATAAATATTACCTACTTACACATATTTGCACTATTTTAGTTTTTATCTATAAATCAAATAGGTACTTACTTAGTCGCTTGATCCCGTGATGCCCCTTTATCACTCAGGAATAAATGAATTTTCTATACAAATGAATAAACTAGCAGTTGAAAAACGATAAAGTACTTTTTAAGTTATATCAAAACAACAAAATCCTTTTGGATGTTAAGTTTAGGTACGTTTAAAGGAGAAGATAATATAATATTACACTACCTACCTTATTCCCATAGGTACTTTAAGGTTACGGACTGATTAACATACATTCAAAAACTCGTAAAACAGTCACCAATGCAATGTTATCAGGACCATCATCAGCTTGCATTGATCTGAACAAAGTACACAATAACCTACTATATTTATAAGCATTAAGGTTCATTTTATTCTGTCCACATATCATGACATCATACAAGTTTGCTTATTGAATAATTAACTCAGGTATGACCAGTTTTTGAGCACATTAACGTAAACATTGGTTCTGGATTTTATAGGAATGCAAAAAAATGAAAGAATATTATCACAGATTATACAATTCTTTACTTGTACTTTTAAGCTATTGCATAGCTTCTATTGCGGGCCTTGAGCGCGGGGACCGAATCGAGAAATTCCGTAACGAAAAAACCTCACGCTCCTCACTCCGACGGGCTCGGAGGTGTGGCTTCAAGGCATGCTAATTGTCCCCGAGAGCCACACGTCTTTTTTTATTATCTGTGGCTTGAATATACTTCAATTTCCCGCGCCTTTTTAACCGACTTCAAAAAAAGGAGGAGGTTATCAATTCGGCCGGTATGTTTTTTTTATGTATGTACACCGATTACTCCGAGGTTTCTGAACCGATTTACGTGATTCTTTTTTTGTTCGATGCGGGATGGTGTCGAATTGGTCCCATAAAAAAGACAAGGAACCTAACTGGTATACCTAAAGTTGGAAATTTTGAAAAAACTTCATTTTGGCGGCAAGAGATGAAACATGTGCCAATCGATAGTACATCAAAATACAAATAGGAAATACTCTTTGGTAAAATGTCGTAATTGATACGGTTTCGGAATAAATAAGGGTTAAAAAAAAATTTTTTTTTTTCAGTTTTTTGAATTATTTGTTACTTCTTACACTTAAAGGTTAAGACAAAGCATATAAAACTTCTAATTTGTAAAAAAAGGGTTTTAAAATGTGGTCTGCGGCAAAATAACTTAAGCTTTTTTGACTTTGTATACTTATTTATTGTAATTTATTGATTATTGATTTCCAATATGACATGTTTGCTCGTTAAATATTTTTTAAAAGCAATCATACAATTCTCAATTGTTGAAAACTTCAGACACATTTAAAATAATGTTGTCTTATCAAAGTAGCACTGCAATAGTAATAGTAGTAGTACTGCAATAATAAAAGTAGTAGTAATTGCAGTGCTACTTTGATTAGACGACATTTCAATGAGAAAAAAGTAAAGAACATAACACAAACTTAAAAATATCTACATAGCTTTTAGGAAGGTGATCGGTATGGATTAAAATTCGTCATTAGCTTCATTTTCTACGTCATGTCGTACAATAATTGTATCCAAAAATAATGCTGGTGGCAGCGGAAAAACATTTTGGTGACGGGCCCATCCCAAGAACCATATAACGCTCATGATATGGGAACAACATCCCAGAGTTCTCTTCCCTACTATGCAAGAGCAATAATGGCCTTCGAGTTTGTCCCTTCCTTGCATGCCATTGTTTATTAAAATATAAACAAAATATGTCCGGTTTCCGGCATGCCGTGAATCAATTTTGGCTCGTAATAGCCACAAGTTCTCCAGAAATAGGCCTCCATCATCCCTACAGACTTGTATTTCGTAAACACCATTTCTTTTTATATGCTCACCGTAATAACTTCTGGCTTGTGCAATTTGATACGTTCCTAAAGCTTTTATGATTATCTAATCATAAAAGCTTTAGGAACGTATCACATCATCTTTGGTTAGGACTGGAAAATCTTCCAGACCAATAGCTGCGTCTATGGTTTGAAATTGGACTCTACGCAGATTCAAATTATTTTGTATAACCGTTTCTGAGAGCGGATTTGGGGCGTATTGTTTTAAATTAATTTCGTTCACCATTTGATTAACTAACACGTGATCAGTGAAACGTGCACCAAACGCATTTAATAAAGCGCATGCTATTCTAAATTCCTCCTTCAGCTTGCGTGCAGCAACATTCGAGTATTGATTTCGCAGTTGACGGAATTGTGTCTTTATATGACCATTAACCGCTTCCACTACCCAACGGCATATTGTCACTTTCCGTGAATCGTTCCCATCTTGGGTAGAAAGTTGCCGTTCGTGTCTACTTTTTGTTTTGGGCATGAAAGCCCGATATCCTCATGCTTGAAGTGTACCCATTACGTCCCTGAAACCTCTATCAAGAATAAATACGTCACCAGACTGGAAAAACCTGCGAAATTCTCCATTTTCAGTCAATTCTCTCATGATGACGGCATCAGACTTATCGGCTGCATAGGGCCCAAATGCTTCTATTATGTAACCATCGGGACTGACAATCATGAACATTTTAAGCAAATTGCGATATAGGGCAGGATTGCAGGGAATAGGATTTTTTTTGGAATGATTAGTTTGAACTCTTTTGCAGGTAAACATATGTCCCATCACAAATTACTATCAGACGATTTGAGTGTTCCGAATTCGAATATAATAAGCCCGGTATCGTTAAAATTCTTTGACGCAATTCTTCGCGTTCCCGATCTACATTGTCACCATGCCGTGACAATCCTAAATGCAATGGTGTGAATTCATTCAACAAATGCATTCGCACAGTTTTCATAAGACGACCAAAATGTTTGGGAGTGATGCGGAATAAACTGGACAATCTCGCGTTAGAGTCCCCCGTATGTAATTTGCACAGCACTGTTGCTAACGCTCTTTTTGGGCTGCGAAATTGTTGCAAAGATGGTGTATTCTCTAGAATATTTAAAAAAGCTTCTTTGTTAAACCCAGTATAAAACTGAAAAACTGCATCATCTCTAATTTTTCGAAATCTTAATGTTCAACAGGCTTTTTTAATAATAACATCATGTTTGCCAATTGAACTGGTGTAAACAAGTCATGTCGGGGCCGTGTATGATCGGGGAAATCTTGCCAAATTAAGCCTGCATTTAAATGCTCATCACAAACTCTCGCTTGTTCTGGAATGTAAATGCTATCTTTACGCAAAATATGCGCCCTCACTGTTTGTTTTATTCTGTGTAAGTTGTCTCTTAAATTGCATCCCGCTACAAGACAATAAGTGGTAGAAGAGGACACTCGTGAATATCCAGGAACTGGAACTTGCAGATCAGGGGAGGCACTTTGAAGATTGTCCACATCATCACGTTGATCTGCTTCTGGGGCTCCCATCTGAACGTCATCGGGAGCTTCTAACGGAACTTCTTGTGGGATAGCTTCTATTTCGTCTCTTAGTGGATCACTCGCAGGTCCATCAGCCGATTCTTCTGGAGGTGGTTGAAAAAGTAATTCTACAGCTTCCTGTTCAACAGCCAAACGATCCTGTTCACGGGTATAAAAACGACTAGCCCGTTGAACGCATGGGCGACAAATCCGAGAAATTGGGTCAATCTGAAAAGAAAAGAAAAAAACATTAAAAAAACAAATTACCTACGGTACTGCGTTTATTATTATTTTATTTTTATTTTGTAGGATATCCAACAGCATATAAACACAAAATAAACAGTAATAGACACGGAAAGCCAATTAGAGGTTCTTACTATTGTATTAAACAAATTCACCGCGAGTGCGCGACTGCCTCCGTGGCTCAGTGTTTAGAGCGTCAGACAGTTCGTTCGATCTCAGTTCTCAGATTCGTCATCATTTAGTTCGTTCGTTCGATCTGCGACTGTTATGTTTTTTACGAGAATGTCTATTATTTCTTGACTTCAAAGAAGGAACTAACGAACTAAAAGAGCAAACTAGTTCGTTTAAGAGCTGTGAACTAAACTGAGCGCTCCCTGTCGCGAATTATAATGCGCAAGACTACAAAGAAGATTTATTTTAACAGTCACATTTTAAAAACTCCAGACAATACTTTATAATTCATCTTATTATAGCAAGGCCAAAATAAATAAAATGCCAAAAAAAATTATAAATGGTGTTTAGAAAGAAAACCAATAGGTACTTGGTGCAACTGCACATACAGTTTCTCAGCGTTGAATAATTATATACATAAGCTTTGATTTATCACTTTACAAAACAAGACTACAACATGTAGTCTGTAACCCATGTCACGAAAAAGCACTAAGAATAAATAAATGTTTACTATAATTATGATAACAAAAGAGAGGGAAATACCACGGTGTAAAGTTCGTTTTGCATTCGTCTGACTAGTAAGCATATTTATATGTTTAGCTAGAGGTTGCCCATTGCGCGGGCATCTGATGCCCGCGGGGTTTGGATCCGCTTCGAGTTTGGGTTAAGCAACTTTTGATAAAAGCTCGCCCTAACGGCCTCGCTTTACTAGTTGGGATGCTGTATGCAGCTTGGGCATTGTTGACAAAAAAGTGAGGTTAGAATTCCAACAAAAACTTTTGAATTTTATTTTATTGCGTTGTTGCAACTTTTGATGAAAGCTCGCCCTATCGGGCTCGCTTTGCTAGTTGGGATGCTATATGCAAGTTGGGCATTGTTGTCAAAAAAGTGAGGTTAGAATTCCAACAAAAACTTGAATTTTAATTTCGAAAAATGTCGCTTCAGCGAGTGCCGCTCGGCCTCCGGCTTTAAAATAAAAGTAAAATACTTTTGTACTAACCTGATCTCCTCTTTGAAGATGACGCGCGTAAGCTAGTACATGTGGATTTTCAGCCATATATGTTTCAGATAGCTCATAGCTGCATAGTTGTTGTCTGGGTTGGCGTCCACCCATGCGCGGTGCGGTGCTCCTCTCACATAAGAAACACTGTGACCCAGGCGGGCCGTAGTTGCGTGACATAATAGTTAATTGTAACAACACAAAATGTCAAAAATCCAACAACATAAACTGAATAACAAAAACTTAATTAAATAATCAACAACGAACAATTGCAAATAGCCTCCGAACACGCTTGTGCCAATAGGAAAGACAGTGGCAAACTAAACAGTAAACTACTACAGCGCTTTTCTCGACCGGACTCAAGTTTCTCTCTTAGACTATCGGACCTCTCGCTCCAACTCGCTAAAGATTCGCCGCCCGCGGGGTAGTAATTCGTGGAAACAGGACGCAATCTATTGCGCTCTCTGTCGCACTTACGCCAGCGT
This sequence comes from Colias croceus, assembly GCF_905220415.1. NCBI lineage: Eukaryota > Metazoa > Arthropoda > Insecta > Lepidoptera > Pieridae > Colias > Colias croceus. Next base: position 2,436,655 of record NC_059543.1, on the reverse strand, counting down.
ATACTATTCTTCATCCTTCTAAGAATCGATAACGGTTGTCGATAAGTGACGCACCGCACGTGCGTATCCCTAGCCCAAAGTTGGTTTATTACTTTCGTTTTGATAGTAATACAACATTTTGAAACCCTTTTATTACAAATTAGAAGTTGTATATGCTTTGTCTTAACGTTTAAGTGTAAGAAGTAACAAATAATTCAAAAAACTAAAAAAAAAAATTTTTTTAAAACTCTTATTTATTCCGAAACCGTATCAATTACGACATTTTACCAAAGAGTATTTCCTATTTGTATTTTGATGTACTATCGATTGGCACATGTTTCATCTCTTGCCGCCAAAATGACTTTTTTTTTTATCGCAAATTGGTAGGTATACCAGGCTTCATACTAAAATGTCCCATGCTCTTTATTCGGATAGGTCCAGTAGTTTTTATTTTATGAGCATTTTTGTCTGTATTTGTAAATGTTGCAAGTGCAAGTTTGAAGTCGGTTGTTTTTAACGCAGTTATAAGCTTGTAACTATTGTTTACAATAAAATATGATTTAATACGAGAACTTGTTTCATACCGGATATCTAATAGAATGTAGATAAATTTGGTTGTGATCTAAATAAAACTGTGTGTTTTTCGCTCTTCATGTTTTAACAAAAGAATTTCTTATTCAAACAATGAACTGACTTCTATAACAAACAGACATTACTTAAATGCAATGCAATTATTTGCTTAGTACGTCATTGAAGATAAACATTGATCATTTAAATACCTAAAAAGTAAAAATAAATGAGTATTTTTGATCGACAGTTGAATTCTTCTTCTTCTTTTTTGTTTATGGCCTTCCCGATCCCAGTAGAGACCGATTCTGCCAGTGTCCAGTGTCATGCATACACAGATCAAAATTGATCTTTAATTTCAATGACTACGGTTGTAATGTAGCAACTTGCACTTGAATTCCCCTCCTGATTCTATGATTGTTGACAATAATTCCATTTCAATCAAGCAATCAAATATAACCTTGCTTCGTAAAAGGGTTCGTGATACAATTTAAGGCAACGCAATTTGGAATAAATCTCATAGCCCATTATAATTTTATGTTCTAAGATACGTGCTTGCGTGCGTGAAAAAAGTCTATAGTTTATTACATATCCTACACGTGGTATAGTAATAATCTATTTGTTTGTTTGTTTGAACGCGCTAATCTCTGGAACTACTGGTCCTATTTGAAAAATTATTTCGGTGTTAGATAGCCCATTCATCGAGGAAGGCTATAGGCAATATATCATCACGCTAAGACCAACAGGAGCGGAGTCACGCGGGTGAAACTGCGGGGCGCAGCTAATTCAAATATAAGTTAAAATTAATAACAAAAATGTGGCGGTTCTATTTTACACTCCACTTTATGTTTATGTAAATATTGCAGATTAAAATCGAATGACTCATTTTATGAAAATTGAAAACACTGACAGAATAATTATTATTAAGTACCTACGACTAATCATTAGGTAGGTACGTACTGTGAACTACACACACCGGCACAATTAGCGGAACAGAAACCTATACGCGAGAACATCGTCTGGGATTTGAACGAATGGCAGCAGGTTCTTTTTACTGATGAGTGCAGAGTTCTTTTAAAACAGATCGATGGGAGACAGCGAATATGGAGACACAGAATAGAACGCCAAATATAGTCTAATTTTGAATACACAGTGGCTTATAGTCGCGGCTCGATTATGGTTTGGGGAGGGATATGTTTGGGAGCTCGCACGGAGTTAGTGATAGTCACAGGAGGGACCATGACAGCAGATCGATACATCATAGATAGGGAGGCGAAGAGGGGAATTTTCTGCAATACTCGAGCGTGGCAGTTTAAGATATGAGAGATACCTTAGACCTAATAGAACAACCTTGTTAACTATTTAGCTCTTTAAGTAGTGACGCGCGCCCAGGATAGACGATCAGATTAGTAAAAAAAAATCGATAGTCTGAAATACTCGAGCGCGTCAGATTAAGATATTGGGGGTTGATTTTAGTGTTTTAAGACTAAATTTAACTAATCTGACGATAAGTCCTTGACGCCGCCAAGTTATAGGGTCGCGAACTTGTAAAAAAAAAACGTTAATCCGGCATTCTCGAGCGCGATTTTTTTTATTTTTATTTTGAAGAATATAATCTAAAACTTACTAAAAATACAAAAGCTGCCGGTTTCCGCGTGACCGGAAGCCTGGAGGAGCCATTTCGTCTTCCGAAAAACGCGTTGCAGTATATAAGTCGCGAACGATACATTTTACAAAAAAAAAAGTTTGAATAAACAAAAAAGGTCATTTTATTTTACACAAAAAAGGTCTCTTTACATTTTTGTCCAAAGTTAAAACTTTTTGACTTGAAGCATCATAAAAACTCAAACTCCCGGTTTTTTGAGTATATCTCGAAAACTGAGGGTGTTAAGAAAAATTGATATGAAATAACGATGATTAAAAAAAAGAAACTCTCAAACCTTTTTCGGTCAGATTAAGAGAACCCACCAACATTTTTGTCAGATTAAGAAAATATGCTTTCAGGAGACCGAGATAAACCTCCCCTATGAAAATCTGACGCGCTCGAGTATTTCAAAAGGACTTTTTTTTTCTGCATTTTCAAAAATTCATCGTAACTTATCGTCACGCCGAAATCGTCAGTTTTTTTAAGGGGAGCTTCCTTGGGGCCTACTTAACACCCCTTCCGAAAATCTGACGCGCTCGAGTAAATTTTTTTTTTGTGCATTTTTGACGAATTAATATGCCTAGCCCCACCACGCAAACCGGCAGATTAGTATACCGTTGTTATCAGAGGCACTTGGGGCATACGTAGTATGAATATCTGACGCGCTCGAGAATGCCCAAGTAACTATTTTTTTTTACATTTTTGAAAATCCGTACACGCCAAACCCACCGCTAAAATGGTTTTTACCATAGAAGCTTTTCTTTTCGAAATTATTTTATCTATCGATTTTGATAAGTCTCGACGGCGCCGTTTAATTACGCCATTTAGCTACCTCGCCTCCCTATCTATCAGAGACATTTAAGAATAACATGGTGTACCATTTGCCCCATTTATTGGCGACGACTTTATTCTAATGCAAGATAATGCTCGTGCTCATAGTGCACAATCGGTACAGGCATATCTGAGCCACGTAGGTATACCGGTGATGCAATGGCCAGCAAATTCCCCCAATATGAATACGATAGAGCATGTCTGGGACTTGATAAAAAGAAGGGTTAAATCCAGAATGCCACCCCCCAACAATCTGAATGAACTTGGAAACGCATTACTTGAGGAGTGAGAGCGGTTGCCTCAAGAAATCATCGATAACATAATCTGTAGCAAGCCCAGACAAATGGAAACCGTAATCAGAGCAAGAGGGGGAAACACTCGTTATTAATTTTGCTTTAATTTTATTGTTAAATCATTTAAACGCTTACTTTTTTATTTTTTGTGATGGTTCATAATCATCTAAAAATTTCACTTATTTCAAAATTTCTTTATTTTTCAATAAAAAATAACGAAGACTTTTCAAAGTCGTTGTTAAAAGATGTTAATCAATTTGTTATTTTGTGTCTAATTACATTTCCGTCAAATATATGCGTTATTATCTCATAGTCTCACTTTTTTTTCTGTTCCGCTAATTGTGCCGGTGTGTATATAAACAAAGGAATCAAAGATTAAACTTTGCCATATACTTAGATGGATTTAAGAGCATTGCTAATGTTAAATGTAAATAATACGAAGGGAATGCAAATAGCAACAATTTAAATGCCACAAAGCTAATATACTTATTATGTTTTGGACATCTTGAATTCGAGGTCAGCAAAGTGGATAGTGTTACATGTAAACTATTATAAACATAATAGATTCTATTACTTACATAATGAAATTATTATCGAGAAAATAATTGCTTTGGTTAAGGTTTATCGGTTAGTGGACAAATATGTAAGACAACAAAAGTCAACAACGACTTTTTTGGTTTTAGGATGATAAGGTATTATTGTTTCATTCCGGCAGTAAATTGATGTTTGCTGTTTAATTGATGACTAAGAATGATGTTATGATTACATACATTGTATTTGTTTTATGAGAAAGCACAGTGTAGACTTAGAATTCTTATTATTTTAAGTATACCGGAGTTGATTGGATTACGTTACGGTAGACTATTATAGGTGAGATAATACTTTAAAATTACAGCAATAAAGTATCTCCATCGTTCTTAATGATATCAGTCATCAATGTAAATGTTGATTTACTACAAGATCATTCTTTGTTCCATCCATCCGCACCGACCGTAACTTCGACTGACTCATATACTGAAGCGTGAGCACGAAAACTATCGCCAAAGTATTCGTGTCGTCATTGGAGGCATTTGTATGGGAATATAAAAAGCGCCTCTACCGTGTGTAAACGTAACTAATTTGTTATATGTAATAACTAGCTTACCTCCTGCAGCTTCGCCCGCATGCTCTACAACTTAACAAATTATATATTAAAACCTTCCCCGAGAATCACGCTATCCATTAGTGAAAACAGAATGAAAATCGACGCATTAGTTTTTGAGTTTTTCGCGACCAGACAGACAGACGCAACGGATGACTTCACTATATAGTGATGACGTCGTTTGCTCGATGATCAAAGATATAAGCAACTACACATATGTTTAATGTTTTTTTTTTAATGCTTGTTACAGACAGGGGGAACAGAATAGACTTCCACCATGGGGGCGATGTTCCGAAGCGAGGAGATGGCGCTCTGCCAGCTCTTCATACAACCAGAGGCGGCGTACACCTCGGTGTCGGAGCTGGGGGAGGCTGGCTCTGTGCAGTTTAGAGATGTGAGTGTTCCTTCATAGTAATTAAAGATTTGAAGGATTACCTTGTCTTGAAGTACTTTAAATTTCATTGATGGCGCTAGGCAAGCTATTAAGCTCTGTCATTTTTAAACACTAGATTGAATACTGGTTTATGACATTACAATTTACCCAATTGGCAATTACCTAATGCAACTTTGGAAAAAATTCAATAATCTTCATTGAAAAAAATATTAGTTTATTGATTTGGTTACTTAAATATGTGAAAATGATTGTTTTTCCATAAATTAAAATAAAATATGAGACACAATATACTTATTAATAGCATTAAAAAAAATATATTCACAAACCAAACATTGTACACCTATATTTCGTTCAATAAACTCAATACATAAATAATTCATGTGTCTGCGATATGGTAATTTGCATTATCAATGTTGAACACGCGTATTTGTTTAAAATAAATCCTCATATAACAAACACGAGGTATTTGCAATAATTCTATTTAATCCCATGCAATATCATGATAAATAAATTGCACGACAATCTCAATGCACTCAATGCAAGGCAACGATATCGACCTAAATACCTCAATTAGCAATCATAAGCGTTTACTTCACAATTTTCAAAGTAAATAACGATAAAAATGTAAGTGTTGTCCCATTTATGTTGGTATTGTTTTCTGCGGTCCAAGTTTGGAGCGACTTCGCCTTAAATCGGAATGGAATGGTGAATGGTCACAAGACCAAAGGTTTTAAGGCTCCATTTTTTGTGGAGTGCTTTTGGTATACAGAATTTAAGGGGACATTATTTTGTACGTTATATTTCAAATATTCAAAATGCCAGTCAGTCTGCATGGAACTGGTCGACTTTTCAATAAATAGTTAAATAGGTACCTAATTACGTATACATACTAAAATTCATACATTTTGATTTTATCTCAATTCCAACTAGCATTATGAAATAGTCAGATCGCAGGTCCTGTGGATCACAGATAAATCTAATTATTATTCCATGATTGACTTGCAAAGAATTGCCCATCTAAACATCCTGCTAAACTATCGCTATTAATACACGTAATAATAGTAACCAGACAGTTCACAGTATTACCACTATTACGAAACAGTAGTAAACTAAGATCTAAATTAGCTCATAAATATTGAAGACTGGTTCCTTCGCCTTAAGGCGTTGCATAACGTGTTTGCAGAGAAAGGTTAGCGAGATGGTAATTTGGTGTTTACATCTCGAGGTCAACTTCACTGTGTATGGCATTCGCGTTCTTAAGGTCAAATAGTTTTTATAAACTTACAGCTACTTATTAGATAGTATTCAGAAACGTATCCTTTAATTATATAGAAGAGTGTTACTTGTTAGGTGTGAAGTTAGCATAAGCTCTAAAAGATAGGTACGACGTTAATCGAAATAGAACCTTTTATGGATTAAAATGTTTATTGTTCATTTTTTCTTTAAAATTCCAAGGATTAATTTAAAAGGAAAATTAATGTCAGAAAATTTTCACCAATCGACATTGAAATTAATGTAGTTTACGTTCTTATAAAATATGAATACTTTTTGGGAGCTTTTCGTCTATTTATACACTACTTTTAGCAACTAGGTACTTTCAGTTTCAATGTGTATATTTCCGTAAAAACTTAAAGTAGTAGTCAGGACGAATGATTATCATATGAAAAATTCCTACGTTGTTTTTACCATACATGTACGGTTGCCTAAACCTTGTAACCCTTTCGATATAAATCAGACGTCAGCCCGTAATTAAGGTACTTTTTATGGGCAGCCTTGCGTGCCGAGTCCTTTACGACAATTTTACCTGAGTCTCGACGGCCATGATTCAAACGGGATATCGGACAGGAAAAATGTATAAATAAATGCAATCTTGTTTCAATTTCGCATGGAGATTGAAAAAACTATTTCTAGATTGCACATTTATATGATGCTATCTGCGCTCCGCGGTTTCACCCGCGTGGCTCTGCTCCTGTTGGTCCTAGCGTCATGATAAATTCCTTATAGCCTTCCTCGAAGAATAGGCTATAACACCGAAATAATATTTCAAATCGGACCAGTAGGTTGTTCATGAGATTAGCGCGTTCAAACAAACAAACAAACAAACTCTTCAGTTTTATAATCTTAATATATATAAATCTCGAGCCACAATGTTTGTCCTCAATGGACTCCTAAACCACTTAACCGATAATAATAAAATTCGCACACCATGTGCAGTTCGATCCAACTTGAGAGATAGTATAGTTTTCATGAAAAAAAACGTAAACATGTAGGTACCACGGGCGAAGCCGGGGCGGACCGCTAGTATTAGTATAGATTTTACTATTTATTTTGATCATAGTGAAGCTCGAAAAAATTAGTTTAGTTATTTTAATTTTAAAATAAATATTTGAGCTATTATTTAAGTGTTATAACTTGGTTATAACAATATAAACGTCACAATAGGTAATCGCTTTGTTTTTGTAATTATCACGTTTTCCTCCATCATATTGTAAAAAATATGATAATGCTTTCCAGGTTTTATTGTTTTTATCATTTTAGTGTCTTTGCGTTTACTCAGTTTTATATCCAACGGAAGTAAAAGGATTTAATGGGTCAACGTCATTTTTAATTTCAATCACCAATCTATAGACCGTACTAATATCATAAAGCTGAAGAGTTTGTTTGTTTGTTTGTTTGAACGCGCTAATCTCAGGAACTACTGGTCCGATTTGAAAAATTCTTTCAGTGCTAGATAGCCCCTTTATCGAGAAAGGCTATGGCTTTAATTATATCATTACGCTAAGACGCAGAGCCACGCGGGTGAAACCGTGAAGCGCAGCTAGTAATAATATATACATATATATTAGGTAAAAGTTTTAGCCCTATAGGGCCCAGAAAAATCTCGCTAAATGTCAATACAGATTGTAAAGTTATCATAAAAATAAAAGTCAGCAAATTCCGCGCTAGACTTTGTATGTAAGCAATCAGTATTATGACATCCATTCATGCATTCCAATTAATAATTAGTAGGATATTATTTAACACAAAGTTTCTTATTACATCTAGGTACTTATTTTACAGCGGTTATGATTGCTCAATACATAAAGAGGTCATCTACGTATTAATTTGTCTTACTTCTGTTACAAACTTAATAAACTTTATAGATCAAAGCTTCCAGATAACAAAATCAAAAACTTTCGAATAATTTACCTATAGGGACTTTTACAAACTGGATAAACTAATGAAGTTAAAACTATTTTATTTGCTGATACTTACCTAGTTGATAGTAATCTTAATTCGCGTGCCTGCATTGTACTGGTTTGATTACCTTCTATATTCGTAACAATAGCATTTGTATGTGTGATTATTTATTCCTATTCAAATAACAAAAGGTTAAGAAGATACCAGCTACTAGGTCTATTCTCCATTCCAGCCCGTAATAATAAAAGGGGGAATTCCAAAGAAACGTAGTTTATGATAGGTTGATTAATTTTATCGAGTTCCTTGTCAAACCCATTACCTAATGTGAAGGATTGCTCCATATTACATGCGTTTGCTCATATTCTGTTAAAACTTAAGTAGATAAATCAGACAGAACTAAAAAAAATTTTCGACATTTCGGCATATTTCTTATTTTGTTTTTTTTTACAGTTAAACCCAGACGTAAACGCGTTCCAACGTAAATTCGTGAATGAGGTCCGCCGCTGCGATGAGATGGAGCGCAAACTGCGCTACATCGAGGCTGAAGTGCACAAAGACAAGGTGCACGTGCCCGCCGTCAAGGACATGCCCAGAGCGCCCAACCCTAGGGAGATTATTGATCTTGAGGTAAGGAAGAGACAGAAAAAAAAGCGTGTGTGCAGAGTGTCAGAAGTGAAACTTATTTGAAAATATTGAAAGACTATGACGCGACCTTGAAATTTTAGTCTCAACACGCCTAAAGAAGTTTCACTTCAAAAATTGCATAGTATGGATCGAATATAGGATCGAATAAGACAAGAATAGGGTATTGAGAAACGTACTTTTTAGAAACACTGGATGGAAACTGTTCTCCTGTTTTTAATTCGATAGCTTTTCCAATGTAGTAAAAGATGCCCTCAGTCCTATTTCTGTGGAAATAACATAATATTAGATCGTAAAACGCTATGTAAACCGTATATTATAACATTGTGGCTTACAACATGGAGATGTTATTAATACCGACGTTACCGCAAACATGTACCTCTAATGATCTGACAAGAATTACAAGACATTTATTGCGTGCGACCGGAGATGATACATCGCATGTTAGTTAGTGTTGGTCGGTGTTATTTTATAACAGCAAAAGTGAATTGACGAGGTTTTAATATACGCTGTCAGCAAAGAAAATACATCGTCAGTTTTATATAATTTTACTGAACATGAGAGGCTAGAGCGAGTTTCGGTGTGGTTTTATTATAGCTCGAGTGTAGAATTGATGAGGTTTTAATATATGCTGTCAGTAAAAATACATCGTCAGTTTTATATAACTTTACTGAACATGCATGCACCTTATTTCTTAGGTACATAATAATATAGACTCTATCGCGTAATGTTGGATTGCCTACTGTTTGATGTTACAATTTTAGATAATAGAATTAAATTCTTTTTGAATTTTGAAAGACTGGTTGGTATTACTCAAATTACTGTAGTACCTATTTAATAATGACTAAATTTTTAATATATATTCCTCGTGAATCGTACTTTATCGGCCTCTTTTTGTAGAGCAAGGACGAGAATAATCATTACAAATATTCATGATCTAGTTTGTACTCTAACAGCCAATTTCTTAGATATTCTTTAGCTTTTTAGGTTATATGTTTTATTAACGGGTAAGTAAATATTGTTTTTTACTTCAGGCGCATTTGGAAAAGACAGAGAATGAAATTCTGGAGCTGTCACACAATGCCATTAACTTGAAACAGAACTATTTAGAGCTGACGGAACTTAAACATGTCTTGGAAAAGACGGAAGCTTTCTTCATGGCTCAGGAGGAATTCGGCATGGACTCATTGACAAAGTGAGTAAATATCGTATTCATATTGTGTCCTTTTATAAAATTTATAAAAAAAAATATTTTTTTTTGTTTTATAATTTGTGTTACTTTTACATCTTATTTTTAACATCATTATAGTTCTTTCTAGAAGGTTTTGATCATGGTACGGCACTTATTTCTTCTTTTAACAGATTTATAATCAGATTTGATTACGACCTTCACAACACGATGTATCTTTTACTGTAGATAGTGGGGTAAGGGGCAGATGCAATACAACTGTTTCACTGATCGATTTTCTTTTTAGGGACAAGTAGGTGATCAGCCTTCTGTGTCCTACCAAACCGAGACATTTTTTTCTTCGTCTCCACCGGGAATCGAACCCAGGACGTCAACCACTGTAACAAAGAGGCGGATAACCTTGTACACCTTTGTAGATTATTTCTCAGCCGATTATGATCATGTATGTTCTATAGGTCACTAATGACGGACGAAGCTGGTCAGCAAGCGGCCACCCGGGGTCGTCTAGGGTTCGTAGCCGGTGTAGTACAACGGGAACGTGTGCCGGCGTTTGAGCGCATGTTATGGCGCATCTCCCGCGGGAACGTGTTCCTGCGCCGCGCGGAGCTGGACCAGCCGCTGGAGGATCCCGCTTCTGTGAGTTATTGTGTGTGACGTCAACGGAACTCACAATTTAGTTAGGGGGCGTGCATAAATTACGTGAGGTGTTTTGTTTTTTTTCAATTTTTGACCCTCCCTCCTTTTTTAAATTTTTGGTGTTTTTGACCCTCCCTCCCCCCTGGTGAGATGTTGTGAGATTTTATTAAACCCCCTCCCCCCATCCCCCAATCTCACATGAGATTTTTCAAAATGTGTACCTATATGTAAAGGCATTGATTGTAAAAAAAAATGTTTTGTGTCTCTATTTACAATTTGTTAACACTAGCAATTAATACTCTCCCTAACGTAACGTATAACTCGACCCCCTCCCCCTTAAAACACCTCACGTAATTTATACGTCCCCTTAAGATGACAGATATTCGCACATGAATACCTACTGAATTAATTATGCTACAAATATAAATTTATAAAGAATAGAAAAAATTCGATCACGAGGCGGGACTCGAAATGCTACAAATGTTATTGTTCCCTTGAAAAAGATTCATAAACCGTTTATTTATATAATATGCTATACATTTCCATTCAGATTTGGCTTATTTACAATTTTTGAAAGGCCAACAAAACGTTTGTAGAGTTCTCGACAATGCGAACGCTTTTTTATTCGAGTCACCTGTTATTTTATTAGTGTTTACATAAAAAAAATACGTGTGGCACTCGGGGACTGCCGCGGTTGCGCTATTGCATGCTATGCCTTCAAGCCACACCTCCGCCCGTCGGAGTGGGGAGCGTGAGGTTTTTCGTTACAGAATTTCTAGATTCGGTCCCCGCGCTCAAGGCCCGCGATAGCTATGCAATAGCCAAAAAATGTGTGCGTGTACGTACACACGTAAAAAGTGAAACTTCTTAATGACATTATTTTTCAAAAAATAATTTACTATAGCTTTACAGAAATACGTCGGTATCACGCGTGGTAGGGATAAGAAAAAGATGGCGCGTAATGGAAAAATGTCACGCGTAACGAAAAAAATGTTACACTAAATTTTTTTCCAACCCCGACAAAGAAGTTTCACTTCAAAAACTTGGCAAACTAACGTTCCCAGGGCAACGAGATCTACAAGACAGTGTTCGTGGCGTTCTTCCAAGGCGAGCAGCTCAAGTCGCGCATCAAGAAGGTGTGCACCGGCTTCCACGCGTCGCTCTACCCGTGCCCGCCCTCCAACACTGAGCGACAGGATATGGTCAAGGGGGTTCGGACTAGATTGGAGGATCTTAATATGGTAAATCTATACTAATAAATATTATAAAGCTGAAGAGTTTGTTTGAACGCGCTAATCTCAGGAACTGCTGGTCCGATTTGAAAAATTCTTTCGGTGTTAGATAGAAGAAGGTTATAGGCTATTTATCATCACCGTAATACCAACAGGAGCGGAGCAATGCGGGTGAAACCGCAGGGCGCAGCTACTAACTTATACATCAAACTACACTTGGTTTCTTAAGTGAGAGCATATAGCAACAAAATCACTATTTCATCCATAATTTTAAGGTATATTAAAAAAGTAAATTGAATTTTAAATTTTGTCCCCTTTCAGGGTACATTTAATCTTAAAAATAGAAGAAAGACTTTACAGAAAATTATGAACGTTCTTAATTGGTCTGTTACCTCCCACCATCGTTAATTATCCTGCCCTAAAACATTATTCTTTTCCTTAAAATCCATTACCTATCTACTTAAAATATTCTATCAATGTTACTGAACTCTTTATAAAGAAAGAAACCATTTATTCCAATACGTCAAAAACGATATTTCTTCGAAATGATTTCATCTATTGAATTTGTCTAGGTGTTAAACCAAACCCGCGACCACAGACAGCGTGTACTCGTATCAGTGGCCAAGGAATTACAATGCTGGTCCATCATGGTCCGCAAGATGAAGGCCATCTACCACACCCTGAATCTGTTCAACATGGATGTGACCAAGAAATGCCTGATTGGCGAATGCTGGGTGCCAACTGCGGATCTGCCCAACGTGCAGAAGGCTTTGGCTGACGGATCGGTAAGTTAATCAGAAAAAATTACATTTGAATTTTGTTTAACATAATTGCTAGTCAAATTTTGCGAGTGGAAATGATAATGATGTATGATAATGATGTAATACTTGCTGAAATTCTTTTTATTATAAATTAGCAAAAACTTTATTAACTCATGTTTAATTTCCTTGAACCAATGAAACTTAGCTTAAGAAAATTAGCAAAAACCCATTAAGATACTATGTACTACATATTAGAGAGGACATCGCTACTACACTGTTTGTAACTCGAGTTAGAGCCAATCGTCTCAAACCATTTTTTTTGTTACATTGATTGGTTTTAATTTATAAGTAATAAGAGGCAGAATATAGACTACAAAGTGTATGACTCACTAGCTGCCCCGCGCCGCCGCGCGCCGCCATCAGATTTTGTTCGTGGTGTCCTCTCTACAGGGTTACTTGTAAAACACCAGCAACCTCGCAGGACAAGATAGCTAACATCATAACTAACAACATTTGTTCTACGACTTTTGGCATAACGCAATAAATTATTTTTAAATGATTTTTTAAACTTTTATTGTACTCTCCTAACATTTGTAAGTCTATGTTCTATTCATTATCGGATGGTCGGCGCGACGCCCCCTTCCCCCTCTCGTTCACTTCTTGTTTACAGAATCTTTGGGAGGCGCAGAGTTTATAATATTCAAACGGAAAATTAAATGAATATTTATTTTTGTATGAAAATAAAATCTAACAAATTATCAAAAGTCGTAGAACAAATGTTGTTGCTTATGATGTTAGCTATCTTGTCCTGCGAGGTTGCCGGTGTTTTACAAGTAACCCTGTATACGTAGTAATCAATGCAAAAACCTTGGATAATTTTATTATTTATTTACTCATGCTTTATTTCCTTGAACAAATGAAGCTTAATTTAGGTAGCACTCTACCATTGCTAGTTTTACGGATCAAATACAATATTTTTTTTTTTATCTTAGGTTACCTTATATTTCATTAAGAATACTGAATAGCATTCATAACATGATCAAAAACTACTATATTTCTTCAGAATGCGTGTGGCAGCTCAATCCCATCATTCCTGAACTGTATCGAAACAGACGAAGTGCCGCCCACCTTCAACCGCACCAACCGCTTCACACGTGGCTTCCAGAACCTCATCGACTCGTATGGAGTGGCCTCTTACAGGGAGTGTAACCCGGGTAAGAGATTTAGATCAAAAATAAAAAAGAGCCGTCATTGAATTTAATTTTTACATAAATGGACCAGTTAGATCCGTTACAAAAGGAAAAACTACTTTTGTGTGACACAGTAGTGTCTCGGAATTTGCTAAATCCAGACACGATATTATTTAGCATTGGAGTATTCTAAAGGAAAAAAAAAATTGAAAGTGGAAATGGAAAACATTTTATTCGTAAAAAAAAGATCCCTAATAAAGTATTTCCTTTTCTTCCAACAAAATTTTGCTTTTTCTAACAAAAGTAACGTAACTTACAACTTTACACCTTGATAATAATTTTTATTAAGAAAATTCAAATTTTCACTATACGCATTAAACTAATCCATTTTTTATTTCCAGCATTATACACAATCATTACCTTCCCGTTCCTCTTTGCGGTGATGTTCGGAGACTTAGGCCACGGTCTGATCATGGCCATGTTCGGAGCTTGGATGGTCGTCAAGGAAGTTTCTCTTGGCGCTAAGAAGTCGAACAACGAAATCTGGAACATTTTCTTCGCCGGTCGCTACATTATCCTGCTCATGGGTCTCTTTTCCATGTACACTGGACTCGTATATAACGATATATTCTCGAAATCAATGAACATCTTTGGATCTTCGTGGTTCATTCCGTACGATAATGAGACGCTCGAACATAATGCCGCTATGACTTTGGACCCTAGAGATTCGTATACTAATGTACCCTACTTCATTGGTATTGATCCTATTTGGCAGGTAACTATTCTTTTAGCATCCTGAATATTAAAAATAAAGATTTAAGATGTTAACTTAGAATATATATATATATATATATATATATATATATATATATATATATAAATACATATATATAGATATCTCCACGGGCACTATGTTGATCAAACGTGACATATAGTTAGTAATTATTTGATCCGTTTTCACTTGTTGATCCGGTTGGTATTTGTGGATCCATTGCCACACCACCGTCCGTATGTGGATCCGAACGGAGCCACAAGTGTCACCATCAGTAATAATAATAATTACGTGATTTTTATACAAATCCACCTTTTTTGCGTTTTAGCTCTTGTTGATCCGATTCAAATGAGCCAATCAGAGCCCACTGAGCTCAGCCATTGGTCGCTTGCGGCCTTAGCCATTTGAAGGTTTAAAGACATTTATTCCCGTTATAGAAACGTATGTTGCCGTTCGCCTTCGATAATTTGTTCGGATCTTCGGGAGGGCAAGATAGCTAGCTCGTCTATTAGGATAGTGGCGATTTGATGTTGAGATTATAATATTTGTATTTATGTTTTAGGTAGCGCTTTGCGGATGAACATACACGTATTATAAAAGTATAATTGTTTTAAATTCATTATTTTAGTGTCGTCGTAGATTTTATTTGTAGAAGTTAAAAAAGGATAGTTAAAGATAGTTTTAATGATTTTATTTTGTAAAATTTGGAGTGGCGCTAATTTATTTTTGTAAGCACTCCCCCATACTTCTATTAGGTGCGGCTTTACTAACGTATTGTAGATGGTGTGGCGTAATTTAAGAGGAATGGAAGAAGTAATATTAGGCAGAGATCTAAGAAGTGCTGATAATTTATTTTTTAGGTGGTCGATGTGATAATAAAGGTATTTCTCGTGGGTCTTATGTTCTAATACAACACCGTTAATTTTAAGTGGAGCGTGTGGTGGAATAATTTTTTTATGAGCTTTGAATTTAATATAACATGTTTTAGATATATTTATTTTTAGTAGATTGCATTGAAACCATTTATTTAATTTATTTAAATCATTTTGTGCTTGCGCTATCATGTCATGTATAGAGGGACCAAAATAAAACAGACAGGTGTCATCCGCATAAATCTTGTAAATTATTAATATAAATTAAAAAAAGCAATGGGCCTAGAATCGTACCTTGTGGTATGCCACATGTAATTGGTAAGGGAAAGCTATCGTGGTTATCTATTTTAACTATTTTTGATCGATTTTTTAAATATGATTTCAGCATATCTAGTGCTTTACCATTAATGTTAATGGATGCTAATTTCTTCATTAAAAGTTCGTGAGAAACGGTATCGAAGGCCTTTTGTAGGTCAATTAACACTCCCAAAACTATATTTTTTGCGTCAATGTTCTGTTTTATTTTAATAGTTAGGTCCATAGTCGCTGACAGAGTGTTACTTTTTGGCTTAAATCCGTATTGATGCACTGAAATAAAATTAAATGAGTCTAAATATTTTTCTAATCTCGTGTGTAAAATCTTCTCCAATATTTTTGACAATACTGGCAAAACCGAAATTGGCCTTTAGTTACCAGGTTCAAATTTTGAGCCACTCTTATAGATAGGAGGTCGTTAACGAGTCCGGAAAACGTCCTTGACTTATGGCTTGGTTAAAACAGTCGCTTAAGCTATGATTTAATTTTTTTTGATGCATTTAATTGTTTTTGTAGTAATACCATAAAGACCTGTACTACAGTTTGAATTAAGGTTATTTATAATTATATATTTTTACTGGCTTCGGTAGGTCTGAACTTATTAGTGAGATAATTTTTTAAATTTCGTATTTGTATTTAGATATCCTCTCCTCTGAGTTATAAGATGTTGATTCTGGGAAACCAGCAAAAATTACATTTTTTTCGCGGCTCTTTCTGTCCCGTAGTTCCTTGATTATGTGTTCATTTATATGAAGTTGATTTTTAGACGTAAAACTCGATGGATTGGCTGTCTGATTTATTGATTGAAGATTTAATTCCAGTGATTTTATTTTACTCTCACCCTGGTTGATCTGGGATTCTAATTGAGAAATAGTACTAGTCAAAGACCGGGGCGGACTGCTAGTTAATTATAAAATTGGTCTCATTCTATTATCACGCCGATGCATTTCGACTTATATTCGGATCTTAGACCATACTCATCAATATGTTTTGTTCAGTAATTGAATGAATGAATGAATTGATTTGATTCGTATTTTGGCGAATTAAATTCAAGGGTTGTTCGTTGGACGATTTAATTTCGGTAATTTGTTTTTTTACCTCAGAAATGTTTTCATGAATTTTGTTTACTATTTGTTCATTTGAGCATACATATTTTTCAAGTAATGTACTAATACGGCTCAACTGCGACCGAATATCCTTCATATCATCTGCAATCTTGTTCTAGCGGTTGTTTCCGTTTTCTGTAAGTAATTTGAGTATCAGTTGGCGTAGAACTCGTAGAAAACGAACTTAGCTTCGATAGATAGGGATGCGATCCACCGGCAGTACCCACGCACCACTGCTGGTTAAACGTGTTGGCGATCTGCGTACACTCATATTTACTCCGCAATGGATAATTTGTGCAGGAATATGAGTCGTCATTTGTTTGACCTAAATCTAACATTTTAATTATTTTATCAGATTGATATCAGAATAGGGCAAAGGCGAACGCTACACGTCAATAAATATTATGATAATTATCTTGATATTTACTGATGATTCAAGAGGTAGGTTGTTATTTGTAGGATGCATACTACTTGAGAATTATCACCGTCACTGTATGACGACAGGTTCGTCCAAATATCTATCTTTTTAGGGTTCCGTATTTTTAGTTTCACAACGTTTTCTATAAGTTTCAATTTAATTACGGTCGACTTCTTCAACTTCCATAAAACTCAGGAGATTTTTTGCTAGCTCTAATTTCATATCCCCATGTCAATGTCATGCAAGTGCATATAAATGGAACAGATCAACATACGACTTATGATTTGGTATATAAAACGGAGTCAAGAAGTGTTTGAGCATTTCAAAATTTGAACCGTTACGGAAGTCGAGTTCGTCTAGTCTAGGCGGATTTAGCAATGTATGGAACATTATACCTAACTATAATATGTTTGTGTACGGAGCCAACAAATACTGTAGTGTTTACGAAAAATTAATCTACGTTACTTAATATACAGTTTCGTTTTGTCGGATCAAATAAAGCTGTAATTTTGATACTATAAATGATAATGATCAACATACGACTTTGGATTTGGTATATAAAATGGAGCCAACAAGTGTTTATGGGTTTCTGAATTTCGGCCGTTACGGAGTCGATTCAGTTCGAGATCTTAGCAATAAAAATGTTGAGTATATCAATTTCTCCATGAATACGTTTGGCAACATCGCCCAAATATTTGCGCCGTTGCCACTCCGGGCAAGATCTATGCAACCGGATTCGAGTAATATCGGGGAAAAGGTGGAGTCAGGAATGCACGGCAGTCGGGCTGGATCAACTTAGTGCCCAAGTTGGTATTTATATATATATATATATATATATATATATATATATATATATATATATATATATATATATATATATATATATAAATACCAACTTGGGCACTAAGTTGAATATATATATATATATATATATAGATATCTCCACGGGCACTATGTTGATCAAACGTGCCATATAGTTAGTAATTATTTGATCCGTTTTCACTTGTTGATCCGGTTGGTATTTGTGGATCCATTGCCACACCACCGTCCGTATGTGGATCCGAACGGAGCCACAAGTGTCACCATCAGTAATAATAATAATTACGTGCTTTTTATACAAATCCACCTTTTTTGCGTTTTAGCTCTTGTTGATCCGATTCAAATGAGCCAATCAGAGCCCACCGAGCTCAGCCATTGGTCGCTTGCGGCCTTAGCCATTTGAAGGTTTAAAGACATTTATTCCCGTTATAGAAACGTATGTTGCCGTTCGCCTTACATAATTTGTTCGGATCTTCGGGAGGGCAAGATAGCTAGCTCGTCTATTAGGATAGTGGCGATTTGATGTTGAGAATATAATATTTGTATTTATGTTTTTATGTAGCGCTTTGCGGATGAACATACACGTATTATAAAAGTATAATTGTTTTAAATTCATTATTTTAGTGTCGTCGTAGATTTTTTTAGTTAAAAAAGGATAGTAAAAGATAGTTTTAATGATTTTATTTTGTAAAATTTGGAGTGGCGCTAATTTATTTTTGTAAGCACTCCCCCATACTTCTATTAAATACATTAGGTGCGGCTTTACTAACGTGTTGTAGATGGTGTGGCGTAATTTATGAGGAATGCAAGAAGTAATATTACGCAGAGATCTAAGAAGTGCTGATAATTTATTTTTTAGGTGGTCGATGTGATGATTCCATTTTAGAGAGCTGTCGATTCGCAAACCTAGTAGATCGGGAGTCATTGACACAAAATTTCGAGTCATTTGTAACAGGATGGCGGTTCTACAGGGGTCTTAGTTCGCAATGACAGAAAGAAAAATGATGGTGTGAACGCTGGTACCGGCGGCTTAGTCGCGTGGGCGTTAGTCAAACTCGTCGGAAAAATAGCGAAAGTCAAACGATTTGTAACACAAAAATTTTAGAATTTACCGATAGCCCATAAAAAAGATGTAGACGGTAGTGTCATGCCATACTTTTCCGGTGTGACATAAAGCCCGCCATACCGACGCGAATGCGTTCATTTAAAAAAAACAATTCAACCATTGTATTGTGCAATTAAAATCGTATACTTTTATTTTCTTAATCATTTACTTTCTATCCTTTATCATTAGTCACTAAAAATTATTTTGTTAACTTGCCAAATATAATGTAACATGGAATTTGCAAGGGAAGGCACTGCCTTCTGAGATATAGGAATTACCTAGTTCAGAAGGCAGAGCAATATTGTAATGTTATATTTGAAGTTACTAATAAATTATATTTTATTTATTATTTTATTGGTACCAGGCTAACTTTTGCACAGGTAACCATCGTCGTGCAGCCATTTACGAAAATCGCCATGCATTGCCATACTTTTCAGACGATTCTAAATGGTCGCCATACCGCCGAAATGATTTTGTTTAATTGAATGAAATGTTGAAATGAATGTTTAATTGAATGAATTTTGTTTACTATTTGTTCATTTGAGCATACATATTTTTCAAATAATGTACTAATACGGCACAACTCCGACCGAATATCCTTCATATCATCATTACATCTGCAATCGTGTTCTAGCGGTTGTTTCCGTTTTCTGTAAGTAATTTAAGTATCAGTTGGCGTAGAACTCGTAGAAAACGAACTTAGCTTCGATAGATCGGGATGCGATCCACCGGCAGTACCCACTGCACCACTGCTGGTTAAACGTGTTGGCGATCTGCGTACACTCATATTTACTCCGCAATGGATAATTTGTGCAAGAATATGAGTCGTCATTTGTTTTTGACTTAAATCTAACATTTTAATTATTTTATCAGATTGATATCAGAATCAGGGCAAAGGCGAACGCTACACGTCAATAAATATTATGATAATTATCTTGATATTTACTGATGTATCTTGGGAGGGATCACAGCGCACCCTACACCATCAATACGTATCGCGTCAGTACTGAAACGTTCTTTGTATGAGCCAGACGTGATGACGGCAAGATAAATATTGCGATGTAGGTCCTGGGATCAGATCACAAGGAGTTCCAGAAATCTAGCGATATACAGGGTTAGTTCTCAATGACCGGCCAAATTTTCAGAAATGGTTCAGAATCGATAACATTTTAGAACTAATGAAAAAAAAAACTTTTTTTTTTAAATTAGATTTCATTCCTGTCCACCACTAAAAAGCGAACGTGTGGACATTACAAAAGCAACAATTCAGTTCAACAACCTAGATAGGTAGAAGTTAGCACACACATAAATTTGGCAATGCGCGCACGCACACAAGTGCATTGATTCTGGGGGTGTTTACGATTTAGGAAATTTTTAAGACATTTTCAAATGAATGCTATTATTTTTATTTAATTTTATTCGACAATAATGTGTCAAATGCACCTTTGGTTTAATATCTAGATCTTAATTTTAAGTTTTGGCTGGTCATTGAAAACTAACCCTGTATTGTGATCCGTCAATACACTACCCTACACGTCAATAAATATCGTAATCCGATAGTAAATATTGACGGATCACAATATGGATCTTACGTGTAGCGTTCGCCAAAGAGTTGCCCTGATTCAAGAGGTAGGTTGTTATTTGTAGGCTGCATACTACTTGAGAATTATCACCGTCACTGTATGACGAAAGGTTCGTCCAAATATATCTTTTTAGGGTTCCGTATTTTTAGTTTCACAACGTTTTCTATAAGTTTCAATTGAATTACGGTCGACTTCTTCAACTTCCATAAAACTCAGGAGATTTTTTGGTAGCCCTAATTTCATATCCCCATGTCAACGTCATGCAAGTGCATATAAATGGAACAGATCAACATACGACTTATGATTTGGTATATAAAACGGAGTCAAGAAGTATTTGAGCATTTCAAAATTTGAACCGTTACGAAGTCGAGTTCGTCTAGTCTAGGCGGATTTAGCAATGTATGGAACATTAACTAACTATAATATGTTTGTGTACGGAGCCAACAAATACTGTAGAGTTTACGAAAAATTAATCTACGTTACTTAATATACAGTTACGTTTTGTCGGATCAAATAAAGCTGTAATTTTGATAATATAAATGATAATGATCAACATACGACTTTGGATTTGGTATATAAAACGGAGCCAACAAGTGTTTATGGGTTTCTGAATTTCGGCCGTTACGGAGTCGATTCAGTTCGAGATCTTAGCAATAAAAATGTTGAGTATATCAATTTCTCCACGAATACGTTTGGCAACATCGCTCAATTATTTGCGCCGTTGCCACTCCGGGCAAGATCTATGCAACCGGAGTCGAGTAATATTGGGGTAAAGGTGGAGTCGGCAATGCACGGCAGTCGGGCTGGATCAACTTAGTGCCCAAGTTGGTATTTATATATATATATATATATATATATATATATATATATTATACAGGGTGTCCCACTATTGGTATACTAAGCGCGAAGTGACTTGGAGTATTGCATACACTGATCACGTAAAAAATACTTAAACAACAAAATTACGTCAAAAATTTTTTGCTAAATTTTTCCAAAAAATCCATGTTTTCGTCTCTAGCTTCGCGCAGCCGGTACATACCGCTTATCTAATGTGAGCATTTTGTCTGTGAAAACATAATCTTAAACGATAGCTCACGTGCTGGTGTTAAAGTTGGGCGGGTTGCTTGTTAGGGGTGTACACATAGAGTTTTAAGAATTCATTCTACCTGAGGTAGAAGCGGCATACACGTATAAAATACGTTCCGTTTGAAGTCAGCTAATTCACCTTGGTTATCTTTGGTCTTTTCGGCTAATGGTTTAAATATATATTCTATCTTTGTCCAACCTATAAACCGCTTCTATGACAGTTTAATGTATCCTAAATTAACATCTTTAAATGTAAATTCTAAACACAAATATATAGGATAGATTGTAATTTAAATTCTATTTCCAGACTGCTGACAACAAGATCATTTTCCTTAACTCGTACAAAATGAAGCTGTCAATCATTTTCGGCGTTGTCCACATGATCTTTGGTGTGTGCATGAGTGTCGTCAACTACAAGTAAGTTATCTATAAGATAAGTTATATTTAAGTCTTTGAAATTATAAATAATTAAAATATTGATTGAATATTTGTCCCAAATGGATAGGAATAATAAATAAACTTACTGTCACTTAATACCTAGTCTAAAATTTAATTAAATTATCCGGCTCGAAGGACCAAACATATTATGTTCTTGTAATAAAGATCTGTTTTGAATGAGTCTTGAGGTTTGAAATTAAAATGCGTTCTCTGACGACGATCGTTTATTTGTGACCAACATAATAAAAAAGAAACCAACACACTAAATTGATGAAAAAATTAATATAAAAATCCGAAATTGTACTAACAACAAATATTATTTGCAGCTTCTTCAAGCGTCGCTATTCAATCATCCTGGAGTTCTTGCCCCAAGTTATTTTCCTGTGTCTTCTCTTCTTATACATGGTGTTCATGATGTTCTTCAAATGGGTCGCCTACAGCACTTTCTCTGAAGGTAATATTCATTTTTCTTTTCAAAATATTTGTAAAACTTCTTAAGTCGCGAGGAGAGTAAAGGTCGCGTCATGGCAATAACGACACGTCATAGAGAAGGCGACGATATTGGTACTGGATTTGAATCTTGACAAATAAGTTTCACTTCTGACACGTGTCGTCGGCACACACGCTCTTTTTCTTAATTTGCAGTCTATATTTGTAATTGTTGTTATTGCTCATAATTTACCCTACTTTTCTATTACCTTAAAGTTAAGTCAGTATACTGATTACAATTAAATCTAAAATTCAGTTTGTAAAGTGAACCTGTATCAAAAAATATCTCAAAACTTTCTCCATTTCTATTTCTACTAATCTTATTTGTTTATTTATTCATACTTTATTGCTCTGAGATAACTATGAACGTAATCCATACTAATATTATAAATGCGAAAGTAACTCTGTCTGTCTGTTACTCAAACACGCCTTAACTATACTGAACCAATTTGCATGAAATTTGGTATAGAGATATTTTGATACCCTAGATCCCGTGGGATTTCCGGGATAAAACCTATCCTATGTTTTATACGGGAACTATGCGGGTTTTTCTTAGACTGCGCGGGCGAAGCTGCGGGTGGAAAGCTAGTCTAATTATAAATTAAAAAAATGGCGGTCTTATCACTAAACAGCGATTTCTTCCAGACATCTTACTGTATTAATCTATTAAACTTCCTCTATATTTCAGACCAAGCCTACACGCAAGGCTGCGCGCCATCCGTGCTGATCCTGTTCATCAACATGATGCTGTTCTCCAGCAATGAGCCAGAGGCAGGATGTAAGGAGTTCATGTTCGAAGGTCAAGGTCAGCTGCAGAGGGTCTTCGTGCTTGTGGCGTTAGCGTGTATACCCGTCATGTTGCTGGGGAAACCGTTGTATCTGTTGGCCACTAAGAAGAAGCATGATAAGGTGAGTTTTAAGGTAAAATTTATATATATTTAGATAGACGTCGCTCGAATCGGGCTTGTAAGGAAATATTTTGTTTTTTTTTTTTATGATTTTTTAGCATAAGGATGGTCACAATGGAGTTAAAAATTGGCATTCTTAACCTACTTCGGGCGTCAGAATCAATTTATGAAATGTTAGTTTCACAAAATTTTGCATAGATAAAACACAGATTACAGAGAGATCTTTGAGTCATTTAAATCGTGTTATTTAAATCGTACAACGTACAACTACTGAAGAAATATAAAAATAAACAATATCATTATTAATACTGATCAATTTTAATAAAAATTACCAGCTCATCCTAAATTCCAAGTTTTTAGGTCTATTAATATTTTTAATTTGTTGTAAGCCTGAACAAGCGAACGGCAACGTGCAAGGCATCGAGCTACAAGAACAAACGGACATCAGCGAAGCCCCCAAACCGGCAAAGGCGGAGTCCCACGACCACGAGGACGAGGCCTTCAGCGAAGTGATGATACACCAAGCGATCCACACCATTGAATATGTGCTCAGTACTATTTCCCACACTGCGTCCTATTTGCGACTGTGGGCGCTGTCGCTTGCTCATGCTGGTAAGTACGACAATTTTATAGAGAATGTCCTAATTTTAACACTAAATAAAACGGCTCGTGTATCACCAAATAAAGCTATTGACAACGTTAAATAACCCTCAGAGGGTCAAATTTAAAATAAGATGTCATTTGTCTTGAGACTGATAACTTTAACAATTTGTGTTAACAATGCTTAAAAATACGCTGTTCGTTGTCATTGTTAAAGTCACCGTTTAACCGTTAATGTTAAATTTGACAGTACCCTTAACTATAACTATAATATGATGCAAACAAGCCTAAATGTTAGGTGACTTAGCTAATCCATAAACATTATTAATATTGCTTTTCCTTCATTCTTATTTAAACTAGTGGTACCTGGTAATATTTAACTCTTCATGTTTATTTCAATTCCAAGCTAGATGTAACCCAAAAAATTTAGTATCATAACATTTTCTAATCATTATCATTAATATAATAATATAACAAATAAAAAAAATAAATAAAAATAAATATTACAGAGTTATCCGAAGTGCTATGGAACATGGTGTTAGCCATGGGCCTCAAAACAGAAGGCTATGTGGGCGCCATCAAACTGTACGTAGCGTTCTGCTTCTGGGCGCTGTTCACACTCGCCATTCTGGTCATGATGGAGGGTCTGTCTGCTTTCCTTCACACCCTGCGTTTGCATTGGTAAGTTTGGATATTTGAGTAAAAACATGAAATTTTATTGGCCCATTTATAAGTTGAATTTTTTTTATTCTTGTCATTACTTCTGTGGAATAAAATATAATATAATTAGCCTTTTAGACGGCTATTTATTTTAAAGAAAATGCTTTCAAAGAATAATCACAATTTTTAATATTAAATGTTAACATTTATAATAAGCGAATTGGTGACGATGTCTATCCGATCCGTGTAAAAACAAGAGAGCGAAATCGAACGCGGTGCCTGACATAATATATCCACCGTCCTCGCTAACTG
The DNA here is from genome assembly GCF_905220415.1 of Colias croceus. NCBI lineage: Eukaryota > Metazoa > Arthropoda > Insecta > Lepidoptera > Pieridae > Colias > Colias croceus. Next base: position 2,411,492 of record NC_059543.1, on the reverse strand, counting down.
GCCAGCAATCCCTTTTCCATCTTTCACCTCCATGAAGGCCAAATACGTCCCCTATTGCCTATTCCGCTAACTATATATTCTGAATTCTGATTACTCTACTGCACGATTTTTTACCATTTCTAACTTTAAAATGAAACAATTGAACTAATATCATCATTTGTTAAAGTACTAACTAATAAAAAATAATAATTAAGTTCGCCATGTATCAATTGTTAAAATATTACTAGGGTTGTTATTGAGTTGCGTATGATCGAAGATTGCGTACTATGTCGTAATAATGTTAATTTTTTTTAATCAGAGCATAATATTTTTAAAGTGGCCTGTAGCCTAAATATTGTTATTAAAATCATCAAACAACTATTTTACACTTTTTTTCGTTTCCAGGGTGGAGTTCATGAGCAAATTCTACGCTGGTCTGGGATACATCTTCCAGCCCTTCTGCTTCAAAACCATCCTCGAACAAGAGGACAGTGAAGATTAAACTCGTTTTAGAATCAATATGTTTGACGATCAAGGTCACAATTAGAATGCAATAAAAGTATTTAGTCTTGTTTTTATGTGTTTTATTTTGAACATTCATAAATGTCATAGTGCTTAAACCAACTAAGTTACATATACAAAAAGGCACGTATGACAAAAAAGAACGTGTATGCCGACGGGCACACGTGTTAGAAGTGTTCTTTGACAAGATTCAAAGATAAAAGTTTTTAAAGGATAGAAAAAAGTCGATCACGAGGCAGGATTCGAACCCGCGTTTTCCGTCAATCATAAAAACTTATATTTATAAAGCATTTCAATGCCAAAAAACCAAAATATCAAATTCAACAACAAGGCCCGCGTTCCATCGTTACAATATTGTAGTTAATTATTAAAATATTATTTTCATATTGGTTGAGATAGTAGTCAATTATTTCAATGGTGCGGAATGTGCACAGGAATGTGTCCCTTACATACATAAAACTGAAAGAATAAACTAAACTCAATTACTCTGGCGGGATCACGGGTGACAGAGTTAGTCGAGGCATCTACCCCGGATTGGCGTGAAGGACACGGGTTCGAATCCCGCCTCGTGATCGATTTTTTTCTATTCTTTAAAAATTATTAATGCCATTTGAATGCCATAAAACCAAAATATCAAATTCAAAGATACCAAAATCGTCTTTACTATTTATCATGTCATCATGTGACGGTATTGCCATGACGCAACCTTGAAATTTTACTATCAATGCGTGAAGTTTCACTTCAAAAATTTGTATAGAATTTGCATTCAATAGAAACACAGAAATTATGTCAATATGAATAAAATATCTTCTTCTTAATATATATAAATCTCGTGTCACAATGTTTGTCCTCAATGGACTCCTAAACCACTTAACCGATTATAATAAAATTCGCACACCATGTGTAGTTCGATCCAACTTGAGAGATAGGATAGTTTAAATCTCAAATTGTTTTAGAGAAAGCGGGCGAAGCCGCGGGCGGTAAGCTAGTAGTTTCATCTTTCTTGATAATAGGTATTTTAAGACAATGATAAATTATTATAATATATGTTTTTAGAATACAATAAAACTAATTAGTCTTGTTTTTATGTGTTTTATTTCGAACATTCATAAATGACATAGCGCTTAAACCAACTTTAATCTTATAGTAGAGCCAATTTAATAGGCAACATTTGACGTCTATCAATTTTATCTTCATAGGGTGGTAACCTGCTTAAAAACATCGATTGAAGTGAATTAATCGATACGGACTTGAAACATTTGTAAATCGAACTTGAAACACATGTCAATAATTTATGATGATTTTTATTTACAAGTAATCAATGCATCCGATTCTAGATATCAGATTTCGATTTTTAGAGTAACGTCTCTGGTATTTAAAAAGAAAAAAGGTTTATTGACACAAAATTGTAAAGACGTCAGTTCTTTAAATCAGAAATTGTTTATTATGTTAAGAATGGTTTATCAGTAAAATCAAATCTTAAAATTGTTTATATCGGTCATTATTATTATAAATATGTAATCGTAATTGAAATAAGTTAAGCAAATGTGCAGTTCTAACAAAACGAAATATCATGTTATTCTTTGTCGTCGTTACTAGGTTACGTTGTTGAATTTTGTTGAACTGTCAAATGTTGCCTATTAAAACGGCTCTACTATAGTTATATAGACAAAAAGGCACATAGTATGACAAAAATAACAATTTATCATCAACTGTGAAATCTTTACATACAAATTCTGGGTGAGTAAATATTCCTATATTTGCTAAATTCACATTTCCTCAAAAATAATTATACATATTTTTACGTCATAATATTCCATGAACAAAATAAATAAACAATTGTGCGTGCTGCTCAAACTCTTATTGATTAAAAAAAGAGTGTGTGTACTTATGTACACGCGTTAGAAGTTATACTTCTTTGGCGTATGGAAAATACTAGCATATACAACTTGAAAATAGTTATCAATTTTCATACCACCTAGAACTAACTTCATACCGTTAAATTTAGGTGTCGGTGTGCGCGCGCATCGTAAAAATTCACTCATCATTTTTCTCCATCGCGCCAAAAGAAGTAGAACTTCAATAACTTAAAAAAACTCAATTCACGTTCGTAAATTAGTTTTAGCCTTTTCCAATATCTCCTTTTTGATCTTAGGATATTCTGGGTGTATTTTCAGTATCTGTCTACAGACAACTATACATTCTGGATACTTTTTAAGTTTTAAATACGCATATGATAGTTTATAACCAATGGCCAGGTCGGTTTTGGCCGAGTGAACCCACGCGTTTTCGTAGTTGTATGCCGCGCTCTTGTAGTTTTGCTCTTTTTCCGATAAGTAACCTGAAAAAAAAATATAATTGTTTACAATTCCGGCAAATTGGTTTATTAAGATTTTATGTAGGAGAAATGAGGTGCAATTAGAAAGATACATAAGTACCTTTTACAATGGGGAATATTCATGTTTTTCTTTTTTGTCTTAAATTAATAGTTTACTATTTTATAACGTAGAAAAAAATATTAATGGGCTTCAAAATATTCTAGATATTTTTAAAAATGAAATTCAAAACTTTTAAAAAATTTAAGCAGTTCAAACGCCGCCATTGTGCGCGCGCTTTGCGTGACGTCACATGACACGTCCAGTGGGTGTTTACCTTAGTGTTAACTGTGGAGTGATGAATACAACGTCGTGTCAGATGACGTCACATTTCGTTCGACCTGTGGTGGCGCGTTTTGGAAGTTTGAATGTCGCTCCCTTATTTTGCACTTTTTGAATATTATTTTAGGGGTTTAAATAATAAGTAAATAAAAAAAAAACCTTTTCATTATAATATTGCGATAATAAGTATTCGAGAAAAGAATATTTTAGGCCATTTAAAATTTTAAGCATATTCCCTATTACAATTTTAAACAGCTTCAGATTGCCATATGCAATAGTTCAATTTAAACTACTGCATCCTTAAATACTATTTTACCGACTGATTCAGTATTTAAATTTTTAAGTATTTTTTTTTTTTATAAAAAGCTTACTTAGAGACTGAATATACATACCCAAGTACTGATAAGCAGAAACGCAAGATTTGTTGTGTGTGAGCACCTTTGCTAATAACTCCTTCGCCGCATCCGTTCTACCAGAGTTTATCTGGTTGTCTGCCACTTCTAACCAGCATCTTAAAGTATAAAGAGAGAATGACAACAAAAATAATATAGGAATAAGATTAGGTGACATTGATTTGTTTACCACCGACTAGTAAAATAAAGGTAATTTTTTTTTACTTAATTTTAATTTTCTTAACCATATTAGAATGAAATGAGTAGTAGTAGTAAACATATGTATCTATTGAACTCTTTCTCTAACCTCTCTAAGGTTTACGTTGTAAAATGTTCTGTTCAGCTTATCTGTCAAATAATTAACGAAAATTTACTTCAAATTTAGATAAATAAAACAATTCTTACTTTTCCAACCCATCTGCATTCTCCGGTGTCCAAGGTATAGATGATATTGTCCTCTTTAATATATTTTTCGCGCGTGTCGGTTGCTTGACAATATTGTACCTGAAACAATAAAACATACGACCAGTCAAATTAAAATGTACGTAGACGTATTTATTGAACAAACCAGTTCTAAAATACTTCCCATACTTTTACTGAAAAATCATAGGATTAAAATATATTGCATTTAAAAGTATAACAGTAGACTTTGATAATAAAATTCGAACTATAAAATTAACATTTGGAGACCTTCTAAAGGCCGTGGGCAAAGCATTGTGACAGCGACCGCTAAGTATCAGACAATCGGATAAATAAAAAAGAGCGTATGTGTCGAGCACACGTGTCAGAAGTTAAACTTCTTTAGCAAGATTCAAAGATACCAAAATCGTCGCCTTACTTCATGACATGATTGTTATGACCTTGAAATAATACTCTCAACGCGCCTAAAGAAGTTTCACTATAAAAAAAAACTTGGTTGTCTGTAAAGTCGGTTTACTGACGATAGCTAGCTTGACAACGTTTTAAGGCCGATTGTGCTTCTTTGTCGCTCGTTCCGCGCTCTCGCTCGCACTTCAAGCCCTACGGAACGCCTCAGAGCGAGGTAACGCCGCATAAGTCATATTTTTTCGTGCGTGCAGCCGGCTCCATCGAATTATAACATGTTGTCACGTCAATAAAACTTACGCATTAGCTATAGCCAATATAACATATGGATCGTCATGTGCCCCCTCCTCGCTGACGGACGGCAATAACTCTTGCAGTACTCTCTCTGCGTTCGACTTTTGCTTTGAAGCCAATTGCAGTAGTGCGTGTAGACCTTTTCGCTCCGATGGCGAAACTTCTAGAAGCAGTTTCTCTGCTGTGCGCAGTGCTAGAATTCGGGTATCGCTAAAAAGTGATAAAATTGGTTATTTTTATTTACTTGAAAGTCTGCGTTTGTGTGCATGAGTGATTATACGCGCGTGAGTGATTATACGCGGGTGAGTGATTATACGCGTTTGAGTGATTATACGCCGTTGAGTGATTATACGCGGTTGAGTGATTATACGCCGGTGAGTGATTATACGCCGGTGAGTGATTATACGCGGTTGAGTGATTATACGCGGGTGAGTGATTATACGCCGGTGAGTGATTATACGCGGTAGAGTGATTATACGCGCGTGAGTGATTTTACGCGCGTGAGTGATTATACTCGGGTGAGTTATTATACGCGGGAGAGTGATTATACGCGCTTGAGTGATTATTCGCGCTTGAGTGATTATACGCGCGTGAGTGATTATACGCGCGTGAGTGATTATACGCGCTTGAATGATTATACGCGCGTGAGTGATTATACGCACGTGAGTGATTATACTCGCGTGAGTGATTATACGTGGGTGAGTGATTATACGTGGGTGAGTGATTATACGCGGGTGAGTGATTATACGTGGGTGAGTGATTATACGCGGGTGAGTGATTATACGTGGGTGAGTGATTATACGTGGGTGAGTGATTATACGCGGGTGAGTGATTATACGCGGGTGAGTGATTATACGCGCGTGAGTGCGTATGTCTGAATTTGTGTGCATAAGTGATTATACGGTCGTGAGTGCGTGCGTATGTGTGTGTGATTGTGCGGGCGTGACTGTATGTGTTTCTTGTATAACGCAAGCGTCAGTACACTCGCACACTCACTCCTCCCGCGGCGCGTGCTGCGCGAGGCACAGCAGCACCATGCGTCGCGCGGCCCCGCTCGCCCAGCGTGTCGCACGTCGCGCTGCGTTCAGCTGCCGCAGCGCTGCGTTCACTTTGCCCTGGTACGCGGAGTATAGGCCCTCGCAGTATGAGTAACCTGCGACCGTGTACACGGTATTTTTGAATAAATAAAAAATTGATACTATATGAAAACACGGTGTCAATTGTCATACTGGTCAACAAATCATTGAATAATTAATTTTGGAGTGAATCTTGCGTGCATTCACTCGCACGCAAGTGCATTTTCATCACAATCACCTATTTGGCGCGAAGAAAATCGTGCAGTGAGGCGATTATTACAACGCGTAAGCACTACGCAGCGTAGCGAATAAACGCGTGCGTTGACGTTTTTGTTGATTGTCCAAGACAAAGATGTAAAATTTATCCACGCACGTTCATTCAAATCACGCGCCTACAAGTGAAGTAACACGCAAACACGCGCGTGGGTGCGGTTTTTATAAGACTGTTTTACAATAAAGAGTAAATAAATAAATAATCCTCAAAACGTAGGCAGGCGTTATATCACACGATGATGCAGATCCACACCCCCGCGAGTACGTGTGTACGTGCGTTGACACGCAACATGCACCATAATGCGTGTTAATGTGATATCTAAAATCGAATACAATGATAACTTTTGTAGAAATATCAGCATAAAGTAATAACCGCGTTGTGATTATAATAAAACAGAATTATATTTATTACTCGGCTCTTACATTTAGTGGCCCTTCGAGCCGGATTTGAGCCAGCGACATATGGACTTCTACTGATTAATAAGCGCTACAAGTACGCGTTATGCAATTGGCAAGTCCCCATCCCTCCCACCCGTCAATGTACTTGAAAAATTATTTTCTCTTTACCAAGATCCTCATTCTTCCCGATCGCTTCTCTAGAACGTTCTATGGCCGATTCCACTTCAGCTAACGAACCCCGTCTCCACTGCACTTCTATGAGCTGCGCGAGCGCTTCCCAACTGTTTGGCTTCACTGATAGTATCTGGGTCAAGTGACGTTGCGCTGTTTCTAGATCTACCTGTAATTTTCGTGATATGTTTTTACATACAAACTGTGGGTCCACAGTCGTTGAAAAAGAGAATAGCAACCACAGAACAGAAAAAACGGCCTTTGCTACTAAGAATTAGTTTGATACTTTAAAACATATGGGGGTTATCATCAGATTTATCTTTATTGTGAAATTGACAACAGGCAAATAAAATTTAATAAATATGTCAATTTTTTCTCGGTATTAACGTTAATGTATGCAAATTACCTTCCGGAAAGCCAAATCAGCCATCATAACAGCGGCGGATTCATTGTTAGGGTCAGAATTCAGGAGAATTCCACAAGTCTGTTCACATTTTTCTGGATTATTCATCTGAAAAATTACAAAGATATTTATATAAGTCTATAATATATCTAGGTTGAAATATTTTATTCTTTTCCTATCTCGCAATGAAGAAATGCATTTTTTTTTGCCAACGTTTTGTAATTTTTTCTTTTCGACTTTCATACATACAAAAATCAAATGCAAAAGATCTCAAGGCACTATAGCCTATAGGTAAGTGAAGAACTAAGTGAACCCCGTTATAAAAAATAAATTATCGATTTATTCACCTGAGCATATAACTTGGCCAATGCCAACAAAGTTTCCGAATTCCTGGGCGAATAAATAAGAGCTTCAGACAGCAAATTAGTAGCAACAGCCGGTTCCTTATACGCTTTCACCTTCGCTAACAAACAGAGAATAGAAGACATCTTCTCTTTCTCTTCTTGTATATCTGCTTTCGAGTCTATCTCTACTCTTTTTAACACCGCATTTTGCAGATCTTTAGCTTCCGCTAGGATTAAGTTAGTGTTTGTTGTAGCGGGGTTTTTCAATTCCCTACTTCTTGCTTGAACTAGAAGCAGTTTTATGCGCTTTTTTAATGTTGCCGTATCTTTTTCTTTATTGCTCGGTTGGTTTAGTTCGGACGATATAACTGAATCGACCTTGTCGTATTGTTTTAGCTGAAATTATAAAGGTACTTGTAGAAATACTGCTAAATGACTACTATTAGTGTTGATCTGTTTATGTACGTGCGTGTGTGTGTTCTAAGTGTTATGCGTTATTTGCTGCTTGTTGTAACAAAATCACTCTTATTTATTATCACAATTCATTATTTCTAGCACAAAGGAACGGTCGGTACTCTCCCCCGCCTCGCCGCGCATACCTAAGGCGCGGTACAGCTGTTGCGGTCAAGCTATTTTAAAAATTAGATGAATCCTAAAATATTATTTTTCGCATATTCATAAGAAAAAAAAATACGGTTAAATTAACCGTTTTAAAAAATAAAACAAATTACTACTATACCTTGATAAGAAGTTCAAGATGTTCGAACCTAAGTTCATCGTCATTGGTCAGTTTTATCGCATTTTCATAGTGTTGAATTGCCTTGTCATATTCATGCATTTTCATCAACGCAGCGCCAAGTTTTTTAACTAGTTGTATATCTTTGGGGTTGCCTTTTAGCGCCGATTCGTACGATTCCGCTGCTTGTATTGGTTCTATAACAAAATAAACAAACTAATTAACAAAAAATATTTTTTCAATTTTTTTTTTGTAGAAAAAAAGGTAAGGAACTGTATTGCCCAAGTATTTATTACAAGCTTACTCAAATGTTTTAATGTGATTAAGAAATTTTAAATAAAATTTCATAACTTTTTATCTAAAAATAGAGGTAGATTTATGTTCTTTTCTTGCTGGTAATTATGAAACCTTATGTGAAACATTTATATTTTAGCAAAATAAATATCTCACTTATTTAACTTAATATACATACAGACTGGAGTACCAAAACAATAAAAAATTACCAAAAATGGACATGAAAGCATCCCCCATCATAGTATGAGCATCTGCCATTGGATGGTTGCTGACAATATCCTTGAAGCAATTAGTGAACATAGCCCGATCTTTCTTCTCTTTTAGATATATATGCGCCATTTTGCTATGAGCTTGGAAGTAATACGGCTGGCCCGGTTTCACATCGTTGAGTGTGTCTATAGCATTGTCTACGTCACCCTTTTTTAAGGCTATATCCGCACGAGCGATTAGCAGACGATTCTCTTCAGAGGTGTATGAGAATTCTTGTATTGCTTCCTGTTTATAAATAAAAATATGCAGTGAGTGAGATATCCATACTAATATTATAAATGCGAAAGTAACTCTGTCTGTTACTCAATCACGCCTAAACTACTGAACCAATTTGCATGAAATTTGGTATGGAGATATTTTGATACCCGAGAAAGGACATAGGCTACCTTTTATTGCGAAATATGTACCACGGGCGAAGCCGCGGCGGACCTCTAGTAGTCTATATTAATATCTTTTAATGGTTTTTATAATTCAAGAATAACTCATCATCATATTATACATTCAAATAAATCAGCAACCAATATAAAAAACACAAAGCTTAATAAGATTCTAATATTAAGAAATTTTGAACTGTAATCTATACTAATATTATAAAGCTGAAGAGTATGTTTGTTTGTTTGTTTGAACGTGTTAATCTCAGGAACTACTGGTCCGATTTGAAAAAATTCTTTCAGTGTTAGATAGCCTAGGCTATAGGCTATATATTTATATTATCACGCTAAGACCAACAGGAGCGGAGCAATGCGGGTGAAACCGCGAGGAACAGCAAGTTGACAATAAAAAATTAAAATAACATGAAATACCTGCATAGTTTTCCCAGCTTCTCCAAATTGGCCTAATGCAGTCTGCAACTCTATTACTTGGAAATACAATGTAGCTTTATCTATTATATTCAAGTCTGCGTCAGTTTGTTTATTCGAACCAATATTATTCTTGCTATTCAATATCTGTACGCTCGTCAAAAAAAACGACAAGGCATCCTGTAGTTGATTTGTGTTCTTCAAAATGACTCCATTTAGAAAATGATACATAGCACTATCCCGCACTTTAAAGTTGTAACTCAAACACATTTCAAGGCACTGAGAGGCTTTTGTATATTGTTGTTGTTGGATATAAATCTGAGTTAAGAGGACATGACTTCCTGCGTGCGTATTGTCAAGTTCTCCAATTTGTAAAGCCAATTTCTCCGCTTCCGACGCCTGACCAGATAGGAATCTTAACTTGGCCAATTCAAAATGGGCTGGTATTAAGCCAGGACATGCCTTACATATGGTATTCAACATGTTCAAACACGTCTCTGCTGAAGTATCTTTGTCGTCTTGGGTGTATAATAAATAGCTGGTTATTAAAAAGGGCTTTTTAGGAAGATGCTTCTTATATTCTTTGTAAACCTCCAATAAGAAGTCAGGATCTAAATTTTTGATGTACAACAAACTGAACGGATATTGATTTGCATATGACAGTTGAGATTCAAATGCTTGGTTCAAGAATGTTTTGGCATTGGCATTTTTGCTATTCAATTTTGCTGATAGTAAATACAGTATGGGAAACTTGTCGTTTCCTTGCATTTCAAATAGTAATTCTACTTGCTGCGCTACTTGGTCAGTTGGACCATTATCATACATTTGACATAAAGTTAAACCGCATAAAGCGGTTATTGAGTTACTGTCTATTTTACTTGCTGCTTTGAAAAAATTTAACGCGTCTTTGTATTTGCCTTGTAAAATGCACTGGTAGCCAACTTCGCTCAAATAATCGACATTATTGGAATACATTTCCGATGCGTATTGCGCGAATCTGTACACTTGTGATATAACAGTACTTGATCTTCCACATACTTTTGAAAATGTTTGTGCAGTGTTGTAAAACTGATATGCATTATTACTCTCTTCATTCTCTAAGACATTAAACAGTGTATTTAACTGATCGACTGCTTCTATATAATCAGAATTCTTACATAATGCTATGAATATTCTTATTTTAAGTGCTTCAACATTAGTAGGTTCTAATGATAGCACTCTTTCAATAGTATCATAAACAGATTCCCATTTCTGTGTAGCAAATTCATTTTTCAATTTCTCAATCAAAGGTACAACTTGTCTTGGATGATGGACTATTAATTTGTCTAACGTTAAATTAGATTCTTCATGTTTTTTAACCAGGTATTTTAATTTAGCGAACGCTAATAAAGCATCAATATTTTTATTGTCTTTACTCAAAACCAATTCCAAGCAGTCATAGATAGAATTATGCATATCCAAATTAATATACATATCATTGTAAGCTTTTAGAATAATAGCTTCTAGATAATTGGGATCTTTTCTCAATGATTTATTGATGTAATCTGTTGCTTTCTCATATTTTTCTGCAAAGAACAGGAACAGACCAGCAAAGTATAGTGATATTGCACTAGCATACTTCCGTTCTTCTTTTAATTTGGCTTCTAAATTGTAGAGTTCATCTCTTTCCATAGTATTTACTAGTTTATAGCTATAGATTAATGCCATAACAACAGCCAACTGCACATCTTTATCAGATTGTAGCTGCGACAATTCATGTATTCCTGTTTGTACCTGTCCCTCAAGTATGTTCGCCAAACCGTGATAAAATAAAAATTCTGCTGAATCATTGTATTGTATTGAAGCATGTTTAGCAATTTCCTTAGCTTTCCCAAAACACTTCTCTCTTAAATAATAATGTATGTTACTCCTATGCCATATGTTTTCCATTTTCTTACAACTATTCTAAGTCAAGTTTCACTTTAAGGTTTTTGTACTTATTAATGTTATCCTGATAGTACTTCGCTAGGAAGTGACATCTGCAAGTAACATCTAGTTTGTTTTCGAGGGCATATTCAAAGGCATGCTGAAAAAAAAACAACATGTTAATGATTAAAATATAATAGAATATATTTTATTCGCTCTACTTGTTGTCTTGCTCTTATTCTAATTGGTTGCAAAATTAAAGAAACCAATAGTAAATTCTTGAATTAATACATGATTTTATCAGTGATACTGTTAAACTTAATTTGTTTTATGTGCTTTAAAGCCTAAAAGATACTATTCAAGATATTATCACAATTATTCCTAAATAATCAGAAAATATATGATTACCTGTCCCAGTAATTTCCCAACACCTTTTCCTTGGAACACTGGAGGCACCTCTGTATGATTGAATGATATTTCTTTCCCCTTTTGTTCATAGCTTAGTGTAGCTTCTGCTAGAATGATTTTTAACAAAACTCATAAAAAGTATTTTTACATTTGAAATCCGGAAAATTATACGAAAAATTAAAATTAACAGAGAGGGAAATTTTTATGAAACAACTATCCACTATAATATTATGAGTATTGTAATAAATCAACTACTTAATGAATAAGTTTTACTTATGCAAGACTATTTTGCTAAATCTATACTATAAAAATGAATCGCAAAATGTGTTGGTAAGCGCATAACTCGAGAACGGCTGAACTGATTTCGTTAATTCTTTTTTTATAATATTCCTTGAAGTACGAGGATGGTTCTTATGGAGAGAAAATGTAAACATGTACCACGGGCGAAGCCGGGGCGGACCGCTAGTAATACCATAAATTATATCAGTCTGTTTGTCTTGCTATAAACAAGTACAAAAAGAAACAACAAAAGTTAACGACTGATTTATGTACTGAAAATAAGTAAATCTAGAAGAAATAAACCTAACTAGATGTAAACATTGAACTATTCTTATTTCTTATTTATGAATTTTACAATAAAATGCACATACCATCCTTCAAGCCGACTACAAACTGTTGCCTAGCAACATTGTTGACAACTTTTAACGCCTGTGTTGAGAAGGCTCTTGATCTTGTCAGCATTCCAAATGTTTTAATTTAACTGAACCAAGGAATATTGCAAAGAATCCTTCAAAATAAATTCTAAAATATTAAATAGATAACTGTGAGTGCACAGTTACAATAATTTATCAAGAAATATAGAACAAATTTTAAAATATTATCAGTTGTCATTGTCAACGTCAAATTCAATGTCATCAGTCAACCTTTATGGCCCAATGGACCCAAACTTTTATGAGAAAGCTTGGAAACAGAAAAAGAAATAAAATAGGGAGTAACTAAAATTACCAAATAATACGTTATTTTTTGTCATATATACTTGATTAAATGGAGTTTGATTTGTATCAATAGTAATTCCTTCTTAAGCTTTTTACAATAGCAACATTCAATGCACAAATGGCGCCACATTTAAAAGTTTGAATCAATAATATTGTATTTAATTTAATATTTGTATGAGATAACTTTAGCCGAGGTACGCGTGACTATACTTGCTACTTTATACTTATGTAACGATACATTGGTATTTTATAAATCAAGTGACTAAAGAATATTTTTTTACATAGGTAATAATAGAAGTAATAATTTGAGGAATGAGTTTTAATCTTTTCCTTTTTTAAGCAAAAAAAGACACACAATTAAGACAAAACCATGTACTCATTTTGATAACGGTGTGGTTAATATATTGTATTAATACTTAATATTATCTCTGTAATAATGTACTTGACCTCTGTAAATAAAATAACTATTACGAATTTATATAGGAAAATTGCTATATAGATAAGTAACATAAATTGCATTGATTCATTGATAATAATATAGCGGCACGTTTAATTTAAAGATTATTGATATTATCAAAACCCAAATTGCTTATTGCTATTGGTGCCATAAATGTAATTTTTCTAGCAATATAAAAGACGAACGGATAACGATTTTCTCCACTTCAGCTTCGTTGTGAATCAATGATGACGGATAAAGTATTAATTGTGATTTTTATAGTAAGTACTTATATTATTTAAGTATAATATTATTCTTTATTTGTTACTTATGAATTATTATATTCGTAGTAGTAAGCTTTTTCTTATAAATTGTTTAGGGTCTCTTTTTTAATAAGTGGGTGACATAATATTTTCACTTCTCATTTATTTGTTTTAATATTCTGAATGTAAATCTTGCATTATAGATATCCTGTGCCGCTTGGCAGGCACACGCGGCAGTAAACTGCACAACTGCCGGTCGCTTCGCTGACCCAGACGACACTACATGCCAGAACTATTACCTCTGCGTCTACATCAGTTCTACCAGTTCGTTCACATCATACAACTACACATGTCCATCAACATCTCTATTCAATCCGACCACTCAAGTCTGTACCACAGATTACGAATGTACTGTGACTGATACGACAAATTCAACTAATACTACCACGTCTGTTTGTACCGAAGATGGATACGTCGCTGATTCCAACTCAACTGACTGCTCGACGTACATCCAATGTGTGAGCATAAATGGCACGTTCGAAGAAACTACGCTCACCTGTCCTAATACGACCTATTTCAATCCGAACACGACATTCTGCGATTCCAACTACACCTGTACAGCAACGTCTGATAATAGTACAAGTACTACTGACACGTGTACCACGTCTGGGAGGATCGCTGACACGTCAGACACGACGTGCCAAACCTACTACCTGTGTGTAGAGCTCAGCGATGGCACGATCGAACAGTACACCTATACCTGTCCTTCGACATCCGTTTTCAACCCCACTACAGACTGGAGTTTGTACGACGAATTACACATGCTCAAATACTTAAAGTCATGCAATGTATAACGGTTATCCAGACTGTTATTGATAAAGCTATGTAAAATTCATGAAATTAATATAATTCATATTTTAGTAAGTATAAATTATTGTAACAAAGCAAGACTTGCTTTGTTTTTAATAACCGATTTTGGCTGGAATATAGATAACAATTGGCATTACAAAACGAATAGATATGTTATACAAAATATAATGATATAATTAACAAAGGATGATAAATGATAATATTCGGTACATTGTCCAGCATTAGAGCAGCTATAGAGCTATATAGTACTTAATTTATGAACCATTGTTCTGAATGTAACATAATACCATCACTGAAATTTGGACACCTAAAGTAGTCTATCGCCGACATTTGAGCTGCATCAGAATTCGTTGAATGAGTCACTACTGTCTACGATACTCCGTGACAACAGCTGGGCATGGCCCGCGACGATCTTTTTACACGACACGATATTATTTGAAAATATTACATCTCTGTAAGAAATTTGATTTCATAGTATAGACTGTCGTTTATAGAAGTAAAAATGTTTGCAAGTTGTAATAAACTATTCATGTAACATTGTTAAAATTGTAATTTAAATTGTTAAGATTGTCAGTGATAAAATTGTGCAAATAGAATAATTATTGTTAGATTAGATGTTCATTTACCTTTATAAATAAATAAGAAATATATTTGCAAAATCCTTGGTTTTCTATGTAAAATCAATTTTGAAATACTTAATAGGTACTAACGTAGTTTCATGTTACAGCATAAATATAAGAATAATATGGTTTTGATAAAACAAAAAACAGTCAAAAAATGTCGGAGGCTTTCAGATTACCAAAATCGTATCGCATAATGTAAAGACGCCCACCCGGCGTCCGGCGCGAGCGCTCCAAACCGTCCAATCGCCACGCCACGCCGCCAGTCCAGTCGGGTTTAGCGTAGCGCGCGCACCGCGCATGCGCACATGTTGCGTTTGACAGGTGACCGCCAAAATTCGATCAGTGAAAAATGTAAACATTGTGTTTTGATAAATAAAAAGTTTTCGTAAAAGTACTGTTACGTGTTGTATTAGGTAAATAGTTCGGTGAAGTTATATTACTAATTCATATGAATAATTTTAATTCAAGTCTTCAATTTTTTACACCTTGTACGATTTTTGATTTGCATAATAATTTAATACAATATGAATACAATAAAGTTTATCAGTTTTGTGAATTAATGGATGAAAATTGAAATATATATAATATTGTTATCTACAATAACATTAGTAATAATAATTACAATCGGTGATATTTTACATGGGTGAATATGAGAATACCTATCACCTAAGAATTATCTATTACTTACTTGTAGATGCTTGTAGGCAGCTATGCAAATGCAATGCTTACAATATTAAAACAGAAGGTAATATTATTATTCAGTTTATTCACTATCAGTCAAGCGTGGGTGTACATTTTATTAACAACCTTCAGAACGCACAAAAACATTTAATTCAATTCATTCTTTTGCGCAGTTAATTAAACAATTGCTTCCGAACTGTTTGAATTCCAATCAAAATTCCTTTATCTGTAACAATTAATTTGAATTTAGAATGAGCTGGAGGTATAAAATTAAAAATAAAAACACAAATTGTGTTGCCAGATGTGATATCGTTTACAATTTGTTGTGAGTGGTGACGAGCATATGGGGCAATGTGTGTCCCGGGATTATCCGGGCCCCTATGAGTTCGCACGGCACTATGACGTCGAGAGTCTTGCCAGCAGTATTGGTTCTTCGAGACGAGTAAGTACTTTTCCTTATATTATCTCTATGCCTCCTAAAAGGTCCTTAAAGTTATGAAAAAAATACGTAATGATAAGATAAGTAGGTAACTAACTAGGTACCTATTACATGCATGATATAAAAAATATCATTCGTTATAATAAAGTTTATTAATCAATATTTCGTACATATTCGATAAAATAAGATCATAAACATGTTACTTAAATACTACATAACATGCTAAAACACATAATAAATAACATTATGCAGCGGGTTAAGATGATTCACATTTTATAACTAAAACACGATCAGCATTCTTTACTCCGACTTTGTTGCGAACATCAGATGAGTGATGAGTTGATGACCTCGGTTTTTAGATCCTACTACTAGTTCCTTGACAGACATTGTATAAATATTCAAAATTTGATATTAAAATCTTAATTAGAAATATTAAATTAATTGTATTTATGACGTAAATGATAACGCAATCTGGAACATTTTATAATACTTATTGCAAAATATTTCATAAAATATAAAAATTTTAAATTACCTAAGTAAGTAGGTAGGTATAATGTAGGAATATTTCTACTAAAAAAGTCCAAAATTTTAAGAATATTAACTAGGTAGGTACATACACTTTCAATCTATATCTTATGTTTTGGAATTATTTTTTTGATGTCCTATCTGCCCTATAAAAAAAAAATAGGTAGGTGTTAGGTACAATTTACTACGTAAATTTTAACAACATAACAAAATTTAAAGTAAACGTTTTAAGATAAACCTAATTATTGTCAATAACATGTATCAGTATTGACCTATCTCACAGATAAACCCAATTAAAACCTAAAAAGCTTTATTACTCCGATTTCTAAAACTTTCAAAGCGTGACTAGGGATGAATGAAGGTACGAGATGTATCATGCTGATTGCAATTTAGTTTTGTGTCATGACAACACTGGTCTATTGTTAATGGGTACAATAAAATCAGTGTTACACAGTTTTCAAACAATTAAATAATGGGTAAGTAGGATTTTATTACTGCCTAGTACTTTTAATTGCGTCAGGAGAGCAAATTTTATGGATTAACGTAGTTCTTGCTAAGCATGGTTACGGTTAGCGAAGTGAATTAAACAGGTAGGTACACAGACATTAAAATATTTTATAGAAGTTTATGGACAGACGAAACTAATAAGTTAAAGTTTTGCATACTTCGTCTATAATTGCCACTTAATTGGTATATTTTTATCGCTATACGCTACTACAGACATAAAATTTTGTAATACTGTGACGATACTATGGCATCTATGCAGAATCTCGTAAGTCTTTTCTCTTTCCTGTAATAGCGATTAATAAAAACTAAAATATTCCATCTCAACATAATAACATATTCCATATTTACACGAGAATAATTTAATTTTAAACAAAATATTTCCACATTCTCCAGTTAATTATGCCCCGTAATAGTATTATGAATAATTATATCGTCTAATGGCGTCGTGAGTGTATTTTCACTATCATGATCGTTACAGACCATAAGCACGGTTTCTACGCGATTGTCTGAGATTCAATAATCTCCTGTGTTCCTATCTAAAGTATAAGTTTAGTTATTCTCTAAACGGTTATTCGAAGTTCGAACGAGAGGTGGTAGAAAGGCAACGGCAAGTCTAATGGCGTTAATAGAGTCATATTTCCTTGGAACTCTGGAATTAACACTGAATTAAAATGATAAATGTATACGTAGACCTGCTCAGCTAATGCTTATCAGTTAGGATGCTGGAATGTCCTTGTAATTGGTATCGTATCTAAGAGATTAGTGATTAAAGCTCCGATAATGCTTTTTGCAAAGACGATTGAGCAAATAAGTAGGTATTTTAAGAGATTATTAATTAATGTATTATTAATTAATTAATGTTCAAAGAAAAAGCTGAACTTTTAGTTAAAGAGAAAGAAGAGCTAATAATTTCTTCGTCTTTATCCTTTTAATTTAGGGATTTACTACAATAATTTG
Organism: Colias croceus; assembly: GCF_905220415.1. NCBI lineage: Eukaryota > Metazoa > Arthropoda > Insecta > Lepidoptera > Pieridae > Colias > Colias croceus. The sequence goes on along the minus strand of NC_059543.1, from coordinate 2,393,448 downwards.
CAGTAAAGACAACTTAACAACATTCCATGCTGTTTCCGGACAGAATATATTTAGAGAAACATGTTATTAGTTTATCATTTTCTTTATCTAACCACTAAAGATACATATTAACGAGATACCTGTTTATAATATGGGATAACTGCGCTACTCAGGTCCAAGGCATGTAAGTTAGTGGAATAATAATCTGAATACCCGTTTTAAGTTGTAAAAGATTTTTGAACGCTGAATCATCGAATATGCCTTTATTCGCAAAGTTAAAATTTTGGTTTTCTTGTGATATATAGCTAATATACATACTTAATAATAATATGCAATTGGTCGTTTTCTAGTTCCTATTAGAGCGTTACTTTCTTGGTGTTGGGAAGATTCATTTATGTCTTTGTATTGTTATGGCAATACAAATTTATCGTCAGATCACTCACATTCGCACGAATACCAAACCCACAAGACGTGTAGGACGGCATTTACAAATGTTTTTCCATACATGGGCACATTCGAACATTGTACGAATGTTTGCATGCCATGTGGATTTCAATGGAACACATCACCTATGCGAGGAAGTTAGAGTGTAACCTCAAATATAGCTAACACCTTGTTTACATTAATTCAAGCAATTTTATTAACCGTCTCAGCGTAATCTTTTGTTTTCACAATGCCATTGTTCAATATTTTTTCGGGTACCAATTAGTGATTCATACAAAACTGAGGATGTTGCTGAAATCTAAGGTCGATGTGTTGATATAAATCAGTATTATTAATCAATAAAACTTGGCTGTTTGTGGTAAGTAATATCGCTATTATTTAGGCTTATCTGTCTATAAAACACTAAAACTACTTATGAGCATATAAATCAAACTAATGGTTATTCTCGTTAATTAAGCTGAAAGATCGATAAAATATAAATTTACGTGAAACTCAAATGATTTTTCGGAGTATGAAGCTAATAATTTACGTTTTTATATCTTTAAAACGTAGTGAGGTGTCCTTGTTAAAGATAATTACTAATCAATAGTTCTTTGTCTATTAGAATAAATTATCGTAAAAAAATTGTAGGTAAGTAGTTACACTTTAATGATAGTTCGTCTGTAATAAATGTAAATAAATATACAGCATGGAAGAAGCTGTCCTAATATTAGTTAAACCAGATACTTACTGTTATTTTTGTAATCAATAAAATAATTTTCTTCAAAATCCCCTTATCCGTAGTAACTATAGTTATTTGTTTTAAACTATACATATAAGGTTTGTCAATCAGGAACTTATATGGTCAACCACAGCTTCAAATTTTATGAGATTTATGTCTCAGTTTGTAGATAAAACGAGGGTACCTATTATTGGCAATTGCCAAATTAAATAGCGTTTTTGGACATGTACAAAATTGCTAAAAAGGCTAAACATTCGAAAGGCAGGTCTAAGTTTTAAGGATATAAGATTATAGCAAAACAAAACTTACTATGCGTTAACTTTTATGAGGTTTTATTAGCGTACCTAAGTATATCATTATTCAGCTAATGATTTACAAATTTTTTGACTCGTCTCAATTTTGTGAGCCACAAAATTTTGGCTTTAATTTATCAACAAAATACAATAAGATGATGCAGTCTTTCTTCATATTCACAATTATATTATTAAGAAACATTCTGTATCAGATGATAATTCGTTAATTAAAAACGTGCGCGGAGCCGTCCGCGTCTTTCACAATACTATTGCCGCGGCATAATTACTTTTGTTTATCTTGTAATTACTTTGTACAAATTATTCCTTAAATAATATGAAATAATTGCTTTTGAAACATTTGATTTTATCGTAAGCTATTTTGATATTACATATATTGAAAAAATTCAAGAGTAAGGCCGTATTCAGAAAGAAAGCTGGAAACTTATATGCGGCGCTTGTCAGCGTTGGTTCGTTCTACACAAAGGAAGCAGCAGACCAAGACTAAGCGCTCAGCAGTGACCAGCGCGGATTGAAGCTTGTAGGCGCCGTACAGCGCGTATCAGCACGTGTTCATATATTTTCCTGCGCGGGTTACCAGCGCTGACAAGCGCCGATAAGCGCTTATAAGTTTCCAGCTTTCTTTCTGAATACGCTCTAACTCTTCCTGGTTTTAGGTGTCTGTTCGCATCTCAATTGCAAAACAATTGGAATAATTGCTTGTTTAAAAGAGATCGATACCCTTTTATTTAGAGAAGTACACACACACACCATATTTTGTTTGTTGAAAATTATGTTCAAATCATATTAGAAATTTAATAATTTAGATACTTATAAATAAGAAAAACAAAACCGCATAATTAATTAAGTATTATAACAATTCAGTTATTCACCAAAATAATAATTAAACCTGTTTACAATTTCACTCTTATCTGTTGCACAAAATATTGCATCCGTCATTAAATGTATGCCCTTTTTAGGTAGTCGTCCCTTATATAATCTCCGAGAAAGTGGACGTGCAAGCATATAGGTATCGAAATAGGCATGTAGCTAGTCGGTACATATCAAATATATACGTACTTTGCTTTGAATTATATCGTAGTTTAGTATCGGTTACCTCTAGATTGATAGAGCTAAAAGCTTCTATTGCAACGGCAGGAAGGGATAATTATTGTTTGAGACGTCTTCGTAGACGACGTCGTAGGATAGTGATGGCGCTAGACGACCTATAAAGCTCTGTCATTGTTGCATACTGCAATTTATACTGCTTTAAGACATCATGGTAACCCCTTGACGCTGAAATTTGACTGATATCTTGCTCAAATGCCTCTGGACTATGAACATGATTTACCACATCGTTTTCCTGTCTGACTGCACGTTCTCGTTCTATCACATAGCTATGACTAAGTGGGCATATTTTATTATAATATGATGACAAAATTGAGCTTTTACAGTTGTAGAGTACTTTTAAAGTTACGATAGAAAAAATATTATATGTAAAATCTATATTTAATATGAAATTCTCGTGTCACAGAGTTTAACGAAGAAATAGGTTGGAGCCTATTTTTATATTTTTATACTTACCCCTAAGTAATATGGATGTCCTATTAAAGCAAACAGCATTAACATGTCAGCAATTAAAATCTTAAATGGTGCTTTGTTATTTGTGTGTAATGGCCTTAATAAATTAATTAATTGTTATGCGATTATACAATTTTATGGTTTGCAATAGATAAAATATAGCAGAGACAAGATAACCATCAGATAGCAGGTGGCGTTTAAATGTCTACAAGGAAGACTGAACGTTGTGACAGGTTTGGAGGCACGTTTAGAAACCGATACGATAGATAAATCAAACTCAGATAATCCAGCTTTAATAAATCTAGAAGAATGGCTGTGAAATAAAAAGTATGGATTTGTGGTTGACTTACATATTATTTTTCAACAGGTAGTTACGTATTTAATTTATTTTATATTTCTATTATGTACAATAAAACTTTTCAAGGATTTATCATCATCATGAAAATCACAGACCTGAGTTAAGTTGTTAGAAAAGCTACAATTAATTAAAAGTCCGTTACTTAATAAAAAATTACATAAAAATATATTTACTACTCAAACAAGAATATAACATACAACTACGCATCTTACGATAATATTATGTACAGGCAGAAAAGAATCTGTAAGATAAAATTCATATTAGAAAAGTGCATTTGCTTGATCAACGCTTGCCTTGAAGTTAAAAATAAAGAAGTCGCAAGGGGTACCTATACAAGAACCACTCCCAATACCTGTTATAACCCTCGGGCCAGTAATAATGCAAGGTATTACCTTACCATGTAAGTGGTTGACCAGTTTCCTGCGTTTGCGTTAAAAATAATAGACCGAGTAGGCTTTATCGCGTTTTGCTTGTGGCTGTATGTTGAAAGATTAAGAAAAGGTATGGAGAGAAAAAATTGACAGCGTTTGTTTTCATACAAAGTTGTTATTGAAGTATATATTTATTTATTTACTGTGTCTTTTGCCATTTATAGAACTTCATAACAGGGCAAATGGATTAAATAGGAATAATAAGAATAAGCAGATGCTGGTACCAATATTAATTTATCACGTCTTATGAATTTGTATATATGTTACAATTTACATTATAATATAATAAACAATACATCAATAATTCATAAATTATGCAATAAATGCTCAGATGCTCCGAAACTTTCACCACGATAACCAATATTTCCCATCAAAATCCAATATGACGAATGATTTAAATAAATCATTATAACTTTCTCAGAACGTAATAACTTACTTACTTCCCACACTATTGGTAAATCAAAAACAAAATAAAACACCTTTATATTTTACAATTTTAGGACTGTATGAGTTTTAGTTTTCTAGATTAGGGCGTCTAGACATAGTTAGTTTAAGTCCTAAAATAGGTTCTTTAACTGAGTTGAGCACGCACATGAGCCAGACACCTCGTGTGTGGTTTGCTTAAAATTATATGGAATTCAAATAGATATAGATATGTATGGAGAAGTATATTCAAACTTATCTATGGTCAGAATTTGGAAATACATATTATAAAGATGCTGTTTATGCTTATCATACTTACATGCTCCTTATTCCCTACTACTCTTGCTTGAGACAGCGGAGCAAAATGTAATTTCACATACCTACATTTCAGCTGCTGATATTTTGGAAGTATCCTCACTTTTGCAAAGCTCACTTTACAAACCATTACAAACATATTGGGAAAATCGATATTTTGAGATGACTTTCAATGAATGTAACAGAAATGTCTTCAACCACAGTCTCATTGAGACAGTATCTCCGTAATTCACATGTAATTGAGCCCTGTTTACATTTCATCAGCGATATAAAGTGTGAGCCATGCGAAACTTTCCCTTTTTGTGGCAGATTAATTTACCTTTGTTGATATGCGATATGGTGTATGTAAAAAGAAAATAGTTAACCGCAGATCTAGTTACGGAACGTGACTTTCTCGTAATAAAATACTGTTGGGAGTAGTAAAGGTTAATCTCACGAAGGATTGTTTGTTATCGTCTCTATTAGGGGTATAATAAATTGTGATATTTCCACGTTTCATGTTCAATTTGTTTACAATCTGTCTGTGAACAGTTGGAAATTAATGTTAAGTATGACAATCTTTTGGACTTTTTCCGCCTATTCATAAAAACTTTCGAATTCAACGCATAGGGCTTTAAAAGATCACACAGGCCGTATGGCCCTTAACCCTTTTCAGAATTCTGCTTAGTTACGATTTTTCATTCAATCAATTTTTTAATCAGCTGCAGCGGTATTTAATTGATGTCGGTTTGGTATTAGATTTTTGTGATTGTTTCATTCAATATAATAATGATATTGAATGAATTGCTGCTACTTTTGTTACTGCTCAATTTATTAGTTCAAATATTATTAGTACATACATTTATTGATTTTTAGAAGATTTCTACTTCGTTTCTTTTTGATACAAATCAATGGATTTGTATAGTACATAGTTTAATGCTGAATAAAACTACAACAAAACAACATACAATGCAGTCTGATAACGCTGTTACCAATTTCCATTTATATATGAAAATCCATATCAATCCGTTCACTGTGGAACGGATTCAGGAAACAAAAAGGCATAAAAATTTCGCATTCACAATATTCGTTTAGAATTTTAGATAGTCATTTCGCTTATCACGAAAGTAGAGCAGATCTATATTTCTTAACAAAAAATGATTTCATTTTTAGTACTTAATAACTATTTGCAAAAAGTAACGATTGTTAAAAGGCGCTATTCGGCGGAGCTATAGCAGTTGTATTGTACTTTATTATGTTCGCACGATATCTCCACGGGTAGTGTAACCATACTTTCAAATAATAGCTTAATTATGTAAATGTATAAGACAGATATTTTATGTGTTTTTGTAGATAATTTTGTGGCCAAGCCAATAGAATATGCATTTTTGAAAAACTTTGCCAAATGGATACAAAGCAACAGAGATTTCTGAAATTATAAATTAAGATCTCCATTATTATTAGAACATAACATTGTAAGTTTCACTTTAACCTTTTACCCTTTTATGAGCATCTATCTATATAAGAATACGTCTGAATTACATATACATACATATTATGGTCATCAATTTAAGTTAAGGTGACTTCTGTTCTAATTAAGTGAAATAAATCGGTTCATTCAACCACTTATATATTTAAAGATGATTTGTGTATGTACCTTTAATGTTTTAACTAAGGCAAAAACTAGCGGCAAGAAACCTACAATCGGACTAAGTGCCGTGCCATGAGTGAGACCTACGTCCAACAGTGGATGAACATAGGTTGAAAAGAGAAGGCGGATGATAAAATTATTCATTATGACCCAATAACAATAATATCGCAGGAACTACAGTCGTATTTGTGTCTATCTCAAACAACAGCAAGACATCATTCGTCTCTAATAGGAAACTAGAATTAATACTAGTGTTATCCCTAACGTCCATACAAATCAGAACTCATGGTATCACCAATCACGAAGCTGCCTCGTGACTGCGTCCCCGACAATTTGTCTAACTGTCTGTGCGTTGCTTTTAACGTCCTTAACTTGTAATGTTTTATTGGAACAAATGATACTTTCCGGTGGGAAGGGAGAACTTTCTGATTGGTCTCGCTCGTCTAATTGTGATGCTGCTTGGTTGGGTTTTTGCCTTTAAATGAGGCTTTTAAAATGGTAAGAATTCAAGAATGAACTCGCTTTTTTATTTAGGATTCAAGTACAATTTTGTAGGAACGATAGAACTCTTTAAAAAGAATGTGGTTTTTGAAAGTATTTTACTATCACAAAGAAGCGTTGGACCGGGATAATCCTCACCACATCCTTACAGACATGCAACTATTTACAGTTTTTCTTTCGTAGAATTGCTTAATTTATTTTTTGTTTAATATTGGGTACATTGAACCAATTATAGCAAACATTAATTCATATATTTCATAATTAAATTCATATAATTTTCGAAAACCATAAGTACCTACGTCACGTGTGAGACTGTGAATACATTTCATTCATTATTCGCCTCTGTTTACTAGAAATCACTACATCTTAGAAACTTTCACTATAATAAGGAATGTGTATTGTCCCATTGTTCTGAAATATATATCGCACAGATGTCGGAAAAATTCTTTACTTCCTCTTTGTTATCACGTTTCGCAATTATCAGCACACTGTGTGTAAATAATTGTAATTTAAAGGAAATATTCACGTATGTTTTTTTACCTCTATATTAAGTATGCATACTTAGAATTGTACACGTTATTACTATTACCAACTAAGACAAGAATTTAATTAAAAAAGTAGAGTTATTTGACTACATACCTCTGTGTCTAACATATGATCGCAATTTGTTTTAAGGAATAGGTACTTATTCTAAATTAAAAACTATTTCTAAGTTTCATTTACCCAGTGTTTGATGCCGTTCTGGATATAATATTTTGTTTCATTTCCTGACCCATCTATACTAAAATGGTAAACCTATATCTTATAACTTGACCTACATCACGTGTGAGGCTGTGAAATGTAATCTATACTATCTATACTAATATTATAAAGCTGAAGAGTTTGTTTGTTTGTTTGTTTGTTTGTTTGAACGCGCTAATTTCAGGAACTACTGGTCCGATTTGAAAAATTCTTTCGGTGTTTGATAGCCCATTTATCGAGGAAGGCTATAGGCTATATATCATCACGCTCAGACCAACAGGACCGGAGCAATGCGAGTGAAACCGCGGGGAACAGCTAGTCTAAAATAATGATAATCTGTAACATAGCAGTTTCACATACTCATCTAACATCTGGCATCGACACAACCATATATTTTATATCTTTAATAATCCATCAATTTTCCATACAAGATTAAAATTTACTAAACATGAATGCCTCATCTTAACCTACAGGAGTTTAGTCTATGACCATCCCAGGTTGAGAGAAAGCTGTGCATAATATTACACCGGCTTGCCTACATACCGTGGGTACCTATTATGAGATGCATCTATAATGACTGCAATCAATATAATTTATCTACCCGCTTATTATCGCGGACTTGGATTTTGTTAACTTTCTTAGTGGTAATATGTAAATTATGAGTACATTTTACAAGAAGACGATGTAACAAGTGTTGATAATTATTAAAAAAACAAAATACCCGACTGCACACTAAAAAAAGAGTAAAAATCCTATATTAATTACTCCCGTGATTGAAATGAATCTAATGATACCGCATACATATTTTTTTAAAGGGAAATTTAGAAAAAATATTATTATGTCTTTATCCCGTGGGACTTTTAGGATAAAATGTATCCTATGACACTCCCGTAATCAAGACAAATCTAACGATACCTCATACATCAAAATCCATCAAGCCGTTTAGGCTACAGGTGGTCACAAAGGAAAAGACATACATACATACTTACATACACTCGAAAAACATTACCCTCCTTCTTTGGCAGTCGGGTAAAAATTACAATTCTGGTGCGAGTAGCATGACCATAAGGTCGTTATAAAACGAAAAAAAAAAGCTATTATCTATGCCTTCTATATTTTGATAATAATTCTAACGAAAAAATTATGATAATTTAATTATTTCATTTATTGGTTCTTTATGTTTACTTCACGGGGTATTCAATACGCCGCTGTTAGCCGAATTTTGGTTGAAGTTTTGAACATATAGAGGTTTGAGAATAGAAAGCATTCTAACTAAACTATTAAAATGGTACTATAGTAAGTGTAATTACAAACTTGCTATAAGGAAAAGTGTAGACAGATGTGACATCTTATACCTGCATAATCAAGGAAGTATAATCTCAGAATGAAGAGTATTAACGATGATATAATATTTTCACTAAATGTGTGCCTAGTGCGAGTTTTCATCGAGTACGAAACGTTACTATCGCGTCTGCGTCACAGCGAAATTTGTATGGGGAATCAAAGCTTCCCCATACGTCCGCTAGGGGCGCTGTTCGATTTCCCATACTAATTCGGCTGTGACGCAAACGCGATAGTAACGTTTCGTACTCGATGAAAAGGAGCACTAGGCACAATGATAAAAAACTCGTAAAACAAGATATCTTCTCACTATCACCGAAGGGCGTATCGAACTTTCCAAGTCCTTTCACTGTACTTCGATCTCGAGATATCGATGTATATCGTGCTTTAAATCTCCTCAAAATGTAAAGTTTTTGATGATCTTTTTGCCCAATATAATCGGCAAATCTATCCCAGAATAGGTACTATGCTTTATCAAGTTTACTTTTCGTCTATCGAGTAGAAGAATGAAGAAAGTTCATTTAGCCATGTCTTCGTAACTTGGAGACTATTAGAATGTGTGATTGGAAGAACATCTACGGTCTACCACTAGACTATTCAGGAATTCTATCGTTGAATTAGGTCTGATTACATTTAAAAAAATAGTTTGGAAAATCCAAAAGTGCACGCCTCATAATCTCATCCTTTACAATAAAATTGATTATTTATAAAGAGTACACTATAAATATAAAAAAGAAATAAAATAAAACAGTTGGAAAAGTAAAGAAAGCGGTACCGTAATAATTGAGCTATTTTTCTTGTGGCCCCACCTAGATGTGAAACTGCGCAGGTTTAAGGGACTGACTACCAACTTATTTTTTTAAACCTAGGCTTATAGTATAAAGAATCGAGTTTATAATGGTGAATTTTGAGTACAGTATAAATATAAAAAAAAATAAAGAATATAATATATAGATATACTACAATTATTATGGAGAACAGTCGATATTTTTTATTGTTTATTTAATAACAATTAAACCACATCGAATCAGACCCTGAAAAATGAAAGGGTTCTATTCCTGAGCATACTCAAGCGTAAGAGAAAAAAAAAGACTCGATTAGTAAAGTATTTCGGTCGCTATCGTGTTAACAAGAAAATCCTCCGCACATACAGACACACGGACGTCCAAGACAGAACTTTTTTAAACTGTTATTTAACTAGTTTAAATAACAAAAATGACATCAAAAGTATCATGAATGTTAAAAATAGTGTTTTTTCTTAATATCTGTGTGTATGTATTATCTTACAAGTGCAATGTATGATACATAATGACATTTTAAGTTTGAAAAATCAGATGTTTTGCGCGAAGTGACAGTAGTACCCACCTCAACGCTTCGCTTATGAGGCGTGCAATATACCTAATTATCGACGGTTACATTGGGGATTTGGTAATAGCTGTCTCAAAAACCTTGAAAATGACACCCATGATGAAAAGATGTAAAATTTTCGTCGGCGCCATCTTCGATTTTAGTTTTGACCTCATATTGGTTAATAGCTACCCCAAAAACCATGAAAATGACACCCGTGTCGAAAAGATGTAAAATTTTCGTCGGCGCCATATTGAATTTTAGTTTTGACCTCATATTGGTTAATAGATACCCCAATAACCATGAAAATGACACCCATGACGAAAATATGTAAAATTTTCGTCGGCGCCATCTTGGATTTGAGTTTTGACCTCATATTGGTTAATAGCTACCCCAATAACCATGAAAATGACACCCATGACGAAAATGTGTAAAATTTTCGTCGGCGCCATCTTGAATTTTAATTTTGACCTCATATTGTTTAATAGCTACCCCAAAAACCATGAAAATGACACCCATGACGAAAAGATGTAAATTTTTTGTCGGCGCCATCTTGGATTTTAGTTTTGACCTCATATTCGTTAATAGCTACCCCAAAAACCATGAAAATGACACCCATCACGAAAAAAAGTCAAATTTTCATCAGCGCCATCTTGGATTATAGTTTTGACCTCATATTCGTTAATAGCTACCCCAAAAACCATGAAAATGACACCCATGACGAAAAGATTTCAAATTTTCGTCGGCGCCATCTTGGATTTTAGTTTTGACCTCATATTGGTTAATAGCTACCCCAAAAACCACCCACATTTGCAAATGTGTTTGCTACTTAGGAAAAGTTCAGATTTAAAGATATAAGTAGGTAATGTGACGAATTTAATTTATTTCATTCCGACTGTTTCTCGGAATAACATACATTTACTAAGAATTGCATACAATGCCGGTTTTAATATATTGCCGGTAACATAATATTATGTATGATAATAATTCTTAAAAAAGTATTTTATACATTTCTTAAAAAGCTTCGATATTGTATACAATAATACAATTCATATTCAAATTGTTGTAAAATAGTCACACTTTTTTAAGTTGGTTGAATACACTAAAATACTTATAAGGATCGTACCTACTAATAAAAGTAACAAAATTAATTTTTAAAGTTCCCAGTAATCTTCTGGAATCAATTTCAATAAAAATATAAAAATTCACTTCAAAAAAAAAAAAAAAAAACATCCGTCTTACCACAATATACAGATACATACAGTAAGGAAACTTCATACAAAATGTTCGAAATGGCTCCCCCCCCCATAAAGCGTGTTTTCGAGGGTATTGAGGGGGATCGATAGTAGCGGGTGACACATCCACAGATTTTGAATATAGTATGGAAAAAAGTTTAAAGTGATGTCATTTCACATTAAATAAATATCGATTGTTTCAGTTTGTAGCCCTTTCAATAAATATATATCTGTATCGTATCTGACTACAAGTTAAAAAGAGACTATTTTTTAATTTCTATAGATATGGCAGTATGAGTTTTAAATTATGTTGACATATTTTCTACCAAAATGTAGATGCTACAAATAGTACCTATTAGGAGTCCAGTCTGTTTAAAGACCGCATCTATTTTTTACGCAATCTAGAAGAGCACGAAAATCTAAAAAATGGAAACCTTAAAAAATCTTGTTTAAATTTATGTGCATAATTACGTAAATATTAGGGAAGAAAAAGATAGATATTATAATAATTATTGTATTTTTATCGATACGTGACTTTACCACTTTGTCAAGCACTAAGCCTGTCAAACTATTTTCTTTTTCATCCTAAAACAAAAAGGTTATATAAAAGGAGGTTCTATGTTCGTATAATAATAATTTTAATTTATTTTTGCATATTTTGTGTTTTTTAATTTAATTTAATTTATCGTTTTAAAAATAATTTAGTAGGTATACCTACATACAAGTATTGTTAATTCTGGTTTAAAATAATTATTGAATACTTATATGTATCATACAAATATCAAGCATTATAAATAATTTAGGTAGGTACCTACATTAAAATAGCCTTCGGCGTCCAAAAAAGACAAGATTTCGAAATATAGCACTGAAAAAAACGTACCTATTTACTTTTACAAGGTATATATATTTTATTGAGATTGTTTCTTCTTGTAAATTCATATTTAGGCTACACCATTTTTTAATTTTAACGGGTTTTAATCTCAAAATTACCACAAAGTCAACTGTGAAAAAAAGAAAACAGAAATATACAGGCCGAATTGATAACCTCCTCCATTTTTGAAGTCGGTTAAATATCAAAAAGGTAACAGCCCTATAGCTATACGTCATAATTTCATCGCAGGGGCTTAGTTTCCTAACTGTATGTACGTAGTATATATCTGTCAACTGTGGTCTTACGCTTTTTCGATCAGCCACGTGTCCTGACGCGAGTTTTTTTGTTGTTTATTTAATAACAATTAAACCACATCGAATCAGACCCTGAAAAATGAAAGGGTTCTATTCCTGAGCATACTCAAGCGTAAGAGAAAAAAAAAGACTCGATTAGTAAAGTATTTCGGTCGCTATCGTGTTAACAAGAAAAAGGATCCGCACATACAGACACACGGACGTCCAAGACAGAACTTTTTTAAACTGTTTTTTAACTAGTTTAAATAACAAAAATGACATCAAAAATATCATGAACGTTAAAAATAGTGTTTTTTCTTAATATGTGTGTGTATGTATTATCTTACAAGTGCAATGTATGATACATAAAGACATTTTAAGTTTGAAAAATCAGATGTTTTGCGCGAAGTGACAGTAGTACCCACCTCAACGCTTCGCTTATGAGGCGTGCAATAGTTAAATATATTATACGCGCAAATTAGATTAACTCTAGAAGGCCTGTGTAAACAACAAAAAAATGACCACGTACCAATTTCATTACTATTATAACATAGTAGATAACCGATAGCCATCAGCTGATTGTTAAAGTTTGAATTAAACTTCACACTTTAATTCATTTAATGAATGCAATTACGCAAGCACGCATGAATGTAATTAATTATACGATACGTAATTGGTAATACGAAGTTACGTCAGAAGCTCGCACAGGCTTCGAACTTTGTTTATAAGCCAGGAAGTTATACATTGCGTGTATTGCTTGAAGCATTTACGATCTGGCGAGGAAATTGCATTTAAATGAACCGATGGACTTTAATACTCGATTATGCTACGCAATAACCATAGTATAGAGTTATACTGTGCAATAATCGAGGTGTACAGTAAATAGCGCGAGCTTTAGTAAATTATTGTGTTGTGTTGCGTTTGTTTACTGAGCTGTCAATTTAAATTTAAAGCAAGGTGCTATTTGTTTGTGGCTTCACTACTACACTGAGGAGGAATGTGGTTGTGGTTTTGTTAATTTGTAGAAAGAACATTTGTATTTATCTTAAATAAACTACTGTAGTCCTTATGTCCTCAGTTTATGGTACATATTTGTGATAAAATTGTGTGTTAGAATTTGCATTAGAATGTTGAAGATGGTAACTCAGTAAGCTAGCGGAAAAGATGGGAAGAGCGAAATAGTTGCGAGAGTGAATTAATTTGTAATTCTTATATTTTTTACTGATTTCTGTGGTTGTTTACTTAATGAGTATGTGTAACATGTGCATGATTTTATGCCTAATGCTTCAAGCGTTTTATTGGTTATAACTTATAATATAAAGTAAAAAATATACGATAGATATGCTTAACACTCAGGTAAAACATTTCAATTCATTGTTTTTTATTATGTTATGTTTATTTTTCTGTTTGATTGGGAATTATAAGAAATAAAGTATGACAAGCTATCTTATTTTAGTAGAGCTAGCGCGCAAGAGCAACTTTTGTTTCCGCAACTATTTTGTCTCTCCCATCAACTCTATGGGGAGTTGCGTTATTGCGTAGCTACGTGCGCGCACTTTCTTACTAGCTAGCTCTTATGATGAAATGTTTCACATAATATTACTCAACGTCATAAAACTCCAATTCATATAATACTTAATTTATTAGATACATCTGAAATCTGAATGAACTTATTTTATATACCTACACGGTAAAAGTACACACAATCGTAACATTTCGCACAAATAAAAAATCTCGTAATCGTACCACGTTCTCTCAAATAATTGCCTACGAATCGAAAATCAAATCAAAGCGTGAGAAATGAATCACTTTTGCCACGGTATTGCGCAAACGTCAAAAGTGTTTACTCTTTTTTTAATATCGGGAATTCGAAATTTCATCACAATAGGTAAAAGTAGGTACTTGATTGTTGAAAATAATGATGATGAGATTGATGAAAATTATTTTTCTAAGGATTTTCCTCTTATTTACAATTCATTCGTATTAATTCGTATTAATACAGTACTTCTATTTCTAGTAAAAAAATTAATTATGTTTAAATAATACTTATCTAACATAATATCTTACAATATTTACATTAAAATCGAATAAATAAACCTACCAAACATTACATCTCAAGAATGATTCCAACTTACGATCGTCGAAGCGATAACCATGATGGATGGCTGTATCCAAGAGTTACACAGTAGCCTGTAGATGCGTGATTGACGTGTGCATAATGCGGTCCACAGGAATGTGGCTCCACAACGGGGAATGACCGCCGCTGCAGGGGAATGAGATTTTAATGCTCTTTTTATACACCAGTTTTATAGTGTTTGTAATCAAATGGTTTTAATCAATCGTTCGACTAGGTGCAATGCGGATTGCTGATGCTTCAGACGATCTTTTGTTTTATTACGTGTTTTGTTGTGATTTTATTTTAACATTTGTTTTTAGACTTGAATATTTTAATAGTATTTTAATGGATGTTTCTATTATAAATGGAATTTCTGATGTCGTAATTTCTATTAATAATTTTGAGCTTACGGTTTTTAGTGAATAAAAGCTACATAAAATTACAATAATATGAACACAGAACAGTAAGAACATAATATGAACAAGCACATAAACTTGTTTGTCGGGTCTAATTAGAGAAGAAAGCATATTTTTTAACACCTTTATCCTGGATATTATATTTCTGATGAATAGAAAAAACGTTGGGAATAAACGACTAAGTAGTTTCTTACCTACTCCCAATTTCTTTGACCTGGCTAAATTGTTTCATGATACAATAATAAACTGTCCTGCAAAAATCCTCAACAATATTTACATCAAAGGGCTTGTATCTATGTTTGTGAGATGAGATTTGCAATGTTTGATAGGTACCTGTTCAGTGAACGTATCCTGTGCGCCTTGACATAGATCAAATTCGTGTTTGTCTGCGCCGGCGCATGGTGTGACACCGACATTGAAACAATAGATCTGCGTTTTACCAAACTTTTTTGCAACCGAAAAGAAAATGCGAAACTTTACTGACGTTACAAAAGTTTTCTAAGTTGTACCTAATAAACACATTGCATCTACATCTACAATTTAAGAAATGTGACATAATATGATTGATCCTTAATCAAACTGATGTTGATCAATAATAATTATTATTATAGAGTGTGAATGTGTAAAGCTCGAAAATAAATATAGAGCATTTTTTTTCTTACTATGTTTTTTCCAGGGGCATGGTAAAAGCTATTATTAGTGGATGAATTTTTTTTTCAGTGTGATGATTTGCTGAACCATTTACCTGTTACCATTTGAGCTAAAATTTCAAGGATTTATCTGCTTCTTTTTATCTCGCGCACTGCTTTTTGTCTTGTACGCTGCTATCAACAAAAATACCTAATTTATTCCACAACGCCTTCACCTTTTTAAGCTACATTGTCCTGTCCTTTAGTTTTTTACGTCTAATGTGTTATTCATGTACGACTTATAGTACACACGAGGTCACAGTCACAAACAGTTTATTTGTACAGGTTCATGAACAAAGGCTTTAGGTGCGAGCTTTTCATATTGTATACGAATGTCAATAGCATGAAAGTTGACAAGTCGTATCTAGGTCTCTTGTTATGTACTAGCCTTAGGTACTAGCTTTATACTCAAGACTGAAGAATGATGTTAAAATTTTGTCTTTTCAAGTTTTCAATGTCTTTGCAACATAGTCTAGCTATTTAACTTTGTAATATATTTATCAAACTTCTTTCTTATTAGTACCTACTCTTTATGAAAATCTTTGAAATAATTACTAATAATGGTTACCATTCTCTAGGTAACTATATTATATATAGTTTATTGTCTTTGTGTAATATATTAATCTTGTTTGCGGAGGACAGTCGTTGTATCTGACAATTAAGTAATTCATTCCTCGAAACATGTCTAGACTAGATCTATTAATCACCTTTGTTTTAACCGAAATATAACTATATATATCAAGCAGGTTATATAAAATTCGTTATTTCTCTCTGCTTCAACTATATCAAACGTGAAAAATGTTTTCTTTTCTCTAATCCTAAAGGTTTAACAAGTTAAAAGGACTTAATTAGATAAAGACAAGTGCATAGTATTATAGGGTAAATAGTAAATACCTTACATAAAATAGCATGCATATTTACAATTCAATCGACCATGGAATGGCATCTAAGTGGCACTCAGCCTCTGAAGAAAAAGCGTGAGAGCAAACATTCATTTCCTATTAATAACTTGCAAACGTCTCTTTTCCTGCAACAATTGACTTCTAAGAAATAATATTAATATATAAAAAAAATGAATCCCAAAATGTGTTGGTAAGCGCATAACTTGAGAACGGCTTAACCGATTTCGTTAATTCTTTTTTTATAATATTCCTTGAAGTTCGAGGATGATTCTTATGTAGAGAAAACGTAAATATGTAAAATGGGCGAAGCCGGGGTGGACCGCTAGTGTTAGATAAATTCCGATTATGGAAGTCTTCGTGTGACACTATATTCGGTTAGGGTAACAATATTCTGGATGACCAACAGACTTTTAATCGAGTTTCCTGTTACTTTTATATTTTAATGCTTATATAATAAGTTATTTAACCGCATTGCATAAATATGGGCTATAAATAATATAGGTAGACCTCAACTTTGAGTCTTTGACTCATGCCACTTTAAGAACTGAACGTGTCATAACTCATAATATCGTTAAAGCTATCTAAATGACCCTATCTTACTCTCTAACGCTGTACGCAACAGTATAAACAGATGCAGATAGTTCCAGTTCTAAGCATCGATGAAGAAAATCGACTTCCTAATATAGTAGTTCCATAGAGTTGCTCCCATATTTATGATCCAAGATTCATTACCTAAGAATACAGGTGCGATGTAAATAGAATTTTAAACTTTTATCAATAAACCTGTCATTCACCACTGCACCCTCGGTTAAACAGGGAAACTACGTCATGCGCAATAGAGCCACGATCAATGTTCACCACCTGCGCGCGCCACCCTTCTGACGCGAGTATCCCATCTACGCAGTTCGCTAAAAACATCTGTGAAACCTAGCGCGAATCGCCCTTGACAAAATATTACACAAGTGTACAAAAACAAGGAACGTCTGTGTATTTATTTTCAAGTATTCGCTTGCAATTTGTAACAGTTAGAGAGGTATTGCATTAAGTGAGTCATAGGGGCAACCCGATCAGTTCTGATGCCGGTGGTCCGGCGGTGCGAGTGGAGCGGGCCAGACCCGGCTTGAAGGACCTGCCCAGTACCCAGAATGGATGACTACAGTTTCTACGACGACGGCGAAGATCGCGATATGGTATGCCTTTCCTTATCTATGTGGAACGTTATGCAA
Organism: Colias croceus; assembly: GCF_905220415.1. NCBI lineage: Eukaryota > Metazoa > Arthropoda > Insecta > Lepidoptera > Pieridae > Colias > Colias croceus. The sequence continues at coordinate 2,375,598 of NC_059543.1, read as the reverse complement.
CTAGCCACCATTGTCGCCTTTACGTAAATACGCAGGCCATTAAATTGTTTGCAAATTAAACAAAAAAGTATTTAATAATGCTACGTATTGTGCAATTTATGTTAGTATAGTTATATAAAACTAGCGGTCCGCCCCGGCTTCGCCCGTGGTACATATTAACGTTTTCTCTACATAAGAACCATCCTCGTACTTCAAGGAATATAATAAAAAAAGAATTATCGAAATCGGTTCAGCCGTTCTCGAGTTATGGAATTACAACGAAAAGTGGCATTGATTTTTATATATTAGAGAAGATTAAGTACATTGAAAAGCAACAATGTGTTCTTGAAAACGGTTTTGCATGATGTCTTCAAGACATTGGCATTGCAGACTAAAGTATTGATCAAGGCTTACGTGGATTTCGTGTTTATCAGCCACTTAAGTCGTCTTTATAGGGATTAAATTGGTCGATAAGTTCATCCTTGTACTTAACAGTCTGTACGTTGCATGTAATTTATTCCTAGTTCGTATGCAATCATTATTACTCTGACTAAGCATTGGCTAAGAGCCAAATTTGAAATTGTGCCATGTTTGAAAATCTAATTAACTACAACTTTGCTTTGACTAAGCGAAGTAGTATTATGAGCAAAGTAGGTACTTTTTCTACGCTTTATCAAGGTTTCCGACGTCGATAAGAACTTCAGACAAAATTCCGAAGAAAAACTATTATTTTCAACCCTGGATACGCTTGCGTGAATTTGAAGGTTGATTTAAATGTTGTATTTTTATTTTTAATAATAATTAAATTGTTTTAACTTTGTAACATTGTTTGTGATTAACGAAGCAACAATTACCTATAAATAAATAACGTGCTATCATCATAAATTATAATATATATCTATATAATTGCCAACATATAATTCAATTTAGAGTTTTTATTTTTGATCGCAGATAGATTTTTTTACATCAATGTGCAACAACGTTTGAAGGGATTACAGGAATTAACTAGATTGTGTCTACTATAAATATAAATGTATATAATTCTAATATAACTTAACTTTTCCGACTTCTTATCGTACCTAGTCCTATCTGTACCAGCAAAATAGGCATAGAGATCGATTATTTATTATTATTAGCTCCATTATACTCACTGAGAGGAACAATATTCTTTAATTAAAATAAGACTGATTACTTATTATTAACAAAAAAAAGAACAATATAAGCCTTAATAATTAATCTTCATTCTTCATAACACAATAATAAATAAAAATCATAAATCAATAGTGAAAGCATGTTCAGAACATCATTATGCCATTTCACACGCTTTGCTATTGTTTGATGTAATGGATGAACTATCAATATGAAAACGTCTTTACAAAACCTTGAGAAATATGTATGTACATTAAATAGCATTGAAATACTTTTTGCGTTCATCCTAAAAGGTAACTTTGCAATTATTTGTTTAATTTAAGTCTAAGATAATGAATTTCATAATTCTATTTGAATATGTTCTTGAAAAGAACAGATTGAAGTAGATATAATGGAGATATACATAGAAATCTAAATAACAAGACACTCGAGATATACAAATGAAAAATAAAAAACATGGTTTCCAATTATATGTTGGAAAAGCCCACTTCAATTTGGAAGGACAGTGGATAATTTTCTTGATTTTTCTTGAAAAACGATTTAATAATATAGATCTAATAACAAGAAACTGAAACTGAAATATAACAAGTATTTATCGATAATTTATTTTAGTTTTGTAACCAGAATGTAAAATTGTAGATCTGGAATAAAAATAGCATCGAGCATTTCTTTTGTACAATATAGAGGCAAACAAAAACATTCTCTTTCGTGACTAACATATTAAAACTTAGGGGACATTTGGTTTTATAACATTTTGGTTAATTTATATGGAATGTTGATGATTTTTCATGTGGGATGGTTGAACATTCTTCAGTAAGAATTGGGTCATGGTTACGTTGGCTGATTTGATACCTACACGATATAATACATAAAAACTTAGGAAGTGGTATAAAACTGTAAGTTGGTAGTTGGGTAACTTAAAAATAATGAAGAAGCCTCACCTTACGTTTTGGTCAATGGTGATAATAATTGATTTTCTGAAATCTAGATCTACACTACCATCTCTAGCTACTTATTATGTTCAAGGGCCGATTTAATATTTGGTTAAAACTTGTCCGTCCAGTAAAGTATTACACAATTTCAAAATTTCTTTTTATTGTGCTTTTGAATATTTAATACAAAATCACAATAAGAAGAAATTGCAATGATTGTGGAACACTTCATTGAAAAAGCCGGCCCCAAGTTTGATACACAGTTGCACCTGTGAATGAAGGCATTCCTACGCATTCTGAACAGTGGTCTACTTACAAAGGCTAAACACATTACAGCAAAAGTAGTTCAGAAGTATTAAATAGGTCAGTGCATCGCGTGTATATGATACATCGGAATCCGGTTCCGCTTGTCACGAGCATAACGGGGTCCATTTTGTGATGGACAATTTGACGGTCAATAGGTTATGCTGTCGGTTATTGATCTTAAAAATATGGTCATGCCATCTCTGTTACTGAATATTTTATCAGTACGGTTAAGTATTCTTTTTGATGGAAATGTATAGGTACTACTATACCTTTAGTATACATGAAAAGAATATTATTTTTTGTACTGCTATGGAGTTATTTGATTAATTAATAAATCAATTTGTTTAAACTGCGGACAATATATTACGTATAGGTGAGCCTATTCCAGTAACTAAGCCTATGTTGAATATATAAAGATATTTCCAATTATGTTGGGCTAGATAGATCCAAGGATATTTTATGTAATTGAACATTGAATTACCTAATATTTCTTCACCAGGTTTTCATTTCCAAAAACCTGTAATTCTTACAATACCTTGTCTTGACTGGTTCCAAAAGTTGCTCGAAAACTTCACACGAATCTAAGAATATTCTTTTACAGGGAAATATATGAAAAGCATATATTCTTGTTACACTGGGGACTACACTATTCAGCTCAAAGGAAACTTTCTTGGCCTGGGATTAAACTCCTTTTATTGGAAAGAGATCTCTCCCCTTTCGTATTAACCTTATGCCACCTTTTAAACTTATGAATTGCCTTTTACCTTTTATATACCTATAGGTAGATAGGTGTTTAAAACTCAGGGGGTTACCATGATGTCTTTAAACAGGATTATTTACAGGAAAAGCGAATGCGCAAGATGACCTATAAAGTAATTTTTCGACGTTGCAATAAATACTGCTTTAAGACACACATATAATATAGGCTCTTATGATGAGACGCTGTGTCCAATAAATTTCGCATTATTGTTATTACGAATTTCACACTTACGTTGACAAACGTTTTAAGATTACACTCGGCATTTCTTGCAGTGGGAATAAATTGCGCTTATAGTACACCAATGTAAAATGGATTTGCAATAGCTTACCAGTTACCATTCGAAAATAGACCTTTTTCTGGATGTACCTATCTAGAACTTATTTCTTCTGGGGAGAATGCGTTTACGCAATTTTACCTGCATTTTGGTTACAGATAGAGGAAAGAAATAATTTTAATTTAATTTTGTATTTTAATATTATATTAAAGCAAAATAAAATATAAAATCATTTTAATAATAATAAGTTAAGAGTTGTGGATCACTAATTATAAATTCATTTAAAAATTCACTTTCTAAACATAAAAAAATTCTTACTCTTTCACATTATACTTAGTTTTGACTTGTAGAACCTTTGACAGTTGTAATAAATAATAATGCAAGATTCTAATAATGATGATGATAAAAATTTAATTGAATAATTTTAACGAAACTTAAATTCGTGGAAAGTTATTTACTTACATACATAAGTGAATGTTGTATAAACTTTAATGAAATATAAATGACTGCAAACCATAAACTTTGATAGAATTTGAGAGATTTTTAGTAACATCTTTGATCAAAACTCTGTTCAATTTATTTATAGTAGAAGACATATCTGGTGCTTTAGCATCATCAAGATGAAATTACTTGCTGATGGTATAAACAGCATCAATTTATTACAGCTATCCGATTACATGCCGTTATAGGGCATGCATGGTTGTCATTTTAAGGTATTTCCATGGTTAAGTTCTTTTACATTGTTAAATAATGTGGTGGTTTATTCGAAAATTCAACATGTGTGAATATGTCTAGGATTTGGATGATTTTTAATGAAATATAGTTATTCAGACAATTTATTTTTCTTATTCGTTGCAATAGTATCTAGTAGGAAGTGAGGAAGGATCCTATGATTATTCATGCATTCAATTTGCATCGTTACCTAATCAGTATGACGAGATGGCATTGATTCTGTAACATATTATGTCATTCATTAAAATAAATAAATCAGAAATGTATCCACGATATAATTGAGTTTTACATACGCGCGATTTAGACCATATAATATAGACGATAGAGTCAATAATATAACCAAATCCTGAACAACTGATGTCCCTGTTATCTACACATTAAAAACAGATCCTACCATCTAATCTAATATCTAATATATATTATAAAGGCGAAAGTTTGTAAGGATGTATGGATGTATGGATGTTTGTTACTCTTTCACGTAAAAACTACTGCACCGATTACAATGAAATTTAGCACACATATAGAGGGTAACTTGGATTAACACATAGGATAGTTTTTATCCCGGAAATCCCACGGGAACGGGAACTATGCGGGTTTTCCTTTGCAAACGCGGGCGAAGCCGCGGGCGGAAATCTAGTATATTATAAAGGTGAAAGTTTGTATGGATGTATGGATGTTTGTTACTCTTTCACGTAAAAACTACTGAACCGATTACAATGAAATTTAGCACACATATAGAGGGTAACTTGGATTAAAACATAGGATAGTTTTTATCCCAGAAATCCCACGGGAACGGGAACTATGCGGGTTTTCCTTTGCAAACGCGGGCGAAGCCGCGGGCGGAAATCTAGTTGATATATAAATTATCATAACTTATGAGGTGGTAGCCCTAGTACTAAAAGACCTTGCTCTTGACAGGTTTTGAACAGCTAGGTGCAACTTATCAAAGAAATTACCCTTTCAATGGCTAACTGAGTAATTTTAGCGTTGACGTGTGAAATGCGTGGATAATTAACATCACAAAATGTAAGCTTTTCTGATTATATTGTGATGCAAATCTTATAAACTACAGTTATGAATATATAGAAATAGTGAGAAATATCATAGGCCTATTATTAATATTTATATTAATCAGGGAAACTGGTTAACAAATAGTTATTTAGAAATTTTTTACAGTTATGTTTGATATTTAGCCCAAAGTAAAGTGTCTAGTTTGATATTAATTTGATAATTGACCAATCAGTAGATAGTAACTCGTACCGACCATTGCTGGTCTGTTTGAAATTACCTATAATTCAATAATAAACGATCTCATAGTAATAAAACAATTTATTGGCGTACGGATAACTGTACAGGGCGCCGCAAACTGCAATTTAATACTTATTTATGTAATTTTATCGTTATTTCTATTAAGCAAGGGTTCATTTCAGTTTCACAACTATCAAGCATGTTATCACACGTCTAGGAGCAATTCAATTGAGCTTGTTAGGACGGCATGTGGTCTGGCCCTTGGATGATATCAAGTCTTACATCCGCCATGTACCGTTATGGTATGGGAATAGTTACGAATGAAGTTCGCTATAAATTTTGTTTTAAATGGCTGCTATGGGTGTAAGAGTAAAGGTGACCTTTTGGCAGACATTTCTACGTCTTTATCTGTGTCAAAGCGCAGGAGTAAATGGTCAATGGGGACATATTTGTAAGCGTTAGACATTTCTTATTTTTTCAAGTTTGAGTTTAAGATTCCTTCTGTTTAAAAGCTAGATTGTTTCCTCATAAACAATTTTCATGCCGTGGTGTTATGTATAATAACATACTCTTTAACTACCTACTACAGCTTTTACTTGTTCCCAATTTTGGAACATTTTATTCTAAGATATCTTCGATTGCTATGATCAGAACAGTTTCACTACTTCATTCATTATAATAGCTGACTTGTACTTACATAAGCGTGTACATTTGGTAGCTAAAGCACCGGAAGCCTTAACTCGCGAATCATTTTAATTGATGCCGTCTTTAGATGCAAATACGTAATTGCGCGATTCAATGGCAATTAAATGAATTAATTTGGAGAGAACAAAACGTTTAGTTGCTTCTTGGTCGTTCTGGTAGCCTGGTACTTCGTTGGTCTTTTTTTTACTATGGTTGGTTTTTTCAGTGGCGTTTATTTCTTAAATTGTCTAGGATTTCTATTAAATTTGAATTTAAGTTGTTATAGCGTTTAGCTACTACATATTATGTATTCTGTGGTTGTTATTAAATATTCCTGTTAAACAAAACTACGAAATAAAATAACATATTTACTTACCTAAATTAGAAATTTTTCATCTTTTCTGATGAACGGCAGACCGCAGAAGTCCAATGGGCGAATAATATCCAATGGACGATCTTAAATACGTCAAAAATTGTTTTCCAGTAGGTATAAATCCATACTATCCATACTAATATTATAAATGCGAAAGTAACTCTGCCTGTCTGTCTGTTTCTCAATCACGCCTAAACTACTGAACCAATTTTTATGAAATTTTGTATGGGGATATTTTGATACCCGAGAAAAGACATAGGCTTCTTTTCATCCCGGGAAAATGATGCAATCCCGGAAATCCTAAGGGAACGGGAACTATGCGGGTTTTTCTTTGACTGCGCGGGCGAAGCTGCGGGCGGAAACCTAGGAGTACGTAGTACTTATTTTACACGTATACAAGTAAATTGGCACTTTCGTCGTTTATTGACTGTTTTAGCGTGACGTTACAAAGGGTTTTCATAAAACATTGTTAGGGTTGACGCTCACCAGACTAATAATACTTTCAGTTCAAATACTAAATTAATCATCAAATTCAAAGAAATTCTTAAACCAACAAAGTTGTTAGAATTTGAACAATCTTAATTACACTTAAACTGCCTAACTACATAAAAGTTAAAACAATGCATTCGCCTTAGACGTTATTTATTTGTGAAGTAATGTAACTACTTGATGGTCTAGGTCTAGGATAACTTGTTTTAAACTATCTCTTTCTAATTTTTCAAACCATAAATGGACGAATTAATGAATTAATTCTATTAATCAAATAGAAATAGCAGCAGTTATTACCTGAACAGTGAACTTGATGTGTATTTGACGTTTTTAACACTCGTGAGCGCAAGCCATGAAGGTATTTTCAGTAATTTATTTAGTAGTTTTACAACTTACAACACAAGTGCTAAAAAGACTAACATAACACTATCATGTGCTCTATAGTGCATGTTTTATAGTCTAGACGCTAGCTAAAGCTCGAAATTTCTTCCATTATTGATCGACTACAGTGGCGTCTAGCTCAGTTGTTTTAGTAACGCTATCGTTTCCCTTAGGAGTGCCAACAATGCTGCAGAATGGATAGGTTTTAAATTTATAGTATAGCGACTAGATCAAAGAAGAATTATTAAACATACTTAATGGCTATGTCACCCCGATGTTTTATAATTTCTACAACAACTTTTTAGTGTTAAGAAGAAGAATGTATGTGTCCCTCTGAAATCCATTCTGTAGAGGGATTTACAGATCTTAAAGTATTGTCTTTACAATTTACATGACCTCTCCGAGGTATAAATGTATAATGTTTTGCTTCCACAAAATATTCAGCTTTGACTTGACATTTTTTCTCGTATTTAATTAAAGTTACTCAATACTCATAGCACTTTAAATAAAAAGGGGTGTGTTTGAATGTGATTGAACTTTTCTGCCATAGCGATATATTTCGCGATACGTGTAACGTGATATCGATAACACTTATCAATAACAAATACTAAACAAAAAGCTTTCACTAGTGTATTATTGCATTACCTCTATCGCATCTCATTTATATCTATTTACCAATCAAATTTATGTAAGTTATTTCTAACTTATAATTTTATATTAGCGTTTGTGGTATAATAAAGTTTCTCACTCAAAATGTTAGCATTCTTATGACCGTCAAACCTAAGAGTTAACAATCAAATCAGCGCTTTGTACGGCCACGTACAATGGAGTATCTATTGAATAAATTCAAAATAAATTGTACACTTTTACTCCATTGTTATTGTAATACAGATTAGATAGGAAGTTGATCGAAATTATGTAATGTATTACACAATAGTACATGCTTTGATGTGTATAATCATGTCTTGTTTCTCTTTAGAAAATATCTATGTGGAGCATGATTGATAGTATTTCTTTCTTATCTATTGGTGATAGAAAGGTTCATTGTACTTTATAATTTATACGTATAGAATCTATGTTAAATATGTATTAATAGTATGATAATTATGGTGAATTTGCATATATTTTGTAAACAAAATCATAAACAACAAACAAATATTAATGGTCAAGAGCGCCAATAAATGTATCAATTTTAAAACTTAAATTTAAAGAAAGGGACAATATTATCCCCGTAGAAAGTGATAAATGATATAGAACTAGAAAATAAGCCCTTTAGTGAATCAGTAACATCGAGTTACATTTTTAAAAAGCTTTTCTCAACTTACATCACCTCTAAGTTCTAACGCATTTTGAGTTATTTGCTTACTAAATTCTATTGAATAACTGTTGATTCAACTGTTATTTCTTATATTCAACAGTTGTTCAACACATTTGTAGAAAAAGTACGAGTGTTATGTCGTTATTTGTATTTGTACTACGATTTGTAAAGCTCATTTCTAAGTTCAGTGACCATCAAACTTAGCGCTCAAAATGTAAAATTTATTCTCAACCCACGGTTATGGAATACCAAGTAGGTTTTGTAGGAGTGCTTCTATAATTTATGAAATGTTTTGAACTAAATCTGTTACCGTTGCGTGACTTGTCGTCTGTAGCCGTGGGGAGTGATTAAAATAAAGTGATATAAGAACACGTTGCTTATAATATACGGGAAATAAATAAATAGAATACAGACGGTTGCATCGATTTAACGAAGTTTGTTCTTGGTAGGAAAACGAGTCAATAAGCTTATTTTGAAAAAAATATCTGAGCTCGGTAACTTTCCTCTTGGAAAATGCGTTCTAAGGAAATTTTCATAACGTTTAATTCTTATCGATAAACGGTTAATTATTAGGCCCGTTGGTAGTTTATAGGTAACAGTTATGAAAAATTCATGAATTTCGTATTATGTTACAATTACTCAATACCTAATAATATATCGTGATTTGTTTCTTTTTTGTAATATCTAATGCCTCTCTAATTGGGATATCATATAAAAACTCTCCGGTTTAAGCAATTGAACATGTCAAATAGGACTTAATTAATGTTATCAAACTATCAGTCATTCAAATCATATTCAAATGCTTCGTAAAGTTTTTATATAGTTACCACAAATTATCGTTAAATTACAATATGCACTTTCAGGTTTTTTCGTTTGTCGTTAATTAATGCCAATAGTATTAATACTAAATAATCTCAGTGATACTAAAAACCCTTCCATTAATTATGAGTTATGACACTATATTGACCAAAGAAACCTTCGAGCTTTGACCTCATAGACATAGAGAACTTATAGCTAAATGAATACACTATTTCGAAACAGTCGAACATCCATTGCATCAAGTATTACAAAACGTCTGGTTTATTTAACAGCATTGTAAGATCAAGTCATTAACATTGAATCGACTGACATGGCCTATGTGAATCAAATGCCAAGATAATATAATAATGTACTTGCCAAGTGAAGATCGCACCCTTCCATTAATTATGACACTATATTGACCAAAGAAACCTTCGAGCTTTGACCTCATAGACATAGAGAACTTATAGCTAAATGAAATATACTATTTTGAAACAGTTGAACATCCATTGCATCAAGTATTACAAAACGTCTGGTTTATTTAACAGCATTGTAAGATCAAGTCATTAACATTGAATCGACTGACATGGCCTATGTGAATCAAATGCCAAGATAATATAATAATGTACTTGCCAAGTGAAGATCGGTTGTAATGGAGGCAAAAAGTTGAATGGCTTATAAAATGTGGGAAAAACTGACATCGTGATGCTTTTTGTGGTAGATATAGGCTTTTTAGTTTGGTTTTTTGTGAGTTTTTGCTTTCTTATTATGGCTATGGAAACATATTTTATAATATTATGATAATATTGTACTGCGCCCCGCATTTACTCTGAACCTACTTATAGCATATTTATTAGGAAAAAACAGCATTGATAATGTAGCTTTTCTAGATATAGGTAGGTAAGAGAAATAATACAAAATCTTGTTTAGTGATTTTTGTAAGTAATTATATATTATAATCAAATAAAAATTAATTATAGGTATATGAAGTGTCACAACTCACAAGCAGCAGCCAATTTTACAACTCCATATTTCCACAGCTATTTAGTAATATGACATTACTAATAATATAAATATGGAATAAATAAATAAAGGTTTCACCTTTTACATTTTAATACAATTCCCATTGATAACAGAACTCACAAGACAATGCTCAGATTCCACTTAAATTTAACAATGTTTATATTCTCTGACCGTTCACTTGCTTGTACTTTCGCACGCTCAGCACCATTGTTGTGAATTTGAATGTTATTTGCAATAAATTACAACCAAGTATCCGCTTAATAACTAAATTCTTCCACGGGATTCGTTTATGCCATGTTTATAATCGTATGTATAGCCTAAAGTTTGCATGATTGAGGCTGGGACACGGAGCATGCTTCATAGGCATTTTTCAATAGACGTTACAGGAAATCATGATATACAATTCGCAAATAATAAAGTACCTATGTGTGTAGGTAGCACGATATCATAAAACATTAGGTAGGTGCTTTTATCGACTACCATAGATTATTTATTTTTCATACGAGTGAATTCCTTTCCAATTCCTAGAAATCTATGTATTACTCTACCAATTGCATTTGCAGCAGTGTTTCTTAAGCAAGTTATACATTGGATATTTCATTACTAACTTACAAACCCTCCTAACTTACAGCATTATACATATATTACGTCTAAACCTAGCTTGGTCAAGCGATATTTTATAACGTTTCCATTAAATCACACTCCAACTTCAAACACGTCAGAAGTTTCTACGTGAGGTGCCAAATATGTCAAGCAGGAGCCGAGAGGGCTATTGTTTAGCCGTATCTGAACACTTCTGTATTATGCAACTTCCTTTAAACTTAGCGGCTTTATGGCCTCTTTAAAAAATGCAATAGACGAATGATTAATTGTTGTGATACTTTGTAATGAGCTGTTACGGGCCTGATTGTCATCTCTTAAAATAGTCTGTCGCAAGAAGATACATTCTCTTAACTTTGCCTTTCCATGTCCATGTTCATTGAATCTTACGCACAAAAAGCTACAAGCGTATTGCAAAAAATACTTTTGTATGCTTTGTATTACAAAAGTAGGTATATACAAAGTTTGTATGAAATGCTATTACCAAGTAAACCGTTACAATTCAAATGAAAATCTGTAATAACTAAAGTTAATATTCTCGGAGTATTTCAAGTAGATATAAGGGCTACAATGCAGCGTAAAAGTAGCTGTATACGGGCATCTTAAGTTTAGTGTCCTTTACTTGATATTACCTTGTTGACCGACAATGCCAGGGTAAAACTTACATCGAGTTACATAATACGTTGTTATAACCCATCTCCTTGAAAAGACGTTTGAACTCCAAGATTCTCTGCCTTTTTTAAGTTTATACTATGATCAAATACCTCTTCCCGTAAAGATATCTTGACAGACTAATATGGGCTAAATTATGCAAATATTTACTCACGTTTGATCATACTAATGACCATGTTTCTGCAAGTGACAGAACGTTGCACAAATCCCATATTATTGTGTTGAAATACTTCCTTACAATTGCAACGTAAAGTACAGCTTAGCGATATAAGAGTTCTGAAATAATGAGAATAGTTCTCATGGTCCATTCTTTAGGTCGATAAGTTGGAAACGTGATTTACTTGATAATTTTATTTATAAGTTATAAGAGATTAGATCTTTCTGGGTAGGTTCATACATATAGTTGTAAGGGAATTTTTACTTATGTTTAAAGTTTTAAATAAACTTTTCAATTGTTGTAGGATACTTATCAGTCTTAAAGAGAAATTAGATATCAGATCTTTGTCTTGTGAGTTTTCTTACAGAAACTGCAAAATTTTTGAATGGGATTTTGTATCATATGTATTATGTTTGGCACAAGCAATGATTGTCGTGATAGCTTGGCAACATTTTATGTTCCAGAGAGCGATAAAAATGTTGCCAGAATTATTATTTCAGACACACATTTGTCCGATGTTCAACTGATAAATAATTCTAGAAAACTTAACTGCCTACCTATATTGAAATCAACTGCAATCCTCGAAAGTTTGACGTTACGACTACAGTGTGTTACGACTCAAATTTACGAATAATTTCGCATTAGCAGTCTGTACTCATTATGTTACGACATAAATATGTAAAAAGATAAATAGACGCACATCACACATGTGACATTCAATTTTTTCTTCGAAGTTTATATAATACATAATATTTTTGTTTTTTGTCGCTCTCCATATTATGTGCAAGTTATTTTAATTCAGGAACAGAGCACTTAGGAAGTATTACTTACATAGTCTACATACTAATGTAGGTTTATACAGTCAAAGCTCCTTATTCGCGCTTCCTTCATTCGCGGTTTCACTATTCGCGGATGGAAAAATTAATTTCTATAATCGCGGCCCAAAATTCTTTATTCGCGGATCGAATCGGTACATACATATATGTACATATTTATAAATTTATTATATTAATTTATTTTGAATGCCATAAAAACCAAAAAAATATGTATATACATATTTACCTAAATAAAAATCAATCGTTATCCTTAATTCCTTAGTAAACGCCTGAACTACAACTACGAATTTAAAATATCGACTAAAAAGCGAGTAAAAACAAAAAGTGCCAAGCCATTGCCTAAACCTGAAGATAATACCTAATTAAATGGCAATTAATTAATAAATATGTATGCATGGTCAAAAATTTCAATAAAACTGATTTCTTTATGCATTTGCTTTTTGTTGTCGTCACCTAGGAACGTATCCCCTATAACCCCATACAAATTACCATTCCATATTCATGGTTTCTCTATTCGCGGCACATTTACGGAACCTATTGCCCGCGAATAAAGAGCTTTTACATGTAAAATCATTATGCTGTAGATTCATTCACCTCGTTTCATTTACGACTAGTAATTGGGAACTGTGGATAAAATAACTGAATAATATTTTATTGCATTCTTGTCAGTAATTTATACACAAATAAAATAGAACTTTAAATTTATTTTAGCATGCAATCTTATAATATAGAATTATTATTTTCTATACAACTTATTGAAATCTGCATTTAAGAATCTTAAATAAAATATAAATAACAGAAGATTCTAGTTTATTCTATTTCGTGATTTTTATAATTTCTCATATCAGTGAAAATTTTAGATTTGATCAATAATTATGGGTTTAGTTTGAGGCTCAATATCTTGTATATTAATAACTACTTTATCTACTTCAATTACTTTTATTATATTTATATTTTAATTAATATTACACGCTGTCGGCTGTATGTACCTACCTACTTGCTTACTATGCCTATTGTTACTTTGTAATAAAATACACATGTGCAAAAACAATATCCACACTATAACCTTAATGCACTTAAACAAATTACCCTATTTACCCAGCTATTTTAAAAAGAATAACTTTATATTATAAAATATAAAACGGATCTCTTATTTATGAAACTAGACCACGCATTCCTCACGTCACAATCAATTTATCAGAACAAGCCGGTAAAGCGAGCGAACTAAGCGGATTAACATAGCTTGCTCTATGACATAACGTAGACCTTTGACGTTTGTAATTAAAAATGAATGTTAAGTTCATTCTAAAAGCCTTGATTTTGAGAATTTTAAACTACCCGCATAGAAGTTCAGTTGTTAGAAAAAAACTAGAGCACCGTGTAAGCTCAATTCATGCTGAACGATAGATATGTATAATTTTGATGAATTAGTATATTCTGGAAATTTTAATTATACTACTCCACATTTCAGGCGTGAAAAGTGTCACATTAGTATGGAATTTAAGATCAATTAAAGTACAACCAACAAATAAAAATAAGACAATCTATTCAGTACAATATTCATCAAATTATGATAGATTTATTCGTTATTAGGTAGGGCCACATGTACCGAGCTACTTCGCGCAGCAATTGCTTCAAGATATTGCTCGTTCTGTATGGATTCCTCTAATGAATCACCAACCAAATAATATTCAGATGAACCCCATATAATTTTATGACATTACCTAACAAAACAAGTCCAAATATGTTAATCAGCCGATAGTAATCTTAACATCTGTTATTTTGCTGGCTATTGAGGCTGAATGTTAAACAGTAAATGCATAATTTAACCTGTATTCTCTTGGGCAATAGAACAAAGTGACATCTGTTAAAACTTGACTTATGTGTGGGCGTCACTCGGTATGTTTTTAATAAATGATTTAAATGTTACGCATTATGAAGAACCAACACTTAATAAAACCTGTTAGTTAGTGTTCCTATGTTTTTAATTTGACAGGAACATTCGCCAAATTGTCCTATTTAATTTTGTAATGAATGCAATGCAAATTCATTTCTTGTCCAAAGAACAGATCATGTTCTTTCTATATCAGATGTCTCTAGAAAAAATAAAGTCGCGGTTATTGATTTAAGTAAATATTATAATAAATTACGTGAAAGACAAACTAATGAAAAGCGGATTCAATTTTCACATTAATGACAATTTTCCAAAGAAAGTTCCACGCTGACAGGATGCAGAAAACTGATAAGCTTGCCAATAAAGTAATTGGTAAAGATAACAGAAATACATAATTATTATTGCTTATAATTACCTACGAACATGACGGTACACGATAGGAATCGACATGTAAAACTGTTTGTGGAAATGTCGTTTCCCTTTAAATGTATAGACGACAGAATGATCCTACGAAAACAGTTATATTTAAGTTCTTAATTTTAACTCTCTCTGGTAAATAATTCAGTGAATTTCCAGTTTGTTTTTTGTTTGGATGATGTATACCGACCCTAATCCTGACCTAATTGAAAGTTATTCAGAACGCGACCTCTCAGTATTAGTCCAGTTTTCCAAACCCCAACTCAAACATTTATTCATAAAATCACACTCTTTATTGAAGCGTTTTTGATTAACATTTAACTACCACCGATTCGGAAAGCAATTTCTACAAAAAGAGCTTACCATTTTTTTCCCAGCATAACTACCAATACCTACCTACAAATGTTAAATTGAATTATTCTTTGTCTCCAGGGTCATTCCGAGTCAAAGGGGGCTAAGAAGAGAGACAAGAGTGTGAGCAACGGCAACAAGCCCACGCGTGGTGTTGCGACATCGTTCGGCTTCAGGCGGCGACCAGCCAGCACGTCCCGAGCTGATGACAATGCTAGGAAGAAACCGCATGATAAGAACGGGAATGGAGGTAAGACAATATTGTAGAACATTCTGGAATGATTTATGAGTCAGGAGCGTGAATGACGGCAACAAGCAACACGAGGTGTTGCAACATCGTTCAGCTTCAGACATTTGAGCATATTCTGGAATGATATGTACCAAACTTTTAGGAAAGAACTGAAATTAAACTTATGATGGTAGCTCTGGTCTATAGTATGGCTGAGGTAGAAAAGTATCTTCAAGTATCTCTTGCAACAACTCTTTGTCTGTCAGCGAATAAAATATCAATCCAGATGTCTTTCCTATCTTGATTCTTCTAAATATTATAATTTTCATAGAAAAGGTTAAAAGGCATTAAAACTATTCAAGAACAATTAGATTTGGATACACTAAAATATTGCATGTCAAGAATGTTATATTACGTAGCTCTCGTACTTTTAAAACAATGTGTATATAATTTAGTTATATAGAGGTTTAAAAAAAAACCATTTTAAAGCTATTCTTTAAAGCCGGTAGTTATGTATAAAGTCTTATAAAGGTGCACAAATAGCATTAGTTACAATGGGATTATTCCAACACCACTTACAAAGATAATAGAAATATTATAATACGTGTTATATAAAGGCTATATATAGACCAGTTTTGCGTATGACTTGTTATATGATAATCATCTTTTAGTGTTTGTCCTTTTTTGTAAGGAAGTTAATTCAATAGAAGTATGCTAGTGCTCCTTTTATTTCGAAGCCTTTTATTTCATTGTTATTTTTATATCATTCTTCTTCTCAAAGTGTAATTTAGACATTAATCAATAGTAATAATAAAAATAAACAAATACATGAACTGTATGAGAAGAAATTGTCATTATCCTCACACCTTCACTCCAAAAAAAGACAACACCTGTGTTTCTGATTTCTCTATAATGATTTCCGTCCATCATAATTAATTGATTAGTGATTGAGCTGTCATGGCCAAAATGCCTTTTACAAATTCAACGGTTCCGTAGGCAGTTTATCAAAAAAATATATAATACATACCTTTCGTTTGCAGCATTGGTAGTATTTCTAATTATAGGTACTCATTTTCAAAAAAAAAAAATCAATGCATATTCTAAATAAATGAATAATTTTTCATTGCACACTTGTTATGCATGCGTTAGTAAGATAGCTTTTCACTCTTTCTCTTAATGTTTTGCGAGGAAGATGAATATCATCTGTGTGTGTTTCTTTTACATAAGCTCATGCTCATCAGGTACCTTTTATCCTATTTTAGTGGATGCATTGTGTACTTGTTACATCCTCTCTGTTTTACAAAGCGTTCTATTATTTCACATATTGGTCCTTTTAGCCGGAACAGAAACAACGGAATTGGACTTGTCGGAACGTTTATTTGTTTTGTAATGTCGTCCTTTTATTGATATTACTATAATATAAACAGGGTCAACAGAAGAACTTCGGGCGGAGGAGGTTCTTTCAGGACGGTCGACGCCGCTCGCGCGACCCCGCAAGGAGACGGCAGGTCAGCCGCTGCGAACTAATCGGTAAATAATATCTATAGATAATTATATTATGTACGTACGTATGTGTAGTATTGTTATGTCAAAGTGTTAGTTGCTATACTCGTAATGATGAAGTTTCTTAACAAATAAACAAAGAGGAAAACCTGTTATGTAGATGACACGAAGTTCACCTTTTTTTTTTTTTTTTTTTTTTTTTCCTCCTCCGATGTGTGAAATACACGTCGGGGGACCCTCCGGCGCACTTTTATAGAGATTACCTCGCAGCCCCCACCTCACCAGAGGTGGCGGCCGTCGGTCCGGCCCCACGGACCGGATTACGAGTTGGCAGACGGCCGTTTTACAGCGGCCGCCGCCCCACACCTCTCTGCAGGAGTCTCCGCGCGTCATCACAATGACGCGTCGGGATCCCGCCCTCCGCTGCACGGCGTGGCTTGCTAAACCAGCGAGCCCGCCGCGCCGCGACCTCTGGCCGCCATCCACCGCCGCATAAAAGCCGGCTCCTCTCTGGACCACAAACAGGACCTCTGCCGTCGGGTCAGTCGAGGCTTTCCAACCCCAACTGCCGTTCAGCGCCACCTTTGCCTAGTGGACACGGGGTCCACCAAACCACGACCTCTGGTCGCCATCCCACGCCGCACACAGCGGCCGCTGGGCCACACCTAGCCCTGGCCGTCGGGCCGGTTGAATCTCCCCGACTCTAAACCAGCCGTTCAGCCCCTCGCTGGTCCAATTTCGCTTCACTCAGAGGGCCATAACTCTGAGCTACTGAGCCCCTCCGCCGCGACAAGGCCTGGACCGTTGGGGGGACACGAAGTTCACCTGACTTTAGACTAGGATTATAAAAAGAATCACATAACTATCTAACTAAAAAAGCATAGTACCTATAACTACCTACTTGCAATTCAACACTATGTATTTCGAAAATCAAGTAATAATTTACAAAACCAATGATTAAGATTAGTTCACACTATAATGGCAATATCAATAAAATTATATTGTAAGCTGTAACAACGCTATCTAATATTATGATCTGATAGTAACATAATAATACCGTAAAAGTTCATGGCCAAATAAATGTTATAGTTCGTTCTATTTCATTAAATATAGAACGGTTATGAGTTTCCTTGTGCTTTTTAATAATATTGAGCAAAGCATTTTATGCAGTTTTATGAAACGTAATTTTAAAGCTGCTTTACTTTAGAGTTTAGAGGCATGAACTAGTATAAAACCTTAATTTTAAATATGTAGTGGGTCATTGTCAAATTTTGCGCAGGTAAACGTAACTGCAGATTTCAAAAATGTGAAAAAGAAAATATTTAAAAATTGAACTTTTCTTTATGCCCGTGCCTGTTAAAATAACTGAAGTATCTGTAATTCAAGTTGGCCGAGATGTTTAGCTAATAATTTAAGATTTATTTCAGATTTAGTGCGTCAGGGTGGAGAAAAAATACAACTCTGTTATTATTACACTTTACCTTTTATCATTAAATTAAATAAGCCAGTCGCACATATTTTGGCTTTTATATTAATTACAGTCTTATATCTTATAATCACCATAAGAAGCACAAGCTTTTTTTAAGTTTAACAGTAATTTATTTACAATTTTAGTCAACTCTATTACTTTATGAATAATAACAAACCTTAAATTCTACACTACTCCATGAAATATCTGTAAATTAACAGCTAATTACAACATATAACCGCTTCATTAACTGACAAATTAACCTATTGTAATTTAGCAGTATTATATTGAATAGCTTTTCCTAAATTTCGTAACTAAGTTCTTTAATCTTCGGGACACGAAAGTAACAGAGTTGTAACACAGTAACTTAGTTGTTCTTTTTGTACTATAAGTGAATAAATTGCATACTTTTGATATGTCGTCACGTTCGAAAAGATTGATTTTGGTTCTAAAAACATTTTTCTTACATGTGGGCTGATTTTTTTCATATGAAACTTTGATCCACAGCAAGACACTCTTGTATAATTTGTATTTCCTGCCTAGACATTTTAACGGCCTTCTTGTCGAATATTTTATCAATAGCATACTTTTCCTTCAGATTCTTAACTTTTTCATGGCCATTTTTAATAGCATTTACTGGATTTTCTGGATTGCCGTCCTTATTTTTAGACTTCTTTCGTTTTTCTCTGTTGCATTGTTTTTTATACGTCTCCTATCTCTTGTTAACTGTTTCTAATTGTTACTTAAATTTTATATAACCTGTAAATAACTTGGATCTGTTTCTGTTAACTTGCTTGCTTCTCAGCTGGCGTGAGAGGCATTTTAAGGGCGTTAATAACGGCAGAATAACCTGTAACAATATCTTCAAAGTTACATTTAATTAAATATGATTTATTTACATATAACAACTCAAAATTACTTTGGGAAACCGATTCTTAAGAAAAAAAATTATTACAAATATAAAATTTCAAACAAAAGTTACAGAATACATGCTTACTCAACTCTGTTACCATGAGCTAAGTAACAGAATGATGATAACAGAGTTGTAAATTTTACATTCTAAAAGACATAAATCATAGAATAATGCATTTAGTTATTTTTTTATTTCAAATTGAGCATTATTACCCCTTAAACAACAAAGTGAACGTAAGTTAATAGAAAAAAACGGTTTTACTTACTTTAATAGGTAGGTAACAATGTTGATGCGGAATAAAAACACGCGGCACGTTCAGCGCCACGCGGTCGACTGAGATTCAATGTACCCCACCCCCAGACCTAACGAACGACCACAATGGCTGCAGAAACCTCGCTCAAGCTAATAGAAAGTCGAAAACAGCGCCACCTCTATTTTGAGTAATGATTTATTTAGTAACATAGTAGTGCACACGATTCCAAACACTACGTGGGACAAAGTTAAAATTTTTTTTATAAAATAAATCTTAGCACTGATCGGGTTGAAAATGTACTTTTAGAAATATTCGCAATATTCTGTTTATATTAATATTTTAATTGATGTGGGTTGGTATATTGGAAATTGTAGTTATTTTATATTTTCTGTAACGAAGTGCTACTTGGGACAGGTCAAATTTGTATGGAAAACCCTTCTGTTACCAGAAAAAACCACAATGTTACTTTAAAAAATAAAATAAAAAATGAAAACTAAGTCTTTATTTTATTAATATCTGTTTATTAATGCGATTAAGTTTGTATTTGCTGTAAGTTTTTAGTGACAGTTAATTTTTTAATGGTATAGAAGTAAAAAAGTTTTGAGGGACAAGTTAACCTGCGCAAAATTTGACAATGACCCTAGTAAAAAATTGTGCTATAATCGTACCTGCTTCATAACAGTAATTATATATATACCCAGTATAAATATTTAGATATTTTTATTTTATAAAGTTATTCAAAATATGATATTCTAATATTAAATTTTAAGCGATTATTTGAGTAAGACAGAGTATTTGGTATACACAGTATAACGAAGTTGTAGATTTTCTATACGTAAATAAATATTGAGAACGTTTTTGAACAATATTCGTAAACAATAAGGATAATTAATATGTGTTTAATTAAAAATATCAAAGTAAAAATTAAGAAATCAAAATAAAAATAATCAATTGATACGATTCTTTTCTCGTAATATGTAAAACATAGATCACTTCCTTTGATATTAGATTGTGAAAGTGATGACGTCATAGCCATAGCATAAAAACTTCCTGTCGCATATTATTTACATGAAAAAGAAAGTGGCAAAAGATAAAATGAAACCGATTCCTGTTCCGATTAATTATCATTACTGTAATTGATATGTTCAGGCACAATGATTTATCGAGGTGCCAATATAAATTAGTATTTTGTTATATTAAATGTGTTGTGTAATTTTTAATTGATTGCGAGTCCGAAAGTTTGCACTAGTTTTGTTAATATGAATTTATTTATAAAACGCAAAATTTTTTGCTAAGCGCAAATCTCGAGAATGGCTGAACGGATTTCGTTGATACTTTTTTTATGATATTCCTTGAAGTAGGTACGTAGGCGAAAAAAAAAAATAGAATCGACTGATAAGCGATACGAAATTCAGTCTTGCTAGTTCAGTGTATAATTTTTTATTTTCACCTTTTTCACAAAAAACTGCGAATATCATAGGCGAATATTGATAAAATTAATACTGCGATCTCTTACTAAAATATACTTGTATCGCAGTGTTAATTTTTATTCTATTCAAA
Organism: Colias croceus; assembly: GCF_905220415.1. NCBI lineage: Eukaryota > Metazoa > Arthropoda > Insecta > Lepidoptera > Pieridae > Colias > Colias croceus. The sequence continues at coordinate 2,354,299 of NC_059543.1, read as the reverse complement.
TTATAAAACAAAGAAGTTTCAAAAGGGAGGCCGCTTGCTTTTTAACTTAAATTTTAAAATAAAAAGTGAGATAGAACGCACAAACACAGCTTTGCTATTTTATTTTCACAGGCGCGTTAAGTTTCAAATTGCTCTTCACACCCGGTGCTTTGACGCCTACTTCCAACGTTTCTCCATTGTTGCATGTTAAACGACCTTTGCAGAATTGTTTTAATAAGAACTATACGTACATAAAACTAAAGAGACAATGAATTTAAATGTTCTGTAAGTAGAGTTAATGTGTGTTTCTTATAAGTTATAATACTGAATGTTTATCGAAAAGTATGGCAACTAACATGAATGTTTTTTTATCCGTTACGTGTAATTTTTTTATGCATTATAAAAAAATAACAATCTGCAATCCTATAATATAAACTATAAATTCTCCTAATTTCCGACTTCGTCCGCGCTAGTTTGTAAAAACACACAGAGATTGAAACTAATGGTCCGATTTGAAAAAATCAAGCAGTGTTGAAATAGCCTATTTATCGAGAGGTCTATAGGGTATAATCATCACGCTAAAACGAGCAATGGTATAATCGCTTAACACAGCTAGTAAATAACACTACAGTGTGTTAACAAACACACAAGTGACGCTCCCATCATCCCGTAGGTTCGGTTTCAGGCAGCAACACAACAAGACGGCGAAGGTGGGAGATGTGAGCGCGACCGCAGAACACGCGTTCGGAAATAAGGAGGCGTTCAATAATAATTTAGGTAAGTAATAAATACATTTCTTAAGCTTTTTTTAAACTGCTTCTCTTGACAATAACGAACATATAAAAAAAAATTCAAAATCGGTCTAGCCATTCGCGCGTGATGTCGTGACCTGAAGTGAAGGGAAATAAGGATTAATTTTTATATAAAGATGTGATTATGTAGTATTTTCGTGGTGAAGGATTAGTGTCTGATAAAGTGGGTTAAAATAGAGCCTAAAGGTCCTTAATTATTTATTTATTTACGTCTCATATATAGATTACATACAAATATACCTACTGGTGAAGCTAATAAAAGCGTGTTAAAAATGGTAATTTGGAAGTGTAAAAAGTTCCTGCCACTTACAAAATATGTATATGTATTCATGGTATAAATAGTTCGGATTTGTTAATTGTTAAGTTTTTTATACCACATTTTGCAAATATTGCAATGTTTTCTTTTTAAGAGTTATTTGTAAGGTGACTTAATAAATATTCTGCTATATGAGGCAAGTCAAATCCTATTAGATTAAATCTAATCATGCTTGAGTATTATTTAATACTATTTAACTGCTTTATCTATAAATGGATGTTTAGTTTTATAGCGTTCAAATGCTATAAAAATGATATTTTAAAAAAAAATTCGATCACGAGGCGGAATTCGAACCCGCATCTTTTTGCCAAACCGGGGCAACCGGGTAAAGTTTTCCGAATATTATCTTCGTAAATTAATAGTCATCTAAAATTTGTAACCAACTTGATTTATTTATGTGTATCTTTTAGACTTTCTTCAATATCTAAAAATAAACACAATACTAATCTAAAAATAAACATTAAATTAAAATCAATTGCTCATTATATGCCCCGGTGTTTATGGCGCTTCTATTGTAACTAATATCATAAATCTTTGCCATAATCGACACAAAGCCACAACAATAGAAGAAAAGACAATAAAGCCTTGGTTGTTGACAATACTACATTAATCAAGGTTAGATGAATAATTAATTGTTTGAGGAAACAATAAGTAAATTAAATAATCAGAATTTTGGTCAAACATTTATAGACTCAGAAATTTATTCGCTTTGGAATAAACCCAAGAAGCAACAAAAGAAAATGAAATAAAGAAGAATTCGTTATAAAGTCTCTTCCCAGCTATCATAGAATTAATTTTTTGGACTGTTAATATTTTCTTGGTCAATTCATAGCTATCTTTGTGTAGAAAACACTATATTGTACAATGCACACGAAAATAACATTCACTTATATAATAACTTAAATAGATGTACAATTTGGCGGCCTTATCGCTTAAAAGCGATTTCTTCCAGGCAACCTTAGGATATAGGAAGAAATAAATCATTAGAAATCTATCTTTGTGTAGGATAGTCATGAAATATTTATAGTGGATTGAATATAGATATAATCCATACGTTTAGACGCAAAAATAAAGCCTTGTGGAACCTTTCGAAACGTGAAGGAATCCTAACTAAATATGTACCAGCCACAGTACCAGCCCATTTGACTGTCTGATCTAAATGAATGTAATTTTGTTTATAGCACAAAGCGCATTATAATGTAACATATAGCGAAAACTATAGCATACATTTTTTATATGAATCGTCAATGAACTTTATTTCAACTTAACCCGAACTTGAGAGTAAAGTACGAACTGTAGGGTCACCTTGTAGGTCATGCCAAAGGGCGTCTGCCTCCGGAGATAATAATAGATATTGTAATTAGTGGATACAAAGGGACAAATTAACTTCAATTATGTGGCTTATGTGTCACTGAAATTACGAAGATTAAAGACATTCACTTTTAAGAAGAATTAATAAAATTAGAATTAATAAAAGGTTTATAAGCTTTAATTTGAGTATACTTATTCAGTAGGTTCCAAATAAATATTTTTTGAAGTGAAACTTCTTTAGGCGCGTTGAGAGTAAAATTTCATGGCAATAAGGCGCCACGTCATGCCGTAAGGCGATGGTTTAGTATATTTGAATCTTGCCAAATAAGTTTCGCTTCTGACACGTGTGCTCGACACTATGCTGTTTTTTAATTTGAATATCGCATTACAAACTCTAACTCTAACATTTATTTATTCAATTAGACCTCTTCGAGAAGCACTTTTGAAACGCCAATACATATTTTTAACATTTACCACCGATTCGGAAAGCAGTATCTATGGAGAAGAATCGGCAAGAAACTCCATAGTTGCTCTTTTAAATCATTTCAGTATGTATTACAATTTGATTTGAATTAATTTATAACATTAATTTCCACAGATAAGAAAACCCAGCCGCTCGTACCAACACAAGTAAGCAACGGGGTGACGAACATAGTGTCGGCGGCCGGTGTCCCCAAACCGGTGACGAAGCAAACCGTCATACTCACTTACCAAGCACAACAGTATCCCAGCCAGGTATCCATACTAATATTATAAATGCGAAAGTAACTCTGTCTGTCTGTCTGTTACTCAATCACGCCTTAACTACTGAATGCATGCATGAAATTTGGTATAGAGATATTTTGATACCCGTGAAAGGACATAGGCTACTTTGTACCCCGGGAAATAATGTAGGTTTTATCCCGGAAATCCCACGAGAATCCAACGGGATAAATGCGGTTTTTTTTTTAACTTTAACTTCGCGGGCGAAGCTGCGGGTGGAAAGCTAGTTATAGTTATAAATTTTATAGATCTTTTAGTAGTACAGAAAAGTGTCGAATAGCAAATATTGCTATTGTTTCTTTCTTATTAATTTTTATAGATTTTATTGAAAAAGAACTAATAATAATGTATTATTTTTACTAACATAATTTTTAAGTTATCAATTGTTACTAACAAAATGAGTCCTGATGCTTGAATTAATAAATAAATTATTATTATTAATAATATTTAAAGTATAGAAAACATAATATGATCATGACCGTGATCACGCGTGACCCATGATCCTATCTCAGCGAGCGAATTTCTTACACCTACTCTGAAGGGGAGTAGTTCTAAAACATGAATATAAAAATTAAAAAGCATCGTATTATTCATTTCATTTTTAGTAGGCAGGAAACAAGCAGTTTATTCGTTTTTCCAAAAATAATTTACCTTCCATATCTCATTCCAACCTATTTCCCACAGGATGGCAGGAAACCCAAAACAGAAGCACCAGTCCGTCAATCCAGACCACCGTCAGCTTTCGACCAAAAACCACCTGGGAAATACACCTTCCAAACCAACCAATTACCAAGACCTCAATATCCAGCTGTGAAAACCATAGATGCTAAGACTGCGAAACAGGTAAGGGTATAATAAAATTCTTCTTCTTTTTTTGTTTATTGTTTGTTTTTCTTGTCTATGGCACCTCCTGATCACAGCATTTTTTGAGGTCATAAACAATGACTTGAATCGTACAAAAAAGTAAAGTACATACCTCTAATTCAAAATCTTTCAGTAACAGCTTTTTGACTGCATCAAACCGTAAAACGTAAAAAAATAAGGCTCAGACAATATTTAAATTGTAAATAAATAATATATTATTCCATGCATATTATATGTCTACTAGCATACCGCCCGCGGCTTCACCCGCTTTGTCTAAAACCTAATAAATTATAGGTATACTACATAATATAACCTTCCTCTTGAATCGCTCTATCTATTGAAAAAACCACATCAATATCCGTTGCGTAGTTTTAAAGATTTATGCACACAAAGAGATATAGGGACAGAGAAATCGACTTTGTTTCGTACTATGTACTGATTATTTCACTTCCAAATTCCAATATGATCATTTTATATAGCAATGAAAATAAATACATTCTGTTACAAAAACTAGCAACGAAATCATATTCTTACCTAGAATAAGAATAATTAATAATCTAGAACATCGTTTATCTTCGCTTAATGACCACTTTCATTGACCATTCTTAATGACTGTTAAAAATTTTCTTACATCACAACTCTATATATGCCAAAATAGACTGTATTACTATGGAATAAGATCTATATTAGAAATGAATAGGAAGTAGGTCATACATCACCTATTTCAGGGCTTGTGATTTGGAAACCGGGTGCCGTTTGCCGAAAATAATATCACTGCAGTATGCATTCGGTGGATATACACGAGATTGTTTATTAAGGGGTATTATTATTTTGTTTTTATTACTAATTAAAAAAATGATTATTATTAAAGATGATTCGTAATAGTTATTTATAAGTACCCATTTCGTAACGTTGGATAAAATAATTATAATCCAAAAAAATCACGCTAAGTAATATTTTGCTCATTTATTTCGTAACGTTCGCGTTGTATAAAATAATTATTATTATCCAAAAATATAACGTTAAGTAAGATTTTGTTTAATTGAATTAAAATTTAATTTTCCTTTGAAACAAAACATGAATTCGTGCAACAATAGAATATCATATCGAAATAATGTTGAAAGCTTACATAACACGCGAAATGGCAATTTTATTAGAATTTGTAAATAGAGAAAGAGCAAATTCTAATCTGCAAGTGAATGTTCGAGTTTTGTAACGTACCGTATAATTACATTATTCGTACAATACAGAAAAACTTCGTCTTGTTCACACGTGTTTTTATGATTTACACTTTAAAAAGTTTTATCTCAAGATATATCCCGAGTAGTAAGTGCAGTTTATTTTGGTAAGATAGGCGAGTAGTAACGACATTTGAACGCGGTTCGTAATGTGAAGTGGTTCGGATGTGAAAAATGGTTATTATTACTTATTTATTCGTGTACTTGGTGTATGATCTGTGCTTAATGTATTTTGTTTTCAGGTTGTCAATAACACGAGGAAGGCGAACGCCGATGGATGGAGAGAAGGTAAACTTTCTTGTATATTTCATAATATCATTATTCTATTTCTATTGTAATATTAATATATTTTGAAGCTATCTTCTTTTAGTCATATAAAAATTACAGTTTTATGTATTGGTATATTTTTGTAATTTATTTTTTTTATGAAGAAGTATGCTTTTTAAGTTTTTAAGTATTAGAACAATAAGTTTCGTTAACTTAGTTTAATGCTGTTGCAAGAGCAACTTCTTAACAAATAGATTTGCATATTTGAAAGTAACAAACATTATTTTCACAAAAATTATTGAAAGGTGCTATCATTAAATCATAATTTTACACTGAACAATATTTATTTAGTGTCAAAATAAGAGCTTCCCATAAAACATAATGCAAAAACAAAAATTGTAGAAAAATATGTTTCTTCGTCCAATTTTCGAAAGCTGGTTGCACTAACAGACATAATATGACAACCCTTGCTAGTCTAACACGGGAGTTAGGTACTACCTTACGTTTTCTAGCAGTTTTATTTCCAGTGTGGAAAACTTATGGCGCTAGACGACCTATATAGCGCTGCCATTTTTAATATTTTAGGCGCGCTATTTACAGTTATGTCTTGTCTGATTTTGATGATATTATATATTAATCTTATCGAAGTGTTTTTCGTTCCAAAAAATCGCCTTCTCAAAATTCTCTATTCGACTCTTTTTGTATTTGTTACCTGATAACTCTGTGGTCTTACTCCACCTCTTCCGCGTGCGTCCTTATTCGCGATTGACATGATTATTTTAATGTTTCGTAGGAAATTGTTGTATTACCCTTATCCAGGTGCGTCGGTGATGTATTTTGTATAAAATAATAATCAGTGACTTTATTGTTCACTCGGGATCTGTCCATTTGCTTCGTGTCAGGCGCAGGTTCAGCAGTATCAAGTGACTCTGGACTTCTGGAGTGTACGCTTGCGAAGAATACACGCGTCTTAAAACTTAGAATCTATTTTGTGTGAATTGTTGTCATTTTAGAATTTGGAGTGGTTCCATCCACTAGGAAAGTACCTAATCGTTGACTTTATTGAAACGAAGTACCTTATCGCGCGTTGTGAAAGGGGGCTATACAGAATTTGGAACAAAACTTGAAACGACTGTTTGCTTTAGCTAGTAAGCCGTGCGGCGTGCGCGTGTTTCTCTATCTGTCTATCTCTCAAAAAGCAAGCCAGCCACTTCGTTCCATCGAGGTGTTTCTTGATTCCTCTCAAGTTGTTTGTTTAGTTTTTTGAAAGGATCATTGACGTTATTTTTTACTCGAGTTCCTTCGATATTTAATGCGTTATTTCACGTCAGGCGCAGGTTCAGCAGTATCAAGCGACTCTGGTGTGTACGCGTGCGAGGATTCCCCGCGCCGTCGCCCGCGCAGTCTGGAGATGGTGATGCGAGGCTCGCATAGCTTCCATCTTCGTGAACTGCAAGTCGCTGATTTGGATATTATGGGTACGTATTCTAGCAAAAAATAAAAAATACATATATTGTTAATAATATAATTGTTCGTTGATAAATAAATAAGTGGAAAAAAAAATTTATTTTATTATCATTTATGTGAGAGACGATATTTATGGAAAAACTTTGAAATAGAAGTTGATAATCCCGATTTTTAGCAAAAAGCTAAAGAAAAAACAAAATGTCGTTTGATTTTAATGGAATTAATTATGATAATTCATAATACATTCTGTTTTAAGAATTTTTACCCTAAAAGATTTTCCTAATATCTTAATACCTATTTCCAACTTTCCAGACGAAGCAGTAGTAACAGGCCACACCGTGATACCCCTCCCCAAACTACCAAGTTCCTTCACCGAGTCACCAGAAGAGCTATCCCCATCACCACCCCCGGTTGCCATGGAAACCCGCTCCCCGATATCACCACCACCCGTTGCCATGGAAACACAGCCAATGTCCACCCTGGACAGATATAGGACGAAACGGCCAAGTAGGATACAGAATATAGAGTATAAGGAAGAGAAGTTCGTGTTGGATAGGACTCAAACTGAAGTTTTGGATAAACAGGTTTGTAGTTATATACAATTCTAAGTAATAGGCAAAAGATTTTGGTTCAGAAATTGTAAAACTCTCAGATATATGGATAATATTTTGGAAAATAAATTGGCTGAATATTTTAAAAGAGATCATAGAAAAATAATTTTCTTTTATTTATTTACAAGCTAGGTATACATTGTTGTAAAATTTATACACTTCTAATGGTAAGGCTTCACAATATACGGATATACCTACTCATTTTCAAGCAAACTTGCAAATTTTTTTTTTTCATAATGGTAAAAGTTAGTACTTAGGTAAGTTATATAGCCTAAATAGCCTAACCATTAAAAGTGCCATTTCTATTCTGATAACTGATTTTATATGCTAAATTATATAAAACTAGTGCTCCGCCCGTCGCATCGTCCGCATTATATATTTCTTTATATTATGTATTGATTAAGATATTTTAATTCCAGACATCATTCACAAAGCCGTCAAGCGGTGTGGCCTCACCCACAACAGTGGACTCGTCCAAAGAGTCGAGTCCTTCTTGCAAGAGCGAAGAGAACTTCACCAGCGCTTGGCAGAGCCACGCCGCGGGAGAGGCTATGGCTAACAGGTATTATGAATGCGTTGTGATTATAATAAAACAGAATTAAATTTATTTTTATTTTAGTTACTTACTTTCTCCTTTTAATATAGCTATACTAGATTTCCGCCCGCGGCTTCGCCCGCGTTTGCAAAGGAAAACCCGCATAGTTCCCGTTCCCGTGGGATTTCCGGGATAAAACCTAACTATGTGTTAATCCAAGTTACCTTCTATATGTGTGCTAAATTTCATTGTAATCGGTTCAGTAGTTTTAACGTGAAAGAGTAACAAACATCCATACATCCATACAAACTTTCGCCTTTATAATATATATTAAGATATTAAGATTAAGATTATGGAGGTACCCTCAAAAATTAAAAAAAAAAGATAATTACGGCTTTAAAAATGTTAAACATTGCGTGATAATGAATAAACTCGAGATAAAAATCCTCTTATAAGGGTCGATTTTTCAATGCCCAGATAAAGAGATAGATAGATAGCGTAATAACGAATAATTTGCAATTAAAATCCGCTTGTTAAACTTCAATTTCAAAATTAAACACAGGAAAAACTTGGTACTTCAATTTGGTTAAATTCACACTAAGATTAAAAAATAATTACCCAAGTACCCTCATTTGGTAAAATTATTATCTAAGTACTTTTGATACTTTGGGTTTTATTTGAAAATGGTGAAAATAATCCTATTTGACGTAATCTTATTTCATATCATTTAAAAAGATAAAGTTTTAATTATTTTTATTGTAATACGTTATATATTTTTAACTTTATTTTCTCCACAGATCACAAGACGACGTGTCCCTCGCACTAAGTGTGTCAAGTTGTGAAGAAGACAAGTCCAAATTCGAAGTAAAGGAAAAAGAGAAAGAAGTGGAAATTCCAAAGAAAACAATACTTATTGTGGATGAACCTCCTCACCCGTTGTTGATGAAATCGCTGACTTTGAGCCAACATGACGCGTTACGAAGTTCTATGATGGGTATGTTTTATTTTTTGGATTATATTTTAGTTTTAAAGCATTTATATGCTTTATAAATTTAATTTTTTAAGGAATAGAAATTCGATCACGAAGTGGGATGGCGAGAGATACGGGTTCGGATCCCGTCTCGTAATCGAATTTTTCTATGGTTTACAAATTTGTATTTTTTGATTTTGTAAGGCAAATGTAGGATTTATGTTTTAAAGCTGTACATAATATATTAAAAATCTCCAATTTGTTTTTTTGAAGTGAAAACTTCTTTAGCGGCGTTGGGTATAAAATCTTAAACTCGCGTCAGGACACGTGGCCTGATCGAAAAAGCGTAAGACGGATTTTTTTAGCCCTTATAAGTATTCCATGCGTAAGACGGATACCATTCCAAAATATCAAACATGCTGAACGTTAATAATCAAGTTTTCACTTCTGCCGGCACTCCCGGAGTGCAACCCGTCTTTTTTTTTCTTTGAATCAGTCCTGTATTAAATATCCTGCAAATTGCAATTGCATTTTTGATCGATTCTAAACACCAACATTTGAATAAAATTTTACATTAGTCAAACATAAAACATCTATTTTTTTACCAAAATCATACCATACTACCTAATACAAAGAACCACCAAAACCATACCAAAACTATGTCACTACAACTTAATACAAATAAAAAACTTGTTGTATTAACAAATAGAATACAATATTAAAATGATATATTTATTCCAGGTTCAATGACCAGCTCCAACTACAGCACGACAAGCACATGCACAAACCAAAGCAACGCCCACACTCTAACCCTAACGCTAGAAGAGTCCAAATTTGACATGTCAGCTCTAGAAACTTCCACACAGAGTCTGCTAGATGATGAAACTTCTCCAGCAGATAGCCTGATATCTTCCACTAGTACTAGCGACTCCAATAACGAGATAGTCCATGATACGATATCCAGCGCTTATCAGACGGCGAATACTAAGACTAAGTCGCCGGAACCCATAGTGGAAGAAGATAGTGTTGATGGGGAGAAGAAGGAATCTAGGTTTGTATTTATTTTAGTTAAAAATATTAAAGGTCAGCTCTAGAAACTTCCACACAGACTGCTAGACGACGAGACCTTTCCAGCAGATAAATAAATAGATATTTCAGGACATTTTTCGCACACGGCACGCTCTTTTCCCATATTAAGCTTTCGCTTGTTATGGAAACCACATGGCTGATACACATAAATAATTTGAAATAAATACTTCTATGAATAAATTAACACCCAGAAGTAGAGCAAATATCGATGTTCATCATACAAATATTTGCCTTGGGAATCGAACCCACGACCACTGGCTTGGAAGACAGGGTTACTAACCAAACCAACCGGTATTCAGTAGATATCTTCCACAAGTACTAGCGACTCCAATAACGATATAGTCCATGATACGATATCCAGCGCTTATCAGACGGCGAATACTAAGACTAAGTCGCCGGAACCCATTGTGGAAGAAGATAGTGTTGATGGGGAGAAGAAGGAATCTAGGTTTGTATTTATTTTAGTTAAAAATATTAAAGGTCAGCTCTAGAAACTTCCACACAGACTGCTAGACGACGAGATCTCTCCAGCATCAATTCGAATAACTTTATTTTGCCCTTGGAATGGAAAATAAGCTGTCAGGTGCAATATTTTATCATCTATTGCTATAATTTTGTATCGTAAATGCGTGTTGAAATAAAAAAAAGAGTGTGTGTACTTATGTACACGCGTTAGAAGTTATACTTCTTTGGCGTATGGAAAATACTAGCATATACAACTTGAACATAGAACTTATCAAGTTTCATACCACCTACAACTAACTTCATGCTGTTAAATTTATGTGTCGGTGTGCGCGCGCAGCGTAAAAATTCACTCTCGTCATTTTTCTCCATCGCGCCAAAAGAAGTATAACTTCAAAAAATGTTATGAAATCTTGTAAAGAAAAAAGTTATTTAAATACAATATTTCAGAAATTTATTTGATTTCAGTTCGGACACAATAAGCGGTGACAAGAACACAACCCCCCCGTCCCCGGGGACTCCCACACACGCGTCCAACTCACTCTCACTGTCTGATGGGAGAGATTTCTTTGATGATGAGATTGCTGACCAACCGGCTTTGTTGTTTAGGAGTAAGTGAAAATTTGTAAAAAATATATAATAAAATTAAGTAAAATTTTATTGACAAAAGATTTTACATTTTGAGATATTGAAGTCTCTGACTCTCAAAATTTTTGGCGGGTGCCATTTTGCGTCATTTGTCATAGATTCAGAATTGGTATTTGGTAAGAAAGATGTTAAGTTAGTAATTATTCAAGTAATTTATTTATTTTTTATAAATAAAAAACAAATAAATAAATGAATTTATATTTTTTGGTTTTTATGGCATTCAAATGCTTTATAAATATAAATTATATAAATAAATAAATATTACATGACGTAAATTTTTATATATCATGGAATAACGGACAAGCATTATTTTACATATTTTCTGATTCAAATGAAGTCAATGTAAGGATTGGAAATATATTGGACTTAATTTCTTTAAGACCATCGGGTCTATACATATTTTAATACAAAACTACTAACAAGTGTTATGCATTGGCAAGTGCCAATGCATATCTCTCTGATACTTTTATTTATAAATTATTTATCTCCTTAATCAATAATTAATTCCCAATAATTATTACCAGAAAATACCCACGGAAGTCCCACAGTGAAGCGAGCGGATTCAGACGTCGGCAAACAGTTAAGAAGATCAAAGGAGCACTTAATGTCTAGTCCATTAGCAAGGAGAAGTCCTAAAAGTTAGTAAAAATGTTAATTTTTATCAATATCTTTTTTAATTGGGATCGAATAGATTGTTAAATAATTCTTCGTAATAAATATTTCAAATTATTATATTTTTTGTGAATTTTTATGTACCAATATAATAATTTATAAATTGTTATGTAGACATTTTTAAATACATTCTGGCAATATTTGCAAGACCTTTCAATTATAAAATGAATAGAATATTCGATAAAAGTGTTATTAGAAAAAAATTACCTTGTAGGTATTATCGAACTCGACTCTATAGGATTATGTATCTTTTATTTTGAGCTATCACGTGCAATAATGATTCAAACTTTATTTAAAAGATCTTAGCTAACACTCGAATAATGAAACTATTCGCTATCCCATAGTGAATGGCGCTAGAAATCCGGCAGAGAGAACAGCATCACTGGACACTTTATCCAGTTTAGCATCAGACGACCTGATGATGGACAACGACCTGGCGCAGTCCATCACCAGCCTGCAGAGCGTTGATGATTATATCGAACGGTTAGTATTTAATACATTGAGATAATATTACTTCGTATGGAGGAGACACCACGAACAAAATCTGTGCGCCATTTTTTTGCTCTAACTAAGTTTTAAAAATTATTATCTAGTTAGGTACTTACCGATTAAAGTTATTCCTTTGCACTTTTCCGTATTATTTGTATTATTTGTGCAATATCGTAACACACACGAAGGCATATTTGATGCGTTTCACTTTAAAACAAATAAAAAATGAGCGTGCAGTTACGCCATATGGCGTATGTTGAGCGGAACATAAGTGATGTAGGCAGTGTCGTCTCCATATGTATATCACAATGATTTAAGATAATTAAAAATAACACTTCTCTACTCTTTCACGCGAAAACTAATTAATGAATTTACATACCACATGGCAGTGATGATGGATATAAGAAGAAGGTAGGAGCTTTTGCCCGCAATATTAAAATATATGTATGTCCAACTGTTCTCTATGAAATCGTAAACTATGCATTTGATCATAACATCTAGTGTCAAAAGAAAATGAAAGTGTTGTGCTTGAACTGTGCTTGAACTCACGAAGGTTTCTGGTACGACCGTCGACCAATCTTCATCACAATTAGTTAAGTACTAGATTTTCGCCCGCGGCTTCGCCCGCGTTTGCAAGGAAAACCCGCTTAGTTCCCGTTCCCGTGGGATTTTCGGGATAAAAACTATCCTATGTGTTAATCCAAGTTACCCTCTATATGTGTGCTAAATTTCATTGTAATCGGTTCAGTAGTTTTTACGTGAAAGAGTAACAAACATCCATACATCCATACTTACAAACTTTCGCCTTTATAATATATATTAGATTATTTAAAGAAAACGAGGTACAAAAAATAGTTATTGGCGTAGGTAACTTTATGTTAATCATGCCAATAAAATCGCCAAATACGTTTTTTAGGGTTCCGTAGCCAAAATGGCAAAAACGGAACCCTTATAGTTTCGTCATGTCCGTCTGTCCGTCTGTCCGTCTGTCCGTCTGTCACAGCCGATTTACTCGGAAACTATAAGTACTACAGTGATGAAATTTGATGGGAATATGTGTTGTATGAACCGCTACAAAAATATGACACTAAATAGTAAAAAAAAGAATTGGGGGTGGGGCCCCCCATACATGTAACTGAGGGATGAAATTTTTTTTTTCGATGTACATACCCGTGTGGGGTATCAATGGAAAGGTCTTTTAAAATGATATAAAGTTTTCTAAAAAACATTTTTCTTAAAGTGAACGGTTTTTGAGATATCAGCTCTCAAAGTCGTAAAAAGTATGTCCCCCCCCCTCTATTTTTATAACTACGGGGTATAAAATTCTAAAAAAAATAGAGGTGATGCATGCTAATTAACTCTTTCAACGATTTTTGGTTTGATCAAAGTATCTCTTATAGTTTTTGAGATAGGTTGATTTAACTGTAATTTTGGTTAAGTTATTGTGCTTACACTGAAAACGATGGCTGAACCTTATAAGATAGATCAAAAAATATACTACAGTATTGTACACCTTTAAAAATCCGCGATGATATAAAATCTTTATAATGTAGGTACTTTTTACGAGAAATATTAGCTTATTCAAGCAATACGCCATTAATCCTTATCCAGTAATGTACCTTAAATACATTGTGCATTTGATAAAGTTTAATATTACAAATGTGATTGTTGAGTAATAATAGGTTAAACATATCCATCGAACCAATATTTTTAAAACGCGTTAATCCTATAGATTATTATTATTACATCGATTCAAGAAGATCGGTCGCTCGCTGCGCTGCAGCGCGTGAGTTGCGGGGCTTGGTCTCGCGCGGGGGCGGGGATAAGATAGCTAACCGCGTCGACCCGAACGGGCAGACACGTGAGGGCAGACGTCGTTGTCACTTGTGCGCGCTAAGAGAATTTCATCGTTCCCATTTATTAATATTGAATTGTACCTATTATAAAAAATAAGTAAGTAGGTATACTGGTTTAATAGGTGCTATTAAACCGGTCACGTACTAATAAATCCCCCAATAATATAAATTCATTTGTTTTTGGTGCAAATTTTAGTGTTTCGTAGCAGGTTTTTAAAATTTCTAAAGCTTATTGTATATCATCTAACAATGGATACTTTAGATAATACGTTTTCCTACATTCTGAATTATAATAACTATATCGAAGATGATGTGGTTCGCGCATTTCATGAAAAGTTACTTCGGTGCACATCATTTAGACCGCGTGAGCTAGAATTATTTCAACACCCTGAACTGATTGAACCTGTACCTAAAAATGAGACGCACCTTCAAGTAATTTATGACGGTGACGTGGGATTAGTGGGGCACTGGAGTTGTATTTATTACATTAATGGAATACTGCGTGTGTACGATAGTCTTGTTGGTGTTCTAGGAAAATCGCAAAAAATATATGTAAAAGCCTTGTTTCCGTATCTATCGGAGTCATGTATTCTGAACATTCTATGCCTACACTAATTTTTGGAGATTTTAACGAAGATTTCCTCAAACAAAACTACATACATAAATTTATGCAGAATGCGGGATATACACCTCTTCTCCAAAATTGTATAACCACTAGAGGTGAAACTCACCTGGATAATATATTTGGTAATTTTAATTGTGAAGCTGGTGTATATACTTCTTTATTCAGTTATCACAAGCCGATTTGGGCACGCCTATAGCACGGAATATTTATAAATACATATATAAAATTAATATTCATACATAAAAGTACAAGGCAAAATATCGGGAGAGTTTAGGCTCCATTCACCAGGTGTATAAATTGACATAATAAGTTTATTATATTTGCTGCTACGGAACCCTTTGTGCGCGAGCCCGACTCGCACTTGGCCGGTTTTTTCCAGATAAAATTAAATTAGAATGTTGGTTTGCCAAAATATTGAAAACATTGAGACTAATCAGGTGACTAATGTCAGATATGTATTGAGTATGGATTTAGGTTGTTCTTTATTAACAAAAGGAATTCGTTCATGTCAGTGATACATTTGATTTAATCAGCTATATTTTGTGATATTTCTTTGCGGTTCTTAACAATCAAATAACTCTTCTACCGTTTTTGCCTGAAATTATTAACCATTCTTCCATCCTACCATACAAAGTACTAATTATCACCTAAAATTGTTCAACATCTTTTCTGTTACATTAAATTGAAAACTCTACTGCGCAGCGGCTAAACTGCAAATAACTTCATAATTTTCTAAGTTAACATCATAAGTATACACATATCAGCTTGAACGGTTCTCTCTCTGGGTTAAACTTCCTGATTAGAGAGCACCTCCGGCAAGAGCTTGGCATTATTACTCGATAGAATAAAAAATCGTTTTTAATCTATCTATAATTCCATCCATCTTTGAAAAGTTTCAAATAAGGGATTTTCCGAATTAAAGTTTTTCCATCGTTTTCCAAAATCATACCTTATGCAATGGATACTTTGTGGAGCCAACTGCTGGAACGGAACACTATCATTATCCTATCCAGAACTTGACATATCCCATATCGTTCCCAGCTGTTTTTCGCATCTATCTATCAATAAAACACTTTCCATCAGGTTGGATAGTTCGCTCCGTAGTGGGCTAAACTCCCTGGACGAGAAGCAGCTCCGCCAAGAGCTGTCGTCGTCCACAGCAGCTGTGCGCCAGTGGAGCCAGCTGTTGGAACGGAATAGTTTACTCGACCGCCAGCTCGCTGCTATGGCCGCGGGAGGTGAATCCAGTGGGAGTACAGCCAGTTTGAGTAATATTGGGTAAGTGATATTATTATGTTTGTTTTTCAGGATAGTGATCTCTTTTATAGGTACCAAAGGATTTGCTCTATCTTAAGAATTTGTTCTTCATTTACTTGAGGAGTGGAAGCGGCCTCTTCTATATCTACCAAGCGATATGCTTCATCTGTCATCACAAAGATTTGTTCTTTAAGTATTTGAGGAGAGAACCTGATTCGGTCACGTACGCAACGTACTTTTCCGAGATTTTAAATGTAGGTTATTGACTGGTTAAGGGTTTTGACTGTAACATGTATAGCATTATGGAGACAATTCGAATATTTTCTGCACTAAAATTTAATTGAATTAACAATTTTCCTAAAACTGAACTATAATAAATTAGATATCTTCAACATCAGAATCACAACATACCTAGGTATTCTTAATTTATCATATATACAAAATATGCCTTGGTACCATAAAATGTTTATCGAAACCCTTTGTTAGAATTTTATCTCAAACTCAATACGTAGATTATATTGTATCGCGCTGATAACGAATGTAAACATACACGATTGTATCGATAGCATTAATCCCTAGTTTGAATATAGGTACTTTGATGAAAATATCACAGAATTTACTGTGAGACACCAATTTTCATATAAACAGAATAAGTATGTTTCTTCCTTCAGCAAAATACTTATTAGGTAAATAATTGAAATGTTAAAACTCAAACCTTTCTTTATTAATATTATATTAGACTTCTCCTAGAAGCACTTTTGAATCGACATAACATAGTTTTACCAATTACCACGGAATCGTTTCTACGGAGATGAACCGGCAAGAAACTCCGTAGTTACTATTTAATTAAAATTTAAAACAACGATGGAAATAATTCATTTTTAATAAGTATATAACGTAAACTATTAATAGACAGTTTTTTTTAATCTTATTCAAATAGTCGTGTGGTTTCGGCCTAAAGTAATAATCAAATTGAATTGTTTCATGTACCTATATTATATACACAGTGCACACATGCATGATAATATATGTGTCGTGGTCATATCGTAGATTTGATCATTTCATGATATGAGTGGCCATTTCACGAAATGGTCGCATATCGTGAAATGGCCAACATAGTTTGATCAGATCGTTAAATCGTCAACGTTTCACGATTTGGTCATCCACGTTTGGCCAGATCGTATAAAATATAAAGAGTCCATAAAATATTTAAAAAATTCAGAATAACTATATTCTAAAAACTTGTTTAATGTCATTTAAGTTAGTGCCGCGGCAGCGGCCGGCGAATGCCAGAAGCGAATCGTTTTTGCAATAGAAAACAGTTAGGTTAGGTTAGGTTAGACTTTGATAAACAACGCACGAGCCGAGCGAGCAAAGCGAGCGTGCCGCGGCAGCGGCCGGCGAGTGCCAGAAGCGGATCGCTTTTTAAAAAACAAACAATTATAATAATATAGTAGTAGTTTCTTAAATTATTTTATTTAAGTCGCATTTTTTCTTAAATACATATAAGATATCCACATTTTCCATAGTACTCGTACCTCTTCGTCGTAAATTCTTTGCTATGACTTTCTTCATAATATTGTTATTAAACGAATTATGAAGTTTTTAACTGCGAACAATTTAATTTTCGCCAGCGGCCGCCATCTTATCACATAAACACAGAGCTTGCAGCGCCTCTACCAACGATTAATGTAACTATTTTACGATATGATCAAATAATTTTGATCATTTCATGAAAAAACCGTGCGTTAATTGGCCATATCGTGAAATGATTTCTTATCATTGATCTGCCCAAACCACATCATGATGTGGCCAAACTAAATTGGCCATTTCACGATATGCGACCATTTCGTGAAATGGCCACTCATATCATGAAATGATCAAATCTACGATATGACCACGACATATGCACTTCTAAAATATTTATAGCATTAAAAAAAAAGCTTTATTTCACCATTTAACACAGGAATTACAATGTATAAATGTCTAGATAGTTACTAACAAAAGCAATTATGATTTAAGTGATATTTCCTCTAACACAGTCCACAAACACAGAATAATAACTCATAAGTGACATGTTTACAAACATTATCTGTAATAATGAGCATTGTTATAGACGAGTTGAAGAATCACATTCACATTCCGTTGTTTGTTTTGTTTTTAATTTTTAAATGGTGTTTAATTTGGGTGGGTTTTTTTTATGTTGATATTTGTTGAAGGAATTATCGAAATAAGTAGTTTTCGACCTTTTTGGTACAGTAATCAGAAATGTACAGAAATGTAATCATATAGATTTTATATGAAGAACAATTTTCTTTTCAATATTTCAAAAATAATATGCAATATTAAAATAAAAAGTAGGTAGTTAGGTAACTATACCATTTTTACTTTTGCACACAATCTCAACGCCATATGTGGTAATTTAAACAGAAAACATATAAACCTTATTTGCCTGAAATACCTATTAACACTCAGTTTGCATGTCTGCAATAAAATGCAACTTTCTTTAAAAATTTCTTCGTTCCTGTTTTTGCAAACTTTTCAACGATGCAGATGTTGATAAGTAGTATTATTAACGACAACTTATAAAATATCAATTATTATATTATTGTATTATTATAACAGAATTTATAAAAAAAAAACGATCTTAGACCTTTGTTAAATCCATAAAACATAGCCCAGCGTAAAACTTATTTTGAAAGTGTGATTTTGAAAGATATCTTTGTTAGGTAATTGATTTGTTATCTTCAAATAAATCACGAATTTCTTTCGATGTCTCATCGTATACATAATAGACATAAATTCTAACACCTTTTAAAACAAGATAGCGATTTTATCTCTGTATTTAATTAACCTACATTCACAAAATCAACGAATAAGATGTTTAAACCTTTGACGTAATTTATTCGAGAAAATGCGTTCCACAAAGTACCTATTAGGTATATGTAGTTAAGTACCTAGTTTGTATTTGATACTTTTCAAATATAATGACTGTTTTTCCCAAATATTTATAAATAAATTAATTAATAAATAGATATAGTTAAGGGGAAACAAATCTTTTAACACGTCTTTATTCTTTAAAAGCTCAAAGATAGCATCAAAGGTTAGATTGTCCGTTACTTCCCAAGGTCTAGAGATGCTGACATAAGCTTTATATGGTTATTGTGTGGGATAGACATGTTTACAGAATTATTCACTAAGGTACAATATATTTTAGTCGAAACTTAGAAGTTTGTACACTTGAGTTATAATTAATATACTGCACTACGTAGTCTCTACCTACTGCTTGATATTACTATCCTACTTGATGTATAGTATCTATTATAATATTAATTATCTGTACTAAAAGTAATCAAATTTTTAAGTAAGAACATTATGAAAAAAATATTTTGGATCAAGGTTGTCTTTACGTGATAATGCATGAAAAAAAAACAAAATTATTAATATTTCATATAGGTACATACTTAAATATGTATAATATATACCTAAGTATTAAGTTATTACTATACCAAAGACTACAAAATACTTAGGTATCTAATTAATTATTATCAGTTCCGCTAACCTTCTTTGTAAAGAAAATTAGCTGAAATTTCATTGTAATTATAAGTAAGTAGATAATACTCTTAATTATGGGGTTCACTGCTTCACTAACTGAGACACAATGGATTACGTGAAACAATAGATTTAAGGCCATATAAGAGGCCAATCAAGGCCCCACGTTATAAATAATCTATAATGCATAAGCTTTTACTTGCATTTATCTTGGTAGTTGTACGGTTTCAGTCTTTGCATTCTAATGAGGTGAAATTATTGTTGAAAATATATTCTATTTTTGTATATAAATTTTAATTGTAAGTTTGATTCAGGTTTTGTTATCTTTTCTTCCTATCTATGGGTATGGGGATTAAAGATTTAATTAATAATAATTTCGTATCTTTTAATTAACTCGATATTTTAGGCATCTGTATAGACTGTAATTAATATTTGTTAGGTATTTGAAAACTTTCGTTAAAATTTAAACCAACAGACTGTAAAGTTCCAAGTTCGTTTTACACGAACCAACCTTAAAACTGCAATTAGCCGTAGTTTCTTATTCCAATCAATAAAAATCAATTAACCATTACCAAATAATGACCAATAGTTTACGAAAGAGTTGCAATTTTCAAGGTACGTTTTGCGGTGATTCTTGGTCTTGGTAGTGTCGAAAGGTCCTTGCACCACGCAGCTGCTGAGATGCGCTCACGATTGCCGCGAAGCGCTTAAGTCGAACTAACTTTAGTTTGCAAAGTGACGCGCACGCGAGCGTACGTATCGTACGCAAAAAAAAATTCCGAAAGCCGGCTATTGTATTCCATTCGACGTAAGTTTTAAGTGCACGTGTGTTCCTAATTATATTAATTGTTTCGCGTTGCAGTGCTACAGTTCGATGACATGTGTATAAAACAATCAATGTATTGATAAGATAATGTTTCCGCTAAATATCCGTTGTATTTCGAACATTGCTGAACGCATTCTTTTATTGACAAAAAATGTTAACAGCTGTACGGTAGAAAGGAACACGTGCAAGCAGAGATTCCTTCGTGCAATGGCATTTATTTGTGGATGTTCCCTTTCTTAAGTACAATGCCTTGACCTTTTTAATTTTATTGTCGCTTGAACGGTTCCAACGTTCTATGTAACGTCAATTCTACCCGCTTATAGTTGCCACTCACTAGGACGGATTAATTGAACTAAATTGCAGTTTTTTTTTTTTTTTTTTTTTTTTTTTTTGTGTGGTGTTTCTCAATGTTAGCCAGAAGGGCTTCTACATTTTAACGCGGACGCGGGGGTGAACTGAAGGTTCACCCTGGTAGCGACATGCACAAGGGCGTCCCCCCTTGACGGGGACCACGAACCTCGGCTTGAGCTGTCGCTTGAGTGGAGGAGGCCAGAAGGGCCCTAATCGGACGGGAAATTGCAGTTAGGTATATTAGTTATTTTTACAGCGGTTTAATGCTTTTTATATACCATTTCTTTATAAACAACATAACGATGCATTCTGGTGGTTAAACAATATTTTCTAAATTTATTACCTATTATTAACGCTCTGTAAAAATATGATACAAACATACAAAAAAATGTATTTATTAGGTACTTACATAAATCATATATACATAGTTACTTACACACGAAATAATAACAATAGGTAAATCAAAACAATTATTGTTTGTTATTTTTTAAAAAGAAGAACATTTTTATCAATTTTAAATCCCTATTTTGAAATTCAAATCATAGATATTAAAATATTATCTCTATGTACTACCTACAACTAGTACTTCTAGCTAGAAATAATCAATGCTCAATACATAAAAAAATTGTAAATTCGTAAACTATAAACAACAATTTACAATAATTGCCATATCTTTTACATAATATGTATTTTCGAACACAACGAGGTGGGGGTTGCCCTGTTGTCGAAATAAAATCACCATGGCAATATTGAATATCTTTCCTGTTCTTTCGGTATTATAAATACTATCCAATCTCTATCTACCTAGCAAAAAATATGATTAGCGAGTGAAGTGAATTGGGTTCTTTAATTTTTGCACATCATCTTAGACGGTACTTTTTAAGATGTAATTATCTACCTTATACCTTATAGTTAATTTTACCGGTAACGTATTTGAAAGTTTTTTTTAATAATTTTGAAGCGATGAAACCTCTAATTTTGGTCAATTAACGTTCGAATATTTCGGTAGTTCATAGAGTGAACCAAGCCTCATCTCATTATGTTATTATCGATGAAATAATTATAGGTTCGTCAACCTTTCTATGGACTATGGAGTTACCTACCAACTGGCTAAGCTGGCTACGGTATTTTTTTAACAAAAAATCTCATAAATAAACTAAACTGTGTTGCAATTTGTTATGTTTAATGAAACTGTTTTAATTAGTTAAGTGAAATTATTATTTACCAAGTTATTTTTTCCAAAACAATAAACTACCTACCTACCTACTAAATTTCGTTTTAAATTTCTACAAGAAAAATATAATATGTACCTTTTATTAGTTACAAAAATTTAAGTTTATATATTTTTATATAGAAGACAATACAAATAAATGTTTTCGGAAACGTGTAGGTAACCTACGTAATAATATGTAAATTTTATCTTAAGATTATACATAGGATCTATCACAAAGGCTTTATTATGTAAATTGTTCAATCAAATGTAACAATTATGTAACGCTACTAATGTTACTAAATTGAGTAACATGTCAAAAAGTTATTTTTATTATGAAAAAGCCACATTAAGTCGAACAAAGCTCGATATGAGGTTTCGAAAGTAGAATTTATGATTGAAAGGAGTTTTTTCTATACAAAATAGGTACCTAGTTTCACGTTTGAAAAATATGTATTGTATTCCTTTTAACAAAGAACGTTGCGGAAATAATACAAACCTCAACAGAAAGTTAGCATACCTGGCTTTTATAAATAATATCTACCTACTAGCTTTCCGGCAACGGTTTCGCCCGCGTAGTCAAAAAACGTTCCCGTTCCTGTGGAATTTCCAGGGTAAATCCTATCCTATGTCCTTCCTTAGAGCTCAAGCTATCTCTGTACCTTTGAAGTAAATCCATACAGTGCTTTTTGAATTTAGCCCGGACATACAGATAAACAGACATTAAAAAAAATATATTTTTGCCTTCCAAATCGATTGTAGATCACGCCCAACTATTTAAAAAAAATGTTCAATGTACAGATTTGACTTTCCTACGATTTTTTTATATGTATAGGTATACAGGTAGGTACGAATAAATTTAAAAATAATATAAATTTTAACAACAGTAGACTGTGACAATAGGATAAAATAACTACCTAAAATTTTGAAACCGCATTTTTTCTAGAATCTAGATTAATGCATAATTAATGCAACTTTAATATTAAATGTTGTAAAATATAAACCTAGATTTTGTTTAGTACTTAGAACAAAAACAATAGTAACAAAAAATAATAAGGTAATAATATAATGTAATTCGTGTGAAATATATAACGAAATTAAATGCTACGTAACTAATGATTGGTCAAGACGACTTTGGGACAATAAAATGTTAAATGATGACATTTTAATCCGCAACTTATTATATAATTAACTAGCAGTCCGCCCCGGCTTCGCCCGTGGTACATATTTACGTTTTCTCTACATAAGAACCATCCTCGTACTTCAAGGAATATAATAAAAAAAGAATTAACGAAATCGGTTCAGCCCGTTCAGCCGTTCTCAAGTTATGCGCTTACCAAACACATTTTGGGATTCATTGTTATACTATAGACTAGCATCATGAGCATATATAGTAAACTAGAATTAATTCACAAATACTAATTAAACTATTATAAATTATAATTTATACCATATTATATGAATGGTGCAATTTTTGAATTTAATTTTTTTCTCCCGAGACATGCAACGTCTGCTGCATGCGTAGGTACATTATTAATGCATGTACAAATTTTGATTCGCGTATGTATATTGTATAGGTATTAAAAACACTAGTATGATCCTAAAGGTAAATACTTAATTAAACACGACAAAAAAATTACAAGCTTTATGAGATGTCTTAATTAAAGTTATTACAAAATAGCTCAAATTAATACAAATTTACGTATGTTTCCAATACAACTGTTTACCATTTTCTTACTGTATCGATACCGGTGATATTGCTTACTATTCATTCACTTTTTGCTCAGTATAGTACAGTTAAATACATTTGCAGTGCGTTTGATTGACACCACATTATCATACGATGTTTACACGATACCACAGATGATACGCTATATTTGACGATTTGTTTATATTAGCCATATTTGCATATGAACATGAACATACTTATTAAAAACTAGAAGAACTAGATTAGACACTAGTAAGTCTAGGTTAATTTAAAAGCAATAATACTAATCCAAATGACATTAAAAGTGTGATAGAATAGAAAATATTAGATCGTGAGGTGGGATTTATTTCAACCCGCACGTCTTTCGCTTTCCCTTTTTTATAAACTGCATATAAAAATGTTATAAAAATAATAAAATATCAATTGATACTTTCGAATTGTTTTGTTGCACTTTTATTTGGTTAATTCCGACAATTTATAGAAATACAATGAATACATAGCTAGCCTTAGAATGAAATTTCCTCAAATTTCAATCTTACCTAGATTATAGATCTTCATAATAAGTTTAAAAGCATTAAAACAACGAATGCTCTAAGTGATCAGTGTTACAAGTTACCCAGTGTGTGTGTTTAAATGAACATTGTGATGACTATGGAAAAGAGTGCAGTGTCGGACCGGGAGGCCCCGGTAAAGGGCATAGTGGCCCAGGTTGTTACCATGCTGAATGGCCAAGCACAGAGGTATGTATTGTTATAACATGTACTTTTTGCAAGACACGAGAATTGTTCAACTTCACAAAACTAGCAGATGTTTTAGATCTTGCATAGGCTATATAAATTATTTTGGTGTTAAATTCAAGGTTCGTTTTTGATGCTCGTAATTCAAGTTTTAAAAAGCGATTTAATCCGTTTCTATATTATTGCGATACAGAATACAAACGTTTCTAAGATAAGTTAGCTTTAATATAAGAATAAAAAGTTTAAGCACAATGTTTCAGTCAGCAGGAAAGTCTTTGAAAAATTTAAAAACAAATGCAGTCCTGCTATTTCTTGGACCTATGCATTATTAGGTATGTTCTTACATTGAATTCGTCAATTATTATTTTTTCAACATTTTATTTTATTAATCAACATTATGTCACGAAATATTGTTACGTACCTAAGTAATTAGTTACCTACTAGGTATATTCAATCGTTTAATTCCTAAGTTTAATTCTCAAGAGACGTCCGAAGTAGGTACCTACATGACCCGCTTTGCCTCTAATCTCAGTTTACATGACATTGCATCTCGCAAATAAAGGGTTATTTAATATTCTTACCCTTTTCGTACAGGCGATATTATTTCTATAATATATTTAGTACCTCCGTTACCGTTGTACTATCTAATTTTATTGATCAGATTCCCTGGCCTAAGTCACAGTATAGAACTGGTGGTAATTCTATTCTAATCTATAAACACTTATCCATTGTGAAGGATTCTTACAAAGAAATATATTAAAACAGTTCCTTGAATATAAAAAAAAAAAACTTAACGACTACGCAAACTTCGCGCGATTAACAGTTCATTGATCATTCGGATTGGCGAGTCAGCTAGTAATATTAGGTAATAAATTTTTAGTTGGTCATGTTTTATTAAGAAGTACTTAGTTTACATATTGAATACTTCTAACACCGAAAGAATTTTTCAAATCGGACGAGTAAGTAGTTCCCGAGATTAGCGCGTTCAAACAAACAAACTATTCAGCTTTATAGGTAAAATTAGTATAGATATTATATTCAAATTTTAAACTTTATCATTCTGTATATTACTTTTTAAGATCTGTAAAAGTTATATTTGGACCAATATATTTTATTTGGCTTCTTTGTACTGTAATAAAACTTTACATAACTTTTGTATATGTTTTCACTTATCAGTGCACGAGCATTTATAGTTTAAATTATCGGATCAGATGTAAATTAATAATAAAAGCCTTTTTTATATCGTAAATTTTATATTGGTACGAAATGTTCTTTTATAAAACTGGAGGCTTGTTGCTACGGTGCTACCTGGCCCGATTTTACCTGGGATAAGAAATTTAAAAAAAATATTGTCCATGTAACTTGATAAAGATTCGATTCCAAATGGTATAATAATGCCTAAGTATTACTATTAGTAATTATTATTAGTGTTAACGTAAATAACGTAACGTAACGTAATATATCTATCCTCTACCTTAGGTGGCCTGGAAGAAATCGCTTTTAAGCGATAAGGTCGCCTTTTTTACTTTACCTCGCATCTATACAACTATATATCCTGCACATTGTAATGTTAAATGGTGTGGTTAAATAAATAAATATTTTAAAGGGCTTGAGTCAATGACCTATTATTATACTAGGCTTGAGTGCGTAGTTTTTAAGCAAGACCCCAATAAAAAAGTTCTTTTTTAGTTTGGTTTAAAATAATGTTCATTATCTAGGTACATCAAAAGACTCCGATCTCATTAAATACAATCTTTATAGCTATAAAATAAAAATGTGTAATAAAATTTATCTTAATTTTTATGAATGTAAATTCATTGAGAAATATTTATAGTATGCTCGTTTATGTAAATGTTTTAAATAAATGTCGTCGATATACATAATATTATATTTATTTTACGTTATACCTTTCACTTTCTCGTTCAATATAACACAATCACAAAGGTATTTTAAAATAAAAATAAACAAAAAAGTTCACGGAATAAAATACCTATTGTTTTATTTATTTTGTTCACATTATCTTGGTTTCTTTACATAATAAATATGAAAATAATATCTCCGCAGTCCGCCACTTTGAAAGTTTGGAAATCGGAATAAATACTCATTTTGATTTGTTTTTATTTATTTAATACTAGCTTCCGCCCGCGACTCCGTCCGCGCGGATGTCGGTCTTCGCGTGGATGGTTTATTTCTCCATTTTGAGTAAATCTGACAATGACATCTTATAAATATCTATTGGACCCAAATACGGCTAGGCCTATAATAATACCTACGCAACGTGTGTTCGCGGTTCTACAAAACTGAAAAATTAAGATTAATTTTTTCTACGTATTTTTCCAGGATAAAAAGTATCCTATTTTACGCCCAGGATAATAAAGTATAATTATACCAAGTTTCATCGAAATCGAACCGTTAGTTTTCACGTGATGCCTTCACATACATACAGACAGACAGACAGACAAAAATTTTTTTAATCACATATTTGGGTTTGGTATCGATCCAGTAACATTTTTCAATATTTTCAATGTACAGAATTGACCCTTCTACAGATTTATTATATATGTATAGATCTACATTTGTTTGCTAAATAAAATAAAATAAATACTTAGTTTAGATTTAGTTTAAAAATCTATACAAAATACATATAAAATATGCACCTCTGTGTCTGTCTGTACGTTTTTCCTCTAAACCACTCAACGGATATAAAAACGGGTTCCAACGTCATGTAGATAATTCGTAAAAGTTTATAACTGTACAGTGTACATGTTTTTAGGTAACATAAATAAAATTATTTTACATACATAGTTTAACATACTAATTATAAGAACGGGGAAAAATTAAATGTTCATTTATTTATTTGAAGCAAATATGCTTCAATACTGCAATTTTCAAAGATTTTGAAATTTAATGAATATTATTTCACCATCCGTAATCCATCTTATTCTTGAGTCCTTAGCTTGAGTCAATACTCAAGAGGGTATATTTTTAACCGGCTTCAAAAAGGGAGAAGATTCTCCGTTCGATTGTATCTATTTTTTCGGGTTTGTTACATCCTGTAGTTACATCAGAACTTTCGGTGATCAGATTTTGATAATTCTTTTTTTATTTGAAATCTTGTGCCTGCCATGTGGTTCCATTATAAATTTGTTTCATTTCTGACAATTTTAAGGTTTTCCACCTTCCAAAGTTCTAGCTATTGTCAGAACTATTTTTTAAGTCTTATTTGGTGTATCCGGAACAAGTCTAAGTGAAGGCAATTAAAGTTTATAGATAAATAAATAACAGTTGCGCAAACAGTATTCTACAAATAAGAAATTGTTTTGAACGGATGCTATTAAAATTTTAAAGCCAACTTAAAGATTTTACTGTGCGCAAACATTCTCTTAATAGCTTTATCACGTAAAAAGTGGGTTACTCCAGTTCTTATGGCATTACTGTACCTTCTTGTTTCTGTATGGCTTCTCTTAAATACGTGTCACAAATTCCAGAGGTGGTATGTATTGTTAATTCGTGTAGGGTTGCAACTATTGGGTTTTATTATTGTTGTATTTTTTCAATGGCTGCTATAGTTTTCCTTTCGCGTAATCAATGCGTTTACCAATTTACCAGTTCGTATTTTGAATAGTAGGTATATATGGAATATAATTTATGAACGACCATATTTTAATAATAACATTTTATTAAAACATTAAAAATATGAGAAGCCTCCGTTTTTGGCAATTTTTCGTACATACTCAAAAAATTACAAAGTATTTCGAATAATGATAATTTGGCTATTGTAAACTTAATTTAAATGATATGTAAGTAAACCAAATTCTATGTTCTTTCAACTTTCATCAAAAAAAGGCAACATCTGCCAATACTCATGCATATAAGATTATAATAAATGCCTGCACCGTTTCTGAGAAACATCAGATGCTTATCAAACCCGTTAGCCAAATGAGTGTCATGATTGACTCGTCTGCATTGCGTAAAACTTACATGAATTTTTATGTAATGGTACCTACAGTTTCCGGTTAATAAGAGTGTTTAGCTACATAATATTTGTATATATGTAGGTATGAAGCAATAACGCTTTTGACATTCGTTAAAATTTAATATTTTTTTGTAGTTTGCAGTCATTGACGATGATAATATTGTAAAACTACTTTCGTTAGAGAAAATATTATGTAACGTTAAAAAGTTTAAATACGGGCATTAAAAGCCTTAATTATCTATTAAAGTCTATTATTTTTAATAGATAGAGGAGTATTTCAATCTGCGTCATACTGTAGTATTCAGAACGTTAGTCATAGTAGCTTCCGATCACGCCTGCATACTGCAAGCGTAGGTAGCTTAATCCTTATATTGTAACTATTTAATAAATAAGAATAAAAGTTTTCACTAAAATATGTCTAATTTTTGGAACGAAGTTCCTTATAGGACGATGCGCAGAGGGAAGGGGTACCCTAACCGAAAAAAATCGTCCGTAAGATTATTGTTATTTAGGTATGTAGTCTTTGTATCTTAGAGCTTTGTATGGTGGCTATGTAACAGTGTCTAATGTATTTAAATTTTAAAGTAGATATAAGAAGACACGCATCAAAAACCGCATGCTTGCACATGAATATTATACTTCAATGTACCGTTATCCTACACATTACTCCAAAATATCATACCCGTTACGAATAAACCACAAATGATATTCTTATGAACCACGGATTATATATTACAACCGTATGAGCCACAGATTACCAACATAAGAGGTCATGGTCTCGAAAAACAGGTAGACTAGAATAAACCACATCCCATATCACCACAGATGATACCACAGTCATCATCATCATCAGCCCATGTACGTTCCCTGGGACACGAGCCTCCTATGAGGGTACAGGCCATAATCCACCAAGCTGACCAAATGTGGGTTGGCGGATGGCACAGGTTGTCGAACTTTTGATTCTTCGATATGTCGGTTGTGACGATGCTATCCTTCACCGTTCGAGCAGGTGATGTTATAACATACGCAGATAAATTGAATAACAAATTTATTTTCTGCTAGTCTCGAACCCCGGACTTATCGATTGGAGTCTGAGATGCTCAACACTGAGCCACCACTGCACCACACTATGAACCAAAGATAACCACCGGAAGAGGTCATGGTCCCGAAGAAGGTAGAAGCTGTAAAGCTGTATCTGTCGCGAATCAAATGAGTGGAACTGTGACAGGCTTACAGTTACCCTAACAATGGCTTACCGATTCGCGCGGTTGCGTTTAATCTACGGGTAGATTCGAACGGTGACAGTGTTTAATAATTGTTTGTTTGTCTGTTAAAGAATTAGCAATAATGGGTTTAACAGTTGTCATCTATATTACACATAATAAATCTGTAGAAGGGTCAATTCTCTACATTGAAAATATTGAAAAAATAAATAGCAGGGGGTGTTACTGGATCGATACAAAACCCAAATATGTGATTAAAAAATTTTTTGTCTGTCTGTCTGTCTGTCTGTCTGTCTGTATGTTCAGGCATCGCGTGAAAACTAACGGTTCGATTTCGATGAAACTTGGTATAATTATACCTTATTATCCTGGGCATAAAATAGGATACTTTTTATCTCGGAAAAATACGTAGAAAAAAAATAAATCTTAATTTTTCCGCGCGGACGGAGTCGCGGGCGGAAGCTAGTAAAAAATAAAGCTTTTAAAAGTGATTTTAAATTTTTTGCGCCTTTCGCGATCACTGCGCAATCTTCATCATTTCAATATTGTGTATTATACCGTTATTTCATTAAAATTTAAAACAACGCAGCAACAACGCAACGTTAATATATATTTTTATCATTTTATATCTGAGATAGAGGGCATTTTAGTTAAAAATCTAATATACAGTGGTGGTCACATAATTAAAGACACCCCCGAATTGACCATAAAAGATTTACATTAGGAAGTACAATTATCTGAAAAAGGTATTTAATCTAGTATTATTTTTATTAAACCATACAACAATATGTTCTTTAAAATGAGGGACAAAAAATAGTTATATTCCTTGTTAGTTTCGACACTTGCTCTCTGTGGGAATGTAACACAAACTTTGTTAACGTACGTGTAGCTGGCCACTTAATTAAAGACAACAAGAAATGAGTTACAATTTTTTATAAATAAAAAGAAATAGCATTGTGCTTTACTTCCTTTTGGCGCGTAATTTCATAAATCGTTGACACTATAATTTTTTTGGTTATTTTTAACTTTTAAAATTAAAATTCATACGTTTAATAGTTTTAATATCAATTACTATGGTTAAAAACAAGAGTTGCGACTCCTCCGCAAGAAAAAAATATTTCTAACTTCCATGGTAATTAAACTGTTTCAAGGATATGGTTATGAATGCGATAAAATATGTCAAGATGTTCCACACGACCGAAAACGTACTCAGAAAAGCAAAACCAAGTGAAACTACTTGGCCGAAATATTAAAAAATGGTGTTGTTGGCTAAAAAGATCCATTTAAAGGGTCGGAACTGATACAGTTCAGAGTTGTATGGTGCAGCAGGCTTGAAGGGGGGTCTGCAAGCACAATTAGACGGAGACTGTGTGAGGAAAACTTGCACTGAAGAGTATCTCGGAAAGTACCACTTTTGAAAAAACAAAATGTGCAGGCAAGATTTCACTTTGCTACAAAATACGAACAATGGACTGAACGAGAGTGGAAACATGTGCTGTTTCTGCATGAAACTAAGATAAATATGATTAATTCTGTCAGAAAACAATATGTAAGACGCCATCTCAACAAGGAAATGGATCCAAGATACTCTAAAAAGTAGTCATACATGGGGGTGGAAATATCAAAGTGTGGCGCTGTTTTTCTGGACTTGGTGTTGGACCTGTCAAAAAGACAGAAGGCAACATGGATAAATTCCAGTACAAGTATATTTTAGAGCAATCCATGCTGCCCTATGCAGAGGAAAATTTACCTGTTGTTTGGACTTTTCAACACGATAATGATCCCAAGCACACAGCAAAAGTAGTGAAGTGCTTGTTAAGGAACCAATCTGTAACTGTTTTGGATTGGCCCCCTCACAGTCCGGATTCAAATCCGATCGAAAAGTTATGAAATCAAGAAAGAAAGAAGTCGCGGCAAAGCGATCATCAAACGTCGACTAACTTTGCAAAACATTTTCGAAGAATGGAACCAATTTAGTGATGCAACTTGAACAAAATTAGTTGCTTCCATGCCCAAGAGATGTAAACCGTCATTACTGCCAAAGGACATGCAACCAAATATAATTGAAAAGTGTACAAATGTTTTGTAAATACTAAATACGTCAGGTATTTTGTGTTGTAAAAATAATCTCATTAAAATAATATTTTTTTTATATTTCTTATAAGCGAGTCTAATGTCTTTAATTATATGGCCAGACCTTTGCTAGGTTAAAACTGCTAGTAGTAAGGATGAACCGAATAAAATCTAACAAACCGACAAGTTCTGTTGATAAAATTTAGTTTAGCATTAGACAACACATACCTGAATATTTTAAAATTATTTAACAAGTTCCAATGGTAGTGTAAAAAAAAATGTTGAGAGAAGTGTCTTGGGTAGTATAAAATGCTCTTAGTGTCTTTAATTATGTGACCACCACTGTATAAAAATCAATGCCACTTTTCGTTGTAATTCCATAACTCGAGAACGGCTGAACCGATTTCGATAATTCTTTTTTTATTATATTCCTTGAAGTACGAGGATGGTTCTTATGTAGAGAAAACGTTAATATGCACCACGGGCGAAGCCGGGGCGGACCGCTAGTTATTTATAATGAAAACAAAATGAAATTTTTAAATAGCAATTCATGATAAAACGACTATAAAATTTTACCATAGTTAATTATAATATTATGTACATACAAAAGTAATTAAGGTGTTTAGTGTTACATAGAAATAATGTATATTTAAAAAAACAGTCACAACAATTTATGAACTGTATAAAAAAATAAAATTAATTATTATTACCTAATTTTCCCTAAATAATATCAATGCCATCCTACTAGCAATAGCGTATATATCTAAACTAGCTGCTCCCCGCGGTTTCACCCGCATTGCTCCGCTTTTGTTGGTCTTAGCGTGATGATATAGCCTTCCTCGATAAATGGGCTATCTAAAACCGAAAGAATTTTTCAAATCGGACCATTAATTCCCGAGATTAGCGCGTTCAAACAAACAAACAAACAAACTCTTCAGCTTTATAATATTACTATAGATTTAAATTCGGATAAAGCCTTCATTTTCTATACAAGATACCAACGTGTTACCGGCAGCGATGTTTATCTCTCTATCTAATTTATACTGATAACGTCGAAACTTTTTAGTTTTTACAAAAAATACACGCTAGAGCAAAATTTCATACCCTATTTCTTTAATTGATGTGTAATCAAGAAAATTGCGCTACTTTAAAATGCCGTTGTTCTTGTTGAAAATCGTCAAAAAAGAAAATTGTCTGTGGCTTTTAAAATTAAGTTCTTTACCATTATATATTTTATGCTAAGTAATTAATAATTAGTATTTATGGATTTTATTAACATTTTCAAAGTTTGGACTAATAAAAACTGTTAACACTAGACAAGCACTATCACATAGAAATCCTGAAAGATATTTCAGTTTAATCTCGGTGAACTGTCATGGGCGGCGACCATCACCTACCATCAAGTGGGTCGCTTGCTCCATTGCCGGGGTTACAATAAAAAAAAGAAAAATCAATTGTGGTATAGGTACTTGTTAAGTTAGTAAATATTTAATAATTGTACATACAGTGACAGATGACAATCTAACTGAGTAAAGCTAGAGAACAAACAACTGTCTGAAACACTGATTTACTATTCTCTGTGAGCTATTTTAGACAGTCTATTAACCTAGTAGGTATAGAGGTAGACATTACGTTGGATATATCCGACTCTTGTATACGGAACTAATGCCTGAAAAATATAGGCAACGCTTAGTTACCAAATAATATAATTAATTTTATATTGTGAAGGAAGATTGACTTTTTACGTATAGTCTAAGATCCGGCTGCAGGATTAGTGCGTTCATCGGTTTTTTGCTGAAAACCGAATTTTTATGTATATTTATAATTAGGAGAATATATATCGACTAGGTTGCCAGTCAAAATTTGGCCGCAAGCATGTTTAATTAAAATTTTTCTAATCGATTTTTGGGAAAAAAATTCGTTCACTTGTTTTTTTGAATAAAATGTAGTCTACATCACGGCAAATGATATAAAGATTCAAAAAAATCACGGTTGCCGCTTTTCACCTGGCCGCAACATCTTGGCAGCCTGGTGCAGACAGGTATGATTTCGATTCATTTTTACGTTCATAACGTACATTTATGAATCATATATCAAATTAAAGCTAATTTTTTTCTATTTATTATCATATATGGTTGCCTAATTAAATCCGGCCGCAAATAAGGGTTGCCGGCTGTTAAAAATTATATATATTTACGCCTATTAGTACACCGACGCATTCTTTTTATGTATATTTATAATTAGGAGAATATGTATCGCCTAGGTTGCCAGTCAAAATTTGGCCGCAAGCATGTTTAATTAAAATTTTTCTAATCGATTTTTGGGAAAAAAATTCGTTCACTTGTTTTTTGAATAAAATGTAGTCTACATCACGGCAAATGATATAAAGATTCTAAAAAATCACGGTTGCCGCTTTTCACCTGGCCGCAACATCTTGGCAGCCTGGTGCAAACAGGTATAATTTCGATTCATTTTTACGTTCATAACGTACATTTATGAATCATATATCAAATTAAAGCTAATTTTTTTCTATTTATTATCATATATGGTTGCCTAATTAAATCCGGCCGCAAATAAGGGTTGCCGGCTGTTAAAGATGTTGAATATTTAAGGTTGAGTGAAAGAAAATATGTCGTCCTTTTCAAAATGACAAATTTAAAAAGTAATATTGATTTAATATAATTAACAGCCGATCCTCTCTTTTTCTCGTTGTTTCGCTGCCGCACGCGAATGCGTCGGTGTACTAATAGGCGTAAATATTTATAATTTTTAACAGCCGGCAACCCTTATTTGCGGCCGGATTTAATTAGGCAACCATATATGATAATAAATAGAAAAAAATTAGCTTTAATTTGATATATGGTTCATAAATGTACGTTATGAACGTAAAAATGAATCGAAATCATACCTGTTTGCACCAGGCTGCCAAGATGTTGCGGCCAGGTGAAAAGCGGCAACCGTGATTTTTTTGAATCTTTATATCATTTGCCGTGATGTAGACTACATTTTATTCAAAAAACAAGTGAACGAATTTTTTTCCCAAAAATCGATTAGAAAAATTTTAATTAAACATGCTTGCGGCCAAATTTTGACTGGCAACCTAGTCGATATATATTCTCCTAATTATAAATATACATAAAAATTCGGTTTTCAGCAAAAAACCGATGAACGCACTAATCCTGCAGCCGGATCTCGTACTAGTATGAGAACAAAAAAGTCAAGAAGAACATGCTTATGCTTTAGTTTACACGAATAAATAGTAAGTACAGAGATGAAATAAAGATGTGTATCTAGGTAATATTTCATCTCATTCATGTAATACAGGGTCAATACAGCTGCATCCTTGATAGTACGCGTCGGGACGCTAACATAAACTAAAAATGTGAGTCAGCTGAGCCAAAGCAGTTATTATTGAACGGTCCCACGCATGCGCACAAGTGTACCAAGGTCCCTCTGCCGGCGAACGCTCACAAAATAAACAAACCCCGTCTGACACTGACCCATGAGTACCTTATAAACAAAATCAAACCACAAATCCGTCGCTAAACATGTTTGCGCGAATTTTTCCGCAGGCGTTTCGAGTCCAATACAAAGACTGATATGAGTGAATAGCGTTCAAGTGATACAAGTAGCTTTAAATTAAAAATCGACGCTATCTTTTTTACGTCCATTCATAACGTGTCAATGGCACTGACACTAGTTGACCGTGGTTGCCAGTTATACGAATTAGAAGTTAGAAAATAGATTGTGATAATTTCGGGCAAAAAATTGGAAACAGACTGCGAAAAGAAAACATTATCCGTTCAGCGTGAATGGGTAGGGTCGCGAGATCGGTCGGCAGCTCGGGCCGGTGCTCCAGTCCTCAGTCGAGTGAATGCGTGCGCGCAACTAGTCCGCCATGCGTTGCGCCACGACCGCCGCTCCGTCCGCGTCGCTGGGGGCTCGGCGCCAGAAGACGGACCTCCATGTGGCCGAGCCTTCCAGATCCACCAGCCCGGCGCAGAGCTTACGCAGCCAGCGAGCAAAGCAGTACAGGTCATTCATTTACCATTTTTACAGTGACTTCAACTCCGTATCGACTGATAAGATTATTTTTGATGTTTCGAGTGCTGTTCGGTTATTGGAAATATAAGACAATAACAAGGTCAAGCGAGAGTCTAGTAATGAAATTAATTGATTCCGCAAAAGTCAAGGTTCTATGCGCGGGATTGTTGTTGCAATTCGCATGCATTTTTTATGATTTTTCAACATGTTATAGTCGGGGCAAGTTTCTATTTATGTTTATACGGACGGTGATAAGGTAATTAATTATGTGTATATGGTTCGAGATACAAAGGCAGAGAGATATTTATCCTAGAAATTATACAAAACCTGCTTTTCATGTTCGAGTGCCCACCGACTTGTTGCTCTACAAAGATATTAAGTTTCTATGCTTTTTGTTTTTATTTTGGTGAAAATATTGCGCTCTTTCAACGCTCTATTGGTTTATGTCATAACCGGATGCGATGTTTTTCCTTTCTAGTATTGTATTCGTTCACTTTTAACCTTTTTCTAGCTTACGTGATGTTTTTTTGTTGAATTTTAATGACCGTACTAACAGTAACGTGTAACGCTCACTAACTTCAGCTTTCCTCTACAAAAGTATCCAAAATGTTATTCAAAAACGTAATGTAAGTGTGCGTGCTTGCGAGCTAGAGTGTGTGATGTGTTATAACGCTTCAGTATTTTCATATGATAGGGAAAAACTTGCAAAAAAGGACAAATTTTATTTTGTAGATTAATTAGGTAGTAAATTGTCTGAATTTTATTTTATATCAGTGATATCAGTTAAATTTCATAATTCCCTGTAGCAAGTCCAATCCCATAAATATTCAATTATTTTTTCCAAGAATGAATACTAAAAATGTTAGTTCGTAGAAAGCAAAATGGTAAAATAGAACGAAAAATATGCATGTCATACATGTCGACTTCAAACAAGACACGAATAAAAATATTATATATCGTAGAATATAATATTATAAGCGTATGATCTTTATATGGTTTATGTAAGTTATCCCTTACAAATGAAGAAATTACTGACCAATATGTATTGTTGCGAAAGTTTTGCGCGTTTATAAAGAAGAGCATTTATTTACTTATGCACTTATTAATTTTATGTCAATGTCTGCATACAATTTTTATTAGTAGCATTAATTCGATACTAACATACGTATACATTATAAAATACTTTAGTAGAGGTACATTAGGTACATCTTCATAATATATAGAACTAGCTTATCGCCCGCGTCTTCGCCCGCTTTGTCTAAAACCTAATAAATTATATACTAGGTAAAACCTTCCTCTTGAATCACTATATAAAAAACCGCATCAAAATCCGTTGCGTAGTATAAAAGATACATACAAAGGGATACAAAGGGACATATGGATAGAGAAAGCGACTTTGTTTTATACTATGTAGTGATAATAGTCTCTTTTGGCAATCATTGCGATTTTAATAATAACTATAAACAGGGTGCTCTGAAGGCCATCACGACGGAAGGGTGGAAGCCCCTTTCGCATAATAATTATAAGATATGACTTATATCTAATTTTTAGTGCTTTTTAGAGAATTTATAACATGTTCGCCCTGTTTGTATATTTCTAACTTAAATTGAAATTGTGACTCTAACAATTTATTTTTGAAGAATCTTACCCACCCACCCAGCTTAAAAATAATATCTATGGTAATTGGAATTTTATTTTAATTTTTATATTAAAAGGTAAATAGAGATGCAATAAGCCTATCGCACAAACTCTATGTAAACTCAATAGGTATGTGTGATGAAAGAATATCATTCGTAAATTCGTAAAAATATAATGATATTGTAAAAGGATTGATTGAAAAAAAAAACAATCGTTTATGTTTATCAAAATTAAACAAGTTAACTAGTTTCATAATTATTGTCTTGTTATAATTAATATCTATAAGAGTTTTTTATACAGATATTATATTACATTTATAAACTTTACAGTTTGTAGAAACTCAATACTGTTGTAATATGGTTATTCAATTTAAATATGGTTATAATAATTTTCGCATCGATTCGCGGAATACGCGTTCATGCGAATATGCGTTTTATCTAATACAAACATGCAAACTTTAATTGATATGAAAGTAAATAATATTCTAAAGACTCAAATTACAAAGAATTAGCTGCCCCGAATAGTTGTTCTGCCAAGACTTACCTTAACGGCAGAGAATAGAATAAACGCTAAGGAATAGAAACTGCTATCGCTAATTTTTGACATACGGTCATGATATTTTAGTAATGGTTCGGTCACACTACCCACGACGACTACGACCACGACCAAAATTTTCATCCTGACAAAATTGTTTCAAAATAAAATATTAAAATTTCCCGTCATACTGATACTCGGAAAGAAAAAAAATTCGAGTACAGTTAATATAAAAATAGGTTTTTTGCGATTTTCGCCGAGA
This sequence comes from Colias croceus, assembly GCF_905220415.1. NCBI lineage: Eukaryota > Metazoa > Arthropoda > Insecta > Lepidoptera > Pieridae > Colias > Colias croceus. Next base: position 2,315,935 of record NC_059543.1, on the reverse strand, counting down.
CGGTAAGTTAATCATATAATTTACCTTTTACCAAAATTGTAGATCATAAAATTATCTATAAAAAACTTCAAATACATTTTTATCTAGGAGCCACCGTTTCTACGAAAAATCTATTTTTTCATTCGTTGATCTCAAAAAAAAAAATTCCAATCACCAGGACGACAGGAAATTTTAATATTTTATTTTTAAGTGTGTTTTTCACAATTTTGTTAAATTGCGACTGAATGAAAATTTTGTTTGTGGTCGTTTTCGTCGTTGGTAGGGTGAACAAATCCTTAACGAAATATCGTAAGCTTTTGACAATTAGTATCGCTAGCGGATTCTATTCCTTTGCGTTTTGACGGTTGTCTAAGCGCTCTTATTGGATTAGGAGTAAGAGAAAATAGTTTACTTTTTCATATTAACCGGACAAGCTGTTTCTGAGATTTACTAACACAAGAATTTCATGTGACATTCTTTCTAGATAATACAAACCAACAAAAAAAAAATACTTTTACTATACTACGATTTACGAGGCTGTTTGATTGTCTATGTTTTGATTAATTTTTAATTGTTGAGCCTGGGCAAGTGGATCCCTGATTTTGATATAATTTGGAATGAAAATAGTCGAATGAAGAGTGATGATAAAAAAAATCGAGAAAAAAGAGAAGGGTTAAAGTCGCCTTTGCTTATCCCTGGTGGAATAGGTACTATTATTATTTGTCATTTGTCAATCTACCTGTGACTGTGACATTTTGTGATAGGTATGGTAATCTTCTTTAATTGATATTAAGTGTTTTGCCCTTGGTTCGTTTAGACTTTAGAGAATCAAGGATGTTTAGACGGTACCGTTAATTGGTTTTAGTGACAGATTAACTTCCGATCTATTTTGAGTATGTATTTATATATCACTCAACGGATATTAAATAGACAAATACATTTGCTTAAAGTAATTCTAAATAGTTAAGTTGATTTTATATAGCAATCCTAATGAGTGGTAAACTTAATCAATGGGTCAATAAAGAAAAAAAAAGAGAATTTAGAATATTGAATTCAAAATTCTTAAAATGTGACACATACTTAAACTAGATTTTAAATAGAGATAGTGTGATAAAAGATAACATTATTAGAGCGAGATAAACGTAAACACAGAATATTATTCTGCCTATTTTGTTAGACAATATGTAGTTACTTCTTCTTTGTCTATAACCTTCAAAACATTAGATAAACATAAAAAAACTGGCCATGATAATAAAGAACGTACGGAGCACACGTGTCAGAAGTGAAACTTCTTTGTAAGATACAAAAATCGTCGCCTTTCTCGATGTCGTGACGGTATAGCCATAACGCAGACGCCACCTCGAAATTTTACTCTCAACGCGCCCAAAGAAGTTTCTCTTCAAAAATAAATATACCAGTCTATATTTCCACCGTTGCTTCTAGCTACCTAGCAGTAATTTCATCAGTGCTAATATTATGTGCGTTCGCTTTAGTTAGGTACATATCGGAAAACGTAATTTTCCTAATTAATTTCAGGTATCAAGACACGCCTTATTTCAATGGCAAACGAAATTAAACACAGACAAATTGCTTTTAACCAAATGGATCTGGATTAGTGGATTAATTATTATTTCTTTTATAGATCAATTTATTTAGGTGTTCACCTATTTACTAAAAAGGAAGGGCTTTTTACAATCATAATATGCCTAGTAGTGTTTTTCAGCTATTCCAAATTTTTCCAACAAGTTGTTATAATATTTTGCTATCTACTGATTAACTATTTTATAAAGAAATACTTAGAAAGTTATTTTAACTTCACAAGCTACATTTAGATTATGCATTGCATGCAAAGGTGCAGATATTTGCGTTTTAAAAGAAACGAAAAGACAATAATTATTACCAACTAGGTTTCCGACCGCGGCTTCGCCCGCGCAGTCAAAGAAAAACCCGCACAGTTCCTATGTCCTATCTCGGCTATAAAAATATCTCCATACCAAATTTCATGAAAATTGGTTCAGTAGTTTAGGCGTGATTGAGTAACAGGCAGACAGACAGAGTTACTTTCGCATTTATAATATTAAGTATGGATAGTTATACGGAGATTGCTGTCGCTAGTCAGTTCTTATTATACATAAGAAATATGTACGACAATTAATCAAAGGACACATTTAAAGTAAGATTAATATAGGGGTTTTTATAAACTTACACCTTATATTTGCGTTATATAGGTACCTTAGCAAGCTTTTACAAGAATTTGCTTTATATAGCACTTTGAAACTTTTGCTTTACACCTGATCTCACTCCGGTCGTGTAGAATATCCGTAGTTTGTGTAAAATTAATGAGGAAGGTGACAGAAAGCCAAAGTTTTAACGAGAGTGCGGGTTAAAAGGATGTATTTACTATATATTTAGATACCTATATTTAGTTAATCTACACCAATTTCTCTTAAATATGGATGAGTCTATCCATATTCCATAAGATATGTATCCTACTTATGTTATCAATAGTTAATTTTAAATGTTAAAAGTTCTTTAGCATCGTTATTACTATCTACATATTTTGAAAATGACATGACTTTTAAAAGAGCAACTAGGGTGTTTCTTGTCGGCTCTTCTCTGTAGAAACTGCTTTCCGAACTGATGGCAAATGGTAAAACTATATATGACGATTCAAGTGCTTCTAGAAGAAGTCTAATTGAATAAATAAATGAATGAGTTTGAGTTTAAATATTTAGTACTATAGAAGATCACATGTACAAGTACAACATGATTGTTACAAATAACTAATTTAAACAGACTTTCTATGTATCTCTTGAAATAACTAGAACACGTCTATTTGAATACTTTCTATAAATATTCCTCTTGTGTTTATATTTGTGCTATTCATGCTAACTCGGTTAATAATGTTGTACTTAATCCGATCTCTATGAATGTGTAAAACGAGTCTCTTTGTCATGAAATGAAAACATTATGTGATAATAGGATTTTTCTACTACTTTCGTAATATGTTCTTATTATGCTATAAGCCTTTAGTTAATAAGGATAATATTATGATAGGATTAATAACGCCGTTAGATAGATTGAAATAAATCGGTCAGGATACTGGATAGGTCACCCCAAACTTACAGGTGTTTATTTACCTATTTGTAATTCTCCATTCTTATATTTATCATGTACTTAACTTGAGTTTATATACTTTATTTTTATTATATTATTTATATCATAAACATAAAATATTAAATCCGTAACGTTGCTTACTTAACCGTTTGCGTACCTACTCATAGCTTCATACCACACGAGTAAAAAAGTGTTGACGCCACATCTGGCAATCGCAAAAGTTCTTTAAATTCTAATCCACATTTCTAAACATCCAAACCCTCCCCAGGGCCAGTCTACCAATCAGGAGCGCGCGTTTACTCCAACGGTCGCGCACGCAGACGCCATCTGACGCCGGTATAAGCGATGGCAGCGGGTCCCCCGCGGCCCCCTCCACGCTGTTACAGGACGTCGTGGACATCAAAACGCTGCTGTTGCAGCTGAAACGGGTCTTACAGGAGGTCAGTTACTCAATTTACAGGTAGTGATGTTACTAAGGCTGATTGCAGAGCTTGACCGACCATCAGTGTGTACGTCAGTCGCGCTTGTCATATGTATGGAAATTCATAAAACCGTTCATAGCTAGACCGACCATACGCACGCGTATTGTCATGCGTATATTAGTGTCATATAGTCATACAATAATTGTTGATGCGTATTGCGTATCGTCATGACCGACGGTACGCACTGATGGTCGGTCAAGCTCTGCAACCAGCCTATATGAACTAGATATAAAGATAGTTTACTAAGTAAAAAATATTTCTTGAACTAAGAAGAATTCAACAAAAAACAATTGTGTAAATGGATTTTACCTCACTGCTCACAATAAGTGCCGTAAGTTACATATAATACTGCAAAAATTCCATATAGGTAGTAAGACATTTAACCGTAACTGTTAAAACTCTCGAAATCAAGCAACAACTCCAACTTTCAAGGTTAAATGAATAACAAATAACTAGTGGAATTGACAAAAATCCAAATTTTCAACATAGAAAATAAATTCTAGAGGAAAAAATATATAAATTAAATCTTGTCCCTGAGACCGTTATTAGTTATTACCTACATGACATGAGAGACATCTAGATACTAAAACAGCTGGTATATATTTATAAGGGTTATCACTACTAAATACTGATTATAGCACGAGTCAGGAAATGAAATCTATCTAAATCTAAATATGGATGAAGAATTCGTAACTCTGCGGAAATATAAATCCCAAACACTGAATACATCCTTAAACTCTTCATTCAGGTCCTTGCATTCCACTATTTCACCAAAAAGCCTACCTGACTTATCAACTGTAATAAATGACAGAGAAGAACTTAAAGAAGAAATCCGAAAATTAAGTTATCAACTACAAGCTGCACATAATGAAATTGACGAGTTAAACTTAGAAATAAACTCCCTAAAAAAACTTACCTCATCACAACAAATCACAATATCAAAATATAAATCTATATGCACAACGCCCACCATGTTAAAAACTTCAAGTGTTAGAAAACGGCGTAAATACTTAAATGAATCTACTCTTGATGAGCAACTTAGTAATAGCTGTACAGACTTGAATTTAAACTATAAACAAAACAAGGATTACATAGCCTCGCTTGAAAAAATATCACTACCCTCAACATCGAATCATAAAACATCTAAGAAAAATGCATGCTCCTCGTCACTAGATGGCCAACAAGAAAAATCGACAAATTCAAAGTGTCCAATAGATATTAGTCACAAAATCATAAATAATGAAGCACCCTATCCAACACAAGATGGCGCGGAAGCAAACTCTTCCACATCAGTACTCTCGCTAGATGGCGCTGAATTAAAAAATAATACAGATAATAAACGCATTATTTTACCTGTGAATGAGTCGACAAATGAGAACAAAATACTTATCCTAGGTGGACAGCAATGCATCGGTTTATCAACCGCATTGATACAAAGCAGGGAAAAGACAAAGTACCTAAAATATGCGATAAGTTCGTTTACAAAACCGTATGCCTCAACCCCTGAAATAACGAAAAATGTTTCCAATTTTCCAGATTCTCCCAATAATGTCCTAATTTTATGTATTGGCGAGCATGACAAAAATCCCTTCGAAATAATGTCAGAACTCATAGTTATCCTAAGAAATATTAAAAATGCAAAAGTAATCTTGTTAAGTGTAATTAATAATCTGTACCTAAGCGAAAAAAAGCTAAATGAGATGTTATTTTATGTATGTAATAATTTTAAAAACTGTGACTTTGTAAATCTAAAACCCTTTTATAGGACAACTAAAATGTACTATTTTGAACTTTGTAAAATTCTCAACTATAAAATTGACATGTATTACTATACAAAAACATTTTTAACCTTCAAAAAAAGCCATTATAAAAGACAAAAAACGTTTTCTGTAAAAAAAGAGTTGCCTCCTGAAAAAGGTACCATACCATACTACTTTCCTATTGTTTCAAAAACAAAATGTTCAAAGTCGTCGGAGATACACGTTAGTTCGATTCCAGACACGTCAGTAACATTTTTTCGAGTCTAACGTAGCTAGTCTATTACATCAAAATATTGCGGGCCTACTTAACAAAATGCAACTTATTGAAGTTACAATTAACGAGCTTTCGGAATTTGGTAATAAAATTGACTTTATTTGTTTTTCGGAAACTTTTATAAAAGCAGGACACGAAACATGCATACAATTAAAAAACTTTAAACTTGCAAGTTCCTTCTCTAGACGCAATGAAAAGCGAGGAGGAGTATGTATCTTAACTGACAAAACTATACAATCAATTAATATACCGTACTGTAATGAAATTTCAGTGGAAAAAGTATTTGAATGTTGCGGAGTCGAAATACCAAATATGAAAATGATTATTATTTGTATCTATAGGACACCAGATTCTAATAGTACCAACTTTCTAAACATTTTTGAAATTCTTTTGCATAAAATGACTTTTAAATCAAATAAAAAAATCATAATTGCTGGCGACATGAACATTGATATTTTAAAAAATACACCCATTTCCAATAGTTTTAAAGAAATCTTAATGGCCTACAACCTTTATTTGCACATTAACCAACCCACGCGGCGAAACTCCTGCTTGGATGTTATCATAAGTAACATTAGAGAGTCAATTGGCAAAGTTCATTTTCTTGATCTGTCAGACCATGAAACTGGCCAAACGTTACAATTTCCCATTGCCACAGTGAAGAAAAAAAATCACATCTTTATAAAAAAACGTTGTTACAGTAAAGAAAATACGAAGAAATTTGTAAATGCTCTAAACAGCTTATCCTGGACCGAGGTTCTACAACAAACCTCAAGTAATGAAGCTTTCAATGAATTTCATGACATCATTAAATTATTTTTTGATCTATGCTTTCCCATAAACAAAATCAAATTAAAGAACAGTGTAGCATCACCCAAATGGATTTCAAAAGGTATAAGAATCTCAAGTCGAAATAAACGTAAGCTTCGTCATACATACTTCAAAAATAAATCTGAAAATAACAGAAATAATTATAAAAAATACGAAAGAGTTTTAAGAAAGTGTATTGTATCTTCTCAAAAATGTATTAACCGTAATTATATAAATAAATCAAAAAATAAATCAAAAGCGACATGGAATATAATATCAAATAAAATTAATAATAGTAACATGTCTGAAAATATCGAATATATATCACAAAACGATATTGTAATAGATGAACCAGCTAAAATTGCAGAAGCTTTCAATACGTTTTTCAATAGACATAACTCCGCTAATGGTTCTGGTTCTGCTAAGTATAGTATTGTGTCTAAAGAATCCTCTATTTTCTTATCTCCGTGCATAGAATCCGATGTTTATAAAGCTGTACAATCCTTGAATAATACTGCAGCAGTAGGATATGACAATATACCAACATGTACTATTAAAATGTGTATTAAAGTAATATGTCCTGTATTAGTCCATCTGCTTAATTTATCTCTTACACAAGGTATATTCCCTGATAGACTCAAATATTCAGTCATTAGACCTATACATAAAAAAGGCAAACGTCAGGAATTAGTCAATTATAGACCAATTACCCTTATACCAATAATAGCAAAGATTTATGAAAAAATTATGTATAGCAGGTTAAATCGATTTATAAGCAAATTTAACATCATTAAACAAGAACAGAATGGATTTCAACAAGGTAAATCGACCACACTCGCAACTCACACATTGACAAAAAATATTATTGACAACATTGATAGGCGTAATGAGGTATCTGTAGTCTTCTTTGATATGAGCTGTGCATTTGACTGTGTTGACCATGAATTTCTACTCAGCAAATGTTTTCTGTACGGAATAAGAGGTCCAGCGCACAAGTGGCTGACCTCATACTTGACTAACCGTATGCAATGTGTAGAGATATCGTATATAGACAACAATTCGTTAAAAAAGTCGGTAAGATCACAATACGTACATAATAAATACGGAGTGCCACAAGGCAGTATCCTCGGGCCTCTCCTGTTCTTATTGTACATAAATGATCTTCCTAACGTTACAGAACATAAATGTACTCTGTTCGCGGATGATGTATCCATCACCATACCTCGTAACAAATTGACCACCTACAAAGAAGACATTTATTTGACTATTAAAAATGTAACAGAATGGCTAAAATATAATAATTTAACTCCTAACATTACAAAGACAAAACTAATGCAATTCTGTAATTATCATAACATTAGACATAACCTTGACATAATTTATAATGGACAACGTATTGACGAAGTTACTGAAACGGTATTTTTAGGTATCACATTAGACAACCACTTAAATTGGAAAGCTCACACGGATTCTGTTTGTACCCGTGTAAATAAGTTTGTATTTGCCCTCAGAAGAATTAAACAGATTATTGATGAGAGAGCGGCAATCATTGCATATCATGGTTATGTTTCATCGTTGCTTCGGTATGGTCTTATTTTATGGGGCAACTCTACTAACGTAAAAAAAGTTTTTATAGCTCAGAAAAGGTGTGTCAGAGCAATATGTGGAGTAGGGCCCTTAGAAAGTTGTCGAGACTTATTTAAGCGACTCGGACTTTTAACACTTACTTCCTTATACATCTTGGAGGTTGGAATATTTGTGAAACAGCATCCCTATATGTACATTAAAAGTTGTCAAAATAGTCAGTACCCAACCAGGGATCCTCACAGATTGCAACTTCCAATTTGTCGCACTGCTTTATGTAGCAAAAACAGTCATGTTATGAGTGCGAAGATATATAATAAAATCCCAATGGTATTTAAGGAATTGCCCATGCAATTGTTTAAACTTAAATTAAAAAAGTGGCTGCAATCTCATTGCTTTTATAATATAAATGAGTTCTTTGCTTGTAAACACTAAAGATAGAAAAGGTAGATAATAATAATAACTGTAATGTAAAATGTTAAAATTAATCTAAATATATATTGTAATTTAGTTAGTTAAATACACATAAATATTTGTATGCCAGTCTGCTGGCGAATTGTGCGCACTTTAATGTAATATATTGTAAAACCTTGTAGACCACAATTCCTGCAAATAAATTATTTCATTATTTCATTACTTATAACAATGAGAAATAGACTTTCGTAAGCAGTGATATTACTAAATGAACTAGATTAGAGATTCATTCGCGAAAAGGTAGTGATGTTCTAATAGGTTTCAGTCGTCAGGTATAGAACATAAGACTTCGTCTTGATATTGTGTGCCAAGGTTAAGATGCAATCGCGAGATTTTGTTGTCACTAAACATTAATTTTTAACACATTTGATAAATTTTAGCTAACTTTAGTAAATAGTAGAATAATAAGCACAAATTTTCATAATAACAAAAACAATTTTTCAGTCAGAATCGTCCATCTACTGGCATTATTAAATATCACAGTTTGATTTGTGTGTACTTATACCCGGCGCGGCCTAAGATGATCCCTATGACACTGACAGTTATTCTCAAGAGACAAACTTGTAATGGCGTCACCATTAAATTAGAAACGTATTGGAGGCGTCTAAAAATGGCATTTATTAATTTTTACGTAGCTTTATGCCATTACAATGATATTCCGTTGGAATTATAACAATTCTTAACATTTACGAGATATTATATCAATCTGACTTTACGTTTACGTCCTTCAAAACTTACATCGTTGGCATTTATCGACTAGTGCGGAAAGTATCGATAAACAAATTTCGATAATGAAAACGAGTTCACATTTTTTCCATGCTTAAGCTATAGTTCATTCACTATTGAATGGAACAGAAGATCGCAGCATAATTAATTACCGTTCGCGTTAATTTACTTACCTATGATAATATAAGTTTTTTAGAAAAATTAAATAGGGGATTCCATTTTCATGATAAAATAATATACACTGTGTTAAACGGGTTAAAAATTACGAGAAAATGATAAGGTGCATTTTTATGTTTAGAAAAACTTTCGTTTTACTTACCGTTTCGTTTACATAATAGACGTTAAAAAATCATTTTATAATATTTGTAAAAACATGTTTACCGACGTGGCTGAATGCAAACCACGCCTTTGCCTGTAAAATAGTTAAAAGTATCGACACGATCCATCATACAAGCAATCACTAAGACGAACTGTCATAGGGATCATCTTAGGCCGCGCCGGGTATAATTACTTATATCGTGATGGATGTGATTTAAGTTTAGTGACATCAGAATTAAGGCCATTGACAGCGTTCTACATTAATGTGAGTCGTTCAACAATTTGTGGCTTTGTATAAATTGTCATGCATTTACCTGTAAATAAGCCAATACATAATATAAGTTTTCTTTTCCTTTTAATGTTTTATGTGAAGATTTTTTTTTAATAATTTACTTTGTTATTATTGTTATGAAAGTTTGATGGCATCGTGTTATTAGTATGTTTTTTTATTATTTTATAGATTAGTGCACGTGTAACGAAATTCATAGTTTATCATTATTTTTGTCATAAGAGTATTATATCAAATTAGGTATTTGATTTTATTTTCTCTGTTTTATCAATTTCATTTATATCAGTTGTTTGACATTTTTTTTAATGTTAGTATAACGTCAGTATACGATATATCTATTTTAAAAACGAATTTATATTCACATCCAGTCGTTCAACTTGACATTAATAGCCGTGCATTATCTCTCAAACAGCCTTAGAAAGTCAACATAAAAGAGCAATTTTAAATGTAACCCAATTTATTGGCAATGCGCATAGTAATGACTATAAAACGAACCTCATGCGTGTCGTTAAATCTGTATCAAACATTGCATGTTAATTTAAATTACGCATAGGAAGCTATATTATGGCAACACAGCTTAGTAATTTTCGCTAATTGATTTAAATATGCTTGCAATATCGCGTGATAATTTATTCTCATTAGCATAGTGAGTTTTCTCGTGATCTGTCAATGTCAAAAGCCACAGATAATGCTAGAATATAGAGTAAAAATAATTATGAGAACTGGTAATATCTTTTGTTGTAAAAATAGTTTGTAAAAATTTTTAATTACGGTACCTTCGAATCTTAAGTTCCTGTATTAATCTCAATCATTAAAAAATGGGTTGCTTATAATCTAATGAAACAAAAAATGCTCTTTATTATAAAAGCGCTTTTATTTTAATAATTATACATTGAAGCAAGTATGACGATAAATAGCAGCTAGAGTCAATAATTCAATTATTCTTATAATACATTTCTTTCAAGTTGTTTTAATATTTTTTTGTTGTTTTTATGTTGTTTTAATTAATCTATTTTGCACAATGCTTTTTCAGCCTTTAAAAACATAATTTCATCAGTATTAAATATCTATCCTCCAACGTAATAAGTTACAATAGTGGATACTACTTATAAGTAATAAAACTAATAAGTTACATCTGAAAAGGCATTGTGCAAAAGATATCTTTAATCCATTTAAGCATGACAAATTAAAAATCTTATAAAGCAATTTCGTCGCGAGCGTTGATCGCGACCATTAAGTTTTTTTGTTGCTTGTTGGCACATTATGATTTGTTCGTGTTATAATTTTTATGTTTTGGTTGCATCGTTTCGCTGCACGCAACTACAGCCCGGGGAGGAGCACAATACGATGAGTGTAAGTAAATGTTTGCACTGCGTTCTCGGGTCGGCTTGGGAAAGTATGGAGTTGGGTAAAAGTGGAGTTGTAATGTTGAATTGTAGAATATTGTAGACAGTTTCGGGTATGCTTGGCGTCAATTTGAGTAATGGGCCTGGCTCAAATGATCCATGTTTGCCGCCATTTACGCCATTTGCGATTATGAAAAAACATCTGCAATGATGACCGATCATTGACATTTAGGACTATTCGTTATTGCCTCTACCACAGAATATATAATAGTACTACGTACCTCTACTCTAACGCTGCCCATCGTGTAGTGTAGAGGGTCCATAAGCTTACTTTTGCGGTTTGACAAATGTTCGATTATGATTGGTATTACGTTTAACTGCACTATACTGTACGGCTTCGTTTGCGTGGTTCAGGAAAAAATAGCAATGTTTCAGGCAATAATCTGTCTGCCTGCTATATTTCATTCAATTGTTAATTCGCTTCAGTAGTATGTACCTTCCTGAGTATTTGCAAGAAAGCAGCAAATAAATATTCAATTAGTTCACAGAATTACAATTATTGAATAGGTATCAACATTCCATTCAATATTACAACTCTATCTCTACAAAAATTATTTATTTTCTTCGACTACAGCTTGAAGTTTGCGCAAGCAGTTTGTGCAAATAGGTGAAGCACGCAGGTTGGCTGTAAATAGCGTGAGGGTGTACCAATAAATACTAATAATTAGCTTTGCGCTCAAGATAAATGCATTTCCTACTTCATGAAGTAATGATTAATAAATATTATAAAATTGTTTCAATTGTACCATACATTTTTAACGAGTTCAAAAATGTTGAAAATCAAACGGTTGTACTTGTATTAAATAAACAGGACACTTATTAGGCATAGTAAAAAGAGATTTTTGAAGTGAAACTTCTTTATCGGGGTTGGAAAAAAATGTAAGTGTAACATTTTTTCCGATATTTATCCGTTAGGTACGCGCCACTTTTTCTTATCCCTACCACGCGTGATTCGACGTATTTCTGTAAAGTTGCATATTATAGTAAATTATTTTTTGAATAATAAGATCATAAAGAAGTTTCACTTCTTACGTGTGTACACTAGTACACGCACACATTTTTACTATGTCATAGGAGAATACAAAAACGTCTTACAATGAAATTTTCCTAAGAGATCAATGTCACGTTAAATACTGTCCTTATTGTGTAGTAATCGACCTTGCCATATAAGTAACCATATCTTCAACCAAGGTATGAGCACAGTTGACAGATAGATGCATGTATCTCCTTACAACTTTTTGCACTGTTTTTCTCGCTTTGAAATAACGCTTTTTATTTATTTCTCTATCCTACTTCGCAAGAAGAAGAATGTGGTAATGTAACAGTTTTGATACTTTTTGTTATTAATTATTGTATATAGCTTATAACTTTGAGGTGAGGTTGTTTTAGGATTTCAGGGGATTGATTGAATGAAATTGAATTTACAAACATAATTATGTTTGGTTAATGGATTTTGGAAGTTTATAATTGCGATAGCTAAATTGAGACTTACCTTTCATTAAAATGTAATTTGAGTTTATTTTGTTTAACTTGTGGTGTTGGGTAATTTTGGTAAAATGTACAATGTATAAATTAATTATAATGTGCTTCTAATATCATTCTATATCTTCCTCATGACACATTACATAACTGAACTTGGGACCTAAATTAATTATATCTTTCAAAAAAAAATTTTTAAAGAAGAAAATAATTGTTTAGCTCTCCCACATTTGTTTTAGCAGTGATTTCACAAAGCTTTAGGTTCTCTAAACCTGATAACCTTCTCGAGTTTGACCAAAAGCATCATTCCTTTAAAAAAATCCATAACTTCACCCAAATAACAACTATTTCTGCAACTTGCAGAGCGAAACTCTCGACCCGTTGCTAGCGGCGTGCGCGGAGAGCCCCGCGCGCGGCAACGGGCGCCGCCCCCCCGCCTCGCCGCTGCACCCCGACGCCTGCGCCGAGATGCGGCGACAGATTGTCTATCTGCAGGTACGTACATACATACACACACACACACACACACTAGTCACTACGATCCCGTCCGATTAGGGCCCTTCTGGCCTCCTCCACTCAAGCGACAGCTCAAGCCGAGGTTCGTGGTCCCCGTCAAGGGGGGACGCCCTTGTGCATGTCGCTACCAGGGTGAACCTTCAGTTCACCCCCGCGTCCGCGTTAAAATGTAGAAGCCCTTCTGGCTAACATTGAGAAACACCTTACAAAAAAAAAAAAAAAAATAGTCACTACGTACTAAACAGAATAGGACGGACACACACGCACATACCAACCCTAGTAACAAAAGTTCACACACGCGCAAACTATTCACAATAGCATGTAAACACACCAATACTAGTTACACACGTGCACGCACACAAACATGCATTTGTCACACTATAGACGTACGCAAACACACACACTAGACACGTGAACACACAACAGCAAACTAAACAATTAGACATGCGTACAAACACACATGCAACATGCATAAGTCAAAATAGTCACGCGCCGACAAAAACGCACACATAAACAACAACTTATACTTTTTACTGATGAACAAAAAATAAACTATAGAAGATGCTGTTTTCAGCACCCATATTCCTAACTGTGTTTACTACACACACGAACTGTAACTGTAAATTTTTTATAAAACTTCGTCAGATTTAAAGTGTGAATCATAAAAACAGAAAACATTCTTCACATCAGTGTAAAAAGGAGAAAGATCCATTTCGTAAAAATCCCTTATTTCAATTTCATGCAAAAGATTACATTTTTAATATGACTATGAATTAATATTCGATCTTCCACCTCGTCAGGTTTAAACTTTAAAATCCGCCGTTTCAATTAGCACCGACGAAATATTTTTTCATAATGAAAACATTGCGAGGAAGTGATTCATTTTAGGTTTTTAATTACATGGACGACGTTACCAAATCCTGTACTTACCTTTTGAAATATGAGAATACTAATTTTAATTTTCTGTATAAATTACTCTAACAATATAGTGGGTTTTCTTCACGAACGTATTTATTAGAATTATTTTCGTTTGTCCATTATGTTGGGAGGCTTTCCCCTACAATAATAATTTGTGAAAGTAAAAAGATAGCTTAAGCGTTCCGGAAGTAGTACATTAAAATGTGACTAATTAATTAATCACTGAGAGAATTATCCATTTTGTACGGTCATGTTAATTTTAGGTAGAAATAAATGCACTTTCTTTCTTTGTAATTTAATATCATTTGTCCTCCAAAAAGATAGCAGAAAATCTATAGCTTCTCCCAAAATCATTGCAGAGCCAGCTCGAGGAGCGCGACCGTCTGGTCCGCGTGCTGCAGCAGCAGATGCTGCGCATGGCGGAGGGCCACGAGCCGCGCGCAGACGACACCTGCAACGTCGCCACGCAGACGGATAGGGTGAGTCCTCGATCTGGTCTGGCTGGTCCGTCTGGACCGTCTGGTCTGGCTTATTTTCTAATGAATTATAAACCCATGCTGATAAAGTGTAGGCAAATAAGCATTTTCATTTTGTTTTGTGGGTAGGATGAGTATTCCGTTTGGTCGGTCTAGATTCTAGTCTGACTCATTTTCCAGGAAAATTGGAATTTGAGTTTTGTTTTGTTCTTGATAAGGCCTGTTTTTTATGTTCACTTGTGAAACAATTACAGGTAGTAAAAATCTCATATTATCAAAATAATCATGTCCCTTTTTCCCATCCATCCCACTCTAATATAAACCAAATTTATGGCAACTATATTTTATAATTAATTCTATTAATACGTAAATCTTTTAGTACTAATATTACAAAACTAATAAATATTGTATGTTTACTTTCAGTTGCGGCCACCGATGGGTTCAACACTTACCAGTTCTGATAATTCCGGATTAGTGAGGTAATTATCTGAATCTTATCTTTTATATCGATAAACACATCTTCATATCGATTTCATCCATCACTGACTGTCTTTATAATGTCAATTTATATGTAGTATCCCTTTTATGTTTATTTATTTTTGTTTATAAATATAATAGATAATAATTGACGTGAAGTTGCTTAGTCAATATATTATTTTTAATTCCATTTAAACCTTATTTCTACTTCCCATATTATACAATTTATTCCTATTAATTATTATCAGTAAACAAATCCGCTCTATCTATATGTCTATTGTTTTAGGTTTTTCGCCGCCACGTTAAGCTCATTGAAATACTACTGTATCACCTTAATATCACCCCTTAGAATATTCCGCCCCCTCACGCCCTTAAAGTTCTCACACTACAAAGAGCTATGCTATAAAGGCACCAAAAACACAATCTCCAAAAGCTACCAGCTAACTACAGACTTGCGCAATTCCAAATGGATAAGCATTTTCAAAGATTACATGAATAAGAAAATGACCTTTTCGCCAACCTCTATGTGCCGAATCACGCTCACTATGACACCATATTTCACTGGCGTCTTCATTTAGCGTATTATTTCATTCATAGTTTTAGATAGTTAAGCTTCGTATTAATGGTAAACATTTGTTGGGCCACAGTTGATCGACAATCGCTGGACACTTTAAATGTCGCTCCAAGAACATTTAAACATAGGTTCAAACTCTTGAATATTACTTACTTACTTACTTAATATCCTAAGGCCCCTAGGTGGGGCAAAAGGCGATCGACAGTACATCGCCATGTATCCTGATTTTTGGCAGCATGTTTTATTTCGCTCCAGCATTTTCCTATAGACTTGGCCTCTGCGAGGTTCAAATGTTCCTCCGAAAAAATTTCAACATGCTCTATTGACTCGTTGAAAGAAAAATATTGAGTCAAGTTTTGCTGCACAAATGTTTACCACAAATACGGAGTTAATTGCTCCCGTAGCCAAACCATTGTGTAAATCTCGGTGCCCATTAATTCCATTTCTATTTCCTCACATGCTGCTTTCATTTCTTTGGATATATTCGAAATGTATGGATGTTGAACGACAGTTTCCACTTGGGCGGTTCGAGGGTTCGTCCGTCAGATCAGGTAGCGTGGTTGGATTGCTTGCTTGCTGTGTTCCTTCTGTGTTCCATCAATGTTGCCTGCTTCTTGCATCTCGCGTACAAAAGTTCCGAGAACACCATTCAGATTTATGAAAGCGAAATTAACGACTATTGCAGGAAACTTTTCGATTGCCAATAGGGAATTGCCGACTGTGCCTTCTTACGCTGTTTAACTTTTCTGTGATACTTGCCTTACTCTATGCTGAACCACGCACAAACTAATATCGCCTAATAAGTCTGAAACTGTCGTGTGTTTTTTCTAAGTCGTTTTGTGATTTTTTTTTTTGGTTTTTGACTGACTGATTTTTTATTTTATACTTTGATTATGAAACTTTTGTCTGTGTTACACGCTGCCTCGTCAGAATTTAAAGGTGAGACATGTGTAAATATACGAATTCTCATATTTGTGAATATGTCACATAACTTGAACATAAAATATACCAACCTTATAATACGCCCTTAAAAACATATTAAACTTTTAAATTAAATGTACATAATATAAATACATACTTTTCTACAAAAAAGTAGGTAATGTAATACCAAACGGTCAAAAGGTGAACACTAATAATTCAATCAAACATTATTATTTTCAGTTGGAATGAACAAGGGAGCGGAAGAAAGCTGCCGTTATACAGTGAAGCACAAAAGACAAAGAGACCTGTTACCAACGGGCTAGTGAAATGTCAGTGCGGTGCGAGAAATGTGAACGGACTTGACGACAACGTACAGACAGACAGACAGACACGGGACGCCATACATCTCAAGCCGAACAGCCGGGTCGGAACCAAATACCTACAAGCCGTAGCCGGGAATACCGAGAGGAGATACGTCAAGAGAGACTCCTCGTTAGGAGAGAAATCGGATAGAAGAAACCTGTATGCAAACAGATCTCGCTCGATAGAAAACTTCCAGAACCAGAACTATTCGACAGCAGAACCCTTGCTGTCCAAAACGGCCGTCATAGAAGAGACCACGATGAAACATCACACTTCATACGGGGATCTGTATAATGGAAGGATCGGGAGTAGAGAAAGCGTGAACAGACACAGTCCCAGCTTAAACGGACAGTCAACAGATACAGACTATAGCTCAGATGGAGGCTACAAGTCTCTGCCCTCGTCCATAAACTACGGATCCCCGAAAAAAGTCAGCGGAATTCCGAGGAGATCGCTCGAACAAAAATTCATATCGACGAAGCAAATCCGAGCGAGCGCGGTCTGAAATTGTTCTAGAACATTCTGGAAATTTCTCTTGAACGAAATCGTTGAATTGTATCTCTGATCTCGGGTCAAAGACTGGTCCTAGGGTCGCCGCTTCTGCCCTAACTTGACAATATTAAAGAGATAATTTATTGCACATAAATAGCATTTTCGTGTAGCGTAAGCTTTGCCGACATTTAGCGAGTTTTGTAATATGGCGACTCCATTGGTGCATATCGTGAAGACCCCGGGGCGCCATTGTCACAAGGCTTACTCGCATTCGTTTCGCGACGCTAATGTTAAGTTAAAGATGCCAAAATGTTTGCTTATGCAATTTATTTTTTACTTGACTTGAAATCGATTATTTCAGAAGTGTTTGCGTTTCGCAATTTTCCTTTGTACATGACACCTGTATCATACGTAGGATATCGGGAGTATTCCATAGTTTAATTTATATACGGGCGAAAATTATCTTAGATTTTCTATGATAGACAAAGTAGTTGATAATGCTGTTATGTGATAAGAGTGGCTGTAAGTTCTTTTTTTCGTTATTTTATAATCGTCTAATCCTCAATGTACTATGAAAATGTATTTGTAATCGGTAGTTAGGTATCAAATAGGTACAAAGTTGTATTCCTTGTCATTGCATTTGTTGATTACTGGAAAATAAAATTTAAGGGAGGGCTAGGAGAAGGATAAACTTTATTTTTTTAAGAGAATAATAGCAGATTATTAATGAAATATATCGCGAGCGGGCTTGCGCATTTATAACTCTTTCTACCTTAATAACCCCGCAATATTTTGTGGTTTAATTTTACTAAAAAAAATGAAATAAATATTTATAAAAAAAGCCCCCCCTTATTCTAGCCATCTCTTAGACTATATAATCATGCCTATTAAATAATATTATCTTGTATAGATATATTTTCCGCATTGCCTAATTTAAGTCCTATTGATACCTATTTATGAAATATTAGTATGCATTTTGTGTACTTAACGCTATTAACAGCAAAATTATGTTATTGTACATTTCTCCTCATAAGTGAAAACCCAGTAGCTTTAGTAAAATATATATTATCATTAATTTAAAAATCAAATTGTTTCAATAAATAACTTTAATTTTGTACGTGTTTCTTATTTTACCTGTGTGTTTCCATCCCTGCTTAGTTTTTACTTTTAATTATAAGAAAAAAAAATATTACTAGTATTCATAAAAAATCACCAAATTTCAACCCATTTATATATTTAATGCTGTGTCTATCAAATTTCATTAAAATTGGTTAAGTACCTAGTTTAAACGTGAAAGAGTAACAAAATTATACACAATAACTTTCTCATCTATAACATTAGAATGGGTTTGCTGACCTGTGCCGGTTCGTTGGGCACTACAATAGTGTTGCTACATAGTAAATATATTATTATTCATCATTAATAATAATATGATTTAGGTCACTCAGGAAATAATTTTTTATTGGTATAAGAATCGAAACTTCAATAATTACAGACATTACTTAGGTACTTTCAGTAATCCTGTAACACATAGATTAATCAAGTATGTTGAAAAAAAAATTAGATATTTTTTTATTAGACTCATACAACATTCTATTTCTATATAGGTAGACAAGATACAATTTTTTTAATAAGTGATTAGATCGAGAAAATAGCATTTACAGTAGGTTCATATTGCTTTTTAGTTCCTTCTATCAACTCCTATCACTCCGGGTTGCTTGTTCAAAACACCTATTTATTTGCCCATATTTTATTTCACTTCAAAAATATTTAATGCAGTTTCTGGTTCCGAATGTAATCTAAGTTTCGTCAGTTACATAATTTGACTTGATACGTTTTTATAGATGCGTGAGGGCCGCCATGATATCACCAACATATAGGTCATGATCCACTGACATAATAGCATTCTAGTTATTATTCTGCGATAATAGTAAAAAGGTCCACATGATACAGATTTTTTGAGAAACAAAAATTACGAGATTTAAAGAAGATAAAATAATTTTGAATGAAAGTAAAAAAATAAAATAAATACTTAGTAAGTTAAGTTGAATACCTACAATTGTAATTTTGATTATTAAACTTATGGTTAAAATATGGATCATCATTGTCGTATCATATATCTACATACTTTGACACAATGAGGAAACTTGAAGGGATGAAAGGAACAAAAAAAAACCACTTTATTTTCATGAAATGTATTTTTACTTTCCAAAAATTTATGCATTATTGACGATCAATAGAAAAACTTACAACACAAAGTTACGCAATAATCTAGTAATTTTTGGTTTGTTTTCCAATTTTGTTCATGGCTGAATCACGCAATTTCGACTGCTCTCAAAAGCAATGTATGTAATTCCCATATTCATTGCTGCTCCGCTCCCTCCGGCCGTAGTATGCTGCGGTGACCGACGTGTTGTAATATTGACTGTAGCATTCCTCGATAAATAAACTTTGTAACACGAAAACATTTTTTTAATTTGAACCACAATTTCCTAACATTACCTACCCGAGTCGAACGGCTTCTCTTTAGCTGTGTATAATCTTTTTAAGTAACGTTACGAAAAACTACCCACAAGTAAACGAAACCGTATCACCATAGTAAACATGCTTTCCACGTCCATTTATTAATAACCGCCGTTCTTGAACCTTGGACAAAGCGGTGATAAGCAATAGCCAGTCTACACTCTACAGTCGACACCCACAAGCGACTTGGTACACAGTCGACCGCGGTTGCTCCACGACACACTCTGAATAATTTGTTTTGTGAAAACATTGTGTAAGTGAGTTAATTGTGTTGTGTTTACAGTAAGTTTTTTATAAATATTTTTTCAGTTTTGATCGTGTAAACTTTTCATTTATAACTTAACTACATCGGTTTATATCAAAAGGTTATCTTTTACAATTATTTTCGTTCGTATAAAAATATTCTACTTAATTCGTCTAATCCTCATGTAAAGTGCTTTCATTATTAGGTATAACGTTAGTTACCTAGTCTAGTATGGTCAATCTTTATATAAAAATATTTTTGTTGGTGAAGTTACATGTCCCATTAGGCTTTAGGAATAAAATATGCAACTACAAATTTAAATATTGACTTCGTTAATTGGGTCAATTTTAAAGTTATTTCGACGCTTGTTTCTTTTTCATATATAAAAAAAAATAAAGGAGACTTAATCTATAACGAAACATTAAGAATAAATTAAAAGGTAATCTTTAATGAATTAAGTGAAACCTACAGGTAATTTTTACCACGTATCGCAATATAATAACAAAACATAATAAGTACGGCAATTAAGAACGTGTATAAAATCCGTTTATTGATTACTTGAACAGAGAAAAGGATGATTATTAAATTATTCTAGCAAAATAAACAAACATGTTAAGAACACATTTCATGAAAGCTGAAATTTCGAAATTTCTTATTATGCGTGTATAAAACATATTTAAAATATTTGGCGAAATAAGGAACGCTCTTGACCCCTAACCAAAATTGTTACTGGATGCACAATCATAGGTAAAGTTAGTTGATTGTCTTTCTTTCACTTAACTTCGTGACTCTCCTAAAGGTCACCCAGCGCGCTCTTATTATTATCAAATAAAGATAGAATTGATGTTATCTCCAATAGTAAAACTAAATGGGGCATGATAGTTGTTTTATAATAAGATAATACTAGATAAACTAGTAGGTTATATTAAAACGTTTAACATTATAATCATTTTATAATACACGCATGCAGAGATGACTAGGTATGTATATTTTGTAACTTTGTTTAATTAGGTACTTGTAGGATATAACTAAGTCAAAATAAATCATAAAGGTACTTCTCATTCGACATACGATGTTCTAATTTCTACCACGATACCCTTTTCACCTTGCATATAAGTAGTAAGTAATGTAATAAAAAAATATATACCTAATGCACTTTAGTCATTAGTAACTATTCTCACACCAACATAATATTTTGGAAATGTAACCCACGAACACAGTGACCACCAACTTAAAGTAATTTATAGTTTTAAACAATCATCTAAAAAATTTGTTCTTATTGCCCCTCTTTTCATATTTTTCAGGTGACCCTTTTATATGATTATTTATTACTTTATTGGACGGATAAGTTTTAGCTTAAGTTTGAAAAACGGCCCTAATAGATAGATACTTATGTAATTTGCATTTTAATTTAAACTGTAATCACAGTTTTACAATACTTATATTTGCTACTGTAGGTAGGTAATCGTATTTACGTAAAGTTCTGCAATTCGATTTTTATTGTATTTCGTAGCATTGACTTTGAGAGACGGTATGTAAATGGAGAGAGCTATCGATTTACCTCAAAACTAAGAGAAAGTAACCATTTCCACCTCCATACTGTCTATATGTATTAAAGTATTATTATAATAGCCAGTTTCTCGGTTCTCGCTGATCAATGTGATAACACCTTTAGTTAATATATTAAAATCAAAGTCAATTTTATACATAAAAAATAAACATTTTTGGTAAAACTTTGTATTTGATTAAAATTATTTAAAAGGAAAATAATTAGGTAATTAATAATTATGTTTTAAATAATAACGTTGTTTAAATTCGATCATAATATTATCTCCTCAAACATTTCTAAGTAAAATAAACATCAGTCGACCTTAGTTAATATTATTGACCTAATTTGGTGTCCACTAATTTCTGATAACATAGTGGAGAAATCTCATGAGACTTAAAATAATCAATTTAACTAAATCGAAATATTCCATAATTTTGATAAATCGCTTTATAAATAAAACAATTAATTTCTCTAATTTATGTTTTACAGGTATAAGATTTTATCTTCAGTTTAAATAATTACTTAAAAATGAGGAGACAGCCGCTAAGTTTCAGATCAAGATTGAGAGAGGAATTCTATACATATTGTGCTTTCTGTATTGCCGTGTCTGCTCTGCCTGCACTCGCACTATCGTATGTTGGTAAGTTATTAATCATTTGAAACAATATATTATTAAAATTAATGTTTTACTGATTATTTGTTGTCAATTAATTAGTTTGTGGTTTAATTTATATTGTTAACATTTACGTGCGTAAATTATTAGTCAGGAGGTCAATGTAGTGTCCACTGAAAATCAGTGGAGATCTAAAGTCACACAAATGTGATTAGATTTTCATATCACTGAGTGAACATTTAATATTAAATGTAATGTTATTTTGTATTTCAATAATTCTTACGTGTATAGTTATATAGTTTCTTTTTTTCTTATTTGTAAGCTCAAAAATGGCGCGTAAATAATTTTTCTACTTCGCCATTATGTAAGAAATAATATGATATATGATTTATTTGAAATTCGGCATTTATATAACAGTTGGCAATTTACTTTTTTTTTAATATTTATTTGCATAGGAACAGACTAAGATAGCGATTTATGTTGATAATTCGAAAGGTCAATGGCCTCGCCGATTAAGTATCATTGAACGATTTCGAATGAAAACAATTTGCCTATCGATATCGATAATTAATTTCCGTAAATAATAAAATCATTTCGATGCCGGTGTAGCGGTGATGAAATTAGCGTATCTTTAGAATAATTAGGTTTGATTTCATATGTAGAAATCAGGCCTTGTTTGATCTATAGTTAAGTTTACCAATCAATATTTCTTTATTATTTTAAATGTGAATTAAAAAAAACATTCAACATTTTTTAAAATAACTATTTTCTTAATTTTATTAAAAAAACCGGGAAAATTATTCGCAACAATTAATTCCAACGCATAAAACTAATGTTATTAAACTGTTTTTACAGTTGTTAGAATAAGCAAGCACTTATGGATAAAGTTACTTGCCAGCAAATATCCCAGTTTGGAATTTATAAGGACAGACACAGTCCGCTCCTTACTGGACACTCACAGGAACCAGGGAATTATCAATGTTCTGTTATGCGTTAAAGGTAAATATTTGAAGGTATTAAAATATAATTATAGCCCTAATTTGGTACTGTTTCGTAATCGTATAACACCCAGTAATTGACGATGACTGTTTATATAACAGGTGATTTAAGAACAATAAATTTTTACTACGTGTCCAATGAACTCATTCATTTATGGATCAAGTTTTGACTTTCAATGTAAAAACATAATAGTAGAAAATAATGAGGTCTCTACACTTCAATTCCCTTCGTCTGGCCACCTCTGTAATAAACTAATGGCTACAACTTGAACCATTTCCATGAGATAGCTCGTAGCACGAATATTTTAAAAACCATCACTGTATTATAGAAGCCTATATTTTCTAATCGATATTATTTTTTATTATTCGCAGGTACTCCCAATATAGATGATATTAAACTCCAATTATATCAACACGTCATTGATAGAAGGAATCAAAATGGTGATCTCATGTTCCCTCGACTGCGGCAACTCCTAGTGTCTTGTTGGGGCAACTATGCCTGGGACAAACACGTGCCTTTTAGACCTGATAATCATGTACTAGTAGCCAATGCAATTTATAGAGGGAGACCTGTTACAGATACTAATATACAGGTTGGTATATTTAGTTCATAAACTTTCCATCCATACTATAAAAGTATATAATATATCCATACCTTCTATCTGGTCTAAAATTTACCAAAGTCACAATAAATTAACAAATAATTAAAACACAACGTTAACCTATTACAATAACATTGTTCTTTTAATTTCGAAGGAAAATTACTAACTTGTTGTTTGGGTTCATTCCAGGATTATATCAGCGATATAATATCAAAATATTTTCCTAGTGATCATCCTCCTTGGCAGTATATAATAATTTCCTGTGTATCAACAGAGCCAAAGTATTACATACTCATTCGAGCCCATCATTTACTGCTCACTGGGAAAAACTCGCTTAACATTGGAGATTTTCTCCTTATGGAACAACTGCCAAATCGATCACTAGACCGTGATATCCGACACTTGAGCCCGCTAGCACAACTATTTCCAACACCGTCCGCTATTCCAGAATTATGGTCAAAGTTAAATGAGAGCCTATCAAATATATGGAATGAGTTCATTTGTGAATATGATCCGGTAGAAAGCCCTCGGGCCTTGAAATCATTACCTGGAGCATTCCATGTTGCTGGATTAGTCTCCATATCAGTAGCTAGCGCGTTAAGAGAAATTTCCAAAAAGAGATTTCAAGAAAGAAACGGCCCAGCCGAGTTGTCGGCAGCTAAATTCGTTCTAACCGTGCAAAAAGAATGCAAACGAAGGAACTTAACTTTTCCAAAGGTATGCGACAAATTCTTCTTTAAAATATATAAATTATTCTTGCATTGATTTCAGTTTTGTAATTACAGATAATTATTTCACCTCTTGTAACAGTGGACCCTCGGAAGTGGCCAAGAAGAATGATAGATGCAGCATTGACAACTACGAAAATTTTTGTAACGCTACCCTTTAGAATGCGGGATGAAATCCTGGCTCTCAATGAGTTAAAAAATACAGGACAAGTTCGTCAAACCCATACGTTGACTTGGAAGTATGGAGATTTGATTCAATTGTTTGTCAAAGCTGTGGGTGAAACAATCAGGGGCACGGTAGAAGCGTACAGGGCTCCTCGAAAGTTATGGACCGATACCATTGGAGCTGACGATGGAAAGCGGCATTTGTTGCAAACTATATCGTTGTGTGGAAGGAAGGTGAGATATTGTCTGTTATAGAAAATAAAATAACACAATCACAAAGTGATACATTTGAGATGAAAACAATTACAGCTTATTTGACACGACATGTTAATTTCTACAAACCTATTAGTATATGTATTTAGTTCTATGTTAGGTCAAGTAATTGATTGAATAAATCATTTACCATCAAACTATTTAAACTCAACAAATATAAAGCCTTAATATAGTGCACAATGAAAAGTAGTTGTTTCCATTTAAATAAATTAGAAAATTATAAATTTGTATTATTATAATCAGTTAATTTCTATGTTACTTTCAGGTAACCTCATGGTCCAGACCAGTCCCTCGAGCGAACATAGACAGAGCGGCCCGAGCTCTCGGAGTATCATCTACTGATATAGCATTATTCGCAGCCACCGAGGCTCTGCGGGCATTCTTCGAACAGTCCCAATGTGGTACACCTGATTCTGTTCTAGTCACTGCAAGAGCCGCTTCAGAAGATTTTCTATTTACTTTTGCTGAAGGCAATGGGAAGAACTATAAGAAATCTAAAACTGGAGGTAAGGTGTTATGATTTAAATTATGATATCATTGATAAAATATTTGTAAAATAACCTGTTACGTTATGTTAGAAGAGACAAATAATAAGTCTTGGCCATAGTTTCACATTAGAAAGATTACACGATGATTTTGGTTGGCAATATTGAAATGTCTAATCTTTAACTTAACGATTCATTAATTTTAGTGCACATTATCTAGTAATAAATCTGCAAAATATCCCTCCTCATATTTCCAGGAATGGTCTGTCTATCTCTACCCGTTGGTGCTACACCACGCCGAATAGCATCCGTTGTAGAAGAAGCATGTAACAGGCAAGTTGCCTTAGCCGGTGCATGGGCTGCCCAGGCCCGCTGCGGAGCCCTAACACGCTCCGTGCCTTCGCCCTTCGCTAGACTGACTCTTAATGCACTATCCAGGAGATATGCGGTGTCGTACGCCGAAATAAATGCCCCGTTGGACTCGAGGCAACGGAAAACGTTGTGGGGACAAGAAGTGGATGCTGTTTTGTATTGGAGACCGCCTCAAGCTAATATAAGTAAGTTTGACAATTAAAAAACTTCAATTAAAATGGAATTGGTTAAAAAAATGCTTGATATCACTTAATATTCTTATTTTAGTTATTTGAATCCTTATATTTTAAAACATACAAAATTTTACTGTTTACGAAATAATTAAAAAACTTTACTCTTTTTTCAGGTATGTCGCTAACAGTAATTCAATACGCCGACACGGTTTGCTTAACCGTAATGGCCGACGCTCGTCTCACACCTTCACACACGATACCCACATCAAGATGGCCGACAGCAATCGAACAACTAGTCAACAAAATCGATCAACAAATCGCTCGAATTGCCGCGCAAGCTCAAGTCACAATACCACAGACTATACAACAGATAGAACCGAGCACTAGTCAAGTACCAGAGATAAGAGAATTCATACCAGAGACTGTTCGTATACCAGAGATTATAGAACCAGAACCAGAAATAGAAAACGGCATAGACGAATCACAGGAAGTCGAAACTAGTCAAGGAACTTTGATGCCGCCTACAACTTTAGCAGATAGTCCACCGCCAATAAGAAGGCATAGTTTTACGAATGAATAAATTTAATTTTAATTAGGATTGTACCATTGTGACTTTGGTTTAGACTGTTATTTAAGTTTGTATCTATGTTGTTATATTGTATTTTCAATGAAAAATAAAAGTTTTATTATAAATCATTTTTTATTAAACTTAAAGCGTTACAAAAGTAATTATTGCTTCGATTTCTTTTTCTTGCCCTTTCCTTCTGGCGCGTCTTTGCGTTTCTTCGTTTGTTTGTCTGTGGTATCCACAATCTCTATGACTTCTGTCTTGTCTATGATTTGCACGTCCATATCTTTATCTTCTACGTAACTAAAACCGGGTATGGAGGGTTTAACTAACTGGAAAACTAATTTCCTGTGCTGTAAGTTCGAACTGTCTAGACTCAAACGCACTACTATTTCGTCAAATGTTCGTAATACCACTCCATTGCATATTTGAACGTGTTCCTGTAAAATAACATTGTAGATAAAGTAACGATTGATAAAAATCTATACCAATATTATAAAGTGAAAAGGTTTGTATTTATGTATGGTTTTCACGCATAAACTACTGGACCGATTTTGATGAAATTTGGCACAGACAATCTTTAGACCCTGAGAAAGAACATAGGCTACCTTTTATTGCGAAATATGTACCACCGGCGAAGCCGGGGCGGAACGCTAGTTTAATAATAAACAAACAAATATAAAATCAAACGCATTTTCTTTATGACAGCAAACCAAGACTTTCTAGTCAAAATTTGAAGTCGTATTCAAGACTTCTTACTGTAGCACTTATATTCTAATTTCTAACTGCTTCGTACTGACACTATGCCGTAATTTACTATTTATTTTATTTATTTTTATTCTGTATTGTTCTTTGAAGCATTGATAAAACAGTATTCACGATTCATATAATAAACATAACACAAAAAACCACTTTATCTATCCTCTCTCCTCTATTTAAGGCCGTGTACGCGGTCCGTGCGCTGTTTGGCTCAAATATGTGATTTTCCAAACCAGATTGTCCATCAACCACTTATCTTACAAACATATGAATTACTAATAATTTTAGGAAATTTTATTGTCTATATAGTTAGTTAAGAGTTTATTTCAATTAATACAGTATTTGTGAATACCATCAAGATAACTGAGCCGATGATTACTTGATTTTACTTTTAGTGTCAATTTCGAAGCTAAAAATATCTGAAATTGCTGACAGATCTAACACACATTTTTTTTAACTAACTGCAAAAATCCTTATTAAAATAGTTAGTTAAAAGATTTTTTTATTTTGGACTCCTAACTTACGAAATTAAAATCCGAACAATGTGAATTTTTTTAGAAATTATAGTCGACAAAATGATTATTTTCACCAAGATATCTGACTTAGTTGAATATAATTTATACATATTGCAATAAAAGAACGTCTTACTTATAAGATAAAATTTAAAAAATCAACTAAGGTACCTCTATTATTTTTCTACAATTTTTTTTAAAGTACTATAAAACACTGCGCGCGACCCGAATAAAATCAGTCGGCAGCGAGCCTTTCCAGAGAGAGGACATGTTGCTCGGCGCTCTCCTGTGGACCTATGCTGTTCATAGTAAAAGGATAGCGCAAGCCGCGATCTATCGTAATAGATCGCGGAGATTTTGACTTGCGTTAAATTGAATAAGCCCTCTTAAGTTTAAACAAAACATTGACAACTACACCAAAAAAAAATCACAAAAATTACTACATACCTCTTCATTATAAACAAACTTATCGGAGGGCAGATATAAAGGCCCTTCCAGACCGTACTTCGGGATCAACACTTGTAAGGCGTTACGTTTCACCGCCAACACTACCGCTGATTCAATCTCAATACGATTTTTGAAGAGAATCTGTAAAGAAAGTATTATAAGAAATAAAAAGCGAAACCGGGTTAAATATTAGTTGGAAATGTAATAAGAATGTACTGCGATTCTACACAGCTACCTAATTGATGTAGGTAGTTGATAACAAAACGCAGCAAGTCAACGACTATTAGCAAAGTGAAGGTAGTGGGGTCGAACGTCGTATAAACAACGTTTTTGTAATAAACAAGGAGAAGAGTGGAATTTAAATGGCATCTGGCAAATATGATATGATTTCATATTTTAGATATATTATTATAAGAAATGCCTGCTGTCGCCTTTTCGCTACAACTTTTAAAAGGCCACTTTTCAAGGTATGTATATTAAATACACTTTGAAAAGTAAAAGACACTGTTATTTTGAATGTAAAACAATTTCACCCTTTTACAATTTACAAACTGACTAGTTACCTATAAGATAGTTACAATGTATAAAAAAATAATGTCAGAAGTACCAATACAAGATGTACGTGCCTTCTTATGTTTATTTATTTATTTAATATCTATTATAATTGTAACTGACACGAATGACCCAAACATCTCCTTCACACAATGTCATACTTTATGACGCTTCGCGTAAAGGGAATCCCGCCGCATTCATTTGTGACGCAATATAATATCACTAGCTTTTCACCCGCGGCTTTGTCCACGTATTTAATAAGAAATTCTCATATTTCCTGTTCCCACGAGATTTTCGGTATAAAACCTACCCTATGACATTTCTTAGGTCTCAAGCTATCACTGTATCCAATTTTATCTAAATCGGTTCAGTGGTTGAAGCGTGTAGGCAGACAGAGCTACTTTCGCATATTTTAGGATTATTAGACAATTTCTTTGGTTCTAGTGAGCTGCTCTGTCAACATTCAACGACATTTTAAATACACATTTAAAATGTGTATGTGAATGCAAAACTTTGATATTTTTGACAAAGTACTGGAATAGAAAATCCTGCTGTAATTTTTTTCAAACAAAATTTAATTTAAAGCCAAAATGTTCTATAGTCATATTGATAAAATAGTGTTTTTTATTAATTTATTATTATGAATTAACACTACTCGATCGATTTTCATGTTTCTATTATATAATATATAGGGTGTTCCGCCGTCAGTGTATCATGCTCACATGCTCATTATTTATTTATTTTACTTAGAGCACCAACAGCTTTTACATACAAGAGATATGCAGCAGTTAACGATAACATAAAACCAATTAAAGGTTCTCAACAACAATAACGTAACAATTATAACGCTATGATATATAAAAGAGCTAGATACGTTACCCGCTCTCTATTTTGGCAAGAAAAAACTCAGGTAAGTGCCCGAGTTTCACTTAGTCACGCACCATTCAGCGTCGTGGCTGGACGTTCTTTTTGTATTTTAATCGGCAGTTGTTATTACGAAGTACATGAGTGAGACATGTATTATGTCTCGTGCGTGAGAGTGAAAGAGAGAACAACTGTATTGGTGATAATGCGTTAGTAAGTAGGTATGTATTAGTTACGCTGTTTTTTAGTGCAATGATGTTGGCGTATGCCGCGTCTACTAGTATAATAGGTCATTGTTATAACGTAATAGTTTTACAAACGAAAAAAAAAGAATATTATCCCAAATAAACATTCAAACAAAATTCCAAAGTACCCACATGTGTGTTCAAAGCTACGGACGCCCGTCCCGCGTACTGCGCCTGTCGGTGCCGGTAGTTCAGGTTCTCACACAGGGAGATCGCGTACTTTGTGTCCAAAATGGACGCGTGCGTTGAGTCCGCGCCGATACACGCAGCTAGCAGACGGTGTACTATCACATCTGCGTATCTGGAAGGGAAGAGTTTTGGAGGGTCTGGTCAAATGAATTTATTTTTGAATGATATATTATGTATTTAGATATAAGTTACATATTATGTAATATCGACATGATTTTAAAAGAGCAACTATGGAGTTTCTTGCCGGTTCTTCTCCATAGATCACTGCTTTCCGAATCGGTGGTGAATGTTAAAAATAATTATGTAATGACGATTCGAAAGTGCTACTAAATAGTAGTCTAATAAATGAATGTTTGAGTTTGAGTTTGAAGTGAAACTTCTTTATCGGGGTTGGAAAAAATTTAGTGTAACATTTTTTCGTTACGCGTGACATTTTGCCGTTACGCGCCATCTTTTTTTTATCCCTACCACGCGTGATTCTACGTATTTCTGTAAAGTTGCATACTTATAGTAAATTATTTTTTGAAAAATAAGATCATAAAGAAGTTTCACTTCTTACGTGTGTACACTAGTACACACACACATTTTTTTTTAATAGTTAGTATCGATTTTTAAATGATATACATTTTTTGCTATGCAGCCATTCAAGCAAATCATCTAATAGTTAAAATTTAATCCAATATTCAGCAACTAATTTTTAATAAACGTGTACATATTTAATTACTTGTTATATTTTTTACTCTTTGTGGTAGTGTCGTGACGTAAAGTGCGTATAAATAGGCCACGCAAGCCCAAAGCTACTAAAGAATTATGGAAATTTACCCATAAAACTATTATAGTTAGAGTCTATATTTGCACCCACCTACGAATCAGTGACGTAAAATGCGTATAAATAGGACACGCAAGTCCAAAGTGATAGAGTAACACGCTACTATAGACTTTTGGAAAATCACCTTTAAAGCTAAAGACTTTTGGAAAATTCATCCTTAAACAGTATCTATATTTGCACTCACCTAAGAATCGTCGACGTAAAGTGCGTATAAATAAGGCCCACAATCTCAAAGTTACTAAATTCGCCTCTAAAACTATTAGGAATAGAGTCTACATTCACACTTACCTACGGATCGGCGACGTAAAATGCGTATAAATAGGACACGCAAGCCCATAGTGATAGAACTCCTCTTGTGCTATACTCCCACTTGAGAAGTAAACCGCTTGCTGCATGCAACGGGTTGCCATTATACGCAATAACGTGTTGAAAAATGGTCGTTCTGGTATTATCGCTTCGTTGAGAGATTTGGAGAACGCTTTGTTTGTTGATACGTCAAGATCGAAACCCTGGAAATATTCAGTGTTTAGTGTGGGGAATCCTACTAATATTATAAATGCGAAAGTTTGTATGGATGTTTGTTACTCTTTCACGTAAAAACTACTGAACCGATTACAATGAAATTTAGCACACATATAGAGGGTAACTTGGATTAACACATAGGATAGTTTTTATCCCGGAAATCCCACGGGAACGGGAACTATGCGGGTTTTCCTTTGCAAACGCGGGCGAAGCCGCGGGCGGAAATTTAGTTGGATATATTTATAGTACATAAATGTATTAACGGAAATCTTAAATTTACTTAGTGTGTCTGGTGAATTAAATTTTTAGCACATACATAAATAATATTTAGATTTTTTTTTATTATATAGATTACAGACATTACCTTTGTTGAGTAGGGGAGATATTTTCAGTCAAATTTAATTATGGACCAAAATGTTTATGAGAATATAGAGCCTCATATTGCAGCAAGACATTGGTATTCAATTTGAAGTAAAAAAAAAACAATGTAAATGGTAAATTCATGTAAATGGTAGCAATAACATTGCTAATCACCAGAACTTATACAATTTTGGTCAATTTTAATAAACATTAATGAATTCATTAGTACAGAAGACTCCTATCATCTTACATAAGATTTTTTTTTTTACAAAATAAAACATAAATCATGAAATTGTAGATAATTTGCTGTATGCCGCGCCACGCCAACATTGGCTAACAACATGAACTCATTTACCATGTAAATAGTGCCTAGAATGCTTTGAACACTATTCTCCCCTCTATTTTTTAAGCTATTGCATAGCTTCTATCGCGGGCCTTGAGCGCGGGGACCGAATCGAGAAATTCCGTAACGAAAAAACCTCACGCTCCCCACTCCGACGGGCGGAGGTGTGGCTTGAAGGCATAGCATGCAATAGCGCAACCGCGGCAGTCCCCGAGTTCCCCTATATAATTGAGTATTTGAATTAATTTTTTTTGTGATAAATGGAAAGATTATGTATTAGTTTTATAACAAAACTGTTTTTATTTTATTTTTTTTTGCAATAATTCAAAAGTTATTTCAAAACAAAAATTAGTCTTTGAATCCAGTACCGAAAACGCGCCGACAACTCCCGAAGCGTCACCAGAGCGCGTGTGACGTCATAATGTTAGTTTTCACTCATTGCAGTTGATAGAAAAATAAATATAGTTTGAAAAACTAAAAAACACGCTTTCAAGATAGATACTTACAACTAAAAAGTAGAAAATAATTCTTAATCTAGGCATCAAGCAATAACCAATACATAGTATTTTTGTGGAAAAAGCGTGGGGCGCTTTTCATGAGCTGATCGTATTATAGATAGGTATCTACATTCTACATGGCCACCCCACGCTTTTTTCACAAATATTGGGTTGAAATCGTGTGTAAAATAGTTACACATTGTGTGGCCATCCTTATCAGGATAATAAGATAAATTCATGAAATTATTGTATTGTTACGGGTTTTTATAAGTATTCAAAATTTAAATTAAATCCGTCGGTTTATAAACCGGAAGGAAGTTAGCGCGGAAAGTTTTTTTTTTTTAATTATTAATATCTCAAAAAATTGCTCCTTAAATGCTCCATCAGAATCAGTAATTGCTCCACTTCTATAATTATTAGTTTATTTATAATTAATTTTTAAAAAAATCCAAATACTGAAAACTTGATTTCCCTATAGAATGAAAAATATTCACTTTTCATAAAAAATTTTTTTGCAAAAAAATTGCTCCTTAAATGCTCCATCAGAATCAGTAATTGCTCCACTTCTATAATTATTAGTTTATTTATAATTAATTTTTAAAAAATCCAAATACTGAAAACTTGATTTCCCTATAGAATGAAAAATATTCACTTTTCATAAAAAATTTTTTTGCAAAAAAATTGCTCCTTAAATGCTCCATCAGAATCAGTAATTGCTCCACTTCTATAATTATTAGTTTATTTATAATTAATTTTAAAAAAAATCCAAATACTGAAAACTTGATTTCCCTATAGAATGAAAAATATTCACTTTTCATAAAAATTTTTTTTGCAAAAAAATTGCTCCTTAAATGCTCCATCAGAATCAGTAATTGCTCCACTTCTATAATTATTAGTTTATTTATAATTAATTTTTAAAAAAATCCAAATACTGAAAACTTGATTTCCCTATAGAATGAAAAATATTCACTTTTCATAAAAATTTTTTTTGCAAAAAAATTGCTCCTTAAATGCTCCATCAGAATCAGTAATTGCTCCACTTCTATAATTATTAGTTTATTTATAATTAATATAAAAAAATCCAAATACTGAAAACTTGATTTCCCTATAGAATGAAAAATATTCACTTTTCATAAAAAATTTTTTTGCAAAAAAATTGCTCCCGATTTGCTCTATCAACTACAAAAAAAATTATTTAATTTTGATAATTTTTACAATAATTAACTGAAAAACTATGTTTGCATAGTAAACTACTGCGCTGTGACGTCATCAATTATTGTCGTTGCGACGCATAAGGGCCATATTTACATGTATCAGCACTGCAGCGATATGTATAGACCTTAATGTTTATGTTTTCTTATTTATATTATTCACTAGATTTCCGCCCGCGGCTTCGCCCGCGTTTTCAAAGGAAAACCCGCATAGGTAGTTCCCGCTAACGCAAACGATAGCAACTTGACACCGAAAGATGAAACAAACGACTGAAACACAAATTAATTGATAATTACTTGAACTTTTAATAATACGAATAAACGTACGAGTTTAGGGATAGGTAGGGAAATGTTTATAAAAAATACCTATAATAAGAATGATTTAAATAGGTACATAATAGAGGTAATATCTGTTCCTTGAAATTTTGCTAGATGAAAACTCAATAATTAAAATATGGCGCCTAGATATTCTTAGAGTATAATTAATAGCAACATAAGGTAAGTACTAAGTATTAAATAATAATATTATTATTCCCAGCATAAAACTTATTAATGTCATTTTAAGGTAATTAATCATATTAAATAGTTGCTCTTTTAAAATCATGTCAATATTACATAATCTGTAACTTATATCTAACTTCATAATATATCATTTTCATCTTCCATATATTCCTTAATGCTATATTAGGCTCTCTGAACTAATATATTTTTTACATGAGTTTTACCTGAATTTAGCACTACCAAACTCTTTAATACAATGTGGAATTCTGTTGTAAAAGCGTATACCTAGACCCATAAATGAATTTTTAACTTTGGCTAACCGGTAAAATGGCATTTCAATTTTATTTCTGTTCCTTGTGCCATAACAGTGTTTATCTCCTACTCTTGTGTGTAAGTCGGCGTTTTTGTGTACATGCAAAATATTATTAAATATATACTGTGATGGTACAGTAAGGATACCAGTATTCTTAAAGAGATCTCTTAGCGAGTCCCGAGCACGTAAATTATATTATATAGAGCGAATGGCTCTTTTCTGTAAGATAAATATAGTTTCTATATCTGCTGCCCTGCCCCATAGTAGAATTCCATAGGACATAATACTTTTTATACACCATTACAATTAATCTAATATTGATTGTGTTCATTGGTTACATTTTTAAAATCTTCGTGTTTTATAAATTTATAAAGAATAGAAAAAATTCGATCACGAGGCGGGACTCGAACCCGCATAATTTCGTGATCGAATGTTTATATTCTTTATATTTATAAATTTATATTTATAAAGCATTTGAATGTCATAAAACCAAAAATATCAAATTCAATCTTCGTGTTTTGTGAATTATTTAATAAATCATTTACGTGATTCTTTTTTTGTTCGATGCGGGATGGTGTCGAATTGGTCCCATAAAAATTTTATTAGGATAGGCCCAGTATTTTATTTTATGAGCATTTTTGTCTGTATTTGTAAATGTTGCAAGTGCAAGTTTGAAGTCGGTTGTTTTTAACCACAGTTTTTAACGCAGTTATGTCTTGTATGTAAAACCTTTTGTCAAAAATAAAATTCTTTATAATTAGCACATATTTTATTATTTATACTCTAGTGAAAAATTTTCAGGTGATTATATAAAAGTAGGGCTCAATTTTTTCGCGAACCCTACTTCTAAATAATTACCACTCTTCAATAATTTAAAACTCCTTGACTGAATCCCTTCACACCCTAAAATAAAAAGTGCCTATTAATTTTTCTTATAGTAAACAGAAATTCAAATTCAATTATAAAAATACTTATTACCGATTTAATACTTTGATGATAATTGATAGTAGAAATATTTATTACTAACCTTGATATTGTTGTGGACATGATGAAATGTCTCCATATTATGTTATATGTAATATATATACGATGGTATACAAAAATTATTATCATTCGAACCTGCAATCCTAACTTGAAGACTCAATAAAACAAAAATTATAATTATTTCTTATTATTCTTATCATCAGAACCCTTTAGTTTCTGTGATCTGTGATCAGAACCAAATAATTACATGATAATAATTAATAACCTTTTAAGTAATACCATCCTACTAATCTATACTTCTATACTAATATTATAAAGAGGAAAGGTTTGTATGTATGTATGTATGGTTTTCACGCATAAACTACTATACCGATTTTGATGAAATTTGGCACAGACAATCTTTAGACCCTGAGAAAGAACATAGGCTACCTTTTATTGCGAAATATGTACCACGGGCGAAGCCGGGGCGGACCGCTAGTAATATAATAAATGCGAAAGTTTGTGAGGATGTGTGTGTGTTTGTTACTCATTCACGCAAATACTACTGAACCGATTCCAATGAAATTTAGCACACATATAGACCGTAACTTGGATTAACACATAGGATAGGTTTTATCCCGGTAATCCCACGGGAACGGGAACTATGCGGGTTTTCCTATGAAAACGCGAGCGAAGCCGCGGGCGGAAATTAGTGAATAATATAAATAAGAAAACATAAACATTAAGGTCTATACATATCGCTGCAGTGCTGATACATGTAAATATGGCCCTTATGCGTCGCAACGACAATAATTGATGACGTCACAGCGCAGTAGTTTACTATGCAAACATAGTTTTTCAGTTAATTATTGTAAAAATTATCAAAATTAAATAATTTTTTTTGTAATTGGTAGAGCAAATCGGGAGCAATTTTTTTGCAAAAAAATTTTTTATGAAAAGTGAATATTTTTCATTCTATAGGGAAATCAAATTTTCAGTATTTGGATTTTTTTTTAAATTAATTATAAATAAACTAATAATTATAGAAGTGGAGCAATTACAGATTCTGATGGAGCATTTAAGGAGCAATTTTTTGAGATATTAATAATAATAAAAAAAAAACTTTCCGCGCTAACTTCCTTCCGGTGGTTTATAATGGGTCTAAATCGAATCGAAAGGAGAATTGGTTACATACAAACATATGTTTTAAGCTGATAGCGATCCTTATCAGGATAAAAGGATAAATTCACGATAAATTTATGATATTATTGTATTGTCGTCGGACCTTGATAATCAGTGTTCAAAATTTGAACAAAATCCGTCGGTTTTAAGTGGGTTAATAATAATTCAGTGTTTTGATCTATTTAATTTTTTTGTTATTATAAAATTAATAAGTATATATTAATTATATTAATTGTTAATTATATTATTTAAATTTATATTGAAAATGGCGAACCTCAAAAGTTATCGTTTTGTACCATTATGTACGAATACTACAAAGGCAACTCCTGACAAAAATCGGTGATTATAAATATATCAACATCAAGAATATTATTTTAGGAACTAACTAACTAATTCGGAACCAACTAACAAATCGTATTTTAGCAATAAATTTTCAATATAGTAGTTTCAATAAATTTTCATTTGTCTAGTGCTAGTCACGTGTACAGCGTTTACGGCTATTACACCGAATAGCCGTAAACGCTGTACTGCAGTCAATAGCTATAACATTATGACGTCACAACTATAGTGACCAGTCACGGCGCGTTTTTAGTCACGTGATTTGAATTTAAATTTCATCAATTTTTAATTGCTTATAATTAATGGAAAAAAAAATTTGAAGTTTTTTGCATTAAATATCAATATTATTAATAATAAAGTTTTAAAATACATAAAGAAATCAATAATTTTTTTTTATTCAAATACTCAATTATACTCACTTGCTGAGCAGCGGCCTTCAGGAAAGTGTTGAAGTTAGCTGGCGGCGGTGCGGGGTGTCGCCGCAGCAGAGCGCTCTGTGGGAACTCGCCCGCTATGTGCTGAGCCACACTAACGTTTGCCAGCAACATGAACTCTTCTACCATGGAATTAGTGTCTAAAATGCGTTTCGCTTGCACCTCCATGGGTTCGTGCGTTTCGGAGTCCACCTGGGAGATATTAAGACATACTATTAAAAAGATTTTAACGGATTTTAAACGCGATTTATGCATATAATCTCAACGTTTCGCACACTTTGCAGCGTGGAGCGGTCTCTCCGTGACAACGCTCGCTCGTCGAGATAAGAATATATTGAATAAATCGCGTTTAAAATCCGTTTATATTTTTCATTTCTAAATGTATAATACTCATGTAAGAAGAGGAAAAATTATGGAAAATTATGACAAATACAAAAAAGAAAACATTTTAAATTACATTTTCCTTAAAACTTACCTCAAACCGTATCTCCGGGGAGGCCAATAACAAGGCGCCATTGTCCAATCTCTTCTGTTTGAGTTTCTTAGCTAACGCATTGAGAACTCTCAAAGATTCAGCTATTTCGTCACTTCTAGAACTATCTATTGCTATTTGTGCTTCTTCGTATGTCATCGCTGCGCGGGACTGGAAATTATTAAATACTACATACTTTTTGAGGTTATTTTTAGTGGAAAATAAAATAAATTGTTTTATAATAAATATCATTTGCATTCTTATAATGTGATTTTGATATAAATCTGTTACAAAACTTCGTCAGATATGCGTATAATATTGCGTAACGTAGTGAAAAATTGTTATATTTTCTTTAACAGTTTACACGTTTACACCAGTTAGATTTTAAACGGCATATTAATTTTACGTGTGTTTTGATGTAGTGAGATAAAAATCCAACAAAACATATTTTTTTTTATTTCCTGTATACAATATTATCAATAATTAATAGATAAATAAACGAACATACCTTTATAACACTCTTATGGAATTTTGTAGACAGCACGTTTGCGTTTTCGTCGACTTCCCAAACGCAAGAAAATGCGAGTCTTTCT
Organism: Colias croceus; assembly: GCF_905220415.1. Classification (NCBI taxonomy): domain Eukaryota; kingdom Metazoa; phylum Arthropoda; class Insecta; order Lepidoptera; family Pieridae; genus Colias; species Colias croceus. The sequence continues at coordinate 2,277,080 of NC_059543.1, read as the reverse complement.
TCACCGCCGCGTAACGAACATAAGTTAGAACTTAATAGATCTGAAAATAATTTAAATTTCATTATGTGCGTTATTTAATAGTTGACTAGCTTACCGCCCGTGGTTTCACCCGCTTTGTCAAAAACCTAATAAATTATATACTAAAACCTTCCTCTTGAATCACTCTATCTATTAAAAAAATTGCATCAAAATCTGTTACGTATTTTTAAAGATTTAAGCATACAAAGGGACAGAGAAAGCGACTTTGTTTTATACTATGTAGTGATAGTGAAGAAATGTATAATATGCCTTTGTCTGTGGATTTTGCAATAATGTGTTTTTGTAATTTTATCAAGCAGTAAAAAAAAATTATAAGGACGATTCTAGAAGTTGCATTTTTGAAGCAGTATCTAGTCAAAATAGATTGTCATAGTAAATATAACAAATGTGTTGGTAACATATTTTAAGAGCGCTTATTCAATTTAACGCAAGTCAAAATCTCCGCGATCTATTACGATAGATCGCGGCTTGCGCTATCCTTTTACTATGAACAGCATAGGTCCACAGGAGAGCGCCGAGCTACATGTCCTCTCGCTGGGAAGGCTCGCTGCCGACTGATTTTAATCGGGTCGCGCGCAGTGTTTTATAGTACTTTAAAAAAAATTGTAGAAAAATAATAGAGGTACCTTAGTTGATTTTTTAAATTTTATCTTATAAGTAATACGTTCTTTTATTGCAATATGTATAAATTATATTCAACTAAGTCAAATATCTTGGTGAAAATAATCATTTTGTCGAGTATAATTTCTAAAAAAATTCACATTGTTCGGATTTTAATTTCGTAAGTTAGGAGTCCAAATTAAAAAAATCTTTTAACTAACTATTTTAATAAGGATTTTTGCAGTTAGTTAAAAAAAAATGTGTGTTAGATCTGTCAGCAATTTCATATATTTTTAGCTTCGAAATTGACACTAAAAGTGAAATCAAGTAATCATCGGCTCAGTTATCTTGATGGTATTCACAAATACTGTATTAATTGAAAAAAACTCTTAACTAACTATATAGACAATAAAATTCCCTAAAATTATTAGTAATTCATATGTTTGTAAGATAAGTGGTTGATGGACAATCTGGTTTGGAAAATCACATATTTGAGCCAAACAGCGCACGGACCGCGTACACGGCCTTAAGAAATTCTACTAAAGCCTAAAACTTTACCTATTTAAGAAATACACCAAAATACCTATAAACATAAATTTTAAAATGTCTCGTGAAGTACTTAGGAGATTTTAAAAAACTCCTAAGTGCTTCACGAGTCGTTTACGACAGAGACAGTTGACGTCTTCTCAGTAGACCACCCCATCAACAAAATATTTAATAATATTCTGCTAAGACCGACCTGCAACCATATCAATCTTCATACTCACCAAGTAGACCGTAGTAGACCGTCTTTCGTCTTCTCAGTAGACCGCCCCAACATCTAAATATTTAAAAATAAGCTACTTTAACCAACCTGGGACCATATCAATCCTCTTCCCCACCAAGTAGACCGTAGTAGACCGGGACGCGGCTTCCTTATCCAGAGCAGTATTCGGTCTCACGAAGTACGTCACGTCCGCAATATGCACGCCAACTTCGTACTTGAGTAGACCGTCTTTCGTCTTCTCAGTAGACCGCCCCAACATCTAAATATTTAAAAATAAGCTACTTTAACCAACCTGGGACCATATCAATCCTCTTCCCCACCAAGTAGACCGTAGTAGACCGGGACGCGGCTTCCTTATCCAGAGCAGTATTCGGTCTCACGAAGTACGTCACGTCCGCAATGTGCACGCCAACTTCATACTTGAGTAGACCATCTTTCGTCTTCTCCGGCAGCAGTCTCGCGTGGAGAGCATCATCGATATCGGTACATCCAGGCGGGTCGACGGAGCAAACGCAAACAGAACGGAGGTCTACGCGCTTTTTGATTTCCTGTTAAAAAAACACGTTCAAAAAACTTTTTGAGTTATGGCAAAGAAACAGAAAAAGGAAGTATAAGTTATGAACTACTCAAAATATAGATAACTAGTTTACCGACCGCGGCTTTGCCCGTTTTGTCTAAAACCTAATAAATTATATACTAAAACGTTCCTCTTGAATCACTCTATCTATTAAAAAAACATCATCAAAATCCGTTCCGTAGTTTTAAAGATTTAAGCATACAAAGGGACAGAGAAAGCGACTTTTTTTATACTATGTAGTGATTAACAAAATTTATTTTGATTTGTTAATCAGATTGAGTACATGTAAATTCGGACTTTAAACCACTGCTATAAGGTTCAATTTATTTACCTATACATTGACTTAGTTTTAGCCGTTTGGTACGTTTTAAAAATACACCTTAGCGCAATGCAAATAAGCTTCATTTTGCTTTAACATTTGATTCTCTCAACTATAATTTGACAAACACATTTGTAGACACTTTTAAGGGGTTTTCTATATGATTTTGTATCTATAGTATAAATGATTACCTCTTCGGGTATAGTCCAATCATCGGGCGGTAGACAAGATAGTACTGCTTCGCTGAATCTCGCGTGCGGTACATCATGTTCTAGCAGTATCACTTCGTTTTCCGCGTCCTTATCACCTGAAATAAATATTTATAGTAACTTTACTCTTATTTAAAGCCATATAAAGTGAACATTAAATAGTGTATAACAGGCTTAATGGTGGAGTGATTTGAGAGGTCTGAGTACAAAGTTTTCTGGTTCCATCTTAATAGCAATTATTTTAATGGTAAGTAATTTAAAATATATGTATTTAAATTTATTTAGACCTACATTTACCAATAACGCGCCATTTACACATATCATTTTTGTGTTTATGTAATTTTCTGTGTCAAACGTGTGTACTACATACACTATTATATACATATATATATGTATACACTATTATAAAATGAAACCTTCCACCGCGTCTGTCTGTCTATCTGTTTGAAATAAACTCGAAAACTGCTGCACCGATTTTCATTCTGTTTTCACCAATGGATAGCGTGTTTCTTCAAGAGGAGTTAAATATATAATTTGCTGAATAGTAAAATAAAATAAAGGTATCTCACCAATAGGCCCCAAGGCCCTCACAAAGTGGCCCACGAGTATCCTTTGCGACGAAAGTACGTCGCTTTGCCGGCTTTCTATACGCACACGAAATATTCTCATCTAAATAATAAATTAATAACTCACCAATAGGCCCCAAGGCCCTCACAAAGTGGCCCAACGGGTAGCGGCTGTTGCGGGGCCAAGAGTCAAGCGCGACGAGTATCCTCTGCGACGCCAGCACGTCGCTTTGCCGCGTCTCTATACGCACACGCGGTATACGCCGCTCTGCAGGACTGAATAAGTGACGGGTGGCGCCTGGAAAATAATTATATTTGAAAAAAGTAATATATTTCTGTCATTCTGACTTTCCTGAGATTTATTGTATATGTATATATGACACATTATATGCCTTTTAATATATTATATTATTCTTATTTATATGTTTCTGCCGTAATATAAATTATATGCATTTATTTATTTATTATTAATATTTATATACTTCCTTATCTATATATTTATTTTAAGTACCTAGACTTAATTCTTTTTTAATATTAAGACGAACCGCAATCGCCGGTACAGCCTGAAAATCAGCGCTGCTTTTGTGCAGCATTTTGCTGAGGCTGTCTCTGTTTGCCTAATTGTAAGATAAATTTTATAATGTGTTTGGCTGTGTTTTTTTTTTTTGGCAATAATTCTTTTCTTTCTTTCTTTCTTTCTTCCATCCTTTGTTTGACAACTTTAATTTCCTAAAAGCTAGCGCGCAAGAGAAACTTTTGTCTCCGCAACTGTTTTGTCTCTCCCATCAACTCTTTAGGAAGTTGCGTCGCTACGTGCGCGCACTTTCTTACTAGCCCATAGAATTGATGCGAGAGCCAAAATAGTTGCGGAGACAAAAGTTGCTCTTGTGCGCTAGCTCTAATAGCGTTTCTTATAGCCAATTTGACACTTGTTGACGCATTTTTTTTTATTACGCCGCACGGTTTCACCAGCCGATGAGCCCGCCTCTCATAAATATTTTAAAAATAAATAATTAAAATATAAACATGACACAACTTTTTCTTTCTTTCTTATTAATATTTTTAACAATTCCAAACGTCCAATTAATTTTAACGATATTTAACATGGTTATAAAGAAAGGATTTCATTTCAAATTATAAAAAAACACTATCTACAACAGCTGTACACAACAGTAGTAAAGTAAATCAAACACAAACATTATCATGCCAGTATCAACATATCTTAGTCTCCTGTTATACTAAGGGCTGATTTTTCAATACTTGGTTAAAACTTATTCATTGAATAACGTATTTAACTACCATTTCAAAAATTTATTCTAATTGTCCGTATTTGACAGTTTACAGGTGACATTTTAAAATGTTCTTGTAATACTTTATTGGATAGATAAATTTTAACCAAGGATTGAAAAATCGGCCCTAAATTTTATATCCTTAAAACATCTCTCACATACCAGGGAACTTGCTCGGCATCAGTATACCACAGTACTGCCTCCATTTCCTCCGTATGATGCCGACCACCTTCCCCGTTGGACTGATATCAGCGCTCGCAGCTGACTTCGCACTGTTCAAGAGAATCGTTTCTTCTTCCAAACAATCCCCTGGATCATCAGCCTTGTCCTCTAGAACTATGTCACTCGGCTTCCTCCAATCTTCTTCGGGGAATATTTCGATTGCTACAATGTCTCCGTCGATCGCTCTGTTTATTCCGATGTGACCTTGTAACAAGATCTGTGAAAAAGTTATCTTATATTTTAAGTTTATCAAGTTAGATATAGCACTTTAGAATAAAAGAGCTTACTTAGTTATAAGATACAGTAGTCAGGAAAATGTGTATGCTAATGAGCAAATTGCGAGTCTTAAAAGTGTCGTATTCTAAGTGCACTTAGAATTATTAATAAAACTAAAACACGTTTTGTTTTGCTATTACATGGCTAATAGCCAAACAGTGTCATATCAACTTGATATCAGCAATTTCGCTATTCGTCAAGTACTTGTAGATGCTATTTCTTTTATGTTATATAAGAAATACGGCAGCATACATGATTGTTTTCTTTGCCTCTCTTTGACGTGACTAAGATAATTAAAAAATAAATTAACAAAATATTCCTCATTCTATTATGCTTTGTATATTATGCACAATGTAGCAAAATCTGAATTTTCATAACTTCATCCAAGATTAATTATAAAATCATTCCATTGGAAGCTATCCAAGTAAGCCAACATACAATAATAAACAAATAATTATTTCATACTTTGATATTCATTTTCATTAACCAACCAATATTAATTACAATGTTACTAACAAAATGACTTACAGTTGCTTTTTTTTTTAATTTAACAGGTAGTTAGTAAATGAAAAAAAAAAAATTATGAATACAAAAAAATCGATTACGAGGCGAGATTCGAACTCTGGACTGTCTGCCTTTCGGCTGCGATGGGATCGAAATTTTGCAGTGGGTTTGAATCCCGCCTCATTATATATTTATTTTTTTTCTTTAAAAGAAATATCATTTAACAGGTAAGACAGTGCTATAAAACTAAATATCAATCTCTTACCTGTTTTTCAAAGCCAGAAACAGACGCTGTGCCTTCCAAGAAATTATCTCTCGATGCATAGAAAGTACCCTGATACAGCTTCCCATTTCGTATTCCAGAGTGTATCTGTGACGGGGTAAGATGGGCAGGATACAGGGCGTCCTTGGAAACACTCTCAGGCATCACATTCTTTGACAGTTTGTCGACTAAGCCGGGGAAGCCATTCACGTTTTCTATGTAGTCCTTTACTGTAAATCATGTTTGGAAATTTAGAGGTGAAAAACACAGTTTGATTGAATATTTTTCTGATTTTTACCATGCATAAGAGGTGGCATAAATGAACCACGCACACAGTTGGTTCATTTATGTATTTTATTTATTTACTCATTCAAATTGGAAATGTGTTATGTCAATTACATGGATTTGCAGAATGCAAATTAAGTAGGTTGAAAATGAACTTTTATGAAATTTCTTCAGACCAAATATAATACCACTTAATTTGTTCAATACACAGTTAATTTCTTTTCATTGTAATATTACTGTTACTTCATAATCACAAAAATTCTAACCCGAGCAGCAAACAATGCCCTCCTCCTGCGCTAGTTTCCTATTATTCTCATCGTCAGTCAACAGTACAATCTGTGGGAACTGTCCAGCCACGCCTTTGATAGACAAATGTGTGGCGTACCACATAGCGGCCTTGCGAATTGCTCTATCGTTCCTGTCGTTTGGCTTCTCTCCTGGATTGCGTTCAATGTATGTGTCTCTGAAATATTGAAATTATTAGTCAAGTATGCATTATTATAGAAAAAGAAGCTAGGAAACATAAAAGACCACTTCTTGGAAGTGATTGTTTAAAAGAAAATTTCTATGTTAATATGTTCAATGTTAGAATCCATTCTCCTTCGAAATAGATCGACCGATTCTCATTAAATTTGTGTTCCTACTTCCTAGCAACATTTATAATTGTCATACACTAATTTAATTAATTCCTGTATAACACAATATTTTTATCCATATTTTAAACAAACATACTTATGATGCTCATTCACAAATGAAAAGAATTTCCTCTTCTTGTTCCCAATGACTTCTAAAAGACGTTGGAAAATAGCAGTGTTTTGATGTTTCACCTCATCTAGAACCGTTTGTAAAACTATCACATTTTTTAACGCATCATCTTCAAGAACGTCTATTTGATGTAGAACAGCATTTGTGTCAAGTATAATGTAGTGGTTATAGTCGAATAGTGCACAAATTGACTCTGGTTTTGCATCCAAAACATATTCGTCATTTTTATGCGGACACACATTACATGCTTCAGATCCACATAGTAAATCGTCCCTCAGGTAATGCTCTCTTACAATCTGAAAACGAGTTTTTTAGAAAATGTTACAAGTTCTTTAAACAATTTGGAAAACATAATAATTTTATGAATAGTAAATAATTATTTTATACATTCAAAACATTTGTTTTACAAAACTACTGTTTTAGTACTGTATAAAATATTGTAAACAACCTATAAAAGTAACCTCACTTTTAGAATATTCCCCCTCTTAGTTTTTGTTAAAAATGTTCTAGTGGTCCACATGTTTCAGAAAGTATAAATTATTTAAAGTTCTATTAACTGTAATTACTAGTTTCAGTATGTCTAACATCAATTTAGTTACAATATTAATAAAATTCCCATGACGAACTTTATGTTTACAAATTATTATAACATTCGACAGTTGACATATGTATAATAGTCTACTGTCTATGTTTGAATTTTAGTGTTGTACTTGAAAAAAAGGAAATGAGCCGGTTTCGTTTGTTCATCATAATAATTGATAATTATTAATTATTAATACTTCGAGTTTAAAGAGATTCTGCGCAACGAAAGAGATAGATAAGTAGGTAGACCTAATAAAAATATTTTACGCTTTTGATTGCCTATTAGAGGTTTTGGAATGGATTTAATTTTTGTTTTAAAATAATGTCTTTTAAAATAATGGCAACAGTGAAACGAGGGCAACTTTTCTAAACTATGGTCTATGGCTGACCTGTCAAATTTAATTCATTTTTTCACCGTGGGACTCTTTTAATGGCGATTTTCTACTATGTATTCAAAATAATTTAAATTATGACAAACATACAAAGTTTGTAAGTTTTGCTACTATTGGTAATCTTTCAAAATTAAATGCATAATCAATGTGTATAATTTCAAAAAACCATGTATGTAAGTAAATGTACATTTATATAAGACATTTATGATTAAAAATAGTTGATTATTAACTAAGGTCTAAGATTAATAAGTACTTAGTTACCTACCTAGTTGGAATTTTTTTAAATAAAGCTCTTTTTGTAATGTTAAGATTCCACCGGTAACGGTAAGCACCTACTTTCGATTATTCTTGCTATACTAATATTACATATTCTAGATGCTAATATTATAAATCTGACGAGTTTGTTTGTTTATTTGAACGCGCTAATCTCATTAACTGCTGGTCCGGTTTCCAAAATTCGTTCAGTGTTAGATAGCCCATTTTTCGATGCTCTAAGCTATATTAACGGATTCACACCGATATACCTAGGTACTGGACCGAAAAATAATGTTTTAGACTTAGAATAGGTACGAACGTCAGTTTTAACTTATTCTAAGGTTTTAAATTGTATGGGTCATACCACAGACTAATAATAATATACTACGGTCATACTAAGCTGATGGCATGATCCAATAAATTATCGTAAGCGAAAAGGACACATCTCAATTAAATTTTGTTAATTAGACACTTAGATTAGACATAATATTATTTCGTTGTGCCATAGTGCCCGGAGCGCTAATATCAATATCCTAGTACAGACTGCAGCTGTAGGTAGGTATTAGATACCTACAATCTCAAAACCATAGGGTCCCGCGGGATTGTAATCTAACGGCGTTGACATTATTAGGTACGATGAATAGGTATATTTTATAAAAGTATTATACTACTAGCGGTCCTCCCCGGCTTCGCCCGTGGTACATATTTCGCAATAAAAGGTAGCCTATATTATTTCTCAGGGTCTAAAGATTGTCTATGCCAAATTTCATCAAAATCGGTCCAGTAGTTTATGCGTGAAAACCATACATACATAATTACAAACCTTTCCTCTTTATAATATTAGTATAGATAGTATAGATTAGTATAGATAAGTGAAAACAATCTGTCAGCAATAAAACTATTTTACCTAGATATCGTGACTTTCTGAAGTAGGTAGGATTAATTTTCGATCTAAACTTTTATTAGGTACAAAGAGGAAACATTTGTTTTGTATGTACATATTTTAATGTTTTCACAAAAGAACTACTGTTCCAATTTCAAACAATTTTTCTCCAGCAGAAAGCTAGTGTTTTTCTGAGTCAAATAAGCTATTTTTTTTTTTTTTCGTTTTTATCGAGTGATTCTAGGTTTTATGCTAAATCCAGCCGGTGCGTAGGTGAGATTTCCTTTTGAACTTGGTCAAATCCCTAATTTTAATTAATCACTAAAATTCTCGCGTCATCGCTTGAAAAGTCGTGCGAAACAGCCTGCCTCCGCGGTATTTTTTTTTTAGCTTTTGATTTGAATCGGAAGGTACGAACAAACAAACAAAATGCAAGAATTATATTTTAAAATTTAAATATTAAATTAGGTAGATACCTATACTAATGAATATAATTTTATTTGCCTGTAACCACAGAAGATAAAACGAACTGTAACCTTTGATACATGATAGTACAATAATTAATATTAAAAATTAAAATTTATATGCATTTTATATTACGTTATAAAACACGATTAATATGGAATTTTATTAAATTAAATTATAAACGTGCTTCAAATATTAACAAATGGAGAATAAACATTTTAGGAATTATTATGGTAGGTAGGTACCTACCTACCTAGTAAATGATAAATGAATATAAAATAATTTTATTAAAATAAATTAGCAATCGCAAGTTACATGATTATATAAAGGTCCATTCCATTATTTAGAAATAAAAATTTAATAAAAAAATAAAATTATCAAACAAGAATACAATAATATGTACGCGTGCTTGCAATAATTTATAACAAGTTTATAACCTTCATATTTTTATATTAAATATAATTTATTTTTTTGTTTTTAATTCACCATATTTCATAATTTGAATGGATGATTCCTATATTTTTAAATAAACAAATAAATACAGAGAATATTTAAAATATCTGCATTCATCAAGCACATCTGCATTGATGCGTGTAAAATGTTTTAAATCCCTTTTTTGTCCGTTTCACCTAACGGTAAATAATACAAGGGGTGCATTCCCTTTCTTATTCCATTATGTTAGCAAGAACAGTCGATTTGTGCCGGCCGTTCCATAGGTATATATTTTAAAGCGTATCGTGACAAATGCAAAGATAAATTGCCCACGCCGCTGTCGGCAGTCACGTCGGGGTCGTCCAACTGATACCAAGTCTGTAACTCCACCGCGATCGTTCCGTCGGAATATGTTGCTTTTTCGTAACCGTGAACTGTTAGATTACGCGTATCTTACGTTGAACTTTATGTGTACATGAATTAAGTGATTTACTGTCGCATTTAACTGTGCGTGATTTCAGTATCTGTGATATTAAGTGAATATTATCAATACCTATGCCTAGTAAGAAGAAAATTAAGTCTCCTCAACAATTATGGGAAAATTTGTCGTCGATATTTGTTAATTTTGTTGAGACGATATTCTTCAATTTGGGAGTGTACGTTGGCAAACATCCATGGAGAACTGTTATTTTAACATGGATTTTCGTCCTGGTGAGCTGCACGGGGCTATTAAAATTTTACATAGAAAAGAATCCTATGAAGCTATGGGTCCCGCCAGAATCGGATTTTTATCAAGACACAAATTGGTATATAGATAATTTTGGGACTAACTTTCGGCTTCAGAATATTCTAGTCACGGCAGATAATGTTCTCGATTCTGAAGTTCTTATGGTGGTTAGTAATATTACAAATGAAATAAATTCTATTCGAATTAAACACAAAGATGTATTTTATTCAGTGGAAGACTTGTGCTTTAAAATACCTAAAGTAAATATATTGAATTCAAATGGAAAATCTAGATCTGAGAATGACGAGCAGACAGAGAAAAAAAATTCAGACAGTAACGACTTTTCCGACCCCGGCCTGTGGGTGAGCGATGATTTCTATTGTAGTTTTCTTAAAACGTTTCCGCTAACATGCTTGCAAAACAACATATTAGATTTATGGGAGAATGATCCTGAAACAATTAGAAACTTAACAAAACATGATATTATAACGAAAATAAATGAAGTCACATACAACCCAACTACCGGTCACCCGGCTGATTTTGCAAAAATGTTGGGTGGCATTGAAAGAGATAAAAATGGTTTAATTGTATCAGCAAAATCACTTTTAATAAACTGGTACATGGATGTTAATATGACTGCAGTAGATTTGAACGAAGTCGGTAATCTAGTGGGTACTGAAGACTGGGTGTCTATTCAGCTAGCAGCATGGGAGCAAGAATTCATAAACAACGTAGAAAACATGAATTATGAAGACATGAATATACGTCTGTATTATGAAGCTGGAAGAAGCTTTGCTGACGTTAGTGGTCAAGCCATGTTTCAAGAGATGGACAAACTAGCATTGGGTATTATTTTGATGTTTGTGTATGTACTTATATCAGTGTCTCGCTTTAATTGGCTAGAGGTTAGGGTTACGTTGGGTAGTGTTGGTTTACTGAATGTTGGAATGGCGTACGTTACTGCTGTGAGCTGGTGTTCGATTTTAGGGATTCCATTTGGTCCCGTACATTCTTCCTTGCCTTTCTTGTTAATGGGGCTCGGTGTAGATGATATGTTTGTGATGAATGCATGTTGGAAAATCGTCATGTCTCATGATTCTCATAAAAGTGTTCCTGTTAAAATAGGTCTTATGCTAAAACACGCCGGTGTGTCTATCGTCATCACCTCTTTCACGGATATTGTTGCCCTGTTAATTGGTGCTATCACTATTCTTCCGTCGTTGAAATCGTTTTGTATGTATGCCGCTATGGGTGTATTCTTCATATTTTGCTATTCTGTTACGTTTTATGTAGCAGTATTTACCTTAGACTTAAAGAGAATTGAAGCGAAAAGAAATGGCTTCTTCTTTTGTTATAAACATAAAAATGAAGTCGCGATATCTACAGAGAAAACTATTTGTCAAAAACTATTAGAAAGTTTTTACAAAAATGTTGTGTTCACTATTCCTGGAAAAACAATAGTTATATTGTTTACCCTTATTATGTCTGGTGTAAGCATAGAAGCTATTCTGAAGTTAGAGCAAAGATTTGACCCGAAGTGGTTTATTCCTGAAGATACATATTACAAAGACTTCATTAATAAACATGAGCTTTACTACCCCGATGAAGGTCAACCCGCAATGGTTTTTATGGGAAAGATGAACTATAGCGCTGAATTTCCTAATTTATATAACATGGTGCAAAGGCTACGAAACGAATCATATGTAACAGATGTAATAACTTGGGTAGAACATTTTCACGGATACGTATTACAAAATCATGATCGGGATCTTAAAAATGCTTCCGCCGTATCACCAGAAGATTTTAATAAATATTTATCGAGATTTTTATTTAGTTCCGTAGGTGGAAGGTTTCAAATTAATTTTAAATTTTCGCAACCATTAGAATGTGGTTTTCCAGTGCCTGAAATAAATGCATGTTCAATGGCGTTCAGATTTATTAAGTTTAACGGTCCGGATGAATACATTCCGGCGATGAATAATGTAAAACATATCGTTAAATCCGCAAATATATCAACGGGAAACGGTTATCGTTCCGTTTGGTCTAAAGCATTCGCGAACTGGGTCACAGACGAGATTATAGCGGTTGAAGTAGAAAGAAACATTGAACTAGCATTGATCTGTGTCATGGTTTGCACTATTATATTGATAACGAATTTGCAGATGTGTTTATGGATTTTTATATGTGTACTGATTACAATTATAAATGTGTTGGGCTGGATGCAGAGGTGGGGCATGACGGTTGATATAGTTTGTTGTATCGGTCTTGAACTTGCTATTGGTTTATGCGTCGATTATGCAGCTCATGTAGGCCATTCGTTCTTAACCTTCACTCAAGGTTCTCGACACGACAGGGCATTCAAAACAGTGACGTCAATAGGCACAGCTGTTTTGCTCGGCGGTGGTTCAACGATGCTCTCTCTCTCCCTTCTGAGCATGTCTAAAGCGTACACATTCCAATCATTCTTTAAAATATTCCTCTTAGTGATATTGTTTGGCTTGTTTAGTGGGTTATTATTCTTACCAGTAGTGTTATCATTGATAGGCCCAGCGGGTTACAAGAACCCGTCTGATGATAATCACGGAATCCCAGAAGCTGTAGAATTGAATGGCAAATGTAATGATAAAGAGAAACAGATAGATGATAGCTGAAATACATAGATAAGTAGTATTAGGTCACCAATATAAGTACAATTGTGATATAGAAGTGTATAGAGTTACTGAACAAAGTGATTCTTGTAAGTAGATCATGTATTTTTAGCATAAGTATGATAAAGATGTGTTCGTATTATTGATTGTGTTAAATGAAAGCAAGGGATTAGTAATATTGAAAAGATAATACTATCGTGATAAGTTATAATCGGGTTCCTTATTTTGTATATCGTGGATACGGCTCAATTTAATAATCTAATTTATAAGCTCCTAGTAATAATATTAGTATGATGTGTAGTGTGAGCATAAATGTTTGTAAGAGCTCTCTCTATTTGAATTATTTACAGCTGAAGAGACAAAGTTTTAAAATAGATTTTTTTTTAATTATAAAAAATACGTGCGTTGGATGTGTTAAAACAATATTCTGAAACTGTTAATTCATCAAAACGCTTGCTTATCTTCTGTGTAAATAATAGTATATTACTGATATAGAATTAATTTATACGGTTATCTAAATAAATCTCTGTAATTATTATTCTGTTTACGTAGAATCGTGTATTTGCCACGATAGTGATTACTTTTATCATTCAATTTCCATGATATTTCAGCTTCGTATATAATTATCGTATATGGTTTGTAACTATAACTATAATTATGGAAAGGTTTGATAATTAATGTTATCAAATCTTTCCGTTGTACAGCCGATGTATTATTAACAATTTTATTATTAAAATAGAATTATCGCATGCTACCATAAATGAATTATATTTTATTGTATTGCCTTATAATATCAGAAGTGAATCATTTTTTGGAAGTTGAGTAGGCACAACTAATAAAAAAAAACAGTTTCTTTGTCTAGTTTCATGAATATTGGCTATATTTATTTTTTAAATTATAAACATTGTGAAAGTGTCCTAATTATAGATATTACTTATTAACTTTTGTTCTTTCGTTTTAATTTCAGGTCCTTTTTGAAAAAATTGTAACCCTATTCTATTAAACGGTTGCGATATTTCGATGTAATTCGCGATTAAAATTATTTCATCGCTATTGATCAAGTTTGTATTGTAATTAATGTTTTTAGTTATTATACCTTAGTGAATACAATAAAAATAAACTTAAACAGTGGATTCAATACCAACGTACTTGAACTGGACATTATTAAAAAAATATAAACATAAACTAAGTATATTATTCTTATTAATTTTATTTTTTAGTTCCTTAAAAATAAGACAACAAGAAAAAACTATATAGATAATTGTTCTTACTTAAGTTGTAAATTGTAATACAATATAATAATTTTAAAAGTAACAACTGAATGATTTTAACATTGTAATTGTTTTTTTTTTTAATTATCAATATGTGCAGTATCAATTGTTTTTGTGTCGCGTGTTTTTGTACTCTGGCAAAAAATAATGATAACATTTTTTCTGAATGAATCAAATGTTTTGGTTTTTTTGACAGTTGAGACAATAATATAAAAAATAGCAGTCTTGTTGGTATGTAATAGAACAGAATGTAGACCGTACCTTTAAAATTGTTATCATAAGTTCCTGGAAATAAATTAAATTAATATCTGTACGTTTTCTGGTAGCTTTGAATACTAATTGTAATTATTAAGCTGTAATTATACAAAGATTATAATAATAACAGTAAAAAATATGTATTGCAATTTAACAAAAATGTTAAATCTATTAAACAGACATTTCGATCCGTTACACCAACGCATTTATTAGATATTGTTAAGATATTAATAAACATTTCAAAATTTGTTATTAATAAGGAATTAATTATTAATATATTTATAAATTTTTAATGTATACTTAAATTTTAACTCAATATTGTTGAGTTTGAGATTTTGTATTGAAACTAAATTTTGTAAAAATAAACTTACGTTGGGCTCATGTATTGCCATGTTTCTTTTATAGGGTAAGTCCGGGGTAGTTGGCCATAGTTTTTTCAAAGCTCTATCAGAAATGAAATACTTTTGTTTTTGTGATTGTATTTATTTTTTATTAAACTTTGAAGATTCAACTATGATATTCTGAACATGAAAGTAACAATTTCTAATAAGATCACCTAATTAATTAAATTTTTTTAAAAATCACAATTGGCCATCTCTCCCGAGGTGTCCGGGCGTGATGGCCATGGCACTAGAGGTAAGATGGCCATAACTCAATTCTAGGCTAAGGCTAAGGCTAAGTCTAATTTTTAGTTTGAAGTCTTATATTCTCTTCTTCGCCGCGTTTTTTTTTTTTTGGTTAATGTATCCGCCATTTCAGTTAACGTCACTTTGGAGACTGGTTTAGAATATTTTTAAGCAAGCACGTGTCCCGGATGTCTGTTAAGATTTAGTTCAGCTTCATCCATGTTAAATAAGTAGTTTGGGGGTAGGTAACGTATGCATTAACTTCTGATCTGTTCATAGTGTTGGCTCTAGGCTCTAGCCAAAAAAACCTCTTTTTGACTTCCTAAGGATAATCACTATTTCTGCTTTAGAACATCTGTTACCAGTCATATCCCGCTTTTTGATTTTGTTGGTTAAATTTATGCTATAATTTAAAATGTTCGGCTTATTCGTTGGCTATTCGCTCACGTGATCCATCGTTAAAGGAATTATTTTTCTTTATTCTTCTTTTTAATGAATGCCTAAAAAAGTTTAGGTATTTGGTACTGGAGTCCTGCCACGCGTACGTTTATGCATTAACAGCTGCTTTTAGCGTTTTTTCCGACCTTTCACAGCCACTGCCTTTTTCCTGTTTCTATAAGGCATTTAAAATAAATCTAAAAATAAATCAATTATTTGTGCAAAACGTGATTTTTATACTATTACACTATGGCCATCATATTCCGACTAGAATTGGCCATCTGTCCTTATATTCCAGGAGAGATGGCCACAACAAAAACTAAAACAAGTAATGACTTGAAGCAAATTATTTTGAGGTTATAACGTAGCACTGCTCTTATACTTTACAACAAAGACAAATATCACCATTATTTTAAGAAACCAACACCACAATTCCGCAAAATAGTTGACATCTAATAAATATTCAAGCTATTTGAATCAAAAAACAAAGGATTTACTTATATTTTCTTTGTTTTTCGCTTAATATTTTGCCGTACTTTTGTCCTCACGCACGACGAGCAGCGAACTAAGCGTTAAACAGTAACAATTAGTGAGCGAATCACTGAAATATTTCGATAGGCCATCTCTACCTTATGGCCATCTACCCCGGAATTACTCCCTAAATATCCATTCTGTACTTTTATTTTCTTTATTCCGAAAAAATACTCAGAAAAATAGAGGTGGGCAATTTATAAATGCAACTTTTAAACAGTACACAGTACAGTAAATAACTTAAAATTGAATTTTGGTGTTTAATAGTGCCCTTTGTACTACCTGCCCTTTATACTCAATAATTTGAAATACTTTCTAAAAATCTAACTACAATATTTTCTAATAATTAAAAATATGTAACGGACCTCCAATGTTGGATTTTTGTCCTACATAAGCCTTCCAAAAGACCGGGTATCTTCCTTCTGATAGTACCTGATTATTATGTACATATCTAACGATAGCAAACACAACATAATCTAACATAAGTATAAAAAAGCTCGCAAAGCTTACTTGGTAGAGTCACATTTAATAGTATCTACTACGGAAAAGTACCTACTCTTAGTCAGTTGTAGAAATTCATGTTTTTTTGTTAATACTTAGGTAATAAATTATTAATTACACACTAGAAAAACAGTCGAATGCATTGAAATACATAAATGTAAATGTGTAAATAGGTACCTACTCATGCTTTTATGATTACTGGAACTAAATAAAATAAAGTTTTTTGAGCAAACTTAAACGAATATTATGGTGAATGGTCATCACACGGTAATATAAATATAAAATAAATATCTACATGAACTTACGTAGATACTTATAGTCCAGCTAGTTAAAGTCTATAAGTAGCCAATCAAACTAATCATGTCCATATTAAGTTCTTAGTTGACTCATTGCATTTCAAAGCGCTTATTATAATATTCTTTACACTCATTATAATAATATATTAGACTAGCGGTCCGCCCCGGCTTCGCCCGTGGTACATATTAACGTTTTCTCTACATAAGAACCATCCTCGTACTTCAAGGAATATAATAAAAAAAGAATTATCGAAATCGGTTCAGCCGTTCTCGAGTTATGGAATTACAACGAAAAGTGGCATTGATTTTTATATATTAGATAAGGATTGTAGATGGTGTTATATAATACATAACACGTGTAATCACGCATTTAACACACAAAGAGCGTCATGTGACTAATTGTGCCAACTGTATCTATTAATGTGATAAAAATGTTATAAAACGAACGAACGGATTATAATCTGCATTGTATGCCTACACATTTTTTTATTGAATGAAAGTAAGGAAGCTTGTAGTGGTCTGTGACAATTCTTCAAATTCTTGTTACAATTTTTCACAAGTTTCACAATGTATAAACGAACAATAGAAGATGTGGGCACATTCTTGCCCATAGTTACCGAATATCGAGCAAGTCGTAAACACAGTTAATTGTCTCTTGCAGGAAATTCGCCATATACCGGTAATAGCTATGTTAAACTCACGACAGGCTATTCCGTTTATCCAATTACGTTTTGAGATTGTTCTATTGCCCAACCATGATAAAAAGAAACCTGATACAAATTAGGTAATCATCATCATCATCAGCCCATTATGTTTCAACTGCTGGGACACGGGCCTTCCGTAAGGGATCAGGGGCCGTATTAGGACCTCTTATAACCAGACAGTTTACGCCGTGAATTGAACTGACTGGCAAATTATGATTGAAATAACCATGTCTAGTTGTTGCGATCATACCATGAATTTGCCAGTCAGTTCAATTTCCGACGTAATCTGTCTGGTAATAGGATGTCATCATACAGCCCCAGGCCGTAATCCACGACGCTAGCCAAGTGCAGATTCGCAATTCCATGTCCTTAAGGTTAATCACCATAAATGAATAGTTTTTTCTAGAATTCAGATTAGCAGCTGTCTTTTGAATCTTCAATTACGTTTAATAAAGATTATTTTGCATTAATTGTTTCGACTTTGTCGCACAAAAGAATTAGATGCATACAAAACTGAATTATTGTCAATTTAACATTAACTGATAAAGCGGATTCTACAGGCTACGTTCACTATTCATAAATCAGATCAAAGAAAAAATAGCTCAAGTGCGTTTTGTAATACGTACAGTAAAGGGTTCTGTAAAATGTCAATTTTCTGTTGTTTCGGGAAAGGTACATAATTATTCGTCAAAACAGTTAAAGAAACCACGTTATTACCACTACACATCGACATCCATTTCAAGGTGGTAGGACTTTTTTTTCACTTCCCATTTTTTTATGTAGGGGTATGATTAAGTATATAGATTTTTTTTGAAGTGAAACTTCTTTAGCGGGGTTGGAAAAAAATTTAGTGTAACATTTTTTCGTTACGCGTGACATTTTTCTGTTACGCGCCATCTTTTTCTTCTCCCTACCACGCGTGATTCGACGTACTTCTGTAAAGTTGCATATAGTAAATTATTTTTTGAAAAATAAGGTCATAAAGAAGTTTCACTTCTGACGTGTGTACACGCACACATTTTTCTATTTATGTACATCTATAGTGTGCCAAATTGTACTTTACTCAATATTTTTTTAATTTTGATATAAAATGCACAAACGGATAGGTTCTTCAGTTTATTTTTGTAAGTGGGAGTCGAGCATGCTTCGGCACGAATTGGGCCAGCTCGCACCGGGGAAGTTACCACACTCCCACAGAAAACCGGCGTGAAATAGCAGCATGCAAGTGTTGCTGTGTTTCGTTCGGTGAGTGGGAGGTCCGGAGGCCCATCCTATTCCCTACCCATCCCTATCCCTTCCTTACTCCCATCGCTAATCCTTTCCTTATCTCTCTCATAACTGACATAATGGCAGCGGAATTAAATAGTATTGTACCCCAGGAGGGTACCAACCTTCGTATTGTTGGAGAATCCCTCCCTGAGCGTTCGCGCTCAGGCTGCCCTGCGTACTCTGGGGAGGGCAAAATCCCGCTCAAGAATACCAACAAACGCAAACGGGCTCATAATTCTACGAATACGCCTTTACTATCTGTAGACTTTTGTAATGTGAGGGGCCTACATTCTAATCTTAATCCCGTCCATCACCACCTGGAGACGGCAAAGCCTGCCTTGTTGTTCCTAACGGAGACACAAATTGGTCCTCCCTCCGACACATCATATCTCTGTTACCCAGGTTATAAACTGGAGCACACTTTCATCCCTCGAGCTGGTGTGTGTGTGTTTGTGAGGGAAGATATTTGTTATCGTCGCCTTAGCGGTTTTGAGGGCACTAACCTGTCTGTCATCTGGCTCCGTGTGGATTGCGGTGACCATCCTCGCATCTACGCGTGCTTATATCGATCGCACAGTGGTGATGCTGAAACCGACCGCCTTATCGAGCACCTCCAAACAACGGCTGATGCAGTACTTGAGCAAATCCCTTCATCAGAAATCATTGTTTTGGGCGACTTTAATGCCCACCATATCCAATGGTTAAGCTCACGCATAACTGATCACGCGGGGAGAGCGGTTCACGATTTTGCGATGGCTTATGGTCTTACGCAACTAGTCACCTCAATTACGAGGTTGCCCGACATAGCTGACCATACACCCTCCATACTAGACCTTCTGCTGACCTCTCACCCGACTAATTATCAGGTTAACGTCGATGCCCCTCTTGGGACTTCAGACCACTGCCTGATTCGGAGCATAGTGCCAATCTTGCGTCTAACTCGTCCCCGGTCACTCGGAAGCCGTCGCGTTTGGCACTATAGGTCAGCGGATTGGGATGGGATGCGTGAATTCTTCGCATCGTACCCCTGGAAGCAAGTTTGTTTTGCACCTGATCCTAGCGACTACGCTGACTCAGTTGCTGATGTGGTGTTACAGGGAATGGAACTGTTTGTACCAAACTCTTTAGTCCCCATCGGCGGCAAGTCCCAGCCCTGGTATGGTCGCTCTTGCAAAATGGCATCCCGCCAGAAGCAAGAGAGTTTCCATGCCTGGGCAAATGCTGTGTCTAATAAGGATCCAAATGCTGGTGCTCTTAAAAAACAGTATAATTCTGCTTCCAGGGTCTATAAGAGGGAAATAGCCAAATCGAAGTCCGAATTTATTGGCAGCATTGGTGAGAAGCTTATACGCTACCCTTCTGGGAGCCGTGCTTTCTGGTCACTCGCCAAAGCTGTCCAAGGCAACTTCTGCAAGCCATCATTACCACCTTTGCGCCGGGGAGATGATACTTTAGCCCACTCCTCCAAAGAGAAAGCTGATCTTCTGGGTGCTCTCTTTGCATCTAATTCAACCATGGATGACGGAGAGAAAGTACCGCCTGCTATCTCGCGGTGCAAGAGTTCTATGCCTAATGTGCATTTCAGACAGAATGCTGTGCGAAAGGCTCTTCTCTGTCTCGAAACACACAAAGCGAGTGGGCCTGATGGTATCCCCGCCATTGTTCTCAAAACATGTGCTCCGGAACTGGCACCGGTTTTCACAGAGCTGTTTCGGTACTCCTATAACATTGGCGCAGTCCCTGCTTCGTGGAAGACTGCCTCAGTACACCCGATCCCTAAAAAAGGCGATCGTTCTGATCCATGCAACTACAGACCTATCGCGATTACCTCTTTACTCTCAAAAGTGATGGAAAGCATCATTAACGGCCAACTTCTGGGTTATTTGGAAGAAAACCAGTTGATTAGTGACCGACAGTATGGCTTTCGCCATGGACGGTCAGCTGGTGATCTCCTAGTTTACTTAACCCATCGTTGGGCTACGGCAATCGAGAGTAAAGGGGAAGCCTTAACGGTTAGTCTGGACGTTGCAAAAGCCTTCGATCGGGTGTGGCATCGGGCTCTTCTCTCGAAACTTCCAGCCTATGGACTCCCAGAGAAATTATGTAAGTGGATTGCCAGCTTTCTTACATCTCGTAGTATCCGGGTCTTGGTTGACGGTTCGAGCTCTGCACTACTGCCTGTCAACGCTGGCGTCCCTCAAGGCTGCGTCCTTTCACCCACACTGTTCTTACTGCATATCAATGACATGTTACAAATCAGTAACATTCATTGCTATGCAGATGACAGTACTGGAGATGCTATATATTCCGGCCGCCCAAATATTTCTCGAGAACACGTCAATGCAAACCGAAACATACTTGTGTCCAATATTGAGGCTCTCCTTGGTGAAGTCTCTGAGTGGGGTCGACAAAATCTTGTCCAATTTAACCCTGGCAAGACGCAAGTATGTTCATTCACAGCCAAGAAAACCCCATTTCTCACAGCTCCCTTATTTGAGAACACTCCCCTAACAATAAAGCCTAGTATCGGAATTCTCGGTGTCGATATATCTGACGACGTTCAGTTCCGCTATCATTTGGAAGGCAAAGCTACTATAGCTTCTAAAAAAATGGGCGTCCTTAATAGAGCGAAGCAGTATTTCAGGCCAGGCCATCTCTTGTTACTTTATAAAGCGCAAATACGGCCTCATATGGAATACTGCTCCCACCTCTGGGCCGGTGCCCCTCAATATCAACTCCTTCCACTCGATAGCGTGCAACGAAGAGCCGTCAGAGTTATCGGCAACCGGGCACTTACTGATCGGCTGGATTCACTAGCTTTACGACGAGACGTCGCATCTTTATGCGTATTCTATCGTCTGTACAATGGAGAGTGTTCTGACGAGTTGTTTGAACTGATACCTGCCGCAGACTTCCACCATCGTTCTGCCCGTCACAAGGCAAAGTTTCATGCTCACCACTTAGATCTTTGGCGTACGAGCACAGTGCGTTTTTCTCGTCACTTTTTACCACGAACTACCAAATTATGGAATAGCCTCCCCGCAGCGACATTTCCTAATGTCTACAACTTGAGTGTCTTCAAGAAGAGAGTGTACCTCCATCTCAAAAAGTCGGCAACGCACCTGCAGAATCCCCTGTAGATGAATATGGGCGGTGGACTCGCTTACGATCAGGCGCTCCACAAGCCCGTTTGCCCACTCTAATATAAAAAAAAAAAAAAAAAAAAAAAATATTACGGAATTCCAAAAATAATTCTCACAATATTATTTTTAAGATCTAGTAGATTAAGTTTTCTCAATAATCAATTTAGATTAAATAATTTGTAATTTTTTATCATATTGGTCTTTTAAAATTCCATTCTGGTTTCAACTGGTTGTGCATGGAAAATTTTCAGGATATTTTTTTTATAATAAATAAAATATTACGCAACATGCAAATGTTTATAAGATATCTATGTAAATATTTGTTGTTTAATCTTAATTGTTTTTCGTTTTTTTTTTTAAAAAAACAAGATTGACTAGATGTTATCTAGAGTCTAGGCAAGTGGAAAATGGCAACCACTTTGTAGTCTGATATCATTCACACATAAATATATGTATGTATGTGTAAACGTCCGTAAGGAATAAATTGTCCAATGATTGGCAACAATACAGTGAAACCCAGGATGGAAATAATGCGATGTGAAAAATATATCTACAAAATATTATAGTATAGATTTCATCTTGAATACGTACATATTGTAGCCGAATATGTATTTTTGGGAATTAAATAGGATACACCATTCTTATTTAAAGAACTACCTACAGGTGTTACTGGTTCAAACAAAAAAAAAAATGTTTGCGTGTAGGTACAAGTGAAACTTCTTTATGACCTTATTTTTTAAAAAATAATTTACTAAATGCAACTTTACAGAAATACGTCGAATCACGCGTGGTAGGGATAAGAAAAAGATGGCGCGTAACGGAAAAATGTTACGCGTAACGAAAAAATGTTACAAAAAATTTTTTCCAACCCCAATAAAGAAGTTTCACTCAAAAATATATAAATCTATGGTGTATAGTCCCGACAGATAAAAATAGTACAGTGTTCTTTTCGTAGCATTTTTACATTATTTCATTTTTATAATATTGCATTTGTAAAAAGCGGTTATTTCAATATTACAAACAGACTCTCTAATTTTATTTGTTTTTACCGATATATTTACACATTTAAAAATATTTTAATCACTTTAGTATCTTGGTCTATCAGGTCTATCAGGCAAGTTGCCAAGCTTTTATTAGGTAGGTACACCGTGCATATCTACACACCATGTGATTGGAAGTAAATTTAATTAAGGCGGAGTGAAAACCGCTAATCCACTCGTAATGCAATTATGGACTTCGTATTAAGGTCATGCTTTGTCAAAATAACGTGTTATCTTTTGATAATTACGTTAAAGTTAAACCTATTAAACGACCATTATAAAGTTAGTACGGGTATTGTATGGGTGCCAAATTGTACAATTTGTGCAGTTATTTACGGTTTACTATTTTGACTGCCAAATATGAGAATGATTCATCCGAATTTCAAAATGATATTTAGGTCATATTATTCTATTGACGATGCTTTTCTATGATTTTTTAAATGTGCCATCATTTGCACAGAAAATATCGTTCTTTAGTTCGTCCTTTTGCATAATTTACATTTGTTATTAGCATTATTAGTTTGTAACTCGACCATGCCTAATAAAAAACGTTATATTCAATACAAAATATTTTACATAGGTACTACAGTTAGTACATACGTATCTACCGTTCAGTTGAATGAATGTCACGTGAAGTGTTCTCAAAAAGATTGATAAGTACCACTCTGCTGCATATTTTTAGGTTCAGTTACGATTAGTGAGGTTATCTGTAATAATTCAATAGTAGGTACACTGTATTTGTTTAAACAGTGTATGTATTTCGAGAAAACTTACTATCATCATTATCTCAACATAGTTTATAAAAAGGCTAAAGCAAATAAACGGATTATTAATTATTATTATACAATTAGATTAAGAAAATACCATATTTTGTGATACAACCGATTTTCCGCAGCTAATTGACTTAACCCTTATACTTAACCATTATAAATGCATCATAGATTTATGAACTTGTTATTTTTTATCTATAAAGCTTTTCTCCTAATCAGTACGGAGTTTCTTGCCGGTTCTTCTCCGTAGATACTGCTTTCCGAATCGGTGGTAAATGTTAAAATAAGTATGTAGGTAATGACGTTTCAAAAGTGCTTCTAAAAGAAGTCTAATTGAATAAATAAATGTTTGAGTTTGAGTTTGAGTATTAATACCATATAATAATAACTATATTGATACCCTAAGCATTTAAAGTAGATTCCTAATATAATGCATATTTCATTAGAGGTAAGCCCCGTCCGATTAGGGCCCTTCTGGCCTCCTCCACTCAAGCGACAGCTCAAGCCGAGGTTCGTGGTCCCCGTCAAGGGGGGACGCCCTTGTGCATGTCGCTACCAGGGTGAACCTTCAGTTCACCCCCGCGTCCGCGTTAAAATGTAGTAGCCCTTCTGGCTAACATTGAGAAACACCATACAAAAAAAAAAAAAAAAAAATAGAGGTAAGCATGAAATACTAGAGGTTTCTTAAATATCAAAAGCTATGAGCTTTTAAATTGATCCAATTAATATTGTTTACATGTTTATGGTTTTTCGAATTTAAAATAAATATGTATAAACAAGTCGTCTGCATTTAAATAATGATAAAAACTGTGGTCGTATTATTACCGTGTGACATCATTTTACAAGTGAAACAAAAATGTTATAATATGCAAAATAAAAATGCAAATAAAATAAATTACAAATTTTACAGCTGGTATAAACCATACATAAATTATACCTGTGCCCCGCGGTTTTATCCGCAGTGCTCCGCTCCTGTTGGTCTTAGCTTAGCGTGACGATATCCATACTAATATCCTTACTAATATTATAAATGCGAAAGTATCTCTGTCTGTCTGTCTTTTACTCAATCACGCCTTAACTACTGAACCAATTTGCATGAAATTTGGTAAAGAGATATTTTGATACCCGAGAAAGGACATAGGATAGGTTTTATCCCGGAAATCCCACGGGAACGGGATCTATGCGGGTTTTTCTTTGACTGCGCGGGCTATGCCGCGGGTAAAAGCTAGTCATACCTAAATGCGAAAGTAACTCTGTCTGTCTGTTACTCAACTTAAACTACTGAACCAATTTGCATAAAATTAGGTATGGAGATATTTTGATACCCGAGAAAAGACATAGGCTACCTTTTATTGTGAAATATGTACCACGGGCAAAGCCGGGGCGGACCACTAGTATATTATATAGTCTTCCTCGACAAATTTTTCAAACAAACTTTTCAGCTTTATAATATTAGTATAGCGCATTCATTGATTATTTTTTTCTTATGTGAATTTAACATTATTACATTTTACTATTATAAAGGTTAGCATGTAGAAATTTATAATTCGAATCTACTTATTACTTTTATCGTCCTAGTAAAAAGCTACAACGGCTTACTCAGTTATGGATTACAGTTACATACATTGCCCAGTCTGATTGTTTGTCTAACGGTTATAGCTAAGTCTGAGGTATGCTTGATCAAACAGACATGATCTTGATTTATAAGTAGGTAAATCCTACGAACAAAGATATTTATTATTTATTTTGAAAAAGAAACAAGTGCCTAAGAAGTAAGTGTTCAGTTGAAATATCAAATAATATATATTATAATTATTATCATCACGCTAAGACCACCAGGAGCGGGGCACTGCGGGTAAAACCGGGAGGCACAGTTAGTTTATAATAAAAATTGATAGCATCTAACAATTTACAAAGTGAACTATGTATCTGTCGTGTAAACGAATTAACGCTAATCAGAGATTATTTTCCGATAGAACTGATTAAACAATTTTTTTCACTGTTATGAAATCGATTGCGTAATATTCTCTAAATGTTGTCAGTCTATAGCCATAGGAACTGCCGAGTTAAGGAAGACAAATGATAACTTCCTCTCTTTAACTTTAATTGAAACCCAAATTTCATTGAACTACAAGGACACGATAGTTGTATTAACCTACCAAAATGGTCGCCTTACTCCATGACGCGACGTTGAAATTTTATTCTCAACGTGCCTAAAGTCGAGTCGAGACGTCCTAGAGCTTTTTGCTTTGCAACACATGTGGCGATTAATTTTATCATAATATAGAAGAAGATTGGTATAACATTACTAAAAGTATATATAACTAGCTTTCCGCCTGCGGCTTCGCCCGCGTTTTCAAAGAAAAACCCGCATAGTTCCCGTTCCCGTGGGATTTCCGGGATAAAACCTAGCCTATTTACTCGTGGATAATGTAGCTTTCGAATGGTGAAAGAATTTTTAAAATCGGTCCAGTAGTTTATGAGCCTATTCATTACAATCAAACAAACAAACAAACAAACAAATTTTTCCTCTTTATAATATTAGTGTAGATAAACATATTTCACACTGTAGATCTTCGATCACAAATCTTGATCGTAGATGTAGATTGTAGATAGTGTAAACTTGTAAAGTTTCGTTGCCTGTACGGGTGTTTACAGATTTAATTGAGGTTTTTATTAGATATACATAGAATTCCGTATTTATTGTCTGACTTCTGAGAGATTATCAGACAATAAAAACGTTATCCGCTGCGCTGTCTGTATCAAATCTATATTACATACATCTGCATCCGTGCGAATGCGGACTATACTATAGCAATAGAATATAATATACTCTTAACGCTGGCAAAAATAAGTAAGAAGAAGAAAATAAGGATAGGAACAAGTGATAACTGCGTTAAAAACAACCGACTTCAAACTTGCACTTGCAAAATTTACAAATACCTACAGACAAAAATGCTCATAAAATAAAAACTACTGGGCCTATCCGAATAAAATTTTTATGGGACCAATTCGACACCATCCCGCATCGAACAAAAAAAAGAATCACGTAAATCGGTTCAGAAACCTCGGAGTAATCGGTAAAAATATACCGGCCGAATTGATAACCTCCTCCTTTTTTTTGAAGTCGGTTAAAAAGAAGCAGGATAAGATAATAGAATCATCCAAATAAATGATTGATTGATACATTTATTTTCTAACTAAAAGATCATTAGGTTATTCCATATTTACACCACCAATAGATAAACGCGAAAAAATATTTAAAATAAAATATTTTTGTTACTTACTATAAAAGCACTCATTTGCAATATTATTTATTTATTTATTTCATTTATTTCAGATTAATTTAATATCCATATATTTGTTAGTAAAATTGCCTTAAAAACTATGTTAGTATTATAATTCTATTTAATATTAAAAACAATCTTATTTCCTTTTACAACCTGCTTGAGACATGGATTTTGACCCAATGTCTCAAGACATTGCTGTCCCATCTGTCCACGAAGACAGCTAGGATGCTGCTGGACGATTGCCGGACACGGCGCATCATGGATGCTGCTCTTTTTCGCATGATTGCGTGGAATCCGTCAGTGCGCGCCTCCGCAAACATTCCTGACGCACTGCAGTATCTCGGCAACCCCAGCAACATCCTAAACATATTATTATACTGAACCCGGAGGGTATTGATCGCCCTCTGGGTGTAACTAACCCATAGGCTGCACGTGTAAAAGGATTGGCAAAATGCTTTAAAAAGACTCACCTTTACTTCGCGAGAGCAGCGTGCAAACCTACGGGCCAGCATGTTACCCCTGACGGCCAACGCCCTCCTCTCCCTCTCAATGTCGGCGTCATCCACGAGTTCATCCGTGACCCAGTGGCCCAGATACTTGTATTGAGAGACCCTCTGTAATGGTGTATGGTCGAGAAACACCGGCGGTACTGTGTCAACTCTAAAACCACGAGATTGAAACACTAAAAGGTTACTCTTCTTAACATTATATCTGAGCCCGTGGGCCACGGCAAATTCTTCACACTTTTCTAAAAGTTTCCGTAACGCACTGATTGAGGGAGCCAACAAAACCATGTCGTCCGCGTAACTTAAATTGTTGACAAATTTACCGTCAATCGAGCAGCCGACACCAGTTCTATTGAGCCCCCCAATCAGCTCATCCACATAAAGGTTAAAGAGCCGAGGAGACGTCAACCCCCCCTGTCTCACTCCGCACTCCAACCCATACGGTTCAGAGAACACGTTATTCCACCTCACCGCATTAATCTGGTGGCCATACCAATACTCAAAAAGACCAATTAACTCCTCTGGAAGCTCCGTTTTATTCCTTAACTTCTGCCAAAGGAGATCATACGACACCATCTCGAAGGCCTTTGATAGGTCCAGAAAACAGGCATATACGGGGGTTTTCCTCTTTGTGTAATATTGGACCGTTTGCTTTAGACAAAAAACAGCAGTTTCGGTAGACGAACCGGCTCTAAAGCCAAACTGTGCCTCGTCCAACTTTAGGTGCTTGCATAAATATCTGTCCAGCAAACCGTCCAACACTTTCGCCAATATCGTGGCCAACGAGATGGGTCTATAGTTCGACTTATCCGAAGAGTCGCCTGTTTTATTTTTAAGTATCGGCACGACCACAGTTTTAATACAATCTTTCGGCAAATATGAGTGTCTAATGCATAGTGTGAAAAACATAGCTAAAATTCGCGGTAAATGAGAGCCAGCATTGACCAGATGCTCAACACTGAGACCGTCATATCCAGGGGATTTACCTCTTACCATGTTTTTAATTACCGACGCCACTTCTATCGCCGTGATTTGGACCGGATTACAAACAGACGGATGGTTCTCAGTGCTGGACACCTGCCGCCGCTGGCTTAACGGTTCAACTCTAAAATGATCCCTAAACAAGTTAGCTATGCTCATGGCGTCAGTAGCGTCACCGACACTGAGAGGAATTCCTGCTCTATGGTTCAACTTGTTAGTTTGCTTCCAGAAATTTTTGAAATCCCTTTTAGCGTGTAGTGAGGCCAGAACATCCATTTTCATCATTTGCTCGTTATTTTGGCACCATTTCAGTTTTTTCTTAAACTCTTTACGTGATTCAACCATGTTATTGTAGATAGGCCCGGTATTAGGCCGGCCACAGATCAACCATTCCTTAAAGAAAGAACGGGCTTTTTGATGCAGAGGATGCACATGTTTGTTCCAGCCAACCACTCGCTTCCTATGATGACGATGACCAGACGTACAGATATGACTGGCCACCGCGGCTTCTGACATAATACTTATAATATTAGAATACATTTTATCTATAATTATCGTGTGTTGTATATCTTTACACATTTTATCATGACAGTCACTCAATTCAATTGGCAAATTAACATTCTTAAAGTGCGATTGACATAGGCTGTGGTAATGATTTATTTGGCTACAATTACGATCACCCCACAACACCTTGCTTAGGCTGGATAAATTAACACTAGATACAGGTTGCAGTACATTAATGTTACAATTAATCTCAAGAGGTAGATGATCAGACCATGTGGAATTGTAATGAACATTAACATCAGAAACAGAACGCCAAGCGGCCTCGGTCACAACGCAATGATCGAGCCAACGTGTAGTTCCGTGTGCGTCACTAACAAATGTGAACGTGTCAGACATAATACCTAATTTTAAAATATCAGCGCACAACCATTTTTGATCTTGACAAAATTTCAATAATTCCCTACCAAACAGTGTGTGTGGGTGTGCATTAAAGTCTCCTAAAATAAAAACAGAGGCGATATTTGTACTGTCAATAATAGCACTTATTTCACTTAAGCACTCTGTAAAGTCAGGTAAGTTCTCACTGTTATCAACGGGCATATACACTGAAAAAACTAGAAATGACCTGTCATACACCTGAACACTTATTGCGGCTAGCCGCACACTATTGCACTGAATTACAGACACTGCCTTAAACGCACTTTTACGCCACAATAACCCCACTCCGCCGTGAGGCCTTCCTCTTATGATACCAGCCGAGGTATCTACAGCCGACGTTCCCGTAAACCCGTAGTCGCGGTTTATACTCCCCAGGAACTGCAAGTCATGCGGAAATAGCCACGTTTCCTGCAGAGCTAGTATGTCGGCCTGTTGGCATAATTGCCTAATATAATCCACAGAACGTATAGCCGACTTACAGTTAAAAGTAATAAATTTACATTGTAGTCTTGGTGCACTATTGTTGGCCATTTTGGTTCTTATTATATAACTTATCTGTATCATGCAGTCTGCGTCTGAAGTGTACAAAACGACGAAAAGAAATACCTTCGGGCCATAGAGTATTATCCAAAAATAGCTCCAGTTTGTGCCTAGGCACAAATACTTTATAAGCATTATATTCCTTTTCCTGTTTCATTTTTATTGCTTCAATGTTTACATCCACTTGCGTTTTATCCTTAATATAGTTTGATATGTCTAAAAGCGAGGTAGCCTTATCAACATTATTTATAAATAAAGGAATTTTTACTTCGGCGGCCTTGAATTTACTCTCCGCATTAGTTAAAGCTTTTCCTTTTTGACCAATAAATCTGTTTCTATTTTTATTTTTCTTTTGAACAATAGTCCAGTTGGAATCCATATTTACGTTACTTAATCCTTCAGAACGCACAATATCAGCGAACGAAGCTCGCGCATCGCATTGGTTTGAATTCAATAGAATAGCGCGTGATTCACCGACAGCTGTGAGGCCACTCACCTTTGCGTTCCGTCTCAGTGCATGCGTACTCGATAACGGCTGCTCAAGTGAAGAAACCGCGGTGCGGGCCTCCACGCGCCCGGCCGGCGACGACGACGTAATAGGCTTAGGTGCGACCGAGACAGCCTCATTGCAACGTTCTTCCGCGCGCGAGCGAGGTGGTTGCTCCGCACTCGGGTCGTTCACCTCCTTTGTTTGCGAACAATGCGCTAGCGCCGGCTTAGGAGATAGATAACATGAATCATCTGATTCATTATTACACACAATATAAGCACCGCGCTTCCGATTAATATTTTTAAAGCTGTTGTTTAGTAAATGAGTATTAAAACTATCACTGCCCGATAGACTTTTGATGCATTCCTCTCTTACTTTAGACAGCTGATCGTTCGTTACATACGTATTCTTAATATTTATTATATCATTTTGGATTATTAGAATATCCTTTAACAGCCTACTTACGTCTACGTGGTCGAACGTAATTGGTGGCAGTTTATTCAAATTCCGTGCAACAAAAATAGGTAGCTTCTCTGGTTCAACAATCTTGAATATTTCAATCATATCATAAAGATCCTTATCGTTTTTTCCATCCTTGTTTTTGCGCTTGATATTGCGTTTATCCGTACATTTAAACAAAATCTCCTTAGCAATTTCGATATCTTCCTTCGTAAAGGCTGTAGCACATATTCTCGCTAGACTTTCACTGTCCATCACCTCATGCTTATTTTGCACAAAAGTTAGTAATTCATTGATAACTAACTTATTTACTAGCTCGGAACCGTTATTAACTGAGTTCAACGACATCGCGCGCCGATTAGTCCGAACGAGACGAACACCCGAGACAGACTGATATTAGCACATACAGAAAAATTAATCGTGAAATACTGTTGTCGTGAATGAAACGTTTTTAGTAATAATAGGTAACGGTACAACATAAGTAACTAGATATTAAATATAACAAACAATGTTAATTGTTCATTATCTTTTTCATTCTTACGAGTGCATTATACATTATCTAATTTTTTATCAGACAATGTCTTTGCATGATAAGATTATGATCATAAATGACAATAAAAAGGACTGCAAAGAAAAACGATGTAAGTTTACAATTATATACATATACCCATGATTTATTGACACAGTCTCATAGAATTCTTTAATTATTATTAAAAATACAATATATTTTATTTGCATTGCAAATATTGAACGATGACAAGTCGAGAGAAAATTCTTTTTCTTATAGTTATACCCATTGAATTTGTTATGTAGGTAAAGGAAAACGTTTGTTTAAGTGAAAATGAAGTAAATTAAAGTTGCAAAAAGACGTTTAGATAAGATACTACCACAGTCCACAATACTACACAGTGCGTTTACTTACATCACACACACGTACCTACGCACATGATAAATGTAAACGAAATAATTCATTTCACGTGCATTCTAAGATTATTATCAAATACACTATGGCAAAATTTATGAAATAGTGTGTCAGTAGTGATGATGGCTGCTCACTTATGTTGTAGGTAATAAATATTCTTCTTTGAAACCTGAGACAAAGATGCCTTTGTTTTCCTCTGATATATCAATAACTAATCTCTTTCGTTATAAAACTATGCAGTTTGGATTGAAAGAAAGGGGGTGAGTAATTAGTTCATTTTTGTTAATGTATCATCATCAGCCCATATATTATGTTCCCACTGCTGGGACACGGGCCTCCTATGAGGGTACAGGCCATAATCCACCACGCTGGCCAAGTGCGTGTTTGCGGATGACACATGTCGTCGAACTTTTCAATTCTTCGACATGTCGGTTTCCTCACGATGTTTTCCTTCACCGTTCGAGCAGTGGTGATGTTACAACATGCGCAGATAAATTGAAACATCAATTTATTTCCTGCGCGCTCGCCTGGTCTCGAACCACGGACTTATCGATTCGAAGTCCGAGGTCTCACCTCTGAGCCACCACTGCGCTTGTTAATGTATAAACCTAATAAAATATCTACTCATTTTTTATATAGATATTTTCCGAATCCATACTAATATTATAAATGCGAAAGTAACTCTGTCTGTCTGTCTGTTACTCAATCACGCCCAAATTTGCATGAAATTTGGTATAGAGATATTTTAATACCCGAGAAAGGACATAGGGTAGGTTTTATCCCGGAAATCTCACGGGAACGGGAACTATGCGGGTTTTTCTTTGACGGCGCGGGTGATGCCGCGGCCGGGTGGAAAGCTAGTTTATTATATAGATAAAATAGATATTGCATATTAAGGCATAGGTATTATATATAGTAAGATATATAGCTTTTAAATTTAATTCCAAATTTAAAAGTCGAATAAAAATATTGTTTTTTAATCAGATGTTTATCTATGGTATTGCAATACCTACTTTATTTTGTAATCTAAGGCAATACCTACTTTAAAAAACTAGAATATTCCAGAAAACGATAACATAACTGCATAACAATATGCTCATTTAAGGGCTGATTTTTAATCCTTGGTTAAAACTTATTCTTCGAAACGTATTTCAAAAATGTATTCTAATTATCCGTATTTGACAGTTTTATACCTGAGGTGACATTTTAAAATGTTCGTGTAATACATTATTGGACGGATAAATTTTAACCAAGGATTGAAAAATCGGCCCTAAATCAAATATTAGGTATGTGAAAGACAAATAATTCTCAAAAGTTAAAGCTCGAACCTAATGTGGTTTTACATATTTCGATCTAATTTAACGGAAGTGCTACTGGGATAGACTATTTTTAATAGTTTAGTTATCTATTTATTATTATCTATCATAACTATACATGTAATTACTAGTAATTAGTAGATAATTACTAATTCGATTGCGTTGAAGATATGTGTACCTAATCACATTTTAAAATATTCCATTTAGACAAAAAAAATAATGAAGAAAGAAAAAGCAGTCAAAACTTTAAGCCTCAAGGACATTAAAACAATGCCCACAGTCAATTGTATGGAAACGGCAAAACGATATTATTTTTAAGAAATAAATTCCCATATTATGCACTTTAATAATTAATAAACATTTTTTCAATACACCGCTTACTTTTTTTTTATTCATCCACACACACAAACTTTCTTTTGAGACATCCTGTATATGCGCAAGTAACTCTGTCTGTCTGTCTGTTACTCATGAACCAATTTGCATGAAATTTGGTATAGAGATATTTTGTTACCCGAGAAAGGACATAGGCTGCTTTTTATCCTGGACATAGGATAGGTTCTATTCCGGAAATCACACGAGTAAGGGAACTATGCGAGTTTTTCTTTGACTGCACGGGCGAAGCCGCGGGTGGAAAGCTAGTTAGGTTATAAGTAGGTAAGTACAGAGGGTGCGACACACTCGATCGATTATTTCAGAAATTACAAATATATTTTTGTGTTTATATTTTATAACTATCACTCAGGGACACACTCCGGAGTCATGTTACAACGTTAAATAGGGCGCTACAGAATACAGAGGTAAGTACTAAGACAAGTATACGTAGCATATTATGTTACACATTATGTACTACTTTACATGTACCTACATTAATTATTAAGAGGACACACGTGTGGAATAAACGAAAACCACCCACCCGTGCACAATACTTAGGACAGGTTACACAGCTTCCTGATATGTTCTGTTTAGCTTATCTATCAGTTAAGTTAATGAATATCGTATGGAGATTTAGGTCAAAGTGTCAAATAAGCTTTAAATTTTAAATACATTATCAACAATTAACGCTAATGGACACTAATCTCGGCCACTTTTTATTTTATTATTTTACTCAATTAAATACAATTGGGTAAAATACCTACATTCAAGTATGTATTAACAAAAAAATCGTCTATGAAAAAAAAAATAATAGATATCTATACCCGGCGCGGCCTAAGATGATCCCTATGACACTGACAGTTATTCTCAAGAGACAAACTTGTAATGGCGTCACCATTAAATTAGAAACGTATTGGAGGCGTCTAAAAATGGCATTTATTAATTTTTACGTAGCTTTATGCTATTACAATGATATTCCGTTGGCATTATAACAATTCTTAACATTTACGAGAAATTATATCAATCTGACTTTACGTTTACGTCCTTCAAAACTTACATCGTTGGCATTTATCGACTAGTGCGGAAAGTATCGATAAACAAATTTCGATAATGGAAACGAGTTCACATTTTTTCCATGCTTAAGCTATAGTTCATTCACTATTGAATGGAACAGAAGATCGCAGCATAATTAATTAATTAATTTCCGTTCGCGTTAATTTACTTACCTATGATAATATAAGTTATATAAAAATTAAATGGGGGATTCCATTTTCATGATAAAATAATATACACTGTGTTAAACGGGTTAAAAATTACGAGAAAATGATAAGGTGCATTTTTATGTTTTGGAAAACTTTCGTTTTACTTACCGTTTCGTTTACATAATAGACGATAAAAATTCATTTTATAATATTTGTAAAAACATGTTTACCGACGTGGCTGAATGCAAACCACGCCTTTGCCTATAAAATAGTAAAGTATCGACACGATCCATCATACGAGCAATCACTAAGACGAACTGCCATAGGGATCATCTTAGGCCGCGCCGGGTATAACGCGCTTTGTGTTATGGTCGGTTGCTTCAAAGTCCAAACAAAAATAATTTTCTTCCGCTAGCCGCTGATTTCATTTCCTTTTATACGACATCACAATTCACAAAATTTTATTTTAATACTTTTAGCACGTGTAACTAACTCATATAATGTGTTTTTATTATGTCATCTTAAAATTGTAATCGTATTGTAAATTGTAATCTGTCGAAAAAATGTGCTCATAATAACATAGTTCTTCGATAGATCGGGGATAAGGGATCGATGTCAAAGATAATAACATTCGACATGATGCGTAAGGAAAAATTGGCTACTCACCTACCTGCAGCAGGGGCAATATTGGAATTGCACCCTTAATTTACTCCTGAATTATGATGTGTAAAGGCAAGCAGGGGCAATTTAGAGAACAGCTGAAATTGCTCCGACAGCCGCGCGCGCCGTGCAACCGAGATTGTTCAAATATTGCCCCTGCGGTAGGTATGTGAGTAGCCGGCTTTACTTTCATAGCAGCCCTGTTTGGGATGTTTTGGAAAAGTAAATTATCATGACTGATGATGCATGACTGTGATATATTCCCATTATAGTCATTATTTTAAGTATTTATATTAAATTAAAAATTGATAGCAAATGTTATACGCAAATATGTATTATAGCAAATGATCACAATATTTGACAGCTTGCAATCTCGACACAGATTTATGCGATAGTTTGGGTGTTTGTTAATAATTCATTCTAGAATTCTTAGCAAAACAATCTGCACGATTTCATGAAATAAGCATTTGTATGGCATAAAGACTAAAGCAAGAGGTACCTAACTTTTTTGTGTGAATTGGTGATTGAACATGGGTAATACAGCTTTCAAGAGTTTTATAAAATTATTTGCTAGAAACAAATATAAGCAACGAAAAAATTAATTGCGATGTTGGCGTTCGCGTTGGCATTACGTCGATACTAGACTATTCTCACGGATATTAACTTATTTAACGATAATATGTGATAAACTTATCTTTTCTAAAATCATACATGTATAAAGTTACTGTATCTTATAATAATCTGAAAATCTCTACATAAGATAAGAGCAAAATATGCCAGCATCGATTAAATCTTTAGGTTAAATTATTATTAGACAAGCAAAGATTTTGAATAATATTTTCGCTTTGACGTTGTAATGTTTGGATACGTATAATAATATATATTTCATAATTTACTATGTATATGCAACTTTACAGAAATAGGTCGAATCACGCGTGGTAGGGATAAGAAAAGGATGGCGCGTAACGATAAAATAAACCACCACTACAACCCCGATAAAGAAGTTTCACTTCAAAAAAGAAACAGTACAAAATATTAGTGCTGATTTACACAGGGTCAGTAACTGACTACAAATTCGAGGCAAATCAGTGCTGACCCGAAAAAAAACCCTGTGTAAACAGATTTGAAGTCAGTACAGAGGCTTGAAGCCTATGTAAACAGTTAAAGTCAGTCGCGGCGCCGAATTTCGGCGCCGCGACTGACTTGTCTACTGACCCTGTGTAAATCAGCACTTACATGAAGCATCACAGTTTAGAATTTAGAGAGTAGGTACGAAGAGTCCTCCATTTTAATTTCATTAGTTATTGTGAAATAAATAAATAATAATTATTCTAAACTCGTAATTGGCGTACATATTGTACATATTTAGATTACATAAGTAAGTCATGCAAAACGTTAGCAGAGCGTCAACTAATTTCTAATTTGTTTAATTTAAAAAATATGTAATCCCATTTTAAGTCATAAATATGTAAATTGTAATAATATTAAAAAGATAAAATATTGAACGTATTTTATGCAAATATTTAATCCTACGATATAAATAGAATATTTAAATGCCAAGATCTAAGATTAGATCTTATCAATGAAATCTTTATAAATAACGTCTGATACAGATCAACATATAAACGAAACTAATTGTGTAATATAATTTTATACAGGGTGTCCCACGGTGTTTTGCATACGCTGAGTACGTAAAAAATACTTATAAAATTCCAGACGCATTTTTTTTCGGATAGATGAATTCTTAAAACTCTAGGTGTTGGTATACCCCTTACAAGCAACACTCCCAAATTTGCTACCCGCACGTGAGATATCGTTTAAGAAATAATTATGTTTTTATAGACGAAATGCTCACATTAGCGAAGCGGTATAATAATATGCTAGCTGCGCGAAGCTAGAGAAGAAAACATGGATTTTAAGGAAAAATTTAGCAAAAAATTTTTGACGTATTTTTTACGTGATGTATGCAAAACTACTAGTCCCTTCGCGCTTAGTGTATCGATAGACACCCTGTAGGTATATTACATGATTAATATAAGAAATAAAGAACTTGCGGTTATTTTAATTTTTCACATAAAATGTAAGGGTTTATAGCGTAAACGTAAACGTTTCAGATTTTCGAATAAATTGTTATAAAAATAGGCCCTATAAAACCTTAACAATAAATCGCCTCACAATAATACATAATATAACGACATCTATTATTATTATTAATCAAATAGATAGTATTGTATATTGTAATAAAATAATTTGGGTAATTCGCAGTTTTACCATAAGTACTGTTTGTCTGCATGTGCGCTAAGGGAACGTAAAGGCGTTGTAGTAGTATTGAGATTTCATCATTAAAACAAATAAATCGTTCTTATCGACATAATCAGAAAGGATTGTTCCTTTCTGATTTGTTCTGATTATATTCATTATAAATTATTATTGTCTATTTGTTTCCTATGATTTCTTAATAAGATGTTGTAATTTTAATCTATCTTACGTTACTCGTAAAACAAAGTTGCATACCTAGTTACTGAAATTTAATTGGAAGGAAAAACTTAAAACTCAATTAATGATCACATTATTTAAGGCGCAATAATATAATTTTTTATACCTACTTAGGTGTGTACGTCATTTTTACTAAAAATTATTTCAACAGGAAAAATGTTTTATTTCTTAGATTTATATTTTTTCCTTTATCATTAGACTGTATATGTATATTCCTTCATCATCATAAGCCCATATACGTTCCCACTGCTGGGACACGGCCCTCCATAAAATTCCTTACTAGTCGCTAATCCACAGTTTTTATTATTACAATAATTATGGTGTAAAGTAAAACCACATAAGTCGAGGCAGCTATCGCCTATAAGCCTGTAAGGAAATATCGATTCTCTAGCTAATTAATAGGTCACACGCAACTCGAGTAGGTACCTGTAGCAAGCTACTAGTTATAGTCTAAGATCCGGCTGCAGGATTAGTGCGTTCATCGGTTTTTTGCTGAAAACCGAATTTTTATGTATATTTATAATTAGGAGAATATATATCGACTAGGTTGCCAGTCAAAATTTGGCCGCAAGCATGTTTAATTAAAATTTTTCTAATCGATTTTTGGGAAAAACATTCGTTCACATTTTTTTTTGAATAAAATGTAGTCTACATCACGGCAAATGATATAAAGATTCAAAAAAATCACGGTTGCCGCTTTTCACCTGGCCGCAACATCTTGGCAGCCTGGTGCAAACAGGTATGATTTCGATTCATTTTTACGTTCATAACGTACATTTATGAATCATATATCAAATTAAAGCTAATTTTTTTCTATTTATTATCATATATGGTTGCCTAATTAAATCCGGCCGCAAATAAGGGTTGCCGGCTGTTAAAAATTATAAATATTTACGCCTATTAGTACACCGACGCATTCTTTTTATATATATTTATAATTAGGAGAATATATATCGACTAGGTTGCCAGTCAAAATTTGGCCGCAAGCATGTTTAATTAAAATTTTTCTAATCGATTTTTGGGAAAAAAATTCGTTCACTTGTTTTTTGAATAAAATGTAGTCTACATCACGGCAAATGATATAAAGATTCTAAAAAATCACGGTTGCCGCTTTTCACCTGGCCGCAACATCTTGGCAGCCTGGTGCAAACAGGTATGATTTCGATTCATTTTTACGTTCATAACGTACATTTATGAATCATATATCAAATTAAAGCTAATTTTTTTCTATTTATTATCATATATGGTTGCCTAA
Organism: Colias croceus; assembly: GCF_905220415.1. NCBI lineage: Eukaryota > Metazoa > Arthropoda > Insecta > Lepidoptera > Pieridae > Colias > Colias croceus. Next base: position 2,237,742 of record NC_059543.1, on the reverse strand, counting down.
TTAAATCCGGCCGCAAATAAGGGTTGCCGGCTGTTAAAGATGTTGAATATTTAAGGTTGAGTGAAAGAAAATATGTCGTCCTTTTCAAAATGACAAATTTAAAAAGTAATATTGATTTAATATAATTAACCCTAGAACACTAACCTTATTTTTCAACGTTTAATACTAACCTTCGTCGTTTCGACTACGCTGTTTATTGGAGGGGATTTAGGGGTTTAATTAAAAAAATATATTTGTAGTTATGTCTTTATTTTAAGGACAAGGTATTAATCTACATATAAAAATATAAAAATATTTATTTTAACATAGTTTTAATTCAAACAGTCATCAAAATGAGATCACAGTTTACACGCTTTATGAACATTCTTAATTTTTTTGAAAAATTCCGTACAAATAATATATACCTCTAAATTGCTCGAAATAAAGTATTACTTACAAAAATAATATCTGGAAAATTAATTAAAAATATAATTTTGATAATAGCTTAGGATCTAAAACATTTGTGACACACATCAAGTTTGTGTTCCCCACACAACGATTTTTGCACCTAGTGCACCTATTTTTAGGTCTACCTTTGCTTTACGGAGGGACATAATATAGCATATATGTTTATTTTAGTTTGCTATGGAGGCACATTAGCAGCATTACTTTGCTCAGTCTCATTTATAACTTTCACATTATTTATTTCTGGCATGTTTAAAATTTATGTAATTGAGTCCCAAAGAGTATCAGTAATGTCACCAGTAATTATACCTGAAAAACATTGAAGAGGATCTAAAATATCTCGAAAAAAGCGTCACACACAGGTCCACGTGCTATGTATCTATGTTCTTTGAAGGTCTTCTGCTTTGTGGCCTTGACTGTTGTGATGACCATAATATGTGTTTGTCTTTCCCAAGAAGAATGGTATGCGATGGTCTTGTAATCGCTAGGGTCAGCTGAAGTGCTAGGTATCTCATCTTCAATAGAACGTGGGGAGATGTATTACTACTTGCCTCATAATCTTGATCTGGAAATTGCTCTTTATTTACAGTAGAAACTTCATCATCACCCTCCGTTTCATGCCTCTTCAGCCTCAATGTGGTCTTCAGGCTCTCTCGCAGATGAATTTTCCTCATCGCTTTCAACTTCTAAAACTAACATATGAATCGTATCTAAAAATAAAATAATAGGCACCATTATAAAACATAAAATAACGTAATTTTAACTTAACTAAATAGTACGAAAAGTTACGTTAATACTAACCTTCGTCGATGTGACGAGCCATGGCTGCTGGAACACCGCGTGTGGACCTTCCACGCACAAAGCACTACCGTCCATCGCAAGCGCAACGGGTTGGCTGAGATTAGCTGAAGTCAGAAAACCATACGGTCGCACGCGTAAAAGTTATAGCGATTTTTTTGGTGACGCGTCGTCGAATCGACGAAGGGTAGTAATCTAGGGTTAACAGCCGATCCTCTCTTTTTCTCGTTGTTTCGCTGCCGCACGCGAATGCGTCGGTGTACTAATAGGCGTAAATATTTATAATTTTTAACAGCCGGCAACCCTTATTTGCGGCCGGATTTAATTAGGCAACCATATATGATAATAAACAGAAAAAAATTAGCTTTAATTTGATATAATTGATTCATAAATGTACGTTATGAACGTAAAAATGAATCGAAATCATACCTGTTTGCACCAGGCTGCCAAGATGTTGCGGCCAGGTGAAAAGCGGCAACCGTGATTTTTTAGAATCTTTATATCATTTGCCGTGATGTAGACTACATTTTATTCAAAAAACAAGTGAACGAATTTTTTTCCCAAAAATCGATTAGAAAAATTTTAATTAAACATGCTTGTGGCCAAATTTTGACTGGCAACCTAGTCGATATATATTCTCCTAATTATAAATATACATAAAAATTCGGTTTTCAGCAAAAAACCGATGAACGCACTAATCCTGCAGCCGGATCTCGTACTATTAAGGCCAGTTTCAGAGCTTCACCGACCGTCAGTGCGTACGTCAGTCGTGCTTGTCATATGTATGGAAATTCATAAACCGTACAGTGCTAAACCGACCATAGGTACGCACGCGTATTTTGCTACGCACAGCGTACGAGGACCGTCGGTCGAGCGAGTGCGCTATGGAAACAAAATCTGTCCGTTTAAGTGGGTCATAATCACAGTATTATGTGTCTTTCTAAAACACACAGCGTTGGATGAAGAAAGCAGTCTATGAATCCTATATATCTCTATGCAAATTGGGTCACCTTACCAAATATCGATGGATCTTTCACCTCACTAGCAAGAGCGCGTCCCTAGTATGGCATCTGTCATCATCGCCTTTGAAGCGCTGTCATCTTCCAAGCTCCATAGCGTTTATGAATTCGTGCGCAATAACATAGCGCAGAATATAATTCTCGAATTCGAATATATATAATTATAATTCTCGAATATTAAGTGTGATAAAACACACACGCGTTAAATTTTAGTGTTTTTCCATTAAATTGAAACCAAACAAAGGATGAATTGTTATAGAACCAATATAGAACACAATCACATCACTTATCTGAAACCGTAGTACTTACTTTAGTATTTTGTTTTCGTAATAACCATTAAGATAAATATTATTATTCATGTTATAAATACCCAGTTAATAGTCTTCGGATGAAAGATACTCAATGTGATGTGGCGTCAATGGGTTATAATTATTTGATCGTTTAAGCCAGTTAATGCCCGCATCTTTATAATCTTGTTATATTGCCCTTTATTAAAAGCAATCTGAATATATTTACTTTTACCTAAAGATGAACATTTCTGATAGTGCATTGAGCATTTAAATTTAAACCACAGATAACCTAGTTAGCTAAGCGTTTGTATTCATTTTAAAAATTCTCTATTTGACTGTAGTAGTAGTAGGTACTTTCGACTTGGTGAGACTTGAAGATGAAGAATCATCAAAAAACGGTGTTTAATTTTTTATTCTAGTCGTTTTGTTTAATCTAGTCATGTGGTCCCATTTCAAACGTAATTCTCTTCTGAGTTTTAAATAAACACAACACAAAATTCTAATTTTTAATCTTTTAATAATATGTTGTTATTATAGACTTATTTCTCGTGCCATATACACAGAGCTATTTAACATTCGGATCAAAGACAAATAATTATCCTTTGTCACTTGGTCTGAATGCGCAATTAGCACAGATAAAAATAGCATACAGCACATCGTCAATTATTTAATTATAGTGAATTATTCACACTCCACGCGTTGTTATTTTATTGAACGGAGTATGACGTGTTTTGACATAGAAATTGATAACATTTATCATATCTATTACCTACCATTAGTTAAATCATCGGGGCATTAAATTAAATAATTGCAAAAATGCGTTGAATTCTAGGTTCACACGGAGCAACAATTTGCCGATTCTTATTTTCATTGGATCTGGAAGAAACGAATGTTGTATTCACACCTTAATTCACACAGCACATCTTCCATTGCCGTATACGATTATCCGACGGCCTCGTATCGAGATCCCTGTGTTTCATTAGATCAAAAAAATTTCCCTGTGCTGTTTATTGTATTTATCGATCAAGGGATGTATTTAAAATGTAAGAGTAGAACACCCACGTGTCAATTTCTTATACTTTTTTTTTGAAAAAAATGGCAAACTTTAGGTGAATTTTTCATGAAAAATATTGAAATGTATTCTGAAATCGTAACGGTCTTAGATATTTATTTTAAATAAATATAGACTTATAAAGCATCTTTGGGCGCATATTATCCAGTTTTTATTTTTGGAAAACTACCTCCGAATACCGAGAAATATATTTTTTTCAGATTTTCGTTTTTATTTTTTTTTCTCCCTAAAAACGCAAAAGTGCGGCTTGTCACAAGACACAAAATACAAAATAGTTGCGGAGACAAAGTTACTCGTGCGCGCTGGCTCTTAGACTTATAGATAATATTAGAAATTGTCAAATAGTGTCATTAATACAATTTTGAGTTCATAGATCGAATAACACAATAACCTGGATAAACACGAGAAGCAATTTAAATTTATAATTTAGCAGCATCTTAATTTAGTTTGATTTGCAATGAAAGCGGTATCAATACAAAGTTGTATATAGCTTGTATGTTTTGGTTGTGGTTTTGGAAGGAAGCTTTTATTTAAATGTGAACATTGACCTAAAAAAATTTTGCTGGTTTGATATTTTTATTTGTTACTCAATGGCGTCATTCTCAATTGACAGACCGCCTATGGTGACGAACTAGTTATTTTTAACACGTGTAATGTGTATATTATGTATATTATAATAAAACATATAAAAATTTGTGTGGATGAAAGACCCAAACAGGTGTCTTAAGTATATCGGATACAATTAGTTATTATTTTTACAAAAAGTGAAACCGTTTTTTAATTGTCAGAATTAGACCAAATTTAAGAAGAGGGGAACCATCTTTCAAATAAGAAAAATAATCTTTAAAATTGTTTTTTTAAGTCGTTTTAGAACTGAAACAAAACACACGGGGCGAATGGTTTTTTTAAGTCGTTATATTACATAATTACTGAAACAAAACACGGGGTGAAGCTCGTTCACATTAACTAGACAAAAGAAAAAATTAGTAAATATCTGTGGTTAATGAAAATTATAGCGCATCATCTCTTGAAGCAGCTTCACTACATCTATCCCAACAACATATTCTACAACTTTTACAAATTCTTGATTAAAAAAAATAACAACAAAAAAATATTTGCTCCCTCTGTTATTTATTGCTCTGTATTTTGTGCATCGCCCTCGCCCGCGCCGCGTCACCCGGACCTGCAACCCCGCGCCCCGCAACACGTACCGATAATATTATTTTCATAGTTATTTTGCATTCGCATGGTGCGTAGCATAGAGTAATGCGAGTTCAGAGGCAATAAATAAATTGTGTATGGAATAACAGACATTTTTAAAACTGTTAATTAAAAAAAGTCAACAGAACAAAATGTTGGGATTGATGTAGTAAAGCTACCTGCAAGATTTGATGCGCTAATTTTCACTTATCCTGTATAGTAACTGACAAGGCATATACATATGACTAGCATCTCGAAAATCGGATTATTTCTGTATATTATGAACAAATAAAATGCAGTTAAAGCCTCAGAATTCGTTTTTCCTATATTCCATAATAACGCTTTTCATATTCAGTTAGGCCAACCACTCGACCAACATGGCGATTCATTATAATTTGTGACATAGTATCATTTAATCCATATAATTGCACTAGGAAGCCTTGACACGCGAGCACTAGAATTAATTACATAAACACTTAATTACTCTTCGGTAACACTATAATTTTACTTGTTTATCACCTGAGTAGTTAGTATACATGTAAATTGCTTTTAATAGGAAGGTAAGTGAGTCGTGTCATCTGATATTAGGCGTCACATTTCGCTCATCGACATCTGAATTCTGAATTAACGCCGTTAGTACACCGACGCATTCGCGAGCGGCAGCGAAACAACGAAAAATCTGTCAGTAGTATGACAGGTTTTCGCATATGATATGTCTCACTCTAGCACATAGATAGATGGAACAGTTGCGTCCTTGTCAGTATTGTTTCGCAAGGAACTGCGAAATGGCCATTACACAGACGCATTGCGAAAAAGTTGCGAAAACATTGCTGTTTACTAACGTTCGTAAAGATACATTTGCAAATCACCTGACAGAACATCTGGCATATCATTATAAAGTAGCCATTACCTGCAATTTCAGATACGTGGAAATTTGGACAACTGTCAGTTCACAGTTCTAGAGAATTTTATTTAAGGGGGGTTAGGCGGTCAGCGAAAATTCATCTAATCGGGCCTGAGGTAAGCGTTGAGGGGGTCCGCGTTTAGTATGGAATCAACGTGCTCGAAACTTAAAATCGTAAGCATTTTATCAAAAAGTGAATGAAAATATTTAGTATTTTCTAAATCTAAAACAGTCACGAAATCGACAAGGTAAATACCTATCTATGTATTTGTGATTTTATATGAATTATTATCGTAAAATACGGTTGTAATGAGCATTTATATGATATTTTAGAGGTAACTTCAGGATTTTTTTTTATCGAGCAAAATTTTACCAATCGTGTTTTGGAAACAGTCATCCCATCACACATACGTTCTGTAATACATATTAGAAATTCCAGTGCGAAAAAACTTCAATGTTTTCAATTATAGCTCATTGAAAACAGTTCATTTTGCCGTGTTTACCTACTAAGGCCCCTTAACCCTAGGCACATACAATTCATGTAAAAAGCGCAACCCTGACTTTTCACTTTAAAATTCGATTAAAACTATTACGTAAAGCCTATTTATTCAAATGAAGAATTAATTAGGATTAAAGTACGAGCTTATAATTAACTCTTATATCTTAAAATTATTAACATTTACCTAATCAGCTCGCGACATGATTAGATTGAAATTCTACGGGGATTCACATTTTATCAGTAATTGATAAATTTTATTTATTAAATATGCTCTGATTTTCAAATTGATAATTATTAGAAGTGATTAAATAAATACTTTTATTCCGACTTACTCGTGCTTATGAATAGTAGGTAATTACTTGGTGCAATTATAAGCCGAGATTTTTGATGTCATGCTTTGCATACTTTAAGTTTGTAGAGGCGAACAAATTAATCTTTGAAGCTCATTTTTAAGGAAAAAACTTGATAAGATTTGAATCATTATATTTAGGCACCTAATGTGAGAATTGAAAAATCTAGTATACATTTATTATCTATAATAATAATTATGCATGGAAACTTCGCATAAAGTATTATCAAACCTTCAAACTTCAAAGGAAGACTGCTAGACTCTATTACCATTATTACTATGTACTCGTAAAAGGCAAATGACTCACGATTCTCCAATTAAGTACCTATGTAATAAAAAAGTTATAAACAAAGCAAACAGATAAACGTCACAAAGAGAGTAAGAAACTCAACGATATTCCAGTATACTAGCTGTGATACTACATAGTTTACCCTGTATTCTCATGAATTTACCGGCATTACCTATTTGCCTACAAGTTTTTATTCCGCGACGTTGTCCGCGCATCTAAAACAAACTCATGCGAATTAAATTTTTCGTCTCTCTTGTTATAAAATTACTAGATTTCCGCCCGCGGCTTCGACCGCGTTTGCAAAGGAAAACCCGCATAGTTCCCGTTCCCGTGGGATTTCCGGGATAAAAACTATCCTATGTGTTAATCCAAGTTACCCTCTATATGTGTGCTAAATTTCATTGTAATCGGTTCAGTAGTTTTTGCGTGAAAGAGTAACAAACATCCATACAAACTTTCGCATTTATAATATTAGTAGGATTCGTGAAGGAAAGACGAACACATACATACTTGCATTATTGTATGTAGATACGATATTAGATATATAAGGGTGATTATACAAAAATGGGGTAACTTTTAAGAATATTTTGTTTACTATATTTTTTATATCAGATTATTACAAATTAGGGTGTTTATGATAGCTAATCTAATGAATATATTGTTCCAAATCGGGCCAGCCACTTTTTTAAGTAGATTGTGAGATATTTTAAATTTTCTGGATTTGGCCTCCAGGGGACTGACAAGGCTAACATAGTACTGATAAAAAACACAATTTTGTAATATTCTTAAAGAAATTCAATGAAAATGACTACAAATCTCTCAGTTTTAATAATGGCACATGTCTTTTAAGTATTAAAATCACTTAGTTACATTTAAAAATGATAATTGATAACATATTGTGATACTGGGAAAAAAAATGTCTCAATTTTCAAAACAGCCTTCTGACATTTAACGCAACGTGAATATTCTTACTCTCTTACTTAACATACTACTTTGACTTAATTTTACTTAATATTTCAAGTAATTCACAAACAATAGAAACAAAAAAAACGGCCAAGTGCGAGTTGGACTCCTAACAAACCTATTTTTTATTATGTTTGTAACTTAAAATTTACACTTTTAGCAATTTTTCCTTTATCTGTGTTATAAGACGTTGCTTTTTACCATATTTTAAGACTGTATACAGGGCAAGCATCCTGTGTATTTTTTTATTCCCTTGCGAATATTTAATTTTGCGGAAATTTGCAGTATTAACGGATGTAGGTATCTTTTAATTGCGTTGCGTTATAAGTTTCATTTTTTTACAGCCCCAAGGGTTCTTAATGAGTATTCAATATAAATTTCAAATTGATACCTCCACGCGCTTCAAAAAAACGTCTTAACAGACAAACGGACAACAAAGTGATCCTATAAGGGTTCTGTTTTTTCCTTTTGAGGTTCGGAGCCCTAAAAATCTAACATTATTTATGTTAAAAGTACTAATTTTCATAAAATTAAAAACCAAAGGCTTGAATGGAAGTCTCATCTGAGTTTTCATAAGAGCCTTTTGACATTTTTATAATGTTATTATATTAGTTAATTAACTTTTATGTTGTTTTGAGGTAATTTTACTTCACAATATTATACGTATACGTATTTATCTAATAAATATAACAAGCTATGCCCTGAAAGCATCAAAATCAATAATTAAAATAAAATAAGATCTTTTAAATAAAATTATTAGTAGTTTGTTTCAATAGCTCTTTTCTTTGTTACTATTTTTTAAATTTTTCTTCCCTAGTCACATTCAGTTTCTTTAAGCGTGGCGCATGATGTTTTAAACTGAAATATCAAATAGGAATGCCTATACCAATAGCAATCAAGATAAAAGTTCTCAAAAACGATAGAATCATCAGTACTATGGGGTCGCGTCAGTCCACTGGCGCGATATCTGACATAGGACTGATGCCAGCGGATTGATAAAAAAGGACTTAATATGATATTATAATCACAAATTATGTTTTTTTGCCTTATTTCTAATATCAACAAACTGTATTTTTACAAATCATAGTTAACCATGTATGAATGAAAATAAAAATCAGATTAACAATAAAATAATGAATCACCATAGGACTGAAATGTTGACTGGCGCAGCACGAATTTAGAGGACAAACACAACCCTAGCGCTGGTACAGTTATGACGGCCGTCAAAATATAGGATGCACAAGTAACTTCATTACCAACATTAATATTTAGACAGGGATTTGACATCGACTTGGAGATATTTAGCGAGAATTTCAAATTTAAAAAAGACACAACGGACTGACCAATAAAAACGATGACAAAGTTTACTTTTATTTTTTAAATAAAATGTTAAACATTTCGTTATGAAAGTTATACTATATAATACTATGTATATCAAAGATTGTCCTGAATTAGTAAGTTTTCTCTAATCAATGATAATGTTTATAAAATAGTCACTTGATTGTTGGATTTCGGAGTTGTGACATGCCAAAGTACTGATTATTTAAGTATTAATTTTGTTTTTTTATCAATTTGTATTTTAAATAAAGAAGTGAAAGTGAGTGACCAAATAAAGGACGCTTTATTGTTTTAAAATAGATGGTTATTTGATTAAAATATAATAAGACTTTTTATAAATTGGCTGGTGACATTGAGTTACCCCATTTTTGTATAATGACCCATAAAAACTAGCTGCTCCGCGCGGTTTCACCCCCGTGGCTCCACCCCTGTTGGTCGTAGCGTGATGATTATAGCCTATAACCTTCCTCGATAAATGGGCTATCTAACACCGAAAGAATTTTTCAAATCGGTCCAGTAGTTTATGAGCCTATTCATTACAATCAAACAAACAAGTTTTCCTCTTTATAATATTAGTGTAGATAAGGACAAAGTAAGTAAGGATATCGGCCAAATGTGCGTGCGTGACCCAAAAGCGCCCAACTGACGCATTATCAACTATGTAGTATAAAAACTACCTAAATTATATCAACGAGTAGCTATATCAGTGTATTAGCGAAGATAATAGTTATTAATGAGACCACACTGATAAGATAAGTGTGAGGCGAACGGCCTTTACCTTCGTTTTAAAAATATATTTTCTTAGCAGAAAATCTAGAACGCGACCTTGTTTTATGAACTTAAAGATCTATTACTTATTCTATAATCTTGTCACAGAATACATAATAGTAGCTAAACGCTACAGAACGGACACTCTCCGCCTCCCGCCAAAATTAAACACTTACCTCACATTTTTTTTTACGCTAGTCACAAATGTGCCAACCATAAAGCGTTAACACACACATTTGCAATCTCTACAGTGTGACTGTAAAAACGATAATTTTTGTCCGGGGTGTGATCTTGTTTATTAATTTCATCAAAGACAAAGTAACTGCTAATCGATTCTTTAAATCATAAATAAAATCCCGGGAATGTCATGTTTGGGAATGTCATATTTTAGAGAGCATGATGCAGTTAACAGCATAATATTATAGTTTTCTTATCAGAGTTAAATGAAGTAGAAAATATGTTACATCTAATTCCACCATTCATGAATTTAACTAATTTATTTTTTATTTGGAATATTTGACCAAGTTCTAATTGATTAAGGTCAAAATAAAGATATTCAACGCGTGAATGTTGTCTATATTTTACTTTTTGTAAAATACATAAATTTTAATTTATTAATATGTTGTTCTATGTTTGGATATGGTTTATCAGCTAATTGTGATGTCCTTCCGAATGTTGAGTGACCAAATTTTATTTAATCTGTAATTTTGTGTTCGTTCATAAGAAATTTATTGATATTTTCAAGAACATGCCTAAAGTATTCAAAAAGAAACTATTTTGTAGTTCATGGTAAGCAAGCCACAGGTTAAAAATCATATTCATACATCATATTCATGTTTTAAACTTTTATAATGGCTTAGCTTCATTTCATTAGAACCTAACTAAACCTAAAACCATCCTCTCCATAGTAAATCTATCGCCGTAACCGACAATGGAGTACCTAGGTATTATATTATACAGTATGATTTTCTAGATAAAGCGACAATGTATTGAATTCACAATGTTCACACTAGCAGAGGATTCTATTTCATGTCCCACACATATTAAAATATTAAAATAAATATGAAGCGAACTTTTTTGGCTTAGAGGATTAAATTGCCTGCGTAGACCTTGAAATGTAGGCAATGTTTTAAAATATATAGATAAATTAGCTTACCGCCTACAGCTTCGCCCGCTTTGTCTTAAGGCGCTGCCCTGAGCAAGCATTTCATTCCACTCACACATACACGCCGCGCCACAGCTGCAGCCCGACGCCATACGCGAATCATTACGAACGGGCCTCGGACGGTAGTGTCGGTACACAGGCGTTCACGCACACATGCGTACGTTTTTGGTTTGGGAATAAGAATTTGCGATTTACACGAAATCTATTGATTGGACTAAAAAAATAACACAGTATTATATTAGTATGTTGCTTGTAGAATTAATTGCCGAAAAAACAGAATGATTGCATGTAGTTTAGTATGGTTTTTAAGCATCAAAAGATTTTTTTAGAGGTACCTTTGAGATTTTTTTCTATCGAGTAAAATAAGTTGTATTGTGTTTTCAACACACTATCGAACTAGTTTATCTCCTGAAGAATATCATATATTTATCTGAGATTTTTTACTGCAGTTAATCATATACTTTAAAGCATTATAATTTAGCAGCAAACTCGCGTTTTGCTCTACTAGTCACCTAAATTATATACTAAAACCACACCCCGGACACTCCATACAAAATTATAGTTTTGACAGTCACACTGTAGAGACTGCAAATGTGTGTGTAAACTCTTTATGGTTGGCACATTTGTGACTAGCGTAAAAAAAAATTCGCGTTTTTCTGATGAAATACATCCGTAAACAGCACAATATCTAACCATTTTCTACGAAAAACGATAATCACAAATCCAAAATAATAAAATTGCTTTAAGTCAATTTGATTAATGTTGTCAATCTTCGTTGCGTTTCGTCTAAAGACGTCGTTGGTATCGTCCTTGCGGGGAAATGGGTACCATAACATCACATGAGTAGAAAGACGGAACAGAGACTAAGCTTCAAACAACCGCGCGAATCGATTGCACTACTACAAGTACGCGGGGCATGTGTGTGTGACCACAGGCCGCTTGTCGCGTACGCAGCGATTCTGGAAAAAACCGGTTTGCGCTTGCACAGGCTGAGGACAGTCTCAGGGTTGATACGACGCACGTTGTTTGATTTATTAGTTGCAACTTGCAAGTTTGAATATCTATATATATAAAACTCAAAGGTGACTGATATAGTGATCTATCAACGCACAGCCCAAACCACTGGACGTATCGGGCTGAAATTTGGCATGCAGGTAGATGTCATAACGTAGGCGTCCCCTAAGAAAGGATTTTGATCAATTCTACCCCCAAGGGGATAAAATAGGGGATGAAAATTATTACCATGAAAATTTTTCTTTTCCACGCAGGCGAAGCTGCGGGTAACAGCTAGTTTTAATATAAAACGTAATATTTTATTGTTAAAAATGGTTGTTTATTGTACTGTGTGTATGAATAACACTAGAAAAACTAAAAATATATCATACTTCAACTATCCCAGGGAGTACAATAGGTGAGTAAATATTTTGATTATTACTTTTTCAAGTAAGTACCTACTTGCGTTTATTTTATTAGATCCATTTTGAATAAGAAGAGAATTGTACACGGTGTGTTTTTACCTTTCATTATTATTACAAGTTTAGCATTTGTAAGTAAGTATGTAATGATGTGTAATTATAAAACTAATGTGTGTAATTATAAAACTATTTAACAAATGTTTTGTTTTATTTGTCTTAACCTATTGTGACAACCCTACCAAAATAGGTAACAATTTTGCACGTTCTTAAGAAGCTTAGTCTCTGTTCCGTCTTTCTACTCATGTGATAACATGTCTGATCGTGCGGGGTGAGGTAAGTGTTTAATTTTGGCGGGAGGCGGAGAGTGTCCGTTCTGTAGCGTTTAGCTACTATTATGTATTCTGTGCTAAAACCTTCCTCTTGAATCACTCTATCTATTAAAAAAACCGCATCAAAATCCGTTGCGTAGTTTTAAAGATTTAAGCATACAAAGGGACATAGGGACATAGAAATCGACTTTGTTTTATTATTACTTATGTAGTAATATTGTAATTGTAAAGTGTGTAGCTTTATGGTATCCGGATATAATACCTTTAATATGTTTAGGAAAAGTAGCCATCATTAAATTTAAAGCTTCAAGCTACCAGGTCCCCAAATGAAAGTCTCATTTCTCCTTACTTTGTACATAAGAAAAAATCTGCGACAAAGACCCATAGGCATATTTCATCAAACAATTTATTAAATAATTAAAATAAAACACAATGTAAATGCCGTTTTATGTCTGATATTAGATTAAACAATTTATTAAATAATTAAAATAAAACACAATGTAAATGCCGTTTTATGTCTGATATTAGATTACATAATCTATGACACGGTTCACGTCAAATTATACGGTACTTGGCAGTTTATAATATGTCACCTCTTTTAACTAGGTAGTTAGTATTTAGACCGGGAGATACTGACACAAAATTTCGAGTCATTTGTAACAGGATGGCGGTTCTACAGGGGTCTTAGTACGCAATGACAAAAATAAAAACGATGGTGTGAACGCTGGTACCGGCGGCTTAGTCGCGTGGGCGTTAGTCGAACTCGTCGGAAAATAGCGAAAGTCAAACGATTTGTAACAGTATGGCACTTATTTTTCCTGTATGTACTTGAAAAATTAATTTAGTACTTACTAAATTAATTTTTCAAGTATGACAGCACTTTTTCCCCCTACTAGAAGTATGGCAAATATAATAATGGTCACATTTTATCAAATACTCTCCAAAAATCCAAATGCAATACTGGTACAAAAAGTTTGGCGAAATAAAAATTTTTTGCAGATTTTCGGCGGTATGGCGACCATTTGGAATCGTCCGAAAAGTATGGCATGGCGATTTTCGTAAATGGCTGCACGACGATGGTTACCTGTGCAAAAGTTAGCCTGATACAAATGGTTGAATAATTGTTTTATTTAAATCAACACATTCGCGTCGGTATGGCGGGCTGTAATGCACACCGGAAAAGTATGGCATGACACTACCGCCTACTTCTTTTTTATGGGCTATCGGTAAATTCTAAAATTTTTGTGTTACAAATCGTTTGACTTTCGCTATTTTTCCGACGAGTTCGACTAACGCCCACGCGACTAAGCCGCCGGTACCAGCGTTCACACCATCGTTTTTCTTTTTGTCATTGCGTACTAAGACCCCTGTAGAACCGCCATCCTGTTAAAAATGACTCGAAATTTTGTGTCAGTATCTCCCGGTCTAATAGGTACTAAAATAAAAATACTTCTTTTTAGTTAGTACCTAAATTTTTCTTTTAGCTTCTATCGCGGGCCTTGAGCGCGGGGACCGAATCGAGAAATTCCGTAACGAAAAAACCTCACGCTCCCCACTCCGACGGGCGGAGGTGTGGCTTGAAAGTTGAAGGCATAGCATGCAATAGCTTTACCGCGGCCGCGGCAGTCCCCGAGTGCCACACGTCGTTTTTTTTTAATCGCAGGTTAGATTTTTCTTTTCCAAAAATAATAATTTATGTAAAAAACGAGACATCCTTCAATATGATTATAAATAAAATACACGTCTTGGATTTTTTTGCAAAGCTGTCGCTTAGTACCTAATGATGAATCGTCGTAGTCTAGCATTGAAAAAATATAGAAATAAAAATATTCGAAAAGAGTGGATTTAAATTAACAAAAAAAACATAAATTGTAGATTCACATAGATTATTTCTCATATTATATTGTTTTTGTGTGTCATCCTGAAAAATAAATGTCTATAATTTTAATGTTTATGTCCATAACATATCACTAATTCACTACAATAAATTCATAGTATAAAACAAAGTCGCTTTCTCTGTCCCTATGTCCCTATGTCACTTTGTATGCTTAAATCTTTAAAACTACTCAACAGATTTTGATGCGGTTTTTTTTGATAGATAGAGTGATTCAAGAGGAAAGTTTAAGTATACAGGGTGTCCCACTGTTGGTATACTAAGCTCAAAGGAGGTTATAGTTTTGCATACGCTAAGTTCGTAAAAAAATACTTATTAAATTCCAGACGCATTTTTTTTCCAAATAGATGAATTTTTAAAACTCTATGTGTACACCCATAACAAGCAACCCACCCAACTTTGCCACCCGCACGTGAGCTATCGTTTAAGATTATGTTTTCATAGACAAAATGCTCACATTAGCGAAGCGGTATATGCCGCTGCGCGAAACTAGAGAAGAAAACATGGATTTTCAGGAAAAATTTAGCAAAAAATTTTTGACGTAATTTTGTTGTTTAAGTATTTTTTACGTGATCAGTGTATGCAAAACTACAAGTCCCTTCGCGCTAAGTATACCAATAGTGGGACACCTTGTATAATTTATTAGGTTTTAGGCAAAGCGGGTGAAGCCGCGGGCGGTAAGCTAGTCTAAACAATAAGATAAATTCTTTAACTTCAGAGTTCAGCACAACTTCAGTCTATTTCATTTCATACATTATCTGTCACCGATTGTTATGGCGCCATAACCGTTTTTCCCGATTTTTTTTCCACAGCAAGTTCCACAGTTAAAGCAAAAAAGTAAATAAAGCCGCCGAAACGCTGATGTAATTGACAATAAGAGCTAGCGCACAAGAGCAACTTTCTCCGCAACTATTTTGTCTTTCCCATCAATTGTATGGGGAGTTGCGTCGCTACGTGCGCGCACTTTCATACTAGCCCATGGGTGGGAGAGAAAATAGTTGCGGAGACAAAGTTGCTCGTGCGCGCTACCTCTTATAACACGTTAACGTCATATAGAAATGACAAAGGTTACAGACAATGCATATAAACCAAGATACACATCTCTTTGTCGTTGACCCCGTTGTATTTTGCATGTGAGGCCAAGGTTGAGGAATGAGATGTAAAGGTTGGATTACATGAACGTTTAATATTCTAGGACGTATATTTGAGGAAAATGTAATTTTTTCAGTTTCATTAAATGTTTCAAATGGCTTAATCGTGAACCAAGGCAAGTAGAAAAGGGTTATGCTTAAGACTATAAAATATGTTAATAATGTAAAGCGTTTAATTGTAACAAGTTGATACGTTTTGGCAATCTGCCCCACGTGCTACACTAATTCTTAAAAAGTTAATTGTATCTACAGCAGTGGCCAGTGCCAATAAAGATTGTGAAAAAACGTAATTTTTTTTACAAAAATTGATAGAAGAGCTATGTCATCGTTTGAAAATTTTAAAGCTGATTTTATACGATATACATACTTAGGTTGATGTTGATAAATACAGAATACTAAAAGATGATTCAAAGTTGCTCTATGTTCGTCTATCGTCTTTGGAGTAAGGTATCCAAAAAAAATTTTCAACAAATATTATGGCTTATACATTATACAATAATTATTACATTCCTATATTATTAATATATTATATAATTTATTAATTTATACAGATTTATACTGTGTAATTCTAAACTACAATCTTATTAGCATTCAAATTAACCTTGTTTTTTTATAGTAGCAACATTTTTTATAAAAAAATATAATATTCATAACATGTTTATTACAATTTTTTTACCAATTTCTGATTTCTTTTCTCAACTTCTCAAAAAAATGTATACAGCACAACACAATTTGTTTACAGCCGTATTTCACGGCCTTCGTGGTATTACATTTTAAAAATAAAATACAATAAGATTTATCTGGGAATTGCAGTTAGATTATTTATAGTACTTTTATGTTTATTTCATTGTATTCCTTGACCCCTCTGCGTAATGTATGACGCACAAAGTATGTTGACTGTCTTTACGCAATTAACGACTTATTCGTTTTTCTTAAAAAAAATAAAACATCAATTAAAATATTATTGTAGATTTATTATCATTTAAAAATAATATGAAATATATTTTAAAGTGAAACTTTTATTACATCGTCTCAAACTTTTTGATTTTTTAGGACATTACAAACTTTTAGTGGACATTCATCGCAAAAAATTAATTGATACAGTTACAAACTTATGTGTAATCGGTTCAGTAACTTTGAGTAAACATATACCAGTGAACACAATCGACTTTAATCATAAATATAGTGATCTGTTATCGCAATTTCCGAACATAACTAAACCAATGCGTTTCATAGAGACTCCACGACATTCTATAGTCCATCACATCGAAACAAGCGGCCCACCCGTATTTTCGCGACCGCGACCTCTACCGCCTGACAAATACAATAAAGTTCGCGCAGAATTTCAGCGAATGCAAGAAATGGGGATTTGTCAACCATCAAAGAGTTGCTGGGCCAGTCCTTTACATGTGGTAATGAAAAGGAACGGAGATATTAGACCCTGTGGAGATTATCGACGCTTAAATGCTATAACTAAGCCGGACAGATATCCCATACCGCGTATACAAGACTGTACATACCTATTGGCAGGAAAAACTATATTTTCAAGGCTAGATTTGCAACGTGCCTATCATAATATTGGTGTCGCCGAATCAGATATTGAGAAAACAGCCATAACTACACCCTTTGGTTTATATGAATTCAAAAGAATGACTTTTGGTCTAAAAAATGCAGCGCAGACATTCCAACGATTTTTAAACAATGTTGTGTTCCGTGACCTTCACTTTCCAACTAATTCCGAAAATAGTAATGGCGAGAAAAGCGAGGAAAACGTTCCATTTTTATTTTCCTACATCGATGACGTCATCATTGCATCATCAGGACACCAGAGCCATACAAATCACTTACGAATGGTTTTCGAACGTTTGAATGAATTTGGAATCACTATCAACTTATCAAAATGTGAATTCGGCAAAACGGAATTAAGTTTTTTGGGATTTAACATTTCACAACAAGGATTAAAACCATTGGAAGATAAGGTCAAGGTCATAAAAGAGTACCCAAAACCACAAACAGTCGAAGAATTAAGACGATTTCTAGGAATGCTAAATTTCTATAGACGTCATTTACCTCATGCTGCAGAAATACAGTCAAAGCTTAATCAGTATATACATAACGCCGGCAAGAAAGATAAAACTCCGATACTATGGACTGAGGAAGCATCGGCAGCCTTCGAGCATATAAGCGGATCAGAAAATGTAGTGGCTGACGCTTTATCAAGGATAGCTACAATAGATATGCCATCGCCCATCGATTATGAAAAACTAGCTAAAGCACAAGAAAATGACGAGGAACTCAAATTATTACTAAAATCAAAAAATCTAAACTTTAAAAAGATAATTTTACCACCTAGTAACATGCCAGTGTATTGTGATGTAACTATGCAGAACGCAAGACCATATTTGCCTGAAGAATTTCGTATATCGGCTTACAACGCCATACATGGAATTAGTCATCCTAGCATACGTACGACACGAAAACTCTTGCGAGACAGATTTATATGGACATCTATAAACAAAGATGTTACCAATTGGACACGTGCATGTATAGAGTGTCAACGTTCCAAAGTACATAGGCATACTATTTCACCTACTGGAACTTTTACGAAAAGCGACCGATTTGAGCATTTACATATCGATATCGTCGGTCCTTTACAATATTGCAATGGTTATCGATACATTCTAACCATGATCGACAGAAGTACTTCATGGCCAGAAGCTTTTCCCATAAAAGATATTACAGCAGAGACTGTAGCTGAAATTGTCTATACAGGATGGATTTGTCGGTTTGGATGTCCTATACGGATAACTACCGATCAAGGACGACAATTCGAGTCAAGCTTATTTACAAATTTATCAAAGCGAATGGGTATTAAAAAGATAAGGACTTGTGCATATCACCCGCAAGCGAACGGTGCTATAGAAAGATGGCACAGAGTATTAAAAACAGCTCTTATGTGTAGAGGTAATACAGTCGACTGGGTTGGACAATTACCATCTGTTTTGTTTGGACTAAGGGCGAGTCTACGAGACGACACTCAGACAAGTGCCGCCGAAATGGTTTATGGTGAAGCAATAAGATTACCCGGAGATTTTTTCCAGCTGCAAAAGCCTAATATTTCCGAGACTGAAACATTCCTTAGCCAACTGCGTGAGAAAATACACAACATATCGTCAGTTCCTAAAAGAGAGTCCAGTAAACGCAATATATTTGTTCACCCAGAATTGCAAAAATGCACACATGTATTTGTACGTTGTGACAAAATGGTTAAATCGCTGACACCTCCATATCAAGGACCTTACAAAGTTTTGGAAAGAAATGATAAATATTTCAAAATATTACAAGCAGACAAAGAGAACATAATTAGTATTGATCGACTTAAACCAGCCTTTATAATAAACATTGATGACAATTATTATAGTCCGAATACGGTAGCCCAAGCGCCTAATGTAAACAACTTGCCGACTGTAACACGATCAGGTCGCATTGTTAAACCTGTCGTAAGATTTAAATTGTAATTAGAAGTACATGTTTATTTTATTTTTTATATCAATGCATTATGTTTATATTAACTTTTCAAATTTATTTTTACATTTATTTCTATTGTTTTATTTACATTTTTAACTGTATAATGTTGTTTTTTGCTATACACTTTTATATACACATTTTATTATATATACCTTTTGCAATTTTCTTAGACAATTTTGTGATTAGAAATTTAAAGTTCATGCTTATTGATGTATAAAGATTATTTTTTATGTTTGTGATGATTATTATATTATACAAGTAATATTAATTAATGTTAAAAAAAATTTTTTCAATGTATAATTTTTTTCCAAATTTAGGGGAAAGCTATGTGCCGTCAGCACATTACAGCTTACTTATTAGGTCATGCATCATATAACATTAATATGTATTGTGTCACTAATTGTACTTCAGTCTTAAATTGGCTCAAATATAAAGAGGTTGTCAATCCGGTGTTTAATTTCCGCTATCCTAAATATATAAAGCCGCTACACTCTGTGTAGCGCATGTCGCGTGACGGTCGAACCGTACGATAATTATCGTACAAATACGATAATTTTGTGCCTAAGTTTCACTTTTACCGTGGTTTCATAAAACCACACAACATTTTTTTTTTTTGTTTTTGTCTTTTCCTTTTTTCCGCTTCAATTCATAATTAATTTTTTGAAATCCTGAATACGTTTATAGATAAGCTTTAGAATTTTGGCCTTATTCAATTTTAACAACAACTTACTAAAATATTTTGCATTTGGTGCATATTTATTAAGGAAACTTAAAAAATATTTTAGTGTAGCCCCTACCTTTCGAACTATCCAGATGATCCAGACAGTGAAGAGCTGTATGATTTCGCAATGACCAGAGCAAAATGTCAAGGACAATAATTTTTTTTTTCAATTCAAATTATCTGCAATCGAATCCTAACTCAGAATTATTGACCATGATGAATTATTGTTTTTAGTACTTATACATAGTTGGTATAATTAAACAAAAAATGGGCTACGATTTGGGAACCTTCCGTCTTTTTTGGGAACATTGATTAATAGCCATGTTTTTGACACGCCTGTGCCCACGCGATCAAAGCGGCTGCAGTAAATTAAAATGTTTTATTTATTCTTGACTCTTTCTTGACTGCATTGATTGCATCATTGCGGTTAAGAAATAACTGGGACAAAAGAGTTTTTTATCGAATAAAACATGAGTATTTGTGCCATCAACCTGTATGACATAGGTTACACGCTCAGTCTGGCGACAGTTCAGTCCATCAGTCTGCTCAGAATGACGGGAGAATTATCGTCTAAACCTGTGGTCTAAACGGTTGACTGACGGACTGATGGTTCAGAATATACCGTGTTTTTCATCCATCATTCTGGCATCAGTCTAAGCCGGATCAAACTGATGGACTGAACTGACTGAGCGTGTAATCTATGAATAAGGCACATTTCAGTAAAATACCGAGATTGTGTAAATTCAATACCTATGTACAACCTATTTACAAAAATTTAATGAAAATGAAAATCTGCTCAATAGTCAAGGTGTAATGGAAACATCCAAAATTACAATAAAAGAAAAAAACATCACAGAAGTGTGAATATTTCCTTTTTTCTTTTTTGTGAACGAGTAGGTACTCTGAACCAGGCTTCCCAATATTATGGATGGCCCTTTATTTTTTACAAGCTGTGCCCCGCGGTTTCACCCGCATCGCTCCGCTCTTGTTGGTCTTAGGGTGATGATATAGCCTATTACCTTCCTCGATAAATGGGCTATCTAACACTGAAATAATTGTTCAAATCGGTCCAGTACTTCCTGAGATTAGCGCGTTCGTTCAAACAAACTCTTCAGCTTTATAAATTATAATATAATATTAGCACAGATTACAATTAAATCATTCAGCGTAGCTAGATAATGGTCTAATAAATAAAGAAGGCAAAATTTCCTAAAATAATATCTCGTAAAATAAGTACACCTTAACTGCGTAGGTATAAAAACAGTACAAAAAGCTTTGAGAATCGCTTACAATTAGAAATAATTTAATTACTCGGTGAAACAGGTCTGCCCTTGGGTCAGTGACCGCGATATTCTTCCTAATGAGAGTATTATAGTTCATATTTACACGTAAAATTGAACAAATTATCATGGTTCCCGCTTTCATTAATTAGCTTGCTTTTGGTACATGCGTATCGTGTAATCAATGTTTAATAAAAAATAGTCAAAGTACACTCGGAGAATATGCTACCTTGAAATACCTTGAAAAAAACTAGGAACTCTCATAATTTTTACTCTTTATTCCTCGTCATTTTACACAATGATGTGAAGTCTCAATCTGGAACCTAAAAATAAGGTCACCAAAGTTTTCGACAGTAGCTTTCCCCCCGCAGCTTCTCCCGCGTTTTCAAAGAAACACCCGCATAGTTCCCATTCCCGTGGGATTTCCGGGATAAAAACCTCTCCTATGTGTTCCGTCATGTGTTAGTCCACGTTACCTTGTATATGTGTGCTAAATTTCATTGTTATCGGTTCGGTAGTATTTGCGTGAAAGAGTAACAAACATACATACACAGGCATCCATCCTCACAAACGTAGAATCTTA
The DNA here is from genome assembly GCF_905220415.1 of Colias croceus. Lineage (NCBI taxonomy): Eukaryota > Metazoa > Arthropoda > Insecta > Lepidoptera > Pieridae > Colias > Colias croceus. The sequence continues at coordinate 2,215,743 of NC_059543.1, read as the reverse complement.
GGACATCTTCTTCTTCTTTTTTGTTTATGGCCTTCCCGATCCCATTATGGACGGATTCTGCCAGTGTCAAGTGTCATATTATGTGCGCCCAGATCAAAATTGATCGTTTATTTCAATGATCGGTTATAACCAAGAAGCTTATATCTTATACACTGGAGATTTCGGTATGAACATTTGACGTGTAACAAGAAAATTGTTGTGTTTTATCACTTTCACACCTAACTTGGTATTGCCACTGTTAATACGAAGTTTTCCCAAGGCTACTATGTATGCCGTAATATTCTGTGCAAAAGGTTAGTTTTTGTACATGAGTTTGTTGATAAATTGCCAACAACGTCATTCAGAAGCATTGTTGGATGAGACAATTATTATTTATGCTAAATAAAATAAGTATCTGGACCAATTATTAAAAAGCGATACTCCCTGATTATGGGTGGTTACCATAATAAAATTGTAGCAACTCTCACTTTGACAATATGGCATAAGTGTCAAAAAAATTGCGTCGCTTCGAATATTTAAGTTAATATTGTTGCGTATTTAATAAATATTTTCCGAATATAAATAATGTATTGCATTGTGAAAAATTGCAGAAGTGTTTGGACACCAAATTCTGGCATAGAATTTCACAGGCAAGTGTATATTTACGTTATTTACAATATTCCTCAATACTCCTGCATTTACCTGTTTAGAATCATTTCAATGGCAAAAATTGTAAAATTTTGCATCATTTTAGAAAGCAGTCATGTTAAATTTGTTATTTTCCTAATACTTTATCATTTTTCAACAATTTTTAAATAAACAAAATTAACAAGTAAGGTAACCATGATGACGAGTTTTTATGGATAGTGAAGAGAATATATTGTAATAACAATATTATGATGAAATTTAGAACACCATTTTCAAGATTTTTACTAGTAATGAAACAACACTCGACATCGGTATTGCGCTCACATGTAGTTATAAGATTGTTCGTTTTTACATGAAATTTATACTTTTTTAACTTACCTCATATTTTTTGTTTTAGGTATTTCAGCTTTCCAAAAAGTAAAATAAAAAGAAATATATGTGCCCATCAAGGGTAAAATTACTGAGGATTACGACCCAGAAAAAAATACCTTTTGAAAAATAAACTTTGTAAAGTTAGCTGAAATTTGTGCAAGGCGTTTATTATAAACAGTTTTAAATATAAATTTATAAAGGATAGAAAAAATTCGATCACGAGGCGGGACTTGAACCCGCATCCTTCGCGCCATTCCGGGGCGGATGCCTAACCAACTCAGCCACTCGTGACCCGCCTGAACAATCGAATTTATTCTATCCTTTCAGTTTTATGTGTCTTAAGGGACACTTATTAATTTATATTTATAAAGCATTTGAATGCCATAAAAACCAAAAAATATAAATTCAAGAAAAGGTTGTGTTCCATCGTTACAATATTGTATTCACTGAAAAGTGCTTCATAATGGTTGAAATGGTTGTTAAATCATCTCAATAGATGGCGCGCGGTGTGTCCCTTAAGACACATAAAACTGAAAGGATAGAATAAATTCGATTGTTCAGGCGGGTCACGAGTGGCTGAGTTGGTTAGGCATCCGCCCCGGAATGGCGCGAAGGATGCGGGTTCAAGTCCCGCCTCGTGGTCGAATTTTTTCTATCCTTTATAAATTTATATTTATAAAGCATTTGAATGCCATAAAAACCAAAAAATATAAATTCAAGAAAAGGTTGTGTTCCATCGTTACAATATTGTATTCACTGAAAAGTGCTTCATAATGGTTGAAATGGTTGTTAAATCATCTCAATAGATGGCGCGCGGTGTGTCCCTTAAGACACATAAAACTGAAAGGATAGAATAAATTCGATTGTTCAGGCGGGTCACGAGTGGCTGAGTTGGTTAGGCATCCGCCCCGGAATGGCGCGAAGGATGCGGGTTCAAGTCCCGCCTCGTGATCGAATTTTTTCTATCCTTTATAAATTTATATTTATAAAGCATTTGAATGCCATAAAAACCAAAAAATATAAATTCAAGAAAAGGTTTCAGTCGCTCGGCGCCAGCCGTGTGAGCTGTACGTGTTGTTTACGCGCAGGCGCTTAACGTCGTTACTCGTTTAAAATGTCTGACAATGCGTGTGCGATCGATCCATGCGGCGGTGTTTTTAACGAAGAATCGGGTGGTGAACTATTTGGTTTACACCCTAGGTCTGCGGTTATGTCTTCTGATGAATCAATACATCGTAAACGGGTGAGAGATTATAGTGATTTAGACAATGATGATTTTATTGAGGTAAATAGAAAATCGAAGCGGTTAATTAAGAAGCAGTCGAAAAGAAATGCAGTAAACGACAATCAGGCAACGAACAATAGTTCGATTCATTCTCAAAGTTCGGATATAATATATGAGGTTACTTTGACGTCAAAAGATCAACTTCCTAAACAAATCGCTTTCGCAAAATTGTTAAGGGACTTGAACATTAAGAATATTGTAAGAATTAAATTTAAAAGTAATTATAAAGTATCGATTGCTTTTGGAGATAAAGAGAATGCTGACTTCTTAATACAATGCGAAGAGTTAATTAAAAGAGATTGGAGATGTTATAGAACTGATGAGCTGAAATTTTGTTATGGCATAGTGAGGCAAATAGATTTAGACACAAGTATAGAAGAGTTACAAAAGATTTTTGTATGTGAGAGTGAGATAGCCTCTTTGCGGCGTTTACGTCGTCAAAATAGTGAAGGGATATGGGTTGACAGTGAAACTATTCGCATTTGTTTTAAGAGTACCGCTATACCGCCTTATGTTTCTGCATACGGTTGTCGTTTTATAGTGGAACCGTATACATTCCCAGTCTCGCAGTGTGCGAATTGCTGGCGCTTTAGTCATTTGAAAAAATTCTGTCCACATAAAAAAAGTGTGTGCCCTAAGTGTGGTCTTAACCACGAGAATTGTGACACAAAATTTTTCAAATGTGTAAATTGTGGCGGTCCACATATGGCGATTGAAAGAAGTAAATGTCCGGAATTTAAAAAAGAAAAAGAGTTAAGATGTATAATGAGCGCGGAGAACTGTTCATATAAAAAAGCATTGATGTTGTATACAGAGAAGATGAAAACAGAATCTTTAGGAAGTCAGAATACAATAGTGGAGAATACAAGTATAATTATACCGAATGATATGGGTGTCGATAGGAATGTTGGAACTTACAGTGGAGCGGTATTAAACCAGAATAAAAAACATATAGATAAGGGATACACAAACGATCAATTTTTAAATAAGGAGTCGGAGAACATTTCAGTGAAAGAGGGACAAGAAGTTAGAAAAAAAGTGAAAAATAAACCCAAGAAAAACCGTGATGATAGAGAGGTAACTGTAGATCAGGAAATAAGTGAGTGTAATGGAGAAGATTCTGAACCCAGAGAGAAGCATAACTTTAGTTTTATTAGGTTACTTAATAGATTAAGAGACATTATTTTATCAAGAAAAATGCTGAGCGAGAAATTCACGGACGTGTTAAGCGTAATGTTTGAGGAGTGCTACCCATTGGTAGCGGATTTATTTAGAAGGGGAGAATTCTTCTCTAATCTTCTATCTATTTTCGGTCATGGATAGCGTTCCTGTTAAGCAGCGCTTCATTAACATAGTCCAGTGGAATTCGCAAAGCATCAAACCAAAATTGCTAGAGTTAGAATGTTTGTTAATACAGAATAAGATACATATAGCCATCTTAAGCGAGACTTGGTTGAATGAGGAAATAAATATAAATATGACTAATTATAATATGCATAGAAAGGATAGAATTGATTCATACGGGGGGGTAGCAATTTTAATTCACAAATCAATCATAACTGAAGTAAATCATGTTAACATTAATAATCCTGGAATAGAAGCAGTAGCCGTAAAAGTACTAAATTGTAAATTTATTAAAAATATAGTTTCCATTTATTGTCCGTCATCAGTTAGAACAACTCAATCAGATTGGGATGAACTTTTTTCTTTGTATAGATATAAAACCATAATAGCCGGAGACTTTAACGCGCATCATACAAATTGGTCTTCTAAAAGTGATGTTAGGGGTACTCAGGTGTTAGACGCTTCACTAGATAATGACTTTATTGCTATGAATACAGGAACCGCAACTAGAGTTAAATTGGTTAATAACCTTGTACAAGAGACTTCTCCGGATATTACATTTGTTACGTCTGACGTTATTGCAAATTTTACATGGGGTGTAATGAATGAAAATCTCGGTAGTGACCACATGATAATTAAAGTTTCTGTAAATTTTGAGGATGTTAGCCACTTTGTCAAAAAGAGAAATTTTAAAAAAGCTAATTGGGCAGATTTTTCTAGGACTCTTGAACTCTCGTTACTAGAATATAGTATAGAATTTGAAAGTATTCAAGCTGCTTACGATAGATTTGTTGAAATGATCAATGAAGCTGCTGACAAACATATTCCATTTGTAAAAGTAAGCATTGACCCAGAGAATAAATTCAAGCCTAAGTCATACTGGAACCCATCTCTGTCTCATTTAGTTGCCCAACGTAGATTAGCTCTAGGCATATTTCGACGAAATCCGACTCCACATAATCTTACAATATTGGAAAGTAAAAATGAATTATTTAAATCTGAATTAAGAAAAGCTAGGTCTATTGATTGGCAGAAATTTTGCGATTCTATTAACGAAAGTACTACGTTATCAGATATGTGGCATAAAATTAAATGGATCAAAGGTAGTCGGAATTCCCGATTTAGGGCTCCGACTCGTGATTTACAAGAATTATTATGTAAATTAGCTCCTGATTTTGTCAAAGCACGTAAGCCAGAATTATCATCGGTAAATAGTTTACTTGATTCATCTTTCAGTTTAGAAGAGTTAGAGGTGTGCCTCAAAAAGAAAGACACATGTCCAGGAAATGATAGTATTACTTATTCTATGATATTTAATCTCCCGAAAATAGGTAAACGCCATTTGCTTAAAATTTTTAACGATATATTCGATACTGGCTATATTCCTAAACAATGGAGGGATATAAAAATTGTACCTATACCTAAGTTAAATTCAAATTTAAGTAGTGAAGTCAAATTGAGGCCTATTTCCTTAATATCGTGTATATGTAAGATATTTCATAATATGATTGGTAAAAGATTAGAATGGTATGTGGAAAGAAATGGTATTTTGTCTGTTCATACAACAGGGTTTAGAAAATCACGTTCTTGTCTAGACTCAGTAGCTTGCCTTGTCTCGTCAATTCAGATTGGCCTTACTAAAAATATACCGACGTTGGCTTGTTTCATTGATGTAGAAGGGGCGTATAACAATGTTCTTACTGAAGCCGTAGTTAAAAAATTAGACCTTTTGAATGTGGGTTATAAAATGTGCAATTATTTTTGGGAGTTTTTAATTGAGAGACATCTTATAATTAATAATTCTAATTCCTGTAATGATGATAGTAATAGTAGTAGTAGAAGTAATATTTTGGTTAGGTGGGCGTCTAACGGTTTGTGCCAAGGCGATCCAATATCTCCTCTTCTTTTTAATTTGGTTACTGCTGAGATTAGTAAAACCATTAGTGTAGGAATAGGTCAGTACGCTGACGATTTTGTAATATATTCGAGTAATCCCGTTATTAATAATAGCGTTCAGGATATTCAAAATGCATTAAATACTTTAGTATCTTTACTTTATGATATAGGTTTACAGGTATCGGTAGATAAAACTAATTTTTGTCTATTTAGCAGGGGACGAAGACAACATAATATAACTCTTAAAATCAATAATTTAGATTTAAAATATAATGAAAATATTAGATATTTGGGTGTTTGGTTGGATCGCTCTTTACGTTGGGGTAGGCACATAAATGAAGTCTGCGGAAAAACTCAAAAATTCATCAATATTTTGAAAGTCTTAGCTGGTAGCGGATGGGGAGCTCATCCTAAGCACTTAAGAAGGCTATATATAAGTATCATTAGGAGTAGAATTGATTTTGGCAGCTTTTTATACGACAACAGTGCACAATGTCATGTTTCTAAACTTGATAAAATACAAAATCAAGCGTTAAGAATAATTGGTGGCTTTATTAAATCCACGCCAGTCCACGTAATGGAGAGTGAAATTTGTATACCTCCGCTAGCTATACGTCGAAAATATTTAGCTTACAAATATTGTCTTAAAGCCAAATCTTTTTGTAATAATCCCGCTACTATTCTTTTGGACAAGCTCGGTGCTCTTTGTACGAATAATTATTGGTCTAGAAAAAAGCAGCCACTGTTGGCGTCAACTTACATAGAAATTAAAGATGAGAGGCTTTTTACCTCTCACACTTTAGAATTGTTTCGGTTTAAAAATTGGGTCCCTGGTGTAAATATTAAAGAATATATATGTGATTACTTGGATTGTATACGGGATTCAAAAAAAAATTATAATTTGTTGGTTTTAAAAAATGAAGTTGTTCGTGAAATTGATATTAAGTATAGTCATTGTTTTAAAATATTTACGGATGGATCAAAGGGCACCGGGCTGCCCTCTGGTTGTGCTTATATCGATGTTACTTCTAAAGTAGAAGATTGTTATAAAAATTCGTCGCCTGTTTGTATTATGACTCTTGAGTTGTTTGCTATATCAGCTGCTTTATCCAATATTTTATATAATTATAAGGCACAAGATAGTGTTGTAATACTAAGTGATAGCAAAAGCGGTATACAACATTTATTACATTGTTTGAATGGGACTTTTAGAGGCTATCCTATTGCATACGTTATCATAAGCAAGTTTATTAAGGCAATTGAGAATAGTATAAATGTAAAACTACAGTGGATACCTTCCCATATTGGCTTAGCAGGGAATGAGGAGGCTGATCGTTTGGCAAAAGCAGCAATCAGTGACGGTTCGGAGATTTATATTCTTCCGAATCACTCTGAACTTTTACCTAAATTTAAATTTTTATGTTTGGAGCAGTGGCGCGAGTACTTTGATCTCCGCTCAAAAACAAAGGGTATTTGGTACAAAATTATTCAAAGTCAGCCTCATCGTTCACCTTGGTTTGTTGGTAATATACCACGCAATATTGTTGTGTTGGCACATAGGTTGCGTTCCGGTCACATGCCATTAGGAGCTTTTGCACACATGATGGGCAAAATAGAGTCCCCTTTGTGTTTAATTTGTGGAAAGACCGAGGACGTGCATCATGTGCTTGTGGAGTGTGTCCGGAACGAGACGAAGCGGGTGGAAGTCTTGCAAAAGTTGGATGCTTCGCGGGCCAATATGGGAATTTTCTGTGGTTTTTTATCCAACCCTTCCTCGGAGGAGGCAGGGTTGGTGTATGGCATGGTGGGAGATTTTCTTGCAACTTATAGCGCTAGCTCCTAGGAGTTCTCATTGTTTTAGTTAGAAATGTTAATTGTTATGTGTCTAGTTTGTAAGTTGTTTGTTGCAATGGGGCTGCCATGAACATTTGTTCAAAAGCCCAGAAATATATGATTAAAAAAAAAAAAAAAAGAAAAGGTTGTGTTCCATCGTTACAATATTGTATTCACTGAAAAGTGCTTCATAATGGTTGAAATGGTTGTTAAATCATCTCAATAGATGGCGCGCGGTGTGTCCCTTAAGACACATAAAACTGAAAGGATAGAATAAATTCGATTGTTCAGGCGGGTCACGAGTGGCTGAGTTGGTTAGGCATCCGCCCCGGAATGGCGCGAAGGATGCGGGTTCAAGTCCCGCCTCGTGATCGAATTTTTTCTATCCTTTATAAATTTATATTTATAAAGCATTTGAATGCCATAAAAACCAAAAAATATAAATTCAAGAAAAGGTTGTGTTCCATCGTTACAATATTGTATTCACTGAAAAGTGCTTCATAATGGTTGAAATGGTTGTTAAATCATCTCAATAGATGGCGCGCGGTGTGTCCCTTAAGACACATAAAACTGAAAGGATAGAATAAATTCGATTGTTCAGGCGGGTCACGAGTGGCTGAGTTGGTTAGGCATCCGCCCCGGAATGGCGCGAAGGATGCGGGTTCAAGTCCCGCCTCGTGATCGAATTTTTTCTATCCTTTATAAATTTATATTTATAAAGCATTTGAATGCCATAAAAACCAAAAAATATAAATTCAAGAAAAGGTTGTGTTCCATCGTTACAATATTGTATTCACTGAAAAGTGCTTCATAATGGTTGAAATGGTTGTTAAATCATCTCAATAGATGGCGCGCGGTGTGTCCCTTAAGACACATAAAACTGAAAGGATAGAATAAATTCGATTGTTCAGGCGGGTCACGAGTGGCTGAGTTGGTTAGGCATCCGCCCCGGAATGGCGCGAAGGATGCGGGTTCAAGTCCCGCCTCGTGATCGAATTTTTTCTATCCTTTATAAATTTATATTTATAAAGCATTTGAATGCCATAAAAACCAAAAAATATAAATTCAAGAAAAGGTTGTGTTCCATCGTTACAATATTGTATTCACTGAAAAGTGCTTCATAATGGTTGAAATGGTTGTTAAATCATCTCAATAGATGGCGCGCGGTGTGTCCCTTAAGACACATAAAACTGAAAGGATAGAATAAATTCGATTGTTCAGGCGGGTCACGAGTGGCTGAGTTGGTTAGGCATCCGCCCCGGAATGGCGCGAAGGATGCGGGTTCAAGTCCCGCCTCGTGATCGAATTTTTTCTATCCTTTATAAATTTATATTTATAAAGCATTTGAATGCCATAAAAACCAAAAAATATAAATTCAAGAAAAGGTTGTGTTCCATCGTTACAATATTGTATTCACTGAAAAGTGCTTCATAATGGTTGAAATGGTTGTTAAATCATCTCAATAGATGGCGCGCGGTGTGTCCCTTAAGACACATAAAACTGAAAGGATAGAATAAATTCGATTGTTCAGGCGGGTCACGAGTGGCTGAGTTGGTTAGGCATCCGCCCCGGAATGGCGCGAAGGATGCGGGTTCAAGTCCCGCCTCGTGATCGAATTTTTTCTATCCTTTATAAATTTATATTTATAAAGCATTTGAATGCCATAAAAACCAAAAAATATAAATTCATAAACAGTTTTTCTTTGATGATTTTGGCTTGAAATTGACCCGTCGAAGCAACGCGTTTAAAAAGAAGATCTGAGTAGATTACAATTTGGTAAACAGCATCTGATGCAAAACACAACTTTCCTCTATTTACAAAGGATGTTAATGCTATATATCGGTTCATATCCAGGCTTTGTAGCCAAGAGTTATTTAAAATTATCATTCTATACCAATTAAAATTGTATGTACCTATAAAGTATGGCCAGTAATATTATAATATAATTAATACTGTTAAAAATATATGTCGTTATTATTTATAGACCATGATTTTTAGTTTTTTCTATTTCGAAAAATCCTGAATATACAAACCAGTGTGGTCACCCACAGAAAGAGACAAAAAACAACACTGACGTCATTCAAGGTTATATTTTCTTGTGACAAGTCAATGGTCATAGTGCAATCTCCAGTGTATTAGATATAAGCTTCTTGGTTATAACTTATAAGGTAGCAACTTGATACTCTGTGCTGAGGAAAAATCACTTGAGATCTTAGGACTAAGATGTTTCAAAAACACTGCGTCACATTTATACATTAAATGAAATAAAATACGATATAAAAATGAAATAAAATCTAAACTATTTCCATTTCTGTAATCTTTTCCACAACCATCAGCTGCTCAGCAGTTGTAATAAGTGCAATAAAAATAATAACAGAATCATAATATTATCGAGTTCGAAGGGGAAGAAACAGATGTCTTTCACATCTGTTTCACAGTTCTATATAAAATAATATATGCCTTGTGTTTTTATTTCAAGTTTTTGTTGTCTTCACTGAGAATCACACCTTTGGTCATCGATTTGAAATAACGGACTATATTAAAAGAAACCATTGGTTTAAAAAATACGTTTGTATCATTAACAAAAACCTGCTATTTTGATATTATATTATTATTATTATAAACATCTAATTAATTGAAATATCTACTTAATAAACATTCAAACTTATAATGGCCTAATTTCACTCATAGATAGTGTTGATGTTGTTTTCATTAAACTCGGTATAAAAAGTTCAATCTGATAAGATAAAATGTGTGAAGCTAATAAACATAATTATATACTTAATATACTGCAGATAAGGCACAATCATACTACGATTTGTGACTATCTGGGGGCACGGTAGTGCCCCCGCCAAGACGAGCCAAGCGATCAAGCGACGGGCACTACCTACCTTTTCTCGAAGCGCTTCGACGTTTTTTTGAACCCTCATAACTTGGGTTTGGATTATGCTAGATCAACAAAATTTTCGGGATATATTGTCAATAGCGGATTTATTGAATATATTAAGTTTTAATGACATTAGCTTTTATACTTCAGATTTTATTTATATCTAAAAAACGCTAATTTCGTCACTGACTCACTGATGATCATCAAAATTCTTATGGTATTTCCTAATGTCCTAGAAAGCTGAAATTTTGTATGTAAGCTAGTATTAGCACACAAACAACAAAAAAATTATAAAACTTGTAACTTTCATCCCCCATCCCCTTAAACTAGGGGATGGGAGTTTGTATAAGACCTGTAATTTTAAATTAAATTTTGATGACCCTAGAGGTCTAATCTAATAATCTAAAACTTGGTTCCCCTAGATATATATAGATATATATATGTTTGTTAAAAAAAATTAGAAGTTTAATCGACATATAAAATTTTGTTACAAACAACTTACAAAAAGAAATGAAATCCCACCAAAAACATTTTCATGTAAAATGTTGCCAAGACGAGCCCATATGACTCGCACTGTCAAAAAGTTATCAGATCTCATGTAGAGCCAAGCTTCTAACACTACACGCCCTAACTCTACAAGGCCTAACTTCACAAACTCTACACCTTAGTCAAAATATGTGGCTTGGCCGTTCGTTACTACAAGAACTATTGTATAACACAAAAGTTATGAACAGTGAATTAATTTTTCACCTTACGCCGATGTGAATGTAGCGAAATGGCCAAGCCACATATTTTGACTAAGGTGTAGAGTTTGTGAAGTTAGGCCTTGTAGAGTTAGGGCGTGTAGTGTTAGAAGCTTGGCTCTACATGAGATCTGATAACTTTTTGACAGTGCGAGTCATATGGGCTCGTCTTGGCAACATTTTACATGAAAATGTTTTTGGTGGGATTTTATATTCATAAATTGATGAATAATATACGAGTAGGTAGAAGGTAGTTATGGAAAAGAAATGTCTCGTAATGGTATAAAAACATAAAAAAGTAAGATACTTACATATTATATAAAGTATTCAACATTTTCTTATATTATGAGGTATTAATGATTAATACTAAATAATAATACCAGGCCACTCTGACGGCCGGACTGTGTATTTTTCAGTTTTAAGCTGGAATAATCTGTTAAGTGATGGGTAGCTGAGCTATTTTATACAAAAGAAAAGACATCAATCAATTTTTAAAATAAGATAGATTGACTTATGCGAATACGTTTTTTGGGGGTCCGCGGATCATGGTAAGGTGACGGCAGGGGTCCGCGGATCATGGTAAGGTGACGGCAGGGGTTCGCCTTTGGAAAAGGTTGGATAAGATTGTATTAATCAATGGTATGAAGATTAAGAAAGAAATAGGTTATACCCACCCGCTGTCCGCTTTTTATTTTATTATCTGTGCCTACTGAAAAAAGTCTCAAAGTATAAAATACGGGGCAACTCATATCGAGTGTACGTACTACGTACTCGTAAATTCGTATCGCACGCAATTTTATTACTTGATTAATTTACCACCTGGTTGGTCACACTGAATCTAACTATCACGTCTTTTGAATCTCATCATTATCTAATATTCCGATAAATTTAAATAATTCTTTGATTACCACTCCTAATTAGGTACAATTAAAAAATCCGTTGCTACGTACATACTTACTAAAGTATGTACCACGTATGTACGTATATTGGCATGACGTATTATATTTGATTTATTAGGTTGGTATTAGGTATATTTTTATCTGTAGTATTAAGGTCTCGTATCCAGGTTGACAAGACAAAAGGTCTGTAATAATTCCTACGATGTTTAACTATCTTTTAGAGCAAAACATAATATTACTTGGATCACTGACCTAATTGAACTGATAAATGATGCGTTTTTAAACATGGGCGTTGACACTGAATGTTCTCGTATAAATAATGTGATAACGTTATATTTTTTAGCTTTTGAATAATACATGAATAATATCATACGTTGTTAGATAAAGTCACTATCTGTTAATATATCCTTTGCTTCCATAATTTATGGAAATGTCCAATTTGATGATTGTCTACTTACCTATTTCATATTTGAAAAACTTTATACTTACCTACCTAGAAAACAAAATTCTTTAGCCTTACCTACCTACCTACTCTCAATATACCCCATATATCTTAATATTTATAAGATTTAAAGAAAAACTCCGATTGATTTGTTTGTTTTTTTCTGAATAATGGATAGATAACAGTGCAATAACATCGTAAACTTTGGAAGGACCGATAACGATACATTGACATAAATAGAGCATATTCTTGTGTAGAACAAGTTCACCAGTATAATGAAAAGAGCGTGTGTGCCGAGCTCACATGTCAGAAGTGAAACTTCTTTTGCAAGATTCAAAGATACTACCAAAATCGTCTTCTTACTCCGATGACGAATGTCGTGACGATATTGCTAGATGCGACCGTGAAATTCTACTCTCAACGCGCCTATAGAAGTTTCACTTCAAAAAAGACGAAGTATTGCAATTCTATAGGTATAATTTATTTATTCCTTACAATACTTATACTCAAATATAAATAAATGCCAATAATTAAAGTAAATTCAATTGGGTATTTTTAACAAATAACAAGCAAAAATTTATTAGAAAACCTCCGTCGATTTTGCAAAGGTTAATTTTAAGTCTACCTAATTATTGTAATTATTTATTTCCTCTTTTAGGGTAAGACCGGTTTCACCGCACGCTGTGCACATTTGACAATTTTCGGCGTAAATTTCTATTCATATCAATACTAATATTATAAAGCTGAAGAGTTTGTTTGTTTGAATGCACTAATTTTAGAAACTACTGGTATGGTCCGATTTAAAAATTCTTTCAGTGTTCGATAGTCCATTTATCGAGGAAGGTCATTGGCATTACGCTAAGACCAACAGGAGCGAAGCAATGCGGGTGAACCCGCAGGGAACAGTTAGTATGTAATATATAGCAGATAATCTAAACGGAACCTATCATAGGTTCCAATACGTACTTAAAGAGGACATTATAGTACAGTTTACCCTTTTTTTTTTTTTTTTTTTTTAGTGGGGAAATCTTGCATAGATACCCATAGTACAGTTTACCCTACTAACGTGCTATGATATTAAATTATATTACGTTTTCGTTCCTAATTTCTAACTCTGCTTTATAATTTCAGTTATTTACTATTACTAGATTTATTGTATTTACTATTGTTTATTTGAAAAGAAGCTAATAATAATTTTATCCAAATCGAAGGATTGCGGTTTATGGATCAGTTGTTATAATATTATGTATTCTGCGGTGAACATCAAATCATTGTTTCTATATGTATTCAACTAGTACTGAGTACAAGAAATATAAACATACTGTAGTATGTACCCAATATCGTGAATTCTTTGTTGATCTTATCGCGCCGCAATGCCAAAATGGAATTTATTTAGTTTAGTATTTATCAGTTATTACAGACTATAATATTATATTATCATCACGCTAAGACCACAGTATAAATATATTTTCATACTAAGACCAAGAGTGGAGCCACGCGGGTTAAACCGTGACGCGCAGCTAGTAAACTATAAAAAATAACGAGTCGAATTCGATAAATACTGTTGGAGGGAATTCAACATTTGTAATGTTTGTTTATTTTGCTTACAGGCACACTACTTTGATAATTCACACAAATTTTGGTTTTTTGTGAAACACGATATCGCATTCCCAAAGAAAAGGTTTGATTAGATAAATATTAATCCAATGTCTACGTTCGCCTATATGATATTTTATCGTTAACTAGCGGTCCGCCCCGGCTTCGCCCGTGGTATATGTTTACGTTTTCTCTACTTAAGATCCATCCTCGTACTTCAAGGGATATAATAAAAAAAGAATTATCGAAATCGGTTCAGCCGTTCTCGAGTTATGCGCTTACCAACACATTTTGCGATTCATTTTTATATATTACTAGCGGTCCGCCCCGGCTTCGCCCGTGGTACATATTAACGTTTTCTCTACATAAGAACCATCCTCGTACTTCAAGGAATATAATAAAAAAAGAATTATCGAAATCGGTTCAGCCGTTCTCGAGTTATGGAATTACAACGAAAAGTGGCATTGATTTTTATATATTAGAAGAAGAATATCTTATATAAAATATTATCACACATTTGTAGTTATGTATGTTTTCAATCAATACATAAATAATGTTAGAATAAATTAACCATAAAATGTATCGAACAGGTTTTCGTTAGAATGCAATAAAAACTAATAAAACAGATGGAAATAACTTGTAACCTAAATATGTTTTTTAATCTCAAAATAGTTTTATGGTTTATGCTTCCGTATTACTTTTAGAATCTATTTATTATGCTACGTAATAATTCATATTTTTAATGTATTTATTATATGCCTACTTTTTGCAGGAGAACGTATATAATACTAGCTGCGCTCCGCGGATTCCCCTGCGTGGCTCCGCTTCTGTTGGTCTTAGTTTGATGATACAGAGCCTATAGCCTAGCCTTCCTCGATAAATGAGCTATCCAACACCGATATAATTTTTCAAATCGGACCAGTAGTTCTTGAGTTTAGCGCGTTCAAACAAACAAACAAATAAATAAACAAACTCTTCAGCTTCATATAATTTTTAATTTAATTTAAAATACTATAACGGCTGTACTTGTTTTGTTGTTTAAATAAATCTACACTAATATTATAAACAGGAAAACTTTGTTTGTTTGATTGTAATGAATAGGCTCATAAAGTACTGGACCGATTTTAAAAATTCTTTCACCATTCGAAAGCTACATTATCCACGAGTAATAGGTATAGGCTAGGTTTATAAATTTATAAAGAATAGAAAAAACTCGATCACGAGGCGGGACCCGAACCCGCATCCTTCGCGCCATTCCGGGGCGGATGCCTAACCAACTCAGCCACTCGTGACCCGCCTGAGCAATCGAATTTATTCTATCCTTTCAGTTTTATGTGTCTTAAGGGACACACCGCGCGCCATCTATTGAAATGATTTAACAACCATCTCAAACAATATGAAGCACTTTTCAGTGAATACAATATTGTAACGATGGAACACGACCTTTTCTTGAATTTATATTTTTTGGTTTTTATGGCATTCAAATGCTTTATAAATATAAATTTATAAAGAATAGAAAAAAAGGCTAGGTTTTATCCCGGAAATCCCACGGGAACGGGAACTATACGGGTTTTTCTTTGAAAACGCGGGCGAAGCCGCAAGCGGAAAGCTAGTAATAAATAAATAACAATCATATATTTGTTTCATAATGATAACACAGTGTAGAATAAGTTTTGAATTTTATGGTATACTAGCTTTCCGCCCGCGGCTTCGCTCGCGTTTTTAAAGAAAAACCCGTTCCCGTAGGATTTCCGGGATAAAACCTATCCTATGTCCTTTCTCGGGTATCAAAATATCTCCATACCAAATTTCATGAAAATTGATTCTGTAGTTTAGGCGTGATTGAGTAATAGACAGACAGACAGAGTTACTTTCACATTAATTATAATATTAGTATGGATTGTAATCTTTTGACTTCAATGTGTGTTAGTGACACTTTTTCTTCGTTTCTTATAGCACGTGTTTTCGACCAAACACATTAATATTCAAATTACCAAAATATTACAAAAACAAAACTTAACAATATTGAAATATGTACTTGTATCCTTCAATTTTTAAATGTACTGTACAATGATCATTATACAATGAATAGATGAAATAAGAAAACCGAGAAAAATTAGAATTTGATCTTAAGAAATATCAAATAAATACACGCTTTTAGAAGTTTTACTTTATTTTAAAGTTTTAGTCCTTGAAACATAATATTATATTAAGTAGGTAATACTAGCTTTCCGACTGCGGCTTCGCCCGCGTTTTCAAAGAGAAACCCGCATAGTTCCCGTTCCCGTGGGATTTCCTGGATAAAACCTAGTCTATGTTGCTCAGTGAAGAGCAGCTTTCTAATGGTGAAATAATTTTTGAAATCGGTCCAGTAGTTTATGCGTGAAAACCATACGCATTACGCATACATAATTACAAACCTTTCCTCTTTATATGTAATATTAAAAATATTAGTCAGTCCTTATCTAAGCAATATAATATATTTTAATAAGAATACGGTAATACATGCGGCTTATTAAATAACTGAAACAAAATAACAAAAAACATAAGCCCACACTTAAATTTTATCTATCAATTTGAAGAAAGGAATGATTAATCTATATTAATCTCTTTCTTAACAAAATTACAGTTGAAAATAATTGTTTCATTGCAAACAATATCATTGCACTTGGGATAAGATAGCCGTATCGTAATAATGATAAATCTTATCAATAGTTTGAGAATGCAATTAAAGATAAATTTCATCTCTAATTACATTCTTATAAGTACACAAACGCAAATCGCACATTACGCAAATAAAACAAATTATGTACTAGCCAATTTTTGGACTACCTTAATAGTATTTTATTACGGCTACAGCCATTAATCAGGTAAAATAATGCTGTTTTTCAGAATTTTATAATGGTACAAATTAGATCCAACTCCGTCGAGAAGTTTACCTACTCTTCGAGCATTAATCGTGCAGAAATGGAATAGATGACTCGCGTTTTTCCGCGTTTTCACGCCATTTGTCTAGGCTTGTAAATAATAGTTACTATTCTGCGTCATATTTAATATGCCATTTGTTTAGGCCTGTAAATAATAGATTATAATAATAGATTTTACCTACCTATTTTTGTACTACACTAGTAATTACATAACTAAGTAGACATGATAATATGTAACAAGGACATACAAAATATTTAAAAGGAAAACCTTCAAAGACTTGCGTAAGTACATAGGGTCGTGTCTCGTGACAACTATTCTGTTCAACCTTAGATAATATCATACACAACATAAAATACATATTAGGTAGGTAATGTAAGAAAATTCGGTCGTTTATTTGTGTCAAGGATTATTTTATTAAGGTAACACGTTATGAATGCTTAGGTATAGTACATAGTTACAAACTTTTGAAAAAAAAAACAATTTTTCAATCAATTTTCATACTTATTTATATTTCGAATTTTTGAGTCGGAGTAATCATTTTCGTCAAGGATTAAAAAAATAATAATTAATGGTCATCAAAAAAGTTCGTTACCGTCAGAACTTTCAACTGGATGAACAGATTTTGATGATTATTATTTTTATTTGAAAACTAGCTTTCTGGCGCCAAAATTTCGTCCTGGTTGTAGTGTTATAGTTCGGATTAAATAGAATTAGTTCGGTTGTTTCCTATATTCACGTTTTTGTAAGGTGGCAAAAGTTGTTATTACTACGTTAGTTTAATTTTACGACAGTCCTTGAGACTGTCGTAAAATTAAACTTTAAAGTAATGTCACACAATGCCAACGTCACCATAAATTAATTCAATGGAAAAAATTCAGAAACGACGCATTAATGAAATAAGATGTAAATTATAAAACTTATGAATGTTTTATTTTTTGTGATTGGGTAACGAGATGATACTATAGATTTAGTGTGTCACGTGTAAGATAAACTACCAATAAACATAATCAATTTGAATAGTTGTTTTTTGTAGCAATTATATTCTTAACTATCTGCACTTCGCGGTTTCACCCGCGTGGCTCCTCTGCTGTTGGTCTTAGCGTAATGATATAATAACCTAGCCTTAAGTGTTATATTGTAACTAGCTTCCGCCCACGACTTTGTACATGCATCCCCGTTTTTCCCCGTTCCCGCAAGAATTTCGGGAAATCCTTTCTTAGGGGACGCCTACGTTATGACATCTACCTGCACGCCAAATTTCAGCCCGATACGTCCAGTGGTTTGGGCTGTGCGTTGATAGATCACTATATCAGTCACCTTTGAGTTTTATATATATAGATGTTGGCGTTTTGTAAACATAGAGGTCTAAATCTTGGATGCATCTGGCCAAAGACCGCAAAGAGTGGAAGAGACAATATGAGGCCCATACCCAACTATGGGGCTTAAAAGAAGAAGAAGAATTATTATATTGCAAGCTGTGAAGTTTTCATAAATAAATAAATCCATTTCTTCATTCATCCATTCTTCTATCTACTCCATCATCCCGTATCCGATATGTTGGCATAAGGCATTAATTGTTTAGTTATAATTTAATTATAATCAAAATTAAATGCGTAATCAGTTAGTATCTAAAGATGGATTAGTCATAAAACTCCATAATACACAATGATTCATACCGCACTACACAAAGAACACAGTTAATCATGTTAAACAAAAATAATTTATTTTGTATTCTAAGCTTTTTATATCCGATATATTATGGTCCGATTTGAAAAATTATTTCGGTCTTAGATAGCTCATTTATCGAGGAATATTATATTATAATCACGCTACGACCAACGCGAGAGGAGTCACGGGGGTGAAACCGCGAGGAGCAGCTAGTGTACTTATAAAAGAAATAAATGTAATAAATAAATCATTAATTATCATAAATAACTTCTCCTGATAAGGGTATTGTTATGACATAAGTCAATAAACATATTATTATGCAGCTGTATGCATGATGTAAAAACTATGCGTAATCATACTCCCGACTTCCATCATCATCATCATCACCATTAGCCCATATATTATGTTTCCACAGTCCACTCATGGGTTACATTGGAAACCCTCATAGGAGCAATTTCACATTGCTTCTATGACGGTTCAGGCCATAATTCAGTGCATATTGGTCATTCACATATCCAGATGAAGTTTACCTTCACGTGGAGATATTAGCGTACATATGAATTTAAAAATCAATTAAATTTTTCCACGCTCGTTTAATTTCGAACCTTATGAAGCCCGAGGCCAACCACTGAGCCAACAAAAAAAAGGTTACGAATTTCGTCTCATCAGACAACAATGCTACATGACCTATTAACCTTAATTCCTAAAATAACTTGTAAGAAAATGGCGATCATAATTATGTTTGCCATTAAAGCCATAATATATTGCAAACATGATAATTTATGCCCTTTATTGTCGATGCTATTCATTGCTTTCGTAATTTTATGAGCATATCGGCGAAAGGTGTAGAATGTGAATCTATTTTCAAGCTGTGGGCGTTGCGTTGGGTAATCGAGCAAAGAAACACCTCAAACTCAATCATTTCTTTATTTACCACCGATTCGGAAAGCAGTATCTACAGAGAAGAACCGGCAAGAAACTCCATAGTTGCTCTTTTAATCATGTCAGTTTTACAATACAGTCATTTCTAATACAATCACTTGATATTACAATTATGACCACTAATCAAATAAATATCACAAATAAGTTATAGTAAGCTCGTAATAGATGAGCACTCGGCCACGGTCGGCGAACGAATGACCCGAGTCGTGCGGGCGCGCTGCTTTTTATCGGTTCGCCGTTCGTTATTTTTTAAAGCTTCGACGGTGGCGCCGTCACGGCCATTCTGACATACGCTCGTCCTCGAGCGACTTCTGAGCACCTGGGAACAAGACAATTAAAACAATGTGCTGGTCCGGCAAGCCCTTCAGCAACCGTGCTAGTCCGGAAATCTCTCCAGATTTCCCTCTAGCGTGCCAGTCCGGAAATCTCTCCAGATTTCCCTCTAGCGTGCCAGTCCGGAAATCTCTTTAGCTTACTGCGCTAGACCAGATTTCCCTATAGCGTGCTAGACCGGATCTGCAATCCCTATAGCCGAGTTATTGGACCGGACTCCCTTCAATAACTCGCTCTCTTTTTTTTTGCACCATTCTTTTTGCTCTCCTTTTTTTGCATCATTCTTTTTGCATCATATTTTTTGCATCATTCTTTTTGCATCATTCTTTTTGCATCATTTTTTTGCACCATTTTTTTGCATCATTTTTTTGCATAATTTTTTTTGCAAATTTTTTTTTCATAATTTTCATAATTTTTTTAAGGATTAACTATTTTTTTTTCTTCTTTTCTTTCTTTTTTTTTACACAACAATATTAAATCCAAACTCACGACTCTCTCCACTCTCTCCACTCCTCGGCCATACTGACAATCGTACGTCCTCGTACGTCCCTTCTTGTTTTACAACACTACGGTATTTCATCCCGGTATTAGACAACTATACCGCTCGGTCATACTGACCCTACAGAACACCAACAACATCCACATAACAAAATGAAGGCTCAACTACCGTGGACTGCAACCCAGATAGCACGCACAATAGGCTATTTGACAGTATAAAAAATAAATTACTTTTTTGTGTAATCCATATATATATAAGGTTTTTGAAGCGATTTAAATTAATAAATGATATAAATAATAAATTATTTATTTATAAATCGTCGAGAAAAAACATCATATTTTTTAAAGTTACCACGTGACCGAAAACATCCATGATTGGCTGCATCTGCTATGACGTCACAGCGGCGTAAATAACAAATGATCCCAACGTTTATTCACGTAGTTGCTGAATTTCGCTTTTGGTTTTGTTTCTTGTATAACTTATTTCTTGTGATTCAAGGTGTCTGTAATCAGTTTTGTTCTTTATGTGTTAATTTTGTTTGTCATGGAACCTAATTTCGAAAAAGCAGGCAGTCGAAATCTACCTAAAGTGGACGCTATAATGGTTGGCATGTTCTTTAAAAACAACCCAGATTTTTACGCTCCTCAATAATTGAATAATGTGAAAACAGCTACGTAAGTTAATATTTCAATCGTCATTCATTACCTTTTTAGTTAAATGTACCTACAAACATGAATGACAATAGCACAATAATTATGAAGTATACATTTTTTAGGTTCCTTTGTTTTTCATTTCAGCCATCCAGTTTATAGGATTGACGTGTTTGTATTGATTATTTTCAATATCAATACAAACACGTCATCATCAATTTATATAATATATATTATCATTATCTTACCTCAAGCAGGTGCCTAAGTAATGAGACGATTATGTATTGCAAATAAAATAAACTGCCTACTAGGTATTCAACACCATACTTACATCGAAGTGGTCTTCACAAAAAAATATAACTGTTTTAATTGATATATCTAATATCACTTGGATTTCTGCGAGCTAACTGCAACCACTTTCTACGCATTTTTATATCTTTTGGAGCACATATAAATACCTAGTTTGTCAGGGGTTTTAATAGTTATATTTCTGCATCCAGGAACTACACACCAATAAGAACTCATTTTCTGGTTTTTAAACAGATTAACTTAATTATACTATAATTAAAACAAATACGAACAATAAGTACTAGGAGCAAGTTGATGTTTACGCCGCTGTGACGTCACCATGGTCGCGAGCCGCCATATTCTTCAAAATTGTGTTTTGGCGGCATATTTGAATATCATGTTTTTATTTTCCATTTTCTCAATGAATAACTACAAAAAATTAAGAAACATGTGTTTTGTGTGTTCTATAAACGTATCTTAATAATTTGAGACAGTTATCAAAACCTTGTCAAATAGCCTATTCCTGCAATGAAATCATTACCGTTACAATAATCCACGTTACAAACTTACTTTACACAAGTTATCTCCGATACAGTCATACTTGCGTCCTCGTACGCCATAATATCTCACACTACATTACTACGATAATTCATTTTCATTTAATTTTTTGTCAAAATAACATCCATCCTGCCTCAGCCTACACTGACCTTACAGGGTTTCCACACTGCCCTGATCCTACTGACCGGTCAGAACACACATGTACTATCCTGGACCTCATGCCAGATAGCATATCACTTTCTTCTAATAAACGACATTACCGTAGTAATATTGGAATATTACGTAAATGTGTGTTGTGTGGACACAACACACATTTACTTCGTACAGCGTACGAGTAAACAGATGTCAGTATGCTACTGGTCAACTATGAAAACTGAAAACAGAGTGTTGCCGCAGCAAATAAGTAAAACGGTACGCGACCGTATCCTCAACGTTTGCGCTGCGTCATCGTGGCATCGCGTCATCGACCCGTACCATTGGCCGCTTGATGATGCTACGTTGTTCCATATGCTACGCAACCGCTGCGCCGTACTGTTAACTGACTCGTTTCTAAACGCTGTGTCGTAAAACGCTCTCTGTAATTTAGCTAATTAAAATCAATCTGACTAAACCTGTCGTTAATTATGACCATTGACTATAGCGCAAAAATTACAATATCTTAAAAAGTTTAAAACGTAAATTCGTAACTTAACCGCAAAAAAATACAAAATTTCGACTAACTCAAAAAGTGGCAAAAGCTTGTTCTCAAACTTAATGATTTACTTGAATTTAATGTAATCATGTGGTTAAAATGTCTTAACGGTATGTTAACTTTTGAAAACTCAACTTAAAACAATTGATAAGTGTAGGCTTAAACTCATCTGTGAATCTCATATCGAACGGTAAAAGGGCTGAGCTAAATTTTAGTTTCAACGTAATAAGAATGTACTGCTCAACAACTACTGTACAACTACCTAATTGATGTATTCAGTTGATGTCAAACTGCAGCTAGTCACAAAAACTATTATCAAGGAATTACATTAAATGCACGCAATGTAAATCGATTATACTATCGAATACTCCACGTTTAGGATTTGCGTTCTTATATTTTGAAGCTACAAAATAACCTTCAGAAAACCTGGATGGATTTTTTTTTCTTTTCTCTATTCAATTAAACAGACATTATATTCTGACGACAGTATGTAAACTGTAAATGCGCCATTAACCTTTCGTAATATTTAACGGACCCTAACGTTGATGGGATAGTTAAGAGTTTTTTTCTTTCTTTTTTTTTTATTTTAAAGCAATCAAATTACATACTAAAACCGTAGTATATTATTATTAGTCTGTGCTAAAACCAAATCTAGACCCGTACTCCAATCATAAAATCTTACGCCAGATGTTTATTTGAACACACTAATTATCTG
Source organism: Colias croceus (assembly GCF_905220415.1). Lineage (NCBI taxonomy): Eukaryota > Metazoa > Arthropoda > Insecta > Lepidoptera > Pieridae > Colias > Colias croceus. The sequence continues at coordinate 2,192,547 of NC_059543.1, read as the reverse complement.
TGACATTGTATTATGAACTGCCTAAATAGAGACTTAATAAATTCTCCGAGTAAAAATTCAGAACTAAATGCCTCGATTTACCGATCAAACTAAATCTGCCACATTTCATAAAACTGCATATTGTAAAAACTGTATACTGTGAATTGTTCACGACTTAATATTTTTTTTTTATAAAGAAATGACCTCAAATATCACCCTACGAAAAGTTTATTAAACCTCTAAGCACTAGTTAACGCATTGCTTTTCGTTTTTAATCGAATGGCAATAAGGCTGTCTTTGTGTAGCAATTAATTGCTATTTGTCAAGGGTATAGTCTAAATAAAAACTAACGCAGGTAGTTCAAGAAATGAATGCGGGTAGTCAAGAAACTAACGCGGGTAGTTAAGAAACTAATTTAAAAGTAATTCGCATACTGTTTTTTGTTCCGATACACGGACAAGTGAATGTTTATTGTTTACGTTAGATTGAAGTATCTGGATGCAGTGTACAAATTATTGCGCTTTCTTTCTTTAGTGTTAGCTCACAAACTAACCAACATTAAAACAAGTCGTTATTTAATTCATCTTGAAGACAGTGCTTACGCCGCGAAGTGTTTTTTTAAAATAACGTGAATTACCTACTCAAGTAAATGTGTCCCTGAATAAGTGAAATACAAGTCACACGACCTAGGTACTGATAATAATTTATCACTACGTAACTAAGATGGGCTAAATGTAATGGAATAAGATTTAACTAACTATAAAACCGTAAAGCAATATCGCACGACCTAATAATAACATCACTGTGTGAATAAGTCGAGTTAAATAAAATAAGATTTAACTATACACTGGTCTTGTAGGTTACAACTTTTAACAAAAATCTGTACGGCCTGTAAATCAGCGCTGTTTTTATGCAGCATTTAGCCGAGGCTGTGACGATTTTTCCTCAATTAATTTTAAGATAAATTTTGTAATTAATGTTTTTGGCAATAAATTTCTTTTTCTTTCAAATAAGTTACTACATTTTAAAAACCTTCCTTTCTTTATCTAATTGCACACTCAAAGTGAAATGTTATCCACTGACCGATTTCTTACAAGAGAACATCAGAAACATAGTAATAAAAATAGTACGACTGACCAGATTCACCAGCACTTAGCCTCATACATGTGCCGAGTGGCAGCTGCCAACGCGTCGTTTCGTTACACCATAACCTTCCTCTGCCATGAACCACACGGCTTGTAGGCGCACCGCCCGCGCCACTGCTACTGCGATAACGCTGCGATGCCAGACTTGTGAAGTCATGATGAAGCGCTTCTCTCGATGATACGGGGTCCGACGCGGTGGTGCGAGCGGCAGTGGCATCCGCGCAGCGCGAGGCGAAGTTACCACCCTGCCCGCACATAACGAGCTCTCCCTTTGTCACCGGCTGCTCAGTGACACGTATGCTCGTAGATCTGTAGGATGCCTCTTCCCGTTGAAACTGGATCGAAGTGCCACGTGGTTGCGGCATTTTGTCTTTTAATCAGCGCACGCATTAATTGTATCCAGGTTATCGCCACGTGTTTTCTCATTTGCTCGATTTCATCCCAATTCTGATATCGGCGAAAGGTGTAGAATGTGAATCTATTTTCAAGCTGTGGGCGTTGCGTTGGGTAATCGAGCAAAGAAACACCTCAAACTCAATCATTTCTTTATTTACCACCGATTCGGAAAGCAGTATCTACAGAGAAGAACCGGCAAGAAACTCCATAGTTGCTCTTTTAATCATGTCAGTTTTACAATACAGTCATTTCTAATACAATCACTTGATATTACAATTATGACCACTAATCAAATAAATATCACAAATAAGTTATAGTAAGCTCGTAATAGATGAGCACTCGGCCACGGTCGGCGAACGAATGACCCGAGTCGTGCGGGCGCGCTGCTTTTTATCGGTTCGCCGTTCGTTATTTTTTAAAGCTTCGACGGTGGCGCCGTCAAGCATATAATTGATCTTTTAATTTAAGACATCTATTTGGTCATGGTTATTGCATTGTCATGGTTATTGGTTATATATAATCGTCAGAAACGGCAGCCTCATTTCGACTGCTGTAATTATAGGAAATATGTACAGATGGCACTACGAAAAGGCATTGATAAAGTACATACCTATACTAATAATATAAAGCTGAAGAGGTTGTTTGTTTGCTTAATCGCGCTAATCTCAGGAACCGCGGGTCCGATTTGACATAATATTATAATTTATCGAGGAAGGCTATGCTTTATTATATTATCATCACGCTAAGACCAATAGGTGTGAAGCAATCCTGTAAAACGTTTTGTAAAGTTTTTTTTTTTAGTTTTTTGTAAAGTTTTCTGTAAAATTTTATAAAAACCTTTACTAAATCCGGTCAATCTTAATAGTTATTGGATAAGTGTATGGAAAATTACTTGTAAGTCAGTAAAGGTATATGACCCGTTAAACGTGTATTAAAGTATTTGAAGGTCCACAGCCCTGATAGATAAAAATCTTCACTAATCTAGTTTACAAGTTATAATATAGAGTAGAATTTATTAACTCATAATGAGAAGGTGACTTGAAAAAATAAAGGTTAGCAGCATTTTTTTCATTTATACAATTCTTTAAATGAATGAATCAAAAATTTTATTACCATTACAATCGATCAAATATTACAATACATTACAATCGGAAAAACATATTATATAATATACATTTTTAACCGACTTCAAAAAAAAGGAGGTTATCAATTCGGCCGGTTTTTTTTTTTACAAAAAACGAGACATAGGTAACGGTAACAATACCTTTACTAAAACCGCTATAAAGTGCAATGTAACGGTGATAAAAAAATAATTACTACAAAACGAAGGTTTTACAATAACCGTTAGATCGTGGTTAGATCTTTATGTACCGTAAATAGAAGAGATTGCGGTTAAGATGAGGTACGCTTCGAAAATTTGGTGGTACAACCATGAGCCATTAAAGTCATCACGAATGTTTGTGATAAAAAATATTCGAAATGCGACAATTGACCGCGTGTTTGCTTCTTCGTAGTTCGTGCTTCTTATATTATATTCTGTGACATTACTCATAAATTAAACTATCTACGCTTTTCATTTATTTTAGCAACCTCAAAAAAAAATACTTGTAAGTATTCTTTTTTAATTGTTCGAATCGAAAAAAAAACAATATTCATTGCAATAAGGGTAGTAATATAAATATGTAGATGTGAAAATACGCCCTGTTTAAGCGATCAAAAGTCGCAATATAAAGCGTTTATATTTCTTCGACTTGAATCGAATGAGTAAATATTAAGAATTAATGAGCACGTATTATCTCCCTGATTATTGTATTCTACGTTACCGTTTTATAGTTCAGGATACATCGCCCATTTTTGCAAGTGACTACTATCAAGCTTATTTTCCGTTTGTAGCTTTATTTTGATGAGACGCCCAATAATTTCGTGTACGAAAGTCTCGATTGTGGTAGCTAACAGAGATAACAAGGATAAAAAATTTTGATTTGATGGTTCTCAAATATTTATTACTAACTGAATTTTTTTGTTCAATCTCAAGATAATTACCTAAATTATTCGAAAAAATATTTGTCCTACAAAATCTATGGTTGGTTCAAAGAGTCCCCCTTTCCAAAGTGTATCGATAACGAGGTCATCATAAATGATTACTAACAAGCTGATTTTTTTGTTTTCACTTAGTTAATGTTTATATAATTCAACAGACATATTGTCCTACAAATTGCGTAATAAATATTTGAGAACCATCAAATCAAAAAAATTTATCCTTGTTATCTCTGTTAGCTACCACAATCGAGAGTTTCGTACACGAAATTATTCGGTGTCTCATCAAAATAAAGCTACAAACGGAAAATGAGCTTGATAGTAGTCACTTGCAAAAATGGGCGATGTATCCTGAACTATTAGTATTTTAGTGTTACGCTTTTATCATACTGTATAATATAAAAACATGAAAAATGCTACGTCGATTAATGTTAACTTTTGAAAGTTGAAACTTATTACATTACTAGCTTACCGCCCGCGGCTTCGCCCGCTTTATCTAAAACCTAATAAATTATAATATACTAAAACCTTCCTCTTGAATCACTCTATCTATTAAAAAAACACCGCATCAAAATACGTTGCGTAGTTTTAAAGATTTAAGCATACACGGGACATAGGGACAGAGAAAGCGACTTTTTTTATACTATGTATAGGAAGTGTATTTTCCTAGTTTACCACCTTTGTATCGAAAATAAGAACTATGGCAAGCTTTATTGTTAACCATTTCAAGGATAATATTTAATTATGAAATAACACATTGAAAAGCAAATAACGAATATACATATATCTATTATCTAGTACAATTTGCTATCTCTCCTTGATTTTACTTTGACGTCATTAATCACATTATCTTTTATATCGCATAATTATGTAATAGAATTTTCCTTATCTTTATGATTTCTATTACCTGATAATGCGTGAAAATAATTAGCGAATGATATTGGTGGATTAACTGGATATAAGGAGCAATAGGCATTTATTTACTAAGAATGTTAAACTATAGAATAGATACTTTAAAAAATAAAAACATGGTGATGATTTCGAAGCGGGAATTGAACCCTTTTTTAAGTGGGGAAATCTTGCAAAGATACCCACTGCCCCCGGAGAAGGAGCCGTGGGTCATGTCGGATTCTTACCGACTAAAGCCCCACTGTGTTCCGTCGAGCCGCTTTAATGATGGGGCCGCGGGTATTGGAGGGAATTCTTCCGCGACCAGGCGGGAATTGAACCCGCTTCTTTCGCCTTGCCGGGATGACTCCTGACCTCTCAGCCACTCTGGATCTCACCAGAGCAATTAAATTTATATTTCTTCTTAATGAATGAAAACCATTAAAGATTAAAATATCATTATTTTTTGTTAGACACTGGTTGCATGATTGTCTTGCTCTTTGGCTATGCCTTGCCAAGAGATTGTAATTAGTAGGTATAGGATATACATATTCGATTCAAAATACGCTCAAACCCAAGTAACTAGTAATACAGGAGACGAAATTAATTCAAATCTTTTTTCATAAATAACAAAAAACAAGCAAAAAACTATAACACAAAATATGGATTTAAAAAAATTCTCTCATGACATTTACAAAATATAACCAACTAGCTTTCCTCCCGCGGCATCGCCCGCGCAGTCAAAGAAAAACCTGCATAGTTCCCGTTCCCGTGGGATTTCCGGGATAAAATCTATCCTATGTCCTTTCTCGGGTATCAAAATATCTCTATACCAAATTTCATGCAAATTGGTTCAGTAGTTAAAGTGTGATTGAGTAACAGACAGACAGACAGACAGAGTTACTTTCGCATTTATAATATTAGTATGGATGTATTCATTATTTTTTGTTTATGTTTAGTAGATAGGCCATAGATAAATAATGTAGGAAAATAAATAAAACTACTTGGAATAGAATTATTTTTTATTAAATGTGTAAAATGACCTTACAATTATAATAATAAACATGCAATTTAGGGCCGATTTTTCAATGCTTGGATAAAACTTATTCGTCGAATAATGTATAAAACTACCATTTTAAAAACGTATTCTAATTGCCCGTATTTGACAGTTTACGTGAGTTTTTAATATTATCGTGTAATACTTTATTGGACGGATAAGTTTTATCCAAACATTGAAAAATCGGCCCTTATACAAATTAAGTATGTTCTCGTTAAGATATAAGTAATTGTCATAGTTGTCATATCATGATATTATTTATCTTTATTCTTTACCTAAACTAGTTGTAGCCCGTGGTTACAGTCGTCATTTTTTAATTATCAATATATTGACTGGGATACAACCTTACAATAAAGTCACGTAAATAAATATTATATTTTTGAATGAAGTCGGTATACCGGCTGATAAGCATATTTGATTTTGAATACATAAAAAAAAAACAAAAACCTTTGGTCTTTACAAAAAGGTTTTTTTGATATTCTTGTTGAATATAAAATGTTTTATTACATCCTTAGCATAGTATCATCTCGTTCTACCTATGTTCTTAGCTGGTTTTAATTTTTAAAGTACATCAGGACTTCTTATTTCTTAAGAAAATAAACTTAATTTAAAATAATAGCATTCAGCATCACGTACGAAGGTATGTATTATATTAATTATACAGGGTGTCCCACCGTGCGTCGGTATTCTAAGCTCAATGGAGGTTATAGTTTTGCGTACGCTGAGTACGTAAAAAGTACTTAAAAAATTCCAGATGCATTTTTTTAAAGTGAAACTTTTTTTCAAATAGATGAATTCTTAAAAGCTTAAGCGCCCAACTTTGCCACACGCAAGTGAGCTATCGCTAAGATTATTTTTTCATAGACAAAAATGGTCACATTATCGAAGCGTTATTAGTATGCTGGCTGCGCGAAGCTAGAGAAGAAAACATGAATTTTAAGGAAATATTAAGCAAAACATTTTTGGCGTAATTTTGTTGTTTAAGTATTTTTTACGTGATCAGTGTATGCAAAACTACAAGTTCCTTCGCGCTTAGTATACCAATAGTGGGACACCCTGTATACAATACACCAATGTAGTTGCATAAACATTAAACATTACCTTCCGTAAATAATTGTATTTAATTGCCAATTAGATATATACTATATAAAATGTATATTATACATACTACATAGTTAGACTATTATTTATACACACACTGTGATGTTAGATAACAAAAAAAATACATATTTCATTTTAATAAAATATATATTATTGTAAGCTGGCAAGTTGCCTTGGCATACAATTTTGTAAGGATTTCTTGAGGTTTCGCATTTTTTTATGACAATATATATTATTGTTCACATAATATTGAGTAATTGTGTTGCCAACTAACAAAATATTTTATTTTTACATGAATTCAAGTAAAATTGAGAGCATTTATAATTTTGTACATTAATGCCTTATACATTATATTATATTATAGGTAGCTCCTAAGATGGTTTGGCGGTAGTCAGTGGATCATTGATTTGATTTTAAGATTTTTTATTATTTTTGCAGAAATGATGGCATAATTCCAAAAACGTCATCTTAATAAATATTAGGTATTTTTCAAATTTTGCGTCTATTTTTATATTTTGAAAAAAAAAAACGTTTTAAGTCCTAAATATTTAGTTACGTTATATTATAAAATTTCTAAACAAGAATTGGATCATTTTCGTAACCACTATTCAACAACATATGTACATCATTACTGGCCTCCTATTATCAAATCCGTGGCGTCACTCGGACCCAGAACTCCGGTATCGATGTGATGATGCCCTGGATCCTCTTGGCTGGTTTCTTCAAGGGTCTACCATCAGCTGTGGACACGTGGAACGCTTGCATGAACACAGCGAACACCAGAAACATGCCTTGTCTAGCGTAAGTTTCACCCGCGCAGAGCCTTCTTCCTAGAATTTTAAAATGACTTTAATTTTAATGGTATTTAGAGGTAATTTTTAGATTTGTAACATTCAAATCCTCGTTTTAAAAACATTGTAAAATGATTTTTTTTAATAAAAAATAAAGTTCGATTACGAGACGGAAATTAAAAAAATCTCAAAGAAAAATGTGATTTATGATCTATCCTTTACTTATTAAGAAGAACGTTGTAAAAAGTTTCATATAATTTAAGTTTACATTTTTTCATAAGCCTGGTTTTTTCCATGACAGTTTTCTTGGGACAAAGCTGATACTTGGCTGATACTAATTGAATTGCCTATTTTTATTTTTTTGAACCAGTCCGCCATTTGTTAATCATTAACACAACCATCGAGCTTCTTTTGTTCTATCTTCTATCTTTAGAGACTCTTGAACAAAGACCAATTTATACCTACCTACTGCGTCAAGAGTAGGTAAAATTATTATGTACTCAATTTTAAACTGATTCTGATGGTTACTGCTTTTGTGTGAAATAGTAACAAATATTCTTTTTATTTATTTATTTCTTTCTAAAAACATTACAAGGTGGAGACATGGGGAAGGACTTACAACATTGTCCATGAAGACAAAATGATTGTTTGTAGTGAAGTCCTACTAACATTATAAATGCGAATGTTTGTCAGGATGTGTAACTATGTGTGTGTTTGTTATTCTTTCACGCAAATACTACTGAACCCTAAGACTGAACCGATTACAATGAAATTAAGCACACATATAGAGTGGAATTGGATTAACACATAGGATGGGTATTATCCTGGAAATCCCACGGGAACGAGAACTATGCGGGTTTTTCTTTGAAAACGCAAACGAAGCCGCGGGCGGAAATCTAGTTTTTATATAAATTGAACGAGTGCTATTTTAAAGATTTTTTATTCAATGACTCACGCCAACTCCCAATAAAAATATAAACAAATAAAAGAAAAAGTTGTTAGGCTTGTCCGATGTACAATGACGGACATTGACCTTTTATAAAGCGAACCCGGTCACTAAAGCATTGTTATTTTCCAATAGCCTTTCTCAAGGTTTCGACTTTCGAGTAATATTCCTTTTTGGTTACTATACTATTTTTTTTTTACTAATAAACCCTATTCAATTACAATTTATTAGGCACTTATCACACAGTTTCAAAATATAACAAAAGTTTGTAATAATGGATGGATGATATTTATTGTATATGTTACTTTCACGTGAAAATTTCTTTACTAGCTATCTATCACCGAAAGAATTTATCAAATCGGACCAGTAGTTCCTGAGATTAGCGCGTTCAAACAAAGAAAGTATTCTGTGATATTAGTATAGTATAATATTATATATATTTAATAATGATTAACTCTGCTGAAAACGAGACTTACTCCTCTGCAAGGTCATTCCAAAATGTGTTGTTTTTGTTTTAGTTTTTATGTTCTACGTTTGTGTATGATTAAAAAAAAACTACTTGAACACTATCATTGTGTTGTGTGTGTGTGCCTGTGTATCTAACATAACTACAGATCGAGAATAAAATTTTAAGGATCATTCAAATTTTTCTTTAGTCGTTTGTGAAAAAAATTTATGAGCAAAAACAAAAAAAAAATATTTTTTATTTCATTTTATTGAATCAGTTATAGGCTCTCCTCTAATCTACCTCTGTAGACGTCATATAATTGCATTTTTTGTGAAATAATATAAAATATTAATGTACCTAACTAGATAATCTGAGCAAAAAATATACACTTAAAAAATACATTAGGTAACTACCTATCTCTCTTTTTTCTTTCAATGTAATCATCTAACGTGTCTCAATTTCTCAAACAGTAGATAAGTTATTAGGCGTTACTAGATAGTAGATACACATATTATTAGATAGTAAGTAGATACACATATTATTAGCTTTCAATTTAACTTGAACAATATTTTATTAGTAATCTTATGTTAGTGTTAGTAATACATATTACATACCCGCTCCAAAAGGCAGTGATTTATCGGAGGTAACTTGCAGTTTTCCATCAACGATATACCTCTCTGGTCTAAAGTTTTCCGGGTCGCCCCAAATTTTTTTATCCGTATGTAGACTCAGAAGATTAACAGACACTGAAGTATCCTGAAACAAAATCAATTATTTTGACACGACCGTGTAATTCTACTGTCAACGCGACTAAATAAGTTTTACTTTAAAAAGTTGAATCTATACATATAATAAATCTGTAGAAGGGTCAATTCTGTACATTGAAAATATTGAAAAAAAAATAGCAGGGGGTGTTACTGGATCGATACCAAGCCCAAATATGTGATTAAAAAAATTTTTGTCTGTCTGTCTGTCTGTCTGTCTGTATGTTCAGGCATCACGTGAAAACTAACGGTTCGATTTCGATGAAACTTGGTATAATTATACCTTATTATCCTGGGCATAAAATAGGATACTTTTTATCCCGCAAAAATACGTAGAAAAAAAAATCTTAATTTTTCTTAATTTTTCCGCGCGGACGGAGTCGCGGGCGGAAGCTATTCCATAATAATATTCATCAAGTTATGCTATATTGGCATGTCTAAATATCAAATTGTTTTCAAAGTTCAATTTAGAGCCAGCGCGCACGAGCAACTTTGTCTCCGCAACTATTTTGTCTCTCCCATCAATTGTATGGGGAGTTGCGTCGCTACGTTCGCGCACTTTCATACTAGCCCATGGGTGGGAGAGTCAAAGTAGTTGCGGATACATCAACTCCCATCAACTATATGGGCTAGGAAAGTGCGCGCACGTAGCGACGCAACTTCCTATAGAGTTGATGGGAGAGACAAAATAGTTGCGGAGACAAAAGTTTCTCTTGCGCGCTAGCTCTCAGTTTTTATGATGTTTCTGTGTGATCAAGAGACTCGGATTTCTAGTTATTCTGTTTACGACTTAATAGTCGTTTGTAGTTCTATTAATATAGAAGGTATTAACTTCTACTAAACCTATATATTTAACTGTTTATGGCTTGATTCTTCCGCATGTCAAGTACATTCGAAATCACTAAATAATTTTATTGAAAGATTAACAAAACAAAAAGACGTGATCGTTTTACAAAGATCGCTGATAACCTTTTGGCTTTTAATGGAGATGAAATCATGAGCCGTGCAGCCACTCAGGCGCATGCGAAAGATAAAACTGTCGCTAAAAATCCGAGTCGGACTCGCGCACAAAGAGTTCCGTACTATGAAAACCCCCTTAACATATTTTTTTAGTATTTGTTGTTATAGCGGCAACGGAAATTTTCAGCTTTCTAGTTATGACGGTTTATGAGATAGGTACAGCGTCGAGGCAGACGCCAGACAGACGGACAGACAGCTTAGTAATGGGGTCCTTACCCTTTTGGGTACGGAACCCTAAAAAGCAACGACATTTAATCACATAATATATAAACAAGTTAAACTTTTGTAGGAATCAACGCTTTTCGACATAATATTGTCAAGGCTAGGTTATTGACTTTCGGAATAAAACCGTAATTGTAACGGTTGAATTTATCATTTATTGTTCCATTATTATAGGTACCTAATAATAGCAATATTATTTATGCACGTATTAAAGTGTATAATTTATACATACACACTTATATCCTGAGATTTGTTATATAGTTATGACTTAAAATATTTCAATCTGAAAAAAAAAACATCGCTTCACTAAGAAAACAAAGTCAGTGAAAATAAGCTTTAAAATAAAAATGGTCAAAGACTTCGACTATGTAAGTTATAACATTCCTAGATTATAACTTTGTGACTTAATACATTAAATAAAAGAATATAAAGGTCATTTACCTTTGGTATATCGAAGCCCTCTAGTTTTGTATCGACCATAGCTCTGTGGGCCACTCCTAGCGGGACCAATGTTTCGAACCGCAGCATCTCACGAATACACGCCTCTGTGTACGGCAATCTAGAAACAAATTTATTACAATACACATAAGGTCTTGAATTTCTCTGTCGTTTACTGTTTATAACAAAATAAGGTTCGTGCATGGAAATTAAATATTCTCACATCAGTTAAAAATGTGAACATTAAAATAATCAATGCAAGTGCATTATCACTTCTCCAACTTACTAAACGTGATAATAAAAGTCTTTAAAAAACATGATATTCAATGTTCTGAGTCAAGAACACTTGACCTTATTGGATATATGAAATGGTAAGTGCACTAAAATAAGGAAGCGAAATCAGAAAGCAAATCGAAGTGCGATATATTCTTCCCTATAATAACACATATAAATTCAATGCATTTATGTAAATAAGTGTGAAAGACCTTTTTGTTCATTCAACTCTACTTCAATGCCGTATTATCGCTTACTCTTTGCAAAATAACTATTAAATAATTAAGTTTCATTCGCGCGCCGACCGTCTTACCGAGTGGACGTACATACCTGTGCGCATACCGTGTTATTCGTTACAACTACTGACAATGAACGTAATGCGATCACCTACTGGAAGTGGCATGGTTTCTGTGCATAGTGACCCTCAAATTAATGTGTCTAGTGAAAAGCCCCTTGATCAGCAAGTAACTTTTCGTCATAAAAGAAAATTTAAAGACGATGATGAATCGATCAAAAATGAGTTAAGTGAATTAAACAAACAAATGTCCCGGATGATGGATATGATGTCGGCCTTATCTGATAACCAAAGAGAGTTCATGAATAAAATCTCAGGCGACATTTCATCTATTAAACAGGAGATGTCTGAAACGAAACTGTCACTAGAAACACTGAAAATGGAGCAGACTTCGCTTAAAACTAATGTTAATTTGCTTCTAAATAAGAACTCCGATACCGAAATACGGCTTAATGGTGTTGAAGCTAAATTAAAAGACCTACCGCTCGACATTAATAACTTCAAGCAACCTTCAAACCAGGAAGAGATTATATATGAAATACATGAGCGTCAAAAACGCAGCAAAAATTTAATAATTACCAACTTACCTGAATGTGTCGCTGTCGAGACAACAACAAGAAAAGCTTCTGACGCTAAAAATGTAATACAATTTCTAAAAAACATAATACCGTGTAGCCCAGATCCAGTAGCAACAATAAGACTAGGTAAATTAATACCAAACAAATGTCGACCACTAAAAGTATGTTTTTCAACAGAAGAACCAGTTAAAATAATTTTAAGAAATAAGCACAAAAATTGTAGAAAAGATATTGGGATTTATTCCGATCAAACTCCACAGCAACGAGCATACCTAAAACTTCTAAAAGATGAACTCAAACAAAAAACGGACGAGGGTATAAAAAACTTAAGTATAAAATATATTAAAGGCATCCCTAAAATCGTTGAAACGGATTCAAAAAACTAGATCAAGCTAAAAGAACAGAAGATTTAACCAACCCGGCTATCGATAACCTGACATACCAACTAACCAATAACTATGGTGAAATTAAATTCTCAAATAAATCCCTGAAATTTATGTATGCAAATGTACGTAGTATTGTAAGACCAGGTAAATTAGATGAACTTAGATGTGTGATAGAGTCATTTAAATACACAATACACGTAATCATATTGACTGAAACTTGGATCAAAACAAAGGACGAAGGTGAACGACTCCAACTTCCACGATATAGGCACTATTATAATTACAGGTCAAATAGTAGAGGAGGTGGGGTCTCAATATTTGTCCACAACAATCTCCAACACAATCAAAGTCACGATCTAGTATTACTTGATAACCATTATCTCTGGGTCCACCTCTATAACTATTCATTGGACATAGGTGCTATATATCGTAAACCAGATCCAGTTACACTTCAAAATTTTTTCGAAACCTTTGAAATACAACTTCAAAAAAGTAGCAGAGCCATCATATTTGGTGATTTCAATATAAATTTATTAAATTTGGATCGAACTAATAATACCTACAAGGACTTGGTTGAGATAAATGGCTTCCAACTACTAAACAAGATTGATGAAACATACTGTACACGAGAAACCAATACGACAAAATCAATTCTAGATCATGTTGCTACAAATGTGAAACAAAACGATTTCCACCTTGCCATTGTAGAATCAGCAATGTCAGATCACAAACAGATATTCTTAGAAATGAAGAAATATAAACCTGATTTATTTAAAAGAATAGAATATGAAGCACTAAATTACAATGAATTATACTTATACATAAAAAATAACCATATTTACAATAACAATTTGGAATATTCACAAGTGGAATTAAGATTAAAAGAAGCAATAAACAAAAATAAAGTCATTAAATCAAAAATACTCAACAAACCAAGACAAGACTGGATACACAGAGATATAATTAAAGAAATCAACGACAGAAATCAAATTTATTACGAGCACAAATTGAACAAAGATAACAAATGCATTGAACAGAAGTTTAAAAAAAAGAGAAATCAAGTAACTGCTAAAATACAGAAAACAAAAAACGAATATTATACAAGAGAATTTCATAAAGTTCTCAAACAACCAAAGAAGATGTGGAGCCTTATAAACTCGTTATCTAGGAATAGCACAAAGGATACTGTCATTCCACAGATCATAACCCCTACTGGCTTAATAAGCGATGAAAAGGAAATTTGTAAGTGTTTTAATATCTTCTTTGCTTCGGTTGGCTCGAATTTAGCAAATAAAATTCCTAAAACCCAGAATTATCAACTTAATGTGACATTAGATTACAATAATTCATTCACCCAGTTTAATCCCACTAACGCTGAAGAAGTAAAAAACATTATTAACTCGCTAAACTCAAATACCAGCTCAGGGTTAGATGGCATTAGCGTTAAAGCCTTAAAATGTATCAAAGACTTGATAAGCCATGATCTAGCGTGTTGTATAAATAAATGTCTATCAGAAGGAACATTTCCAAACTCTCTAAAAATGGCCAAAGTCGTACCTATATTTAAAGCTGGTAGCAAAACAGACCCTAACAATTACCGACCAATCTCTGTCCTACCTGTTATATCAAAAATTTTTGAAAGGGTCTTGCACACTCAATTAAAAAAATTCCTTGACTCAATCAACTTTCTTTATCAGAAACAATACGGCTTCCGTCCCAAATCCAATACTCTCTCAGCCACGTCAGATCTTATAACAAAACTTATTAGTAACTTAGACAATAGAAATATTGCGGTTGGCATTTTTGTGGACCTAAAAAAAGCGTTTGATACCGTGAGCCACGACTTGTTACTAACAAAACTTCATTGCATTGGTATCAGGGGAACAGCTCATGAATTAATTAAATCCTACCTCGCAAACCGTTGTCAAATTGTCAAAATTGGATCATGTCAAAGTGATCCTATGCCGATATGTTATGGAGTACCACAAGGCTCTATTTTAGGCCCACTATTGTTCCTAGTATACATAAACAACGTATATGAGCTTCCCTTCAAAGGTGACTTAAGTCTATATGCTGATGACACCAGCCTATTCTATTATGGACAGTCAATACACTCTTTGATATCGGAAGCTCAACATGACATGACCCTCCTTAACACTTGGTTACAAAATAACCTACTGACAATTAACGTTGAAAAAACGAATTACATTATATTCTCACCTAAATCTAAAAAAGTTCCAACACACGCCCCTCTTTTTATAAATAATCAACAAATTAAACAGATTAATGAAGAAAAATATCTGGGTCTAGTATTGGATAGTCATATGACCTGGAAACCGCATATTGAGAAAGTCAGGAAAAAAATAGTTTCATTGTCTGGTGCATTAAGAGGATTTGCAAAATGTCTTCCAAATACTGTTCGATATACTATTTATAACTCCTTAATTAAATCCCACTTAGATTATCTAATACCTATATGGGGAGCATCCGCTAAAACTAACATGAACAAAGTGCAAATAGCCCAAAATAGATTAATAAAAACCCTTTTTTGCTATAATTATCTCACTCCAACAAAAAAAATATATAAAGATACTAAAATAATGGATATTTCGCAAATTTACATCTATAATACTTGTATCCTGATACGTAAATTGTTTAATAAGGAAATTCATACAGATATCACTTTAACTAAAAGAAAGCGAAATTCTAATCTACGACAAAATGTATGTTATGACAACCTAAATATCCATCCAGCCCGTACCTACTATGGCTCAAAAAATTTACTTCATGACGGAGTTAAAATATACAATAGCCTACCTACAGATATAAAACAAATAAAATCATTAGGATTGTTCAAAAAGAAATTAAAACTTCATATACTACAAAATGAAAATATTTCCTGTAATAACTATCGTGTATAAAACTTAAAAATGTAAATAACTGAAATAAAATCAGCAATATAAAGAAAAATAACAACGATCACAAAGTACTCTTATCACAGTCACTAGTTAAAAAAAAAAAATAAAAAAAAAATATATTATAGTATAAAGTGTTAATTATAACATAAAAAGTATATATACAAAAATAATCAAAAGAGTAAAAACCATTATAACATAATATTATGAATTATTATATAAAGTAATAAACAAAAAAAAAACAAACAAGAGTGTATATATTCAAGATTGTAAAATTACTTTAAATAGTTAAGTCATTTACACTAAATGTTTAAATAAATGTACAATTAATATTTATTTTAGTTCATGCACTCGATGTCACATTTAGTTGATTTATATCCGCGTTAGCATTCCTTACGAACACAGCCATACCGTCATAAGACGATATTATTGTACAGAGTAGTTCTCCGCTCACCCGCAAGTTTTTAACATTTTTGTCAAGGTGTACAAGTTAACACTATTGAATTAGAATAAGTGAATTGTAAAATTCTTTTGAAATAAATGTCTCTAAACCTAAGTATGTACTTTATCAGTTTAGGACGTGGAAACTGTTGATACTATAATGATTATTATACGAGTAAAGGCCGTGTACGCGGTCCGTGCGCTGTTTGGCTCAAATATGTGATTTTTCAAACCAGATTGTCCATCAACCACTTATCTTACAAACATATGAATTACTAATAATTTTAGGAAATTTTATTGTCTATATAGTTAGTTAAGAGTTTTTTTCAATTAATACAGTATTTGTGAATACCATCAAGATAACTGAGCCGATGATTACTTGATTTCGCTTTTAGTGTCAATTTCGAAGCTAAAAATATCTGAAATCGCTGACAGATCTAACACACAATTTTTTTTAACTAACTGCAAAAATCCTTATTAAAATAGTTAGTTAAAAGATTTTTTTATTTTGGACTCCTAACTTACGAAATTAAAATCCGAACAATGTGAATTTTTTTAGAAATTATAGTCGACAAAATGATTATTTTCACCAAGATATTTGACTTAGTTTAATATAATTTTTACATATTGCAATAAAAGAACGTCTTACTTATAAGATAAAATTTAAAAAATCAACTAAGGTACCTCTATTATTTTTCTACAATTTTTTTTAAAGTACTATAAAACACTGCGCGCGACCCGATTAAAATCAGTCGGCAGCGAGCCTTTCCAGAGAGAGGACATGTTGCTCGGCGCTCTCCTGTGGACTTATGCTGTTCATAGTAAAAGGATAGCGCAAGCCGCGATCTATCGTAATAGATCGCGGAGATTTTGACTTGCGTTAAATTGAATAAGCCCTCTTTATTATTATAGCTTACGGTAAACTCCTTTATGTAAATTAAAATGAAACTTAAACGACCTTAACTACAAAATACCAATTATCTAATTCTATTCTAATATATAATAAGTACATTTTATAAAGGCGAAAGTTTGTAAGTATGGATGTTTGTAACTCTTTCACGTAAAAACTACTGAACCGATTACTATGAAATTTAGCACACATATAGAGGGTAACTAGGATTAACACATAGGATATTTTATCCCGGAAATCCCACGGGAACGGGAACAATGCGGGTTTTCCTTTGGAAACGCGGGCGAACCCGCGGGCGGAAATCTAGTCATTATATATTTATGTATCTATAATCCTATTAAATGTTTAGGGAATGACCGTGTGTGCAGGTACAATGGTCTATACCAGTTACCAATGTATCTTATCAACCGACTTCAAAAAATGAATGGTAGTCTGCAGTTCTCACATCAATTCGACTGTATTTTTTGGGTTTGTTACATCAGAACTTTTGACTTAATTTTCATTGAAAATTTGATAATTTTTTTGATATATTTTTTAATGAAAGCCAGGTCCATCTAGGTACATTTTGTTTGGTGCTGACTTCTGATAACACTAAAGCGATTTTTGTAACAAAATAAGTATTAAAAGCAAATCCGGAATAGATTAGGTAGAATTTTAATGACTCATTTACTGACGTAAAATCTATAGGTAAATAAACATTTTCCAGTAAGTATAATATAATGCGACCTTCTTCAGGCACTTGAAACTAAGAATGTTGTAAATAAGCACAAGGATTGAACACTTCATATGAAGTGAAAATTAAATACAGGGCAAATACTAATGTATAGATTTTTGAATAATTTATGATATATTATGTAGTTAGATATAAGTTACATATTATGTAATATTGACATGATGTTAAAAGAGCAACTATGGAGTTTCTTGCCGATTCTTCTCCATAGATCACTGCTTTCCAAATCGGTGGTAAATGTTAAAAATAATTATGTAATGACGATTCGAAAGTGCAACTAAATAGTAGTCTAATTGAATAAATGAATGTTTGAGTTTGAGTTTGAAGTAAAACTTCTTTATCGGGGTTGGAAAAAAATTAGTGTTACATTTTTTCATTACGCGAGACATTTTTCCGTTACGCGCCATCTTATTCTTATCCCTACCACGCGTGATTCGACGTATTTCTGTAAAGTTGTATATGGTAAATTATTTTTTGAAAAATAAGGTCATAAAGAAGTTTCACTTCTTACGTGTGTACTTATATTAGCTTTACTTGTAGGCCTGTGTGTTTGTGTGTAACCTGCTTATTTATTAGACTTCATTTTGACGGTGGACTTTTAATCGACAATTTTAATTTTAACTTTGCACACTTAACAATAAAAGTAATTTCGTCTAGGAATTTCTATCTCATAATATAATATAATGGAAAAAATATGGACATGCACAATACCTACATGAAACTTTAATATAACGAAACATAATATGTTCCATTTTTAATTGATATCTCCCTCTAATCGGAAATATTATCTGTTTGTGAATTTTTATTTTAACCTCTGATTGAAGTTATTCAAAAGGTTAAAAATGAAGTTGGTATTTTTGCGTCAGTAAGATAACAATATGACGTCATAAGTTCTCTTATTTTATTAGTGGTTTAAGTTTTAACTCTGAAATCCATGCCTACTCAATGCGTGGGAATAAAGTTGTACTTATTGAATTAACATGTCATATCGATCGACCTTTATAATTGGTATAATATTGAGGTCAATTGTACAGCATAATACTTGATTATTTATATCAGTAAATCACTGTTTTATTTCCATAAGCCATCGATTAAAACAATATAGGTATAAGAATTAGACTAATACAATAATTTTAGGTCATTTTGATTAGAACTATGGTATAAGTATCTGATAATAAATAAATAATAGTATGATTTAGTTATTATCAATTAGACCTAACGTGGTTCTAAGTCGGTCAAGACTTTGACATTTTATAAAACACTTTTGATTATTTGGTTACCGATACAAGTAATATATACCTATATTTATAAGTAGTTCAGTAATTGTAGACTATCTATATATCTATATACAAATCAACAAATAGTATATCATTTATCATTTCTATACGTATGTATATGTAAATTATAACAAAGTATTTATTTGCTTATCCCTCAGAACTTACATTCAATTTTTTTAGAATAAAACAATCCCACCAAAAACATTTTCATGTAAAATGTTGCCAAGACGAGCCCATATGACTCGCACTGTCAAAAAGTTATCAGATCTCATGAAGAGCCAAGCTTCTTACACTACACGCCCTAACTCTACAAGGCCTAACTTCACAAACTCTACACCTTAGTCAAAATATGTGGCTTGGCCATTTCGCTACATTCACATCGGCGTAAGGTGAAAAATTAATTCACTGTGCATTACTTTTGTGTTATACAATAGTTCTTGTAGTAACGAACGGCCAAGCCACATATTTTGACTAAGGTGTAGAGTTTGTGAAGTTAGGCCTTGTAGAGTTAGGGCGTGTAGTGTTAGAAGCTTCGCTCTACATGAGATCTGATAACTTTTTGACAGTGCGAGTCATATGGGCTCGTCTTGGCAACATTTTACATGAAAATGTTTTTGGTGGGATTTCATTTCTTTTTGTAAGTTGTTTGTAACAAAAGTGTCGATTAAAGTTTTTATTTTTTTTTAATAAGGAGTACCTATACATATAATTATTTATCTAGGGGAACCAAGTTTTAGATTATTAGATTAGACCTCTAGCGTCATCAAAATTTAATTTAAAATTACAGGTCTCATACAAACTCCCATCCCCTAGTTTAAGGGGTTGGGGGATGAAAGTTAAAATTTTTATAATTTTTTTGTTGTTTGTGTGCTAATACTAGCTTACATACAAAATTTCAGCTTTCTAGGACATTAGGAAATAACTTAAGAATTTTGATGATCATCATTGAGTCAGTGACGAAATTAGCGTTTTTTAGATATAAATAAAATCTGAAGTATAAAAGCTAATGTAATTAAAACTTAATATGTTTAATAAGTCCGCTATTGACAATATATCCCGAAATATTTGTTGATCTAGCATAATCCAAACCCAAGTTATGAGGGTTCAAAAAAACGTCGAAGCGCTTCGAGAAAAGGTAGGTAGTGCCCGTGCTTGTTCGCTTGGCTCGTCTTGGCGGGGGCACTACCGTGCCCCCAGATCTCTGAACTTTGTGTTTTAATCAGGTTTTCACTATTTTAATCAGTAAAATTATTAAACGAAAATAGCAACTATACTGTATTATATGCAGGATATTGAAATAACAAAAATTCTACTAGTGGCCGAATTCAATATCACATTGATTATTCAAAAATCACGCACGTTCCGAGTAATTAATCTAAAACATTGACGGTACTAAATCTGATTAAGATAATGTGATAATCTAGCTATAAGCCTATGTAGAGATTAGTTATTCATACCGAGAGGAAGACGAGGAGAGTTGGAACTTGTCTGTTTAACCATGATGACATGTTTTTCAGGTGTATGTATATATATTTCTTTAGCACGCTCTAGAGTTTAGAGCCTGACTTCTAGTCGTTGAGTAGTGATAGAGGATAGAATTGAATTAATGGGTAAACATATATGTTATAGCTGCTGAATTACCACTGTTTTTCTATGTTTAAGTTCTTAGAATAACAGCAGTAGCTATAGGTACATTTTAATAATGGTTGAAACTGTGTTCAATAAATATGGAATATTTACCATCAAACCATTTCAAGGATGGTTGTTGTTTATTTTATTTGGTAAACAAGAACTTAAAGAAAATTTCAATGGAATATAGTGACTTTATTTTTATGACAAAATCTTTAAGATATCAGTCTTTCTTTGCCTTATTCTTACGTTATTTCAATTTGCCGAGTCTCCCCTTTAGTTCACCTTTTAGGTAATAAATCATAGGCTTAAATGATCAATTATGATTTAATACGATAATTTAAAAACGCACATTTAAGATTACCACAATGTGGATTGAAATAATATTATGTTTCACTATAGTCTGTGTATCTGTTGAAAATGTCGGAAAATCAATGTTTTACCCATTATAAATTTATTTTTTTTATTTTAGGATCAAAAAAAGCTTTTAAATTAAAACCAAATTTCTTAGAATATAAAAAAATATGATAAAATAATTTTAGTTTCATATCTATGCTTAGTTCTAAGGACTTTAAAACAATTATTTATAATATAATATAAATTAGTAGATACTTGTAACAATAACTTATGTAGAAACTATAATAATTTATAATGGAAGTAAATTGGTCAGAGTTCTAGATTCAATTACTTTAAAATATTAGACTAATTATAAAATTATCACAAAAAATTCATTAAATAAACATAAATTCCAAGCCACTTATTTGTACCTACATGCATTTATAATTGTGACGAGCGAAGTCACGCGCTAAGGCTCAATCTTGATACCAATATCTATAAAAAATAATAATTGTACCTTGTACGTATTAAATAATATCTTTCCTTTGCCTATTAATTGTTTTTAATACAGAATAGCTAAAACAATTAGACAGATTAAAAAAATTAATGCAAGATAATTACTATTATCGTATTCGCATAGTTTTGTATTAATTTCATCATAATAATCTTTAGTTTAATAAGATAATGTTTAACTGATCGTATCGGAAAATAATCCTTCTAAACTTCCATTCCAATTCCAATAGATATGCAATATCATAAATGCGAATAAAAAAATGTTATAACGAATAAAATATAGATGAAAGTTTCAATACTCTCTCACGCGAAAATCACTTAACAAATTTTCATTATACTTGACAGTGATGTAGCTTATGTACCAAAATAACACACAGCTATAGAAATAATTGCTGTTGAGCACGAGTTCATCCGCATGCGAAACCGCGCGGCACAGCTTATAGTTACTAGGACATAGGCCTCTACTGGTTTCTCCCATATACCTTTATGGGATAAAACCTATCCTATGTTAACACATAGGATAGGTTTTACACATATAGAAGGTAGCGTGGATGTTCCACGCTACCCTCTATATGTGTGCTAAATTTCATTGTAATCGGTTCAGCAGTATTTGCGTGAAAGAGCAAACATACATACACATACATCCATCCTCACAAACTTTCGCATTTATAATATTAGTAGAAGATAGAAGATAGATAGATAGTCAATAGTCATATTATGGGAACTCTCTAAAATGTGTATGTGTGTGTCATATACACGGAGCGTGTGTCATACACACACAAAAACTACCTACTTGGCTCTATCATCCAGTGTTGGTATGCGATCTCTCCCCACGACCCGGTCTATCTCCTCGTGTATCCCCTCCTGGATCTCCGGCTGCAGCAGCATCCGCTCCACGAGTAACGAGAGCATCATCTCGACGGCACTAGCGGCGGGGAACATGTAGTCGGTGCAGATCAGCGCCAGCTGTTCCACTGAAATTTGGTATAATGTGGATCTATGTAAACAGCTTATTATAGTCCTTTCCACCTAAGATGATTTCTGTGACACATCGATTTTTGACACGTGTAGAGATGTCTATACTGAAATCGTATCAATTGTTTCCGATAATCGATAATATTTTATATGGAAATGAAATCGATTTGAATAAAGTAGGGGAGACCGGGTACAAAAGTAACACTTTGTACTTTTGCCTTGATTTCTCACTGGGTGTTACTGTTATCATTAAATTAATATAACCATATATAAATTTAGTTCATATTCTTTACAGTAGCGTTTCAATTTATTACATTATGTAGTGTTTTATATTAATAAACGAAATTTAAAAAAAAATCGTCAGTTGTTACTTTCGACCCCGTAAGCAGGTCGAAAGTAACACGTCGTGGGTCGAAAGTAACAAGATAAAGGGGTTGGTAATTAATACAATATTATGATGGTAAATCAACAAATTATTTGTTTAAAGACTTTGTATTAGTAAAACAAACCAACTTTTGTATTTTAAATATAATACTTACAAATATAATACAAAACAAATCGATAAAAAATATTCTTAGTTTAAGTAATGAGATTAATTAAAATCATTCTTTTATAATTAAAAATTCTACATCCTGCATCCATCCACAAGCATTCCCAGCTCCATCACAACCACCAGAACCCTCAGCAAAACGAAAAAAGCGGGATGTGTTCTCCTAGAGCATTAATGGCAACAGTAACAGTTACTAATTTTCCAGGCTCTGCTAAGGTTATGGCACATATGTACTTGTTTAATGCCTTTTTATTCTACAATTTTGTTAGGTTTTGGTATTATAGTGGTCACCCCTGTCTCGTCCATATTCCAAATATCTTTTGGCTCAAATTGGTACCTTTCCCAATACCTCAGCAAGGTTAACAAAAAAAAAAAATATTCACATTATGCTCGTTGATGGAGATAACCGAAAATAAACTGTAGAGCACTCGATTAAAAAGTCGCGTAGATCAATTTATTTGTTATTAGTAAATCTCGATCGACGCAAGGTAGCTGAACTAGTATTCCCGGCTTTTATTTTTTTTATAAATCTAATAATATGATAATATGGCAAATATTATATTTTTTTGCAACGCCTCTAAAGCGCGTCACACACGGTGAAGATACTATAATATTTTATGTTAAGATTCTCTAATATAAAACGTTTTAGTATCTTAAGGTATCCGGTATCAGCGTTCTGACCATCATTTTTCTTTTTGTCATTGCGTACTAAGAACTGCCATCCTGTTACAAATGATCCACAAAATTTCGAGTCATTTGTAACAGGATGTGACGTGTGCCAAAATCATCTTTCAAAATGCTCGTCAGCTGTGTCGGTAATTCCTCGATCTAGTTCGTTATCACGGCATTCTGTTGAAGTAAAGGTGTAAATAAAAATATACATAATCATAATAGGACAAAAATAACATGTTACTTTTGTACCCATAGGGCTATGTTACTTTTGTACCCGTCTATATTTTTGCCAAGACGTGCAACAAAACTTTAAAATGGAACGTGCTACATTAAAATGATTATGAGCAATTCACAATTACTCTAATCAAGAATGGATATGCAAACATTCAGATTTCTATCATCCTTTTAAGACTACGTAAACGTTTAATAAAAAAATGTCGAAAATCTTACTTTTGATTCGTGAAAACACGTTGTGTTCTGTCACACAGCCTAACAACGCGTGGCGCACGCGGCGAATGAATACAATTAAGGGGGGCACTCTCGGCTATCACCTGACAGAGGCTAAGCGGTGTTCGCCCATTGGATAAATCTAGAGAGCATTTGTTACTTTCGACCCACCGTTACTTTTGTACCCGGTCTCCCCTACCAAAATTAGTTTTTTCGGCATTTCGCCAACAATTAACTAAGGAAACTTAGCAAACAACAGCAAAAAAAAGTCAACAATAACAATTAGTAACAATAACAGAATACCACGTAAAGTATCAATATAAAAATGCAACTTATATAGAAGGCTGAGGCACTCGTACAGACGATTGACTCGATTGACAAACGATCACAAGATGGGCGCCGATTTTATGTTTTCCAACTCTATGATTTTTCAACGATCCATTTCATGTACACGAATTGCGTAGGTATTATATTTTTGTGTTATTTTATTTTATTTTTCATTATGTTAAAATAAACAATACTGTTTTTGATTTATAAGCTTAAGATGTTTCATTTTTATATTTTTGGTAATAATGCCGCCATAAAATAGAAAAAAATTTTATGCACTAAAATTATTTTTGCGTTTTAAACATAAAATACGTAATTCGGAACACGACGAAGTGTCACAGGAATCATCCTACGTGAAAAGGACTATAACAGTAATGAAATCTGATTTTTTTGCGAGTTTTTGCTTTATTACATACTAGCTTTTCGCCCGCGGCTTCGCCCGCGCAGTCAAAGAAAAACCCGCATAGTTCCCGTTCCCGTGGGATTTCCGGGATTACGTCATTTTCCCGGGATAAAAAGTAGCCTATGTCCTTTCTCGGGTATCAAAATATCTCCATATCAAATTTCATGAAAATTGGTTCAGTAGTTTAGGCGTGATTGAGTAACAGACAGACAGACAGACAGAGTTACTTTCGCATTTATAATATTAGTATGGACTATAGCTGCACTTTGCGGTTTCACCCGCGTGGCTGCGATCCTGTTGGTCTTAGCGTAATGAGAATTATATAGCCTATATAGCCTTCCTCGATAAATGGGCTATTTAACACCGAAAGAATTTTTCAAACCAGACCATTAGTTTCTGAGATTAGCGCGGACAAACAAACAAACTCTTCAGCTTTATAATATTAGCATAGCGCAGATAAATTTTTAAAGAAACGTGTACCACTGAATAGATTTTTTATTATTGCCTCATATGCCGTGTGATATAACTATATTCTTCAGTCTTCTAAGTTAAATAATTACCTGAATATGTAGTCCGGTTGCTTGTCCGTTTCTCCTCCTTCATTTTCGTGAGATACGAATCAATGAAGTGTCTATCGTATGACTCATCATGTGTTTGCTGTACTTCTTTTATGAGAGTCTAAAAACATATAAATGTAACTTAATTAATATAATATAATAGACATGCGACAACAGTAGAACACTATCAAGATATAAGTACATGGGTCGATCAACTTTTATTGGTCCGACGTGTACGGATCATGTCCCTGAAGGATAATTAATAAACATGAAATCATAAAGAGTTAAATTCGTTTTAATTATATTCCTTTTAATATTTTCTAGCATTATTGCGAACAATATTTTACTTGTTTTATTAATTTGTGCGTTGTTTCATGGTTGTCGAGGGACTAAATGCAATTTTCCAGTACTATCACATTTGTCCCCATGCCACAATGCATTAACAAACTTCGCATCACGAACACATACTATCACGACCATAAATACCAAATACACTCCTTGTTTCAGTACATAATTATTGACATCCAAACATACAAACCATTTTTTTTTTATTGGATATAATACGATTTTCAGGCATTTTACTTTTGTCCCCATAAATCACCTACATGACACAGGTCTCACAGACAACCGTAATTTAGTTATGAAACCAAAACACATATGGCGCGGTAGATTCCTAAACAACAAGCTAAACACAATAATTAACTGTCGGGCTCAAACGCCACTTTGATTTGTATAAAATCACGGCAACAGTCGTCCGAGCGTTGTTGGTGAGTGTGGGGTGGCTTTTTTGTCAGTCCGTCAGACAACTGTGATTAAAACGTAAGTACTTGATGCATTGTTATCAATTATACTACACGAGATGCGCTTTCGTCTATATTTTAGTGTGAGCTGAGATTAATATATAAAATAACAATAGTATTTGCTTGGCGGCTCAAAATTTAAAAAATGTCCCGCGGACAACCAGTCACTTGGTCAACCAAAGTGGTTGTACCATGGACAATTTGGTTGTCCCTAGGACAATAATTATATAAAACTTATACTTTAACAGTTAAATAGTTCATGTTTTGTTTATTACTCGGCTGTTTCGGGAACACATTTTTATTACGCGATTTTATGTCTAGTTTAATTGTAATTTTAACATTTCAAAAATCAAGACGCTACTACTACAACTAAGATGTCCCCATATGAAAATCACATTATACTTCATTCATTCAGTTTTATCGAGAATCAGTTCATTTTAATTAAGTAAAATCAATAATACGATACGTAACAACCTCGCCTTAATAGTTTTTTTGTAAAAAATATCACTATTTCCGCTTTACTGAAACTTTTTTATCTATGAAACATTATTTGGTTGTTCAAAAGACATCATTCGTTTCAATTTTAATAAAAATATTTCGTATTTTGGGTGTAAATAGAACAAATATCAAAATATTATTTATTATTTAATATTAGAAGAATTTGTTTTAATTCTTAAGGGAATTTAACATTAAAAAAAGTACTATTGTGTAAGTTGTCCAAAGGACATTATTTCCCGTGAATAGATCTGTTCGTGAAGTTAAATCCACAAATGTATTTAATCAACATCACTGCTGCTTATATAATCTTAATCTACGAAGAATTATCTTCTAAATGAAATAGTAAAATGCTGAAAATTAAGTAAAAAAAAAATACGAGAAAATTATGATCGGGACCTTTAAAAATTGATTGACCCACATGATACATTTATTTCTAACGTTTCTGAATTTTACTATTCTTGTATCTATAAAATAATACAAACCAGGTCAAACTTATACTTATCAAGCCATACTATGAAACTATAATCTAGTTAAATCTTACATACTTATTATAATATTATCTGTGCCACAATATTGTACTACATAAAATATATTGCAATAGGTATGGAAAATAACCTCAAAAAACTTGACAATTGCGCCGTTCCCCTTCGTCAAGTCGCTGTACCCACACAATTTTGGGAAGAAGTCCTTCAACCAGGGTGTGATGACCACCGCACCACCTAGGTCGTTGGAACTCCTTTGGAAGAGCAGGGCCTTTCTCGCAAGCTCCCAGATATCAGCGTACTTTTCCCGGGGCAATGTGGACCGGACGAATACGTGAAGTAGCCCATTGATGAAAGGCACGGCGAAGAAATGTGGCAGGTAGATGAGGTTGCCGTTGACTATGTTCTGGAATTATTGGAGAATGGTAAGGAATATAGAAAGTGGAATCCAGGTTTTAATTATATAATAGGTATAGTGTATGTAATGGTTTATATTTTTATACTGGATTACTGGACTGACATTAAACAGGAAACAAGCCAGTCCACTTCATTATTTTTGAGTTTTTGTCTTTTGAAATAAGTAAAATTGTCATACATGCACTTATGTTTTTAACCTAATATCCTCGACTTTAAGATTATTAGGTAACGTAGAAAGTTGAGACAGTGCACTCCTCAAAATACAAGTTATTTGGTACAGTACGCGTCACGTAAAAAGAACGCTGGATGAAAGTGATGGGTGAGGGGTGTGTTTGCGCATGGATCGAGTTTTGCACGTAAGCTATGTGCCGATTATTTTATTTTTGAACTAGGCTCGCGAATCGTGGCTTCGCAATTACATATTTGTTATTCTTATACCACCTCATAACACCAAATAGACCGATAAATCGCCGATGCGCAGCTAAACCGTCAGCGTTCTTTTTACTTGACGCGACGTACCCTGGGTAGGTTTTTAAGTATTCATATAAAATTTTATTAATTCTACTCGCTAATGTGTTATTTATAAAGAAAATGCTGTTTTTAAATGGTTCACCTACTTAAAAAATGGTTACAAGCATGGACCAAAATAAACATAAGATTTTACTTAAAATAAATATCGGCCGCCCGTTGTGCGTTGTTTATAAGTTTTTTAACCTCCAATTCAATATTTAGATTTTTTGTCACAGATGGTCAAAATAGCTGCTTTACATTCACAAAAAAATGTTTAGGTGTTATATGTTACAACTGATATAATATAAATAGAATGGCAGAGTTCATGCCTTTAATATTTTTTATGATGCTGTAATAAAAACCGATAAGAACACGCTTTTTGCTCCATCACATTATCTTTAGATCCACATATTCTTGACCTATTGATAAATGAGGAATATTATAAAACCGAAGGGGCAGAAGAAATCTAAGCATCTAAGGGAAAAGACGCAGAATCGAATTCAGTCCAAAACTTATTCTTTCTCCGTTTTGTACCAAAGCTTCGTAGAACCGTGTAATTTTAAGCCATATTAATTCATACCGCTTCAATTTAGTCGATAGAAATTAAACTGTTAATTATTATTAAAGATTAA
Source organism: Colias croceus (assembly GCF_905220415.1). NCBI lineage: Eukaryota > Metazoa > Arthropoda > Insecta > Lepidoptera > Pieridae > Colias > Colias croceus. The sequence goes on along the minus strand of NC_059543.1, from coordinate 2,163,762 downwards.
AATATAACCCTCTCTATAATTAACCTTTCTGATAGTCAATTACTTTTTTGGGTCAGCTTCGATGCTGATAAGAAATACAAGTAATTGTTTGATATAAATTTTGAAAATACTAGATAAAACTAATTTGAAAACTAAGTAATGTACTATACAAAATATGATAAGTTACCTCGATAAAGAAGACTCATTAAAAAATGATTATTGACATTTCAGTTTTAAAGTATAATCAATAATTATTCATTGAAAGGCGAGCGAGGATTTCGTATAGATATTGAAATATAGGTCCTATTTAAATGCCGCGCCGCGTGGATCCCGCGTGGCTCCCCTCCTGTTGGTCTTAGCGTGATGAAATATAGCCTTCCTCGATAAATGGGCTATCTAACACTGAAAGAATTTTTCAAATCGTACCAGTAGTTCCTGAGATTAGCGCGTTCAAACAAACAAACAAACAAACAAACTCTTCAGCTTTATAATATTATGTAAGTATAGATTATTCAAAGACCATATAGGTAAGGTTTTTTTACGGGGGTAATACCTTTTCAGCAGGATATTTAGTGCCGTGCATGACCATCTCAATCATGTTCTTGGTGTCGTGTACTATCGCCGCCTCCAGGGTTTCGTCGCGACGTCCGAAGCCAGAATCCCGCATGTAACGCAGGGAATACCGACGTTGTACGTGCCAGAAGTAGCCATCGGTGAAAAATATTCCTGGAAAATAAAAAGAATAAGTTCACTAGCTGTGCCGCACGCATTTATAGACGGACAAACTTGCAGGCTAAAGAAAGTATTTATGATGTGAACTAGCTGCGCCCCGCGGTTTCACCCGCTTGGCTCCGCTCCTGTTGGTCTTAGCGTGATGATATAATTATAGCCTTCCTCGATGAATGGGCTATCTACCACCGAAATAATTTTTTCAAAATGGACCAGTAGTTCTTGAGATTTGCGCGTTCAAACAAACAAACAAACTCTTCAGCTTTATAATATTAGTATAGATTAAGGTCATAGATTAAGGTACATATTATTCAATATTCAGGTACATTACAAATAACTTATTTAAGTGACATTGGTCAATTTTCATTATTTTTTTTAGGATCCTGCAGAATGAATCAAGTAGTCTTATGGTGGAAGTAATGATGAAGAGTTTCTGAGAAAAAGGGTGCTTTTGAACCTATGACAAAACATTCCCTCTACGCAACGGAGGCAATTTTAACGACACCTCGAACGTCGAAATAAATAAAAAAAATCTATCATAAGTGAGTTCAAATAAATGGATGTTAAACTAAGTATTTGTCTTGTTTCCTGCTATGTTTGTTATTTATGTATTTTAGTATCTATAATAGAAAAATAAAATTAATTAAAAATTAATACTATCAAAGAGTTGAAAGAGGTGCGGTCATAATTTGCATGCCTTTATATGGCTAATGTGGTGATGTAGATTTTATACCCACTTTATGCAAATAAATAATTTTTAATTTATATATATCCGATTTATCTTAATTATATTATTTAAAATATGTACATAATATGGTACGCACCAGGTTATCCAATCCTATCCTAGTCCTACTAAGATTATAAATGCAAAAGCTTGTGAGGATGGAAGTATGTATGTGTGTGTATGTATGTTTGTTACTCTTTCACGCAAATACTACTGAACGAATTACAATGAAATTTAGCACACATATAGAGGGTAACTTGGATTAACACATGAATATGCTTTATCCCCGAAAACCCACGGGAACGGGAACAATGCGGGTATTTCTTTGAAAACGCGGGCGAAGCCGCGGGCGGATAGCTAGTATAAATAAACTTTGAAATTTTAAGATAACTTATCACACAAACAACCTCAAAAAATCCACATTGAATTTATGACATCATTGATTAAGAAGAATTGCCTTAAATCAGGCATTTTTTGTGTACCAAATACAGGTGCGTATCCAAACTATCCATACTAATATTATAAATGCGAAAGTAACTCTGTCTGTCTGTCTGTTACTCAATCACGCCTAAACTACTGAACCAATTTGCATGAAATTTGGTATGGAGATATTTTGATACCCGAGAAAGGACATAGGCTACTATTTATCCTGGGAAAAGGACGCAATTCCGGAAATCCCACGGGAACGGGAACTATGCGGGTTTTTCTTTTACTGCGCGGGCGAAGCCGCGGGCGGAAACCTAGTATGTCATATTTTAACCCAGTTTTTGCATCCTTGTATGGTCAATTAGAAATTCATTTCAAGCCTCAATAAACGGCCAGCAAATTATATTGTAATTTAAATATATTTTAGCAAAAAACATGTAATTGCTAGAAGTGTATAATTATTATTAAAGTCGTTTAAATAATAATATTGGTTAGGTATTTGTTATAAGGTTATATACAATAATTATTTTAATAATTTTAATAAATTAGGGACGTATTTCGTAAACATATTTGGAATTTTCCTAATCGGTGTAGCGTGTTTCACGAGTTTAGATTTCAGAGGAAAAAACATTATTATATCATCCCTATCCCTGAATACAAGTTATTCTAAAAAATCATCAAAAAAAGAGTAATATGACACTAATTTATGGAATAATATATAAATAATAATAACAAATATTTCAGGACAATTTTCATACACGGTACGATCTGATCCCATACTAAGCTTTCGCTTGTGTTATGGAAACCAGATGGCTGATAAGCATACATATATGTATATAATTTTAAATAAATACTTATATAGATAATTAACACCCAGACACAGAGATTGATATAATACTTATATGTATCTTCTTACATGAGAAAGACGCAATAAGGACAAAAATATTGCAAATACAAGCAACACATATCATTATAACTATTATTATAAATTATTGTTTATTTATCAGAATTATAATTATATTCGTATAAACAGATAAGTAAACTATTAGCGAAAATGTTTACTGTTTAATATTTCATATATTCATAACTAGATATGTCCCGCGGACCGCGGTGTCCCGCATTATCTGCTAAGACCAATAAGGTCTTTGCGTGATGATATTATAATACATATAGGAGGATAAATGGATAAACCTAACACTGAAATATGTTTCAAATGAGTTTAGCGCGTTAAAGAAAACAAACTCTTCAGCTTTCAAAGAAAGAAGTTTTAGATTTGCGTATTTTTCTACATATACTAGGGCCCCGGCTTCGCCCGTGGAAATTCGTATGAAAAATAGATGTTGGCCGATTCTCAGACTTAAGTAACCGATATGCACAGAAAATTTCATGAGAATCGTTCCAACCGTTTCGGAGGAGTATGGCAACGAAAACTGTGACACGAGAATTTTATATATTATATATGTATTATATAACTCCAATGTCTTAAGTGTATAATAAGTAATAACGTTTTCTTATGAGTAACCCTAATAAAGATTTTATTTATTTGTTTTTTATAAAATGCAGATATTGTAAAAGCTAAGGAACCATAATTTTTGCACACTTGTTTATTAATGACGGCCACAGACATAGATCTAGTCTGTGATGACGGCAATATAATTATTAATTATTACGCGATCATAAAATGGCAATACATATCTATTTGTTTACGAATCGCAAATGTCAGTGTTTACGAGATGCAAGGATCCCAATGCAAAAATTTATTTGCTTATTATCACCCCATTAAAATAATTTGTAAAATTATTCAGTGCAAAAACAAGTTCATATTATTATGACATTTGAAAAGTTTTAAATTTTAATACCTCCTGCTGCGATTATTTGTTTTATAAAAAATGTCATCAAAAATGTTTGTTATAATGCGAAAAGGAATCATATTTCAAAATTGGTCGAATCTTATATTAAAATTCGTATCTTGTATTATTTTGAAGTCCGTGGTAAATAATAATTACAAATGGGCCTGTTCTAAAAATAGTTCTAAACTAGCTTCCGCCCGCGACCCCGTCCGCGCGGAAAAATGAAGATTTATTTTTTTCTACGTAATTTTCCGGGATAAAAAGTATCCTATTTTATGCCCAGGATAATAAGGTATAATTATACCAAGTTTCATCGAAATCGAACCGTTAGTTTTCACGTGATGCCTGAACATACAGACAGACAGACAGACAGACAGACAGACAGACAAAATTTTTTTTAATCACATATTTGGGTTTGGTATCGATCCAGTAACACCCCCTGCTATTTATTTTTTCAATATTTTTAATGTACAGAATTGACCCTTCTACAGATTTATTATATGTATAGATAAGTTTACAATTTCGTAGAGTTCTGTTTTTATTTTAATAAAGGAATTAACTTCTTTAAGGGACAGGCTTTTTACAGAACGAATGTATACAATTGGTACCTATACAAATAAATTTATTAACAAGATCATGTACATAAAAAAATAAAAACAAATTTATTCAAAAGGGATAACGAACTAATGAATATATACAGTCATCGCCCGTTCTTCTTTTTATTTTTTCTTATTTTTTTATTGTTTTTGTCACCGTCCTGTTTTATTTTAACTTCAAACACATCAAGCTCTTTTGGGTCAAACGCCTATCAATATTCCATATTAAACACTTGACCGTAATTTGAAGCTTACTTATTGAGAAGGTACCTAGCTTTTTCCGCCTATTTTCCCTCTCTTTCTCGTTGTATATATGCTATCTCTCTCGCACACGGCACACCTCTCACCAGGTGGCGCGGCCGGCGCACGATAATGTGCAGGCGCTAGATCTTCTTCATTGGCGTCTAGCTTCCGCCGCGAGAAGGTTGTCTACAAGACTACAACCTTGGTGCTATTAAGTATTAAGTATTGCATATTGCAAGTGCTAAAAGTGTGAAAAAGTGTATCCCGTCGGATCGGTACAGTGAGTTATTTTTACATCTATTGTAATGACATTTTACTTAAAAATGAGCAAAAATCTTTTAAATCGACGGTATATCCGTTGGACTTTATTTAAAATGCTGAGGTCTTTTAGTGAATCCTTCAGCAATAGTTTATTTTTCAATATGCTTTAAATACTTAATAGCATGTTAGATATTTAAAATTAACGATACAACCGTTACATTTTACGTGAAATAGTAACTTTTCTTTTGAAATATTTTATAAGTAATGCAATATATACTAATGAATATTTGAATTTCTAATACTGTGAGTAAAGCAGATTTTAACGGATTTACCGTTCGGCTTTACTCGTATCGTTAATATTACTTTTGTGATTATTTGATATTGACTAAATATATCAAATACCCTCTCTTTTATATAGATATTTTTATTTTATTTCATTTTTAATGTGTTTTTATTACAAGGTTACAAGTGAATATTAATAGTATGTATGGATAAATCCAAGGCTAATCCTATGAGCCAACTCAAAGCTTAACAGGCATGCAATCCATTGCTACGACTTTATTACATTGTCGTTATCACTAGGAACGGTTCGGAGTATAGTTTATAACTAAAAATTATCGAACGAGATGAGTCAGCTCAAAGAACAAATTATATAGGTAGGGTAAACGCAGCTATCAACGACCCATCGAAAATCTGAAGGTATTACCGACCTATAAAAGTAATTCGAAATTTAAACGTTTCCAGAACTATTCTAGCTATAGGTAGGCAAAGTTATACACGAATGTATTACTTGAGCATCGTATACTTTAACGTTAGAGTGAGTAACTGAGCAAAAAAGAGTTAAAATGCGTAAGTTGCTGCGGGGTAGCGTGGAAGCAGGACGTGTCGTACTGTTCCGTTGTTCCTTCGGGTAAGTACTGTGAGTATCTTTTTAAGACATTTACAAACAAATGACATCTATACTTTAATTTATATTACTAAATGTCAATGCATTTAAGTGTCAACTTTTCATTTCTTACAACATTTTATTAATAAAAAGTAATTTGAAACGATAAAACTTAAAATTAATATGGGACGGTGTTAGCTTCACCAGTTTAAGCCGCGGCAGGTATCAACGACCCGTAAGTCGGCAATGGCAGCAACGTAACTTTTTGTTTTATTTTCTTTTATGTTATTATATCACACTAACACAAGTGGTTTTATGGACCAGTTTAAATCTAAGCTATGAGTCTTCATAAAAATCTATTAGCGACTAAACTTTTTTGTCTAGTGTTGTGTCTTTTAGCGTTGTCAATTTATACAAAGTTATGATATTTTCGAGGATCCCTATCGAATAGTTACAGAAGTAAATCATTGTTTTTTTTTTGTTTAAACAATATGCATTTGTTCATATTTTGTATGACATTAATCAATTATAATCTATTTTATAGTCTGATGATCAAATAAATTAAAATAACCATTTTTTTATAGGTCGGTAATACAATTTAGGTTTATACTTACATACTTTAATACCGACCCATGTGGGTCGGCAATAGCAACTATAGGAAGATATTACCGATCGAATATAGATTGTTTAGTTTCTCATCTACAAATTCAAATTCAAATTGCTTTATTTGCAGAATGTAGAATAAAGATGTTTGTATATACAGATAATATTGATCCTTAAACATTCTGCTCGTAATTGAGCGTGCAAATATATTTTTATTACTTTTATGACATAATAGGTGCCTATTAAAAATTATATTTTTAGGTTAAATTTAAAAAATTTAAAAAAATTATATTTTTAGGTTCTTAGGTTAAATTAACATAAAACATATTATAATTAGTTATATTTTTTCCAGAAATATGGAGCCACGAAAGCGGCGAAAAGTATTCAGTAAAACACAACTCGCCGAAGCAATCAATCAAATAGCATAACGAAATATCCTAGAGTTTGAAATCCTTAATTTAATATATGTACATATATTAATAGTATTATGTTGATTAATTTAAAAGTTTATAATTATTTAGTTCATTACTAAAAAATACTCATTTGTTTTATTAAAAATAACTACAATTAAAAAATACGAATATATTTGCATTTTTATTTCATTTTATTAAGATCGGTAATCATCATCATCACTAGCTTCTATACATTCCATTGCTGGAAAAAGGCTTCCTCTCACATACGATCGGGAATAGCTGCATAAAAATCGTTAATAGCTTCACAGCCGTTTTTATGGGTCGGTAATAGCAACAATCGACTAAGTCACATTGTAAATTATTTTTTACAAGATAATCCTTTATTAGAATGTATTTGCTTCAATAAATACATTTTTTATACATAACACTAGCATATAAAATGAAATTATAAATCTTTAGAAGAACCAGTATACTTAAAAAATATGGTTGATTTTGAAATTGCCTTAGAGGGGTCGTTAATACCTGCGTTTACCTTATTACCTATAACAGGAACAAATTGATGTTAGCGTAATTGCACGAATCACAACGTGTCCGAACATGTCGAGATATGTTATAAATCGTCCGGGAGTTAGCCGCTCATCTGAATAATGATGGAATACGCACAATGCACATGTTCAGTAGGTACCATGAACGTACCACACATTCAAAAGTATCCGTAGTCTATACGTGTCCTTTTATGAGTATTAATCTGATCCGTATATAAGCGAAAATAGACATAGGTATTACACACAGCAATTTTGGTTTGAAAATTACTTTTATTTATATTACGTTTCCTATGTTTCAAATGATGCAACTTTTTGGTTAAAACGAGTAAGTGCCAAAATTTTACATTTAAATTTTCTAGTTTGGAAAGAGACGTTATCGTATAGTTATCGAGATACCTTAATTAGAAATTAAATTTAGAGACATTTCAAAGGATTTACTATTCGCATATTCTAACGTTTTAGAATAATATTATAAACTTGTACACCTTGACAAAAAGTAAAAAATTGCGGGTGAGCGGAGATTATTTTGTGCAATAAAACCGTCCTACGATGGTATGGCCACGTATGGCTGCGTTCGTAAGGAATGTTAACGGATATAAAGCAACTGAATGTGACATCGATTGTATGAACTAAATTAAATATGAATCGAAGTTCATTTTAAAATTTTGTGTAAATGATTTGAATTTTGACTTTATTAAATAGTTAAAGCCTTCTTTTTATATATACATAACAATTAATTACCATTGTCAAATCAATTCTTATTTCATCCTGGACAGCTGTTGCTAGCATTGGAAAATAAGTTAAAGTACCTTGTTACTATATTATTATTTTAAATGATTATTAACTTCTAATTTTATATTAGCACCTTAAATCTTGCTCGAAGCAGATTACATAAATGTGGCCGCTAGGTTTAACCGCTACTCCTCGCAGGTTAGGTTCGTTAGCCAGGTTAAACCCACCCTCGCAGGGTGACTATTAAGTATTTTTGGGAAGGCCCTACTTATTTCAAATTACAAACATCCCTCGCGCAGCTGTCGCTCGCAGGGAAATAGGTGCAAATATATCAGCCCTCGCGGGGCTTTGATTACAACCGCCCTCAAGGAGAAATGGTGGAAATATATATCAGCCCTCGCGGGGCTTTGATTACGACCGTCCCTCACGGGGAAATGGTGCAAATATATATCGGCCCTCGCGGGGCTTTGATTGCGGTTGGTGCAAATATACAAAGGATTGATCATTAAAATGATCATAGATATTTGCTTTCGTCAACGAGGACCCACGAAAATGTTAGAGATGACAGTAACGGATCTTCACTCTTCTAAGGTAGGTAGAAAAAGGTTTTGAAATCTAATTCACAGTGGGCCATCTATACAATATAAGTATAGTAATATAACCTAATAAATACAATAAAATAGGTAAGAGACGTTAAATAATGGACGCATGAAATGAATACTTTGTATCCTAAAAGGTTAGCTTACGCTTATTTAATCAGGAAACCACCATTGGTTTATCAATTATGGAAATTGCGACTTGAACAAATTGTATTTACCAATGCAGAGCCTCACAATGCAGAGAATCACAACAAAGGGAGGCGAGTCGGATCAAATATCATCTCGCAGATGATTTGTGGCGGTGGTTTCCAGGATTGTCACCAAGCCTTGTGTCAATGGTATATTTGTTATCGTAATTCCATGGCACTAGCCGACCAATTTTCACATAAAATCACCTGAAGAGATTTTTTAATCGCAAAGCGATTGAATGTAACAAATTACGATTGGTTATGTATAGTTGACCTCTCATAGGCCTACTTTAGTTGCCCGATCTTGTAGGCAATTTATTCGACTCGTTTATCAACCCGTTTGGCCTCATTATGGCACCCATGAGTTTTTCTTCAGGGCTCAAACAATAAATCGCTGAGGGATTAGGATAATCATTTGCTTAGACAAGTTTCTTGTCATCCCACCAGGATTATTATATTATATAATAAACTTATATGCAACTATTAACGTAAAACGTTTAAGGACTCAACGAGTGCTGTGAATTCTGACTATTGAGTTACTTAGGATAGAGGATAATTAATAACGGAAGGTCAATCCTTCCAAACAAAAGCCTCGTATTATTAGATATTACTTGGAACCCCTACCCTTCACGAGAAAGCTCTGCCAGATGACTTCACATTTCTTTGATTTGAAGGGGGGGGGGGGGGCAATAAATGCAATGCAATACAGACTATACGGCTTTTGAAACATTATAAATATACCAGATAAGCGAACTAAACCTTTCTGGTTTAGTTCTTGCTATATCGATATCCGTGCCTGCTTCTCGTGGTTGCGGTTGAATTAAGTTTATCAATGGTCATAAATGCAATTCTATACAGATGATATACTGCATTTTAAACATGACAAAGTCTAGTAAGCCAACTAAACTTTGCAAGTTTAGTTCTTACTATATCACTGTCCGTGGCTGCCTCTCGTGGTGGTTACAGATGACTAAAGTAACGTCCTGTCTTCGCATCCTCAACCAACTGTCCTTTCATAATCTTAAAACAGATTCATTCGACATAGATCCCCACGAGTTCAGTTCTTCATTTTTGCACTCGAAAAACTGTGGACAACCCACGAGCAGTGCCTCCATTGGTAGCAGTTACAATCAAGGGGTAACTAAGGTAAGCTAGCCATATTAGGGATGTTGGAACAACCGACCATATTCAGGGCAACTTTCTTTGTCCAGTTTAACGTTTAGGCAGTCGTAGCATTCCTACGGAACAAAAATGGGATCAGATCTGCACCCTTAATGCAGTTAATCGAAAGGAGATACCTTCAGACGACGATAGTATTCAGAACGCACCATATTCCTGAACATAATAATGCATATTAATCTGTTGCCATTGTCCTGCAGCAGAATTCCTTAGCGATAATTTGTTCTCGTTAGAGCGAGCGAGGGTTGTAACGATAATATGAGAAATCCTAGTCAGTTCGAGGCCTAAACGACGTGTAAGAGTACTGCTATTTCAGTAGTAGTAGCACCGAGAAGGGCGAAGGTATTCTGGAAAGCAGAACTGAAGGCCCGGTCAGCAGCACCATTCACCTAATAGACAGTGTTTAGTGCTGCACCACTAGAATCTGACTCTGAAGGTATACAGAAATGTATACATTTTCCAAATATCAAATGTTATAGTCGGAAGAAAAATCCTATTTGCCTCCGTCTACCCAAAAGACATACGGAGTAGCTAGTAGAAGTTGGTTGAATTAGAATAAGTATAATTAAAAACCTTTGTTACTTACTGGATAAATTTGGCTCATTTCCTATCTGACGTTCATATAGCTGTTGATGGCCTAGATGTTATGCACAAACACTTTCATTATAAATAAGTCACGTTATGTAGTCCCGAGACTTTTGGTATATAAGTTCTGATGTAAACCATAACTATACCTTAAAATTAATTTGATTAAAACTTAACGTACTTAGCTGTAGTAATTGCAGGTTTGGGACACAGATAAGCTCTTATCATTTTAGTCTCTAACTTCTTGAGTTCATTATATGTTTCCAGTACAGAGTTTAAAACCTATCAGTTTTAAATAAATAATTCATGCATTGCACTGAAAGTACCAGCCATGTTTATATTATGATCGGTGGCGTTGGCTCTAAACATTAATAGACACCGCACGCTTTGGTTGGATGTTACATATTATCTGTATTATAATTTAAACCGCTTACCTGGTTTATTTTATTACCTTATCCAAGGGATGACCTTACAATTTATTTGACCCTAAAAGTAAAGCCAAGGTCTCTACTTGTCCGCTAGTAGCAGGTTGGGTTAGAACTGTGTGAGTTGAGACAGCTGGTAAATCTATGTTATGAGGATTCAATGGTGCTTCTACAGAAGTCTAATTGAATAAATAAAGGTTTGAGTTTGAGGTATTCTTGCCTCGTCGGTGATGAGCTGTTGCTTAATTTTGTAAGTAACATCTAAATGCGTAATTAAAAGTCGTTACTTGCTCTTTCGCAGATTTACGCTAAAGATAGTGGAAATTGTAGTAACTTTAACTTTTCAAGCCCAAAAGGTTAACTAAGGTACGCTTGAACCAATCTCATAAGTTCTAATACTTTTAATCATTATGATTTACTTTTTGGTTCTTATTTGATTAACTTTTTATTGTTAATATAAATAATATAAAAATTTAAAAATTTGTGTGATTTATTGGTATACTATCTGCACACCTTACTCTTTCAAATAAAGAAATAAGTAATTACTTATGTACCTATTCAAATTCACATTGGCGTCCATATATTGTACACCAGGTGGGTAACAAACAGGTCTCAATAAGTAAGCTTCAAATTACGGTCAAGTGTTTAATAGCTGTGTTTTACCTGAAATAAAACACATATTAAATACTTACCTATATTTGAAGCTTACACTTAACGTCCACCTGTTGAGTATTTCGACTCAATGAAGAAGATCTAGCGCCTGCACATTATCGTGCGCCGGCCGCGCCACCTGGTGAGAGGTGTGCCGTGTGCGAGAGAGATAGCATATATACAACGAGAAAGAGAGGGAAAATAGGCGGAAAAAGCTAGGTACCTTCTCAATAAGTAAGCTTCAAATATAGGTAAGTATTTAATATGTGTTTTATTTCAGGTAAAACACAGCTATTATATAGACTGGTCGAGGATACTTTTCATTGGACGAATAACATAATACATAATAATTGTATACAAAATCTTTTGTACTAACGTTTTGTATTGTAAATAACTCTGTATACAAGAGCCGGAGTCTATCAACGCCCAGGGCCGGCTGGAGTAGGGTGACTGGATGAGTGCAGTAGGTAGTAGCTCTAGGCGCCAGATAAAGGGCGCCAAAATCAATAACGCATAATAAATATGACTAATTATATAGATTCCTGAATAGTAACGATGAAAATATAACTATAGTTGTGTTATTTAACAACATAAATTTTGTTCATATGGATATTTCATTTGGATTTTGTTGGCAATTGGCAAAAATATAGTAATTGATATTAATTTAAATGAAAATGATATGAATACCTATATGAAAGGGCGTAATTAGAACATTCAGCTCTACCATCAAATATAATATTATATGCTTTACTCTACGATATAAGCTACCTCTGTTTTTAAACGACGTTCCCAAAAACGACGGAAGTTCTCAGTTTGTGATTTATTAAAATACGCAACAATGTAAAAAAAAATCGATTAGGCAAATATTTTGAATATAAATACTTATAAAACGGTTAAAATTTTCAAATTTTAACCTTAAACCGGGAGTATCCTCATTATAAATGTGGCGTGATAACCAATTTAGGTACATTTTTAATCTTATTGGTATAACCGTATAAGATTAAAAATGTACCTTCCTAATTAGGTATCTTAACTACTAACTTACTTAGTGTAAGAGCTAGCCTAGCGCGCAAGAGCAACTTTTGACTCCGCAACTATTTTGTCTCTCCCATCAACTCTATGGGCTAGTAAGAAAGTGCGCAAACGTAGCGACGCATCTCCCCAACTCATATAACATGCTAAATATGTAATTATGTATAGTTAGCGAAAGCGTAATAAAAAATCGTATGATTCATTTTTGACAGTAGGACGTAGATGGATGGTTAATAACTTTTTAATAAATTAAAATTATTTTAGAAAATGAATCGCCAAATATGCTTAGCACTAAATTCAAAAATTACTAAGTACATCGAATCGGCTCTATTTTTATTTTTGTGAATTAAATGCAAAACGATAAAAACTTAGAATAACGAGAAAAATACTCATAACAGTACAGTAGTAACGGGTATTCAACAACATAATATTAAACAAAACTGACTGATTTTTCTGTATTTTGACGAGTAAAACGATGTCTAGTTGAATAAATAAATATATGAGTTTGATTTTGATTTTTGAAAAGTATTACTTACCCAACTTCTTCCAATAAGACCGAGCGCGTGCTAAGACCGTATCAAGACGACCGTCAAATTCCTCCCTCGAAAGCACCTCTTTGATAGTCGCGGGGTCGTTGACTAGGATCTGTGGTAGCTTCCCCAAGTACAGGCCCACAACCTTAGTGTTATATTCTTCAGCAAGTTTCATGGTTGCCAAGCCGAGGTTGTTGATAACTTTGGTTGCGATAATCCAGTAACCGCCATAAATTGGAAGACGTATGGGACCTATTGAATTTGAATTTTTTCGTTAAATAAATTAACTTTAAATGTTAGGTACCTTACGTATCTTATATTTAAAGTTCTGTTACTTGAAATAATTTATATGATTTTAGTCCTGTAAAATTGTACTAACGAAAAACAATAATGTGTGTTTATTTCCAAGTGACCTAAAAATATTGTTATTGACCGATTTATTTGAACTTTGCTCTGCTATATAGATTAAGGCCAGGAATAAAATTTTATTGTATTTTAAATAAAATATAAAATAAAATATAATAAAATTTCCTAAAATTTTATTATATTAAAAAAATTAGTAGTACACGCTAATTTTATTCTGTTTTCAAGCTAATTTGTGCAGATATAAAGGGCAGATAAAGGGAATTTTTGTTAGCAATTAAACGTTAGGTATGTACTTATTTTCGTCAATTTATTAAAAATTATCACATTATTTTTCTTAAAGATATGACACCTCATACATTGTCTTAGCTATACAAATAATTGTGTTCCGAAAAAACCAAGGATTTCCAAACAATAGATATAAAATTCTTACTAATAATAATAAAAATCTCTACCAACCTGGCGGGAAATTTTCATCTCTCTCGTACGCTTTGCTATACGAATATTTTAACAAGAAAGCTATAATAAATAATAATATTAGCGACCCGATCATCTTCGACACAGGCAACTACGTCAATTATATCTCTGACAATAACTGGCCACAAGCCTCTCGGTTTATTATTAAAATATAGTGTTGTATCAATTAATAATGTAAACATATTATCGTTCCCGTTCGCTATCTTTTTGACCCGCAATACGTAAATCATCATCACATATACATATAATAAAATTGTAGAAAAGTTATGTCTGTACAATGAAAATAAGTAAAAATATGGTGTTATTATTAAATCGATCCCGAATCCAAAACTGTAGTTTAATTTTTTTTTGTCTGTTTGTCTATTTGACTGTATGTTTGTACGTACGCTAATCTCAGTAACCGCTTATCCGATTTAGATGCGGATTTCACTAATATGTTATGGTAAGCTTCATTTAACATTTATGCTCGACTTCACCAGTAGGGTTGCTAAACAGTCTCCTAAGTAAGGGGTTAACAATTAGTGTTTAATAAATAAAAAAGTTAATCACGGCGAACACACGGGTACGGAAACTATGCGGGTTTTTCTTTGAAGACGCTGGCGACGCTGCGGGCGGAAAGCTAGTGTACGATAGAAACGTAAGTTATCTGTTATACGCTACAATTATTCCTTTACATGTCCAGATGATCATATCGAAAGTCCCTAAGGGTGGGGGGTAAATTGTGGTAAAAGGGGGGGAGGAGTTCAATTAGAATTAGGTATGGTTATTTCTAGGTAAATTTTCTACGTAAAATTTACTTTAAATTATTTCGTATTATATTTTTAACCCCCAACGCAAAAAGTTGGGTATTATGTGTTTGACCACTATGTGTGTCTGTCTGTGGCACCGTAGTTCGCTAACAGGTAAATCGAATTAGATGCGGTTTTTTTGTTGGGTAGCACATTTTCCGACGCTGGTTCTTTGATAAAGTATCAAAATCGGTAGGGGTAAAAGTGGATGAAAAAAACGAAAGTTATTTTAATACTTTTAAAGATCATCGGGAAGTTTTTGAAATTATTTATCTCTTTTTCTATTCAATAACATAACAAACATAAAAGTAGTTAAACACATGCGTGGCTTGAAGGCGTGACTCGTGAGACAGGAAAGATCTAATTTGGATTTGGTGCTGGATTTCATAAAAACTGAGTATCGATTAAGCTGATCAATGGCACGATACATTGGTAATACCCCCCCCCCCCTCTCTCTAAAAAATAATATGATATCGTTTAATAAGAAATTTTTCATAGAAAATTGGTTCGGCATTTCATTTCTTGATTTTCTTTGATAAGTAGGTACATAAGTTATTTAGCTCAGTTTAGTAATAAATTTTACTAACAGTTCTTTTAAGTAAGTACATAGTACGTGTTTACTCAATAAACAGTCACTATTCCACGCGGACTAAGTCGGGGCACAGCTAGTTTTTACTATGTCATTATAAGTACTTTAATACGAAATAATCCTAGTTATTGGTTTGATATTGTTTAAATTCTTTGTGCGTTCGATAAACAATTATATTTTCCACGTACATGAAAACATTATGAACAAGTTTATGAGCATCTTAATCTATTATAATATAAAAATAAGTCGGGTTTTCCTTCCTGACGCTATAACTCCAGAACGCAACAACCAATTTCCACGGTTTTGCATTCGTTTTAAAGGTCAAATAAAAGGTATCTCTGGTGGCAAAACGGAGTTCGCCCGTTTGTATTATGTTTGCTAGTTTGTATTAAATGTGTACACACACTTCATACGTCACAAGGGGTTGCTGAAAACCAGTGTTGTGTAAGGGCCCTGGCTCTTACACAACTATTTGCTGAGTCAGCGGTCTGCCCCCTTTTGTCAGCAACCAACGAAAAGCGCAGTATGATGATTTGGCCTTTATTTACCCTTCTTTTTTATGTATTTGTAAAAAAAAATATTTGAGGGTCAATTAGTTTATAACTTCTTTCTTTTTTTAGCTTTTTTATGTCTTAATAATTACATAGCTTACATATGTAATAATTACATAGCTTTTATCGCGGGCCTTGAGCGCAGGGACCGAATCGAGAAATTCCGTAACGAAAAAACCTCACGCTCCCCACTCCGACGGGCTCGGAGGTGTGGCTTGAAGGCATGTATATGCAATAGCTTTACCGCGGCAGTCCCCGAGTGCCACACGTCTTTTTTTTTTGTTATATTATAGTGTGCTGTGTGGCACACAGGTGTGGCATATCGTGTGGTTAAATGACAATAAATTTATTTATTTCTTCTTCTTCTTTTTTTCTTTCTAAATTTATTCTGCGCAGCAAATTATAATTATTATTATTCGATGTTGAACCTTCTTTATCTAGTCTCGTGACCACCTCGTGACTATTATGTTCCCTAATGGATTTTCTGTATTGAAGGAGGTGTGTCTATGTCTTGTTCACAATGTTAGATTTATGAATAAAAATGCTGCATGAAGTGAAAGTACGTAATTAGACCTATCTCATATTTTATGTCAAAATGTTATAGCCTCTTGTGCCGATAAGTCTGACTTTCCTGTATGATAATTGAGCTGTAACTAATTACTCTTTAAATTAAATGTATAAGTAAGAAATAATAATCTATAGGTACATATCGCTAATTCCTCTTAGAGCCAGATAATTCATAATTCAATTGTGTTCATTCAGTAGAGCCGAGAGTTCTTATACCGTTACCCTTTGACCAAGGATTCAATAGTTCACTGATCGATTTTATTTAGGGACAGGGTAGGTGATCAGCCTTATGTGTCCTGCCAGACTGAGACATTTTTTTTCTTCGTCTTCACCTGGAATCGAACTCAGTACCCCTCGGTTTTACGCTTACGCGTCAACCATTGTATCAAGGAGGCAGTCCCGAGGAATCAATATTAGGTAGTTACCTATTAAATTTAACAAATTATTAACCATATTTTTATTTATTTATTCCTTGATGCTAGTTATTTCAATGTCATGACTTTTTGCTATTCACCAACAAGATTAAGATCTATGATGAACAAAATGCATCTAATTCAATCAAACGATGAAACACATAACACAATATGTTATATTGTGTTTTGCGTTATGCGTTTCGGCGCCCCTTACAACTGGTGCCTAGAGCTGTTCCATCCGCTGTGCCCAACCCGGCACTGTGTGTTTAAATTGATGAAAAGTTATTATATTATTTTTTAGTCATTCACTCATGACTAATTATTACAAAAAAAAAACAAATAAATAACTACCTTTCTCCGCCCCTTACTTCACCTACTTATATAATTTTATATCGCATGTCTGTGTATAGAATTTTCCATCCCCTATTTGGCTAGATCCGAGGGTTTATAATATTAAAGTCTTTAGTAATAAAGCTCCAACCACCCGAGAAAAAAGCGTTTTGAGCCCTCTCAATTTTGCTATCGTTAAAATAACAATTATTAAACAAAGAAAACTAATGTAAATAAAAGAATTATATGTACCTATGTATGCTTCCATGTAACTGCCTCCTCTAGAGTCGTGTTAGACCCACTTTAAACGGACAGAATTCAAACCTCATCTCATCAAATATGGATGACAATCATCGAGATATTATATGTACATATATCTCGATGATTGTCAATGCATTTTTTTTTTATATGAAAGAAGGCAAACGAGCATGTGGATCGCCTGATGGTATCTAAGCAATTCCACAACCCATAGGCATCTACAGACCTGTCCGAAGATTGTGATGCCGACTTTTTAAGGTGGCGGTAGATTCTCTTTTAATAAATGCCTCGATGTCATAGGCGTTCGAGAATATCATCGAAGGCAGGCTGTTCCACAATAATTTCAATTTATCTAATTTAAACATGTTTTTTAGTATTTTAAAACCATATAAGATTATTTTTTCATAGCTAGCCCTGGCTGACTTTAATAATACTAAAAGTAAGTATTTCCAGATTTATAAATATTAAATATACAGAATAATGTAGATTATAAACAAATTGTTTTTCATTTTGTATTATAATTGTCATGTGACTTTATCCACTATTAAGTATATCGAATCAAAGTATTTAGTAAGTATTATGTTTTCATCTAACAATAGTTGCATAAGGGATACAAATTTCTTTTAATAGTTAATTCTTATTTTATGCCTCTTAAAATCATAGGTACATATATAATTATTATTCCTTATGTAATTATTTTATCTCAATAGGTAACAGTTGCCAACTAACTCGTAGGTACAACTC
Source organism: Colias croceus (assembly GCF_905220415.1). NCBI lineage: Eukaryota > Metazoa > Arthropoda > Insecta > Lepidoptera > Pieridae > Colias > Colias croceus. The sequence continues at coordinate 2,145,503 of NC_059543.1, read as the reverse complement.
GGAAACGGCCAATTTTTAAGAAAATATATTCGATAGCTCATAGAATATTTCGAAAACCAAGTAATTTATTATTCTTATCATGTAGGTGTAGGTAACACCTATATACCTAAGGTTGTCTTGGCAAATCAACGCTTGCGGATTCAGCTACTCTAAAAGAAAATGGTGTTAGTTACACCACTTATAAATCAAAAATGACTGGATTAAATAATTATTAGTTTGTCATAATTGCATCCGCGAGAAGAGAACACGAGAATAATAAAGTGTAATTTTGCAAACTCGCAAAACATATCAACCCGAGCGGAGTCGGGACGAAAAGCTTCTAACTTGCAAGTCACGTTGGTTGCTTACCTACCAATTATATTATTATTTTTCGAATAGTGTCCGTGATAACCTTTTCGCGTCTTATTATATAAGTATTTTGACGGCAATACCTATTTTAATAAAAATAATTTTGTCTGTCGATTTTCTTCTTTATTTGGTACTAGCTTACCGCCCGCGGCTTCGCCCGCTTTGTCTAAAACCTAATAAATTATATACTAAAACCTTCACTCTATCTATTAAAAAAACCGCATCAAAATCCGTTGCGTAATTTTAAAGATTTAAGCATTGAAAGGGACATAGGGACAGAAAAAGCGACTTTGTTTTGTACTATGTAGTGATAACTGCGTAAAATTTTGCATGATATATTTCTTCCCTTTTTGCTGTGAATGAAAAATACCTACATATTTATTTACATCATTTAGAAACCACATCATAATATTTTCTTCATCAGAAAAATCCAATCTCTGAAACTTTACAATTGCATAGGTATCATCGTTCTGAATTCGGAGCAACTCATACTAGATTTGCAATCCATAATATAATTAAAATCTTTATGGCAAAGCGGGGCTCCGTCGACTCGCAATAATTGTCTTCGTTGGGAAATATACAGCAAATATAATATAAAGTCTGGCCTAAGCAACTGTCATGATACAACAATATGCCGAGCGTGGTCCGCTCTGAGACATGTCCGTTTTCAGAGAGTTATGTTACAATTCGCTAACTAGGTTGATGTCGAGTGACACTAGTTAATAAATACAGACATCCTTATCGCGAAACTTCAATAACATACTCAAGACTAGACTTTGTTATCGAGATTCTAAACTACACTATATAGAGATGTAGCTTGTCATCTACCCATTTATATACCTACACATAATAATATGTGCATTTGTGAATCATCATCACCACATAGTATAAAACAAAGTCGCTTTCTCTATGTCCCTTTGTATGCTTAAATCTTTCAAACTACGCAACGGATTTTGATGCGGTTTTTTTAATAGATAGAGTGATTCAAGAGACAGGTTTTAGTATATTATAATTTATTAGATTTTAGACAAAGCGGGCGAAGCCGAGGGCAATAAGCTACTATATAGCTTTATTACGCCATTTTTCAGCAAAGCGGCGCGAATGGCAAATATTCGTTGTGGCAACTGGCAAAGTGCAAAATACTTCTTTTAACAAAAAAAATTAGTTCAGTTAAAACTGGTAATAGATTATGCGAGGTAATGGATAAAATGAAGGTCGCTGAATGTCAGCTCTACATGGAGTCTATGCTTTTTAATTTTGATGTATGTAAAATGCAACGGAAATAATTACTACCTAGTTATTGTTATTTTTTAATACTTACTTAGTTAATTGGTTATGCCTACATATTGTGTAATAAAGAATTTTTGTTATTAATATTTTATACGGTAAAACCGTAGTTAATTTCTAACGCGAAAGTTTGGATGATGGGTTTATGCGAAAATGGATTTTGATAATAATAATTGGGAGTGATATATGTCCCTTTGTATGCTTAAATCTTTAAAACTACGCAACGGATTGTGATGCGGTTTTTTTAATAGATAGAGTGATTCAAGAGGAAGTTTTTAGTATATAATTTATTAGGTTTTAGACAAAACGGGCGAAGCCACGGGCGGTAAGCTAGTAAACTATATTTGTTACATACATTGTTGCCAACCTCTTCTACTGTGGGTAAAACCACGCGGCATATCCATTGTTTTATAAAGCGGATATTATTCCAATTAGGTTCTACAATTCTACATCCATACTATAATATTATAAATACGGAACGACTCTGTCTGTCTGTCTGTCTGTTACTCAATCACGCCTTAACTATTGAACCAATTTGCATGAAAATATTTGGTATAGAGATATTTTGATACCCCAGAAAGGAAGGCTACTTTTACCCCGGGAAATAGGATAGGTTTTATCCCGGAAATCCCACGGGAACGGGAACTATGCGGGTTTTTCTTTGACTGCGCGGGCGAAGCCGCGAGTGGAAAGCTAGTAATTCTACAGGGTTATTTGTAAAACACCGGCAACCTCGCAGGACAAGGTAGCTAACATCATAAGTAACAATATTTGATCTACGACTTTTGGCATAACGCAATAAATTATTTTTAAATGATTTTTTAAGCTTTTATTGTACTCTCCTAACATTTGTAAGTCTATGTTCTATTCATTATCGAAACGGCGACACGACGCCCCCTTTCTCCTCCCGTTCGCTTCTTGTTTACGTAATTTTTGGAATGCGCGTAGAGTTTATAATATTCAAACGGAAAATTAAATGAATATTTATTTTTGTATGAAAATAAAATCTAACAAATTCTCAAAAGTCGTAGAACAAATGTTGTTACTTATGATGTTAGCTATCTTGTCCTGCGAGGTTGCTGGTGTTTTACAAGTAACCCTGTATATCTAACATACAACTGGCACACCATTACCTACAGTTGCGTTATGTAAAGTTTAACTTAAACCATAAAAAATATTATGTGCAATGTGTATCTAATAATTATTATATTTGTTGTAATAATTTAATGCTGAAGTTTGTGTTATAGACAAAACAAAGTCAGATGGAAAAGCACATGAGTCTAGTTACCTCTTTTACGAATTATTTTTTTTTATTTTTTACAGAATAAGACTAGACGTTTATTTAATTAAAGATAATAATGTTTACAAAACAGCATTACAAGCCAATTTTTATCGTTGTTTCTAATTAAAGATATTTTATTGAGATAAAATTAAGTGTTTCATTATCACAAGTTTAAAACACGTACGTACAATGTACATGTGACGTGCGTCTGCATCTCAGTCTGTAGTTTTTTTGTCATTTTTTTTTATTGGGAACAGGTGGATACTTGACCACAATCTCGCCTGATGTTAAGCTAAGATGTGGTCTAAGATGGAACGCGCTTCCCTAGAAGGTTCACTCTACGCTTGAAGACTCCCATATTGTACTCATCGGGGAACACAGGTAGTTTTCCAATTACAGCACTAGAGCGCATTATGCAGCATAATGTTTAACGTTGAACGTTTCAACTACAGAAACGCTTCGCACAATCGAGCACTCTTAAAAGTAGTAATGCGCGTGATGCGTGCAATCGATGCCAACTCAGTGACAGAATTTTAATTTTTCCCCTTTAAATTCGGCATTGTGCGCCACTGAGTCGTCTTGTGCTCTGTAATTGGAAAACTACCACAGATTCAGGAGGCATGTTCCAGTCCCTTGTGGTTCGGATTTAACATGTGGAATCGAACCGCTTAGTCCAGGTACACGGAACGTCCACCATATGGCGATGCCTAGAATCTGTGCGCCTCGACGATCGATGGAAAAAGGGGGATGGTGGAACGAGATCGTGCAGTTCCGCAGCGCACTCACCAAAGTGTATCCGATATAAGACCGATAAGCTGGCCACTCTGCGGTGGTGACCGAAGCTCTGCAGCTTTTTGCCTACTAGGTCATCGTCGTTTATGAGAAAACGTACGCTAGAAGATCATTGGACCAGATTTAAATGATTACCCAGAATATTTTTGAATTTTATCCTAGCCTTAACCCTTCGAGAGTATGTTTTGGAACGATTTGCCACTTGCGGTGTTCCCGAACAACTACAATATTGGGGCCTTCAAGAAAACCGTTTATTTGTCTATAAAAGGCCGGCAAAGCAACACTTCTAGTGTTACACGTGTTTATGGGCGGTGGTGACAACTTAACGTTAGGTGGTCCTCCACCTTCCTCTTTGCTTGCTCTGACATAAAAAAGGGAGTGCACTTATATTGGCGCATATACATACATAATATTATGTATAAATACTGAATGTATCATTTGCACTACGTTGTACTGTGTATAGAGCCTTGGCCTAATAAGCTTTGAGTACCCAATATTGTCCGAAAAAAATGGTGATCGTATCAATGTATAAAAATAAAAGGTTAGAAGGTCTATTTTTAAAGACTATGATGAAAACATGGGTAGATTAGCAAATATAATAATGTTTATATACACTTGATATTTTTTTTACAAATATATTGAAGAAAATTTACCATGTTTACTTAAAAAATTAACTAAGTATATAATTATAATATGACATATTATTATTTAGTAAAGTACGGTTTGTACACGAGGGTATCGCGAAATAAAAACAGACAAGCCAAATATATTTATTTGAATATCATTCGTTATATTTTTTTCCCATTTAGTATAGCATATGATAACAATAAATTACATAATTATGCTTTTGTTTTATATGAATTGTACTTTTCTTTTTAATAAACAATCTTTTCGCTAACGTTCCAAATAGGTACTAAGTAGATACCTAACCATTCTTAGGCTGGTTTCAGTTCTTGACCGACCGTCAGTGCGTACTGCGTACCGTCCAGACGATACGCATCAACAATTGTATGACTATGACACTATGCGCATGACAATACGCGTGCGTATGGTAAGTCTAGCTATGAATTTCTATACATATGACAAGCGCGACTGACGTACGCACTGATGGTCGGTCAAGCTCTGCAACCAGCGTTAAATTATTATTGATAATTGCTATAGGAATGTATTCAGAATGTGGAAAAAAGCAAACTTACCTGTGCATACTATTATTACTAGTGCATAGATACTATTATTACTAACTAGTAACGTACCTACCTATTATATTATCTGTGCTGTTATGTAACTTACATAATATATTATGTAAGCCGTATAGCGTAGCGTATTACATACGCTACGCCTATGCGCAGGTCGATCATAATTCAGAGTCAAAAAGCATCACAGGGGCCGTATTATGTCCTCGTATTCCCAGCCAGTTTACGCCGTGAATTGAACTGACTGGCAAATCCTATAATACCAAAATGAACCATGGCTGGTTATTGCGATCATAATATGAATTTGGCAGTCTGTTCAATTTACGAATAAGAAATCATTATACCGTAATGTTTGTAAGAATAGGTACATGCGCAGGTATAAATATAGAAAATAGTTATGGCTAAATGAAATTAATTTCGAAATGATTACAAAATCTCGCAAAAACCCATCTACAATAAAAAAAATTTTTGTCACTAATAAGGGGAAATTGAATATACATAATATTTCGATTTTACCACGGTATTCCCACATGTTTTTATAAACATTTATTGACTTAATTACAATTCTATATTTTATAGGGGGGGGGGGAGGCATAAGTGAAGACGATATTTTACAATTTTATTACTTTCGAGGTACAAATATGATAAGAGCAGAGTAAAATAAAACGCCAATTAATGATAAATATTTTTATTTGACTAGAATTACACTTAAATATATAAAACACTAGATTATATAATTATAATATCATTCTACTTACATGTTCACTTTCTTTCTTTTTTTTACAGAAGTTGAAAGATCTTCTTCTGAAGTCTTAGCTGTTATACACTCGATGTATCAAGTATAAATGAATCAATAAAACTCTTTATTCTACACAATAACACAAAAAATAACAGATAAAAATTGTACAAAAAAAGAAGACATTCACAAATGGCGGCCTTGTAGCTAATAAGCCATCTCTTCTAGGCAACCCAAAAACGAGTTCTCAATTCGTAGCGTGATTCTTGTTTTGTCAATGCAAAGATCCTTTATGTTCAGGCAGTAAGAAATATATAGTCACTGGTCCCTTACTAGTGTGTACTATCTCTTGGTGTCGTATCAATTGTGTTGCAGCGAGTCCGTATAATAAGCATGGTATACCTGTAAAAATAATATCAAGTTTACTGTTTATAGCTTACAAGACTCTACAAGAAGGCAGAAGTAGGCAAATATTTTCGTGGCGGGTCGCGGACGAACTCTACCAATACCCATGGGCCGTGGCCTCGTCCTTGAAGCGGCCATGGCTCTTCACGGAAGGGCAAGATTTCCCCATTTAAATAAAGGCTTTGTGATTTCGGAATGAGCTTAGTTCTGCAGCTTTTTAAACTATAATAAAATAATTTTTGTACCTAACACATTTTTTTCATTTATACCTACTTTCAAGAACAGTGATTTTGTTTACTACGATATACAGAACAATATACAAACTAAGTGATAATAATGTAATAAAGTCGAGTGCATATTAATAGACATTTATCAATGTGCAGTGATAAACCCGCTCAGACAACATAACCTTTAAATATATGAAATTACTAATTTTTTTATTGTATCCTCCCTCTATAGGGTTCCGTACCGAAAAAGTAGAGTAGGACGTCCTATTGCTGAGACTTCAGTTTTTTTTGCAGATGCTCTGTAGATAGATAGATTATATGCACGGATAACGGAACCCATCGTGTCGCGAGTCCGATTCGAGTTTGACCTATTTTTTTAATTTCTTATGAAGACCCGTTTCCCTGAATGAGGTATATACATTACTACAAATGTTATGTATCACATAAATATTTTGCCACTCCTTAATAGTAAATTGAACATTAGCAATGACACTATCAAAGTTGAAATTAATCAGTTGCAACCTAAATCGAAATATGAAGATGCGGCGTCGGGAAGACATAATGAGCATCGCATTTTATTCTGACAATCTTATCGCAGAATTTACATATTATACCTAATAATAAATAATTTATATATAATATACAGGGTGTACCAAGAAGTAGGGATATACAGTATACTGAAGACAGGAGTTAGAGGACCTAGAGGGCTATCCGAATCACCCCCATGTATGTTATGCGATTTTACTTATTTTTAGAGTAATGACGTATTTTTTAAATTTTCACCTATTGCCGAGTAGTTGCGATGAGATTGTTATTTATGAATTATATTGCGCTAGATGCTTGATTTTTTTTTTGTGTGCTAAGCTGAAAGATAGGCCAATTCAGTATGGTAACATTTACTATCGTTAGATCTTTGAATGGAATAAAGAAAATTGAATGTTAAGAAAGATAAAATTACCCAGTGTGTTCACAACTTCAAAGGCCCGAAAAAAATGCATTAAAAAAATAGTTTGGCTTTACAAACTTGCTCTATCTATCAGATAGCTACCCTGAAAATTTCATTTTATTATTCATAAGGCTTCAATCGATTTAAATCTAAATGTGGTAAGTGCAAAATTTTAATTTACATGATGATTAATAAAAACAAATTAAAATATAAATAAGCAGTAAATACTGCTTATGTTTATAAACCAACTCAGACTTGGTTTTTAATAGATAAGTTACAATTTATATAATCTATGACCTTTTGTTAATAAAAATGTTTAACATAATAATTATGTAATTAATGTATATTTTTTTGTCATATCATCCCATTTGATTACTAGTTTTCTGTCCAGACTTTGCTTAGGTAAATGTTTTAAAAGGTAAATAAATAATAATTTTACTACTGCATACTCTTTAAGTTCATAGCTCCATAATAATATAGAATGACTTTCTCCAGAATAGGACATTGCCAATTTTCATCAAGTTGTATAAAGGAAAAGGTTGAACATAGTGAACACTTCTTACCTAAATTGGCTATTTTTATGAATCTCATAAATTTATCTGAGGAATTCAAATCTTCGGCTATTCGTTTTGAGCAATGGTACTTAATGTATGGAAAGCATCCAGTTCTTAATATTTGATAATTGGAGTTCCCAGCTCTCCAATTGAAGTTGGACATTCCAAATTGGTCATCCTTCACACTACTATACTGGAACATGTGAAATACACAAACTTTATTAATATACTTATTGCTTGCTCTGGTTTCACTTACTTAAATAACAAACAAGCTGTGCCCCACGGTTTCATCCCCTCTTCAGTTGATATTTGCCAAAAAGTAGCTATCTCACACAAACTTTATCCCAATTGTATTAAACTATAAGAGTGTTACAGACAGACAGTCTTATACATTCATATTAGTATAGCTTTAGCAAATTTCATTGAAATTCATCCAGTTATTTAGGGTGATAGTAGAAATAAACACTTCAAATACCAACTATTCACTTTAATAACATAAGCATATTTGAGCATAATATTAAAGACCAAGACCAAGAGATTCAAGGTAATTTTTTAACTTTCAAATTATGTGTAAGAGTAAGAATTTAATTTAGCTAGCAGTACCTAATTATGAAGATGTTTCCTTTGAAGTGTAAGCTATAAGTTAACCACAGAAGTTAACATTACCTTTACAAAATATGAGGTCCAAGGAGGTTCGTTACATTGTAATAAATAAGAAGTTAGAACTTCTGAAGCGCCCGGTCTAGATAAAAAAGATCGTGTAGGGATAATAAATAACAGCTTTATTTTCTTCAACATTAAACTTGAATTCATTTTTCCTAAATATTCATTCACGTTTTAATTATTACGTATGTTTAAGGAACTTAATAACTGCAATCAAATAAGAAATAAATACATTTTAGGTTATAAAATTTATTTTGACACTATGTCAACAAATAAACAGCTGATTATGACACTTTCGTTCAAAAATCCGTTTGACGTTCACGTGTTCATATTTTTAATGGAATGAGCAGTTTTTACTTTTTATCTTCAATTTCTGTTTTTCTCAGTAGGGAGTTTCTCATGTCACTCAACATTGACATGATCATTGATAAAGTACACAAAATCGACAAAATCCATACAAAAAGCAAAATAAGTATAAACGTTACATGCACTCATACTTTCAAAATTTTATATAACTATAGCTATCATGCATTTTTGGAACAAAGTTCCTTATCGCGCGTTACTTGAAAAAGACGGAAAAAATTCTCACGAAAATGTGTAACGTGGTGTAACGACACTTTTCTCTCTCTCTCTCTCTCTCTCATAGAAAGCAAGTTAGCTATTTTAACTTCGTTTTATCCGGGTGTCCCTTGACACCTCTCAAAAGTTTTTTTATTTTTAATAAAGCGCACTAAGTAATGACTTGATAGTTGGAATCTGTGGTTGGAATATTGGGAACAGGTAAGAGAGGATTTTTTAATTTCATAATAAAAAACAATCTTGTTTAAAAAGTATTTATTATAATAAAAATGCTATTGCTTATTACTATTATTATATAATTTACTTATACATAAGTATACTTTTAGTATTTGTACGTGACGAAACATTCATAAAATACAATAGATATTTTTTATATCACAGAAACAACATTAAAAATCGTAATCCAATCAAAATTAAAAAAATTGTCAATCTATTTGTCACAACTTAATTATCAACTTGATATCAACATATACCTACTAAATTATATTATTTACATCAATTCCAAATAACGATAACAGCAATAAGATAAAATTTCAAAATTATTAGTGTTGTTTCTTTTGTCTTTCATTACTGTAAGCCATTGTGAATATTTTGATTATTTCATAAATTAAATTGAAACAAACGATTCAACACATATTCAAAAAAAATATGTGTGCGTGTACACACGTAAGAAGTGAAACTTCTTTATGACCTTATTTTTCAAAAATAATTTACTATATGCAACTTTACAGAAATACGTCGAATCACGCGTGGTAGGGATAAGAAAAAGATGGCGCGTAACGGAAAAATGTCACGCGTAACGAAAAAATGTAACACTAAATTTTTTTCCAACCCCGATAAAGAAGTTTCTCTTCAAAAATCCACAAAAATTCTACCAGATTGACTAACAATTATTCGATTTCAGAACACGCAATCGATTTTCAACATAACACATTTTACTCTATTTAAAAAAAAAGTCCTGTCATAATATTATCATCTATGACAGATTCTGTCAAAGTGACGTTTCCACCATTATTTTTGAATCAAACAAAAAAATTATATTATTATGTTAAAAAATTATATTATATTAAAAAATACAGACTATTAACTATTTAACTTACATTTCTATTCGACATTTCTTATACTTATAAAAATAACAATGCGACGTTTCTTTGGCGCCATAACCACACATTCATCCTTAAATTTATTTATTCTACCAAGCACCGTCAGTCTTTACGCAAATTTTAGTTCACAGATACCAAAATTTGAAAATTAGAACTATAGTCGAGCCAATTTAATAGGCAACATTTGACGTCTATCAATTTTATCTTCGAAGAGAGGTAACCTGCTTAAAAACATCGATTGAAGTGTATTAATCGATACGGATTTGAAACATTTGTAAATCGAATTTATTAATTTATGATGATTTTTATTCACAAGTAATCAATGCATTCGATTCCAGATGTCAGATTTCGATTTTTAGAGTAACGTCTCTAGTATTTAAAAAGAAAAAAGGTTTATTGACACAAAATTGTAGCGACGTCAGTTCTTCAATTCAGAAATTGTTTATTATGTTTAGGATGGTTTATCAGTAAAATGAAATCTTAAAATTACTTGTATCGGTCATTATTATTATAAATATGTAATTGTAATTGAAAAAAGTTAAGCAAATGTGCAGTTCTAACAAAACGAAATATCATATTATTCTATGTCGTCGTTACTAGGTTACGTTGTTGAATTTTGTTGAACTGTCAAATGTTGCCTATTAAAATGGCTCTACTATAATACAATTTTGTCTTTATTGTAATTTATTACAAAACATTAAGTAAATTAAATTGATATAATGTAAAATTGGTAATTTCATACAGCAAATTAATTTTCAAAAAGCCAAAGAATACAGAAATCTTTAGAGGATGTTTTTTTTATAAAAAATGAAGTGGATCTCTAATATCTGACGAAACTGTTCAAATTGAATTTAATTTCTATGTGCTTTCTGAAAACAAAGATTTATTAACTCATAACAATTTATATAGTATTTAAGACAAAATAAAATAGAGTTATCAGAAATCAGAACCAATTTTATGGCATATGGCACAGAAAAAAAAAAACAATACATAAAAAGGAAGAGGTTAGTAAAAGTCATCAGCTAAGAATATGAGAAAATAACATTTCTTGTATGAATTTAAATAACAAAAATGCTATCGATTCGTCCATTTATAATAATTATAAACTATATGTTATAGCTACAAGTCATTTATACATCTCTTTATAATATTAGCTGCTTCCCTTTCACCCATGTCGTCTAGTAGGAGAGCAAGTGATTTTGATGTCACGTCATCATTCAAATCCTAGAAAAACGAACAATTTAAATAAGTAGTTAATATATTTATAAAAAAATAATGCTTAAACTCATGAAATTATTGTACTGTTACAGATCCTTGATAAGCGTACAAAGTTTGAGTCAAATCTGTCTGTTTTAAGTAGGTCAAAATCGAGTCGTAAGTATTCAATGACATACAAACATACAGGTAAAGCTATTGAAGGTGTTTTTAAAACAAATACTTCTAAATTGCAATTAAAACCCCATATACAATTGCATTATACCTCAATATGTACCAGGGCAACAAAGAATAGCGTTGTAACAGCTTCGCCACGCGCCACTTGTACCCAAAAGCGAAAATAGGTCTTCTAAATTACAATTTATACTACAATAATAATAAACTAATATACCTTAATATGTTTCAGTTAACTTAGTTACTAATATACCTTAATATGTTTCAGTGTTTTTTCATGTTATAAGCGTGGCAGTAGGGCTAGCAGTACTCCCGTACCAAGATACCAAAGAATCCCGTTGCAATCGCTTCGCTAGCTCGCACCACGCAACACTAGCGTCCAAAAGCTAATACTTAACTACAATTTATAATATTATAATAAAGCTAATATACCTTAATATGCTTCAACAGTGTAGCAGTAGGGCTAGCAGTACTCCCGTACCACGATACTAGAGAATCGCGTTGTAATCGCTTCGCTAGTTCGCGCCACGCTCCGCTTGTATCGAGAAGCGAAGATACTTCGTGTATGTAGTGGGATAATTCCGAAAGGTCTGGGCTTTCCTGAAACGTATAATTTAAATATATAATACTGCACCCCGATAGTCTTAAGTTTTTTAGCAGTGGAGAGAAAACAACAATGAAAAAAAAAACAATATGAAAATCATTCATGATTCGCTCTGTATCTTGTTTTTAACTTCCAAAAATATTAAGTTAAAAAAGCATATTACAGCATGTTCGAACATTCAATAGAGATTGAATAGAACACGGGAACAAACACACGAAAAAAACAATCAACTACATTGTCTAGTCCAATACTTATAAAATTATTTGATCTGCCAAGTTTTTAGGTTATTGTTAAAATAACCCATAAACTCGGCAAAAATCCGCCATTTTTTATTAAATAGACAAAAAATACCCACAGTATACACAAATATAAATATTATTAAACATTTCAAAATTATAAAACTAAAAACATTTTTTTTAATAGTTTCTACATAATAATTTCAACTTACTTCTTCATCAGCGGATTCAAACTCGTCCTCTGGCTCGGATTTAATGTCCAGATCATCGAAATGTACGTTGGAGTACATTTTGAGCAGTTCCAATAATTCTGGCTTATCCAGCGCAAGCTTCCACGGTGGACGCGTGTGCGGTTCGTGTTTTTCTGGATCTGCCTGTTTTTTTAGTTTTTTATTATTATTAATAATGCATATGAAATAATAGAATACAAATATTTTTTTTAATCTGTCTAATAGTTGCTGTAATAAGCGTGTTAAAATAAACATACACATAAATAAACAAGCAAATTCTTTTAAAACTCACGTTTTTATATAATAAAAAAAAAAAAAAAAAAATGATAACCTAAAATATTTTGAAATTGTAATACAATAATAAGTAAGTTTATTAACTTTTATACTCACTTAATAATTATTATAATAATCGAAATGTATCAAAATAACTATAAAATAGAGCAGTGGTGGCTCAGTGGTGAGACCTCGGACTTCGAATCGATAAGTCCGTGGTTCGAGACCAGGCGAGCGCGCAGGAAATAAATTGATTTTTCAATTTATCTGCGCATGTTGTAACATCACCACTGCTCGAACGGTGAAGGAAAACATCGTGAGGAAACCGACATGTCGAAGAATTAAAAAGTTCGACGACATGTGTCATCCGCCAACCCGCACTTGGCCAGCGTGGTGGATAATGGCCTGTACCCTCATAGGAGGCCCGTGTCCCAGCAGTGGGAACGTATATGGGCTGATGATGATGATGATGATGATGAACTATAAAATAATCAATGAAAGCTCACTTTTTTCTCCAACAATAATTTGGCGATTTCCAAAGTATTCGGTCGAAGCGGCTCTTCACAAACTATTTGCAGTGCTGTGTACCCTCTGCCGTCCACTTCGTCTACTTCACTCTGAAATAAGAAATAACAAAAATATGTTAACTTATGTACTAACTTATTTAAGATTATGATTTTGTGTGCGCTAACTTTTGCATTTTTCATGTTTTTTCAAACAAATTTTGTTTTTGTTATGTGCTCACTAAATTGTAAATAATATCAAAAACACAAAAATGTCCCAAATTTCATTCACTACGCGAACTAATTATTTAATTGCCCTAAAAAAATATAAACTGCCCCATGTTCCATCTATACCACACCGCCCAGCAACGCGCGACTTACATCCAGCCAACCGTCTCGCACTAATACACTTACGCCGTTAGTACACCGACGCATTCGCGTGCGGCAGCGAATCTCTGCGAAACTACTGCGTAGCGAAATATCTGCGGAACGTTAGTACACAGTACATTTTCGCAACTTTTTCGCAATGCGTCTGTGTAATGACCATTTCGCAGTTCCTTGCGAAACAATACTGTCCAGTGTGCCTAGTGCGAGTTTTCATCGAGTACGAAACGTTACTATCGCGTTTGCGTCACAGCCGAATTAGTATGAGAAATCGAACAGCGCCCCTAGCGGACGTATGGGGAAGCTTTGATTCCCCATACAAATTTCGCTGTGACGCAGACGCGATAGTAACGTTTCGTACTCGATGAAAACTCGCACTAGGCACACTGGACGCAACTATTTCATCTATCTATGTGCTAGAGTGAGAAATATCATATGCGAAAACCTGTCATACTACTGACAGATTTTTCGTTGTTTCGCTGCCGCTCGCGAATGCGTCGGTGAACTAACGGCGTTATCTACAAAAAATGCCCTCGCTGTCCCGCAGCCGCTGCGCCCCATGCCCCATGCCCCATGCCCCACCTGTCCCGCGCGCTCGAGCAGCGCTCGCAGCACGCGCACGCAGTCGTCCCGCGCGGCGAGGTGCAGCGGCGCGCGGCCCTCGCCATCCCGCAGCCGCCGCGCCCCATGCCCCATGCCCCATGCCCCACCTGTCCCGCGCGCTCGAGCAGCGCTCGCAGCACGCGCACGCAGACGTCCCGCGCGGCGAGGTGCAGCGGCGCGCGGCCCTCGCCATCCCGCAGCCGCCGCGCCCCATGCCCCATGCCCCATGCCCCACCTGTCCCGCGCGCTCGAGCAGCGCTCGCAGCACGCGCACGCAGTCGTCCCGCGCGGCGAGGTGCAGCGGCGCGCGGCCCTCGCTGTCCCGCAGCCGCTGCGCCCCATGCCCCAGCAGCAAGCGGGCACTGGACTCGCTGCCGTATATAGCGCTCAAGTGCAGGGCCGTTTGTTTCTCTGTTAAAAACAGAAATAAAAAAAAAATTATTAAAAAAAGCCATTTAAATCCAAAAAAATATACAATAAAGAGAGATGCAAACACATCTGACAGTTCAACAAAATTCAACAACGTAACCTTGTAACGACGTATACGGTATAAAACAATTTATTATTATTTCGTTTTGTTAGAACTGCACATTTGCTAAACTTTTATAGATAGGGAGGCGAGGTAGCTAAATGGCGTAATTCAACGGCGTCGTCGAGACTTATCAAAATCGAAAGAGAAAATAATTTCGAAAAGAAAAGCTTCTATGGTAAAAACCATTTTAGCGGTGGGTTTGGCGTGTACGGATTTTCAAAAATGTAAAAAAAACAGTTACTTGGGCGTTCTCGAGCGCGTCAGATATTCATACTACGTATGCCCCAAGTCCCTCTGATAACAACGGTATACTAATCTGCCGGTTTGCGTGGTGGGGCTAGGCATATAAATTCGTCAAAAATGCAAAAAAAAAAATTACTCGAGCGCGTCAGATTTTCGGAAGGGGTGTTAAGTAGGCCCCAAGGAAGCTCCCCTTAAAAAAACTGACGATTACGACATGACGATAAGTTATGATGAATTTTTGAAAATGCAGAAAAAAAGAGTCCTTTTGAAATACTCGAGCGCGTCAGATTTTCATAGGGGAGGTTTATCTCGGTATCCTGAAAGCATATTTTCTTAATCTGACAAAAATGTTGGTGGGTTCTCTTAATCTGACCGAAAAAGGTTTGTGGGTTTCTTTTTTTTTAATCATCGTTATTTCATATCAATTTTTCTTAACTCCCTCAGTTTTCGAGATATACACAAAAAACCGGGAGTTTGAGTTTTTATGATGCTTCAAGTCAAAAAGTTTTAACTTTGGACAAAAATGTAAAGAGACCTTTTTTGTGTAAAATAAAATTACCTATTTTGTTTATTCAAACTTTTTTTTTGTAAAATGTATCGTTCGCGACTTATATACTGCAACGCGTTTTTCGGAAGACGAAATGGCTCCTCCAGACTTCCGGTCACGCGGAAACCGGCAGATTTTGTATTTTTAGTAAGTTTTAGATTATATTCTTCAAAATAAAAATAAAAACAATCGCGCTCGAGAATGCCGGATTAACGTTTTTTTTTACAAGTTCGCGACCCTATAACTCGGCGGCGTCAAGGACTTATGGTCAGATTAGTTAAATTTAGTCTTAAAACACTAAAATCAACCCCCAATATCTTAATCTGACGCGCTCGAGTATTTCAGACTATCGATTTTTTTTTACTAATCTGATCGTCTATCCTAGGCGCGCGTCACTACATATAGAGCTAAATAGTTAACAAGGTTGTTCTATTAGGTCTAAGGTATCTCTCATATCTTAAACTGCCACGCTCGAGTATTACAGGAAATTCCCCTCTTCGCCTCCCTATCTATTATCAATTACGATTACATATTATAGACCGGGGTCGATAATTTTTGAAACGAAAGAAAATAGTACACTGTTTGTATGCATTTTCTGAGTAAATTTACTATGGTAATGTATATTACAATTTACACCATCAGTAAGTAGATATTTTAACGAACAAAGAGCCCCCAAAATTTTTGAAAAAAGCTGATATTTTGACGTCAGAATTTTCAATTGAAAATTATAGTCGAGCCAATTTAATAGGCAACATTTGACGTCTATCAATTTTATCTTCGAAGAGATGTAACTTGCATAAAAACATCGATTAAAGTGAATTAATCGATACGGATTTGAAACATTTGTCAATCGAATTTATTAATTTATTATGATTTTTATTCACACGTAATCAATGCATTCGATTCTAGATGTCAGATTTCGATTTTTAGAGTAACATCTCTGGTATTTAAAAAGAAAAAAGGATTATTGACACAAAATTGTAGCGACGTCAGTTCTTCAATTAAGAAATTGTTTATTATGTGTAGAATGGTTTATCAGTAAAATGAAATCTTAAAATTACTTGTATTGGTCATTACTCATTATTATTATAAATATGTAATCGTAATTTAAAAAAAGTAAAGCAAATGTGCAGTTCTAACAAAACGGAATATCATGTTATTCTATGTCGTCGTTACTAGGTTACGTTGTTGAATTTTGTTGAACTGTCAAATGTTGCCTATTAAAATGGCTCTACTATAGGTTGTTTTTTTGGTATTAAGTTGAAATAAGGCGATAAAATAAATATTTTCAATCAAATAAATAACAGTGTATTTGGGACATAATAAAGTAAGTTTTCACCAAATTTCGTAGGAAAAATAATTTTTTTGAAGTAGATAAAAATAAAAAACCAAAAACATGGTTTTTTGAATTTTTCACCTAAATTTTGCGGTTATGTGAAAAAATTTTTCATACAAAAGTTGTAGAACTTTTTACTACCTACAACTTTGCCATTGAACTTTTTTCCATAGGACTTGTAGTTTTGACGGAAATCAAGAGAAACCATTTTTAGCCGTAAAAGCTCCCTCCCTCCCACTTCCCGAACTCGGATTGTCTGTAATTTATTTTTCCTTTAATTTTTATCACATTCCCTTCCTTTTCTAATGGGTTTCATCCTACTACTATTTTTTTAGGTGTTTACCATTTTGGAAGGGATTGGCCCTGGTGTATTAGGGTCTCAGCACACATATGGGATCGGAAAGGGATCGTAACCGTATCGCCTCGAGCCGTTCAGAATGGTTTGTATTAAACTCCCTACTGCAACGCACACTAATCGGAATAGTAACGTAATCGCCTCCCCTCGGAACAGGCTCCGAACTTGCAATTCCAGCGCTAACGGCTCATCGTCCCCGCGCTTACGTCTCTCCGTCCCCGCGCTTACGTCTCTCCGTCCCCGCGCTTACGTCTCTCCGTCCCCGCGCTTACGTCTCTCCGTCCACGCGCTTACGTGTCGGCCTGCTACGACTTGCCGTACTTACCGTTTTTAGGCGTAACGCCGGTGTCGCCTAGCCGTAGCCGAGTTGACGTACAGGCGCTGCTGATACGCTTTCGTTACGTGCATACGGTAGGTTGACGCCTGGTTGACAGCGAGGCGAAAGGCGTTACGGTTACGATCCCTTTCCGATCCCATATGTGTGCTGAGACCTTTATAGTAATAGTGACCGATACGAGTAATTTTAAGATTTGATTAAACTAATAAACCATTCTAAACATAATAAACAATTTCTGATTTTTAAGAACTGACGTCGTTCGAATGTTGCGTCAGTTAACCTTTTTTCTGTTTAAACACAAAAGAGATGTTACTCTAAAAATCCAATGCTGCTATTTAGAACCGAATGCAACGATTACTACTGAAGAAATATGACAATAAGTTAATAACTGCGTATAATAAAACAGACATTTATTGTTCTTTTAGTTACCTATAAAGTACACCAGAATAAAGACATTTTTTTTAATTATGTTGGTACTTGTCTTATATTTCTTCTTAAATTTACTAAAAAAATGTATTAATTGGACAGGGAATTGAATCTGGATATTTTTATGCAGTAGTGTCTCACTGTTTCCGTTATTTACCTACGACGCAGGGCCCAGCTGTATTCGAATCAGTCGGTTTTTTTTAACGATATGGATGAAAAAAATGTTAAAAGTAATAGGTATAAAAATCAAAAAGAATCTTTTTCTTTTGTGTGTTGGATATCATAACGGTCGCGCGCGAGTCGCATAATTATATTTAGTTAGAAATAATTAAGCTATTGCATAGCTTCTATCGCGGGCCTTGAGCGCGGGGACCGAATCGAGAAATTCCGTAACGAAAAAACCTCACGCTCCCCACTCCGACGGGCGGAGGTGTGGCTTGAAGGCATAGCATGCAATAGCGCAACCGCGGCAGTCACCGAGTGTCACACGTCTTTTTTTTTAGAGCTTACCTGCGATTACAATATTACCAAATTATTTATACCTAAATAGGTACATAAACCCCAACAGAGTAAAAAAGGATAAGGGCCACGGTATAGAAAGAGACAAAACTTGTAGGTGAATAAAATTATGGATATATAATTTTGTGCAAGTTAAATACCACTGTATCGCGTAGTAGTAAGGCTCACATTTATTTATATTTTCTCGTCGAGTAATTCTTCTGTACCAGTACTATTATTTGTTCTGTGCCAGTAGGTAGTTTGAGATGTTGCCCTATTAAGAGCCCGCGAGCCAAAATAGTTGCGGAGACAAAGTTGCTCGTGCGCGCTGGCTCTTATACTATATTATACAGGGCGTAATCGTTAAGTCTGCACAGGAGATTTTTCCGTAACTATTACAGATAAAAAAAAACTTTAAACTGATATCGAAAGTACTTAACCTAATGAGTAAAATGGCCGCAATACATTTTTAAAAATAAAACGAGAAATATCAAAAAAAAAAACTTTAAATCCTCCCATACATTTAGTATGAGATATGAATATCTCATGTACATTTAATATGAAAGATTTTAGCTTTATCTTTCTTTTTTTGGTTATATGCTTTAATTACTTCGCAAATTTGAAGGGAAGTTCATTTAGAAACTTTAAATAGAGCTCCTCATTGTATTGCATAATGAGGACGTCATTTCGAAAATCTGCTATGAATACAAAATGTATGGGAAATAAAATGTACGGGAGCGTTTAATGTAACATTTCAGGATATTTCACGTATTATTTTTTAAAATTTATTATGGCCATTTTACTCATTAGGTTAGGTACTTTTGATTTCAGTTTAAAGTTTTTTTATATCTGCAATAGTTCGGAAATATCGGAAATCGAAAGTATCGGAATAATCGCTTGTGCACACTTAACGATTACACCCTGTATATTATTTTCTTAGTATCCCCCGTCTGCTACACTTAAAAAACACACAAATAAATAAAAAAAAACAACATACTATAATTAGTAGCATCTATATCACAGGGGACATCATTTTCCTTGATAGCCTTCAACAGCGGCTCGAGGCAAGTCCCGCAAATAACTGCGTAGTGTATAACGTTGTTGCCGTCCTCGTCTACCAGCATGGGGTTGCAACCTGTGAATCAATAATTTGAATGAATATTACATGGATTGGGATGTGAATGAACATCATAATATTGCGATTTCAAAAGCGTCATTTCAAATAAAAAAATAGATTAAAAAACAATTGCTATTTGAACGGAACCCTAAGTGTCGTGAATCCGACTCGCACTTAACTGTTTTTATTATACTACGTAAACATTATGTTAAAATATATTATACGTTATGAAATAAATTATGAATAAAAAAATAAAAAAATCCGGCACCATTTTTTTGAAACGGTCTTTGATCGATTTTCATCAAAACCTTGTCGTTTTTGCGTCGTAGATTTAAACTTTTTAACTTAAAATTTTAGATATGAAAGAATAAAATAATTTATTTATTTATTGATACTTTATTGCTCTGATAATTACAAATTGAGACTTAATCTAGGATACACAAACGGCGGCCTAATCGCTAAATAGCGATTTCTTCCAGACAACCGACATTAATATTATAAGCAAAGAAAATTGACTTAATATTTTTTGTCCATCTCACCTTTAGCGACCAAAAACGGTATCAAGCTGGCCTGATCGTTGATAACCGCCAAGTGGAGGATGGTCCTCATCTGATGGTTCTGCAAGTTCAGTAGACCAACCAGCCCCGCATCGTGTACCAGCTTCACTATGAACTGCAGACTCGGCTGGTTGCTGCATAGCGTCATGTGGAGGAATCTGACAAGGAATTAATCGAATTAATCTTTTTTACCTTGCACTTAACCACACAAAAATAAGTACAAATAGAAACAAGAATATACATGTCCGCCCAGGAGATCGGAACATGCAAATCCAACTTAAAATAATGGGAACAAGGTTGAATTTATGTTGTGTATATTGATTATTGACGAGTTAAGAGTGAAATAAAACAGTTTTTTAAAACCCCCGTGTTCGAATTGAATTGATGTGTCCAGTATCACTACACTGCTATTTATTTATATTTTTGTGAAAAATATTATCAAGAAATCTGATAGATAAAATAGAAGGTAGTTTATATTTGTATAAGGGCCGATTTTTCAATCCTTGGTTAAAATTTATCCGTCCAATAAAGTATTACACGAACATTTATTTATTTATTTATTTATTTATTTATTTATTAGGGTACATCGACAGATCACGCATACATCATTCCTTAACAATAAATACAAAGTAAGAATATTCTAATGCTTGACCCTATTATAGATGTACACAGCATTACAAGAAGAACTAAAGATAAATGTAGTCAATGAGGATGTTTTTAACCGACTTCAAAAAAAAGGAGGAGGTTATCAATTCGGCCGGTATATATATTTTTTTTTTTTTTTTTTTTTTTTTTTAATGTATGTACACCGATTTCTCCGAGGTTTCTGAACCGATTTACGTGATTCTTTTTTTGTTCGATGCGGGATGGTGTCGAATTGGTCCCATAAAAAATTTATTCGGATAGGCCCAGTAGTTTTTATTTTATGAGCATTTTTGTCTGTAGGTATTTGTAAATGTTGCAAGTGCAAGTTTGAAGTCGGTTGTTTTTAACGCAGTTATCACTTGTATACAACTAAAGTAAGTATATTAATTAAATATTGCTTAATTCTAAAACTTAATGTGATATGATCCGTGCACTTTTCGTTTAAACATTGGCAAACTATCGTGAAAAATATCAAGGTTCGGAACTTTAGTGAGGTAATCATTGTAGGTTCTCAATAAGCGAGAAACTGGTGAGTTAGAACCGAGAGTTGTTCTACAAGTTGGAACGCTGAAGGTTCGGATAGGTTTTCTGGGAATCGAACGGGGAGCATTAAACATTATACTATTGAGCAAATCTGGGCTATCGATTGCTCCGTTTAACAATTTAAACAAAAATGTTAAGTCTAGGGTGACTCTTCTGTCCTGAAGTTTATCCATTTTGAAAAAAGCCAATCTATCATAGTAGGGGCGTCTATGCGAAATGCCAGGTGAAATAAAGGCAAGATACCGAGTGAACCTACGCTGTACAGCTTCCAGTCGTTGAGAGTGAACGGTGAAGTAGGGGTTCCAAGCGACACTTGCGTTACATTAACATTTTAAAATGTCACCTGTAAACTGTCAAATATGGACAATTAGAATACATTTTTGAAATGGTAGTTTAATATGTTATTCGGTGAATAAGTTTTAACCAAGACTTGAAAAATCAGCCCTAAATAAAGTAAATAACTTACGTATCACCATTAGACAGTCGCATATCAAACAGTCGAATTAACTTTTCGGTCAATATTTTCTTATCACAGAAAGTTTTATTCCTTATTAATTCACATAACTCCTTCACCAACTGAAAATAAAAATTGTTTGAGAAATTCTGAGAAAACTATTCATTTATTAAAGAGTGTACCTACCAGTAAATTTAAGACGAATCAGCGCTAATTTTTTAAATTAAATTTTTACAAGTACAAATACGCAAGACATTTTATCATCTCCAATTATTCATTTTTGAAGTGAAACTTCTTTGGGCGCGTTGAGAGTAAAATTTCAAGGTCGTGTCACGGCAATGCCGACACGTCATGGAGTAACGCCGTTGTGTTTTGGTATCTTTTGAATCTTGCCAAAGAAGTTTCACTTCTGACACGTGTACTTTGCATACACTCTTTTTTTTGTAACTTGACCCCAAAATTCTATATCCCATGCCTCCATCCTATAAAATATCACATTAGTTATTATTTATGCATTTAAACTATACAATCCATCTATCTATCTACAATGTAGCTTATGTTAGAAGACCTAAAACTTATTAAAATATAAATATATCTATACTCATATTATTAAGCTGAAAGTTTGTTTGTTTGAACGCGCTAATCTCAGGAACTATTGGTCCGATTTGGAAAATTACTTCGGTGTTTGATAGCCCATTTATCGAGGATGGCTATAGGCTATCATTACGCTAAGACCAACAGGAGCGGAGCCACGCGGGTGAAACCGCGGAGCGCAGCTAGTAAAATATATATCTATATCTATATATATGATATATATAACTCAAAGGTGACTGATATAGTGATATAGACTCCTTCCTATCTTAAAGAAAATTTTAAATATCTGAACGAACATGGTGTCACTCTCCGTTCCTCTAATCTTCTAACTTTAAGCATTCCTCCTCACCGGACTAACTTCTTCCACTCCTCCTTTACTATCACTGCCATTAATCTCTGGAATTCGTTACCCGAAGAGATAAGACGTGCTGAATCGATTTTCATTTTCAAAAATAAAGTTAAAACACATTATTTAACACTGTCTCAAGCTCGCTGTTAGTTTTGCTACTTACGTGCTCATAATATGTATACGTATGTATGTACATTGTATTTATGTGTGTATTTATTATATGTATGTATTTATTATATGTATGTATATATTATTATGTATTTATTTTATTTATCCACGATATCTGTTTACATATATGTATTTATTAGTATATATAAATGTTTATTAATATATGTATAAGCCATGAGGAATGTTTATATTTGTAGTACAAATTATTATAATAAAGTCTTTAATTTTTAATTTATTATGCACCACTGTCCACCATACTCAGCATTTGTCCTAGTCGATTGGGTTGCCTGGCAGAGATCGCTGTCAGCGATAAGGCCGCCCTCTGTACATTGTTAATTAAGTTATTATGTGTTTTAATTTGTCCTATATGGTGTACAATAAAGAATTTTTCATTCATTCATTCATTCATAGTGATCTATCAACGCACAGCCCAAACCACTGGACGTATCGGGCTGAAAATTGGCATGCAGGTAGATGTCATAACGTAGGCGTCCCCTAAGAAAGGATTTTAGAACATTCATCCCCTACAGGGGTAAAATAGGGGATGAAAACTTATACCATGAAAATTTATCTTTTCCACGCAAGCGAAGCTGCGGGCAACGGCTAGTAAAAAATAAAGCTTGTTTTATTCACCTGTTTCACCTCCATACCATCTTCAGCGGTATACACGGCGGAGTATTCGCTCTTTATTCTGATATCCTCGTGAGGCTTAGCCTCCGGTACTTCTTTTTTTATTTCAATTTTACACTCTGTTGGTCCTTGTGGCTGTAAAGTGTACATATTTATTTATTAAAGCATATTTTATATTATTTTTGAAGTTATAAGTACATACTTCTTTTGGCGCGATGGAGAAAAATGATGAGAGTGAATTTTTACGATGCGCACGCACACCGATACCTAAATTTAACAGCATGAAGTTAGTTCTAGGTGGTATGTAACTATGTTCAAGTTGTATATTCTAGTATTTTTTTTCCATACGCCAAAGAAGTATCACTTCTAACGCGTGTACACACACTCTTTTTTTTATTAAAAATTGTTTCGGCGTTAAACTAAATATTGTACTTATTAATAAAGACTTATATAAAAAATAAACTGTACAGATCTATAAGAATTTGTTCAGAGAAAAATTACAGTTTAGATTGAATAAAACTCAAATATTTCGATAAAAACATATTTGGAGAGCTGAATAATCTAACTATAGATTAAATACTGATTATTTTCTTCTTACCTCAACGACACCGGAATCCTCAACCAAGAGCGAATTCTTCAAAAATGACATTGGATGCTAAAACAAAAATAGTTCTTATAAATCATTAGATGTTTAAACTTTATATTTATTTATTTATTATATTTATTCTTAATACAATTATAATATATTTCATTACAATTTTAACTAACAACACAAGGAAAAATAAATATCAGGTAACTTACATCAGATTTGAGATTTTCGTTGAACGATTGGAAGTATTCTATAACAAAAAGAATGTGTTTAAATAAAAGTTGGAATAACACTAAAAACTGATTCCATTTAAAATTTAATCCTAAAAACAATAATTATTTAACTACACGGAATAAGGCAGCTTACCACTACATAGTATAAAACAAAGTCGCTTTCTCTGTCCCTATGTCCCTTTGTATACTTAAATCTTTAAAACTACGCAACAGATTTTGATGCGGCTTTTTTAATAGATAGAGTGATTCAAGAGGAAGGTTTTAGTATACAATTTATTAGGCTTTAGACAAAGCGGGCGAAGCCGCTGGCGGTAAGCTAGTTAATTATAATTATTGTCGTAACATGTACGTTCGTTTGTCAGCGCATCGGGCTTGCGTATGCGTGCGTGCGTATGTTACTATGTCCAACATGGACCATCACCCATGATCAGTTATAGGCTAGTGGCAATGGGTCTCTAACACTACGAACAGACGTCTTAGTTGCTTCACTGATTTAATTTATTTTTATTCAATTTTTCAATAAGTTTGGAATCTAACGGCCTTACTAATAAAAAGTTAAGCAATGGATAAATTTCTATCATTTTCTACCATAGCTGTGTCCTGCTCTCTCTTGCTCTCTCTGTCTTGCTCACATGAAACGTCAATAATAAAAAACAAGACAGGTTATTGCAATAACTAATAACATAGCGTAAATGTTACCCATTACATTTTATTAGTAAGACCGTTAATTTATAAATTAATTTATGAATGTACCTAAAATAAAAAAAATCTAGTTTGGAATCGTTTAAAATATTGAGCTTTCAATTGGCAAATACTTAGCGAAACGATCGTTCATGCCGTTTGTGTTATATGTCATTGTAACAGATGTGTGCGTGTCGCTATGTCCCCTTGCCCCATGGCCCATATACCTTGCCCCTGCCCCGCTCACCAATCAGATAAAATGACATTCAAATCCGGCTGGTGTTAACGCGTCACTATGCCCTTTGCCCCTTGTCCCTTGCCCCATGCCCCCAACTCACCACTCAGATCCGTCTCATAGCAGAACCGTCGTCGCTCATCGCTCGGTATACTCGTATTGGGCTCCAATAACCGCTCCATCTCTGACGACGTGAACTGTAGTACTGGCGGCGCGGGCACGTGGGGTTGGCCCAACATCGGGCTGGTGTACGCTTGCGTATTGGTGGACTGGCCCATGTTTAGTAGTAACGCATCCGCCATAGGATCAGAGCTTGGCGGTGTTGGCGGTGTCTGTGGATTTTAACGCCTTTTTATTAGCTTCATATGTATATTTGTATGTAAACGGTTTTAGAATATATTTTGATCCATTTTAAACGGACAGATTTAATTCAAACTTGTACACTTTTCAAGGATCGATGACAAAACAATAATTTCATGAACATAAGCGGGTTTTTTGAGTTTTTAAAACTGTAATATTATGCATCCAATTTCATTATATATGAAATGAAATGAAATGAAAATACGTTTATTATGGATACATACCAAAAATACAAAAAAAGAAACAAGAAACTTAAATCTAACTTAAATATAATGTATTCCACAATAGGCCTGCCACTCAGTGCAATACACTGATTTTCAGTGGTTGCCTTAGGATGCCTTGCTGACAGTGGATGTATTATTGCTCAAACTGCAGTGAAAAGTTATTAAAAAAAAAATATATATATATATATTTAATTAAATATTGTAATAAATACTTGATTATAATTATACTTACTTAGTGAATAGATAATATTACACATTGACTTAAAGTAGCAGAGAGGTTATTGGATAAATACTTAAATAATCTATAAACAAATAAGAACAATATTGGGGATGCAATATTTTATAAAAAAATAAATAAAAATAAAATAAAAAAAATATATATAAATAAACAAACAATTAAATAAATATTTATATAAATATTGGGGATGCTAATTTTTTCTTGTTAACGTTTTTGTAAATCGAGAAGATATGACTTTAACTTTTTTTTGAAAGACGATAAGCTTTGTTGTGAACGAATAGGCGGCGGTAGGTCGTTCCAACATTTTGATGCTCGATACCTAAAACACCCCCTAAATGTAGATGTTCTATGCAGGGGAATTTCCAACAAAGAATTTGCGTGTCTAGTCTCGTAGGTTGTATTATTATCCGCCAACCATTTCAATTTATTGTACAAATATACAGGTACTCTATATTTTAATAAATTAAAGAGAAGCGTAGCCAGGTGTAAGTGGGTACGATATTCCATTTTAAGTGAGTTGTGTTTGATCAAGTACGGTGTAACATGATCACGATAGGGAATATTGTAGCAATAGCGGGCACACGCATTTTGCACCCGTTGCACTATTTTTTTCGTTGATTCAAGCAACCTAGGCCCTACAACCACATCCGCGTAATTAAATTTCGACAAGATAAGCGACTCACAAAGCAATTTCCTGACATTTACACTCAAGGACTGTCTAATCCGGTAAAGCAGTTTCAGTCGGTAAAATCAGTTTTTTGAAATATTTAAAATGTGCTTGTGAAATCGCAAGCCTTCATCAAACACTACACCAAGATTACGCGCTTCAGTCACTCTTTCTATTGGTTCTCCGTTTAGAAATATGGTAGGTTGTTGAGCCAATATTGAATTGATTTGATGAGTTGTGCCTATGATCATATATTTGGTTTTGCTAGAATTGAGAGAAAGACAATTAGATTCTGACCAAACCGATATACGACTCAAATCATCATGTAGCCTTTCCAGAGCATTGTCCATCTCACTCGCCTTGAACGAGAGGTATAATTGGATGTCGTCCGCATACATATGATATTTGCAATGCCTTATGCATTGCGTTACATCGGCTGTATACAAAATAAACAAAAGAGGACCAAGAATAGAACCTTGCGGTACTCCTCTGGAAACTTCCGCCCATGCAGACGAACATGCACTTTGACTACTGTCCGCTTTTAACTCGACCATTTGTGAGCGGTAAGAAAGATAACTTTTAAACCACTGTAAAGAGTTATCATCAAAGCCGTAGTATGAAAGCTTGCAGAGAAGCAATTCAATATTGATACAATCGAAGGCTCTGGAGTAGTCTAAGAGGATTAACAGACTCCCCTCTCCTCGATCCTGTGCCTCAAGCATATTGTCAACCACATCCAACAGAGCTGTTATGGTACTATTTTGCTTCCTAAATCCCGATTGCCTAGTTGGCAACATATCATTTAAATCTAAGTAGCGCCTGACTTGCTCACATACAACTTTCTCGAGAATCTTCGATAGACATGGCAAAATACTAATTGGTCTTAGATCTTTAAGACAATTTGGATTGTTAGTTTTGGGCAATGGTTTAATGAGCGCTTTACGCCAGGTGGAAGGGAAGGTGGAAGTCTTAAGTGATGTGTTTATGATATTCGTAATATTACCTGAGTTTCCAAAATTATTTTCTATATTGTACCTGAGTTTCCAAAATTATTTTCATACACATATAAATATAGCGAAAATACTACTCACATAATTTGGTATACGTGGTATGTCACTGACATCCATATTTTCAACTTTATTCGGGATGGGCTGTAAAGAAATGCCAATAAGTTCATAAAAAACGAACATAATTTAGTATAGAAATGTTACCAATAAAAAAAAAATTTTTTTGTCACAAAATAATTCCATATATTATTTTTCCTACTTACATTAAAAAAGTCCAAGGTTACTGGCAGATCACTGTAACTCTTCACAGATCCACCTGCAAAATACATAGTATTAAATGATTTGTTATTAAATAACGTTTCCTACAAATAAAAAAATATGAATAAAATTTCAAATGCACAAAATACATTTTTACTCCAAAAAAAATCATTTTTTTGAAGTGAAACTTCTTTAAACGGGGTTGGAAAAAATTTTTTCGATACGCGTGACATTTTTCCGTTACGCGCCATCTTTTTCTTATCCTTACCACGCGTGATTCAACGTATTTCTGTAAAGTTGCATATATAGTAAATTATTTTTTGAAAAATAAGGTCATAAAGAAGTTTCACTTCTTACGTGTGTACACTAGTACATGTACAATTTTTTTTCTATACTTTGTATAATCACCTGAATTGCTATTAATAGACGAGTAAGAATTATCAGCTTTCCGCTTCTTATTCTGTCTGTTCACAAACTCCGCTTTATACGTATACTCCCTGGGCTCGCTGGTCTTCCCGTCTGAAGGTCTCACGAGCTCGAAGTAGACCTTCACGTTCGACGTTATCTTCTTATCTACGTATGGAGGTGTTCTGGAAACATTTTTTTTTTTTTTCAAAAAAACTTGCAAATTTATAGATTTACTTAGAATTGCTGTAAAATACAATATAAAAATCTCGTCATGGAGTAAGGCGATGATTTTGGTATCTTTGAAACTTGCCAAAGAAGTTTCACTTCTGACACGTGTGCTCGGCTCTTTTTTTAAATAGATAGAGTAGTTTCGGAGGAAGGTTTTAGTATGTAACTTATTCGGTTTTAGACAGGCGAAGGCGGAAAGCTAGTTATATGCTAAAAAGATTATTTTGCATAATTACCTGAAAACTATAGCATATTGATGGTGTACATCACTTTGCACGAAGCTAGCGTTCGCCGTCCAAGTGCGTTCGCCATTTTCGCCCAATTCAAAGAATCGGACCATTATATTCTCTGAAAATACATATTATTGTTTGTGAAAGCACATTATAATCAACATCCCAAATATAAGTGCTTAATTAGACGGCGAACACTTACGCAACAATGTAATAAGTTTGTAAACTATTTTACTCACATTCAACACATAGAATACTTACAATTAACATCAAAATTAGGTATTATGGTATTTATTTTCAATTAAAAATCTACCGCCTAGTTAATTATGTTCCTCGAGCAATGTTGTCTTTAATAAATACCCACTTTTTCCTTTTAGGCTGGTTGCAGAGCTTGACCGACCATCAGTGCGTACGTCAGTCGCGCTTGTCATATGTATGGAAATTCATAAAACCGTTCATAGCTAGACCGGCCATACGCACGCGTATTGTCATGCGCATTAGTGTCATAGTCATACAATTGTTGATGCGTATCGTCAGGACCGACGGTACGCACTGACGGTCGGTCAAGCTCTGCAACCAGCCTTAGTGTACAATAAAGTGTTGTTTCGAGTACTTCCAAAGTTATTTGAGTGTACATATTCATTTATATTAAATATCAATGAATCATTTAATTTTATACAGCTGTTTAATGTGGCTGTTTTTGATTATGTTTACAGTACGTATCTCTTAATAAAAGTATTGAAGTGAAACTTCTTTATCGGGGTTGGAAAAAAATTTGTGATTCGACGTATAATTTCTGTAAAGTTGCATATAGTTAATTATTTTTTTTTAAATAAGGTCTCAAAGAAGTTTCACTTCTTACGTGTATGCACTAGTACCTACACGCACACTTTTTTTTGTCAAAGAAAGTGCATATTTTTTAATCAATCGAAATATTACTTACTCTTATTAACTTTCTCGACCAGGATAAAAACGTCCTCCCCGCCATTTGCGCTACCGTAACAACTACTGCTACGGCATATTTTTAAATCATTTGTAGCTGCGCTTTCTGAAAAAAAAAGGACTTTTATAGCTAACTCAAAAAACACCAGAATTATGACGTCAGTTAAAAATATATTTTTGAAATGCCCTACTACTAGTATAAACGTGAAGGCTTTTGCCACTGCCGACGACAGACGCAAAGGCTGACTGATATACACTACAGTATTAAAACACCATGAGTGCTCAGCAGAAACCCTTTTTTATGAAAACAATAAAAAATGTAAAAAAACGTAGTAGTTACACACATAACAAAATGTATTCAAAGTAAAAAAAAAAAAAAAAAACTTCCGAAACCCAAATATCGCATACCGTTTGTTTGAACGTTTGTTTGTTTGAACCCGCTAATCTCGGGAACTACTGGTCCGATTTGAAAAATTCTTTTGGTGTTAGATAGCTCAATTAGTTATCGAGGAAGGCTATAGGCTATATATCATCACGCTACGATCAACATTAGTGGAGCCACGGGGGTGAAACCGCGCGGAGGAGCTAGTATGAAATAACATTGTCAAAGCCGCATTATCTGCGAATTGCAGATATATTTATTTATAATTATTAAACAGTGGTCATTGAGACACACAGGACTTCCTGTGCAGAGTATAACTATAAGCTGTGATAACAGTAATACAATTGACAAACTATCTTCAATGTGGCTAAGCGAATGTGCATTTAGATAAACCCTATATAATGCAAAATAGTCTCTAAAATCATAGCATTTGAATCCATTATTAAATGAGCTTAACGTAACAAGTTCATAAAAAATTGTTGTCACGATATGTGGTATACAAGGCGGTTTTTAAAACTATAAACATTGTTTAACTAAAAAACATATTCTTTTATAGCCATAGCGAACCTCGAACTATATGTATATATATAATAGATATTATGGTATTAAAGATTTTTCTCGACCAATGAGAGATATATCTTCGCATTTGCTGTCCTTATTACAAAAAAAAATTAAATAAATTCATTAATTTCTTCTCAGGACTTCATAAGAATTACATGGTCGTTACACGGATCGATAAACTACCAGGCAACGATCTTTAAAAATTAAGGAATGTTAAAACAACGACATTATGGGTCATAGTGGTCGGGTATCTTTTATTCAAGAAGTTGGACATTTCAGGTATTTTTTTTCATTATTTATTCGTTATTATCACATATATAACTGCATATAATTATCACGGTTAGATGTATTCGTCGCATTAAAAAAATATGAAGAAAAAACAAGACATTTCCATTAAAAACTATAAAGAATAAAACACTACTCACTAATATTATGAATAGGTTCGGAGAACACGGGGCCACATATCAGTTTGCCGGTTTGTACATCATGCGCTGTAAACTTCAACCGTACTATATTCAGATTGATGCTCTTCGACTCGTTCTCGCATTTTAGACGTAGCTAGAAAAAATAAATACATAAATACAAATATACATACGACAACTGCAGAGGAACATTGGGATTCGTCCGCGGTCCGGAGCGTGTGGCGTCTGGTTATAGACTGATGTTTTACCAGTCAATGTAGGGCTTTCAACAACGGTTCTTAAAATTGAATTTGCGGACAAGATAAATCTTTACAGATTAATATAATATTGATGATTCAGTTACTTTTTTGAAGCTGGTTGATAATTTATTTTCAAATATTACCAATAAAACGAACAATAATTAACAAATATTAGAGAGAATGAATAAGCACGTTTTCACAACAAACTGTTCAACTTTTGTATAAACTGTTCATTGTTCAATACATACAAATTTATGTATATGTACTAATAATAATCCACACTTATATTATACAATGGTATGACTTGGTTGAAAATAGTTTAAGTACGTAAACTGAAAATGGACTAATTTTCGGTCTGGTTTCAATTTCATATCCGCAGTAAGAGATCTGTTTACAAATGAAACTAAGTGGCTACTAATATAGTTCCCAGTATTCCATAGGTAAATAGTGATAAACATACATTTACAGGGTTAAATCGTTGTGTGCACAGGCGATTACTCCGTAACTATTACAGATATAAAAAAAACTTTAATATCGACAGTTCTTTACATTTTTCCCGTTTTATTAATGTCATTTTACTCATCAGGTACCTACTTTCGTCGTCAGTTTAAAGTTTTTTGATATCTGTAATTTATAGTTACGAAACAATCGTCTGTGCACACATAGCTTTGCGCCCGCGGTTTCATATGAATTTCACGTAATCGCGTGACAGACATACACTTTTACAATCTCTACTCGTTTTGTTTACAAAAGGGCTTAATTATTTCAAACTTTTAGTTTTTCATTGTACCAAACTTTATCGCAATTGATAAAATCATTTAGGCTTGAAAGCGTAACATACAGACAGTATTTTGTGACGAGATAATAATTTGTAAAATATCATGCTTATTTTTTCCATGACTGTCCGTAGTCGGTTACAGTTTCATATCATGTGCAAAGCTCAGATGTTTTTTTTTAAACAGAAAATAGTTTTTGAATGAAATCGTAATAAATAGACATCGGATTATATGCACTAACAAAATGCCAAAATATGCATGCAATTAATATGCACTAAAAACGACTAATGTCCCTAAAATATGCACACTACAAAATCAGAAAACCTTTATAATTTTTATATGTATATTTTAATCAAAAATTGTACGATTGTAAGATTGTACATCGAAATTCTCTTATAATTAAGTATAGTTTTTGTGGCAATATACAATTAAGCACAGCATTTCTCCCTTCTTGATTTTTCCAAATTTTCGAGCGCTTTGTGACGTTTGAAGAACGACCTGTCCACATCAATTGATGCCATTGGACAATATTAAAAATTTGGCGCCATTTCTGGAGTAACCTGTTCAGGCAGAGCACCTCCGCACCTGTCCCGTTGATGTAGGCATTAATGTTCTTCAGGTCTTGAAGACTTGGGTTTTCATACAAAACATCGTCCAACTTTGTGCGAACCTTTTTTGCTATTGAATTAGGAAGGGAGTTGGCGAGTTCAATCATTGTTTCCAGTATTTCTATTGATTTAAATAGAGGAAGGTTTTATGTTTCCAATTTTTCTATGCGTCCGCGTCAGCCACTGCGCTCGCGCTTACACGTCATTGTCACACATGCCTCCCGTTCCCGCTACTTAACGAAATATGCACGATTGGGCAAAATGGCTAAAATATGCACTAACGCCGTAATTTGAGAGTTTTATGCATTTGCATATGAAAATAATCCGATATCTAGTAATAAATGGTTTATTACGATTTCATTCAAATAAAAATAAATCTTTACTCCTTATATTAGTTTAGATATGCGAATAATAGTTTTAAAAAAATACTTTTACTTGAATTTGATATTTTTGGTTTTATGGCATTCAAATGCTTTTTCAATATTTAATTTATAAACACTAGATTGGCCGTGAAACGATCCGAGTCCCGCCTCGAGATCGAATATTTTCTATTCTTTATAAATTTATACTTTTTCTTAGTACTTTAACTTTTTCGAAGTCGGATTAAAACTTTTAGGGTAATATTAAATTAACATACCTTATGATCATTGAAATCGGAATTCTTCTGTTGTGTATATTTGCTGTATAGAAGTAGGGCGATCTCTTTCTTCGCTGTATGTATAATACCCATGCCCGTGAACCTATAACAAATAAAACATTTATATTTTTTTTTGGTTTTTATGGCATTCAAATGCTTTATAAATATAAATTTATAAAGAATAGAAAAAATTCGATCACGAGGCGGGACTCGAACCCGCATCCTTCGCGCCATTCCGGGGCGGATGCCTAACCAACTCAGCCACTCGTATAAATTTATATATTATATAACTATAAATGTATAAATTTATATAAATAAAACATTATTATAAAAGACCTAGATTATTTGAAGTAAAATAAAGTATTTAGGCTACGAATGTATGATAATATTGCGTATTATAATAAAAGTATTTAGGGTACCAATGTATTATATTTTATTATGTATTTTTTAACATGTAATATTGTGTTTGATAAAAAGTAGCTCATTAAATAGTAATTAACAAAAAAAATAAATTAAACGATTTCTAAATTGAGTCACTATTTATTATTAGAAACTATAAGTATTTGTCTAATTTGTGATATTATTGATATTCTACAAGATAATAAGTATAATTATTAAGCAAAAACATTTAGTAAATAACTGTTCTTTTAACAAACAGACAACTGTTTATATTATTTACTAGCTACTTCGCGCCGTTTCATCCGCATTGCTCCGCTCCTGTTGATCTTAGCGTGATGATATATATAGCCTATATACTTATATAGCCTTCCTCGATAAATGGGCTATCTAACACCGAAAGAATTTTTAAAATCGGACCAGTAGTTCCTGAGATTAGCGCGTTCAAATAAACAAACTGCTTTATAATATTAAAGTATTAGTATAGATAAAAAAAAACAAAGTTCTAAATATGACATGTACATGATCTATTTGCTCTTTTATATACAGGGTGTCCCAAAAAGTAGTGATGAACGGAAGCTGGGAGGTAGAGGACCTAGAGGGCTATCCGAATCACCCCCATGTATGTTATGCGATTTTTCGTATTTTCGGAGTTATGACGTTTTTTTCAATTTTTCGCCTATCGCCGAGTACGATGATATTTTCACTCATGGTGACGTCAATTATTGCGCTAGATGCCGGATTTTTTTTTGTGTGCTAAGCTTAGAGGTAGGCCAATTCAGTATGGTAACATTTACTATCGTTAGATCTTCGAATGGAGTAAAAAAAAGAATTAAATGCCAAGAAAGGTAAAATTACCCAGTATGTCTACAACTTCAATGGCCCGTAAAAAAATAAAATCACATAAAAAAAGTTTTCCATTTGGCTTTTAAAAACTTGCTCTATCTATCAGGTAGCTTCCCTAAAAATTTCATTTTATTATTCAGAAGGCTTCAATCGAAAAATTGAAATCTAAGTGTGGTAAGTGCAAATTTTTTTTTAACGTGATGATCATTAAAACCAATAAATAGGTGTCTAATTACCAGAAATTTTTAAAATAACCCCGCTGTTGCCCAATGTAAGTGCGACATCACCATAAAAAGTTGTCTTTTAAATGTTTGAATGCCCTTTTATCATTTTTAATGGTTTCTTCTGCTACTATGAATTTCCGGGTTATTTCGTCCAAATTGTGGCATTCTCTCAAGTAGCCGAGGTCTTCTTAGTATCACCATTGAAACAAATCAATGGGGTTTAGGTCGAGGGACCGTGGAGGCCATGCTTTAAGGCAGGCGTCACCGGCGCATGCGCAGGCTGCAACGACCAATCCATCTTTCAGGGTATCTTTGCCCTTTAACCTGGCCTCCACGGTCCCCGGACATAAACCCTATTGATTTTTTCCGTGGGTATCCCCACGAAAAAAACGAAAGACTGCCACAATTTGTAAAAGGCATTCAGAAATTTAAAAGACAACTTTTTACGGTGATGTCGCGCTTGCATTGAGCAACAGGGGGGTCATTTTAAAAATTTCTGGTAATTTAACACCTTGTTATTGGTTTTAATTTGTTTTTATTATTCATCATGTTAATTCAATTTTTGCACTTACCACATTTAGATTTCAATTTTTCGATTGAAGCTTTCTGAATTATAAAATGAAATTTTCAGGGTAGCTACCTGATAGATAGAGCAAGTTTTTAAAAGCAAAACGGAAAACTTTTTTTATGTGATTTTATTTTTTTACGGGCCCTTGAAGTTGTGAACATACTGGATAATTTTATCTTTCTTGGCATTTAATTCTTTTTTTTATTCCATTCAAACATCTAACGATAGTAAATGTTACCATACTGAATTGGCCTATCTTTCAGCTTAGCAAACAATAAAAAATCAAGCATTTAGCGCAATAATTGACGTCACCATGAGTGAAAATATCATCGTACTCGGCGATAGGTGAAAAATTGAAAAAAAACGTCATAACTCCGAAAATACGAAAAATCGCATAACATACATGGGGGTGATTCGGATAGCCCTCTAGGTCCTTAACCTCCCAGCTTCCGTTCATCACTACTTTTTGGGACACCCTGTATAAGAATTAGAATATTATATTAATTACATTGTACTGGATAAACTAAAAACCAATATCTGTATTAATTCCTAAAGTTATAACACTAAATATAAAACAGTGTTTAAAAGTATGCCAATTGTAGTATGACACCAAACAAGTGTCGAATGTCATATACTGCATACATTGCAAGATGAACATGCTTCAAAATGATACAAAGTAACCTTGAAATAGTTCGTTACACTAACCAAATAGTCTTTCTTAGGGGTAAAATTTTTAACAGAATAATTATGTAAATTCTTGGTCTAAATAAATAAATAATAAACAATAAACTTTATTTCCAAAATATAAGATGCATAGAAATTGAAAACCCTTGCTCCCACACTAGGATTCCTTGTGTCGTGGGAACAAGTATCTTCCAGTCATATTTTATTCCTTGCTAAGAAAATAAACTATCACATTAAAAATGTTCTATAAAAAAACAATTTTTTTAAGCTATTGCATAGCTTCTATCGCGGGCCTTGAGCGCGGGGACCGAATCGAGAAATTCCGTAACGAAAAAACCTCACGCTCCCCACTCCGACGGGCGGAGGTGTGGCTTGAAGGCATAGCATGCAATAGTTTTACCGCGGCAGTCCCCGAGTGCCATACCTCTTTTTTATTATGTACTTAAATGGTAAAACTATGAAGATTAAGGTGCTTCTAGAAAATGTCTCATTGCATAAATGAATATTTGTTTTAACAATGCAGGGAGGAGTTCATAAGAATGTAGACCAAAACCACTATGTTCACGAGGGGTTTTTACTTATAAGTCTATCAATAAGATGTTTGATAAGCAACTATGTACCAACTTAAGTTTATCAATTATTTAATATTTTTATGGACATGTTGACATGATTTTAAAAGAGCAACTATGGAGTTTCTTGCCGGTTCTTTTCCATAGATACTGCTTTCCGAATCGGTGGTAAATGTTAAAAATACTTATGTAATGACAATTCGAAAGTGCTAATTCGAAAGGCATAAGGCGCGGGTTCGAATGCCGCATCGTGATCAAAGTTTTTCTATTCTATCAAAACCTATACCAATATTATAAAGCTGAAGAGTTTGTTTGTTTGAACGCGCTAATCTCTTAAACTACTGGTCCGATTTGAAAGATTATTTCGGTGTTAGATAGCCCATTTATCCAGGAAGGCTATAGGCTATATATCATCTCGCTAAGACCAACAGGAGCGGAGCATTGCGGGTAGAACCACGGAGCACAGCTAGTTTATAAATAAACATTGTTCAATCACTTACGCCACTTTGTAACTGCCCCGCTGTGGTACAACACTAGTAATGTCTCTGTCTTGGTCATCTTCAGTCAACTTGTGCGGGTGTTCGTTGGGACTGTCGTGCCGAGCTAAACTGCACCTTATCAATGCACTGCCATTGTAGTTGCATAGCTGAAAAGGAATTCATTGTTTAAAAAATCTCTATTTATTATTATCTTCTATTATATAAAAATAAGTCGAGTTTTCCTTCCTGACGCTATAACTCCAGAATGCACAAACCGATTTCCACGGTTTTGCATTCGTTGGAAAAGTCTCGGGCTCCGTGAGGTTTATAGCAAAGAAAATGTGTCTCTGGTGGCGAAACGGAGTTCGCCCGGTTTGCTAGTCTACAATATAATCTCTAATCTATTTACGTAAACGCGAAAGTTAGTATGAATATGTGGATGGTGGAAATATACAAAATCAGATGACCAGACCTGTATGAAATTCGGTACAAAGATAGATTTTAATGTGGATTGATTGCATACTATGTATCTATGTATATCCTTAATTTTCAATTTTCAAAGTACCTCAACAGTTGGATGCGTCCTGTTCTTGCCTGGCGTGGAATGCTTTCCGAGCAGGCAGCCATGCGTTCCCAACATTTCACTCTTGTATCTGAACCGGAAATAATCCGTTGGCTGTTCTATTATTCGTAAGTATGGCTGGTTCCCTGAAACAATAACTTTATTTTAAGACAAAATTTGACAAGTTGAAAATGTGATGGTGTCATGTTAGAAACAGATTTTTACTACTTTCTTTTGTTTTGATTTCTTTGCGTACATGCATACTTTGTGTGGGAATTGGATGATCTTTTTTTTATATTAATAAATAGTTATAATGTTTCAAAAGATTGAGTATGAGGAAAAGAAATTATTTTTCTATTTTTGTAATGAGATAATTAATATCTTTATTTTTGATAAATTAATTAAAGAATGGTTAGGCTACCAAAATTAGAATTAGAGGGATTTGAAATTTTACTGTATACAAAACACTTCAACCGCAAATATATATTTAAGAACTAAGAAGTAACTCATCAAAAAAGAAATCTAAGAATTTTTCATCAGTACATAGTATAAAGCAAAATTGCTTCTGAGTCTGTTGTTAAAACTACACAATGGATTTATATACAGTTTATTATACATAGAGTTTTAGTATATAATTTGTTAAGATTTCTACAAATCTAATTTAAATAATAATCAAACATTTCCTCCTTGTGGTGTGTCCCTTAGAGTTAAGACGTATAACGGTATAAAACTGAAAGAATAGACTAAAATTGATTGCTCTGGCGGGATCACAGGTGGCCGTGTTAGTCATCCTGGCTTGACATGAAAGGATGCGGGTTCGAATCCCACCTCTTTTACTTCCTCTTTAACTTTAATACATGTGTCTAATTCTAAGGCTGGTTGCAGAGCTTGACCGACCATCAGTGCGTATGTCAGTCGCGCTTGTCATATGTATGGAAATTCATAAAACCATTCATAGCTAGACCGACCATACGCACACGTATTGTCATGCGCATTAGTGTCATAGTCATACATTTGTTGATGCGTATCGTCAGGACCGACGGTACGCACTGACGGTCGGTCAAGCTCTGCAACCAGCCTAAGATTTTCATTCCCATTATGTTTACTTACATATGACACTCCCATTTTCAAGTTAAATGTGAGAGGTTACGCATATATAAAATAAAAAGCAGGTGTAAAATTTATGACTTTCATGAATATAACAATCTCCTTGTATTTCATATTTTGAAGCACATAAGTTAAACTTACTATGAATGGTTAAAAACTACTGTGTTACATTGAAGAATCAGTTCTCAAGTAAGAAAAAAAATAATCAAAAGGAATTAAATTGTAACAAATGTATGTAACTCGCATGTTAAGCAAAAAAACGAAAATCAATATCTTAATCATTTTCTTGCGTTAAAAGTCTTTGTGAACTATCCTCGAAGCAGGAGTCTATCAGGAAATAATAAAATGCACAAACTTCCTCAAACTTTATAATCAAATAAAAACTTACCCTGTACACCATCGTCGCACGTCAAATCAGTTAATCCATTTGTTAAAGGGTCAATATGAGGCGAGCTATAAGAATAAGGTGAATATGAAGACTCTTGAGAAAACGGCGAGCCTGAGTTTGATAACTCGCTAGTGTCGGGTTCACTTGACGACATTGTAACTTTAAAAACACTTTTTACACTAAACACACATTCGACAATTTGGTACACTATCAAGTTAATGTTAAAATGTAAATACTGAGACAAGTAACAATAATTGAAATTTTAAAGAAAATATTTATAAAGAAGACTCGCAAACAAACACTTCAGACTTCCGAACCGCTGACTTTGTTTTGACAAAATTGTCAATAGACAGTGTGAAGAGCTCAGTGCAATCCTGCGTGTTGCCGTATTATTTTAGATTTTTCCTTTTGTCATTTACGCTTAAATTTTAAACTTACGTAGTTCCACCGAGACAATGAATATTGAATTGTATGTAATATGTAGGTATGTAATAGTATTTTTTTTGTCATAGGTAGTGCAGTGTACATAGTGCAGAACCCTATTAAGATAGCTTAATTAACTGGCCATTCAAAATATATTTTACTTTTAAGAAAATAATTTATAAGTACGGTTTCTATCGTGGACTTAGATCTAACTATACAGGGTGTAATCGTTAAGTGTGCACAAGCGATTATTCCGTAACTATTGCAGTAATGAGTAAATTTTAGCTATTGCTTAACCTAATGAGTAAAATGGCCATAGTAAATTTTTAAAAATAAAGCGAGAAATATCCAAAAATGTTATATTAAACGCTCCCATACATTTTATTTCCCATACATTTTGTATTCATAGCAGATTTTCGAAGTGATGTCCTCATTGTGCAATACAATGAGGAGCTCTATTTACAGTTTCTAAATGAACTTCCCTTCAAATTTGCGAAGTAATTAAAGCAGAAAACAAAAAAAAAGAAAGAAAATGCTAAAATCTTTCATATTAAATGTACTAGGTTGATCCAAAAGTAATAATAATTGGGTATTTCCTGTGCACATAAAAATATAAAACAAATGTTTTTTGGTTGCTCATGTATTCACTAAGTAATCACAAAAAAATCATATCAACAGGCCACATTTCCAATTATTTACATTAATTTGAATGTGAACCGTGCGTGCCAGAATGATTCCCGATGAAAAGAAGAAACAACGATTCGACATGTAGAGGGTAAATTTCTAAATTTTTTATGATATCAGGATAATTTTTTGTCACGTTTTGTGATCATGGACGTTACCCGAGTTCACCATGTTTATGCTGAAACCAAAAAACAATCAATGTCCTGGATGCGAGCTTCCAAAGTGACGATGAAGAAATTCAAAGTGAAAATCAGTAGGTTAGATTAAAGCGGTAGTTTTTTGGGACTCTGAAGAAATAATTATGGTGGAATATTTTAAAAAGGTAGCCACTTTATTGGGCTCTTATTAAACAGACCAAATTAAAAGATTGCGGTAGGTTAGTAAGGAAAAGAGACATGGCAAACTGCGGACCTGAACGCTGTTTCACCAAGACAACGCACCAGATCACAAAGCGTCAGTTGCGATGGCTGCAATTCAAAAATTGGCATTCCAAATGCTTGAACACCTACCCTATTTTTTAAGAAGCTCCTTTTTACTTTTATCTCTTTCCTCGGCACAAGAAACACTTTCTTAGCAACAAATTATTTTAAGACGACAGCGAAGTGATGGCCGCGTGGAGGGGTTTTTGTGGATGAAGTCAAAGTTTTTTTTTTTAAGTTTAGGAAAAAAAATATTGAAGTATATTTTCTAGTTAGAAGACTATCTAGAGAACTACATAATTATTATAACTGTAATGACCTTGTTTAATATTGATTATCATTACTTTTGGATCAACCCATGTACATGGGATATTCGTAGGTATCTCATGTATGGGAGGGTTTCAAGTTAGTTTTTTTGATATTTCTCGTTTTATTTTTAAAAATTTATTATGGCCATTTTACTCATTAGGTTAAATACTTTCGATATCAGTTTAAAGTTTTTTGATATCTGTTATAGTTACGGAATAATCGCCTCTGCACACTTAACGATTACACCCTGTATAATATCTAAAAAAGAAAACATGAATGATCACCGTACTTTTAATTAATGTGAAACATTTTAGTTTCCACTTATGAAACGCGGAAAATAATCACAAATCTATTTAATATTATAAGAAAAATTTTACTACACAATATTGGGAAAAAATTATTCGTTGATATCACTAATTCCGCGAATTGCGCGATATGCACGGGAAAGAACCTTACAATCGTGAGTCACAAAAATCCCCCGTGGCTCGTCCGCATACGTGTAATCTTTATATTTATACCACAGAACACTAGTACTCCTAGCGGAGAATTATTTATACTTATTTGTTGGCTTTGAAAATTTAATTAGCTAAGCGCGAGTCGCTCTCACGTACCGCGGGTTGTGGTCATATTTATTAATTAGTTTAAAATTTAGATATAAATGAACTTAATTTTAGTTATATTAAGCTGTGGTAATAAGTAGGTATAATAATTTAAAGGTACACATTCATTTTCATTTAAAGGTGCAGCCAAGGGTGCAGCACTTAAATAAGTTATAGATAAGGTTTATAACACTGTTATAGACTATATAGTAGGTATATAAGCTTCTATATTATAATCTTGTACTTAGGTGGTACTATATTATCTTTGTTGACGTTGTGTTTGAGATGTTTTACACACAGTTTTACACAGGGCCGTCTTAGACTATGCCGGGGCCCTTGGGCACACAAGAATCGGGGGCCCTTTGAAATATAAAGAAATCAAACTAGGTACGCAAATTTTTTCCCACAATTATATATGTTTTTGCCCTAAATTGAAACTTAAAGAAGTAATAAGAAAACTTAAAGAAAATTTCTATGTAAAATTTTAGCTCCATTTTTTTATACATTTTACAAAAAAGTTACTTATGACCAATGTTGTATTATAATCATTGAGATAATATTAATATGGAGACGATACCGCCTACATCACTTATGTTCCACTCAACATACGTCATGTGGCGTAACTGCACTCAGTCGCTTGCTCGCTCATTGGCGCAAACGTCACGCTCATTTTTTATTTGTTTTAAAGTGAAACGCATCAAATATGCCTACGTGTGTGTTACGATATTGCACAAATAATACAAAGAATACGGAAAAGTGCAAAGGAATAACTTTTCATCAGTAAGTAACTAGATAATAATTTTTAAAACTTAGTTAGAGCAAAATTTTTGGCGGGCGACATTTTGTCATAGATTAAAAATTTAAGATATGACATTGGGCATGAAATAAGTGTTGTTAGTAATATTTGCTGGCGTATATTTTTATAGTATAAAATAATAATTTTACATATTTAGAAAAGCATAGACTGGTTGTTAATTGAAAAAAGGTGAAATCATGAAATATGAAAATCAATTACTCAATCACCATTTTTTTTTTGTTAATTGATTTTAATCAAGTTTTTAATTGATATTGTATAAGCTACTGACTTGAACGTGTAATTGAATTATTATTTATTTATCTGCACTAATATTATAAAGAGGAAAACTTTGTTTGTTTGTTTGATTGTAATTAATAGGCTCATAAACTACTGGACCGATTTTGATGAAAAGAGAATGCCCATTTTTGGTACTGGTTTTTCTCATGCATCAAGACAACAATACTATTAAAAAAAATCTCGGCAATTTAGAGGCCTTCTTACCATCGGAAAATATATTTTGAACAGGGAATGTTTTGTAAAATCTAATATGACATGTAATTGTTTAGATCCGTTATTATAGATTTAGTGTCCATTACCGGTTACCACGGTAACCAAGCGGTAACTTATTACATTTACTATGGTAAATAGCTAAATGTATTAATATCGATTATTGTTTTCATTGAATTACAAAAAAAATCAATTAACATAAAATCACTCTTTAAGGTATTGTTTATATACACTGTAGGTTGTTTTAACAAAGATAGTGAAGTAAAATAATATAAATATGTATATATAAAAAAAATATTATTATGACATAGCTTGGTAGGTAACCAGTTATTTCTTATTTGTTTCTTTCTTCGAATATGTAGTGAAAAAATGATTCAAACAACAACAGTAACAACAACATGTAAACCGAATAAAAACTCAATTGGCATTTTTTAAGTATATATTTAGGTTTTCTTGAAATCCGTCCCGGAAGATTTCTGGTGCCTACCTACACTAGCCGATGAACAGATAGACTTTGTCTGAAAGCATAAGCTCTACGCATAGATTAAATATGTTAATCGAAAAATAACCTTTGGACGATAAAATGTTACCTAAATCACACATAAACCTAACTAAATCGGGGTTATTTAAGTTTTGAGGTTATTTCACATTTTTCTCAATATCTTGAAAACCCCTGTTTTTATCACAAAAAAATCAATTGGTAAAAATCTTTTGAATATCGAAGAACCCTCCAAAACCACTCTGGCATTGACGCAACACTGTACTGTGGTCCATACTTTCATGGGCATTCTCCTTTGGCACAGACAATCTTAAGACCCTGAGAAAGAACATAGGCTACTTTTTATTGCGAAATATGTGCCACGGGCGAAGCCGGGGCGGACCGCTAGTTCAGAGATAAGTAATTAATATTTTTTCTATTCAAGGTTTCCATGTCTGGGCCGTGAAGAAAGGGAAAAATTATTTTTTTTTCTAAAAAAAGGCTCAATTTGTAAGGAATAAAACTTCCCATAGCCCTGACTGAACCTAAAACACGAAAAAAATTAAATTATTCCATATGACGTCACTATTTACATCATCCTATATTATATGCCAGATATTGTTAG
This sequence comes from Colias croceus, assembly GCF_905220415.1. Lineage (NCBI taxonomy): Eukaryota > Metazoa > Arthropoda > Insecta > Lepidoptera > Pieridae > Colias > Colias croceus. The sequence continues at coordinate 2,101,247 of NC_059543.1, read as the reverse complement.
CCCCGCGTAGTAAAGTCAGTTTATACCTAAAATAAATATTAAGTAAGTACAAAGACATCGCATAATCTATGACTGTCTAGCCGTCATTCGCGCGCCCCGCGCCGCCTCGCTTGGCGCACAGATTTTGTTCGTGGTGTCTGCTCCATATTAATATTATCTCAATGATTATAATATGGTCTTTTGAGGAAACTTTTTTCCTTATTTTTTTTTTATATAATTCATTTGAAACGCTGCTGCTGTAATGGCGCTCCAAAGTTGACTTTAATTAAATTGAATTAAGAAATATTTTAAGAATTACTTTTTCAAATTACCTTTCTCTTTGAATTTATATTTTAGGTTTTATGGCACTCAAATGCTTTATAAATAAAATATAAATTCAACAAAAAAGGTCGTGTTCCATCGTTACAATATTGTATTCACTGAAAAGTGCTTCATATTGGTTGAGATGGTTGTTAAATCATCTCAATAGATGGCGTGCGGTGTGTCCTTTAAGACACACAAAACTGAAGGAATAGAATAAATTCGATTGCTCCGGCGGGTCACGAGTGGCTGAGTTGGTCAAGCATCCGCCCCGGAATGGCGCGAAGGATGCGGGTTCGAGTCGGTTCGGTTCTTTATAAATTTATACCTTTCTCTTTTTCAAATTTATCTTTTTTTATTTTATTTGCATCTGGATTTTTTCTTTCGTAGCCGTTTCATATTGATCAAAATTATTTCGTGCGTTATTAACATAATTTATTCAAAGCCTAGGCAAATGGCAAAAGTCAAAACGCTTGTCATCTATTTTGTATAGAAATGGTCCGGTGTGAACAGAGTTCACTAAATTCTAGGACCTTTAAAACTACTATTCATATCCAGCAGAAAATTAGTAAAATTGTTCAAAGGAATAAGGATTACTAAAAATAAAATTCAAAATTAACTGTCATTCCGGTACGTGAATTAAAAAACATATTCCAGGTTATAAATAAATAAAAAAATGGGTGATTTCGCGATTTATACTGAAACGATAAGTTTTATCATAAAATCATTTAGGTGTGAAGTGATTTAAGAAACGTGTGCATATTATAAGGATGGAATGAGTTTATAAATCGTTATATCTTAGAAAATGGTAGGAAGCTACATCTTGATAAATAATGTATTGATTCTTTTGTATAAGTAGATAATTTTATGATCTACAATTTGGGTAAAAGTGGTTATATGATAAAACTTACCGTTTCGGTAAAAATCACGAAAAACCTATAATATCTGTTGACTTTTAGGAAAAAATTTTTTCGTAGTAACAGAAGGTCGGGAAATTTTAATATATTTTTGAAGTGAAACTTCTTTAGGCGCGTTGAGAGTAAAATTTCAAGGTTGCATCATAACAATACCGTAACGTCATGGAGTAATTCAACGATTTTGGTATCTTATAATCTTGCCAAAGAAGTGGGCTATTTAGCACCGAAATAATTTTTCAAATCGGACCAGTAGTTCCCGAGATTAGCGCGTTCAAACAAAAAAAACAAACTCTTCAGCTTTATTATATTAAGTATAGATTGTGTTTTTAATAATTTCACCAAATTTCGGCTGGATGGGAATTTTGGTCGTGGTCGTCGTCGTCCTTGGTAGTGTGACCGAAACATTAGCAAAACGTCATAAGCTTAGATCAATTAGTATCAATAGTGGATTCTATTCTCTAGCGTTTCTGCCACTTGTCTAGAGGCCCAGAGATTAAAGTTTTGTCACAACGCCCTTGTATGCTATTCTGTAAACTTAGACTTGTTAGTAATTTTCATAAATCTCAAAATGATTCAAGTAAAAATATATTATATTACGTTAATAAGTAAATAAATAATTCGAGTAAATGTCTGATAAGTTAATTATAATGGTGTTCGAATCACTCGAATTATTCCATGTAATAACATAGATGTTTTGATTCGAATAAATCTGAAAATGATCTGACGTTCTGGCATTAAAAAGCTGTATTGCTTTTTAATAAAATATTTTGAGATTTATGTGAGAAAAATTGTCAGTCCTACATCTCCTCCAGGGGGGCCCCCTGACGATGGGGGGCCCTGGGCACTGGCCCCCTGTGCCCCTATGGTAAAGACGGCACTGGTTTTACAGGTACCTAATTGCCCGACCGTTTTATGCGTGATATAATATCGATAGGCAAATTCGATCACAATCGTATAGGTATTGATGTAATCGTAGTGTTGATGATGTCGATGATGTTTTTACCAGAAAAAATGTAGTAGGGAGAGAATTCTATTTTTTTGTCATTGCGTTACTACGTACTTACTAGAGAGGACATCGCTTCTACACTATATTTTGTAACTCAAGTTAGAGTCAATTGTCTCGCGAGTAGTGTGGAGGAGGCATTAGGTTGCCTATTTTTTTTCCGTACTACCGTAAGGATTGTACACAAAATACTTTTACCCTTTTACCCAGTTATTTCACATTTAAATTTCAATTAAGGTTAGAATCCCAGTGGAAAAAAAAAAACAATATTTTAATAATCATTTATTTCACTTATCACTACAGAACATGAACGGAATGTTGTAGTCTTCAAAAGACAATTCATTATTTACTTGGAAGACATTTCATATAAACAAAATACCTTATAATGATTAATAATACAGACTAACAACAATAAAGAACAACTTATTCTATATAACATGATTATTCGAGAATAAGAGACTCATAAACATCATATATGTAGTTGTTATAAATTTCTAAAAAACAGTGCAAATGCATTTTACTTTCGGGAAAAAAATTCAATCACGATCTCAATTTAATTTAATAATTCTTATGATTACATTAACATCTATAAAATATCTTGACATAACCAAAATTTATTAATTTATGTATTCATATCAATGGTGGAACAGTCTGAGGTTGGTGTGTGCCAGTGTGATTTTGTGTTCGTTGCAGGCTTCAATAACTTCTTGATCGTTGTTGGAGCCAGCTGGGCTGCCGATGTATTCCACACCAACCTGTATACATACAAACAATATAATTTAAATTAATAAAAAAAAATAATAATAATCTAATAACGCTAAAGTGGGTTGGTGAAAGACTTCTTTGACTTGACATGTACTTTGTCTACTTCCAAGAGCATTTGTTTAGAAGCCCTTTATCTAATACTATTACATAAAATGTATAAAATTATATTCCTTATTTATTAATAGAACATACAAATATCATATAAACAAAACAGTACAACTATCAGGGCGATTCTTTCCAAACAAGATAGTACAACTTTCCTAAATTTTTTCCTAAAAATAACCATCAAAACACACAAAACCATTTACAAACCTGCGCAGCCCTATCAATATTGTCTCTGAACGGGAAGAAAGCGTCCGAAGCCAGCGCCACTTTATCCAATTTGGTGATCCATTCGTTTTTCTCTTCTTCTGTGAAAAGGGCCGGAGCAGCTCCCTCGAACAAACCGTTCCATTGGTCTAGCGGTAGGTCTGACCCTGGAATATAGTATGGAATTGTAGGGATTGTGTATTTGATTTTAGAAATACAATAAAATGTCTCAGTTGAGATTAATTATAATAAATAAATACACAAATAGCGACACAGAAATGGCCACCCATAGAGGGGGTGTGGTATTTTGAAATACCATTTTTATTCATTCGAATAAGGTTGAATTTATTTTGGTATATAACCACCTAATGCAAACATTTTTAAATTTAATTTTATAATTACATTAAAATTTTAATATACACAATATCATAAATCAATATCACAATAAATAAAAAAAATGTGTCACACATCAATTATTTTCCATTCACTCCTAACTAGAAAACCCTAAAAATTTTCCATCACACATAAATCGAAAAAAAGTACTTCAAAAAACTTACCAATAGTGCCGCTCACGTAGTTATCGATCGCGTTGGCTTGTATCGCGCGACTGATGCCCGCCTTGAAGCGCATAGCCAGCACACGTGGGTGATGCCGCAGCCACCACAGCGCTGCCTTGCCGCCCGCCAGCCGCGTGCAGTGGATGCGCGACTGCTGGCCCGCGCCGATGCCTACCACCTGCCGCGACAACGCACATTGTGCCGTAAGTGTATATACACAGAGCTCAGAATGCCTTGCCGCCCGCCAGCCGCGTGCAGTGGATGCGCGACTGCTGGCCCGCGCCGATGCCTACCACCTGCCGCGACAACGCACATTGTGCCGTAAGTGTATATACACAGAGCTCAGAATGCCTATCCACATAAGATCGGACACAGCCATTACAGCGCCGCCTTGCTGCCCGCCAGCCGCTTGCAGTGGATATTGTGTCGTAAGGGTACGGACACAGAGCTCAGAATGCATCGGATATGCCATAATAAGCTATTTAACGCAATTGACACAATGAAAAGTATATAGTCAGGATCCGATTCATCTATCACACATGTTAGACACATTTGGATTGCTACGTAGAAGTTGTTAAAGTTGAAAATTATAATTGAATAAATAATATTTATAGGGAATGGATCAGATAAATCAAATTCAAATTATAAAAATTTTTATTATTTATAAGGCAAGAATAGAAAATTAAATTAAAACAATAAACTTTTCAAACAAAAAAGTATAGCCCCAAAATCTGTACTGGTAACAAAATCTCATATAAATATAGTTACATTTTATTACGTACCTGACCATCCTTAGCGAAACAAACAGAATTACTCTGCGTGTACTTCAAAGCGATAGTTGCCACTATCAAATCCCTGATAGCGTTCTCCGGAAGATTCTTATTATTTGTCACAATGTTCTTGAATAATTCCGCTGTTATTTTAGCGTCGTTCCTGCGCTGTTCTAGTGTGAGACCGAAGATAGTTTTCTGTTCCATTAACTCAGGTGTGTAGCTTGGGTCCATCTGAAAAAATTGTGACGGAATGCATTTGAAGTTCAATATTTTTCATGTTTTTAGCTAATTGTAACCTATATGGATGCAAATAGATACACATAGAGCCTGTTTTTTAGATTTTTAGTTGTTAAAAGAATAATAACAGAAGCTTATGACAATAGAAAAATATTTTAACCCATTGAGCCCAGAGCGGCCCAATCGGACCACGACACAATAGATTTTCTATTGTGTCTGTGATTCCGGGGGCTGAGTTATTACGCATTATTAATGTAATGTTCAAAAAATACATTTAACTATTACAATAATTAAAAAATGAGTTACAGTTACAATAAATTCACAAAAATTACATAACACACTTGCACCCACCTGCAAAACACAATAATTGCCGCCCTTCTTCTTTTTCAGTATATCCAAGGCTTCCTTACTATACCCCGGTGCTATAATACCATCAGATACCTCCCTGCTAATAATCTTGGCTGTAACTTCGTCACAAGTATGGGATATGGCAATGAAATCTCCGAAGGAACTCATTCTATCCGCACCACGTGCTCGTGCGTACGCGCACGCTAGAGGAGTCAATTTTGGTAGCAAATCGCTGACCATACATACTGACGCCTGTAATTTATATAAAAAAATATTATTAATAGGCAGATTGTAGACTTCTTTTTAATTTGTTTAATGACTCAAAAAAAAAATAGAAAACAATATACCTAAAGAACATTTTTCTGTCTCATTTTTTTTATCGTTCTAGATTTCTAATACTATGGTATAAAATATGATTGAAGGAACACCGTTAAACTAATTTTTGAAAGTCTAATTAAATTTGACAAAAAAATGCAATTTTTAAATTAAATTGTGGTCGTAAAAATTATTTATTTAATAAAAATACTTATTCACTCACCTCCTCTTGTGACAATGGCAACCCCACAGCCGCTCCAGCTGGCGACACGTGCTTGAAGCTCGTCGCAGCTGGCAACCCCAGTGCTGCACTGAGCTCATATACCAGTTGCCATGCGTTCAACGCATCGCACAGGTTAATGAAGCCGGGTGAACCGTTCAGGGTTGTTAGCGGAAGTTTGTCTTGTGTGGTGAACACTTGGGCGGGCTTTTGGTGGGGATTCATTCCTATAAAATTATTGTATCAACATTAAAATTATTATTGATAATAAATTATCAAAAATATCGCTGTTTATATAATCTCATACATATTAGACATAAATTCTTACCATATTTATCATCGGACAGCTATCAAACAAGAAATTAATATTACAAATTATGCAAAAACGGACATTTTATGTATGGATGTAAAATGTAGTATTTGAGAACTTTACTGACTTTTTATCACAGATATGTCACCTTTTTAACCAACTTATAAAAAGGAGGAAGTTCTCAATTAGTCCATATTTTTTGAGGTTTTTTACGTCACCACTTTTTACTGGGTGAACTGATTTTTTTTATTGAAAGCTGGTGCTATCCAACGATGGTAAAATTTAAATGGGACTAATCGGTGATTTAGTTATTGTTTATAATTAATTATGTAGCGAATGTTACAACTACAAAACAACAAATTAAAAATAGTTATGTAAAATAAGTAAGGATTTTTTAAAGTTAAAATTTAATCTTACCATATCTGAGTGTTAACTGTGACTGTCCAGCGGAATATTGTTTACGGAAGTAGTCCGAAATCGCTGTGTCGTATTGCGACGTGTGTGTGAACGCCTTTAGAGCTAGTCTTTGCCTAAAGAAATATGATAAATTTAGTCAATATTTTTTAAAATAAGTATTTAAAATTTGTACAATAATAATTTTATTAATAATTTCTTTCCATATTTTTTTTATTCTACAAACATACAAATTCACACAAACCTAGTCTCTAAAGACGTTTGCCGATCAGCATTCTTCTTTAATTCCTCGATAACCACATTATAATCCGCCGGATCGCATATAACAGTCACTCTATCATGGTTCTTGGCCGCAGCTCTTAATAGCGTCACTCCTCCAATATCGATGTTCTCTACTGCATCAGCTATTGTGACGTTTGGTTTGGAAACTGTCTCCACAAATGGGTATAGGTTGCAAACTACGACGCTTATCATGTCGTAGTTCTGGCGTTTCATGTCGGCTTGGTCGGAGTCGGTGAGCCTGGAACATAACATCTATAAGATATCCATTCGTGTAAATTTTTGTTATATTAAAGATAACACACCTAATGTATAGTTACTATTTAACTACAAGAAGTATAACATTTTCTGTATAAAATTCTTCTAGGACCGCTTTTGAGTCATCAACTAAAAAAGTAATTATTTACCAACAGTTCAGTATTTAGCTATACCCAAACTTTTACAAACCTCGATAAGATCCCCGCGTGCACAGCTGGATGCAAGGACTTGACTCGTCCTCTCAGCATTTCCGGAGCCCCTGTGATGTCTGACACATCGAGCACTTTCAGACCAGCATTGCGTAGAGCTGCTGCAGTACCTCCGCTACCAACAAGGTTCAGACCGATCTCGGAAAGGTATTTCGCGAGTGGTAACAGACCAGTCTTGTCGGAGACGCTTAAAAGCGCTGTGAACAATGAAATGGTATAAAAATTTATGGAATATATTATGTGGCCCATATATTTTTGTTGCATTAAGCTCTATAATTGACAATTCATTGATTAACATTCATGAATTTATGTAATCTAATTGTTTCAAATAAATAAATAATGTTTATACAATTTAGTAAATGGTCTCATATTTTGTATGCACATGCAGACTGTTGAAATATGACATTTTTTTCTAGATGCGTGATTTCACATTTCAATGTTTATAATACCTATTAATCAAATATTTTTGATTATGTGTGAACGGAAAAAAAATTGCAGTAAATCAACAGCAAGTCAATTGTATACATAATTCTTTTCACATGTATTACAAACAATAAAAACTACTGTTTTTTGTAACTGTTCATTGTACAATCATGACGTACTAGTAAATTTATTTAGGTCATTGACTCAATTAGTTATGAAATTTGTTGTAATACTAAACATTGGAAAGTTGCTATTGGGTCTCGTTATTTTACATGCCACTATTCAAGTCTTATAAAAACTTGGTTCATTATCATAATATGCTATTTACAATTTTAAGACTACATTAATAGATATTATGATCTCATTGTTTGTAAAAATAGTGTAGAATATTCAATCAATTTTGATAATTCTTTGACCAGTAAAGAAAAAATGTTTTTTAATGATATGAGCAATATTTTTTTATTTAAATAGAGTAGCAAGTGTACGAAAATAAGTGACATTTTTTTACTGTACAACTTTACGGCATTTATTTTACCCTATCGCTGACGCTATCATAAATCATAATATTACACAAGTTATGTTAATTTCAATAATAACAAATTATTAATGAAAATTATATTGCGTCATTTTAAATTACTTAAATTATTGAAAAATGTATGCTAAAAATGTATGCTTACCCAATTTTCCATTAGCAGCCATGTTGATAGTTCAATTGATAAATTCCAACTGATCTCTAAATATAACAGCAAGTTCAATATCACTTGACCTTTTACAGGGGTTCTGATAACAAAATAATAAATAAATTAGGGTTGTCAAAAAATAACTTAAAGTCAAGATAAAAAAACGAAAAAGTCATGTTATTTTAATTAGGTAATAAATAAGATAGGAAGATAAAAAATCTGTTGAAGTTAGCTCTTACATATTTTATAATATATGGTCATTTTAATTTTTAATCATCAGTTCGCAAATTTAGTTTGGATGATTATATTCACTCTATACCTGGATTTAAATAGTATTTTAAAGGGATTGTTGGATATTTTTATTCAAAATGTCTTGAGTGACAGCCCTAACCATATTTAATATGATGAAAATACTGACGTAATTGTTATTACCACACTGTCACTGACACAACAACAAGATGAAGAAAATAACAATATGATTTGACCTTTGTTGTACCACTTATCAAGTACGGTTAAATTTGATATTTTAGTTTTATAGCATTTGAATGCTTTATAAATGAGATTTTTATAAAGAAAAGCTCAAATGTTTTCTATTCACAAAAAAATCTCAATTACAGTTAGAATTGCATTGAATTTGCTGCTTTAAAATAGAAAAATATGTAGGTATATTGTTTTTTGAAATTGGTACTTACATTATAACTAACATAGTCTTTAATGATAATAAATACACATCTAGACTTAATGGAATCTAGGAAATTCAAATTCAAAAATTACTTAATTGCAAGGTAAAGTTTGAAAATTAATCTTTTTATGGCTAGTAGGTATATATTTTGTTTAGATGGTTTTAATAACATTGGTGAAATTAGTAAAACTTTTAGAGAGCGATGTTTGCGATCTTATTGGAAAAGCGAAACTCATATAGAAAATCTACGCAAAAACAGGTTAGAAAGCTGATACCTAACTAATAATTATTATAGAATACGAGAACACAGATAGATAGTCATTACCTTAGTAGTTATATTATTTCTTTCAGTACCTTTCAAATAAATAACAAAATAAGAACCTACATAATGTATGTACAACGGCTAACGGGAACAACCGGAAAATTATTAATTAATAAATAAATATCTACATATTTAATAAACTATTTGGCTGCATACAGTTCTTATACGAAATGATTATGCCACATACCTTAAATGCGAAGTAAAAGGGCGATTGATTATCGTTTGAATACAAACAGTAAATAAATTCAAAATGTACGAAAGAAATTAATTTTAGGCACGCAATACAAACATGAAACACATTTATTTGACAGTTGACACATCCCACATGGAGGAAATTTTACAAATGACAATATAGGTAGTAGTTGACGTCAGACGTGACGTATTTTTTTTTTTTGCTAGGGTAGCTAGCTAACTTTGCTATCTACGAGAAAAACTAGAAGTTATAAATGGCATAGTAGTTCATAATTGTACATAGGTATTTGCCTGTGGTATTTGCGTCTATCAGATTTTATCATATAATAAAACAACCACAAAACAACAAAATTCACTTGAAAACTAAATATGACATTCCTAAATTATAATTCTTATGTCATAACACATGTCGGCAGTCGGATCGGATGTCAATTGTCAAAGTCAAACTTGCATGCTGTTGCTGATTTCTGTTGATATCCATGCGATTTTCTTTTAATTATTATTTTATATCGATACATTAATTAAAAATTAACAAATAAACTAGTTTTATCAATAATGTCTGAACCTATAGTGCCTACAAAGCCACCAGGTAAAAGTTGGCGCGAAATAAATCAGGAAAGAAAAGCTCTCAAGCGTCAGCGAAATGAAGAGAAGATTGTGAAGAGGGAAAAAAGAGTGTTGTTAGAGAAAGAATTGGAAGAAAAAGTTAAGGAGGAAACAGAGAAAGAGAAAAAGTATGCTGAGATTTCAACTGTTAGTATAGCAGTGCCGGGTTCTATATTGGAAAATGCTCAATCGGCGGAGTTACGAACATACTTAGCTGGTCAAATAGCTCGGGCGGCTTGTGTGTTTTGCGTGGACGAGGTGATAGTATTCGATGATATAGGGGACCAATTGAACACGAAAAAATCCAAACTAGATGATGGAGATGGTGTTATAGTAGCTCGAAAAAGTTGTGTACAACTTGCAAGGATTTTACAATATTTAGAATGCCCACAATATTTACGAAAACATTTTTTCCCTATTCATAAAGATTTGGAGTTTGCTGGGCTTCTAAATCCTCTTGATGCACCTCATCATTTGAGAATGTCTAATGATTTTAAATTTAGGTTAGTAAGTTATTTGTTGTTATTGAAACAATTCTACATCCAACATTTTATGTGAAGGTAAAATGTATTAAAACTTATAACTTTTTTTCCAGAGAAGGAATAACAATGAACAAGAAAGTAAAGCCAGGTAAAGGATCACAAGTTAACGTTGGTTTATTGAAAGATGTATCAACGGATAAGTTACTCAGTCCAGGAATAAGGGTTACTGTTCGAATGTTGCCAACACCCGAGGGTAGTAAGAAGTTAAAAGGGAAGATTGTCAGTCTGGCAACACCGAGGGCTGAGACAGGTGTATATTGGGGCTATACTGTGAGGATAGCCAACAGTTTGAGTCAAGTTTTCACACAGTGCCCGTACAAAGATGGGTAAGTAAATTCTTTTTAAGCTATTGCATAGCTTCTATCGCAGGCCTCCAATGGGCAGAGGTGTGGCTTGAAGACAGCATGCTATAGCTTTACCGCGGCAGTCCCCGAGTGCAACATGTTTTATTTTCTAATAGTAATTAGAAATTGTCCTTCCTACAACAAAAAACTTTAGACAGGGTTTATCTTTAAGTGCGGGTTCTCTTTAATCTGCTTTTGTCGTATTTCACATAGACAACTATTAACGTGACTTATCCCTGGTTTAAAGTTAGAGGTGTTTAAATTGTTTTGTGGTAAGACCATGTCTGTTTACTGCTAGGAAAAATGTATAGCTGCATGGTAATCTTCATTAATATTGAAGTGGGTTGTTAATAAATGATGTGATGGGTATTTTCTATCAGTTTTGCTATCAACTATATTTTAAATTCCTAATTTTTTCCAGATATGACCTTACTGTTGGTACATCAGATAAAGGGACACCAATAGATGATATGCCTGAAAAGCAGGTGGGATACAACCATGCCTTAATAGTCTTTGGAGGTCTTCATGGAATAGAAGCGGCATTAGAAAGTGATGAACAGCTACAAGTCAATGATGCTAGTTTACTCTTCAACCATTATGTTAACGTTCTTCCAAATCAAGGTTCCAGAACAATCCGTACTGAAGAAGCAATATTAATAGCACTTACCAGCCTTCAAACTAAATTAAACCCTAAAAACGCTCCTATGGTCTTCAAAGATACTGGAATCGCTACCAGTTCTACTTATCCTGTGCAAAAGGTTGACAATACAAATTCGGTTGCTAATAATATAGATTTAAGTAAATTTGATTAAATAAAAAAAAAAAACAAAAATGAAAAAAAATAAAATTTTTATTCAACCATAACCTATCAAAATGGAAGACTATGCTTATAGGAATGTGTACTTTAAGTACTTAACAATAATATTCGATTTATGTTAAACTTGGTATGAGCTATTTTAGAATGGCCTTCCGCACTGTATCTCTCAATAGTTTGATAGTTACGGCTTGATCTTTTGACCCAGTGACGGCAGTCCCCGATACAATCATATTTGCTCCAGCCTGCAAATAAAATTAAATTCTTTATATTCTTATAGTATTCACATAACAGTATAGTAGGACGTTGAAAATATTACATAAGTAATTGTATATTTTTTAAAATTTTGTAATTGTAATTGTATTTAGTAATTCTATAAAATATAACTAAGCTTGTATTTCTAAAGAAATAATTCTCAATGGAAATAAATAAATAAAACTGAAAGCACTTGCTTAACAATTGTAATACTTTGTTAATTTAATTTTATAAGAAAAAAATTAGATTTTCTTACTATGCAACTCAAAAGCTATTTTTTTAGTAACTTGCCATATTTTCTTCAATTATAACAAGAAACTTACACTAGCACAACATCCTATAGTAGCAGGACCAACCCCCCCATCCACCTCTATATCCAAAAGAGGATATTGTTCCCTCAAGTAGCGAACTTTCTCCATCTGGTCCTCCATGAACTTCTGGCCTCCGAAACCAGGTTCTACCGTCATAATTAGCACCATATCTGCTATGGATATATATTTCTCCACTTCTGAGACTGGGGTTCCTGGTTTAATAGCTACACCAACCTGAAAAATATGTCAAGGTCAATTAACCCATTGAGCCCCAAGTGTCTGTGGTTCCGGGGCCTGAGTTACTACATAGATTTTTCTTTGATATATTGTATTTTAATCCAGTAAAAGTAATATCTCTTCTCTATTGTTACATTAATGCTATTGAATATGAACTAAATGACAGTCACATAAAAAAGTAGTAAATAACATGTATAGTAAGAATGATCTCACCTTCATGCCATTTTCTTTGATTTTTCTACAAACTTGCTCCACATTATCTACAGGCTCTATATGGAATGTATATTGATTTACCCCAGCATCAGCCATTGGTGCTATCCACTGTAAGTTTGAATAAATTCAATGTTTTTCCTAAATTACATATGTAGATGCATGTTTGTTCAATTGAAAAATATGGCTGCAACTCTGTTAGGGACAGTAAAAAAAAAATCTTGTAATCTTGCTTATGGTTATATCTCGGTGTAATGTACTTCTTTGAATGTAGAAATTTAATATTTTTTATAAAAACTCTTAATTTCTAGGTTAAGTTACCAAATTATTAAAAAAGGGTATAATTTATAAGTGTATGTGTTAAAGCTTTAGTAATTGTAGAATTTTTAACGTTTATTGCTAATTTTAATTTTGTTTTTACCTGTTCAGGGTTAGCAACCATCATATGAGTTTCAAAAAATGCATCTTTTATTCTGCTTCGGAGGCACTTTACAACGGGATGGCCAAAAGTAAGGTTAGGTACAAATTGTCCATCCATTACATCTAAATGCAAATAATCAGCTCCATTGTCTAACAATTTCTGTGATTCTTCGTAAAGTTTAGATAAATCTGAATTAAGAATAGACGGTCCAATTAATGCTTTTAAATGTCTACTCATTTTTGGGTTTTGTTTATAATATAATCGGAAAGTTAAAGACACTGGGTAAAATTTATAGGTTTATAAAATAACGTTTTTAAAAATATAAATGAAACTTGTTAAAAGTTTTGGTGAAATGCAAACAGACAACAGTCAAAAGCTGAAAAGTCAAAACAAATTTGACCTGTGATTTGACTAGGGGTGCACGATATATATCGATATTTCGTAAAATATCGATATATGTACGCGATATATCGATGCAACCCGATATTATCGAATCATCTAGTATCGGTACGTACAATCGATATATTTCATTCGATATATTAATTATCGGGAGAAATTAAAAGCACATTCTATTTCTGTTTTTTTTTTTATATAAAATGGTTAAATACCTATCTGTAATCAAGTTGTTCGCAATATTAGAACGCAAAGACACGAAATTCTTCTACTCTCTGTGAGGGCAGCACTTGTAGTATATTTATTAAATTACTACCTACTTAGTTTATGATCTGTGGCTTCGTATTATATCTATATTTAATTAATCTGTGCTTTGCGATTACTCGCTTCGTTCTCAGTACAAATTATCCTATAAGTAAAAGTTGTCTGTTTTGTATAATACTGTTTACAAAATTTAAATATTTAACAATGGTGGCTAGCTCTGTTCCATCTGAGTGACTTTTCAAAAACCGCACAGGTTTAAACTCAGCAGAGAAGCAGACTGCAAGCCAAAAGAGTGAATAAAATTTTATTTTTGCAAGATCTAGAAAAAAAGTATTGGGATTTATAAATAAATAAAGTTGATTTGTTTCTGCACTCTGTTTTACTCATATTAACCTGAACCCTCAATATTATAGACTAGTTAAATACAAATCGCTTACGATATATCGAAAATATCGATATATTTGCACGATATATCGCAAAGTATCGATAGAACACTACGATATATTATATCGACAAAACTATCGATATTTTTTTTACATGAACATCCCTAGATTTGACAATAATTATTAGAGCGTTTTCACATTGTCCGGTCCGATATCGGATATCGGGCGCCGATAGCCGATATCCGATATCGGAGGCTAAGTAAAATGTATGATCTACGTACCTGTCTTTCACATTGTCCGGTCCGATATCGGATATCGGAGCCAACACCGATATTCCCGTGAACCATAGAGTAATATAATATATACGGCCGTGAACTATCGGACGATAATGTTCAGTGTTACCAACTCAATTTTCGAAAAGGTAGTATACCAACAGCAAAAAAAGCACTAGTTTGTGTATTTTCAGTCATTTCTAGGCGCTAAATGTAAAAAAAATCCTTTCATTTACTTTAAACCTTTTTATTAAGAAAACATTCATTTAAGTATTTAAAGGCATTAAAAATACTATTTTTACGGGAGCTATTTTAATACCGTCCTATAATATACGGCAATTGGCTGAACTGAAGTAAACAAAAATATATTGCGTTCTTAAATTCAACCGTATCTTCGAAATATTAGTGTCTTTTATCTTTATTTACTCATTCTGCCTCGCTCTTCCTCCTACTTGGACTACTGTTGTGCTGTAAGCTGTTTATTGTATTGTTGTCATTGAGTCACAGATTTAGTGCTTTGTTTTAGCGCCGATATCACACCTGTATAATAAATAGCACATCTAAATAATATTAAGTAATTAATAATATCAAATCTTTTTTTTATTTTACTTTTCCAGCTGTTTTAGAAGTCGGTTTCTTTTTTGTAGTTATTTTTACTGTATGTACAACTACGATCTATCAGTTGAATTTTTTTAAATCAAACCCTTTTTATTGAAAAGAAAATTTACAATACGGCAATTTTGTTTAGTTTTCTCTAAAATTTCAGAATTAGAATGCGGCGACCTTACATTTTGTCAAGAACGCGCGGCGACTTCTGAGCTTGTTTGGCTTGTTTACTATTTTGGTTGTCATGGCTCGTATGGCTATATTATTATTAGTCTGTGGTACTACGTAGTTAATTTACTGTTCTGTGGTAGATAACAGCACCTACATTTGTAAATGTAATTTGAATTTATATTTGCCAGTTTCGTCGCTTTAATACTGAGTTGAATTTTATTTTATTTTATTTGTATAAGAACATAACAGTCGTACATGATTTAATATAAAAAAGTTCTAAAATTCACTACGACCACACAACATGTTCTATTATTAAAAAATTGGTTGCCTGTAAAGTCGGTATACGGGCGAAAGATTTACGTGACAACGACTTTTTATGTCTGTCTCTCTCGCTCTTAGGCGGGCTAACCATGCCCGCGTGCCTCTTTCGGTGACTCATCGTAACGTTACCGAGCGTTACACTTTTTCATAAGTGACTCCCAGCCGCAACCTAATTTAAGACGTTGTCACGTCAAAAAAAGAAAAACAGCATATAAAAAAAACAAGCCTCACAATGAAATTGAATATTGAAACTAGATTCTGACTCTGCAGAGGGTACAAATCCAAACTCCGCAGTCAGCAGATTAAATCGGTTTGAAAAACATAGTTTATTTATTACTATTTATTTTATTTAAAATAAAGTTTATTTTTTGTAACATAAATGCATCCACTGCTTTTTTTTAATTCTCCATATATCTACTTTTCCAGTTTCTGGCAACACTCATGATATCGGGACGATATTATCGGATAATGTGAAAGGGCAAATTGTGTCCGATATCGGATATCGGCTATCGGCTTCCGATATCCGATATCGGACCGGACAATGTGAAAACGCTCTTAATGTCTAATGACATTGTTGATTGTTCAAGTTCAAATGAAGGACGTGAATGTGTTGCCAATAAAAAAATTAAATCCTTGTGAGCTGTAGGTACACTATTTTTCATATTATTTTCAGTTTTCTCTGTGCACGTTCTCTCTTTCTCTCTGTTCATTAAGGCCGCGTTTCCATCTGCAAGAAAACTTCCGCAAGAAATGTCCGACAGTCTGTCTGACAGCAGCTTGCGAGTCTAATTCCGCGTTTCCACCTGCAATAGAATTGCAAGCTGCTGTCAGACAGACTGTCAGACATTTCTTGCGGAAGTTTTCTTGCAGATGGAAACGTGGCCTTATAGTAATTCATCATGAGCTCATTCGTACAGGCCTCCTATGTGGGCGGCGTGAGACGTGTTCCGCTCACGCCGCTCCATGAGGGTAGAGCTGGCAGGCTCTTAGCTTGTTTGGGCCCGGCGACGGGCTGCCGCTGATGGGGTCACGGATGAATTCTACACATACCCGTGGCCCTGTCGCTGATGCGTCTTGACGGAACACAGTGGGGTTTTGGTCGGTAGGAATCCGACATAACCCACGGCCTCTTCCCCGGAGGCCGTGGGTATCTATGCAAGATTTCCCCACTAAAAAAAAAAAAAAGGCCTCCTATGTGGGCTATGGCCATGATCCATAACGATGGCAAATACGATAAACGTCTAAGACTGTATTCAGAAAGAAAGCTGAAAACTTATAATAAGCGCTTACCGCTGCTTGACAGCGCTGGTTCGTTCTACAGGGGTTCTACACAAAGAAAGCAGGTTAAAGCAGACCAAGACAAATTTTATATGGCAGCGCCCAGCGCAGACCATCGCGTGTTCAAGCTTGTCGGAACTTGTCGGCGCCCTTCAGCGCTTATCGGCGCGTGTTCATATTATATTTTCCAGCGCGGGTTACCAGCGCTGTCAAGCGCCGGTAAGCGCATATAAATTTTTTCTTGCGCACTAATCTAATCTCAAGCTTTAGACTTTTAAATGTAAAATAGAAATCCTAACCACTGCCTGATACTTACGTTCATTTAAAAAAGCTGACAACTTTAAAAACTGAGCTACGTAAGTATACACGCACGTTTATACAAAATGGTTTGTAAGATCTACATATTATTTACATATATAGTTTAAATTTGTTAGGCATGTCGTAACTCGTGCTTTCCAAATTCGTTTCTGTACCATGTACCTATGTATGGAACAGGATAGAAGGATCAACAATAAAACGATTAAATCGAGAGATTTTTAATGTGTTTAATAATGATCAATGATGATTGTAGTTTTTATGCAAGCCATTGTAATAAATAAACAATAGACATTATTTGGAGTCCCTTCTTAAAGGAACATGATGAGCAATAACAGTCTTTAATAACAGCTTCATTATAATAAACTTTCAAATCATCCACAATACTTTCCACAAATTTATCTTTATCAATAGTCTGTTTATTGTGATTTTCAAATTGTTTATCCGATTCTGGCTCGGTCGGTTCGTATACAATTTGAAATTCATAATTACTTCTCGACTTATCTTTACGCCTTGTTGTTTTCTCATCATATTCCTCAAATGACTCCTCACTATCATCTTCGTAAACTTGCTCCGTTGTTGGCCTTTTATGTTTTCTATTTTTATGATGCTTTGGTCGTTTTGAATCGCTTATAACATCTGGATGGTAATATATATTACTCAAATCTGCCACGGTTCCGACAAAATATGGGGAGTAGGTAATATAAAAAGGATATGACGTTGTTGAACTTACTGGATATGTTCTAGAACATTTCGAATGGGCATTGGGATCAGAAGCATGAAATGCCTCTGTAAAATGCAGCTTACTATCTTCTTGGTTTTTAGGGAAATGGGCGTGTTGATGACTTTTTGTTGTTTGCGAGTTAAAATTTGTACATGTACATTGTTTCGTAAAATGATGTAAAAGTGATGACGTTTTAATTTTCTTGTGTAATTTTCCAGAGAGACTCCTTAATTCAAGTACTTTTTCTTTATCAGAATTATTGTTATTTGATTCGCTTTTAGGTTTAAGTGATACCTGAGTTTCTTCACTTTGTATTGGCGTATTATCAATGTTTTTCATGTGTTGTTCGAAATTGTATTTCTTTTCATTATTAGATTCAAGTTTTTCTATCGGCCACATTTGTTTTAGCTCTAGAGTTGGTGTAGGTATACTACCCCTTGTCCGTATATGAACTGTTGGTGGATAGGTTGTATCTTTCTCATAGATTTGTTGTTTTATAGATAACATTTCATCAGATAACATTTTGTCGAATATATTAGCTTTTAAATCTGGCTTTTTAGTCTCAGTACTAATTAAGACATGAAATAATGTCCGAGGAGAAGCAGTATTAGTATTGCCGAATATATTTGAAACTGAAAACAACAAATATCAACTCTACAATATCTGAAGAGTTACCAAAAACAAGATATGTTAACATCTAATAGAAGATATCCAAGTAGGTAGGTAAGTAACCATTATAAATACCTACCATTTGAAATGAACATAGATCCCTCAGATGTATTGTCATCCTTAAGTATTGTATAGCTATTGATGGATAACTGAAACTGTATTAGAAATATAATTAAAAATACAATAAACATAACCAAAATCCAATATATTTACATTTTATTTGCACTGGCACTTCATATGACAGAAATTTAATAAGGACCGAGGCAATAAAATCTATAAGGTCACGAGACTAATGTATTTGTCTTGTAACGTTTCATTGTTTATTTATAATGTTCAAGCATAAATTATTTGTTTTGTTGACATATTTAAATTATGTGATGTGTAATAAATATTGTGAAATCTGTCCAAACCATACCCTCTGTAAATATGATGTAAGAATTTTAATGTTGCTCCAAAAATATATGAAAATATAATTGGTTTAGCTACTATTGGAAAATGTGCTTTCAGAATAACTACCCGTGATCATTTAATATTTTCCTGAATTAATTTTTATTTTCAACTAGCTTACCGCCCGCGGCTTCGACCCTTTGTCTAAAACCTAATAAATTACATACATGGGCGTAGCTAGCCATAGGCTCAAGGTGGGGCAACAATAAAAAATAATATGTAACTAGCAACTGTATGTACCAAGTATGTACCCAAAGTTATATCCAGGTCTTCAAATGCCGGCGGCTGTACCGCCGGCATTTGCTAAGGCATTTGCGAAGGCACTCGCGAAGGCATTTGCGAAGGCATTCGCGAGGGCATTCGCGATGGCACTCGCAAAGGCATTTGCGAAGGCATTTGTGAAGGCATTCGCGATGGCATTCGCGAAGGCATTCGCGAAGGCACTCGCGAAGGCATTTGCGAAGGCATTCGCGAAGGCACTCGCGAAGGCACTCTCGAAGGCATTTGCGAAGGTATTCGCGAAGGCACTCGCGAAGGCATTTGCGAAGGCATTTGCGAAGGCATTCGCGAAGGCGCTCGTGAAGGCATTCGCGAAGGCATATGCGATGGCATTCGCGAAGGCATTTGCGAAGGCATTCGCGAAGGCATTCGCGAAGGCATTTGCGAAGGCATTTGCGATGGCGAGTAAAATAAAAAGTATCAGTGAGTTGTAGAACGTGTAAAACAACAAAAGTGAAATTGGATAAGTTAGTGGGGTAACTAATTGGGGTAATTGGGGTAATGGTAACTAATTGTAATACTCATTTTTCTTACAGTTAATGTAACAAGGAAACCTCAGCTATTTTCTTTTTTCGTGTGTAATTCGTTATTCGAATTATTCTTATTCAAAACACCTTATTGTTCACCTACCACACCACGAAATAGATCCAAAAATCTTCAGCCGTTTGGTCGCTGGGCGTATGATACTTGTTAGGTGTTAGGCAGTCAAAAGAGTTAGTAGGTACTTCAATTTTTAGATTTGGTTAGGTATCTACCTACCTTCCAGGTTAAAGCTAGAGTGGGGCAAGCGCCCCACCCTGCCCCACCGTGGCTACGCCCATGATTACATAGGTACTAAACCTATGACGTTGTTGAGTAAAACATTCCAAATTTCAAAAAACCGCATTAAAATCCGTTGCGTAGTTTTAAAGATTTAGGTAAGCATACAAAGGGACATAGGGACAGAGAAAGCGACTTTGTTTTATACTATGTAGTGATGACATACTACGAATTCTTTTGTAATTCTAAACTAGGTATTAATAATTTTTACACATGAATTTACGTTTTACAAGCGTTTTACCTTGTTAGGTTGAAAAGATAATTTGCCATAAGTTTTCAGGTCCGAGCAAATATTGCATGGGATATCAAAACGTGTTGCTTACTGATAACGATATAGATGAAATTTTGGATAGAATTAATGAAAGGAGAAATTTCATAGCCATGGGTCGTTCTAGATATTTCCCTCATGCAGCCAATATGAATAAAGTTGTAAGTTTCTTTTTCTTCTGTATTTATGAGGATCTATTGAAATATTTCTTCTTTTACTCTATTTTTGACATATTTTGGCAATCATCAGCGTAACAAATAACATTGCTTCATGCCTCACAAAAGCATTTTTACTATTAATTTAAGATTGTTATATATACTTAAGTGACATATTATAAAAAGATTCCCATTTGAAACGGCGCTTGCAAGTGACCTTCATCAATCTTTTCTGGCAGTTAGCGTTTTTGGTTGGAATAAAAAATCATATGTACCTACCTACACAATAGATACCTACATTCAAGTACACAAAAAACATTTTTGACATCCTTAGATATTCTGTTGGAAAGCTATAATTAGGAAACTATAAACCAATAAACGAAATAGAATCTAATAAAACTATTTACGCTCTAAATAATATCTAACTCCTCCGAGATTTCTTTGTGTAAGTTAGAATCGATTCGCAATTTCTCGGCTAGAAATCTTTAGTGTAAATGGGACAATTTTAGTAATAGAATTGTAGGTACTGGCTCTACAAAACAAATGATATGAATTTTTATAAGAAACTAACTGTGCTCCGCGGTTTCACACGCAGTGCTCCCCTCCTATTAAGTATATAGCAAATATAATTTTTCAAATCGGACCAGTAGTTCCCGAGATTAGCGCGTTCAAACAAACAAGCTCTTCAGCCTTATAATATTAGTATAGATAAGTTTAATCATTTTTTATGGAATAATTTCGTTAATTCAGTCTCTTTCCTTTGTGTTGACATTATAATAAAACGTATTTCAGGCATGGTCAAAAGAGTTAGCAGAAATTGCACAGCGCTGGGCTGACCAATGCGACTCAGCAATAAGGCCGGATAGAGAAGATGAGTGTCGGGATTTGGGTATTGTTTTAATTATGCTGTCTCTTTAAAATTATTTTCATCACGCCAAAAGTGTTTTATCATTTCGTCAGTAGCAATTAGGAAGGAGTTTACGATTGGTTTCAAACGCGAAGTTTGTGCCAGTAAAGCCAGAAGTGATAAACGAGTACTTAGAATTATAAGTGATTATAATAATTATTACCTAATGGATTTCCGTCCGCGGCTTCGCCAGCGTTTTCAAAGAAAAATCCGCAAAGTTCCCGTTCCTGTGGGATTTCCGTGATAAAAATGTCGGATGTTTCTATGTCCGACATAATCCGCCTTTGTCTTATTCTGTGTCTTCAGCTACCTACATTTCATTGTAATCAGTTCAGTAGTATTTGCGCAAAATAGTAACAAACATCCATCCTCACAAACTTTTTCATTTATAATATTAGTAGGATTCTGGTTTAATTGTATAATCAGTCACTGAGGGTAATAACCAGCAAAGCGTTCAGATTATGTCTGACAAAGTATTGTTTTGTAAGGTCAATCAAAGTTGTATTGTAGCTTAGTAGATTATCCTTTGATGTCTGTTTTATATCTCTGACCCTCGTCAAAACTCACGCACTCTATTGGTACAAACCTCGACGTCTTAGTGACCCCGAAAAAAATATGATAGGTTTACGAAAATAGGGTTAGATACCTATCAGATTGCCCGCTTTAAACGACGCATTTTGACAGGGCTTATGAAGGAAATTCTTTGATAAAACCCCTGCAAAGGCTCCTAATTTATGATTCTTCAAAGAAAAAAGAATTTACATGGTAAAGGAATTTGAAGTATTCGTAGTTATATACTTTTAAAATCTTTTATAAGGGCATGTGATATTTATAAACAGTTTTGGGCATTTAGTCTAGATTTTTCGGGGAAATAATTAACGTATAGTTAACTACCAGTTTACTTGATAAAAATTTCTCGAATAATATTTTTTTATTTTTTATGATTCATCTTTCTTCCTTCCAAAATACTTCCAGTATAATATTGAATTAGTTAGTTTTGGTCACTCAGCTCCGGTCCTATGGGATCAGGAACTATGCGGTTTTTCGTAACCTACGCGGGCGAAGCCGCGGCGGAAAGCTAGTAAAACCAACAATAGTGTTATTAAAAAGTTTTGTTGTCTCCACTAGAAACGGTTAAAGTAGGACAGAACATAGCTACAATCACGGGAGCCAGCAAAGGTATAAGTTTGAAGAACTTCATCGATATGTGGTTCATACAATCAATGGCATATACTGGAAGCGTGACGTATTATAACATGTTAGTATTATCACAGATAATATTAGACCTTTTTACACATGGCAACATTTTATAAATTTACTTTTAATCGTAGAATCGTAGAAGAATCGTAGTTTGTCTGTCTACGCTTTTAATGGTGTGATATAGCAGGTAGGCGGGAAAGTCACTATAATAGTTATGTATTATAAAGTACACTATATTAGTTATGTATTATAAAAGATATTATGATATTTTGTTGAAGTACTTAGTTATCAACTTTTATTAAAAAAACTTTTCAACCGATAATAATTTAAACATTGGAAAGCTTTAACTAGTAACTTGATATATAGTTTATTATTTTTTTTATTGAGCCATAATGTTGCTTTTTGTTCAAACAAATCAACTGAACGTTTTATATGTATGTCAGTCAAGTAGTTATAAATAGAGGTTTAAATATTGGTTAGATACTAATTTCTCTAATTTATAAAAGTGACTACGGAGCTTTCCGTTTTTTCTCCGAAGACAATTAACATTGGTAAAATTGGTAACTATGGAGTTTCTTGCCGGTTCTTCTCCATTGATACCTACTGCTTTCCGAATCGGTGGTAGGTACCTAAATGTTAAAAATACTTATGTAATGACGATTCGAAAGTGCTACTAAAAGTAGTCTAATTGAATAAATAAATGTTTGAGTTTGAGTTTGAAAATCTATGTTATGACCTTAGGTTATGACAATTCAAAATTGCTTCTAGAAGAAGTTTAATATAGTTAAAGTTTGAATTGCAAATATAATATTATTTCGGGTAAATAAGGAAAATCAATTGTGTTTCTGAAAAGGATTTGCTACTTTATAAAAATATTTAAGATAGGTACAATGAAATTGTATTCTTGTCACTTTGTACCTTAAGGTATTAAGCGTCTTAACCTCGGATTTCGTTTAGCCTCTTCGTGTTTTAGGCTGGATGCAGAGCTTGACCGACCATCAGTGCGTACGTCAGTCGCGCTTGTCATAATAATGTATGGAAATTCATAAAACCGTTCATAGCTAGACCGACCATACGCACGCGTATTGTCATGCGCATTAGTGTCATAGTCATACAATTGTTGATGCGTATCGTCAGGACCGACGGTACGCACTGACGGTCGGTCAAGCTCTGCAACCAGCCTTATTGTATTTTATATACAGCGAAAATATTAGTGTCATCATTTTTTTAGGAAAATCGCCTGTTTGAACGGTTATTTATTTTTAATTTACTAAAGTGGTTCCAAAAAAAATAAAATAAAAAAAATATAGGCAGTAGTTACGAGCTTCCAACTTTACTATATTTTTTAACAAACGATACATCGTTGGGTATTTTGTTGTCTTTCATAAGACTTTTTTAGGATTAATATTTATTTTTTGGCACCAACGAAAAGGCAACCCAGAGATTAATGTCAGTTAACGGTTAATGTTGCCATTTTAAATTGTAGAATATTTTAATAAATATCAATACGAAAGTAACTTTGTCTGTCTGTCTGTTACTCAATCACGCCTAAACTACTGAACCAATTTGCATGAAATTTGGTATGGAGATATTTTGATACCCGAGAAAGGACATAGGCTACCTTTTATTGCGAAATATGTACCACGGGCGAAGCCGGGGCGGACCTCTAGTTTAATATAAGTCTAATATCCATCTATTGTCAGCTTTATTCAAGAAAGGGTCAGAAAGAAGGAAAATTTCAAGTGTTTAATTATTAGAATGACAGGGCGACAAAGCGTAAAATAAAAATAAAATGAGATTTATTAATTTAAATCATGGAATTTTTCCTATGGTCCAGGGTCGCTGTTGACTTTCATCAACATAACCAAATCCGGAAATATTTTATTTTGTAATCTAAGCCGGAAAGTGTTTCGCTGTGCTAATTCCAAACCAAGCAAATTGCGAATTCATCAATCATCCATTTGAAACAATCACATATTGGTTTCGGAAAATTTTAGATTTTCCTTTGATTATTTTGGGAGTGCTTGCTGTATGTTTGTGTTTTATGATTGAAATTAAAGGATTCAGGATTGGATGCGATTTAGTCATAATCTTTTTATAACAATTCCTCTTAGCAATTCATATTGTATTGTGTATCTGTTTCAGCTTATTTAGATGTATTAGTATCTATCTATACATATATAATAAATCTGTAGAAGGGTCAATTCTGTACATTGAAAATATTGAAAAAATAAATAGCGGGGGTGTTGCTGGATCGATACCAAACCCAAATATGTGATTAAAAAAATTTGTCTGTCTGTCTGTATGTGAAGGCATCACGTGAAAACTAACGGTTCGATTTCGATGAAACTTGGTGTAGTTTTACCTTATTATCCTGGGAATAAAATAGGATACTTTTTATCCCGGAAAAATACATAGAAAAAAAATAAATCTTAATTTTTATCTTTCCGCGCGGACGGAGACGGAGAGAGTTTTGTTTATGAGTGGATAATCGGATGGATAGTTTATGACGGAGACAAACATTTCAGAGAGAATTGATATCTAGGTAATAAGTAGTACCTAAGATTGGATTTATTTGCATTTTGCAGGTCAAGAAATAGTAAGAGCAATTATTTTACGCAGTTAATATGGGCTACGACGAAGCATGTTGGCTGTGGCAGAGCGCGTTTTTATGTTAGTATTTGACAAGGAAATTTGTTTGTTTTCTTATATTAATTATAAATATTCTTAAAATATTGTTATGCAGGTAAGAAATGAATTTATCTATTCCATTGTCTGTTTTACTGTAACGAAAAAGATTCCCTAGATTATTGCCATAATAGCAACCTAACCCTTTTTTCCTAGTTCGTTCATAAGTGAAATGCATTTGTTGTCTCGAAACACGCGAAATATAAGATAATATTATGCTCGAGGTAAAGTTATTGCAACTCTCAACCAGTTCAGTATAATTTAGCATGTTAGACGTAATAAGCAACGAGAGGTTGAAGCAAATGGAATAATTAAGTTACGATTCGAAGCAAGTCTTGTTGGACTTTAAAATATGTAATATATGGCATTCTCTCTTGGGATTTGGGAGAGTATAGTTAATGGTTAAATGATGATAATAATGTTGTCAATTTATGTTGTTTACCAATTTTTTTTATTTTAAAACATATTGTATACTGGCATCATAATTGTATGGTATTAAGATCGCGGGTTAGTAAAAGTGGAGTTGGAAATGGGCAGAATCTTTCATCTAAAATGTCTTCCCTATTCGACTATTTTCATTCCAAATTTTATCTGAATCTGTGCTGTCTTTATAATAGAAGGTTCTAAAGATGTAAGTAATAATAGTAGCGAAGATATTTTACACCTTTAGGACACACGCAAAATTGTAAATCATTTTGTTTTCCAGATTAACCTACAGCCAATAGATAGGTTGGTCTGCAATTTTTCACCTAGAGGTAATGTGCAAAGACGACCCATTTATATTATAGGCTATCCGGGAACGCAATGTGAGGAGGGAATGGCTGCTGATAATCAGTATCCTGGTTTATGCGCAGAAGCTCAAAAAGGTTTGTAATTCAAAGCTATATCCTGACACTGGACACTGGCATTAAGGTACTTATCTGATATTGCGAAGGATAACAAAGTTACAATTATCTGATATTGCGAAGGATAACAAAGTTACAATATCTTAATAACTGTAGTTCAATCGCATTTAATTCTCTAGGTGTACAGTAATATTATATTTTGTGGATGATTAATATTAAGCATCTTACTTTCAACAGATATCACCGATCTGCCTTCATCTACCAGTTTACTACGAATTATTTATTCAGTATCAAGTGAAATAGATCCAAATAAAAATAATTTTAATACAATAAAAGAAAATGATGCACAACGTAACAGAGCTCAGAAATTACGACACGTCTATAACAATTCTTATGGTGAGATATATTAAAATAATTATAATAACAGAATGCACTATGAAAGTACAAATTTTAAGTTTCTTTGTAGCGATGAAGAGAGATAATCGTAATTACTGGGGAACTCCACCAAATGCTTCAAGACATCCTGATGGATTTTTTCAACATAGAGAAAGAGGACATTCCAGAGTATACCATGGCCATGACCATACTCTTCAAATGGACTATTTACACCCAGAACAAAATAATAAAAACTTTAGAAGATATGACTATACAACAACACCAACTTTCGAATTTACGGACGAATTCTACAGACATCATAATAATGATAATATTGTAAACAGGAAGTGTACTAGAAAATTTGAAACAAGCAATTTAAATGACTGCTTTACATCCTCTTGCTTAACTGTAGTGCCAATCAAGCAGTGCACTCGAGGTCAGAGAAATATTTGCGATCCGGGAAAACAGGGATGTCAACTTACCACTCATTCCTGTGATAATACATTACCACAATGCCAGTGTAGTACGCTTAAGGTAACCTGTGCTACAAATCCAAATTACTGTCCTCAAAATAATAACTGTAAATGTCCTAATGTAAACACTTCAGGAAACTTGTGTTCAGATATGAAACGCAATTTAAACCTGCAAAGAGAAGAAATTACTACGTATGGTTTCTATGATGATTATGAAGGAATGCGAAGGAAAGCAGAGGTAAAAGCAGAACGTTTAAAACCACTTTTAAAGATAGATTATGACGATAGCTCTTGGAAATTAAATTTAAATAGACAGAGGAAATCTACACATGGAATTGGAACGCCCCATCAGCCTAGGTACGAAAAATAATACCTTTATATTTATTATAGTTTTAATGGTAATAAATAAAATATTAAAATAAAGATTTTTTGCAGAGAAAGAGTAAGAAGGGAACCTGATGATCAAAGGACTTTCAAACCATTTTGGCAAGTTGATGAGTATAAAAAACAACCTCAGTTAAAATCAATACGATATACAACATTGGCAAATAAAAAAACGCGTAGACGAAGACCAATGACACCTAGTACACAAAAAATAAAACTAGTTACAGAGCCAATCACAATCGCAATCAAAGCCACATTTAAAAACCCGACTGAAAAGTATTTATCATTCGATGAATTGCTGCGTTTAAGAAAACTCAATGCTAGTGAATATAATGCCAGGCGTTCTGATGATGCTTCAACAGTAGCCCCAGCGACTGAAGAATCGAGCACAACTGAATACACTGCAAATACACCGTTTGTTCGGTTAAAACATTGTACTCGGAAACTAACGTGTACATGGACCGCTGCTTCTTTAGGTGAAAATGAAGGGAATGCGGATATTGGTAACAGAGGATCTCGAACACCACCTGGGTATGTTGAAGGTTGTACGAGAACATCTACTTGCACTCGCGATTATATGCACAGAAATAAAATGGATACATTACCAACGCCTAGTACTGAACCTGAGGTGGAAGAAGGTAATGACGAAGATTACTGTGAAAAACGGTCTTTAAATGTGCGAAGACGTGATTCAAATCAAGAACTTGTATCTCAGTCTACGGAATTTCCTCTTACAAAAACATTAAATAAAGCTGTTGAAAGTGACACTGAGCAACATGAATACAGTAATTCTCAAAAGGAAAAAGACGAATCAGATTTTGATTATTGTAGCTGTGATGATGATTACTTGAGAAATAAAAGGGAAAGTGATCTTAAGAGCTCTATTTATGGTAGGACATCTGCAAGAATTTTAAAAAGAGAAACTGAAAGCTACAATACTTTATCTTATGGCGATTTATTTTATTTAGTTTTGCGCAAAATTATAGAAAGATGGAAAAGAAACAAAATTACAGTGCATGGAAAATGCCTGTGTAACGCTTGCAGTAGGACTACTTACAATATCAGGCTACAATTAATGTTAATGTTATTTATTTGTTTTTAAATATATTTTTTATCAAATTTATTTTAAATAAAGTATTTTGCTATGAAAATGTACATTTTTATTATTGGAATTTCAGTAATCCTAAATTGACATTATTAATTTCAACGAAATTCCAGTAGCACACGAAGGTTCATAGAATAATAATAACAAAGTTGTGATGAGCCTGGCTTCAAATATTGCTAATGTAAGCACTCACGGCGACTCAACTTCGTTCCACTTATGTATAATGTGACTTGCTAATTTAGGTACCAACTGTGCCTAACACGGGTAGCTTAGACAAACCGATTTTCATGAAAAAGGTTGAGCTCGAGGAGTGGAATTATTTCATCTTTTCCACGCAGGCAAAGCTGCGGACAATAGCTAGTTTTCTATAAAGATAATATATATATACGAGTAGAATACCGAGGTACTAGTAAATTAGGTTAAAACGTAGCATAAGGTGGAATTAATTATCTAAAATAATCATATTCACTCATCTGTTACCTCGTATAAGGGTTACTTAATAGCGATTGGGGAATAATTAATGAGAAACGGTTAAGTAAATTATTGTACATAGTAAATATAAATTATTAAACTTAAATAAAGCCCTGAGAGAGTTATAATATGACCAATTTTTAAGCTATTGCATAGCTTCTATCGCGGGCCTTGAGCGCGGGGACCGAAAGAAATTCCGTAACGAAAAAACCTCACGCTCCCCACTCCGACGATCGGAGGTGTGGCTTGAAGGCATGCTATGCAATAGCGCAACCGCGGCAGTCACCGAGTGCCACACGTCTTTTTTTTTCTTTTGTATTGTTTTTTGTTTGCTACCCTGACTCTGTTTTCTATGAGAGTTCCTTCGAGAAATTTTTAAATTCAATCAAAGTATGTAGCTTATTACTTCACACCAGCTTTCAAAAAAAGAGAAGCCACTTAAAAATCAGTACATTCATTTAGGAAACACGGTATCATAGTCACAATAAAAATACAAGGAAATTAAAAAACAAAGCTTTTTCTTAGGATATTATATTATTTTAGCACGAAATGAGTTTTTTTTTAAATAAGTAACTTATATTTATTATTGTTAAATCAGGTTGGAATTTTAATTATTGGAATCTGATAATAAAGAAGTGATATTTCCAAAATTACTATTCTCTTCACAAAAAATCTTGAAACAATTTCTGAAAATATCCAATAGCTTAGTTAATAATGTGAAATCCAGATCACATATTTCTCTCCTCCCGATTTAAAATCGACTCAGGGTCGTCTTTTACTCGTAATTTAAAATGCTTATCTGTTTTTTGGACTGTAGAAATCTGTATCTTCCTAGTTTTGTTTGTTCCCAGTTCTTGTAGCTTGGAATTTGTATTTGATCGTAAGAGTTAACGTACTAGTGAACTTAGCAGTTTGAAATTTTTTAAGTTTGCCTATTCCAAAAAAATAAAATCAAGAAATCGGTCAAGACCGTGATACCAGAATTTGACGTACGTTATTTTTGAACGCATCGAGACTAATTAAAAAAAAACCCAAGAATTGCTGGAAAACCTTAAATTATCATGGCCTGGATTGAAAAGAATTGGACTATGAAAATATTTCACGTTGTTGATCTTAATTAACAACAGCATAATGCCAGGTTAGTTATTTTTCACTTCTGTTAATTAAAAACTAAATTAAGTTGCGTAATTGGCCTGTATGTTATTTGTACGGTTTATAAATTTTCATAGTTTAAATTTAAATAAACCTAATATTTGGGCTCATAAATTGATTCATTCTAAACAAATAAATAATATTATGAGGATAAATTAAAAACACGTTCCACGTTCCTTCTTAGAAAATTTAATTTACATTTAAAAGGACAATGGTGCTTATGACGTTTAATTTAAGTTCATTATTGCAATTAACAGGATCATGAATAAACGAGTGAAAGTAAAGGTCGAACCTAAATTACAACTGCAGTGAAATTTCTCATTCAACTTTAAATCTTTTAAATCCCATGCTAAGATTTTTATAAGTTCGTTATAGTTTATCAACACATCATCATTGTTTCTTAAGCTTTTCTTATGGAATTTTATCTTCGCATTCGCTTTCACTTCTCTTTTAGATTTTGTAGCTGATCCGGGATCATAGTCGTTGGGTTGTTTCCAGAGGTTAATTGCGTCTTCATTATTATTATTTATCAATCTTGCAGATTCTGTAAAATTGAGTTTATTTTATGTACAAAATATGGTTGTTACGATTTCGTACGTTTCAGTGTAGTAATTTTCAGTGACTTTATCCATATAAGGAAAATTTTATATTATTTATCCCTTTAGAATTTTGTTAAATTTGATAAAGTTGCTTTTGGCTTTAATTGTTCAATCC
The DNA here is from genome assembly GCF_905220415.1 of Colias croceus. Taxonomy (NCBI): domain Eukaryota; kingdom Metazoa; phylum Arthropoda; class Insecta; order Lepidoptera; family Pieridae; genus Colias; species Colias croceus. The sequence goes on along the minus strand of NC_059543.1, from coordinate 2,070,316 downwards.
AATATTTATTACATAACTCTTTAGGTACCTTTATTATCATCAAAGGTCATAATATTGTTTTGTGTCGTTCTTTCTGTATAGAGATCAGTCTCTAGGATGTCATCGATAAAATCTTTTGTTCCCCTGTTTCTCTTTAATTCTTCAATTTCTAGTTCTATTTCCGATATTGGTACGACAGAAGAATCATAGTAAGGTTCTGTGTGTTCTTTAACATTTTCTTCGTGTTCTTCTTCTTCAGGAAAGAAATAGTGACCAGTAAATTCTTGATTTTGTCGCGTTTCAGCTAATTCTGCTTGCATTTGAACTGTTCTAGCATCAATTGATGCATCTGATAGTAAAGAGACATCTTCAATTGTTGATATTTTGTCTGAAAGTAATAAAACAATTAACACAAAAAATTAGCTCAATGCTTTGCTATTTGTTTATAAACATGTAGATCTTTAATAGTGGGTAACATAATTACCTCGACTTCTAAAAATTACAGCTTCAACTAGATCCACAAGCAATGTAGAATTTATACTTTCACTAACTGTTGATTTTGTAGTTGTAGGCGTAGTTTTTTGACTATAAATTTTACTAACAATTGCATCTACTTTCGCATCAGAGTATTGCATGTCACTTTGCGGTGTTTTAGTAGACATTAACATTTCTTTCAATACATTATCTGTACTCAGTTTCTTTCTTAGTATGTCCATAAATTCATCAACAAATAATACATCTTTACATAACCTTGTAATTTCAGTATGGGGAGTTGTTGTATTTTCATTTATATTGAATAAATAGGAAAATAAATCCAATGTAATATCACTATCGACACCTGTTTCTGATTCAGTTACTTCATTCAGTGAACTGTTTTTCACGTTTGTTGCATTTTCTAATTTGTTTATTTGTGTATTGTTTAAAATAAGTCTATAATTTGTTTCTTCTGTATCTATTCTATTTTTAAATACTTCATTTCGCTGCTCTGTAAATAAATTATTCTCATTACTGATGCTCCTATATGAAATTAAATATGATTTAAGTATTTTTATATTTAAGTATTTATAAGTTAATACTCAACCACATAAATTTTTATGAGTCGAATCACACTTAACATTCAGCCCACACGAAGTACATGGAGGTCCCTCATTGTATACATGTTTACCTTCAATATTTCCACATGGCATAAAGTTACAAACCAAACGGTAAACTGTTCTACTTTTATTTAAGTTCCCTGGAAAACGTTCCTGAAATTATATCACAATGAAAACATATCGGCGATATATTTATTGTTATTGATTCGTTTTTCAGTGCCAAAATTAATTGGTAAGCAGAGTACTTTTATGGATATAATATGCAATACAAATTGGTTTTGCAATATGTATTAATTATTTATAATTGAAGAGTAATTATTGGATACATTTCTAAATTATTGTACAATCTTTCTGTACTAGATTGCTGTTTACTATGTACAATTTTAATACATGCATTTATAAGACACCTTATAGGAGGCTAAGAACTTTAGATGAGCTAGAATTTGACTATTTGAGTATTATTCACCTGAAACTTAACCGCACCACATCCTACGTCCGTGGTTTCGCTCCAAACCAATTGTGTGAAATAGTCATGACGTTTTAAATGTCTTGCCGATGATCTGAATATGATAATATTATTCAATAAAGGGCTTCATTAATAGTAGTTACGAATAAAATAAAATAATGTTTAGTTATGTTTAGAAACTTCAAATTACCAAGTATTAGGTATTACATCGACCTTCGTATATTAAGTGAAAGTTATTTAACTTGACTTATTCGATTTCAAAACTACATCATGCATGATCAAACTTAGCTATTGGTAATTTATAAATTTATAAAGAATAGAAAAAATTCGATCACGAGGCGGAACTCGAACCCGCATCCTTTCGCGCCAAACCGGAGCGGATGCCTGACCAATTCAGTCACTCGTGAATTGGTAATTTGATGATGCCAAGAAAATTCTAGATTCTACCATAAAAAAACTTACGGTTGGTAGTTAGATATTATAGCAGGATTTATATGCAAAAGCTCCATGTACCACAAATCAACCAGAGTAGACGGTTTGACATCTGCTGCCTCACCATAAAGTGTAGCTATGTTTTGCCCCACTGGAGTATTTTCTATTCAAAATAAAACGTATACTATGTTATTATTACTATTTATAATGAAACAAAAAAGCTTAAAGAAGAAAATATTATTTTTTATAATTTTACAAAGCAAGATTTAAATTAATAGAGATATCGACTACATCTATTTGGCACATTTACACAAATATAATATGGCCAAATTTTGTAAAAAAGCAATATCGGCGAAGTTAAGTTATTAAATTAGTTTCTGCCCACGTTCAACGCTTACGAAAATAATATGTAAACGCTTTCTATCCACAAAATACTTAGTTTAAAACTAATTTATTGGTAACCTAAATTTCTACACGAGTCGGCTAAATCCGGACCGCTTTCACATTGGTCAGCCCAACGCTGTGCTGATATTGCTAGTTCTTCATTCCATTTCTGTAAACAAATATTATTATGATTTAGTTTTACGGAAATTTGCCAGATTAGCAATTATGAAAATCAAACAGAGTTATTTGAAATGCATTTCCCCAGAAGGACACTTAAACTTTTCCTTCCATGATTTTACACAATACATTAGAATATTAATCAGACATTTTCTTTTTTAATTCCAACACACTAAAAATAACGGACGTAGGGCTTTCTTTCTTAACAAACTATTTTACTTAATCTTGAACGCAGCTAGAATTTCTTCTTAATTTTAATTTCCAAATTAATAACAATCAACGCAGAGTGTGTAAATGAGTGGAGCATTCCATGTAAAATATAACCGTCATCATCAAGATGAATACAGAGCCTTTTGGGAGAGCGGGAGTCTTTAATTATAATACCTTTATTTATAACACCGCCTCCTTAGTACAGTGGTTGACGCGTGAGCGTAGAACCGAGGGGTCCTAGGTTCGATTACCGGTGGAAACGAAAAAAAAATGTCTCAGTCTGGCAGGACACAGAAGGCTGATCACCTACTTGTCCCTAAAGAATATCGATCAGTGAAACAGATGTATAATGCATCTGCCCCTTACCCCACTAGGGGACATGGGACTTCGCTTTTTTATGACACAGTTTTTTACTCTATGCGTTTATATTGATGGTCATTAACTCTTTATAATTAATTTGGTGAGTGTGGGGTGAGTGGTTCGAGGATTGTAGAAAGTGCCTCGTTGTGGAGCGTAGAGTCCCATATCGTTCCGGAGCGTAGGAAAAATGCATTTTACATCTATTTCACTAGTTTGTAGTCTTTTACTAGTTTGTATCAAGTATTTTTATAAAGACTCGGAAAATATACGTATCTAATTTATTTAAATTTCAAACGCTAAAAAAATACCAAAATAAAATCATAAGAAAGCTTTCCATTAATATGTTGTATTATTTTTTGATTTCTTTATACATGATAAACAATGGAATCCTGCTCTCTCTATAATATAGATAATGATAAATACCTCTATGAGTAGAATATCAGTTTCTTACAGGTAATAAAAATTACATAGACTAACCACTTTCATCATATTACTTGCTGATGGCAACGAGCGTATATCACCAGATGCAACTTTATTTCTTCGACTGTTAATTTTGTTAACTATTTCCTCCTTATCTTTGTCACTTTTAATGAATCTTTCATAGTTCAAACAATTAGGAGCAGGACCGTCATGCTATAAAATTTCTATTATTTAAATAATGTGGATATCGATTATTTAATTTATTAATAATAGGATATTTTATTTATTAATAATAGATTAATAATAGGAAGTTGGAAATATATTATTGTAGGGTCCACCAAATCTTTTATCTGTATTAATTATTATAAAGCGGCCTACACACTAGCGTAAGTTATAATCGAGTAAAGTAGAGATTAATATAAAAATACTTTTTTCTGACAGTTATCATTATTATATCCTACTTATATTTCGATGAGTAACACAACTGTTAAAAACATCAAGCTTAATGCTAGGAGAAGGAACTTTAAAATAAACCCAGAACCTTGATTCGTAAAACTAGTTGTTTTTAAAGTTGTTGTTTGGAAAGAAAGTTTTTCCAACTTTCTTTTATAGAAAGAAAAAGATCATTGATGTCAACACCACGCTAGAATAACTTAAATTAAAAACAGCTTCTATTTGCGAGCAGCTTACGCTTCCACAAACGTATTTTTTCATTACATATGAGAATTTACAGCACATTTCGTCATTAGAAACTAAACTGAATAATTTTATAGACAAGTAAATATTCTAAAGAAGTAGGTAACCTTAAAAATACACAAAGTATGACTCTTATTTTCACAGAATTTCGGATCACAATAGTCCGTGGCATTTACTAAAAATATTACCGACATATACAAGGCTATGCAAAATTTTGTTAAAACCAACATTTATAATAATTAAACGTTTCAGCTACCAGTCATTATGAAATAAATATTATTAATATTCACGTTGGCCATGAACTATTTTTATTTTATTCGAAGATTTATAATGATCGCAACAGCTGATGGAGCATTTATATAAATTATCTATTCATTTTATAATAACACCGTGACAAGCGAATGTCTATATAAAATTCTAAATATTAAAAAAGTGCGTGTATGCCGAGCACACGTGCCAGAAGTGAAACTTCTTTGGCAAGATTCAAAGATACCAAAATCGTCGTCTTACCCTAATGACGTGACAGTATTGCCATGACGCGACCTTGAAATTTCACTCTCAACGCACCTAAAGAAGTTTCACTTAACTTGAGACCATAGTTACCTACGTTGTTTAGGATTTATCTATTGGGATACATTTATAATGCAAAATTGTACGTAGGTATTACGTAGAATTGAATGCACTTACCGATATTTTGCCAGCGCGGGTCTAATAATATAATAAATGTATTTTAAACAATAAAAGCTCTTTCATACAAAAGCATAACCTATAGAACAGATTAAATCATTTGAACATCTTCTTCTTTAATATATATAAATCTCGTGTCACAATGTTTGTCCTCAATGGACTCCTAAACCACTTAACCGATTATAATAAAATTCGCACACTATGTGCAGTTCGATCCAACTTGAGAGATAGGATAGTTTTTATGAAAAAAAACGTAAACATGTAGGTACCACGGGCGAAGCCGGGGCGAACCACTAGTAAGGCTATAATAATTGGCTATATCCAAATGAGTTATAACTCATGTTCAAATGAAACGTGCAGGTGTTTTTAATCTGCACTGGAGAAAATTAACACAGATAGTAAATAATAAAATATTTAAACATGTAAAATATGAAATTGAATTTCGGACTCGAGTGCATTTTAATCGCTCTCCGTATAAATCAACTGAAGAGCACTCACTACGAAATAGCTTCAGGCGATAAATCGATGATTGAGTGAATAGAACATGTTTTCTGACTGTTTCTATAATCTTTATGCGTTTACCAAAACATTTTGCGATTCACATATAAAAATATATGAATCGCAAAATGTTTTGATAAACGCATAACTCGACAATGGATGAACCGATTTCGTGTTGGATTTCGTTAATTTTTTTTTATAGGTACCGTACCGTCGCGTCTATGGAGAGAAAACGTGAACATGTAGATGTACCTACCACGGGAGAAGCCGGGGCGGACCGCTAGAAAAATATACACGTTGGATCATCTTAATTAATCAGGCATCTACATAATATTAATATTCACGTAATATTAATATGACATCTAGGTATCTTTTACTAGCTATAAGAGAAAGCTATAAGCTAAGAAATATTAATGTATATTTTATAACGGCAACTCATTTATCCAATTATGTAATTACATTTGCATCATATTTTATTTCGCTGTTTTGCTGAAATTAATAACTTTTCATTATTAATTTTTCAACTCACTGGGAAGTTAATATAGCTTTAATGATAGATATAATTTTATAGTTAAATACTAATTAATACCTCTTTAATTCATAAATTTATCCCACAGCTAAGAGCATTAATTAGAGAGCGTATTTACTCTAGGTATTTATTTAGTACTTATTTTAATTTCGAAGAAGTAAATTTTAACACAATTAACTATAGGTACCTATAATATATTTGAAAAGTTTTGTTTGAACGCGCTAACTTCAAGAACTACTGAACTGATTTAAAAAATTCTTTCATCATTGGGTGTGTACCTGTACCTACATTGTACATAGTCCCCGAGTGCTATAGACTATAAAGTATATATGAGTTCGGGCGAATCAACGGCGGACCGCTAGTTACATTAACTACATATCTCATCACAAACAGACGGGATATACTATTAAATCAATTCAATAACGAAAACAATATTCACTACCTATATGTTCACATCACTATACTAATCATGATCTAAAGTATTTTGTTGACACTTCATAAATATTCAGGCAGATTGATGTTCCCAAAATAAACAACATGTCATTTACAGCTTTCGCTTACCCTTCTATCGTTTTATGTTACCTTTGCAAAGAGTTTGTAAACTATCCCAGCTATCTATCTTAACTAACAGTTATTTATGTTACAAAGTTATATTTTGTTAAAGTGTTTTGCGCTGAGCAAACTGATCTAGTTAAGTACATAGTTTACGCTTCAAATGATCTAAAAAGTTAGTTTTCAAAGCGATTGAGCAAATAATATGATAAGTTGAAGAGATTTTTTATATTCATTTTTATATTTTTACTGAAGATACATAATATAAACTACATAAGTATTATTTTTTGTTATGATCGTACATTAGCAAGATAAAAACTATAAAAGTAGTTCAATACATAGTTAGGTACTTGTTAGGTACTAATAGGATATTAAAAAGAATTTAAATGAATCTATGATATAAAAATGAATCCCAAAATGTGTTGGTAAGCGCATAACTTTAGAACAGCTGAACAGATTTCTTTAATTTTTTTTATTATTTTCCTTGAAGTACGAGGATGGTTCTTATGTAGAGAAATACCACGGGCGAAGCCGGGGCGGACCGCTAGTTATTAATAGTTTCTAATCTAGCCAAAAGGAATTTCGGGTCACACTGCTTTCTTCCCTCGCAATCGAATGACATCTGCTAGCATTAGGGAGGGGACGTGTCCGCGACTAGTGAAGTGCGTTCTTGATTTCATCTAACATCCAACGTCGTCGGGTAGGTAGGTACATCATAATATGATATATTCTAAAATACATAAAAAACTAAAATATGAGGTGAATTGTAAACAAACAAATTCTACAATAAATAAATTACTCTAGGCGTCGAGTTTGAAATAGGATAAAATTTATAGGCATATGAAACTAATAACTTCTTTCGTCACGACATCTTATTTACTCTAGACATAAATAATGTATTTACGTTTTGTGTAAATTATTTGGTGTTTTGATATATTATCGTGATTCTTGAAAAAAAAACGCAAAAAATTGAATAAAAGTCAGAATTTTATCATTTCCTCTCTTTTGGATGAAATTTGGTACCAAGATAGCGTACTTACTTATGCTTATAAGCTATTATGCTTATACCTTAGATACAAAATAGGTTTTATCTCGGAAATAGGTATCAAGGGAATTTTGCGTGTTCGTTTTGGACTACGCGGGCAAAGTCGCGGGCGGAAAGTCATAATATACCCATACTAATATTATAAATGTGAAAGTAACTCTGTCTGTCTGTCTGTTACTTAATCACGCTTTAACTACTGAACCAATTTGCATGAAATTTGGTATAGAGATATTTTGATACCCGAGAAAGGACATAGGATAGGTTTTATCCCGGAAATCCTACGGGAACGGGTTTTCTTTGAAAACGCGGGCGAAGCCGCGGGCGGGAAGCTAGTGAAACATAAATGTTTGAGCACTCATAATGTATCTTGTTTACTGAAAGGCATACGATTACAGGGTAAACACAAAAATTGAGTAGACACGCCTACAAAGATAAATTCCTGCTATTCTCGGAACTAATGCCGGCCATTGCTTTAATTAAATTCATGTCGACGTCAACGTTCATTCATGACTTTTTACTGGCTGGATATTTTATATGCTTATTGTTACAGGAATGCCACTTTTTGCTACCGAATTGTATATAACAATGGTATTAAAAAAATAAAAAAATTGGTTGTCCGTAAAGTAGGTTTACTGACGATAGTTGAACGTGACAACAACTTTGTCGCTCGTTCCGAGCTCTCGCTTGCACTTCAAGCCTTACATGGAACGCCTCAGAGCGAGGTAACGCCGCATGAGTCATGTTTTTTCGTGCGTGCAGCCGGCTCTATCGAATTATAAGACGTTGTCACGTCAAAAAATCTTAATTTAGTAATTAAGAATCGTAACATATTACAATACAATACATATTGTATACTTATTAAAAAAATCTATATGATTTTTACTACTAATGTAGGTATACTATGTATTTCAGATCCTCGAGTATATTTTCTAAATTTTAATCCATACTAATATTATAAAGCTGAAGAGTTTGTTTGTTTGTTTGAACGCGCTAATCTCGGGAACCACTGGTCCGATTTGAAAAATTCTTTCGGTGTTAGATAGCCCATTTATCGAGAAAGGTTATCATCACGCTACGACCAACAGGCGTGGAGCCACGGGTGTGAAACCGCGCGGAGCAGTTAGTCTAAGATATACCATAAACATGATCTGCTTGTGAAAATCTAGTCAGACTGACTTCAATTGTATTGGGTCATCGGTCTAAAATACAGCAATAGCAAATATAAAAAAATTAAAAAAATTCTCTTTAAGGTGACTAGTAGAGCAAAACGCGAATTTGCTGCTAAATTATAATGCTTTAAAGTATATGATTAACTGCAGTAAAAAATCTCAGATAAATATATGATATTCTTCAGGAGATAAACTAGTTGGATAGTGTGTTGAAAACACAATACAACTTATTTTACTCGATAGAAAAAAATCTCAAAGGTACCTCTAAAAAAATCTTTTGATGCTTAAAAACCATACTAAACTACATGCAATCATTCTGTTTTTTCGGCAAATAATTCTACAAGCAACATACTAATATAATACTGTGTTATTTTTTTAGTCCAATCAATAGATTTCGTGTAAATCGCAAATTCTTATTCCCAAACCAAAAACGTACGCATGTGTGCGTGAACGCCTGTATACCGACACTACCGGCCGAGGCCCGTTCGTAATGATTCGCGTATGGCGTCGGGCTGCAGCTGTGGCGCGGCGTGTGTGTGTGAGTGGAATGAAATGCTTGCTCAGGGCAGCGCCTTAAATCATGATATTGTACATAATAATAAGCTATTATTCTGACATAAAGATAGTTAAAAGGCCATATTATAGAAAGAAGATATAAGACACTAGATATTTTTTGAAGTGAAACTTCTTTATCGGGGTTGGAAAAAAATTTAGTGTAACATTTTTTCGTTACGCGTGACATTTTTCCGTTACGCGCCAACTTTTTTTTTATCCCTACCACGCGTGATTCGACGTTTTTCTGTAAAATTGCCTATAATAAATTATTTTTTGAAAAAATAAGGTCATAAAGAAGTTTCACTTCTTACATGTGTACACTAGTACACACAAACATTTTTTAATTAAATTCCTTAATGTTTAGGGAAATAAATATTATGTAGGTATTTAGGTAATATTTGGGTTGAAATAAAACAAAATTATGCTTCAAGTTTTTTATTTGATAAATAATTGTGGACACAATTTTAATTACAAATTAAGCTTTCTTTGGTACATCTCTTAATAAATAACATATATAAGTAATTCGTAAAAATTTGGTTTGATTTAAAATCATTATTTCATTTACACCATCCTATATATCAATTTATATATCTAACATTAAAAAAAATTAAAAGAGTTGATTCAATTTGCGTTAACCCTACATTTAAGTAGTTACTTATTTCAACATTGAAAATTATGATTTAATAAATATTAAATAATTTTATACTTATTATATTTACAAGATGATATTTTTAATTGTTCTAGGGATATTCAATACATAATGATCTGTAAGCGACTAGACATAAATTTAAGCCGACAGAGAACAAAAATTTCATACTTACATATAACATTTTGTAAACTTTATAAAACCTTATTCCTATGCAGTGACAAGTATTAAACCCTTCTGCTTTCTAGATTAAGCTTTACAAAGCGACATTTGCATCTTTTAATTGGTGAAGAGAAGGATAAATCGTCAATCACTCACTACAATACATAGTAAACATAGACAACTTAAAGATACTTGTAACATGAACACTGTCACCAATTAGCAACAAGGTTTACAAGCAATTTTGAACTCTATTTAATAGTTACTAACGTCCATAGTTGCTAATGGAAATGCGACCGCACGGACAGAGCGCGTACGGGCGCGCCGTTCGTCCGTCGAACTGATGTCAGCGATGATGTCGTCACACGCCGGCTGACGCTCGTGCTCGACGTGCCGCGACGCGTCATGCCGTTCATCACCATGAGATCTGGAAATAGTGGATTTTGTTATTATTAATTGTAGTAGTACGATGCGATACGATGTAGAATTGTAGAGCTTTTGAGACTAAGTATCTGATAATAAAACATATTTTAAATTAGGCCTGCCGCCGTAGGACGATGTCTTAAAGCAGTATTATTTCCAGTGTTTAGGACGTTCCTGAGTTTAGGGCGTTTAACCAAATAAACAATGACATGTATCATGATTGTATGTTCCTATGAATAACCTAATATCACATCTTAATATATAAAAATCAATGCCACTTTTCGTTGTAATTCCATAACTCGAGAACGGCTGAACCGATTTCGATAATTCTTTTTTTATTATATTCCTTGAAGTACGAGGATGGTTCTTATGTAGAGAAAACGTTAATATGTACCACGGGCGAAGCCGGGGCGGACCGCTAGTATTACATAAAAGTAGGTACTAATTTACTACGAATGTGGACAATTCATTATTTTATTAAACGTTAATTAAGAACAAATATTTGAGTCGGGGTGCGATTGTGGACTCAAGTTATTAACGGAATAATAAAATATTTACTTTATATATCTAATATATAAAAATCAATGCCACTTTTCGTTGTAATTCCATAACTCGAGAACGGCTGAACCGATTTCGATAATTCTTTTTTTATTATATTCCTTGAAGTACGAGGATGGTTCTTATGTAGAGAAAACGTTAATATGTACCACGGGCGAAGCCGGGGCGGACCGCTAGTATTACATAAAAGTAGGTACTAATTTACTACGAATGTGGACAATTCATTATTTTATTAAACGTTAATTAAGAACAAATATTTGAGTCGGGGTGCGATTGTGGACTCAAGTTATTAACGGAATAATAAAATATTTACTTTATATATTAATTAAAAAGCTTTATTTAATAATTATTAATTATTGGCAGCTCATCCCGGCTCCGTTCCGATAGACTTTTTTGTTGTGTTTTTTTACTGCTCTTACTTACCTTTATTTACGTAATATTATGTCATAATATAAGGTAAAGTAATGTAGGCTTGTATATCTTATGACATAAATGCTGTTATTGATATATTTGAAGTACATACTATGAATTTGAGTTTTATTCTCGTCTCCTGAAGCCCTGTTGAAGCAAGGTCTTAGCCTACTTTCCCGTTCTTTCTAAGTCATTGTAGAAGTCCTTCACTTAAAAGTTTACAAGGTAAGATTAGCTTTAAGTTTCTTACTCTCTTTTTGCTAATATAAAAATAATTAAATGGGTTAGAACTAACCTTTGATTGGATTAAGAGGAGGCTCCCTAAATTTTATGAGAATTTGCATTAATATTCTGAAACAGTCACACATACAATCAAAATGGAATTTAGTATATGATTTATTGGGTCTTTTTCTTTCTATGTAATAAGACAGTTACGTAATTGTAACTGAGAAATCGAGCGAAAATGAGAAATCGAGAGATTAATAAAGGCATAATTTTTGAATAATAAATGTATTATTCAAAAATTATGCCTTTTTTAAGGATTATTACATTTTTTTAAAGATTTACTTGGACTTTATGTCTAAAATAAATGTTAACAGTAAGAAAATATAGTTTACTATCCAATCCCAAACGAAATAAGAATTGAGACTTACGAGATTTAGTTTCGAGCTCGAACGCGATCAAAGAGCGCACGCGATATTCAACTTTATTACGTCTTTGTGCTAACAAAGACGTAATAAAGTTGCAGGTCTAACCGGTCTCTCAGTGCCAGAAATTATTTTAGAGTGCGGCCTGGACTTAAACAATAATTAATCGCTTTTAAAACTTTTCTAATAAAATTAAACATGAACTGCTATTGTAGACCCTCAAAGCACCCAAATTTAAACGAGAATACTATTAAAAAGTTTTATAAAGTAGTTTTAGATAAGTTGGGAGTTAATCTTAATGATATTAGATATTGAAGTCTTTTCAGCTTCTTAATATTTAGGAAAGAGTTTGTTGCGTGATGCGTCTCATATAATAAAAAAAAAAAAAAATATAGAATATGATGGTAATACACAAGAAATATAAGATCAATGCTTCATATAATTTTAATGTTCATGTTGGCGCCGCTATTAAGCCATTTATAGTACCTACAACATATTTTAATATTGAAATATTTCCAATTAAGCATATTTCACCTTCGTGGAAAAAAAAGTTCAGTCAGTCTCAGTCAGTCAGTCAGTCAGTCATTAAAAACTTTGCATAACGGTGCATTTACATCAAACGAACATAGAGTCTTTTAGTGTAAACGAAAACTCGTATTCAGTGTTGTTCAGTATTAGTACATTGCATAGAAACTCGAACGCACTAAGAATAACGAAAGAATGCTCTTCGCTTGTTTTCACTAACATAATTTTACAAAGTGGCTTTAGAATGAGCATTCGCTCGTTGTTTTCGTTACTTTACAATTCACATGCACGGTAAGGGTTTGTTACGTGAGCAATTTAAAAAGTTGATTCTAAGACGTGAATTTGATTTAAATCTGTACATTATCACAACTATTGAAGTCGGTAAAGCGATGATCTTAGCGTGATGATCTCATGACTTTCTCGATAAATGGAATATCTAATAGTGAAATAATTTTGCAAATCGGACCTGTGGTTGTTGAGATTAGCGCGCGTACAAGCAAACAAATTCTTCAGCCTTACAATATACCTAATTACCTATGTATAAGAAAAAAATTTCTTGCTGTACCGAGTGCATACAAAATATTAAAATAAGTATTTTTTTAAAACATTAGGTGTTAAATATATTCCGTGTTTAGTTACTACGAGCGAAGTAGCTCATTCCGTCTAGTTCAAAGAGGAATGCATAATTTTAACTAAAATGTAAGTTCGTTAACTCTGCGGTGTGGTTTACGTTAAATTGTGACACATTGCAGGAATGTGAGATTAAACGATAAAAGATATGCTTTTATCTATGTATCAGTGTATGTCATGTTGGTGATCCTTAATGAAATAAATAAATAAATAAACCGTATTTAGGTTTTGGCTTTAATGAAAATCCTTGATAGAGACATTTTTTGTCACTATTGTAATTCAAACTCAAAACTCAAACTCAAACATTTATTTATTCAATAACACTTCTTCTAGAAGAACTTTTGAATCATCATAACATATTTTAACATTTACCTACCACCAATTTGAATTTTTATTGGCATCAAGGCAATGAATTTTTTTGAATGAAAATCTTCAACTGAACACGAACATTTAGTTTAAAAAAATAATAGTAAGTATAAAAAACTCTTCAGCTTGATATCCAAACAAACTAGATTTCTGAATAGTACCAAAGGTTATCACGCGATCCAAACACAAAATTAATGCTCAATCACTAAGTTACATGGTCTATTAACAAAGCCATCAATCACTATTCTAATAATCGGCAATCGATAGAAACTCATTATTTATATAAGACTACCTTTCCTCCCGCGGCTTCGCCAGTTTTGTATAATACCTAATAAATGATATACTAATTTTTCGCCGAATTTGTCGACTTCTGCGACATATAATAAACTAGCTGTGCTCCGCGGTTTCACCCGCATTGCTCCGCTCCTGTTGACCTCAGCGTGATGATATATATCCTATAACCTTCCTCGATGAATGCTATCTAACACTGAAATAATTTTTCAAATCGGACCGGTAGTTCCTGAGATTAGCGCGTTCAAACAAACAAACAAACTCTTCAGCTTTATAATATTAGTATAGTTCCAATGTGCGAAAGTTATGGCGCTATATGGCGCTGTCATTTTTCCACACTACTATAAAATAATACTTCGCCGAATTTGTCGACAGATAATAAATTCAATGAGAAATATAAAGCTTACGCTTAACACATGCGTAAAGGAAATATATAGAGATGCTCATAGCAGATTCTCGTTCGCTTGTTGATTCTTTTGCCTTTTATTTGACTTCGCGGAAACTCGATACAGTAAACACAAATGAAAGTCGTTAAATGTCAATTTGGAGTATCTTTTGAATGAATGAATGAATGAATGAATGAATGAATGAATGAATACTCTTTATTGTACATACACAGAAATACAGTTTGTTACAAGGTTGAGATAACTTATGATATAAGACAAACTTAAAATATATAATATATATATACAAAGAGCGGCTTTATCGCTCGTGAGCGATTTCTTCCAAGCAACTCTATGTAGACAATATAGTGAGCAAGAATTAAAGAGTAAGTAAGTAAAGTCTTTTTGTACTGTATTGTAATAAAAATATATATTTTTGTCAAATATAGGTAACTACTTAACCACATTGATTTATATCGAAGTTATTTGAACTTTTAATAAAATTATTGATTGACATGTAAAACTTTAGCTACAAGAGAAAAAAACAATTCATTATACACCAAATTGGTTGAGCAGTTTTTGTATAATAGAGCTAATGACCTAGCGTCGAAAATCTATTCGTATGTCGTTTATAATTTTAATATATAAAACCTTTCATTAAAGAGTTTTCATCGATATGAATATGATTAATTTCGTTTATAGCGCCAGATGAAATGTTAAAAATTCTGAATAGAGACGGATATTTTTCATTTTACTCATGAATATATTACGAATATATACGAATGTCGAATATATCATTCAATCATTCATTCATTCAATGTATTATTCTGTTCGTATACTAAAATAATTTGGTGTAGGATTAGAAATTAACGATGATTCGTATTAGAAACGGAAAAGGGAATTGGTTTTTCACTCTACCACAACCGAGGTAAAATTACTATTGTGATACATATCGGCACCGACAACCAGTCGGTAAGTCTAAGATTTTCTCGTTAGTCCAACAAACTAAAAATCGCAAAAATCCTTTCAATCGTTCTTGAGTTTCACGTTAAGATATTTCTTTTCTCTTTCTACCTATTGCTTTAAAAATAAATGATTTACCTGACAAAGGAACATCATCGCTGGGGCAAGGCGGCTGATCTGTGCGCGAACGGAGTATGCAGCTCAGAGCCTGTTAATATTAATTATTATCTTATTATTACAGCTATACATATAGAGTATGAAAAATCCTTCAAGAGTTCAATGTTTGGAAGTATATGAGCGTAATACACATCGACCAGGCTTTTCTTAAGGACGGTCGCAGAAGAATTCCAACCAATACCCGCGGCCCCATCATTAAAGCGGCTCGACGGAACACAGTAGTGTTTTAGTCGGTAAGAATCTGACATAACCCACGGCTCTTTCCCAGTGGGCCGTGGGTATCTTCGGAAGATTTCCCCACTATCAAAAAAAGGCTTTTCTTAAGGACACTTTGTAATTCATAAAGGAAATCGTAACAATGGAAATAGACCCATAGCCGTGACCCTTGTAGTACAATGACTTTATTTTTCTGGCAACATTACTTTCCTTTTAACCACCATAAGTGAAATGTGTTCATAACAAATGATAAGTGAAAAGTGGAACGAAATCTCGACGGCACAAAACTTCCCATACTCGTGTGTCCTCTTAAAAATATTGTCATCAAGGGACATAATTCTATTCAAGGAATAGGTAGGTGCTAGAGCATTAATAGTTCCAATAATTTTTTATTAGCAAGAATGTCACTTGCTGGAAGTAGTATGTAGTGCTATTTCACGTAGCAGAAGATGATGGGTTAATAGCAGATATACAACATAAAAGATATCAGGAATGTTACCTGCTGGATTAAGCCCACTGATAGCAGTACCGCGAGTTCAAGTAGCAGTAGATCATAGGGTTGTAGCAGATATACATAGCAGTAATGTTACCTGCTGGAAACCCCTTCGGTAGCGCGAGTTCATGTAGCAGTAGATGATGGGATTGTAACAGCAGTGCGACATCGCCAGCCAGTGGCTCGCGAACCACACATATGGCATGCCAGGCCACATCGCCCAGTCTACGTCCTCCTCATGTATCGTCCAGAGAATCTAAATAATATAAATGATAAAATAAAAATATACAGTTGGTACGTTAAAATTGTAATTGCTTGAACAGGAAATGGAAATAGAATCTTTATCAATTTGGTTGGAAATACTTGTCAAACCTCCATTGGTTGGTTTTCGGAAACCTTATCCTGTTAAGGTAATGTGATTAAAATTGAAAAGAGTGATGACTTGAAAATTCGATTCACAAAGATAAATATTGGGGTCAGAGATGTAATAATTCGAATCGTATATTCAGGTATATAAAATAATTATTTAATTAGCAGACCATGGTTATATTAGAATAGAGGTGTAAATAAAAGAACGGCGGAGGACTCGATTAAAATAAAATTATATTATGTATAATATGTATAAGGTAAAAAATAAAAATGATCCCAATAACATTTTTTTTATTGTAATGAAATTATTTTTGTAATTTTTATTTTCTTTTTCTAGGAACTACAACAAGATTAAAGTCTATCGTAGTTTCTGGAGATGAAAAATTAAGCTAGGCAATATAATTTTGGGAAAAATTCGTTCAATATAGACATTAATATAAAATCTAGTTTACTTTTAATATAATACTTAAGAAGAAAATTAAACAAAAAATAAAATACCGTTTTCGTGTTACCTTTGTTTTATTCACCTATTTTTAGACATGTTTTATTTTAATTACCTTTATTAAAATAATAAAAGTATTATAGAGCCAAAAAAATGTATCTCTGATTTTGCTGAGAATTCATATGAAATCAGAGGCATCCTTTCTTTGACCCATTGAACTTTTCAGGACTTACCCAATAATTTTCCTGTTTTCATGTATGATTTGAATCAAACAACAAAATAATATTTTCATAGTTTTACACGAATCTTATATAAACGATTATGGTTATTTGAATAAACGTTCGGAAAAATATAATCCCTGAAGCGACCCTTTTGTCACGGATCACTGATGATATGATATCGTATCAATAATACTTACATATTAATTCTTTGTATTTCATCGGATCAAACTAGAGCTCTAATGGTATCGGTTTTAAAATAGATTTATTATCTCGATACTAACACGTGTAGGTTGTGAAAGATTAATAGATTGTAGGTATTGTTACAGAAGCATTTTTTTATTAAACAATTATAATATAGTATCAGTGTAACTATAACATTTTAAACTTTATAATAGAAAATTAATTTATATAAACTCATTTATAAAATATTATATTAAATCCTTATTGATATTATCTGATATAATAAATTAAGATAAAAATAAGTTGAAAAAATTCATAAAAGTATTTCCTCATAAACATTCCCGTACTTTTATATAACTCTGTCTATTTAGACACAAACTCAGAAAAGCTTCTTATTCAAATTAGATGATATAGTAATATGTACTACTTCATTTTTTAATAAAACAATTTTTTACTTTTTATTATAATCATACTATGTCAGTTGCCAGATGTCCAGACATGAGAAAAACCATAGAAAAACACTGTCCATATTCATAATGCCTATTTTTTACTATTACCTAAGTACGTACATTGTATTTTTAATTTTAATTTTTAAAGTGAAAATTTTTTAGGCGCGTTGAGAGTGAAATTTCAAGGTCGCGTCACGTCATGGAGTAAGGCGACGATTTTGGTATCAATTTAAATCTTGCCAAAGATGTTTCACTTCTGACACGTGTGCTCGGCAGACACGCTCTTTTTTATTCATAAATATTTGAAAAATTTGCTGTGGGTCCAATTTATGTTTTCAGCATTGCAGTTTACAAAACATATTTATTACCTACACTTTTTTCCATAGTAAAAATCCCACCATTTCCGCGTATAATACTTGTTATAACGGTTCTGAAGTCCTATCAATTTTTGACTTGTATCATGTATGATAATTTAAATTGATGGGAAATTACTTCAAGAAAGAGATTCACAATTCGGCAGTGTTTTCATTAATGAGTCTTTCTACTTTTACGGAATAATAAATAAATTCTGATCAGTCTTTAATTAAACATATTATCTAAAAATAAATTATATATTTCTTCTTTTGCATTTCTAAATTCTCGTGGTAAAAACAGGGTTTTTATCTTATAATGGTCCAGAATTTTTTTTTCAGTACCAATGTATTATGAATACCAATATTATAAAGAAGTTTGTAACAATGTTTGTAGGGGGATAATCGTCGGAAGTACTGATCCAATTTTGATTCATATTCATATTCTTTCACTAACCGGGCGAAGCCTATAATGCGCAAATAACGCTTACATCACTAGTAAGTCAATTTTTCGCTGTACAATTTGTTATTATCTAAAAGGCACTTTCTACATATATTTATCAGAGAGTAGGACAAAACAACGTCCACAAGGAACGTGTTTTTCACATGGATAAAGGTGCTATTCCACCATTGATGTGCGAGGAATGTGTTTGGAAATTACCAATAATATCGCTTCAAGCGATGAAGAATGCTTTAAGAGCCAGCGCGCACGAGCAACTTTGTCTCCGCAACTATTTTGTCTCTCCCATCAATTTGTATTGGGAGTTGCGTCGCTACGTACGCGCACTTTCATACTAGCCCATGGCTGGAGAGACAAAATAGTTGCGGAGACAAAATAGTTGCGGAGACAAAGTTGCTCGTGCGCGCTAGCTCTAAAACTTATAACTATAGTCAAGCCAATTGAATAGGCAACATATTTTGACGTCATCAATTTTATCTTCGAAGAGAGGTAACCTGCTTGAAAACATCGATTTAAGAGAATTAATCGATACGGACTTGGAACATTTGTCAATCGAACTTGAAATACATGTCAATTTTAAAATTCATCGGGCGAATCCCTGTCCCAGTAATATACTTTCTTTCGTAAATTTAAGGAGCAAAAAAAGACAAGTACATAATATCTATATAATTAATAACTCTGCAGCCCCCGGAATCACAGATACAATAGAAAATCTACTGTGTCGTGGACCGATCGGGCCGCTGGGGGCTCAATGGGTTAAAAACACAACGCATTTATTAATTTATGATGATTTTTATTCACAAGTAATCGATGCATTCGACTCTAGATGTCAGATTTCGATTTTTAGAGTAACGTCTCTGGTATTTAAAAAGAAAAACAGTTTATTGACACAAAGTAGCGACGTCATTTCTTTAAATCAGAAATTGTTTATTGTGTTTAGAATGGTTTATCAGTAAAATCAAATCTGGAAATTACTTGTATCGGTCCTAAGTATCGGTCATTTTTATTATAGAAATGTAATCGTAGGTAATTGAAAAAAGTTAAGAAAATGTGCAGTTCTAACAAAACGAAATAATATATTATTCTATGTCGTCGTTACTAGGTTAGTCATTGAATTTTACTGTCAAATGTTGCCTATTAAAATGGCTCTACTTTAAATGAAGCGATATGATTAGTGATATGTGACACACACATTCCTCGTACAGTCAAAAAAAAAAAAAAACATCAAAATTGTTTATTTGGAACACAACAACACATTATACAATAACTTTATGCACGATGGCACCCATAAAAGCTTAAATAAGCTGCGGCACAGGTGCCAACGCCCGCCTCCATACATTATTAGTTCCACTAACCAAATTTTAACATTCATAATATTATCTCCAAAACAGAAACACAAAGTAATGATAAAAGTAAGTAAGACGATTTATACGATGATAAGACACAGGATAAGACGATAATATTGGTGGGAAAGCACCCTAATTCTTTGTAAACAATGTTACGACAGTGCCATTATAAACCCTTTCTGAGAAGATACTAATTATTATTGTTTACTGGAATTCGTTCCGTTGACGTGAAGTCTATATAAATACATCTAATACTCTTTGTTTACTGCGTAGTTTAAAGCTTTGCTAAAAGGGGCCTAGAGCTCGGTATAATCTTATTATTTTAATGATACATTTTTCATTATTTATAATGAAGAGGAAAATTATACACTTACATTATAAAAATAAGCGCATATACTTTTTATTATATTTTCATCTTCTGTTTACTCAATTCCAATTTTAAATGTTATGTGTGTTCTAGATCCTCCTAGAACACGCATAATTGAATAATTAAATGTTTGAGTTTGAGTTTTTTTTTCTTCATAAAATGTGCGGGATTTAGAAGAATAAATAGATTTAATATTAAATGTTTCTTACTGGGTATATATTTTGATCTATTTTGAATCAGAAATGAAAGACGTATTAACATGAGGAAAACTTCACCCTGAAAAGTAAAAAAATAATAGCATGGAATTCAGACATAACAAACCTTCGGTACGTACATACTTCGGAGAAAAAAAAACCTGAAATAAGTGGATGTTTTCTTTTTTATTTTATTACTGAATTATGAAAGGAAATTAGTTTATCATTTTTATAATTTTACATGTTATTAAAATGAATATTCATTAATTTGTCATAGGACAATAAAGTAAGTATAACACAACATCAAAAATCTGTTAAATAACTCCAATATAGTAAGCTAATGAAAGTTTTTTCTTGTTGTATCTAGATGAGACATCATTTTAATATTATATTAGATTGAGATTATAAACTCGATCCACTTCACAATTTTCCGAATAAAACAGGTGACTATGTGTCTTTTAAATTCTGACACAAGTATATATAAAAAGGTTTTCCTTCCCTATTTTTTCCTGTAACCATAATCCTGTAATACCATGATTGTACTGATAATACGTTAACACTCGTTACATCTTGAGGAAAGCGTTAAGGCTTATTTATTCTGAATATATTTTCGCTAAAAGTTTAATACCTGGTGCCTCGTGGGCGGTTGGGTTTACCTATAGACAATCCGCACTTTTGTCAGAATATTAAGGTAAACGTTTTATACAATCTTTCCTGAGGTACAGATTAACTAGCTTTCGCCCGCAGTTTCTCCCGCGTAGTCATAGGAAAATCTGCGTAGTTTCCGTTTCCGTGGGATTTTCGGGATAAAAACTATCGTGTCTTAATCTAAGTTACCCTCTTTGTGTTTGTCAAATTTTATGAATGAAAAACGTTTCAGCAGTTTATGCGTCAAGGATTTTATATCTTATTTTGGGTTTCATGTGTTTGTTTGTTTGTCTGTCTTTCTTTCATGTTGCAAAGATTCTATTTTATGGTACGATTTTTATGTCTAGCTATATTTATTTTTAGTGTTATATTATGTTATATGGCCTATGCGAATTTTCTTAGACCACGCGTGCGAAGCTTCTAGTTTTTAATAAGTAAAATATTATTGAGACTTCCTGAGTTCTGATATTACCATATAAATTATCAATTTGTTTATTAAAATGAACAATTAAAAAACTACAAATATGAACACTGAACAAGAAAATATTCTGTGCTACAAAAGCAATAATTGTTACACTCCAGAAAATATCCACCAGAAAATATCATACAGCGTGTACCTATTGTAATTAATTGGATCATGACTTTTACTGTAGTTTAATTTATACCTTTTGCCAAGGGTATGTTCATTAAAACTGGAATTCAAGTGTGTATTTTGCATGTTAAAATAATTTTAATTTAATGCGAAAAAAATCGCAGTTCAAAATAAGACAAATTATACATATTCAGGAAATATTTGTAAAAAATAAGCGTACAGTACTCCAAAATTAATAATGCGCATGCAGAGCTTCGCTAATTATCGTTTTTCCAGAAACACCCGAATCACCCCGAATCATTGAATCGTAAGTGCCCTAAACAATGCACTTGCATCTTGCACCTTGTTCGAAAGAAATAGGATTCAATTCAGAGTCATACACAATCGAAAACAATTCAGGCGATAGGTGACGGTGCCTGTCAGTCAAAAAATTCAAAAATCCGTCAGTCGTCTTTATATATTGGTGGTGACCGCACGTATTATCTCTGTATGGAATTATATAGAGTTGCTGTTACATACCCTTCTTAGTTTTGTTTCAAAGTTGAATTATCCGATAAAATGATTATTTACACAGGTAGCAGATAGCAGTGGGGAAAGTGAAAATTAATAAGAGCATAATGAAAGTTCTGATCATTCTACGATATCAGAAATAGAGATAATCCCTGATTTTGTAAATCCTTTGGACTGAGATTTTAATGATTAGATTTCTACAATGTAAAGCAGAGATTTTAATGTAAAGCAGTGTTTGAAAATAATTTTTTTAAATATAAACTTTGTCTTATTTTAAGCTTCCATACATCCACCAGTACGTCAGCTTCAGTAAGACACTTTAATAGTTCTAAGTATAGAATTTTCCAAGTAAATCAATACAACAAATATGTATTCGCAATCGTGTAGCTTATCCTCGCTATTAACTTACATTAAATTATCGAAACAAATTTCGTTACTTTTCTCTTTTACCATAAAATTGCAATAAAACTCATAATTCTAATAAAGTATGCATGAAGAAAATAGATTTAACCACTCTATATAACATATCGTCTTCGGAGGCTCGGGGAATATGACAGTTGCCGAACAGTGACGAATTTTTCTATGCGCATTATTAGTTTGGGAGAACTGTACAAGATTAACTTTTAGACTTCTAATAAAAAATTAAATGAAGATTAACCTTTATTACTAGCTGTGCTCCGCGGTTTTACCTGCAGTGGTCGGCTCTTGTTGGTCTTATCGAGATGATATACAGGGTCTATCTAGAGGGCTATCCGAATCACCCCCATGTATGTTATGCGATTTTTCGTATTTTCGGAGTTAATTCGGGTAAAGTTATTTCGGGAATACGAAAAATCGCATAACATAGGTACATGGGGGTGATTCGGATAGCCCTCTAGGTCCTCTTCCTCCCAGCTTCCGTTCATCATTACTTTTTGGGACACCCTGTATAGCCTTCCTTGATAAATGGGCTATCTATCAACGAAATAATTTTCAAATCGGACCAGTACCTAGTTCCCGAGATTAGCTCGTTCAAACAAACAAACAAATTCTCCATCTTTATAATATTAAGTAAAGATAGTTTTTTAAATAAATTTCTATCCCGTTTATACTGCTGAACCAAATAAAAGAGTTGAGTCCCAAAAATACAGAAGAAATCAAACAAAACCTTTTTACTGATTTAAATAAATAAATAAAATACGATTTGTTAATAATGTTAAAAATAATCGAAACATAGATAATGAAAATGTTTATAATACTTGCAATGAAAATGTTGAGAGGTAGCCAGCATACTGTAAACACCGCTACTACAGTCACCATCATCTTGATCATCTGAAAGCAAAATATATATCTATATGATACAAATAAAACAAATGATTTAAATTATAATTTAAAAGATTTAATTTTTTTTTTATTTATTTAAACAATTAGATTACAGCGATCCATTAATGTTAGTACGTGACTTAAAAAGCTAATGTTAGTAGGTAGATATTAAAGTACTATCATCAGTTCACGGGGCACCCTATGCGTAAACCTGTCGCTTTGAATGGACAAGTCTACGCACAAAGTGTCCCATGAAAGATGACATATATCTCTCCGAGATTACCATCAAGAGACTGTTGCGACTGCGCCGCACTCTATCGAATGTAGACGCTGTTTTTTTGCGTATTATCGCCCAGAAATCGTCAGTATGCGCATTAGCGAACATTCCAGACGCACTGCAGTAGCGAGGCAGTCCCAACAGCATTCTAAACGCATTATTGTACATGACACGTAAGGCATTAAGCGATCTATCAGTATAGTCAAACCATAGACTACCCGTGTAGAAATTCTGGCAGTAGGCTTTAAAAAGCGTGATTTTCACTGGATTACTACAACGGGCAAATCTACGGGCCAACATATTATTTCGGATCGCCAATGCCCTACGCTCACGTTCGATATCTACATTATCTTTGAGGTCATCAGTAAGCATGTGTCCGAGGTACTTAAACTCTTTAACTCTTTCAACTGTAAACGCGTTAAGAGATATCTCAGACGTACATTTCCTATGCTTACCAACGTCCCCAAAAACAATGCATTTACATTTAGCCACATTATAACGCAAACCGTGAGCAGCGACATATGTCTCACAGACTTTGAGCATCTCAGTAATGGCGCTTGCAGTCGGAGCCAGCAATACCATATCATCGGCATAGCTTATGTTGTTACAACTTATACCTCCGATCCGGCAACCAACTCGCATATTGCTGAGTTCGACAACAAGGCCATTTACGTAAAGATTGAACAATTTAGGCGACGACAGCCCCCCTTGTCTTACACCACATTCTAACACATACGATTCGGAAAAAGCGTTAGACCATTTTACAATATTACGTTGGTTGGCATACCAATACTTAAAGATATTAAGAATGCTAACTGGTAAACCCCTACCCTCCAGCTTATTCCATAAAACATCGTACGACACGAGGTCAAACGCCCTGGAAAGGTCTAGAAAACAAGCGTACACTGGTGTTTTACGCTTGGTATAGTATTGTACAGTATGCTTCAAGCTTAAGATTGCACTTTCAGTGGAAAGTCCAGGTCGAAAACCAAACTGTGCATCGTGTAAGTCCAAAAAATTGTTTAATCTCGCATCAAGCACACTGTCCAATACCTTAGCCAAAATCGTAGCGAGAGATATGGGGCGATAATTTCCTATGTCGGAGATGTCACCTGTTTTATTTTTTAAAATAGGTACAACGATTGTTTTCATGAGATCTGCTGGCAGATAGGAGTGCCTTATACATAATGTGTAAAACATCGAGAGTAGATTAGGCAGATGACAACCCGCGTATTTTAAATGCTCGATACTGAGCCCGTCATGACCTGGAGACTTACCTCTGCTCATATTCTTAATAATTGACTTAATTTCATTTGAAGATATAATATAAAACAGAGGTTCATCTCCACGCCCTCCAGACCCCGCATCCACTACTGTATTAGGTGGTCCGAGAGGTGATTTCACTGTAAAATGATCCTTGAACATCATAGCGATTTCTCTTGGATCATTCTTCCCACCCACACTCACAGGTAGACCGGGCTTAGCATCAAGTTTTCGAGTAGATTTCCAAAATTGTATAAAATTTTTCGAAGCTTGGTGTTCGGCTAATATATCCATCCTAATTTGGTCATATGCATATCATAATGCTGTAACTAGTATTAATTTATTACATTCGGATGATTGTCTGGAAGAAAACGCTTTGTGATAACTAGACGCACAGAGCATAGCAATAAGGCTGCTTAATGTTGAAATGTATTCTTAGATTTTTAGGTTAGTTAAATTGCATTTTCAAAGCAATCAATGTTGTTTTTGTATCCGTTCCTAATAGCCGGAAGCCTTTTATTTGTAGAAAATTTATGACGCAGTACGAAGTTTTCTGGATGAACTCACAGACCTAGTTTTTAGAGCGTAAGTCTATTTTTATGATATTTTAACGAACGATTGACGCAATGACCTATAATTATTATAGACTAGTTCAGTCTGAGATTGATTAATAAAAGTTTTCACCTATTAATATAATGATTGATAAATGTTTTCACCTTCGTCTATCAAATTGGTTAATTTCGACGAAAGCATTGGTTTACTAATCAATGAAACATAGCAGTAGAGTTTTTTAAGTTCGCGTTTCAATTATATCGATTTATAAATAAATTACAGAGAGTTCTTATAGTGACGAACGTATAAAAGACGATAAATGCAGTGCAAGCTTTTAATACTAACGTTCCGAGTACCTAATGGCAGGCAGCGGAAGTCAATTCCATGCATTCGCAATGCCTTATTCTCGTGAATAAAATACAGGGTGTCTCAAAAGAAAGTTTATACTTTGTGGATGAATAAAAAAAAAAAAGTAAGCGGTGTATTGAAAAAATGTTTATTAATTATTAAAGTGCATAATATGGGAATTTATTTCTTAAAAATAATATCGTCCAATTGCAGTCTATTGCGTTCACGGCCCTCATTTAATCGAATACTAAAATTATTTATGACAGCTCGGCAGGTAGACACAGTGATGGCTGCCATTTTGTGTCGGATATTTTCTTTTAAATGCACGAGAGAAGTTAGTTTTTTGGCATACACTTTAGATTTAAGATACCCCACACAAGAAAAAGTCCATGAGAGTTAAATCAGGGCTGCGTGGAGGCCAACTTATATCACCTCTCCTAGAGATCAAATTTCATGAATTCGAGGTAAAGACATATTGGATGTGTGTGATGTAGCTCCGTCTTGCTGCAACCATGTTCTCTGGTTATAGCCAGGAAAGTTTTGCAGTGCAGGCACTAAAAACTCGTCTACCATCGCTCTGAATTTACTGTAACCGCACGCCCCCTTTCGTCTTCGAAAAAGTAAGTGCCAATAATTCCTCACTAATTTCTATTCTTGATAATTTCTTGTATATATTAATATCTTAAATCTAAAGTGTATGCCAACAAACCAACTTCTCTAGAGCATTTAAAAGAAAATATCCAGCACGAAATGGCAGCCATCACTGTGTCTACCTGCCGAGCTGTCATAAATACTGTAATTTTACTGTTCGATTAAATGAGCGCCGTGAACGCAATGAACTGCATTTGGACGATATTATTTTTAAGAAATAAATTCCCATATTATGTGTTCCGTTTGACGTCCGTAGTCCATTATGGGAGAGAGTACATCGCCTTTTTCCCCGTGAAGTCGCTAGATGGTGCTAGTTTTAAGCCCGTCACGTGGTACCGCCGCCAGCGCCGCGAGTGGTGGGGACAAAACTCACCACAGTTCCGGCAAGCCACCAGAAATATCCTCATTGTTGCGTCGTTTTTCAAACCGTACGCAAGTCGTTAGATTATATGTTATTTTAAAATACTGTATTTTAAAATACATATATTCATAATTTAAATTTAAATAAATTTAAGTAACAATTTTAAACGAACTTTCGAGATTGAAGTAGAAAGTTCAGTTTTTTATTTTTAAATAGTTTTATAGTTTTATAAAAAGTCCGTTACGTTTCATAGTGAAATGAATATTGAATAGTGTTACCTGCGTTATCGTTATTTCAAACGAAGAACGAAATTTGGATTTATATGAAGTATAAATCTGCAACCACGAGCGTGGCATCGCGACCATAGGTCTATAGCGCAGGCCAAGGGCCTACCGAATCGTGTCGAGCGTCTTAACAGTGCGCTTTCTACGTGTTTCCGAGCTGAGTTCTACTTGTTCGGGGTCCAGCGACGACGAGGAACCGCCGCAGCGTGTATGGCGCCGCCAGCGCGCGCTCAGCCGCTCGTGTGCAGGTTTGAGATATTGTCTCAACACGGTGAGTCATGTTATTAACACATTATACGTGATTTACGATGATTTCAATACAATTCTTTCAACGTGAATGGTTATTACTGGATGTTACACGTTAGATAATCCATTTTCACAAATATCGGTTTTAAGATAGTATTAATTGCCGAAAGCAGATCCGAAACGTGTTTCGATCTTTTGATTTTATTCCTCCTTGAATCGTATTCGCTACGCGGACATTATAAATGTATGTGAATTGTGCCTTTTCCGAATTGAGGGTAAATATATATAAAAAAAAAAAAAACGATTTCTTAATATCGTTAGATTAGAAAATCCATCCGATACGAGTCGAATCAAGTAGAATGTAGTTGCCTATATCTTGTAAGCACAATAGAAATAGGTAAATTATTATTATCAATTTCTTACAAATATATTAATAATAATTTTTGCCTGACGTATTAAATTAGTCCGCGACTCTGTGCCTAATTACTGCTAAATTTAAATGCGATATCTATTCTCCATACAAATAAACTTAAGAATTAATAGAGATGCTTTGAAGGAGATTATTGATAAGTTTAAATTCATATAAAATTCCTCCCGCTGTGGAATGTATTTTTTAACTTACTAATCATGGAATACGCCTGGCATGGCATACGCTGCGTATGCAGATAGGCGGATTTGATAAGTTGGTTTAAAACTCGTCACAATCAGTTTTTACCAGTACATTCAATAACCGCTAAGATCGACTTTTTAAGTCGTTTCAAATCATTTCATCAATACAAAAGTTAGAATCAGAGGAAACACCAAAAGAATAAAAAGGGGGGGGGAGAGATTTTCAACAAACAAAGCTCAAATTAATCTCATCACCCTCGAATACCATGTAATTCGAAAACCAGCCATAGTTTTCACTTAGAGGTAATAATATTTATTTATTCTTTAACTCGGACATCATATTTTATGTCTTTGGAGATTCAAGCCACTATTGAACATCAGGGGTTCGTCAATCGAACACCATGACTCTATTGTTAATCACCCCTTTTTATAATTAAGAAAAGCAAGTTCTGCAAATACAGAGTAATTTTCAATTTCACACCCACTGTTAACTGTGACATGACATACTCTACTTAAAATTATAATTTTTGTATTTGCGAGGCTATCGTCTACCCGTACGTATCGACGCCTCCTATATCCTTGTATCACTATTGAATACCATATCGATATTATAAATACATCATAAACGAAGGTCGATTACTTAAGATAACGTATCAGCCCTTCGGGCTAGCGTCAGCTCATAGAATGTTTGCGACAGTCACAAACTGGACTGCTCAAGAACCAAGGGACTGTGGCCTTTACTTGGTGATCTACGTGGGCAATGATTTACATTCACCAGAACAGCATGTATACCACATTGAAATGAAATGAAATTATATTTTATTTTGCAAGAAATGTAAAAAATTTACATATTATGTTATATTGTTTCATTGTTCAGCACAAATCGCCAATTGATTGGCTTGCAGAGACTTTGGAATTGCAATTCAACTCAATTCGAAATAAAGTTCGTCTCTAACCTACTTTGGAATATCAATCCGATAGAATCTATTCTGACACCCGAGCGTTTAAGATTTTCTACGAATGGTTTGGAGCACGGAAGCAAGTTGGAAAATGGAAATGGTAAATTGAAAGTGTCAGTGCCTAAAAACAGGCTTAATAGCAGGCAGTTGGTCCCTCAAGCAGGCACACCACCTCTTAGGGTTTCTCAACTTTGCAACCTTCATCACCCTCCGGGGAAGGATGCACTGCCGCATGCTATAGCGCCAAGGGAACGCCTCTCGGGGCTTATTACCTTTGCAACCTTCATCACCCTCCGGGGAAGGATGCACTGGCGCACGCTGCAGCGCTAAAGAAACGCCTCACAGGCTTAGCACTTTTGCAACCTCTATCACCCTCCGGGTAAGGATGCACTGGAGCACGCCGCAGCGCTACACGAACGCCCCACGGGCTTATTATTTTTGCAACCTCCATTACCCTCCGGGGATGGATGCAGTGGCGCACGCTGCAGCGGTACAGGACCGCCTCTCAGGCTTTTCATTTTGAAACCTTCATCACCCTCCGGGGTAGGATGCACTTACGCACGCTGTAGCGCCACAGGAACGCCTATCAAGGTTTGTCATCGTTGCAAATTTTATCATCCTCCGGGGAAGGATGTACTGACACACGCTACAGCGCTACAGGAACGCCTCTTAGGGCTAATCAACTTTGAAACCTTTGTCTCCCTCCGGGGAAGAATGAACTGCCGCACTTGTTAAATATCTAGTTCAAAAACATCTTTTAAAAGCAAATAAGTGTAAAAACAAGTATATCTACCAGCCGTATCCAATTCACAGGAAAGTCAAAGCATTGAATGAAAGGACCTTGGACCCAGTGTCAAAAAAGTTGGTATGGAAATTGAAATGTTTGCAGTAATAGCTTTCCTAACCTTGACAGTCGAGGTAGTAAGAAAAAATTTCATTCAAAGGCAGAACGAGATCTCTTTGACAAGAGTTATTAGTTTGAACGTTTGAACACTTCACAAGCTGTACAGCTAGGAAGCCGAATCCTCGCGCAATCGCGCCGGCTCCTAATGCAACGTGCTCGAACAGTCGACACAAACATTTCCATTCAGAGGGGAATTCTACAAATAAATTTTAATCACAGCTCAAACAGCTTACGTCATCTCAAGTAAGACAGACTTAAACTTAAACAACCGGCTCTATTGCCTCGAGTTCATTATAATACTACCCAAGTGGAAGAACCAGTCTTTGCACCCAGACCTCAAGAGCCGTGCTACTATCAGGATAAGTCTTCTCAATCGTTCACTGACAAACACGCACAGGTTCAGCACCAACTCATATACAGAACCTACAGCTGAAAGTCTGGCTCATTTTGGATAGATCAATCTGTTGTACACCTTGATGGACAGCTTAAAAAAAATAGAAACATACATAGACTGCTGGTAACTACTGACCAGGCTATAAAAGGATGCTAAATGCTTAGCTAAATTATGTATAACTGACGGTTTAGTACACTATTCTTATACATAAAATCAGTCAGTTTGTATTAAAATAAAATTATATTAAAATTTCATCTGATCATTTAAGCAAACATTACCTCAGGGTATTTCCTTAGCTAGAACAAATCTTTCAAAATTACAAATCCGGAAGGCAAGGAAGATTATTCAAAAACTCTTATCGAAATAATTTTAAAATAAATCAGCATAATAATTATTTATCTATGTGATTAATAAAATAAACAAAAAATTGTTTGCATTTATTAACGCGCAGCTATGTGATTACTGTTATTAGCTTTTGGACGTGTTCTCTATTTATTCCTGTTTACATTACAATTCAAAACAATGGGTCGATAGTGAAGACGCGTTTTAACCTCGCATTCCGCATTGGGCTCCAAAACATATTCTTCCACATACTAGCAATTATTATGTAAATATAAATCCAGTTCCAAGGCACATAAGAACGTTTCTTTGCATTTCCAATCCATAAGAGGTTCTCTGACTAATTTGTTTATTAATACACAGCATCCGGTGAGACCAGCTACAGCGGCTATCATAGGTGGCAGGGTAAAGCGAGCTGTTTTCGAGTCGAGGTCGAAATCTGGGTGATGTTACATAGTTATAGTAGCATCATCAATCTATTTGGAAAAATATCTAGTTAATGACATTCTTGCAAAAGTAAACTAGAGAGATGTTTATAAACATTATTATTTAGTATTTACATACAAATTTTTTAAAGAATATAATAAATTCGATCACAAGGTGGGATTCGAACCCCCGTGTTTCCGCCACATGGTGGAATTATTATTATATTATTGTCGTAGTGTATATAATGCTAATCAAAATAGAAGTCATTAGTAATCACAATCGAGATTTTTCAGCCTACTCAGGTTGAAAGGCATATACTGATTAAAATGTTGACAAGATATAGGTACTTGTAGTATATTTATGGATGTATTATGTACCATGTATAAGGTATTGAGACAAATTTTCAATAATTATCAAAGTCATGATTTTATACATTAAGTATATACTTTGTTTATAGGATATTTATAACCTTTTTGGGGCATTACTCTATCACATTGTTGCGTTTTATTTATCAAGCCACCAGGAGATAACAAACAACTCTCTCATAATGGACTACGGACGTCAAACGGAACACATAATATAGAAATTTTACCTGAAAATAAAATTTGTATTATGTTTCCTAAGACGTCCGTAGTCCAGATAAGGTCTTCCTGGTGTTATTTTTGCACCAGTGCTACCGTATCATTTATGAGACGAACAATGAGGATATTTCTGGTGGCTTGCCGGAACTGTGGTGAGTTTTGTCCCCACCACTCGCGGCGCTGGCGGCGGTACCACGTGACGGGCTTAAAACTAGCACCATCTAGCGACTTCACGGGGAAAAAGGCGATGTACTCTCTCCCATAATGGACTACGGACGTCTTAGGAAACATAATACAAATTTTATTTTCAGGTAAAATTTCTATATTATGCACTTTAATAATTAATAAACATTTTTTCAATACACCGCTTACTTTTTTTTTATTCATCCACAAAATATAAACTTTCTTTTGAGACACCCTGTATAAATACGGAGGCTTATAACGGAGCTTTTGTACTGTTAACGTAAGTATGCTATACTTAGTAGAAAGTAATAAACTAAAATTGAAAGATCGCGTCACTTTCCTGTAAATAAAAGAATTACTCAAAAAAAAACGAATATTTAATTTAAACCTACCTAGCCTATCTAGCCTATGAATAGTGTCCCTTCGTCCAGCATACTCACCATGGAATCCTGATATTTCATGAATGTCAAAAAACTGTTCTGAAATAGTGCTAAATAG
Organism: Colias croceus; assembly: GCF_905220415.1. Classification (NCBI taxonomy): domain Eukaryota; kingdom Metazoa; phylum Arthropoda; class Insecta; order Lepidoptera; family Pieridae; genus Colias; species Colias croceus. The sequence continues at coordinate 2,037,870 of NC_059543.1, read as the reverse complement.
TGCCCAAAGGAAAAAAATAGTGCTCTTGTACTTGCGAAGTTATAGCCATAGTTCGATGAGTATGCTGGACGAAGGTTTCGCCCAGCATACTCACCTCCGTCCGGAGAATCTGTATACGCTTCAAACATAATTCATACTTCAAAAAATAGTTCCCAAATAGTGCCAAACGGTGCCCAAAAAGAAAAAACAGTGCTCGAATAACTTCGGAGTTATAGGCTTCGTTCAGTGAGTATGCTGGGCGTAGGTTCTACGCCCAGCATACTCACCTCAGTGCGCGAATATCGAACGAGCTATAGGTATAATTTACGTCTCAGAAAATTGTGCTTGAAATAGTGCCCAATATCAGTCCAATTTTTGCTTGACTTTTGACTTAGGAAACCATTAAATTTTATTGTAAACTTCTACATACTAACGTAAAATGGGGTACAGTCGTCGACACATGTTTTTGGACAAAAATATTAAACTTTCTAATTGAAATGAACGTGTTTTTGTAAAAAACAACTCGCTTGCTACCTAGTTTTACAGTGCAATTAATGAATGAGTGTAAAATCAATTTAGTTAAATGCCACTATTATAAATTGAAATATACTTACTGATTTGGGTGCAGCTCCTATATTGATTACGTACTAGATACACAATTTTATATAGGTAAATAATGACATCACCAACACATTGTTTGGTTTTGCAACCCACTATGTAGTCAAACTCAAAAGCCGGCGTTATTATAATGATGTGCGACGAAGTAAACAAACAAAGAAACTGAGAAGCGCTTGTTCGTTTCGATTGCTTTGTGACACAAAATGGACCCTTATCACCTTCAAAATACAGATCAGTCTTGTCTAATAATCGTAAGATGTTAGGGCAGCGCCATCTAGTATTTAAACATAAACATATTCATTTGCGTCGCGGGCGCCGCGCGTCGTAAGCCCCATACCTATTGACCGTACGTGCATCCATTACTGCCACACTATATTGAACTTTATCACATGAGGAATACAGGTCAATTCCGTAAACGTTGTGGTACCGTCCTTGATCCGGAAAATGATTATTTTGAATAATTTTGTCAGTTGTAATGTAAGCATTAATAACAGCAACTTTATTTTTCATGCATGATTTACTTCATTTGATATCTTAATCCTTCAAGCGCCGTGATCTAGACAAAATATATAAAATCATTGTTCCTAGCTACCGGGGTCCCATGCGACGCGCGAAGGCTTAATCATATTATTATAAAGTATTATTAAAATAATGTGTAATTAATAATATTGCGACTCTAAAGTAAATACTCCCTTACATAGACAATTAATAATTTACACAAGACAAAAATTGTTAGAAAGAAAGTTAATAATATTGTATTCGACTGTACTCAATGTAATGTATGTAGAAGTTTACAATCAAATTTAATGGTTTTCTAGGTCAAAAGTCAAGCAAAAATTGGACTGATATTGGGCACTATTTCAAGCACAATTTTTTGAGACGTAAATTGTACCTATAGCTCGTTCGATATTCGCGCACTGAGGTGAGTATGCTGGGCGTAGAACCTACGCCCAGCATACTCACTGAACGAAGCCTGTAACTCCGAAGTTATTCGAGCACTGTTTTTTCTTTTTGGGCACCGTTTGGCACTATTTGGGAACTATTTTTTGAAGTATGAATTATGTTTGAAGCGTATACAGATTCTCCGGACGGAGGTGAGTATGCTGGGCGAAACCTTCGTCCAGCATACTCATCGAACTATGGCTATAACTTCGCAAGTACAAGAGCACTATTTTTTTCCTTTGGGCACTATTTAGCACTATTTCAGAACAGTTTTTTGACATTCATGAAATATCAGGATTCCATGGTGAGTATGCTGGACGAAGGGACACTATGAATAAGCTAAACAATTAACATTAATTCTATTTGTTAAATTCTAGATTGATAGTACTACGTTCTTCTTTTGCAGACTGGATTGTTAAGTAATGTTAGATTATATTAATTATCTCTGTCTTAAGAGCCAGCGTTCCTCCTTACAAGTAAATACATTGTTAACGTGGAAGCTTAATTAATATAAATTGAAATCTGTGTTGGTTTTCCTTAGTTAAAATCCATGTTTACCTTTCTCTTAGCCATTTGCAGTCTGGAGTCTCTAGCGGACTGCGCCTCGCCAGGTGGCGGTCCCCACACCACGTGCGCGATCCGAGCGTACGTCACCACCAGGGCGGAGAGAGGCAAACCGAATTGTAGAACTAGCAGGATGTAGGAGTACTGCTGGCTGTATTCTGTGTGCTCCCAGCGCTCGAGGCAGACGTCCCTGAAATAGTTTTTATCTTCAGAATCGGCCGTAAAAGCGAACAGGCGTGCCTGTCATATAGTAATTTACCTTTAAATAGGCAATAAAACCGACAGACGTCCTTGTAATGTGACTTAGCTTAGAATAAAAACCTAGAAGTAGTTATATTTTGACGATTCAAAAGAGCTTCTAAAGAAAGTCTAGTTGAATAAATAAATGTTTGTGTTTGATTGTTTTTTTTTAAATAATTATAAATTTAATAGTGAAATATTTCAAAAGCGTTATTATAACAAAACTTTATACCTTTTTTTTACGCTACGATCAATTAATATTAATGATTTTTGAAGTATTTTATTAACACATTATGTTCGCCATTACATACATACACAATTTGGAAAGTTGATTGTGACTGAATATATTTTATAGATAATTGCCAAGCAAATGGGAGAACATAATAATATATTGCTGTGATTAGAATCTCAACGTAGAAATTTAGGGAAGTGATTTAATTTATTGTTTAAGATAATGGTCGAATTCGACAGGTACACCATTTATATTCAAAGTGTATTATCACATGGGAATCTCTATTCCCAGTATTTTTTAACCCCTGTTAATGATACTGATTACGACTGCAGAGGGAGTAGGTTTTTTAAATCAATTTGATAAAAAAATACTGTGATAAGTAGTAAAGATACTCACGCTTCACAAAACTCATGCCACGGTGTCGGTCGTTGAATTTGAGAAACAATGAATATAGGAGCGGCAGTTGCGCAGGCGCCTGCCCATACTGCACTCACTATAAACTTCGCAGCCACCCGGCCCAAACGTGGCTTCAACGGCCTCATAATCGCCATATAACGATCCAGAGATATAGCCACTAGAGTATAAGCACTAACAAACACTGAGACTGCCTGCGAGTAATTCACAATCTTACACATTACCATTCCAAATGGCCAATACCTCAACACTAGAACAGGAACAAATGAAAAGGGAACGCACAATGAAGTCATCAATATATCACCGATAGCTAAGTTCATGATAAAGTAGTTGGTCACTGTTTTCATTCGCGGTGAGCTTTGAACTATGAAACAAACCAATCCATTCCCGAAAAGGGAGATGATGAAAACTGTACAGTACATTAAATAGACAATGAAATGAAAGAACGGCGTTGATAGGAAGCTGGTGAAACCCGGGTCGCAGATCGCATGATCTGTCCATGTTGCGTTCTCTGTTTGGTTTGTGTCTTCTGTGATATTAGTAATATTGACGTATTCCGTACTGACGTAAGGTTCATTGGAATCCAACATCATAGGTTACGTTTTGTAATCCTCCATTACTTCAAACAGAGTCAAGAGAACTTGAAATAAACCTAACAAGTTGGAATGCTTCTTCTGCATTTATCTGTAACAAAGAAAAAAAACATGGAATTAACTTTCAAATGTCAATGAAGTTTCTAATTTTGCATAATAATGCATTGTACAATTTTTTTAGAATAGTGCTTGGTAAATATTTTATTTAATGAATCTTTCTACAAAATAATAATATACTTTATTTAGGTTTAAGGAATTTATATATTAACTAGTGGGTCGCCCCGGCTTCGCCCGTGGTACCTACATATTTAAACTATCCTATCTCTCAAGTTGGATCAAACTGCACATGGTGTGCGAATTTTATTATAATCGGTTAAGTGGTTTAGGAGTCCATTGAGGACAAACATTGTGACACGAGATTTATATATATTAGATAATTAATTTGAAACAGATTCTGCGTGCGTCAACACAGACTTTAATTTAATCAAGGTAATATTCTAGCATTTAACTTTACGATGTTTAGATGTGAAAAAGAGAAATATTATTTTATGTAATTCATTTGGGCTAATTTTCAAAGATTGCACTTACATGACCTTGTAATTAAAACACTCATATTCTTTAACGAGTCTTATATAATAAAAAAAGTAGGTACAAGTTATTAAAATTCGTTCCGACATTTTCTATGAATATTTTATCCTTTAGTGTTCCAACATAGTCCGAGAGCTACTATTCGATTACATTATCAGATTTTGCCTGACAATTTAAGGATTAATTTAGTGACAGGTGGTGAATCGAAACCGTTTAATATGTATGAGATCTCGAACTATACTCAGTATGGTAATCCGCAAAATCGATTGAAATATAGATTCAATAATGTAAATAAGTAGGTCAAATCTATACTTAATATTATAAAGCTTAAGAGTCTGTTTGGTTGAACGCGCTAATCTCAGGAACTACCTACTGGTCCGATTTTCTAATTTATTTCTGTGTTAGATAGCCCATTTATCGAGGTAGTCTATAGGCTATATATCATCACGTTAAGAGAAATAGGAGTAGAGCAATGCAGGTAAAACCACGGGGCACAGCTAGAAGTATTATGATAATTATTTTAAGGTATATCTTCTATCTATCTTAAAATAAACTCTGTTATGTGTGGGAGGGATATTAATGTTAGTTATACAAAGCCAGGATGAAACATATTTGAATTCATCTAATTATTATTAATCAAGGTAAAATTATTAAGTATCGGCACTAACGAGGACTTTTCTCGTAAATTCTATGAACTTTAAGGATTTATTTATGCTACAAGTAATCTGATTGCCTTAATTATTTCCTTGAGTTATTATTAGAAATATGAGATTTGAATTTGTTTTACACAATGAATTTCGATTGCTATGAATAATACTGATAATAATTAATTGATATGAAAGTTTCCTATTGACATTACTTGAACAAGTGAACAATATGTTAAATATTTTCTTTCTTTAAAACAAAAGAAAGAAAAATAAATAAATTTTATTAGCTAAAATACTGATTTTATTTGTAATTATGTACTTACGTTCGCTTTGTTCTAATCTATCAAATTATAATAAAAATAATTTTGTTACAAAAATCTTTATAATCTAAAACTATCAAAGTAGTTTGTTCTTGAACTATCTATCCATTGAATTGAAATCAATGCTCTGTATCCAACTGAGACTTGTACAGAAAAATAACAGCTATAATTAAAATAAGGCCAGATTAATATAAAAGATATCCTATAATGTCTATAGACACAATAAATAATCTCTAGATCCAATAACAATAAGCAATCTATATTAATATTATCGAATAGTAATACAAATTCGAGCTCGCAAATATTTCGCTAAGTAATTAATTTTTTGCTTCAGAAGTTCACTGGAATTATTTTCTCATAGATTATACTTGTATTTTCTTATAATAGTACAGGATACATCGCCCATTTTTGCAAGTGACTACTATCAAGCTGATTTTCCGTTTGTAGCTTTATTTTGATGAGACACCGAATAATTTCGTGTACGAAACTCTCGATTGTGGTAGCTAACAGAGATAACAAGGATAAAATTTTTTGATTTGATGGTTCTCAAATATTTATTACGCAATTTGTAGGACAATATGTCTGTTGAATTATATAAACATTAACTAAGTGAAAACAAAAAAATCAGCTTGTTAGTAATCATTTATGATGACCTCGTTATCGATACACTTTGGAAAGGGGGACTCTTTAAACCTTATATATATAAATAGATTTTGTAGGACAAATATTTTTTCGAATAATTTAGGTAATTATCTTGAGATTGAACAAAAAAAAAATTCAGTTAGTAAACAAACGGAAAATTAGCTTGATAGTAGTCACTTGCAAAAATGGGCGATGTATCTTGAACTATAATATTATTATTACAAATATTTCAGTAGTCTTTGTCAACGATGTATAGAAGTCGTAGATTTTTTATTTGTTTCATAAAATGATTGAATGGGTTAACAACCGAGTGGTCGAAGTTGCATCATAACCATAAACAAGAGATATATTCGTGTGTTTTGTTGAAGTAAAACTTCTTTAGGCGCATTGAGAGGAAAATTTTAAGGTCGCATCATGGCAATACCAACATGTCCTGGAGGAAGGCGAAGCTTTTGGTATCTTTATATTTTGCTAAAAAAGTCTCACTTCTGACATGTGTGCTCGGCACACAAGCTTTTTTTAAGTTTTTTTTTTTTATTATTATCAATCTGCACCTTCCCCTTACCTTATAGTTAGGTGTGTCTTATTTCTTATTCCACAGCACTGTCCGCGAAATTAAAATTGGTACAAAATTATTTCATTACGTATTAGTTAATGTTTTCAAATATCCTTGAATTATTGTTATATGGTAGTAACACGCAGTTAAATGTGCAAAATGCTGTCATTTCATTGTCAGTGAGCGGCCGATGATACGACCACAAAAAAATATTTATAGCGCCATAAACACCGCTTCATGGAAATTTTGGTATTGATAGATACGTATTTGTTTATACTGAAATAGTCTAGAACATTCCGCTTGGTCTAAAGTCCATAGTAATTGATATTTTTGAAGATGAAAAAAGGTTGTTCTAGAAAATATTTGAAAATGGTGAATTTCTAGGTAGTTTTCAAGTGAAGATATGGAGGCACAACCTTTATGTTTTTTTTAACTTTTATTTTTACTTTTATTGTTCATATCATTGTAAATAAATGCTATAAAAAGTATAAAATATCTCTCGAACCTTCCACACTTGAGTAACAGTGTAAAGGGCAAATTGAAACATACTACTAATATTATAAATGCGAAAATTTGTGTTTGTTTTTTACTCCTTCACGCAAAAACAGCTGGACTGATTTCATGAAATTTGGCACATATATAGACGGTAAATTGTATTAACACATAGGATAGTTATTCCCGAAATTCCCACAGGAACGGGAACTATGCGGGTTTTCTTTCGACTACGCCAGCGAAGCTGCGGGCGAAAAGCTAGTTTATTTCTAAATATACACCGGATGTATCCAGTAAGTACAAATGAATGGGCACGAAGTCATTAATAGATGTAAAACTGGTGACGCTAATCAACGAAACGAAATCTAATTAGGACAAAACGTTTGTATAATTCTGCTGTTAAATGATTTAGAAGCTTTCCATGTTATTAGGCTTTGCGTGCATTTCCCAATTATGAATAAATGGCACTGCTTTCAATGAAACACGAAAATAACTTTTGTATCTCATGGTTTCTAACTTATGTCTAACATCCATATAAATAACACGATTTTACGCAAATTTTTGTATCTTTACATTTATTAAATATTATGTTAAATGTACCCATTATCATGTAAATTAAAATGTAAAATTGACATGATTTTAAAAGAGCAATACTGAGTTTTTTTGCCTGTTCTTCTCCGTAGAAACTGCTTTCCGTATCGGTGGTAATTGGTAAAACTATGTTATGACAATTCAAAAGTGCTTCTAGAATAAATCTAATTTAATGAATAAATGTTTGATTTTGAGTTTATGTTTCTTTTCACCCAAAACCATTCAAACAGGAGAGTTACGGAAAGAATCCACATAATCGTCATTCTTCTTCCTCATTCGAAAGATTTATCAAACACTAGCTGACACATGCAACTTCGTCCTCTCTTAACAACATTCCCGCTTCTAGAACACAATGCTATTTGCTCTCTTTGGTCCTAAGTTATGGCTTTCTTTGATAAATTTTTTTTTTTTTACAATTCGTACTAGTAGTTCCTCAAATATGCGCCGCGTACAATACAATTCTTCAGCTTTATGATATTACTACAGATTTGTTATTAGTCGTGTCAATAGTTCCTGAGATGATCGCGTTTTACCAAACCAACAATTCATCTTTATACTGTTAGTTTTAGGGCTGATTTTTCAATCCTTGGTTAAAACTTATTCATCGAATAACGTATTAAACTACCATTTCAAAAATGTATTCTAATTGTCCGTATATGACAGTTTACAGGTGACACTTTAAAATGTTCGTGTAAACTTTATTGGACGGATAAATTTTAACCAAGGATTGAAAAATCAGCCCTTAGTTAACTTAAAAAGATTGTACACATTATCTGCTCATTAGGTTTTAATGGAATTGAAGGATAGTATTTCGGTTCACATTGTCTGTAATGTAACTCGATAGCATTCGGTAATCATCCTATCAGTGTGACGTCAACCCTTTGTGACTACATTAGTACAATGACGCAAGATACGCATTGGTGATAAAAATAATTTATATTTAATATAAATTTTATGATAAATGCAGGTAAACTTTGGCGTATTATTTATTAGCTATTTTATGAGATGTAATATAAAATGCATAAAGTTACTTTTACGTCACTGAATTCCGTTCCTTCAGGATTAATTCATTTAGTAGGAAATACAAGTAATTAATAACAATGGAGTACCTTAAAGAGATAGAGGCAATACAATTACAATATTGCAAAGAAAACACGTTCGAATTAGAATTGACAGAAATTATGTATACGCAGAAAGGGAAAACGCACATTTCTTATGAAAAGCTTTTAGCCAAAGAGTGTAAGTGCCTTAACTCGTATTTCTGCAAGTTTATTACGACAAGTGACAGCTTCAGTTAGCATTCGGAAGTCTGAAATTTAGCTGAAAAAAAAGTTTTCTTACATACCGATAATTATATAATAATAAACGATTTATTATAATAAACGAAAGTTTGTAAAGTTTGTATGGATGTTTGTTACTCTTTCACGTAAAAACTACTCGACGGATTTGGATGAAAATTTACAGGAATATAGGATATACATCAGAATAACACATGAGCTATAGAAATACTTGATTGCATGCGGGTTCGTCCGCTGCAGAAACCGCGCGGCACAACTAGTAAAAAAAATTCTTAACACTCGATATGTGGCCATGAAATCAAGATGTTTACGTTACAGGTCGCGTCAAGTAAAAAGAACGCTGACGGATGTCTGCGCATTGGCGATTTATCGGTCTATTTGGTGTTATGAGGTGGTTATAAGAATAACAAATAGGTAATTGCGAAGCCACCATTCGCGAGCCTAGTTCAAAAATAAAATAATCGGCGCATAGCTTTCGTGCAAAACTCGATCCATGTGCAAACACACCCCATCACTTTCATCCAGCGTTCTTTTTACGTGACGCGTAGGTACTGTACTCGCATTGATTTTGCCTCTCGATATGTGGCCATAAAATTAATATTTTTACTTTTTACATTGATTTGGCCCCTTATTTAATATTCACTGTCCCATTTTACGGGATCTGGTACATTTCGAAGGATTTATTTGTATATTTATAAGCAACGGCTCCAATGATAATGAATATTAATGAGGCCTCTGAGGACTTGTCCGACTTTATGATCTGCTGCTACCTTAAAAATAATATTTAAATTGCTTGGCATTATTAGGGAGTATTGAGGATATCTCTGGGGTCTATTTTATAAGCGAATTTTTAATTAGTACTAGGCCGCTTTTGAGACCAATATCAAATCTTATATTATTACAAGGGCTTCACAAATTGGCCCTATATTTAACACGATATAGGACGATATGAACACAACGAAATTTTAATAACATTATATTGTCACAAACATTATTTTAATTTATCTATTTCAAAAAAAAAAAAAAGAATGAGTTATAAAAATTAAGCGCCGTCTTAAAAGAGAAAGAGTAATTTTTTTGAAAAAGTGAAAATTGAGTAAGTTTTGTATTGGTCTTTCTCATTTATAGTAAATACGAAACAACAAAAAAAGTCGAAGTTAAAAAAAATATCTAGTCAGCTGAACGTAAGGATCGGTGACATTACAATATTTTCATGAGTATATCTTTTAGGAGTGTTCTCTTAGTTTTCTTTAACTACCTAACTATATCTACTTTAATAATATAATTTATTATAGTGAACATTTTAATATATTGCATGTTAAATTGTATAATTATATTTCATTAAAGCTTTCTTCTCTAGCAACTATTCGAGAATTTAAAAAGTTACCTGAAGTAGGGCTGAACTAATATAATACCTATTTTATAAGCCATAAAGTTTAAAAGGTTTCTGCTTCCAAGTTTGCCGTCACGTCCCCATGCTATAAATTTTCTCCACTACTTTGTGCAACACGTTTTAGTACTAGGAAATCTATAGCTATAAAGTTTATAATTTGCATCGTGACGGTAAACTTACACTGTATCGACTTAATAAAAGGTATACAAATTTGCACTGATTTATAATGGACATTCTAACTATAAATGTTAATCCTAACTAATATTATAAATGTGAAAGTAACTCTGGCTGTCTGTCAGTCTGTCTCTTCACGATTAAACTAGTTAACCGATTTAGATGAAATTTAGTACAACTATAGTTTGAAACCTAAGAAAGGGCATGGCATAGGTTTTACCCTGGAAATTGTGTGGGGACGGGAACTATGCGTGTTTTCCTTTGACCGCGCGAGTGAAGCCGCGGGCGGAAAGCTAGTATTAAATGATCGAATTGTAATTTATTATGTTATAATGAAATGAAGTCCAGGGACTCCTAATATATTACGTGTTAGCCTATATATTTCAACAACACCAAGCGATTTTTAAGGTTCCGTAGGTACTCAAAGCGTAAAACGAAACCCTACTACTCAATCTTCGCCCGTCATAAATCTCATGAACATAGTAAGCCAGACGAAATTTTTAGACATGAATTAATGACGACACTATTATTAAAAATCCCTAAATACATTTATTTAAAGGGTAAAGCAACGGTTGGTACGCTCGCTCATACTATCGTGACCAAACCATTTTCTTTGTAATTTCTCTTTCGCTTATTTATACGGAACTCTTATCGTCGCGAGTCCGACTCACACTTGACCAAGTTTTTCACCGCACGAGTAGGTAATTCGTAGAATCTGTTCACATCCATTCATGCACAAATAAAATGGCATTTATGTTATTACATGTAACGTGCTATTTAAAAATAAAATAAAAAGGTATATTTTTTGAGCTTTAAGCTGTAAGAAATTTATAAAAAAATATTGAATAGTTTTGATTTATAATGTGAATTGTAAACTTTGAATTTTCTTTAACATGCATCATGAATAATAAATTATATATTTACCACCATATATTGTACATATCGATTTTCTTTACATAAAAATTAAAGCAAATTCTCTGTAAATACCAATGTTTGTTATTTTATCATAAAATCCAACACTCCACATTTTATTAGTTGCTAACTAGACTTGTTTTCTCATCAATGTATTGCAATCCCAATTTTTCAAAATCCTACTATTATTATAAATGCGAAAATTTGTGAGGATGGATGTAACCTAATAATATGTTTGTTACGTACTCCTTCGCAAAAAACGACTGGACAGATTTGAATGAAAGTTTACAGTAATATCCATACTAATATTATAAATGCAAAAGTAACACTGTCTGTCTGTCTGTTACTCTATCACGCCTAAATTACTGAACCAATTTGCATGAAATTTGGTATGGAGATATTTTGATACCCGAGAAAGGACAAAGGCTACTTTTTATTGCAAAATATGTACACCACGGGCGAAGCCGGGGCGGACCGCTAGTAGGTTATACATAAGAATAATACATCAGCTAGCTATTTCACGTGGCACAGCTAGTATTTAATACACGGATACAAATAATTCAAATAGGTACATAAGTTATCTATAAAATACCTACTTATAAACAATGACCTTAGTAGACGCGGCATACGCCAACATCATTGCACTAAAAAACAGCGTAATTAATACATACCTACTTACTAACGCATTATCACCAATACAGTTGTTCTCTCTTTCACTCTCACGCACGAGACATAATACATGTCTCACTCATGTACTTTGTAATAACAACTGCCGATTAAAATATAAAAAGAAGGTCCAGCCACGACGCTGAATGGTGCGTGACTAAGTGAAACTCGGGCACTTAGCTGAGTTTTTTCTTGCCAAAATAGAGAGCGGGTAACGTATCTAGCCTTTTTATATATCATAGCTTATAAATAAAATTTTGGCTAGCTAATTCATTGAATGGCTGGATATTATCAAGCAGTTAGTTTTGAAAGGCGTCATTGTATACAGAGCCTAAATAAATATTATTTTATAGTACAACAATTAAAAAATAAATATGTTCCTATATTGTTATAGTAATAATTATTATACTAAACAATTTCAAAAGGATCTCTATACGTTATCAAACTATTTTTAGCATGTAAGTTATTAATTAAATGTATGTTGTGACTTGTGAGTTGTCGATGGACATTATTATAATATCAATAGTTTTAAATGAGCGGCACAATACGTTAATAATGTTCAGAGTTTTGATAATATTTACACTTTTTTCGGTAAGTTAGGTATCATATTATTAATTTATTATGTAGAAGTGTTACTTTACAAAAATTATTTATTTCTATGTTACTATATGAACCACTTTGTATAAATTGTAAACGAAAAATTTTGTTCTACATTTTCTGATTAATTTTCTTTCACTAAAAACTTGATTTTAACTTTAACTAGTATTTCAACCAGTCTTTACCAGCAGCAGCAGTTCGTAATTTGGTTTTCAAATCTATAGTAATATTATAAAGCTGAAGAGTTTGTTTGTTTGTTTAAACGCGCAAATCTCGGGATCTACTGGTCCGATTTGAAAAATTCTTTCGGTGTTAGATAGCCCATTTATCGAGGAAGGTTATTGGCTATATATCATCACGCTACGACCAACAGGGGTGGAGCCACGGGGATGAAACCGCGCGGAGCAACTAGTAAAAAATAAATTAGATTACATTTAGTGTATTTTTTATTATTAAGTAGGTACTAGCTGCGCTCCGCGGTTTCACCCACGTGGCTCCGCTCCTGTAGGTCTTAGCGTGATGATATAATATAGCCTTCCTCCTATCTAAAACTGAAATAATTTTTCAAATCGGACCAGTAGTTACTAAGATTTACGCGTTCAAACAAACAAACAAACTCTTCTGCTTTATATTATAAGTATAGATTAGTCTGTATTTTTAATCGAATTTCTTCGTAGAAAAGCTGTTTTTCTGTGATATCGTATATTGAAATTAGGGATGTAACGATACCGATACCGATACCGATATATCGGCCGATATAATCGGCAAGCCGATATATCGGTATCGCCGATAATAAAACAACCGATACCGATATCAAACAATTAAAAAAACCGCGCCCAATGAACGATGCGGGAGGCCGCCCGCGCGTGCGCACTTTGTTTTCTGAAAAAATTCTACCAATAGTAAACTTTTATTAGATACTGATTGTATGTGTATTACTTAAAGTTTAACTGACTTTGTAAAATAAATAGTTTTGTTGTTTTTTGATTTGACATTTTTATTTAAAAGAATACGATTAACAGTTGAGTCTCTGTTAAATGTTGGTAACTTTTTATGCATAATTCACTATTTATTTTTCTACCAAGCCATCGATATCGGTATCGGTATCGGTATCGCCGATACATGACTACAAATATCGGTATCGGTATCGTATCGGCAAAATCATGTATCGTTACATCCCTAATTGAAATAATATTAAACGTTAGCCATATTTTTTAAAGGTACTGAATTGTAAAACAATCGGCATCCGTAGCATAGTCAGAGCAAACTCGTGGGGAAATTATACAGGTTTGTTATTATATTAATTATCATTTCTATTTAATCTATACGAAAGTAATATTGCAGTGGCTAGCTTGTGTGGCTAATAACAAAATATTTTGACTAGGGAACATTTGATTTTTGTTTGTTCCTTTAGTATTTATTTGTGTTCAAAAACAGGAGGACATGATCAATTAAACTGTGTTTATTGTGTTGGATTTGTTACCTCACGACTTTCGACCGATTTTGATGATTCTTTTTTATAAGAAAACTGGTGTCTTCCAGTAGATACCATTATTATCATGTCTAGTTCTCAAAATTTGAAGGCAGTTTAGTTTTTGTTAAAAATAACATAATTTTTATCCAGTCTCTTATTAATATTAATATTGTTATCTTTTATTACAGATGGTGCCGTTCTTTATCAGCTCAATCTAGAAGATAAATTTGAACTGCTAATACCAAAAGAATGTTCGAGAAGCGAAATATGTGAAAATATTTCCGACTTTCCGCACGAAACAATCGCAAAATTGATAAAAATTATGGTATTTACTTTATTTTTAAATATTGTAACTTATTTTTACCTCCAACATCCCTTATTTTTAATATTACAAATGCGAAAGTAACCTATTCTGTATGTCTGACTCTTCTTTACACCTAAACCACTGAACCGAGTTGGATGAAATTCGGTATGAATAGGTATTGTTGGAGACCCAAGTAAAGACTTAGGGCGTTATATCGGGACGGGAGCTAAACAGTTTTTCTTTAGCGCGAGCGAAGTCGCGAGTTTAAAGCTAAGATATCGTAAAAACGAATAATCGAGTAATAATATGTCGACTCATAAAAATTCTAATATATTTAAAATGTGGAAGTTTGATTCACCATTAATATGAGATGAAATTCTTATGGCATCATTTCAGCCCCTTAATGGCATAATATGCCTCTCTTGATAATGGGTATCCCAAAGATATAACGTCATCGAATGACGTTATTCTCTTCCCCATATCACAGATAATATAATCCAATATTACATACAGATATATCAGGAAAAAAAGGTTTAAAAAATCGAAAAAAAAAATTATGAAGTTTTTATAACTGAACTGAAACACAACAGCACTTCTTCTTCTAAAATAAACGGAGAATATAACAAAATGCATAAAATTAATTCTTCTCCACTAATAAAATCACTAAAGATTGCAGATAATGTTCAATTTCATAAAGACAAAGATTACGAAAATAAGGATAATGTCAATCTATTCGATGTGGACGAGGAAAGTCAGGAATTATGCGACTCTAAGCACGTGGTACGTAAACTTAATAGTTTAATAATTTATTTAATCTATTTCAATAATTTAGTTAATTTTAGTATGTACTATCATAATATTATACAACGTTTTTGGAACGAAGTTCCTTATCGCACGTTGTGAAAGGGGGCTAGACGGAAAAAATCTTTACGAAAAGTTGTCACGATACTTTTTGCTAGAGTTGTAAGCCGTGCGGCGTGCGCGTGGGTCTCTGTCTGTCTCTCTCTAACTTAACACTTCGTTCCATCCGAATGTCCCTTGACATCGCTTGAGTCAAGTTTTATTATGTGCAAGTATCGGTGTTTTAACACGCTTTTATTACATTCACTTGTATGATTAATTATGGATTTACTAATGTAATCAACTCCTTTAGACTCGATTTTTACCCACTTTAAACGAAATTATTTATTTCAAACTCTGTTCACTTATCAAGCATCGGTGATAATCCAACAATTTCACGAGTTTATGCGTGTTTTCAGTTTTTAAAAGCTATATTGATTATTATGTACTACCTTACCGCCCTTCGGCTGCGGCTTCGTCCACTTTGTCTAAAACCTAATAAATTATATCATAAAACCTTCCTAATCACTCTAACTATTTAAAAAAAACCGCATCAAAATCCGTTGCGTAGTTTTAAAGCTACAAATGGACATAGGGACAGAGAAAGCGACTTTGTTGTATACTATGTAGTGATGATGATTAACTTTTAGTCTTTCGTGTATTGAACACGAACAGACAGAATATCCCGAATTTGGATAATGGGTTAACGCAAGCTTCGGCTTTAATTTGACTATTATCGAACTGAAGTAGTTTCCGGAATTAACAGAAGATTAATGATACCATATTTGTGGGGTTCATGCATGCTACGGTACTAATTGAGTCAAATTTGCAGATTCTCACAACCACATTCTCACAGATAATTACATACCAAATTCGTGATACCGCGCTTCTAGTGTAATTTTTCATTGTAATGTGTTCGTTTTTTTATCTTCCTCATTTTTTTCTTGTCCTTTTTGAAAACAATGTTCCATAGAATTGGGGATGTTTCAGCCATTTTTTTTTTGCACGTGGTAGGTACACAATCTCTTTTCTTATATTACCTATATTTAATTCAAGTTGTTGTTAGTTCTTTGGTGTTGTTTTTTGTGTTTTATCAAGTGATGATATTGCTTGGTTTTTACTTTTTACGCACAAATTGTTATTTCTCCTCAATTTCCTTTATCCCTAATTTCAGAGTTTTCAACCACAAGCCGTGAAGGATAGACATGGAAAGTGGTTTATTGTATTGAATTCCAAATACAAGATGGTACAAAGCTTTAATGGGGAAGTATGCTTGTGAGTTTAATATATTTTTATAAATATAATATTATTATGTTCTATCTCATTTCATGTCTTATTATGATGAAAATTGTGACTTTAAATTATTTTATTTTTTTCCAAATCCGTCCAGTAGTTTTTTCGTGACATAGTAACAAACAGCTATCCACTATAAGTACTAACAAACTTTCACATCTATAATTATATTAATTAATTAGGATCTATCGTCCTTGATGGATATTACTGGAACCATTTTAGAGTTTACCTAACGCTGATTATTATTAAAGTCCAATCCAAAAAACAACAGAAAAAATTATCTTAGCAATAAGTATTTACATTTAAAATATTTCAAGAAAACTCCTGATTTTTTTCCAGAGGCGGACCAAAAAAGAACTGTTCAAGTATTGCCTTTTTCAACACGAGCTATGAGGGGCGCTGCGTTCAGAAATATCGTTCTGCATCGGTAATCGTCCTTAGCAATGACCTCAAGCAAGTCATCGTTAAAGCTACTCCTGTCCCGACATGCTGCTCTTGTGTGGCGTTTAAAAAGAATTGAAATCGAAATAAAAAATACATTGTGTTACTACTTAGTTTATTATTCTATTAACTATCTGTGAAATTTTAATATTATTTCGTTTATTTTCCATCAATTTTCAATTTAATTAATTTTAATTTTTTTACCTAGCAAGCGAAATCGCGGGCAGAAAGCTAGAAAGTTTTGTTTTTAATTTAATATGACTTCATAAAAAAAAATATAACTTTATTTGTTACTCAGGCCACATTAATTAATAAGTTAATTTGTGATTTACTTGCCCAAAATAGGTTTGATTGATGATACGGTCGCATGTGTAGTAACGAAAGATATTACGAAAGTGTAATGTGATTTCTGTGTTATGGGCACCGCGATAAACTTCGTAACATCGACTTTTATAACGCTGACGAGTAAAGTTAGGTATAATAAATAATTATACTTTAAAAATGTCCCCACATGACTGTGCTGGAAGTTGTGATTGACACAGAATATTAATTTATATAAATATATTCCTTTCCGGCCGCGGCTTCGCCCGCTTATTGTCTAAAACATAAAAAATATATATTAAAACCTTCCTCTTGAATCACTATCTATTAAAAAAACCGCATCAAAATCCGTTGGGGACATAGGGACAGAGAAAGCGACTTTGTTTTATACTAAGTATGTAGTGATTTGGCCAATAATTGTGATTCGTGAAGTAATGTAATGTATGATTGTGCAACCCTATAGTGAACATAATATTAGATATGTAAAGCTGCGATAAGTGCCTAGGTATACATATTTTATAGAAAATTTACATTTAAGTATGTTACTAAGTAACTCATATCAATACATTATTTTGTTTCAAACTAGATAGTGTTATATCAAAATTCCGAATAAAATTATGGAAAACAAAACGTTCCCCAAAGGTTCCTTTTCACAGATTAATACTGTGCCTCCAGTGAATAAGGGAATAACTCAAAAACAGCACTTTTCAGGAGAGACAAAAAACTATATATCAACACTAAATCTTTATAACTTCAAATTTTTAAGCTTGTATGGGTAAGATATGATGTTAGACTTTAGTTTTACATATAAACAGATATTGTAACAACCCCATAAATATACTTTTTTCGTGTTTTTTTGTAGTTGTGGCCTTATGAACGAGTACTTCATGGAATAACTCAATGTATTCACATAATTTTTTTTTTGCTCTTTGCAATATAACGACTTATGCCCTAATGCACTATGTTCATAGTCGCATAACATGACTTATATTATTGCCAGTTTTGGTTTTATAGAAATGATGCGACTTATTATGCTTGAAATTTGTGTACTTTATGACTCAATTGAGGCCTTTTAGTGGAACAACCCTGCACGTAGTTTGAAAAACGAATAAAATCAACGGATTTTTTATCGTTATTAGATATAATAAAAACAAAACAACATTTAGGTGTTTATGCATTTAACCCTAGAAGTCCAATCTACGTAAATTTAATGTACACCGCGGCGAAATAACTTTGTCTTTTCTATATTTACCATCGAATCGCTTCGAAATCCAGAAACAACTCATTAGCCGTCGAGACCTAGCAGTACATAATTGGCTCATCCAGGTAAATTCCGCCATTTTGTAGTAAAGACGATGTTGTACGTCATTTTGACGTATAATTGGGCTTTTCGTAACTTTTACGATTGTTTAAAAAAAATATTTTGTGTTGATTTATTTGAATATTTTTTTTCCAAGTCACGTTTTACATGATATAGTATTATATACTATATATTGAGTATAAAATAGGATCCAGAAAACTTTAACACTAGGACGAAAAACCTTCAATTTTAGTAAATGACGATTATTGTCCTCCGCTGGATTTGGACTCCAAGCAAGAGGATTGGGTGGCTGAAGATGTTGTCTGGAGAAAAACCGAATATGTCATGGTGGTTATACATTGAGGATACAAGCACTATTAAGAGATAAGAGAAGCTCGAAAACCATATTCCTGTAGGTATGTTCAGTTACCTTACAGGGAAAGTTATAGGTGGTCAGTGGCAATATTTTACGGCATGAGATGGAATTATATCTTATAATATCAAAATAATATAGATAAATAAAGAAAAAACAATGAGCCGCAAAGATTTTATGAAAAAATTAAGCACAGATTTGAAGGTGCCTTGGATGCAAATACGACTTGAAGAGACTCTACGTGACAATATCCAAATTTTTTCAAAATATATGGTACCAGAGTATCCATAATATGTTTACGATAATGCAGGACCAAAATAGTTTCGATAGAGGATTTTTTTCCTATAAAAAGGCAAATTACAGTGGCTAAAACGCTATATGAGAGAGAACACAATATTCATAATTATTGTCAAGACTGGTAATTTTTTTTTTTCTATGCGTCTATAATTATAGTATTATTGTAGTTAGATTAAATAAATAAAAAAGATTAAAAACTAGTTATTTTTTATAAAACTTACCCAAATATAAGAAGAAAATATAAGTTTAACATTTTTGTTGGCTTTTTTTAGATGATTCAATTATCGTTCTGTGTACTTATATATAAACTAGGAGTATAATATTAGCACTTAATGTGTTAATTAAAACTGTATTTTTAATATCTATTGCAAAAAATAGTTAATTTCCATAGAAATATTATTAGTATCCCAAGTTAACTGATAAATAAAAAAAGATTGAAAAATATTATTAAGCAAAAAGGAATAGTGTCCGTTGTTTCCGTGCAGTATTCAAATGGACCAATAGTAACACGGCATTAATGCAAAACTGTCTCATGTCGTCACTTGAACCAATGACACTAAGAGTTGTTCCTTTATGCTCATGTTAGAAAAATGACACAAATGCGTTTATACTAAAATAGTGTTATATAGCACGGATGGAACAAAATGAATTAAGTCTTTATTCAAAAAGTATAACTACACATATGTCTTTGTGTTCGTGGGTTATTTTGACTCGAGACGAATAGTTCCTTTGCGATTGCCTAAAATGATGGATAAGGTAACTTATACCGTTTATCACACCCTACTTATACCGTTTGGGTCATTCGAAAAACTGGGTTAGGATGCAGCTAGAGATATGACCTTTTGATATGTTGTGTATTTTGACGAGCTGAATCCAATGGTGCAATAAAAACCAAAGGGAATAACTCGTCTTACTCCCTTATTCACTGGAGGCACAGAATAGTTACTACAAAATCCCTTTGGCGGGCTGTTCTGTTTCAAATTTCGCAACTGCATAAACTAAAGCAATAAAATCCAAACCTATTTCCCTTTGCAGTGGATATTTTTTCTGTAAACATCAAACAGTGAGATCCAAAACTGTTTGATGTTTTATTTGAGTTAAGTTTGAGCGTCCATCATTGGAATTTACAAAGGCGAAAATAAATTCTTTGCTCAATCAATTATCCTTCTAAGCTTTTGACTGTGTTAACGTCTGAATATTGAGTATTTGAGTTTATTTTAAATAGTGAGGATTTACCAGCTTTTGGAAATAAATTGGTTTTATTTATATTCTGATGCAATGTAGTGTTTCACGAGTATTGGATGTTGGTATATTGCAGTAAAAATAATGTGTTTGAACAAGAATGCAGCATCTAGAGGACTTGCCAGATTGCACTTGCAATGGGTATCTATATCATGATTATCGATATTAAAATTATCTATTTTTGGAATCATTAATCTATAGAGTAGAGCCATAAATAAAAATGTGCAGCCTTATCGTTGGCAGTGATCTCTACCAGGCAACCCAGAAAAGACGAGGTAATTATATGAAGTTATGTAGAATTTATAGAATTCAACTTCAAAACTAGATTAACAACAATTTTCTTGCGGTTTCACCCACGTTATTTCTTTTAAACCAAATGTTCATGTGGGAATATCAGTATAAAAAGTAATATAAAAAATAGCCATAGTATTTCTTTATTACATCAGCTATCTGTCAGTGAAAGTCTTATCAAAATCGGTGAAGCCGTTTTAGAGATTAACCGGAATAAAACAGACAGACAGCTTATGAATATTGTAGTAAAACGCGGCTATTTTAATATAACAGACGCTGCAGTTTTATTATTGCAGATTGAATTCTAGCGATATACAATATTACAACCATTGCAACAAAATAGCATATTGAAACTTGCTGTGCATTAAATTGAGTTGACAAGTTAAATTAGTTTAATCCGAAGGGGAGGTATTTGTTTCATACGTTATACTGTTACAATAATAATTTAATGATATTGGTTAATAACGTTAGTTATCTTATTTGAAGTAATATCCTTGTCTACGTTAGGTGTTAGGAAATTCGATCATAAGGCTTCTATCCGTGATAATATTATATTATGGAGTTTAATTATTGTCTGTATATGCTGTTAACAAAATAGGTAGTAGTGGTTACATTAGAGGTGCATTTTGCAGTTCTTATAATTTAGAACCGCTGTCTTAAAAGTTATAACAAACTAGCTGTGCCCCGCGGTTTTACCCGCATTGCTCCGCTCCTTTTGGTCCTAGCGTGATGATATATAGCCTATCTTCTTCGATAATTGGGCTATCTTAAACCGAAAGTTTTTCAAATCAAACACAAAATCTTCAGCTTCAGCTATCATCACGCTAAGACCAACAGGAGAGGAGCAATGCGGGTAAAAACGCAGGGCGCAGCTAGTGAGGTATATAATCGACTAGCTTACCGCCCGCGGCTTCACCCGCTTTGTCTCAGACTTAATAAATTATACACTAAAACTTTCCTATTGAATCAATCTATGTATTAAAAAAACCGCATCAAAATCCGTTCCGTAGTTTTAAAGATTTAAGCATACAAAGGGACATAGGGACAGAAAAAGCGACTTTGTTTTATACTATGTAGTGATGATGATAATGCACATTGCATTTCATTGATTGAGAACTTATCACTTCACCAAATCATAGTAAGTATACGTAATAATACGTAATACAATTATACGTGATGGCTCAGATTGCATTCCCTTTGTATTGTATATGATGGTTAATTGTATTTCGCCTTTCGCAATGAGACTCCGAGGGGAATAATAATCCGGATTTAATATTAATTCAGTATCAGTGTTTGGTGGTTTGTGTTTCGTGTATATTATTAACTAGCTTTCCACCCGCGGCTTCGCCCGCGCAGTCAAAGAAAAACCCGCATAGGGTTCGTTCCTGTGGGATTTCCGGGATAAAATCTATCCTATGACCCGGGGGTAAAAAGTAGCCATGTCCTTTCTCTGGTACCAAAATATCTCTATAACAAATTTCATGCAAATTGGTTCAGTAGTTAATTCGTGATTGAGTAACAGACAGACAGACAGTGTTACTTTCGCATTTATAATTTAAATAAGTATGGATTAATTCGTTGATGCACTTTGGGGTAAATAAGTTTTGTAAAATATAGGTTTCACGTCCCAATTTGCGATTATGATTTGGCGATTAACGTGTTAAAAAAACGTAGAAAACTTTACACAATGTTTTAATTCCGTAAACAGTAAACACATCGATTATCTAGGTAGTAAGACAGTCAAAAGTTTTAATCTTTTTATTATTGGTTTAATTTTATTATGAAGAACTTTATTATTTTCATTCGAAATATTGGTTTCAAATCTCACGAAAATCAAATTTAATTAAGATTTGAATTTTTATAGATATTTGTAAGTAAAAGGACTAAATTCAATATTTTGAAGAAAAGTAAGAGTCTGAACCAATTAATATTTTTTGATTGAATTTCCGACTTTCCAAGTATTGAAGAAGTTTATCAAATTTTGATCAATTAACTTCGCTTTGTGTGTTCGTTAAAATTAATTGGCACACTTCCTTTATCCTTAGTTCTTTCCGGGTTTTCTTTCTGAATTCCAAAGTCTATGATGATTCTTATTGTATTTGCATTAAGGTTCAAAATTCAGCAGAGATTGACTTCCTTGAAAGCTTCTTGTTTTGTAGAAATTACTTTTGGGTTCCGTACCGAAGCAATGAAACGGGACCCTACTGTGTCCTCGTTCTCTGTTTGTCTGTCTGTCTCCAGGCCGTATCTCATAAACCGTGATAGCTAGAAAGCTGAATTTTTCACAATTTCTGTTGCCGCTATAACAAAAAATACTAAAAAAATATATATATGGAAGGGGACCCCCCATAGCACGGAACCCTTCGTGCGCTAGTCCGACTCGCACTTGGCCGGTTTTTTAAGTAAATTGTAGACCGCAGGATTAAATACAAATTTTATAAAATACTAGCTTTCCGCACGCGGCTACATTCGGTATAAAAAATACCTACAAGAAATACAAAAAAAATAATATTTAATTTTATATATTTTATAACTAAGTACAATGAAGTTCGTGGAACCATTGATATGAATACAAATCAATATTTCCACGTATGTTTAATAATATAATTAAGTCAATCGTTATATTTCCGAAACTCTATATTCTCTTTTTATATATTAAAGTGAAATTTACATTAAACCTAGCTTAACCTAGTACGGGATTGTATAATCAGAGATTCTGCAGTATAAACTAATTATCTAATTGGTTATTTCTAGTCATCAGTCTTTACGATTAATTTAAAATTTAGCCGTTCAACAGTTTATTCCATTTTGAATTCTTGTAGTAAAATATTTTACGAGTTTCCGTGTAACAAAATCAACTATAAATGCAAATTTAAAATATTTCCAGCATTGATTTATACTTATTTCTTATGCTTCGATTTTGTTATTTATGCTGTTGCTATTTATAAGGTTAGTACTAGGTTTCCACCCGCTCTCCTTTGAACCTGAAGATAATATAAATTTTTTTTTTATTTAAAATTAGCTGTTCGCCGCGGTTTTACCCGCATTGCTCCGCTCCTGTTGGTCTTAGCGTGATGATATATAGCCTGAGCCTTCCTCGTTATATGGGCTATCTAACACCGAAAGAGTTTTTCAAATCGAACCAGTAGTTTCCGAGATTAGCGCGTTCAAACAAACAAACAAACAAACTCTTCAGCTTTATGATATTAGTATAGATCATAGATAGGTACATATTTTTTAATAAAATTCGAGCTAAAAAGTGGTTTACAATAGCAACATCTAGGCTTAGTACAAACTGTAATTTAGCGTGTTATTTTGAAGATTTCTTCACGAAAATTTTACTCACTCATTCCACAAGCCGGCGTCCACAAAAACAGACGATTCTAAACTCTTAATGAAATGGTATGCTTTCTGAATCGTGTAAACACTTCGGCGCCATTGATGAAAATCTTTTTTAAAATTAACCTTGTGAGATTTATTAATATAGAGATTACAGTGCTTTCAATAATATTTTTTCAGATATTTTATACCGTTTTTCGAATTCTTGGTAATTAATTTGTTTTCGTAATTCTTTCAATCTATTAATGGTATCTGATAGGCTGTTTTCAAAGGAATTGTTTGTGGGTCAGAGGGCAATCAAGGAACGTGATAGTGATCAACAAGAGGGGGAAGGAAAGTTAATAAAAAAATGGTCTATCTTTTGTGACAGAGCCAGGAAAGTTACGTTAGCTCAATCCACTCTATCATTAAAAAAATGTTGTGTGGTTTTATGAAACCAGGGTAAAAGTGAAACTTTTTTCACACTATAGACATTTAACTAAAAATTATCGTATTTGTACGATAATTATCATACGTATCGTGCGTCACGCGACATGCGCTACACAGACCAAAAAGTTTGAAACGATGTACTTAATAAAAGTTTCACTTTAAAAAAAAACTACATAGTTCAAAATATATTACAAACATATTACTATACATGATTCTATATGATTCTCGAAAATTAAAAAATACGCGTCGGTTAGACAGAATATGTGATCAATTTACTCCTAACACTTCATTCACGCGTCGTTTCTTTTGTTTTCAAGGCAGTCACTTATATAATAAGTTAAACGGGAAATTATCTATTTATCCAATGACGACAAGTGCTTGCAAATTAATTACCTCAAAATGGCTCAGAAGTCTGGATTAAGATTCTACTGAGAAATTAATACGTTGCGCAAATGTGTAGCTTTAATTTTGTAGCAAATTTATATACGCACACACACACATACATACACATACACACACACACACACACACACACACACACACGCACACACAGGCATACATACACACAACCACATGCCTACTCTTATATATACCTACTACACATAGGGTTATTATATATTGTTAAATTCGTTATTTTTTTTTCTCTTTTTTTTGTTTATTTACTTCACATACATATGTAATTAATCCTCTAATCGATGTACTTCGCAAAATTGAAGCGGTTCGAATTGGGGAGTGCCTGGCGATCTGCACTATAACAGGCTACGGCCTATCGCAGACACCAGTCCTCTTAGTTTATGTTAACTTGTACTTCTGTTAATTTAGTTATAAGTTTGTTGAGGAAAAATAAATGATTTATTTATTTATTTATTATTTTATACATAATTAATTTCGAATTTCCATTATTGAAAGACCTAGGTACTTAGTTCAATAACGTCAATATAAAATGTTATAACTATAACATTTTATAAAATGTTATAACTATAACATTTTATATTGATTAGGAAAACTATTGCTAATGTTTCATAAATATTTCATACTTACTGTCATTTTAATGTTACATGTTTTATATTTTCTTAGATTTTTATACGTAGAGAACATACACGTGCTGAGAAATTACTTGGAACTTAAATGTATAAGAGGAATATTAACGACATGCTGCATAAGAATTTATTTACGTACAAAGTGACTTATTTGTAAACTGAATTTTCAGCCACGATAAAAGCATACTATCATAAATAAACATTCAGGGACATTTCTCACGAATTCAAATAATATAATATTTATTGAAAGCTTATGCAAAGCGTGTATTATGTAAACAAGCCCATGGCCAAACATACATTTAAAATATGACTAAAATCATTAATTTATCCAATAGTGGGAATCAAACACACTCTTGCGTCAAATTAGGGATCACTACTTAGCTAGGTACATGGTTAATTTTATTGAAAACTAGCTTCCGCCCGCGACTCCGTCCGCGCGGATGCTGGTCTTCGCGTGGATGGTTTATTTCTCCATTTTGAGTACCTAACTCTGACAATGACATCTTATAAATATCTATCTATTGAACCCAAATACGGCTAGGCCTATATTAATACGCAACGTGTGTTCGCGGTTCTACAGAACAACGTCTTTGGATAAAACTCAAAAATTAAGATAATTTTTTTCTGCGTATTTTTCCGGGATAAAAAGTATTCTATTTTATGCCCAGGATAATAAGGTATAATTATACCAAGTTTCATCGAAATCGAACCGTTAGTTTTCACGTGATGCCTGAACATACAGACAGACAGACAGACAGACAAAAATTTTTTTAATCACATATTTGGGCTTGGTATCGATCCAGTAACACCCCCTGCTATTTATTTTTTTTCAATATTTTCAATGTACAGAATTGACCCTTCTACAGATTTATTATATGTACTTATATATTATAGAAGATGTATTGTAAGAAAGCAGGGAATGTTATACCTACAATAATAATTGTTCGTTCTTCGTTACAATTTCTACTTATTCTATTCAGTGGAAATTAAGATACACATATTAACGCGAGGTATTTCAACGCGAGGCAAGATTGGAGGTGAGGTGTGCGGGGCCGTTCGCGTGACACGCGCTCCTCGCGCTCCTCGCGTCGTTTGTTTTTCGTAACGTTAGCGCTATGCCACAGTGTAAAATACTTATATCAAAAGTAAATTGTGATCAATTTTTATTATGTAAGCAATGTAAAAGTGTTTGTGTCAGATTGTAAATATAAAAGTAAATAAAGAAATCATTTACAACTTTATAAACTGAGATAAGTAGGTACTAGGAATTTATTAATTAGCACAACATAATTATGGAAGTACTTGGTGTAACTAATAAATATTACTTGCTGCTACCAGTAGAAGCTTAGAGTATTATATTAGAATAGTATAGAGCGCGTGTATTACAATATAACTACAATACTACAACAATCTACAAAAATGGTCTGATATTATTTCTTCGTAAAATTATAAAAAAAAAAAGTTTTATTGAAAAATATAAATATCGCTAATTTCTGAACATTTTCACTCATAACATTTTTATTTATAGTTCTATGACAAAAAGTTACTGGACCAAAATTGTAGAAAATTTAATTTGCAACAAATAATGTTGACAATTTTTTTTTATCAGATTAATAGTTTAAGAGATATATCATAAAAACCATATTAAGCGCTATTTTTAAGATGGCGGCCGTGGGACAAGGGTGGCGACCCCACAAACTTGGTGATAGCTTCACACTAACCCCCCCTATACATCAAAAAAATAAAATGCGTCCTCCTAAAAAACGCAACCCCAAATGTAACTTTTCAATGAACTATAATAACAATGATTATGAACTAACTATTATCATCTATTATACAGTAAAAGTTCCTTATTCGCGCTTCCTTTATTCGCGTTTTCACTATTCGGGAATTAAAAAAATGCGACCCAATTTCTATATTCGCGACTAAAAATTTTTTTATTCGCGGATTTAATAAGTACATACATAATAATAAAATTATTCCAATAGGTATCTAACACAATATCCTTGTCAAATGGACTAATAAGAAAGTAAAATAGATCTTATTACAAGTTAGCCTAAAGTACATAATATTATGTTGTTAATTAATGATATCGCCGAGGCCTTTGACCCAAGCCGCCTTTGTCGCAAGCCGCCTTTGCCGCGATTGATGTTTTTGAGAATGTAAATAAACAGAATGGAAGCAACCTTATAACTCAATAAATAAAGTATATTTTTAAATGTAGTTCCGTTTATAGTAAAAGCCGCTTTGCGTGTTTTATAGGTTTCGTCTTTCACATTCGTTACAAAAATAATTGTGATCGAGTAACGTCTACTGCACTCTTCCTAGTTTATAAATTTATAATGTCAACTAAAAAAAATGAGACACGAAAAAAATCTCAATCGTCACCTAGGAACGTATAACGTAGAACCTATAATCCCATATAATAATTACCATTCCGTATTCACGGTTTCTGTATTCGAGGCATATATTTTATGGAACATATACCCCGCCAATAAGGAACTTTTACTGTAGTGATTAATAATTATTATTAGTCAATAATCATTATTATTTGACTATTATCAATTATTTTTTAACAAATAATCATTATTGTTTTTTTCCTTAAAATAAACAACTGTAATTAATAATTATACCCCAAAATTATGCAAATAATACACCAATTACGTAATAATAATCCATACTAATATTATAAATGCGAACGTAACTCTGTCTGTCTGTCTGTTACTCAATCACGCCTAAACTACTGAACCAATTTGCATGAAATTTGGTATAGAGATATTTTGATACCCGAGAAAAGGCATAGGCTACCTTTTATTGCGAAATATGTACCACGGGCGAAGCCGGGGCGGACCACTAGTATTATATATATAAAACAAATTATTATAAACTAAACTCTTATTTCACAGTAACGCAGCTTTTATCGTTTTGAAATAAAAGCATACGAGGTGAAACTTTATGACCAACTGATATTTTTATTCTGTGGCATCAAGTAACTACGTTTTTATCATATTACTCAATTTTACATACTAGTTCTCTTTTCCTGTCCTTTTTTGTGATACTGACACTGCTTTCTTCCGAATTTTGTTTGTTTTGTTACCCATTTTCAATAATTTATCTTTACTCAAAACTTAAAATCGAGCGGAGATAATTTGACACAGGTCCTACGTTAGCAAGCGCCTGATCAGGACTGGCGGGGTAGCGGGCAGCGCGGTTTGTAAAGAAAACGCTGGGCAACGTTAAGTTCTGAGATATAATATGTATTTAATAATTACAGGGCTTCAGTAGAAAACCAAAATTTAGCACGTTTTCTGCAGTACATCAAAATACATATCCTTATATAAAAATTATTTCCAAACTCAGAAATTTCATTAATAAATAATTCGTTTTCGATCTTTATTTTAGCCTATTTTTATGATTTTATATGATCGAACAAAATACACGTGGTTGTGTAACAAATTAGCACACTTTTTAGGAAATATCTTGAAGTGTATTGATTATTTTTTCTAGAAGCGTCATATAATTGCAAATACATGAAAAATTTGATCTTGCAAACCAATTTTACTCCGCTTCGCTGAAAGGACTCCCCTTAAGCTTTGATTATTTCCAAAGTAAAAAAATTAAAGAGGATAGCATCACCGAGTCTTATAACAACATCTATTTTCAAACCCTTTATGTTTATATCTTAATATAAAATCGTATATCGATCTTCACACTAACATTACACAATGTTTATATCTTTGTCATAATCTTTGGAAGATTTCCCCACTATAAAAAAAGGCTACTCGCTCTGAGTGGACCCGCTTATAATTGCCAATCCTTTATTAATAGGTAATATTATGGCTAACGTGTCACAATAAATCATGTAAAATAATACACGTCGACGGCTAATCCATGATATCGATATCATCATAATTTGTCACAGGTATTATAATAATTCTGATATCATTTTCATATCTATATATATAAAACTCAAAGGTGACTGATATAGTGATCTATCAACGCACAGCCCAAACCACTGGACGTATCGGGCTGAAATTTGGCTTGCAGGTAGATGTCATAACGTAGGCGTCCCCTAAGAAAGGATTTCCCGAAATTCTTGCGGGAATAGGGAAAAACAGGGATGCACGTACAAAGTCGTGGGCGGAAGCTAGTTTATCATAAGATTTATGGGAACTTTTGCAAGAGTACGAGCAATTTTAATTGCGAATGATTAGTAAATTTGTGCTTTTATTTAAAAGGTAAGAATTTTAGAACTAGAAGTGTGATTACATTCTTTTTTGTTATCGCGAAGGTCTTTAAACAGAAAGAAGAATAAGAAGATAAGTACCTATACCTAATAATATTATCATAGAAATCAAAACATATTACCATAATAATATTGCTTGACACAATTTCCTAAAATTTTGAAATTTTCGATTACTTTATTATTCCAGTTTGTTCTTGTAACTTTTTAATTTAATGTTCAATCGATCAAACACATCCTGCTTTCGACCTCGGGGAAATAACGCCATGTTTTAAGAGGATAATTATAAAACAAAAGCAAATATTTCCGTAGGATTGAGGATTAAAAAAACTTCGATTCATTAAATTATCAAAGAGTTAGAGGATTGTCCAAATTAAACAAAGTTGGAGCTACGCGAAGTTTTAATAAAGTTTCCATTTCAATTGAAACTTATGGTTGGATTATATTTTACTGCCTATTTTATAAAGGTGCTAGCTTAGGGGAGAGCGGGGATGAAAGTCACATTTTTTTCTTTTTTTATGTAACTTCCAAAATACGTTGTTTAGGAATGATATTTGTATACCAAAGGATAGTGTAATTATTCTGGTACAAAATAAATAAACGTATTTTTGTATAATATTATCAGTTGTAGAAATATTTTGTATTTTCACTCCAAAGAAAAATGTGACTTATAACCCCGGGTCAGGGATGGTTGTCACAATGCCTAGGGTAGGTAGTCACATACTAAATAACAGGCAATTTATAAATAGAAAGTCACTTTTTGGTCTTATAATTTTACGGAATAGTTTTTGATTAAGAACTCTTAACCTAATGAAACCGTAGACAGTCTTTATTTCAATCTGAACATTAAGAATCACAATTTTAGCAAATGTAATTTATTTATTTTATTTATTTATTTATAACTCTTTATTGCACAAACTAAAATATGACAAAAATAACATTAATACATAAGAAAGGCATAGTTTGTACAAGAGGCGGCCTTATTGCTAAGCAGCAATCTCTACCAGGCAACCTGATGGAAAGGAAATGTATGAAGTTAATGGGATAGTGCAAAAAGAAGAAAAAAATTAGTAGACCAGATGTGCATGTTCTAGAGCCCAAAATATACAATCCTGGCATTGTACCCAAACCTCTAGATTTGCTTGCTGGGTATGGCGACAAACAGACTAAGCACAAATCTTCATTCTCTTTCACTTCTTCACTGTTGTCAGATTTCTTCTTGTTTTTATTAGATTTAGAAAACTTCTTCTCTTATTTCTTCTCACTCAATACAAGTTTTGATACTTTCTTTTTCTTAGCATCTTGCTCCTTCTTTTTCTCTTCTAAATAGGTCTTTTCCGGTATATCTGTCAGAACGGCCGATTTACATTTTCTTTTATCACCTTGCTGTGACTTGCGTGGAGGTGCTTTTGGTAGTGGTTTCAAAATAAGCGGGGATACGTTCAGAGTAGATTTTACACCACTAAGACCTGGTATCGCTAGGGGCTCAAGGGTTCTTACTCCACTTGGACCTGGTATCGCCAGGAGCTCATTGGGAACTTGATTCTACAAAGATTCCCCTCGCATCGGACTTTCTATAAAATTTTCTGGCGTTAGGATAGATGGACTTCCAGCAGGTTCGTTAGGGCGATTTGCCGGTGTTGATTGAAAATTAACGGCTGAAACAAACAACCTCAAAACGCAAATAAAGTCAGCTCGCATACAGGGGGCGGGGACAGAAATTCCGTAACGAAAAAACCTCACGCTCCTCTCCGACGGGCTCGGAGGTGTGGCTTGAAGGCATGCTATGCAATAGCTTTACCGCGGCAGTCCCCGAGTGCCACACGTCTTTTATTAATTTAAAAATCGCCTAAGTTAGAGCCTTGAACTTCATTTATTATCATGCTAAATTTGATTAAAATCAGAGGTGTGTTTTAGTAGTGCAAACGGAACAGACATACTTACAGATAGATTTTCGTATTTAAAATGTAACTACGTCGGATATTTGTTTTCAATACTTTTAAGAATACTTACAAAAGAGAAGATATATTAAGCATACAATTCAACAGTTTAAATAGTTCAATATAGTAACCAAGGTCCAAGAGCGGTAGAGGGCATATTTATTTCCTTCTGACCTTATTTTATTTGATTTTTCGTGAGTAAGGAAACTGGGGCAATGCAGAATTATGTTTCATGTTTTTTTTTTTTTTTTTTTTTGTATGGTGTTTCTCAATGTTAGCCAGAAGGGCTTCTACATTTTAACGCGGACGCGGGGGTGAACTGAAGGTTCACCCTGGTAGCGACATGCACAAGGGCGTCCCCCCTTGACGGGGACCACGAACCTCGGCTTGAGCTGTCGCTTGAGTGGAGGAGGCCAGAAGGGCCCTAATCGGACGGGCGCTCACCCGGGTGGGCGCGGGAACGCGGAACAAGGGACCTCGTCTTCGCCGGCGATGTTTCATGTAAAGGGATTTATATGAACCACGTATTTTATTAACAAGACATTTAAAAGGAAAACAAAAGATTTTTTATCTTTGTTTATTTAAATATTTGGGGATGTTTAATTAGGGATTTTTGTCCAAAAAGACGATGTCAATCCCATCTTACTTTGTACAAAATATGTTACACTTAACACGTTCACTGCGGCATGTCCAGTATCGGGCCATCAGCGACTACACCACAGTGCGGCGCCCAAAATCATAGTTTTCACCGTGGTGCGGCGAGGTTTTTTATATGTTAATCAATGACTAGAAAAGAGACAAATATATTTTTGTGATCACAGTTTGAAGTAGGACTCAATTTCGTTTAAAAATCGTATGGCAAAATATTGGACACACGCATAGAAAAGAAACCGTTTCTTTTGTGTGCGGCATGTCAAATATTTTGCCATGGACAAGCACCTCATGCCGCACTGTACTGCGAGCGCGCCGCGTGTCAATCTCGCATAGTGATGTACCAGCACCGCACGCGTCGTTATCAAATTTTTAAATGACAATGATACCTTAGAGGCTTTAGTTTTTTTACTTTCTTTTTTTTCTTAGCATAAATGCAAAAATGTGATGACAGTTGTGAAAATAATATAAAACATTAAAACAAAAGTTACTGAACAAATTAAAACAAAAGTTACTGAACAATTTTCTGATAGTACTCTATCAAGTACCTTGTTTTATATGTGTTTTTTTTTGTATCGACGATCTCGTTATCTGTAAACAAACAGACTGAAATATACAAAATTGATTTATATCGATATCGATGTTTTATTTTACAGTGTTTCCCATCGCTATTAATGTAAACATGCCGTATCAACGCAGTGCGGGATGGCAAATAATTTTTCACAAAATTAGGGGTTTACATTTTTCCTCATATCTTTTAAACTATTGGGTCAAACTAAAAGCTATTTATGCGGTATATACAAGATTTTATATACTATTATTCGAAAAAAAAATTTTTTAAATATCTTGAAATTTCATGAAATTATTAACCTTCAAAGTCAGTAGGTGCGATGTGATAAAAATGGCTCATGACGCACAGTGGTGAACTTGCCGATGTGAAGTATGGAAGACATGCCGCAACAACGGTAAGTTTGGCATTTTAGGTGCCGCAGTGAACGTGTTAACGATCTATATTATATTTTAAAATTTAAAGTTGAATAGCATTCTAGCCGATGTTTTTTGTTCATCTGTCGCATACAAATTTGATCGTACCTAAAATATATCTATAACGAACCTAGTGCCGTTGCTTGGATTAGAAATTATAATATTATGTTGGGAGCAAGTATCTCGCCTCGCGGCGGTGCTGAGTGACCAGACGGCCGGAGTCTAGGGCGATTGAGTGAGGAACCTACGGACTATCCGAGCGTTATCCAGAAGGACTGCCCGCTGTATCCCCACTGTCATGGGCTTCACCGGTAAATCCATATCCAACCTCCTCCTTAAATATTATTATTATGTCTATTTATGCATATTTGTACTACAAATTATGTATGTCGCAAGAGCTTAATTTTCCCAATCAATATGCAGTGCAAAATTCAAAATATCAAACCAACGTGAATTGTGAATAAATGGGTTCTAAATAGAGATGGTAATCTGCATATTCTCGGAAATGATTTCAATTAATACCCATCCGATAATATTATCGTTATTATTACGAATCCACTCCATCAGGCGCATTAGTTTGAGTACTTCTCATGAAGCCATATATGACTAGCGGTCCGCCCTGTTTGGTAGTAAAAATTTGAAATTGATCCAGTAGTGTTAATAAATATATATAAATAATATAAAGAACGAAATTATCTCTTATCTTATTACCCTGAACGTGCCTGAACTGTCACTAAATTCAGTCTACGGCTGTACCTACCTACTCAGTACTCATAGAATAGAATAGGTTTCAAAACCGATATATTATATTACATTTATAAACTATTAATTTCAGTTCCTATGCACCCAATTCTTCAAATAATCTTCATAAACTTTCGCATTTTCTTTCAAGAACGATAATATTATTTCCACGAATTCTAGAAATCTTCATAAGTTTTATCACAGTTATAAATTTTATTCATAAAAATTCGTTTCAATTTGAAGAAAACAACTTCGCTTTTACCAGTCCTAGTTACAACTTGTATTTCAATTTAGTTTCAATCTTCTTTTTAATACGATGGAAAAATGGACGGAATAATGAAATTTCGCACTTTTGCCGCTTGGTTGCCTGGCAGAGATCACTGCTTAGTGATAAGGCCGCCAATTATTGTAGTACATCTTTCTAGTACCCGGTAGTGCCATATTTTATTTTTATTGTTTCTTATTATGTAATGATTGTATTACAATAAAGTGTAATAAATAAAAATAAAAAATTGTTTTGCAAAAATTCGTCCTTTCTTTAATTTTTCGTCGCAGAACCGCGGTAGCTGGTCGCCACTATCCATTTATTAGTTCCTTAATCTATAATAAACTCAATCAGGTTTTAAATATCTACCCACTCTGTAATTTTAAACTTAAAAATATAGTCCTTGATTGGCTTTTGTCCCGTTTGTATGAAGAAACTGAAGAAATTATTAAGTTTACAGTCTAAAACTTGGAAAAACCCATACACACTGGCACATACTCACACACACACACACTCACATACTTACACACTCATATACTCATACACTCACGAATACACATCTTCAGTCTCACAAACACTCCTTCTAATTAGAATTTTATACTACTTTTTTTTTCTATTTTTAACCGACTTAATTTGCATATTATTGTTAAACTTGTTATAAGATGGAACTTATTTCATGTATGGAGGTGGGCGTTGGCATCCGTGCCACAGCTCTTAAATGCTTTTACGGATGTCATCGTAATTTAAGTTTATGTACAATTTGTTATTATGTTCCAAATAAAGAATTATTGTCGTTAGAAATAAGTCAATACTACATTAATTTGTACAATAGATGTAGTCTTTCCCTAAAAAAGGCCGGTAGTATCTTTCTTTTGTACATAATTACGAAATTAAATACCTAACAATGTTTAAAATTATTTCTCTTTATTTTCTAAGAGACAGATTATCCCTTAGGGCAACTTTATTTTATAAGATGGTTGCGTTCTATAAATAGAAATAATAATAAATTAATTATGGAGAGAAACTAATTAGTATTGTTCTCAGTTCTACAGTATTCGTTTTTAATCATTATCCTTTGTACTTTATATAAATACCTACTCATTCTCTGCTTCAATAAATATGTAAAGTAAGTGTTAAAATTAAAACTTTAATTAAATATATTGAGTACCTAACTCTGTCTGTCTGTCTGTTATTCAATCACGCGGCCTAAACTACTGAACCAATTTTCATGAAATTTGGTATGGAGATATTTTCATACCCGAGAAAGGACATCTGCTACTTTTTATCCCAATAAAAAATGACACAATCCCGGAAAAATGACGCAATCCCGGAAAAATGACGCAATCCCGGAAATCCCACGGGAACGGGAACTATGCGGGTTTTTCTTTGACTGCGCGGGCGATAAACCTAGTATTGTATAACATTTGTACAAGAGTCCAACAAAATTTGTTTCTTATAACTTTACTAAAACTTTGATATGTTACTAAAATACGACGACGTGTGTCACTCGGGGACTGCCGCGGTAAAGCTATTGCATGCATGAAGGCATACTTCAAGCCACACCTCCGCCCGTCGGAGTGGGGAGCGTGAGGTATTTTCGTTACGGAATTTCTCGATTCGGTCCCCGCGCTCAAGCCCCGCGATAGAAGCTATGCAATAGTTTAGGAAATCTATCTGTTAACTATATTTTTAATATTATCTAGTTTAGCTTTTCTATTATTTTGTCATTAACCCTAGATCACTACCCTTCGTCGATTCGACGACGCGTCACCAAAAAAATCGCTATAACTTTTACGCGCGCGACCGTATGGTTTTCTGACTTCAGCTAATCTCAGCCAACCCGTTGCGCTTGCGATGGACGGTAGTGCTTTGTACGTGGAAGGTCCACACGCGCTGTTCCAGCAACCATGGCTCGTCACATCGACGAAGGTTAGTATTAACGTAACTTTTCGTACTATTTAGTTAATTTAAAATTACGTTATTTTATCTTTTATAATGGTGCCTATTATTTTATTTTTTAGATACGATTCATACGTTATTTTTAGAAGTTGAAAGCGATGAGGAAAATTCATCTGCGAGAGAGCCTGAAGACCACATTGAGGCTGAAGAGGCATGAAACGGAGGGTGATGATGAATTTTCTACTGTCAATAAAGAGCAATTTCCAGATCAAGATTATGAGGCAAGTAGTAATACATCTCCCCACGTTCTATTGAAGATGAGACACCTAGCACTACAGCTGACCCTAGCGATTTGATTATAAGACCATCGCGTACCATTCTTCGTGGGAAAGACAAACACATATTATGGTCATCACAACAGTCAAGGTCACAAAGCAGAAGACCTTCAAAGAACATAGATATATAGTACGTGGGCCTGTACGCTATTTTCAAGATATTTTAGATCCTCAATGTTTTTCAAGTATAATTACTGGTGACATTACTGATACTCTGCGGAACTCAATCACATAAATTTTAAACATGCCAGGAAGAAACAATGTGAAAGTTATAAATGAGACTGAGCAAAGTAATGCTGCTAATGTACCTCCATAACAAAATAAAATAAACATATATGCTATATGTCCCTCCGTATAGCAAAGGTAGACCAAAAATAGGTGCACTAGGTGCAAAAAATCGTTGTGTGGGGAACACAAACTTGATGTGTGTCACAAATGTTTTAGATCCTAAGTTATTATCAAAATTATATTTTTAATTAATTTTCCAGACATTATTTTTGTAATTAATAGTTTATTTTGAGCAATTTAGAGGTATATATTATATGTACGGAATTTTTCAAAAAAATTAAGAATGTTCATAAAGCGTGTAAACTGTGATCTCATTTTGATGACTATTTGAATTAAAACTATGTTAAAATAAATATTTTAATATTTTTATATGTAGATTAATACATTATGCTTAAAATAAAACATAACTACAAATATATTTTTTTAATTAAACCCTTAAATCCCCTCCAATAAACAGCGTAGTCGAAACGACGAAGGTTAGTATTAAACGTCGAAAAATAAGGTTAGTGTTCTAGGGTTAATTCGATACAAGTTAGAAAATCGTGCGGTTTCATAACATTTTTATACACATTTAACCCTAGAGTAGTCGCGCCTTCTCGTGAAACGCGAGTGATCGCGTAGGGAGCATTTTGCCGCCCGTACTTAATACGTTTTTTTTTTGTTAATATGAATCATATGCATTTGTAATTATGTTTTAAAGATAAAATAAAACACCAACTATAAGAACAAGAATCATTTATTCAACTTTTTTAATTAGAAATTAGAAAACAATGCTTTGGAAAATCTTAGGTAATTAATAATAATTATTTTAGTATTTTTGGAACTTCCTCATTATTATTTAAATAAAAATAGAACTTAAGATCTAAATCATTCGTTTTCCTCATTTACAGCATGTATTTCATCAAAACAATGCTGGCACATATATATGCAATGCTCATTGCACAGTAATTTTGCACATCTATTGAACCCTTTTTTTGTCCTTCTATTTTTCTTCGATGGACATACTGCGCATATTCCTTCTCGAACTGAGGGTATATTTTGATGTTCCGGTGGCACAAATCGAGCGATTTGGTTCCTCAGATCCTTCTGTAAAGTAATCACGCCGGATCGTCTAACGATATGTGGTCTAATCATAGCCATGGCAATTTCTATTGCAATAATACAAAAACACAAGGCCCAATAATTAATTAAAACAAAGTAAAATTAATATCATACCATATTACCGTTGAAATAATACTATACGCAATGAAAACAAATAATATTTCAACATTAGTAAAAACTAAGATCCACAAACTTTACTTACGTGAGTAGTCGTGCGATGAGCAATTTGCCGCCAAACGCGACACAGCCCCAATAACCTTTGTCTCCTGCGGTCATCCGCGCACTGATTTAATTCTTATTTCTAAAACAAGAAGGCGAGGGACGGGGGGGCAGCTACACGGACGCTTGACCTTGACAATTGCATAGTGTACAAAATAAGACGAAAATTGTGCCGCGGGCGGCAAAATGCTCATAGCGCGAGCACTCTAGGGTTAATCATGAACTTTTTCGCATTTGATTCATAAACTTGAAAGGAAAGCGAAAAATAAGTCCGTAAACTAAGTGCTGATTTATTTATTTATTTACTGACCCTGTGTAAATCAGCACTTACTTTGATCTGACAAATTTATTTCTACAAGAGACAGAATTACTCATCAAATGAACTACACACATACTATACTAACATGATAAATCTAATTTTGTAGCGTAATTTAGTAACAGCAAACCAGACACACGTAATATTGTATCATGTATGACATTGTTATCCGCTAAGAGCAATAAACCTATAGAGTACTTGTATCGAGCGTATACAATTTACATATATTTGTTTCTCTCTATCTAAAGAAAACGTCGTATGAAAGAATGAGACAGCTATAGACAACAAGCTACGTTTCAACATAGTCATGGCACCATTTTTACTATAGGTACGTATTTAGATAGATAGAAGGTGATAGTGATGGGATGTGCTTCAATCGATAAAATCGTGAATGTATTTTGCATTTACGGATTCGTGAAATAATAAATAAAAAAAAACAAAACTTATAATTAATTTCAGTTGAATACATTATTTGTATATAATAAATGCGAAATTATGCGAGAATGGATGTTATTCTTTCACTGCGGAACCGATTACAATGAAATTTTGTACATACACACATAGGTTAGGTTTTATCCCGGAAATCCCACGTGAACGGGAACTGTGCAGGATTTTCTTTAAAAACGCGGGCGGATAGCTAGTATATTATAAAAGAAATTTTAAAACTTGAAATGTAATTTAAAATAAAGAAGGAAATGATGATAAAGTTAAAGGAGTGAGGAGAAAGGCACAGTCAGCATGAAGGAATCATGCAGCATTTTAACAAGTTAATAAAAGGACAGTCTTAATGAAAACATTTTCCTAACATCCTACTAATAAAGCGAAAGTTTGTGAGGATGAATGTTTGTTACTCTTTCACGCGAATACTACTAAACCGATTACAATGAAATTTGGAAAAATTACTTTTGATCCCGTAAATCCAACAGGAATGGGAACTATGCGGGTTTTTCTTTGAAAATGCATGTATATTAAGTATGTATTTCAATAGTAGTTTCTCATCTATGAGAACTGTCATTTAATCAATCGTTTAATTTTCACATAGTTACATATTTAAAGTAACTTATGTGTAAAAAATTTCAAAATAAAAACTCACTCTCTTTAATCAAATGTATTTATTATCTAACTACAGGAACAAAAAAAACGTAAGCGTAAGATTGCACAATTCTTCTAGAGTATCCATCTTGATAACACGCAGGCTCGAAATGCAGTGAACACAATATAGCAAATTGTGGCGGCGTCCAATCAACTCATGTCTCATGTTTTATACCCATTTTTTATTTAGCTCTGGAAATCTAAAACAAAATGAATTCATTAATAATCTGAAAGAGAAATAAATAAACAACAAACGAAAACTAAAACACATAAGGCAAATAAAACAACCATGTGGCCGTTTTATTTTCCTGCGGTAAAAAATTTACATCTATTATTTGCAACAACAACTACATAATATAAATCTGATATAAGAAACAAAATAAATAAATCAACGTTAATATGAAATAGATTTTTTGTCATAAATCGATAATATACGCTAGATGTGTTACAACACTACGGTGGTAAACAAAATGCCAAACGTGATATTATTGTGACATTTTTTAAAAATTATTTCATTATTCTATATTCCACAACCCCATAAAGTGGGTAAATGTTACAGTTACAACATAAAATTACAAAAAAGCGCTTGATAAAACCTTCAAATAGGTTTAAAACATAAATATTTATCAATTTGCTGAAAATCACTTACCGATGGAAAGATATTTGCACATTGTTTTTATCCAAAACTCCCATTCGACTAGTGATAGCCGGTTGATAAACATACAATAGCTATACACACTGACAAATAAAAAGAAACACTGTACACTTTATATTTTCTAAATATTTCGTTAAAAACACTTGAGACACTGAGCCCACCAGCTGGTTGGAAAACAAACTGATTGCCGCGGGCGCGCTACGTTTGAAGACAGTGCAGATACTCTATCGCTATCTCAATCTGGCTTATGCTGTTATTGACTAAGAGTAAGTAGATTAGAAAATATGTATTTTGTTCTGTCTCAATATAAGAACTCTATAGGTTTATTGGTCTTAGGTTATCCGTATTTCCAACAGGGTTCAAAGCTTCTACATAATTTAATTGTTCTGAGTGACATTAGCTTCTGTTATAATTTAACTACATTTTCAATTTCCTTATAATATGATCTCTAAATACATAATTCTCGTGTCGCAATATTAGTTACCACTTACTATACTCAGTCTGCATCGAATCTCATGATCGAATTTATTGTGTGTGCCGATCGGGTAAATCAAATAATCGGCCAATACATTTTTCGTACCCTTAGGTGATAAGAGTAATGCAGAACAAGGTTTGCTGAGACAGCTAGTAATATAATATACAATCCATATTTAATTTATATATATATATATATATATACAGGGTGGAAGGTTAAGATGGGGCATGAAGGGCAGGTACCTTAACCGTTGTAGCTACATGAAAACGTTCTTAGGAGACTATCCTTAAATTCTTGAGAAATTTTAATCTGCATTCACAGATTTTTGAAAAAATGTACGGTCAGCAAGGAAATCGGCAGTTTTCAAAAAAAATTTTTTTGATGCCAATCGATCCAGTTTCTCATGGGGATCAAAACACTCTAAAAGACCAACTAAGGTATGAGTACTAGAAAAGTCAGAAATCGCGAAAAACTATTTTCATTCATGAACAAGTAAAAAGACAAAGGCACAGCAGCATAACATGCCAGCGACGCGGGGCGTGAGCGGGCGAAGGCTGGCAGCTCGTGCACGAGATGAAAAATTATTTAAATTTGAATATCGAACGAACACGTCACATTTTTATGGCTTATGTAAACAATAACACATAGAAAACAAAAGTTACCAAAAGTTACTCTGTCTTCACTAAAAATGTCCTTAAATAATTTGGAACGTTTAGATCTGTTAGAGGCTTACTTTTTAAATAATAAAAACCCAACAGTTGCATTGGAATGGTACAGGAATATTTACCCAATGCGACAGGTACCGACGCGAAAGGTAATTGCGAATCTTGTAAAAAATCTAGCAGAAAGTGGCTCATTTAAGAAAAGCTTGACACGTCCGCGTCGTTCACGCGTATTGAATGAGAATACGCAATGTATGTTTTTTGTTATTATTTTGTTATTTATTATTTTCTTTGACAACCGTTTAATTAAATTAATGTTTCTTCTTATTGTCGGTATGTGTTTTAATAATCAGAAACAAAAAATATTGAAGCCTGAAAATCTCTTTGGAGTTTTCTATTAGCGCATCTTTTGTTGAATCACTTATTTTCTTAGTGAATGTGTGGAAATAGTTTTTCGCGATTTCTGACTTTTCTAGTACTCATACCTCAGTTGGTCTTTTAGAGTGTTTTGATCCCCATGAGAAACTGGATCGATTGGCATCAAAAAAATTTTTTTTGAAAACTGCCGATTTCCTTGCTGACCGTACATTTTTTCAAAAATCTGTGAATGCAGATTAAAATTTCTCAAGAATTTAAGGATAGTCTCCTAAGAACGTTTTCATGTAGCTACAACGGTTAAGGTACCTGCCCTTCATGCCCCATCTTAACCTTCCACCCTGTATAATTAACACGCAGATACGGATAAAATATAAACCCAAACAATTTATGCTATCCCTTAAAATAAACTTAACATGAAAAAGGGTAGACTTGTTATTTACAAACCCTATGCATACTTGGGTATAAAATTATTATAATGCGTCATTCATAAACAAAACGTTGTACAGAAAACATGTGCCGGATAAAATGTAGCGTAACAAAGCTTTATTGACATTAATTAGTACCCAATATTATTTACACTATTTTAAACAAATGAAAATCTCGTTTTAAAAGCACTTAAATAGGCGCGGATTAGCGCGTTTTATACAAATGCATATTAATTTTAATCTTGTTTAACATAAAATCTATTTTCACACGCCAAATCCCTTATTTTTAATTATTGCAGTGTTAAATTATAGTTTGTTTTATAATAGTTACTTCAAAATCAGCGCCGTATGCCAATGTAAATATTCACGGAACCCACTGCAATAAAATCTGATTTATTATGACTGTAACGATTGAAGTCAAATTCTAAAACGATATATAACATTTTATTACGTTATTTAAATTTATATTGCCTTTTTCTCATTGCGATTTAAAAGTTATAGTTCGCTCCAATCGATTTACGGTACGATGAGTATCCATTCTATTTTAAGAATTTTCTTATCGTAGTAATAAAACAAGAAATGTATAATATTATCATTCTAAATAATATTATTCTGAAACATTAAAATAGACAATTAAATCTATACTATTATTATAAAGCTGAAGAGTTTGTTTGTTTGAACGCGCTAA
This sequence comes from Colias croceus, assembly GCF_905220415.1. Classification (NCBI taxonomy): domain Eukaryota; kingdom Metazoa; phylum Arthropoda; class Insecta; order Lepidoptera; family Pieridae; genus Colias; species Colias croceus. Next base: position 1,995,071 of record NC_059543.1, on the reverse strand, counting down.
TCTCGGGAACTACTGGTCCGATTTGAAAAATTATTTCGGTGTTAGATAGCCCATTTATCGAGGAAGGCTATAGGCACGCTAAGACCAACAGGAGCGGAGCCACGCGGGTAAAACCGCGCGGCACAGCTAGTGTGATTTAATGATATAAAAGAAAAACACGAGAGATAACTAAATAAAATGGAGTCAAATGTGCCAGACTGCGTCTCCGCATTAACTCCGCTTGAAATTAATAGCAAGTTTATTTTATTTAATAAATACATTTCACAATAAATACAAAATACCAGATGTTGAAAATTGTGTACTCTTATTAATAGTAATTCATCGTAAAATCGCTAAGAGCTTTGTGAAATTCACCAAACTTGTTACTTTTATTAACTGTCGAGTACTGTCACTGCCGTCTCGGAGGTCCATTATAAACTTCGTCGTTGTGGACTGTTTCATACTGTAAGATTAAATACAAATAACATAGCTATTGTACCTACATAGATTAGATAAGCTGATTTTGCGTGCTAAAATGTAACTATTCAGAATTAGGATGTAAAATTCATACTTTGGGACTAGTAGGCGTATCGTTATGAGCAAGTAAATAATAATTATACAGAGCTTATTCTAATCAATATCTACTTGAACAGTGTTATCTCTCTGTGTAGTTCCAATTTAATTTTATGTATCTGGTATTAGCGCGTTCAAACAAACAAACAAACTCTTCAGCTTTATAATATCTTTTAATCTTAATATATATAAATCTCGTGTCCCAATGTTTGTCCTCAATGGACTCCTAAACCACTTAACCGATTATAATAAAATTCGCACACCATGTGCAGTTCGTTTCAACTTGAGAGATAGGATAGGTTTTATCCCGGAAATCCATCGGGAACGGGAACTATGCGGGTTTTTCTTTGAAAACGCGGGCGAAGCCGCGGGCGGAAAGCTAGTCTTAATATATATAAATCTCGTGTCACAATGTTTGTCCTCAATGGACTCCTAAACCACTTAACCGATTATAATAAAATTCGCACACCATGTGCAGTTCGTTTCAACTTGAGAGATAGGATAGGTTTTATCCCGGAAATCCATCGGGAACGGGAACTATGCGGGTTTTTCTTTGAAAACGCGGGCGAAGCCGCGGGCGGAAAGCTAGTATATTATATAAATCTCGTGTCACAAGGTTTGTCCTCAACGGACTCCTAAACCACTTAACCGATTATATTAAAATTTGCACACCAAGTGCAGTTCGATCCAACTTGAGAGATAGGATAGTTTAAACATGTAGGTACCACGGGCGAAGCCGGGGCGGACCGCTAGTTAGTATATAGATTTTATAAAAGTATAATATATCAATAAATGCTCGTAATATGGCTAATTTTACTCCAGTGTTATATCATAATAAACATAGCCATACTTCTATTTCTTCAATTCACATCAAGGTTCTCAAAAAATTCCTTTAACACAGATTATAATATAATAGGTATTATTTATATGATTTACATTCTGAAACTGTCATTATCTCTCTGTCACTGTTCAATTCAGGCTGATGGAATATTCTCCACACAATTACGCGATCGAGAAACCATCACTTGGTTCTTGACATCACATGTAAGTCTTTGAGTACATAGTACTTAGGAAACTGTTATCAATTTTTCCATTTCAATGAGGCTACGGACACTAAGAAGTAAGTACCATTTCTTCTACATAACTAAATATACTTATCCAAAGAAATGGAAGTAATATGATTTGTGTTGTGTGTGTGTAACCAATACACCATTTAAAAGCATAGTTCTAAAGTTATGAACAAAAATTGAAGTACCTAATAAAATAGGAAAAGCCTGCATATACACTAATGATACCTATATTGGTGAGATTCACTACCTTATATTGTATTAACTAGCTTACCGTCCGCGGCTTCGCCCGCTTTGTCTAAAACCTAATAAATTATATACTAAAACCTTCCTCTTGAATCACTCTATGTATTAAAAAAACCGCCTCAAAATTATTTTCGTAGTTTAAAAGATTTAAGCATACAAAGGGACATAGGGACAGGGAAAGCGACTTTGTTTTATACTATTTACGTGATGAATAACTATATGTTCGTGCTATAAAGATGCGAAGTTAAACCACCTACGCATACCCACACTGCCATTTATATGCATTAGACGCCGTATCGCCCTACATGATAAATATTTGGTTCTGCTATCAGTATTTCAACAGATACTTCTACGTCCTTCGTACTTTCTAAGCGCGATTTAGATTATTATATGGTTGTTAAAATGTATTTTGAAAGAGAGAAAAGATTAAGATGAAGATTTTCATATACAAGCAAAATTACCTGCACTAAAACTCTTTATTATAGGTAGGTTTAAATTATCAAAACATATTATGTAATAATTGACATATTATATTGCCTAGGACCTAGATCCTAGGACATTCATTATACCTTCAAGGTCAGGTCTACGTATCCAAGCATTGAGACCTATTAGTTTTCCGGACGAAATAAAGTAAATCAATGGCAAAAGTAAAACTCCACCAATTTATAAAAATTGTAATAAAACCGGCCAAGTGCAAGTCGGAGGACTCGCGCACGAAGGGTTCCGTACTATGGGGACGACCCTTAACATATATATATATTTAATTTTTAGTATTGCACGCCTCATAAGCGAAGCGTTGAGGTGGGTACTACTGTCACTGCGCGCAAAACATCTGATTTTTCAGACTTAAAATGTCTATATGTATCATACATTGCACTTGTAAGATAATACATACACACACATATTAAGAAAAAACACTATTTTTAACATTCATGATACTTTTGATGTCATTTTTGTTATTTAAACTAGTTAAAAAACAGTTTAAAAAAGTTCTGTCTTGGACGTCCGTGTGTCTGTATGTGCGGAGGATTTTCTTGTTAACACGATAGCGACCGAAATACTTTACTAATCGAGTCTTTTTTTTTCTCTTACGCTTGAGTATGCTCAGGAATAGAACCCTTTCATTTTTCAGGGTCTGATTCGATGTGGTTTAATTGTTATTAAATAAGCAATAAAAAATATCGACTGTTCTCCATAATTGTAGTATATCTATATATTACATTCTTTATTTTATTTTATTTTTTTATATTTATAGTGTACTCAAAATTCACCATTATAAACTCGATTCTTTATACTATAAGCCAAGGTTTAAAAAAATAAGTTGGTAGTCAGTCCCTTAAACCTGCGCAGTTTCACATCTAGGTGGGGCCACAAGAAAAATAGCTCAATTATTACGGTACCGCTTTCTTTACTTTTCCAACTGTTTTATTTTATTTCTTTTTTATATTTATAGTGTACTCTTTAATCTTTATAAATAATCAATTTTATTGTAAAGGATGAGATAATGAGGCGTGCACTTTTGGATTTTCCAAACTATTTGTTATTATAGGGGCAACGGAAATACATCATTTGTGAAAATTTCAGTTTTCTAACTATCATGGTTTATGAGATAAAGCGGAGATAGATAGACAACGAAGTAATAAGGTCTCTGTTTTACCGTTTCGGTAATAAGGTCTCTGTTTTACCGTTTCGGTACGGAACCCTAAAAATCATAGGTACTTTTGTCTCAGACAGATCTCGTTTGCTAAATTGCGTAGCAAGAGAACGACTTTTAAGAACGTTAAGCTATTCTTGGAATTTAGTAGCGTGTTTTATTTCTTGATTGTTTATTCTTTAGTTATGTTGGAATAAATCTTCTTTATTATCAAGAAATCCGTTTTAACAAGCTATAAGAGCTGTCAGTAGAGGAGCAAAACGTTTCGTCGTTGTTTATTGAATACTGTGTCCGACGGTTTTACTCGCATTGCTCCGCTCCCCTTGGTCTTAGCGTGATGATGTAAGTACAGCCTATGCCTTCCTCTATAAATGGTCTATCTAACACCGAAACAATTTTTCAAATCGGATAAGTAGTTCCTGAGATTAGCGCGATCAAACAAACAAATAAAATATTAGTATTTAATTAGTATGTATACCGAAATAATTTTTCAAATTAGAAAAGTAGTTCCTGAGATTAGCGCGATCAAATAAACAAACAAAATATTAGTATTGATTAGTATGTATAGGTACTATCTATATTCCTTAATTTTTATTAGATAGGATTTTATCGTTCAGTACCAATTACGAAGAACTTTTTACGTCTCGACTTCCTTCAAATTTGATGGGTAATAAAACTACTATCATTATTGTCCTATCGTTTATTATGTACATACTATCCAAGGGAATTCTGGTGTAAAAATGTCGAAAACAAAACTTCACTCTATCCTTTCTAAAAATTCATATGTTTTTCGACATTGCGTCCATAATATCATCTCATAACGTAATCTCATTATTTTAATTGTGAGATTGACTCTGATTTATATTTTCTTTAAAAATATATAAATTTCGTTATTTCAGTGTGTCGAATATCCATGCCTCAGTGTTTCTAACATACAAGCCAACAGACCTCTTTTATTTCTATTTACCTACTTCAAGTTTTATTTTAGCCACTCTTCTGCAATAACAATAAGTAGGTATATATCAATGACGTTGTAGGTACAGTAAGATTCACGAAAGATGACCACGGCGCAGAAGGCATGTTTTAGGCCTATGGAGGTGCGAGGTGAGGCGCGGGCGGATTTAATTTTAAATAAATCCATACTGTCTGTTACTCAATCACGCCTTAACTACTGAACCAATTTGCATGAAATTTGGTATAGATATATTTTGATACCCGTGATAAGACATAGGCTACTTCTTACCCCGGGACATAGGATAGGTTTTGTCCCGGAAATCCCACGGGAACGGGAACTATGCGGGTTTTTCTTTGACTGCGCGGGCAAAGCCGCGGGCGGAAAGCTAGTAAAAAATAAATTATTTAACCAACATTAAAATATTATTTTGTCTTATCACTTATGTCTTTTATTCATGAGTGAACGTGCGCATGCCGCATACGGCCGCCATATTTTGTGGTCTTCTTTCGTGACTCGTAGGTACTGTACCTACACTTAATCACAATTTTATGTTTGAGTTTAAGTTCCAAGTTTTTATAAAGATCCGTAGTTCAAATAAACCCAATAGATCCCACATCATTAATCAAAAACTTCTGAACCCCAAAACAAATAGTGTAATAAAATCCAACTATAATATATTGGATTACGATTCCCAGCCCTCAATCTTCATCCTAAATAAACCGGAAACATTTTGTAAGAACTTTCAGTCGCATTAAAGAGGATAAATCACTTGGGTCCATTTCTGAAATAAAAGTTGGGGTTTCCTCAATTTTATATTGTCTCAGGTGTTTTGGTAATATGGGTATGATAAAGTGATTTGTACTGAATTTGTTTTTATAACGAATTTAAGAGAGTACTCTTATCATTCCGATATATTTCTTGGGTTATATCTTGAATGTCAGTTCGGTTAGAGCTAGCGCGCACGAGCAACTTTGTCTCCCATCAATTTGTATGGGGAGTTGCGTCGCTACGTGCGCGCACTTTCATACTAGCCCATGGGTGGAGAGGCAAAATAGTTGCGGAGACAAAGTTCCTCGTGCGCGCTAGCTCTTATATTTTGATATTACTCGCCTTTCTAAAATACAATACAACCTTCACTTTACTTGATAAGAGAGGATAAGGGGTTTATCTTTAACATTTTGTATGCATCCATTGAATTGCCTTGTACTCAATTCAAATACAGAAATAACTCTATCAGAATCCATTTTACTGATACGAAAACTAGTTAGAATTAACTATTCTAAGCTTTTGATTTGCAATTTGTATGTCAATGTACGCTTCGCAAGTTTATAAAGTGCGGAATGGGGATTAAAAGTAAATTCATATATTTATGTAATCCACGCTCCTCTTAATTTGGAAAGTTAGAATAGTGACTGCTGGCTGGTTAGTTAATTTTATACCTATATCAATGTCCAAGTTTCATCAAAATTGGATCAGTTGTTTCGGTATGATTGCGTAGAAATGATAAATACTTTTAAATTAGAATTTTTTTTTACGAGTTTGAATTGAGGTTATTGAGGTTTGGTTATGGTTTTATTTCAACATAATTAATGTAAGATATTGAAAATGCATCCGAATGCCATTATTGCACGAAAGCGAAGTCGCGGACATAGATATCTTTTAATATTGATATTGGTTATCAAGTAAATGAAGACGGAGAGGTACTTTTACTATATTCTGTGCGTGGGCTGACCTCCAATTATTATTGTTATTTATACGAATTCGCCATCAAATTTACGAGCTATAAATGATTGAAAATTTTACTACATGCATCTATTACGTATCATCAATGCCAGTAATGTAATAAAGTGAGGTACATTTTACTTAGGTTAGGTTAGGTACTTAAAAAATATTTTTTAAATATTATGCCCTTAGGGTAAAGTTTCTATTGAAAGTCATTGAAATAGATTTATAATCCTAGGTCCTCAACTACTTTAATTAAAATTTTCATTCAATACAGTCCAGTGGTTAGGTCAGCCGTGAAAGGGTAACAGACTTTGTGATAGAATTCCTCATCACACATTCCATAAAGCTCGGAAGCTCGAATAGAAACAATAACAAACATTGAAAATATATTTCGCATTAATTTTTCAATTGCTATTTATTGTTACTGCTATCTGTGATTTATTGCTGACAGGTCTTATATACGGTTTTCAACTGTCAGATTTTGGCGCGAAACGAAAGAATGCGCGCGAAATGAATGTGTAATTAATTATTTCAAATGAAATGTTTTATTGTTGCTTTAAGTAGGTACTGCGATGTACATTCCCTACCTAGATATTTATATTATAGAGGAAATGATCAAATAAATTAGGTATATTTTAATGTAAATGTCTTCTAATAGTTAGATCACAATAATCTGATCATCGGTTGACTTAAAATTATATTCAAAAAATAATTATTATAATTTCCGTGTTTTTCATTCATGTTTAAAAATATCTAGTAATAATAATAATTTATTAAAATATCTAGTGTTTATCCTTGTAATATATTCTGTTATGTGTAACTTCTATCAATCATTCGAATCTCTTTAATGTAAACTATTTGGAGGCTACCTTCGCGTAAACAATGTTTGTTGTCGACATCAAACCATTGATGTTCTGCTGCATGTTGATTAATATACTGTGAGAAAATAAATACAGTTGAAAGAAACTAAAAAACACATAAGTAACTCATTAAATAATAGTATTGTCACCGATCTATGTAAGTAACTAGCTTACCGCCCGCGGCTTCGCCCGCTTAGTCTAAAACCTAATAAATTATATACCTACTAAAACCTTCCTCTTGAATCACTCTATCTATTAAAAAAACCGCATTAAAATCCGTTGCGTAGTTTTAAAGATTTAAGCATACAAAGGGACATAGGGACAGAGAAAGCGACTTTGTTTTATACTAGGTATGTAGTGATAAGTATACAAAATTTGAATTAAATCTGTCCGTTTAAAGTAGGTCACAATCGAGTCTAGGAGTCAGTTACATACGAACATGTCGGTCACATACGAAAATAAAAACAGACAGGTGGAGTGTGTTAAAAATAAATTATTTATTAACTACCTTCCGCCCGCGGCTTTGTACACTTCAGGTTATGGTGCAAAAGCCATAAAACAACGTTAATACGAGTTCCCATTCTCATTTCTCTCGCTCCAAGGTATTTTTCCCATAAATTACTGTAAGGTTTCATTGTGTGTGTTTTTGAATTCATTTTATTTTGTTCTGCGGTCCGAAGTCGTCCCACAAATGGAAATTTTAGCTTAAATAACTAATATTATAGATTGTATATTTTATATGTATCACTGAGGCGTAGGTACAAGAATTCTAACAAATACCCGCGGCCCCCTCATTAAAGCGGCTCGACGGAACACAGTGGGGTTTTAGTCGGTAAGAATCCGACATAACCCACGGCTCCTTCCCCGGGGGCCGTGGGTATCTTTGGAAGATTTCCCCACTATAAAAAAAAAGGAAAAGGTACATAATTCTAATAATATTATAAACGGCAGATTATGAACATATTCTGATGTTTTTGATCTTAAGCGACTTAACTAATAAATGAATTTGGGTTGTGGGTGAAATAGATATATTACCAGTAAAACAGATAAATACAATTCTCTTACCAACGTAAAATGTATAGGTATATTATGTATGTTCTCAGTGTAGTAATAAATTTCAGCAAGCAAATATAATCTACCCTTGTGTGTCTACCCATGTCTAAGCTAGACAAACATTGTACATAGGAATCCTATAGTCTTCTATTATACCTATTTTTCACAAAATATTTGCTTTATGCGAAGTATTAAATTTTTTCGATCAGATAAGATAAAAATGCTAACAAATTAATACGTCTACACATAACTTTTATATTTCTTAAAAAATTATAGGTAGGTACTTGATATTATAAAGCTAAAGAGTTTGTTTGGACGCGCTAATCTCAGGAACTATAAGTCCGATTTGATAAATTCTTTCGGTGTTAGATAGCCCATTTATCGAGGAAGGCTATAAGGCTATTAATATCATCACACATGAATATTAAACAAACAAGGGCGGAGCACAGCTATAGGTAAACCAGAATCTGATGGCAATTAGGGAAATCAAAATTTTGAGTGTGCAACCCTAGGGAAAATGGACTGAACGATCTTGATACTGCCTATTTTTTATTTTGTCCTCAACATCATTAGTCACACTACATAAGTGAACAATACTGTACTTAATAATGAGATATCCACTTAATATTATGTAGGTACATACTTACATATTGTATAATATACATATTACTTTTATCTATGTAATGTATTTTATTAATATATTATTATTTACACATACCTATATTTGTTCATTCATTATCATTTTGCCATGTAAAAATATGGATGTAATGATAATGCAGATCAAAACTAGATAATGCTAATATTTTTTTATAAAATAAATAAAAACTATGTTTATTTTCGTAAGTATTAACAGATACACTCAATATAAAATTGACTTGGACAGCTTGGACTTGACGAATAGCCGTATTGGAAACTCCTGTAATAAGTTTTAATAAAATTATATTGTAATCAACAAACAATATTATAGCTACCTACTTATAATATTTTTAATTTTAACTATCAAAACGGGTAAGTCCAATTTACCAATAAAATATTTAAAATTGAAAATTGTAATGTGTTTGACCCTTCTTCATCGAATGTTTTTCTATACACATAATAAACAACACCTGTTGCTTGTGATCGCAGCGGCTTTTTCGACATTTTCGAAGATTTTTAGACAAAATCCTAAAAATTATTAATAAATTCCAAAGAAGACAAATAATTTGACAACCAATTTGATAGTTGTCAAATAAAATTGCCATATGAAAATCTTTTATTTCTTAATTATAAATATGCCATGAGATTCTGGTAGACCTATAGTATTTTATATTCTAAAATTAACTATCATCAATAAAGTAAGATCTAAACACAGGAATGGCAAAGCATCTAAAATTATTATCAATATATTTACATTAATAAGTGTAATGTATTCAGATTCCCGTATTTAAATAACTTCGAAATTGTAAAATCATATTAGAGATATACATTCAGGAATTAATGTATCTAACATCAATCAGAGAAACAAAAAAAAAATACATCGCATCCGCTGCAAAAAATACATGATACAAATATTGCTCTACCACGCAAACTAGCCATTTTGATTAAAATTTTCATATGAATTTCTTATTTCAATGTGCTATATTACCTTAATAAAATTCAATAATTATACAAAACATCTTATTGTCGCTCATTCAACCAAATCATATTAATCAACAACTAAATCTTTCATAAGAATGAACATTTTTCAATGTGGCCGGTTCTTCTCCATAGATAGATACTGCTTTCTGAATCGGTGGTAAGTGTTCAAAATATGTAATCATGATTCAAAAATGCTTCTAGAAGAAGTCTAATAAATAAATGTTTGTGTTTGTTTGCTTGATTAAATCTAATAAATATTTCCCAGAGTACCTAAGACCTGGCCTTAAGAAAACCGGTGGGCATGACTTGGACAATCGCACTTAATTGCCGGGTATATGCCTTGTTTGTACCCGCACCCATGTCGTTAATATGTCACAGGAAAGTCTATCCAAAATGTAACCTACTTTTCCTAATTCCTAGAAAAAAATTGGAGCTTGAAGATTGGAGCTTTTACTTGCTGAAGTTTCGACTTCGGAGGAAAGGAAATTGTTTATAGATATTTGACGTATGGATGGAAGATATTTCATTCGTGTGAATAGTTCTTAGGATAAATCCTATTGCAATCCAATAAACTACGTACTCTGATTGATTGATTCTTAAACTTGCCCGAGATAGAGATCTATTTATATAGGTAACTAGCTTTCCACCCGCGCCTTCGCCCGCGTTTTCAAAGAAAAACCCGCATAGATCCCGTTCCCGTGGTATTTCCGGGATAAAACCTATCCTATGTGTTAATCCAAGTTACCCTCTATATGTGTGCTTAATTTCATTATAATCGGTTCAGTAACATTTGCGTGAAAGAGTAACAAACACACACATATTATACATCCTCACAAACTTTCGCATTTATAATATTAGGTAGTAGGATAGGATAGATATGGATAAAATAATGTTGCATTGATATAAAACCATAAGAACTAGACATGCATAAGAATATTATATGCTCTGTTATACACAAAACCCGAAAGTTTGATAGTTTTTCAGTACAAAATTTTTGTGAGACAGTATAGATGACTCATAGGTGACTCATCAGTCAGCAGATGTTTACTTTCATCCGTTATAAATGATTCCATAAGTTTCATTTTTAGTTTTACGTTTGTAAATTAAATTTATTTATTTATTTTTATTTATAACATTTATTTCAGGTAACAGACAATAAATTGTACAGACCCATAGAATAAATACCTTACAGACTAACATACATATAATATTTTATAACTAAAACTATTAAGCACTACACTATATACAATTCACGGCACTGGCAGTGTCATATTTCGCTGAATGGGCTTCGGCTGGATGTTGCGAAGCCGCCCGCGAAACCGCCGGAACACGACACCACGGGGCCAGAACTCCTCGCTCATGAAGATCGACAGCTGCTCGCTCGGTACACGCACAACAAATGAATTAAAATTCAAATTATTGCGCGGCTCCAGGCGCTGGACCCTCACGATAAACTTGGTCTTAACCCGCACATACTCCACTACATCAGAAGCTTGGGTGGAGTGGTGCAGGCGGGACACGTACAGCTGCGTCGTCGGTATGGCGGGCCGCAGCAGGTGGTTGTTACCGGTCGGGGCGGTACCGCACTTGTTGGAGGAGGGCTTCTTTTTCTTCTTCCTTTTCTCTACCTTTGTAAATCCCTCCTCATCGAGTGGATGACTATTCACGCTCGACAAGTGTGCCGCACGGCGCGGGGAGTCCCTGTGCTTAACGGGATCTCCATCTCGGGTGATTTCTTGCCGCTTTACGGGAGGCTTGGCGGCAGCGGCCGCGTAGCCAGCCGGTGTCAGGTTGGCTACACGAGGCGGGCTCTCCGGGGGAGGCGCGGGTCGGGCGGGGCGCGGCGTGACGCGGTCGACGGCCGGCGGCGTCGTCAAATTCGCTGACTCAAAAGTCTCACGTTGCGCTCCACGACGTGTGTTCACATATGAAACCTCCGTTGACCTACATAATGAAATTGAATCGCGCAGGGCGACGACCTCATTACGCAGATCGTTGATGGTGGATTGGGAAGCTCCAAATTTAAACTCCATCTCCTTTAGGGCAGTCCTTAATGAAGTGATGTCCTTAAGAAGGCGGGTGACGTCGACGTGGTCGAAAGTGACGGGAGGCAGCTTACGCAAATCCTTCGCCACGAAAGTCGGCACGTCGTCCGGATCGGTCTCCTTGAACACCTTGATGATGTCCCGTAGACTCCTCTCTCCCTTCTCGTCCCTCCTGCGAGACGGCATCCGGTCGGCCATATTCAATGCCGAAAAGAGAAGTGATTTGGCGTCACGTATCTCTTCTTCCGTAAAATTGCTGGTGCAAATTTGCTCTATGCTAACTTCATCCATGACATCCAGCTGATACTGCAGGAATGCCAGGACTTCATTAGGAACAAGCGTAGCGCTCATTGTTGCGAGCGATAACGTCGACAATAAAAAATATCAATTATTTTTTATGCATATTCTGCACAGCGCAATGCGTCCGCTTATGAGCGCGCATTGCACTAGACTAGATGATGGTGACCATACTTACTGTTTATATGATCGGTTTGAAAGCTTTTGAATATCCTGTTTAGCTTATCAATGAGTTAGATAAAACGAACTACAGATATACAAATTAAAAAGTGTTAGATAAACTCTAACAAGGACATTATGAGAGCCTGTTATACATTGTTTTATAAAAATAATTAAAACGACGTGTGGCACTCAGGAACTGCCGCGGTAAAGCTTAGCATGCAAGCATAGCAAGCCTTCAAGCCACACCTCCGCCTGTCGGAGGCTTTTTCGCTACGGAATTTCTCGATTCGGTCCCCGCGCTCAAGGCCCGCGATAGAAGCTATGCAATAGGTTAAAAATAATTAATTTCCTTAAATAAAGGTTAAGTTGGCAAATTTAAATCCTCTAAATTATTTAATTTTGTTCCTACATAAGTAGATAGATACAATCATTCTATAACGATTTTTTCTTCTTTTTATTCTCAATCAAAAAAGCTTTCACCTTGAAATACCGTTCATTAGGTAGAGATAGATAATGTTAAAATACGTACAATAAATATTATATTTCCGATGACAAAATAATAAAAAAGTATTTGCGGAACAACTGTTATTCAGTTGAATACTGAATAAATACAATAAAATTAATAAAACAATTAGTACACTCGGCTAAACTAAGCGACCGACGCGGACGTGACGATCATCCTAAAATGTTAAAAACTTAGCGAATAATAAGGTTAATAATAAGTAGGTTCATAAATTAAATTCTTATCTAGCTTATTTGGAATAGCACTGTTAGATAAACTATATTTAAATGAATTTATTACTATCACATAGATTATCTGTAGTAGTTTTTGTTAAATAATGTTTATTTTTGAATTGTACTTATTGATATTTTTTTTTGATATTTATATTTATATTTTTAAAGGGCATACCTAGATATAATAATTATAAATATTTTCTGATATTTAAGTACGTACTTTACCTACAATAATTATTTAATATAATCGTGTTAAGTAGAACGAAACTTTATCTTGTAATAAAACTCCAACGAAATGAAAACCATTAAGTCAGTTCTGAGAATACTCAGCTTTAAATGAATACCAAACGTTTGCTCTCATTTGAAAAAGAAAAACAGACATCTGTAAAACAAAGCTAATTATAACTATATATAGATTAAAGATAGCCAAGACAGATAGCCGACATACGAAACACTGATGCTATCAGCCATGCTATCAGCATTCAAATTACACGCAGTATTTTAAATCTATTGAAAAAATAAAAGTAAAAATTATTATAAGTAGATAGGTTATTACTAACCTTGAAAACACGCTAAAATTATGCACGCACAATCCAAACATAATTATCACAAAACTTATTCACAAATAGTTCCTTGAAAAAATTTACCATAAACAAAATTTTCGCGGCAATATTATCATTTCTTTTTTTCGAACAGCGAGCGCCACAGATAACGCAATAGAGCGAGCAAAAAGTTTTCATCGAAGCGCGGGAAAGTCGCTTGGAGGCGGTCGATCGCAACGCGTCGGTTCCGAATTCTGTCATAATGTTCTTGGCGAGGGTGCGCGAAGATAAACACATTTCATAATACACGGATAAACAACTAAAACATAAAAATTTAACGTCTTTCACACGGATGTTTTGCCTTTATTATAATTTGGAGACATTGTTCATTAGCAGTAAGAACGCAATTTTCTTTTGTATTCACTTATAATATGTGAAGTTAACTATATTAATATTTTGAACTCCTCATTTTATTTTACGAACTTTTCATAAATTCGTTTGAATGAGTCATTTTAAATAAATATAAGCTTTTAGTTTTAGCTGCTCTCCGTGGCTCCTCTCCTGTTGGTCTTAGCGTGATGATATATTATAGCCTATAGCCTTCCTTGATAAATGGGCTATCTAACACCGAAATAATTTTTCAAATCGGGACCAGTAGGTCCCGAGATAAGCGCATTCAAACAAACAAACAAACAAACTCTTCAGCTTTATAATATCAGTAGGTATCTATAGATTTATCTTCTGTCAATAATAGAGCAGAAAAAACTGGTTTGCGTTAGCAAATTTTCAAATTCAATATTATTATATATATGAAGTATGAACTAGATTTTAGACCGCTGCTTCGCCCGCGTTTTCAAAGGAAAACCCGCATAGTTCCCGTTCCCGTGGGATTCCGGGATAAAACCTATCCTATGTGTTAATCCAAGTTACCCTCTACATGTGTGCTAAATTTCAATGTAATCGGTTCTAGTAGAAGGTTTAATATTATACATGAACGCTATAGAAAGCTTTATTCTTATTACTATGATATGCATAATTTACTTTTATTTAATTCTATGAATAATAAAAAAATGTTTTAGTTTACAAGTAGAAATGCATGTTACTAATAAGACAAAACTAACTAATTAAAAAATGTGTACGTGTACTAGTCTACACACGTAAGAAGTGAAACTTCTTTATGACCTTATTTTTAAAAAATAATTTACTATATGCAACTTTACAGAAATACGTCGAATCACGCGTGATAAGGATAAGAAAAAGATGGCGCGTAACGGAAAAATGTCACGCGTAACGAAAAAATGTTACACTAAATTTTTTTCCAACCCCGATAAAGAAGTTTCAAAATGGACAATGTGTACAATGTTATTTATATAATTTTCCTTCCTACTTAGTTACATAATAATTTCAGTCGTAAAATATTTATAAATAAAAGCTCTATTTAAATGAATAAAAAATGCTAAAGGCCGTAACGTTACTGTTGTTTTAAAATACACAATGTGATGAGTGCGTAATAGACGGGTTTATGTTTGCATTATAAATAATAATTATCTTGTTGCCTGTTAACGGACGTTTTCCATTATAATAGAGAGAATTACGATATCCATGACCTTTGCACAAAGTGCCCTGAAAAACAAAATATGATACATTATTTCAAATTAGACGCCTAAATACTGGTAAAAATGTATGAAATTTAAAAATGGAATTAGCGTGTAAAACGTCGCCGTGGACTGGCGTTCATAAAAAAGAAAAAAAAGTCGTTCTGCATTTTAAACCATAGCGTCTGTTCTCATTGGAAAATTAAAAAAAAATCGTGACTTTAATTTTTAGAATTGGAATACATAGGTACATTCTTTAAGGCTTCGATATATTTTATTGATTCTTAAAGTCGTGAAAGTTTTTGTTCGTCGTAGTTATGTGTTAAGTTATTTTATATGTTTCAACCAAGCAAGATGTTCGGTGTGAATTGTTTTCAACCTTTAAATCAAACAACCTTTCTATTAATCCGGGCGGACGCGGGTTCCAATTCCGCCTCGTGATCGATTATTTCTGTTATTTAAAAAAATATATTAATAAAGCAATACATCAAATTCATCCTCCGTTTTTTGAAATCGGTTGATAAATGGATATAATAACGTCTTTATTGGGCGTCCTTAGACAAATTAGTCATCCATTATAGCTTGGAACGTCTTAAAATTTCCGACCCTTCAACGTCTGTCCATTTTAGGGGTTAAGGGTTAGGGATTCTAATTATAATACCCTGTTTTATGTTTACATTTATAACAGTGGGGTGAAAAGTTGTCGATTGTAATCTGATTAAGATTGATTGTGGTAAAATAGACACGTGGGAAATATATTTGCCCTATAGGGCAAGTAAAGTAAAGCCGGCTACTCACGTACCTGCCGCGGGGGCAATATTGGAACAATCCCGGTTGCACGGCGGTATGAGCAATTTCAGCTGTTCTCTAAATTGCCCTCGCTTGCCTATACACATCACAATAATTAAGGAGCCAATTAAGGAAGCAAGCATTCCAATATTGCGCCTGCTGCGAGTGAGGTGAGTACCGGGTTTTTATATGTACAAGCCTCTCGCTCGCTTTCATAAAATTAATACTTAATGAAATGTCAGAGACATGAGTAGGTACCAAATATAGAAATATTGAATCAGTAAAGAAGTTAATTCTTTAAATCCCGACAGCCGAAGCAGATAGTAGAATAATTGTATCTACCTACCTATTTATTAAAAGTGTATTGAATATGTGTTAATTTTAAAGTACCTATTTGTTGTTCATAATAAATTATTTATTGTTGTATACCTACAGAGATAGACGCAATATATTCTTATCTTAAGCTTACTTATTCTATAAGATTATTAGCGCAATAACTTTGATTTCACAGAAGATTTATAGGTAGATACCATTTCTATACAAAACTGCGGAAATCAATAATGCCGATTTAGGTTTTATACAATAGTACTACTCTAAGAAAGTTACTGTTAAATTACTGTCGGTTCACATGTAGATTGAATTTGTTCAGTTCCTTACAAATTAAAATCGAAGTTCTACCTACTTATGTTGTATGTAGTGGTGGTTTTCAGGTAAGTAAAATAAAAGTGCATTTAATACACAAGCTATAATACTGGGTAGCTAAATGATATCTATACTTTAATATTATAAAGCTGAAGACTATGTTTGTTTGTTTGTTTGAACGCGCTAATCTTAGGAACTGCTGGTACTGGTCCGATTTGAAAAATTATTTTGGTGTTAGATAGCCCATTTATCGAGCAAGGCTATGGGCTATACATCATCACGCTAAAACCAACAGAAGCGGAGACATGCGGGTGAAACCGCGGGGCACAGCTAGTTTTTAATATGATGGGTTATTTGAAACGCGAACACGTACAAGAACACACACAATATATCATTATTGTATTTTATATTAATTACTGACTTATCTTTATTAAGTGGGGTTAGAATAATTTATAACATAGTGGGTTTATACTATTTATTTCGAGGTTACCTACTTAACAATTAAGATAGAGTGATCGTAGATGCTCATTACGGTACCACAAAAACAAAAGAATAAAATATTTTTCATAATTTAATCTATTTTCACCATAAACTAGAAAATTTGAAAATACCTACCGTATACAGAACCAGAAATCGTATGACGTCCTTTATTTCCCATGTGATGGAGTTACGAATAATACGGACGAAATACCTACAAAATTACTTTGTACGCATCATAAATATGTGAAAAAGAGTTACAACAAGGAAAACATGATTAATCATCATTAAATTTAACAGAGCAACTGCACAATCCGGATTTGTATGACATGAAATTCTATAGGTACTTATTTATATTTGGATACTAGCTGCTCTCCGTGGCTACGCTCCTGTTGGTCTTAGCGTGATATAGCCTATTTATTACCTTCCTCGATGAATGGGTTATCCAACACCGAAATAATTTTTCAACAAACTCTTCAGCTTTATAATATTAGTATGGATTATAAAGCTGATGAGTTATTTTGTTTGTTTGTTTGTACCTACGCGCTAATCTCAGGAGTCACTCGTTCGATTTGAAGAATTCTTTCGGTGTTAGATAGCCCATTTATCGAGGATGGCTATATACCATCACGCTATACCATATATGTCTTTCTCTTGTCAAATATTTTTTGAAACCAATCCAACAATTAAATTTGATATCAAGTTTCATAGCATTCAAATCAGAACTTTTCAAATAATATAAGAAAATATATGCTCTATAGGAATTTTTAAGTCACTAGTTACCAACATTCAAACATATTTTCTTCCAAAATGCTCCAAAGTCTAAAATAAAGTCTATTCCTAACCACAACGGTATTCGATCTGCAGTAAATAATGTTACACATAAAATAGCGAATAAAAATTAACTTCTGGCAAATAGCCACATTTTAAATCTACGATTAGCACATCACAATTATTTAGTGTGCAGTGGTGGCTCAATGGTGAGACCTCGGACTTCGAATCGATAAGTCCGGGGTTCGAGACCAGGCGAGCGCGCAGGAATTAAATTGATTTTTCAATTAATCTGCGCATGTTGTAACATCACCACTGCTCGAACGGTGAAGGAAAACATCGTGAGGAAACCGACATGTCGAAGAATTAAAAAGTTCGACGACATGTGTCATCCGCCAACACGCACTTGGCCAGCGCGGTGGATTATGGCCTGTACCCTCATAGGAGGCCCGTGTCCCAGCAGTGGGAACGTATATGGGCTGATGATGATGAATTATTTAGTGAAATCAAAACAAGAGACAGATAAAAAATCCTTTGCTATTAGCAAACTACAAGTGTACCGAGTAACAAATAACATTAACTAACACATAAAATTATTCATTCATTATTTTTTTATACGTAGTCCATAAAAGATTAATGTAAAAATAACGTACAATATGCATATATGAATGTTATTACGGCTGATGGAAACAATTGCCTTTGTTCTTTCATATTTATTTTTCATCTTTTTATGGATTTAAAAACTCTCCGTAAAAGGTTTAAACCAATAGGATTTGAGCAAATACACATTCTGTTCGGTAGATTTCAAATAAAAATATGCCGTTTATTAAATTTCTCTTTATACCATTCTTATTCAGTAAAATACCCTTATTTCTCTTTATACAGTACACCCTTTTCGGATAAATACGAATAAAAATCAACTTTAATATATGGAAATAGGATTAAAATTGGTTTGATTCTGGTTGCAATATTTTGAACTTTTTTAGAAGTGAAACTTCTAGGCACGTTGAGAGGTCGCGTCATGGCAGTGGCAATACCTCGTCGAGCAAGACGACGATTTTGGTATCTTTGAATCTTGTCAAATAAGTTTCACTTCTGATACGTGGTTCGGGACACACTCTTTTTTTGATGCAAAAGGAAATTTCTTCTATACTTTTTTTTTCAAATTTCATGAGAATGTGTGTAGTAGTGACTCTTCTATAGGTACTAGAAGTTAATAATTTTGCCTAAAAATGATTGAAAATGATTTTGAGTAGCGCTGAGAATAACTTCCATGGTCATGGGGATTGGGGTCTTTCATCTCGCTATTTCCCTTTGAAGCTAGTTCTCATTAACAGTATTTATATTGTTTTGTTAGTTTAACCAAGGATATTCCTTCTAATAATAGCGTCCCTCGGAGAATCAAAGCTAGTTACAGATTTATAAGTATATTATTTGTTTTGCTTGTTAATTATGTTACTAAATAAATACTATAATATGTATTTATTTAGTACGTATTGATATTTAACATATACAGTGTAAAGCGCGTCACACACGGTGAAGATACTATAATATTTTATGTTAAGATTCTCTAATATAAAGCGTTGGTATCCGGTATTAGCGTTCTGACCATCATTTTTCTTTTTGTCATTGCGTACTAAGACTCCTGTAGAATCGCTATCCTGTTACAAATGACCCGAAATTACTTTTTTGTCTTTTTTTACTTTGTAATGTTTCATGCTTCGTCTCATTTTTATTAATTCGTCTTATATTTAATTTAATTTATATAATTATTAATTAATATCAATTATCATAAACTAGAGGATTAAAATATAATTGCTATTGCGATACTTAACTATTTATTATTTATAGATCCCGTGATAGATCCCAACTGCTATTTTTATACACAGGATTTAACATATAAATAAATAAAAATTACTGTTTAAAGGGAAAATATATGGACAAACATAAATTTTTCATAATATTTTTTTTAAACAATGAAAGAATGGAGTGTACAATTTTTTTTGGGTAAACATATTGCGATTATATCTCACATCGATCATATTAATTCATTCATATAACTCTAATTCGAGGTTTTACGGTTTTGAATGCTACAGGCACTCCGCTAATAATAATTTATATTTCTCGGTATTCATGTTTACATTTATTTACATTGTATGTAATATGTGTAAATCAAGAATTTACATCATATCTAGAGAATAAGGGAATAACACATGAACGTACTGCCCCTTATACCCCTGAACAGAATGGGAGAGCAGAGAGAGAGATGCGTTCAATAATGAAATCTGCAAGAACTATGTTGTATGCGAAAAACATTCCTTTAAACATGTGGGCCGAGAAACTCAAACATTTACAAAGACAGTTTGTACCTACCATAGCGTTTACAGATACACCTATAAACTACATTATATATCATATATCATACTCTTTATTATTATAATATATATATTAATGAAATACATGAAACTTGCCTACAGCGTTTAGCCAACGATGATATTCATTTCGGAGAAATGTAATGTTAAAATGGATAATTTTCATGATGTGTTTTCTAGAAATGACGGAACTTTAGTTAAAATTTTACGAAATATCGAAATTTTATTGAAAAATTTATCAATAGTTTGTATAAAACAGAAAACTATTTGTAAATTAAATATCTGTGATGTAATTCTCTTTGCTTTGTTAATCCAGGATTAAATATTTACTAGAAACTACTAAACGTCACGAAAACCCAATTTACTTTAAAAAAATATCCATTCTCTATTTAACCCCATTCAAGTTGTCTTTTCGCAAAAAGCTTGTATCCTCTTTATAATATTAAGTAAATTGTATATATAACAAACATTTTGCAGATTCCACGGCTAAACTAAATTTTTGAAGATGTTATCTACTCAGTTTAAATAAAACGTAACCGTGCGCTATCTCTTCGTCGCATCAGATTCTATTTCAATTTAAAAAAATTATATTAACACTTATGAACATTGTCCTGTTAAATATCTAAACTCTAAAGGAATCTTTGTTATATCCTCTTTCTGAGCGATGTATTATAAACAAGTCACGTATTTGTTATTGAAATGGTTCTAAGGCTCAGCGAAAATAAATAAATGAACAAGTTTCTAAAACTCATGAGAAATGCCAGTTAATGCATTGTATTTAATATAATTTAAAATTTGGATTAATAAAAAGGCTTTTAATATGAATTGGTACACGCTACAACAAAACCATGACAATTTATTATTAGTTTTTGTGGTTTTAAGCTTGAACGTTTTCGAACGAACGAATAAATTAATTCTTCACTCATTTCCGACCGGGATAGCGTCTATGGGCACTAATTGGACTGTTGTCTAAGGAATTTTTTTAGTAGGAATTTTTTTTTCTGTGCACTGTTATAGAGACTAGAGTCGTGTAATCGTAAATTAATTGATAGTGGCTTGCTAATGAGATGCATTCTATGTATTATTCAGGTAATTAAGAACTTAAGGAATTTAAATAAATATATTTTAGACTCTTTCCTTCTTTGCAAAAGTTTGCTATTTAACCAATTCCTGATGTTAATTTTACAATTTACAAAAAATTGTGCAAATACAAAGAAAAGTCGTCTGTTGTCCTAAAAAACAGTATAGAGTGTACGGGTTTATATTTCTGTTTATTTTTGAAATAGGTTTCACACGCGACAACGTTCTTTTGTACTGTATAGGTAGGTATATTGGAAAAACTTCATCAACATTTTTATTGCTTCTCTATCGAAAAAACTTAAAACAACCAGTGAAGCTTTTTTATTAAAATTGTGTTTAACTAAGCTTCTGACGAAGTTAGAGAAGCATGTTATTAGATAGGATATTAAAAACGGGATATACCTATAATAGGATTCGATATTATAATGCATTTATGGTAACATATTTTAACCCTCGGCCCGTCGCGCTCTTTTTTAGACGCGAGTCGTCGCGCGGGGTCCTTAGAGACCTCGAAACTTAACAGCTCGTAAATATAGTATACTAGCATTCCGCCCGCGGCTTCGCCCGCGCAGTCAAAGAAAAACCCGCATAGTTCCCGTTCCCGTGGGATTTCCGGGATTGCGTCATTTTCCCGGGATAAAAAGTAGCCTATGTCCTTTCTCGGGTATCAAAATATATCCATACCAAATTTCATGAATATTGGTTCATTAGTATAGGCGTGATTGAGTAACAGACAGACAGACAGAGTTACTTTCGCATTTATAATATTAAGTACCTATGGATGATGTATATTTGACTAGAGAGGACTGAAACTATAAAATACCTCGGTACCACTATCGACCAATTTTTATCTTTTAAACCCCACGTAGACACTCTAGTGTCCAGACTACGAAAATTGATTTATATTTTCAGAAGTCTTAGACATGTTGCTGACAGAGAGGTGATAAAAATTGTATATTTTGCACTTTGTAATTCACTGATAGATTATTGTGTTACATCTTGGGGCGGTTGTGCAAAGTCACACCTTATTGAAGTTGAAAGAGCTCAACGTGCCATACTTAAAGTGAGTGCTGGACTTCCATATCGCTACCCCACGTTAGAGCTCTATAGGATGTGGGGTGTGCTTTCGGTTAGACAAACATTCATACTTCACACCATTATGAAGCAACATTCAAAGCTGGTATTTGACCCCACTTTACTCAAGAATAAGCGCCATAATAACACAATTTGTTCATCTACCGCTTTTTCATCAACTCATTCACATAATTTCTTTTGCTTTATGGGACCCTTTCTTTATAATAAAATAAATAAGAAATTAAACATTTATCCCTTGAACAATTACAACTGCAAAAAGACAGTTTCTACTTTTTTGAAATCACTGGATTACCAACAAACCGAAGACCTTCTTAAAGACCTCATTTAAAATTACTCTAGAGTCTTTCTGCTGCAATTCAAGAACACTTTATATAAACTGATATAAACATATAATCACACCTACACATATGATTAATCACACAAACATATACACTTGCGCACACACTCACTCACACACACTCACACACACACACCCACTCATGCGCGCACACACACACTAGCATACTCACATTCATACCTTTAGGATTTGGTAGGATTTAAATTAAAATTAAAATATATTTTTCTTTTCTCTTTATTTTTTTGTATTAGTGTTTTTTAAGTAAAATTGTCTTCTGATAAGATTTGTATAACTTTATGCATTATTTAGGTACGTACACTTGTGTATTCTCGTATGATATCCGCGAGAGGGGCTGGTGACCTGTACCTCAGACTTCTCTTGTACCTCAGACGTCTATTTCAGGCACCAGTTTCTCACAACGTTATCTTCTACTATACATTGTGTAGTATTACTAAGTTTTTGTAACCTTTTAATGTTGTGAGAACCAAATAAAGACGATTTTATTATTATTATTATTTAAATGAATAATGATTTGATTATATATTATATACAATCAAATAAATACAACAAATTCTAACTTTGTAACGTACTTATTTTGTAATTGGAAAAAGTAGAAACGTTTAAGGTTATGATATTGTTAACATCAATATTTTTTAAATAGAGAGAGATTCATTGAGAGCACTAACATCTAGATATGTAAACAACAGTTAAGCGGCGAACGGTATCGGTTTGCGTAGATTAATTTTCCCATGGAGTGTCGTCTTTGTCGATAATTGGTGTAGTGCTCACTATCTGCATCTGGGTGAACATTCTCTTCTTCAAACACACAATCTTCCCCAATTATTTCCTCTTCCAACCACTTAAAATTTGTTGTCTTCGCTTTTTACTCGTTTTTACACAATTATAACTTATTTTAAAGGAAAGGAACCCATAATACTACAACAAAATACAAAAATAAAATATAAAAAAAATAGTTGTAAAATTTTACTAACGTCAGAGGTCGCGTGGGGTCTCTCAGAACTTTGCGCTGAAACAAAAGTCTGAATTCAGCAGTACAATAGTGCAAAAAGAGCGGTGCCATGCCTGTGTAGACGTCGAGTATAAACCTTTTTTGGGAGATACTAAAGGGGTCAGGTCCAGAAAATTATTTTTAAAAGTATTTTATTTAAAGTTTTGTAAAGACAAGGCTTTTAAAGACCCCACGCGACGTACAAGGGTTTCGAAAATATTAAAAAGCAACTTTGTCTGAATAATAAAAATATTGTTATACTTACTAATGTTATATGGAGGGAGTTTGTGACATTGTAGGGGATAATCTCTGTATCTACAGAACGGATTTTAAATAGGTATTATTTTAGTAATAGAAAACCATCTATACATGTCATAGGCTATATTTAATTTTGATTTTATCGCAAGATAACCCAGGCGGAGCCTGCATGACATAGTATTAAATAGGTAATATTATAAGTATACCTACTTAGTAAGTATTTAAGTTTTACATAATTCATACTAATATTATAAATGCGAAAGTAACTCTGTCTGTCTGTCTGTTACTCAATCACGCCTAAACTACAGAACCAATTTGCATGAAATTTGGTATGGAGATATGTTGATACCCGAGAAAGGACATAGGCTACCTTTTATTGCGAAATATGTACCACGGGTGAAGCCGGGGCGGACCTCTAGTGTATAATATAATTTAATTTCATTAGATAACCCACAGAGGAATGTTAATCTGACTAAATCAAATGCCCTAAAGTGTGGTAGTTATCATTACAATGAAACTACACGTAGTTTCAGAAGCGCTGGCAAATTGGAATATTCTAGATTACACTTAGATCTGAATGAAGCTCTAACTTCGAAGGTTACGAAGGTTCCCTGAAGATGAAGATACGAAAATTGAATTTCACTGCATTTCCACAAACTGGTTAAAATAAATAAATTATAATATAATGGACTGTCTGTCTGTGTGAAAAATCTACATACCAAATATTTATTTATTTAGCTACGCCTTATGGCATACGCCAAACCATACATATATAAAATTTAATTTTAATATTGTATTACCCAACTGTGTATTACAATACACTTATGAAATATTAAATTTAAATTATTGTAACTATACTAGAGATTTACTTCGGATAAAATTAGTTGAACAGGTTTTGATTAAAGGACTGCTTTACTTCACTACATAGTATAAAAAAGTCGCTGTCGCTGTCTGCATATATGCTTAAATCTTTAAAGTCATGCAACGGATTTTGATGCGATTTTTTACATAGATAGAGTTTCAAAGAAGGTTTTAGGCGGCTTGAGACGTGTTCCGCTCATGCCGCCAACGGGAGGGAAGAGCAGGCAAACCATCTTTCCTGTTCTTGGCTTGCGCCTGGCCTAGAGATAGGCTGCCGCCGAGGGGGTCGCGGAAGAATTCCAACCAATACCCGCGGCCCCAGCATTAAAGCGGCTCGACGGAACACAGTGGGATTTTAGTCGGTAGGAATCCGACATAACCCACGGCTCCTTCCCCGGGGGCAGTGGGTATCTTTGGAAGATTTCCCCACTATATAAAAAAAAGGGTATAATTTATTAGGTTTTTACCATGTTAGACAAAGAGGGCGAAGCCGAAGCAGAAAGCTAGCTATAAACCAAAAACTTACAACCAAATTATAAAATAATTCGGAGTTATAAATACGAACATACGTCATACCTACTTAATTTAGCTACTGAAGTCTTAACTTAGAGGTAGATACATAATCATCTACAAAAAGAGATATAACTATTTATCATCTCAGGAAGAATATTTACTTCAGAATTCCTTACAGGTGGCAGACGCAATACAATAATTATTATCCAAAATTGTATTACATTTTCCTTATTATTGTGTGATGTTGACAGTAATGTAATTTTGGCGGGAAATCCCATGGCGTGGCAACTAATGCCCGGTTCCTATATTTGAAAAACGATCCGTTTTAGTTACGAATAGTAGTATAATTAACCAAGCGTAAGCGAAAATCGTTCCTATAAAAAACGTCTCGTCAAGCAACTTACCGACGGCTTCCTACTGACGGATGGGAGGGTTACTATTAACGAACGGTAAGCATATTGTATGGAGAAGACAGTTTATCGCGTTCCTATAAATATTTTTAACGTCATTATGCTGTCAAAGTTACTATTCGTATAGCATTTTGTTTACCCGCCGATTTCGGGCGGTTAAATTCTTACTATTTCATTGTTTCCGCTTCAATATCGAAATGTGGAGTTCAGATAGTGATAGAGAAGTGTTTAATATTATATCGAATTTCGGAAGAAGATAGTGGGCGTGAAAGAGTATATATTATAGAGAAGGAGTGGATTTTTTGCGACCCTGGATTTTCACGAATTTCAATTGAGATTTCGACTTGATAAAGAATCTGTTGAACAATTACTTCTTGAAATTTATCCAGACGTACGAATAAAAGGAGCCAGGTCAGGTTAGTTTAATGGAGGCATTAATATTATACCAAACACGTCTAACCTTATTACATACCTAATTTATGTTGTCATTTCAGGAATCATGGGGTATCTCCATAACATCAATTACTGTTGACGCTGAGGTTCTATGCTTTAGGCACAATATCGATATCAGTGGCAGACCTATTTCCTTTGGTCACGGCATCACGATTCACGCGTGAACGGGTGGACCGATTTCGATAATTATTTTTTTATAATATTCCTTGAAGTACGAGGATGGTTATTATGGAAAGAAAACATAAACATGTACCAAGGGCAAAGCCGGGGCGGACCACTAGTATATATATATGTCTATGTTTGCAATGTAGAAATCAATTTTTTAAACATTGTATTGTAAATAATAAAAAATAAATAAAAGTACATAATAAAATGGAATAAAAGTTTTATTTCTTTATTACAGTTTAATTTTACATAATAATATATGTAACTACATAATATATGCCAAAGAACTGTCCTGTGATTCTTACGCGACAACCCTCCATCGATTATCATCTTCTATATTATATTCCTTAACGCTGTAATAGGCTCTCTGAACTAAATACATTTTTTACATAAGATTTACATTTAGCACTAACAAATTCTTTTTCTACCGTGTGTCTAGATATATTGCTTAATAATATACAAAAATTAATTAGTTATTGTGTGTTCAGTATTTCAAGGGCGGACCACTAGTATATATATATATACAGTATGTCTATGTTTGCAATGTAGAAATCAATTTTTTAAACATTGTATTGTACATAATAAAAAATAAATAAAAGTACATAATAAAATGGAATAAAAGTTTTATTTCTTTATTACAGTTTAATTTTACATAGTAATATGTAACTACATAACATATGCCAAAGAACTGTCCTGTGATTCTTACACGACAACCCTCCATCGATTATCATCTTCTATATTATATTCCTTAACGCTGTAATAGGCTCTCTGAACTAAATACATTTTTTACATAAGATTTACATTTAGCACTACCTAACAAATTCTTTTTCTACCGTATGTCTAGATATATTGCTTAATAATACCTATACAAAAATTAATTAGTTATTGTGTGTTCAGTATTTCAATTATTGTGTGTTCAGTATTTCAATTATTTCTTCATAATATTTGTCCATCATCCTTATTATGTTTGAATTTTTTGGCTGAAAATAAAAAGTTTTCCTGGTAGGTATTTGACCAATTTTTGCATTAAATGTGTTGGTCAACGAAGTCCAACATTCATCCTTTAATTTATTCGTAGAAGCATTAGGTAGTCTCCTTACTGGTTATAATAATTGAGCAATCTCGTCTTTACTCATAGCCTTCTTCGATTTCTGTAACAGAAATATATGTTTGACTTTAAAATTGTCCGAAGCAAAAAGTAAGCGGCAGACGATTTTAAAGAAGAAATATAAAGGCGTACTTACCGGCGTAATATCCATTTTTAATAAATATATAAACAGTGGTCGTTGTATTGTTATTCTTTAATTATAAAACTTGACAATGAATCATCAATCAACAATGAATGACAATAATTTGACAACTGACAAGCAATGCACGCGTGCGTGAGAAAAACGTTCCGTTTTTGCTTTCTGTGTAACGCATTAGGTTGTTTAGAAGGAAAATTATCACGCAGATGTCTACAAATATATAGTTCTTTAGTATTAGTTCTTTCTTAATAAGAAACTTTATTCTTAAAGTTTATAATTCGGCTGTATATTTAACTTATTTTGTCCTGAATTTTGTGTTATTTTAATTTCAATTTGGCTTATAACGAAACGCACATCTGTGAGTGAAGAGGGCTCGGTATTTTTATGACCAACGGATGTCCGTCGATAGCACGTCAAGAAATAAAATTGTGGAACGGTATTAACGACTCGTAGTTAGTTCTAGAAAAACGGATAGTAGCTTTGATACTATGACGATCCGTTGAATATAGGAACCGGGCATAAACCGTTTTTCGGAGCGTAAACATTTGAAAAATTAATATTTTATTCCAACAACCGTTCTAGTAATTGAATCATCTATGTGTAATGTGATCTCGTTTAATATATTCGAAACGATATCGAAATATCGTTTTCTGTTTTTATTTGAGGAATCATTTCGAGTAATTGTTCAAAAATTACTTTTAAAATATTGTAAAAAAAGCTACTAGCTACCATACGACCAACTTGAAATAATGTGTAGGTATAGACATATTTCAAAGTCGAAATATCTATAATAGTTTGATGGAAGGTGTTTGTGAAGGTAAAATTAAAATTATAATTAGATTAATCGTGTAAAATAACATACTACATAATAGTTATCATTCATCTCTGTAAATTGTAAAAATTCTGATTCCACTAGACACATCACATAATAACTGCTACGTTTTCCTCTTTTTTGTACATCATGTCCAAAAGAAAAAAAAAAGAAGTTTTCTTTTCACTTTATCGCTGTAAAACTACTCTGTCACGTTCGTCTTATTATTGGTATTCCTTTTTATTGGCGTATTGTTTTGTTAAAGTTAATTATAAATATTGTTTAACTACAAATAACTATAAGAAATCTATGTATGTAAAAATAAATAAATAAATAATAAAATTGTAAATTTTAAACCAACGTTTTATTTATTACTAAAAACAACTTATCTCATAGTATTATCATCTCAGTTTATTAGCTAGCTATAAACAGCTTATGGGAGACATGCATAGAGTTTATATATATATCATATTGTGTACAGGCCGGCGCATTCTTTTTCATAATCAGAGCGCATTCTAAATTTCAATTTCAAAATTAGAATTCTGATTGGTTTTGTTTTTGGTCGATTTTTGTATAAATACGGATATTGTGTGCAAAATAAAATTATTACGATCAGTATCGTCTTTGAGTTCACAACCCCTCTATAGTTGGTGACCCCCGACGGAGCAAAAAGAAAACATGGAAGATAAAGACTAACTACATCATGAAGAAAAGCACTGCGTGCTGGCCCCCGTCTCCATCCAGTCCAGGCTGCTACCATCTTTTACAGAGACTGCCTACCGAACCAAGCACATCTACAAAATGAATTAAACAAGTTTCTACATAATAAGAAGAAGAACGACAAAACGCCTATCGAATGGACTACTGCAGCAATTGAAGCTTTTGAGAAATGCCGTCAAAGCATCACAGAAGCGACAACATTATGTTTTCC
Source organism: Colias croceus (assembly GCF_905220415.1). NCBI lineage: Eukaryota > Metazoa > Arthropoda > Insecta > Lepidoptera > Pieridae > Colias > Colias croceus. The sequence continues at coordinate 1,965,745 of NC_059543.1, read as the reverse complement.
CATTCCTGGCTGCTCCCTTGCCACCATGACTGACGCCTCGGATCATAGTCTCGGCGCTGTACTTCAACAAAAGATTGATGGAAACCGCTAGCCTTTTTCTCTAAAGCAATGAGTGCTACGCGATGTCGCTACAGCGTGTATTTTCGCGAATTATTAGCAATATACGCGGCTGTATTACATAAGTCAATTCTGTTCGAGTATCAAGTACATCAAAGGAGAAGAGAACACAGTCGCCGACGCGTTGTCACGCATGGAAGAGATCCAATGCCCTAATGTTATCGACTACAAGCAGTTAGCCATCGACCAAAGTAACGACGAAGAGCTCAGAAAGTTAAAAACTCAAACAATTTTAACATTCGGTGAAGTCACGCTACCCGTACTCGATCGACCAATCACGTGCGAGCTATCAAGCGCATCGCCCCGTCCCTTTCTACCGAAGGCATACCGTTATATGGCATTTAACGCTCAACACGGACTATGCCACCCTGGTATTAGAGCTACTCGGAAGCTAATAACATCGAAGTTTTTCTGGCCAGCTATGAATAAAGACGCTACGTTATGGGCCAAGTCTTGTATCAGCTGTCAACGAGCAAAAGTTCACCGGCACGTCGTCACTCCATTAGCAGAGTTCCCGCCTTCGCAACGCTTCGAACACATACACATAGATATAGTCGGTCCACTTCGACTCTCAAGAGATTACCGATACTGTGTTACCATCATTGATCGTCTTACAAAATGGCCTGAAGCAGTTCCAATTCAAGAAATAACTGCCGAAGTCGTCGCGAAAGCATTGTACGAGAACTGGATTGCACGCTTCGGCTGCCCGCTACGCATATCGACCGATCAAGGTCGACAATTTGAATCTGCTTTATTTAAGGCACTCATGAAAAGATTTGGGGTTACAAGAATACGCACTACGGCATTTCACCCTCAAGCAAATGGGCAAATCGAACGATGGCATCGCACTATGAAAGCCGCGCTCATAGCTCGCGGCAGTACTTGTCAATGGACAGACGAACTACCGACAGTACTGCTGGGTTTACGCACAGCTATGAGAACATAACAACTTGAGTCCAGCTATGATGACCTACGGCACTACACTGCGCATGCCCTCCGATTTCTTCGTGCCTACACGGACGGGTATTGAAGACGCTGACTACGTGAAACGCCTGACAGAAACTATGGCTATACTCACACCGACTAAACGATCCCCCGCAAATCAAGCAACATTTATTTACAAGGATTTGTCTACGTGTACTCATGTATTCATACGGAACGATACAGTTCGAGCACCACTCACTCCGCCGTATGACGGCCCTTATGAAGTACTGAAGCGCTACGACAAGTACTACCAAATACAGTTACCACTTCGGACTACAGTAGTATCAATTGACAGACTCAAGCCTGCATACCTATTAAACGAAGAGGTTGAAGGTATGGCAAGCACAGCAGTAGCATCTACACCTACACCTACGAGTGATACGTCATCAGTTCCTGCTACAGACTACAACACGGACAAGGCACGTCCCTACACTACAAGAAGTGGACGCGTCGTCAAGAAAAATGTTCGCTTCGCTTGAGGGGGGACACTATGGGAGACATGCATAGAGTTTATATATATATCATATTGTGTACAGGCCGGCGCATTCTTTTTCATAATCAGAGCGCATTCTAAATTTCAATTTCAAAATTAGAATTCTGATTGGTTTTGTTTTTGGTCGATTTTTGTATAAATACGGATATTGTGTGCAAAATAAAATTATTACGATCAGTATCGTCTTTGAGTTCACAACCCCTCTACAAGCTATAATTTCCACACAAAATAAGTAAGAAAAGTCAATTTTACGCATTTATTAGTTTCTTAGTCTACACAAGAAGTTATAATGAAAATACGGAAAAACTTGTATCAACAAGAAATAATATTAATCACAACTTTTTTTTTAACCGTAAGAAATTGTTAAAGTCGTGAAAGTCGTGAAATATAACGCAATCATGAATACAACCTTCTTTGTGCAAATACACTGGAAACCTAAGCTTTTACTATTAACATAAGATATAAAAACTGAGGATTAGTTTCATATTATTAACAGAAGATATAAAAACTGAGGATTATTTTGTGAGTGGGAGTCGAGCATGCTTCGGCACGAATTGGGCCACGCTCGCACCGGGGAAGGTACCACACCCTCACAGAATATCGGCGCCATAGTGACAGTTTACTGTCGCGTTCCGTACGGTGAGTGAGGGGTCCGGAGGCCCATATCCCTTCCCATCCCCTACCCATCCTCTCCTTCCCTATCCTCATTCCCTCCCATCCTCGCCCCTTCTACCTAACTCCTTCCAAATCCCTTTGAGGACAGCAACACATCCACTTCCCAGTGGAGTGGATGCTTATGGGCGGCGTGTATCGCTTAACACCAGGCGACGCGTCTGCTCGGTTGCTGTCCTATAGCATAAAAAAAAAAAAAAAAAAAATATTTTAAGAATAAGGACTAATTTTTCAATCCATAAATCCTGGTTAAAACTTATTCGTCGAATAACGTTTGAAACTACCATTTTTATAATGCATTCCTTGATGCATTCTAATTGCCCGTATTTGAAAGTTTACAGGTGACAATTGAATATTATCGTATACTAGCTGTTGCCCGCGACTTCGTCCGCGATTAGGTCGTATTTCGTCATTCGTCGTTTAAAAAAAATACGTGACACTTTATTTTAAAATTTTCTTAATTATTGTCTCTTATAACTACATTAAAATTGAACACTCTGATAAGAAAATCTTAAAATCTGAAGAAAACATGAATGGGGTTTAAATTCTACATTACTTAGTATCAAATAATAATCTAAATTAAATGTAGATTAACAGTTTGAGCACACCATTATAGAATATGTACCTAAGTATTAAATTACGTTAGTTTACATAGTAACTTTACTAAAAACACGATGACTATCTTTCGCGCTCGATACCACAAACTAAGCATGTTTGTGGTACGTGGCCAGCGTCACTTGACCCCCCGCGAGTTCCCCTCCGTTGCTATGCGAAAATACATTCGTCGCCCTACTGTAGGAAAAATTGTAATACTGTGGCCTGGGCGTTATAACACGTCCAGGGAGTTCCTGAGTGCCGATATCACCATCTTGAGGAAAAGCTTCTAATGTCGATTTAAAACTGCATACATACGAATTAACCTGTTCTAAAATTGTGAAATGAGTTCAGTTTTAAATTTGAGAAATATTGATTTCTTGTATTCCACTATTCGTTGTAGTCGAATACAAAATATATTTAAACAAACTTAGCTTGGCCTTCAGGCAAAAGGGATCCTATCAAATGGTAAACTTGACCTTGTATCTTAAAAGTAAGCATGAACGGATCTTCTGATAATTATTGAGCACCAAAGGATCATTTGAAACGCACTACTATAAGAGCGAATATTGTCTAATAACAGTTTACATTGCACCACAGAATACATAATAGTAGCTAAACGCTAATTGCACAGTATGTTCCTCTAAAAGTAGTGATTTTGTGAAAGGTTCCGGTGTATCTTCAAACGAAAGCCGACTCGCCTTACTACACTATAAAGCATTACAAAAGGAACATACTACGTTAATATCGCCTATACAAAAAATGATGAATGAATGTTACAATATACTTTGACTACTTTGACTGTTAGTTAAAGTTTATTTTTACTAACAACATGTAAATGAAGAAGAAATAATAATTACCAACGAACTAACCTTTTCTATAATACTTAACACGGCACATTTTTCAAATTATCTTGCTCAACTCTACTAAAAAATTTGAGGGTTTTGTTGGAACTTTAATACGTAAAAACTATGATATATCTAAACTACGATACAACTTGCATGCGGAAATGCTCATTACAATTGTGAATCTAAAGAATAACTAACATACTGTTCAATTTTATTGAGCTGATGAATATCTTTTGCCTGGAAGAAATCACCATCGCCTAACTATAATGTGTTTTCTTATAAAACCGTTACATAATTTATTTTATCTACTTAAATAATGAAAATGATATATTTATAAAATATAAAACATATTATGTAAAATGATTAAAAATAAATAAATGAAGCAACTACGATTCAAAGAAAACATCTTTTTCAGTGTGAAAATGCTCTAAGCAATCCTGGATGATGAACTGTATATCATGTACCTACTCTGATCCCAGTACGGTCGGTACGTCGATAGCCATAACGATAAATATTATAATCAGATAAACGCAAAGTCAAAATAAAAACATTACTTGTAAAGTTGTGAGTGCAAAATTTACGTTTCATTTGGCAATAAAAATTTTTTCGGTACTAAAACGTAGTAGTTTGATATGTGGTTGGCTGCCCCTCCTCTCCTTCCTGAAAAATATCCTCCAAAATTTCCCGAGATACTTCCAATGATTGAACCATTGGACGTTGGACATTAACTTCAGTCAAAAATTGACGAAGCGGATGATTACTAATTTCCACTTAATCCTCGCTGCTACTGTCTTTATCATCAAATCATCAATTTTCAAGTGGTGTAGTTAAAATATCAGCAGAAATCGTCTTCCAAAGGCGATATAATTTTATTAGCATTGAATCTGTAAATAAAAAAATCAAAAGTTAACTGTAAATCTATAAAAAAAACAACTTACAAATAAAATTTTATCAAAAACTTCTGTTCCCAATGCACCTCAAAATAATAAAAGAATCATTCATTTCATTTCATTTCATTTCATTTCAATAAATACCTGTAAGTAACAACTTACCTTTTGTGGGAACGCATGATGGTGAAAATTCACAAAACACGAAGATTGCATTTGATATTTTTGGTTTTATGGCATTCAATTGCTTTATAAATATCACTACATAGTTTGAAAAAAGTCGCTTTCTGTGTCCCTATGTCCCTATGTCCCTTTGTATGCTTAAATCTTTAAAACTTCGCAACAGATTTTGATGCGGTTTTTTTAATAGATAGACTGATTCAAGAGGAAGGTTTTAGTACATAATTTATTAGGTTTTAGACAAAGCGGACGAAGCCGCGGGCGGTAAGCTAGTAAATTTATAAAACACGAAGATTTTTAAAATTGTAACTAATGAACACAACAATATATTATTATACTCTTTGGAACACAATCATTAGATTAACTGTAGATAATGGTGTCTATTTTTACTTAAAATAATAAACATCTACCCTCACTTTAAAAAAATGTAGTTTATTATTTACACGAAATATATCTTATAGGGAACGGAAGATATGGGTTAAAGAGTTAAATAAATAAATAACATAATTATATTTAAATTATTAATTTTTAACATTGTGTTCAGTAGTGTTAACGTGTAAATTGATTTGATTTTTATAACATTTAATAGATGGCGCTGTTTCTAATTTGTCTTTATACTACTAAATTCATTAAACTGTTTCTCTGCCCAAATTACGTAAATGACATAGTTTTTTATTTTGTAAAGCTAGATAATAGCATGGCTTACTCGAAACCAACATTTAAACATGAGTCTTTAGATTGTACGCTGTCGTAATACACGGAATACGTAAGAAAAATAAAGGTTCACAGCTCCTCCCCCGTAGGTGATAGCTTGATAATATGTAGCCTATAGCCTCACCCGACCTGTTAGTAATATTCATGCAAAATTTGAAGTCAATGTATGCAGTACTTTTCGAGATTAGCTCGGACAAACATACAGACAAACAGACAAACAGACAAACAGACAAACAGACAAACAGACAAAAATTCTAAAAACTATGTTTTTGGCTTCTATATCGATTATAGATCACGGCCCAGGTATTCTTTTAAAAAAATATTCAATGTACAGTTTTGACTTTCCTACGATTTTATTATATGTATAGACATACAATGTGCAAGTGATCCCAAAAAACAACTAATACCTTTTTCTCAAGCGACTATATTGCGTGGATTTATTAACTGTATTTTAAATAAATTAATGTTATGCCGGGTCCAGACTGGTGAAACGTAACATGCAATGTAACATTCTGCCTTTCATTGCATGTTCGCTGCAAGCGTGGACGCATAGCGCGCTCTTAACGCGCATTCACTACAAACCTCCCGTATTCGTGTTCCTTGCCCCTTTGTGTTCGTCGAAAAACCGACAAATCACGGATCGCTCCGCGCGCGGCTTGTAATGCTCGTAGCATGCGCGTGTAATGCACAATTCGCGCGCGCAAGACGTCCAAACTATGAGAAATTGTTACAAAGTGTGTTACCTTTCATGATACATTGCAGCAATGTGGACGGTGAATTCTTTCATTGCATGTTACATTGCATGTTACGTTTCACCAGTCTGGACCCGGCATTAGAGAAGACGCTCTGATATAACGAGTCTCTTCTGTTGTATTAGGGAAACGTTCACTAATGAATTATTGCATTACCGAATACAATATAAATAAAGTAGCAAATCCTAGTGCTATTCCAGGCATAATTATTCCAAGCTATTTTTTTACCAAATTTAATGCAAATATAATCAGCTGTTTTTGAATGAAAGAGTAACAAAAACATTAATTTATGCCATAATATAATATAATAATGTTATAAACCTAAAGAGTTTGTTTGAACGCGCTAATCTCAGGAATTTTTGGTCCGATTTGAAAAATTCTCTCAGTGTTAGATAGCCCATTTATCGATGAAGCCTTGTAGGCTATATATTATGATCACGCTAAGACCAACAGTAGCGGAGCAATGCGGGTAAAACCGCACAGCACAGCGTTCATAATGACTGATAAAACGAAATTAATTTGGAGAAATGGCGTATTACAATGAGGGTAAAGTATTAAGGAGCCTAGTGCCACGTGGGTTAAATATAAATTAGGTGAAGTTTGTTTACAAGGGTTAGTTTATGACGACCTTAGTAATGGAAACTGTATTTAATTAAATGTTTATTTAGCAAATTTGTTAGAGCCTAAGCTTTGAGTACAATCTCTACATGTAAGCGAAGACTGTTAAAAAGGTTGCAGTCCCATGAATATACTTTATAAATGGCTTGGTTATTAAATCGTGTCATATTAGATTCGCAATATAAATTTTAATATCGATACAGAAAAATATTAACAAGAGCTGGTCTAAATTCACCCAAGCGAACCCAAAAATAGCTGCACACGTCGATCCTTGTCATCTATAAACGTCAAAAGACGCGGGAAATAAATATTGATAGTCTGTGGAAACCGGATCCGCTGTAGCCTTGCTGTAGCAGCGAAACAGTAATAAGTTGCCAGTATCAGAATAAACTAACGGAAAATTGACAGACCGCGACATACATTACGTCGTCATCTTATGAACGCATGACCCCGTTCTAATATATGCAGCAATGTAATTTAATATAGATTATCTGTTTTGTATTCATATCACGGTTCTCGCTTGTCACTGGTCGTCGATACATTTTCAAAGTGACGTGACATGACTAATCAAAGGGATCCAACCTAAATTTTATTAATATAGTAAGCTTAGATTACAAAATAAAGTACAGATGGAGCGTTGCCGAACTAAACCGAATAATTTATCGTCATTTTCAATAAAGCTATGTGTGCTGTCATTTCGCCGCTGCACAGTACGTACACGGTGCTTCTGTGTGCGTGTAATGTTACCGGATATTGAAAAATTTCCCAAATTTTTCCCCGACTACGCAAAAAAGAGGGTTATGTTTTTCGAGTTTATGGATGTATGTATAATATTTCTTTGACACGCCCTGCAGTATAAACCGTTGGACCGATTTTGAGTTGCGAGGTTTCATTGCAATGATCTGAATTATTATGTTAGTGGCGGTAGTTACGTAGGCTATATACATAAATGAGAAGTCAAGTTTTAATTTTTATTTAAATTCTTTTATTACATAAAGTACCTGCCTACTAAAGTTATATATGGACAAAAAAATTGTATTCAATTTTTTATTAAATAAATTATATAAAAAAAGTTTCAATATTAACTATAATAATTATATTATTTTTTATTTTTCATAATATATGAATACGAATAGCGGTAGTTTTTAGTCGAGAATACGGGACACTTTATTTTCATCATATCCATCATGGAGTTCACATAAATTAAATCGCTAGCGAAAACGACGTTTTTAAGCTTAAAAGCAAAATAATGTAGTATGCTTATTAAAATAATCTAATAATTATTATCATGAACCTTTGGTGCACTTTACAAATAATCACATTCACGATCGAAAAATCCAACAGAATTACCCTGAAGATCCTTTAACCATTTTACCAATAAAAATGGCAAATTCATTTTCAAAATACTGGCAACATACGTTGAAGTTTTGTATTCCTTCATATCTGTAAAATTATTATTCGTATTAAAGAAATAAATCAGCCAAATAATCTACAGAAAACCTGTGAAACGATGTTTTATCTTTTTTTTTGTTTCGGGAACAAATTTTACAGCGTTTTATTATCACAAGACGGCATTTTTTTACTAAAATTGCAAACCCTTTTTGACGTATTGCACTTAGATTACAAAATAAAGTACAGATGGAGCATGACAACCGCCCGTCGCCCTTGTCAAAGAAAATACGAAATCAAAAACAAATACGTCGCTGCACCAGTGCTATAGCGCATATAGTGTCATGAAATACGTCAAAAAGGGTTTGCAATTTTAGTAAAAAAATGCTGTCTTGTGATAATAAAACGCTGTACAATTTGTTCCCGAAAACAAAAAAAAGATGAAACATCGTTTCACACGTTTTCTGTAGATTATTTGGCTGATTTATTTCTATAAACGAAAAATAATTTTACAGATATGAAGGAATACAAAACTTCAACGTATGTTGCCAGTATTTTGAAAATGAATTTGCCATTTTTATTGGTAAAACGGTAAAATGGTTAAAAGATCTTCAGGGTGCTGTTGGATTTTTCGATCGTGAATGTGATTATTTGTATAGTGCACTAAAGTTTCATGATCATTATTAGATTATTTTAATAAGCAAAATACATTATTTTGTTACTTTTATAAAGCTTAAAAACGTCATAGTCGTTTTCGCTAGCGATTTAATTTATGTGAACTCCATGATGAAAATAAAATGTCCCGTATTGTCGACTAAAAACTACCGCTATTCGCATTCATATATTTGAAAAATAAAAAAATAATTTAATTATTATAGTTAATATTGAAACTTTTTTTTATGTGATTTATTTAATTAAAAATTGAATATAATTATTTTGTCCATATAATATAACTTTAGTAGGCAGGTACTTTATATAATAAAAGAATTTTTACAATATTATAAAAAAAATATCATAAACCCGAAATTATATTAAAATAAAAATTAAAACTTGACTGCTAATTTATGTGTATAGCCTACGTCAATATCGCCACTAACATAATAATTCAGATGATTGCAATGAAACCTCACATCTCAAAATCGGTCCAACGGTTTATACTGCAGTGCGTGTCAAAGAAATATCATACATACATACATAAACTCGAAAAACATAACCCTCTTTTTTCCGTAGTCGGGGAAAAATTTGGGAAATTTTTCAATATCCGGTAACATTACACGCACACAGAAGCACCGTGTACGTACAGTGCAGCGGCGAAATGACAGCACACATAGCTTTATTGAAAATGACGATAAATCATTCGGTTTAGTTCGGCAACGCTCCATCTGTCTTTTATTTTGTAATCTAAGGTATTGCATGACACTATATGCGCTATAGCACTGGTGCAGCGACGTATTTGTTTTTGATTTCGTATTTTCTTTGACAAGGGCGACGGGCGGTTGTCATGCTCCATCTGTACTTTATTTTGTAATCTAAGGTAGTAAGCATTATCCTATCCTACTAACCTATTTAAACGTTGTGGGGTCATTTCTAAAACATTTTAGTTACCTTCATGTATATTCTTGTTTACATTTAACAATGCAATTATTGAAAAGGTTCCCATCTGCGATATCGATAAAAATATTATCGATATCGCAGATGGGAACGATTACAGTTTTTTTTTTTACTTTTCAATTACACATTAAATTTTCCCCTGAAGTTGACTAAGAACGTTTATTTTCAGGCTTCGCTGAATTCTCTCTCCGCTTTATTTTAATAATTAATAAAATTAGTCTTCAAGCGCAAGATAGACATTATTTAAGATAATGAGTTATAAATTGGTAGTTTAGCGAATAAAGAGCTTACAACTTTAAAATGAAGTTTAATTGTAAAGTTTAACTCCTATTCAAGAACTTTTGATTTGTCGTTATATCAAAATGAAAATTCTCTTTGACGTCTCTAGGTATTATTATTATTATGTAATGTAGTTAATAAACTTTTATGAAACAAGACCTAAATAATAAATATTCCCGGACAATTTTCACACACGGCACGATCTGATTCCATACTAAGCTTTCGCTTGTGTTATGGCTGATAAACATACATATATATAATTTTAAATAAATACTTATATAAATAATTAACACCCAGACACAGAGCAAACATCTATGTTCATCACACAAATATTTGCCCCGGGTGGGAATCGAACCCACGACCTCTGACTTGGAAGGCAGGGCCACTACCCACCAAGCCAACCGGTCAGTCGCAGTAAAACATAATATTATAATGGTTTATATTCTCGTTATAGATAAATAATATTATTTATGTTTATTCATATTTTTTAAATCTAATTTCCTTTTCCTATCTGGAAATTACGAACTATGTTAATATGATAGTTTTTTCATCTCTATTTTTATACCATTTTAGGTCAACCTAACTTTTGCAAACTATACTATAGTCGAGCCAATTTAATAGGCAACATTTGACGTCTATCAATTTTATCTTCGAAGAGAGGTAATCTGCTTAAAAACATCGATTAAAGTGTATTAATCGATACGGATTTGAAACATTTGTCAATCGAATTTATTAATTTATGATGATTTTTGTTCACAAGTAATCAATGCATTCGATTCTACATGTCAGATTTCGATTTTTAGAGTAACGTCTCTAGTATTTAAAAAGAAAAAAGTTTTATTGACACAAAATTGTAGCGACGTCAGTTCTTCAATTCAGAAATTGTTTATTATGTTTAGGATGGTTTATCAGTAAAATGAAATCTGAAAATAACTTGTATCGGTCATTATTATTATAAATATGTAATCGTAATTGAAAAAAGTTAAGCAAATGTGCAGTTCTAACAAAACGAAATATCATGTTATCCTATGTCGTCGTTACTAGGTTACGTTGTTGAATTTTGTTGAACTGTCAAATGTTGCCTATTAAAATGGCTCTACTATAAGTATAGCTATATTTATATTTATGTTTATTATATTATCGACTGGTTTATCTAAATCTTACCCAGTGGTGAAAACAGAATGATAATCTGTAAAGTAGGTAGTTCTTGAGTTTATCGTAAAGAGTAAAGACAGAAACGCAGCAGAGGAATTTGTTGAATATATCGGTACCTATATTATAAAGGATTTAAATATACTATAGCATACTAGCTTTCCGCACGCGGCTTTTCCCAAGTACTTCAAAAGGAAAGCCATCACGCCCTCATGACTCAAACTATTCACCATCGAACATCTAGACGTGCCGCTGGCTTCCATCCCTTCGTAGTTGACTTACCATTTATGCGCACAAAACATTATCAGAAATCGTTCATCAACTTAACTGCAAGGGATTGGAACGACCTACCCGCTTCCGTCTTCCCAGATAAATACAACCAAAACATATTCAAGGCAAGAGTGAATAGGCTCTATCTAGGCAGGCATGCCCTTTCATAGACTGCATCACTACTTACCATCAGGTAATGGTGCAAAAAAATAAAAAAACTATGTTTGTATCAAATTCCATCCAAATCGGTCCATTAGTTTAATGATGAAGAATGGATAGACAGACAGAGCTGCTTTTGCGATAATCTAGGGATTTAGGAAGGGGATAAGAAAAACAAAAGCATTTATTTTCATCTTTATTTTCTTACAAAGGTTATGACATCAAGATTTAATACATCTATACATATAATAAAATCGTAGGAAAGTCAAAACTGTACATTGAATATTTTTTTAAAAGAATACATAATCCATGATCTATAATCGATATAGAAGCCAAAAACATAGTTTTTAGAATTTTTGTCTGTTTGTCTGTTTGTCGGTTTGTCTGTTTGTCTGTTTGTCTGTATATTTGTCCGAGCTAATCTCGAAAAGTACCGCATAGATTGACTTCAAATTTTGCATGAATATTACTAACAGGTCGGGTGAGGCTTTTATATACACATTATCATGCTATCACCTCCGGGGGAGGAGCTGTGAACCTTTATTTTTCTAACGTATTCCGTGTATTACACAGCGTACAATCTAAAGACTCATGTTTAAATGTTGTTTTTGGGTAAGCCACGCTATTATCTAGCTTTACACTATAAAAAATACGTCATTTACGTAATTTTGGCAGAGAAACAGTTTAATGAATCTTAGTAGTATAAAGACAAATTTGAAACAGCGCCATCTATGAGACTTCATTAAAATCAAATCAATTTACATGTTTAACGCTTCTTGCAAATTTATAATTAAAAATTAAATAATATGATGTTGGTGGGGTTTTTAATTGTACTTATTTATTTAACTTTTTAACCCATGTCTTCCCAGAGTCCACTTCAGGTGCTTATATTTTATGTGAATATACTAAATAAAATTTTACAAGTGAGGGTAGATGTTCATTATTTGATGTCAAACAAGACACTATTAACAGTTAATTGTGACATTTTAAAAAATCCTTCTTGCGTTCCCACAAAAGGTAAGTTGTAGCTTTTATATTTATTCTTTATTAATTAATTATATAGTTAGACTCATGTTTTTTATTAGAATTGAAGTTACGACAAAATAAGAAAATGATGAAATTTTATTTTTATGTATAACTTTTACAAGACTATATTAAACGCCCAAAGAAGGTCACTTTAGTTCTTGATAGAATTTTATTTGTTAGTAGCTTTTTAATAAAATTAGGTAAAGTAATCTTTTCATTTTTTTTATTTACAGATTAAATGTTCATAAAAATTAACGATTTGCATGAGGATGTAGTAGAAATAAGTATCCTGGCGCGTGGTCAATTGTTGACTAAAGTTAATTTCCAACGTATGGTACAATCATTGGAAGAATCTTGGGTAATTTTAGAGGATATTTTTCGGGAATGAGAAAAGAGGCAGCCAACCACGTATCAGCGTGCGTGCGTGAGAATCTACCTACGTTTTAGTACCAAAAAAAATGTTATTTTGAAACGTAAATATTGCACGTTCACAACTACAGCTGTACAAGTATGATTTTTAATCGTGCTTTACTGTCATCTGATTATTTTATTATCGTTATGGCTATCGCGGTACAGATCGTACTGGGATCAGAGTACATATTATTTATCAATTATTGGTGTGGTAATATACGTACCACACCAAGTAAAATATTTACAATCATACCAAATGGATTAACACGGTATGTACATAAGGCGGTCTTATCGCTTACTAGCGATCTCTTCCAGACTGCCCAAGGTAAGAGATAAAGAATTATACTCATGATCCAGCAATTTTCAACCGAAAAAGAAGTTTTTCTGTAATTGGTAGTTGTCACATTTATTTATTTTAAATACCTAATTTTACTTTTATATTTGCCCATTTGCATTACATTCAGCTTCCATAAAACTTATAAAAATTTTATGTTTATTTCTGTCTAATATAAATACTCTTTTTTAGATATAAATAACAAAAACAACTTTTTTATTAAAATTTAGTACCTTGGGAAGATATTATCTATGTGTTAATAGAACAATACATAAAGGAAATTATGTTACGATTTTACAATGAAAATATGTAAAAAAAATATTAGCAGGTGTAATTACTAATTATTGAATTGATCCCGAACCCAAAACTGTAGTTAATTTTTTTTGTCATTTAGTGTTTAATTCATGTCAATTGGTTCATTAATAAAAAAAATTATGATCATTTAAATAATCACGGCGAACATTTGCTAAGGCATTCATGTACAAGGTGTAATCGTTCAGTATAAATAATAATAATAATAAATTCTTTATTTCAGAGTAACAAAGACCCAAAATTAAATAGAAATAACAATTAAAATTAAAATACGCAATAAATTATCTAAAAATACAAATTATAAAATTGACATGTCACAAATAATCAACGTAGCATACATAAAGTCACAGAAAAATTAAACAAAAATTAAAATTAGAGTACTTACGCACAAAATAATTAATTTAAAAATACAAATAGTTATTAGGTATACAATTTAAAAAACTTCACGTCTCACCAATACATTAATAAAATGTTCTAGTATTGGTGAGTCTACTTTTTGTGATAATGTGTTTAGGATTCCGTTGGGACTTGCACGTAACCGCTGGAGTAATGAAGCTGTCTTTTTTCGCAAAATGGCATGAAAATCATTTGTATGAGCCTGCGCAAACATTTCAGACGCTGAACAATGCCTCGGCAAGCCCATCAGCATCCTAAACCCATTATTATATTGCACCCGTAATGCATTCATACTCTTTTTGGAGTACTTGAACCACAGGTTTCCCGTGTAGAAGTTTTGGCAATAGGCTTTGAATAAAGTTATTTTTGCCTCTTTGCTACATCGGGCGAACCTGCGGGCCAGCATATTGCATTTAGCCGCCAGGGATCTCCTTTCACGCTCAATGTCTACTTGATCATTCAAGTCCTCCGAAACACAGTGTCCGAGATATTTAACCTGTTTAACCCTCTTTAACGCTATTTGGTTTAAGTTGAGTATCGGTTCGTAACCAATGTGCTTTCGGGGGACAGTATGCACAGGCGATTTTTTTTTTGTAAGTATTACAGATAACAAAAAACTTTAAACTGATATCGAAAGTACTTAACCTAATAATGGCCGTAATCATTTTTTTTTAAATAAATCGAGAAACATCAAAAAAAATATCTTTAAACCCTCCCATACATTAAGTACATAATATGAAATATGAATATCATTAATTAATATGAAAGATTTTAGCTTTCTTTTTCTTTTTTTGGTTGTCTGCTTTAATTACTTCGCAAATTTGAAGTGGCATTTTCCACGCTTTTTCCGGACATTTTCACGCATTTTCCGGATATTTTCCAGATATTTTCCAGGCATTTCCCAGGCATTTTCCTGACATTTCCCTGACATTTTCCGGAGATTATCCAGGCATTTTCCACGCTTTTACGGACATTTTCACGCGTTTTCCAGATATTTTCCGGGAATTTTCTGAGTAATTCCCAGGAAATTTCCGGGGATTTTCCAGGCATTTTCCACGCTTTTTCCGGATATTTTCCAGATATTTCCCAGGCATTTTCCAGGCATTTCCCAAGCATTTTCCGGACATTCCCTGACATTTTCCCGGGGATTTCCAGGCATTTTCCACGCTTTTTCCGGACATTTTCACGCATTTTCCGGATATTTTCTAGATATTTTCCAGGCATTTTCCAGGCATTTTCCGGAGATTTTCCAAGCATTTCCACGCTTTTTACGGACATTTTCGCGCATTTTCCGGGGATTTTCCAGGCATTTTCCAGACATTTTCATGACATTTTCCGGGAATTTTCCAGGCATTTTCCACGCCTTTTCCGGACATTTTCCCGCATTTTTTGAATATTTTCCGGGCATTTAATGGGCATCTCTCAGGCATTTTCCGGGGATTTTCCAGGCATTTTCCACGCTTTTCCCGGATATTTTCCAGACATTTCCCTGGCATTTTCCGGAGATTTTTCAGGCATTTTCCACGCTTTTCCCTAACATTTTCACGCATTTTCCGGATATTTTCCGGGTATTTCCCGGACATTTTCACACATTTTCCGGGGTATTTTCCAGATATTTTACAGGCATTTCACGGATATCCCCGGAAAATGCCCCGGATTTCCGGAAAGTACGTAAGTTTTTTAGCTTAGATTAGTAATAAATTCTATTAACAATTCTATGAATTGTTTATGGTAGTACGTGTTTACTAAATAATTGTATGTAAAGTAGTAACTACTAGGCAGTCGCTTTTCCACGCGGACGAAGTCGCGGGCACAGCTAGTAGTTAGTATTCAAACAGTGTTTAATAAATAAATATATTTACAAGAAAAACAGCGTTCACAAGATATTAGCAAAACATATTTACAATTTGTAGAAACAGTAAAATCATGTTCAGAGTCTTATACTAGTTCATAGTGTCCGTTAATTTAAAATTAAATTAAATTATTTTAAATAGGTAGTAAATAGGTATGTGTACCACTCCAATTTTTCAAAAACAATCAATATACTTACATAATAAATATCTTTATCTCTTTAAAAATAATTAAAAGATACATGTGCAATATTTCAAGTATTAACCAATGTTCAATAACAATACAATTATTCTCTTCACATCTTACTTACATAATATCTTCGCATTTATATAATAAATACAATGAAAATTAGCGCTTATAAAACGATGAAGCAAATACTAAAATTGAGCACTATTTTATCTTTGCGAAATAAAGTTATTATCTGTATTAGGGCCGATTTTTCAATGTCCAGATAAACAGTCTAATAACTACCCCTCGAATAGATTTATTCAATTGCTTACCTAACTCATAGCGGCTCGCCTATTTTTCAATCGTGATTTATTTGATGAATAACTATCTGACCAAATATTTCCATATTGGCAGCTCTGCTCTTGGAGTGGCGAAACAAACATATTAAATTAGTCAGGTTAGAGCGGGATAGAGTCAACTTGCAATATGTCAACAACCGTCATTATGACTCACGTCAGGAGTGCATTTTAAGTTTATCTTGTGTTCTATGATTGTTGATTATTGTTTTGATTCGAGTAAAGAGTTTTGATTAAATTTGTGTTAAAATTTATATATTTTACGATGGAAACGACATAAAGGCAGCGTCCGGCAAATTTTCAATGGCATGATCATCAGTAGGTACTATCTAAAACATCAATTTCAATATGATTTTAATTGATAATTATTTTATAGAAAGAGGCTTTATTGTAAAAATTCTACGCTCTATGTTATTACATACGAAAATATCCCAAATTTGACGCGTCAGTTGTCAACTCAAACGTCTAATCGTCGAATAGCACGCTATCTGGCCGTTGGAGCAGCAGATAGATTTATTCCTCAAATAACGTAGTTATTCGATAGATAAGTCCTATTCGTCTATTGAAGAATTGAATATTTTGTTAACTGAAGAATAAAGTCTATCTAGCTGTTTATCTGGGCATTGAAAAATCGGCCCTAAATAGCTTATAAAGTTTTCGAATTTCCAAATAAATGAACGAGAAATTTACATTACTTAAACAGTCTTCTACATATTATATATAAATTTTGCTTCATTTTAGGACTTTAATCTTTTCATAAGCCTTAATAAGTAGCTTAACGAATCAACGAATAATAAATAAGTCTAATATCACATACATTTTAAGCTATTGTAGCTTCTATCGCGGGCCTTGAGCGCGGGGACCGAATCGTGAAATTCCGTAACGAAAAAACCTCACGCTCCCCCCACTCCGACGGGCGGAGGTGTGGCTTGAAGGCATAGCATGCAATAGCTTTACCGCGGCCGTCCCCCCAGACGTCGTTTTTATTTAAATTACAAAATAGAATTATACTTTTCAAATTTGCTTTTTATAAGTTAATTTTTAAGCTATTGCATAGCTTCTATCGAGGGCCTTGAGCGCGGGGACTGAATCCAGAAATTGCGTAACGAAAAACCTCACGCTCCCCACTCCGACAGGCACGGAGGTGTGGCTTGAAGGCATGCTATGGCCTATGCAATAGCTTTACCGCGGCAGTCCCCGAGTGCCACACGTATTTTTATTTTTTTCTTATGATGAGATAAATTAAGCTAATTGCCGGGCCGATTTTTCAATCCTTGGTTAAAATTTATCCGTCCAATAAAGTATTACACGAACATTTTAAAATGTCACCTGTAAACTGACAATTAGAATACATTTTTGAAATGGTAGTTTAATACGTTATTCGATGAACAAGTTTTAACCAAGGATTGAAAAATCAGCCCTAAATTACTTAATAACTCTTTGGTATACATATATTACCTAGGTAAACTATTAAATACTTGCATGATTTTTACGGTCGACATTGTTCATGTTTTATTCGAAACAGAAAATATTTCAAGCGATGGTAAATGATTATCAAGAGGTGTTTAGGTGAGGTAAAAAATTACTATCATTTTTGACTATTACGATTTAACACGATGGGTTGAATATTATAATATACTAGCTTACCGCCCGCGGCTTCGCCCGCTTTCTCTTGAAGTTGTTTAAATCTCTAAGACGATTTGAGATTTAAACTATCCTATCTCTCAAGTTGAATCGAACTGCACATGGTGTGCGAATTTTATTATAATCGGTTAAATGGTTTAGGAGTCCATTGAGGACAAACATTGTGACACGAGATTTATATATATTAAGATTTATCGCTTTTTCAATTACTAAAGATACGACTGAGCAAAACGGACCAGCTTTTATGGGTGATAGTAATTTCATACCTAAACTTATCAACGAAGTTATTTAATTTACTACTATGGTCTAAAGAAAAAAAAAAACAACAAGAATGACCTTCTCTTTCATATTATTTCATCGACCCCTATTCTATCGAAGATTTTGAGTAAAATGCAATTATAAGACTTGAATCAGAAAATAATAATAAATAAGAAAGCAGCAATTATATTCAAATCGAATTAAATCTAATGAGGCAAGCGTACCAATTATCCTGACTCGACATTTAATACCTTGAAATTTGGCTTTTCATACTAACTCGATTCATTTTACGGGTAATTTATTTAGTACTAAGATGAAAGAAGAGTCGAATGATTATAAATTTAATGCATATAGTGTGTACTTGTGTAGCTTAATATAAAAAGATTAAATTAAACGAAGGGCTAGTCTATGAATTCAACATTTTGGTTAGTTTCAAATCCATAGAAATGTAGCCCATATAATATTAAAATTATAGAATTAAAATTTTGTATTAATAAAATATATCTAGATCAAAGCCTCGATAAAATAAAACTTGAAACAGTTTTATTTTATCGATTTATTTTATCGGCTTCTCCATAATTAAGTTTCACTTTAGTTTTTAGAACTTTTCCCATTAATTCGCATCAAAGTTGACATAGTAAATTGCAAAAGATTTTAATTGAAAGATAAAAAAATTACAACTTTTATGATATTATGAATATTGAATATTATGTTGATTTGAGATTATAATATTTAGTTTCATAAATTCTGGGTGAATACTTTTTAACTTTTATCTCAGTTAAAATGACAAAAAATGTACGAATATAAGTAAAAAGTGTTAAATATGCTTATCAGCGGTTCAAACCTGAGTTGAGAAACAGTCTTTTATTGTTTTCAATATCATGTAAAACGAGAGCATTTAATGTTATCTAATAATGATATTAAATGAAACTGCTGGTGCCGTTTAACGTTTTTGTCTTCAAATACCTTGACAACGCACGCATAAATTTCCAAATAACAAACACAATTCATAAATGCAATAAAGAATAAAACACAAATATGCACGCATTTCATATCTCCATATTTATTTATTTAAACTCTTTATTGTGCTGCCAAAAATACAAACAAAACTTATTGTAAAAGAAAAATAGCACAGAAGGCGGCTTATCACTTAAGAGTGAACTCTTCCAGGGCTACAAAATAATTATACATACCTACAAATATGTATACAAAATAATTGTTTCAAAAGTTACTCCTAAAAGGCAAAGTTACGACAATTTTAATGGTGCAAACAACCGGGAATTAACAGCAATGTAAATACGTTTTTTAACGAAGCAAACAACCCTGTACGTCGCGGTCGTTTGAAGGACTGAGTACCTTCAAATTACTTGATGATTGGATATTATTTAGATGTGCAATTATCTAAATAATGCAAAATTGTAATCTTTGTGATAAGATTTTCGGTGAACGAGATAGTTCAGGTTACATCGCCCATTTTTGCAAGTGACTACTATCAAGCTGATTTTCCGTTTGTAGCTTTATTTTGATGAGACACCGAATAATTTCGTGTACGAAACTCTCGATTGTGGTAGCTAACAGAGATAACAAGGTTAAAATTTTTTGATTTGATGGTTCTAAAATATTTATTACGCAATTTGTAGGACAATATGTCTGTTGAATTATATAAACATTAACTACTTAAGTGAAAACAAAAAAATCAGCTTGTTAGTAATCATTTATGATGAACTCGTTATCGATACACTTTGGAAAGGGGGGCTCTTTGAACCAACCATAGATTTTGTAGGACAAATATTTTTTCGAATAATTTAGGTAATTATCTTGAGATTGAACAAAAAAAAATTCAGTTAGTAATAAATATTTGAGAACCATCAAATCAAAAATTTTTATCCTTGTTATCTCTGTTAGCTACCACAATCGAGACTTTCGTACACGAAATTATTGGGCGTCTCATCAAAATAAAGCTACAAACGGAAAATTAGCTTGATAGTAGTCACTTGCAAAAATGGGCGATGTATCCTGAACTAAGATGCCCACATATATGCATGCATGCTTGCAGTCTTCTTCTACGTAATAATAACTTCCATGTCGATATTATGGCGATATGACGATATATTGGGATACAATGTCAGTATGAAAAATCAATTAGACCAACAATTCGTAACGCTAGGAAATTCAGTGTAACAATACTTTCTTGACTAAAACATCTAGGTAGTAGATAAAATCAGCTGCCTTATTTGTTTTCTAATACGCTTATATTACCTATATTATACATTTCTTAT
This sequence comes from Colias croceus, assembly GCF_905220415.1. Classification (NCBI taxonomy): domain Eukaryota; kingdom Metazoa; phylum Arthropoda; class Insecta; order Lepidoptera; family Pieridae; genus Colias; species Colias croceus. Next base: position 1,944,991 of record NC_059543.1, on the reverse strand, counting down.
ACCGAGAAAATTACCAAATTATATATTAATAAAATAAAATAAATAAATAAAATAAAATTACCAAAAGTATTAAAGTCACCTCTCCTAACCTTCCTGTACAAAAAACACACACAGTACACTAATGTTTCATTTTATCACACATATTATTTATTTCTTCTAAAACCACCATTTTACCACATCATCATTCAAACAATGCTTCCGTTTAATATGCCAATATAGAACCAGGCACAATATAGATCGAATTTTCATTTTCATGGAAACTTGATAAACCACTTTTTTCACCGGTGGTGACTCAGTGGTGAAGGCCTTTTTTTAGGCCTTGTTAAGCTATTGCATAGCTTCTATCGCGGGCCTTGAGCGCGGGGACCGAATCGAGAAATTCCGTAACGAAAAAACCTCACGCTCCCCACTCCGACGGGCGGAGGTGTGGCTTGAATGCATAGCATGCAATAGCTTTACCGCGGCAGTCCCCGAGTGCCACACGTCGTTTTTTATAATATGAATCACCACAACTGCAACCGTTTAAGAAAACCGGCATGTCCGAAGACATGCACTTCAGCGTGGTTTTACGCCTAAACCCGCATAGGCAGCCTGTGTGCTTGCGCGAGCAATATACTTATGCTGATCACGATAAAAATAAGAGAAAAAGTTTAGTTCCTCCTCGAAGGTTTAGTAAAGTCTGGAACGTACAGACGGGGAGCGTCTATTCGTATTCTTGTTGATGCTATTCGGGTGTAGCATGTTTATTTGCTTTATAGAGGTAGTTGAGCACTTGCCACTGCCCTCGCCATTCTTGATTCGACAGTTGCATGTAGGTCGCCTTGCCAGAGTCCCATTTGGACCCAGTTCTGTGGACAAAATAAATTGTTAGATAGTAATCAACGTCTCGTTGTCTGAAAGAAATCGCTATACAGCTATAGGATCTTAGACCACGTCTTAGCTTAACAACAGGCGGGATTGTGGTCATGCTCTTTCCTTTGACAAAAAATAACGTCATTTGTTTTTATTATAATTAAATTAGGGATGTAACGATATCGATACCGATACCGAAGTATCAGCCGATATAATCAGCAGGCCGATATATCAGTATCGCCGATAATAAAACAACCGATACCGATATCAAACAATTCAAAAAACCGCGCCCAATGAACGATGCGGGAGGCCGCCCGCGCGTGCGCACTTTGTTTTCTGAAAAAACTCTACCAATAGTAAACTTTTATTAGACCGTACTGATTGTATCTATGTGTATTACTTAAAGTTTAACTGACTTTGTAAAATAATAATACTAAAATAAATGGTTTTGTTGTTTTTTGATTTGGCATTTTTATTTAAAAGAATATGATTACCAGTTGAGTCTCTGTTAAATGTTGGTAACTTTTTATGAATAATTCACTATTTATTTTTCTACCAAGCCATCGATATCGGTATCGCCGATACATTACTACAAATATCGGTATCGGTATCGTATCGGCAAAATCATGTATCGTTACATCCCTAAATTAAATTATATTTATGTTATAAAGTTATAGGTATCATAAATAAATAATCATAACACATTCAAAGTGGAATTGGAATGAATTCTTCTCATTGGTGATAACAGTACGTGAAATGTTCATTATGTAGTTATAAGTTTTATTATGTAAAATAATAACAACAACAGAAAATAGCTACATGAAAATAATTCTCTTTTGCGAAAATGTGAGTGTTATTTAACAACTGGATTTATTTTACTCAAAGCAATTAAATGCAATACAAATTTAATTGAAACTGGATAAAAAATATATTATTGTTATACTTTTGCTTGAACAATCATGAAAGCGTATCAAATTGAATTTGAATTCAGCGCGTTATTCTTATAAATTTATTTTTAGGGCTGATTTTTCAATCCTTGGTTAAAACTTATTCGTCGAATAATGTTTATACATATTTTATAGGTAGTTTTATAACTACCATTTTAAAAACGTATTCAATTGCCCGTATTTGACAGTTTACGTAACATATTAATATTATCGTGTAATACTTTATCGGACGGATAAGTTTTATCCAAGCATTGAAAAATCGGGCCTTAGACAAATAAAAAAGAGCGTGTGTGCCGAGCACACGTGTCAAAAGTGAAACTTCTTTGCTGCCTTACTCCACGATTTAACGGTATAGGCATGACTCGGTCTTTAAATTTAACTCTACGCGCCTAAAGAAGAAGCTACATGTAATCTATCAATATTATTAAGGCATAATTAACCAGCCTCTTGATTCTTGATGATCTCATAAAATCTTTATAAGATCGACGTTTAGATTATACTAGTTTTCGGGCCGCGGCTTCACCCGCGTTTTAAAAGAAAATCCCGCATAGTTCCCGTTCCCGTGGGGTTTAAGAGATAAAACGTATCCCATGTGTTAATCCAAGTAACTCTCTACATGTGTGCTAAATTTCATTTTAATCGGTTCATCAGTATTTGCGTAAAAGAGTATCTAATAAACATACATACATACCTACACATACCTACAACCATCCTAACAAACTTTCGTATTTAATATATTAGTAGAAAGTATTATTGATATTTTATAACTAACTAGGTAATTTATAATATTGACTTTTCTAATAAAAAAATGTTTAAAACTATTCTTTATTATTTAAAACTGCATTTGTATGGAGTCCAAACATGAATTTAAGAGGAAAAAACTACGGAAGTTTTCATTCAGGCTTCATGCTGAAGTCATTTAAAAGTTGAGTCGACAATCATAATATTATAGGGGATTCTCTTCAGAGATTGAAATATCAACAGTTTTTATGCTGACTTTTTATAGGGGCGAAATGCGAATGTTTCAGGACCGTTCCCGGAGGGGCTTAGTTCAATTTGCAATAATTATTAGTAAACTAATATTTTGTACCTTTAGTGCCCTTACGCACTAGCGGTTAACCGCGGGGGCGGCTAACCGCGGGGTTAGCCGCTTTCCCATTTTAATATGCAACCGCTTATGATTGTACGCACTAATCATAAAGCGGTTGCATATTAATGGGAAAGCGGCTAACCGCGCGGTTAGCCGCCCCGGCGGTTAACCGCTAGTGCGTAAGGGCACTAAAACTAATAAATGCAAATAATAATTGAATATGAGAATCAATGTTACGAATGCTTCATTTCTATTCCTAAACATTGTATTAAATATCACAAATCTCAATTTTATTCTATAATTAGGTAATAGATGATATAGTTTAGTCAGTACCGCATTAGGTTAATGCTGTAAAGGTAATTGATGAATAAATAAATAAATAAAGTTGTCCTTTCTATACACAGTTTTCAGTTACGAATTTTCTATTAGAGGCAAGTTTAAAAAAATAGTTACCCGGTGTGATAAAGACTATCAAAATATTATTTTGTTCTTCTCTGCATACATAGATTCCATGACTATTTACCAACCGCTCCATTACAAAGATATAAAAGATGATTCACCTGTTCTAGAGTTTTATAAATTACATTTTAAAAGCTTGACTCTCGAGATTAAAAGTAAAATTAACTATAAAACATCAAAGGAACGCTAATAAAAAACTTTGCATGATTAAATTTTAATATTTCATGCAGAGGGTAAGACTGCAAACGATTTAACAGTGTTGCAAAGGAACACAAAGTTTTACATAACTACAACGCCAGTCGTAATAACCTTTTATAGGGAATCCTTTTGTATTACTCAAAGCAATTAAATGCAATACAAATTTAATTGAAACTGGATAAAAATACATTTTTTATCCAGTTTCAATATTTTGTTATACTTTTGCTTGAACAATGATGAAAGCGTATCAAATTGAATTTGAATTCGGCGCGTTATTCTAATAAATTTATTTTTAGGGCTGATTTTTCAATCCTTGGTTAAAACTTATTCGTCGAATAATGTATAAATTTGTACCGCTTCATTGTTTGTGTATTATTTTTGTTTGATTTTGTTTTGTTTTGTGTGTGCAATAGATTTTTTTTATTTATTTTATTTATAAAACTACCATTTTAAATACGTATTCTAATTGCCCGTATTTTACAGTTTACGTGACATATTAATATTATCGTATTAATATGTCACGTAAACTTTGTAACAGTGAAATAAGGTACCTACAAATTATGTAATTTTAATATTTTTCCTTAACTGCATTGTAACTTGGTAAATTACGACTATAGAGAAGTAATATTCAGATTGGCCGGTTAAGCAAAAGTAATGAAATTTATTTGTTTTGTTGAAATTCTTGAAAATTTTCTACCTGAAATTAGGCAGTGTTTAACCAAACTAAATGTGTTCTTAGTTTAAGGTAATAAATTTTGGAACAATGAAGGACTTTGGTAACAAACTTGTTTTGTAATCCTTGATCTTTGAATTATTCTATACCTATGTGTAATTTTTAAATTTATTTATACACGTGTTATAAAAATTATGTATTATAGAATCAAAGTTTTAAAAATATACTTTAGGTACTTTGAGCGCTTTTGAATCGTCAAAATACATAATTCAATATTTGCTCTCAATTTTAGTTTTTAATCTGAATTTTCAATTTCCGTATTGCTATTTAAAAGCTCATATTATAAGCTATTGTTATTATTATTAATTCGTAAAATATAATGATGGCAATAACCGTTCTCTGATAGAAGGAACAGTGTGTTTGAGCAGTGGTGGCTCAGTGGTGAGACCTCGGACTTCGAATCGATAAGTCCGTGGTTCGAGACCAGGCGAGCGCGCAGGAAATAAATTGATTTTTCAATTTATCTGCGCATGTTGTAACATCACCACTGCTCGAACGGTGAAGGAAAACATCGTGAGGAAACCGACATGTCGAAGAATTAAAAAAAAAAAAAAAAAGTTCGACGACATGTGTCATCCGCCAACCCGCACTTGGCCAGCGTGGTGGATTATGGCCTGTACCCTCATAGGAGGCCCGTGTCCCAGCAGTGGGAACGTATATGGGCTGATGATGATGATGATGATGATGATAGAAGGAAAAAGAAAAAAGTAGAACAATGCAACAAGTAGCAATGACCTCAAAAGTATGAGTTTCCACGTATTTATCTTAGAACTATTATTCAAGTAGACTTCTTTTAGAAGAGCTTTCGAATCGTCACAATACATTTAATATTTACGATAATTCATTTGTCGTATTGCTTTCAAATTTGAATTTCATTCGTCGTATTCGTAAGTCGTAAGTATTCGTCGTAGTCGTAGTCGTAAGTATTCGTCGTAGTAAATTTAAGTACACAGTATTCATTCATTTATTCATTTTTTATTCATTCATTTTTCATTTTATTAGCTTCACCTATATGTTTGTAAGTTACCAACTCCTTCAGACTCGATTTTGACCCACTTTAAACAGACAGATTTTATTCGAACTTTGTACACCTATTAAGGATGGGAGACAATGCAATAATTTCATAAATGTAAGCGTATTTTATTGTTGTGTGTTTTTATTATCTATTTTAATTTTTATTATCATCTGTTTTTTATACATAGGTACACACTTAAACAATCAACTTGCAAATAAAAACAAAATGAACACAAAACCTTTATCCATCTCATTTCATGGAACTATTAATTGAAATTGATTGTATTTCCAGAAACTGGATTTAATACAAAATTCCGTCAATCGATAGCTTCCTAAGATAGAACAAGGAGCCCGTATGAGACGATTCAGAAACCACTGATTGATGTTAAATAGATTAGCTCTATATAAAACCGAATACATAAAGATAATCTTTATACCTATCTATTTATATAAGAAAACGTCAATTTTTTTAGTTTGTTCTTTATATACAAATAACTCAAAAACGGCCGAATAAATGGTATGATTTTTGCGTGCTTACATGCTTCAAATACTTATTAGGTTACTATTCACATTTGAAGATACAAATAATTATCAATATTATTGTATGTACCCATTGTATGATTTTCTTAATTTCATAACAATATGAAAATGAATTATAAACAGTTCATTCAATGAGCCTTGGGGAGGCCTTTGCCCACCATTGGGACACAGCAGGTTAATAACAACAACATTCATGTACATTGTACACAGTACAGTACTCCAAAAGTGTTAGTGCACATAGAATTCTTCGTCACAGTTCGGTAACTGTCATATTCCCGGAGCGTCCGAAGACGATATGTATATAGAGTGTTTAAATGCATTTTCTTCATGCATAATTTAGTAAAATTTGTTTAGTCAAATGAAATACATTTTGGAAATACGACAATTATTAGCGAAGATTTGCATGCGCATTATTAATTTTGGAGTACTGTAAAGTATTGTAACATGGTATAGCTTATAATAATGTTCCATCCATATATTAAATTGGTAAATAATTAAATAGGTTAGGTACCTATAATATTTTAATATTTTTTATTACCATAGATTATAAGTTTAGTATGTATCGCATAATCATAATTACCATAAAAATTAAAATTGATAAAATAGTCCGTGTAAATAACATTTATAAACAATACATTTATTTTACAATGGGTAACTTACTGGAAAAACTTTTACAAAACGTAGCAAGTTGGAAGGCCGAGCTGACCTAGTTTGAGAAATAATAAATACCTGTATTTCTATGATTTACTGCAAGAAATACTTCCAATTTCTATCCTCCTCCTTCCTATCCTCCATCCTATCCTATCCTACTAATATTATAAATGCGAAACTCTTTCACGCAAATACTACTGAACCGATTATAATGAAATTAAGCACACATATAGAGGGTTACTTGGATTAACACATAGGATAGGTTTTATTCTTTTAGGTTTTATGATTTAGAATGTAATAAAAAAAAGCTCACCCGACATAGGCACTCCTTCGCATATACTCGATCGATGATGTGAGCAGCTGGCAGGCTTCTTATTTAAGCAAATCACCCGCTCGAGCGCCTGCCACAGATTATACCATTATTACAGATTAAATAAAATTAGGAAAATCTTTTTTAATTTTTTTTTATATCAAATGTCATGTGGTTTGGAATTTTATTAAACATTGGTGTTATAATGCAAAATGAACTCTACTGTTTTTTTATCTCTTATTTAGGCATAAGAGAAACTTTAACTTATCTGGCCGGTTGGCTTGGTTGGTAACTTGGTAGTGGCCCTACCTTCCAAGCCAGAGGTCGTGGGTTCGATCCCCACCCGGGGCTGTATTTGTGTGATGAACATAGATGTTTGCTCTGTGTCTGGGTATTAATGATCTATATAAGTATTTATTTAAAATTATATATGTATATTCGCTTGTGTTATGGAAGCCATCTGGTTTCCATAACACAAGCGAAAGCTTAATAGTATGGGATCAGATCGTGCCGTGTGTGAAAATTGTCCCGAAATATTTATTTATTTATTTTATTTATTATTTAAATATTAACGTAGTACAAAAACGTTTTCTCGGTGAATGAGCTTTTAAACAAAATAATTCATTAAAAATTCCATCGGTTCAGAACAAAAATATAAATAACAACATTTTAAAATATTAAAATAGTTTAATATTAGCATTCAAATGCTAGATAAATAGAATTTTTTATAGAATATAATAATTCGCCCCGCTTCGCAATTCAATTTTTCTTTAAAACTTTCATATATTCTGTGTTCTTAAGACGTATAAGTACAAGTCCAATTTTGTCACTATATCGAGACATATTTATACATAGGTTAATCTTGTTTGTTAATAATGTAACGGATAATCCTTGATAAGAGATTATAATATAATCTTAATATATAATATAAATCTCGTGTCACAATGTTTGTCCTCAATGGACTCCTAAACCACTTAACCGATTATAATAAAATTCGCACACCATGTGCAGTTCAATCCAACTTGAGAGATAGGATAGTTTAAATTTCAAATCGTTTTAGAGAAAGCGGGCGAAGCCGCGGGCGTTAAGCTAGTAGATTATAAATTACAATATTATAATTATTACATTTCATGCGTAAGCAAAGGATTACTCGTTTCTAAGACGCCATTATAAATTACCTATAATATAAATTTAATTATAATTTGTCATGCTTTTATTAGTGATGTGATTATAGTTACAATCTATAGGTACTAATATTATAAAGTTAAAGAGTTTATTTGTTTATTTGAACGTGCTAATCTCAGGAACTACTAGTCAGATAAAAAAAATTATTTCGGTCTTAGATAGCTCATTTCAAACTCAAACTCAAACATTTATTTCAAACTCAAACATTTATTTATTCAATTAGACTTCTTCGAGAAGCACTTTTGAAACGTCAATACATATTTTTAACATTTACCACCGATTCGGAAAGCAGTATCTATGGAGAAGAATCGGCAAGAAACTCCATAGTTGCTCTTTTATATTTATCGAGAAAGGCTATAATAATATAGGCTATATAACATCACGCTAAGACTAACAGGAGTGGAGCCACGCGGGTGAAACTAGTTAGCTAGTTGTAAATATGTGTGATTTAAAAATAAACATTTTGAATATAAATCAAAGACAACATTCCGCGAGTTGAAATTGATATTTTTTGGTTTTATGGCATTCAAATGCTTTATAAATATAAATTTATAAAGAATATAAAAAATTCGATCACGAGGCGGGACTCGAACCCGCATCCTTTCGCGCCATTCCGGGGCGGATGCTCAAGCGGTGTGTCCCTTAGACACATAAAACTGAAAGAATAGAATGAATTCGATTGCTCTGGCGGGTCACGAGTGGCTGAATTGGTCAAGCATCCGCCCCGGAATGGCGCGAAAGGATGCGGGTTCGAGTCCCGCCTCGTGATCGAATTTATTCTATTCTTTATAAATTTATATTGCGCGAGTTACTTAAAATAATTAACATAATAAAATATTTTTACTTTCTTTCACTTGTTGATTTTCCGCTCCAGTTGGCGCAAAAACTATTACATTATAAGAATAAGTAAATAAAACATTAACGAGAAAATACACGAGGCGGTATGATTTCTTATTGTGAGCTTGTTATTTGTATTTAATTATGTATTAAAGATATTGCGTTTAATGTGCAAAAAATAGAGACTAAAGAAATCGTCTATTTATTTAATAAAAAACGCACTAACAGCAATTAATCACACACACACACAACCACACATACACACTCAAGATATATTATAAGTAAGGCATCTATCACCTTCATTATTTCTAAACCAAAAATTAATTACAAATGATGCCTAATTTTACCAAATTCTATTGTGTTCGAGGATTTAGCTATCCTCTTAAACGAAAGAAATATTGTTGGAAAACTTCGCAAAAAAATAAATTAATTTAATATTTCAGCTTGTGAATGTTAAAAAATATCTTTCTGGGAATCTTTTACACTAACTACAATAATTACCTACTTTCCATAAAACTTGTAATTTAGGAAAGGGTACTAACAATTTGAAATAAAATTTTATTGTCAGTCTAGCAAGCCATAAAAGCACACGTAAAACAAAAACTACTGCATCGATTTAATGCATTTGGATTCTAGTTTTAGTTTTTGAACCGACTTCAAAAAAAGGAGGAGATTATCAATTCAGCCGGTATGTTTTTTTTTATGTATGTACACCGATTACTCCGAGGTTTCTGAACCGATTTACGTGATTCTTTTTTTGTTCGATGCGGGATGGTGTCGAATTGGTCCCATAAAAATTTTATTCGGATAGGCCCAGTAGTTTTTATTTTATGGGCATTTTTGCAAGTGCATGTTTGAAGTCGGTTGTTTTTAACGCAGTTATCACTTGTGGTCGAATTTTGGATAATAGTTCGGTATAGACATTTTTAAATATTTTGCTAATACTCGGAGGAAGTTGTGGGGTGAAGAAATTATGTACACAGATAAAATAATATGTATATTATTATACAAACTTCTTAATATGTTCTTTTTAACAGACGGATTTATTCAAGAGGAATCATAATCGAGTTTTAGACAAAGCGAGCGAAACGCTTGTGATGTTATTAAATACTTATTTAGTGCTGGAAATAACGAGCAGTAGGTACTAAGGTTAGAATGTACTAGTCGCGTTGAGACTTGCCTAATGCCTTGTGGCTCTACACAACATAATATAAAGGAAAAACTGACCATTAGCTGTTACACTCTCCGAAATCTTCAACACAATTACAACACTGTAACCATAATAATAAATTTGGTAATAATTAATTACTACCTGTTATTAAGATGTGCTTTTTACTAGATTTAGAGTCCGTGCCAAACCAATTTAATATCTTATTTGACTATGTCATCTTGAACACAACTTCACTAGCTGAAAATAAAACCTCATAAACTTCATTTATGCCCATCCCATGTTAAAATGAACTTGAAAGCCCCATAAAAACAAGCTTAAATAAAACACTTTCTCGAACATCTGGCTTGTAATCAAAAAGTTTCTCAATAATCGCATTTTGGGAAACTTCTAATCTGGCACCGAGGTGCTTTCAGCTAAAGTTAAGTAACTCGTGTTGTCTTGAAGAAAACCAGCTTTGTGGTCAATCAAACGTCAAGTATTTAAATAAACATAAATATTATTTAGTTTCTATAAATAGTTTAAGGACTGAGTCATACGTATATTTTAATCTATACTAATATTATAAAGTTGAAGAGTTTGTTTGTTTGTTTGAACGCGCTAATCTCAGGAAATACTGGTCCGATTTGAAAAATTCTTTCGGTGTTAGATAGGCCATTCATCGAGGATGGCTATAGGCTATATAATATCATTACGCTAAGATCAACAGGAGCGGAACCACGCGGGTGAAACCGCGGAGCGCAGCTAGTTTATAATAATTAAGTTTCCTATTTTCTTAATTCATTCATTGTATTTATATTAAATAATCAAATAGTACATTTTATAAATTCAGGAATAAATAGAGACATTCATCATAGTAAGATTTATGAAAGATAAGATACATAGAGCGAAATAAATCATTTTAAACTATAAAGTTCCTAGATTCTCCAGTTCTTTGGACCGTACTCGGGCGAGCGGAGTATGAAAAATACCGCTATTTATTACTCGATTCTTATCTATTATATTCTCATTGTTATGATATTTCATTTTAATCCTATGCTGCATAAATACACATATAGGTATATTTTAAGAGAATTGAGGAAAAACATTTTTTAATTGATCCCAGTGGCGTCTCTGTGTTTTAACATTGACATACAAAAAGGATGAGGAAAATGGATAAAATGCATTTTTTTACGTCTAAATTTTACTTAATAAATTTATGTTAACCTCACTTATACCTAAAGAAATATGTCTTTAAAGATACCTACATTAAAGTGAAGTCCCGTTTCCCCTTGTGGGATAAGGGGCAGATGCATTATACATCTGTGTCACTGATCGATTTTCTTTAGGGACATACTTGTGATCAGTTTCTGTGTCCTGCCAGACCAAAAAATTTTTTTTTCTCCACCGGGAATCGAACCCACTGTACCAAGGAGGCGGTCAAGATACATGGACCTAGCACCTTAAAAAATAGCTTACGAGTAAGTAGTTCATTATCAGTATTTACCAGAGAAAAAACAAGGAAAAGTTCCTTGATTGTAGTGGATTTAATGACCTAGCTGAAAAGAAAAACATTGCAAACATTTGTACAAATTTTACCCCATGATGTTTGTAAAAGCACCTTAAATAGACATTTTCCATATTTTAATTATAAATTATCTGTTTATTATTTATTTATTTATGTATTATACTAAGAGCTGATTTTTCAATCCTTGGTTAAAATTTATCCGTCCAATAAAGACACACATATTATCATAAAAACACGAACATATTAAAATGTCACCTGTAAACTGTCAAATACAGACAATTACAATACATTTTTGCAATGGTAGTTTAATACGTTATTCGATGAATTAGTTTAAACCAAGGATTGAAAAATCAGCCCTTAATTGTACAAACATGAATGGACAAAGCAGAAAAAAAGAACAATATCACAAAAACGTATCATTTGTACCAAAGGCGGCCTTATAGCTTAACAGCAATCTCTACCAGGCAATCTGGTAGGAAAGGAAATGTATGAAGGTCGTGGGATAGCGCAAAATAAATTATTATAATCACAATTGGTAGCGGTGTTTATTAACAAGGTATGAAAGTCAATAAATCCAGTACTATTATCTGAAGAGCCGGAAATTTCACACAGGAAGTTATATACATTAGGAGCTTTGCCACAACACAGGAGATTCTATTTCGTAACAATAGTTTTTCTATTTTTTATGCAGTCCATGTATCTTGACTGCCTCCTTGGTACAGTGGGTTTGATTCCCGGTGGAGACGGAGAAAAAAAAATTTCTCGGTCTGGCAGGACACAGAAAGCTGATCACCTACTTGTCCCTAAGAAAATCGATCAGTGAAACAGATGTATAATGCATCTGCCCCTTATCCCACTAGGGGACACGGGACTTCACTTTTATGTATCTTTAAAGACATAATTCTTTAGGTATACATAAAATACATAATACCATGTCTTCTTATCAAACGGCGTTGTTTAATAAAGAGACTAGGCTATGAATAAAACGTTTGATTTAACCAGTTAACATTTTATTGTATAAGACAAGAATTTCTTGTATTTATATCAACTACCTACATTAATATAGAATACATAAACTAGACTAGTTATTAAACAGATCTAAACTTGTTACTAAACATATCCATTCCCTTGTGAGAACACAATAAGTTTGTCGCCACAAATTGTTCCGCTTTCCTACATTCAAGTTTATGTCCTAAAGTGGAAACACCTATCGTTTAAATTATTATCTTAATACAAAGTAAACCATCATTTATTAGAACATTATTCTAATATGCTCAAATAAAATAGTGATTCCTAATACTATGTTATGTTTTATTCACATAATATCAGAGCTTCTTTCACTTCGAATATATAATTTGATAATTACATAGTCCCTCCTTGGTCCCTCCCTATGACTGGCATTGACATATAAATTTATAAAGAATAGAATAAATTCGATCACGAGGCGGGATTCATTGGCATTGACATAATAATTAATTACAAGCAAAGACAACATTTTAAGCATACATAGACTAGCTTTTCGCCCGCGTAGTCAAAGAAAATCACGCATAATTCTATATCATAGGATAGGTTCAAAAATTTTCGAACCTATCCTATGTGTTAGTCCAAGTTACCCTCTATGTGTGTGGCAAATTTCATGAAAATCGATTCTGCAGTTTAGTAAAGCGTTTGCGTAAAGGAGTAAACAAACAAATATACTACATATATATATTGTTTTCATTTTTTTACTTTATTCTCTGTTTAAATTATGTCAATATATTTCTCAACTCTAACATTGGAAGGTCATCGGTACCCGTAATACAGACTATAGTCTAGTACGGGACCATCGTTTTTGTATATTTTGTAATTGAGGTTGTGAAATAAAGATATTTTTATTTATTTTATTACTAGCTTCCGCCCGCGACTCCGTCCGCGCGGATGTCGGTCTTCGCGTGGATGGATTATTTCTTCATTTTGAGTAACTCTGACAATGATATCTTATAAAAATATATTGGACCCAAATACGGCTAGGCCTATAATAATACGCAACGTGTGTTCGCGGTTCTACAGAACAACGTCTATGGATAAAACTGAAAAGATAGGATAATAAGGTATAATTATACCAAGTTTCATCGAAATCGAACCGTTAGTTTTCACGTGATGCAGACAGACAGACAGACAGACAAAAAATTTTTTAAACACATATTTGGGTTTGGTATCGATCCAGTAACACCCCCTGGTATTTATTTTTTCAATATTTTCAACTTATTTTCAATGTACAGAATTGACCCTTCTACAGATTTATTATAGGTAATAATATGTATAGTTACAAATACAATGAAATGAGATGACAGAGAGAATTATGAGTTTAATGAATAAACCAATTTACGGTGAAAACAATATTAATATGTTAATTATTATTATTATGCATACAATATATTTTATTCCAATAAGAACGACCGCTCGCCACACTGGACACGTCCGCTCGCATCAAAATTCATAAATTTTATGCGTCGCGCGGCTTTTTTTTTTTTTTTGTGTGGTGTCTCTCAATGTTAGCCAGAAGGGCTTCTACATTTTAACGCGGACGCGGGGGTGAACTGAAGGTTCACCCTGGTAGCGACATGCGCAAGGGCGTCCCCCCTTGACGGGGATCTCGAACCTCGGCTTGGACTGTCGCTTGAGTGGAGGAGGCCAGAAGGGCCCTAATCGGACGGGTCGTCGCGCGGCGCGGATCGCAGTCCTTATATAGGAGTCGTGGCAGGCGTGGCATCGTGCGGCTCTCGTGTGACGCAAACGGTTCAAGCCAAATCCGACTTTCGGAGCTACATGTTACGGCGCTGAATCCACTGCGGTATAGAACAACGTCTATGGATAAAACTGAAAATTTTAGTTTATTTTTTTTTCTACGTATTTTTCCAGGATAAAAAGTATCCTATTTTACGCCCAGGATAATAAGGTATAATTATACCAAGTTTCATCGAAATCGAACCGTTAGTTTTCACGTGATGTCTTCACATACAGACAGACAGACAGACAGACAGACAGACAGACAGACAGACAAAAATTTTTTTAATCACATATTTGGGTTTGGTATCGATCCAGTAACACCCCCTGCTATTTATTTTTTCAATATTTTCAATGTACAGAATTGACCCTTCTACAGATTTATTATATGTATAGATTTTTATACAAACTTTCGTAAGCAGATATAAGCAGAATATATTTAAGCAGTTGATATAATTATCAATCTCATTCATTTCATTCATTTCTTGAATTCGAATCGAATAAATTTATTAAGTAGGTAAGAAGTTAACGTTTGTAACGTTTTCATAGCAATTACAATGACAATTTACAAATCAAAATACATGCTCGTGAAAACGTAGGGAACTTGGAAAGTTTCTAAATGTTATTTGGAATTTTAGCGAAATTTTATTTTTTTATTTTTGTTAGTCGACCAAAATTTGTGCTCCAAATAAGTATTTAGAGGGAACTCTTTAATATTTTCATTCTATTTTTGACTGATCGCCCTGACTTCGCCCGCGTAGACATTTTTGTAAGTTTTCATCCTGATCCAAAAGTGCTTCTAGAAGAAGTCTAATTATATAAATGTTTGAGTTTGATCTCAGCGGAGATAGAGACAAGTTCGATAAAGCATTGTAATTCCTTCAGCCTTTTTTATAGTTGTTATAAGTTACTATCCCACTTTTTTTTCAAATATTTAATGATCTAAGCATAATATACAGAAAGATAATATAAATATAAATATACATTTTTATGATAAAAAATAGTTACATGCTACGATGCCTCAGCCAACAAAAATACACAGGTATAGTCTGAACTAATAAAAAATTCCCTGTATATGTTACAGTCAAAACCCTGAACCAGTCAATATCCTTATTGACCGGTTATTAAGGTTATTGACCAAGGGCGTCAGTTAATATCCTTATTGACTGGTTTTATCTGCTAAAATCTGTTAATAAGGATATTGACCGGCACCCTTAGTCAATATCCTTATTAACTGATTTAAAGAGCAGACATTCAGTCAATATAGGATGGAATAGATTTTAACACTTAAATCTTTCTGTAATGGGCAAGTAAAACAATAGCGAGTCGCACTCGCTCGCTCGCACTCGCTCGGCTCGTGCGTGAGGGTCGCAGTTCAAACCTAACCTAACCTACTGGGTCGAATTTGACACTTAGATCTTTGTGTAATGGGCAAGTAAAACTCGCTATTGTTTTCTTTGCCCATTACAGAAATATTTAAGTGTTAAAATCGATTCCATCCTATATTGACTGAATGTCTGCTCTTTAAATCAGTTAATAAGGATATTGACTAAGGGTGCCGGGCAATATCCTTATTAACTGATTTTAGCAGATAAAACCAGTTTATAAGGATATTAACCGACGCCCTTAGTCAATAACCTTAATAACCGTCAATAAGGATATTGACTGGTTCAGGGTTTTGACTGTAGCATATATATAGAGAGTAGTTTAAAATATCCATTCCATATATTTCTTTGCAAAAATATATGGAATTCCAATCATAGCTCTGAATAATATTATGCAAGTAGGCATCACCGTATTGCCAATAGACTGTCAATTGCAGAAATGGGTTGCCAATATCATTTATATTACGCAAGGGAATAAACATAAAATAATTAATAAGCTAAATTACGTAATAATTGGATGATGGAATTTTCTACGTAAAAACATAAATTGGCTATTAGGTAGAGCTAAATTTAGTACCTATAAATGTAATATTTAGCAAAGACCAAAAATCGTCGCCTTACTGTCGTGACGGTAATGCCATGAGGCGACCTCGAAATTTTACTGTCAAGAAAGCTTGACCGACCGTCAGTGCGTACCGTCGGTCCTGACGATACGCATCAACAATAATTATTGTATGACTATGACACTGATGCGCATGACAATATGAACGGTTTTTGAATTTCTATACATAATATGACAAGCGCGACTGACGTACGCACTGATGGTCGGTCAAGCTCTACCATCTACAGACTACAACCAGCCTAAGAAGTTTCACATCAAAAGTTGGATTGGTTGATTATTATTATTGACGAAAAAAGCTTCAACTTTTTTTCTCGTATTATTTCTTGTATATACAGGGTTACTTGTAAAACACCAGCAACCTCGCAGGACAAGATAGCTAACATCATAAGTACCTAACAACATTTGTTCTACGACTTTTGATAATTTGTTAGATTTTATTTTCATACAAAAATAAATATTCATTTAATTTTCCGTTTGAATATTATGAACTCTACGCTTATCCCAAAAATTACGCAAACGACAAGCGAACGAGAGGGGGAAGGGGGCGTCGCGTAGTCCTTTTGATAATGATTAGAACATAGACTTATAAATGTTAGGAGAGTACAATAAAAGCTTAAAAAATCATTTAAAAATAATTTATTGCGTTATGCCAAAAGTCGTAGAACAAACGTTGTTACATAAGATGTTAGCTATCTGTATCTTGTCCTGCGAGGTTGCTGGTGTTTTACAAGTAACCCTGTATAGTAAATAAAATGCACTCGCATGGTTGATTTGTCATTTTAAATCAATATTAAAGGTTCAACACGGTTCAACACAGTTCAAAAAGCATACCAACATTTTCTAGAAATTTCTCCCAATATAAGATATTGGTTGTCACTTACACAAGTTAATAAAATGTCAAATACACAGTCACTTTAACCTGTGCTTTAACTTTAATTTAAATTCAGTCATTCATTAACCTTCTATCGTGCTTTATTAAAGCAATGATTTTTAAATCTATGACTTTAATTCACCAAGAAATCGTTAAGTGTGTATATAGTTAACTATCTTTCCACCTGCGGCTTCGCCCGCGTTTTCAAAGAAAAACCCGCATAGTTCCCGCTCCCGTGGGATTTCCGGGATAAAACCTAGCCTATGTTACTCGTGGATAATGTAGCTTTCGAATGGTGAAAGAATTTTTAAAATCGGCCCAGTAGTTTATGAGCCTATTCATTACAATCAAACAAACAAACAAACAAACAAAGTTTTCCTCTTTATAATATTAGTGTACCTAGATGTAACGTTTTTGCATATTTCTCGTTTTATTTTTTAAAAGTTACTATAGTCATCTTACTCATTAGGTAAAGGGCTTTCAATATCAGTATAAAGTTTTTTGATACCTGCAATAGTTACGGAATAATCGCCGTGCATACTTTACCATTACATGCGTGTCTATTTTCCGCTAAACGAAGTCCTTTCAACCTGACTCCGTCTTTCCAAGGTGTATCTGTGCCGATAACTGACCACCTCGAGCTTCTTGGTATCACCTTAACGCCTACTCTTAATTTTGGTTCATACATCGAATCAAAAGCCCAAGTAGCCAAGTAGTTTTTTTTTTTTTTTTTTTTTTAATGGCACCCGTCATCACAGGGTGTTCGCGCCACCTCTGGATTATAGTCCAGAGACATTTTTTGCTTTTATTTTTATTTTTTTTTGCACAAATAATTTTAAAATACAATATAAAATACTTACTGGTAAAATACAAAATAAAATAAAAAAATACTGGTATAAATTACAATAAAATGACTAAATAATTGCTTAAAAATACTATAAAATTTAAATCAAAATTATTATAAACAATTCAATAAAAGACGGCACAAAACACTCAACTTAATCCTATATCACAGTAAAAGAGCTAAAACTAATATCACACACTATTTCTTTTGTTGACTACGACTACAATATGTCTACAATATTGTAGGAACGCATCCCTACACTTATCCCCCAGGGCGGAAGGTAGATTCTCACCCGTCATCGCCATTCCCAATTTTTGCTCAACAGCATATCTATTGCTTGCAAAAATTGGGCACTCGAGTAACAGGTGAGGAACCGTCTCCTCAACTCCAGGCTGACATAGACACGACGGATCCTCCTTCAGCTTGAATCTGTTCAAGTAGAAGGCGAATCCACCGTGAACAGTCAGTACTTGTGTGGTGTGGTGCACATCTCAGCTTTCCATCAGGCGAGATAGTGGTCAAGCGCTTTCCTATCAAACAATAAAAAAAAAATACATCCTGTATATCCCTTTTTCATGTGCAAGTGCAACTAATGTGCAATCTAAACGACGACATGCAAATAACACTGATCTATTTATAATATTAGTATGGATATATACGTAGATTGATTTATAATTAGGTAACTATCCAACTTCTATAGAATTCTTTGAAGGGTAATAAATAGCGTTATATATTTTCCAATAGTTATTCATAAACACGTGCTTGAAATTGTTTGAAATATTTATAACGAAGTTCAAATAGTATAATAGGAGTTATTCATTGCCAATAGAGGCTTGTTTGTCAATTGAAATGGAATTTAACAAAAGGATTTATTGGAATCAAATGGACGGATTAATCTCTGTTTTTAATATATTTATTTATTTAACACTTTATTGTGCAATAAACCAGGTACATAAAATAACAAGTTACAATAAACAAAAGCACAAAGGGCGGCCTTATCACTATGCAGTGATTTCTGCCAGGCATCCACGGGGAGAAGGCAAAGAAGCGAGATAATAAATTGAGAAACAGAAGAAAAAATAATTATTAGATTAAGTAGAAGTAATTATATAATACAATAAAATGCATATATACAAGATACACACAACATACTACATTATAATAAACGAATCATATTGATACAACTAAAGACACATACATAATTATATATACATACAAATACATACTAAATAGTAGTAACTATATAACTTAAAAAATATATATAAATATACTTATCCATACTTATATTATAAATGCGAAAGTAACTCTGTCTGTCTGTTACTCAATCACGCCTTAACTACTGAACCAATTTGCATGAAATTTGGTATAGAGATATTTTGATACCCGAGAAAGGACATAGGCTACCTTTTATTGCGAAATATGTATCACGGGCGAAGCCGGGGCGGACCACTAGTACTACATAAATATATACTAATCCGAATTAAAGGCAGCTGAGAGATAATGGTTACGAACTTGGTTTTTAAAAGAAGATAGGGAAGGAGCAAATCTAATTATATTTTAATTTTTTAATAAGTGGAATAACGGTTTGATTTTTACTGATATATCATGAACGATTAATTATGATTATTGCAACATACCTAATATCTATAATATAAAAATGAATCCCAAAATGTGTTGGTAAGCGCATAACTTTAGAACAGCTGAACCGATTTCTTTAATTCTTTTTTTATTATATTCCTTGAAGTACGAGGATGGTTCTTATGTAGAGAAAACGTGAATATGTACCACGGGCGAAGCAGGGGCGGACCGCTAGTTTATTATAAATATTTATAAAATAATTCCATTATTAAGTTATAGACTACTAGCGGTCCGCCCCGGCTTCGCCGTGGTACATATTTCGCATTAAAAAGTAACTTATGTCCTTTCTCGGGTATCAAAATATCTCCACACCAAATTTCATGCAAATTGGTTGAGTAGTTTAGGCGTGATTGAGTAACAGACAGACAGACAGAGTTACTTTCGCATTTATAATATTAGTATGGATTTTTGATTCAATATCAGTCTTCAATATCAATAAACCTTCTATTTTTAAAACTCAATACAAACAGACGTTTTTTTAATCCCGTTGTACGTTGGAAACGAATTGGCCAGACTTCATAGACTTTGCTACTTTGCTTTGTACGTAGGTATACTAACTTTTAAACTAAAAAAACGCCGTGTGTCACTCGGGGACTGCCGCGGTAAAGATATTGCATGCTATGCCTTCAAGCCACACCTCCGCCCGTCGGAGTGGGGAGCGTGAGGTTTTATCGTTACGGAATTTCTCGATTCAGTCCCCGCGCTCAAGGCCCGCGGTAGAAGCTATGCAATAGCTTAACAAAAAAAAATTCTTCATGCGGACAGAATCGATATAAAATCAATCGATGAAATTAAATATATAAAGTATTTAGAAACATGTTGACCGGATTCGAACCTGGCACCTTTCCTTTTTTTAACTATATTTGAAATAATAACCTCTACACCGAAAACATAATTATACCTTCAGCTTGTCAAATAAAGTGACTTGCAAAAGTAGGAAATATAAAATTATCATCACCCCTATGTAATTTAATCTGCTTGAAATGACATGACTAATTCATTATTTCCATAGAAATATAAAATTATATTTATAGCGGAAATATTAAATAATAGCATTTCCGAATTAAACAAAGATTATTTTTGGATTACTACCTATTTGATGAATTTGTCCCATATACACATAATCCATACTAATATTATAAATGCGAAAGTAACTCTGTCTGTTTGTCTGTTACTCAATCAAGCCTTATCTATAACTGAACCAATTTGCATGAAATTTGGTATAGAGATATTTTGATACCCGAGAAAGGACATAGGATAGGTTTTATCCCGGAAATCCCACGGGAACGGGAATTATGCGGGTTTTTCTTTGACTGTGCGGGCGATGCCGCGAGTGGAAAGCTAGTATAATATAAGTTCACATAATATTTACATAAAAATAAAACAGTGTCTGTCTGTCTCCAGGCAGGTATCTCCTAAACCGCTATAGCTAGAAAGCTGAAATTTTCACAATTGGTGTGTTTCTGTTGCTGATATAACAACAAATACTAACAATATGTAAATTATAACAAATTATACATAAATAATAATTAATCGAATCGTTAAATCTAATTGCAAATGCTAAAGCGCTTTTGAAAGAAGTTTTACTATACTCAAAAGTTTGAGTAAGTCTGATTAACAACATTAAGAGCAAGATTATATAATGGAACTAATGTTGCCTTTGACAAATTCAATTTGTATACTTAAGTGATTAGATTAAATGTTACACGAGCACACCTAAACCTTACTAAGAACATGTGGGCTGTTTAAATTTAAACTGTAGGTGCGTATCTGCATTTATCAATGGCTAAACCGATTTCGTTAATTCTTTTTTTTATAATATTCCTTGAAGTACGAGGTTGTTTCTTATGGAGAGAAAATGTAAACATGTACCATGGGAGAAGCCGTGGCGGACCGCTAGTTTGTAATACAATTAAACTAGTTACTAGTCACTAGACTATAAGCCCAATGTTGAAATCTGATAAAATATAATAATCATAAATATTGCTCACGTGACTAAGAAGTTTTTTGTTTTTGTTATAACTATTTTACCGTACCTTCAGAGATTACTTCTTAAAAACTTAAAATCTTTATTTAGAAGAAGATGGATAGTGCCTGTCTAAAATTCTCATAAAAGTAAATCTTCCTTCTCAGTTTGCAGAATCTACTGATGAAATTATTACCGAAATACATAATAGTGAACGAGACTGGCCACTTAAAGACAGCGTCACGGATTTGAGTATTACCAGCTTACGAGTTTATATTGACGATGGGGTTGTAGCAATCACACAATATTATATTAAGCAAAACCTACTAAATGTAGTTCTTCAATTTTGAGCTTAGCAGGAATGTTACCTGCTGGAAGCCCCTTCGGTAGCACGAGTTCATGTAGCAGTAGATGATAGGATTGTAGCAGCAGTGCGACATCGCCAGCCAGTGGCTCGCGAACCACACGTACAGTATAGCAGGAATGTTACCTGCTGAAAGCCCCTTCGGTAGCGCGAGTTCATGTAGCAGTAGATGATAGGATTGTAGCAGCAGTGCGACATCGCCAGCCAGTGGCTCGCGAACCACACGTACAGTATAGCAGGAATGTTACCTGCTGGAAGCCCCTTCGGTAGCGCGAGTTCATGTAGCAGTAGATGATAGGATTGTAGCAGCAGTGCGACATCGCCAGCCAGTGGCTCGCGAACCACACGTACAGTATAGCAGGAATGTTACCTGCTGGAAGCCCCTTCGGTAGCGCGAGTTCATGTAGCAGTAGATGATGGGATTGTAACAGCAGTGCGACATCGCCAGCCAGTGGCTCGCGAACCACACGTACAGTATAGCAGGAATGTTACCTGCTGGAAGCCCCTTCGGTAGCGCGAGTTCATGTAGCAGTAGATGATAGGATTGTAGCAGCAGTGCGACATCGCCAGCCAGTGGCTCGCGAACCACACGTACGGCATCCCTGGCCAGGCAGTCCACTCTTCGTCGTTTTCATGGGCACTCCACAGCATCTAAAGACCATTTTATTTAGTATTAAAAGTCTGTATGATTTTGATATATCCTAATGTATACTTGCTTAATACACCTTTGATTATCGTCTTTATATTCGTACGTTCGTACGTAATTTCTTGTTGTTTTGGGAAACATGTTTCTTTAATTCTAACTTGCGATCAGGTTTGGTTGATTACTATTCCCTATATATACTTATAATTTATATTATTATGCGCGCTGCAACAAAAAATATATTGAAGGAATAAGGAGAGTCTATGAATTATTCTCTACTACGACCGTATCATTATATTATAAAAACCTGTCATTTGTCGGGTTTTTCGATAATTTCTAAGAAATATTACTTTCGGAAATGGGCGGGTAGGCGAGGTATTAAATACGATGACAAGAGATAAAATATAAAACTTCGTAAGCTTCCACAATTTTCTACTGATAGGTAGTTACGTGAATAAAGTAAATTCATGATTAGTAAAATAAAATAATATTTTATGCACTCAGTAGTAATACCTACCAAGATATAATAATTTCGTAGTAAATAAAAAGTTTCATTGGGTGATTTTGCACGATCCATACTAATATTATAAATGCGAAAGTAACTCTGTCTGAACCAATTTGCATGAAATTTTGTATAGAGATATTTTGATATCCGAGAAAGGACATAGGCTACTTTTTACCCCGGGAAATAAGATAGGTTTTATCACTGAAATCCCACGGGAACGAGAACTATGCGGGTTTTTCTTTGACTGCGCGGGCGAAGCTGCGGGTGGAAAACTAGTTATGGAGTAATGCTAACTGGATTTAAATGACATGCAGCTGCAGGAAACTAGCAGGATTCGTAGTATATTGTATGAACTTATCTAATCACTAGCGGTCCGCCCTGGCTTTGCCCGTGGTACATATTTCGCCAATGTCCTTTTTCGGGTATAAAAATATCTCCATACCAAATTTCATGCAAATTGGTTCAGTAGTTTAGGCGTGATTGAGTAACAGACAGACAGACAGAGTTACTTTCACATTTATAATATTAGTATGGATATGTTTCTACGTTATACTATGTAATAAGATACGAAATAAGTTCTATCTAATACGATAGAATGATGATCATCCCCATCTCATTTATGTCAATCCGATAATTTTCTAATAACAATTAAGTTTCCAATTTGATGAGGTTTCCATGAGGATCGCGGTAAAACAATATGTGTATTGTATACCGTAAATATCTCATTGTAAGCTCTCAAACTTCGAGAATTGTGCTCTTATATTGAAGAGAATCTATAATATTACGTTACGTTGGCTTTAATCTATACTCAATATTATAAAGCTGAAGAGTTTGTTTGTTTGTTTGAACGCGCTAATCTCGGGAACTACTTGTCCGATTTGAAAAATTCTTTCGGTGTTAGATAGCCCATTTATCGAGGAAGGCTATATATCATCACGCTAAGACCAACAGGAGCTGATTACTGCGGGTGAAATCGCAGAGCGCAGCTAGTATAATATACAAATGATATTTGTCAATATACTCTGCTATTGATAATTTGATACCCTCCATGTAACCAAGTGTAACTCACCAAAAAGACGTTGAGAGGCAGCCAGCAAATTGTGAACACGGTTACAACGGTAACCATCATCTTGATCATCTGCCAACAAAACATTTTAGATAAGTATCTTTTTATTTATAAGAAAAAAAGGTTTGGTTGTTTGTTTGATACGATCGAACTCAATAACTTCTTGAATCTTGGCTGATTTTAAAAATAAATTTAAGTGTAGTTGCGGGACAGCTAGGTAATACAAGAATCAACTTTATTTCGTTAGCGCCTAGAATAATTTCAACTTTAGATTTATTATTACAATGTAGATCTGTTCACTCATATTTTTTTGAATTTACTGAACTGTAATCAAAGGCTTTCAAAACGCTAACGTTTCATTTTAAATATTGTATTGAAGTGAGATGAAGTTATTACGAAAACAATGTATAGATAAATTGAAAATTCAGTTTAATTTTTCTACGCTCATCTAGTCAAACTATCGAATATTACAAAATATATAGAGCATGGGGTAGGAGCAGGTGTGTACCTATGTTCTATATATTTTGTAATATTGTACAATACAAGCATGTGTATGCTTCTGAAATGTAATACGAAAGTTGCGTGGTAGCAATCGCTCAATAATTATTTTTCAAACTCACATATAATTGTCTTTATGTCTGTTAAATATAGATGAAATATTTAATGTAATAACTTTTGTAATATTGCCTGTTGTAGTTAATAAGATCTCTTTAATGATAAGAGCACACACTCATTTCTTTTTTGTTTAATTGCATTATAGATATCGCCTAATTTATTATTAATTTCTGTGAATGTAGTGTTCATCTGTAATACCTAGTTGTGCATAATAACGTGTAAATCCTATTGTTACTGTTTTACGTGAATGATACATATATGTAACAACTGGTGATGAACCTTTTTAATAAATAAATAAATAATGATTATACCTTCTGTATTAATCATATTATCAGCTGTCTTTATTTCATTTTTAACCGACTTCAAAAAAAAGGAGGAGGTTATCAATTCGGCCGGTATATTTTTTTTTTTTTTTTATGTATGTACACCGATTACTCCGAGGTTTCTGAACCGATTTACGTGATTCTTTTTTTGTTCGATGCGGGATGGTGTCGAATTGGTCCCATAAAAATTTTATTTGGATAGGCCCAGTAGTTTTTATTTTATGAGCATTTTTGTCTGTAGGTATTTGTAAATTTTGCAAGTGCAAGTTTGAAGTCGGTTGTTTTTAACGCAGTTATCACTTGTATACATAGATAGATAATTATTTACTGAACACACAAGCTTAACATAAAACACAGATAGAAAGACAAACAGAGACAAGTTTGTACGTAAGATTTTTATACATATGAAAATACATGTTTGTACATTCTTCATACCTTTTTGTTACGCAAATATATTGTATTTTCATGACATTTCAGTTGACGGTTCGAGCATGTAGACCGATCTATCATCCACGCTATTGCGTGCAAATATCTTTGAGGTAAACAAGATGATGATCCAATATTTTCACTGCGCTATGAAATATTTCCGTATATTTCACACTTAAACATTTGGTCACAAATTGAACAAGTAAATAGACTTTTATAACTTCCTTACTACATAAATACTTAAGACGATGATATCCTAAAACAACCGGAGAACAACCGGGGCAAGCGGCTAGTATTTTATAAAATAAGTAGATTAAATTCACCTTCTTTTTGACAACACGTTAACCCCGGGCAATAAGAAATTATGTAAATATCATTGACTTTGAGAAACCCTGACAAATATTAATTTAAATCAGACTTATAGATGAAATAAAATGGTTTTGTTCACTTCAATTTGTCAACAATTTGGAGGTAAATACGGGTTTTAAACTCAAATAATTGGAAATATATTTCAATATTGTGAAATTTGTTAATTAATTTTGAAATTAGCTGATGGAATATATTAATTGTTTTGCATCCAACTGAACAACAGAATATGTGCGGTGTCAACAACAGAATATGTGCGGTGTTTAAAAGTTTGGTAATATTACACATTACACAATAATTATTAGTCTTAACATTTTTTTTTCAATACTTGAGCAGTTATAGTGTTCAAATCATGTCCAAACCATCTAAGCTAATTGCACCAACACGTAGAAAATCGTCACAAGACTTATACTCAAATAGCTTGCCTTCCTCTTAGATTGCTGCATCCTCGAGTCCCTGTGAATCTTCATCTCTCCAGACGGTCTGAGTTACAGACCATAAAGGCAACCCTGGTATGTATGCACACCTAACACCAAAAGGTATTTCATATTAACACATCTTACCTTTCTCTTCGAATTCTGCATCCTCGAGTCTCTGTTCATCTCCGCCTCCCCCGGTGGTCTGACGCCCCAGACGACATAAGCAATCCTTGCATATGTACATATCAGGGCAGCGAGTGGTAACGCAAACTGTAGGGTCAATAGTGCACAGGTATATTGTTCACTTTGTTTGGGCGTCGTCCATATTTCCGTGCAGACGTCTCTGGAAAAGGGTGTAGGGATGTAGCATTTATTTTGGATAGCAAAGAGCTTTTACGACCTTGAAAAAATGGTATGTATTATTGCATTAAATTTGGACAATAGCAATTTGTTTATTGTATATTGTAAGGATAGATGTTAGCCACTTATTGAAATGTACATAATATAACAATTAATAGTAATTATGTCTGTCAGTCTGTAGTCTGAAGAAGATCTAGGTCTCCAGAATTTCCAGAAATGACTGGGATTCACGATAAATTACATAAATATAACAACTGCATGAGAACAGTACAATATCTGGTATAAACAGAAATGATTAAAGGTCTTAAAATTATAAAGAAGAATAATGTAATTTACAAGTAGAAACACTGAAGGATACTTTAAATTGCAAACGAAAAATACTCCAATACTTTATGTATGAGCTTTTGTTGATAGATAATATTTTAGTTATGTTCGATAAAATCATTAAACTCAGAAACAGAAGCTTCAGTGTAAAATGCCATTCTGAATATTGTGTATTGTGTATCATATTTCATATCGTAATTTATATTCGAAATTTAAAATTAACCTTTTCCCAGAAAATCTCCAAGGTAAATTTATCTATAAGTTTACAAGAATAAAGTGTTATAATAAATTTCGTTAAATTCTGGTGATTAATTTTATAAATACAAGATTAAAAGTTAAAGAGGATAATTGTTAATGTTTCAATACGATTTTAATAAAATAATCTAATCTAATATTTTTTATATTATAAAGGCGAAAGTTTGTATGTATGGATGTATGGATGTTTGTTACTCTTTCACGTAAAAACTACTGAACCGATTACAATGAAATTTAGTACACATATAGAGGGTAACTTGGATTAATACATAGGATAGTTTTTATCCCGGAAATCCCACGGGAACGGGAACTATGCTGGTTTTCCTTTGCAAACGCGGGCGAAGCCGCGGGCGGAAATCTAATATACTTATAAAGTGATATTACTTTTAAATAATTCGCAATAACAATGAAAAGTTAATTATCTCTTTAATAATATAATATCTATCAAAACATTGTTTATTAATACATAATCCATACTAATATTATAAATGCGAAAGTAACTCTGTCTGTCTGTCTGTCTGTTACTCAATCACGCCTTAACTACTGAACCAATTTGCATGAAATTTGGTATAGAAATATTTTGATACCCGAGAAAGGACATAGGATAGGTTTTATCCCGGAAATCCTACGGGAACGGGTTTTTCTTTGAAAACGCGGGCGGAAAGCTAATATGTAATATAATATCAGTTGTTTAATATTGATTAAAGCACTGAAACCCAGTTTCTTGGTAAAAATTCTAACGGTTTAATTTCTCAGGGTCATTTACATGTAGAGGTGTATTCTCAAATACTCACAGTTCACAAACCTCATGCCAAATTGACGGTCTCTGCAACCTCGATACCACTAGTATTGGTGCAGCTGTTGCCATGGCCCCACACCACACACCCAAAATCACCAACTTCGCCGCCGCCTTCCCCAAACGAGGCTTCAACGGCTGCATTATCACTATATACCTATCCACAGATATAGCCAACAAAGTATACGCACTAACTAACACAGACACCGCTTGAGAAAAGTTCACTATCTTACACATAACAGCCCCAAACGGCCAATATCGTAACACTAGCATAGACACAAAGGAAAAAGGAACACAGAATATAGTCATCATTATGTCGCCAATGGCCAAATTCGCGATAAAGAAGTTCGTCACAGTTTTCATTCGCGGCGATGTCCGGACAACGAAACACACCAGCCCATTCCCGAAGAGAGCGATCACGAATATCACACTATACATGAAATACACGCAAAAGTGGAATGCGAATGACGTAAAGAATACTTCAGATTTGCTTGTCTTGCAGGAGTATGGGAGGAGTCTTGTGAAATTGCCATAGGTGTCGTTCCAAGTGAAATTGCCATTTTGCGCGCAAACCACTGCGTTGCAGAGCTCTGAGTAATCTTGCGTTTTGTTCTCGTCGACGAATTCAGTTGAATAGAACATCACTCTTGATTACAGCGTTTTCATTTGCGTCCCATTTATGTACCTGTAAAGGACATACAGAACATTTATTACAAAGAAGATATTTGCATATAGCGACAGATTATGACGACAATGCTCTTAAACTTAATTCATTAAATCTAAAGCTTCAGCCTGAAACTATATTATGAACTATTAGTAACATCTGTTCACAAGCGCAGTAATTCTTAATTGATAATTTAAGTATACACAAATTCTCCTAAATTAATTAAACGTGCGATAGCTTTCTAATATACCCAATTAACTGAAAGTAAACAGCCCATAACTGTTCGAAGGGTTTATTCAAATCGTAAACCGAAGTCACATTTAAATTCAGCCTTAAATCGTTAACCCAAGGAATAAAAAACAATCTTCTATTCAATAGTATTTGGAATGAACCAATCATTTCTTGATAAGAACATCAAGTTAGACTTAATAAAGATAATTAGGTATACATCTACACTAATATTATAAAGAGGAAAATTTGTATATAAGTACCTACCTAAGTACGTAGTAACGAATTGCTTCAAAACGTGTTGGATAGATTTTAATGAAACTCTACAGTATTATAGTATTATAGTTACACCAGAATAACACATGAGCTGTAGAAATACTTGATTTGCCCACGAGTAAAACCGCGCGGCATAGCTAGTGTACGAATATGAACAATATGAGTGTCTGAGTCGTTGATCTGAGTGAATTTGATTAATGTCTGTAACAAAGATTTAGCTGACAATATGTCTAGATGAAGATAGATCGCCTGTCTTTAACTACAAAACCATTTTTTATATCTATTCCTTACGTTAAAATGTTACGAAGCCACGTTTTATTCTAGTGGTTTCTTAAAAGACTTGGAATAACTATTAAATGTTTATCTTTATTAAAGAAAGATGAAAATGAGCATGAGGTTTTTTTAATCATAATAATAGAGTATTGAATACGATTGAAGAAAGAATGTAAGAACAGGAAAACCTTAAATGTGACGAAGGGAATAAATAACGAAAATTAGTATTGTAATTAACATACACTTTACACAACTGTTCATAAAATAAACATATCCGAGTTTATGATTTACAATGCAATTAAGAAACATAAATAAATGTATAAACTGTAAATTCCAGTAAATGTAATAAATATATAAACTGTAAAGCCAATTGGGCGTTTTTCCATTACCCGGCCCGGCGCCGGTGCCGTGCCGTTGCCGGGGAAGCAAAAATGTATGAAAATGTATGGGCGTTTTTCCATTACCCGGCCCCGGCAACGGCACGGCACCGGCGCCGGTGCCGTGCCGTTGCCGGGGAAGCAAAAATGTATGAAAATGTATGGCTCGCTTTTTCACTTACCGGCGCCGGCGCCGGCACGGCATTGAGTCCGGGGTAGCAAGCTTCCCACTTGTGCCGGCCCGGCAAAATTGCATATGTATTGCATATTTATATGAATTGTAGCCGTGTGAGTGTGTAACTGCGCGGGGCGGGTAGGAGGGCGCGGAGCGGAGGGACTCGTATTTGGTTTTTTGTTCGCTTTTCTCCAACAAATAGTTAAATGTTTCTTCGGTCATGCGAAAATAGTTGAAGAATTTTCTGGGGTCCTTTTTAACTTTTCATTACTCACCGGGCGTAAACCGGCATCGACACCGGCGCAATGGAAAAACGAAGTCCCGGTGCCGGTACCGGTCCCCGACAATGTCGTTGCCGTGCCGGAGCGGGGCCGGGTAATGGAAAAACGCCCTATGACTCGCTTTTTCACTTACCGGCGCCGGCGCCGGCACGGCATTGAGTCCTGCCGGCACCGTCGCCGTCGCCGGGGTAGCAAGCTTCCCACTTGTGCCGGCCCGGCAAAATTGCATATGTATTGCATATTTATATGAATTGTCATATCAGTACTGTACCGCTCACCGGGCGTAAACCGGCATCGACACCGGCGCAATCGAAAAACGAAGTACCGGTGCCGGTACCGGTCCCCGACCATGCCGTTGCCGTGCCGGAGCCGGGCCGGGTAATGGAAAAACGTCCAATTGACTTGCATAAAGTTTTCTTTAATTTCCGTCCTAAAATAGTCTGACATTTCTAAATATATACTTACGTAAAAAATAGGCTTGAACTTTTATTTTTAACTTTTTGTACGTATGTTCCAGTTTAGTGCCGAAATTGAAAAACCAATGCGATGAATTTTGGCAACGAACTGTGACTCGAATGAACTCACCACATGAAATTAATAAATCACTGACAAGTTTAGTAAACAAGAAAAATTACCAGAATTATTACTTATGTAAAGTTTATTACTTATGCCAAAAAGTTGGAAAATCCAAGGACAAGTTCAAACACAAGGTTAGGTAGTGACAGACATACCTTAATAAGTCTATTGTACAGTAGTAATCTTTCAAATTAACAAAGCAAAACCAGGTTCATCCAGTGCCTTAAATCTATTGTTTCATTAATATTCTATTTGCGTTGCACTATGACTGAGAATCATAGTGGATCGTTAGTCTTCATAGTACACACCTTTTGGCGAATATTCGTTGTTCATAAAAGCCAGTCTATTTCAAGTCCGTTGTGAATGAGAATTCGGTAGATGTCTATAAGCTTACATTTTACATCACACAATTCATATACAAAACCATTACATTTGTTTGTTTGTAAACAAAACCCACATTAATACACAGCTTATGTTTGTCGAAATATTCCTAAATATGTTTTATAGTCATAAAGGCCTATTCAGATTAGAGCGGTATCGTCTACCGCCGCGCGCCGTGGGTAGCGAGCGGTAGCATGGTATCCCGATGGCACGCGATTATATTGCTTACTTAGTATAGGATAGAGACTCTAATCGCGTACCTATCTGAGTATACCTATCTGTATACTCGGACACGGCGGTAGTGGATACCGCTCTAATCTGAATAAGCGTTTATGACTATAAATATCTTTAGGAATATATCGACAAACATAATCTGTATATTAATGTGGGTTTTGTTTACTTACAAACATACGTATCGCGATGGTTTTGTATAATAAATAAAATAAAATTAAATTAAAAAATAAAAAAGCCTTTTATTTCCTTAACAGTTAATACATAGTTTAATTTTGTTGAATTGCTTATCTAATTATTAAGGACCTCTTAAGAGTAAAGGCCTCCTCCTGTTTTCTCCATTCTAGTCTGTCATTTACTTTTTTCATCCAGTTTTCTCCAGTTAGTTTAAGAATTTCGTCTCTTTCTCTGCCGGTCTGCCACGGTTTCTCTTACCACTGTACTGGTTTTCTATACATATAATAAATCTGTAGAAGGGTCAATTCTGTACATTGAAAATATTGAAAAAATAAATAGCAGGGGGTGTTACTGGATCGATACCAAACCCAAATATGTAATTAAAAAAATTTTTGTCTGTCTGTCTGTCTGTATGTATGTTCAGGCATCACGTGAAAACTAACGGTTTGATTTCGATGAAACTTGGTATAATTATACCTTATTATCCTGGGCGTAAAATAGGATACTTTTTATCCTGGAAAAATACGCAGAAAAAAATTAATCTTAATTTTTCAGTTTTATCCATAGACGTTGTTCTGTAGAACCGCGAACACACGTTGCGTATTATTATAGGCCTAGCCTTAGGGCCTAGCCGTATTTGGGTCCAATAGATATTTATAAGATGTCATTGTCAGAGTTACTCAAAATGGAGAAATAAACCATCCACGCGAAGACCGACATCCGCGCGGACGCGCGGCGTTAGTGTATAATTATATGACTTTATTAATCTGAATAGGCCTTTAGACAGACTTATTTCGTGTCCCAAGCGTATCATCATCAGCTTCATCATCAGCTCAGCAACATCAGATGGTGACCATTAGATGCAAAAATCTGCATAGATTAAGATAATTTCTGATAAACAGTGTATATGCCTACAAAATTTGAGGGTTTCCCTCGATTTCCCCAGGATCCCATCATCAGATCCTGACCTGGTGACAATGGGACCACCTCTGACGTATGACCTACCAAATAAAAAAAGAATTATTCAAATCGGTTTATAATTGCCGGAGTAATCGTGTAACAAATATACAAAAAAAAAAAATACCGTCGAATTGAGAACCTCCTCCTTTTTTTGAAGTCGGTTAAAAATAGCAAAGCGGTTTGGCTAAATTAAATTCCAAGCTTCGGATCGTCTGAACTTGAAAACAAATTATCGACCACAATTGCTTAGTTATTTATCGAATAGTGATCGATTTATGTTGAACGATATGTATTTTATTAAAACTTTGTCTTAAGTCAACTATGTGCCATTTTATTAAGCGATTTTGTTGGTATTTGAATGTGAGCTTGTAACTCTCAGAAGCTTGTGAATTCTAGGTAAGTTAAGTTCACAATATTGTACATAATAATTATTATCTGTTAAAATCGAATGTCGATTATTTTTTAAAGTGAAACTTTTATTACATCGTCTCAAACTTTTTGGTATGTGTAGCGCATGTCGCGTGATATTTGATACGTACGATAATTATCGTACAAATACGATAATTTTTAGTTAAATCTCTATAGTGTGAAAAAAGCTTCACTTTTACCATGGTTTCATAAAACCACACAACATTTTATTTAACATTGTACATAAGATTAATCCCAATTTATAGGGCGGAGCGCCAGTTTGTAGATAATAATAATAACACTCATGTAATGACAAACAACTATTTTTACGTCCATTGTTCTATCGTTTAAGAAAACTACAAAAACATAACTGCGTCACACAGAAGGTCGTAATAAAGATATTATTATTTATCTACCAAACGGCCTAACAGTACGAAAAATTCCCATTAGATAGGGCAAATGACTCGAAGGTAATTTTATGACGGTCATATAAAGTACAACGTTAGGGCTCGTCCACACAGAAAATCAATAAAATTATGGTTTTTAAAGACTAACTACGTTCTGTTATATTAATCATAATTTAAATTTCATATAGGAGTTAATAAATAAACTTATACACACGGAGCTTAAATACCTACATGTCAAGTTTTTAAATTCTTGCATATTTTTCCCAAATTTCTTAAGGTTTTCTTTCAAATCCTTTTCCTGACGAGAAAAATGAACAAACACAACTGAAACTCAAATTCAAAACTCCTAGTCCCTGGAAATAGTGATCCATAATTGTACCTATATAAAAAATAAACTTAAATATTTCATACAATTTCCACTGATTGGTTTTTCTTTTATCATCAATCTATACGCGGAGAATTTTTATTAATCCCCTCCGGGAATTGAACGATCACTTATATTCCGGGAATCTTCTTTAAAAAGATGAGAGCGCTATAAAGGATAGAAATATTTTTTTATACTAGTAACAATATAAAGAAGTATTTTAAAGTGTTTGTAGCAATGAACTTTTACTGTATTATTTCAAAATTACTTTCACTAGCAGAAAATTACGTTATTCCTTAGCTTTTATCTCGATATTTTGTCCCATAATTTAATTTAATATGTATATTTATGCATTAAATACACTAAATAAATAAAACTTACTCTACAATTTTAAACCAATACAAGTATACTTATATATTATCTGTGCTTATAATCAAATAAAAAGTTTTATCGTTAGATCTAGCCTTAAGAAAAATAATAAATGCTAGTTATAGGGAGGGACATTACACGTTATAAAATTGAAGCTTCGTCATCAATAGCGATATTTGATACGGACTATGAGCGATGTTCTCGATTGTTCTAAATTGAATTCATTATCTTAGAAAACCGTGTTTGAAGATTACAACGCGTCGGCATAATAAAATTTCGGCATTTTAAATTATAATATAATTTATTTCTTGTTTTTATTGATTTTTTTTTTAATTAAGCTCACTTGAATTTTGCGCTTCAATAAACCAAGCATCACGTGGTATCATTCCTTGAAGAAGATCCATTCTCGATTTTTTTTTTTGTATGTTTTTCATTCAACGTATCTCTTTATACTTTTTCAAAGTAAAAACATAAATTAAAAATTGATTTACTTTCACGCAAATCTACTAAATCAGAGCAAGAATTGTTATACACATTGTTATAGACTTTTTACAACCTGAAACGCGTAAATAGATACATAATTATGTGTATTAATAAATTATTAGATACTTATTAATATTGTATACATTAAAATGTATACGATAATTAAATAATATAACGCTTATTAACAATAACAACGTAATTGACTTTAATAAACTTAATCAAATTGATATGATCGTTAAATATGTAAATCTCATTTCGATTGTCCCGAACATAACAGCAAAGTATTGTTTCCAATACTCACTATTATGAAAACAACTTTTAAAATATCATAAATCGGAATATTCTCTTAGATCATGGCATAAGAAGCTTAAGCTAAATATATATAAGTAAGTATTAATATAAGCTAAATATAGTTAAGAGGAGGCTCCCTTTCTCATTTCTGGCACTGAGAGACCGGTTACGGTACTAGACGCTAATACAGCCGTAATAAAGTTGAATATCGCGTGCGCTCTTTGATCACGTTCGAGCTCGAAAAGTAAGTCTCAATTCTTATTTCGTTTATAACTAAAGTAATAATTGATCTAGAAAAAAAATATCTTGATAGTCAATAGTAAACTCTATTTTCTTATTGTTAACATTTATTTTAGACATAAAGTCCAAGTAAATTTTTAAAAAAATGTAATAATCCTTAAAAAAGGCATCATTTTTGAATAAAAAATGAATCGAGCAAAAATGTTACAATCATGTTTCTGTCTTGTACATCGAAAGAAAAAGACCCAATAAATCATATACTAAATTTCCATTTTGATTGTATGTGTGACTGTTTCAGAATATTGATGCAAATTCACATAAAATTTTAGGGAGCTTGCCCTTAAGTAATAATAATAATAAATAACGATATTATATTTGTTTTTATCTCATTTAAAGACTCTAATCGATAAAACTCGACTTATTAATCACTATAGCTGCTCCGCGCGGTTTTACCCCCGTGGCTCCACCCCTGTTGGTCGTAGCGTGATGACACATAGCCTATAACCTTCCTCGATAAATGGGCTATATAACAGCGCAAGAATTTTTCAAATCGGACCAGTAGTTCCCGAGATTAGCGCGTTCAAACAAACAAACAAACATACAAACAAACAAACAAACAAACAAACTCTTCAGCTTTATAATATTATAGTATAGATTATAGTATAGATTATGTATCGTTAGAAGAGATTTCAATTAATAAACAAAAGATATTTTAAAACGATTTCCCACAAAGTTATTAGGACTTATTTGTGTGTGCTTATAAATGTACATACATACATATAAATGTGATTTCAAATGGCCACATTTTAATCGAGGATGGATGGCACAAGAAGCAAAATTCAAGGAAGTAGGTATCTAATATTCACATATACATATAATTATTTAATGTGTCACATAGTAAATATACCAAATACACACAGAAAAAATCGAATATACCATACCTATTCTGAATACGTATTTTTATGTATGTGTTTTGAATTATATGGAAGACTAGCTTCCGCCCGCGACTCCGTCCGCGCGGAAAAATTAAGATTTATTTTTTTCTTCGTATTTTTTCGGGATAAAAAGTATCCTATTTTATGCCCATGATAATAAAGTATAATTATACCAAATTTCATCGAAATCGAACCGTTAGTTTTCACGTGATGCCTGAACATACAGACAGACAGACAGACAGACAAAAATTTTTTTAATCACATATTTGGGTTTAGTATCGATCCAGTAACACACCCTGCTATTTATATTTTCAATATTTTCAATGTACAGAATTGACCCTTCTACAGATTTATTATATATTATATTGTAATGTATATAGATGAAAATCCAGGCAGGGTTGTCGCGTAAGAGCTACAGGACAGTTCTTTGGAATATTATGATTTATTATACAATTATTATAAAATTAAATTGTATATTGATATAATTTTAAAAGAGCAACTATGGAGTTTCTTACCGGTTCTTCTCCATAGATACTGCTTTCCGAATCGGTGGTAAATGTTAAAAATATGTAGTGACGATTCAAAAGTGCTTCTAGAAAAAGTATATCACTACATAGTATAAAACAAAGTCGCTTACTCTGTCCCTATGTCCCTTTGTATGCTTAAATCTTTAAAACTACGCAACGGATTTTGATGCTGTTTTTTTTTTAATAGATAGAGTGATTTAAGAGGAAGGTTTTAGTATATAACTTATTAGGTTTTAGACCAAGCGAGCGAAGCCGCGGGCGGTAAGCTAGTATTTAATAAATTAAAAAAAAAGACGTGTGGCACTCGGGGATTGCCGCGGTAAAGCGATTGCATAGCATGCCTTCAAGCCACACCTCCGAGCCCGTCGGAGTGGGGAGCGTGAGGTTTTTCGTTACGGAATTTCTGGATTCGGTCCCCCCGCTCAAGGTCCGCGATAGAAGCTATGCGATAGCTTAAAAAAATAAGAATATGCCTATTCACGCATTATAAACTATTTGACTAATAATATATCACGTTTCAGACGTGATATTATTATAAGAATATGTATGTAAAATCTCTATCATATTTCACGAAACACGATTTTATTCAGGTTCCACCATAAAACACGATACAAGATTTGGATGTATTTTAACGTATTAACCATACGTGAATGGATGCTTAGACGTTTTTTATGTATGTCGTAAACTGCGATAACGCACTTGATTCTACGTGGTGTGTTTTTGAAGATATTTTAAGCAAATACCTCGTGAAGAATAAAATTTTATGGGAATATGCTTTTATCTTGGATATTCAATGTATGGTTTAAATATAGATTTAAATTTAAGGGGTCATAAATTTACAGTTATAACCAGCGATATATCATCCGCTACTATGTCAATCCTCCTGATATTATCTAATATCTAATATATATTATAAAGGCGAAAGTTTGTAAGTATGGATGTATGGATGTATGGATGTTTGTTACTCTTTCACGTAAAAACTACTGAACCGATTACAATGAAATTTAGCACACATATAGAGGGTAACTTGGATTGACACATAGGATAGTTTTTATCCCGGAAATCCCACGGGAACGGGAACTATGCGGGTTTTCCTTTGCAAACGCGGGCGAAGCCGCGGGCGGAAATCTAGTAATCAATAATGTAGGTACATCTAATTAAATATACCAATATTCAACTTTCAAAGTTAAATTGGCTTATTTGGGAATTTTTGTAAAAATTATAGCTATTCTATGTAATAAAAATGAATCGACAAATGTGTTTTAAGCGTACAACTCGAGAAGAGCTCGACTGTTTTGACAAATAGTTTTTTTTTTTACATTTTTGTAAAGGCACAAGGAAGGTTGTTATGGGGAGAAAACACCAAAAGCGGCAATACGGCAGAAAAACGACAGCCGTGGCAACAACATACTATATAGTATGTTGTTGCCTATACCTATATATGCTTTTAATTATATATCTTTCATTGCTAAAACGAAATTCGAGAACATTCCAAAGGTTAATTGGCGAAACTTGTCCCCCTGCTAAATGTTCCTAATTTTCTCCTTTCCAAACATCTCCAATTTCAGTCATCTGACTTGTGCAGATAATTTAAATTCATTAACCACGTAACAGGGTATTTCATAATTACATTTTTCATGGATAAAATCCATACTATATAATATTATAAATGCGAAAGTAACTTTGTCTGTCTGTTACTCAATCATGCCATAACTACTGAACCAATGCAATGCAAATTTGCATGAAATTTGGTATAGAGATATTTTGATACCCGAGAAAGGACATAGGCTACTTTTTACCCCGGGACATAGGATAGGTTTTCCCACGGGAACGGGAACTATGCGGGTTTTTCTATATCTGCGCGGGCGAAGCCGCGGGCGGAAAGCTAGTAAGTAATAAGTAAGTAAAATTATACTACCTATGTAGATCACACCATGAGCAAAACCATATTTCTATATCTATGCTATCCTGGTACATAAGCTACATCACTACAAAGTGTCATCAAAATACGTTAAGTGGTTTTCACGTGGAAGAGTCACAAACATTCATTACATTCATACATTTAATATAGCTGTATAATTTTAATCACAATATATTTTATTAGTAATTGAAATCGAGGCTATAAACATTATATTTTTATATATGAAAGATTTAATATAAAAGTAAAAAATCCTAAATTTCAATACCTATAGGACCGAAAAAACTTATTCCTCTGGATTTAACACAAACATGTAGAAACTGTTGTGTCCTGCCTTGAGGTTTATACTTAGGTTTATTATACAGGGTTACTTGTAAAACACCAGCAACCTCGCAGGACAAGATAGCTAACATCATAACTAACAACATTTGTTCTACGACTTTTGGCATAACGCAATAAATTATTTTTAAATGATTTTTGAAACTTTTATTGTACTCTCCTAGCATTTGTAAGTCTATGTTCTATTCATTATCGGATGGACGACGCGACACCCTCTTCCCCCTCTCGTTCGCTTCGTGTTTACGTAATTTTTGGGAGGCGTAGAGTTTATAATATTCAAACGGAAAATTAAATGAATATATTTTATTTTTGTATGAAAATAAAATCTAACAAATTATCAAAAGTCGTAGAACAAATGTTGTTGCTTATGATGTTAGCTATCTTGTCCTGCGAGGTTGCCGGTGTTTTACAAGTAACCCTGTATAACTAAATTACCTTTGATATTTTGATAGAAATTATAATATTAAATTAATTGTTTCAAGTATATTATTCAACTATTTTTGGAAGATCGAAAGCTGCTTAATATCAATTGTACATTTAATATTACGATTCCATAATATTAATGCAATTGGAGGAGCTTATTTCTATTTATTATAGTTTCGAATAATGCGGTCTGTAGGTATTTTTGCTCTACAAAAGGTCTTAACATAAGTATGTTGTTGACGTATGGGGATATAATAAGTTTAGATAATTTATTTACTTATCTAATATATAAAAATCAATGCCACTTTTCGTTGTAATTCCATAACTCGAGAACGGCTGAACCGATTTCGATAATTCTTTTTTTATTATATTCCTTGAAGTACGAGGATGGTTCTTATGTAGAGAAAACGTTAATATGTACCACGGGCGAAGCCGGGGCGGACCGCTAGTTTATTTATATAATAAGTAAGTATCTATTTCAATTACAGACATTATTACAGAAAATTAATAGCCTACTAGTCTATGAAAATAAGCAGAAAACATATTGTATACTAGATGCCCCATAGATTGGAAACGGCCGGCCCTCACTTCTTTACATAAATAAACGGTTGCATATTCGGTATTGTATAGAATACCTAGGCAAAGTGCAAAATTAATAATATTTCATACGTTTTACGGATTATAAAGATTTCCGTTAACATATATATGTACATATATATTTATGGTTTACTCGCTTCCGCCCCCGACTCCGTCCGCGCGGATGTCGGTCTGCGCGTTTATTTCTCCATTTTGAGGTACTCTGACAATGACATCTTATAAATTGGACCCTTGATTGGACCCAAATACGGCTAGGCCTTTAATAATACGCAACGTGTGTTCGCGGTTCTACAGAACAAAGTCTATGGATAAAACTGAAAAATTAAGATTAATTTTTTTTCTACGTATTTTTCCAGGATAAAAAGTATCCTATTTTACGCCCAGGATAATAAAGTATAATTATACCAAGTTTCATCGAAATCGAACCGATAGTTTTCACGTGAAGTCTTCACATACAGACAGACAGACAGACAAAAATTTTTTTAATCACATATTTGGGTTTGGTATCGATCCAGTAACACCCCCTGCTATTTATTTTTTCAATATTTTCAATGTACAGAATTGACCCTTCTACAGATTTATTATATGTATAGATAAGTAGGGATAAAAGTGCCGTATTCCCTAGGGATCAAGATAACACTATGTCTACAAGAATGTTTTTATTAACAGCAAGCAGGCTATAAATCATGTCAAGGTAAGAGACAACTGTGTATGTCATTTTTGCGTGTGAGATACCTACCAATGGAGTTATTATTATGTTTTTAAATAGTGAAGTTTCTTGTACCTATATCGATGCAAATATTAGAACTACAGCTACATAACACCAACATTTAACTCTTATTTATTACCTAGCAGTAAGCTGCTTTATAAAATACCAAAAACATTAACATAATTAAAAATGTTTTCCTCTGTAGTCTATCATCTTTACAGCAGAACTCGCTTTAATAAGATTCCTTTAGAGAAATTCCTTTACCTGCAGCGCCACTACTTTAGGGTGCTTTCCACCAGAGGTGTGCGAGGGAAATATAAAATATTATGTCGAGCGAGGATGTCTAGCTGTGCTGTGAAAATGGACACATCGCACTTATCTCTCGCTTGTATTGTATGCGCAAAAACCTATCACCGCTGAACGGATTCCACGAGCTGTGCTGAGCGAGGCGTGGTAAATGAAGCGGTTCTTTATAAACACAGCCTTTACATTTTACTTTAATTCTGTACATTTTTCACAACGCATCCTCCAACATCTCTGGTGGAAACGCAGCCTAAGGTACAATTTACAAGAAACACCGGTACTAAAACACGTGTAAACCATGTATATGGAGTTAGTTAATCTATTCACCTTAATTGACTATGAAGTTTAAGTACAAAGTACTCTGTGTAATTTGTAGCTCGTGGAATGTCAGGGATTTCTGACGAATTTAGAAATTTGATAGCCTATTGTGTCGTGGACCGATCGGGCCGCTTGGGCAGCTTGGGGCTCAATGGGTTAAGGAAAAATTTGGCAAAAAAATTTTGACGTAATTTAGTTGTTTAAGTATTTTTTACGTCTTAGTATACCGATAGTGGGACACCCTGTATAGCCTATTATAGCCTCCCTCTGGCTCTATAAATGGGCTATCTAATACCGAAAGATTTTTTCTAATTGGACCAGTAGTTCCTGAGATTAGCGCGTTCAAACAAACAAACAAACTCTACAGCTTTATAATATTAGTACCTATAGATATAGATAAGCATAATTTTTAGCGCAGTTGGCTATTTTCCTTATTATTTCAGACTAGCTGCTCCGCGCGGTTTCACTCCCGTAGCTCCACTCCTGTTACCCGTAGCGTGATGCAATATAACCTATAACCTTCCTCGATAAATGGGCTATCTAACACCGAAAGAATTTTTCAAATCGGACCAGTAGTTCCCGAGATTAGTGCGTTCAAACAAACAAACATACAAACTCTTCAGCTTTATAATATTAGTATAGATAATTGCAATATCCATATAATTATTATTAGTATCTTGTTACCTTAAAACGATGTTATTATTAAAATTATGTGTTTATATTCTTATTAATTTACCAGGTCAGTTGATATTTCCGTACATGCTTGTTCCTTTACGATATTTGATATTAAACTGGAGTAAGCTCATCAACTCATCGTTAAAACAGACAGTCCGTCCGTCCATTGTTTACAAATTTCTTTGTGTTCACGACATCCTCAATGATGTGCATTCTGATACTTTTGAGTTTTTAAAAGTTAGTGAAGTACTATCCGATTTCAGTATTTAAGTTTGTATACAATTACTTCACGTGTAATGTAATATTATGATGCATAGAAATAAGCCTAAAAATATTATATTTATAAATATTACAAACAATTTTAACTATAAAGAAAAAGGACGAGGCTCTATAGTCTATAGGATTGTAGCCGGCACAGTTTGTTATAAATTAAATTTATTTATTTATTTATTAGAAATACCAACGTTTAATTACATTGTTTCATTAATTATTAATTACAGACTATATTACATATTCTTCTAAATGTAACAATTGATAACTGCGTTAAAAACAACCGACTTCAAACTTGCACTTGCAAAATTTACAATAGGTACCTACAGACAAAAATGCTCATAAAATAAAAACTACTTGGCCAAATAAAATTTTTATGGGACCAATTCGACATCATCCCGCATCGAACAAAAAAAGAATCACGTAAATCGGTTTAGAAACCTCGGAGTAATCGGTGTACATACATAAAAAAACATACCGGCCGAATTGATAACCTCCTCCTTTTTTTGAAGTCGGTTAAAAAACAATATAGGTATTCACAACATGAAAATATAAATTACACAATCTGACAATTTTAATTGTATACTCTACAGCGAGAAGAGAAAAAACAACGTTAAATTATAAAGAGAACAAAGGCAAAATTAAAAATTCGCAGCATATCACAAAATGTGTGTTTGTAAACGATGAAATTATGCAATTTGCCTGCGACATACAGAGTAAGTTTAATTAAAAATACTGAATTGATTAAATGTAATTTGTTTAAGTTAAAGTAATTTCTATAAAAAATTCACACAATTCTAATAAGTATCAAATAACATAAATATTAAGTCTATGTAAACTATTATATTACGTTAATAATATGTGTATAAACGCACATCGAAAAAATCACCATCATTTTAAGCGAAAAAGACGTTTCGTTCTAAAAAATCCCAAAATGTTCCGAATCACCAATAATTCCTAGAAAATCTGACGTCATAAATAAAAAAAACAAACATATGCTAACAATGCTGGTGCCATAGCTCCTCTATAAAATAAAATTAAAAATACCGCGTGTAGGATTTCTATGATTTACATGTATAAATGAAAAACGGGACATCTCGGTCATAATTATTTACAGAAAATTAAATAAACTAAATTATTCTAGTATAAAGTTATAACCTGACTCTTTGATTGAAATCTTATAATACAATGTATCCATACTAATATTATAAATGCGAAAGTAACTCTGTCTGTCTGTCTGTTACTCAATCACGCCTTAACTACTGAACCAATTTGCATGAAATTTGGTATAGAGATATTTTGATACCCGAGAAAGGACATAGGATAGGTTTTATCCCGGAAATCTTACGGGAACGGGTTTTTCTTTGAAAACGCGGGCGAAGCGGCGGGCGGAAAGCTAGTTTCTTATAAATTGTATTAGTAGTAGACAATATAGTACAACAATAGGAACACAATTGTACGATAAAAATAATATGACAATGTAAAAGCATAAAGTTTATCTAAGTTCTCGGTCCAAAATATACTTCATATTTTCATTTTTTTGCCACTTCAAGTGCTGAATCCAATATAATCTAAATGTCGTACAATTTTGCAATAAAATTATTGAAATGTCAGTCTATAATGTTATCTTTTCTGGGGCTCTATGGCTCTACCATTGATATTTCGAAAAAAAATACCCTCAAATACTTACATTTAGGTGTATAAAAAAAATAACAAAATATCCAACTGTTAATATTCCTATTTTGTTTATAAATCACCTTTAACATTTATTCGCATGATTCGTAGGTAATCTCTTTCTGGAATCAAAATGATGTCATTCTGTACCTACAAATTCCATTTTGTCTGTTTCTTTATTCATTGAAATGAACATAGGTTTTTCCATTTGTCATTTGTATACGGGGCGTTTCAACTATTTCTTTTTACTTATTTTTTATTGGACAGACATAAGACTATTT
Organism: Colias croceus; assembly: GCF_905220415.1. Taxonomy (NCBI): domain Eukaryota; kingdom Metazoa; phylum Arthropoda; class Insecta; order Lepidoptera; family Pieridae; genus Colias; species Colias croceus. Next base: position 1,900,816 of record NC_059543.1, on the reverse strand, counting down.
GTTTTTCTATGACGTCATGTTGCATGATATGCAAACGTTGGGCATCAAGCATTATAAGTTGGTAATATGTTTCAAGACGTGGTTAGTTTTTATGATAAAAATAAACAAATGATTTGTTTAGTATTTGAATATTAACAAAATTACAAATGAAACATATTCATAACAAATTCATAACGTGACCACAAACTTTAAACTAAACATCCAAATCCAATCAACCGTTTTGTGTGTAAGAATAACACACATCAATCCAAATGATGCTTCTTTCGCATTTACTTGATTTCAATTCTAATACCCAAAACACTTGTAAAAATATTTGTTTAAGAAAAATCAATCGTAAGTATTATAATTTTATGTGTATTTACACCCCTTATGTTACCGATTTTAATTTTATCAGTTAATTCTCTCACGCTTTATAATCCTTTCCGATACACTATATGTTTCGTTAAGGGGGGTTAGGCGGTCAGCGAAAATTCAGATATTCGGGCCTGAGGTAAGCGGTGAGGGGGTCCGCGTTTAGTATGGAATCAACGTGCTCGAAACTAAAAATCATAAACGCCATTCACATTTTTATCAAAAAGTGAATGAAAATATTTAGTATTTTCTAAATCTAAAACAGTCACGAAATCGACAAGGTAAATACCTATGTATTTGTGATTTTATACGAATTATTATCGTAAAAAACGGTTGTAATGAGCATTTTTATGATATTTTAGAGGTAACTTCAGGATTTTTTTATCGAGCAAAATTTTTCCAATCGTGTTTTGGAAACAGTCATCCCATCACACATACGTTCTGTAATACATATTAGAAATTCCAGTGCGAAAAACCTTCAATATTTTCAATTATAGCTCACAGAAAACAGTCCATTCTGCCGTGTTCACCTACTAAGGGCCCATAAGCACATTATTTAGAACTAGCTTCCGCCCGCGACTCCGTCCGCGCGGATGTCGGTCTTTGCGTGGATGGTTTGTTTATCCATTTTGAGTACCTCGGACAATGACATCTTATAAATATCTATTGGACCCAAATACGGCTAGGTCTATAATAATACGCAACGTGTGTTCGCGGTACCTACTACAGAACAACGTCTATGGATAACTGAAAAATTGAGATTATTTTTTTTTCTACGTATTTTCCAGGATAAAAAGTATCCTATTTTTACGCCCAGGATAATAAGGTATAATTATACCAAGTTTCATCGAAATCGAACCGGTAGTTTTCACGTGATGTCTTCACATACAGACAGACAGACAGACAGACAGACAGACAAAAATTTTTTTAATCACATATTTGGGTTTGGTATCGATCCAGTAACACCCCCTGCTAGTTATTTTTTCAATATTTTCAATGTACAGAATTGACCCTTCTACAGATTTATTATATGTATAGATTAAAAACACTGTAAAAGCATTTCAATGTACAGGACAAAAGATAATCCGGGAATCACCGCGGAATCCGGGAATACTTTGTACGCTTTCAATACTGTTTTTAGCGATACCTATTAGTAGTTAACAAATCCTATATTTATTTTTAATCCCATCCAAAAGTATCCAGATTTTATTATGTTGCTAAAAACATGTTTATGTAAGGTACAATACAATTTTTAACAAACTGTACAAAATAGAAAAAAAAATGTATTTATAAAATGTATTGACAAAACATATTAAATTAAAGTTCATACTATAATTATTATTATAATAATGTATTATAATATTTTGCGATAGCTATTCGCTACGAAAGCTGAGTGTCTACGAGAATGCTACGCGGACTACGGCGTAGCTATTAATATTATATACTTGTTTTAACGAGATATTCTGAAACAGGCTAAGTAATAAGTATGTTCAAGTTTTTATTAGAGTTAATACTAAATAGACTTACAAATTTAGTCCAATTTTATTAGGATTTTATATAAATAACACTCTCTACTAAGACCTCCCCATTTTTTCAGTAAATAAATGGATTTTATTTTAGTTTCGGCACAGAATACTTAATAGTAGTTAAGTTTCGTTTTAACTTAATTTGATCCTGGAAGTTTTGAAACTTAGCAATTCGACTAATGGATGGAAGGATGGATGTGATGTGTGTGCGTGTGTGTCAGTGAGTGGAATATTGATATCCATCCATACTAATATTATAAATGCGAAAGTAACTCTGTCTGTCTGTCTGTCTGTTACTCAATCACGCCTTAACTACTGAACCAATTTGCATGAAATTTGGTATAGAGATATTTTGATACCCGAGAAAGGACATAGGATAGGTTTTATCCCGGAAATCCCACGGGAACGGGAACTATGCGGGTTTTTCTTTGACTGCGCGGGCGATGCCGCGGGTGGAAAGCTAGTACTAATATAAATGCGAAAGTAACTCTATCTGTCTGTCTGTTACTCAATCACGCCTAAACTACTGATCCAATTTGCATGAAATTTGGTATGGAGATATTTTGATACCCGAGAAAGGACATAGGCTATCTTTCATTGCGAAATATGTACCACGGGCGAAGCCGGGTCGGACCACTAGTTATTAATAATTATTATTGTATCACAGTTATATACTACGTATATACTGTATATTGTGTTATTATGTTTTAGGTTTTGACATCTATATTATAAAAGTGAAGAGCTTTTCAGTTTGGAGATAATCCAGATTTTTGAGCCAGTTAGCGAGGAAGAGAGGGGACTATGTGTTTCACGAATAATTCTGTAAAAACGCGGGCGAAGCCGCGGGCGGAAATCTAGTTCATTTATAAATGATGATGATCTGACCTTCATTTATTTATTTATTTATTTATTTATTATTCATATAATCTATACTAATATTATAAAGCTGAAGAGTTTGTTTGTTTGAACGCGCTAATCTCGGGAAGTAGTGGTCCGATTTGAAAAATTCTTTCGGTGTTAGATAACTCATTTACCGAGGAAGGGATATATCATCACGATACGACCAACAGGAGCGGAGCCACGGGGGTGAAACCGCTTGGAGCAGCTAGTATTATACAGGCTTAGATACAGGGTGTAATCGTTAAGTGTGCACAAGCGATTATTCCGTAACTATTGCAGATACCAAAAAAATTTAAACTGATATCGAAAGTACTTAATCTAATGAGTAAAATGGCCATAATAAATTTTTAAAAATAAAACGTGAAATATCCAAAAATGTTACATTAAACGCTCCCATACATTTTATTTCCCCTACATTTTGTATTCATAGCAGATTTTCGAAGTAATGTCCTCATTGTGAAATACAATAAGGAGCTCTATTTACAGTTTCTAAATGAACTTCCCTTCAAATTTGCGAAGTAATTAAAGCAGAAAACCAAAAAAAGAAAGAAAAAGCTAAAATCTTTCATATTAAATGTACTAGGTTGATCCAAAAGTAATGATAATTGGATATTTCCTGTGCACATAAAAATATAAAATAAATGTTTTTTGCTTGCTCATGTATTCACTAAGTAATCACAAAAAAATCATATCAACAGGCCACGTTTCCAATTATTTACATTAATTTGAATGTGAACGGTGCGTGCCAGAATGTTTCCCGACGAAAAGAAGAAACAACGATTCGACATGTAGAGGGTAAATTTCTAAATTTTTAATGATATCAGGATAATTTTTTGTCACGTTTTGTGATCATGGACGTTACCCGAGTTCACCATGTTTATGCTGAAACCAAAAAACAATCAATGTCCTGGATGCGAGCTTCCAAAGTGACGATGAAGAAATTCAAAGTGAAAGTCAGTAGGTTAGATTAAAGCGGTAGTTTTTTGGGACGCTGAAGGAATAATTATGGTGGAATATTTTAAAAAGGTAGCCACTTTATTGGGCTCTTACTAAACAGACCAAATTAAAAGATTGCGGTAGGTTAGTAAGGAAGAGAGACATGGCAAACTGCGGACCTGAACGCTGTTTCATCAAGCAACGCACCAGATCACAAAGCGTCAGTTGCGATGGCTGCCACTCAAAAATCGGCATTCCAAATGCTTGAACACCTACCCTATTTTTAGATCTAGCTCCTATTTACTTTTATCTCTTTCCTCGGCACAAGAAACACTTTCTTAGCAATAAATTATTTTAAGACGACAGCGAAGTGATGGCCGTGTGGAGGGGTTTTTGTGGATGAAGTCAAAGTTTTTTTTTTTAAGTTTAGGAAAAAAAATATTGAAGTATATTTTCTAGTTAGAAGACTATCTAGAGAACTACATAATTATTATAACTGTAATGACCTTGTTTAATATTGATTATCATTACTTTTGGATCAACCCATGTACATGGGATATTCGTATCTCATACTAAATGTATGGGAGGGTTTCAAGTTAATTTTTTAGATATTTATTGTTTTATTTTTAAAAATTTATTATGGCCATTTTACTCATTAGGTTAAATACTTTCGATATCAGTTTAAAGTTTTTTGATATCTGTAATAGTTACGGAATAATCGCCTGTGCACACTTAACGATTACACCCTGTATAATGAGTTTTATCAACTATCAACACTCATATAACTATCCAGATAGATATAACATCAGTTTAGTTTTGAGGGAAACAGCTATTTCATTAGAGTTGTGTTAAACGTAAAACTGTGGTAAAACTTACCACAATACAGCATACCTGTGAAAATTATTATAATTTTGTTGTTTTTCTCGATCACTCAAATTAAAAGAAGGCTTTCCATCCGCGGCTTCGCGGTTCCCGTCGTTCCCGTCCCCCCTATGTGTTAATCCAAGTTACCCTCTATATGTGTGCTAAATTTCATTGTAATCGGTTCAGTAGTTTTTACGTGAAAGAGTAACAAACATCCATACATCCATACATCCATACATCCATACAAACTTTCGCATTTATAATATTAGTAGGATAAATTCTTGGCACTGGAAATGTTATTTCAATTTCATGCTCAAACATTTATTATGAATTTGTTGGAAGTAACAAAAAATTGGGATGATTTTGGCGGCAAAAACGAAGCGTTCTGTCATTATTTCTTTTTTTATCAGTTTATATAAATATATTTACCCAACGATTTGTGCAGTATGTATAGATATACGATGTATGTTTTTAATTTGTTTTAAACTTTTAACCAGTTTTCCAATTTATCTTTGAACTAGATATTTCTGTTGTGAATAAATTCTCATCATGTAATATTTTGCAGAAATAATTTAACAGAAAGGTATGTAATTTATGTTGTAATTAATATTTTATTTTATTTTATGAAATTTTTGGTTCTTTCGAATCGGTGGTAAATGTTAAAAATATGTAATGACAAAAGTGCTTCTAGAAGAAGTCTAATTGAATAATAAATGTTTGGATTAGAGTAAAGCTTATTGTACTAAGATTCACTTTTTAATCAGTTACAGATTATACAGAGAAGCAATAATAAACAATATGTCAAATATAAAAAAAAAACATATACATAAGAGACATTAATATGTATTTGAGTTGAATTATATTTTATAGAGCGTTGACCTTTTGTCCCGTCATAATTGCTACTTCAAATGTAGCTTTAGGTAATTATTATATAAATGCTGGTACAAAGGCAGTAATTAGCCGGGTACGGTTATTACTGCAATAGTATTCAACCTTAATTTTATAGGTACTACGTTATATTTATTCTATTATCCATTTAAGCACTTTTTTGTGCTGCCAAAATAAAATACGAAAGAAAACATATTCTAATAGAAGATACGAAAGTTGTGTGTGTGTGTGTGTGTTTGTTACTCTTTCACGCAAATTCTACTGAACTGATCTATGAAATTTAGCACACATATAGAGGGTAACTTGGATTAGCACATAGGCTAAGGTTTATCCCGGAAATCCCACGGGAACGGGAACTATGCGGGTTTTCCTTTGAAAACGCGAGCGAAGCCGCGGGAGGAAATATAGTTTATTATAAAAACATACTTAAAATATATAAAAAGTAACATAATTACATATTTGCAAACAATATTATAAATAACTAGAGCAATTTAAATTACGAAGCTATATTTGAAGCGAGTAATATCAGAATATGTATTACGTTTTCATTATTATCACGTTTTCATGTGTGATACGTATTTGTATGGCAAAACGATGAAAATCTATACTAAACTAGCTTACCGCCCGCGGCTTCGCCCGCTTTCTCTAAAACGATTTGAGATTTAAACTATCCTATGTCTCAAGTTGGATCGAACTGCACATGGTGTGCGAATTTTATTATAATCGGTTGAGTGGTTTAGGAGTCCATTGAGGACAAACATTGTGACACGAGATTTATATATTATACTAGTTTACCGCCCGCGGCTTCGCCCGCTTTATCTAAAACGATTTTAGATTTAAACTATCCTATCTCTCAAGTTGGATCGAACAGCAGATGGTGTGCGAATTTCATTATAATCGGTTAAGTGGTTTAGGAGTCCATTGAGGACAAATGTTTGCCCGCTTTCGCAACGCGCGATAAGGAACTTCGTTCTAATACTACGTTCCAAAAATAAGTTATGAATATACATGTGTATGTCTCGTCTATTCTTAATTCTATTAATTAATGTGTATAAAAATAGGCACGAAGATAGTCAATATCAAAAGCAGACTTATTAGATTTCCTGATAGTACAATAGGGAATAAATATTTGCATGGCATTTACGCGATCCGTGGGCGTAAAACTAGTATTGTTTAAAATACGACACTTTTGCGGTATCCGCTCCAAATATTATTTAGTTGATGAATACAGATTGTATGACTATTAAATTATAGCAATTAATTTTACGGAACACAATAAGCTTGTGAAGTGGCTATTTCAAACGCTAAAAGCTATGACTCGTTGTGTAGGGCGATAGACCCAGTGGTGGGCTGCGTGGCTAGTATTGGAGGGATTTGTTATAAAATCAAACTAAAAATGCACTAATTAATTTATTGCTAAAATCACTGCTATTACACTTTTACTTGTTACTTAATTGTTACTGTTATTGTTAATTATTATATTATATGTTAATTATTATGTTAAATAAATGTTATAATTATGTTATATGTTTAATGTTAATGTTACGCGTCGCGACGGTAATATGTTATTTTGTGGATTGTTGATTGTGGACTGACTTAAATTTATGTTAAACGCCGCCCGCGATACCTAGTATTGCTGACTAGGGTGTTCGGTGGTCATTGCACCGAACATGCTCCCGGGCGACAAAGATGAGTGTGAGATGAAAATGTTAAAAATGATACAAAGATTTAAATGATTCAATGATAAGAGATATTAAATATGTTACTAATTATTCATGTTTGCTTAATCTAAAGTAAAGTGTAAAATATGAAATCTTAAAATCCTAAATGTATATAAGTTAGATCTAAAAATGGAATGTTAAATTCTTAGAGTCAAATATAAAGACTTAAAATCCTAAATGCATGTTAATTAAATCTAAAAGTGGAATGTTAAATTCTTTGAGTCAAATATAAAGACTTAAAAATCCTAAATGCATGTTAATTAAATCTAAAAGTGCAATTTTAAATTCTTAGAGTCCCTAAGCACACACTAACACTATCACTAACACTTTCTTCACAAAATAGTCTCATCGTCTGTTTATTGTTTTATGTTGCTTGGCTATAAGGTCTTCGGTCCGTTGCAAAAGGTTATATTGTGCTTCAATTAAAGATGTCTGATTTTTTAATAATTCATGTACATGTCTATTGTTTGCGTGTATTTATTCTATGTCCATTCTATATTGTTCCGCGAATCGCTCGTCCAATACGCCGAACAGAGTGTTTGCAACATAACCCACCCCATTGATAAGGCCGCGCCGCTGTCTCGCGTGCCTGTCGCGTGTGCCTGGCTCACGTGCCTGATTCAGCAAGACGTCGTTGTAATATAATAACTCCACCTGTTCATGATGTAATTGTGTTAGAATCATATGACATCGTGCATTATTGTCCACACTATCACATGATTTTTGCAAATATTTTGTAAACCTTTCGGATGCTTCTACACCTTCCCAGTAGGGTGACCTGTTGTAATACGCTACCATGGTCCACTCATCTTGAATTATTTGCGTATCAGCCACATAATCGAAATATAGTGACTGATTATTATTTTTAAATGCTGATGTTGTATAATTTGCACTTGCGGTAGTTATAATAATAAAAATGAAATTGTTAGGGATAAGAAACTTTGTGAACCTTTTCGTGAGCTTTTTTAAATTTGTTGATGTTGATCTTTGTCTTCTGTTATTTGTTTTTCCGAGCTTACCGGTAAAAGTGATATTTTATTGCAGGGTCTTTTTATTAACCCATTTTTTGTTTTTAGCGTTACTACTCTAACTAACCCATCGCCACCTGGATGTAACTCGACCACTCTTCCCATAGCCCATTTTCCTGCTGGTAAATTATCGTCATGAATTATCACAATATCATCAATTTGTATGTTATTTTGTTGTTTTTGCCACTTTGCTCTTGCCGATAATTGAATGAGGTATTCTGACTTCCATCTTTTCCAGATATCATTAGAAAGTTTTGTTACCAGTTGCCATCTCGTTCTAGCGTCTTCTGCTGTTTCAATGACCGTAGTACCAGCTCGCCCGTGAAGAAAGTGTGCTGGTGTAAGGCAATCTATGTCTTCCACACTCTCAGTTAGCGCGCAAAGCGGACGAGAATTTAAACACGATTCTATACGAGCTAAAAGCGTGCTGTACTCCTCAAATGTTAATTTTTGATCACCGATAACTCTCTTCAAATGATACTTGACACTACGTACTGCTCTTTCCCACAAACCTCCAGCTGTAGGCCAGGCTGGTGCGTTAAAATGCCACTCAATTTTCATATCGGTTATCTCTCTGTAAAAATTGTTGTTGAATATAGATTGAAGCTGTTCGTATTCCTCTGACATGATGCGGTTAGCTTTTACGAAATTTCTACCGTTGTCGCTGTAAATATGTTTAGGTGTTCCTCTTCTAGCAGCCATTCGGCGTAGGGCTGATAAAAATGCTGAGCTAGTGAGCTCCGACACGATTTCTAAATGTATGGCCTTTGTTACCATGCATACAAATACTACTATATAGCCCTTTGTTGTTCGTACAGATCTCCCTTGGCTGGCCTTCACGTCCACAAATCCTGTATAATCCACCCCTGTATGGTAGAATGGAGGGGCGGGGTTACAGCGTGAATCTGGTAGATCTCCCATAAGTTGGTTTTTTAACTCCGGATTCTGTTTACGACACGTTACACAGCTTCTTATTTGTTTCTTCGTTGTTTTGTATCCACCCAAAATCCAATATTTTCTTCTTAACGTATATAATGTTAACTTAGCGCCTCCATGGAATGTAAGACGATGAGCTTGATCAATTAATAAATATGTTAATCTATGATTATGCGGGATGATTATCGGATGTTTTGTGTCGTAAGGTATGATGCTATTCCTTAACCTTCCCCCGACACGTAAAATATTGTCCTTATCTAAAAATGGATTAAAACTTAATAATTTGCTAGTTGAACTTAAACGATTATTTATCTGTAAATTATGTAGGTCGTTGTAGAATTCAGTTTGTTGTACGTGACGTATTATTCGTAATTTTGCTGCCTTGCATTCTTGCAATGTAATATGTTTACACGTAGGTCGATGTTTGCTTTTCGGTGTCAATGCTCTCTGTATCCATGCTAAAATTCTTGTTATTTTATTAATTGAATTATGTTTTTCTAATAACTTGTCAATTAAGCTTTCTTGAATTGTTGTTATAGGTGCCGATACGTATGTTTTTGTTTCATGGTTGGTTTCGTAATTGTTTTTACTAACTATATTTTCCAGATAATTATGTTGCGATAGCCACGATGGACCCTTCCACCATAGAGATTTATCCTTTAATTGTGCAACTGTTAGGCCTCTACTCGCCGCATCAGCTGGGTTCTCTGCGCTTTTCACATAACGCCAGCACTCAGGCAACATTACTTCTTTAATTTTCTTTACACGATTCGATACAAACGTATTCCAACGAGCTTCATCCCCATATATCCATCCTAAAACAACCATAGAATCACACCATCCATACATCTTAATATTATTTTCATTATAACATGAAATAACTTTTAACATTAGCTTTGAAAGTAGCTGAGCTCCGCATAATTCGAGTCGCGGTAGTGATACGGACTTGTTGTGTGGTACAAGTTTTGTTTTCGAAGCGATTAAAACAGTTGAATAATTATTTGTTCCCTTTTGAATCCTTCCATAAATTGTTGCTGCGTAAGCCTTTATTGATGCGTCACAGAAACCATGCAATTCGATGAGACCACCCTTCGAACAGCCTATCCAACGTGGTATTTTAATATTGTTGATGTTTTCGATATCTGCTTTTAACTTAAACCATTCACGTTGTATATAAGTTGGTATGACGTCATCCCAATTGAGCTTTTCTTGCCATACAGATTGAAATAATAATTTTAATTTCGTGACTACTGGAGCTAACCAGCCTAATGGGTCAAAAATTTTTGAAATTTCAGCCAGGAGTATTCTCTTCGTGATTTTATTTGTGTTATTGAATTTAATGTTGCAATTGAATGTAAACATGTCTTCTGACGAGTCCCATTGTAATCCTAACGTTTTAGTGATCCCTTCAGCTTTAAAACTAAAAATGTTTGTGTCAGCATTTTGTTCGTTATTCAGGCTACTTAATAATTGAGATTCATTCGATGACCATTTCCTTAACGTAAATCCCCCTGATTTCAACAATTGATTTAATTGGTAAATTTGTTTTTGACCCTCTTCAATAGTGTGTGACCCATGGAGCAGGTCATCCATGTAAAAGGACTCCATAACTATATCTGTTACTTCTGGAAATGATAACTTTTCATCCGTTGCTAACCTCCTTAACGTCATCATAGCCAAGAAAGGTGCTGATTTTGTGCCATATGTGACTGTTGTTAGTTGATGTTCTTGTAAACTTTGCTCCGATGAATCTCTCCATATAATTTTTTGAAACCGTTGATCTTCTTCGTGAATTTTGATTTGCCGGTACATTTTTTCGATGTCAGCAGTATATGCGTATCGAAATTGACGCCATTTTAATATTAGTTTTTGTAAATCTTGTTGTAAATTTGGCCCCTTACACATAATATCATTTAAGCTTTTCCCTGTTGTTGTTTTCGCTGAAGCGTTGAATACCACCCGAAGTTTTGTTGTGGTGGATTCTTGTCGTAAAACTGAGTGATGTGGTAAAAATATTTCACTTGGTAAATTACTTTTTGATCGATGCATATGATTTAATTGTTGATATTCATGAATAAAATCTCTGTATTGTTGTGCTAGCTCCGGTTGTTTGTTGAACTTCTTCTCTAAATTTTTTAATTGTGCTACTGCTAATTCCTTTGTTGACCCCAATTCTTGTTCATACTGTTCAATAAATGGAATTCTTACTTCATATCTTCCGTCAGCTAATCTTCTCGTTGTTTTGTTGTAAAAATCTATGCATTTCTGATCTTCTGTTGATAATTCTTCTGTTTCCGTGATTTCCTCAATTTCCCAAAATTGTTTAATGTTATCCATGTTTGTTAACACAATGTTGCATTGAAAAGTATGCACATTACCACATAAAATCCACCCTAAATGTGTTTGTTGAGCGAGTGGTTGTGTTGTGCAGTCACCTCTGATGATCCCTTCTAAAACGATTGTTGAGTAAATATCTGCTCCAAGCAATAAGTCCACTGGTCTGCTTATATTAAAGTCCGGATCTGCTAAGTTTATTTTCTTTATGTAGTTCCATGCTGGTTTTTCAAATGTTAAACTGGGTAAATTTTTGATTAAATTGTTCATTATATATGCTTCTGTGTTGAATTCAAAATTGTTGTATATCGACGCGCATTTAATGTTAATTTTTCCCTTGCAATTGTTTTTGTTTTGTCCAACCCCGAATATAACCCCATGACATGCTTCCCGTTTCAACCCCAATTGTTGTGCACCGTTTTCTGTTATTAGTGATATTTGTGACCCCTGATCTATGAGTGCTCGCATAGTTATATATGTACCATTGCTGCTCCGTACTCTTAACATTGCTGTTGAAAGTAAAATTTCTGACACATCATTTTGCGACACGTGTGACATGCCGGCCCCGTTTTTATTCGAAGAATTATTGTTTAGTGTTTTGTACATAGCCGGCCGTTCTGAGGTCGACGATCGCTGACTTATTGCATCATGCAAAATCGTATTATGCGCTCGGTTGCATATCCGACACCGATGAAATGATGAGCAAGGCTTTCCATTATGAGAAAATAGACAATTTATACAAATGTTGAATCTATTCAATGTTTTAAATTTAATTTCATTCGGTTGATCTAAAAATGTCTTGCATTTGTATAATCCATGTTCTAAATTACAGAGAGGGCAAGTTATGTTAATCTTAGATGATAAGTGATATGTTTTCATAATGGGTTTTGGAGAGTGGCGATTTCCAGAGTAGTTGTGCTGGTTGACTTGATAATTGTTATTTCTCACATAATTTGGCAGACGATTAACTTCCTGAGAATATGTTGGATAGAAATTGGGCTTTATATACGAAGGTTTTTGAATGACAGGTTCTTGTTTTCTTCTAGATTGTTCTAACATGGTAAATTTACTCTCTAAATAATCCAAAAAATCTTGCAGGACCGGTAGCTCTCTCGGTTGTTTTAATGATTCCACATAATCGGCATGAGATTGGTTGTCTAATTTGAGCGCTAAAATATGTACTATAATGGGGTCCCAAGAGCTTATGTCGACATCTAGGTTTTTAATTGCATTTAAGCTCTCCTTTGTAGCATCATACATTTTCTTAAGTTGTACTAGCGATTGAATTTGCATGTTTGGCAGGCCTAAAATCATATTCATATGTGATGCAAATATTAGTTTTTTGTTTTCATATCTATGATTCAAAATGTCCCAACAGGTTATATAATTCTCCGAACTTATTTGTAGGTGCTGAATCAGGCGTTCAGCATCGCCCTTGATTTTGCTCTTTAAATATTGCATTTTCTGTGCATTAGATAAGGTGGGGTTAACGTGTACTATTTCACAAATAAATTTTTAAAGGAAACCCATTGCTGATAGTTGCCTGTGAATATTGGTATGTCAACTTGAGGTGTAATATGTTCTCTGTGGGATACAGACCACAGCTTGGTGTTGATTGCTTCTTTGAGGCGGTCAAAAATACCTTCGTGATGAGTGAAGGCATTTTCATACTCATGGTCTTGCCCATCCAAAATACTATCAATCTCCCAGTGTAGTGTGTCTATTACGCCCCATCGCGAGTTCAATTGCTGTAGTACATCCTCATATTTCCATTTAGTTGTTATTTTTTCTAAATCAATGTTGTTCACTGTTCTCATTAAAGCTTTAAAATTAACCGCTTGCTTATGCAACATCTCTTGCAATTTACTTGACTTTGAAACGGGTGCGGGAGAAATTGCACCTTGTTCAGCCTGTTTATTTGATTCTGTTAGTTGCTTACTTGGCCCTTCCCCTTGATTATATGTGCTTGTAAATGTTGTTGGAAATTTTGTGGCTAATTCCTTCGATACCCTACCGATATAATTTTTAATTTCCAGGTATAGTGTCTTACAGCGGTCGTATTCCCTTCGGGCGAAGTAAGGGCGCTCCCTGTCTTCGTAGGGCAATAATTTTTCATGATTGGCCTGATACTCAGACCAATATGATTCCAAAATGTCCAACTTCTTTTTAATATACCCTGAAGACATCTTTCTTTCTTCCCCATCCTTTTTTAAATTAGTATAGAGCTTTTCTAGAAACGAGAAAAGCTCCGATTGTGCTTCGTAAATGTCCTCCATGATGTTGTTAATTAAAAAATAATGAAACGATCTTACTTGTTCTGGAACTGTTGAGCTTTACACTTACACCCACTTAATTGTCACTCACTGTTACTCACAACACTAGCGCGTCAGCCCGGCGGCGCTGACTCTCAACGAGATACGAGAGGCGTAAATTCCCGAATCCCGTGATCCCGCTACGGTAGCTCGAAGGACCAAAATGTAGGGCGATAGACCCAGTGGTGGGCTGCGTGGCTAGTATTGGAGGGATTTGTTATAAAATCAAACTAAAAATGCACTAATTAATTTATTGCTAAAATCACTGCTATTACACTTTTACTTGTTACTTAATTGTTACTGTTATTGTTAATTATTATATTATATGTTAATTATTATGTTAAATAAATGTTATAATTATGTTATATGTTTAATGTTAATGTTACGCGTCGCGACGGTAATATGTTATTTTGTGGATTGTTGATTGTGGACTGACTTAAATTTATGTTAAACGCCGCCCGCGATACCTAGTATTGCTGACTAGGGTGTTCGGTGGTCATTGCACCGAACACGTTGGTTCAAATAGACGAGGATATTGAACTTACTAGTTTCTTAACCCTATGTGATTTAATTCTATCATCTACAAATCGAGAGGACAAAGTACCAAGTCAGAATTGGCGTAAATCTTCTTTGGGTTTAAGCCCTTTTAAGAAGAGACTAGAGATCCCGGTGAACTTCGAATCACCCTTTCCTTTTTTAGGTTTTTCACAGTCTAAACCTTCCCTGGACTACCATAAACATTTCAAAACCAATATAAGTTAAATCGGCAAAGTTGCTCTCGAATTTTAGCGACACAAACGAACAGCAATTATTTTTTTTCAGTGATATTCAAATTCGCATACTCTCAAAGACTGTGACGATTTTTTGTGCTCGTGCTTTTGATGTCTGTCCAGTCGTGTCGGTCTTCCATCTCATCAGACTATGAGAGATGGAATAGGGTTACTTCACACAAAAAAGCGATCGGATCTGTACGAAATTTGGTACAGAGATAGATTAAAGGATTAGCACATAGGCTACCCAGCGAGTAGCGCTAGGTTCCAGCTACTACATATATTAATAGACTTCGTTCTAAATATCCGTTGACCAGTCTGTTGAGATTAGTCCCTGTTAAAATTAGGTCAGCATAACTATATACTAAAGAAACCTTTATGGGAAATTTTTAATAATACTAAATACCTTTAAGAGACTGATGAAGATGTTTCTTAGAAATTCTAGAGGTGGTAAATTATATGCTAGTAACGGTGCACTTTTAATATTAAACACCTTTGTTTTATTTACAGAAAGGATTTAAGTTGTTGTTGAAGCATTTTAATACGAGAATTCATAGAAGTACTTTTACTGCAATACAAAACAATAAAGGAAACTATTTAATTAATAAATATGCTACAATTTTATACGGGGTAATTAAATGTTTATTTTTTAATTATTACTTATGTAAGATGTTTTAATGCAATTACTCTTCTTGTTTACACGTTGTCCCTGAACTCCCAAATAGAAAAAGATTAAAAGACGGTCCTGAAAAAATAAAAGACGTGTGGCACTCGGGGACTGCCGCGGTAAAGCATTGCATGCCTTCAAGCCACACCTCCGTGCCCGTCGGAGTGGGGAGCGTGAGGTTTTTACGTTACGGAATTTCTCGATTCGGTCCCCGCGCTCAAGGCCCGCGATAGAAGCTATGCAATAGCTTAATAGAAATTTGCCATAAGGTTTCTTCGAGAATGGGTATTAGATTGAAGTTCCTAGATTGCTATCCCTAAAGATCGTATAATCTTATCTCTATCTTAGCTCCGCTTCTATTGGTCTTAGCGTGATTAATAATGATAATAGCCTTCCTCGATAACTGGGCTATCCAACACCGAAAGAATTTTTCAAATCGGACCATTAGTTCTTAAGATTAGCGCGTTCAAACAAACGAACTCTTCAGCTTTATAATATTAGTATAGATTTAATTTAATCGGTGCTGTGCTTCGCTTTTATAGTATTAGTATGCATTATGACATGTGGATGTTTTTTCTCTCGTTTAATTATCGGACGAAGCCATTAGTTATCAAATAAAACATAATTTCACCTAATACCTAATTTACCAATAGGCTAATCCAAAAAAAATGTTTTCAATAATTAGCTATAATTCATTAAAATGCAAAAGATTTATTTGAATAAGTATATTCATGAACGGACTGCCAATGCATACGAAATATGTTTCAGGTAGGCTAAAATTTACATATTCCTCACCACGCACCTGTTTTTAAAGTAAGCAGCTGAGCTAAGCAGGGTCGGTTTTACTTATCCTCCCTTCAACTACATAGAACACTTTTTGACGTGACAACGTCTTATAATTCGATAGAGCCGCCTGCACGCACGAAAAAACATGACTCATGCGGCGTTACCTCGCTCTGAGGCGTTCCGTGTAAGGCTTGAAGTGCAAGCGAGAGCGCGGAACGAGCGACAAAGAAGCACAATCGGACGTTGTCACGTTCAACTATCGTCAGTAAACCGACTTTACAGACAACCAATTTTTTTAATATAAAAAACGCTTTTTTATAAAGAACATAAAATTTAAATAATGTATGAGAAATCTTAAAACATGAATGAAAAATATCAAAGAATGTGCAATAGATAAGTATTTGTTTGGTTCATAAATTTAAATTTTAAACATTTAATTTTAAAAAAGCTGATGTTTTAAAAAGGCATTTAGATTTATTATAATAATTTTCCGTCTTTATCTGTAGTTATTTTGTTTATATAAAATATTGTGCATATAAATAACAAAAGCATAACTTCGCTCTTTGCAAAAACTTGAAAAAGTAATATTTGACTTGAATAAAAAAAATATAAATAATGACGCATCTTACGTTTAGGAATTAAATGCTTACTAAAATAAATACTGTTAATTGGTAACAAATACTTAGGACATATTTAAGTAATTCTAGATAATAAGTAAATTTATTTTAAAAAGCACTTACTATTTAATTTTAAATCCAATCACATCGCACACAAAAGTCAATCGTTTCTAATTCCTCATATTCTCACATTTTTGTCCATGACATCACATTAAAATTTTTTTTTTCATTTCCTTGTCACAGATAAACTAGAAATTGTTTATTTTTCAATTCTAACTCTTTCTAAAGTTTCGTAAGTAATAAAATCTAGGATAGGGCGCGCGTTCCCGCGTATACAAGGTTACATACAACGTCAAATAACCACCAGCGGTTGTATTGGACTTAGAGCGCATGCCCGAGTTCATAAACTTTTCATATTACCTATAAAACAATAATATTTATAACTGCAGTTTAAAAATATTGCTTATTATTATAATGCTTAGTATTTCGTTCGTGGTCTCAAATTTTCACTCTTTACTACAAACAAGAACTTTATGAAAGTGCAGTTTGTATAAAGTGACTTCGTCAAAATTTTGTTTTCTTTTCAGTTTTACTACATGCAATAATCGTGTTCTACTTTTGGGCTATTGGCTATTTTCTATAACTACTAAATAGACGAACTGAGTACTGAAATATAAATATATGTGTTAATATATAAAAAGCTCTCCTGCGGCGATATTTCTTTTAAAACATTGGGATATTTTAGTCCTTAACCGGTAAAATAATATCCCTGCTAATGTTTTACATTATTATTTATAAGAGCGTACATTTTTTTATATGTGCCATTATTACTGAAACAATTTTAATAAAATTTAGTATTACGATAAACTACAGCTTGCAAAATGGACAGATGCAAAATTTCTCATAAATACCACCCTTTTTGTGAATATTTTTTGTTTTAATTAAACTCCGAGAATGAACAAAGGTTTAATTTTTCGTACGAAGACTGATTATGCCCCGTATTTTAAAGTGACGTTTTGAATATGAGCTTTATTTTTCTTTTTCGCAAACAAATCTATTCTTCCAACAGAATAATTAAAATAGCAATTCCCTAAAAGTATTTTACCGTTTCGTTTGATTAAAACACTTCTTAATCACCTATTTGAATAATTATTGAAAGCGTAGTGATTAAAAATGGAAATAACATGAATGAGCTTTCAAACAAATTAAACGTTCGTTCGTTTCGTAGTGGCGCAGGTACCCAAAGTGAGTCTTGGCCTCCGACAATAAGAGCCTCCATTTGACTCTATCCTGCGCCATCTCTTGCCAGTTTTCAATCTGGAGGGTGCGCAGGCCTTTGGTAATTTTCTTTTCCTCTCCTCTATTTCTGTGTACGGAATTTAATTAAGAAGATCTGTATTCGTTAATTTGTGAACATGAACATTTTATAACCATTCTTACTATAGTAGCTCCCAAATATCGTTTCGCCTAGTAATTGCTTGAGCATGACTAGTCAGATCTGAAGAAATAATCAATGTAATTTGTCGTAACTCGTAAGTTAACGTATATTTCTTCGGTAACGATTACTTTAAGTTTAAACAATATGTTTGTAAATACATGTTACAGAATACTTATGGTTTTATGGGTGTTATCTATACTAATATAAAGCTGAAGAGTTTGTTTGTTTGAACACGCTAATCTCGGAAAATACTGGTCCTATTTGAAAAATTAGTTTGGTGTTAGATAGCCCATTTATCGAGGAAGGCTATAGGCTATATCATCACGCTAAGACCAACAGGAGCCGAGCGACGCGGGTGAAACCGCGCGGCACAGCTAGTTGTCAATATAGGTATACCTATGAGCAGTTTGGTAAAAGAAAATGTTTTCATTGCATAAAAGTTCAAATTAAATAAGCAATATTAAACGATATTTAATTCATAACCTCTAATAAAACAAATCAATCAATTATTTGTTTCCATTTCATACCCTTATTATGTCAATTCAAAAAGAATAAATGAAAATGTATGGGTCACAGCATTTCCTGCTTTACGTCTCCAAAAATAGCATTCCGTAAAGGTTTTTAGGTTCCGTACAATATTTCCGAAGCATCGTTGCGATCAATCACATCCCAATCCGGGATATTGTAACCATCCATCTTATCCATCCATATTAACAAATCACGTATGTAAATGAGAGATCTATGATTGATTTTATAAAGCTGAAGAGTTTGTTTGAACGCGCCAACCACAGGAACTACGCGTTCGATTTGAAAGTTTCTTTCACTGTTAGATAGCCTATTTATCAAGGAATATAAGGCTATATATTATTATGCTAAGGCAAACAGGAAAGGAGCAATGTAGGTAAAACCCCAGGGCACAACAGCTTTACTTCTCATATTTTGTCGATTCAAGAACTGGGTAATTTTCGAAAAGTTGTATAATTATTTAGGAATTTATAATGTTTAATTAATAAATGTTTATTTAATTAATATAATGTTACTTACAGAAGAGGTCGAAAAAATTTGCTTGGTTAAAATTTCCTTTGAATTATGAGGTATGAGCTACCTGACAATGGAATACATAATATTAAAAAATGTTTCCGTGTCTCTACTGTATACAACGTCATATACAACATTGAAGTTGCGCAAAAAATGTCATATATTATCATCAAATAATTACGAAGAAATACTAAATTAAAAATTACAAAGTTTAAATATAAATTAATATGAGTAGTTTAAAAAATTAAGCATCTATAATATAAAAATGAATCCCAAAATGTGTTGGTAAGCGCATAACTTTAGAACAACTGAACCGATTTCTTTAATTCATTTTTTATTATATTCCTTGAAGTACGAGGATGGTTCTTATGTAGAGAAAACGTGAATATGTACCACGGGTGAAGCCGGGGCGGACCGCTAGTTATTAATAATTATTACATAAATTTGGAGTTTTTAAATGCAATATTGCATTTTATTTTTATTGGATTATTACTTTTTTAAAAAAACTTAGATAAGCTTTTAGGCAGGCTTTTAAACTTTTCTGAAAACGACAGAATTACCCAATAGTATGTTGTTTTATTTTCTCTTTTTCCGACCTTATCCTATATATTCACAAATTCTATGTATGCATATGCTAAATCATGTCTTTCACTTTACTGAGAAACCATCATACTTAACTTACTTATCGGGTTTCGTCCTTGACACACATTTATAGATGTGTAGAACTTTGCGAGTCTTTTAATACTTAGTTTGCAGACATATTATCTATTCTAAAGTTTCTATTTTTTTATTTATCGATAGGAGAACAGATATAAAAATACAAAAACCACCACTTAAATCGGTATAATTTGATGAAGAGGTCCTATGTCCCACAACTATAGACATATAATAATATACAATATAAATTGGTATAATTTATATTGTATGTTATTATTATTGGTATAATTTTGATTGATCTATCTATCTATTGTTAATGTAGAATGTTAAATTGTATAAAAAATTTAAACCGAAAGAAATCCTGAAAGTTATACATTAAACTTATATAAAGGCGCACAAAAAGAGCTTTCCAATTTCCTTTCCACAGGTTTCTTTGTATTGATCGGTGGGGACACGTCACGTATATTGCCTATCATCATTTATTTAATACTAGCTTTCCACCCGCGGCTTCGCCCGCGCAGTCAAAGAAAAACCCGCATAGTTCCCGTTCCCGTGGGATTTCCGGAATAAAACCTATGCTATGTCCCGGGGTAAAAAGTAGCCTATGTCCTTTCTCGGGTATCAAAATATCTCTATACCGAATTTCATGCAAATTGGTTCAGTAGTTAAGGCGTGATTGAGTAACGGACAGACAGACAGAGTTCCTTTCGCAATTATAATATTAGTATGGATTTGTTTTTTTGGTCGCCATCGTATCATTTCTTAGTTCTTTTCCACCTGTAAATTAAATAAAAAATATTAGTATTGAACTATTCATTGTATTCAAAATGTGCAGATTTCAAAGTTTTTTCAAACTAAGTAGGTATACTAATAGTTTATATCCCAAAACGATAAGTGACTTTCAGAAACTTTGCTAGCACAACTAGTAATATACAAATTCAGTTTATTTTCATAGGATACTGATGTTAAATATGTTATGCTGATATGAGATATCTCCTTGAGAAATTCTTCATAACATGGACTGCATACAAACGAAGGCTCGCGCGCAATGTATGCAATAAAATGCTACGATATTTTAATGCATATATGTGCAAATGTACACTTATAAACATTTTTTAAATATACAGCTAAATAAATAAACGAACTAGCTGATTCACGCGACTTCATCTGCTTTCAAAAATAATATTTTTAGCTATTGCATAGCTTCTGTCGCGGGCCTTGAGCGCGGGGACCGAATCCAGAAATTGCGTAACGAAAAACCTCACGCTCCCCACTCCGACAGGCACGGAGGTGTGGCTGGAAGGCATGCTATGCAATAGCTTTACCAGTAGCTCCTAATATTAGCTCGTTCAAACATACATTCTGCTTTATAATATTATTAGTAAAGGTTATATGTAGGCGTTCATTCCCAGATCTGCTTTGCTTGTTTACTGTGTTTATGTGTGGAGTAATAATATTCTATGTTATTTCTGGCCTTAGTGGTAAATATTGTTTTACCCTAATTCAGTCCCTAGTCCCTATCATCAGACATCAACATAATATAATATCTACTACATAAAATATTCGGTAAAAATATAAACCAAAAAACTCAGTAAGAAATACATATGTACAGAAAAGGTACGCCTACATAATAATAAATAAACAAGTAGTTTGGAATGATAAACCAATTTTGTTAAATCTCTATGACGATTTGAAAAAATTCTCGCACAGCACGCAGACCAAAATTGTCAGGAATTAATATATCATGTCAAAACGTAATAGGTATTTCAATTATTACGAGAGGAATGTATGAATGAAACAAAAGGTATACGCCACTTTCAAATCCCAAATAGAGTATTTGAAATGCCCCACGCTATAATCAGACGAAAAGCCCATATGGAAAAGTTTCCTGCTACTTTAAGGGAAAAACAACATCGACATTAAGGGGAAGCATCTCCCCGCAATTCTAAGGACATTACACCTAATAAGCTTAAAGTGAAGCTTACCTTCTTAAAGTTTAAAATGAAACGTATAACGCTGGCATGAGGAAAATTTCTAAAAGTTTCAGCACTTTAAGTCCTGCAAAGGTAAAGATAAAGCTTCTTGTTAACCGACTTCAAAAAAAAAAGGAGGAGGTTATCAATTCGGCCGGTATATTTTTTATGTATGTACCGATTACTCCGAGTGTGCTATTTATTAAAATGTTGAAGTCGGTTGTTTTTAACGCAGTTATTTTTATTACATTTACCATTTTAAAGGAAACATACTTACCATATTGACTGTAGACAATTTTTGTTGTGTTATTTTGAAGTATTAAGGCAGTAAACCTCTGATTTTTAAAGTAAGAGAAAACTTTACGCCCACATGTTTATTGTTTACATAATAAATTCACTTCCAAACTAAAGATAGCTTTCTGAGTGACATTTACTTAAGCCCACTCAAAGACACATGAATTTTAGAGATGTTTGCCATTTGATGTGTGTGATTACATGTTTTTCTTCCGTTCTTTCTAAATGTATGTTTAGAACATTCTAGTGCTGAAGCTTAAGGGAAGCTTAATGCCTAAAAGTTGACGGAAAAGCTTATCTCTTGGAAGCTCAAAGGCTTTCCTTGTATGAGAATGGAAGGCTGTTAATTAGCTAAATTGGTTAGAAATTTCATAATGGACGGATTTAATATTCATAAAATAATTTAATATGTGCATAACAACAAATCAGGTGAACCAAAATGATAAAGATACTGTTTTTAAGCTATTGCATAGCTTCTTTTCTTCTAGCTTTCTTTGGAGACTGAATCGAGAAATTCCGTAACGAAAAAACCTCACGCTCCCCACTCCGACGGGCGGAGGTGTGGCTTAAAGGCATAGCATGCACTTTACCGCGGCAGTCCTCGAGTGCCGCACGTCGTTTTTTTTTTGTTTATATATTGGCATATTGCAAATTAACTGAAAAACTTCTAAACCGTTTTCAGTAATTATTCTCCCCCTAGAAAATTAGCTCTTTACCAAGTATAATGGCCATATTTTGCCCGTCAAGGAAAGGCGGGTAGTGCTAATTATAGTGAAAATACAAGTAAATAAATGTTTAACGAAGGATAATTATTTCTGTCTAACCCAGAGCGATCAAAGTTAATAGTTAAAAAGTACTAACAAAGTTATAAAATATACTTTTAGCTCTCGACATTTTTTCTTTAATAAAATTAAATACGTGTGCATATTAATTACTTAACAATAAATAATTAAAATTTCTTACAATGCATGTTGCAACTTGTAATATAGTTATTTTAGTTGTATATTGTTATATACCTAGTTATTTTGTTCTTTATTTGATAGAATCACTCTATCAAATAAAGAACACCGCATCAAAATCCGTTGCGTAGTTTTAAAGATTTAAGGATACAAAGGGACAGAGAAAGCGACTTTGTTTTATACTAGATATCTATCTAGTGATAGAGTTTTGCAAGAAATGTATTATTTTGTATTTTATCTGAAACTCTTATCAGAGTCAGCTAATTTAGTACGCAAGTAAACATTTTTATACACTACTAGCGGTCCGCCCCCGCTTCGCCCGTGGTACATTTTTACGTTTTCTCTCCATAAGAACCATCCTCGTACTTCAAGAAATGAAATAAAAAAAGAATTAACGAAATCCGTTCAGTTGTTCTCGAGTTATGCGCTTACCAACACATTTTGCGATTCATTTTTATATTGATTTGTGACCTTTTAAAGGACCTGTACATGTAAAGGATACTTAATATAATTATTTATTGAAGAAAGGAACTCAACATCACGTACATTCAAAACTACTTCAACATCAACAGTATGAACTATGAAGTAAATAAAATTTTCTTGTCTGCGTGCGAAGATTTTAAAAATATACGCTGAGATTTTATTTTATATATTACAAATCGAAGCCCCTATTGGCTAGTAAATAATAAGAACTGTCTTATTTATGTAACATGAATTGATTTTTTTCATCCGTAATTATTATTATAACAATCAGTGTCACTAAAAAGTGTTTCGGAGTTTATTTAATACAAACTCTCTGTTCTCAATTTCTCAATATTAACAAATGTATAAAAAATATATACTTACACATAGTTTAAAATTTCGATAAGATATTTATGTGCATTTGTGAAAATAAAATATACCTACAAATAACACTAGCTATACTAGGCCTTAAATAGGGCTATTGTCTAACGCCTCTGCAAAGATGCCATGAAGGTTAAGTAAATCTAGATAAATGGATGGTCCTCACGAATTATATTCGATATAGCGTAAATGGACGAATTTGTCGACCCGTCACAGATAAGTGTAAATTGGGTTAGAATGTACACATAAATAATATTGAAAGTGTGCAGTTATTTATACAATGATGTTATAAAAAATGTTACGGTTTCTTTACAATTCGTCTCATAAACAACTGTATCAATTTTAAACATTATTTAACAATTAGACGGCTAATGAATCTACACGCAAGGCTGTACATATTATGATAATTCTCTATTATTATCAATCTCGAAAATGAGATTTTTTAATTCTTACGGAGATTTCATAAACACTAATTACTTATACATTACAAACATAATTTTTTAATTGCACTTGTATGCATACGTGGATGCCTTTTGGGGTGTGTGTAGGTATATCCTACTAATATTATAAATGCGAAAGTTTGTATGGATGTATGGATGTTTGTTACTCTTTCACGTAAAAACTACTGAACCGATTACAATGAAATTTAGCACACATATAGAGGGTAACTTGGATTAACACATAGGATAGTTTTTATCCCGGAAATCCCACGGGAACGGGAACTATGCGGGTTTTCCTTTGCAAACGCGGGCGAAGCCGCGGGCGGAAATCTAGTTGCATATAAACTTTGTGTAGTATATGTGTGTGTATGTATAAGTATATTACATACGTCTATATAGAAATCAGTACGACACCACCCAGACATTATTATTAATTTTGTCAAGCAGACAAAGTTCCTTAGACACGATCAAAATATAGTAAACAACATATCCCACCAAAAACATAAATGTAAAAATTGGAGCCGAGTTCAATCGTTGACTTAATTTGCCAAAAAAAGAAATGAGATCTAAATGTGTGCCAAGTTCTGCAGACAGTCCAGAAATTTATTTACAAAGATGTATTAAGTTCTTAGGTTGACTGAAAACTCAATTGTTTTATTTTCCCTTAGAGAACAATGTTTATTCCAAAATATACCTTTTTTAATTTGAATAATATAATTATTTTCACAAAGCAAACAACTAATGACCTATTGAACCCCATAATTTGATGAGGCTAGTTTTTAGAACCTCACAAAATATAAACAGTAGGTATGTAAAACTAGCCTCATCAAATTATGGGGTTCAATAGGTCATTAGTTGTTTGCTTTGTGAAAATAATTATATTATTCAAATTAAAAAAGGTATATTTTGGAATAAACATTGTTCTCTAAGGGAAAATAAAACAATTGAGTTTTGAGTCAACCTAAGAACTTAATACATCTTTGTAAATAAATTTCTGGACTGTCTGCAGAACTTGGCACACATTTAGATCTCATTTCTTTTTTTGGCAAATTAAGTCAACGATTGAACTCGGCTCCAATTTTTACATTTATGTTTTTGGTGGGATATCATTACTTTTTGTACAGAAAATTACTCTGCAAATTTGATTTACTTTATGAATATAATACTTTTTATACACGATTTTTTTTTATATATTTTTTCTTGCGGTTTCTTTGTATTATTTTCTATATTTTCTTGTATTATCTGCAATTTTTTAAACTCTTTTTCTGTTTAAAAGATTACATGATTTTCTAAACATCCAGCGTGAATTTGTACACACACTATTACAAAGATGCAAAGATCGTTTTAGAAGAATCGTCGCCTTACTCCATGACGTTACGGTATTGCCATGACGCGATTTTGAAATTTTACTCTAAACGCGCCTAAAGATGTTTCACTTATATTAATATTACGCAAATAAAATCATTCCGACCTTCGACGAAGCCTTCTTCCATTACACTGAAATTAAAACTAAACTAAACACTCATAAATGAAGAATAAATAAATGTGAATATGTAAAATTATATATTATTGTTACCTGTATGAGCAATATTTTTATTACAATTTTCTTTTATTTTACGTTTATTAACAGTTTTGAATAAAGAAATCATGCTATCGAAGTAATCCGCCCTAGCGATACTAGCGTGAGTGAGTGTGATGTCAGAGGCGCATCGAATCTACAGATGTTTCGCGCTAAAATATGTAAACTTCAATAATCTATATCTCAGTCATTTATTGATGGATTTCAAAATTTTTTTCGGCCACTGACTAGTTTTGATCTATTTTTTAAGACTAGTAAGGTGAATATAATATTTTCTATTTTTATAAACTTTTCCATTTTTCCATACAAACAAAATTAATGTCATTGAAAAAAAAATTAAATACAGATAAATTCAGTATTTTCTGATTTTTTCCTTTGTATACTCACTATTACCTAGTTGATTACAAAATTTGAACTTTCTAGGTCATCTGGAAGTGGGTTAGGTTTTGTATATGTCTATAAGTCAGTCAGTCTTAAAAATTGCGATTTTTGGATATTAATATCTACGCAACTGTTTAATCTGTATTTATGAAATTTAAGGTTCTTGTTTATCTTGAGGTCCTCTTGATATGTACCAAATTTGGTTTATATAACTTAAATAGTTTTCGAGTTATAAGGGGGTGAAAAGTGGCTCGAAATGGTTCGTGTAAATATACACACGGCTGCTGCTCGCCAGTTCTCTTCGCTTGAACTCGGCTTGACACGCTGCCGCGTGTCTAGATTTTGATTTACACAATTGATAATAAATGCGTCTCGTTCATTATAAATTATAATCCTCCCTCGAGATCTGAGCCTATGAAACACTCATTGTATTATTAAACCTGTCATTTCTAACTTTGACTTTACCGCTGTAAAGTCAGAGTTAGAAATGACGGGTTTTCATGATTCGCTAATCATGAATACGTTTACTCAATAACAGAGAGACTTCTAAAATCATAAGAAAGTACATCACAAATACAATGTTACTGATTAAATAATTTTGTGTAATACCTACGTTAATCTTTAAATGAGAAAAAATGTTTGTAACTTTCATAGAATCTCTTGTAAGATAATATTATAAGAAATTACATCCGAAGCTAGGTTAAATATTAGTTTGAATGTAATAAGACTGTACTGTGATTCTACACAATAATTGATGTACGCATAGCAGTTGATAACAAATCGCAGCAAGTCAACGACTATTAGCAAAGTGAGGGTATTTGGGTCAAACGTCGTATAAACAATTTTTATAATACATAGATTAGATATTATCATCATCAATAGATTAGATCAATTTTATATTCACAACCTTAAAAGAAACTTATTTATAATTAAAAATCATGTGAGCTTTTTGGATATGACGGAATCTTTATTCTTTATACCTAGTAGTTAAAGTAAATTTTCATAAACATCGTATTAAAATAAATCAGAATATAGTCAAATATCCCAACTTGAGGGCGATACCACATATTTTCTCAAAGAAATATAAAACGAGGAATTCACATTTAGATACTTTCTTTTGAAATCGCGAAAAGAAACATCTCGTATCAATAAGTTTAAGGACGTTTGGATTTCTGTGAATTTACAATTTATATGAAAACGCGAGTGATTTTATACACGTGTCGCATACATGCACGTGTACATAAAGTTTTTCAAATAATTGGTGGAAAGCAGCCAAATGACGCATTTTCCTCGGCCGAACCACGTTCCGCGTTCCAGGTTCGCGCTCTGTGTGGACCCGCCTAAACAAAAAGTTCAATAAGATCCGTAGAAATATACAGCCTGCTCTTATCCAGGTTTCCAAAGATGATGGTTTATTAGATAATCATTTCGTATCAATATTCGCTGTAGGCGTATTGTTATTTAATACCAATTGACCGGGATGTTTTAATTTCCTCGCGATCCCAAATCTCATTATCTGAATTAATCAGAGCGTCTAGATAATTTTTTTAATTTTTTATGATCGGCTTTTCTTTTTTAGTTAGTAGCTTTTTCTATTTTAGAAACACGCACGTCTCTGAATACGGATGGATGTATAAAATTGATACACGAATAGAGATTTTTCAGAATAACATAATAATATGTATTTAATACTGTCTTTTCTTTACTAATATTATAAAGAGACTTGCTCTACCTTTGTGTGTTTGTAGGTAATCTTGGGGAGTACATCCGTAATACTTTCAAAAAGCAC
This sequence comes from Colias croceus, assembly GCF_905220415.1. NCBI lineage: Eukaryota > Metazoa > Arthropoda > Insecta > Lepidoptera > Pieridae > Colias > Colias croceus. Next base: position 1,872,789 of record NC_059543.1, on the reverse strand, counting down.
TATTGAGGAGTGTCATGTGATTTAACTAAAAAATCGGTGTAAAATCGGTGTAAAAAAAGGTAGATTATTATTAAAACAGGAAGAAATTAGGTATTCATTACATTACTTACATTTTTATGTATGTATGTTTTTATGTAATGAATGTACCTACTTTCTTCCAATAAACGGTTAATTAATAATAATCTACCTGGGAGTGATTATTTGGAGATAATATTATGCATATAGACACGTAATAAGTCAATTTTTAGTGTTTGTCGTTGTACTCATAAGTGAATATTTACCTCCAAATACCTCGGTAATGTGACGCTTTAGGGTACTATGTTATTAGACATTTTTTGTTTGTCTATGTATCCTCTATCCATGCATACAACTTTAATCGTGCGCCGCGATTTTGAAAAAAAATCAAAATGGCGGCCGGGTTGATATGCCAGAAAGTTTCAATGCCCTTTTTCACTTCAAAGAATGATTCGTAATGAAGAAAATATAAAACAGGTTCCAATGATAGTTATATAATTATGTACATTATATCGATAAAATAAATTGAGTTGAGATTTATTTTCTTATCACAAATCTGTAGCCATATCGCTGAGTCCAATTATTGTGAATTTTATTATTAGAGCAATTTCGTCGTCTCCAATAATAAAATATAAATACGATATATTTAGGGACTATTATCTGCTATGAAGTTTTATATTTTTCTCTCTTGATATTTTGTGAACGATAATGTGTATGTGTAATGTGTGTGTGTAATTTACGATTATTCATTCCTTAAATGTATAACTTTATCGGTAAACTAGCAAAGCCAATTCTAAATGCACAAAGTATTTTTATTGTTTTGTTTCCAATAAGTCGTAATATTATTTTATTAAACTCTAAAATTTCAAGTATCTTACAAAGCGAGATTTTTATCTATAGTCATCATTATCCTATAAAGTTCTTCAAATGCTATTTTATTATGTCTATGTTATATAATTATACATTCTATCAAACAATATTTTTATTAGGAAAACATTAAAGCTATGTTATGCTAAGTAACAATAGGGAAATATTGACTAATCCTATATCCTACTAATATAATAAATGCAATTAAAGTGAGGATGGATGTATGTGTATGTATGTTTGTTACTCTTTCATGCAAATACTATTGAACCGATTAGGTACAATTAAATTTAGCACACATATAGAGGGTAACTTGGATTAACACATAGGGTAGGTTTTATCCCGTAAATCTCACGGGAACGGGAACTATGCGGGGTTTTCTTTGAAACGCGAGAAAAGCCGCAGGTGGTAAGCTAGTTCGTAGATAACGGTCCATATTATAAATAAATAACAAGTGATAACTGCGTTAAAAACAACCGACTTCAAACTTGCACTTGCAAAATTTACAAATACCTACAGACAAAAATGCTCATAAAATAAAAACTACTGGGCCTACCCGACTAAAATTTTTATGGGACCAATTCGACACCATCCCGCATCGAACAAAAAAAGAATCACGTAAATCGGTTCAGAAACCTCGGAGTAATCGGTGTACATACATAAAAAAAAATATATACCGGCCGAATTGATAACCTCCTCCTTTTTTTTGAAGTCGGTTAAAAACACACACATAACAAATAGTTTCTCGTGTATAGGTAATCAATTGTCTAAAGAGAGTGATAGCATCATTAAAATAGTTATTCTACCACAGAAGTAACTTGCCTTCTACGTTTTAAATCCATACTAATTAATATTATAAATGCGAAAGTAATTCTGTCTGTCTATCTGTTACTCAATCACGCTTAAACTACTGAACCAATTTGCATGAAATTTTGTATGGAGATATTGTGATACCCGAGAAAGGACATAGGCTACCTTTTATTGCGAAATATGTACCACGGGCGAAGCCGGGGCGGACCTCAAATTCAAATTCAAATTGTCTCTAGTTTTAAATAATTATTTAAACATATAACTAAACTACTATTTATGCCATAGTCGCTACCTGAAAGCGTAACAGTATGACAACTACTATTAGTATGGCAGAAAGCTGAGTCAAGACCCTTTTCTGGAAATACAGTGTGTGCACACATTACGAAATTCTCGGCAAACATGGTGTCCATTTTATGTATTGTACTTCTTCTTGTGTGTGTAGTGTGTACTTTTTTTCTGGAAATAAATGTTTCTTTCTTTCTTATTTCTTACTAGCTTACCGCCCGCGGCTTCGCCCGCTTTGTCTAAAACCTAATAAATTATATACTAAAACCTTCCTCTTGAATCACTCTATCTATAAAAAAAAACCACATCAAAATCCGTTGCGTAGTTTTAAAGATTTAAGCATACAAAGGGACATTAGAACAGAGAAAGCGACTTTGTTTTATACTATGTAGTGATAACAATCAATAAACAGGCATGTCATCATAAGTATAAAAACTGCAAAACATGTTAACATGCGTAACTAATCTAAGATAGTGTAATCAAAACCAAAACTGTATATAAGCATATATATCGCGATACGGCCGAATTTATTTGATTAATTTTATCAAGTGCAGTGCAAGTTAACATGGCACCTCATATCCATTATACTAAGGTTAGTAATTCATCATACTGTTGAATAATAAACATGCGAAAGTTTATTTGTTTGTTACTCCATCACGCAAAGACTACTGAACCGATTGTCATGAAATTTTGCACATACTTAGAGGGTAGTATAGTTTTTATCCCGACAATCCCACGGGAACCGGTTACGGGATTCGGGGTTTCCTTCTACGCGGGATTCTATCTAACTATGCTGTGACCACGGACAACATACAATATACATATTTTTATTGTTATTACTATGATTGGATAAATCATAAAATTTACCACTTAAATAATAAATTCTTAATTTTCATAAAAACAGCAGCCTATGGTACCAATGAATACCTACTTCAATTAAAATAAAATAAAATTTAGAATATTAAGTGTCATTTGAAAATCAAGATAATTGCATTATTTTGTATTTTACTTTGAAGAATATAACTAAATTTTCTCAGTCATTAACTTCACTTTATAGACCCTCTACACTTTTGAAGAAAAAATGTAACTAGCAGAAATCGCTATAAAGACTGCCCAAAACTAGATTTAGCTTCAATTTGTCATTGTTCAGAGCAATTAAGCATAAATGAAATAAATAAATAAGAGATACATCTACCTCTTGACCCATTATATTGGGCATATAAAGCTCGAGAGACGTTAGATTAGCCCCATACTTATACCAAACGTAACCTTAGTGAAGTGAAGTCCCATGTTCCCGTAGTGGGGTAAGGGGCAGATGCATTATGAACACATCTGTTTCACTGATCGACTTTTCTTTAGGGACAAGTAGGTGATCAGCCTTCTGTGTCCTACCAGACCGAGACATTTTTTTTCTTCGTCTCCACCGGGAATCGAACCCAGGACCCCTCAGTTCTACGCTCACGCGTCAACCACTGTACCGAGGAGGCGGTCGAAAACGTAACCTTATAAAAATCTCATATTATATTCTCAACAATTTCAGCTTTTCATCAACAACGAGTGGGTTGACTCGAAAAGTGGCAAAACTTTCGACACGTATAACCCCCATGATGGCTCCGTTATAGCTAAAGTATCTGAAGGCGATAAGGCAAGTATATTTACCAATACTTGATTAGATATCGATTATATTGTAACCCCTATTCCGTTGTGATATGGTTCAAAATTCAGTCCTCTGACGCACAAAATTGACTCGAAATAGGCAATGGCCTATCTTGATTGTAAAATTGTTCTTGCGGCCAATTTGAGGAAAATATTAATTTTGGATTGATAATAATTAATCACGGAGATTTACATTTTGACTGAGAATTTAAATTACAGCAATATATATTTATAAATTCAATTAAATTGTAGAAAATGTTTCCTTATTTATTATTGTTTTCCCAATCAGACTTTAAAGTCTTTTACATTTTAACTATCACATTACATATTATAAACGGCGATTATTAAACTATTTTCTTTCTAAATTATTATAAGAAATCTAGTAAACACGATCAAGATCTAATATTTTTTTAACATTTTTAGCGTCTGAATACTTCCGTTGAAACAGTTTTCCTTTTTAAATTATGAATTATAAATCGAACAAGTATAATCTTTTTGAATTATAAATCGAACAACCGAGATCTCATATTATATTAGCTTCTATTGTCCCTCGTAAATTTTTAACAACCAATTATATCTTATCACGTAGGAGGACATTGACCTAGCGGTTGCCGCTGCAAAGAAAGCCTTTGCCAGAAATTCAGAATGGCGTCTCATGGATCCAAGTGAGCGTGGCAAGATCCTTTACAGATTCGCTGATTTAGTAGAAAAGGAGGCCAATTATCTTGCACAGTTGGAAAGCTACAACAATGGCATGGTATTACATATGAACACTATGCTTATGACTGGAGCGCCTGATGAAATCAGATACACTGCCAGTTTAGCGGACAAAATCGAAGGAAATACTATCCCATCTGGTAAGATATTTCTCCTATGATCGTTTAGTAAGATTCCTCCTGGCTTTCGAATATGATAATTTAATAAGAGATATGTGTAATAATGCTAAGTATTTGAACATTTTAACACTGCGTGTTGAAAAATTGGTAGCGCATGTAACAAGGGACGTTAACATTTAAACTAAGTTTCTATTAATGTTTTTGATCAATTGTTGTTCAACAATTTTTGATCAAAAATACGATACTTTAAGAGTATTCATTAATTATTTAATACTGTTATAGATGGAGATACTTTCTGCTACACTCTAAAGCAGCCAGTGGGTGTATGTGGTCTTATATTACCCTGGAATGTGCCCATCCTCATGTTCCTCAAGAAGGTCACAACTGCTTTGGCTGCAGGTATTCAATTTAAATATAAAAATAGTTACACAAAAATATTATTTTCTACAGTAACGCCACATATTACGATATGTGAGCATATCAGAAGTTAATTAAAACATAAACCATCAGCTGTAGTTGTTTTTAAGCTATTGCATAGCTTCTATCGCGGGCCTTGAGCGCGGGGACCGAATTGAGAAATTCCGTAACGAAAGAACCTCACGCTCCCCAATCCAACGGGCTCGGAGGTGTGGCTTGAAGGCATGCTATGCATGCTTTACCGCGGCAGTCCTCGAGTGCCACACGTCTTTTTTATATTATTTTTAACCGACTTCAAAAAAAAGGAGGAGGTTATCAATTCGGCCGGTATGTTTTTTTTTGTATGTACACCTATTACTCCGAGGTTTCTTAACCGATTTACGTGATTCTTTTTTTGTTCGATGCAGGATGGTGTCGAATTGGTCCCATAAATATTTTATTCGGAAAGGCCCAGTAGTTTTTATTTTATGAGCATTTTTGTCTGTATTTGTAAATGTTGCAAACGTGCAAGTTTGAAGTCGGTTGTTTTTAACGCAGTTATAAACTCCACTTGTGTTCTATATAAATAAATGTCTGTAAACAGTTTCTAATAAAAGTGATCCAATTAAAATTAACAGAAGAGACAGACAGAGACACGACAGAGATAATAAAAGCAACAGATCAGCCCTCAGTTATAATTTTAGCAAAAACATATAATATCATGATGTTACTTACCCTACCAGCATGACTGCCATACACTGCGTGACTCATAAGTACTTACACTATCACTTTTACCAGGTTGTACAACCGTCGTCAAGCCAGCTGAACAGACGCCCCTCACCGCCCTGTATCTTGCTTCGCTCCTCCAAAAGGCCGGAGTACCCCCTGGTGTGGTGAACGTTGTCAATGGCTACGGAGAAACCGCTGGAGTAGCTCTCACACACCACCCTGATGTCGCTAAGATTTCCTTCACCGGTTCGCTTGAAGTAAGAATTGCTTGTTACTATTTACTATTTAGCATGTTATTTACAGAAATCACAGATAATATGCTAACATATTTTATTCACTCGACATGTTTAAGAACGCTTTTGAGTCATCGTAATACGGTGATTCGGTGTTTCGGACACGTCTTACGGTGATTCAAAAGCGTTTTACCGTTATGAAAAATAAATCGGCTGCGTACAAAATTTGCTATTAGAAGAACATTTTAAAAAGCTTCATTTTGATGTGACTCGATTAGGTTTAAACCCCTACCGAAAAAAAAACATTTTGATTACTCATTTTCGTATTAAGATAAAGTAACGAAAGTTTTACAGTCCATTAATTAATAAAAAGCTATTTCATAACTACGGTAGAGCGAAAGACACGCCACGAATCCACCTCACGTTTACACTTCTTATATTTTTTCCTTTAAAATGAATAACATTGCTTCTTCATCGGAATAAAAGCCTCTATTAATTCATGTCTGAAAATCGCTCCATGAATTTTAATGCTCAATTTACCTGTGAAAGAAAGTATATTAAAGAAATGTAGGTAAATTTGGAAAAGCGTCATCGCTATTTCGCTTTAATAAACACACATGTAAGGAATATAAATGGGAAGACAGTTTTCTATTTACGAGGCAATTAGTCCGTTTTAACGTTAATTTGCAGAATCGTGTCCAATATCAAATTTATTGTTACAAAACACGTTATTTTTATTTCTATTTTTGGTATAAAAATATATCGCAAAGTTAAATAAAAGAAAAATGAAAAATTCAAGATGTTCAATATAAATATAAAAGTATTTATGCTACTTTATTATATTTATATCTATTTTATATATTATGTATAATCATTTTAATGTTGGCTAAGCTGAAAATAAACTAATAAATCAACTTAGCAGATTTTCATTCCAAGAACTGAAAAATACCTACATAATAATAGCATTTATAAAAATCACTTCGAAAATCGACCGATTTTACTGTGAATTGTATTGTTAGGGAATAACACTTTAAATTGTGTTTTAAATTCTTAGAAAAAAACTTTCACGTTTAGCACAATAATTGTGAACATTATCATATTTATTCAGCTTTTGTCTTTAATATCTTTAATACAGTTATCATTTTTAGATCTGGCTAAAGCATTCGACACAGTATCACTTCGACTACCTACTCGCAAAGAAACTGGAACTACTTAATAAGAGTTAGAGACACCTCGTTTAATTTATTTAAGAGCTACTGAACGGACAGTAGACAATGCATAAAAAAATTTCCAGTAATCTTAGCTCTGAACTAAAAATAGGATTCGGTGTTCCACAGGGAAGTTTTTTTGGACCCACTCTCGGTTTTTTAGGAAAAAGATCGTCAGCGAAACCTGAGCGTAAAGGCAAGTTAAGCATCAATTTTCCGCTCTATTCATTAATCGTTATCGTTATAGGTTGGCAAGTTGATCCAACAAGCCGCTGGTGCCAATAATTTGAAACGTATCACCTTGGAGTTGGGAGGAAAGAGCCCGCTTGTTATCATGAATGACGCTGACTGTGAGTTTTTAATATTACCCCAGATTTCCCTGAATTATATAATTTTAATTAATTAAGTCAATTCTTGCTTTATTCAATCTGATCTCTGCTATAATTTTTATAGTTAAATGACGAACTATAAGACATCTCAGACTTAAACTAAGAAAAACATCCACTCTTCAGCATTTTAAAACTTATACATTTAAATAGATATTATCCCTAAAGAGAGATATATAAAATATATAGATCGGAACCTAATGAAAGTTTGTTGCATAAACGTGTTTATACATATCATTTAGATGAAACAAAATTGTCCAATAAGTCTTGTAATATCTGAGCTTATCAATTAGTCCAATACCAATCGAATTAACAATACTTACAGTGGCGGCTGCCATCCCCTATGCTGCCTTCGGAGTGTTCACACACCAGGGTCAGATCTGTATCGCAGCATCCCGTCTGTACGTGCAGTCTGGTATTTACGACCAGTTTGTGAAGGGCGCCGTGGAAATGGCTAAGAACTATAAAATTGGAAACCCCTTCGATGCTGATACGCAGCATGGACCTCAGGTACCTCCTTTATTTATTGGATACCCCAGGCTTCACCCATGATATCTATAAAAAAAACTCTACTGTTAGTATTAGTTGCGTAGTTATAAAGATCTAAGCATACACCGGGAATGGACTGTTTGGTACTAAGTAGCGATTAATAAGTTAATACTGTTAAATTTGTTCATACAAAGTTCAGTTAATCATAAACAAGGCAAAAAGTGTAGCAATACCTATAGATACTACCTTATTTCCTCTCTATATAATATGTATGAAACATTACACAATATAACAGATCGACGAAGGAATGATGAAGAAAGTACTAGGCTACATTGAAAAAGGCAAACAGGAGGGTGCCAAGCTCCTGGTCGGTGGTAAACAGTCTGGCAGCAAGGGCTACTATATTGAACCTACTGTCTTTGCTGATGTTCAAGATGACATGACCATTGCTAAGGAGGAAGTGAGTAAAGATATTAATTATATGGTGAAGATGATTAGGTTAACTTATATAACATAAGTAATAGATATTGGCACGAAGGATATATTTATATTACAGAAAAGATCCATACGCTCTATATATAATTTACGTGCTCGAGACTCACTAAGAGATCTCTTTATGAATACTGGTATCCTTATTGTATCGTCGCAGTATATATTTAATAATATTTTATATGTACACAATAACGCTTACTTACACACAAAAGTAGGAGATAGACAATGTTATGACACAAGAAACAGAAATAAAATTGAAATTCCATTTTTCCGGCTAGCTAAAGTTAAAAATTCATTTATGGGATGTTTATGGGTCAAGGTATACGCTTTTACAACAGAATTCCTCATAATATTAAAGAGTTTAGTAGTTCTAAATTTAAAACTTATATTAAAAATGTACTAATTCAGAGAGCATATTACAGTATTATAAGGAATATATTATGGACGATAAAAACCCATGGAGGGTTGTCGCGTAAAATCCACAGGACAGTAATTCTTTGGCATATTATGATAATAATGTACTTAATATGTATTTTGTAAAATTAAATTGTAAAACTGACATGATTAAAAAGAGCAACTATGGAGTTTCTTGCCGGTTCTTCTCCGTAGATACTGCTTTTCGAATTTGTGGTAAATGTTAAAATATGGAATGACGCTTCAAAAGTGCTTCTAAAAGAAGTCTAATTGAATAATTAATAAATGTTTGAGTTTGAGTTTAAGTTTTGAAGTTCCTTTTCACGCGTTGCGAAAGAAGGCCAAAAGTTACTTTTTGCTAAATTGTAAGCCGTGCGGCATACGCGTGTTTCTCTCTTTGTCTATCTATTTCTCTCTCTCTTATAGAACTTCGTTCCATCGGGGTGTCCCTTAACACCTCTCAAGATTTTTTCTAAATCACTAGTAAAAATTCATAATTTTACAAAGTGAAATTAAAATACCTACACGAGAAATCGTAACTACATTAATCGACCAAGATTTCTTATTTGAATTGTTTGGAAATATGGTTGAAAAAATGTTATAATTTACTTTCAAATCTCCCGCAGATCTTCGGCCCAGTGCAAAGCATCCTGAAGTTCGAGACATTGGAAGAGGTCATTGACCGCGCGAACGCGACCAACTACGGCCTAGCCGCTGGTATCTTCACCACCAACGTGAACACTGCAGCTATTCAGTTCTCTAAGAATGTTGAAGCTGGTATAGTTTGGTAAGTTTGCATCAACATCTAGGTCTGAATCGCGCAAGCGAAATGTTTTCGCTATAGATAATATTATACATATAAATACAACTTACCAACATTCTTTAAAACCGTTTCGATTACACCACAGCAGGACGACCCCGGACACCACGGACCAAACTGTCTTCTTGTATTATTTACACATTATTGCACATATAATTTCTTCATAATAAAAAAAACTGAATCGACTGCTAATAGTACTATACCTACAATTATTTAAACATAAAAACATGAATTTAAAAATAGTTTAATGATGAAACTTTCATGAAAATATTGATATCTAAGGAAAATATTGATATCTAAGTACCAACTGTATGTTTGTTAAGGAGAAAGTATGGAGATAGAATATGGATCTGGATTCCTGGATTTGAATTTCGAACATAGGCCCTTTGCCCCAATATCACTCGAAAAATTGATGTTTTGTATCTTTTTTAAATACAAATTATCTTTCAGGGTTAATACTTACATGAAGATGTGCACCCAAGCACCTTTCGGTGGTTTCAAGGAGTCTGGAATCGGACGTGAAGGGTGAGTTTGATAGTATTAAATATTAATTTTATTTATTAAGATTTTATTCACCAACACAGGAAATCACATCCTCGATTTTATTTATTACTAGCTTCCGCCCGCGACTCCGTCCGCGCGGATGTCGGTCTTCGCGTGGATGGTTATTTCTCCATTTTGAGTACCTCTGTCAATAACATCTTATAAATATCTATTGGACCCAAATCCCAAATACGGCTAGGCCTATACGCAACGTGTGTTCGCGGTTCTACGGAACAACGTCTATGGATAAAACTGAAAAATTAAGATTAATTTTTTTCTACGTATTTTTCCAGGATAAAAAGTATCCTATTTTACGCCCAGGATAATAAGGTATAATTATACCAAGTTTCATCGAAATCGAACCGCTAGTTTTCACGTGATGCCTTCACATACAGACAGACAGACAGACAGACAGACAGACAGACAGACAAAAATTTTTTTAATCACATATTTGGGTTTGGTATCGATCCAGTAACACCCCCTGCTATTTATTTTTTCAATATTTTCAATGTACAGAATTGACCCTTCTACAGATTTATTATATGTATAGATTAAACATAATTCAAATTCAATATAATATTATTTTTACTAAAAATGTTTAACCGCTTTGATCTTAATTTTCAATGTACAGATAAAAATATTTAAAAACAATCTAATTTTTTTTTTGTTACAGAGGTCAACGCTGCGTTGACGAATACCTTGAAGTGAAAACAGTGACAATGGCTGTACCAAAGAAAATCAGTAACTAGGATCTGAGGATGATTAGGATTATTAGGATTAAATAAAATGTTATTCTTGCAATATATTTTTCTTTTCATTCCTTTATAAAAATGAATAAAATTTTAACGAACTTGGCATATTTTTATCGCATAAATGGAAAGACACAGGACTATAGTTCTTATTCCATATTATTTTTAAATAGGCTATGGTCCGGGAGCCAGAAGCAGATCTTATGACCAAGTTCCTCTCAAGCGGTAATTAGTAAAATGCATCAAAGTATAGTATTATGAAGCCTCGTGAACGTCAGCTGGAGCTCGGTTGGGGGGGTGAGCGGTTGTAGCCTCCCACGCACGTAAGAAAAAAAAGTATATTCATTCATTTCCTCTCAGCTAAAAATTTGTCAAATTGTAGCTAACCCAATATCTCAACGAAAAATAATAATCAGCTGGTTACAGCATGGTGTATTATACGTCAGCTGGTGTCTCGAATATAATAAGATATTAACAAAATCATCGAGATACGTGGAATTCCATCAAAATAAGTCCCCGTAAAAGATAAGTAATAATTAATTATATATTATACTATTATTTTTTTAATAATTATAGTTAACTAATGTTTTTAGTGGGTTATTTCATATTTGTTACACTTTTAGGTAGTTATGTGAATTTGATGATATGATAGTTATTTTTAAATTCAGTTTATAATATTTGTAAAAACATGTTTACCGATGTGGCTGAATGTACGTAGTACCCCGATCATGCGCACAACTAACCACCTCCAAGTACCATAATACTGTCTATATTATGCTAGCATGTGTTGCTTGGATTTTTAAAAATAACGATAATAATTAAAGATACGTAATTTCATCTCAGATGAAAATTTGTGAGCTGATTGCTAATATACTGATGCGATAAATAAAAAAAATCAGCTAGCAATAATTCGAGGAAAACCTAGTCAGTTGATGCATATAAATTGGCAATAGATGCTTCAGTCTAACTCCTCATCATGTAATAACTTTCAAAGTATCAGCTGACGGTTTTTCCACCAAGATACAGCCAGCTGACCTATATATATATCCACAGTTACATATAAGCTATCATCAGGTAAATTTTTGTTTGAGAGGAAATCACGGAAAATAATTTTATTTTTTTCATGTTCGAGAGACCAGCTGACGTATAATACACCATGTTTTAACCAGCTGATTATTTTTTTTCATTGAGATATTGGGTTAGCTACAATTTGACAAATTTTTAGCTGAGAGGAAATGAATGAATGTATTTTTTTTTCGTACGTGCGTGGGAGGCTACAACCGCTCACCCCCCCAACCGAGCGCCAGCTGACGTTCACGAGGCTTTATAATACTATACTCTGATGCGTCTGACGAATTATCTCTTGAGAGGAAATAATTAACCAAATTTGCACCTGGCTCCCTAACCACTAGCTAACTAAGATAGATCACGCAATCGATACCGGAAGTACGTTAAAAAATTGACTGGAGGGTGACCATTTACTCAGGAAATTTTTCATCTTAAAATCTAAGCTTAAAATAAATCAAAGAGTTGAGATATTATAATATTAATTGCAAAACTGCATTGCATACTTGTATAGTAGCAACAACTAGATCGCGAACTCAAAATCCGTGTCAATTATTTTATTCTAAAACAAATCAATATATTTTATTTTATGCAAACTTATTCTTGATATTAATTAGTGTACTGTTTACCTATATGCTGTGCCTAATGCCTATATGGGTTTGGCGACAGTGATATAAACAGGGTTACAGGTTAAGTCGACCTATTCCTGAGAGCGTGTAGTAGGGGTCAAAACAAACTGATTTGATCTTATAATAAGTACCATATCCAAAAGCTAGCCGTTGAAGAGTTATTGCAATTTTAATTTTTTTTTTTAAATGCCACTTTATCTTCGCATTTAGCGTTTAATTTTTTATTTTACTTTATTTGGTCCGGGTTTTTTTTAGTTTTTATGTAAAGATTGAGTTAAACAATAATTCTCAGCAATAAAAATCCATATGACTATTGCATAGCTTCTATTGCGGGCCTTGAGCGCGGGATCGAATCGAGAAATTCCATAACGAAACGAAACGAAAAAACCTCACGCTCCCCACTCCAACGGGCGGAGGTGTGGCTTGACCTTTACCGTGGCAGTCCCCGAGTACCACATGTCGTTTTTTTATTCATTGTACATCAGGAATTTAAAAGAAATTAACACATATACTTGGAAAGTGTACAATAGGCGGCCTTATTGCTTACAAGCAATTACTGTTGTGTGGTGTGGTGTTATATTCATAAAATACATCAGGAATTGAAAAGAAATTAACACATACACTTGGAAAGTGTACAATAGGCGGCCTTATTGCTTACAAGCAATTACTGTTGTGTGGTGTGGTGTTATATTCATAAAATATTAATATACAAACTTTTTCAACGTATCTATGTGTTTGTGTGCGCCTAGCGGAACAGAATCGTTCATAGCACAGTTCATAGTGACTTTGATGTTGACACTTGACATACAATTTGACAGTTAAAAGTTTTTAATTTACGAAATTTGACAGGAACACTTTAAACTTCAAGTTGTACTTGTACTTGGTTTGATTTTATAGGAATATGAAGTGTATTTGGTTAATAATTTATTATTTCTATCGAAATATTACTATAATAATATAGTGGAGAGGTGTTGTTTTAAACTTTGAGTTAAAAAGTTGTGAGCATGGAAGGGAATCACATTAATAACTTCGCCTTAGCATTTAAAAATAATCGAGTAAGTACATATTATTTAAAGTATTTTATGATAACAATAATTATACTGTTAATGCAAAAATATGATCTCATGCCATATAAATATTTATAGAATTATTTTATATTAATAGCCATTATATGATATTATATACTTCCTTACCTACCTATTACGATTATGTGTGTGAAAAAAATATATTTTAAACTTTCTTGTAAATTGTAATTGCACTAGAATAAATTGAAATATATATTAATATGGTATGGCATGGTAATCCTCAATTAATAACTATAACTAACATAGAAAAAGAAACCTGTATTTTTTATTCTTATTTGAATTTGAATAGTATTACAATATTATTTGTTTAGAGTATTATCATACTTTTTATTTATAATTACTTAATTACTAATAATTATCTAATGAAGAAATTCTACATACTTGTGTCAATTAACAATGTTTCTTATTAAAATTGATGCTTAATGCTGATTTCTTATTGAATCTCTACCCACACATATTTAAAATAAAATATTGATATAAAATTAACTATGTATATAATATAATACAAAATCAATTTATTATTAAATACCTAATAACATTAAGCAAACTATATCAGTATTGTAGGGACTAAAAAGAAAAGTTATCATTATAAAGAGCTGAAACAATATTAAAGAATAACAGATAAAAATTTATGTTTGTGCTAAACAAACTTCTAAACTAATGAAGAAGTTTACTAGAATACAAAGACAAGAGTTATTTTGTTATGAAATGTGATACCTGGGCGAATTTAGTGTAATCTAATATATATTATAAAGGCGAAAGTTTGTAAGTATGGATGTATGGATATTTGTTACTCTTTCACGTAAAAACTACTGAACCGATTACAATGAAATTTAGCACACATATAGAGGGTAACTTGGATTAACACATAGGATAGTTTTTATCCCGAAAATCCCACGGGAACGGGAACTATGCGGGTTTTCCTTTGCAAACTGCGGGCGGAAGTCTAGTAATATAATATAACTAGCTGTCCTAGTAAATGTTGTCCTGCCTTAAGGCGACTACACCACCGAAACTAGCGCCCCCCCAACATTTTATTTTTTTACTCCTAAACCAGATGAAATTTAAAAAATCTAGCTCGGTACTTTGCTAGTATATTACTTGTAGTATTTTTGGTATTACTTTTCATTATTTTGCATTCGGTAAATTAGGAGAACTTTTGATTACCGCCAAAAGTGGCCACTTTTGGCGGTAATCAAAAGTTCTCTAGAATAATGAACAGTTAGAATAGTGAAAAGTAATACCAAAAATACTACAAGTAATATACTAGCAAAGTACCGAGCTAGATTTTTTAAATTTGATCTGGTTAAGGAGTAAAAAAATAAAATGTTCGGTGGCGCTAGTTTCGGTGGTGTAGGCCTCTTAAGTACTCTTGTCACTGAGGGAAATGAAAAATAGATGTTGTCTTTTTATTTTATTTTTTTTTGTGTGTCGTCTCTCAATGTTAGCCAGAAGGGCTACTACATTTAAACGTGGACGCGTGGGTGAACTGAAGTTTCACCCTGGTAGCGATAGATGTTGTCTGTTTCTATATCTTCCCAATAAACACACAAAATATCATGAGAATCAGTCAGTATTGAGTTTGGAGAATTTCTAACACTCTCTGGGTTTTTGTAATTTTAAATAAGGTGCTTTGGATTCAGTGTTCAATTTAAAATTGGTAACCAAAAATTTACCATCTTGCACAAGCCTCTATATTGAAAATGAAGCCGGTTAAAAATGTCTGAAAAAGTAATTTTAAGAAAGATGATTTAGTATGTGTCCCTTCTTTATCAATTTTATTTATAAGTTTAAGTTGCCCTTAATGGCTAGTCTTATACCTTCTTCCAGATCAAGCATCTTCTTAAATAAATCTCTTTGGTAAATGGTAAGTTGTTTGTAACTTTGACCCCATTGTAATTGTGGGTTGGTAACAAAATCTACTTGTTAATGGCTGTGATCATGACATTGTAAAGTTGTAATTGTGGTTAACTATAATATTAACTCTGCTACCACAGTTTGTATTTCAAGGTTTCTTAAACTATTATTACTATTTTGGTCAAGCTCACAATACGTAAGTAAATGCATAAAAAAGCTTTTTACGTGTAATTTACTTAAGATTTTAAAAAGACCATTCAACATTTCCGTAGCTGGAAATAAGAGGTAATAATACGGCCCAGATCATTTAAACATACCTACATATTATATTTATTTATATATGTATACATATAGATAATTATATATTGGTTGTTTGTTTTAACATGTAAAGGCATACAAATAATATATATTCTTGAATCCACACACCAGAATGTAAGCAGTGTGTAGGTATGCACTTATCATTGCATCAATAATTTTATATTTATCATTGTTCTCATGTATATTATTATTTATTATAATGACTCCCATATACCTATATTATATACCTATCATTTAATCTTGTTTATTGTTTTATAATTTACTCATGTACATTATGCATATTGTTTGTACTATATCATTTACAAAGGACTGTTCCTTTTATTTACATACTAGCTGTGCTCCGCGGTTTTACCTGCAGTGCTCCGCTCCTGTTGGTCTTAGCGTAATGCTATATAGCCTATAGCATATCGATAAATGGGCTATCTAACTCCGAAATAATTTTTCAAATCGGACCAGTAGTTCCTGAGATTAGCATGTTCAAACAAACTCTTCAGCTTTATAATATTAGTATAGATAATAATGTCCATTAACAAATTGAATTGTTTACATTCCATAACTATTGACCAAATCCTAAGCAGGAATAAATATATGTAAATAAATGAATCAAAGGATAATTAAGATACATGTTTTACTTCTAAATGTGATGGAAAATTCTTGTTTTCTAGTTTAGATCTAGATATTAATTTGACATTTAACCATATTTATTCTAGTACCAACTTGGCCTTGAGATAAGCTTATTGATGTCAAAAGTGTTGATCCCAGTTGATCCCATATTCCTATCCAACTATACTAATATAATAAATCTGAAGTTTGTTTTTTTGTTTGAACGCGCTAATCTCAGGAAGTAACATTTTTCAATTCAAACCAATAGGTTTGAATTGAAAAATGTTGTGTTCATTAATCGAGGAAGGCTTTGGCTAGATATTTGTTTTTTATAATGTCGATAGGGAAGCGCTTGACCAAAATCTTGCCTGATGTTAAGTTGAGATTTGGTCT
The DNA here is from genome assembly GCF_905220415.1 of Colias croceus. Lineage (NCBI taxonomy): Eukaryota > Metazoa > Arthropoda > Insecta > Lepidoptera > Pieridae > Colias > Colias croceus. Next base: position 1,855,914 of record NC_059543.1, on the reverse strand, counting down.
AAGACGGTACGCGCTTCCCTAGAAGGTACCTGTTCTGCTCTCTATATAGGTTAACATCACGCTACGCCTAGCAGAAGCAATAAAAAAAGTTATAAAAATATTCCTTTTGAGATCCGACCACAGTTTTATGGGTCAGCTAAATCCAAATAATAACTAGGACATTTCAAATATAGGTAACCAACTTGTTCAAACCAAGATATTCTCATATTACCGGGATCGTGACCTAGCCTACTTGCGATGCAGCGTATACAAGGCCACATATTAATTATAATAATTATAGTAACCATCTAAAATAGCTCGAAACAACTTTTCCATAGAGGCATTTTTTCAATGTCACCCTTATTCAATTACGCGCCCATCCCAGCATGTCACTCATAAATGCAGCAGTTACTTTCCTCGCGTCGCATGTCGTTCGAGCGTTAAGTAACTGTTTGAATATGATCGTCGCGATTTCTCTTCTGTTCTCCAATTTGACGAGAATATTGTTTGAGAACCAGTACGCGCTTTTCAACGTTAGTGCTATAGCTGTCACCCTTCTGGAGACTTCCGTGTGCCCGTTGGCGATCGTGAAATTGATGTTGATAGTCACGAGGAACGGCGGGATCGTCAATAGTCTCAAGTGTATCGCTGGACCGCGGTATTTAAAGTATAGATATGTGTATAACTTGAAACTAACGACGCATGATGACACGCGTCGAGTTTCCTTTGTGACTGTTGTGCTGGAGGGGCACGGTAGTGTTAACACATGTCAGGTAATATCACGCACAACCAACACGCAATACGTACCTGACACGATGGAACTGCTAGGAGTCTTATTGTTGAATACGCTGCCACACTTTCTCATTCCTTTGTACTTGTGTAGGAACTATAACACATATTAATGACAATACTGTACATTTGTACAAGAACATATTGAAACAATTTTAATACATAGAATGCAAATGGTTTCAGCCGTTATGTATTGTTATAATGGGATTACCGAGGAATATTTCTATTATTGTAATAAGATTATATTGAATAGTTTACTCCTTTCTTCTTACAGAAAATTCTAATGAGCTTAATTGAGTTTAAGTACATTATGTCAGTTCATGTTCACCGTTTGTTCTGATCTGCACGTTATTATTCGTTGAAATTAAATTTTAATTATAAATAATTGTCGATTCATCAGACGTAGAATAAGAATTTTCCAATTGGAAGATTTTGTTCAAGTGCCTATTAGTTACATGTGATGGAGACGAACGGAATTTGGGAAAATATTGCATTTTTGGAAAAGAACCAGGTGAGCTTATTTCTGACTTTAAATAATACGAAAAATCTTAAAAGAATTTATACGTTTCTGCAACCGGGGAGGAAGAAAATTGAATATCATGTTAAACCCGTTGAATTTCTATCTCACCATGGTGGAAAATATCGCAAGTAGTAAAATTATATAGTATACCACTAACAGACTTTCAAATGCCAGTAAATAACTTGTTCTATCAGCCAGAGGCGGCTCGTGACAAAATTTTATGGGTGTTCACTTGAAATAAAACACTGAAAATACATGGTGTAAAGCAGTACAATTTAATTAAAAAAATACTTATAAAGGAAATGCATACGTCTTTCTTTTTGGTGTGCAAAAATATCTATAACTTGACACAATCTATTAACCTTCGTAAAATATGTGTGTTTTCATCGACACGGTCATTGAACTCGCGTATTGACTTTCGGTACGCGGAATCTAGTGCTTTACGAATGTCTTGTCGTTCGATAGACGCCAATTGCAGTTCATTCGACAAATGGTAGGTACCTACCAAGATTGTGAATGTTTTTCATCTTGATTGAAAGATGAGCTAAGTCGTCAACGCCCGTTTCAGTCCAAGCACTCTCACCTCCGCCGGCCGCGCCCGCTTCAAATAAAAGACACGGAAAACAAAATAGTTTGTTGCTTTCATGTTCATCACAACCACACAACCACGGTGTTTTCACATATTGTTCGGATTTAAACACACGCGTATATGTTTTCGTTTTTGTCGTACATTTTTGCGTAGGGTCAAGTTCAGGCCGTGGCGGTCCCTAAGCTTTCAATTCAAGCCGAATTTGTAACGTTTTAACACACTTTTTAATGAACGCCACATTATAATTGTCCATTTTAACACTCACAAGTAATACTGATAACTACAGGCTATTTCAACAGTCAACACATATCTTATGATTTTAATTAGAAAATTCCCGAATATACATTCGCGCGCGTGCAGTCAAGTTGACTAGAGTGTTTGTTTATATATAGGCATCGTCGCGCGCAATCGCTGTCTTGTGTACGGGCGCTAGGGCGCGCGGTAAAAACGAACCGGCAACGTTTGCGGGAGCGGCGCTCCGAATTTTGCTATTTTTTCATAGAAAATCTTCTGTTTCACACGCAGGACTCTGACAAAACTATCTCTTTCACTCCTATTGGATTTCGTATCAGAAAATGTACTAAATATTCTTTCATTGGAGCGCAATCGTGAGCGCTCTGCTACGCGCGTTTTATAATACAGTATTATACCTACAGGTGTACGTGTATGGGATGATGGAATGATGGATATATTCATTGGTATTGCCAATAGTTTTTTACGATTACGATTGATTTTAAATAGTAATCATTAATATTAATAAAGAAATTAAGGAGTATGATTTTATTATAATTATTTATGGGAGTTCACTGCACCAGCGCTCCTTAGGGCGAGCCGCCTCTGCTATCAGCTAGCACTAATTGGGGATCGAAGTCCTGATTACGCTATCAATATTGAATTAAATTTAGTCGCAATACAGCATTTATAAATAAACCAAACAGAAGATATAAATAAACTGATTGATTTTTAGCTCATAAATATATGTTGTTATTGCATAGTGTTGATAAAATTGAATACGATGCGATAATAACTCACAAAAGATATACAACAAGTCAACAAGTATGCTGCAATCGTAAATATCTGTTTGATCAGGATTTAAACTTCTTGTGATAACACAATTAGTTGAATTGATAAGCCTAGGATGGGTGTTACCGTGTTCGGTGTTAGTGAAGTGTGCACCTAAAATATTTTCTAATGAATGCTACAAATTTCTTTTCCTGGTTTCACAAATACCAAAAATTGCAAAACGTGACTAACGCTTTTTCTGTTGCCAGCTTTATCATTCCACTTCGAATCAATTTATTCACGTTTTATGTATGTATGTAAGGTTATGGTGTTTTATGTAGAACCTCTAGTGGATTCAGCAAAGTTTATTCACTCGTATTCACTTCGAAATGTAATCCCGTCTCAGTTCAAACAGATATTTCAATGACTGAAAAGGATCGTTTCAAATTGCTCTATCTCTAAAGAATACGAAATAGAGCATATACGAAAGAAATCGTAACTAGACATCGTAGAAATCCTACACTATAAAGACTTGAGAGGCGTCAAGTAATTATTATTATTGAAACATCGTTTAGCTTTTTTGCCTATAGAACATAAAAACTGATCAATTTTATCCCAAAACTACGACTGTGCAGATGCGATGAAATTTTAATAATTTGAAAACCAAACTATGAATTTATAAACAGAAAAGAGCTTTGTAAAGAGCTTTTTAGCGAGCGAAAATCATCTTTTTTTATTCAAGTTTTAAATAGTGCCAATATTGATTGTCAAGAATAAAGATTATTGTTCTTCCAACCTACTTCTTAATAATTACCTACTGTTACTTATAAATTGTATTCCCCTTACTAGAAATCCCTATAATAAACAAAATCCCTGCAGTAACCGTTAGTACAGTAGACAGATCGCCACCTTGAACTAATAATGATACGTGATGTATTGACGATACGTCTTCTTATTGGCTTGAGAACACTTCCCCACATAATGAACTTCGCACGGAAAATAAATGCAAGCATAAAGATAAAGTGACCCACAGTAAAGATAACCGTTATAAAACATGATATTACAACTGGAGACAAGGCCCTTAAACTTTATGTGGCGAACTTATGACGTATCACCGGACGCCAGTTACGATTGTGGTTACGATCAAATGTAGGGATATTGTATTTTTTATCGTCACCATGTTGTAAAGGGATTGTGTTATTTGTGGAAGATTACAATTACAATTTATTACAATATACAATTAATATTCATGTGAAAGTATATAAATAAATAGGCTACTAAAACAATTTATACAGGGTTACTTGTAAAACACCAGCAACCTCGCAGGATAACATAGCTAACATCATAAGTAACAACATTTGTTCTACGACTTTTGATAATTTATTAGATTTTATTTTCATACAAAAATAAATATTCATTTAATTTTCCGTTTGAATATTATAAACTCTACGCGCATTCCAAAAATTATGTAAACAAGAAGTGAACGGGAGGGGAAAGGGGGCGATGCGTCGTCCTTTCGATAATGAATAGAACATAGACTTACAAATGTTAGGAGAGTACAATAAAAGCTTAAAAAATCTTTTTTAAATAATTTATTGCGTTATGCCAAAAGTCGTAGATCAAATGTTGTTACTTATGATGTTAGCTTTCTTGTCCTGCGAGGTTGCCGGTGTTTTACAAATAACCCTGTATAAGCCAATGTTTCCCTAGCTAGGTTACTGGGCAACCTGTGTTTAGGAGAAACAGCTTGCCTCTAAAATAAATTCACAAAAAGCCTCTTTGCCAGTACTTAATTATAAATGAAAAGATCGTGACAGTTTTAAAGTATATTATCTTTCACTGTCTGCTCTTTCATATAAACCTTTTGTGCAGTACGATGCAAACTTAATGGCGGCTCGGAACACCGTACGTTCCGATGCGGAACACGCAATTTTGGGTATCGGGATTGTCAACTTGACTGCACTCGCAGCTAACATCAGAACCGCTCGTTTGAATCGAACTATAATTTGATTTGTAAGATACGTATCCCCCTGTGACAGACAAAGCCAGATATAATCATATTATAAGTATATGAAGAGGTGTGAAGTATATAAAATATTGCATCTGTGTGCAGTGCAAACAGCAAATTGACTATCTTCAATATCGTAGAAAATATGTGCCGCAAATATTTGTATAGAAGCATAAGAGAAGCATGAAATAAAATGGTATGCAGCATCTATAATAAGATAGATATACTAGGAACGTATCTAGTTCTTAAAATGCATTGAAAATGTAAACCGTGAAGAGAAATATGGAAATGCGAAGTCTAGATTCCATTTGATATTCAATTCGATTTATACTAGTAAAATATTGTGGTTCGGATCGTATGCGCTTTCGGTATAGTTGAGCAATTCGTACCAAAAGTTAAGTCTTCCAATTGAATTTACCATCTTTCGGTACCATTGCATAAAATTTAATGGTCTTACCACAAATCAATTTAAACACAGTCAACTTTAAACCGGGGATCTGTCACTTTAATAGTTGTCTGAGTGAAATACGACAAAACCAGATTAAAGAGAACCCGCGCTTAAAGTTAAACCCTGTCTAGAGATTTTCGTGGTAAGACAGTAAAAATTTAAGTCCGTTACGAAAGGATGTTTACAAATCCAGTCTGTACGTATAGCATACTTTTTATCTTTATAAAGGTACACCCACATGAAAAAGTCTGAGCACGCGCGTAACCTGTTTGTAGAACTGGTTTTGGATCTCATATCGACCCACTTCCGTATATTTGCTGGGTAATGTGAAATTAAACGTTTCAGTGCTTACGGTTAAGCTTATTCATGAAATCATGAACCTATGATTTCATATTAAATACTATATCTATAGGTACTATGTATATATCTATACTATAATATTATAAAGCTGAAGAGTTTGTTTGAACGCGCTTATTTCAGAATATAAGGGTCTGATTTGAAAAATTATTTCGGTGTTAGATAGCCTATTTATCGAGGAAGGCAGGCTATATAGGTATATCATCTATATAGCTATATCATCACGCTAAGACCAACAGGAGCGGAACACTACGGGTAAAACCGCGGGGCACAGCTAATATTAAATTATATTAAATACTAGTGGTCCGCCCCGGCTTCGCCCGTGGTACATATTTCGCAATAAAAGGTAGCCTATGTCCTTTCTCGGGTATCAAAATATCTCCATACCAAATTTCATGCAAATTGGTTCAATAGTTTAGGCGTGATTGAGTAACAGACAGACAGACAGACAGAGTTACTTTCGCATTTATAATGTTAGCCCCAATATTAAATGTCCAGTCTGCTAGTCTGAGTCACAGACAGACAATCCAAAACTTTTATAATTTTTGAAAACCAGCTCCGATTCGGATTATCCCTATAACCCGACAGACGAATAGACAAAGCCGATTGATTATAACATGAATAAAAGAAATATTGTTGATGCAATACAATTGTTTACCTTTTAAATACATTGGCTGCATAACTACTATGATGTTTTAACAAAATATAATCCGTACTCATGGTAAACATATTTTGTATAGCAGCAAGATGTAAACGCATTTTAATCATCGAAGTGCTCGCTCGAGAAGCGGCAACATTTTTAAATAAAGTTTTAAGCAACATTGTTGATCAACTGTTGCTCAACAAATGCAACTGTTGCTCATGAGTAGGAGGCTTTACATCGATTTTATTAAAGCAAATAATAATCTGCGTGACTTTATAAAAAAAACTTTTTAATCATTCGTTACAAAATACAAATCGGTTAAAATCAATTTCTTAAAGCCGGCTACTTACATACCTGCCGCAGAGGAGGTAGGAAGGTAGGCTTCTAATGGAGGATTTTCTTTAAAATATTTGATATTTTCAAGTTATAACTAGGCATCAGGCATCAGGGATCAGGGGAAATACGAATTATTATTAGAAACTACTGTGTTTATATATTTACATCTATGTCAAAAGGTATATTGCCATTCCTAATTCTTTTGGACAAATACGATACGATAAACGAAGCCGCGTGTGAAACGTCTATAATCTCCTCTATATATTGGAAATTGTTATTAAGTATATTTTTTAATCGATTCACTCTCGTAAATGTAAGTGCTTTATCTTCTTTACTAGGCAATTAATGTTACCCATTTCATAAAAATACAATAAATATTAAAATGTCAAGAAAAAAGAAAAACACCGCCAGTCATTGATAATATTAAGTCTATAATTTACTTTAATTACGCTTTGCCACGTGCTTGTGACATTTAAAACAAGTTTAAATATCAGTAAAATTTTATTTATTTATTATATCTGTGTAATCATGTCTCATCGACATTTATTAATGGGATATTTAAATTCGCCCACATTCATTCAATTTACACGCTTTTAGCATGACTCAAATAATGGATTTTTATTCTATAGGTACCTATATTAATGACTAGCTGCTCCACGCGGTTTCACCCCCGTGGCTCCACCCCTGTTGGTCGTAGCGTGATGACACATAGCCTATAACCTTCCTCGATAAATGGGCTATACAACAGCGAAATAATTTTTCAAATCGGACCAGTAGTTCCCGAGATTAGCGCGTTCAAACAAACAAACATACAAACAAACAAACTCTTCAGCTTTATAATATTAGTATAGATAACCAATTCTACTTGTAAAATTAAAATATTCGTATATAAACGACATTATACGTATATTATAAAAACTGAGATTCTATATTCCATTTAAGTAGATTTTCTTTTTTTTTCTCTGACCAATTAAAATTCTCTCAACAACTTAAAAGGGGAAGACCACCGATTGAAAATCGTGTTACTTGTACTACTTGTAACTTAAACACTGAGAATTTCCAAGATTTTTCGATCGTTTTATTTGTATCCGTCTGGATGAGGTAAATCTCTTGAAATTTTGAAAACGGTGCAAAAAAGTCTACCTGGGCGAAGCCGGTAAGACTAGCAACCAAAATGATTATAGGTCTAAACGAGTTTAAAAAAAAAAGAATGGTGTAACTCGAAATTGTGATAGCAAAACAACAATGTCTTAATAAAAATACCTGAAAGGTGACCCCGGATTAAACAACCCAAGGTCCCAATGTAGGCATTTGATCAAATGACTGATTCAATGATTTCAAACTGAGACAAGCATTTGTTGCAGATACTCAATCCTAATTTTTTTGTTGGTGTGTTTTACAATTATTGTTTATGATACTCATTTATTTACGTTAAATTTAATTCAGAATGCCCTTTCTGCTAAGAAAAATTGGCAAAAATCAACTCAATAGTTCTAGAAATTTGATTATGATTTGCGTTATTAGTTAAGATATCCCTGGCCTTAATTTTAAGTCATCACTACACAGTATAAAACAAAGTCGCTTTCTCGGTCCCTATTCCCTATGTTCCTTTGTACGGTTAAATCTTTAAAATTAAAACTACACAACGGATTTTGATGCGGTTTTTTTTATAACTCAGCCCCCGGAATCACAGACACAATAGAAAATCTATTATGTCGTTGTCCGATCGGGCCGCTCGGGGCTCAATGGGTTAATAGATAGAGTGATTCAAGAGGAAGGTTTTAGTATATAATTTATTACGTTTTAGACAAAGCGGGTGAAGCCGCGGGCGGTAAGCTAGTTTGATAATAATTTAACTGTAATTCATTCAGATTTTACTCGGTCTAGCTAAAATTGGAATTTATACTACTTTTGTTATTGGCCGGATTTCATTGCTTCTTTCCTGAAATAAGTAATCAGAAAAGAACTAACTACCTACCTACTAACAGATCTTTAAATAGTTCCTCAAATCTAATGTTAAAGTATGATGTGTGCTCAAACATCTAAGGAATAAATATTTCAAAATATACAATACTAGCTGTCCACCTGCGGCCTCGCCCGCGTTTTCAAAGAAAAACTCGCATAGTTCCCGTGGGGTTTCTGGGATAAAAGCCTAGCCTATGTTGCTCAGTGAAGATGCAGCTTTCTAGTGGTGAAAGAATTTTTGAAATCGGTCCAGTCGTTTATGCGTGAAAACCATACATACATAATTACAAACCTTTCCTCTTTATAATATTAGTATCTGTAGACAAAGCTTATGATAATTGTGGGTATCATGATAGCCAAAAGGAATTTGAAATTATTATAGTAAAAACTCGCTGACATTTTATTTGACCGACAATTACGAATGCTATACAAAAATGGTTGCAAATAGATGTAAAATCATAAAGTTAGAAGCAAAACTAGTTTCGGCCAAAGCCCAAAAGTCATGAAAGAAAAGAATAAGAATTTTAAATCCATATATTGGTTTTTCATAATAACTATGTAAGGTGTTTCTCAGTAGTTTATTTGGGTGCAGGTTTTCTCCTAAATTCAGTCAGTCTATAAATTTAAAACTTGCATACGCCGTACAAGTAATCTATAAGTTGCATTTTTCTCTATTTAAATACTTAATAAATAAAATTTATAACGAGTACTAGGAGATAATAATTAAAATACATTGTTTTGTTTCAGCTGAGTTACTGCGGTCAGGACTGCCAAAGAATACCACCGGCACTATGGAATATGTATGGTGCTAAAGTTAATTATCTAGATTTAAGGTAAATTATTAATCATAGGTACTATTTTTTTATTTATATCATGTAAGGTAGTTGAATCATGTGTGATGTGTCCCAAGCTTAGTTTCACTTAAGTCTTGTAGTCTTAATTAGTCTAGTTTTTCCATCAACGTTAACATTACATATTAACGTAACATTTTACGTATTTACACAGAGACACATTTCTGTTTATAATTCACTAGCTGTTGCCCGCAGATTTGCCTGCGTAGAAACGATAAATTTTCATGGTACAAACTTTCATCCCCTATTTTATCCCCTTGGGGGTAGAATTTATCAAAGTCCTTTCTTAGCAGATGCCTACGTCCTAACCTAACCTGCATGCCACAGCGCCGTGAGCGTGAGCGTTTATAGATCATCTATGTCAGTCACCTTTGAGTTTTATATATTTAGATTCATCATTTTCATTGCCCTTTCTTATGATTGAGCGTAGTTTAGTAAAAAATATTGTAGCTTTGTAATGGTAAAATATTTTATATTGTACGAGGAATTGTAATTAATTCTCTTAACAACAAACATATTATCATCATCATAATTGTAACACAGATTGTTAAATAAATAAAAATAATACGATGATTTCTGTTACTTGGAAATGTTTTGGGTACTAATTCTTGTAATATTAATTTAATATTAAAATGCTAATTTAATATTATAAGCAAGGCTTCATGAACAAATTTTAATTATGTAATTCCTGTAATAAAAGGACTGTTATGGCAGACCCAAATATTCTAAATTTCTCTACGTAATTAATTAAAATCAATATACAATTTTGTTCGATCATAGAAAGGGTCACGTATAAACAAATTAAAAGGGAAAATAAAGTTAAAGGTTTACATACTTTGTTCTTCAAATTCAATAGAATTCGTCGCAGGTAATTAATTGCCTGAACAAATTCTTCCGTAGGTACTAGGTACTTTAAAGTTAATTAAAGAGAGCATTATTTACACACACATTCCTTTTTATTTTTAACATGTTTATATTAGCGTATGTTTGTTTGTAACCGACTCCTTTGGAATCGATTTGACTCATTTAACTATTTTTTTTTTTTTTTTTTTTTTATTTATTTCATTTATTTCAGATAAATTTAATATCCATGTTAGTAAAATGGCCTTAAAAACTATGTTAGTATTATAATTCTATCTAATATACGTATTTATGATTATTTCTGTAAGTACCTATAGATACGTTTAAAAACATTATTTAATTTTTTTTTGGCTATAGAAAAATCATTTCACGTACGCGAATGTACCGTGCCATCTTCAACAAAAAAACACCGACCAAATAACACCCAAAGGCTTTCTTAAATAAACAAGTTTAGTCCAAGTCTAATAACATTACAATTAGCGTTCCCTGTAAAACAATCGGAGACAATAAGAGTAATTATACTTACACACATATGAGCTTATTAATCTTATTACTCTGGTTAATATAATTCCGCGCAAATAGGCAAGTCTCCACAGAGCGAGCAGACGCGGCGCGCAACAGTTCACTCTGTGTGGACGTGGCTCGAGCAAGGAAAATGACAGCACACGTCTGGATTTTGAAGTGAAACTTCTTTAGGGGCGTTGAGAGTAAAATTGTAAGGTGGTGTCATGGCAATACAAAGAAGTTTCACTTCTCGCACCTATGCTCGGCACACGCTTTTTTTTTCCAAAGTCAAGCAAAGGGGTAATAGATGTATGTCTGTGGGTAGCCACCTGATGTTAAGTGGACACCACCGCCCATAAACACTTTTTATTATAAGTACTGGTAGTGTTACAAACCTTTAAAGGACTGTAATCAGGCTCTTATATTGAAGGTCCCAATGTCTTAGTTTCCTCGGCCGAGCCAAGTCCACACTTCGTCAGGCTGCTCGCTCTGTGAAGACCCGCCTAACTACATACAATGTTGACTTAAAAACGTGTTTAGGTTCAATGTCCCAACACCCAGACAATAAGGCTTTATTGTTATAATCCTCGTCTGCCAGTTCTCGAGTTTTTAAGGTAACAATAAAAACAGACGTGAGGCGGGATCTCAATGCTTTTTAAATAAATATTATATCAAAGCCTTTTATAGTTTTGTAAGCTTAACTTTATCTACGTGTAGGTTTATCTAATCCATATACTAATATTATAAATGCGAAAGTAACTGTCTGTCTGTCTGTTACTCAATCACGCCCTAAAAACTAACTGAACCAATTTGCATGAAATTTTGTATAGAGATATTTTGATACCCGAGAACGGACATAGGATAAGTTTTATCCAGGAAATCCAACGCGAACGGGAACTATGCGGGTTTTTCTTTGACTGCGCGGGCGATGCCGCGGGTGGATAGCTAGTGTTTAATAACTTCTTTATTGATCGCGACATCTAATTTTACTGCCTATGTATGCAAGTAAATTTATAAATTAATCCGCTTACATATTTATACATATTACGTAGATAAAATTACCTAAGCCCGCATTCACTGTGACAACATAGCGTAGGAGTCGATAAGATTCTCTTCATTTCCATTAATGTTCCTCATCTGTTTGTACTGTTCTGTAGACTATAAGCCTTCCTAAATTGTGGGCGTTTAATGTCTCTTGATAAATAAAAACAACGTGTGGCACTCGGGGACTGCCGCGCCGCGGTAAAGCTATTATTGCATGCTATGCCTTCAAGCCACACCTCCGCCCGTCGGAGTGGGGATCGTGAGGTTTTTTCGTTACGGAATTTCACGATTCGGTCCCCGCGCTCAAGGCCCGCGATCTTAGATCATTAAGTAATGATCTAAGCCCGCGATAGAAGCTATGCAATAGCTCAACATTAGTTACTTAATCCAACTAATGTATGTCTTTTATAGTTCAAAAGTGTGCGAAACGGGAAAATAATATAATGAATTAATCGCGTTTAAAATCCGTTAAAATCCTTAATTTCTAAGACTCGCGTAAAATCAAACACTAGAAAATAATGTAAGTCTCCATAAAATGGCTATTTGCATGAAGAAATACAACGGTCGTGACATAAATATTTACTGATAACCTCTATTTTGCAAACGACTGACCTAAAATAGTATCCTAATTATTTAATCTGTTAAATTCATTTAAATTTACGTTAAAATTTAAAAACACTCGCATATCAGAATAAACACTAAATCTATTCATAAACTTTTAATAGCGAAGAAATTACGTGGTAAAAGTTAACAAAGTGTGATCTGTTTTAAACTTTCGGTTTATTAAGTGCTTTAATTGCTCTGAATTGTTTTCTTATTGCATAATAGTTTCTTGAATAGATACATTTTAATTTTAAATATGCATCCTACTAATATTATAAATGCGAAAGTTTGTATGGATGTATGGATGTTTGTTACTCTTTCACGTAAAAACTACTGAACCGATTACAATGAAATTTAGCACACATTAGAGGGTAACTTGGATTAACACATAGGATAGTTTTTATCCCGGAAATCCCATGGGAACGGGAACTATGCGGGTTTTCCTTTGCAAACGCGGGCGAAACCGCGGGCGGAAATCTAGTATTGAAATAATAGCTTATCTGGTTTATTTATTTATATTTATTTATAAATACTTTATTGCACTTAAATATAACAAAACAAGAAATATAAACTCTTAAATATAACTTACACTAAGTACAATTGGCGAGCTTATCGCTTAGAGCGATTTCTTCCAGACAACCTTTGGTACAATATAGGAATAAATACATAAATGGGCAGTGCAATAATAACTGGTTCTTATCAAATCAAGAACAGTATCCTTACGTATCGTGCAACTTAAGCCCACGGTCGTCCACGTTCGCCCAGTATGCGAAAGAATTGATTCCCACGTAAAATAATAAAGAAGTAGTTAATGTTTCTAATATATCTATTAGATTATTCTATATATATCTATTAGATCTATTAGATTCTATAGGACTTTACATAATATATTACTGATTTTATATATATCTATTAGATCTATTAGATTCTATAAGATATCTCCTATCCTGAAATTCTTTAACTTACAGAAAACAAATTCAGGAGTGACATAGGCTATCTTTATGGACGTAGGTTATTTATTCCACCTTATTTGCTCTCCTTTGATATGCATAAAACGTGTTACAATTTTAGTGTCGTTTTATCGTAATTTGATTCTAATTTGTATATAAAAAGAGTATTAGCATAATTATTATCAGTTCAACTTAAGTTTCCACTTAATCAGACAGTTGTTTTATGTATCATTATTTTATAAATATATATAGATATTATCATTAAATGCTATTTGGCTTATAGGCTCCTAGGCTTTGACTGTGAGACTATTTTAGTCTATAAGATAAAATTTAGATTTTGATTTGTTATAAATTTATAAAGAATAGAAAAAATTCGATCACGAGGCGGGACTCGAACCCGCATCCTTCGCGCCATTCCGGGGCGGATGCCTAACCAACTCAGCCACTCGTGACCCGCCTGAGCAATCGAATTTAATCTATTCTTTCAGTTTTATGTGTCACACCGTGCGCCATCTATTGAGATGATTTGATTTGTTTTTACCACACAAAACTTTAACTTTAGGCGCGAGTTCTCTTTAATCTGGTTTTATCATATTTCATATGGACAACTATTAAAGTGACAGATCCCTAGTTTAAAGTTAGACTGTGTTTTAATTGTTTTGTGGTAATACCACTAATCTTTAAATTAATCAGTAGCGACTATATAGAATCTGAAATTTCCAACTAACTGCATTCTCTTTTGCATCTCACATATTTTATCGATTAATCTGCTTTGTAAACTTATAGATAATTGTCCCTCTGTACCGTACTTATCGATAATAATTATCCGATATATTCTAAGAATAGATATGTACTGACATATTTTCACAATATCTCGGTAGTTCTAATGACACGAATGATGACCTAAATAACATATTTACCCCTCTACTGAGAAGCTGTCTAGTACCCATTTGTTTCACGTAAAAGTTAACTAGTAGTGCAATGAAATGAAACCTTTACTGGGTTTGGATATTGACCTTACTTCCACTTTGTTGTACCAATTTGAGCAAAATGTTAACAATGCTTCAATTTAAAAAAACCGCATCAAAATCCGATGCGTAGTTTTAAAGATTTAAGCATACATAGGGACAGAGAAAGCGGCTTTGTTTTATACTATGTAGTGATAAACAGAGTCTCTTTCACGAAAAAAACTATTGAACGGATTTGAGTGAAACTTTACAATAATATAGGTTAGATATAAGAGGATTCCTCCTTGGGTAAAACCGCGTAGTAAATCTAGTTTGAAACCAAGTATTTTCCAGATTGTTTCAGTATGGACAATTCAACCATAAAATGTTAAACTCCATATTCTGACGACATTAATTTCCTACAAAACTATTATTGTAAAAGTAGTATAAGTATTAAATGAAAAAGACCTTTCATTTTATATTCCAGTTACAACAGTATTGAAACGTTAAAAGGTCTGGACAACTTCACGCGTCTCGAGGAGCTGATTCTCGACAACAACAAACTTGGCGACAACGTCAGCTTCCCCTACCTGCCGTATTTGCAGACGCTCTCCTTAAATAATAATCAGGTGATTTTATATAAATTTAAAAGTTTGGAGTTGACGAAGTTTTCTATTAATGAAAGGTTGACAAAATACGGGTTTATAGGGTAGATGTCATGTGTGGAGGGTATGGCAACTTTTAAGCATTACTCGCCTATTCGGTATTTATTGAAGTTTCATTTTGGTGTTACAAAGAGTGTGCTTTTTGTGAGCAGTTTTATGTTTAGTATTTATTTTAAAATTATTTTGTAGTTTTCTAAAGCAACAGAATTTGATAATTTATGCAATTACATGCAAAGAGTTCCAAAACATACCCGCAAATTAGAATATTACTACTTATGCATGTATTTTTTTGTAAACCGTAATTTCACAGTCATTTTTAAGGCTATTTGCACATACTTTATATAAAGACAATAAAGAAGAATGGATATCTTTACTTCTAGATAGAAAATGAAGAATAAAATCTAATTCTTTACTTGTAGATAGAAAATCTAGAAAGCCTAGTGGGCAAGCTGAGCGAGGCGTATCCGTCGCTGTCGTACCTCAGTCTGCTGAGCAACAAGGCGTGCCCCAACCAGCTCTCCGATCTCGATAAGGATGAGACGGATTATCAGAGATACAGGTAATTAAGCTTTTAGAAACTATAAACTATAAAATGAATATATTTTTTTATATATAATATATATTAAATACTATCTATAGTTATGTAGTAAACTATAAATTTATATTAATAACTCAGGCCCCGGAACCACAGACACAATAGAAAATCTTGTGTCTGGGACCGATCGGGCCGCTTGGGGCTCAATGGGTTAACTAAAACTATAAACTATATTTTGTTTTGTAGTACAAACAAAAAAGACCGTGTGTGCCAAGCACGCGTGTCAGAAGTGAAACTTCTTTGGCAAGATTCAAAGATACCAAAATCGTCGCCTTACTCCATGACGTGACAGTATTGCCATGACATTGAAATTTTACTTACTTATAAAAACTTACTTTTATTACCATTGTGGTGGGATTCGAACTCGCGCCTTTTTGCCATACCGGAGCAACGCCTACTACCGCCTACCTCTAGACTGTACTTTTATTCGATACGTGTTTTTTGACTTCAATATTATGAAAATAAAAATCACTAAAAGTAAGTGGAACTTGTAAAATAAGTACCTACGTTTTATTTTCAAAAGCTAAAAGACTGCAAAGGATTTGTTGCAAATAAAATTATTAAAATTAAAATAAACTTTTAATGAAGTGGTTGGTATGCAAATAAAATCAAAAAGTATTGAATGTCAATGAACTTATACCACCTTATGGCTGGTTGCAGAGCTTGACCGACCATCAGTGCGTACCGTCGGTCCTGACGATACGCATCAACAATGTGTATGAATATGACACTAATGCGCATGACAATACGCGTGCGTATGGTCGGTCTAGCTATGAACGGTTTTATGAATTTGACATAATACGCATGACAATACGCGTGCGTATGGTCGGTCTAGCTATGAACGGTTTTATGAATTTGACATAATACGCATGACAATACGCGTGCGTATGGTCGGTCTAGCTATGAACGGTTTTATGAATTTGACATAATACGCATGACAATACGCGTGCGTATGGTCGGTCTAGCTATGAACGGTTTTATGAATTTGACATAATACGCATGACAATACGCGTGCGTATGGTCGGTCTAGCTATGAACGGTTTTATGAATTTCCATACATATGACAAGCGCGACTGACGTACGCACTGATGGTCGGTCAAGCTCTGCAACCAGCCTATACCTAAGTTATACCTACCGGAAATTAAAACAATTTACACGCAAATTGCATCGTCGACTTTAGAATGAAATTATCATACATTCAGCATTTAGATATTATTTAAGCAATCAATAGTTGTGTAACAAGTTGTAGTCAGACTAAAATTAATATTATTTAATAACATGCATATATTATTTAATAATTATATAGGTAGTATATTGTAAGAGGAAATAATAAATAAAAATTCCCACGAGTCATAATTTGAATTCAATAAAATATTATGTACTAGATTTCCGCCCGCGGCTTCGCCCGCGTTTGCAAAGGAAAACCCGCATAGATCCCGTTCCCGTGGGATTTCCGGGATAAAAACTATCCTATGTGTTCAAGTTACATGTGTGCTAAATTTCATTGTAATCGGTTCAGTAGTTTTTACGTGAAAGAGTAACAAACATCCATACATCCATACAAACTTTCGCATTTATAATATTAGTAGGATATTAGATTAGATATTAGATTCATTTTTACATTTTTATTGTTTAAGTGTCAATTTATATTTCTTGCAAAAGGTATCGTAAAACTTAATGAAATGAAATCGTAAAAATTAATGAAATGCAGTCTTCATTATGCCGAATTTTTCATACGACGCTAAATCCGTCCAACGCTTTATGCTCTAAAAGAACCCGAAGTGATATACTCACACCTTAGAATACATATTATATAAACTGACTTATACCTCAGTTTATGTATTACTAGCTTTCCGCCCGCGGCTTCGCCCGCGTTTTCATAGAAAAACCGTACAGTTCCCGTTCCCGTGAGAATTCCGGGATAAAACCTACCCTATCTGTTAATTAATCCAAGTTACCCTCTATACATATACCCTCTAAATTTCATTGTAGTTACTTCTAAGACTCACATAAGATAAAACTTTATTATAGACATTAACAGGTAACATTACATAAATATTGTTTATCACTAAGTACATAGTATAAAACAAAGTCACTTTCTCTGTCCCTATGTCCCTTCGTATGCTTAAATCTTTCCAACTACGCAACGGATTTTGATGCGGTTTTTTTAATAGATAGAGTGATTCAAGAGGAAGGTTTTAGTATATAATTTATTTAATTCAAAGCCGACGAAGCCGCGGGCGGTAAGCTAGGTTATAAATAAAACTTAAAGTATAAAGCCGACTCTATTTTTATATCCATTATAATAAAAACTTAATAACACAGCCGACTTCCTTGTTGCGTGTCAAGATGAAGAACTAGTTCATTATATTTTTTGCGAGTCTAAAACAATTCGCTAAGTTATATGAATATTTATAAGCTGCGCATAATGTTGCCAACCCGCTGTTTTAATTATCTAGCTATTAGGTATTAAGGTGTTTTAGCCCGTGGCTGTGTTTATGAACCGGAACTTATATCGTATCCATTAAATAAATGAGATTATTACTAAAAAATATGATCTAATCTCTTGCCTTTAAAAGTGTATTTGGAAAAGAACACTACAATACTGATTCTAGCAACTTCTCTGAATTGTACATGTACGGGCTAGCCGTACATTCTGACTCAGCGCTTTACACGATCCTATTTCATTATGGTGACAATAACATCTTCACCCAGTTAGTACTTAGTCTGCGCTCGCGGCTCGTGTAAAGCGCTCGGGGTGTATGCGCTATATCAACTATCAATTAATATCATCAACTATCAAATATCGTTAATCATTTATATCATCATTAGTTTAAAGTATCAATCAACAATAAAGTAGTGATCAAAAGCTATAACTGGTTTTATCCTATCCTATCAAACTATCAATCTATCAACTTATCAAATAAAGGAGTGTATGGGATATCATATCATAACAACTCAGCAGCCGATACAGTACATTTAAATGCTTTCAATGCAGAAAATACAACAAGTACTTCCACGGGCCTCAAACACAAAAAAAAATCATACCTATCTATTTTACTGTACAAAAATTATCTTTTTATAGTTTATATTATAGTACTTTATAGAACTGAAAACGGCTGACTGGATTTTATTGGCTTGCAGTTTTCTGGATTTGTCTCCATTTGCAGATGTAAATTAGAAACCTATTACTAGGGCGAGTAGCTAGTAATAAACAAAATCAATTAGGAGAAAAATTAAGAAATTCTAAAAGTTTACAAACGACTAGCTGCGCTTCGCGGTTTCCTCTATCTACTAGGGCGAGTAGCTAGTAATAAACAAAATCAATTAGGAGAAAAATTAAGAAATTCTAAAAGTTTACAAACGACTAGCTGCGCTTCGCGGTTTCACCCACGTGGCTCCGCTCCTGTTGGACTAAGCGTAATGATTAGCCTTCCTCGATAAATGGGCTATCTAACACCGAAAGAATTTTTTAAATCGGACCAGCAGTTCCTCAGATTAGTGCGTTCAAACAAATAAACTCTTCAGCTTTATAATATTAGTATAGAATACTAATGAGCAACTAGTAATTATGTAAAAACCTTATTAGTTCAGAGAGCCTATTACAGCATTAAGGAATATATGAAGGATAAAAACCCATGGAGGGTTGTCGCGTAAAAACCACAGGACAGTTCTTTGGCATATTATGATAATATATTATATACGTACAGTTACTTACATATTTTGTAAAATTAAATTGTAATACTGAAATGATTTAAAAGAGCAACTATGGAGTTTCTTGCCGATTCTTCTCCATCGATACTGCTTTCCGAATCGGTGGTAAATGTTAAAAATATGTATTGACGTTTCAAAAGTGCTTCTCGAAGAAGTCTAATTGAATAAAGAAATGTTTGAGTTTGAGTTTGAGTAATAGATAACAATATCCACAGATACTTCGTAATATACAAGCTAAAACACCTGCGTTTCCTCGACTCGCGGCGCGTGTCCGAGTACGAGCGCGGCGAGGCGCTCGCACGCGGCGAGTTCATGCGTGTGCGGCGCCCGACCTGTGACGTCACCAAGTACACGCCCAGTGACGTCATCGTACGGCCCTTACCGCTCGATCTAGCGTCGCTTGGGAAACATAAAGGTGAGGAATACGTAATAAAAAAGACGTGCGTGCCGGGCACTTGTGTCAGAAGTGAAACTTCTGTGGCAAGATTCAAAATTATCATAATTCATAATCGTCAACATACCCCATGACGTGCTGGTATTGCCATGAACTTGAAATTTTACCCTCAATTTCACTTCAAAAAGCTTTTAAGAAGTATGAGGGTTACTACCCTCATACTTCTTAAAGTAAAGCATTGTGCCAGCACCAAGAACACGCCCGCTGACGTCACCGTGCGGCCCTTACCGCTTGATCTAGCGTCGCTCGGGAAACAAAGGTATCGAGTAGTAAATGTAACAACAAAAGCTTTTAATAAGTTTGAGGGTAGTTGTAAAGCTCAATGACGTCACGCGTACACGCCCGGTGACGTCATCGCTCGACAAATACTCCACCAGTGTTGCTAGTGTTTCTTTACACTGACTACTTAAGCGCTTACTTACTGCTAATAAAATAAAAACTGCTACCCCTTAATTGATATGAAATGGAATGAAATTTTCATTTAGAATTACAAAACTATTTAAATAAATATTTTGTTTAAATAATTGCATGTAACTTAAGTTCATCGTGTTATCCATGAAAGCGTGACACAGTTTCACATTTATATTATGAATTACGTATATTATCATTATACATGTAATGTATTGTTAAACGTAACTTTTGATAAAATATTTTTGTTCATGAATAGTTTCAATATAGTTGTCACTATTTCCTGTCAGGACATGCTTAGCTGTCGAATTCTATAAAATGCCGCTTTCATTTGAATCGTGGCGCATTCGTACGAATCGTGGGCTCAGACGTTGTTTATACGACGTTTGACCCAACTACCCGCACTTTGTTAATAGTCATTGACTTGCTGTGATTTGTTATCAACTGACATCAATTATTGTAGTACAGGCAGTTGTGTAGAATCGCAGTACATTCTTATTACATTCAAACAATATTGAACCCAGCGACCCGTGTAATTTCTATAAGTACATATTTTTTTTACTCTAAATATATTTTATTTATTTCCAGGTGCATACGGCAAATGTCTGTATAAATACACGGGCAAGCACTCAGAGGGTAACAGGTTCATTCTCAACAGTGACTTGTGACAAAAGTGTGTGTTCTGTGCCATGTGTGTGTCAGAGATGATGGCTGAAGCGTGCCGTCTCGTTCTATTTTATATCTGTTCTTGTGTGTAAGAAAGAGATGGCTAGCATGTTATAAAATGTATGTAGGAAATTCGGTAGCTTTTTATTTTATTGTAATATAAAGTAATAAGAGAAATGGCCGAAATATATTTGATTTGTGTATGTAAAGAAGATAGAGATTACGTTTACATATGAAATAAAAATATGTCTTTTCTTTTCTTTTCTTTGTTGTCTATGTTTGTATGAATATATAATTTGTGTAATATCATGGAGAATAAATCGAAATATTTATACATAGTTCATGGCGTTATATTATTAAAATACTGTATATATTTATATTTTATAGTATATTTAAATATTATTTTCAAATGTAAAAATTTAGCATTGCTTCAGCCTTTATTGACACGAGTCGTCATATAGCTTTAACTATTAAATATTTTGTATAGATCACTATTTTTGTATTGAAAATGAGGGTAGTTGAATTCAAAAGTAAGTAGTTCAAAATTCAGTCTACTACTATTTTTTTTTTTTAATTTTCTGAGC
Source organism: Colias croceus (assembly GCF_905220415.1). Lineage (NCBI taxonomy): Eukaryota > Metazoa > Arthropoda > Insecta > Lepidoptera > Pieridae > Colias > Colias croceus. The sequence continues at coordinate 1,834,432 of NC_059543.1, read as the reverse complement.
AAGTGGTTCATAAATCTGTTAATAGTGTAAAATTGTAACATTCTATGTATGTAAGTATAGCATTGGGTGAGTTTTGAATAGAGAAAAGAACTTAAAATAAAATCCGACCTGTAAATAAATTTACCCTCTTTAATTTAACTTTTAATATTAAAATTTATAACACTCCGTTCACAACTACCCGCTTGTTACATACCTTGTGTTGTACCTTTTTATTTAATTTCTAAATAAAAAGGCATTTTGTTCATTAATTAATAATAATATATAACAATCGAATTTTCTATTATAGGTAAACCAGAATCTGATGGCAATTAGGGAAAATTAGGGAAATTTTGAGTGTGCAACCCTTAGTAAAATGGACTGAACGATCTTGATACTGCTTATTATAAACACATTGTAAACAACACCTCTTGTGATAAGTGATCGCAGCGGCTTTTTCGACATTTTTGAAGATTTTTTAGGCAAAATCTAAAAATTATTCATCAACTGCGAAGAAGACGAATAATTTGACAACCAATTTGATAGTTGTCAAATAAAGTTGCCACGCGAAAATTTTTTTTTAATATAAATATGCCATCAGATTCTGATAGACCTAATTCTTATATTTGTTAAAGAATAGACTGTAACCTTATTTTGTTAATACAAAATAATAAAATAAATTTGTTACTGTCAAAGCATTTCAGATTGTTTTTGTTCAACATTATTTTTATAATTAAAAAACTGAATTAAATAGTCACAAACATATTGTTTGCTCAATTAAAAATATTTCTGATAAATCTTGTTTTTTTTTTCTGATGTCATTCCACTTCCATATACACTATTGACCTTCCTAATTCCTAATATACACTGTTGACAACTTTATACACTGAGGCTGGGTTGCACCATGTTATTTTAGCATTAAAAAAAGCAATATCAAACATGTTAAACTAACGGTTAGGGAAATATGATTTGAACCATTTGACAATTTTATAAAAGACGTCTTATTTTTAACACTCTCTAACCACGTGTTTCACCGGTTAAAGCTATTGTTAAACAACTGTCAGAGGCGTCAAATACAAAATGAGATGTAAGTAATTTGACTTGAGATTTTGATAACGACAATGCTAAAAATGATGAAATGATTTCGCAGGCACCGTCTGTTATTGTGAAATTTGACCTTTAACGTAACTATAACTAAAACATGGTGCAACCAAGCCTAAGATCTGTTTCGGTTTATTAAAACATCTCTAGTCTGTAATAAGGAACCGTTTTACTCTTTGGGAAAGGTTCTGTGCTTTGGGTATGGAACCCTGAATTGCTATTGGTGTGAAAAAAAATTACACATAGTACTAGAGAAACAATGAATGCATACATACTAGCTTTGATAATAATAATAATAATTAACACTACATAGGTAGGAATAACGAAGTTACGAATAACGAAGTTCATGAAGCAATTAGTTTCATAGTCAAAGAACTTGATAGGTTTCTTCAACTAGTTAATGCCGTAGTACAAATAAAACAGTGTAATAATTGAAGGAATAATTTTATTGATACTTCATATTATAAAGCTGAAGAGTTTGTTTGTTTGAACACGCTAATCTCGGGAACAACTGGTCCGATTTAAAAAATCTTTCGGTGTTAGATAGCCCATTTATCGAGGAAGGCTATATTATATCATTTCGCTAAGACCAACAGGACAGGAGTGGAGCACTGCGGGTAAAACTGCGGAATACAGCTAGAAAAAAAAAATATAGGGAAATTTCTGTAACATCTGAACTGCCTAGTCTGCTGCAGTTGTTTGTCCATAATTAGTTAAAATTTGCATTTGGCGGTTCTTTTTTAAAACATATACATACTAGCTTTTCGCCGCCATGGTCGAAGGAAATTCTTAGTGTTCCGAATTTAAACCGCTCATTTCCTTATATTTGGCAGGATAACTAGTTAGCAAGATTTTGCAATAAAACGATTTGAGTTATCTAAAGTCATTTTTAGAAAGGCAGCGTACTTAGGCAGCGTATATGTGCGAGAGAAAATGTGTTTTGCAGCCGAATTAGACTTTATTATACTTTGCATGTATTCGCAAAAAATTAATCAGGGAGGTACCTATGATATATAAAAGAGCTAGATACGTTACCCGCTCTCTATTTTGGCAAGAAAAAACTCAGCTAAGTGCCCGAGTTTCACTTAGTCACGCACCATTCAGCGTCGTGGCTGGACGTTCTTTTTGTATTTTAATCGGCAGTTGTTATTACGAAGTACATGAGTGAGACATGTATTATGTCTCGTGCGTGAGAGTGAAAGAGAGAACAACTGTATTGGTGATAATGCGTTAGTAAGTAGGTATGTATTAATTACGCTGTTTTTTAGTGCAATGATGTTGGCGTATGCCGCGTCTACTAGTATTTGTCATTGGGAGGTACCAAATAAAATACATTTTCAGTGCTTTCATTAAAAATTTATTTATTTCATACTTACAATAATCGATAACAACTGAAATAGTGTTACATTCAAATTAATTCACATGCCTTCACAATATTTCTCATTACCACTAAATTAACAATATTAATTCTTGTTACATAAAAAATAAACATAGTTTCTATACGTATCAAATGAATAATTTCACAAAACGATTTGAGCGATATAGTTAGAAATATAAATAACTATTGAACATATTAGACGATACAATCAATATATTTTTATTTCTCATAACTTACAACCACATAAGATTGTTTCTACTATATCGTAACGACATATTTATCGTGTCTAGTTAATCTAGGAATATTTTATTAGTAAAAACACGCAAAAGCGTTGTCCGTCACGCCCAACAGGATATCGGTACGACATAATAGAAATGGGTAAATAAATTTAAATATAAAACAATTATTATGGATATGTAGTACGAAGGTACACCGTTCAACGCATACACAATTCAACTATGAATTTAATATGGCGTAAAATTCAAATACAGCTTTGGTCATGTACCAATAAATATATTATTTGTACAAACATTTTGTATAACACGGAATGTGCGAATCACAAAAGGAAATCATCACAAATTCATACGCCCAGCACGTGACGTCACACGTACTGGTAATAACCGGTTAAAGCTAGATAGGCTCCAGTGTTTGCGGAGATTGGATCTAACTTTGCTGTAAAAATATGACGTGAGAAAAGAAATAATGAAAATCTAAATACATAGTACCTTTTCTGCGGTACTGTGGGACACAATATTACATTGATTAATTATTTTTCTTTCTTCTTCTGTGGTTTTTTTTGTGTTCGTCTGTCTATAGAAAAAGAAATGTGTTTTCTTTCTTTCATTTTTATCAAATGATATAGTTTTAACAAAGACCTCTAGTAAAAGAGTTCAGAAATTCCCTTGCGTAATATAAAAGGGTTACGAGAAAAGTTTTAACACCAACTAAAGTTTTAAAGATGCATGCTCATAAACAATGCAACTAGTGTAAAATAAATTTGCCAAATACGATACATTTAATTTTTTCTTTTGAACTTTTAATGATATCATAAAAAATTATAAATGATGATCACAATATATAAACCTAGTACTTTTTATAGGAAAGCTAGATCCAACCTCCAATGTACTAAGGCTATAATAATAATTTATCTAACTCTAAACCTAGAAGTTAGAAAAAGCCAGTGTTAGCCTAAAACGTAGGTTCAAGCCGTTTCTCCATTGGAATGGCACATATTTTAAATATCAATCGAACTATGTACAAAATGTAAGGCTTACATACAGCGTATTATCACAAAATTACATTTTACTTAATAAAAAAAACCGTGAAGATTATTAAAATATTATATAAATGTGTTATAGCGTATATAATAGAATATATTTAACTAACTTTACAATCGAATCTATTACAACAATTATGTTTAACCGCTAGAAGCCATCGTTACATTTACCGTGCTCAAAATAGTATAATATGAGTAGGATAAGTACAATCATTTTGACATCAATTAAGAAATAAGGAAAAAATTTTCATTTTAACATCAATATGAGAAAAAAAAGAAAGAAATATTATTAGAAAAACTAATTCATTACTTAATGCATTTTAAAAAGGTACTTTTTCAATACTTAGGATATTATTTTTCTTCTTTTGTCTAATATGGAATCCCGAATGAACACAATAATACATGTTTATAGTATTATGGGGAAATAAAATATCTAATTGTTAAAATATTACGATTACACTTGCAAGATAATTACGAATTCTCATCGAATATATATAACACAATATCACAAATGTCACAATGTTAGTTACCATACTCCTCCAAAACGGCTGGACCGATTCTCATGAAATTTTGTGTGCATATCGGGTAGGTCTGAGAATCGGCTTACATCTATTTTTCATAACGCTAAATGATAAGAGTGGCAGAACAACGTTTGCCGGAACAGCTAGTACTGATATAAATATAATTTATAGAAATAAATTCAAATATACACATCACTTTAATACATTAAAAAAATCTACTGAATTAAGAAAACTAAAACTATTTCTTATCATGTTAATTCTAATTTTTCACTCATATTATATTATTTCGAGCACAAACCAGCTACTTTCAGCTCCACTAACATTACTCTTTATTCGATCTAAAAAATTTCAAACTATTACACGAATTAGGCCAAAAAAACTATTATTTCATATAATTTTATATTAAAATGGGTTGTTATAGGCCAATATCTACCAAGAATTGACAGTCGTCTATTGACGTACTATAGGATATATTATACTATAGGACGTATATATAAAATATACAGGGTTACTTGTAAAACACCAGCAACCTCGCAGGACAAGATAGCTAACATCATAAGTTCACATTTGTTCTACGACTTTTGATAATTTGTTAGATTTTATTTTCATACAAAAATAAATATTCATTTCATTTTCTATCTGAATATTATAAACTCTACGCGCATCACATAAATTACGTAAACAAGAAGCGAACGAGAGGGGGAAGGGGGAGTCGCGTCGTCCATCCGATAATGAATAGAACATAGACTTACAAATGTTACGAGAGTACAATAAAAGCTTAAAAAATCATTTAAAAATATTTATTGCGTTATGCCAAAAGTCGTAGAACAAATGTTGTTACTTATGATATTAGCTATCTCGTCCTGCGAGGTTGCTGGTGTTTTAAAAGTAACCCTGTATAGTTGTTTTTTTTTTTTAATAACCCCATCAATAAAGCAGTTCATACACAACCAGAATAAAATTTCTCAGAGACCGTCAACTATCAAAAAAAAATTGTTGCAACTCCATCAAAAGAAATATAGAGCACAGTATATCTTTTTAAAAAGACATATTTTATATACACATATTATATTAGCATTAAGTACATTACATTAGCGCCCAGTTAAATAAAAAAAAGCGTCAAAAAAATAACTTAAAAGCCGTTCGACTTATAAAAAACTTAATAAATATTGTAGAATGTTTTTTATCTCTTTTCGAAGTCACCAATGGCACTGTTACTGTACTTTTTATATTACATAATGTTTCAGTACTGTAATTTGAAAACTATCGTAACTAAAAAATGTTATCAAAAACTGAGACACCTTTCGAGCTAGCGCGCAAGAGCAACTTTTATCTCCGCAACTATTTTGTCTCTCCCATCAACTCTATGGAAACTTTCATATTACAAGCCCATAGTGTTGATGGGAGAGACAAAATAGTTGCGGAGACAAAAGTTGCAATTTTGCGCTAGCTCTTAATATTTTGTACTATCTATGAAAATAAATGCGAATATTGTAGAAAAAAAAAACGTAATACTAATTGACTTTTTATAGTTTTTCAATTAATATTATAGTTATTTAGAATTTACATTCATTCATAATTTTCCTTCGCTAAATAAATAATTGCTGGTGTCTCAAATATATTGACGATCAAGAAGATTTAAATTCATATTTATTCTCAAAATAGTATTGAAATGCGTATACGAAATGCAACAAGCAAATTATATCCTTTTAAACAAGAACATAAGGGTGAATTTTCAATAACTTACCCATTCTTTCCCAAAAAATCGTATTTTAAATAAGATAGACAAACACCCTTCTCGCTCTAACCAATGTAGTTTCTTTGAGAAAGAAAGAGATAGTTATAATATTATGCTTTCAATTTGTATTGTTGCTGAAACGATACGCGTTTAGTAAATTTATAATTACGGGTCATAGAAAATGGATTGCGTATTTGCAAAATTCAATAAATGCTTATTGTAATAAAAATATAAGCATAGTTAAATATGTACTAAAAATATCGAGATTAAATATACAGAATTAATTAATATATAATAAAGTTGTTATGTACTTTTTCGAAGGACCAAATCTTTTGCTGTATGTCCCCTAATGGAGCAGATGCAAGAAAAATGTATAAGTTAAGTAATGATCAACTTAAAATAAAACTTTTAGGCTGGTTGCAGAGCTTGACCGACCGTCAGTGCGTACCGTCGGTCCTGACGATACGCATCAACAATGTGTATTAATATGACACTAATGCGCATGACAATACGCGTGCGTATAGTCGGTCTAGCTATGATGGTTTTATGAATTTCCATACATATGACAAGCGCGACTGACGTACGCACTGACGGTCGGTCAAGCTCTGCAACCAGCCTTAAATAACAACCTTTCTTTGTTCAAAAATATTTCATCAACACATATACTCAATCCATTTTCTACACCAAAAATATCAACCATACATGAAAAATTTCGTTTCTAAAACAGACTAGACATAACCGAGAAATGCACATAGCGGTACAAACATAAAATGCGATTTTCATTTACAATAAAACAAAATGGAATGTATACATGACAATAATTGTGAACTTCGGCATAATACGCCCTATATCTTTATACATGAAAGGGATTTGGGTAAAGTTGGCGTCGTGATGAACATTCGCGGCCAGTCGATGAAACTTGGATATTTTAAAAGAACAATTTATTGTGAGCTAAAGTTATTATCGACATAAATCTCGAAACGTCTTAGGAACAGAGATATTTAGTTTTGTATCCATTTACATAGAATCTAGATGATTTATTATACGATTTTTATGATTTTTTAGGTTTCTCCTTTATTTATTTGAGAATTCTAATCAAAATTCTATATGAACGCTTATATATTGCTCTTTTAAAATATCCAAGTTTCATCGCTGGCCGCGAAAGCCCGACGTCCCTAGCCCATACAAAAGTACCCAAACCCGTTTATATTAAAATTAATATATTTAAATAAAAAAATCTATACTTGTGTGACGCAATGCGCCAGTTTCTCCATCTCGCTCTGCAGCGTTTGTCTCTTTCCCTCTTCGGCTTTTAATCTAACGTTCAAATCTTCGATGGCCGCCGTGAACTTTGCGTTTTGTACTTCCAATAGCTTCTCTAGGTTTGTTATCTGTAACAATGTGGATATTTTTATTATATCTTTGTATTTTTTAGTTTGTTTTGAAGTGAAACTTCTTAAGGCGAGTTGAATGTAAAATTTAAGGTCGCGTCAAGGCAATACCGTAAGGTCATGGAATAAGGCGGCGATGTTTGTACCTTGCCAAAGAAGTTTCACTTCTGACACGTGTGGCTCTGCACACTCACTCTTTTTTTAAGATATTACATAGCTTCTAACGCGGGCCTTGAGCGCGGGGAGCGAATCCAGAAATTCCATAACGAAAAACCTCACGCTCCCCACTCCGACGGGCGGAGGTGTGGCTTGAAGGCATAGCATGCAATAGCTTTACCGCGGCAGTCCCCGGACCCCGAGTAACACACGTCTTTTTCCTAGTTTAGTAATTTATTATTATGCCTAACTTACCCGGATGACCCGGGGTATTAGGCTTCAAAAATACGCAAAATGAAGCCGCGGGCGAAGCTAGTATTATTAATCTGTCTGTTTGTCAATGGCAGCTAGGTTAGCGAAATATTATATGGTATTGGGAAAAAATAACGATAGCACGAGTCTGAATTGTATAAATCCACTGTAGCGACATCTATTGGCAAAGTTTGGAAGTTGTTTAACAACATAATATTATGAAATGTCCTGTCTGATGAAAAATGAAAATGTTTGAATTTGGAAATGAAACTTAAATCTCTAACATTTTATGTAGATAACCTCGTCTATGTTATTCATGAAAAAAAAAAGTTAACCGTAAAGTTTAGCTTCAGTTGACTTAATATTAAAAATTACTTCATAATTATTTTGATAAAATAAATAATTATGAAGTAATTTTTCACACAAAATATTGAAAATGTATCATATATATATAAAGCTACACTACCACTCACTGACTCACTGACTGACATCGGTTTTCTCGGAAACTACGTGGAAAGTTGGGGGGATTTCGACGTGATCGTGTAGAGGTGCTCCGATCGACCAGAGGAAAAATATAGCGATCTTGATCATCTTCGAATACCAAGTGGACCCCTGGAGGTGCGCAAAAACGGTGCCACCTGGAGGGGGGGTGTCTGAACAAAAAATGCTCGGAACTGGTGGCGATTACCAGGGGTGGTGAAAAAATGGGGATTTTCGCGAAAACAAGATGGCCGCCGTACTTTGCCAAAATCGCCGTTTATGAATCCTTACGTCTCAAATTTGGCACACGTGCTCTATTCGAGCCGGCGAATCGATCGGTGCCCCGTTCGAGTGGCTCCGGGCCCCCGTTTTCGACTTTCATACATTGGAAAATCCAACGGCCCGCGGAAACGGTGCGAGTTGGGTGGGGGGTGTCGGAACTAAAAATGATCACCACCCTGGGACGCTACCAGGGAGCCATAGTGGGACGCTCGATTTTGGAATTTTTCCATTTTTGGCGCAAACATAAAAACGTAAATTTAGCCGAGGTGGTGCAATGGAGAAATACACCAATGACGCATTCGTACTCGCCCAGCTCCCAGGATATCCAGAAAAATCCGAAATCTTAAACTTTCCCACATCTCGCGAAGACGGTCAACGGCCCGCGCAAACGGTAGCAGCTGCATCTGGGGTGCTCAAACTAAACTTGTAGTAGACCTCGAGCAATTACCACAGATAGTGAAAAAAATTCAAAATGGCGGAAAAAATGGCCGCCGCCATACAAATTCTAAAACGGCCATCGCTGGTCCGATCGCGCTGAAACTTGGCACAGGGGCTTTAATCGAGCCGCACATTAAGTTGGCATACTCATAATCGAGTTTCCACCGCTGGTTTCCGAGTTTCATACAACGCAAAATTCGACGGCTCTCCGAAACGGCACTAGATAGCCGGGGGGTGTAGAACTAAAAATTGATCAGGAAGATGGGGCGCTCCCAGGGCAATCGAGAAATTTCAAATTGGACGCCATTTTTTTTTCAAAAATGGCCAATTTTTCAAAGCAAGATGGTGGCGCCGGTTACTTCACGATAAGTCTGAAAATTGACTTCTGTGCTCTAATCAGCCAGATTTACAAAACTGCTTACTCAGAATATCTCTCCGACCCCCGGTTTCCATTTTCCATACATCACGAAATTCAACGGCTCTCTGAACTGGTGGCACTTAGGTCGGGGTTGCCGAAGTAAAAAATGTTCAAAAACTTGGTCCGCTTCCAGGCACATAAAAATTTTTGCTAAAAAGCGAAATTTTTTTTTTCGAAAATTTTGTATGGAAATTTCCATAGTAGGAAGGGTAATTGAATAGCATCGGCAAAAGACGGCACCGCGGGCTGCTTGCTGCCAGCGCACCGCGCAACTTCGAGGATTGACAGCCTCTCGGAGTAGAAAATATTTATTAACTTTTGAACTACCTACCGCACGAGCCAAGCGAGCGAAGCGAGCGAGTCACGGCAGCGGCCGGCATAAATATTCAAATAGGTAGCGAGGAGCGAAGCGACGAGCGTGTTAGGTTAACTTTTGAACTACTTACCGCACGAGCCAAGCGAGCGAAGCGAGCGAGTCGCGTCAACGGCCGGCCTAAATATTCAAATAGGTAGCGAGGAGCGAAGCGACGAGCGTGTTAGGTTAACTCTTGAACAGTTTATTATGAAAAGTCACTGCCCGCTATCGATAAGACGTTTCAAAAATTTTACCAATATTTGAATAAGTAATTTATAAGCAGTTTAGGTAGCGAGGAGCGAAGCGACGAGCGTGTAAGGTTAACTTTTGAACTACCACACGAGCCATGCGAGCGAAGCGAGCGAGTCACGACAGCGGCCGGCCTAAATATTCAAATAGGTAGCGAGGAGCGAAGCGACGAGCATGTTAGGTTAACTATTGAACTACCTATCGCACGAGCCAAGCGAGCGAAGCGAGCGAGTCGCGGCAGCGGCCGGCCTAAATATTCAAATAGGTAGCGTGTTAGGTTAACTCTTGAGTTTATTATGAAAAGTCACTGCCCGCTATCGATAAGACGTTTAAAAAATTTAACAATATTTGAATATAAGTAATTTATAAGCAGTTTCGACTGACTGTAGAATCGCTGTTAGCAGATGTTACAAATGGAAAGGAAATTCGAATGCATTTTCAAATGACTGAAGATTTCTGCCCTGGGATGAGCCGCGAGCTGCTTGCAGCTCGCGCACCACGCACCCTCGAAGGTGAACCGACCCCCGGAATAGAAAATATTTGAATTTGAAATTTATAAGCACTTCCGATTGACTGTGGAATCGCTGTTTGCAGATAATAGCAAATTGACGGGGAATTTTAATGCATTTTCAAATGACTGAAGATTTCTGCCCTGGGATGCTTCGCGGGCTGCTTGCAGCCCGCGCACTACGCTCCCTCGAAGGTGGACAGCCTCCCGGAGTGGAAAATACTTGAATGGGGAATTTATAAGCATTACCGACTGACTGTAGAATCGCTGTTAGCAGATGTAACAAATGGACAGAAAATTCGAATTTATTTTCAAATGACTGCCCTATTGCTTCAACCCAGGGGCAAAAGGGGCTCGCGGGCTGCTTGCAGCCCGCGCACAACGCACCTTCGAAGGTCGACAGCATTCCAGAATAGAAAATATTTGAATTGGGAATTTATAAGCACTTCCGACTGACTGTAGAATCGCTGTTAGCAGATGTAACAAATGGACAGAAAATTCGAATTTATTTTCAAATGACTGCCCTATTGCTTCAACCCAGGGGCAAAAGGGGCTCGCGGGCTGCTTGCAGCCCGCGCACAACGCACCTTCGAAGGTCGACAGCATTCCAGAATAGAAAATATTTGAATTGGGAATTTATAAGCACTTCCGATTGACTGTGGAATCGCTGTTAGCAGAAAATTACAAATGGACTGGGAATTCTAACACATTTTCTAATGACTGCCCTATTGCTTCAACCCAGGGGCAAAAGGGGACAACGCACCTTCGAAGGTCGACAGCATTCCAGAATAGAAAATATTTGAATTGGGAATTTATAAGCACTTCCGATTGACTGTGGAATCGCTGTTAGCAGAAAATTACAAATGGACTGGGAATTCTAACACATTTTCTAATGACTGCCCTATTGCTTCAACCCAGGGGCAAAAGGGGCTCGCGGGCTGCTTGCAGCCCGCGCACAACGCACCAGCTAGTGAATATTATAATGCTGGATGCTTACTGCTTAGGCTGGATGATACTTAAAGTTTTTGGATGTTATATACATATCTACACTAGGTAATATTATAAAGAGGAAAACTTTGTTTGTTTGTTTGTTTGATTGATTGTAATGAATAGGCTCATAAACTACTGGACCGATTTTGATGAAATTTGGCACAGACAATTATTTAGAGTTTAGACCCTGAGAAAGAACATAGGCTACTTTTTATTGCGAAATATGTACCACGGGCGAAGCCGGAGCGGACCGCTAGTCAGTAATAAATTCATAAATCATCTAACATTTTCAACACGATTAGGTAACCAAAAAAATACCTACACTGCTATTACATAGGTGGTTTATTGTGAATTGATAATATCATAAAATATAAGGTCAGTATTGAAAAAAATACCTAAGTAATTACCTACAAAAAAAGGGCAGGGGTGCTATTTATTTTTTCAATATTTTCAATGTACAGAATTGACCCTTCTACAGATTTATTATAATATGTACATAGATTAGTTTGAAGTTTAGATGTAAGCATTTTTTTTTTACCTTTGTGTAATCCATACTAATATTATAAATGCGAAAGTAACTCTGTCTGTCTGTCTGTCTGTTACTCAATCACGCCTAAACTACTGAACCAATTTGCATGAAATTTGGTATGGAGATATTTTGATACCCGAGAAAGGACATAGGCTACTTTTTATTGCGATATATGTACCACGGGCGAAGCCGGGGCGGACCGCTAGTCTATTCTATACATATAATAAATCTGTAGAAGGGTCAATTCTGTACATTGAAAATATTGAAAAAATAAATAGCAGGGGGTGTTACTGGATCGATACCAAGCCCAAATATGTGATTAAAAAAATTTTTGTCTGTCTGTCTGTCTGTCTGTCTGTATGTTCAGGCATCACTTGAAAACTAACGGTTCGATTTCGATGAAACTTGGTATAATTATACCTTATTATCCTGGGCATAAAATAGGATACTTTTTATCCCGGAAAAATACGTAGAAAAAAAATAAATCGTAATTTTTCTTAATTTTTCCGCGCGGACGGAGTCGCGGGCGGAAGCTAGTTTATAATAATTAGGATGATGATGTTTATTTCCATGCAATATTAAATTAATACATATTAAAAAGGATAAAACTCACTCTATTATTAAGCTGCGCAATCAGCGCCTCTCTACTCCTGTCCAGCGAACTGTCACTAATCTCCTCACACGAGAACGCACTTATCGACTCTATCTTCTCCGTTCTCTCTCGCTCTTGTTTCTCCACTCTCTCCGACTTCTCTACTCTCTCTAGTTTCTCTACTCTCTCTAGTTTCTCCGTTCTATCGAGTTTCTCCGTTCTTTCGAGTTTTTCCGGTGATTTCTCGAGGTCTAATCTCGCAGGCGCAAGGGGCGCTATCTTCTTTATGTCATCGAGCATTGTTGTTAATGTTCGGCCTGAAATTAATTACGCTTATAAATAATGTTTCTTTAGATTATTGATGTAAATGGAATAAAAATATGTTGGTATCAAGGATATTATGTATATATATTGTAATTCTAAAAAGCGAATAGCAATATAATTTTTTTACAACTCATTTAGAATGTGTTATTATTTTTTTTTCTTTTTATAAAAAAAAAAACTTACATAAACAAACTAATATTTTTAATCACATTCTCAAAAAAAATTTGTACTAGTTGGTTAGTACTTCAGAGTTCAGTTACAAATATCTTATAACTGGCCGTCGTATCGTCTGTCTAAATATCAATGTACTAACTATAAATAGAAAATAGAAAAAATCTTTATTGAATAAAAAAATTATTATTAAAAAAACAAAATACCCGACTGCACACTAAAAAAAGAGTAAAACAAGCCCCACAATAATATTGATCAATCAAATGCTAAAAACTAATTATGTAATACCTTAGATTACAAAATAAAGTACAGATGGAGCATGACAACCGCCCGTCGCCCTTGTCAAAGAAAATACGAAATCAAAAACAAATACGTCGCTGCACCAGTGCTATAGCGCATATAGTGTCATGCAATACGTCAAAAAGGGTTTGCAATTTTAGTAAAAAAATGCCGTCTTGTGATAATAAAACGCTGTAAAATTTGTTCCCGAAAACAAAAAAAAAGATAAAACATCGTTTCACAGGTTTTCTGTAGATTATTTGGCTGATTTATTTCTTTAATACGAATAATAATTTTACAGATATGAAGGAAAACAAAACTTCAACGTATGTTGCCAGTATTTTGAAAATGAATTTGCCATTTTTATTGGTAAAACGGTAAAATGGTTAAAAGATCTTCAGGGTAATGCTGTTGGATTTTTCGATCGTGATGTGATTATTTGTACAGTGCACTAAAGGTTCATGATAATTATTAGATTATTTTAATAAGCATAATATATTATTTTGTTACTTTTATAAAGCTTAAAAACGTCATAGTCGTTTTCGCTAGCGATTTAATTTATGTGAACTCCATGATGGATATGATGAAAATAAAATGTCCCGTATTCTCGACTAAAAACTACCGCTATTCGTATTCATATATTATGAAAAATAAAAAATAATATAATTATTATAGTTAATATTGAAACTTTTTTATGTAATTTATTTAATAAAAAATTGAATACAATTATTTTGTCCATATATAACTTTAGTAGGCAGGTACTTTATGTAATAAAAGAATTTAAATAAAAATTAAAACTTGACTTCTCATTTATGTATATAGCCTACGTCACTACCGCCACTAACATAATAATTCAGATCATTGCAATGAAACCTCACAACTCAAAATCGGTCCAACGGTTTATACTGCAGGGCGTGTCAAAGAAATATTATACATACATCCATGAACTCGAAAAACATAACCCTCTTTTTTCCGTAGTCGGGGAAAAATTTGGGAAATTTTCAATATCTGGCAACATTACACGCACACAGAAGCACCGTGTACGTACAGTGCAGCGGCGAAATGACAGCACACATAGCTTTATTGAAAATGACGATAAATTATTCGGTTTAGTTCGGCAACGCTCCATCTGTCTTTTATTTTGTAATCTAAGTGTAATACCGTTTAAACAATACCTATATTAAAATACACTACAATATGTGTTCGTAATCGATAGTTAAATAAACAGAAACTTATTTTGAATACAAATTTACTGAATATAATTTATAAATGTTGATGGAAAGCATCGCAGGCGGGGACCAACAGAGGCTTATTTATAGTCATTTCGGTTGTGCACCATTTAGCAGAATTTTCGTTGGTGGCGGTCAAGGTGGTCCCCGCCTGCGATGCTTTCCATCAACATTTATAAATAATTATATTCAGTAAATTTGTATTCAAAATAAGTTTCTGTTTATTTAACTATCGATTACGAACACATATTGTAGTGTATTTTAATATAGGTATTGTTTAAACGGTATTACATAATTAGTTTTTAGCATTTGATTGATCAATATTATTGTGGGGCTTGTTTTACTCTTTTTTTAGTGTGCAGTCGGGTATTTTGTTTTTTTAATAATAATTTTTTTATTTATAACTTTTTAGCTGTTTTTATTTAACGAAAATGTTGTAGATGTAGAAGACTATGTATATGTCAGTACCATTTTAAATTATTTCGACGACATTTGGCTTTAGATTACGAGTGATGTTACTCCGCAACATAACCGCACCGCGCCGCGCGCCGCATGCCAGGCCACGCCCTATCTTTTTGCTTGCTAACGCATGAGTTGCTTTGCGTTGACGCAGAATTAACATGTTCCCGTGGGAATTTTGAGAAAAAACGTATCCTATATTAATTACTCCCGTGATTGAAATGAATCTAATGATACCGCATACATATTTTTTTAAAGGGAAATTTAGAAAAAATATTATTATGTCTTTATCCCGTGGGACTTTTAGGATAAAATGTATCCTATGACACTCCCGTAATCAAGACAAATCTAACGATACCTCATACATCAAAATCCATCAAGCCGTTTAGGCTACAGGTGGTCACAAAGGAAAAGACATACATACATACTTACATACACTCGAAAAACATTACCCTCCTTCTTTGGCAGTCGGGTAAAAACTTTTAAAATAATAGTTTATATGTAAGTTTTCTCCCTAAATATTAATAAATAAATATAACAAATAGTTACCAGCTGCGGTGGGTGAATTGAGTGGTGGTGGTTTGCTCGTGGGGAGCTCCGGCGGTGGACTATCCTTCTTCTCTAGTGAGTTTCGGGACTTCTGGAAACAAAAATACAGTCAAAATAATTATGTTTTTTAACACAAAAAATGGATCGGGTTGAGAACGTCCTAATTTTTTTGAAGTCGGTTGGTAAATATCCGTACATATAGTTTATATATGTACGTATTTCCGTACTGTTGCAGTACATAACAACAACTGTAAAAAAATGGTGACCCATCCAATTTATGACCGCATCAACCATTGCTTAACCTCGATTTTCGAATAATCAAAAATTCGACATTCGCCAACCCCCACTTGGCCAGGGAGGTGGATTACGGCCTGTACCCTGATAATAGACCCGTGTCCCAGCAGTGGGAACGTGAAACGATGATTTATTCATTTTGACTTTCGAATCGTCATAACATATTTAAACATTTACCACCGGTGGGCTTATGATGAGTATCATAAAAAAACGACGTGTGTCACTCGGGGACTGCCGCGGTAAAGCTATTGCATGCTGCCTTCAAGCCACACCTCCGCCCGTCGGAGTGGGGAGCGTGAGGTTTTTTCGTTACGGAATTTCTCGATTCGGTCCCCGCGCTCAAGGCCCGCGTTAGAAGCTATGCAATAGCTTAAAAATTATATAAATCAAATAAATATCTCACATCTAAGCTAGTTTCCAGGCTCTCCAAGACCGATATCCTGCTGCTAATTGACGATGTGCTTTTGGACATTTCCATTGAGTGCGTCGAACGTTTCTCTTCTACGCCGCAATCCACGATCCTAGAAAAGAAAATATTTTTGAAGTGAAAACTTCTTTAGCGGCGTTGGGTATAAAATCTTAAGCTCGCGGACACGTGGCCTGAGCGAAAAAGCGTAAGACGGATTTTTTTTTTTAGCCCTTATATTCCACGCGTAAGACGGATACCATTCCAAAATATCAAACATGCACTTCTGCCGGCACTCCCGGAGTGCAACCCGTCTTTTTTTTAATATTTATTTTATTGATAATACTGCATTAAATATTATACACTTAATATTGTATAGAAGAAGAAGATATGTTTGCAATTGACTTGTATAATCAGTCATTAATATAATTACAGTATTCTAGATAATATAATTTACATTCATTCATGATTCTTATAGGTAGAAAAAAAGAGAAAAAAATTGTTTTGATAGTGCGAAATTTAAGTTTTTTGAAGTGAAACTTCTGCAGGCGTGGCTTCATGGCAATACCGTTACGTAAGGCGACGAATTTGGCATCTTTGAATCTTACCAAAAAAGTTTCACTTCCGACACGTGTACTCGGCACACACGCTCTTTTTTCAGTATTAAATTATACTTTTTCTTCAACTTAGATAAATTTAACATACCTATCTGTACTTGTGTGTCGATGCCTTTCCAATCCGCCCTTTTTAGCTTGGTTAAGTTTAAGCTCCTCCATCCACGGCGCTTTATGTTTCTCCCACTCGCGCGCACGTGGCTTGATCTCCGATTTATCCAACGATTTATCCGACGATCTGTCTAGCGATTTATCCGCCGATCTATCTAGCGATCGATCCGAAGATCGGTCGTGTGATTTATCCGCCGATCTGTCTAAGGATTTATCCGTCGATTTGTCGCTCGATTTGTCCGCCGGTTTGTCCGATTTCTCTAGTGGCACTGGAAGGATAGTTTTAGAGATTAATAAGTTTTTGTCAGTACATATTATTTAAACAGCGATTTTTACTACAGATAAACACTACACTTATAATTGCTTAATTATTTTATTTTTATCAAAAATAAAACAGGTAACTCAAACATGTATTTATACAATTGGACTTCTTCTACACATTTTTAATCGTCATAACATAGTTAACATTTACCACCAGTTCCCAGAAAACAGTTTCTACAGATCTCTGTATTCGCTTATATTCTTAACTTTATTTATTTATTTATTATTTAATAAAAGAAAATAATTACCCTCATGTCCATTACTAAGTCCAATGGCGACGGGCGAATCGTCCCTTATTATTTGACTCGGCGGTCGACGGCGAGGTGCTTTTACCCTGAAATATTTAATATAATTCATATTATATTAAGGCAGAAGCAATATACTTTCGAAAAAATAAAAATAAAAAACCGAACATATTTTTTAATATGTTTTTGTTTTGCTTTAAAAGTTGCTTTTTACAAATTTCAAGAAATGTTGCTTTTTACAAATTTTAAGATTCTGTGTACACGGAACCCTGTAAGGTTTTGATTCCCTTGCGAATGTCGAAAAATTTGTAGCATAAAATCTTTGTTTGCGTTAATACTTGATTTTTTGCATAGCTTTAAAGGACTGTAGATTCAATATAATCCATATTTTATAATATTCGCATTTATATGCGAAAGTAACTCTGTCTGTCTGTCTGTCACTCAATCACGCCTAACTACTGAACCAATTGGTGTAGAGATATTTTGATACCCGAGAAAGGACATAGGCTACTTTTTACCCCGGGACATAGGATAGGTTTTATCCCGGAAATTCCACGGGAACGGGAACTATGCGGGTTTTTCTTTGACTGCGCGGGCGAAGCCGCGGGCGGAAAGCTAGTTTAATATATAAAATAACTTTAATTTATAAACCCACCTGCCAGCCCTGGGGTCGTTCAATATGGAGTTCCTCTCGATATGATCGAAGGTATTTGTGTTGGCGACCTTGCTACTTGTGATACCGTCAGTTTTATCACCTTCCACGCTACTGTTGCTGCCACTCGATATCGATATCGATGTTTTCTCGCTGGAAATAAATCAATAAATCGTTTATTTTCCACAATAATTTTCTACATAAATGACCCAGGCTCCTAATACATATAGTTATAAACTGTTTTTCGAAATATCGATTTATATTAGTAAAGGGCTGTGTTGTCAAGATTCGTTGTATCAATTCAGAAACATCCTTTCTTTGAGCAAAAACATGAACTTTTAAGCTATTGCATAGCTTCTATCGCCTTGAGCGCGGGGACCGAATCGTGAAATTCCGTAACGAAAAAACCTCACGCTCCCCACGGGGACGGGCGGAGGTGTGGCTTGAAGGCATAGCATGCAATAGCGCAACCGCCCCAGTCCCCGAGTGACACACGGCGTTTTTTTATGCTGTGGCATGATTCACAATGATAAGATAAATTTATGAAATTAGTAATTACTATTGATACTTGATAAGTATACAAAATTATAAATAATTTGTGTGTTTAAAAAAGTTTAAAAATCAAAAAAAAGGAGCAGGTTACAGACAACCAGGTGAAATTAATAAGAGCAAGTATCATTAATCTATAAATATTGTTAAATTAAGAATAAAAATTAAGAAAATAATAAAATTAAGTTTGGCTGCGAGAAGCCTATGGGACATTTTGTATGTAGTCAGTAGGCCAATCGGCATCAAAAATCTGTGTTGACTAAAATGGCCTAAAATTGCTTTGTTGCTTTGCATGGTCGACTAGGCACATGCAATTTTTTACCTAGACCAAATCTTGAAAACAATTTTTTTTTTTCTAAAATCTTACTTAGGCCGTTTATGTGAAATATTATATTATGTGACTCACGTCTTATCGGACGACCATAGCATCTTACTCTTGAGCCCGCTGAACATTCCGCTGACCGTCGACGTCGGGGTCGGACTCTTTTTTAGAGGAACGGGAGGCTTTTTGATCTGTAATCCATACTAATATTATAAATGCGAAAGTAACTCTGTCTGTCTGTCTGTCTGTTACTCAATCACGCCTAAAATACTGAATCAATTTACATGAAATTTGGTATGGAGATATTTTGATACCCGAGAAAGGACATAGGCTACTTTTTATCCCGGGAAAATGACGCAATCCCGGAAATCCCACGGGAACGGGAACTATGCGGGTTTTTCTCTGACAACGCGGGCGAAGCCGCGGGCGGAACGCTAGTTACCAATAATTATTATTCAGAACTAGACAACATTTGAATAGGACAACACAGGTGACACTAGCTTTCAAATAAAGAATGGAATCATCACAAGCGGTTATCTCAGTCGCAAGTTCTGTGGTAACAAAAAAAAAGTCGAGTACCTCCTCCTTTTTGAAGTCGGTTGAAACGTCATTGCATTTAACTTCCTTTTTATTTTAGCAAAAAAACTCTTTCACGAAAAAACTACTGGCGGAAACTTTGCAGTAATATAGGTTATCACATGAGCTATAGAAATATATTAATATATACTGTGAAAAGTAATATTTTAAATTGTATGTTATCTTATGTATCCAATATAATATGCAATATTATGATTAGTTCAGGATACATCGCCCATTTTTGCAAGTGACTACTATCAAGCTAATTTTCCGTTTGTAGCTTTTTTTTTATAAGACGCCCAATAATTTCGTGTACGAAAGTCTCGATTGTGGTAGCTAACAGAGATAACAAGGATAAAAATTTTTGATTTGATGGTTCTCAAATATTTATTACTAACTGATTTTTTTTTTTTGTTCAATCTCAAGATAATTACCTAAATTATTCGAAAAAATATTTGTCCTACAAAATCTATAGTTGGTTCAAAGAGTCCCCCTTTCCAAAGTGTATCGATAACGAGGTCATCATAAATGATTACTAACAAGCTGATTTTTTTGTTTTCACTTAGTTAACGTTTATATAATTCAACAGACATATTGTCCTACAAATTGCGTAATAAATATTTGAGAACCATCAAATCAAAAAATTTTATCCTTGTTATCTCTGTTAGCTACCACAATCGAGAGATTCGTACACGAAATTATTCGGTGTCTCATCAAAATAAAGCTACAAACGGAAAATCAGCTTGATAGTGTCACTTGCAAAAATGGGCGATGTATCCTGAACTAGATGGTATATAGAAACCACTATCGGATTGGGCATCTTTATTATTAACACTAAATTTAAAGTTGCAGTTGTTGTAGTATTTTTTTTATTTAAATAAATAAATATATATAAATATTTACCTGTCCATCAACACCGTCTACGACTGTCTCGTTGTGTACAATCTTCTCGGCTTCACTTTTACTCGTGTGCGTGACCGTACTCTGCGCGCTGCTCTCCTTGTTAACTGCGTTTTCTTTGTGCATACTAAAAATAATACGATAAAATATTAACAATTGGTCTTACAAAATTGCTCTTAATCATCAACACCCTTTAAAAATCCGCACATTAAAATTCGTGATTTACAGACACACATGTGACCGCCTTGGTGCAGTGGTTAACACGTGACCGTAGAAACGAGGGTCCTGGGTTCGATTCCCGGTAGAGACGAAGAAAAACCTAGGTATATCTCGGTCTGGCAGGACACAAAAGGTTTCCCCACTAAAAAAAAAGACACAAGAGGCTGATCACTTACTTGAATTTTGCCAACTGGGGCAAATAGTGTCCCTTCTATATTATTATACAAGATTATTGCGTATTACTTCTAGAAATAATAGAACCTATAACACTAATAGATATATTTCCTCCACGACATTTACGCACAAAGTAATATATAATAATCATTTAAATCGCATAAGTCATAAGTTAAAAGCGAGCGTTTTCTAATGAGTTGTGAGTAGCTTTTTTAAGCGATCATTAAGTCGTTAATAAATCGACAGGTAGTTGAATGATGATCATAAATATTAAGCTGTGTCGTTAACAGTTAGTTCTAATAATCAAAATAAAGGAATTTTTTAAGCAGTTATATAAATAGAAATGATTGATTCATCCTAATATTATAAATGCGAAAGTACCTCTGTCTGTCTGTCTCTTCTTTACGCCTTAACCAAAGAACCGATTTGGATGAAATTTGGTACAGGCCTGAGGCCTGTGAAAGGACGTAAGATAGGTTTTATCTCGAAAATCACACGAGAACAGGAACTATGCGTTTTTTTGGATACGAGGACGAAACCGCGGTTGGAAAGCTAGTATGCTATATTTCTTATGATTTTAATTCAAGCTGCTGTTAGAAATATCATACTTGCACGTACGTATTTTAATACTAATGAATACAAAATAGCGGATCAAGTGTAGAACCCTGAGGGACACCCGGTTGAAGCATTGTATAGAAAGGAGAATAAGTTATGAATAGATCATGTTTTCATCCCAGCTGAGTAAAAATGATACTGTAGTTTATTTAATTACATAAATAAGTCAATAAATGAGTACTTTATTACGTCCGAGTAATCTACAAACCTTATCTAACGTTTAACGGTTATCGGTGTTTGGTAATATTTAATATAGAAAAACGAAAAAATTATACGCGACACACTCAAAAATATCAACCTCAACCGAGAACAGAAATAAGTAATATGCCATCGTTATAAAAGGGGATTATCCCCAACACATTAATACGAGTAATAAAGTTAAAAATAATAATCATTAACAAATTACTAAAATAAATAGTAACGTGGGATTAGATTAACAGACAATATAAACGACATAACGGTTTTAATATCTAATGATATTATAATTGAAAGTTTCCTTCTCCTTATTCATCCATTTTACCAACTTCAAATATAAATCTCATGCAAACCATTCCCCGTTCCCAAAAATTAAATATTGTTACACGACTCATTTTTCATAAAAAAATTTAAAACACTATGAGAATCTACCTAGTAAATGCTACTATAAAAATCCCTATTTCTTTTTTCATAACATATCACAAAGTCAATATGTTAACAGCGCTTTAGCAAAAATTCTTTTACACTATCTGAATATAACAAAGCTTCAAAATGTCCATCTCCAGTCCCTTCATGCAGACAAACATCATGCCGACAATAATATTATAAGAAAAAAGGTGTAGATAGGTTATTAGCGCTCGAAATGTGGCTAACATTGGCCTCTTTTTCTCATAAGACAGAACCAATCATATCGCTTCATTTATCGTTTGAAGCGAGTTTGGTTCTTTACAAACATTTACCTCGCTACGCATTCTCGCACATCTCTGGTGGAAAGCACCTTAATAGTTGAAATCATGCCATCATACTTTATCTAATTTTTAGTATGCCATTTTTGAAGATCGAATGTTGTTAACCCATCTACTCTTTTAACTTATAACACCATTGGATCGATTACCCTGCGCGTAGTTCTTGTAATCTGCTCCTAAGTGCTCTCTGACAATACCGTAATATCCTACGATTGCTCTCAGTTGGCGCTTTATCATACGCACGAGCTGCGCAATTTTTGTTACTTATCAATTCTCTTGCATCTGGAGGTAGTTCTATACGCTCCCATTTAGTTGGAACACTGGAAATGTATTCAAACTTTTTGGTGGGACTTGTTTTTGAAGTTATACCTCTTTTGGCGCGATGGAGAAAAATGATGAGAGTGAATTTTTACGATGCGCGCGCACACCGACACCTAAATTTAACAGCATGAAGTTGATAACTTTGTTCAAGTTGTATATTCTAGTTTTTTTTTCCATACGCCAAAGAAGTATAACTTCTAACGCGTGTACATAAGTACACACACTCTTTTATTTTTTTGACATTTGACATCAGGTACGAGGTTCTTGGGTGTGTGTGTTTTATTGGAAATTGGTATCAGTATGGAAAAAATATATTATAATTGTTATGTCTGTAATATGTTTGAGAGATTTTCTTGTTAAGATGAAGGTGTTATTAGTGGTATTTGTTGCGGGATGATTAGAGAAAAGTACCCAATACATAATTTTATTATTAAATGTGTTGCAATAATATTGGAATTTTGATCAACATTCTTAAAATTGTGACAGTTTAAACTAATTAATGGACCTATATTATGTACTTAATGAACTAACGTTACTGATCTTGATGATAGTGTTTAGAGGTTATGCTATACACATTTACAAATATTTTTTTGTAAATAATTCCACAAATTAAATAACTAATCAATACATCATACCTTAATTTAGTAGTTGTGAGTTCCGTGACCGCAGCAGTTTTCTCCGTGTACTTATTTAATACGGGATAGATACATTTCGTCGTTTTCGCCGGCGGCCGGTCCGGTTTCTTCTCCTCCAGGTCTTGTGCCACTGTTGAATACCATTATTTCATTAAAATCTAATTCAATTAACGGCAAAAACTATTCCACAGGTTATGTCTCTTGATATTAGGTAAGCACTTCACGGTATAGGTCTCATTTTGAACAATTTATTAGTTTTAATAGTGTTAAAATTAGTAGGTATCGTTCTTTATGTTGACGTTCGTACGTTTATGTTGAATATTATAAATGCGAAAGTAACTCTGTCTGTCTGTCTGTTACTCAATCACGCCTAAACTACTGAACCAAATTGCATGAAATTTGATATGGAGATATTTTGATACCCGAGAAAGGACAGGCTACCTTTTATTGCAAAATATGTACCACGGGCGAAGCCGGGGCGGACCACTAGTAGGCTATATATCATCTCGCTGAGACCAACAAGAGCAGAGCAATGCGGGTGAAACCGCGGAGCACAGCTAGACTATTCTATTATTATTATAAAGCTGAAGAGTTTGTTTGTTTGGAGAAAACTTTACATAACATAGATTATTAGAAGAAATTATGCTGAACGATTTATTTTTTCTATTCTTGTAATTAAATTTATTTAAGCACATAAAACAACAGTAACGTAATTATATTATAAGTTTTCTTGTAATTGGTGTATACATAATATTAATATTCGATAGTTGTTTAGTTTTAATTGTGATAATTTTCATGTGTACTCTGTTGGTATGTCTAAATTAAATAAATAAATAAATAAATAAATTATATCAGAATAACATATAAGCTATAGAAATATGTACTTCAATCAATGAGCGTGATTGATAAGCTGTATAGAAAGTAAACAATGGTAAAGTCACGTCTTTGACGAAGGAATCTAGGTAAATCACTTGCGAAGTGATACATTTGTTCTTGAAAGAAATACTTACATTTAGCACATTCTTGTGTTTGATTTTACGCGAGTATTAAATCGCGTTCATTATCCGGTAAGTCTTTACTTTGTGTAGGTACTTCTTTTTTTGTAAAGTTTTTTGAATTAACCTATATGGTTGGTTGATAAAAAGTTTATCCGGACCTATTAATTTCTATATTCAAGATAACCTTATTCATTATTTAAAAAACATTATCTCAAATAAATAGGTATGTAACATCTTTTAAATTGTATACCACTTATATTGACTACTAGCTTTCTAGATAAAACCTAGCCTATGTTACTCGTGGATAATGTAGCTTTCGAATGGTGAAAGAATTTTTAAAATCGGTCCAGTAGTTTATGAGCCTATTCATTACAAACAAACAAACAAAGTTTTCCTCTTTATAATACCTATTAGTGTAGATAACAGTATTACCTACAAATATTTTGTTTTAAAACTATTATTATCTCTCGTTTGCATTTCGTAATTACTCAGATTATAATCTGAGTAACCGCATTGCAAATACTTAATTTGTATTACATAAATTACGTCATATACCTATAAAAAAGATGAACGAATATCTCACGTCCGAGTTTATTATAACAGACAAAAGCGAGAATTAACAGATTACATTTACATGTTTAATTTCATTTTAATTCAAGGCCACTGACCACTACAGGAAACCAAAACACGATATCAACATAAATATTGATTTTAACATAATTATCAATCGATAACAAAATAAGTCGCCTGGCGGAGATCACATAGTGATAAAGCCGCCCTTTGTGCTTTATTTAATGTAATATTGTAACCTTTACGTATATTTTGTTTCTTGTACAATAAAGTGTTAAATAAATAAATAATAATGTGTAAAACAACTTAAAAACCAGTTACAAAA
Organism: Colias croceus; assembly: GCF_905220415.1. Lineage (NCBI taxonomy): Eukaryota > Metazoa > Arthropoda > Insecta > Lepidoptera > Pieridae > Colias > Colias croceus. The sequence continues at coordinate 1,809,003 of NC_059543.1, read as the reverse complement.
AAAATATAATATGTAACCTTAACTAAACTAAACCGACAATTTCGTAAATAACTATTTCATCAAAAAGCGTGATAACTGGACTATGAATAATTTATATAATAATTATAACCATATTAGGAAATGTCCAACTCACATAAATATTAATATCGTAAACATAGGTACCATTCACATTTAGTCGTGATCGCGGAGCGAGACAGCTATATTGTTGGTCAACAATCTTCCGTCTCTTTCGCACACATTATCGAAACAATATATTGCATCAAAACTGAATAATAATTTATTAAAAATATAAAAGGTCGTCATTCAGTTACCACCTAATTAAAAATATGTATTTCGAACCCTTACCGAATATTTAACAAACATCCACAAAAATCATTTTAAGAATATGCACAGCTTAATCGATCTATTCTATTAGTGAACAGTAAAAAACAAATCCAACGTGAACGATAAAAGTATACTCAACAACGTAATCCATAAAGTCACATTATCACTACCATGAAAACACGATAAAATTAAACCAACCAGCTAATCTAAATCACCTTTCCAGACCACACATTATTAATTCACAAGAACATCTAATCACCGAACACTATCATGCACGTTCACAAAATCTCACGTCAAACCAAAAATCACCAAAAACAAAAGCACGTTAAAAAAATCGCGTCCAACAAAAACTTACGTTGTATGCCCATACTGTAAGTACGCTATATCCACAACTAACATAATGTGGTGGAACGCACCGACTGGCCACTAAGCCACTAAACCCACGATGAGGTAATGCAATCACGACGCTCGTAACCTTCGCTTTAATGTCAATAGCAACGAATATCAACGCTGTGTGGGCGATATACAAATATAAATAGTGTGGGCTCGTTTCGCTACATTAGCTGGAGGAGAGATAATTATGAATGCATAGTAATGCATTAAGTAACAGTCGAAGGTCGCTGAAAATAAGCCTTAAGACTGTGTTCTTGAATGAAGTAAACAACAGGCATGTGGGAATAGAATGAAAGACAAGAATAACATACATATTAAATATTATAATATAACGAGTTTGTTAGTTCGATTGGTTAAACGCGCTTATCCCAGGAACTACGTAGGCGATTTGGAAAATTCTTTCAGATAGCTCATTTATCGAAGAAAGCTATGATATAATCACGCTAAGACCTATAGGAACGGAGCAATACGGGTAAAACCGCGGAGCACACATAAAGAAGAAGTAACATGGCATTACGCAGATGATTTATGAGACTGGTAATAAATGCAAATTATAAAGAAAACTGAAAGTATATTTTCTCGTCTCTGAAAGACAAGGCAATTGTCTTTGAAATTGCCTGAATATACATGATACAGGATACAGTGAGTCAATCAAAATCAATCAGAAACAATAGAATAATGAGTGGGGAATTTTGTGGGTGCTTACCCTTGTGAAAATTGTGAAATTTAAAATTTAATATAGGGTAACTTTGGTCATAATCATCTTATCATTTCATGAATTAATAATTACAAGTTTATTACGCAAAATTAAGCACCATACATTTACACTAAAATTTATTCTAAGCATCGCATTTCATAGTATTTTATTTTTCTAATATTTAACACTATATAACATAACAATTTTTAAAAAACTCTTCAGGATTTAACTAATATTTAAATGCTGAAAATTATTGAATCATGTTATACTTTGACGTCTAATCGTGTGTGCGTTCGCGTTAGAGCGCCGTTTTTGAGGATCGAACGTTGTGTTGACAACCTATCTACACCTTTTTACTTATAATATCATTAGAATTTTACTGTGTTTTTTTACGATGTAAGGAGGAACCGTCACGATAAAATACGAGAGAAAACCGCAGGCGTTTAGCTATTATAAAAATAGACACATCAGGTAACCAATGTTTTGTAATAAAGCGTCAACGTTTACGTGCTCGCTATATAAATGTGATAAATTCAATAATATTTACATTAAGATCTATCTCGAGATATGATAACACATAATAATTTACGAAGGGAACGGCCATTATCAGCTGATGAATGATACGAATTTCATAACCTATAAACTTCCCTTCTGGAAATCGTAAACGAAAACGAAACTCGCAATATCACTGTGTACTTTTATTGCATCGATCTTGATCGCTCTTACAAACTTGATATTTCAAATGAGAGAAAATCCCTACATCTACAGAGTGTAATTTTAACGGAGCACCTAATTTGGCCCAAAATTACTGGACTATAGTAACGTAGAATTGTTTTTTTTTTCATGATTTTGCACGTATCACGTAAAAAGACGAAGGCTACTTTATACTGTTTAAAAAAAAACCGGCCAAGTGCGAGTCGAACTCGCGCACCGAGGGTTACGTATTTAATACCTATTTACTACTTACGTATTTAATACCATAATTTGGTATGAATTTCAATCAAATACCTCTACGCGTTTATGAGGAAGTGGGTAGTAAGTTTAAAATTATTAAAAAAATATATATTATGTGATGTAACTAAAAATTTATGGTTTTCGTAAATTTTCCTTTATCTATGCTATAAGACGTTGCTTCGTACCAAATTTCAAGATTCTGAGTTCACGGGAAGCACTCTGTAGGTTTTGATTCCCTTGCAAGTGTCGAAAATTTGCGGCATAACCGGCTGTATCTTTTGATTGCGTTGGCTTAGAAGTTTGATTTTTTCACAGCTTCAAGGGACAGTAGACCTGAGTAATTGATATAAATTTCAGCTTCATACCTCCACGCGTTCCTGAGAAAAAGGGTCTTGACAGACGGACGGACGGACGGACAACAAAGTGATCCTATAAGGGTTCCGTTTTTTCCTTTTGAGGTACGGAACCCTAAAAACTGTACAGGAATCTCTAAAGACGACTCGGGCAGAAAGCAAGTGTCGAGACAGTTATGCCTTCACACTATTGGGATACCCAGAGCCACCCCTGGATATGTTATAGACAGCTTATCTGTTACTTATTGTGATCAAACTATCAGTGAATTCTAGAGCAGTGGTGGCTCAGTGGTGAGACCTCGAACTTTGAATCTATAAGTCCCGGGTTCAGCGTGTCATCCGCCAACCCGCACTTGGCCATCGTGGTGGATTATGGCCTGTACCCTCATAGGTGGCAGTGTCCCAGCAGTAGGAACGTAAATGGGCTGATGATGATGATGAATTCAACCGTGAAACTGACCTAACTCTGCTAAAACAATCTGCTATATTAAATTATCAAACCGTTATAACAGTAATATCCGTGAATGTCTGAGCAATTTCATCACTCCGAACACCAGTCGTGCGTTCAAATGACGTAATTAGAGGCAAAGTAAAACTGACAGTTTTTTGTTCGTTTGGAAATCGATAGTGTTGCGAATTTTGCATCCGAAACTGCATTGTACATATTACCGTTGTAATCGAAATTGATTTTCAGTACAGTTTTTCCTTAACGAAAGTAAAAACAACGTAATAAAATATTTGAATTTGAATGTAAATTGAAAAAAATGCAACCAAATCTATACCTATTATATTCTGTGTTTTTTGGTTAGCTGAGGGATTATAAGGAGTATATCTATACTTTTGTTAATTCCGCAAATAATATAATAAAATTGCGACAGTGAGATTCAGCATGTTAAAAAATTCTTACTTTAAAAAGCAAAATAATTTTTATTCAAGCAAGAATACACAATGTGCATTAAGAGATATGAATGGGAACAAAGAAGAAAGGAACAAAGAAATTTGGCCATCTACGGTTCCAGCTTACTACGTGACCTTGCGAGGAAAGTTTGACTATTCGCGACTCTATCTGTACACTGTACCTACAATAATAATCACTACATAGTATAAAACAAAGTCGCTTTTTCTGTCCCTATGTCCCTTTGTATGCTTAATCTTTAAAACTACGGAACAGATTTGATGCGGTTTTTTTTAGAATGATTTAACAGGTGGGTTTTAGTGTATAATTTATTAGGTTTGAGACAAAGCGGGCGAAGCCGCGGGCGGTAAGCTAGTTTTCTTTATAATAAAGATATCTACCAATAATAGTTTTAATTTATGATCGAAGTAGTAGACTAAACAAGTTTATTTAGAAACTACTTTACCTAGACGAAAGAATAGAATTAAATTATTCGAATACGAATTTGTTCACTTAACGGCGCCGAACCGAAAATTTTCCGTTACATTAAAATATGTGAATACATATTATGAAGGTACAATATGTATAAACTATTAAATAACAAAAAACTGGCGCCGCGCCGGTCAACGACTTTGGAAAATGACTTCTGCTTATAACCAAAATAATAAAATTTAACGATGTTTTTCATAGTACCTAAACGTTCGATTTTGAAATATTTCTTCTTCTAGCGGTCAGCCCCGGCCTCGCCCGTGGTACATATTTCGCAATAAACGCCTATGTTCTTTCTCAGGGTCTAAAGATTGTCTGTGCCAAATTTCATCAAAATCGGTCCAGTAGTTTATGCGTGAAAACCATACATACATACAAACCTTTCCTCTTTATAATATTAGTATAGATATAAATAAACTTGAAAGCTTTTTGACCGTATTTAAAAAAATAAAACAATGTCCAGTTATATTTCCTACAATATCAACAACGAAATCCGAGTCCTCGCGCACAAGGGAGTCCTTTATATCGTACATTGTACTATTAAAATAAACAAAAACACAGACGTATTCATAGCTATTGTAGTAATATTCGTCCTTTAGTCCTTTTTCCGAGACAGGATAATAAAAAAATGGTCTGTTTTTATCGAGATTATAAATGTGGAATACTGACAAAAATGTGGTAAGTATTAAATGTTTTTAAAAAACAACTTCGTGATGCGTTCATTAAATAACCTAGACCTTTAAAGCTCTGATCGATTCCTCTGTCGGAAAATATTGTGTGATGATTTTCTTTTTATATCTTTGCGTCTGGAAGTTCATTCGTGTGAAATAAAATATTTTCACTATTATATAGTTACAATTTCTACTCAGATTTAATGGATAATTTAATTTTAACAAAGTAAAAATTGATGATAATCGAAATAAAATAAAAGCAATGGCAACACAACGGTGGTGGTGACCAAAATTTGCAAATTAAATTATAATTTTTACTGACTTACTATTCGAAAGCGCCTACGAAACGCGCTTAAAACAAAGTTAAAATTTTATCACTATATGTATAAAACCATGTATTGTGTCATGTTTCACGTATCGAGTGTTGCATTTCGCGTGGTTATAGTGCCAAGTGTAATTGAGTGGCATGTGTTTTCAGTCCAAGTGTAATTGAGTGGCATGTGTTATTAAGTGCCAAGTGTAATTGAGTGGCATGTGTTATTAAGTGCCAAGTGTAATTGAGTGGCATGTGTAATTAAGTGCTAAGTGTAATTGATTGGCATGTGTTATTAAGTGCCAAGTGTAATTGAGTGGCATGTGTTTTCAGTCCAAGTGTAATTGAGTGGCATGTGTTATTAAGTGCTAAGTGTAATTGAGTGGCATGTGTTATTAAGTGCCAAGTGTAATTGAGTGGCATGTGTTTTCAGTCCAAGTGTAATTGAGTGGCATGTGTTATTAAGTACCGAGTGTAATTGAGTGCCTTGTGTTATTGAGTATTATGTGTGTCACTCACCAGCCGGCAGCAGCTGCACGAAGTTATCCGGGAACAGTCCAACACGTCCATTCAGTTCCCCGCGCCACCAGCCGCGATCTGGCGCGTCCTTTGACACGAGCGTCACTATGTCCCCTTCGGCAAGTGTGAGTTCGTCCTCATTCACCGCCGTGTACGGGAATAGCACGCGGCACTGTTCCTTCACTGTTGTGAGAGGATATTATATGTAAAATACATATATTATTAGCTTGTAAGGCGATGAGAGGAATGAGAGCTTAGAGTAAATAGTAAATACTGACTATATTTCCAATAGCACATACATTAAATAGATATACAAAATTAGATTATATAATTTTGAATAAGTACATATAGTTAACATAACCTAAAACCATCAAATATTTATTCATTCAAGTACCTAGACTTCGTTTAGAAGCGCTTTAGAATCGATCCGACAAGAAACACCGTAGTTGGACGTTTAAAATCATAACAATGAAACATTTTACAATTTTTTTAATAATTATCATGCCAGAGAATTGTCCTGTGATGCTTATTTTGGAAAATTATCGCATCTCGGCCACATGTCAACTACGTGCCGCTCCCAAACGAATGAGCTTTTGCCTATCTATCTACCTTTCAACTTATAATACCATTGGTTGTAAGGGAATTTTTTTTATTATGGAATACATTAAAAGAGCAATTTAATCAAATGTCACAACATGCTAGTTTACATAAAATGTGAGATTAAAATCCCATATTCATTTTTTATCAACAAATGAAAAAATCGCAGTACAAAGACTTTTATTTAACGTTAACTAAATTAGGTTACTCAGTACCGATAACCCTTCAACTTTTAAACATATAACTACGGCGACTGGATACAACGTCCTAATCTTTACCATGTATTTTGCGGTCTATTTCCTTATCAGCAAATAATTAATTATTCCAGTTTATAAGGTCAGGAGCAAATGAGAACGTTGATAGGAGCGATAAATGAAGACATATTATTGTATTAATCGTTATTTTTATTAATGGCCATTCTGAGATGTTTTATGGCATCTAAATCACATTTATTCTAATTGAATGGAATGAGTAGTACCTTACACTAGTTAGTCGTATTTTTTGCTAACTACAAAAACAGATGGGCAGTTCAAAATACGGGTGGATGGCTGTATAATATATATAATATGGATGGTTTTTATTTATTCATTTTCTATTATTGCTGATATTCGATCATGGTGCCTTTACCACCAGATCCATTACTAAGTGACAAACAGAACCACAGAATCAACCATTACTCCAAAAAACAGCTCTATCACCTTACAATAAAGTTCCTTATACTAAAACGAAACGAGAAAATTTGTCAATGCAAAATGAACACTATTCCCTTGCAATAGAGTATATTATTACTTACCAGGTTTAGGCGGCAGCGCGGGCGCGGGTTCCACGGGGGGGGCGGGGTGTGCGGGGGGAGCAGGGTGTGAGGGGGGAGCCGGGTGTGAGGGGGGAGCGGGGTGTGTAGGAGGCGTGGGGTGTGAGGGGGGCGCGGGCTCCAGCATCACCACGAAGTTGGAGGGGAACACCCCCACGCGCCCGAACCGACGGCCCTGCCACCAGCCCTCTTCCACCTGGTAAGGAAAATGTTAATTCAATAGCGTGCAAACGTTGTAATGAAATAGTTTGAACAAGAAGTTATTTCAAACTTATTATTTGGACTTTATATTTATGTCCACAGTTTTAAAAATGAAATAAAAAGTATATATAAATAAATTAAAGCTGAAGCCATAAATGATACAAAAATATGTGATATATTGGTAAAATTTGTCATTCGAATAATCTATATATATAAAACTCAAAGGTGACTGATATAGTGATCTATCAACGCACAGCCCAAACCACTGAACGTATCGGGTTGAAATTTGGCATGCAGGTAGATTTCATAACGTAGGCGTCCCCTAAGAAAGGATTTCCCGAAATTCTTGCGGGGACGGGGAAAAACGGGGATGCACGTACAAAGTCGTGGGCGGAAGCTAGTTGTAACATATTTTTTCACACAGTTAATCCTGGAAATTATTAGTCTACAAACTCTGTGTACATCTCAAACAAAACTTGAATGTTAAAAATATTTCGAACTTGAACTTTTACAAATCTCATACTACTATTTACCTGTATAAGCTGGACATTTTGAACTGTATTGCAAACTTGGCGGTTTGGCAACGTCGCCAAATGTGAATCTGACATTTCATTATCAACCTTATCCCCATGTGTCAAAGCTCATATTCGCTAAGCACTAAACATACCTCGCCAAGCACTTCCAGCACGTCGCCGACGCACAGCGGCAGCTCGTCCGGGTTAGCCGGCTGGTAGCTGAACACCGCGCGGCACCTGCCCTGCACGCCGCCCGACCTGAACAACATAATATATAACCTATATTTAATGGACCGTTTATTCTGGAACTGAAGCTTTAAATTAAAGGGTAGCGATTTTAACTTTAACATTTCAATTATTAGATAACACAGATCCATAACTTTTTAACCGGATTAGATTAAGGAGTTAAAATTTAAATTGCCTTTAAATTTTCATTCGTGCCTAGCAGTATATGCGTAAACCTGAAACTGGAACATGGACATGCTGTCCCATGAGACTAGACTTTCTTTACGTACTGAAAAGACGGTTTTGACTACCTCGTACTTATTTAGTACATAAACGGCCTGTAAGTTTGAAAGAGTGTTTTGAATGCCCCATACTCTTTCGCGATAGTTCATGCTTTAGGATAATTCACACGTACCTTAATACGTGTCGAGGCAGTAGGCACGATCGAATTTATAGACATACCAAAAAAGCAAGGCTTGGCTTAAACATGGGTGTTGATACCTTCAGTACACGAAATGAGTAGTTAAATATAATTAATGTATTCCCTAGTGGAGTATAGTGTTTGTTTACACGTGTTCTGACATTATCTTTACGTCATTTTCTCATTAAATTCGATTGTAAAACGGAAACGCAAAAATGACTGTACCTAGGAGTCAACTTTTTAGTGCAGAGTATAAAGTTATACAAGAACTTTTCATACAATATCACATGAAACAAATAACTAATAACTACTTAAAATTACCTCGGAATAATTATTCAATCTTAACTCTTTCACAAAGTAAAATAAGAAACATAAGCTTCAATAACTCTGTTCTCTATTTACGAAATAAATGAATTCAATTGAAATTATGACGAAAATTTTATTGAAAAGGTTCAAGGTTTGTTTACTCGAAAAATTTAAGTGGACTTTTTATTATCTGGATTTTAAAAGGGATATTTAATATTTTTGTAAAACTTAAATACTTTTTTTATATACAATGCCGATTTTTGAATTAGTTTATTGATGTCCAATATGCATCTCAATATATTATGAATTAAAAAATTTGAACATGTTGAAACTAAGTAGGTATAATAAGTTCCACTTTTCTATGATAAATTAATTTAATAAAAACAAAATTACTCACTAATGACCGACAACAATTTATATTAAAACTGTTTTAAAAACACATGATCACAATTCACAACTCTTTCAAACAATAAATATCTCAAAATAAACAAATCAAAACACTCCACTGAAAACACAACTAGATTGCCCAACAAAATAAGTCACTAGGTATCACAAACTATTCATATAGCTTACCAATTTCTGTTAATTGTATTACCAATTTTGTTTAAATCTATCAGCTTGTTAAAAATTAACCACAACCGAGTACAATATAAAAACGTCGACACATAGGTGTCTTATCTTGTCTGCCCTGATTAGATAAACTGTGTAATGATTAATATCTATTAATCAAGAAATTATTCGTCATAGTCTAAGATCCGGCTGCAGGATTAGTGCGTTCATCGGTTTTTTGCTGAAAACCGAATTTTTATGTATATTTATAATTAGGAGAATATATATCGACTAGGTTGCCAGTCAAAATTTGGCCGCAAGCATGTTTAATTAAAATTTTTCTAATCGATTTTTGGGAAAAAAATTCGTTCACATTTTTTTTTGAATAAAATGTAGTCTACATCACGGCAAATGATATAAAGATTCAAAAAAATCACGGTTGCCGCTTTTCACCTGGCCGCAACATCTTGGCAGCCTGGTGCAAGCAGGTATGATTTCGATTCATTTTTACGTTCATAACGTACATTTATGAATCATATATCAAATTAAAGCTAATTTTTTTCTATTTATTATCATATATGGTTGCCTAATTAAATCCGGCCGCAAATAAGGGTTGCCGGCTGTTAAAAATTATAAATATTTACGCCTATTAGTACACCGACGCATTCTTTTTATGTATATTTATAATTAGGAGAATATATATCGATTAGGTTGCCAGTCAAAATTTGGCCGCAAGCATGTTTAATTAAAATTTTTCTAATTGATTTTTGGGAAAAAAATTCGTTCACATTTTTTTTTGAATAAAATGTAGTCTACATCACGGCAAATGATATAAAGATTCAAAAAAATCACGGTTGCCGCTTTTCACCTGGCCGCAACATCTTGGCAGCCTGGTGCAAACAGGTATGATTTCGATTCATTTTTACGTTCATAACGTACATTTATGAATCATATATCAAATTAAAGCTTATTTTTTTCTATTTATTATCATATATGGTTGCCTAATTAAATCCGGCCGCAAATAAGGGTTGCCGGCTGTTAAAGATGTTGAATATTTAAGGTTGAGTGAAAGAAAATATGTCGTCCTTTTCAAAATGACAAATTTAAAAAGTAATATTGATTTAACATAATTAACAGCCGATCCTCTCTTTTTCTAGTTGTTTCGCTGCCGCACGCGAATGCGTCGGTGTACTAATAGGCGTAAATATTTATAATTTTTAACAGCCGGCAACCCTTATTTGCGGCTGGATTTAATTAGGCAACCATATATGATAATAAATAGAAAAAAAATAGCTTTAATTTGATATATGATTCATAAATGTACGTTATGAACGTAAAAATGAATCGAAATCATACCTGTTTGCACCAGGCTGCCAAGATGTTGCGGCCAGGTGAAAAGCGGCAACCGTGATTTTTTTGAATCTTTATATCATTTGCCGTGATGTAGACTACATTTTATTCAAAAAACAAGTGAACGAATTTTTTTCCCAAAAATCGATTAGAAAAATTTTAATTAAACATGCTTGCGGCCAAATTTTGACTGGCAACCTAGTCGATATATATTCTCCTAATTATAAATATACATAAAAATTCGGTTTTCAGCAAAAAACCGATGAACGCACTAATCCTGCAGCCGGATCTCGTACTATCATATCTGTTAAGTCATTAACAATGGCTATTATGTCGTATTTTATATGAAAAAAGTCGAGACTGACTGCACTGGGTTCATGTTGAAAGAACAATATCTATTGTCAGGTTGATTTCCTAATTTTCAAATGGTAATAGAGAAACTGCATTTGATTGTATGAGTTATAAACAGTATGCTAATAATAATTAAGAATTTATTTACTCAATCTACATCTACAATAATTTTATAAAGAGGAAAACTTTGTTCGTTTGATTGTAATGAATAGGCTCATAAACTACTGGACCGATTTTAAAAATTCTTTCACCATTCGAAAGCTACATTATCCACGAGTAATATAGGCTATATATTATCACGCTAAGACCAACAGGAGCGGAGCCACGCGGGTGAAACCGCGCGGCACAGCTAGCTAGCATTGGATAAAAATTAGAAGTGCCCTTATAATGTATAGAGGAAGGAATGTTCAATTGATTGATACTTTACTTCTTTATTCTAATTACAACATGGAAATTATTAATAAAATAAACAAAAAAAATAAACAGTTGCTGCAGATAAGCTATTAATAAAAAAAATGAAGTAATATCTCATCATTTATTTTGGATTGTTATTATAAAATTGTGTTAATTATAAGAAAATTATAAGGAGTATAAAACTATGAAATTAATATCTGCTTTGAGCCTAGATAATGAGATATCTACTATTGCTAAATATTGATAATTAATTAATCAAGAGTAAGTATATGATTCAAATTTTATTATTAAATTGGAAGTTAGATTATAAAATAATTTAATGTAATCATTCTTTAGATTTAGTTGTGACACATAAAACATTAATTTCAAAGTATAAAGTGAATAAAACTTTTATACAGATGATTTTAAGATACCTAATATTTTTTGATAACTTAGGGCTGATATTTCAATCATTAAAACTTATTTGTTGAATTACATATTAAACTACCATTTCAAAAACATATTCTTCTTGCCTGTATTTGACAGTTTACAGGTGACATTTTAATATTATCGTATAATACTTTATTGGACAGGTAAGTTTTAACCAAAGATTGAAAAATCGGGCCTTATTTTCATATTTATTTTGTGTAGAATTGTTGAATTAAACTTTGGTATAGATTTAGTACTAAAATGACATAGTGTTAATAACTGTATACTAAAATACTTTTAAATGACTCAAGTAATTTTTAAGTACCTAAGACTAAATAAAGAAACAAAAAATCCAGTCTTTCCTCTATAATAATAGTTTTAATACACACCTTGTATTAGTGCTGTCTTGCAACACTGTAACAAAGTTATCCGGAAACATGCCCCTGCGTCCCCTGAGCTCGCCTCGCCACCAGCCTCCCGGCAGGCGCTCGATATCCTTCAACGTGTCACCAGGTCTGATCGTCAGCTCGTCGGGCTCTGATGCATCGTAGGCATAGTTCACCACACAGGACACTGTGGTGGAAATAGATTTGTTTTAAAATTGTAATGTTTTGCTCATCTAATCTTTTAACAATAATTAATGTTCAATAGAGAATAATAGCTAATGATTCAAAAATTAGTCAAGTATGTGTATGTTGGTATATGTAAGAAATTAAAATATCTATACATATACATACATACATAACGAAGTATACTGAAACTAAGAAGAATAGAAAAACAAAGGAACGTGGACATTCGCAAGAAAACTAAACTAACAGATGCACTTAATTTTAGTTTAAAACAAAAGTGGAAATGGGCAGGACACCTCTCTAGATATAAAGATGGCAGGTGGACATACCATACCACTAAATGGCAGGGCCCAATCGGCAAAAGGAAAGTGGTAAGGCAGAAGAAGAGGTGGGTGGACGACATAGAGAACATAGCAGGCAAAAACTGGATGCGTATGGCCCAAGATAGAGATCTTTGGTACAAGATGGAGGAGGCTTTTACCCATAGGCCACCTAACAAGGAATAGATAAATAAAAAACATACATACAGATAAGCATTTTTAATCAAATTACTTTCACATTATATTTTAAAATAAAAGCTTATGAATTTCAATGCAAATTCACATTGCTTATTATTTATAAACTCTATTTAGTTCTTTTCTGATTAATAGGAAATAGTAAAAATCTATTTTATACAACTAACATAAGCTGTTTGCCTTTAAACATGCTATGTACTTATAACTATTATTAAATATATTGTATGCATTCAATAATCTTGACTTTTAAAAATGTTATAAGATATAGATAAGATGTTTTTATCTACATTCTTGCAAATATCAATTTACATTTATGGATATTTTTTATCTCATTTACACCAATAATTATTTACTTACATTACATTTTTACAATTAAACTTTATCTTTTCTTTATTGATTGAATAATTCACAATATAATTTACAATCAAAACAACAAATTCATTATGAATTAGTGTGAATTACATTGACTGTAAGGAAGAATAAAAGCAATGAAGCTAATTCATTGAATATGTGATGTAAGTACCACAAACTCATGTGTTTTGTTTATTAACATGCACATGACATCACAATCCCAGAAAGTGACTCATACACTTGGCAATATTCAAGGCAAATATTATAACATGTTTACTTTAAACGAAATACCATCGCCATAAAAGTATTTTACAATATGACAACTCTATATTCTTACAGAATTCCTAATATGCGAGTAAAATTTATTTCAGAAAAACATACGTTAAACCATGTAAGGAATTGTAGGTCTTAGTATATTTTACAGGTGTCCTACGTCGGCCTAAATAATGTCATAAGGTACAGTTATTCATACACAAACAACATAGGCTTAGTAGGTCCATTGTGAACTAACCTTTTTGATTTGCATTCGTCTCCATTTCACTTATTTAACAGGTACAACCTCACATTATCACAACATTTTCACTTACACGACGTTTATGTACAATTTGAGAATAAAACAACAATTCATAATACTGTGTCGTACGAAAAAAATCTCTATCACGATTCACGTCAGAATGAACTTGAAGTTGAAAATGGGGAAATAGTGTTGCTATTTTACAGAAATTCAACAGACAGAGTTTGAAAATTAATATCAGTGTTGCAACTTGCAAGTTGCAACACAGATAAGGCAGAAGCACAGATTAATAAATATTGACTGCACAACAAGAAGGACCAAGGATAAAAAAAAAAATTATTCTCATTTGGAAAAAGGACACATTAAAAATATTTAATCAAATTAAAATTAATACAATTCTTAAAACCAAGGCACATGTAGAACACGGAAGGTTCGATAAACACGAGGGTCGCCTCTGTGGTCGTCACACTGCACACAGCTATGCTCGCGGCAAGGCAAAATATTACATTATTTAAATTTAAATAGTTTGATCTACCTGTGTTTGAGCAATCTGCAATCATTTCATCATCATGAGCAAAATATGCCTTTTGTAAATTTCAGGAATGGAAGAAAAACTTCTACATCCTTTAAATTTAACCAGTTCTTCGAATTTTAATTCGCGATACGATAACCACCACCCAATCACCCATAATATACATTATCGTTCTATTGCTTTTTTTGCTTAGGAAATTAGTTATTATCACAGAACACTATTACTGGTTATTATTAAAGTAGAAATAAATTGGTTTAGTTCTAAGGGTACAAAACAGGTTCAGTAATAATCGCTTGGTATACTTTAAAAATGACAGGATAGTAACAAAAACCAACATTTCAACTAACAAATTTTATTAAATATACATTTACATTATTAATTGTTCTAAATTTATTTCTTCAGAGGTCCGGCAGAGTCATCAGGAATACCCAATTCCTCATTGGTCCATGTGCTTGGGTCTACATACGGCCATTCACCCTGCAATGTGAAGATAAGAGCTAATATTTAAAAATATATAAGGCATTTTAAGTTTATCTCTTACTTATACCTCCTGAATATCAAAAAATCTATACCAACATTATAAAGCTGAAGAGTTTGTTTGTTTGAACGCGCTAATCTTGCTTTTTGCTCTGATAATCATCTCATATATTAAGTTACTTATACTGAATTTGTGATGTTTGAATTGTTCTCAAGCAAGAAATGTATATAAATTTCAGTAAATTTTCACTTTAAATAGAATTTATTATTTATTTCGTTACTAGTTTAGCTCGAAATGGAAATTATGCTAGGCAATATACATACGTAGATGTGTTCAGGCTCGGTTGCAATGTGATACAAGATCCAGTACCAACAGAGTCCTCCCAGGCCTTGAGCGAGCATTACTTCCCTTTTGGATGGCATTGGCGGGGGAACTCGGTACGCCCATGTTCTAAATAAATGTGATTATTATCTTAAAAAATAGTCAGGCTGCCAAAAAAGCTATATCAAAGTAATATTAGATTGTGCATGGCTGGTTTAAGACATTCTTCGAAATATATCATCATTCCCAGTTTAAATGCATTCCAATAGATTAAACCAGTGACATAACACCCGTACATACCCTCCATGTCCGTTCCTTACTTGCTGAGCTTTCTCAGCAGCATTTTTTAAAGTGCGCAATAATAGAGCTCGTTTTAATAGAGGTCGGCTCAACATTTTTGTGGTGAGGCTATTTAGATTTAACTTTATTACGTTAAACCCAAATCCCAATGAAGAATGATGAAAATGACAAATTGAAAAAATAGTATTTTTGAGTTTTGACAATTTTTATTTGAAAAATGAAAACGTCACATTTTGACGTCAGTGATGACAGCTACCATAGATATACTTTTTTTTTTATTGCAAAGCCAGCAAAGGGTCAGGATATAATATTTTATGGTCCATATCGAAGTTTCGCAGGCCCAAAAATCCATTAAAACTAGTAGTCTGCCTCGTCTTCGTCCGCTTTATATGTTTACGTTTTCTCTCCATAAGAACCATCCTCGTACCTACTTCACGGAATATTATAAAAAATCGAATAATATCAAAATCGGTCCGGCCGTTCACACGTGATGCCGTGACCAAGCCGTGACAGGGAAACAGGAATTCATTTTTATGTAGGGAGATTAAAATAGCTCGGCTCGTGATAAATTGCTCAATTTTTGCAGAGAAAAGTACGCTTTAAAAGTTTAGCGCCAACAAGTGGTCAACAATATAGAAATATGTATTAACTAGCTTCCGCCCGCGACTCCGTCCGCGCGGAAAAATTAAGATTTTTTCTACTTATTTTTCCGGGATAAAAAGTATCCTATTTTATGCCCAGAATAATAAGGTATAATTATACCAAGTTTCATCGAAATCGAACCGTTAGTTTTCACGTGATGCCTGAACATACAGACAAAAAATTTTTAATCACATATTTGGGCTTGGTATCGATCCAGTAACACCCCCTGCTATTTATTTTTTTCAATATTTTCAATGTACAGAATTGACCCTTCTACAGATTAATTTATTATATGTATAGATATCGTCGTCGTTTGACTACATTTCAAAATAAATATTTTATGTTTCATTTTTTATATTTCTTAGTGGGTACCAGTGGGTACATATATAATGAATTCTAGTGTATGTCTGTCCACGTCTCACTGTACATTTCGTTTTTTAAATACCTACTGACTTTCTTTGATAAAACCACACACTTATAATAATATACTACGTATATAAATGAAACTCAGGTTTTGTTATTTCTAATATATAAAAATCAATGCCACTTTTCGTTGTAATTCCATAACTCGAGAACGGCTGAACCGATTTCGATAATTCTTTTTTTATTATATTCCTTGAAGTACGAGGATGGTTCTTATGTAGAGAAAACGTTAATATGTACCACGGGCGAAGCCGGGCGGACCGCTAGTTTATTCATAGTTATCACATGCCCATGCATCAAATTTAATTTTAGTTTAAGTAAAAATGTAACCTGTAACATTGGCAATAAAGAAATTCAAATAAATCACATGCTAATTACCATTACAGGTTCACTTGAACTATGCCATTGAATTAATCGGAAAATAAAACTGCCCAAATTGCAATCCTAATCTAGTATTATCATTATCATTTATTTTTAATTCATAAATAATCCTAATCTACATTTAAAATAAAACTCATTGCTTTTTGGAAGCTTGATCTTGACAACAAGGTTGATTTCTTCTAGGTCTCTTTGGTATATCTGCATTTTCATCAAAAGGAACATTGTCTAACTTGACCGTTTCTTCAGTGATTCTTGCCTCTGTAAAAATTAAAGTTATATTAGTATTAATCTACAGTAGGTCACCTTTAACATTAGTTCTCCTCCACATATTTCAATTGAAACACATTATTATTAAAGTGTTACATACAATGAAATATCAAGAAACTAATAAATAATGAACCTTTTCAAACTGTAAAGGTTGCCTGGTAGCGGCCCCGCTTTTGCCTTTGCTTATTTTAAATGTATACTTTTTCATGTTTATATTTCTATAGCAATAAAGGAATTTCATTCATTCATTCACTCAATGAAGTAATATTTATTTCAATGATTATATAGTACATACTAGCGGTTCACCCCAGCTTCGCCCGTGGTACCTACATGTTTTCGTTTTTTTTTTCATAAAAACTATCCTATCTCTCAAGTTGGATCGAACTGCATATGGTGTGCGAATTTTATTATAATCGGTTAAGTGGTTTAGGAGTCCATTGAGGACAAACATTGTGACACGAGATTTATATATATTAAGATTTTATATTGAATAAAATATTATGTAGTTCAGCTTAACTAGCTTGCCATTTTAGAGTACTTATAGAAAGATTTCTAAAGGAATATATTATGTAACTAATGATTTATAAGTTTATTTCACATATCTTAAGTAAATAGGAAATACAAAATAACAAAAGTCTCACCAAAAACTCCTGGTTTTACTTCTCGAGCTTGTATCACTTGTGTTCTGAGCTCTCTTTCTACATCTTCTCCGTATTTAATCATCTGTATCAAATATATTATGTAAGAGAGAAATAAACTATGTAATGACAGGTGTTTTAGAAAACCTTAAACCTAATGAACTTGACTTGACTTGTACTCTTCAATAATGTTTCTAATCAGGACCTAATCTGTTTATTCATTAAATATGAAATAAATGCATCGTAATAAAATAAATTGTTAACTATAGTGAAATTGCAGTGGACATACACAACAGAGTAACAACTGCAATTTTACTCTAGTTGAGTGGCCTATTTTCCAAGATTTGCAAGCAAGCAAGATTTGCCTGTATATTCTGCAAAGGTGATCATTGGGTGAATCTACAATATAACTTTATGTAATCTTACTAAAAAATAACTGTAAAATAACTTTATACAAGCAAAAAGTAAAAAATCAAGTGTTAAAATTAAAATAAGTCAATGTCCACTTCGATGACTAATATCAAATTTCAGGAGTACTTCAATAGAATCTTCAATAAATAAAAGATTTTTAACGGATTTTAACGCGATTTATTCATTATACACAAACAGATAGACTCTGCCCGTGACCATGCTCGCTGTAAAGTGTTTGAAACTTCGGGAAAAATATATAATGAATAAATCGCGTTTAAAATTAGTTAAAATTCTTTAATTTCTAGAATTTTTGTGGACGCTAGAAAATTACAACATTAATCTTACCGCTTGTATAGCATCACTATCCTGCACAGCCTTATTCTTTTTGTACTCTTCATTTATTTTAAGTCTTGCGGCATTAAGAGCACGATTATCTCCCTCAAACACCTTCAAACGTGTGCGATGCAGCTTTTTAAAGTTTTGCAACACCTTAAAATAAAATAAATTTTGTTACTAGGTATATAATAGGAAATCTTAACCATTTTTGGCAGCTTTACAATTATATACATACAGCTCTCCTCAAGTTGTCCATCATGTAAAACGGTAATAATAACAATTATCTTAAAACATAGTTGAATTTTATTATACGCTTATAGTATCTTCTAATTATAATACGTACATGAATAAAAAAATATAAAATTATTACCTACACTTGACTGTAATATTTTCAAAACCGATTTTGACAGGCTTTGACATTGTGTTGCAAATTGTAAAAAATTCCAAGATCATCATCAAGATTCATTTTTTTAACATGCCAAGATTAAACATTCTCAAAATCCCAATTCACTATAGTAATTGCTAATTACTAAAATGCCTTCGAAATGATAACAAGAAATATACATAAATACTCATTTGTGTAAAGTTTCATTATCTTTGTTTGCGAAGCCAATAATTAATGACGGATAGAAATGTCAAATGACGGATGACGGAATTCGGCATGTTGATGTTGAATGTGGTGAAGTTGGTGAACACTGAACTGTGAAGTTTGTTTTGTAGCTAGCGTCAAGTCGCGAGTAGCGTTACTATCTGTGTAAATTAATTATTAATTTCGGTCATTGTGAATTAATAAATTTACTAAATTGGTAATAAAAAAACTGTGTTCCGATTTTATATACATGAGTGCGGTGTAATTTGTATGTTGTGTCTGTAAAAGAAGTGTGCTACTTTTTGTGAATGTTATTTGTTGACCTACAAGTTCTGTTGGATTCCTATGCGACTAGTGAATCACTGTGGATCTTAAAAACATACAACTGATTGATTATTTCCGGGTAAGTCATTATTTTAACATAAAAATAATAGTTGTCACAGTCATGGCAAAGTAAAAATCTAAAAGATTAATCATTACAAATGTTTGAGTGATTGCATTCTTTGTTATTTGTTGTTAGTTCTGCTTTTAGCTCATAATATTACCTGTTTACTTCTAATTTTCAAATGTTCTCGTTTAAACGAGGCAAAAAGTCCTTTAAACATTAATTAATAGAGCAAAATATAATTAACTATGTAAATAAGTATGTATCTAGGCTAATATACATATTCTGAGTAAGGCTAATCAATGTAAGCAAATATAAATACTAGTTATCCGTTACTTATTCGTGTCCACATTGTTTTTAGAGTTTTTAAACATTTCAAATCTGTTAAAACATGCATGGAAAACACAATTTTTTCCTAAGTCATCTTTACTAATATTATAAAGAGGAAAGGTTTTGTATGTATGTATGTATGGTTTTCACGCATAAACTACTGGACCGATTTTGATGAAATTTGGCACAGACAATCTTTAGACCCTGAGAAAGAACATAGGCTACTTTTTATTGCAAAATATGTACCACGGTCGAAGCCGGGGCGGACCGCTAGTATGTAATAAAATCAAACACAAAAACACAGATTACCTATAATATGAAGATAGAAGTTAACTATTGTTTATAATATTTAGTGAAACAAATATAGATGTTGTTTGGGCATGGTTATCTTCTGGATGATATGTAAAAATTGTTTATTTACATAATTAGTTAATATATTGCACAATGCATTTTTTAACAAGATAATCATATTCTTAACAATTATATAATATTACAAAGGGGAACTGAGTTTGTTTTGCATGTGATCAGTGCTGGCGTAAGGGCCACTGACACCTCGGGCGAAAATATTGTGGCGCCCACTTGAGGGAAGCAATATCAAGTGTTAGGTTAACCAACTTCAGATCTTGGCGCCCCCCAGAATTTGTCGCCCTGGGCCATTGCCCCCTCCAGCCCCTCCCTAACGCCGGCATGTCATGTGTTATAAGTTTACATTAAAATATGACAACCAATACAAAATCTAAATAACATTACTTGAATAAAAACATTAAAATTATAGAGGGTGAATAAAAGCTACTTCTCTCATCATCATTTATTATCTTATAATATGAAAAAAGAACCAATTATATCATACACACTTACAGTACAGATTATAGTCCATTGTAAATGAGTCATAACTACAACATAAATGGCAAAAAAAAATAAACATATTTTGATAATTTATATACCGAAAAAAAAATTAAAATAAAATGACAGTAAATTATAGCTGCTTGAATCTTCATTATCGTACTGAAAATATGTAAAAACAATTAGTTATCATAAAGTACAGATTAATAGGTCACTGCAAATGAGTCATACGAAGACATAAGTTGCTAAAATCACTAGAACATGTGTTATTGTATTTCTAATTTGAAACACTTCTATGGAATATGAGTAATATATGACCACATGTGGTTGCCAGAATTATTTCCTTATGGTGTTTAAGGTGGATTTAAATTTTGCTAGAAATGAGGCCTGTCCCCCACTAAGACATATTTAAGTATATATATAGTAGCAATGTGTTAGTTTTTTTTCAATTCTTTTAATCATTATGTGAAACTTTTATGTTTCCAATTGTTTGCAAGTTTTTAAATTTGAATGAAAACAATTAACTCATACATAAGTTTTTTGTTTTTATGTGTACATACTTAACTATCTATTGAATATCTTATCTTTAATATAATTAATTTGCTTTGATCCACTTTAAATAGATTGACTTAATTTAAACTTTGTATACGTAGTAAGTAGTAACTTGTCAGGTATTGATGACAATACAATAATGTCATCAGTTTATACAGCATGTTATTGTTCAGCAAGTGAAACTTCTTTAGGCATGTTGAGAGTAAAATTTCAAGATCACGTTAGGGCAATACCGTTATGTCATGGATTAAGGTCAGGATTTTGGTATCTTTGAATCTTGCCAAAAAAGTTTCACTACACGGCACACTGCACTCTTTTTTTAACTATATTAATTCAAGATAAGATAACAAGTAAAAATAAACAAAAATCTTTCATATTAAGTAAGTACCAGTGAAACCTAAAAATGAGCTTGTTTAAAAGTTATTTTCTATTGTTTGCTGATAATGACGTAATGTTTGTAAATATTTTGTATGAATCTGTTGAAAACATGATCTATAGATTATAGAGTGACATAAGATCAAGCCTCATGCTTGATCTTATGCTGATTATTTGTATTTTCCCATTGCACAATAGTGAGGAAATATGAGAAAAGGGCAATAGGATGGAACAAAGTCTGCTAGTTTAAATAATTTTCAACTTTTTCTTGTGCCCATCAAATATTCATGTAAAATTTAACTAATTCGTTAGAGTGCTTATTACCTACTTCCAATTCTTACTTCAAATATTAAATCTAACAACATGAGTTGGGCTTTCCATTTGAACATTGCTTGGGCATTCAATTTAATCTTCATTTCAAGTGCAAATTCCATAATATGATATACTGCCGTTGTTACGCCCACGTCCCCTACACGTCCACAGGCTCATGACGTGTTTGAATGAGCTAAATACTATGGAAGATAATAATGTAAGCTTTGTGAAAACGTAACTTGTATCTTTTGAGAAGACCCCAATGGTTGGATGGAATTTGTAGATTTTTTGTTTGTTGGTTGGAGCCTGGAGGAAAAGTGCGAGTGTTGCTTTACGAGCTTGCAGAAGCTATGTTATTTTCCTGAGTTTGCTTGTTTTCTAGAATTCTTTTAAAGTATAAAAAATGGGTTGCATTTGGACAGTAGCAGTATGGATAATTACTACAATCTTAGCTTCCGATCCTACTAACTAGCTTAGAATGATGATATTTGTCAAAAAAATAAGTGGCTATGTAGGTATCTACATTGTACTGTATGCCTAATTAATGAGATACGGGAATATTGAATTTCCAAGCTTATTATCATTTGTGTATCAAATTTCATATATAAAATTCTGCATAAAATCATCTCGTTGATATCAACAATGTGGTCAATGTAAATTTCTTTTTTTCCCGGTAATTGAACGTTTATCGTCATAACATCCGGGATGGCCGCCCGTCGGTTTCACGCGCATTGTCTGCGCCATTTTTATTTCACCAATTTACTGATCGAGCTGTTCACATTGATGTGAGAAAGTATTGAGATTAAGTCCAGAGCAGAGGATTTCTTTTTTAGTGTCAATTGAAGTGAAGATGCGAAATTTTATTTATGGTTATTTAAGTAATGAACGTCATTCTTTATATGGCTCTACTAATACAGGTTTCGACAATGACTATTTAAATCTTCAATGTTCAGATATTTAAATACCGTCCGATACAAGTTTGCGATCGAGTATATAGTTTACTAATATATACCTACTCTAAGTTTGCGATTAAAACAGTGTCTAGTTTCAGTAACTATAAGTTTCGTTAACGTGATGATCGCATAACAATTACTATCCTCTGTTATCAATTTCATTGCTACTCGGCTTGTTGGAAGTAACATTGTTGTTGAACCAAACAATATTATACAGGGGGGAAGGTTAAGATGGGGCATGAAGGGCAGGTACCTTAACCGTTG
Organism: Colias croceus; assembly: GCF_905220415.1. NCBI lineage: Eukaryota > Metazoa > Arthropoda > Insecta > Lepidoptera > Pieridae > Colias > Colias croceus. The sequence goes on along the minus strand of NC_059543.1, from coordinate 1,785,966 downwards.
TAGCTACATGAAAACGTTCTTAGGAGACTATCCTTAAATTATTGAGAAATTTTAATCTGCATTCACAGATTTTTGAAAAAATGTACGGTCAGCAAGGAAATCGGCAGTTTTCAAAAAAAAATTTTTTGATGCCAATCGATCCAGTTTCTCATGGGGATCAAAACACTCTAAAAGACCAACTGAGGTATGAGTACTAGAAAAGTCAGAAATCATCAAAAAAAAATTTTGATGCCAATCGATCAACTGGATCCGATCCAGTTGATCGATTGGCATCAAAATGTTTTTTTTTTGAAAACTGCCGATTTCCTTGCTGATCGTACATTTTTTCAAAAATCTGTGAATGCAGATTAAAATTTCTCAATAATTTAAGGATAATCTCCTAAGAACGTTTTCATGTAGCTACAACGGTTAAGGTACCTGCCCTTCATGCCCCATCTTAACCTTCCCCCCTGTATAATATTGTTTGGTTCAACAACAATGTTACTTCCAACAAGCCGAGTAGCAATGAAATTGATAACAGAGGATAGTAATTGTTATGCGATCATCACGTTAACGAAACTTATAGTTACTGAAACTAGACACTGTTTTAATCGCAAACTTAGAGTAGGTATATATTAGTAAACTATATACTCGATCGCAAACTTGTATCGGACGGTATTTAAATATCTGAACATTGAAGTTTGTTACTCTCTCCCGTGAAACCCACTAAAGTGATTGATACTCGGCAGTGTTGTAGCTTTATGTACCAGGATAACACACAATTTATAAGCTCTGAAAACCGCGCGGTACACCGTAACTACAGCAGTAATAAGACATTGGAAATTGCTTTAAAGAATTCCATTTTGGAAGTCAGTTGTAAACTACTCATCGTCGCAAGGTATCGATCGGTTTATAAAACAAGGAACGGAGTAAGCGTTGAATGTTTGTCTTTTTATGAACGTATCATAAATGTTTGTTCGTCGACATATCCGCGCGGTGACCCGTTTTAGCGGTTTAACTGAACCCCGGTTCAATTGTTTCATTGCCGCGCTACGGTCGGTGTTTTGATAATATTTGCATTGTGATTTCACGGTAGTGCGTTTGTTGAGGTTTATGAATAGGTACCTGTTTGTTAGGGCCATTTGAATGTTTTTAAGAGTTTTTTGAAATTAATTTATAGAACTGACTGGTCCACTTGTAAACCCAAGGTATGCTTTCAAATTTCAAGTCGTGGAATATCTAAATTCCGTAGAACCCATGTAAAAAGAACCATTAATTAATTTATAATAACATCTGCAGTAAGTACCTAGGTAACTAACATAAATAAAGTGAAGTCCGAAAATGATGATATAGTTAGGTCTACCAGAATCTGATGGCATATTTATATTTAAGAAATAAAAGATTTTCATATGGCAATTTTATTTGACAACTATCAAAATGGTTGTCAAATTATTTGTCTTCTTTGCAATTCTTGAATAATTTTTAGGATTTTGTCTAAAAAATCTTCGAAGATGTCGAAAAAGCCGCTGCGATCACAAGCAAGAGGTGTTGTTTATAATGTGTATAGAAAAACATTCGATGAAGAAGGGTCAAGCACATCACAATTTTCAATTTTGAATATTTTATTGGTAAATTGGACTTACCCGTTTTGATACTTAAAATTAAAAATATTATAAGTAGGTAACTAACTATAATATTGTTATTTGATTACAATATAATTTTATGAAAACTTATTACAGGAGTTTCCAATACGGCTATGCGTCAAGTCCAAGCTGTCCAAGTCAATTTTATAATTATTTGTGTATCTGTTAATACTTACGAAAATAAACATAGTTTTATTTTATATTATTGTTATTTTATTTTATAAAAAAAATATTAGCATTATCTAGTTTTGATATGCATTATCATTACATCCATTTACATGGCTTAATGATAATGAATATACAAATATAGGTATGTGTAAATAATAATATGTATTACATAGATAAAAGTAATATGTATATATTATACATGTAAGTAGTACCTACAAAATATTAAGTGGATATCTCATTATTTGATACAGTATTGTTCACTTATGTAATGTGACTAATGATGTTGAGGACAAAATAAAAAATAAGCAGTATCAAGATCGGTCAGTCCATTTTCCCTAGGGTTGCACACTCAAAATTTTGATTTCCCCAATTGCCATCAGATTCTGGTTTACCTATAGTATAGGATGGAAACCTCCAATATTTAACTGTAAAAAATAATCCAATTTTATTTGACTGTAACAAACTGACGAACAGTTAGTAAATACAACACAGTCAGAACATAAGCCGGTCATGTGTAAAAATCGCACTTGACCGGTGTTAAGCCCCCCACTTGACTCGCAAATGAAGGATGCGTATTGTCACCACTTTTTTTGTACAAAATATCGAGAATGTTTCTTTTATGTTTTCATTTTTTATTTTTTGTTACTGTACATATATATAATTATCTATTATGCAGAATTAGTTAGTAACACAAAAACAAAAAAAATATTAAAACATAATTGTGACATACATACAAAAATACGTTTCATCCTTAGAAATAGGATTGTTTTGTACTGGAATAGTAATGATTACAAAATATTATTCAATGCATTAGGCGCTTGTTTGAATTACTTAACCCAGAAAAGATTAATTGTAATTGCATGTTTTGGCAACTATAGCCGAAGTACTAATTCACAGAGCGCTACCGTCACACTTGCCTATTAAACCTAAGTGGGCTTGAATCTTGTTTAGTAATACATATATTCGTACTGTAATAGACTCGCTATATTTGCGTTGAGATCTAAAAATAGTTGTATAATATTATATTGCCTAGGGTTTAGTCGTTATGCAAAAATTTTAGTTTCAGCTTTTGATTTCAATATAAAAGCAAAAAAGCTTGCTAAAAATTTGTCATGAAATTTCTTTTGCTCGTATTTGCCACTAATATAATCAATAAATACTCAGAAGCAACTGACGTACATAGAGTTCGATGACATGACTTGATCTCTAGAGTCTAGAGTATAGCAACCACTTTTAAATGCGTGTGCGCAGGATTGATTGAAGCCTTTTATGGATGAGTGGCTTTCTAAATTTTTATTATTTCTTCATGTAATATAATATAGTACTTCTACTTTTTAGGTATATTTCTTTACAAAGATTGTTATATAGGTACTACTTATAGGTAATTGTAATAAAAGCTGACGATCACATAAAACCACAAATAAATGGCAAGGAATGCGAATCACAATCCAGCAATCAATGCACATCTTGCAAATAGAAACATATTTTTAGTACAACCCACTCGGCAGTTTTCAAGTGAGTAATCAATAGAATGCAATATAGTCTTTAGTGCTAAAGTAATAAGAGCTGAAGTCCTTTCAAACATATTGAATTGAGATTTAATTGCCAGCTGGTTGGTTATTAATAGTACTATTATCCTGTGGCGTAAAATGCAATCTGTTATTAGGTTGTTTTATCTTAAGAAACTGGTTCGCTTTTGTGCTAAACTTCCGTATGGTATTTTTATGGACTGCATCAGGGCTGTTGCTCCTGAGAGTTTAAAAATAAATTAAAACAATCCGATTTACTATAATTTCGTTTTATTACTGTGCAAGTACTACTCCCATTATATTTTAGAAAAGTTTAAATAGTTACTACTTGTAAATAAAGTTCTCATCAATACTTAACAATTATTAATCATCTTTAAAAAGTTTTTTGTTTCAATTCGTCGCATATGTGGTATTTGCAAAAGTAATAGAGACATTTAGGTTTGACGATTAGCAATTGTTACAATTACTTTAATAAGCGAACGTAACTCGCTCCTAGTGGAATATATTATTATGTTCATGGGTACATTATATTATGCACATATAATATGCAGTATAATGTGTATGTTATTAGTAATATCTTAAAAACATATTTTAAGAGATTACTAATAAGTCTTTAAAGGCTCTTCTAAGAATTTGTACGACTGACATGTCCTCGTTCTGTTTATGTATTACTTCACGTATTATCACGTAGGTATATATTGTAAATTATAATCTTTAAAGGAAAAAAAAAACATACCCTTCTTCTAATTTGATTCAGTTGTAAGTAAATTATTTGTGTGAAGTAAGGGTTTGTAGGTAAGTTTCTAGAATTTGAGTTGACTTTTTTTTATTATCAAACCTGGGTATGCTATAAAACTCTTCATTCATTAAGAGCTAGCGCGCAAGAGCAACTTTTGTCTCCGCAACTATTTTGTCTCTCCCATCAACTCCATGGGCAGGGAGCCTAGGAAAGTGCGCGCACGTAGCGAGTAGCGACGCAACTCCCCATAGAGTTGATGGGAGAGACAAAATAGTTGCGGAGACAAAAGTTGCTCTTGCGCGCTAGCTCTAACCACAGAACTATATCGAGAAGTTCTGTGGCTCTAACTAGTTCGGTAAAGTAGTTTTATATTCATCTTATACTAACTAATACTTGAGGCTGCTGGTTGTCACGTTCGTAATTCTGAAGAATTTATAATACATATCTGATATCATTATTATTTAAATATTTTCACGTATCGTAATTCGTATGCATGTCTATACATAAAAAAAGTTTTTTGCATAAATAAATCTCATACAGAGACTTCGTTATGTAACTACCAATAAGTATTTTTAAATATTTGCATAGGTAGATAGATAGAAAAATTGAAATCGATGATTTTTATCTGCGTAAGTAAATAAAGGTGTCTTATTTCTTGAACTTATCATGTTATTGGTGTCAATGAACGGACTTAATAATAATTATCAATATTTGCTCTGTACTAATTAATTATATCGATTAATTTTAATAAGAAGTCAAAGCTAAATAAACAGTATTATCTAAGATTATACGGTTGAATATCTCTTGAGTATGCAACATTTTATAGCCGTATAATTAGAGCCTTCAGCCTAATAACAGCTTTTAACTTTTAAGTTTTAACATGGACGAATATAATCGTTTTAATAAAAACATATTATTTATAGGAGCGAAGCAAAGCGGGTAAAACCGCGGGGCACAGCTAGTAAACTAATATGACAAATAGGCAAAACATAAACGGCTTGAAATGAATCAAAACAAATATTATTATTTATGTACATGCATACGGTGCAAATTCCTTGATATGAATTCAATTGTTAATCGTAAACATACCTTAATAATATTAATGCATTGATGCAGAAGCACGACCTCTTCGCAATTTTATTATGTCACTCACTTTCCCCTATAGGTACGAATTTTAAATAGATTTTTAATATTATACTATTATACTAGCTTTGCCTTTGCTTTTCTTTGCCCTTCGATTTCATTCGCGGACGAACCCGCGGGCAAAAGCTAGAAAGTATTTCTATAGCTTATGTCTTATTCATATACATGTATAGTATATGTATAGTTTTATTAAAGAGTAATGAATAAATAAATAAAAATAAATACATAAACTACATCACTGCCAAGTACCATCAAAATCCTTTATAAATGGTTTTCGCGTGAGTGACAAACATACAACCATACTTCTAAACTTTCGCGATTTTACACGCTTTTTATTAGCTTCACAAACATGTTTGTTTGTAACCGACTTCTTTGGGCGTGATTTTGACCCAGTTCAAACTTTGTAGATTTATTGAAGACCGATGACAATACACTAATTTGATAAAATTATTCCATTTTTCAATTTGCAAAAAGCGTGTTTTTTAGTTTTTTTAAACTATTAACTATTATTTATTTAAAAGGCATATTAGGTAAATCACAATCACTCATGATCTTCATAAATCCGTATTGAGTTAAAAAGTTATTTTCATTTGTATTTTGTATTATAATATGTACTACAAACTATAAACAGTATTATTATTGTTTACCTAATTTTGCTTTGGAAAGATGTAGGTAAGTGAGAACAGTTATTGCAAGATATGAAAATAGTTGTCGATGGACTTTGCTCTTGGTTTGTGTTATGTTGTTTTTCACTATACGGGTAAATAGTAATTATAGCTATATTAAATAAACATTTTTTTTAAACTAAAGAGATGTTTTGGTAAATTTGATTTCTCTCTCATTAATTCGTTGGAATTAGGTAGTTACGCCTTTAGTACACCGACGCGTTCGCGTGCGGCAGCGAAACATCGAAAAATCTGTCAGTACTATGGCAGGATTTCGCATATGATATGTCTCACTCTAGCACATAGATAGATGAAATAGTTGCGTCCTTGTCAGTATAGTTTCGCAAGGAACTGCGAAATGGCCATTACACAGACGCATTGCGAAAAAGTTGCGAAAACATTGCTGTGTACTACGCCTTTTTGGTACACCGACGCATTCGCGAGCGGAAGCGAAAAAACGAAAAATCTGTCAGTAGTATGGAAGGTTTTCGCATATGATATGTCTCACTCTAGCACATAGATAGATGAAATAGTTGCGTCCTTGTCAGTATTGTTTCGCAAGGAACTGCGAAATGGCCATTACACAGACGCATAAGTTTCGCTAGTGAAGTTTCGCGTGAGTTTCGCATCGCATAGCGTCCGCTCGCATTCTGTCGGTGAGGACAGATTTTCGCGTCCATGGACAATGATATTTCATTCATTGTCCAAATATATATATAGATAATATATATAGAAGTGATATAGAAATAATATATACTAGCTTCCGCCCGCGACTCCGTCCGCGCGGATGTCGGTCTTCGCGTGGATGGTTTATTTATCGATTTTGAATACCTCTGACAATAACATCTTATAAATATCTATTGGACCCAATTCCCAAATACGGCTAGGCCTATAATAATACGCAACGTGTGTTCGCGGTTCTACGGAACAACGTCTATGGATAAAACTGAAAAATGAAGATTATTTTTTTCTACGTATTTTTCCAGGATAAAAAGTATCCTATTTTACGCCCAGGATAATAAGGTATAATTATACCAAGTTTCATCGAAATCGAACCGCTAGTTTTCACGTGATGCCTTCACATACAGACAGACAGACAGACAGACAGACAAAAATTTTTTTAATCACATATTTGGGTTTGGTATCGATCCAGTAACACCCCCTGCTATTTATTTTTTCAATATTTTCAATGTACAGAATTGACCCTTCTACAGATTTATTATATGTATAGATATAGACAAGAGGTACCTAGATACGCCACCAACGTGCCAAAATGCCAATTGCCATGGCAACTATTTGTTTATTTATATACTATATTGTGATTTGTGAGTATTATAATAACGTATCTATACATAAAATATCATTGGCCATGGATGCCGAAAATACTGAATTATTTTTGCATTCTATTCGAGATTATCCCGTATTATACGCAATTGGACACGCAGATTATAAAAATACGTACAAAAAAGAGGTAGCATGGAGAAAACTTCAAGAAAAGACTCTGATAGATGGTAAAAAATTTATTGTTTATATTTCATACATTTTATGTTTTTAATTTTCTTTGAAATAATTGGTACGAATGCTCCTAAAGTGTCCGAAAATTGTTTATTTTCGTATGTGTATACTGCAGCTTTAACAATTTTAATAGTATTATTCAAATCTGTTTCAAAGGGCCTCAAGAATATTCTAAATTTTTGTGCTAAAATGCCAAACGCACATTTTACTACTACTCGTGCCCTACTTAATGATTTATTAAATCTTTTTTTATCATTGTCATTCATTGCTGCGTCTCTTGTCTCATTAAAAAGGTTTCTAATTTAAATCTTCAATGAATACATGTGGTGTAGTCTGTTTGAAACCTGGCAAAGGTTTTGGAGCTGGCAAATTCAGATACCGTCCACTTTTTAAAAGCTGATAAAATGATGAGTTCTCAAATATTGTAGTATCGGAATCTTTACCATAATTATGATCCTACATCTATGTAAGTAAATTTGTAATGTGGATCAACTATTGCCAATAACACAGTAGAAAATCGTTTTTTATAGCAATAGAACAGTGAGCCGCTGTTAGGTGGAAATTTAATAACAGCTTGCCGTCAATACTCCCGAGGCAATTAGGAAAACCCCATTATTATTTCCAATCATGTTTAAGTAGAAGGAACCGGGATGTACTCTGGCTGTAGTATTTTCCAAATTTGTTCGCATACTTGAGTTACTATCTTTGAAACGGTGCATTCACCCAAACGATAAGAAAAATATATTGTTGTATATGTGTCACCAGTTGCTAAAAATGACATTGACTGAGATGACATTCTGAAATTACGTCTGCACCTGCAGTCGTCAAAAATGACAATGGCATATCAATGCGAAAAAGTTGCGAAACATTGCTGTGTACTAACGTTTCGCTGATATTTCGCTACGCTGTAGTTTCGCAGAGATTCGCTGCCGCACGCGAACGCGTCGGTGTACTAAAGGCGTTAGTGTGTCGATTTACCGTTCGTAACGGCAAATTTATGTTAGTCGGTCAGTGGGCATGTTGTCATCGTTTTAAATGATTTTTATCGGAAATTAATAAGATAAAGAAGCCTACTAATATTAAAAAAGTATGTTCTTTTTTAATTTAATTGAAAAATATAAACACAAATTTCGTTTAAGATTCACAGTGTAAGGATGTCTGTATTGGTTTTGTACTAGAACTAGGTATGTAGATGATGGCGGTTAATGACTGGTAGAAACGGTCTATTATGTGAAAGTCAATGACGGTGTACCCAAATTTTTATATTTTACTAGTTGCTCGTCCCGGCTCCGCCCTGGTTGACCCGGGGTGAAAACACCATAAAATTTAGGTGACCTATGTTCATCAGGGATAATATAGGATTCTAAATTCTAATATAATGGTGAAAGAATTTTTAAAATCGGTCCAGTAGTTTTTGAGCCTATTCATTACAAACAAACAATGTTTTCCTCGTTCATACAACACATCCATCGTAACTGGTGCACACAATATGAATTCTATAGTTACAAAACTAAGATAATTATTATTAACATTGACATTGATAGTGGGAAAACATCAGTCGGTGGCCTCTATATTGTATCTCTAATTGTTTGACTATTTAGTTTGATAATAGTGCAACCGCTTTATCAGTATGGTTTTTCATTGCTTTTGAATAAATGTTTATTATGATGTTAGAGTGATCACCGACAAATCTACGAATAGGTGTTGCAAAATGGGTTAACTATGTATGTACTATGTAACTACCGGTTTGACGCCAAAACGGTTGCCATTATTTTGGTGATTTTATGTATTATGTGTAGAGCTAAGAGGTATTGCAATAGAAAAACAATAAATTTCGCTGTGCTTGTCTGAAAATCGACGAGTGAAACAGATGCACAATGCATCTGCTCCAATGGTGACACGGGACTTCACTTTAATTAGCATTATTGTGATGTTGTTGTTTTGATGGTTTGAAGTTTGAACCAATCCACGTAGCTTCAAAGAAGTGATAGTGGAATAAATTAATGTCAATCAATTCTCAATCGAGAGATAGAAAGTACCTACTACCTACCTACCTATATTATGTGCTATATACTATAACTAAAGGACTATTAATGCATAATGCTTTTATATTCTTTTAATGCAATTATAAATGCGAAAGTTTGTGAGGATAGATGTATCATGTATGTTTGTTATTCTTTCAAGAAAAGCTTTTAACTCTATGTAATTTAAATGGCGCAATGTCATTGGTCGTTCGCCATACAGCATGCGGGGAATCCCTGTTGGCAAGATAGCAACCAATGAAAGCCGATACTTGTGTTCGATACACGGTCTGCGGGGATTCACCGCTTGCTTTGAATAGATTGTGATATCGACCAATGGAATAAATCCGTCGTTATACAGCAGACAGCTTTCGCGTCGAGAGTAAAGTACTTTTTCATTATTCTATTTATATTCGGAGTGCTTGTTTGAATAGAAATTCTGACTCTGCTATGTGACATGCGTTTCAGGAATCTCTCGCATCCCGCTTGCGAGCCCTATCGTCTATCGACTAATACAATTATTGTGCCATTTTACTCTATACTAGCTGTGCCCCGCGGTTTCACCCGCATTGCAGTAGTTCCTGAGATTAGCGCGTTCAAACAAACAAACTCAGCTTTATAATATTAGTATAGATAATATAGGGTAATTGCGCCAGTTCGCGTCCACTTAGTGCAGTTGGAAAGTTTGAAGGAGAAAATAAAAATGTTCCAGAACAAATTTCAACGCAAAATTTATGTGACGTGTTCATTACATAGTCTATTTTAAGATTTACTTTCGATTGTGTTGGAAATATCATGTGGTTTTTATTTATCTAGACAAATAGCAGAATTAGGCGTTTTACCCAGTTCGCGTCCAAAAATTCCAGTTTGCGTCCACCTGTGGACCAGTTCGCGTCCACCAGCTTAGAAAAGGAATTAAGAATGTATTGGGTAATATTTTATCAGATAAATGCAAATAATAATTAGATTTTAATGAATTATTTATTTACGAATATAGCTATATAATAAAAACCGGCCAAATGCGAGTGGGACTTGCACATCGAGGCTTCCGTATTAACCTGTTTTTTTCGTATGTTTTAACTGTAAATGATTATTTTTTTCAATGTTTCCCTTATTTGTGCTATAAGACGTTGCTTCGTACCAATTTTCAGCATCAATTCAATCTGCTGATTTCAGTTGCAATTCAGCGAAAATTTGCAGCATAAACGGCTGTATCTTTTGCTTATAAGTTTGATTTTTTCACTGCTTCAAGGGACCGTAGATTTGAGTATTCAGCTTTATACCTCCACGCGTTACTGAGAAAAAGGGACTTGACAGAAAGAAAGACCGGCAGACGGACATACAGACGGACGGATATCGAATTGATGATCAAGTCTCATTCACAGAATACCCCTTATAAAATGAAAAAATAGCATCAAAATTTGCTAATTTGAATGAAAATTTAAATTATCAACTTGTGGTCTTAGTCAAAAATTTACAATCTATTTTAAATTACATATTTTAACAAACAATTCATTGCTACGTAATGAAAAACAATGTGGACGCAATATGTTCTATTGTTATGCACTATAGGTATAGTTTGCGCCCACCGTGGACGCAAAATGGAAGTTGTACAAATTCGGTGTAGTAATTCGCGTCCACCTTATTTTAGCTATTAATTGTAAAAGAAATAAGCTGATTTATAATCCATACTATTCCATGTTTTGTTAGCAAAGTAAAGAAACAGTCACATATTCAAAAATTCACATTTAACAATAAGATACTTACCGTCAAATGCGACGCTGCGCACTATTTTTTTTTCAAAATCCCGCGCGTTTTAGCTCTCTCATTTAATAGCCAAAATTAAATATTTTTTTTTAATAGGATATGCGGTCCGCAGGCATATTTTGAATATGTGTGCATGTCTCTTATACATTGAGGTATTATCTGAAATTTTTCTTATTACAATTTTACTTAAAGTATACTTATTTTCGTGAATTTTCTAAAAGATGTCCGCAAAATGGACGCGAATAGGCAGGTGGACGCGAACAGGCGCAATGACCCTAGATAGTATAGACTAACTATAGATATTTAAAGCTATATAAGTGCTGATTTACACAGGGTCAGTAACTAACTACAAATTCGAGGCAAATCAGTGCTGACCCGAAAAAAAACCCTGTGTAAACAGATTTGAAGTCAGTACAGAGGCTTGAAGTCTATGTAAACAGTTAAAGTCAGTCGTCTACTGACCCTGTGTAAATCAGCACTAATATTGAGTACCTATAGATTGACTTCTTTAAAACGTGTGTAGGTATACGTGTATTGTTTTGATCAAACGTAGGTCAGTGCAATCGATTCACTGACCTGTAAATGTTTTGGCCAATTAAGTGCATGAAAGGTTCGGATTACTGTCTAGTACTGGTTATGTGCGCATTGTGTATTCATTTGTATTCAGTACTTGCTAGCTTTCTAGCCAATTTGTGAGACGTGGTTCGATTGGTTTTGATTGGCGTGCTAATTAAATTAACAGCATTATTTTGTGTGGAGTTCATAGTAGCGACTAGCGAATATGGGGTTGGAGTAAATATAAATGGGAATGGATTTGGATAATAGAAACTAGATGTATAAAAAATATATTTCTCTTATGAATTGAATGCAAAAAACACGAATAATTATACTAATGGCAAATAAAATAATATTATGTTAATAATGTTGTTTGAAGGTCAGGAATTTAAACAATTTTTAACTTGTTTTTAACTAAGTTTTATATATATATACTAGCTTTCCGCCCGCGGCTTCGCCCGCGTTTTCATAGAAAACCCCGCATAGTTCCCTTTCCCGTGGGATTTCCGGGATAAAACCTATCCTATCTCTCAAGTTGGATCAAACTGCACATGGTGTGTGAATTTTATTATAATCGGTTAAGTGGTTTAGGAGTCCATTGAGGACAAACATTGTGACACGAGATTTATATATATTAAGATAAGATATATATATGAGTTCATAAAAAATATTGCAAAATCCATACTAATATTATAATTAATGCGAAAGTAACTCTGTCTGTCTGTCTGTGACTCAATCACGCCTAAATTACTGAATAAATTTTAATTAAATTTGGTAGGTATGGAGATATTTTGATACCCGAGAAAGGACATTTTATCCCGGGAAATGACGCAATCCCGGACATCCCGCGGGAACGGGAACTATGCGGGTTTTTCTTTGACTGCGCGGGTGAAGCCGCGGGCGGAAACCTAGTCTTATATATATTTGTCTAGGTAATTAGAGTGTATTAATTAGAGTATCGCACTTTTCTAGTTTCCTCGCCTTGAGACTAACGAAGCCAATCAAACGCTTCAATTTGATAGCATCTTTTAAAATTCTCATTACATTTCTCGATTGTTGACTTTCCCATGTAACGTATCAAATATTGTTTCAGAAGGATATCGAAACGCTACAACGGTGAAACGTAAACATCAAACAATAGCAATGGCGGTTAGCAACGCGTGACACCATGAGTGCCATGAGGAAGTTGGTCCTACTTGCGCTGGTCGTGGCGTGCGACGCGCTTCTGGAAGGACCGAACGTGTGCACGAGGCAGGAGGCGTGAGTATCTGTTGTAGTGCTATAGGTAAACAGAACACATAGCTGTGGTTGTTAGCAACACATGACATGAGCGACATGTGGAAGTTGGTCCTGGACCCTGGTCGCCCTGGTGGCGGCGTGCGGCGCGCTGCCGGCTGCTCGAAGTAGGTACCTAACGTGTGCACGAGGCAGGAGGCGTGAGTATCTGTTGTAGTGCTATAGGTAAACAGAACACATAGCTGTGGTTGTAAGCAACGTAACACCATGAGCGTCATGTGCATTGTGGTCGACATTGGCGACACCGGGAGTTGGCCTACTTCACTCTTTTTACTATGTATGATGTATTGTATCATATTTTAGATGGAAGGTGTATGTGGCTAGCGGGTAATGGCATAACCCTTTGACCACACCATCGGTGTGAAGATAAATGGAATCGTATAATGTGATGGCAATTGCCATAACCACGACGTAGAAACGGGGCTGTTCGATAAATGCTAGAGTGTCACGAAAGTCAGCATTTCAGATTTCACAATCTCGATTATTCTTGCTATAGGTCTACCAGAATCTGATGGCATATTTATATTAAAGAAATAAAAGATTTTCATATGGCAACTTTATTTGACAACTATCAAATTGGTTGTCAAATTATTTGTCTTCTTTCATTTGATGAATAATTTTTAGGATTTTGTCTAAAAAATCTTCAAAAATGTAGAAAAAGCCGCTGCGATCACAAGCAAGAGGTGTTGTTTATAATGTTTATAGAAAAATATTCGATGAAGAAGGGTCAAACACGTCACAATTATCAGTTTTGAAGATTTTATTGGTAAATTGGACTTACCCGTTTTGATAAATATAAGTAAGTAACTATAATATTGTTTGTTGTTTATAATATAATTTTATAAAAACTTATTACAGGAGTTTCCAATACGACTATTTGTCAAGTCCAAGCTGTCCAAGTCAATTTTATAATGTGTGTATCTGTTAATACTTACGAAAATAAACATAGCTTTATTTTATTTTTATTTTATTTAAAAAAAATTATAAGCAATCTAGTTTTGATCTGCATTATCATTACATCCAGTTTTTCACATGGCATAATGATAATGAATATACAAATATAGGTATGTGTAAGTAATACTAAGTATTACCAATATAAAAGTAATATGTATATTATACATGTAAGTATGTACCTACATAATATTAAGTGGATATCTCATCATTAAGTACAGTATTGTCCAATTATGTGATGTGACTAATGATATTGAGGACAAAATAAAAAATAAGTAGTATCAAGATCGTTCAGTCCATTTTCCCTAGGGTTGCACACTCAAAATTTTGATTTCCCTAATTGCCATCAGATTCTGGTTTACCTATAATATTTCTAAAATTAGGATTGTCATTATAATGTGGTTCCTCGTGGTTCCTATAAACAGTTGAATACAAATAATGATAAATTCTCTACGAATCAGTATCCAACTCAAGTGTCGCAGTTTACTCAACATTGTGTTTGTTATTTTTATCGCATTTTATTATTGCTCAACATTGTTTTACAGCGATTCATTATACAATAGAAATAACGTACGTCAATTTTACGGTAATAACTGTTTTAAGGTATGCAATTACAGAGAGAGTAACTTTCCGATAGTAAATAAATAAATAAATCGTTTATTTTCAAGTAAACATGGTATACAATTATACATAGGTGTTAAGATACATTATTACAGCATGTTTAGCCGTCATTTTCAACAGCATGCATGTAAGTTAGTAACTCGTATACCTATGTTTGCACTTATTTTTATTAAGTAAACACATTAGTATGTAAATTATTAATAAAATTGGAAAAAACCTTAAATAAATCACACTGAATGCGCCAAGAATTTAATCTAAATGAAGAAAAGAATTTCCTACATTTTTCTAGAATTATTTTCTTTGCATAATGTACATAGTGCAAGGCCAAAGCAAAGCGTAATTATTTTTGCATCGTTTTCTTTTTATAAATACGTGACCGGTAACACGGTAGGTAAATAACAAATTAACGATGTTTCAAATCCCTTAGATTTTGATTATGTAAACAAAATTTATAGTAATGTAATAAGTACTCATATAACTATTATGTTTTTGTAATAAGATCTCGATTCTCGACTGATGATGGTACCGTATTTTGAAGATGTTTTATTTTTGTTGACTTTTGTTTGTATAGACACATAATATATAGTCACAGTTATATCATATAGAGTATAGACCTTGGTATAGACTATCCTGTACGTCATATTATCACACTAGCTGTGTTTCGCGGTTTCATCCGTGAGGCTCCGCTCCTGTTGGTCTTAGCGTAATGATATATAATCTATAATAGCCTTCCTCGATAAATGGGCTATCTTAAACCGAAAGATTTTTTCAAATCGGACCAGTAGTTCCTGAGATTGGCGCGTTCAAACAAACAAACTCTTCTGCTTTATAATACCTATAGATGATATGACGATAGAACAGCAAATTTCAAAAGATTTCTTTATAATTTGTCAAGAAACAGTTTTGAGTATTAAATACTGAAAATTTCAACTACGATACAATAGTTTGAGAGAATATAATTTTTTAATACTTTTTATTATATTTATATTATATGCATTAAAAGATTTGGAGATTGAAAGATTAGAAGATGATACTTATAAAAGATAAAACTACACAAACAAAGTGAACCAAACAGAAAAGTTTATCTCAGTGACTCGTATAATATTATATGACTGAGAAATTAAGTTGACGTTAGTACTTGTTTTTAGAATAATGTCCTATATTTAACGGTAGACTGCGGATACATAAGATCTAGGCCAAAATACATACTTTTGTATTGTTTGTCTGTACATATTACGCTTATGTGTGCCTTTTCATTTCACTTCAGGCTAATAAAATTACATTGTTGTAAATTACTGCAAGGCATGATATGAATACGTCTACAATCTTTATTTCTTCATATAATTAGTACATAGGTAATGTATCTATTTAGCATTTTCTGATTGGATATTAAATTTTCTTTAGTAACAATAGTTTAATCTAATTTCCTTATAATTCACACTTAAAGTAATTCTTGCCCTGTTTCATATAATATTTAATAACAAGCAGGCACAGCATTAGTTGGTATTATTCTTACGCTCCAATAATTTTCCGCTAAGGATGCGTTTATCATGAATGAAATAACTACCACATACGTCAACTCATACAGATATATTACGATTTATATTGACCTATACACTGTAATTATCGGTTCAGTGACACACATAGGTACCTATACATAATATGACGCAAGTGAATCACTATCTCCTGAACAATGGCATTGCTTTTTGCCTTGTTTCAGTATAAATATGAGTCAATAATAATTAATGTGCATCGTTAATGTGCAGTCGTTTGTGGTAAATACTTGCATGTTATATAACTTCATATTGTAGCTTTTTAAACGTCTAGCAAAGGATTGTTTATTTGGTGTATTTTTACGAGCATGTTATTAGCCTTTTCTTAAAGTGGGGAAATCTTGCATAGATGCCCACGGCCTCCGGGGAAGGAGCCGTGGGTTATGTCGGATTCTTGTCGACTAAAACCCCTCTGTGTTCCGTCGAGCCGCGTTAATGATGGGTCCGCGGGTATTGTGTCGAATTCTTCCGCGACCCCAGCATGTAATTAGCCTGCTATATGTATTACTAGAACTTCTCAATGCTGTCAAATAAATTAAAAAAAAAATCTTGAATTATTATAGTCTCTACTACTATCAATCTCTACTTAAATCCATTGAGGGTTGTTTATGGTGCGTGACTAGCGGCTACTATTAAGTTTTCTGTGGCGTGAGGCTGCTGAAATATATACTTAAACATATACAGAATTGAGAAGGAATATCTTGATTGTCTGAAGATAGATAGGTTATTTATTTGAAATTTGTATGTGGGATGAGGAGTGATGACCGTCACCACTTAATAGTCAAAAGGATAAGTCGTTGTATATAGTAGTGTGCTGTGTGGTAGTGATGATATTATTGATTATTTATTCAACTGTGTTTTGAATGATATATGTGTGGGTGTGGTACAGAATAAACATTTACATATTTGGTTATAAGAGGATACTGGAACCTTAAAAAAATGCAAGCTTTCGTTACTACCCAAACTGAAGAAAATATTTTTATATAAGTCGGAACTCGGAGCTTACGATGATAAAAAATACCTTCATAAAAATAAATTCGATTCATTCGTATCTTTATCAATATTCGTACGTGTATATTCCAACATCACAATACATAAAGGAAACACAAAAGCCATACTAATGAAATCTACTCGGTCAAATAAAATCTTACTACATATTTAAATGCTCACATGGGCTATAAGTTCCGATCCTGGACACTCGCCAATATCACTACATAGTACATAGTAGAAAACAAAGTCTGTCCCTATGTCCCTATGTATTCTTAAATCTTTAAAACTACAAAACGGATTTTGATGCGTTTTTTTAATAGATAGAGCGATTTAAGAGGAAGGGTTTAGTATGTACATTATAATTTATTAGGTTGTAGAACTTGTAGAGAAAGCGTGCGAAGCCGCGGGCGGAAAGCTAGTAGGGTTTATACAGAATATATATAGGGTTTATGCAGCTACAGGGTGGAAAATTTGTAATGCCACTTGGAAGGATAGTGCTCTTAATATTGTAGATAGAAAATTTTACCCAAGACTTTACTTAAAGATTTCTTAAAATTTGCTTGGAACATCCGGAATGGAATCTACTAAAATCTGTTAAACTTACATAGGTATCTATCTCATGCTCTCTGTCTCTGTATTGCTTTACCCTGTTGAGAATTTGTCTTTGTTCGCATTTATTCAGAGATTATTATATTGATGGGGTAAGACCCGATTGTGCCTTGTTTGAGAGTTGTTATTTCATCATGCCTGCGAATATAAGTATCCTAGGACTGAGGAAAAATCCATCCTGTATATGCCAGGCTCGGCAATAACTAAAGATACTTAACCTTGTAAACCTTAAACTGTATAAGATAAATAGTCTTTGTTCGCATTTATTCAGAGATTATTATATTGAAGGGAGAGCGCCGATTGGTCCTTGTTTGAGCGTTATTATCTCATCGTACTTGCACCTCTGTCCTGGGATGTAAGATAAAAAATTTCCATCCTGTATATGCCAGGCTCTGCAATAAGCTAAGATACACTGGTTCAAACTGTATAAAAGATAATGTCTTTGTTCGTATTTATTCAGAGGTTATTATTGATGGGGGATACCCGATTGGTCCCTGTTTGAGCGTTATTATCTCATCATATTTGCGCCTCACGACGTGAGATAAAGGGCATGCGGGTCCCTTGCGAAGCGCGAAAAATGCATTTGTCATTGTGTTTTGCTTTTAATAATTGACGTTCTAAACACAGTTGACAGATATGTACTACGTACATACAGTTAGGAAACTAAGCCCCTGCGATGAAATTATGACGTATAGCTATAGGGCTGTTACCTTTTTGATATTTAACCGACTTCAAAAATGGAGGAGGTTATCAATTCGGCCTGTATATTTCTGTTTGCTTTTTTTACAGTTGACTTTGTGGTAATTTTGAGATTAAAACCCGTTAAAATTAAAAAATGGTGTAGCCTAAATATGAATTTACAAGAAGAAACAATCTCAATAAAATATATACCTTGTAAAAGTAAATAGGTACGTTTTATTCAGTGCTATATTTCGAAATCTTGTCTTTTTTGGACGCCGAAGGCTATTTTAATGTAGGTACCTACCTAAATTATTTATAATGCTTGATATTTGTATGATACATATAAGTATTCAATAATTATTTTAAACCAGAATTAACAATACTTGTATGTAGGTATACCTACTAAATTATTTTTAAAACGATAAATTAAATTAAATTAAAAAACACAAAATATGCAAAAATAAATTAAAATTATTATTATACGAACATAGAACCTCCTTTTATATAACCTTTTTGTTTTAGGATGAAAAAGAAAATAGTTTGACAGGCTTAGTGCTTGACAAAGTGGTAAAGTCACGTATCGATAAAAATACAATAATTATTATAATATCTATCTTTTTCTTCCCTAATATTTACGTAATTATGCACATAAATCTAAACAAGATTTTTTTAAGGCTTCCATTTTTTAGATTTTCGTGCTCTTCTAGATTGCGTAAAAATAGATGCGGTCTTTAAACAGACTGGACTCCTAATAGGTACTATTTGTAGCTATCATTTTGGTAGAAAATATGTCAACATAATTTAAAACTCATACTGCCATATCTATAGAAATTAAAAAATAGTCTCTTTTTAACTTGTAGTCAGATACGATACAGATATATATTTATTGAAAGGGCTACAAACTGAAACAATCGATATTTATTTAATGTGAAATGACATCACTTTAAACTTTTTTCCATACTATATTCAAAATCTGTGGATGTGTCACCCGCTACTATCGATCCCCCTCAATACCCTCGAAAACACGCTTTATGGGGGGGGGAGCCATTTCGAACATTTTGTATGAAGTTTCCTTACTGTATGTATCTGTATATTGTGTTCTAAATTTAAAATTTTATTATTGATGTCATGTGGGACGTTATAAAGTTATTTATTGGCGATGACCTTATGGGCCCTCGTCACAATGGGCAGCTTTGGCCCAACAAATGATCGTCGATGTTTGCCACCATTATGGCAATTAGACAATGACGGCCGACCATAAACATTTGGCTCTACACTGTCGTGAAGATTGCCCATTGGCCATTACGTATACCTCATAAAGTGTTAACGTAGGTATACCCCGTTTTCACATCGACACAGTAAAATTGTTTTCGATGAATTATTTCGTATAGTTGGACATGACATTGTAATAAAACACACGCTTTATAAGGTTACAGTATATAATTCCATGTACAGTTATTTATCGTACTGGTAACAATTTCTGTGAATAACGATAAGCGGTGTGTGTCTTTCTGTATTTGCATAGAAAGCTATGTTTGTGGGACGTATGTCAATTATTGTCACATATGGCGCTTAGTAATAAATCTCTTTTTACTATTTTTTTTTCGGTTTTATCCCTTTCGATAAGTTTTTGTCAATATTAGTAACACTTGGGTGAATATATGTTGTTGTAAATCCGATAGTGATAAATGATAATCATTAATTATATAAATAGTAGTTACATAAAGGAAATTAGGAACATAGAAGTCTTCGCATTATGATTTTCAGAAAATTTGTTATATTATATATTTTAATCAGACTTTTACAATACAAGGAGACTGTATTTACAAGCCTTGTTTGCAATTATTCCGAGTTCCGACATCCACCAATGCCCCCCAACTCCTTGATATAAATTATATCCTACTTCCCATTTCCTATAATATCCTACTCATTCGCTACAGACAAGTTAAAGTTTTCTATGTATTTGTCGATCGAAGTGAATTCTAAAAAAAGATGAACCTGCCGAATTGAGAACCTTTTTTTGAAGTCGGTTAAAAATAGTTTAGCTATTTTATACATAAACTACAATTAAATACATTATAGTCTGGATGCTCTGTAGATAATCCATGCGTGCCATATGAGTTAAAGCTATTATACTACTTGTTATATATTAACAACGATGTCAGTACATGTTTATATGTCCTCGTTAAGGATTAGTATACACTAGCTTCCGCCCGCGACTCCGTCCGCGCGGATGTCGGTCTTCGCGTAGATGGTTATTTCTCCATTTTGAGTACCTCTGTCAATAACATCTTATAAATATCTATTGGACCCAATTCCAAAATACGGCTACGCCTATAATAATAGGTACGCAACGTATGTTCGCGGTTCTACGGAACAACGTCTATGGATAAAACTGAAAAATTAAGATTAATTTTTTTCTACTTATTTTTCCAGGATAAAAAGTATCCTATTTTACGCCCAGGATAATAAGGTATAATTATACCAAGTTTCATCGAAATCGAACCGCTAGTTTTCACGTGATGCCTTCACATACAGACAGACAGACAGACAGACAGACAGACAAAAATTTTTTTAATCACATATTTGGGTTTGGTATCGATCCAGTAACACCCCCTGGTATTTATTTTTTCAATATTTTCAATGTACAGAATTGACCCTTCTACAGATTTATTATATGTATAGATAGTAAGTTAGCATATAAAGTATGTTTCACGCGACGAATTCTTAGAATATTATAATGTTGTTATCACTAAGTTCCTGTTACAGCTTCTGTAAACTTAAATAGCAGTTTATATGAGAGACAAGTGCTTTGTCTTATCTTATTGTTAAGAAATAATAGGATGAATCACGCGTTTTTTACTCTGCCTGACAAATGATTACTAAGTAGTTGAACGTTGAGTAATTATTGTCAGCACTATAAAATGGATTTCCTATTATTATTATATTACTCTTATAAATTACAATCACGAATGTTTTACATTCGCGTTTCTCACGTATTACGCCTGTTATTCTTTGACATGTTATTTTTGCCCGTCTACCACGCGAGTGATGCTGTGGTCAGAAGCTATAGTATAACTAAGTATCACCGTAGTAACTGTACTATAATAATCTGTGGTATCACCAGTGACGGATTAAGACTACTAGGTGCCCTAAGCAATCCATGCCTGTGGGCCCCCCTATCCGTATGTCAACTAGAATCGGTCTTTAAACCTTTACCGCCTAAAAACATTAGTTTTTTGTAAAATAAGATGATGAGATGTAACGTACTTTAGAAGTGGAGTAGGTGCGACAATAATAAAAACCAAAGCATAATTGATTTATTTATTAAAATGCGCCTTGCGGCTTTTCCGAGCATTGAATTCACGCAAGATAGTATTAACGTCTAATGTTTTTAACATATCGGACTCTATGTAAAATATCGATAAATAATTATCGAGCCTTTCTTGTATCATCTTTGTCCTTTTTTCATTTTTTAATATTTTTAATTTTGAAAAAGAACGTTCCGCTGAGCAATTTGTAATCATAAGCGATAAAAAATATACGCATAGCCCGGTCAATTTAAACCAAAAAATGAGGGTGAAGTTACATAAAGTCCCAACAAGCTGAATTTCTGTGAAGTTGTTCAAAACATAATTATAAACAATGTCTAAAAGTTCCCCATCATTCCCCTGTAAGGAAAAAAAATTATTCAAGGTCAAAGGTCAAAAAAATGAGTTTTTCGCTATTTTCAGCAAAACGGTAAGTTTTAAATTGTAGATCACAAAATTATCTATAAAAAATGTATCAATACTTTTTTTCTTACGAGCCACCGTTTCTGAGATATAACGATTCAAAAAGTTATAAAAGTTGTTATCGTCATAATATGCACACGTTTCCACGCCACCTATGAGGTAGTGTACTTAGCGCGTTATTTTAACGATGTTTTTTTAACAACTTTTATAACTTTTTGAATCGTTTCACAATTACTCAAAAAACAAAACATTTGATTTGCGGAGGCGCCAGGCTTGGGGCCCGCGGGGAAGGAGTGGTTTGTGATTGGCTGATCGCAATTCCGGGGCATTCGAATTGTCGAATGCACTAGCGGGCAGCGAGTGGGCAAGCGGGAGTGGGGTAATGACTCTAGGTCGGACTCTATGTCAACTTAAAACGCGCGAATTTTCAAATTAGTCCTAGAAACTTTTTGTGGTGTGGTTTTTGGTGACGTGAGAGTGAGACGTGATGCCCTAAGGACGGATTTTTTTTTGTGCTTCTTCTGGTGCCCCCTCAGACGTGATGCCCTAAGCAATTGCTTAATTTGATTAAGGGTTAATCCGTCACTGGGTATCACTTATATGAAGCTAGTAAATTTATACTAGAATAAAGCTGGAAGAGTTGGTTTGCTTGTTTGTTTGAACGCGCTAATCTCAGGAACTACTGGTCCGATTTGAAAATTTCTTTTGGTGTTAGATAGCATTATCGAGGAAGGCTATTATAGGCTATAGAGGTATAATATCATCACGCAGCAACGCGGGTAAAACCGCGGGGCACAACTGGTAAATAAATACGATGACCAAATGTAGTAAAAGGACACATCGACTTCCTGTAATCAGATTGCTCAATTCGATTTCATTTGATTAATGTGATATAGGGAAAAATACATATTTTTATCTTCGAACACTTTGACCCCTGGAAAGTTTAGATCAGGGTTGATAATTTTTGAAACGAAAAAAATAATAATACTACGATGAAACTCACTAGAAAATGACAAGTTGCATGTATACATTTTTTCAATTCTTCTGAATTCCATAGATTTTTTTTTGGGTTTGTTACCTCAGAACTTTCAAATGGGTGAACCAATTTTGAAGATAATTTTTTTCGTCCCATTTAAATTTCAGTACCTAATGTAAAGTTTTGTTTTTTTGTTAAAAATATTAATTAATTTATTATATCAACATACATTTCAGATACACAACAACGATCCGAGTATCAGAACAGCAGCCGTACCAAGTGAAGGAGTACGCGTGGTGTCTCAGTGTACCACCTCGATGCAGCAAGTACAAAGTCAAATTCCGGCAAGTGTACAAGACACAGACCCTGGTGAAGCAGCGGCCGGTGGAGGAGTGTTGTAAGGTACGTGGTACTTAATACCTATGGACAGGATAGCGTAGTTTTGTATCGCAGAATGGTTTTATGGCCATAATGGCTTCCTTTATTAGTATCACCTGTTTAATTAAAGTTAAAGTCACCGTTACCTGGGCTCTTGTAAGTATGATCCCGTATAGAATGTGCTTATCAAGACTATCATCATTCTACGTTGATCATCAATTTTTTTTATGTAATTTTATACAAATTCGATTAACTGCGTAACTGCGTGAACGATTGCTTGGTATGCAATTCTCACAAACGTCGCAATCTATACTATAATCGCTTGTTTATTTTGCCTGTGTATATTTACCATTATCATATAACAACAGGGCTACGCGCCGGACGCGCGCGGGGAGCAGTGCGTGCCGGTGTGCACGGAGCCGTGCGTGCGCGGCAAGTGCGTCGCGCCGGACACGTGCGCGTGCGAGCACGGGTACGGGGGACCCGCGTGTGATATCTGTAAGTTACTTATTTTTCTACTACTTTGATACAACTCTTTTATTAGGTACTACTGTTTTGCTGCTCTTACCTTAAGGCCTAGCATACTGTCACGCACCACGCAGCGAAACGCGCAGATGCGTTTGCAATTATCATTTTTATTTTTTTATTTATTATACTTTATTGCATTAAAAAAATACATAAACACATATAACAAAGACAAGACTACAGAAACAGCAAAGGGCGGCCTTATCGCTAGGTAGCGATCTCTACCAGGCATCATCTGCATGAACAAGAAACAAGAACGGATGGAACAAGCAAGTTCGAATACGCATACGCATTGACTGCGTAGCGCGTGAATGCGTATATTTCGTGATGCGTATGCGTGCGTAGGGCAGTGTGCCAATTACACTTTTAACCTCGTATTCACGACGGTAAAAAATGTTGACACTCATCAGGCTAGAATATTTCTACATGCATTATCAACTCTGCAACTTTTTATCATGAATACGCCTAGCTAAGTTCATTCGTAATATAATATTATTTATGAATGTCATGTATTTATTAAATAATAAGTTATAATAAGTTTTATTTCAAACAGTGCGATTGAAATTCTATTGTAGTCTGCATTTGGAATCTTTTAATTACTGACCGTTTTACACTTTGACCGTTAATGGGTTAACAATAGACATAATAAAGGACAGCTCATGCTTTATTCAGATGTGATTTTGCATAGAATTGATAATAATTTATATTTATCACAGTTCTATTTCTATACTTATTAGAAAAAAATGATTTACGGAAAAAGTAGGGTTTATAATATTATAAGGTCGACAACGAGACGCTACGAGGTTGGTCACCGGCAAGTGCATGTACCGTAGCACGCTACGAGATTGGTCACCGGCAAGTGCATGTACCGTAGCACGCTACGAGATTGGTCACCGGCAAGTGCATGTACCGTAGCACGCTACGAGATTGGTCACCGGCAAGTGCATGTACCGTAGCACGCTACGAGATTGGTCACCGGCAAGTGCGTGTACCGTAGCACGCTACGAGGTTGGTCACCGGCAAGTACGTGAACCGTAGCACGCTACGAGGTTGGTCACCGGCAAGTACGTGAACCGTAGCACGCTACGAGATTGGTCACCGGCAAGTGCGTGTACCGTAGCACGCTACGAGGTTGGTCACCGGCAAGTGCGTGTACCGTAGCACGCTACGAGATTGGTCACCGGCAAGTGCGTGTACCGTAGCACGCTACGAGGTTGGTCACCGGCAAGTACGTGAACCGTAGCACGCTACGAGATTGGTCACCGGCAAGTGCGTGTACCGTAGCACGCTACGAGGTTGGTCACCGGCAAGTGCGTGTACCGTAGCACGCTACGAGATTGGTCACCGGCAAGTGCGTGTACCGTAGCACGCTACGTTATTGGTCACCGGCAAGTGCGTGTACCGTAGCACGCTACGAGAATGGTCACCGTGCATGAACACGGCTGGGACGAGCACGCTTGACTATCATTTGTTTACTGACCAATCGTAAAAGTGTCCTTGATGAAATGGTTAAGATATTTCCTTGGTCGTTGCAGCGTGTCCCGCGGGCAAATGGGGCAGGAACTGTCACAACGAATGCCGCTGTATGAACGGGGGTACTTGCGAGCCGCTGACCGGTGAATGTGCGTGCGCAGCCGGTTGGAGGGGGGACGCGTGTGAGCGGCCGTGTGAAAAGGGGACGTTTGGGGACGCGTGCCGGCAACAGTGTCAGTGTGTGAACGGGACGTGTGACGCGGCGAGCGGACGGTGTGACTGTCAGCCGGGGTTCACGGGCGCGTTGTGAGTATTGACTACGATTTAAGTTAAATATTTTTGTTAAATAGACTTGAAATCAAAAATCTTTGTCTCTATCAAACTTAATTAAAATCTTGTGTTGCTTCTGTTTGTGTATCTGCTTGTTTATAGAACACTCAAATTGACAAAAATTAAAAATTTAAGTAACAATAGACTTCTAAAGCGTTTTTTTAATTGATTTTTTTTACATCAACATTAATTTAGAATTTATAAATTTTGTTTGTATGCAGTTTTTATAATTTTCTTATAAAGAGCTATTGTCATTCGCGATTATTTTAGGTACCTTAATTTATAAATAAATAATATGTTTATTCCAATACAATTTCAGATGCGACGAGCAATGTCCAAAAGATCAGCCCTGTCCCGAAAGGTGTAAATGCCAAAACAACGGAGTGTGTAACTTTGTTACGGGCGAGTGTGAATGTACACCCGGTTGGACTGGCGAAGTGTGTGCTAACACGTGAGTGTAGAAAAGATAATATTTTATATTTTTCGAAAATACGTAAATTATGGTCACCCAATTATTTTTCAGAGGTGTAAATTTTGTTCATCCTGTTTATCGAAAACACGCAAATTATTATCACGTTATTTTTCAAGCACACGGAGATTATAAGGTCACTCTTTTTAATGTGAAAAACTCACTTTGAAAATCGCTTATTTGAATTACATTCGTGTAGTTTTTCCCTCAAATTGATAAATGCAAATGGCACAAATATTTAGGTATAAATTCGCGTGACATGTATTGTAATAATTCGTTTCAATAACACGTCGAATACAAATACACTTAAACGTGTATATGAGTTATGAATACAACCTATTGTGCCCGCACAATGTGTACCTTTTATTAGAATTTCATAGGTTCAATAAAAAACTAAAGAATTACATTCTTTACTTTTCAGTTGTCCGTCCGGTGTCTGGGGACAAAACTGTGCACGTACCTGCGAGTGCGCGAACGGTGCGAGCTGCCACCACGTGACGGGACACTGTCAGTGTGAAGCGGGCTTTACTGGGGATAAGGTATTGAAATAGATTTTATTATTATAGCTAGGAGATAGTGTTAGTGATACATGTTATATGTACCACATACCATATTATAAAATACCACATACCATATTATATTAAAAAATTAAAAACATTAAAAAATGTTTATGTGCTACATAGTTTTTAATTGAGAATCACAAATTCGCCTGATGTTAAGCTGAGATGTGGTCTAAGAAAGTATACGCTTCCCTAGAAGGTACCCGTTCACTCTACACTTGAAGACCCTCATATTGTTCAAGAAGAAGACTTCTTTTAGAATTGCTTTTGAATCGTATTACAAAGTTAATATGATATTTTAGAATAATTATTTTTTTTGATTCTCTGTGATTTTACTCAATTGAAAATCCTTTTTACCATTAGCAGATAGCAAACTATATTTTTACTGCGTAAAATAATCTTTATTTATTTCTTTACATTTTATCGATAAGCTTATGTTTACTTTGTGTTATACCGGACAAAGCCGGCATAAGCGGCTTTTTATTATTATCTACATACTACATAATATACATATTACGCATACATTACTGACTGACCGGTTGGCTTGGTCAGTAGTAGCCCTGCCTTCCAAGCCAGAGGTCGTGGGTTCGATTCCCACCCGGGGCAAATATTTGGGCAAACATAGATGTTTGCTCTGTCTGGGCGTTAATTATTTATACAAGTATTTATTAAAAAAAATTATATATACGTATGTTTATCAGCCATCTGGTTTTACATAACACAAGCGAAAGCTATGGGATCAAATCGTGCCGTGTGTGAAAATTGTATTGAAATGTTTATTTATTTATTTATTAACCTTATTTCACCCCCAGTGCCTAGACATCTGCCCGCCCGGTACCTATGGCCCGGACTGCGCGGGCAAGTGCACGTGCCAGCACGGCGGTGCGTGCGAGCCGCGCGACGGCGCCTGCGCGTGCCGGCCCGGCTGGGCGGGGCCCACGTGCGAGCGGCGGGCTTGTCCTGATGGGCTGTGGGGGCCACGGTGTGACAAGGAGTGCGATTGTAACCCGCATACTACGGAGTTGTGAGTATATCGTTCGTTTAGTCGTTCAATCATTCATACACTCATCCATTCACTCATTCATCAACTCTACACACAATCACTTGTTACGTAATGGCGCCTGCGCGTGCCGGCCCGGCTGGGCGGGGCCCACGTGCGAGCGGCGCGCCTGTCCCGACGGGCTGTGGGGGCCAAGGTGTGACAAGGAGTGCGATTGTAACCCGCATACTACGGAGTTGTGAGTGTTTTGTAGAATCGTTCATTCATCCATTCACTCATTCATCAACTCTACACACAATCACTTGTTACGTAATGGCGCCTGCGCGTGCCGGCCCGGCTGGGCGGGGCCCACTTGTGAGCTGCGTGCTTGTCCTGATGGGCTGTGGGGGCCATGGTGTGATAAAGAGTGCGATTGTAACCCGCATACTACGGAGTTGTGAGTATATCATTCGTTCGGTTAGTTGTTCTTTCATTCACTCAGTCATTTATCAACTCATTGACTATCTACACACAATCACTTGTTACGTAATGGTGCGTGCGCGTGCCGTCCCAGGTAGGCAGAGTCCACGGTGCGATAATGAGCGTGACTGTAGCCAGCTTACGACGGGAGCTGTGTTTTGTTAATTCATTCGTTCATTAGGTTACCAATCCATTTGCTTGCTTCATGTATACATATGTACTAATTCAATCGCTTATTTATTAATTATTGACAATGAATGTACACTCGTATATAATTAATAATACAGGGTTAGTTTTCAATGACCAGCCAAAATTTAAAATTAATATCTAGATATTAAACCAAAGGTACATTTGAAATATTATTGTCGAATAAAAAAAATAGCATTCATTTGAAAATGTCTTAAAAATTTCCTAAATCGTAAACACACGATAATCAATGCACTTGTGTGCGTGCGCGCATCGCCTAATTTATGTGTGTGCTAACTTCTACCTATCTTGGTTGTTGAACTGAATTGTGCTTTTGTAATGTCCACACGTTCGCTTTTTAGTGGCGGACAGGAATGAAATCTAATTTAAAAAAAAGTTTTTTTTTCATTACATCGAAAATGTTATCGATTCTGAACCATTTCTGAAAATTTGGCCGGTCATTGAAAACTAACCCTGTATATTCAACGTTTTATTTGTTTGTTCTTTCGTTCATCTTCAATTATGTTCTTAACTCGTGTGTACTAATAAAATGGCTCAAAGCGACACTAGCAAAGCCTTCTGTCTAGCCACTTAATTCATTAACTAACTCAATCATTAATTCACTCACTCACTCACTCGCTCACTCGACAGATGCGACCCGTGGACGGGCGCGTGCGTGTGCGCGGCGGGGTGGGCGGGCGAGGCGTGCGACCGCCAGTGCCCGCTGCTCACGTACGGCAAGGGCTGCCGCGGCGTGTGCCGCTGCGAGAACAGCGCGCACTGCTCGCCCGTTAACGGTGAGATTGACGTTTTTAACCGACTTCAAAAAAAGGACGTGTTTATCAATTCGGTCGGTATGTTTTTTTATGTATGTACACCGATTACTCCGATGTTTCTGAAACGATTTACGTGATTATTTTTTTGTTCGATGCGGGATAGTGTCGAATTGGTCCCATAAAAATTTTATTCGGATAGGCGCAGTAGTTTTTGTTTTATGAGCATTTTTGTCTGTATATGTTAATGTTGCAAGTGCAAGTTTGAAGTCGGTTGTTTTTACTATGATGAAGTATCAGGCCAATGAAACGACTACATTGTGAAATACTCTGTTATTGCTAGTGAAACTTACATTGAGAAGTCAAGGTCTAGCCGTGACTATACTGTCACGTCATATATGACGTGACAGTATATACGATTTCTATAGAAAAGCGATGATTTTGGTATCTTTGAATCTTGCCAAAGAAGTTTCACTTCTGACACGTGTGCTCTGCATACGCGTTTTTTTTGTGTACAGAGTGCTTAGTGAGCTATTACCACAGATGCAGCTGTTGTTGGTGTTCATATAGATACTTGTGTTGAATACAGGAAAAAAAGCTACTTAAAAAGTCTCTTAAGGTATTTAAACAGACGATGAGAGTGTTTACCCGTGATTATATTCCGACAAAGCTAATAAGTTGAGTATAAATATTATATACAGTCAAATGCCACGAAAGACGTAGTTTTTTTCTCTATTTTTTTTTTGGAAAAAAATAAAATATAATTATTCGTATAGGTTCATGTCTGTGCGCGCCGGGCTACCGCGGCGTGCACTGCGCGGAGGCGTGCCCGCAGCCGCTGTACGGCGACAACTGCGCGGACGCATGCGACTGCCGCAACAACGCCACGTGCTCGCACGAGACCGGCGAGTGCAGGTGTCCGCCCGGGTGAGTGTGCTACGCGCACGTGCTACGGACGGTGTGTGCTACACAGGAGTGCTACGTGTAGGCGGTATGTGTAGGTGTTGGTTTTGCCGCAGTGTGCTACGCATAGGTGATACCGCGGTTTGCTACGCGTACGTGTTATGTGTAGGTGCTATGCGTAGATGCTACCGCGATGTGCTACCGTAGTTTGGTATGCGTTGGTGCCATCAGGACGTTTTACAGCGATTTTCTACCGTGTGTGTTACGCGTAGATGCACATTTATTTCTATAAAGATTGAATTTCGAATATCGAAGGAAATAATAATTTAATAAGTGACGCTATTTTAATTTGTTTCAATAGTTATGACGGATTGAAATGTGATCGTCCTTGCGATGGGAAGACGTACGGACTGGGATGTCGGCAACCTTGCGACTGTGAAAATGATGCACCATGTAATCCTGTTAACGGTAAGTTATTTTTTTAAGTACTGTACAAAAAAGAAACTGCCATCATATTGTTTTTTTTTCTTTATAATATCTTGTATTGTGTATAAAGTGTAAAAAAATTATAAATGTATTAAAAAATCTGTGTGTCACCTGTACCACTCGCTACGTGAGTGCATGTGCGTTCGCGCGACAAAGTTTTAAATAAAAGTTCATTTGCACACGCCATTCGAGTGCGTGTGCATAAACAACATATTTAATAATATCATATTATTCTTTCCCAGTAGGCGAGTGTGTGAGCGATCATGTACAACCAGTTTTAAATAAAATCATATAATCCCCTCCCGATAGGCGAGTGCGTGTGTGCATTCCCCAATAAAGTGTTAATTAACATGACATCCCCAGGCGAGTGTGTGTGCGGGCCGGGCTACACGGGCCCGCGCTGTGCATCCCGCTGCCCGGCCGGCACGTACGGCGCGAACTGCTCGCTCGCGTGCTCGTGTTCCGTACGTGCGCTCGGCTGCCACCACGTCACCGGCCGCTGCTTGTGCGACACCAGCTGGCGGGGTGAGTGTAGCACCGGCTTTATGTTTAGCAGCATCATTATTATGTCCAACACCATCGTGATACACATCTACGACACAAGCTGGTAAGGTGAGTGTGTTACACCGGCTTTATGTTCATCGTCATAATTGTTATCTATAACATAACCACTAATATCATCGTCATCATCACACACATCTGTGACACCAGCGGGCGAGGTGAGTGTATTACACCAGCTTTATGATCAATGTCATCGTCATAATTATTATCTCCAACATCATCATCATCGTGATACACATCTACGACACAAGCTGGCGGGGTGAGTGTAGCACCGGCTTTATGTCTAAATTTAAATATTATCTCCAACATCCTCATCATCGTGATCCACATCTTCAACACCAGCTGGCGGTGTGAGTGTGACACCGGCTTTATGTCTAAATGTAAATATTATCTCCAACATCCTCATCATCGTGATCCACATCTTCAACACCAGCTGGCGGGGTGAGTGTGACACCGGCTTTATGTCTAAATGTAAATATTATCTCCAACATCCTCATCATCGTGATCCACATCTTCAACACCAGCTGGCGGTGTGAGTGTGACACCGGCTTTATGGCTAAATGTAAATATTATCTCCAACATCCTCATCATCGTGATACACATCTACGGCACAAGCTGACGGGGTGAGTGTGCCACCGGCTTTATGATCTACGTCATAATTGTTATCTACAACATCATCGTAATACACATCTACGACACAAGCTGGCGGGGTGAGTGGGGCACCGGCTTTAAGTTTAGCAGCATAATTATTGTTATCTACAACATCGTTATGTTGGAGATAATGTAAGTTGTCTATCTTACGACGATGTTAGTGGTGACTAATATCATCACACACATCTGCAACACCAGCGGGCGAGGTGAGTGTAACACTACCTTTATGTTCGTCGTCATAATTGTTATCTGCAATGTTACCACTAATATCATAGTCATCATCACACACACCTGTGTCACAGCTGGCGGAGTGAGTGTGACACCACCATTATGATGATCGTCACCTTATCTGTTATTATTATCATCATCGACACCACTTATATACATAAGCATAACACACATCTGATGACATTATATAAATTTTCACTGCCATACTCATTATCATATTCTCTACCCTCATCATAATAATTATCACCAACATCTTCACCATTATCATCGTCTTCACCACACATTTCAACGTTCCAATCAATCGAAATTCATATTTTCGGTAGTTACAAAGCTAGAACATAATTATATGTGACATATCATTCAATACATTTCATTCTTAACTCAGGTCTAGCTAGGAAGATAAGAATGGGTATGTATCATGTTTATTAAATCACTACGTAGTATAAAACAAAGTCGCTTTCTCTGTCCCTATGTCCCTTTGTATGCTTAAATCTTCAAAACTACGCAACGGATTTTAATGCGGTTTTTTTTAATAGATAGAGTGATTCAAGGGGAAGGTTTTAGTATATAACTTATTAGGTTTTAGATAAAGCGGGCGAAGCCGCGGGCGGAAAGCTCGTAATTGATAAATTACTGATTTCATCATCAGTTTAATCATTTCATTATCAGCACAATAAAAGTTAGCTTTTCATTTATTTCCATTCTTAATTTTATATTTGCGTACCATTAATGATGAGTGGCACTATACAAAAGATCCTTTTAATATTTTAGGTAATTGCATGTAAAATAAATGTAATACCTACAATGGACACATTAATTTTTGAAGTTATACTTATTTTGGCGCGAAATGATGAGAATGAATTTTACGCACCGTAAAAATTCACACCTAAATTTAACAGCATGAAGTTAGTTCTAGGCAATGATATTTTATGTATAGATACGTTATATACTCACAAGATATCCAAAAAAATGCTTCCTATGCAGTGTCAGGCACACACAAATACAAGTTTCATTTTACTTAATTTATTACATTGACAGACTGTATAAGAGAGATGGCTCTAATAAAATGATATAAACAAAAAAGACAAAGATAGTTTGTCACTTCCGCGCAGGTGTAAGCAAAAGTCACAAGAATTCACCAATTAAATATAAATAAACAAATAGTTGCCATGGCAATTGGCATAGACTAACGACACAGAAGGTTCAATGTTATAGATGTTACGTTTCCTGCACACGTAAACAAATGTGACAATTTCATTTACTATTTAATTATTATTATGAAGTTGTATTAAAATGAAAAAAACTTTTTTTGAGATATAACTGTATTAAGCATTTATTACTAGCTGTGGTGTTCGTTTTCGGTCATCATCATTACACCCGATAAACACCCACTACTGAGCATAGTCCTCCTTATAGAACTCCATACGGACCGATCTTACGCTATTCGTTTCAAGGCAGTTCCCGGAACCCGTACAAGGTCATCACTCCAACTTGTAGGATATAATAATAGTGGTGCCTAAATGAAATAAAAGAAAGGGTGAAGTATAAGCCTTTTTTATCTAAAACACAAATAAAATGTATGTTCAATAGCTATTTACAGAAAAGCAAATAGCATTTTCGTCAGTAGCGATAATCTTTTCTTTAATGTATAATACGTATATTCAACATCATTTTTGCAAACAAACATTTTTGCCATCACGATTTCATTGTATATATAATAAATAGATATATTTGTTAATTACATGCACTGTGTGGATTTAAATATAAAAATAATCAAGTATTTACCCAAATCGAAATTAATAAAATAGCCATTCTATTTTCAATAATCGTATCTACATGATAATCTTTGAACACAGTGTGCGCTAGCTTTGTCACACTAGTGATTGAAGTAATGTTTTATCCCTTTCATTATTTCAATACAAGTGTCAAGCAAGTGTCATTCATTAATAATTGCAAATTGTTATTTTTGCTCTAAAATTATAATATTTTAATACATTTACCTGTGATATGATATTCCTCTATCTTTCTTTATTTTACTATCGTAATTTGTGCACTTTCTGAACACACAAGAAGGCATTATTGATAATTTTAACGTTTATATCAGCATGTACGTTCGCTGTCACAAGTCACAATCTGACTGATTCCACTGGTCCCAATTAGGACCAATTCACGGTTTACGTTTTGGTGCGTTGGTAACGTATCTACCTCTTGTTTCTATATATAATATCATTGGTTCTAGGTGGTATGAAATTTTGATAACTATGTTCAAGTTGTATATTCTAGTATTTTTTTCCATACGTCAAAGAAGTATAACTTCTAACGCGTGTACATAAGTACACACACTCTTTTTTATCATATACTTTTCGTTTTCTGGCTCAGTTAAACAAATAAATATTTCGCAAACACATATTATAATACGATATCTGTATGTACAGGTGTGCGCTGCGAGACCCAATGCCCTCCTGGTCTATACGGCGAGGGCTGCGGCTCGTCATGCGTGTGCGCAAACAACTCGTCCTGCGAGGCTTCTAGTGGGAAATGCGTGTGCGCAGCCGGTTGGAGGGGGGATGCTTGTGATGAGCCCTGCCCACCCGGGTGGTACGGGGTGGGGTGTGCGCAGGAGTGTCCCACGCAACTTAATGGTGAGTTATCTATACTAATATTATAAAGCTGAAGAGTTTTAAAGAGAATTTTCAAATCGAAAATATAGATAGCTGATTTTCTGTGAAATGAAAATGAAGATGATGATGATGAAGATGAAAATGAAATTTTGTATGCCTGGTTGTTGTGGTCTCGTTTGTCTAGTACAAAATGTGTGTGGTAATATTTTTTTTTTAATTTTCACAGGCAACACAACGTGCGACCCCGTAACGGGCAAGTCCGTGTGCCCCAGCGGGTACACGGGCGTGGGATGCGAGTACCCGTGCCCGCTCGGCACGTTCGGGCCCGACTGCGGGGGGCGCTGCGACTGCCGTAATGGCGCCGATTGTCACCACGTCACCGGTACGTGTACTATATACATATCATAAGCAGCTGCTATCCCGTGATGGGCAAAATAATGTACACGCATTTTTTAGTTTGCTTCTTTTTTCTCGAAAAAAATATTTAGCTATTGACAATCACAGATAACGTAGATTTTGTTTAAAAAAAATGTTTTTTTAAATCACTTCAGTCAATCCAGAGATTACGCCCTATAATCGCGTAAACGTTACTTACCAAATTGGAATCAATAAGAATCTTCTCTACATTTTTCTTAATCCAATAAAGACCACTTTCACCACTTGTTTTTAGTGCTTTTGATGGCCGACTTGACAGACCGACATTTAGTTTAATTTTTCATTTCAACTGACAGATATTACAAAACAAAACATTGTACACTTTTAAAAGAGCGTGATAATTCGATAAATTGTTTACACGCACATAAAGTGTTTATCGTATGAAAGCGCGCTTTCAACATGTTTTGAAACCAGTGCATTTTTTAAAATTATTATTTAATTATTTTTTACCTTTTGCACGACGATGCGAAGCATCGGAGAGTGCTTTACGATCGAAAAATTTTTTTCGCTTCATTTTTGCAGCTATTCTTATTATTATAGCCTTGTTAGTTCACGGAATCAAGATATTTTGCATACTATTGTCGAGATAATTTAATGGAGATTAATCCTATACTTTTTAAAAATTGATTTACTTCAATAGAATTGGAAAAAAACACCGAAATAGTTCAAAAAATTTTCCTGTCCGTCATGTGTGAAACCTGAAAACACTATAACTTGTGAAAAAAATCCATCATTTGAGTTAAATTTTTTTTTTAAATATTCTAATCGACGATTGTAGGTCACTGAATGCGAATGATTAATTAATTCAGTGTCGTTTAATTGCAATTAATAAAAAACGAAAACTACAAGACTGTATATCTATATATCTAATATATATAAATCTCGTGTCACAATGTTTGTCTTCAATGGACTCCTAAACCACTTAACCGATTATAATAAAATTCGCACACCATGTGCAGTTCGATCCAACTTGAGAGATAGGATAGTTTTTATGAAAAAAAAACGTAAACATGTAGGTACCACGGGCGAAGCCGGGGCGGACCACTAGTATATATATATATATATTTTATATTTCATAATTAAATGAGCATTATGAGTCGTGCAATTTTAAATTGTATTTTCTGTTATCCCCAGGCGAGTGCCAATGCCTGCCGGGCTGGCAGGGCCCGCGCTGCGCGGCGGCGTGCGGCGCGGGGCAGTGGGGCGCGGGCTGCTCGCAGCCGTGCCGCTGCGCGAGGGGGGCTGCGTGCCGCCCCAACGACGGGTACTGCCGGTGCCCGCCGGGGTTCACCGGCACTTATTGTACGCAGTGTAAGTACACTTTAGGTTTTTTAAGGATAAGTTCAAATCATTTTTTATCAAATCATTTATTTAGTTAGTTGGTTATATTCAGTGGCATTTATTGTATGCAGTGTGAGTGAGAATTTGTAATTTAATCGATAAAATACGTGTGTAAAATGGTTGTAGGTATTATGAATATGTTAAAGTGTAAAAAATTGTGTCTAAAATCTTTAAAAGCACAACTTTAAATCTAAGTTGTTTCAATTTTTTTTTTTTGAAAGAAAAATTTTTTTGAATATGATTTTTTGTATATTTACGCGTGTTGTATGTGCGTGTGCAGTCTGCCCCGAGGGCTACTTCGGCGACCACTGCATGGAGGCGTGCAACTGCTCGAGCAGCGGGCACTGGACGTGCGACCCGGTGCGCGGCTGCGTGTGCGCGCGCGGCTACATCGGCGACGCCTGCCAGCTGCACGCCAGCGACGCCATCACCGTCGCGCACACCGGTATGTGCGCACACACACTGCACGTGCACCCGGTGTGTGTGTGCGCACACACACTGCACGTGCACCCGGTGTGTATGTGCGCACACACACACTGCACGTGCACCCGGTGTGTGTGTGCGCAGACCTGTATACAAGAAAACGTCTACACACACACACACACACACACACACACACACACACACACACCAGGAAGCTCGGCAGAACTGGAAAAACATCATTGGAGCAGACGTTCGTCCTGAAACGCTAGTAGCAGCGATGCTCTCATCTAAGATAACATGGGAAGCAACAACCAACTTCGCAACAGAGGTATTAAAATACCTACGAAGCAAAGAGCAGATGCAGATATACCAGGTCACAGATCTAAACCTGAGATACTCAACGGTATAAATTTATAAAGAATAGAAAAAATTCGATCACGAGGCGGGACTTGAACCCGCATCCTTTCGCGCCATTCCGGGGCGGATGCCTCACCAACTCAGCCACTCGTGACCCGCCCGCCGTACTCAACGGTATTTTTTCCATCTATAATAAAAAAAACACACACACAAACACACATACTGCACGTGTAAACAAATCTACATGTCGGAGAATTTAAATAACTCTCCATAATTAATTATAGTTAGGTAGATATGTGAAATAATATTAAATAATGACTCAGTGCGCACACCTTGCGCGGTCGATGGTAGTACCGAGACTATATCATCGAACTACTGACTCAAGGAATATAAACCATAGCATGGCCCGATACCCCATGCATTTCATATCAATTGAATATCAACACTATGTTGTACGCCATAGAGTACATTATAATAGGAAGGTATAGCCACATAACAACTACTATGTTATAATTCTCTCACATACATGTGTTCAACGTGCTTGTAGATTCATGCAAACTTGTATACGTACACGTAAACATATACTTAAACATACTCAAATTCGTGTATGTACGCACTCAAATAGACAAAAAACCGACACCTGACGGAACGGACCGCCCCGCGTTCGACCGCTCCAACGAACACCTTGGCGCGCGATCCAAACTGGTATCCATTTCACGCGGCTGGAGCGCGCGCCAATGTTCGATCTCTCGGAGCGCGAAGTCGATACCCAGCTTTACACGTGTGCGTATACACAATGCATACGTAAATGTGAACGCAAGCCAACACAAACACATTCATACGTTTATGTGTGCACGTACCTGTTTTCATGCTGGAGCACAGTTACTACTGTCATAATTTTATGAAACAAAATCCGTATAATTTTTAAAAGGAGTTTGTTTGCCCTATCCACGGTAATGTACTCAAAAACAGCTATTAAAGTTTTATTCAAATTATAATTATGTGAAACACAACACAATATGTCTTGTCGCGGCTCCAAGCAGTCGGTCTCAACTGCTTGAAGCAGTCCGTGTACAGCCGCTCTATGTGTTAATAGTTTTTAAAGTGAAACTTTTATTACATCGTCTCAAACTTTTTGATCTGTGTAGCGCATGTCGCGTACCGGTATCGGTACCGTACGATAATTATCGTACAAATACGATAATTTTTAGTTAAATGTCTATAGTGTGAAAAAAAGTTTCACTTTAACCGTGGTTTCATAAAACCACACAACATTTTTTAATATATCTCTATCTACCCGCAGAAGGCACGAACCGGGGAGCCATAGCAGCCATGGTGGTGGTATCGGCAGCATGCGCATGCGTCGCCGCGTTGGTACTACTGCACTACCGCAAACGTGTGCGCTTGCTCAAGAGAGAGATAGCACATGTTCACTATTCCGCAGACCCGGCTGCACAACCTGGTAAGAGATAGGATAATATACAAGAAAGAGGGTCAGAAGTGAAACTTCTTTGGTAAGAGTCATAGTAAAATTGTCAAATACGAGTTAATTGTCAACGTGGCGTCAATTGTCAAATTGGTTCAGTAGTTTAGCCGTTATTGAGTAACAGACAGACAGACAGAGTTACTTTCGCATTTATAATATTAGTATGGATTTCTGTTCCAGACCAGCAACACTTCGACAACCCAGTGTATTCGTTCCAGAGCTCGAACCGAAGTGACGACTCCACAACGTTACTAAATAACGCGCCACAGATTATAAATAACTTGGCCACGCCCAAATTGTCGAATACAGCTATGGAAAAGTTACGGATGACAGCTACAAGCTCTAACGGATGTAAGTATAACCAGTACTAGCTGCGCTCCGCGGTTTCGCCCGCATTGCTCCGCTCCTGCTGGTCTTAGCGTGATAATGCCTTCCTAGATGAATGGGCTATCGAACACCGAAAGAATTTTTCAAATCGGACAAGTAGTTCCTGAGATTAGCGCGTTCAAACAAACTAACTCTTTAGCTTTATAATATTAGTATAAATTTCTTATTCCAGCCTACGACCCGATGTGTCTCAAGAACAAAGACGCAGACGCGACAAACCCCAATTTGTACCATTGCATCGATGACGACAACAAGTTGGACCATGTTTACGACGAAATTAAACATAAGGAAGGATATGGTATGTATTTTGTATCCAATTATAATAGATTCTTCTATTTTTCTATAAAAAAATCAAGTATTGACACAATAAAAATTTCCTGTGTTTGATTTTTGGCTATTTACTATACTAGCGGTTCGCCCCGGCTTCGCCCGTGGTACATATTTCGCAATAAAAAGTAGCCTATGTTCTTTCTCAGAGTCTAAAGATTGTCTGTGCCAAATTTCATCAAAATCGGTCCAGTATTTTATGAGCCTATTCATTACAATCAAACAAACAAACATACAAAGTTTTCCTCTTTATAATATTAGTGTAGATAATCATTATTATAATCTATAGAATCTGATAATATACAGTTGTAAAAAAAAAATTAAAATATAAAGCATTCAGCTCAAATAATTGTTTTGTACTTTAAATTCTTCATAACACAAAATTTTCACCGAAATATAAATCACTTCATTAATTCATTTCCATGTATACTTTCTTTATAAGAAGCAAAAATACAAATTAACTGCTTTTTCTTGTCTAGATCTTTGGAAACACGTAATTTTCGATCAGACATCTGTTTTTATTTTCTTTATGAATAAAAAAATATTCTGTTTTCTCTTTTTACTCCACTTAAGATAATATTATTATTCATAATTACAGAAATGGAGTACGACCACTTAAACTACACACCGCCAGCGAACACGTGGAAGGCGCACTACCAGCGAATGAACGACACGCTCCCATCCATACACAACATACATACATCCACACATACAGACACACCAAGCACATCCACCATACAGTCCCCGCCCATACCGCCGCTGCCCAAGGTGCACATAACTCCCATACCGCGAGATGATGTACCGGTACCGCCGCAGAGAGAGTGTAGTGGTGATGATGATGATACCACTAGCTAGGTGATGAAAATTGTGTAGCGTATAGTAAACTCATGAAAAGTGTATAAGTAAAAGCAAAAGTGAAATTTAAAGTGTATAAGTATACAGTGGTGATGAAAAATATTGTATGATGAAATTCTTGGATAGGTTATGAAAATTATGTAGCGTATGGTAACTCATCGAAAAGGGAAATGATAATAAAAGGTCTGGTGGTAGAAAATGTACGATGATGGATATCATCACTGTGTAACAGTATAATGACAAAAAGTCATATTTTACAAAATAATATTTAGTGTAAATTTAAACTCATCGAAAAGCGAATATACCTCGTGTGTTCATAAGTTTTGAGACGAAATAAAAGTTGCATATCTTTTGTAATATTTAACCTAAAATTCTAAAATTTATACAACATATTAAGTGAGTAATAACAAACAATAAACTTTCATTATTACTCAAAATGTCCACCCTTATTTTTTATACAGGCCCTCAGACGATTTGGCCAGTCATCTATAGCGGCACGAATCTTTTCCAATGGAATTCGCTTTGCTTCTCGGATAAGAGTTCGCTTCAGTGACTCCAAGTTTCGGTGGGACTTTCGGCAGGTCCTGAGCTCTAAATCAGTCCATAAAGAATAATCCAGCGGGTTGAGGTCGGGGCTGGAGGAGGGCCATTCGTTAGCCGCAATGAAGGCCGGCACATTCTCCTTCAACCAAGCTTGGGTGGTTTTCGCCTTATGAGATGGCGCTGAGTCTTGCTGGAAAACCCCATCCTTGTTGTGAAATAAAGTATAAGACAGGGGTTTCACAACAGGCTCTAAAATATCACTTTGATAATTCTTGGCTTTCACCTTGACACCTTGTTGGCAGAAATGCTGCGGAGTGACCTTCATACGAAACTCCCCACCATACCATCACACTAGCCGGATGATCAGTACGCAAGACATTCCGTGCTGAAGGTGGGACGTCCATGCTACTTTTGGCATACACTTTATTGTTTTGTCGGTTGAACTTTTCTTCGACAGTAAAGATTTTCTCATCAGTAAAGAGTATCTTCCTCGCATCGTGTCTCCTAAGCAGTATTGGACAACGTTCGCGTCGCAATTTACGAAGGCGATCGTTTAAAAAGTGAATTTTCCTACGGCTGTACGCCTTTACCTTAAGATCATATTTCAGTATTCTGTTGATTGATACGCGCGAAATATCAGTCTGCAGTGCGAGTTTTTTCTGAGTGCGACATGGATTTCGGCGAAGTCGCTCTCTGATGATTTTGATATTCGCAGGCGTCCTCACAGAGCGTGGCCGGCCACTTCTTTGGCGATCTTGCAAAGAATTAGTCTCCCTGTATCGTTTGATAGTGTAATACACGAAGTTACGGCTCACACCAAAAATTTTCACCTCACGGAAAATCTCCGTCGGTTTTTTCCCCGCCTTAAACAGCGAAATCACGGTCGCACGTAATTCTTTAGTTCCCTCCATCTCGAGAAAATGGAAAGATATAAATTTGAAAATCAAAGGAATTAAAAGTAAACATTCCAAATTCAAAATTGGAAAAAGAAATAAATATCAGCCAGTGATATTTTATCTTATTTTTGAACTACAAAGTTCGTCTCAAAACTTATGAACACACGAGGTACAGTGATGATATTCACTAAAAAAACGTATGTATTAATTTAAAAAATAAAGGGCGATAAAAGCTAGGTATTACAATTCAATGTTTATTAAGTAAGATTTTAGTACTATGAAAAAATAACACCCATAGTCTATAGAAAAAAAAACATAAAATAGTAAAGAGGGATAGGGATGAAAACATTATAGTTCTGTCCTTTTCTAACAACGGAATACAATCAAACTGAAACTATGGTCATAGTTTTCAAAGGCCTTTAATATATTCAAGTTTCAACATTATCATTAAAGATACAGCAGAACCTTACACCTAAAAGATTACCTGAATATGAACTCAAAATATCAAAATAATATTATTAAGGGCTGATTTTCAATCCTTGGTTAATACTTATTCGTCGAATAACGTATTAAACTACCATTTAAAAAATGTATTCTTTGCCCGTCTTTGACAGTTTACGGGTGACATTTTAATATTATCGTGTAATACTTTATTGAGTGGATAAGTTTTAACCATGGATTGAAAAATCGGCCCTAAAAGTATCATATTATTTAGAGTAGTGCCTAATCGGAGTAAAGAGTTTATTTTATGAAAATTTTAACATCATCGATATTTTGATAAAAGTTTTGTCATGTAGACTTCGTGTTCATGTAGGTTTTAAATAATTTAAGATCTCTCAATTATTATTAAGGATAATGTGTATTTGGCGATGGCGACGTGCCAAATAATTTTTATTTATATTTCATAATTCATTTATTACTACTTTTCTAACTCCATCTGCTCCCAAAATGAATAGTGTTTTTCCTCAAAAAAATGTATTGATGATCCTCCTTTTGGTCGTAGGCCGTAGCGTACATAAACAATTATAAAAATGTTTTTTCAATTCGGACCAGTAGTTTCTGAGATGTGATCAGCCAAATAAATAATATATTTTTTTTATTTGCAGTATATTCTACTAATTTTCTAAAATTCATTTCCTACTCAGTACTCACATTTTAAGTCTATATTATGTTTTTCTGTCTTTCTTTTTCTCGTTTTAATGCATAAATATAACGTCACAACCTAGCTCCTACTATTAACCACTATATGAAAATTTTGTAATTTCATATTGCATATATAGAAAATTTATTTTCGCAAATTTATATAAATAATTATTTGACATGTATGTGTATCGCTAAATCCCAACCTACGGTAGCAATAACACCTCCATATTATATTACTGTATTATACACTTATTAAATCTATTAATTTTCAATTTTAAATATTTTATTATAAGTTCAACATATCATTGTGTATCATATAATATGTATATTATAATGAAATATAGATATATCTAATATAAATTTTATCGAAGTATTATTCGTAGGTTCTTAAAATTTAAACTTTAAGCAATACATAATTAAGTGGAGGAAAAAATTACGCCTCGAATGATATATGATTTGGATAATTTTTGAAATGATTTCGTAGTGTATTTTATGTAATAACTTATTTATTTTTATTAATGAAGTAAATCATAAAATTATTGAATTATGAATTTTGTATTTGTTGCTGCTAATAACTTATGTTTTCAAAAGAGGTCCTACTTTTTGATTTTCATTGAAATGTTTTTAAAATAAAAAAGCGTGATATTGTTAGTACATTATAAATGGTATATTTTCATATCATGCAATAATTTTAATATTATTCGTTAAATGTATTCTTTTTTATACTCTTGAAACTTCATTATTTAAATCATTATTAAAATATTATTATACATAACATTTAAGACGTGGATTGCACTTGTTACATTCCACTAAAATTTTTATGGTCTTACCACAAAACAATTTAGACACAGTCAAACTTTAAACCAGGGATCTGTCACTTTAATAGTTGTCTATGTGAAATACGATAAAACCAGATTAAAGAGAACCCGCGCTTAAAGTTAAACCCTGTCTAAAGTATTTTGTGGTAACACAGTTATATTTTTAGCTATGTTGCCTTTAATGTGAAAAATATATTTTGTAATTTATGTTTTAAAGTCAAACACGCTTTTAGTGACGAGTTTTAGATTTATTACTATGAAAATTATATAAAATTTGTAAATAGTTTATTATAAATAATTTTATATCTATAGTTACACTTGCTTTCGATTTTTTTATATTTGAAAACGAGCGTATATATTAAGCCGTATGTAGATTTGAAATAAACTCAGTTAAAAATGAATAATAAGGTTGTAATCGAAAATATACGATGCTCAAACAGTGCCAAATTTTATGGAATTTTCTGGAAGCTGCAGCTGAGTAAGCGGAAATAAATGTCACCTTACTTCGTGTGTTATTTTCGTATATTTTAAATGTATACAATACTTATATTTTATTCGTTCTTGTAAAGTTAAAATATATAATTTGAAAAGATGAATTTTTTATATTTTATTTACTTTATTGTATTTATGTGTAATAAGAATTTGCAGCTAAACACGATTTGATCTATAATGTTACTAACTGCTCAGAATATTCGGTAGAAGGTAGAAGTAACTTTTTAATATTAAACAAAAGCCTAATGAAAATTTAAGACAAAATTTTAATAAAAAATGTGAACTAAAACAGTAGGTACACCTACCTTATTTGTGTACAAAAAATTGTATTGCAATATATTTTGATATTATTAGAACTTCACGGATCATGATTGGACAATAATTATACAAATGTTTAAAATTCTAGGTCAATACTTTAAATTACTAAGTTTGTATTTGAAAATGATAAGAAATGAGTGAATGTTCGTTTGCGTCAATTCAAAATGAAATTAATAAACTTTTGCATACTCCTTGAAATGTAAAGCTGCGTTTGCACTAGCTAAAGAGTCAAATTGTTACTAACAAAAACTAAAGTGGAAACTTTCTTTGTGACAAAAATTTATTCCATAATGATTTGTCAGTGTAAAAGTTGCCCTTCGATTAAAATCAAATCTTCATAAATAGAATCA
Organism: Colias croceus; assembly: GCF_905220415.1. Classification (NCBI taxonomy): domain Eukaryota; kingdom Metazoa; phylum Arthropoda; class Insecta; order Lepidoptera; family Pieridae; genus Colias; species Colias croceus. The sequence goes on along the minus strand of NC_059543.1, from coordinate 1,741,057 downwards.
ATTGTATGTTATATCTTGCTATGCTTTTTCTTATGAAAGTTAGATCAAATTAAGCCTGAATTGGCCGCTTTTAAAATTCAAATGTTCCAAAAATCGTTTAAAAGATAACAAATTTTATAAACTGTACTGGTATTTGTAAAAAAAGTGTTTAACTTATAGTTAGGTATTGATTTTAAAAAGATGTATGTTTCAAAATAATAGATTGGATTTTTAAAGCGGCTACAAATTGCGCTCTTATTTAAATTGCAATAAGGTACAAAATGTAAGGTTTAAAACGTGTAATATTCTTTACGCTATATAAATATATTGTCGCAATTTCGGATTATTTTTAGACTAAGTGTATTTACCGTAAAGAGTCTAACGTGATTACAACAAATGTTTATATTTTCATGTTTTAGAATAGTTTAATATTTGTGATACGATATTGGGTTTGAATAAATGAATTTTGCTATTACAAAGTGGTTTTATTTTATTTACACATGAATTTTAGCGTTTAATTTACTTAGTTTTGAGTGGCGTAGTAATGTTTGCACAGGTGGCCCGTAACGCGTGTGCTCTGATGTAGTATTGTAATTTCATGGAATAATTACTGTTTAATTCATATTTAGTTGCCAAAGATAGAGTACGTAATTAAAAATATATATTTCAACATGAAAGTTATTTGTTTCGTGGTTTTTTTCACTGTTGTGCCGGTGAGTGTTATTTAATAATTAATTCGATTATTAATCATTAACTATCGTAAATTTAATTTTTAATATCTGCTCTATATTAAATTTCTTGTCATACAACCGCTAAGTAAAGGTAAATAAGAGTTAACTTAAAAAACTGGGTTCGATTCCCTTTAGAAATTATTGGTTTGATCATTTATCTAAATAATCAATATACTATGACTAATGACTATACTCCACAGTCAGTAGTTAACGTAAGGGAACCAGAATTTCTATAACTTTTATCAAGAATGATACTTATGTACATAAGATTTTCCAGAAGTTAAAATTGCTTTACAATATATTTTAAGAGCTAACCCTAATCGGTCTTTACGAAAAGTTTCAGGTATCATGTTCATTCTACGACGAGCTCCAAGGCGCGATGAGTTCCGTCCAACACGGCTTCGGAAAGTTACTCAGTGACGTAGTGTACGACGTCACAGACACAGTACATTGTACTATATCCGCCGTAGAACATGTGCTTACGCTCAATGGCTTGATAAAAACCAAGTCCGTGTACGGCCATCGGTGTCGAGACGGGCCTCTGCCCCCTATAGAAACGAGAGACGATGACCCCTTAGAAAATTTCCTGAGAACAAGAGATGCACTCGAGGAACAAACATTCGGAGAAGCACCAAATCTACTACATTCGTCAATAGACAGAGTAAATAAAACATTGTCACACGTTCTAGACAATCAAGTGAGTCAACGGAAAATGGATAGCATATCGAAAGTCTTAAAGGATGAAACTGCGCAGTTGACCAAAGTGAGCAACATATTGCGGCAAGAATTGAACAGCATTTCGAAAAATGTTAACGCTGAATTGAATAATTTGGAACCGTCCTTGTGGACAAAAAGAGAGACGGAAAGTAAAAATCCTGAACCTAATATTGAAATACCAATACAAACAGTCCTTGACCATGAAAAACACGAAGAAAATAACGAAAAGAATACAGAAAATGAGACACACGACACATATAATGAAGCTAAAGAACAATTTGAGGCTATAAGAGACCAGCAAACTGCGTTCAATGATTTCCCTACTAATTTTAGAGACGTAGCAAGGAATATTCGAGACAAAAGTTACGAAGATACTAAACCGAAACAGATAGCATCGGGAGCACTTTTTAGTGATAACGATAATTTCGATAAATTTTCACCATTTTTTGATCCAGGAACCAGCGGTAAAGAAAGCCACAAACAGACTATAGATCAAGCAATGAGTATAATAAGAGACAGTCAACGAAACGAACAATTGATGGATACATTTTTCAAGGAATCTCACGGAACATCCGATATATTTGATATGAACCCCAAAATATTCAATTTTTGAAGTTGTTGCACAATAATTATTATTACCTACACGTGTATAAACAATAAAACCAAAGATTATAGTATATGTTTTTAATGCTTGGAGTATTTATTGTATATAATATTACTAGCTTTCAGCCCGCGGCTTCGCTCGCGTGTTTTAGAAAAATAAGCGCACACACTATATTCGATCTTCCCATGACAATGTCACACTCATGCGATTCACACTCACACTCATTAGATAGCAAAATTATTGTATTTATTCTATGCAATAACTACTATAGTTTGATACTAGGACTAGTTATGGAAATATGATAGATAAAAACATAATTTTATGAACAATAGGTGTTTCAGCGGGAATAATAAATAAAAGAGCCACAAATCTATGTTATAACGGTTTTATTAACAATATAAATCGGGTACATTACAAATTGTCTACAATTGAGCTACTATTCTACTGTCGGCAGTCCAACGTGCTTCTGAATACAATATCCCTTCCTTTGTTGCTTGTATAATAATGACAGATCCCAGCCTTACAACAACACAATAATAATTCATGGTAACATTTTCACAAAACATCAAGAACTGTATAAATTACAATTGATACACTTAACTAATAATTTCATATTAATTTGATTAATTTTCTTCTAAGTATTGTATAATGTATTGCAATTTTTCAAACATATGCAGATAATTTTTTACATGGATGGGTGAATAACATTTAATTTTTACGATTCAAATTTTGCATGTATATAATATTCTTTCATTAATATTCAAGCACCTATCGGACTCTAAGCTATGCACCAATATAATTACCTAACTATGTATAATAATTCTATATCTAATTATACACTACGCGTGCATTTTAAAATTATACACATTCAAACACAAAAAGCGTTTAGTATGCGTTGTTATTCGTTCGGTTTAATATTTTGTACATGTTATATTTATTCAGATATTTAATTCGCGTTTTATTTAACTTAAATAATTGTATATTTTATACAAATTATTTACAAAAAAATCTTGAAAATGTCTTCCCTATTTTTGGCACTTAAATCAGTCCGATATGGCAACAAATAAAATATCTTTAGATTTTTTAATGTTTTATTTTTTCTTTACTTCTACTTTGAGAGACGAATATTCAAATTTCAATATTTATTTTCTAAATTTACCAATTACATAACGACTTTCAGAAACATTACAGCGAAGACATTTTCAAAATTCATAAGCGTTTTATAATAACAAAATCGATTCTGTTACAACAATAACATGAGCCTAGTGGATATTAACTAGACTCGATGTTCAAAATTGAGCAATCATCACTTATGTATATTGTACTTATAATCATAAGCATTATTCATTTTCAAGATCTTTTGATCTTAATGGTCGCTTCGCCCCATTTCTATAGTGTAAAAGTTTTACTTACTGATTGTTGTATTTTGATATTTGTCGCCAAAAACAAAATAACTATCCGTAAGCTTTTCCTTGTATATTATAGAAAGGGGACAATAATGGAGTTACTCTTATTTCATAATAAAATCGAATCACATGTTCTATTCTGCGACAGATTTATAGATAGAAGAGATCTACTAATTGAAATTTGTAATAGAAATAGTTATAGCTAATTAGTTTAGGATTACGAAGAATTACTATAGTTCAGGATACATCGCCCATTTTTGCAAGTGACTACTATCAAGCTAATTTTCCGTTTGTAGCTTTATTTTGATGAGACGCCCAATAATTTCGTGTACGAAAGTCTCGATTGTGGTAGCTAACAGAGATAACAAGGATAAAAATTTTTGATTTGATGGTTCTCAAATATTTATTACTAACTGAATTTTTTTTTTGTTCAATCTCAAGATAATTACTTACCTAAATTATTCGAAAAAATATTTGTCCTACAAAATCTATGGTTTGTTCAAAGAGTCCCCCTTTCCAAAGTGTATCGATAACGAGGTCATCATAAATGATTACTAACAAGCTGATTTTTTTGTTTTCACTTAGTTAATGTTTATATAATTCAACAGACATATTGTCCTACAAATTGCGTAATAAATATTTGAGAACCATCAAATCAAAAAATTTTATCCTTGTTATCTCTGTTAGCTACCACAATCGAGAGTTTCGTACACGAAATTATTCGGTGTCTCATCAAAATAAAGCTACAAACGGAAAATCAGCTTGATAGTAGTCACTTGCAAAAATGGGCGATGTATCCTGAACTACTACTATATTGTATACTTCAATAAGTTGTCTATATTGTTAGAAAGATAGAAAAGACTAGTATTAATTATAGTAAGTTTATTAAATAACGAAGATTACTCGATTTTTGTTACATAAGTTTAATCTTAGTTTAGAGACATTTTGTTTAGAAAGTAATAGTGATGAAAACTTAAATAAACTAAACCCTAAAACTAAGTTATTTTTAAATGAGTAAAACAGATACGAAATGACTTTTCAAATAAAAAATTGTAACGTTTACCAGAACCTTCTACTCAGATATCTAATGTTTAAAAGTCCAGCCCACAAACGGTCTTATAAATAAACTAGTCTCGAGTAAATAAACCAACAGATTCATTTTATTTAGAAAATTTATTTTATACAGTAAAACCTATCAACTACCATCTAGCCAAGTGCAGAATAGACAATAAGATTATTCTAGAAGGTTCGAGAATGTCGTGGAATAGAACACGTTGTGAAGGGACGGGCGCGCGCTAATGACGAAAATTACTTTTTTTCTTTTTTCAAATGTGGTCTCTTGTTTTTTTTTTTTTTATACATGGCCATAACTTTTTATATGAAATAGTTACACAGATTAAAAAAATATCAGCTAGTGTTAAGAAATAAAAATTGTAATATTTTTTTAGTGCTAAAAATTAATTTTAATTAATAAAACAATATTTTTAAATTTATTATTCGTTGATGGACAAAAATACTACCTATAGTCTGTACTTCATCATATTATCATGCAAATTATACTAGTATGTTGATCAATGTTCTGCATTCAAAGTTTCGATTAGAAAGAAACAGACACATAAATTGGAAAATATTATCTTGTTATCAGATTTTATTACATACGAAGGTTTAACATTCAAAATTCTTCTGTTATTGGTGATATTATTTTTATTGAATATGGAACACTCATGACGCAATATTACGTAAATCCTTCTCCATCTCTCCAATCGTCTCTGGTCTGTCGTCTATATTCCATTGTCTATAGTTCCTGGTCTATAGTCTATAGCCGGTTGTCTATGGTCATGACTAATTCGGCGGTGGGCATCTCACAAGCGTGGATGTGGCGATCTGGTTGAAGTGTTTGTCTATGGGCACGCGGTCATCGTATAGAGTTGGCGCTTGTAAAATTATACCAGCCGTACCAACTAGTACTGCTAGTGTGAATATCCATAGGAATAGACGGTCTAGCACCATGGCTACGTACTTCCAGTCTTCTTTTACCTGTGCAGGGAATATAATATTAGAATTAGTTTTTGACATTTAGTTTGAATGGGTGGGTGGGAATGAGATAGTATTTTTGGATTGTAATTAAAGTATGGAGGTAGATAATAATAAATAACCTTGGTGTGAAAATAATATTAAAGTATATTTTGACAAGTATATCCCAAAAAACTGAACGTAAAACATAGGAATACATTATAGACACATTCGTTAATTTCAAAGATTTATCAAAAACCTATTTCTACTCCCCCACAAGGCGCACCTTAGTAGAATCCTCTAGCATCCTGGTATGGTCCGCTATAAACCGCACACAGAAGCACGTCTTATGTACTTCTGGAGGACAAGCAGAATGACTGAACCCAGGTGGATCAGGCACAGGGCTGAGCGCCTCATCGTCCGGCGAGGCGATCTGCGGCCCTAGGGCTCCGCCCTCAGTGGACCCGTGCACTACGCAGCTACCGCCGAAACGGTTGCTGTCGCTTATGCTGTTGTAATAATGTTATTATATAGTGAAGTGTTTAAGAAATAAATATGTTAATGATCTTTGAAATGTGTATTTATTTAGTAGTTGATATGGAGTAGTTATTAAATAGTAACTAATATATTGAGAGTTCGCTTTGTAGAGATAAATGATTATTAAATTTATACAAAAAAAATCAATTTAAAAAACAAATAAGCCGAAGGCCACAACAAATTAAGAAAGCCAATATTCCAAGAAAGTTCTTAAAGAATTGCAATTGTGAGTCAATACATAATTCAACGTCCGTCGCATGTCCAATTCATGTGACAAGCCGTTCCAAGCGACTTTAATTGAAGACCCATTTGACACGATCGGCGTCGGACTAGTATTTGTAGTAATTCATAGACAATTGGAAATACTTTGACGGGTAACAAGTAAAGTGGCAACATTTGCTCTAATAATGCGAAATAAGAACTTTAGCAGTAAGTAGTTCAAATTCTCTGACTAGTAATGTTTATAACTATATAGGTATTTCACATGCTACAATATTATTACTATTTATTATTTTTATTATTTATTTACTAGGAGTTCATTTAAAATTAATTATCATAAACTTCTGGTTCTATCATTTTTATGTACATTTGTACAAGAAGTACACTACTATAGTTTTCTTCTAAGTGAAATTTTCACACATTTCTAGAGTCAAATATTGCCGGCATTAAATATAAATTATCATATGATTGATTCTATCTATACAAAAAGAACTTGCTTAAAATAAAAACATGTATATTCCAGAGTTTATTGTGCAAGACAAGTAAGTTAGAGCACGATATTATGATAAACAAGAGCACTCTACGCCAGGTCATAAAGTTCATACATGACACGACAAACTTCAAAATATATGGCTTGAACATAGAAGGTAACGGGGTGTAGTAGGTATTTCATTTTTATATTGAAATTTATGAATGTTATGAATTATTTTGCTGAAACTTAAAAAGTAATAAAACAAACGAGATATACTGTAAAATGTTTTACTTTGGAAATTCAAGTATATGAAAATTGCCTGAAAATCGGTAGAATTGTCTGTAAAACTATGACACACTTTTTTAGATCCTAGAAACCTTATAGGCTATAACCACAGACTAATAATAATATACTACGTATACAACTATAACATTAGATACGAACTTTTAATTTTTAATAAGATTAGTTTTACAAGTACAGAGTTACAAGTTTCATGAAGTTTATTTCACATTACATAACTCTAGTTTCGTAATGTTTATTCTGCTAAAAGCGAGTATATTTATAGTTTATCAATTTATACAGCTTTAGATATATTTACCCTACGAACGACTATATTTACCTTAAAAAGTAAAGATAAAAATAGCAATTTCTATAAAACATAACGTCAATTTAGACGTGCATAATGATCATTTTATCTACTAAATCTTACCCCGAGTGCACATAGGTGGTGTGCGTGAGGTCCTCCTTGCTGGGCGTGCGTGTGAGCGGGCGCAGAGGCGTGGCGGGCGGCGGCCACGCGCCCGGCGCGCTGCAGTCGTCGTCCGCCGCTGCCAGCCGGTACGGGTACAGCGGGCGGGCTGTGCCCCCGCACCGGACCACTACCCCGCATGTTGTGAAACGCGATCTGTGTAGTGTAGTAGTATGTGTAGAGCGGCCATATACGGACCGCTTCAAGCAGTTGAGACCGACGGCTTGACGCCACGACCGTGAACTGTAGACATTCATTCACGGCCGTACACGGACTGCTCGAGCCGTCCTGGGGCCTTAGACAAACGTACGTAACGCCATGGAATAGAAACTGCTAACGCTAATTATTGACATAAGCTCATGACATTTTGGTAATGGTTCGATCACACTACCAACGACGCAGACGACCACGACCGAAGTTCCAATCTTGCCGAAATTTGTTCAAAATCAATATTAAAATCTCCCGTCATTCTGGTACTCAGGAATAAAAAAATTCGAGGTAAATTAATAAAAAGAAATAGGGTTTTTTGCGATTTTCGCCGAGACGGTAAGATTATCATACAATCACCTGAACCAAAATTGTATATAATCTAATTATCTATAAAAAAGGTTAAATACATTTTTTTCTAGGAGCCACCGTTTCTATGAAAAACCTGTTTGTTTATCCATTGATCTCAAAATTTTTTTTTCCAAACACCAATACGACAGGAAATTCTTAAATTTCATTTTTAATTGTGTTTTGCACTATTTTATTTAATTGCGACTGGATGAAAATTTTGTTCGTGGTCGTCGTTGTCGTTGGTAGGGTGACCGAATCCTTATGCAAAACATCATACGCTTATGTCAATTTCTATCGATAGCGTATTCTATTCCTTGGCGTTTTGCCGTTTGGCTAAGGCCCCTGACCGCTTCAAGCCGTCAACTGCGCGATTTGTAGCGACAGCTCGAGCAGTCAACGGCTGTCCGTGTACGTCGCTCAGCCGTTAACGGTCGGCGTCAACTGCTCGAGCCGTCGGTTGTTGACCGCTCGAGCCGTCGCTACCAACCGCTCGAGCGGTTGATTTTTTTGACTAGTCAAGTCATTGATTTTCAGGGGAAGAGCGAGCCGTCGACGGCTATAGCGCAGTCAACGGCTCGAGCAGTCAGTGTATGCCTCACGACCCCTCACGAGCCGTCAACGGCACGGTGGAATTTCGTCATGCAGTTGACGGCTTGAAGCGGTCGCGACGGCTCGAGCCGTCACGTGTACGGCGGTGAATGAATGCCTATAGTTCACCGCGCGGTCGCGGCTTCAAGCGGTCGGTCTCAACTGCTTGAAGCGGTCCGTGTACCGCCGCCCTAAGAAAGTATGATAGACAGATGATGACAGATAAAGCCAGCTACTCACGTACTTGCCGCAGGGGAAATATTGGAACAATCTCGGTTGCACGACGGTTAGAACAATTTCAGCTGTTCTCTAAGTTGGCCCTGCTTGCTTACACACATGACAATTAAGGAACCAATTAAGGTGCAATCCCAATATTTTAGAAGTACTGCGGAAGGTGGGTAATACTGCGTAAGGTAGACCGTACCTGAGTAGCCGGCTTTAGCATATTTCGTAAATAAAACATGCCACTAAAGCTGATTTTGCACTAGAGATGTGCGAGGTTGCGTATCTACGTACTAATAGCACTAAACCGTACGTTGACACATTACACAGCTTCCCAACGCATTTTTACACTACACATTTTCATGGAACTGCTTTGGTGGAAACCACTATATTTTTTTATAGCACAACAAGGAATAATCGCGCATCTCTGGTGAAAACGCAGCCTAACCTAATCTGTTATTTAACGATTAACGCGTCACAAATAATAATAATACCACAGAATATCTTATAACAAATCATGCATAAACTTACACATACATAACGTAATAATAGTGCACGTTCGTTGCACTATTACGTTATGGAATAAGATAAAAAGCAACTAATACACTATACGTAGGTAAGTACATTATGGTTGTAGATTGTAATTAATTTTATATATAATAAAACATCATAACATTTCCTATATCTCTCAGAAGATAATATATTCTTGAAATAGTATATAACTTATAAGGCTCAAGTCACAAATATAATACATTATGGATCGAGGTATCCTTATTTACGCAAGACTTATTACGATGATATCCAAAGGAGGTATATTTTTCACAGCACTTGATACAGTAAGAGCACTTGTGATAAGGCTGCGTGCTTAGGTGGGATAACTCAATTTGAGATAATTAGGAGTGGGAAAAATATATAAAATTTGATGAAATAAAAATATTCGATGTTTAACAAACAAAAACGAGAACATTGATTTTTCTTTACCTTTATTCTGAAGCTAAGCATAACTCATAAGTTCATAAATCTTGTCTTTAAAATATAATAATTTAAATTTCATTATAAAAGTAAGATAAATATAGTACCTAACAACAAAACAGGTTTTAACATCGTACCAACTGCTAACTATTTAAAATGAATCGTTTTATACGATAAAGAGGTATTCCCCTTTGCGGGAATTTATTCCCGCATCATTTATCGATTTTACGAAGTTCAGATTTGTTGAAGGCACACTGCAGAATAGAATTATAAGTGGCGAGTGCCTTAGCCTGAACAAAACATTATTATGTTCTAATTTATGATTAGCATCACAAAATTGGGGATATGCCTATACTATTAAACATATTAATATTTAAGACGTTCTCCTAATGCTATAAGCTCCAACATAAATACACATCTTAAGAGATTAGGGATTTGGACACGATTGCAGCGAGAAAGGTCAGAGTTATGTCCTATATCATATATGCCCCGAGCCTTCAGCTATATATCACTAAGACCCAATGTTATCACACTAGAGTGGAGCATAAAGTGTGCTTGTGGTATAATTTTAGATAGCAAATAATAGCAAACTCGTGTCGGAGGCCAAGAGCTTTGACGTAGAGCCCGCGTAGAGCTTAATTCGTAGAAGTGCTACGCGACAATGCGACACAAGTTTCCATACGATCAGCTTTTAAATATTGCAATTTAATAAATAAATTTACAAACGCTTGCACAAAAACCAATACAACGCGCTTGATTTGATTTCAGGTCATCCAAACATGCAGGGAGTGAGAATCCTTGCTTCTGTATAAAATGTTATTGCGTGGTATTTGTTAGTACTATAAACAACAACAAATGCAAAATATATTCGTCAACAGCATTGGCCACCGGGCCTGGTGACAAGCCTAATCAGTGAGAAGGAACGAACCGAGATGGCACTTATCTACATCCATTTATCTCCCCCAAAACGTCCGTTAACTAAATTGACAGCGACACTTAATTATATTTTATAAAGACAAGATAGAGCTGATGCAAATACTGCCTTGTTTAATTAGAAAATACATTAATTGTTTGTCGGTAATTCTGTCATGCATTGGTTGCCGGGTGGTATTATCAAATGCCTAGTAAGATAGTAAATATGATTGACGATAACGACGACCTGACTTAACTGTACTCAAGTTCTTAATAATCTGCCGTAATGAAAAAATAATTAAATGTAAAAAATTGGTGGGAAAAATTAAAAAAGAGAAGTGAGTGGGAATTTTATAATATAATAGTAAAATAATTTTATAATGTAAAATCCAGTTAACCATTCCCCCATACACTTTTAATTAACCACGCAGTGTCAGTTCGTTATTCAATCAAACCAAACTAGTGCAGGTAAATGGTATATTAATTGCGGTTAGCAATAATCTATCCCCGATCTGGGCACTCTGAGAGCTATTTAGATAAGCATCAGAGCATCGAAACCGCAAGCACGGCGTAACTACTTGAATAATGGCCTCCGATCATCGCGTTTTCAAATGGAATTGGATTATGTAAATATAGATAATCGTGAAACTTAACTGATTATTTTATCTTCAATCTGTAGTGTATTCAGGAACGAGTAAATATACAACTGGATTTACCCGCATTGCTCCGCTTCTGTTGGTCTTAGCGTGAGAATATAGCCTATCATAGCCATTCTCGATAAATGGGCTACCTATGGGCTGTTAGAACATCGAAGTAATTATTCAAATCGGACCAGTGGATCCTGAAATTAAAGCGTTCAAACAAACTCTTCAGCTTTATATATTAGTATATTAGTATAAGTATGTTTTGTAGTAAAACAAAAAGAAAACATCTTTAAGATAAAGTTGTAGTTGGCAAAACTAAGATAGAACACAGTCTATAATTTGTAAGGGAGAGGGCCATCCATTACCGCCCCTTGTCGATGTGATCTGATTAATTAGGTTTTATATGTGTAGTGGGAAAATTGATTGCACATGTTCAAATACTTGCTTAATTTAGGTAACAGTACGTGTATTGATTTAGGGTTTTGTAAGTAATGTCAAGAAAATTACAAAAAGTAAAGCTTTTTCTCAGGGAAATTGTTATAAACGGAAGCGAATATATATTTAAGAGATAAAATTAATGTATGTTATTCGAGAGATTCCACTTTAACGCCTACCCTCTTATAAACTTCCCTCATACGAAATAACAAACCAACAACAAACAAAATACAGAAATACCCACAGAACACCAAACCTCACGTTCTGTAACGAATAATTACGGTACGTGTGTACAAACATATTAAACTAGCTGTGCTCCGCGGTTTCACCCGAACTGCTCCGCTCCTGTTGGTCTTAGCGAGATGATATATAGCCTATAGCCTTCCTCGATAAATGGGCTATCTAACGCCGAAAGAATTTTTCAAATCTGACCAGTAGTTCCCGAGATTAGCGCGTTCAAACAAACAAACAAACTTTTCAACTTTATAATATTAGTACAGACTAGCTGTTCTCCGCGGTTTCACCCGCATTGCTCCGCTCCTGTTGGACTTAGCGTGATGATATATGGCCTAAAGCCTTCCTCGATAAATGGGCTATCGAACACTGACAGAATTTTTTAAATCGGACCAGTAGTTTCCGAGATTAGCGCGTTCAAACAAACAAACTCTTCAGCTTTATAATATTAGTATAGATTTAATAATTCACTTCGACCGTATCGGCATGTAGGCAGGATCTCTAATTACAGAAGTGGTGAAGCAATTAGGAAAGGCTTGTGAGGCTTTGACCGCTTAATTGAACTGTTGTTGACACTGTTTATTTACCCTTTATTGTATGATAAGCAAGTATGCTGAGGTTTTGATTTATGTGTTTTGTTTTGTGTTCAGTTATTAGGTTTTTTAAAAACATTCTGTGACTTACTGGTAAATTAATTCTGCCGATTAGCCAGGCTAGACTATTAGCCTATGCTTATAATGAAATCTTACAACTACTATAGATTTAAGATTTAATTTTATGAAAATAAAGAAAGGAAACCGTGTGGCACGTTAAATATTTACGTTGATATATCTATACAATTGAACTAAAATGTTATAGGGACTAAAATGTTGGACCATCTTTGGAACTTATTGCGGAAAAAGAATTAAAGAGGGTTCCATCAAAACGCGGACGTCAGCTTTATTAGAAAATATTTGAAAAGCCAAATTTCATGAATACGCTCTATTGAGTATAATCAAGTAAAATGAATCAGAATCCTTCAGTGGCAAGCGGGGAATATAGATTATTTGATTCCTGAAACCGACTGGAGGCAAATGTGCGGTCTCATTAACGTCAGCCAAGTGAAGTTTGACATTTATCTACAGTTCCATCTGGTAGCAAACTATATTCATGTTGTAAATATGATTATTTGGTACATTTATGATTAACAAACTGAATCGTGTTTACTACAAGGTTTACACAAAACAGGAATGTGACTATACGTGAAAATAATATTTATAATATCCAAAATACATGAATGAATATCATTGTTATATTAAGAAGCATAAAAATGAGAAAACATTGGTTTTGAAACATACCTACTTCTAGGCTTTATTAGTGACCAAAGAAATGACTATAACAGAGACTGATGTAAAACATTTAGATGCTAAATCGACTTAATTTACGCGTAATTAAGCAACCAGTTAATTAGAATAGAAAGCCGATTCAATAGATTCAAATATCAGATATTCTCTCTTCAATAAAAATTTAAAACATCCCGTTTCATAAATGGATAAAATTTCTAAAGCCGACGTCGGGAAGAAAATTGAATTTGTTAAAAGCTGTATATCTCGCAGCTAACGTGATTAACACGCCAGAGGGGAATGTTAATATATTACTGGGAATTCTTCAACTTGTAGCGTAAGCAAAAACCGTAATTCGTGGAATTATGTAGCATTTAAGTATAATTTTATGATACACTCATTCAGTGCTTTGGTTTCAGGATACGTTATTCATGTTACCGAGAAAACGTCTTAATGTTCCGGTTTAGCTTATCTGTTTGATAAAATGAGTAACAATGTGTGAAAATATGTCGAATATGCTTAATAGACTATCAGTGATTTTATCAGCAGGTCGTTAAAATTAGTAATGAAAAAGTATATCTATTAGTATAATCGATAAATGATAGCATGATTTACAGACTTATAAGAGACTTCATTAAACTCACATTATTTTATAACATAGCATCAATAGATTTAAACGCTTTCCGATATTCTAGATTCTAGACATTTCTTTTTAATAGGTTTTTACGTGGGAGTAATGCTTGGTTCGAAGCAAATGTCACACCCACGCAAGTGTTGATATTATACTCTTAGAAAAGTTTAGCTTGGTAATCTATCATTCTTTTGAAGGTATTATTAAATTCTATATTATTAAAAACCTAGCATACATATAAAACTAAAAATATAATAGCTCCGTGGTTTCACCCGCGTGGCTTCACTCCTGTTGGTCTTAGATCTCTGATGATATTATTATATAGCCTATAGCCTTCCTCGATGAGTGGGGCAGTGGGCTATCTAACACCGAAAGAATTTTTCAAATCAGACCTATAGAGTCTGAGATTATTTCAAACAAAACAACAAACAAACTCTTCAGCTTTTTAATATTAGTATAGATTGACCCTGATTCAAAAATATGTAGGTAGATAATGTTACTTGAAAAATATGAAGGTAATATTTAATTTTACAGCATTCAAATGTCTCTAAATTAGAAATTACAAAATAACAGAAAAAAAATTGATACGTGGGTTCGAATCCCCGCCTTGTGATCGAATCTTTTTCCTTTTATTATATTGTGTTGCAGGCAATAATATCGTACATACATAGGGCAATTAAAGCCTATTCGACATAGAATATCCTCGGTCGAGTGAATAACCCTTAATATTGTGCGAAGGGTTATGTGTGAACAGTGTGATTATGATGGGGAAAATATTTCCTGATGGACGTTACACTTTCTGAGTGTTCTAATGTAATCAATATGTATTTATCAGAAAATAAAGGTAATATTAAATATCTATGTATATCCATAAATTTATTAAAATGTTAAATCTATAAATACTAATATTATAAAGCTGAAGAGTTTGTTTGTTTGTTTGAACGCGCTAATCTCGAGAACTACTGGTTCAATTTGAAAAATTCTTTCGGTGTTAGATAGCCCATTTATTGAGGAAGGAAGGAAGGCATATATCATCACGCTACGACCAACAGGGGTGGAGCCACGGGGGTGAAACCGCGCGGAGCAGCTAGTCAAATATAAAATTAGATTGAGTGTAGAGATTTTCCATTAGGTTTATTCATAGACCATGTTAGTTTTAGTACCAGAAAATATGATAATCTTACTTCAGATTATAGTTCCATAAATTAATATTTTTATCTTGCTACGGATTAACGTTAACTTCATCCACGTTTTTTATAATCGTCGTTTATAGAGGTCATACCGAAGCGATCTGTTACTCGTAGATATAACATCCTTTAGTCTATAGTCTATACCGTAATCACAGATAATTTAATAACGTAAATATTCTTAAGCAAATTTTTACCAATTCTTATTTAACCTAATTGCCATTATTTTTACAGTAAAATTTCAAAAGTGGGCAAATATTTATTTGTCATGAGTACTTAAAGAAGGTGATTATGAAAGTTATAATTAATTTACACTCGTTAGCCAAACTTAATTAACAAGTAGGCTATTGTGACCGTTCCTAAATATTCCTGAAACGATCTATACATATTTGTAATACTTATACATAGGTACCTTTATTTTAAAATTGTGGTAAAGTCTATGAATGTCTAAAATCTATGCAGAAAAGCTTTTAATTCTGCATGAACATCTAATTTGAGATAGTTTTTAATACTAGAAACATTTACAGCGAAAATACATTAAATTGAATTGATCGCGACAATTTTTTTTTTGGAGTTAAATATTTTTTTTTACATCGTTATTATAGGCATAAGCATGAATCAAACCTAGGCATGTTTTGTTGATTACTATCAATATGTAAAATCGCATAATATTTCTTTCTATCTATCACGATAGCAATGAATTCAACAAAACATACTTAATTATCTCTGAAGGAAATACTGTTCCGATTAAACTTTGATAATTAAGTAGTCATATTATCATCATCATCAGCCCATATACGTTCCCACTGCTGGGACACGGGCCTCCTATGAGGGTACAGGCCATAATCCACCACGCTGGCCAAGTGCGGGTTGGCGGATGACACATGTCGTCGAACTTTTTAATTCTTCGACATGTCGGTTTCCTCACGATGTTTTCCTTCACCGTTCGATACAGTCATATTATACAATAATTATAATATGTGTTTCAGCAATGGCATTCAAATATTGAAATGCATATGAATGATGTCTCGCGACTCTAATGGGATTGCCAGTTCCACTGATCGATTTTTGATAGAAATTTAATTGCCCGTAGTAATATTTCACTGCAATACCTTTATAAAATTTTAATAGTGTCTTTTAAGCAATATTAGTAAATATGATATTTGTGACTGCCTTAATTTATTAATTTTACAATTATTACAAAATGATGACATGCCTATTTAACAGCGTAATGATTTTCAAATATTAATTAATGATAGAAAATTTAAAACGATCCTCTTTAACAAAAAAAAAAAGAGCGGGGTGCCGAGCACACGTGTCAGAACTGAAACTTCTTTGGCAAGATTCAAAGATACCAAAATCGTTGTCTTACTTCATGACGTGACGGCATTGCCTGGCGCGATCAAACTCAAACTCAAACTCAAACATTTATTTATTCAATTAGACTTCTTCGAGAAGCACTTTTGAAACGTCAATACATATTTTTAACATTTACCACCGATTCGGAAAGCAGTATCTATGGAGAAGAATCGGCAAGAAACTCCATAGTTGCTCTTTTAAATCATTTCAGTATTACAATTTAATTTTACAAAATATGTAAGTAACTGTACGTATATATCATAATATGCCAAAGAACTGTCCTGTGGTTTTTACGCGACAACCCTCCATGGGTTTTTATCTTCCATATATTCCTTAATGCTGTAATAGGCTCTCTGAACTAATACGTTTTTTACATAATTTTTAAATTTAGCACTACTAAACTCTTTAATACTATGAGGAATTCTGTTGTAAAAAAGTATACCTTGGCCCATAAATGAATTTTTAACTTTAGCTAACCGGTAAAATGGCATTTCAATTTTATTTCGGTTCCTTGTGCCATAACGGTGTCTATCTCCTACTCTTGTGTGTAAGTCTGCGTTTTTGTGTACATATAAAATATTATTAAATATATACTGTGATGGTACTGTGAGGATACCAGTATTCTTAAAGAGATCTCTTAGTGAGTCCCTAGCACGTAAATTATATATAGAGCGTATGGCTCTTTTCTGTAATATAAATATAGTTTCTATATCTGCAGCCCTGCCCCATAGCAGAATTCCATAGGACATAATGCTATGAAAGAAGCTAAAATAAACCAATCTAGCCGTGTCTTCATCGGTGAGATGCCTTATTCTTCGAACTGCATATGCAGCTGAACTAAGCTTAGCAGCGGTGGTGGCAACATGGGCCCCCCATTGTAGCTTTTCATCTAGTGTCAAACCAAGAAAAACAGTAGAATCCACAGGGTATAATACCTCCCCGTTTAAAATAATATTCCTTTTCACCTTTTTTACATTTGGAAGGATAAATTCAACACAATTTGTTTTTTTTGCATTTAATAATAAATTATTAGCAGTGAACCATTTGGATATGCGTAAAAGAGCAGAGTTTACTTCGTCAACATTTGTGTCATGTCTATCCACATTAAATATTAATGAGGTATCATCTGCAAACAGTACTATTTCACACATATCCTGCAAATAATAAGGTAGGTCATTAATATATACTAAGAACAAAAACGGTCCTAAGATAGATCCCTGCGGAAC
The DNA here is from genome assembly GCF_905220415.1 of Colias croceus. NCBI lineage: Eukaryota > Metazoa > Arthropoda > Insecta > Lepidoptera > Pieridae > Colias > Colias croceus. Next base: position 1,723,341 of record NC_059543.1, on the reverse strand, counting down.
ACCTATGTTAATCGGCGCACCGCGAGATTTCACTCCATTAACAACAACGGTTTGTACCCTGTTCTGAAGATATGAAGCTATGAGGTCCTGAGATAAACCTTTAATACCATAAAAATTTAGTTTCCGTAATAGAGTGGTATGTTCTACACAGTCAAAAGCCTTAGAAAGGTCGCAGAATATCCCCAAAGCATTCTTTGAATTTTCCCATGCTTTATATATATGTGACAAAAGAGCTATTCCAGCATCAGTGGTAGAGCGCCCCTTTGTGAAACCAAACTGTTTGGCGTGCAGTAAACCATTTGATACAAAATGACTACATAATTGGTTTAAAATTAATTTCTCGAAGACTTTGCTCAAAGTTGGTAAAATGGAAATTGGCCTATAGTTATTACAGTCTTCTTGGTCACCACTTTTAAATAAAGGAATAACTTTACTTAACTTTAATAAATCAGGGAATATACCACAGTCACAACATTGATTAAATATAAACGCTAAGTGGTTGGCAATGTTTTCTATAATATTATTTACTAGATTTACAGACATTCCCCAGAGATCACATGTTTTTTTTAAGTTTAATGTTTTAAAAGTTTTAACAATTTCCTCTGCAGTCACATGTCGCAATTCAAATAATAAATTACACTCAGCAACATGGTCCCTCAAGTAGGACTCCGCAAGCGCTGATGACGAATTTAATTTTTCGGTAATACTAGCAGGGACACTACTAAAAAAATCTTCAAAAGCAAGCGCAACATCAGCACTTTTGTCAATGACCCTACCAGCATTAACTAGTTTTATGGTACTATTTGATTGGCTTTTGCCCATTTCACCATTAATAATTGCCCAAACCGTTTTAACTTTGTTATCAGAGTTGCGTATTTTATCTCTGACATACAAGCACTTGGCAGTGAAACAAACTTTTTTAAAAGTTTTTGAATAATTTCTAACATAACTAAGAAATGCCAAGTCTTTGTTATATTGCTTCATGCCATATAACTCATATAAAACGTTCCTGCATCTGTGTATACTAGGTGTTGCCCATTGGCTAAATGGTAAATCCTTGGTAATACTTAAAGATTTAACTTTAAAGATTTTTTCAAACTCATTATGAATTAAATTAAAAAGATTTGTAAACATTTCACAAGGATTAGTATGAAAGGATTGATCATTCAGGCCAGGCAATTTATTATTAATATTATCTCTAAATTTATGAATGCCTTTTTTAGTTATAGGCCTAACATTAATTCTTTTAAATGTAGGTATGCAATCCCATTCAAAAACTACTTTCTGGCCACAGTGATCCGAAGTCAGTGTATTGAGAATATTTTTTTCTAAAAAGTTACAATCACAGTAAACATTATCAATACAAGTTGCAGAACTTGGTGTAATTCGTGTGGGTTCATCAAAAAGTTTATGTAAATTAAATGATTGAAATAAATTAACTATTCGTGTTGCCATTTGTGTGTGTGAAAGTAAATCAATATTAAAGTCTCCACATACTATAACCTTCTTTTCACTTCTGCTCAAACGCTTTAATATTTCTTCCATGACTGTCTCAAACATATTATAGTCACTGGAAGGAGGCCTATAAACGCAAACAATAATGTAACGCTCAAGTTCAACACAGGATAGTTCAATGGTGCGTTCTACAGAAAGGCTAACAATGTCAGTTCGTTCCTTGCATTTTAAACTATTGTGTACAAAAATAAGAGAACCTCCATGAATAGCGTTTGTCCTAAAGTATATACTTTTTAATTTATAATTATCAATATTTATTAACAACTGACATTGTTTAAGCCAATGTTCTGTTACACAAAATATTTTAATTCTATTATGATTTAAAAATAATTCTATTTCTAATAATTTGCTAGCTAAGCCTTGAATATTTTGATGCACAATAGAAAAAGACTGCTTAGCTGTTGTCTTATAATGATCTTGAAATGTTACTCTCAACGCGCCTAAAGAAGTTTCACTTCAAAACCACTTTTACTCAATAATCATTACTAGATAAAAAAAAGATGTTAGCAACATGATGGTGACTTATTTTGTATCAAGCAGTAAAAAGGGCAAAGACGTAAAAAACAAAATCACATACCTCGTAGTATCAAATTTATACTGCGGTCGTTTCATGAACAGCAGTCTTGGTAGAATGTGTATGAACACTCGCTTCACCCAGGGCGCCATGCGGTGGGTTTGTGGCGACCTGAAGTGTACATTCAGTACCACCACCGTCACGCATATACTGCAATAAATGGAGATTAAATTATCCTAGTTAATGAATTTAATAAAATTATTGTGTCATCATCATCAGTGTTTTTAAACTCGCAAAACACTCGCCATACCCCTGGTATTGTGGGTACAAGTGGCGACGTTGATCACAACACCAGGTGACTTGTCTGTTTCCCTTTTTTGAACACAAATAAATAAAAATCTTTGGAGGTATAGGACAACTAATATTAATAGGTACCCCACAGTCATAAGGGAATCTTGGAAAAACAACTTTTACTGGGTCAGCTAGTACATTATTATAGTTTGTATAGAGTGCTTTGGTGAAAGATAATATCGTTAAGAAACCTCATATCCTTGAATCAAAAAGTTCGACTACATGGGAAATCTGCCACCCCGCAATTAGCCAGCATGATGGATTATGCTTTGTATCCCCATGGGCCTGTGTAAAACATAGACCTGTGCGCTGTAGTACCGATCGGCTGAGGATGATTTTGTGTATAGCTTCAGCTGTGATATTTTTAGATTGCATAACAGTAATGAATTGTATGCATTTCTATGCATATAGTACAATATCTTCTTGCATTTAAACGATATCTTGAAATCTAAACTGGTAGGAAAGGTACTATCAAAACATTCGACCCACAATAGAAATAAAAGATGTTCCCTACACACATTATGGAGAAAGGGCCTTGACAATTGGATTCCTAACCGAAATCTCGAAGAATATTGAATAACTTCGGGATGGAGTCCGCATGCGCGTCTTAGCTAATCAAGATATATGTAGTTAATCAGCGGGGTGGTTGCAATCTTTGGGCCGCTATTACTTTTTATGCGAAGCGGTAAATTGTGTTAGCCTGCGATAATATAAGTTGCTAATTAAGCTAATATTGTGTAAGAGAAACTTTTATGTTAGGATTTTTGTTAGGTAATATTATAATATTGTAATTTTCATAATAAAAAAATATAAAATAGCATATTTTAACACCACGTAGCGATACAAAAGCTGTTGTTCTCATAACATAGCAATGTATAAAATTTTACGTTACTACTGTCTCCATTATTATACTTTCTAGCATTTCTACGCATACCTACCACTATGCAGTTATTTGTTGGTATTTTACTCATCATCCGCTGTTGTTAAAGCGTACTGACATTATTATATGTACATAGTATTATTATGAGATATCAAGTCTGAAAATTTAATAGGTATATTCTGTTTATTTAGTTTCTCATTATGAATCGTTCTGAAACTTGTAAACAACACTTCAAAACCTTCATAAAACCATGAAACATGAAATGATTTTCAACCCTACAATGCCGTAGGATACAAAAGTAAGGCAGTGTGAAAGGGACGAAAATACAAGTCGAATAAGGAGCTGTCAACTAACAGCGTTGTGACTCGAGTGCCAGGAGGACCCTCGGCTGGTACGTAAACTTTAACGTTTTTATTGTATGCCTCTGTTCGTAGTTTACCTTTTGTTTTGCTCCCAAATTGTAATTGTAAATGCTATATTTTAGTGTTAAGGTAGTATATTTGTATTTAATGTGGAGATACTGTTAGTTTGTATTTCTCCGACAAAAGCAAAGATCAGGGAAAAAATTGTTTGCCCTAAGTTAGGCTATATTAAATTAAGTACTATGTACGTAAGTTTATTTATGTACCTACTCGTGTATCACAAAACTTCACTGTTCAATTAATTTGTATTACACGAATGAGAATGTGTGTGTGTTTATGTATTTTTTATTCTTCTTTTTTTCTTTTAATTGAGATTCAAGCTAAATCAACCTTGTGTCTACTGTCAGGCTCTTTATTTGTCTTCATGAGGTTTCCAATTCTTTTAAAACTCACTACCAACCGTTGCGTTGTAATAAGAAAGCGGACAAATTAAGAAGTAAATTGGTGTTGTTTAAATACACCGATTCATACGAAAAATCGTTGCATTTCTCGCTGCAACACTCACCCTTCAGTAAAAGGATTTTCATTTTGTAGGTGTTTTTTTCTTTTTACTTTGGTTTATCGAATGGCGCCGCAGGCAACGGTCAGGTCAGGTCAGACGTGAAATGAAACGCGTAAAATTGTAATTTTCAAGTAAGTTTATAACCTGGTTTATAAAGTGTTTTGTGAATGAATGAATGAACAATTTTTGTAGTAAACGTTATCTATATATAAATAAAAATGAAACGTCAAAGTTGCAACGAAACTTTAGAAACGCTCGATCATTCATCATCGACTCAACATTCATCGATTTATAAATTTAGATCAATTTGGCTATTTTTTTTTGCTATGTTGGAGAAAACACAAAAAAGGGGTCAAGAAAAATAAATATTAATGGTGTAAACAATGACTTGTATAATGCCTTCTTGTTCTGTTTATTCCAGGAAGTAAATAATACAATTATTTACATATTTAGTTAGGTGCAAATGTGTCTTTACTGTTAATGTGGTATATAACGATGTTATTTGGTTTAAAATATTGTTATTTATTTTGGCTTAACATAACATAAAAACATAATTTAAAGTCAAACTTTACAGAACAAAATTTTTAAATGGTCTATTATGATGATGATGATGAAAACTTTTTTGAACTCTACCCTACTATATTTTATAGTTATTTGCCAAATTTTAAACTTTAAATACTGATGACAATATTATTTTTACCTTCATTAAACCACACTGTATAATAAACCCGAATCAAAATGTTTCCACAGGAATGTACCCTCATTTTTGGCATAAACGCTTTATCCCTTCCTTTGTTCAAAGTTACGCAATCAAATATCTTGTTTTGGAAGTGGATTTTAATTTATATGTAAATTGTGGAATGTTATCGTGACCCGGGATTAAACACTGAAACTTACGTTTGCAGTTAACGGTTTGGTTGAGATTAATTATTTAAATATCTATTTGTTAATGGTATTTTGATGAATGATATTGTAAATTTATTATTTTCAATTATTTTAGTATTTACTTGTGTTTGATTTTACGCGAGTATTATACATTGAGAACTTAAAGAATTAAGTATTCATTATATTATTAACCTGACATTTCGCACCCTTTACCTACAGCGAGTGTGGTCTTGTAATATTTTGTTAGAAAGGGACGGATTTCGGATGTTAATTTATTGATGAGAGAACTAAGATGAGAGAGAACCTCCTTTCATGAAGTAGGTTGAGAAATATTTTTATTCTTTGTAAATTCAATATTACCTATATACCTATTAAAGTAATTATGTATATATCAAGCAAAGGTACAAACTAATCAATTATGATTTTCAAATAAAATAATATTAATGGAAAAGACCTATTATATTATAGATAACTTTAATTTATTACAATTTGATTCCAATTGTAATTGGAGGAAACCAGAAAAATATACTTTTAAACCTTTTCTAAGAGTTGAAAAGCTCTACACGTGTTCCCTGAAGAGAAATCACAGCTTTCAAAGGATTTAGGTAACAAAGTGTCAAAGCTTTCTCTGATACTTTAGGACCCTAAGAAGCTATCATGATTTATTTTTAAACTAGTTGCCGCCAAGATTGTCTTTCAAACAATATTAATATTTTTTTAAATATCTAATAATAGAATAATTACTTTTTATGACAACATTTAAAGTTTTGCCCTATATCCAAAACTGTTCAATCAAGCTAAAGCTTAGCTAGCTTTCGTTTTCGCATTTTCGTTGAAAAAGAAAAGCAGTTTATTATGAAAAGTATCGATTTCACACCTCAAAATAGTGAATTTCGGGATCACGATATAAAAATGCAGCCCTCTTGTCTCTTATCACTTAGGGGGTATGAAAATAGAGGTTGGTTATAAATATTCTAATCTATTTTTGACCAATAGGCAAAATTTCACGACTATCAGTCCAGCCGTTTCGGTAAAATTATGTCACGAGAAATTTATACACGAGTATACGTGATAACCATGTATCATTTATTTTCATAAAACTTATAAACTTACCTTATAGATACTAGAATCATGGCGAAAATGAGATATTTCCCCAGCAGTGGTACCACCAAGGACGTGGGTGGTATAATCTCCACCACCAGGAGGAAGAACACGTGGAGGCTAATTAGTATCGATATTGATAATGTCACCTGTAAATGTAAGGTAAATTAACATTTCGTTTTCTCTAAAAATGTGATTGTTAATTGTTATGATATGTTTATGGAAATCTTTAAAGTATTTAAATTATATTAGGACGCCAATATAGTGTAAAATTCACTGAGTATGTACCTAATTAGAATCATTTAAAAAGAAAAAAAATATTGACATAAAAGCATCTTATATTATGTTAAATACTATGTATTAAAATAATGAATGCACGAAAATCAATTAATTATCTTGAACATCCTCCTTCCGTAACACAAAACAATATTAAAATTAAGAAACACACAAAATACCGTTACTCACTTTTACACAAAAACGAAATACAATAGTTAACAGCTTTCAGTAAATAGTTACAATTCAATGCTCTTTTTGGAACGTTTGTACACAGAATGGAGTTGTGCAATAGAATTTGAATTGCGAACGCCAAACGAAAAACACACAGATGTAAAATGTAGCATTCTATAAAAAGCGCGCGAAACTGCAAACCTTTTTTTTTGTTTTCTTTTTTTAGTAAAATGTTGTGGTTGAAAAAAATATAATTCTATCATAAAGAATATTTTAAAAACTACCTTGAATCATGGATTCAAAGAATAAAGCTGGAGATAAATTGGAGCAATTTTTTCACTTATCGATGTCATTACTGGCGAAGTCAAACGACGCCGTAATTCTCTGAAGACCCTTCAATCATTGGGAGAATACATTAATAGTTTAGTACGGGATTGTTGGCGAACATTTCATTTTACGATTCTTTTCCTCTATTTTTTTTGTCTAGTATAAATAACTATACACCAATTTTTAGGTTGTATTTTTAATTTTCATTTTTCTGAAACACTGAATAATTTTAATAAACTGGGCTGTATATCTAAATCCTTTGCCTAAGAAAGTTGACAGCTTGTTATGTTGCTATAAATTCCTTATCATGAAAAAAAAAAACAATCTGTCACATTCTAAAAAAAAGAACATACCTTCTCCCCGCTATCTGAAGGCAAGTAGAAGGTAAGGACGGTCAGGAACGAGATTCCCATGCAGGGTATGATGATGTTCACCGTGTAGAAGAGGGTCTTCCGCCTCATGGTGATGTTGAACGTTATATCTAGGTAGGGCTCGTCGCAGCACGTGTAGAACTTCTCGTTCCTGTGAATTTTGTATGTATTAGACGTGATAGATTTATCGACGTATGGGAAAGATATTGTGGGAGGTGATTGATGACGCTAAATGTTGAATATTATTAGGTACATAGATTTCTAATAATATATTAAGAATGCAAGATATAAATCGATTCATCCCGTTTTTTAAACAAAATATTTTGACATATTTAGTTGGTTTTTCACGATAAAGAAATTAAAAGATTTTTACTCCAGAAATTTCAATCAACAAGTGTGTAAATGTCACAATTAAAAATTTCATAATTAAAATTACATGTAGGTCCGCAAACCGACTTAACTGCTATAAACTAACGTAATGTTTTGTTAAATAAGGTATCTCTATAGAAATTGTGTAACCTGCCTTTTAAAAAATTATATAACCTTTATTCACCGATATCAAACTTTATAAAACCTGGCACCCAAGACTGAATGAAAAAATAAAATAAACGACGAAACCGCAATATGAGGATTGAGGAGTGCGTATGAGAAATGTATGGCATTTATTCCGCTACCCTCGAGTTCATATGACAATGGCTAAGTTTATAAAATATTTCACAGTTTATAGTTTCACTATATAAAAGCAACTGTGCAGAGAAAATAAATGTACTGTCTGTGTTTCAGTGCAGAGCTTTATTATATGCAAGATGTGTGCCTTATTTTACACGCTTTATATTAGCTTCACCTGTATGTTTGTAACCGACTTCTTTGGGCGCGATTTTGACCCACTTTAAACGACCAGATTTCGTTCAAACTTTGTAGATTTATTGAAGACCGATGACAATACACTAATTTGATAAAATTTTCTATTTTTTAGTTCGGTTTTCTATAAAAAGCGTGTTTATACAGAATGTTTCACATGTTATATGAATAATAATTATACTTAAGTATCCATACTAATATTATAAATACGAAAGTAACTCTGTCTGTCTGTCTGTTACTCAATCACGCCTCAGTTACTGAACCAATTTGGATGAAATTTGGTATAGAGATATTTTGATACCCGAGAAAGGACATAGGCTACTTTTTATCCCGGGAAATAGGATAGGTTTTATCCCCGCAATCCCACGGGAACGCGGGGAACTATGCGGGTTTTTCTTTGACTGCGCGGGCGAAGCTGCGGGTGGAAAGCTAGTTTCATATAAATTAAACATTTTAAAGTGTATAATAATTTTTTAATCTAATATAAAGCTCCCATTCACCCACAAGACACTTCATGTATCCTTTACTAATATCAACAGCTAATAGATGAACCAATATAAAGCTCCCATTCACGCTCGAGTAACGATGACCGTAGGCATCAAGAAAAGAATCGAGTAGAAATAAAAATAACACTTTCGTTTCGTCTAAGTGGTGGCACTTGAAGTGATGTAAATAGGTCTAGCAATTTATTGGGACAAGGTTGGACGGAAATATGAAGATTGTTCCACTATTTCATGTCTTGGTTTCCAAAATAAATGTAGCTGAAAATACTCCCTATATAATCATCATCTAGTTATTCTTGTATCGATGTACATAGGTATGTGAAGTCCGTGTCCCCTAGTGGGGTAAGGGGCAGATACATCTGTTTCAATGATCGATTTTCTTTAGGGATCTGTAGGTAATCAACTGTGTCCTACCAGTTCGAGATAATTTTTTTTCTTCGTCTCCACCGGGAATCAAACCCAGGACCCCTCGGGGCTACGCTCACTCGTCAACCACCACCGTCAGGACATAGGTATACATATATGGACCTTTTTTCTTATGGCTTAATCTATCTACTGATCAAAATTTCTGTAGAATTAATTAATTATAGAGACATACGTAGACATAGCTTTACATAGAGAAGGTCATAGGCATTAAAAGTTAAAACACCGTACACTTAATATCAACTTTCACATACATCTACTTAATAAAAAGTTTTGTCAGTATAAAACAGACGCTTCCATTCATTCTTCATAAATATACTTTTAGACGTGTAGAGGGGTTGTGAACTCAAAGACGATACTGATCGTAATGATTTTATTTTGCACACAATATGCGTATTTATACAAAAATCGACCAAAAACAAAACCAATCAGAATTCTAATGTTGAAATTGAAATTTAGAATGCGCTCTGATTATGAAAAAGAATGCGCCGGCCTGTACACAATATGATATATATAAACTCTATGCATGTCTCCCATAGTGTCCCCCCTCAAGCGAAGCGAACATTTTTCTTGACGACGCGTCCACTTCTTGTAGTGTAGGGACGTGCCTTGTCCGTGTTGTAGTCTGTAGCAGGAACTGACGACGTAGCACTCGTAGGTGTAGGTGTAGATGCTACTGCTGTGCTTGCCATACCTTCAACCTCTTCGTTTAATATGTATGCAGGCTTGAGTCTGTCAATTGATACTACTGTAGTCCGAAGTGGTAACTGTATTTGGTAGTACTTGTCGTAGCGCTTCAGTACTTCATAAGGGAACTTAGATTACTTCACGTGCCGGTGAACTTTACCTCGTTGACAGCTGATACAAGACTTGGCCCATAACGTAGCGTCTTTATTCATTGCTGGCCAGAAAAACTTCGATGTTATTAACTTCCGAGTAGCTCTAATACCAGGGTGGCATAGTCCGTGTTGAGCGTTAAATGCCATAAAACGGTATGCCTTCGGTAGAAAAGGACGGGACGATGCGCTTGATAGCTCACACGTGATTGGTCGATCGAGTCCGGGTAGCATGACTTCACCGAATGTTAAATTTGTTTGAGTTTTTAACTTTCTGAGCTCTTCGTCGTTACTTTGGTCGATGGCTAACTGCTTGTAGTCGATTACATTAGGGCATTGGATTTCTTCGATGCGTGACAACGCGTCGGCGACTGTGTTCTCTTCTCCTTTGATGCACTTGATACTCGAACAGAATTGACTTGTGTAATACAGCCGCGTATATTGCTAATAATTCGCGAAAATACACGCTGTAGCGACATTGCGTAGCACTCATTGCTTTAGAGAAAAAGGCTAGCGGTTTCCATCGGTTCTCAATCTTTGTTGAAGTACAGCGCCGAGACTATGATCCGAGGCGTCAGTCATGATGGCAAGGGAGCAGCCAGGAATGGGAAAACATAATGTTGTCGCTTCTGTGATGCTTTGTCGGCATTTCTCAAAAGCTTCAATTGCTGCAGTAGTCCATTCGATAGGCGTTTTGTCGTACTTCTTTTTATTATGTAGATACTTGTTTAATTCATTTTGTAGATGTGCTTGGTTCGGTAGGCAGTCTCTGTAAAAGATAGTAGCAGCCTGGACTGGATGGAGACGGGGGCCAGCTCGCAGTGCTTTTCTTCATGATGTAGTTAGTCTTTTTCTTCCATGTTTTCTTTTTGCTCCGTCGGAGGTCACCAACTGTAGAGGGGTTGTGAACTCAAAGACGATACTGATCGTAATGATTTTATTTTGCACACAATATGCGTATTTATACAAAAATCGACCAAAAACAAAACCAATCAGAATTCTAATGTTGAAATTGAAATTTAGAATGCGCTCTGATTATGAAAAAGAATGCGCCGGCCTGTACACAATATGATATATATAAACTCTATGCATGTCTCCCATAGACGTCTTATTAAAATACTTAAAGAATTCTATTTTCACTAAGTTTGTCGCCATTTTGTCAAAAAGATATCTCTTAGGCTTCGACCGTCTTGTCTTAACAACATTTACGGCCAAGACCGATCCGTGATAGGAATCTTCACTTTATCTCAAACGATTAGCCTTTTCACACGACCTTCTGTTATTGTGTTATCCCCAATTTATTTTTATCGTAACCTAGAGGTCTCTAGAATCGTGCTTTTTGAGTTTAAGTGAGCTTGTGAAATAGAATTGTAACTGTTATTAGAGATCATTCAACGTATTTGTAATGATATTTAGACACACGTTTTGTTTTTGCATTTTCGTCTTGCACATAAAATATCTATTATAAACTACAGAGTGTGATTAAACTACAGAGTGATGGAGTTTCTTGCCGGTTCTTCTCCATAGATAGGTACTAATTTCCAAAACGGTGGTAAGTGTTAAAAATTTTATGACGATTAAAAAGTGCTTTTATACGAAGTCTCATCGAATAAATAAATGTGTGAGTTTGAGTTTGATTTGTGAATATACCTTTCTATTTATAAAATATCAGCAGTTGCTAGCGCAATACAATGCTTTATATGATGTGTCAGTTTAGTCAAATTAGAGCTAGCGCGCAAGAGTAACTTTTGTCTCATCAACTATTTTGTCTCTCCCATCAACTCTATGGTGAGTTGCATCGCTACGTGCGCGCACTTTCTTACTAGCTGCGGAGACAAAAGTTGCTAGAATACATTCAGTTGTTAATCGTGTATTCCATAAACGTCGAAACGTTTCATATGTAAAACATTCACACCAAAGCATTGCTATGAGATCCTTTAAGGTCATTTAAGCTTTTTGTGACCGTCGACAGCCCTATAAAGATTATACGTGTATGTAAATTATTATGTGTGTTAAGTTGCGTCTTGTGTATCGAGATAAGTGTAAGGGCAGGCTTAGCTGAGCGGATGTGAGCAGAGAGGCTTGTATCGACCTCATAAGTGGGCTAATGTAGGGCTGCCAGATGGTTGGTATTTCTGTTTTGTATTTTAGCTTACGTATTTTAAGTATGTTGATGACCCGAAATATGTGTGTTTCGTAATTTATACATGTAAATCTAAATAGCAAGAAATAAACAAGATCTGTATTTTTTTATTGATTATTTAGTTTGATTATTTAGTCTGGTATAATTAATGAAATCTCTAAATATTGAGTATTAATATGAGGCGTTTCTGAGGTTTTTTATAATGCTTTACGCATTATAATAATTGTAAAAGTGATATTAATAAATATTTGTTTCATTCAAGTGAAACCTCAAAAGACCTTCCAAGAAAAAAATCTACAAAAATCAAATCAATAAAACCCAACGACTTTTCCTAATATAAAACAAATACTATAATTTTTCGGCTTGCTTTTTTACCATTAACGAATTGTACTCCAACATCTCGGTATATAAACAGTTCTTAGATACGTAACATTAATAGAAGGAAAACATGTACAAATTCGTATTTCATCGGGAAATATTGAATCTGCTGACTCAATGGTGACTTGCTTTTCAGTTGTAAGAGCTATATCATGTTTCAATTTATAAAGCGACTGTGGAGGGGTGTACAATGTTGCATATTAATTTTGTTTGGAATTTTTAGGTTGCAGGCTGTATGCATTGTTGGTTGAAAATTTTTGCAATGAGAGTTCTGTATGTAATATATAAAATTGCAGGTTTATGAGGCTTCAGAAGATTTTTACGTAATGATAGAACTTGACTCTACTGAGAGATTCAGTAAATCTTATAAATGCGAAAATAACTCTATCGGTCTATCTGTTTCATTTTTACGCTTTGAGGTTTAGCCTAAAACACTGAATCATTGTAAATGAAATGTGCAAACTTAGTTTCACATTTAATTTTTTAGTTTTCAGTAATTTTACAAACTAAATCTCGAATGACGTCTTATTTTAAAATTTAATGATACCTTAACATAAGTAACTACTTTATTAAAATACTTTTTATATTTCATTATAATAATTTGTTGTTGACCATAAATAAAAACATGTTGAATTGCCACCCTATTCCCGATAAACACGTAAGATGTGTACACCCTATTCAATTTGTGTTGAAACCTTAACGTGCGGTCGGACTGTGGCTTCCGATACAAAACAGCTTAATGGACTCCTTTGTTCGTTACAACGAGACATATAGCCTTTTAAGGATGCTCAAAAATTCTATATCTCAAGACTGTATGGCCAGTATGACCACGAAATGAATGAAAGGAAAATATTCATACAACTTGTATTACACACACGTTCCAAAGTATAGACGTTATATGGTTGCCAAACATTTACTTACTATAAAATTATGTGTACATAAAGTAGGTACAAAATCTAATCTAATATATCTAATATACAGGGTTACTTGTAAAACACCAGCAACCTCGCAGGACAAGATAGCTAACATCATAAGTAACAACATTTGTTCTACGACTTTTGATAATTTGTTAGATTTTATTTTCATACAAAAATAAATATTCATTTAATTTTCCGTTTGAATATTATAAACTCTACGCGAATTCCAAAAATTACGTAAACAAGAAGCGAACGGGAGGGGAAAGGGGGCGTCGCGTCGTCCTTTCGATATTGAATAGAACATAGACTTACAAATGTTAGGAGAGTACAATAAAATCTTAAAAAATCATTTAAAAATAATTTATTGCGTTATGCCAAAAGTCGTAGATCAAATGTTGTTACTTATGATTTTAGCTATCTTGTCCTGCGAGGTTGCCGGTGTTTTACAAATAACCCTGTATATTATAAAGGCGAAAGTTTGTATGGATGTATGGATGTTTGTTACTCTTTCACGTAAAAACTACTGAACCGATTACAATAAAATTTAGCACACATTTAGAGGGTAACTTGGATTAACACATAGGATAGTTTTTATCCCGGAAATCCCACGGGAACGGGAACTATGCGGGTTTTCCTTTGCAAACGCGGGCGAAGCCGCGGGCGGAAATCTAATATAAAAGTATAAGCAACGTTTATTCATCCGTATTGGCAAATTACAAAATTTGCATTATGTGAAAAAAGGCATTAAGAAACCAAATATTTCGACAGAAAAAGATAAAACAGAACTCAAATATTCAAACGCGAAATGCTTTTCTAATCCCTCATTAATTTACATTCCGCATTAATTTTCCTTCACAAATACATTCGCTATTTTGCTAAAGTTAGATGTTGAAATTCGTCGCTGCTCAATGTAATTCTCAAAATGACTAGAGTTTGGAACGTTCAAGCCGGTTTCCCATCTAGGTCGATTTATCAGTCTTAAACCGCTGGAATCTAGATTTTATCTAGACAGAATCGTTGGCTTTACGATGATAAAATTAATTTTTCCTTTAACGGCTTGTGGAATGTGGTCGAAGGTAATTTAGTGGTATATAAATTTAGCAGTTCGTAATACGTAACATAAACTTTACTTAAAACTTTTACAGTTAAAAACTTTATGAAGGACTCTTTTATATAAAGGTTAAAATGATATATGAAGGTCAAAATTAATTTACACCCCCACGGCTTTTTTTTATTTGTCATATCATGAGATCTCTACAAAGCAGTAAAACGAAAAAAAACTATTAATTCGTTCTCAACAAAGAAAGGCTTAATTCATGTATGAAATTTGCATATCAAAGAATTTCTCAAAAAAAAATATATTATAACTTAACGTCTAACCTATTTCTGAACATCACCACCATCACAAATAAAAAGTACCTAAAAGGTAAAGACGTTATTGTTATTTTTTAATCTTATTATTGCAAAATGTGGTTGCTAATATTGTGCATGTAAAAATGTATTGGTATACAATAAATGATTTGAATTTGAAGGCAAAAAATATCTTCCTGTTAATCTGAGATACCTAAAGCGAACTTGCTTAACAAGATTTTTGTGAAAGCTCTCACTTGATACAACTTCGAGACATTCGCAAAACTTCTTCATTTGCAGCGAAATCTCATTTAAATCACTTCTGTACGAGACGCATTTAACAAGGATATTTTAGGAATGCTTTGTCGTTTGTAAGTATAATTCCATGCGCTATTTCCACTCGGAGTGACAAAGTAATGAAGGTTCAGTACATTTTTGCACGTACACGTAAATAGGGAGACATTCATTGAAGCTGCAAACCTTTGAACATCATACAACATGAAATCTTTGAACTGAAAACATTAATTTCTCTGATTCATTAAATTTTAACAGTTGTGTTAAGTTTAACACAGTAATATTGACAATTGACATATTATTGAAAAAGAGAGATAAGATACATAAACACAGATAGACTTAAACAAACAAAAAGAGACAGAGGAAGTTTCTTCAGTAAGGAATTACTATTTGTGCTTTGCAGATTAATCTACATCTCTGCTAAATTATATCAAATTCCGTTTCGAAGTTTTGGCGTGATTGAATAACGAACATCCATCCAAAGTTTCAAAAGCTCATTATTATTACATAATTTACAAATATTCAAGTTGTACCAGATATTGTTGCCTTTTAGAACAGATAACTATCGAATTTTCTGGTCTTATTTTGAGTTTAAGATTGAGTTGGATAGTTGTTATAAACTATACAAAAATAACTGTATAAATTTAACAACGAACTAGAAAGCCATCTACGAAAGTCAGTTAGGAAGTTTTAAAGATAGTTTAAAAGTTCTGGATATGTTCTGCTTAACTTATACGCCAGTTAAAACGATAAAATAAATAGTCAATGTATCAAGTAGGACGTACACAAACAGCTTTATCAAAAAGTCCTGCTTTTTGATAAAGCTACTAATATAATGTTAATTGCACGCCTCATAAGCGAAGCGTTGAGGTGGGTACTACTGTCACTTCGCGCAAAACATCTGATTTTTCAAACTTAAAATGTCTTTATGTATCATACATTGCACTTGTAAGATAATACATACACACATATTAAGAAAAAACACTATTTTTAACATTCATGATATTTTTGATGTCATTTTTGTTATTTAAACTAGTTAAAAAACAGTTTAAAAAAGTTCTGTGTTGGACGTCCGTGTGTCTGTATGTGCGGAGGATTTTCTTGTTAACACGATAGCGACCGAAATACTTTACTAATCGAGTCTTTTTTTTTTCTCTTACGCTTGAGTATGCTCAGGAATAGAACCCTTTCATTTTTCGGGGTCTGATTCGATGTGGTTTAATTGTTATTAATTAAACAAAAAAAATATCGACTATTTTTTTTTATAGTGTACTCAAAATTCACCATTATAAACTCGATTCTTTATACTATAAGCCAAGGTTTAAAAAAATAAGTTGGTAGTCAGTCCCTTAAACCTGCGCAGTTTCACATCTAGGTGGGGCCACAAGAAAAATAGCTCAATTATTATGGTACCGCTTTCTTTACTTTTCCAAATGTTTTATTTTATTTCTTTTTTATATTTATAGTGACGTACTCTTTATAAATAATCAATTTTATTGTAAAGGATGAGATTATGAGGCGTGCACTTTTGGATTTTCCAAACTATTTCTTAATTTATGTTGCTATTCAATACTAATCTCTCATCCTGGCTCCGACCGAACCGGGATATCACCTAATAAAATATGTATATAAATATGTATATATGTATAATGTGACTCATGAAAAATGAAGCTTTCTGCTAATGAAAGAATTTTTTAAATCAGCGCAGTAGTTTTAGTGTTAAAAAATTACAAGTATTTTTTTAATAATATTACTAGATTAGGCTTTTTTAAAAATGATAAATAATTAAAACAAATATAAAACACAACTTGCAAGCGCTAATAACTAAAGCCACGAGCATCGTCGCTAAGAGCCTTGAGTGAAACTAGACGCGGAATGTTCCCTGTAATCAATTTATGATGAGTCCGCTGAGTGAAGGAAATTGCGGTTTTTGGACACAAATAATAAATATGAATTAACATAAGTGGAAGCGTTGTTTTGTTTTTTTTTTCATGTAGCTTTTTCTTTTTCATCAACGAAATGACGAACAACGGTTCGTGACGAGGAAAAAATATTGCAAAAATCTTAACCCTGCGGTAATAGTTTGTCTAGTGAAACAATGATTTATAATTATCAAGGACCATTTATGAATAACATCAAATTATAAATAATTAGATTTACATATTATAGGGGTCCAATTAGTTGTGCTACTAACTGGCCTACAGGACGCGGCTTACTCCAGACTCAAAACTTATTTCATAAAAATCGATTTTTTGGAAATTACAGAAGGACAAAGATACCAACATTTATAACATAAGTAGGTAAGAATAAATTGACACTCACCGAACTGCAGGCACTTCAAGTATGTCCCACTCGACGGACATATAGAACTCGGACAGGTCCACGCCCACGGACACAATATTACTGCCCGCTTGTTCATCCATGTGTCGCAAGTCCACCTGTGTACCAACTCATCGTATCATCTCATTAACACACACACGAAGAAGAATGAGCATTGGGCGAACTCAATCCGATGATATTATTAGCAAAAAAGGTGTAGATAGGATATTAGAGCTCTATTAATATGTCTCTTTTGCACTCACGATAGTTGAATCGTGCCATCTTGCTTTAACGTCTAATCATGTGTGCGTTAATGTGCCGTTTTTGAAAATCGAATGTTGTGTCCTAACCTATCTACACTTTTTTTATTATACATAATATCATTGTCTCAATCGCACACACACATGCAACATCGCGCAGTGTTCTAGAAGGATTTCAAATTAAAATTTCTAGAATATTTAAAAGATACTGTCGAAAATGAACCTCTATTTGAAGTGATTATGATTCCATTTTCTGTACACGACTGTGATATGATTTGAGTGCGATATTGTCTTGTTGTTTCGACGGTGTTGCATCTATGTATTTAGATAGGGAGGCGAAGAGGGGAATTTTCTGCAATACTCGAGCGTGGCAGTTTAAGATATGAGAGATACCTTAGACCTAATAGAACAACCTTGTTAACTATTTAGCTCTTTAAGTAGTGACGCGCGCCTAGGATAGACGATCAGATTAGTAAAAAAAAAATCGATAGTCTGAAATACTCGAGCGCGTCAGATTAAGATATTGGGGGTTGATTTTAGTGTTTTAAGACTAAATTTAACTAATCTGACGATAAGTCCTTGACGCCGCCAAGTTATAGGGTCGCGAACTTGTAAAAAAAAAACGTTAATCCGGCATTCTCGAGCGCGATTGTTTTTATTTTTATTTTGAAGAATATAATCTAAAACTTACTAAAAATACAAAATCTGCCGGTTTCCGCGTGACCGGAAGTCTGGAGGAGCCATTTCGTCTTCCGAAAAACGTTTTGCAGTATATAAGTCGCGAACGATACATTTTACAAAAAAAAAGTTTGAATAAACAAAAAAGGTAATTTTATTTTACACAAAAAAGGTCTCTTTACATTTTTGTCCAAAGTTAAAACTTTTTGACTTGAAGCATCATAAAAACTCAAACTCCCGGTTTTTTGAGTATACTATATCTCGAAAACTGAGGGTGTTAAGAAAAATTGATATGAAATAACGATGATTAAAAAAAAGAAACTCTCAAACCTTTTTCGGTCAGATTAAGAGAACCCACCAACATTTTTGTCAGATTAAGAAAATATGCTTTCAGGAGACCGAGATAAACCTCCCCTATGAAAATCTGACGCGCTCGAGTATTTCAAAAGGACTTTTTTTTTCTGCATTTTCAAAAATTCATCGTAACTTATCGTCACGTCGAAATCGTCAGTTTTTTTAAGGGGAGCTTCCTTGGGGCCTACTTAACACCCCTTCCGAAAATCTGACGCGCTCGAGTAAATTTTTTTTTTTGTGAATTTTTGACGAATTAATATGCCTAGCCCCACCACGCAAACCGGCAGATTAGTATACCGTTGTTATCAGAGGCACTTGGGGCATACGTAGTATGAATATCTGACGCGCTCGAGAATGCCCAAGTAACTATTTTTTTTTACATTTTTGAAAATCCGTACACGCCAAACCCACCGCTAAAATGGTTTTTACCATAGAAGCTTTTCTTTTCGAAATTATTTTATCTATCGATTTTGATAAGTCTCGACGGCGCCGTTTAATTACGCCATTTAGCTACCTCGCCTCCCTATCTAATTCTATTCACACCCTCTTTCGTTCATACTTTCATTTTGCCGTGCTAAAATCGAGATAGTTCTATCTATGTGAACCCTTTTGTCAGTGTTGCCTACTTTATGTTATATTATTATTATAATTAAATTACATATTAATTAAAGCAAATTGGTTTCAGCGACTCGAAGGAAATTGTGCCTTAATTCTAAAATAATCTAGTTATCTTTTCTCAACTCTAAACTCAACCCAACTTAATATAATTTGAACTTCTTCATTTAAAGCTTCTTTCAAAAGCACTTTGAATCTAATCTTGGCGTTATCGCTTGATCGTCATTCGCTACATAAATTTCTATCGCCTTGAAATAACTAGGTTTCATCTCATAGTTTTTAATAATTACTTGTGTTTGATTTTACGCGAGTATTATATACATTTAGAAATTTTAAGATTTTAGATCAAGCGTGCACATGGAGACTGTAAGTTGTAACACTCGCTGTAACACTTTACAAAAGAAATCGACCATTCGAAAGGTCCGCGTCGGGTTAAAAAAATATTTATTAAATCGCTTTTAAAATCTGTTTAAATGACTTTCAACAATTTTGCAAAAAAAAATCAAACAGGAAAATATAGGTACCTATGTATAAAAATCGCGGTGAAATTAACGGCTAATGAAACGATAAAATAAAGCTTTAATATATTATCTTTTTATTTGAGCTATGATCTTCGATAATATAAGTAACAGATGGAGTTTATCCCACGGCATTACTAACACATTCCAAAAATCTTTCATTTCTCTTCAGATTGAGATTCGCCCATTGTGCTAAATTTAAACACTAACGCTATTGAATAAAATAACAATTCTACGTAAAATGCTCATTCTTCTTTATTCGTTTTAATTAAGAATTTTAAAGCCATTGGAAAGTCTCGAGAGACAAAACTTGCTATTGTTTCAAAGAGAGCATGATAACTCTGAAAAATTACATTTCAATCATTCATTCGTTCGTTCATTAATTAATCATCTCTCATTCCTCTGTCCGTCCGTAACTCTTGAGATAAAATATCTTATCCTAAAATACAAACACAGATACACAGTATTCTATAAATCACACTTAAAATACACAAATTATTTTTATTCATTTTGTTTAAGAAGAATGTTTATTCACCCTTTAGTTTAAATTTTGTTTAAAAGCAAAAACACACTACAGAATTTACGCCAAACAAAATATAACCTCGATCGGAATAAAATAACTGCAATTTTGTTTCGACGTAAATTGTTATCAATTTATTTAATCACTTTATTTATCTGTTGTTTTAAATTGGATACATGCACCCTGACACACGATGTAGGACCTAGAACATTGCTTATACAAACCCATTGAATTAAACTGTGGAAAAATGTCACGTTAATTTACTTACCACAAAGTGTGCAAAGTATCATGTACCTATAGTTTAAAGGAACACACACATCTCGAACACAACGCCAAAGATGACACAACAACATGCCAAGTAACGCACGTGATACAACTCCTAAATTATTATAAACTTTATCATGGAGTCGGCGATATTTTTCATTTAATTTAAAAGTCGTCGTAAGCACCGGCTCCGCCACGCTAGTGTCAGTCGCAGCGACTGGACGCGACATCGCGCGACTACGACTTTGCGACTAATCTTTGCGACTCACATCGCCGCCTCTCTCAGACTAGGCGCAAACTCTATGAGTGTAAGGCATGCAACGCACGTTTCGTAAAATCGGATCGATTTTAGGAACCGCTATGCTATCCACACAAATGTGTCTTGATGTCATTGTTTCGTCTTTTATATCATGCAATGGGCGACATCGATTCAAACAGCTACTAAGATAACTAAGGGAAAGGTATAAAATATGCTTTTGATGACTGTTAAGTGTGTACCGGGACGTCAGCGTTCAACGTGCTGTGTTCGCGTGTCATGTAGTGTATCGGCGGCAGGTGGGGGCCGCTGTGATCGGGAATGCAATCGGTTTGGACAGAAGCCGACATGCAGTGACTGATGTAGAGTGAGGCATGCAACAAGCATTCGTGTGGCCGGTGTGTGTGTGTGTGTGACGCGGGCGGAGCCAGCCGGGAAAGGGTCTGTCACGGTTGAAGCCGCTCCACGCCAAATGGCCAAAATATAGTCACATGAAACGTTCGCGGTCGAATTAACAATTTATGACGCGTGAAACGGCTCGCTCCGGCGGGACATGTCGGAAAGGATTGAATAGTGAAGTTGCATCCCATATCACCTGGCGTCAAATTTTATACCTTTCCGTGTCGAGCGAGGAACGCCGATCGGGTAGACCAACGAGGCCGACCGTTCGAGGACTCGCGCGCAGATTCAACCGCTACTCCACATACTTTAACAATCAACTCATTTGAAACACAAACTTGCAAATAGAGCTAGGCTAGAGCGGAGAGCGTGGGGCGCACGCTTTTCGCCAAGCAAGCTGTTATGATGATATATCACAAAGACAAGGTAACGACGATTACGTTCGAGCGACAAGCTACTGACATCGGCCGGGGGGCCCTAGGGCTACGGCCCGCTCGGCAAGCGGCGTACAGCGGGGCGTCACCTTGAAGCCATCATACGTCCAGCTTCCTAACTTAAGCACACAGGTTTGCACGTCGTAAGGAAAGAACTCGACGTCGATCGAGCAGGAGGACTTATACACGGCGGGCGGCTGCCACACCACCATGCCGTTGTAGTAGACCGTGGCTTTGGTCATCAGCGTCACTTCGTAGTTGCCGTCGGCGCTGCGGACAAAGAGAGCGGTCAGGGCGAGCGGTGGAGAGCGTGAATTACCTTGAATCCGTCGTACGTCCAGCTACCGAACTTTAGGACGCACGTTTGCTCGTCGAACGGAAAATATTCGACGTCTATTTCGCAGGAGGACTTGTAAATGGCGGGGGGTTTCCATTCGACCAGCCCCTGGTGGTAGATGGTCGCCTTCGTCGCCAACGTTACCTCGAAGTTGCCGTCGGCACTGCAATGGTAAGGCAAGTTTATATGCCGCTTGGGTTTTGGCGCAATAATTTGTGTTTATAGCGCGTAACTTTTTTGTGTGCCCCGAATTTTATTTTGTGAAACGAAAATTGTATCGTAGGTTACGGTGAATAAGGTTCAGAATGATTAGGCAGAACGTAGTTTTAATTCTAGAACTGTGCGTTTATGACGTCATGACCGTAGTTATTGTCTATTGATCTTGTATATTAATGCCTGACTGCTTCGTTGTTTGCACAAGTGTAGATTTAATCGAATACATACAATTAACCAGACAGGTTACCGTGGAGATTGTTGTTTCAGAGACGATCGCGATTGGGTTCTATACACCTTACTCGATAACTAATAACGTAATTTAAACAATATTTATATTTATTGTTATGTTAATTGCGTAGGTATATATGAAAGAAATACAAGATTGTTGTAAGGATTACGTAGGTACATAGTTTACGAAGTAATACAGAATGCTCACCAATTTATTTAACAGTTATATATATTTTATTAATAATAACGTAACGAGAGGCGAATATATTTATTACGAAGTTAAATGATGGATATATTTTTAATATAGGGATTTGCACTATACTTTATATAAAGTATTAATTTAACTGAACCGATTAGCAAGGCTATTGGCTATTAGCTACTACAAAGTATACATCAATAATCCCTTTATATCCGGTAAATCCATTTTATATTGACTACATAACAACTAACAGTCAAGGATTACAGTCTACTTCTTCAAATTACAAAAAATATGTACATATACAGGGTGTCCCACTATTGATATACTAAGCGCGAAGGGATTTGTAGTTTTGCATACACTGTTCAAGTAAAAAATACTTATACAACAAAATTACGTCAAAATGTTTAGCTTAATTTTTCCTGAAAATTCATGTTTTCTTCTCTAGCTTCGCGCAGCCGGCATATATCGCTTCTCTAATGTGAGCATTTTGTCTATGAAAATATAATCTTAAACGATAGCTCCCGTGCTGGTGGCAAAGTTGAGCGCTTTGCTTGTTATGGGTGTATTAATAGTTTTAAGAATTCATCTATTTGAAAAAAAAAATGCGTCCGGAATTTTATGAGTATTTTTTACGTACTCAGCCTATGCAAAACTATAACCTCATTGAACTTAGTATACCGATTGTGGGACACCCTGTATAAATGTTTTTATTGAAGCATTTTTAAGACTATCTGTCCACTTGCGCTTCTAAGTAAATTCAATATTTCTTAAATTGTGTTTTAACAAGCTTTTTTTTCATTTAAACAGAATCCATTCATCAACAAAAACGTCCGTCAATTTTAATACAAACGTAATCACTCCGAGAATTCGAATGACCGAAGCCAAAGTTTCTCCTAAGTAATAAAAAATAAATCGGAATGGGAATACATTTCAGGGATCTTTAGGAGGCTTTTATGGAGATTGAATAGAAAAGTGCACATTAATGGTAAGGGTCAGGTAGGGTCGGAAATGAGCGAAGATTGTTTGGCTACATTAATCAAAGGTGTCTTACGGATGGCGGCATAAGGGACGGAATTAATAAATAGGTTTATGGCAACATTTCTTTAAAGGACAACTCAATTGACAAGTGTCGATACATAAAGATAATTTATATTTTATTCATGTATTTATTTTACTTAGCAATAAAATTGCACACAGTGAAAATCTTATCATTATTTTAGCATAAAAAAATTATATTACCTACTCATTGTGAGGCTTTCTGTCTTTTGTTGATCTCTTCCAGACAACGTAATGAAATTACTGAATAATTGTTAACATCAAAGTGGTTGTGTATATAAAACTAAAACTAAACTCAAACGACATTTTGTACTATTTATTTCTATTGACAATCATGATTTATAATAAAAAATCAACATATAATAATGAACACATCTTAACTCTACTTATTATTATCTTAAAAAATACAAAAGGCGGCTATTCACTTAATAACAATTTCTTAAAAAAAAAAGTTCTTATAAATATTATAAAAGTACCCGCTCCCTCTAAAAGTAATATTCTTGACAATTATTCCTACGCTTGCGACACCTTTCCTTCAATGACATTAGAATTTTTTTCTCTCCCGCGCAATAGAACATTTACCGCTTTCATTGTAGATACAAAAACTATTTCCAAATCATTCTTAACATCTGTAATGAGTCTGTGAAAGCCAGACTTCATTCTATCGACCACCATGCCGAAGCCAATTATGGCGGGAAATCCTGCCACCTAAAAAAAAAACAAAAGAAAATTAAAAAAAATAATTAGGTACTTATACATCGAACGTGATATTTCTTGTAAGTTATCTTATCTGATTTTATTTATCTAACACAAATAAATAAAATCAGCTAAGTAAGTAGTGACTTGATTCTCGAAAATTGTAAATAAGAATACCATTGGAATACAAATAAACCAATAAAATATCTACTTATATAATGCGATTTCTTATCAGAAAACAGAAATGTTTTTTCATATAAAAAAAACTGAAATACACAACATATAAAAAAAAGTTCAGTTATTTTATTTATTTAAATTTATAATTAACTGAACTAAAGATAAATGAACTCAATTACATATTAAATGATTTAACATAAAACACAATATAAAAGACTATAAAACACAACAGTTACCATTTGCAATAAAAGTATTAAAAGTAAAGCCCAAAATATCACTTTCATTTCTACGTAAATATAACGAGCACTCTCAATGAAATCCAATTATGACTGAAACAATGGCTCCCAAATTAATTTTCATATTATAGAAACAAATATTTAAGTAATTGGTTGGATATATGTCGTCATAAGCAATTTAATGCGTAATTAGACATAAGAGTACGATGTTTGCGCATTATATTAACTTATTATAATCTTATTGTGAATGTTAATTAAATATAATTTGGGAGTGAAATAATCTGCTTTATCTACGGATTGTTAGAACGCTTAAGGTAAAGGCTCCTAATACGGCGGTAGTCAAAATCGCTTCCTAATACGGTGGTATTTCTATTTTCGAGTTTTATTCCTGTTTTATAAATTTTAAGTACACCAAAACGTAAGCTATTTATTCCAAATTTATTACTCCATGACTTAACTAACGTTTGCAAGTATAGCACATAGATAACACAACAAGATCAATCAATCTGTGTAACGGCATCGACATGAGAGGTGTTTCCATACAAACGCGAAACAACAAAAGTAAGTACACTAATATTTATAAACTAAGTTTTTCGTATTAAAAAGCCGTTCAAGTTTGTATATGTATTGTTTATTGCATTTTCCTACTATTACACTCACTATTTAAATAGCTTGTTTCATATTTGTAAGTCATTTTCTACCCAAAAAATAAGAAATAAAATACCGCCGTAATACGATACAAATTTTATAGATTAATCCTAATACGGTGGCATAACTCCGAAATAGGAAAAATACTGGGCATGTTTAATTGTTTATAACTTTCATTTCATTTACTTTTTGAATGAATTCCAAGATTAGTTGGAATAATTATTAATCTGATAAATTAGAAACCATATTCTGCGGTATGTTTTCTTAATTAGAAATCCAGTTAAATATGAAAATGGTTGAGTACAAAATGTTTGTTTCTTAGAAGGGGTAAAAATAGGAAGGTGTATTTTAATGTATCACAAATCATTTATTTTGTATAACTGTTGATTTGAGTTTTACACATCTGAGCCAAAAAACTGTTATCATTTGATTAAGCATTTACATTCTCTTGTTTATCGAATTTTTGATGGGTCAGAATTAGGATTATTAAAAACACGAGTAGTTTTCCTATTACGGTGGTAGATATTTCCAGGTAACTCTGTATTAGGTTATATATGATCTCCTATTACGGCCCTATTTCATAGAACTTAAAATTATCAGATTTAGGGTTGCGTAAATAAATAGGTAAGAAGTTTTGTGTCTTTTTTTGTGGATTCTTATTTGATATGCGTGTTTTTTTTCCGATAAAACTAAAAGCATAAATGAAACACATTAAAAGTGAATCAACGTAATCAAACTTTATAATCTAAATTAATGAATAAAAAACTTACAATTTACTTTACTAACACATTCCTATTATTTAACAAATATTATTTGTACGGAACTTCAATGTATATAATATCTGACCCTCCGTATTAGGAGCCGCCTACCGCAGTATTAGGCTCTGACCAAAATCATACCTCCGTATTAGGGAAAATCGACATGACTATTTAAATAATTTTTTAAAATAAGAAATATC
Source organism: Colias croceus (assembly GCF_905220415.1). Lineage (NCBI taxonomy): Eukaryota > Metazoa > Arthropoda > Insecta > Lepidoptera > Pieridae > Colias > Colias croceus. The sequence continues at coordinate 1,696,953 of NC_059543.1, read as the reverse complement.
ATGAAAATAAACATAGGCTCAACAGCAATACAAAATTTAAGTTCCACTTTTAACGATAAAGTGGTTTGGCACCTTTAGAAAGACTTACAAATGCTTATTTTTGATACTTACTTTCAAATGTTGCGAAATACCTCCGTATTAGGTGCTTTTACCTTAACAATAATATTTAATCAAGTATTTTTATATTGTTCTGGAGAAATGAGGAAAAGTAACTAGGTAAATAAATCTTCTTATATATAAAAATGAATCGCAAAATGTGTTGGTAAGCGCATAACTCGAGAACGGCTGAACCGATTTCGATAATTCTTTTTTTATTATATTCCTTGAAGTACGAGGATGGATCTTATGTAGAGAAAACGTAAACATGTACCACGGGCGGAGCCGGGGCGGACCGCTAGTATACAATAATTTACATGAGAAATACTTACTTTTTTCTCTTGTAGGTAAACTTACTTAAGCAAACATTAATTATAAAGCATTTGAATGCCATAAAAACAAAATCACAAATCGAAACATATATGAGTTACAAATATGATAATATCAACGAAAAATCACCCACAAAACTCTAGAATTTAGATCGTCAATTTATTGGATCTGTGTCCTGTCAACACCGGATCAAAATTCCGTAGTTTCCAATATTTCGCAGGTCCATAAAGACAAATGACGTCATAAATAGAACAAGAGCAAGAAGAATTGTTTAGCGCCTTCACGTAATCATATGGATCTATATAACAAGGGAGTAAATTACCACATTTAGCAGAATTAATAGCGTTTAGAAAACCGGGGATGATACAAAATGTAGTATAATGGCCACTAGTCTTGAATGAAATCTTTTGTTGTTAGCGTACACTCATGTATGAATAGATAGGTATCGAAGGGCAGGCAGAAAGAGGAACATGAGACTGTAATATTCGTGATATAGGATATGTTTTACTATGACACTACATTTTCGGTAAATGATGCATCATAATCATCAATCAATCTTTTACTCGTAATAATAATTCTGATCGAGTATAGCCTGAGATCGATTACAGAGCAGAGAATTGACTGTAAGCTACTACCTACTGTTTAAAATTCCAGTAATATTTTGTTACTTTATTTTACGCAAAATCTTTTGATAATGATGACCATATAGACAATAGATGTCATCATGCTATTTTAGTTTTGTAAAAGTTCCTATAAACAGCATAGGGTATAAACCACTAAGTAAGCCCAATGCTTATCACAAATCTGTTGTTTATCTTACATTTATAACCCTAAATTACAAAATGTGCAGAAAATTTAAAACACCTTGACCACTTTTTATTACAGACGAATGTTTAAGAATGACGTAATAACTGCACCAATACTGTTCTCCAGAAATATAGAAGAAAATAAATTAAAGAGAGAAGTGATACCTACACGCTATATCAACGCAATAAAAGCCCACAGGCGGTATTCAACGTAAATCTTTGCGTATTCGATATCACACTCTTCGATTCTCAATTGATATTAAATTTTTGATCTTTCTACTTCTAGTGTAAGGAAGATTTTTATAAGACTTTAACTTGGTTACCGTTTATCTATACTAATCTATACATATAATAAATCTGTAGAAGGGTCAATTCTGTACATTGAAAATATTGAAAAAATAAATAGCAGGGGGTGTTCCTGGATCGATACCAAACCCAAATATTTGATTAAAAAATTTTTTGTCTGTCTGTCTGTCTGTCCGTCTGTCTGTCTGTCTGTCTGTCTGTATGTGAAGGCATCACGTGAAAACTAACGGTTAGATTTCGATGAAACTTGGTATAATTATACCTTATTATCCTGGGCATAAAATAGGATACTTTTTATCCCGGAAAAATACTTAGAAAAAAAATTAATCTTAATTTTTCCGCGCGGACGGAGTCGCGGGCGGAAGCTAGTATACTAATAATATTATAAAGCTGAAGAGTTTGTTTGTTTGAACGCGCTAATCTCGGGAACTACTGGTCCGATTTAAAAAAATATTTCGGTGTTAGATAGCCCATTTATCGAGGAAGGCTATAGGCTAACCAACAGGAACGGAGCCACGCGGGTGAAACCGCGCGACACAGCTAGTTCATTTATAAAGGATCATAATCCATAATAATAACTAAATACAGTCATTTCGGAATGCTTTTTTTTGAGGTTGTTAGGCTTTATAGAATAAATTTTCCCAGTGCTATACAAAAGGCTTAATATTTTCATTGACCATATCATGGATAAATCTATCTTTTCTGAAATTAAATAAAAATATCATATGAAAATTAAAGAGCGTAATAATAAGCTTCCAATTTAGTATTTAGAAAGGACTCTTCCTACGTTCCTTCTACACGTGTCACCCAAAGTAAATCTGAAAGGTCGGCTATAACAATTCAAACCATATTAAACTCATATACAAAATTTGGTTCCCGGAAGGGACTTTAGAAATAGGGTTTAAGGGACTTCCCATGAAACTGAACTTCAATAAAATAACCCATTTACATATTCGTACTATGAAAGAAACATTTTGTGTTATGTATACAATTCCACTATAAGATTAGAAGATGTTTACATACCTACTAATGTTACCTACATCACATGTTTAGAGCAGTGGTGGCTCAGTGGTGAGACCTCGGACTTCGAATCGATAAGTCCGAGGTTCGAGACCAGGCGAGCGCGCAGGAAATAAATTGATTTTTCAATTTATCTGCGCATGTTGTAACATCACCACTGCTCGAACGGTGAAGGAAAACATCGTGAGGAAACCGACATGTCGAAGAATTAAAAAGTTCGACGACAAGACGTGTCATCCGCCAACACGCACTTGGCCAGCGTGGTGGATTATGGCCTGTACCCTCATAGGAGGCCCGTGTCCCAGCAGTGGGAACGTATAATATGGGCTGATGATGATGATGATGATGATGATCACATAATATTACCGCATACAGAAACAAAATTGACATTTATTTAAACACTTAATATCTCATTGACCAAAAGTAGTATACAGGGTGTAATCGTTAAGTGTGCACAGGCGATTATTCCGTAACTATAACAGATATCAAAAAACTTTAAACTGATATCGAAAGTATTTAACCTAATGAGTAAAATGGCCATAATAAATTTTTAAAAATAAAACGAGAAATATCCAAAAATGTTACATTAAACGCTCCCATACATTTAGTATGAGATACGAATATCCCATGTACATGGGTTGATCCAAAAGTAATGATTATCAATATTAAACAAGGTCATTACAGTTGAAATAATTATGTAGTTCTCTAGATAGTCTTCTAACTAGAAAATATACTTCAATATTTATTTTTCTAAACTTAAAAAAAAAAACTTTGACTTCATCCACAAAAACCCCTCCACGCTGCCATCACTTCGCTGTTGTCTTAAAATAATTTGTTGCTAAGAAATTGTTTCTTGTGCCGAGGAAAGAGATAAAAGTAAATAGGAGCTAGATCTAAAAAATAGGGTAGGTGTTCAAGCATTTGGAATGCCGATTTTTGAATGGCAGTCATCGTAACTGACGCTTTGTGATCTGGTGCGTTGCTTGGTGAAACAGCGTTCAGGTCCGCAGTTTGCCATGTCTCTTTTCCTTACTAACCTACCGCAATCTTTTAATTTGGTCTGTTTAATAAGAGCCCAATAAAGTGGCTACCTTTTTAAAATATTCCACCATAATTATTTCTTCAGCGTCCCAAAAAACTACCGCTTTAATCTAACCTACTGATTTTCACTTTGAATTTCTTCATCGTCTCTTTGGAAGCTCGCATCCAGGACATTGATTGTTTTTTGGTTTCAGCATAAACATGGTGAACTCGGGTAACGTCCATGATCACAAAACGTGACAAAAAATTATCCTGATATGCAACAACACAAAAAATGATCCTCTACATGTCGAATCGTTGTTTCTTCTTTCGTCGGGAAACATTCTGGCACGCACGGTTCACATTCAAATTAATGTAAATAATTGGAAACGTGGCCTGTTGATATGATTTTTTGTGATTACTTAGTGAATACATGAGCAAGCAAAAAACATTTGTTTTATATTTTTATGTGCACAGGAAATACCCAATTATCATTACTTTGGGATCAACCTAAGGTAAAGGCTCCTAATACGGCGGTAGTCAAAATCGCTTCCTAATACGGTGGTATTTCTATTTTCGAGTTTTATTCCTGTTTTATAAATTTTAAGTACACCAAAACGTAAGCTATTTATTCCAAATTTATTACTCCATGACTTAACTAACGTTTGCAAGTATAGCACATAGACAACACAACAAGATCAATCAATCTGTGTAACGGCATCGACATGAGAGGTGTTTCCATACAAACGCGAAACAACAAAAGTAAGTACACTAATATTTATAAACTAAGTTTTTCGTATTAAAAAACCGTTCAAGTTTGTATATGTATTGTTTATTGCATTTTCCTACTATTACACTCACTATTTAAATAGCTTGTTTCATATTTGTAAGTCATTTTCTACCCAAAAAATAAGAAATAAAATACCGCCGTAATACGATACAAATTTTATAGATTAATCCTAATACGGTGGCATAACTCCGAAATAGGAAAAATACTGGGCATGTTTAATTGTTTATAACTTTCATTTTATTTACTTATTGAATTAATTCCAAGATTAGTTGGAATAATTATTAATCTGATAAATTAGAAACCATATTCTGCGGTATGTTTTCTTAATTAGAAATCCAGTTAAATATGAAAATGGTTGAGTACAAAATGTTTGTTTCTTAGAAGGGGTAAAAATAGGAAGGTGTATTTTAATGTATCACAAATCATTTATTTTGTATAACTGTTGATTTGAGTTTTACACATCTGAGCCAAAAAACTTTTAGCATTTGATTAAGCATTTACATTCTCTTGTTTATCGAATTTTTGATGGGTCAGAATTAGGATTATTAAAAACACGAGTAGTTTTCCTATTACGGTGGTAGATATTTCCAGGTAACTCTGTATTAGGTTATATATGATCTCCTATTACGGCCCTATTTCATAGAACTTAAAATTATCAGATTTAGGGTTGCGTAAATAAATAAGAAGTTTTGTGACTTTTTTTGTGGATTCTTATTTGATATGCGTGTTTTTTTTTCCGATAAAACTAAAAGCATAAATGAAACACAGTAAAAGTGAATCAACGTAATCAAACCAATGGTTAATGAATAAAAAACTTACAATTTACTTTACTAACACATTCCTATTATTTAACAAATATTATTTGTACGGAACTTCAATGTATATAATATCTGACCCTCCGTATTAGGAGCCGCCTACCGCAGTATTAGGCTCTGACCAAAATCATACCTCCGTATTAGGGAAAATCGACATGACTATTTAAATATTTTTTTAAAATAAGAAATATCATGAAAATAAACATAGACTCAACAGCAATACAAAATTTAAGTTCCACTTTTAACGATAAAGTGGTTTGGCACCTTTAGAAAGACTTAGAAATGCTTATTTTTGATACTTACTTTCAAATGTTGCGAAATACCTCCGTATTAGGTGCTTTTACCTTAGTACATTTAATATGAAAGATTTTAGCTTTTTCTTTCTTTTTTTGGTTTTATGCTCTAATTACTTCGCAAATTTGAAGGGAAGTTCATTTAGAAACTGTAAATAGAGCTCCTCATTGTATTGCACAATGAGGACATCACTTCGAAAATCTGCTATGAATACAAAATGTATGGGAAATAAAATGTATGGGAGCGTTTAATGTAACATTTTTGGATATTTCTCGCTTTATTTTAAAAAATTTATTATGGCCATTTTAGTCATTAGGTTAAGTACTTTCGATATCAGTTTAAAGTTTTTTGGTGTCTGCAATAGTTACGGAATAATCGCTTGTGCACACTTAACGATTACACCCTGTATAATTCAGTATAACGACATTTTTACGACATAATAACTTCAGTCTTGACCCAGTTCGTGCTGAAGAAATTCCTAAAATAATATCACTTCTAATAAAGATTGTTCACAATTTGCGAACAATTGCGTCTCGCTCCAATCTATAATCGAGAACGTTTACCTTCCCAAACTGATTCAATTTAGAAAGAAAGAAAGAAACATTTATTTATCAAGGACAGCACAACACACACACACACGTACATCGACATTAAAACAAAAAAAAAACATAAAAGTTAATTAAGAAAACACCACAACAAGAAATAGTAACAACAAAAGAGGCAAACACTTAAATTAATAACATAAAAACACGAACAAATAAAATAAAATAAAATGATAACTAACAACTTATATTTTTTGGTTTTTAAGGCATTCAAATGCTTTATAAATATAAATTTATAAAGAATAGAAAAAATTCGATCACGAGGCGGGACTTGAACCCGCATCCTTCGCGCCATTCCGGGGCGGATGCCTAACCAACTCAGCCACTCGTGACCCGCCTGAGCAATCGAATTTATTCTATCCTTTCAGTTTTATGTGTCTTAAGGGACACACCGCGCGCCATCTATTGAGATGATTTAACAACCATCTCAACCAATATGAAGCACTTTTCAGTGAATACAATATTGTAACGATGGAACACGACCTTTTCTTGAATTTATATTTTTTGGTTTTTAAGGCATTCAAATGCTTTATAAATATAAATTTATAAAGAATAGAAAAAATTCGATCACGAGGCGGGACTTGAACCCGCATCCTTCGCGCCATTCCGGGGCGGATGCCTAACCAACTCAGCCACTCGTGACCCGCCTGAGCAATCGAATTTATTCTATCCTTTCAGTTTTATGTGTCTTAAGGGACACACCGCGCGCCATCTATTGAGATGATTTAACAACCATCTCAACCAATATGAAGCACTTTTCAGTGAATACAATATTGTAACGATGGAACACGACCTTTTCTTGAATTTATATTTTTTGGTTTTTAAGGCATTCAAATGCTTTATAAATATAAATTTATAAAGAATAGAAAAAATTCGATCACGAGGCGGGACTTGAACCCGCATCCTTCGCGCCATTCCGGGGCGGATGCCTAACCAACTCAGCCACTCGTGACCCGCCTGAGCAATCGAATTTATTCTATCCTTTCAGTTTTATGTGTCTTAAGGGACACACCGCGCGCCATCTATTGAGATGATTTAACAACCATCTCAACCAATATGAAGCACTTTTCAGTGAATACAATATTGTAACGATGGAACACGACCTTTTCTTGAATTTATATTTTTTGGTTTTTAAGGCATTCAAATGCTTTATAAATATAAATTTATAAAGAATAGAAAAAATTCGATCACGAGGCGGGACTTGAACCCGCATCCTTCGCGCCATTCCGGGGCGGATGCCTAACCAACTCAGCCACTCGTGACCCGCCTGAGCAATCGAATTTATTCTATCCTTTCAGTTTTATGTGTCTTAAGGGACACACCGCGCGCCATCTATTGAGATGATTTAACAACCATCTCAACCAATATGAAGCACTTTTCAGTGAATACAATATTGTAACGATGGAACACGACCTTTTCTTGAATTTATATTTTTTGGTTTTTAAGGCATTCAAATGCTTTATAAATATAAATTTATAAAGAATAGAAAAAATTCGATCACGAGGCGGGACTTGAACCCGCATCCTTCGCGCCATTCCGGGGCGGATGCCTAACCAACTCAGCCACTCGTGACCCGCCTGAGCAATCGAATTTATTCTATCCTTTCAGTTTTATGTGTCTTAAGGGACACACCGCGCGCCATCTATTGAGATGATTTAACAACCATCTCAACCAATATGAAGCACTTTTCAGTGAATACAATATTGTAACGATGGAACACGACCTTTTCTTGAATTTATATTTTTTGGTTTTTAAGGCATTCAAATGCTTTATAAATATAAATTTATAAAGAATAGAAAAAATTCGATCACGAGGCGGGACTTGAACCCGCATCCTTCGCGCCATTCCGGGGCGGATGCCTAACCAACTCAGCCACTCGTGACCCGCCTGAGCAATCGAATTTATTCTATCCTTTCAGTTTTATGTGTCTTAAGGGACACACCGCGCGCCATCTATTGAGATGATTTAACAACCATCTCAACCAATATGAAGCACTTTTCAGTGAATACAATATTGTAACGATGGAACACGACCTTTTCTTGAATTTATATTTTTTGGTTTTTAAGGCATTCAAATGCTTTATAAATATAAATTTATAAAAAATATAAATTCAAGAAAAGGTCGTGTTCCATCGTTACAATATTGTATTCACTGAAAAGTGCTTCATATTGGTTGAGATGGTTGTTAAATCATCTCAATAGATGGCGCGCGGTGTGTCCCTTAAGACACATAAAACTGAAAGGATAGAATAAATTCGATTGCTCAGGCGGGTCACGAGTGGCTGAGTTGGTTAGGCATCCGCCCCGGAATGGCGCGAAGGATGCGGGTTCAAGTCCCGCCTCGTGATCGAATTTTTTCTATTCTTTATAAATTTATATTTATAAAGCATTTGAATGCCTTAAAAACCAAAAAATATAAATTCAAGAAAAGGTCGTGTTCCATCGTTACAATATTGTATTCACTGAAAAGTGCTTCATATTGGTTGAGATGGTTGTTAAATCATCTCAATAGATGGCGCGCGGTGTGTCCCTTAAGACACATAAAACTGAAAGGATAGAATAAATTCGATTGCTCAGGCGGGTCACGAGTGGCTGAGTTGGTTAGGCATCCGCCCCGGAATGGCGCGAAGGATGCGGGTTCAAGTCCCGCCTCGTGATCGAATTTTTTCTATTCTTTATAAATTTATAACTAACAACTTATGTTTATTAAGGTGTGTCATACGACCCTGACAAAAAGGAGACAGCTCAGCATATGCTGCAACGTTCAGGAACATTGGCAGCGCTGTTTTTCAGTGCCCCTTTTATAATTAAGGCTATTATAGTTGTGTTTATGGATTTGGAATGTGTACAAATAATTGTAATTGTATCTTGTATATGTAAAGCATTATGTTGTAAACTAATTGTTAAAAACGAATGGTTTGGTAATACATCCGTTAGTGCTGAAAAATTTATGTCTATTATATATCTTTTTCCTGCGAAATAATATAATCTATAATATTAAAAGAACAATGCAGATCTTTTAAAGACACATAACTAATGTTCCAAAGATATACTATTAATCCTAGCTTGCGCTATAAATAAAATATAATCTTAGAATAAATCAATTAATTGCATATTCCAATTTGCACTAACAAACTTTATTTACTATTGCATCAATTAAAAATGTGTTAATTAAAAACAAATGGAATTGGAAGCAAAACTAATTGGATAACTTTCATCCAGCAAAAGTTGTCATTCTCAGCATATATCATGCGTTATGAGCGCTCTACACAACTGACAGGGTTGGCCCAACAAATGATGGTGGATGTTTGGCGCCATTACGGCGATTGTGAAAAAATATCTACAATGACGGCCGATCATAGACATTAAGGAACACTATCGTGATTGCCTCTACTGGCCCATCGCTGCACATTGTGAAGAGGGACCATTACATAGTTTGTACATGTCATCCATTAGCTGTATGGAGGAAAAACATTATATTTTATTTACGAGTGCTGTTGTGGTGTTTGTTTAGAAATAAATTACATCTCCGTACGCGTAAATTAATTAAGAACATTGTTTATGTTTCCAAATAAACACAGGGTTGAAATTTGACTTCGTACATGATTTAAGATTGTATGTTACCGCTATGTGGTTTGGTGTTATTTTTATGAGCAAGAATAATGAAAGTAAAATTTTGAATTAACAAAAATATGTAGTTAAGATCAATTTTAATATATTATATCAATAAATACCTAAAATGTAAACACACATTAATATTGCATGAACATTGTATCATAAATATAAAATGTATGTATACATATATTTCAAACACTATGAAAGATCATCATAATACAGAAATAACATGAAATACATATTACAATGTGAACATACCTTCAATAACTCAATATATACCTAGTTTATATTTCCTAAAACACAATACACATTTTTATGTATAACACGATTAAAAATAAAAATAAATAAACACATTAAAACAAAGGTTCTAAAACACGTACAGTTCATTCTATTTCTCATATATATGTAATTAAATGATAATCCACAATTGCGTTAAAAATAAATGACAAGCGAAATAGCCTGAACAGTTTTAATAGGTATTAATTATTATTTATTACCGCGCAAGGATCAAATTAACGTTGGATTAAGTTCGGGATTAAATGGAACACAAATTATGTTTCATTTTTAAAGGTATTAAGGGAACGATTCATCTCTGCTTTTGTATTGTCACGGAATATAAGAATAAAGTATTTTAAATAATAAAGTACATATAATATGAAAAATATATCTTTGTTTATAATGTGTGCATAAATTCTTATGAATACGAAGTATGTTTGTAAAAAAGAAACTGGTCAACTGCTCTTAGTATTAAAACGTTATTTTTTATGGTATAAAATGAAATTATGAGCATTGAATGCTGGTATATTTCTAATTCCTAGGTATAGTATATTATTTATTATTAAAATGGACACGAAAATTAAAAATAGATACAATATGTGCTACGAGAAACTCTAATTGATTAGATATTACTGTAACGCTGTTAATTTTATGACAGCCTGTTTGCTGTTTGGACGGTATAAACAAAACAGATAAAGAATGAATTCATTTTTACTCGTATTTTTTTATGAAAAGTAAAAATAGAATCGGCTTCTGGAAAGGGAAATAGACAAAATCGCGAAAAACAAATCTTGAAGAGGGTCGAATTTAGGGCGAAAATTTGTATCCAGGGGAACGCCTGTCGCGATAACGTGCGATGAAAGTGAGGCGGAAAGCTAGTATGAAATATGTGACTGGAGCGGATTTTGAATTTCCCGTTCCTTCATTATTTTAGTTTATCTGTGTCAAGGATCTTGTGTTATGAAGTGAAAGAGCATATACATTTTTTTGCTCTTTGCAATATTACGACTTATGCCCTAATGCACTATGTTCATAATCGCATAGCACGACTTATATTATTGCCAGTTTTGGTTTTATAGAAATGATGCGACTTATTATGCTTGAAATTTGTGTACTTTATGACTCAATTATTGAGGCCTTTTAGTAATGATAGTATTTTCTTGTTTTTAACTTATGGCGATTGGTAATTAAATACATTAATAAGTATAGGATATAACAGTTAATACTGCTAAATAAAGCATGCATTTTAATACTGTAAAACAACATGAAAATACAGCAGTTATTTAAACTTACTTACTTACATTTTTTCATGGCTGACTAATTCTGCCCTTTTTGATTTACGCGCCATTATTGCTATTATATTTAAGCGCATATTAAAATAAAAATTTTGTAATTCATAGATTAACTTCCTTTTCATTTACATTATGTTTATAGCAATTTAATTGTCTGTATTCATATAAAAGTAAAGAGCATAGGTACAAAAAGCTTCAATCTCACTTGTTATACAGCACGATGTCTGGCCTCCAGATGTGGTCTGATGGTACATGTAGCATATGTACCCCGCCATACTCCTTGGGCTCCCAGCGAAGCTTGTAGTCGTACCAGGACTGCTCCACCCAGAGGTTGGTCGTCATTATCTGGTTCTTGAGGTTCTGTGGACAAGTAAGGATTTGATGTATGTCGACTTTTGGTATGTTTTATTGTTAGAATTAGTTACATAGAGTTAGTATGTAACTAATTACGTGTAGTACCCAGACAAAAGAAGATATATTGTGCCTAATTATCTAATTATCTTTATCAATCTTCAGATATTAAAATCGTTGTTATTATTTAGAGAGAACAACAAATAACCATCCATCCATTCAACCTTACCGTGTGCATTCTAGGACCTTAATATCGGCAGAAGGATAGCAGGATTTATAAAGAAAGAACTATTGAAAAAGCGAGTAACACATCCAAACAAGACAGTAACACTATGGTAGGTTTATATAAATTAGATATATAAATTTATAAAGAATAGAAAAAATTCGATCACGAGGCGGGACTCGAACCCGCATCCTTCGCGCCATTCCGGGGCGGATGCCTAACCAACTCAGCCACTCGTGACCCGCCTGAGCAATCGAATTTATTCTATTCTTTATACCTAAATTTACATTTATAAAGCATTTGAATGCCATAAAAACCAAAAAATATAAATTAGATATGTCATTTTTAAACAGTCAATTAATTTAAAGATAAAACAACATTGTGATTATCGAGTTCCTTTCCTTGCCTATCTCTATATTAGTAACCTAATACCTACATTAACAAACTCAACTCAAAACTAACGTATAAACATCACTAAACGTTTACAGCAATACAAAGTTTTAGATTTCATTGATTTCCAATTTACGTTCACCGCAAAGGAAACTCGATTTTAAGGCGCCGTTCTCATCGCGGAAACAAAGGCTTTTAAGAAGTTTTTGTTCGCAGGTTATATATACAGCAGACGTATTTCACTCCTTTGAGTGCAATGCTTCACGTTAAATGTCCTTTTACCTGACTTTGCACTTTGTCGACTTTTGTTTATTGAACGTTCCTTTTTTTCACTAAGAATTTTTTTATACCAGTTTCCAATGGATTTAAATGATTTGTAACAGGATGGCGATTCTACAGGAGTCTTAGTACGCAATGACAAAAAGAAAAATGATGGTCAGAACGATGGTACCGGAGGACTAGTCGCGTGGGCGTTAGTTGAATTCGTCGAATAAATTACGAAAGTCAATCGATTTGTAACACAAAAAAAGACAGCCTTATCAACTCGACAAGCTCTTACAATCAAAAAAACATATTTAAAAAAAGTACACAGGACTGTTCCATTCACCGATCATTTGGATGACAAAAATATATTATTTTACGCTAGATCGTTAGCGATTTTTATATTAAATTTGAATAAAACATTTTTACATTTAGCGAAATGTTTGTATTATTAAGAATTCTCAAAATATCTCGCTACGAGCGAAGCGAATGGCACATGGAATAATGCATTTTAGTAAAATATTTCCATTTCAATATTTAAATTGTATTATGTTTCAAAGTACTTATTTTTATTTTTATTGTCAAGTATCTAATAACATTATTATAACAAGTAATCCTCGGATATATTATATTAAAATAAGACGTTACAACATGTATACATGTATTGTTATATTATTAAGAAGGTACATTTCAGCTGTTACATATTTTTTTTACGTTTTTTTTAACACTGAATCCTGTTCAAGCACTGTGGATAACACTATATATGTAGAAGAAACACGGTACTTAGTTTATAACAAATTTTAATATTTAATTATTTTTATAACAATTTTTTATGGAATTTAAACTGATTCAAACAAACTGTCACACCAAACGTCAGAACCGAACGTAATATAAGATTATGTCAATAACATTATGTTATGTTATTAACCTGTTATTAACATTATTTTCATTTGCATTAAGACCTCAACCGCATACCTAAACAGCTTAAAGGTAATATAGTGAAAACAAATCCTGTTTAATATTTAAGATGGCCGACCGAGGACCGACGCAAACTGTCAAGAATAGTAAAGGGGTTCGTAAATAAACGACCTGTTTTTGTTTACTCGAAATTAATGTTTAGCACCGAGTTATTTATTAAATCGTTTCAATTCTCTTTTTTATTATTACCTTTTTAATAGCGATGTCGAACGTTTGAAAGGAAATTGCAATCGATTTTATGCGGTGGTGTAAAATACAGTCTTTGTCATTCTAAATAAGAGATTCTTTTCTTACAGTTTTTTAACGTGTTTACATTCTTTATGCGTACAATATTTTTATATAAGTTATATCTTGGAGGAAAATAGGAGCAAAGCTTATATTGTGTTACTTAAATGATGTTTTAATATAATGATTTTAGTGAAAACTATATGCAAGTATGTATATCTTCAATAACATCGTGAATTGTTATATAAATATGTTTGACCCTGTATTCTATTTGCAATCTCTTAAAATGTTGCTCGCGTACGGGTGACCTATTTTTTGGCAACACTAACACTAACACTAACTTCTACTTCATTATTTCATCAAAAAGTTTTAAAATATCGAAAGGTATATTCGCACATAGAAATCAAGTAATTTGATGTAAAATTAAATCTACGATTAGGTACATTTGACGACCCTTTTTGTAATTAAAATTACTGATTATTTTATAATTAAATTTTATTACGAAGCAATGGAATTTGCAATATATTCTAATTTTTATTGGAGTCAAAACAAACAAAATTTCAACACAGAAGTATCTTGATTCGCACGTATACAATTATTTAGCTTCACAAGATTGTGTTATTAAAGGTACCTACTACGTTACTCACATAAAATATTTATAGATTTCACACGAATAATTAATTATATTATAATTTGTAATTAATTTTGTCAATTCTTTTAATTAAGTTGTTCGAAATTGTCCTATTATAACAGTGCATTTACATTAAACGAGCGAAAGCTCATTCTAACCCGACTATGTCAAATTATTTAAGTGTAAACAGGGCGTAGAGCATTCTTTCGTTGTTCATAAATGCGTTTGAAAAGATCTCTAACTGTAAAATGTCTTAAGACGGCCCTAATTAAAAAAAAAAAACAGTAATATTTCTTGAGATGGAAAAAAATTCCAAACCGACCCATTATTTCTTCCACTTCATACAACATCACACTACGCCAGGGAGGTATAAACGACTGTAAATTTATTCAGAAAGAAATTACACCGTAATTTATTGGAGCCCGACGATATTTTTATTGCATTGAGTCACAGTAACAACGTTACTGGTGGCTTATCGCTTACAAAGAAGCTTTTTCTGAAACTGGATTATTGTGGAATGGATATGTATAATCTGTGTGTAATTTTATAATTTTAATCTTTCCCTTCATAATATGCGTATTGTAATTTGTTGTTACTTTAGTTCACATATGAAATCCATGGTTGTAACGAATGTACAAATATAACTACATAGTAGGTAGTACGCTAACCTATCCTACTAATATTATAAATGCGAAAGTTTGTATGGATCATACATCCATGTGATGTTTGTTACTCTTTCACGTAAAAACTACTGAACCGATTACAATGAAATTTAGCACACATATAGAGGGTAACTTGGATTAACACATAGGATAGTTTTTATCCCGGAAATCCCACGGGAACGGGAACTATGCGGGTTTTCCTTTGCAAACGCGGGCGAAGCCGCGGGCAGAAATCTAGTAATCAATAAAGATAGATGTGATGATGTTTGGATTAGCCCTTAGGCAACTTGTTACCAGAATGCCACGTGATATTTTTGCAGTATTAAAATATTTTTATTTATTTCGTACCCGTAGTATCTACCCAAATGATTTAAAAACTTTTTAAGCAAGTTTAAACATCGATTGGGTCTATTTAAAGCCAACTGACTTTCAATAAAATCCCCCTACCTTACCAGACGTCTATCAAGTTTCTTCGAATAAGTTTTCCAAAGTTTCGTAACAATTTATTTAAAAAAGCCCATTTCAAAGGCTAGTCTGTAAGTGAAACGTAAAAGTTTTCTAGTTTTTAATGGCGTTCAGTTACGATTCTGAAATTGAGAAAAAACTTGACTAGAGAGTTTAAATTGCAGCCAGATTTCAATATATAGGTACCTAACGCACTTCAAATTAAAGATAAATCCTTTATCGAAGTGGGTTACTGTATTTAAATAAAAAAATAAACATGTTTAGATTTCGCACTAAGATATAGTTTAGGGTAGTATCTACTACAAAATAAACGATACTAACACGACATGGGTTTCCATTTTTCATCTCATAATCATAAATTCATAAAGTCCACTAAAATATAATCTTTGAAAATCCATCTAAAAACCTATTTAAAAAATTCTCATTTCGATAGACAAATGCGAACACAGTCGGGTCATTGCACGAGTATTATTGCAAGATTAAAGTCAAGTTAATTAAAATTTAAATACTCCCAAATTTAAATTGAATTTCATGAGCTTACGCCAAGTTTTTAATAAAGTTAATCTGGCCGACAACGCTGTCTTGCCGTAAGCTTTATCCAAATATTAAATTTAAAGTGAATTGTTGTAAGACTTCGTAATATTTATATTTTGATGTTTTTTGTAAGCAAAAACTAACCAGCCTTGGGAAATGGTAATTTATTTTAACCAAAACTAATTAATTCTAAATAAGCGCGGGCTTTTAATCTTACAAGTGTTTAAAGTCAATTTTGCAACTGTAAAATATATAGAACCTTGCTGAAACCAAAAACGTCGCAGAAATTGTATAGACATAAATTTTAGCACAGGAAATTAACGCTCGAAATAATATAAATATTATAATAATTTTAAATCATTAACAGATTTGCAGTAACTTACTTATGACACAGAACATAAATAGGTTAGATTTTAACGAAATTTGTTATAAAACAAAATAATAATAACAGTCGTAAATATATTTGAGTTATGAATTATTCATTTCCTTAAAACTACAATTTAATTATTTAACTAACTGTGACATTAAATATGAAATATGAAGATTAACTAAGACATTAAATATTAGATGAGGTGCGATTACTGCAAGCGAGTTTATAGTCCTCCAGTTAACTGAGTTTAGTGCGCTCATAATTGAGGAATAATTGAGAATTATGAACGTAACTTGCTAGTTCTCTATGTACAGTTATACAGGTGATAATACTACTTTGTAACTCCCTCTAAAAATAATTTTAAACAGAATAGTAGGAGAAGGAAGGAAAAATCTCGTATACAGCAATTCCCTACCAACAATCAAATTAGGAAACATGCCATTGTTCTAACTTCTATGAGAGGACAAATATAGGCTCAAGTTCGAGAAATGTAATGATAGTTTAGAACGCGATTAAAAAAAAAAAAAAAAATATACCGGCCGAATTGATAACCTCCTCCTTTTTTTTGAAGTCGGTTAAAAAGCAAGGGTGTTATTTCTCCCTATACATTATTATGGGAATAGAAATTTAAAACTGATTCAAAATTCTTTTATTCACCATAAAGGCTACCTAATATTTAGTACCACTTTACCTAGGACTAGCGGTCCACCCCGGCTTCGCCCGTGGTACATATTTCGCAATAAAAAGTAGCCTATGTTCTTTCTCAGGGTCTAAAGATTGTCTGTGCCAAATTTCATCAAAATCGGTCCAGTAGTTTATGCGTGAAAACCATACATTCATACATAATAATTACAAACCTTTTCTCTTTATAATATTAGTATAAAAGTATAGATATAGATAGGTATATTTATAGCTACTATATTTCTATAAACAAAATTTCAACTTTATACACGAAGAACAAACTTTATATAACATCAATAAATAATAATAAAGTACCAAAAGACGTGAAATAACAGACAGAACATTTCCCTTACATTTACCGTTTTGTGTATCGAGTCCTTATTCAATTATCTTGTAACTAAATATTTATGTTCTTGAAGGTATTTTATTAGGGTTTTATGGGCTCGTAATATTATGGAGTAATAATTGCGTGGGTAACAAAAATAAGAGTTTATAAATAAAATACGTGTGAGGGTTTTGCTTTGGGGAAGTTTTAATGATTGTAATTTAACATTTTATTGTGAAGTTAATTGGACAAATCCTTACGAAAATTTACGATTTTTTTCGTCGTTACCGTGTATTCTTGCTGATGCTTCTTTAGGGTTCAGATAAATTGGTTGGATTACAAATATAACATACATTTTTTATGATTTCGTTATTAACGATACTAGCTTACCGCCCGCGGCTTTGCCTGCTTTGTCTAAAATCTAATAAATTATATACTAAAACCTTTCTTTTGAATCACTCTATCTATTGAAAAAAAACCGCATCAAAATCCGTTGCGTAGTTTTAAAGATTTAAAAAGGGACATAGGGACAGAGAAAGCGACTTTGTTTTATACTATGTAGTGATATTTGCTATATTATAGAAAATACAATATCTAGTATATCATCATACTCAGAGTATCTGTAGCAATAATCAGAATCCGCGTCTAAAACCATTTTGGGAAGGATCATTTACATATTATGACTCTAACATCTAACGTCTTCAATTATTTACAACACCTCAATCCTTATCCTGATTAACCTTAACTGCGCCACGGAATCGTAGAACATAATAATAAATACAGAACATAATAGTAAATACGGAACATAATAGTAAATAACGTGGAATGGAAACACATTTACGTAACAGTTCCGGATACATCTGTATCCCGGAAAGCTGCAGTGTCATTATCTTTATGTTCCATTCAAATTTCTCCACTGGAAACTTTTGGAACTTTTTGTCTACGAAGATTGCTACGGTTCGTAGCTGGGTGCTACGAGCGCGTAGCTTTTTGCTTGGTTTCTTGATTTCGACTTTTCGCTGAATGCTAATGTGTATTGATTGAAGTAATTTGGGATACGTTTGTTAAATTCGTTTAATTTTTTTGTCTGAAGTTCAAGAAGTATAAAAAAATGAAACATCATCAATGAAACATGAATTTGTTAAATATACAATACACATTTTACTTATTAGTAAATGTTGGTGGTATATTAACGTTTTGAATAGAATTAGTATTGTTATCTATGTTTTGTGCTGATTATGCTCTTGTGTGCGAGGTTCTGTCTAAAGCAGGGAATTACATAAATCGGTTAAACGGAACACTTGCTTGCTTGTTTGTAACGAAAATGGATCGTTGAAACAGCATTGCATCTGGAGGAATACGATACGAGGAAATCTTCGTGAGTTATTTATTAAAAACATTCGATTTCTAATACTAAAAACGTATTGTGAAATTTAACATGAATCAAGCAAAAATTTAGTTGAATTGACGAGAAAGAAAAAAGGCATAAAAACGATTGATTTTTTAATTATTTTTATGGTCCTAAAGATAATTTCTGCATTGACAATGTTCATAAAATGGTAAAAAGTAAATCTTTTACAAAGGTCAACGACATTGTCGAGTTAGCACTTGCATTACTAAGTATCTAAGTGCGAAGTAAGCACGCGCCTGTACACTCGCTTTTAAGCTAAGCAAAACCATTGTGTAGCTCCTTTATAACTTAAGGTAAGCTATTGTGTAGTGCCTTTATAAGTAAAAGCTTTTGTTTCTCGAGACGACATTCATTACTATTCGTTTATGTGTTTTTGAATGAAAACCTCATATTAAATTACTTTTTGTTATGTTTATAATTCTGTAACATTGTGAACAAATATTATTTAACATTAAAGTAAATTAAGAAAGAAACATAATTTGGTAGCCATTTTCTTTCAAGTATAAATTAGTCATTTAATATGTTTTGTGTGCTACGATTGGCGTTCCATGACTGAGGCCTGCAGTGTACAAACATGGGCTGATAATGATTATTGTTTGCTACGCAGTATTTTCTGTTTCATTATTTGCCTGCATCTAGAATAGAACACTTGAACGTAAATTCGATACATGAATAAAATTTTGTTAATTGTGGTGTTTGCTTTTTTTTTATAAACGTAATCTATAATATAAAAATGAATCTCAAAATGTGTTGGTAAGCGCATAACTTGAGAACGGCTTAACCGATTTCGTTAATTCTTTTTTATAATATTCCTTGAAGTTCGAGGATGGTTCTTATGTAGAGAAAATGTGAATATGTACCACGGGCGAAGCCGGGGTGGACCGCTAGTGAAAAATAATTATGAAATAATTGCCAGAAATTGTTTCTGAAGTGTTTTCCAGATTAATTTACCATTCCTACGTCTCTCTACGAGTATAGGTATAAAGGTCGATGGTCAGACAATCCATTCAAAATAATACGAAATAAGAATATTGTTTGACCATCGAAGTGTGCACGGGTCAGCTATAATACTATAGCTGCAAATAGACACGATCAATAAATACAAGCTTTTAAACACTTCACAAACATTTTGTATAGAAATAATAGTATAAGATGTTTAAACTACAGCGTGTTTGTTTTTCTGAATGCACAGGGTTGTGTATACACTATACAGCGTGTTCATGAAAATTAGAGAGTTTATTTTGAGATTTATAACATGAAATACATCGAAATAGAGCCACAATACATTGTGATACATTTTCGATTAACCGGTTAGCGCAATGAAAATACAGGGCACGGGTTCAATGACCGCTACATATGTATATAACTACACTTTACTAGTTATTAATAGTAAATAGTATTACTATATATTAATATGGAGCTCTACATTGTGTTTCTCATGTAAATGGGCCAAATGTACGAATTTACAAATACATATTGATTGTAGGACATATTAAATGTTTGAGTTATTAAGCACCGATTTACATAAGATTTACATTATACAGTTAGTAAAATATAACGATGCTAAATCGAGACACCACTCAGACATTCTGTTGTTTAAATAACCACTTTTTAGCGGCTCACAACTTCACGTTCTTTCGTGAAATTGAAGAATATCCGTATCTATACTATACTAATATTATAAAGCTGAAGAGTTTGTATGTTGAAAAATTTTTCGGTGTTAGATAGCTCATTTATCGAGGAAGGTTTTAGGCTATATATCATCACGCTACGACCAATAGGAGTGGAGCCACGGGGGTGAAACCGCGCGGAGCAGCTAAAAACTACGATTCATTTTAAATTAAGTTATATTTATAGAATAGATGGAAAGACAAAAATATACGGCAAACGATATAGCATGTTCAAACGCAAACTTGAAAATTATAAATATTAAATATTATATCAAAGATAAACCACTATTATTACTTGAAAGTAATATAATAACAAGTGTTATGTATTATTCAAACTATAATGAAATACTAAAGATTGTTTATTATCATACCACAAAATATATATTCTCAAGTATATAAATACAATTGTAAAACCACTTTACTCAGGTATGTAAATTTATTCAAAGGAATGCGCTGTCCGAATCCCTAATGTTGTGACCGATTCAATTCAGACATTCATTATAACTGAAGCTGAGGTATTGCTTTTATGACGATCCTCATTTTGATGGCTTTCTATGGGAAACTGGGAATAATTTTATTAAAACATTTAATGCTATAGAAATAATTATTTTTAAGAAAAAATTATACCATATATATACTTCAAAATCGTATCACCAAGTCGAAAGTTTTGAGGTAACAAATACCAAAAATTACAGTCGATTTGACAACCTTCTCTTTTTTTGAAGTCAGTTGAAAACTCACTATCGAATAACACTTCATCGATAGATTTAAATGCTGTTAGGTATATAACGTATATTAAAGTCCTTACAAACTAAAAATCTTATATTTTTACAAGCATTTCCATTTAAATTCTTCAAACTCTACAATAATCGTTAAAAGTAGACGCAGAGCAAAAAAAAAAGACATAATAGAGGCGCTGGCATTTTAAGTGTGAAAAAAACCTTTTATCGCGACTTGAAGTTTTGTAGGTTCTGTTAAGGTTCTATTATATGAACTCGTGGTGGCATCCAATTGGTATTCCAGAATTTTTACAAAGGGATGAAGTATGGAATGAGTATTGGGTTGTTTTCGAACGATTGTTTAGTGTTAAATCTACAAGTATTTTGCTTTATATGTTGTTTCATTACATTCTTTGTTCTATTAACAGTTTTAACAGTTATCTTAGTATTATTAGTCTATTAACAGTTTATAAGACAATAAAAAACAGTATCATGCAATTAGTAAGTACATACTTACAAACACATTTAGGTACTGAGTAGTATTATTAACCGACTTCAAAAAAAAGGAGGAGGTTATCAATTCGGCCGGTATATTTTTTTTTTTTTTTTTTTTTATGTATGTACACCGATTACTCCGAGGTTTCTGAACCGATTTACGTGATTCTTTTTTTGTTCGATGCGGGATGGTGTCGAATTGGTCCCATAAAAATTTTATTCGGCTAGGCCTAGTAGTTTTTATTTTATGAGCATTTTTGTCTGTACTCGATGACTTAATTTCAATGTGCTACATTAACTTTGATGTAACTTTGATTCACTTCCCGGTAACCGATTGAGCTGAAATTTTGTATACGAATGTAAATTGGATAGCGATGAAACATTATCATGACATGGAGCTGATCTGATGATGGAATCGGAAGGTGGCCATAGGAACTCAGTAATATATTGACTCAACTTTATCGAGTTTGGGCTCGTTTGATTCGTGTTGAAAAAAAAACTAAAAAGTATTAAATAAAAATAACTGCGTTAAAAACAACCGACTTCAAAAACGGAAAAGTAAGAAATAAAAAAGATTTGATATTATTAATTACTACATATTATTTTTATGTGCTATTTATTAAATAGGTTTGAAGTCGGTGCCAAACACTAAGCACTTAGTATTAAGCCCATGCACCGACATCAAACCTTTTTAGTAAATAGCACATAAAAATAATATGTAGTAATTAATAATATCAAATCTTTTTTATTTCTTACTTTTCCGTTTTTGAAGTCGGTTGTTTTTAACGCAGTTATTTTTATATTCTCTGTGGTCTATTTATGTACCTACACATTAGAATCGGTGATTGTTTTATGAAGGAAAATAAGTACAGAAGCCTGATTTCCAACCATAAAATAATAAAACAAGAAAAACAAAAGATCTACTTTACTTTTCGCTTATGTAATATAAATTAATAAAGACACCAAATTTCCATTCCAAAAATAGCCAAAACTTCGAGAATCAAACACCCACACAATACAGATGCCTCGCCTTTGATGGCGGAAAACAATTGAACTAATCTCATTAAACACGTCCTACTTACTGACTTACATAACTCAATCAGCGATGTCCCCATTATCGGCAAAAGTTCGCTAATCCACTCGTTAGCGATTGAGAAAGGAGACGGCGCGGCGTCTTGTATCGAGGAACCCGAATATAGGAAATGTTTGCATATAGGCCAGGGCTGTCGATTGCCCCATTTAGCGGTATTTTTAAGGTTCCAAAATTGAGGGAGGTTTGTGTGTGTTTTTTAAAAGTAAAAACTTCTTTAGTTTCTCAACCTAAATTTCTTCCGCGCTGAGCCCTTTTTGATAAGGGAACATCTCATGGGTTCTCGACAACGGCATGCTAATGTTATGAATTAATAATGCTAAATCGTATTTAAGTTTTCACTTCTATCGACAGACCTTTATGTGATAAATAACACTATAAAGAAAGCAAAATATCGTCATTACTTTGCCTGTAAAGTGCGTTAAATTTCAGAATTATCGCAGCAGTAGAAAGCTTCATTATTTCTGACTGCATATTTTTAATTCCGGGTCAACGTGGAACAATGTAAAAGTTAGTGTTTTTGTTATGTTCCATCAATCACGCCTATCATTTAATCTGTTTGACATTTGATACACAGTTTATTACAACAAAATAACAGCGTCATACATATCCTCTTTACAAAATGTTTTGCGAGTGAACAAATTTATAAATATAAATATATAGGTTTTAAAATTAAAGTTTGGCAACCCTACGTCCAGAGAGACGAGAGTACTTAAGAAAATGGAATGTACGATGTAGCCTACGGAAAAAACGCGTTCAATAACATTTTAAAACATTTTTTAACACCGGTAGTTCATTATAATGTCATAAATTCATACTAGAAGGATTTCACTCGTAAATTTCCAATAAAAAGAGATATTTATATCTTTGTTTTTATTAATATTTTATGGCAGAAGTTTTATGATACTCGTAATTTATTGCCGATCTACAAAACAGGGTAAAATGAATTATGCACACCGTAAAAGGCCGAATTTGGAAGAAGTATTGACATTTATATTTAAGAGTAGGTGTTCAATGTAATAACATTTTTATCATATCGTGTATGACAAAATATGTACCAAAAAGCTTGTTATGTCATTGTTATTTACATGCTCTAGGAAATCTCTAATAAACAACAGCCTTCACGAACAGTCTGTAATGAATATAACTTTAAGAAAGACCTTGTATATTATATGAAAGATTTTCCTACATCGCACTATACAGAAAACACAAGTGTGTACTGCCCTTAACGCTTCGAAAAATGGCTTGTACGGTATTATGCAAAAGCGCAGTATGAATTAATGCGAGTGTGACATCGTTGTATCTATTACATCACGGCTTTTGAAAATTGATTCCTTTTTGTTTATTTATCAGTATCTTTACATAAAATAGATACGTATATAAGAAAGTAGATTTTTCCATGGAGCATTTCCCATTTGCATAATGCACTTACGCTTTCAAAGATCAGCGTCGTTCTTGTTATATAGGCCATACATATTAACGTGATAATGAGCGTAACTTACAACATCGATAAGCTGGCTCAGTTTCAGCTTGATGCACACCCGCAGCACGTCAGTTGTGTTGACGACGGGGCGCACCAGTTTATTGTAGTTCGAGAGCAGGTCATCGTAGAGGCGTTTCGCGTCAGGATTGCCAGCGGCGACGGCCCGGAGGCAGCAAGCCGCCAGCAACCAGACGAACGGAGCCATCAGCTCGACGGCATCGCGGCAGCCACGGCCGGGGCGCGGCGCGGTACTGACGGAGGTCGGAGGGTGAGATATAGCGGCCCGTGACTGTAACGGATGTGGCGCTGTTATAACGCTACGAAATATCACTGTTATGACGCTGGTGTTTATAGTAGAGATTTGAATGTCGTTTTTGATGCTGGAATAGTGTGTTATGAGGACGATTGAAATTAGTAGGTTTCGTCCCTGAAAAATGTTATTATAAATCGATATACGAAGTGAAAATAATGACCTTTTATATTGCAAGTTACATGGAGAAGTTTTTTCTCGCTATAGTTTAAATGCAAATATTTTCTGTGAGCTAAATAATTAATTAAAATAGAATACATAGAATACATGCACTCAAAAATATATCGGAATTACACGAAGTGCTAAAAATTAAAAAAAATCAATTCATATAAAAAAAAATCATTAAACTTAAAAGCTCGGATGTAAACGAAACCAAGGGAAAATAGAGCACTTAAAAGATAGAGTCTACATTAATGAAGAAAACAATAGCCAATATCATTGTTACTTATACTTACCATACATACATTTTTTTTGTAAAACAAGTTACATTTTTTTTTGTAAAACATATTAGATTTTTTTTGTATTGTATTTAAATGTATTAGTAGTTTTTTTTTCTGTATAAAGTTGTTTTAACTTTCAATGTCTAAATTTCATTCGTGAAAGTGGTGTTTACCTATCTAAAATTGTACACTTAGCTTTAAGTTTAATTTTATGTATATTTGTCAATTTGTGTAACAATTTCTGGTAAACCTTAATAAATAAATAAATAAATAAATAAATAAATACCTCAGATTTTTTTCTATTCTTTATAAATTTATCATTTATAAAGCATTTGAACGCTTTAAAACTAAATATCAAATACCATAAACATATCTGGATATGCTTACTTAATAGTAACAGTGAAAAGTAACAGTTTTCCTATACTAACAAAAGTAACAGTGACTTTAGATACACGTCTTCACTGATAGTAGTGAGTTCCCCCCGCGCCCCTAGCGAACGCCCCCGAACCGCCGAAGCGAATTCTTTCGCTTTTACTTTTAACTTTTGTAATAAATTTTATTGAGTTTTCCGGATCGGTTAGTCTTTTATGATTTTGCGTAAAAGCTTATTTTTTGTTTTCACTGTAGGTATAGTATGAAGATTTATAAAGGAATATTTTACAAATTGTTTTTCTATGCCCATTAAGAATTATACGTAACTTTATAGGAGGAGCATTTGACAACGTGATTATAATATTCCGGGTATTGAAGAACATTGTTAGCAAAAAACTCAGCCATTTAATTTATTCAGTTATATAATAAAGTAAGTAAATAAATAAATAAATAAAATAAATAAATAAATAAAGTGTTTGATATCGTTGTGTATTAAATAAATTTCGCTAACGAATTGAAGCATAGCGTGAACAATTACTTTTCTTCAACATTTATTTAGGTAAACGAGCTTCCATATCGAAAACGAAACGATTGAACGAAAAAAATTTGGTGTAACATTTTTTCGTTACGCGTGACATTTTTCCGTTACGCGCCATCTTTTTCTTATCCCTAAGCCGCGCGATTCGACGTATTTCTGTAAAGTTGCATATAGTAAATTATTTTTTGAAAATTAAGATCATAAAGAAGTTTCACTTCTTACGTTACACACGTACACTATAAACGCACACATTATATTATACATTATATACAAAGATAGAGTGATTCAAGAGGAAGGTACCTATTATTATATAATTTATTAGGTTTTAGATAAAGCGGGCGATGCCGCGGGTGGTAAGCTAGTCTTACTATAATAATAATTTTAACTACTCCACTCGCCTATCATAATTTACGAACCATATTTTCGTCTCATAATATATTCATAGCAGATAATAAGTGCAAATGTGTTATTATTTTATCATTTAAACTTCAAGTAAGCTTTGTGTTGTATTGCTAAATGTACATTATTAAATGTACCGAATTAAACGCACTAATATAATTGGCTGTAATTGTTCGGTAGCCGTGAACCCGACCGTTGATATGGGAAACGAAGCGGAGTAAAAATTAAACTGTTTTTCTTTTCATGGACGTAATAAAGACGTATGGGGCCCCAAATAATATAAGAGTTCCTGTTTAGTATTTGTTTGAGAGTGAGACTAACAGAGATAATATTATAATAATGAGACATCACTACATAGTATAAAACAAGGTCGCTTTCTCTGTCCCTATGTCCCTTTGTATGCTTAAATCTTTAAAACTACGAAACGGATATTGATGCGTTTTTTTTAATAGATAGAGTGATTCAAGAGGAAGGTTTTAGTATATAATTTATTAGGTTTTAGACAAAGCGGGCGAAGCCGCGGGCGGTAAGCTAGTAGATAATATAATAATGAGATACAGAGAGAATTGTATGTCCATATTGGATTTATTGTCTATCAAATAATTTGATTTAAATAATGTTAGCTACGGTAGCTTTCTAACAATGAAAGAAAAATAAACTTCTTTTTGAAGTCTGAAAACTTCAGGGCCTCCAAGCCCGTATGGTGTATCTCATTTATAATCTAATATGTGCAATATTTTTTTTTTATTTCTTCTTATATGCATTAAAATATAATTTTAACTTGGTATAGGATTAAAAATTATAAAGTATAGGTGCCGTAGGGCACCAACAACAGGCCCTAATACATAGCCTGATGCCGTGTCTGGCCCTGCGTCGAATGTTCGTCGTGAAATAGGGCACGATAAAAGCACAATTTTGTGGCTCGAAACGTACAGTCAGCAAAAAAATGTATTTGCTAAAAGAAATATTTTTCTATCCTTTCCGATTGTAGAATTAAGAAGTTTTATTTTTATGAAGGTTTTGAAAGCATAATATAGATTTTTTTGTCAAGTGTCGTTTTTACATTCAATTGGAAACCATATTTTTGACTGCATCATTAAATTTATATAAAATATTTAACGAACTTTCCCATACAAATATTACAAATATTTGAATATAATAATTTGCATATGAACCTACCTAATATAAAACTCTATAAAACTTCCTAACTATTTTGCTGTCGCTACTTCTAAGTCCATAAATATTCGTGACAGTTATCTTCTAAGCCACGTTAAATAAGGGACGTAATCTATTCCGTTATATTATTTTTGTCACAAAAAGTTTCTGTAACAAAAACACACCATATTCACATTTGATATTATTATGCAAAAAGGGGATCTTAAGATTATTTCTATATTATACATAATTACTTTATGAAACACAGCAAAAGTTTTCATATGGTAGATAACGTATTTATTCTGCCATTAACATAAAACTTCTGAGTACAAGGTTTTGTTTTCTACGCATGAAATAACGACTAATTTAGAAACATTAAATCCTACATTTAATTTTTAAATTACCAGATATTTATCTACTCCTCCAATAATACATCTCCCGCTATCATATCAAAAAGAAAAAGTAAATCAGACGTCTAGCGCCCAATAAAAACTTTAATAATCAAGGATAGAGTCCAATACATCGATGTCCATTAGATCGAAGGATATTTCATGTTCTGTTTACACGTGGTTTAGTACTGGCTTATAGAACAAAGTATTTTTTGTACTGGCAGAGGTAGTTGTATATCGTCAAAATTATATGGAATCGAGCATCACTATGGTTAAGATGGACAACGACAATGGAGGCTTATGGGAATAATAAACTGGATAGTTACGTTGTCCATGTTTATGTGTACCTACTTGTATTATGTATATGAAATTTAGTTTTCTTTTTTGTGTCAAAACATAAGTGGCAATTAATATATAGACAGGAATGTGGAAATTTACGTACTTGCATCATAAACTTGACTGGGCCAAAAATGATTATAATACTAGGTTCGCTAATTCCGGAAGCATTAAGTTATCGCAACATTTCTCTTCGTCATTTCGTGGTAGTTTCCGTTATGCTGCTTCAAAGTGCTGGAATAATTTACCTCCCCCTTTACGAAATCTTTCTTCAGTGCCATGTTTTAAAAAACGTCTGAGGTTTTTGTTGCTCCAGCATCAGAAGCAATTACCGATAGGAGTTCGGCCCGTCGCCACATATTTGAGCCATTGATCATTTTAAGGTATTTAATTGTGTATTTATATAATATTTAACACTCTCCCACTGTTCGCAAAATAAAATTAAGGTGCACATTATATTTTTACTTTACCTATGCTACATAAACACACTTTCATAATTATATGTATCATTTAATACTGAATCATTGCATCTGTACAGTCACGTGGTCTCCTCTGAAAATCAGTGCAGCAACACATTTTAAATAATGGTTGCTGCTTTGCTGACGGGGAGTCCTTTTTGCCTCCATTACTATCTTTTTTTTCTGTTTTGTGTATTAATTACTAAGAGTTACATGGTGGCAAATGAAACGATTTCTATTTCTATTTCTATTTCTAAATTTTACACAATAAATGCGTTTGCAAAAAGCTCATCTTCGTGTGTCTTCATAAACTGTCGTGTGTCTAAAGTGGGCTGGTAGAATTTAGTTTCATGAGAAAAAAAATTATAATCACTCCGTCACATCCGGATAATATTAAAGAAATTAGTTCATAGTTCATACTATACTAAATATTAGTAAAGCAGAATACTATTTCAAACATAAGTCAGTGTAGACTAAACACAAACGAACCCAGGAGACAAGGCCCGGGGATGCGGAAAGCCAATAACTGTACGCATACGGGAAACTCGCAAACGAGAAAATAAAGAACTCTTTAATCTTGGTGTGATTTTGGACCAAAACTTTTCCCTTCTTTAATTATCGACTGCTTTGAAATTTTGTTTAAGAACAAATATTGATGAGCGCATATTATCTTACTTGGGTATTATATTTCACACAACTGATTACGTTGGTATGCAGACAAACGAACATACACGCGACTGATGAAAAAAATGTAATAGCTGTATAAAAACTTTCGTAGAAGAAATTGAATTTCACAACATATAAGGACATCTAACGTGGCAAAGCAAAATTTTTTTAGAAAATAATTTGTTTGTTTTATTTCTCATACTAAAAGCACGACTTTTTTAAAAATTATATCTCTAAGACTTACGCGTTGAAATGGTTTACCGTCAAAAGTCAAAACTAAAATATTAGTTCAAAAGCATACAAACACCTAATCCACTAAGCAAAATTCATCTAAATTCCTTTGTACCAACTACAGGAAGTTTGTACACCAAAAGCTTCGACATAATACAATGCTGATGTATGCGAATGGTGTATTCAAATCCTGACTTCTGTAACCGCATTAGCGGTAATCTGTTATTCAAATGTACACTTTGTCTCCGAATATATAATGGTTAGTTTACTGTGATGATGACTTTGTAGAAGAATTTGAAATTGAGACAGTGTTTGTTTTTAGTGCGAATTACGCTTGTTTTTACTAAATGGGTCATAAAGAATAGGGCAACTGCTATTTGTATAGATCTGATATAATATCTACACTAATATTATTAAGAGGAAAACTTTGTTTGTTTGTTTGTTTGATTGTAAGGAATAGGCTCATAAACTACTGGACCGATTTTAAAAATTCTTTCACCATTCGAAAGCTACATTATCCACGAGCAATAAAGGATAGGTTTTATCCCGGAAATTCCACGGGAACGGGAACTATGCGAGTTTTTCTTTAAAACCGCGGGCGGAGCCGCCGGCGGAAAGATACCTAGTATATTGAATAAAGTTACTTACATTTACATTTATAAATATGTTATGGATATTTAATTAGGCCAGACTTGCTTCTCTTTCTATGATCGTGCCGTGTGTAAAAAATGTCCTGAAATATTTATTTTGATTTAAAATATTTTTAAATTGATGTGAATTACTATTTTCACTCATTCATGTTTAGAGATGATTTAAAATACTTTTTACCTGTTACGCGAACGGAGCCGCAGACATAAACTACTGTTTTTACAAAATTGAACAAAGGCCCCTCTTACTGCGAATCTAGAACTGAAACAAGTTTCGTTTCATTGCAAAGAATCATACAGGGTCTAGTGCATGCTTGTAGTCCATGAGGAAATGTATAGATGGCGTTGATTCTAATAATAGGTAGTAGGTCAATAAAATCCATGTTTACCCCTGTTTACCCACTCGGTTTTATTCGTCAACTTAACAATAACCTACCTACATCTAATAAACATTTTTTTTTTTCTAGTTGTTGATCAAGGCCCAGGTGTGCTTAATAATTATTAATATTTTACGGTGAATACGTTTTACAAAATAACTACTAAGTACTATTTTTAATATTGTTTGTTTGGATTGGAAGAATGAATAACCAAGCAATTCCCGGACGTGGCTAGTGAATTTTCTAAAATATTTAAATGCAGTTTTATTCATTTAAAAAATAAAAGAATATTTCCTTTCTTCAAAATATTCCCACTATTTCAAATACTTTTCCCTTATCCCATACAAACTTTTCATCCTATACCTAATATCAGCATCAGCATCAGCTAGTATAATGTAAGTCACGTTCCTTATAGCATTTGATTGATTGATTCTTTTATTCAGGATTTATTTCACCAAGGCCTCCCTCTTGGGTAATGAAATGTAGACCGTACTTCTTACAAATATAAATAGGTACTATTA
Source organism: Colias croceus (assembly GCF_905220415.1). NCBI lineage: Eukaryota > Metazoa > Arthropoda > Insecta > Lepidoptera > Pieridae > Colias > Colias croceus. Next base: position 1,665,889 of record NC_059543.1, on the reverse strand, counting down.
TTTATAGGATTTGGGAAAGAAATGTTTGAAATTCTCCTTTTTGTACTCGACAAGTTCACCGCGTTTTGAAAAACGTTTTCAAATGCGTATAATTTAATTATCTACCAATAACTTTTTCACCAATTCTCTTCAGTATTTTGGCATACTATAGACCGTACGGGTACGGCCTTAATTCATGATATAATCCATACTAATATTATAAATGCGAAAGTAACTCTGTCTGTCTGTCTTTTACTCAATCACGCCTTAACTACTGAACCAATTTGCATGAAATTTGGTATAGAGGTATTTTGATACCCGAGAAAGGACATAGGATAGGTTTTATCCCGGAAATCCTACGGGAACGGGTTTTTCTTTGAAAACGCGAGCGAAGCCGCGGGCGGAAAGCTAGTTTTTTATATATTTGTAAATTGTAATTTTGTTCATGTAAACAACATTTTAAAGTAGGTAAATGTTGTTTGTTTGTTACATCACATTCATGGATGATGAAAGCTGCACTATAGATTACCAACTTTTATTACATAGATGATAAAATATAAGTAAAAATAAAATAAAAGCAATGTTTGAATGTTGTATAATCTAACAATGAGTTAAAAGTTCGCATATTATTAAAGTTTGTTAATCAACTTCAACAGGACGAGTGTGTCCATTGTTATATTTGTATCTACAAGCGTCTTCACCCGTTGGTTAATGCAGGTTTTTATTTCTATAGCTTATCTATACGATATTCTGCTACATCTATAACATTATCAAAATCCGTTCAGTGGATTTCCCATGACATAGAAATAAAAATAACATACATACATCCATCTATCTTCACTAACTTTCACTTCACAATAAGTACCTATTTGTAAAATAATATATTCACCTATTTCTTACAGCGGAAATAAATAAATAAATTAAACATTTTTATAATATAGGTACCTATAGATATTTTAAATATCAAATCTCTCGATATGAGAATATTTCAAGTATGGTATGAAATGAAAAATTTCTGAACGCATATGAAAAATATCTTATATGCTCCATGCGTCTTAGTAATCTTGAGTGAATAATGAATATCAATATACCGAATGCTTTTCCTAAAATCTATATTTCATTTTCATATTAACTTTGTCGTCATTTGCAAGCATTTGTAAACTTACTAAAATTTAGTAGAAAAACCACGAAAACAAGTATTTTTTAAATGTCTTTCCCACACACATTTCTTAAAAGCTAAGTGGGTTGACAATTTTAAGCTAAAAAGCTTGAGAATACCTTTGTTTTTAACCGACTTCAAAAAAGGAGGAGGTTATCAATTCGGCCGGTATATTTTTTTTTTTTTTTTTATGTATGTACACCGATTACTCCGAGGTTTCTGAACCGATTTACGTGATTCTTTTTTTGTTCGATGCGGGATGGTGTCGAATTGGTCCCATAAAAATTTTATTCGGATAGGCCCAGTAGTTTTTATTTTATGAGCATTTTTGTCTGTAGGTATTTGTAAATTTTGCAAGTGCAAGTTTGAAGTCGGTTGTTTTTAACGCAGTTATCACTTGTTTTCATATTAACTTTGTCGTCATTTGCAAGCATTTGTAAACATACTAAAATTTAGTAGAAAAACCACGAAAATAAGTATTTTTTTAATGTCTTTCCTACACATATTTCTTAAAAGCTGAACAAGCTCAGCTCAGCTTCTTTTCTTGGGTGGACAATTTTAAGCTACAATAAAAAGCTTGAGAATACCTTTGTTTTTAACTGACTTCAAAAAAAGGAGGAGGTTATCAATTCGGCCGGTATGTTTTTTCTTTTTTTTATGTATGTACACCGATTACTCCGAGGTTTCTGAACCGATTTACGTGATTCTTTTTTTGTTCGATGCGGGATGGTATCGAATTGGTCCCATAAAAATTTTATTTGGATAGGCCCAGTAGTTTTTATTTTATGAGCATTTTTGTCTGTATTTGTAAATGTTGCAAGTGCAAGTTTGAAGTCGGTTGTTTTTAACGCAGTTATCACTTGTTACATTTTGCTTATTTCGGGATTAGGTAATCAATCCAGTTTATGTGAAACATGCAAAAACTTCCCCTGTCCTTAATGTGTGCAATAAAAAACTTTTATATTCACCATATAAATGGAATTGTACTGTAATTTCTGGCTTATGGGTCTCGTATTGTTTCTTTGTCCCTGTTTCTTTGTTTATTCGGTATGTCTGCTATGTTGTATATTTATCTGTTTTACTACAGCATAACTGCAAAATAAATGAGCATCTATCATTAACATTTTCTTTATAATAAAGCAATCTATCATTTAATCGACAGCTGTTAATTAATTTTCAACTCTTTTCTTTTCACCGTTTCTCTTTTTTGTTCTGATTATATGTTTTGCGGATAAGAAATTGAAGATAATCGTTCCAATCTTTTTTTCATATGTATTTTGATAGTAATAATTTATCTTCTAATCTTCAATGAAATAAGCCGTATTTTTAAGTCTTTTGGACTTCAATGTATAATTTAATACACATAATCACGTTTATTATATATTTTAAAATTTTCCCTATAGATAAATAAGTAGAAGAGAGTCTATTTATCTAGATATCAAGTGAAACGCGAACAAAGCCATGGTTTGAATCTTGTATTTTCAATTAAAGCCGGTAGCCGCGACATGTGAGCGCACTGCGCAAAATTCTAATTCCATTACTTCCCATATAGTACAATGTTTAAAATATTGGCTAAGTGCTGTTATACAGAAAACCTGTTCCGTATGCATATTTTATTATTTTTCATATCAAACAAAATTTGAAAAATTTTGAAAAATATTTGGAAATATATTGAGGATTAAGGAATAAGGATATCAACCTAAACATTGGAGACAACAGTGCATGATATAGGTAATCCCAGAATCCACAATTTGAATCTATGAACATAATATTTAAAAATAATTTAAATGCCAATCTAAAACTAAAAATTAGGTACCAAAACCAGATTTCTAGTTTATATTTATTCACTCAAAGCAAAATAAACAGTATAATCTCACCTTTTAATTTTTTCATTGTATAACCGAAAGACGAGAAGCCACGACGACCTAATATAATCCATACTAATATTATAAATGCGAAAGTAACTCTGTCTGTCTGTCTGTCTGTTACTCAATCACGCTTAAACTACTAAACCAATTTTCATGAAATTTGGTATGGAGATATTTTGATACCCGAGAAAGGACATAGGCTACTTTTTATCCCGGGAAAATGACGCAATCCCGGATATCCCACGGGAACGGGAACAATGGGGGTTTTTCTTTGACTGCGCGGGCGAAGCCGCGAGCGGAAATCTAGTTTATTATAAAAGATGAAGGTAGTTTTAATAAATAATTATTTTTAGTAGGTACCTGTTTTGGTATGGAACATTGTAGTTTGACCGCGACTTCTATCGCAGTATGTTCGAATTAGACACATCCGCGTCGGTAACTAAAAATGGAAGAATCATTTAATAAAACCGGTGTCTTGTGTGATTACTATCTATTGTGTACTTTTTATACGAAGTTATGGATTCGAAATTCGAATAGTTTTTTTTTTATCTCAATGCGACACGGTGTAAATCACTACATACCTATAAAACAAAGTCGCTTTCTCTGTCTCTATGTCCCTATGAATGCTTAAATCTTTCAAACTACGCAACGGATTTTGATGTTTTTTTTTTATTAGATAAAGTGATTCAAGAGATGACACAAAAACAAATAGCAATAAAATTTTGTGACTTCTAAAGTTATGAAATAAAACTACGAGGAAAAGTCAAAGACAAAGAAAGATTATTTTAAATTTTATATCCATTAAACAAAGCTCTTCAATTCTAACTTAAATCTAAAGAACTGTTAAATATTTTATAATGATATTTGTTCAATAAATTGATTTTTCAACATTCTGGGAAGTCAAGGTTCGTTAATTCCTTAATTTGTCGAGAACATGAAAAGACTTAGCGTACCTATTTCTCTGAAAATATCGATGTATCTAGAACATTAAGTCCTATAATTTTCCCTCGAAAGCAGTCATCGACTTGTTTTAATTTATGTACGTACTAAAATCTTGAACAATTAGTAAACAATGAATATCCTATTGAAAGTACGTACTATATTTTTTATGTCTTGTATTATTTATTTATTTAAAGTATTTTCTGCTTTTATAATGACCAATCATAAAACGAAACAGGCGAAAGAAATCTCAGCGAATTATTCTTTTAATATTAATGATTAACTTTCGTATAATTTTAAAAACTGCCGGTTTACCAATTTACCTGCACATCGCTAAAAATTCACTAGTAGGAACTTCTTATCGGCGTACGTTTACATAATTGAATTACGGGGACTATCAATCAATCTAATAGAGTCTTTATTGGATGCCTTGGATTTCGCAAAAGCGTCCCACTTTAATCCCATTTACAAGTAAAGTGGTCCCACGGGCCTCCACGTTTTTCAAGCACAAGTTTACTATGCTTCATAAACTCGAAAACATTTGCATTGGAAACGCGTCCAGCAACAATGCGTATTCTCTTCCTATTCGGCCTGTCTTTCGTAGTAATCATGAGTATTTTATGCAGCGAAGATTCGGAGGAGCAAAGTTTGCTGCAGAACTTCGAGGATAATCTGTTTTTGTGGAGATCGAAAAGGGAACTTGACCGTTTCAACAGCACCGAGTCGAATAGTACTTTGAGGCATAGGAAACTCCTGGAGAGTTTCAAGATAAGATGGCCGGTGTCGAGATGGCGGGAATTCAAATATTTCACGGACGATTACTTGGACCTGATAAATGAACATTGGCTGCAATTTTCGCCGCCGTATGAAAGTGTTCAGAAGTTTCTGGGAGCCATCTATGTGCTGTTCTCGACGGTCGGCTGTTGGGGGAATATTATGGTCCTTTTGATGTATTTCAAGTAAGTAAAATGGAAAAACTTAGAAAGTAGAATTAGACTAGAAAACTTTTACTTAAATCTCGGAATATTTTTCACAACAGTAGGTATAGGTATGTAAAATAGCGACTAATAAAGTAGATAGCAAACATTATTCAAGACTAAAAGATAATTTGAAATTCAGAAGTCCTATAATTCTGTAAACTGTATTATTCACATAACCAATGAATGCTATTCAAAAATCGTCAAAGATGCATGTTTCTTCCAATTTTTTTCTAAACAGGTGATTCGTCTACTTTATCTTACCAAACAAGTAGGTACACGTCTTATTTTTATTGTTTTGGCAGAAGTCTTACTTAGAACTACTCCATCTGAACTATAATGCCTGCACCTACATATTTTTCACAATAGTTTGCTTAAAAATATCAAAGTCGGTCAAACGTTATCTTGTTACTAGGCAAGTCGGGAGATTTATATGGCAAAACTTTTGTTTAAACGTCAATTTCATACTCCGTTTAATGTTCATAAATGTTTCAAAGCAATCGGCTTAGAAACAGAATCAATAAGGGAAGAATTGTTTTTTGTATCTCCCATAATAATTGTTTCGAAGCTACTGGAATCCTTTGAGAATAAATTGGTTTAGAATTGCTCATTTCAATCCGGTAGAAAACGTTTTATATGCAAAATATTTCATAAAAGCAAAGAAAATTAAATAGGAGCTGCTGTCACTGGGCCATTTCATGTCCACATTTAATGGGGCAAACTTTTTGTTAGAATATAATATTATTCACTTGGAATTTTTTCCAAAACAAATTGTATTATCTAGGTAAGTTCGTTATTTAAGTGGAATAATTATTACAAACTAATCTATACATACTAATATTATAAAGATGAAGAGTTTGTTTGTTTGTACGCGCTAATCTCGGGAACTACTAGTCCGATTTGAAAAATTGTTTCGGTGTTAGATAGTCCATTTATCGAGGAAGGCTATAAGGCTATATATCATCACGCTGACCAATACGAGCGGGTAAAACCGCGAAGCATAGCTAGTATTGAATAACAGGCATTGACATTCACTACAATGAATACACCCAACACACACCAAACACTATAAACCCAATTTTTTAAATTTATAACCCACCTCACAGACATCTTGATTTTGTAAACATACCTCAAATATAAGTTTAAATAGGTAATATAAAAACAGGTATTCTTACATTAATCCTATATTCTTAACCAAAAATAGAAAATAATTACACCTGTTATATTTTGAAACACTCGCGCAAAATGGCCGATTTCCTTTATTTTTCCTTAAAGGGAAAAATTATGGAACGAAAAATAACACTGCAAATTTGAGTTTATATTAAAATGTCTACTTTTTGAGTATCGTAATAAATTGAAAACTTAGTATTCAATTAGTTTAGTATTAGTATTAATTTAAGTGTTATTATAATAAACGAATAAAATAAAAAAATCATTTATTGAACCAGTATACATTACACAAAAAAAAGGACCCCAGACTCCTAATAGTATAGCTTTCGCTGTGTTTCAGGAGCCTGTAACTTCCCGATACACTATATACAAAAGTTCAAAAGCAATGCAAAAATCTATTTAAAACAATGTAATTCAATTAACTAATTTGCTTTTTATAATTAATATTAGGTATTTATAATTGCATAACTAATTTAAAATAATTATGAGATTAGTTAATTAGTGGTTTTTCATTAAAAAAATGTTAAATCTGTAATATGTAGGTACTTACTATAAATTTTACAGATTATAGTAACGAATTATTTCCAGTTTTTTAGAGGATATCTGTATCGTTTTTTTTTTCACTTGTTTAAACTTCCCTCTTACGATCAATCAACAAATAATATGTATTCTGTTCCTACGCAATCATCATAAAGTCTAATTAGCCCTTCGTTGGCCCCGTTTCGTAACAGTTGTTATGCTAAGAACAAATCCCGCAAAACAATTACCTATTAAAATCCTTTTTACCGTTCTTGAGTTATAAGTGGTTAATTACTATTATAGATATTGTATGTTTATTTCCTTATAACGAAGTTTTCTCCGTTTATTATTATACACTTTTCATTGTATAACTGTTACGAATTTGTATTTAAACGAACTAAACACTTCAAATAATTTAAAAAGTAATCATTCTAAAGTCTAAACAATACACTTATATTCTTCAGTATTTCGCCTAACCGAGGTACTTGACCCGACGAAACGTTTAACAAATTAAATTCGTTTATATCGAGGCTTCTAAGGCTAAATTGTATCATTAGACAATTTTGAGATAGTGATAGCGCTGATATATCGTTATCTATTAAGGATAAAGGGACGAAATATTGTCATCAATAGCGACAACAAAGGTATTGTGTATCTTGCTTAACTGCAAGTGTTCACGTGACGGAGGCGAAAAATAGGGATTTTAGGGATGTGTCCTTTATCTACAGTAGGTAAGACTCTTTGTTACCCGACTGCGAAAGAAGGAGTTAGGTTTTACGAGTGTTTGTATGATCGTTATCGGTTATTTTATTTAGCATGCCCGACAGACCAAATCGCTAGTTGTAATCATCAGAATAATGGTTGTGACATAAGCTATTTAAATTAGCTGCCGGTTTTTGTGTCCATCATTATTTATCCCGCAGTTACCTACATGTAAAACTACGATTAAATTTGTAAAGATTTTCTTCGTTCGCATTGAATATTAGCTTAGCAGAGTACAAAGTTTACCTCCTCTAAAATAAGTATAACTATAACTTAACTGTATAATTATAAGTAACCAATTAAATTCTTAATTAACTATAAAAGTTCATATGTATGTCGCTTGATTAATTAAATAGGTACTTACTTAATGGGAGAAGTCATTACATATTCATTTATGCGAAAATATGGCGAATACAAAAAAGACTGAGCTTTTAAAAACATATCTCATATTACAATATGGATATCAAATATAAATTGAAATGCGTCGTAGATTTATCACCGGGGGTGGAAAATAACAAAGGATACATTTTACAGTAGAGTCTTGTTTCTCTTCGGTTTTTTAATAAAGCTACCTGATAATAATGTGTATATAATGTACCTACCTATTTGTTATTGTTGTCAAATTACCTACAAAAACAATGTATGTAAAAGTGTCATACAGTTGTATTGCTTAGAATACATATACATATTATAATATATAAACTGACATAATATATATGTATCCTAATTTGTAATGAAGTTCAATGTGTACTTACCTAACTCCACAGACATAGATATTAATGTATGTCTGTGCCTAACTTTTTTATTCTTTTAATTACTTCTACACATTATATAATTCAAACAAATTTCGATCTCTTTAACAATATTAAAGCTTCACAATGCATATTGCTCTTAAAAAGTGTTAATTATTTGATTCTCTATAAAATACCACGTTTAATTTAAATAACAATTGAAAATGGAACGATAAAATAGATATAAGTTATCTGTGGTAAATGTCAATAATAGAAATTCCCGCCAAATTTCGCAACGTCCAGAATCCAGATAATCGAATAATAACCCGAGGAATTCCGATTGATTCAAACTTGATAATTGTTCAATAATAATTTAAATTTTAGACTTGTAATAGATTTACATGAATGGAATATAATAACGGTAAGACTCTTCAAAAACTATTATACCACAGTCACAGATTATCTACTAAATAGTTAGGTACATACTACGTAAATGATACTCTGTAGCAATTTCATCAAAATTTTCCTTTAAGAAAACTTTCTACAATCTTTTTCATCTGTGCAATGTAATACTTCTTTTATGTAGTTCTGTATTTTTTCTGTTTTCCTTTTTCCTTGACCCTAAACTTTATGGATCAATTTAAATAATTGTAAATTTCGTGTGTTCATGTCGTGAATCATGTACCAAACTTGGTAAGTTTATAAGGAGATATTATTATAAGTGTATAATGTATTAAATATAGTGTGTGTTCGTCTTTTAGAGAAATACTTATTCTCAACGTCAATTCATACATTATTATTTACCCAAAATAATGGGAATTTAAAATTAAAACGATTTAAAATAGATTAATTAAACCCATACAGATAAAGTCACGATAGTATCTAAATGAGCGTCCCATACCGTCCCTTTGTTTTCATATCTAATCTCTAATTTCCATCCAAAATTTACACTTCAGAATAAATGAATATTATAGAACAATGTTCTAGAATTTTCGAGAACACTATACAAAACGCTATTGGTAAATTGTTATTCCCAATACTTTCACTATAGTAATTACAATATTTACCCAACAGAGCATTAGTATGGGACTCATTACTTATCTACTATAATATTATGTACTCACGACTCATATGTTAAACTTACCTAATTAAGTCTGGAATACACCTGGATACTAAAAAACGATTATATGAGATTTATACTTCATAAATTTTACAAAAATAAAATCAAGCTACTAAGATTAGCATAGAGACTATTTCACTAGTTAAAAACCCTAGTCATAGGCCATATTTTTTGTTATTTGTGATTTTGTGATATAGGTATTAAAAAGCAATGAAAGAAAAACGTTATAGTATTGTTTCACAAAGCAAAGGGCCAGCTAGTCAAAAATATATTTAGAAATATACTACGCCACTGGTATGCTTACAAATTACGAGTTGCTACCGAAAGTCGTTCTCGTAAAAAATTAACAGAGTAAATATTTTAAAGTAATTAATTAAAACCTTTTAAGCTGGCCTACATGTCTACATACTTGAAATTCTGTGTTTTAATTACTGCTGTTGCATGCAAGGCTTTTTGTATTTAATAGTAATTTGGTAGGTATGTTTATTTACCTCTAGTTTATTGAAAATAGCAATATCGGTTTCTGTGTCAAAAATTTTCTCCTAGAGTATTAATATTACAATATGAAATAGAATAAATATAAATAACTTTAGAATAGAGGGAAAAGAAATATAATTCCTCAACCTATCCATAGATACGTACATTTAAATCGTTCAAAAATTGTAGAAAAGCAGTTTTTGTTTGAATATTACTTTGTAGTGTCGATAAAGCGTAACTTAATATAATAGTAACGAAACTATAGTACCTTACTATTATATTAAGTTTTTTTTTAAAGGCCCCGGGGAAGGAGCCGTGGGTTATGTCGGACCGACTAAAACCCCACTGTGTTCCGTCGAGCCGCTTTAGTGATGAAGCCGCGGATATTGATGGAATTCTTTCGCAACCAACGAAACAAGTACCTAGATAAATATATCTACATACATACATTACATTACCAGCCTTTGTTCGTCCACTGCTGGACGAAGGCCTCTTCCAAAGCACGCCACTGAGCCCGGTCGACGGCCCTCTGCCGCCAATTGTTGCCTGCAACCCTGCGGACGTCGTCACTCCACCGTGTAGCAGGGCGTCCTACGCTACGTTTGCCGAGCCGCGGTCTCCACTCCAAGACATGTGTGCCCCAGCGGTTGTCCGTTCTGCGGCACATATGACCGGCCCACTGCCACTTCAGCTTGCTAATTCGTTGAGCTATGTCGGTGACTTTCGTTCTCTGGCGAATAACTTCGTTCCGGACTTGGTCCCTTAGAGAAATACCGAGCATAGCTCTCTCCATAGCTCGCTGAGCGACTTTAAGCTGGTGGACCAGTCGTACTGTCAGTGTCCACGTCTCGGCTCCGTAGGTCATAACAGGTAGGACGCACTGATTAAATACTTTCGTCTTAAGGCATTGTGGAAGTGACGATGCAAAGACTCGACGAAGTTTCCCAAATGCTGCCCAACCCAGCTGTATCCTCCTGTTGATCTCTCTCTCGAAATTGTTTTTGCCTAATTGGAGCGTTTGTCCTAGGTAGACATACTCTTGAACTATCTCGAGAGAGATTCCGTTGACGTTAATCGGCTCCGGTAAAATATGATGGTTGATCATTATCTTTGTCTTTTCTGCGTTCATGCGGAGTCCGATGCGTGAGGAAGATTCAACTAGGTCGTTCAACATTTGTTTTAGTTCTTGCAGCGATTTGGCCATAATGACAATGTCATCAGCGAATCTCAAGTGTGAGATATACTTGCCGTTGATGTTGATGCCTCGCCCTCTCCAATCCAGGGTCCGAAACATATCCTCTAACGCGTTGGTGAACAATTTTGGTGAGATTACGTCACCTTGTCTCACGCCTCGCCGTAGATGGATACGTTTCGTACGCTGGTTCTGGATTTGGACGGACATGGTTGCGGCATCATACAATGACCTCAGCACTTCGATATATCGCCAGTCAACCTGGCAACGCTGCAAGGACTCCAGAACAGACCAGGTCTCGATGCAGTCGAAAGCCTTCTCATAGTCCACAAATGCAATGCACAGGGGCTGATTGTACTCTTCTGTTTTCTGTACAATCTGCCGCACTGTGTGGATGTGGTCTATAGTGCTGTATCCACTGCGAAACCCGGCCTGTTCAGGGGGTTGAAACTCATCGAGTCTCCGTTGAAGACGGTTCGTAATAACCCTGGAAAACAACTTGTAGATATGGCTTAAAAGCGATATGGGCCGGTAATTCTTTAAGAGGGTTTTATCGCCTTTTTTAAAGAAGAGTACTACGTTGCTTTCGCTCCACGCCTTCGGGGTACTCCCAGTGAAAAGGACAGAGTTAAATATTTCCTTAAGCTCTTTTAGGATAGGGGCTCCACCTGCCTTTAGAAGCTCCGTCGTAATTCCATCCTCTCCTGAGGCCTTCCCATTTTTAAGTTGCTTTAGGGCCAATTCCATTTCGTCTAGGCTGACTTCTGGCAGCTTGTCTGTATAATGCCGGGTTAAAGTGGCTCTCGGGTCTTTATTAGTTGGAACATGGTGTGGTGCCTGTGATGTGTACAAGCAGCTGTAGAAGTGCTCAACCTCCGACAGAATCTCCGACTCCGACGTTAAGACGCTCCCCGTGGATGATCTCAGCTTTGTCAGATGGGACCTTTCGAGTTTTTGCGCAAACACTTTTGATCCACGATTTTGCTCGATTGCCTTTTCGATTGCAAGAGCATTATGGGATCTAAGGTCGCGTCGAACCATCCTACTTATCTCCTTGTTCAGTGCCCTTTGTTCTGACAAAGCTGGTGGTGGGTTTTCACGTCGTTTATTCATCAGGGCCAGAGTCTCCCCCGAAAGCTTACACTTCTTGCCAGTGGGTTTCTTCTTAAAGAGTCTTCTGCCTTCGTCCTTTAAGATGTTTACCACTTGGTTAAGTCTCTGATCAATATCATCGGTGGTTTCCAAGGCAGCGAATCGATTGCTCAGTTTTAATTGAAAATTTTCTGGTTCCGCGACAGTTTCCAGCATACTAGGCCGGAGAGTTGACTTCATCATTCGTTTTCGTTCAAGCTTACAATTGATATTTAGAGTGCCTCTAAGATATCGGTGATCACTACCTGTTTTAAATCTTGTAATCACTGAGACATCTCTAAATATACGCTTTTTGTCCGTAATGATGAAATCAATCTCATTTTGGGTCTTACCATCAGGGCTTTGCCAGGTCCATTTCCTTTGTGAACTTTTCTTGAAGAACGAGTTCATCAAGAAAAGTCTTTCTTTTTCGAGGAAATTAACCAGCATTTGGCCCCTCTGGTTTCTGCTTCCAAAACCGTGCGGTCCTATAGCTGACTCACTACATCTTTGTACTCCCACTTTAGCGTTGAAGTCCCCCATCACCACGTTGTAATGTGCCTTTTTGGTATTGTGTAAGGCTTTGGATATGTCGTCATATAATGTTTCGATTTCTTCGTCAGAATGGGTCGATGTCGGTGCGTAGACCTGTACCACCTTCAGGTTATACCTGTTGGTGAGCTTCACTATAAGGTACGCAACTCTAGGGGAAACACTTGAGACTTCAACAACGTTGCGACAGAGGACTTTATTAATCAGGAAACCCACACCTCCTTCAGAAAGACGTTCTCCTTCTCTGAAGTACATAACATGCCCCGATTCAAGGGTAACGGTGTCTTCTCCCTCTCTTCGAACTTCACATAACCCTAGAATATGCCATTTTATTTTCCCTAGCTCCTCTTCTAGCTGTGTTAGATGTTCGTCGAGCCGTAGCGTGCGTCCGTTGTACGTTGCGAGGGTCAGTTGGGTTTGGCGGCCTACCGTAACCCGGGGATTCTTCGCACCCCCTGTTCTACCGTAACCACGACCGCTGCCGTAGCCGGGAATAGTAGAACTACCGGGAACTGGGGGCCGTGGTTGAATTTGACTTGCCATGAAGGTAAATGCCCATAGTCGCCACGCTGGGCATGCGGGTTGGCGACCGCAGAGCATAGCTTCTTTCCCACCAGTGATGCTGCTGCCCATCACCGGTTTATTGCATTTAGCTATGCTGTTTATGGATGGTTATACCGCCATCAATCGGTCGTCAGAGCCTCGTCCGTTGTTTATCAGGATGTACCACGAGAAGGTGAGGTTGACAATTGGAGCACTAAGATGTTGATGTGCTCCCTTACACCCCTTACACACTAAATATATCTATGGGTTGTTTATAAAATCGCAACAAAAGCTTTAATATGTGCAAAATATCATAAAATGAAGGATACAGTTTACAAACTTATTACGGTTCAGCTGATTTCTTCGAAGGGATCAATTTAATAAGTGAATTGTATAGAAATACTGATTTATCTACATATATGTTAAGGGCACCGGACAAATAAGGGTTGATTTATAAAATGGATCACAGTAAATTTTTATGTCCTTCTTTTATCTCACTAAAGTGGGTTAGGATTTTGATCAACACAAATTAAATTGATGAATACAACCATTGTATTAATTCATTAAATAACAAGGCTTTTTTTTCGAGTCAGCATTGTTGGGTAAAAAGTAATAAAAAAGTTGACCATTATAATAAGAAAATTGACCAATTGGAACTTAAAAAAATAACGTGCTAGTCGGGCATATAATATTATAACCTTAGACCTCTATGATATTTAAGTGGGTTAATTTACGTTTCAAAAGGAAATTTCGTGTTTTTTACATAGCGTAAAATATAGAGCAAAGTATCTATGTCTATCTGTAGAAACTGTGTGTAGAAACTTAGAAAGGACAGAACTATTTTGTATTTACCACAATACAAAAAAAAGTTGGAATAAGTACATAATATTTAACTGAAAAAAAAACAGCATCCAACTCGGTTGTAATCCATACTAATATTATTATAAATGCGAAAGTAACTCTGTTTGTCTGTCTGTTACTCAATCAGGTCTAAACTACTGAACCAATTTTCATGAAATTTAGTATGGAGATATTTTGATTCCCGAGGAAGGACATAGGCTACTTTGTATCCCGGGAAAATGACGCAATCCCCGAAATCCCACGGGAACGGGAACTATGCGGGTTTTTCTTTGACTGCGCGGGCGAAGCCGCGGACGGAAACCTAGTGTCAAATAATTCACAGATAAGACCGGACATGACCAATGCTCTGTGACATTTTTTCTGAAATAATAAGGTAACTTTTGTTGGAATACGATAAAATTGTATGAAGTCATACCTTTAACCTTTTAAGCTTCATAAAAATAAATATTTTCGTAAACATGTTATAGGTCTACCAGAATCTGATGGCATATTTATATTTAAAAAATAAAAGATTTTCATGTGGCAACTTATTTGACAACTATCAAATTGGTTGTCAAATTATTTGTCTTTTTTGCAGTTGATGAATAATTTTTAGGATTTTGTTTAAAAAATCTTCGAAAATGTCGAAAAAGCCGCTGCGATCACAAGCAAGAGGTGTTGTTTATAATGTGTATAGAAAAACAATCGATGAAGAATGGTCAAACACATCACAACTTTCAATTTTGAAGATTTTATTGGTAAACCGGACTTACACGTTTTGATACTTTAAATTAAAAAATATTATATTATGTAGGTAACTATAATATTGTTTGTTGATGTAATTTTATGAAAACTTATTACAGGAGTTTCCAATACGGCTATTCGTCAAGTCCAAGCTGGCCAAGTCAATTTAATAATGTGTGTATCATGTTAATACTTACGAAAATAAACATAGTTTTATTTTATTTTTATTTTATTTTATAAAAAATTATAAGCAGTCTAGTTTTGATCTACATTATAATTATATCGATATTTTCACATGGCATACTGATAATTAATATACAAATATAGGTACCTATGTATAAATAATAATATGTATTAGGTACCTGTATAAAAGTAATATATGTATAATGTATATTATACATGTAAGTATGTAAGTACTTACATAATATTAAGTGGATATCTCATTATTAAGTACAGTATTGTCCACTTATGTAATGTCCAGTGGCGGTACGTTCATACAAGCCGAAAAGCCCGGCTTGCCTAAGGAATTCGCTACGAGACAGGAAAATACCCAAATTCACTTTTGAATATTCGCGCGCAACAAGCAATTCAAAATTTGCTCCGAAATTCAATGAAAACTCACCTACAAACAATGACGAATTCGAGTCAAACTTTTTAATTTCATCCTTCTTGCTATCCAAATAAGGTCGTACTTTGTATAAACAGTGCGGTGTCCTTCTTGAGTGACATATAGTTTTCTCGCTTGCACTCGTGGGCTTTTACCGGGCTTTGCGCTTATCTCTTCTAACGTATGAAATTTCGTTGAAGTAGCTACATACCTATCTATAGAATTCTATAGCAAAATCTATGGCCAACAATGCCGGGCTTTAACTGTGTGAAGATAGTTACGATTGCGCGTCGCGCGAACGAACGTCGTGAATATTATTGTTAGTATAGTTTAGCGCGTGATTATACCGGTGTAATTTAGGTTAAGTTTTTCGAATTTTGTGATAAAATAAGTGTCGCGACACAGATTGTATTGTAAATTGTGATGGTTTGCTTTGTGCTCAGCGGGGAAAAGTAAAATCATTAAACTTTACTGTAAAACAACAATAAATTTCTTCATCAAAACCAACTCCCGATTTGTGCAGTAAGTCACATAAACCAAATTTTAATTGTAATGTTTACGAATTAATCGATTTAATGAATGAGAATTGGTTAGAAGAAGCCTTCTGATGAAACTTGCACATATTTTGGTATTTACGATTCTTGCTAGTAGGTAGTTCTTCCACGGAGCGTGCTTTCTCAGCGTTAAATCGAATTCATAGGTAGGTTAGGTACGTATTTAAGATATACACAAGGCCAAGAACGCCTTTCTGAATTAACAATGACTGTCATTGAGAAAGAGCTGTTAATTGAATTAAAACAATCACCTAAGTAGGTACCTACTTCTATTCCGATGTTATAAAATATTTCCTTCAGAAAGATCGGCGTTTTGAATTAGAATATAAATGATCTGTACAATATTTTATAATAATATAATGTCATACAGTTTTATATAATTTATAGATATAGATTTTAATATGATTGTATTGGTAAACGTTTGACTCAACTGTTTGCGGGCGCGCGTGAAGATTTAGAAGATTTGATTCGGTATGTTCACATTTTTTATAAGTTTTATAACGAACATAGGTACCTACTTAGAAACACAGTGTATACCTAATTTAAGAAAAGGGTACCCAGCAAACACTTCGAAAAATTTGGGCTTGCCCAGTCCTTACACCCTAGGCACGCCACTGGTAATGTCCACGTATGAAATGTGAAAATATTGAGGACAAAATAAAAAATAAGCAGTATCAACATCGTTCAGTCCATTTTCCCTAGGGTTGCACACTCAAAATTTTGATTTCCCTAATTGCCATCAGATTCTGGTTTACCTATATATACGTCGATTTATTTATACAGCGTAAAATAATATACTTAATGTAGTTATGTACGCCCTTAGTTTACGCCCTACGTATTATTTTAACTTTAAAAATGGTGTATATTCCACAATAGACATATACCTATACTAGATTTCCGCCCGCGGCTTCGCCCGCGTTTGCAAAAGAAAACCCGCATAGTTCCCGTTCCCGTGGGATTACCGGGATAAAAACTATCCTATGTGTTAATCCAAGTTACCCTCTATATGTGTGCTACATTTCATTGTAATCGGTTTAGTAGTTTTTACGTGAAAGAGTAACAAACATCCATACATCCATACTTACAAACTTTCGCTTTTAACTTTATATATAATAAGAAGATTATAGAAAAGTTTCACCCATCTCTATACATATTATATAAAGTTAGTTAAAGAAACCCTATTTCCCTTGGTCACGGCATCACGTGTGAACGACTGGACCGATTTCGATAATTATTTTTTCTTATTGTATTCGTTATCGTCTGTAGAAAGATCTTATAATGAAAAATTAAAAAAAAATTGGCAGGAATAAAAAAAAAAGAAATCATAACGGCTATTAAACTTCACGCGTTTGGCAGTTTGCGTGAATATAAAATCAATTATTATTAAAACGAAAATTTAAAAGAAAGTATAACTCAACTTGTATATTTTTTTATGGCTTACGATTATAGCTTACGATAATACCTTCTGACGTACCTAAAATAACGACTGCAACTTTTATTTATAACTAGCTGTTCCCCGCGGTTTCACCCGCATTGCTCCGCTCCTGTTGGTCCTAGCGTGATGATATATAGCCTATAGCCTTCCTCGATAAATGGGCTATCTAACACTGAAAGAATTTTTCAAATCGGACCAGTAGTTCCCGAGATTAGCGCGTTCAACCAAACAAACAAACAAACAAACAAACAATCAAACAAACAAACAATCAAACAAACAAACAAACAATCAAACAAACAAACAGCTTTATAATATTAGTATAGATATTTGCCAATAAGGCGAGATAAAGTTCATATAATATAAATTGCCTCCTTTTAATACCTAGGTACTGTGAGCATTCCCTTCCTTACTATCCTAGTTGCACAATAAATATAAATGAAAGCTATAAAAGCATACGTCACTACAATAAAGTCAAAAAGCCACTCCCTCCTTGACTCAACAGGATACTCTTATGTTAGGACGGTATTCATTAAGCATATTTTGTCCAAACGACACCTTTTATGTACTAGAAAAAACGCATTTCTCCTCTTTACAATATTAGTTTAGAATCATGATTCGATATGGTTTGACGAATATGGTTTGAAACGTTAAAATCTCAGATTGAAATCCATACTTCCATACTATATTATAAATGCGAAAGTAACTCTGTCTGTCTGTCTGTCTGTTACTCAATCACGCCTAAACTACTGAACCAATTTGCATGAAATTTGGTATGGAGATATTTTGATACCCGAGAAAGGACATAGGCTACCTTTTATTGCGAAATATGTACCACGGGCGAAGCCGGGGCGGACCACTAGTTATAAATAAAGTATAAACCATTTGTAAGATACCTATAAGTCTGTAATTTGTGAAATGTGGTTGAAAGCCAAAATTTATGTTTTTCAGTATAAAACGAAATTTATTAACGTTAAAATTAAAATTACTTAACGTTAGAGCATTTTAACTTCATAAATCATAATGAAAAAACTTACTTGGAATCATAACAGTAAATTTTAATTCTATATGAAACATAAATCATAATACGGTTTGATTTCTAAATTTAATTCCATTTTGAAAAGATAAAACCTCAGTATTTTCCAAACCCACAGACGATCTACATAAGTTCTAACTTATTAAACATACTTTTCATTATCATACGCCATTGTATAAATTTGTATAACCTGACATTTAAAAATGAGGCTTCTATTTCAGTTTTTGTATAGAAATGGAAAATTTACTAAATAAATTTTAGACATTTTTTCTCGCTTACCTACAAGTCCCTGTAAGGTCTTCAAAACATTTAATTTCATGACTATTTGTTTTATTTTATTACTAGCGGTCCGCCCGGCTTCCCCGTGGTACTGGTGGAATATAATAAAAAAAGAATTATCGAAATCGGTCCACTCGTTCACGCGTGATGCCGTGACAACGCGAAACGGGTTTCATTTTTATATATTCACTAGCTTCCGCCCGCGACTCCGTCCGCGCGGATATCGGTCTTCGCGTGGATGGTTTATTTCTTCATTTTGAGTAACTCTGACAATGATATCTTATAAATATATATTGGACCCAAATACGGCTAGGCCTATAATAATACGCAACGTGTGTTCGCGGTTCTACAGAACAACGTCTATGGATAAAACTGAAAAGATTAATAATTTTTTTCTACGTATTTTATTTAAAAAGTATCCTATTATACGCCCAGGATAATAAGGTATAATTATACCAAGTTTCATCGAAATCGAACCGTTAGTTTTCACGTGATGCAGACAGACAGACAGACAGACAGACAGACAGACAGACAGACAGACAGACAAAAAATTTTTTAAACACATATTTGGGTTTGGTATCGATCCAGTAACACCCCCTGGTATTTATTTTTTCAATATTTTCAACTTATTTTCAATGTACAGAATTGACCCTTCTACAGATTTATTATAATATGTATAGTTACAAATACAATGAAATGAGATGACAGAGAGAATTATGAGTTTAATGAATAAACCAATTTACGGTGAAAACAATATTAATATGTTAATTATTATTATTATGCATACAATATATTTTATTCCAATAAGAACGACCGCTCGCCACACTGGACACGTCCGCTCGCATCAAAATTCATAAATTTTATGCGTCGCGCGGCTTTTTTTTTTTTTTTTTTTGTGGTGTTTCTCAATGTTAGCCAGAAGGGCTTCTACATTTTAACGCGGACGCGGGGGTGAACTGAAGGTTCACCCTGGTAGCGACATGCACAAGGGCGTCCCCCCTTGACGGGGACCACGAACCTCGGCTTGAGCTGTCGCTTGAGTGGAGGAGGCCAGAAGGGCCCTAATCGGACGGGGCGTCGCGCGGCGCGGATCGCAGTCCTTATATAGGAGTCGTGGCAGGCGTGGCATCGTGCGGCTCTCGTGTGACGCAAACGGTTCAAGCCAAATCCGACTTTCGGAGCTACATGTTACGGCGCTGAATCCACTGCGGTATAGAACAACGTCTATGGATAAAACTGAAAATTTTAGTTTATTTTTTTTTCTACGTATTTTTCCAGGATAAAAAGTATCCTATTTTACGCCCAGGATAATAAGGTATAATTATACCAAGTTTCATCGAAATCGAACCGTTAGTTTTCACGTGATGTCTTCACATACAGACAGACAGACAGACAGACAGACAGACAGACAGACAGACAGACAAAAATTTTTTTAATCACATATTTGGGTTTGGTATCGATCCAGTAACACCCCCTGCTATTTATTTTTTCAATATTTTCAATGTACAGAATTGACCCTTCTACAGATTTATTATATGTATAGATATAAAATAACATAAATATACATTCAAATAAAACACGAACCTTATAATACAAAAATATAGGGAAACACATATAAAAATCTGTTTAAGTTCTTGCTCTAGGTCAATTTTGTTTAATCTTCAGAAGGGTCTCCATTTTTGGTGATTCCACCAACAGTATAAAGAGTATTACATTTAATTTATGGATCCCCCATGAATATTTTATGACTTCATTTAATATATTCATTATGTAGCAAGCAAACGCATACTGCTATCCTGTTACAGGGCATTTTAAAGTGTATTTGGTGATGTTGGAAAAAAATGATTTGAACAATGAAAATTTACCTTACCTCAATCTTATGAATTAAATTCCCTTTCCAAAATATTACTTTAGAACTTATGTATAGACAATAGACATATTAACTAAAGATTCAAAAGATTCACTAGAAGATTCAAAAGTAAAAGATTCCTAACATAAAACGTTCCTATAAAATATTTTTACAAGTCAGAAAATAAAGCACTATCTGTGAACTTTTAGAGCTTGAAATCACTTTGGTAATAATCGCAATAGGTACATAGTATTTGAAATATATTATAATATAAGACTTTTATATACAGCATTACTAGATTTAGTTTACGAAAATTCTTATAAAAATTGCTAAAGCCATTTCAGAGGAGTTTGGTTAAAAAGAGAATTAAGAGACAGCTATTGCTCAATATTTATCAGCTTTAAGGCCCCTTCCTTCATGGTTAGGTTAAAAGGACCTTTGTTTTAATTAAGTCGAAGTGACTGCTATCTTAATTCTGCTGTTTAACTTTTAGAATAGGTCATGTCGGTTTCGTCAAGAACTGTGAATTTTGCGCCTAGCTAAATTAATCTACGCACCTTTATAAATATTTCACTTTGTAACTTATATTTTAAATTTGCCAAGCGCAAAATCTTTCTCAATGTCTAATTATATCGCCAATTTATACCAAAAGTACGCATTCAACGATACATTATTTCCTAAAAACCACACAAACCCGTAAAGCTTACAAACTACAGTACAATAAAATGTTATTAACCCAAAACATGTTATCTCACGGTGAATTACAATTAGCCCCAACAGTTTAAACACTCGTGTGACAATTAAAACTAAACACATAAAAACATCCGTGAAACTTTCAGCACAGCTGACTATCCTTGCCAGTTACCCTTGCCAGTTTCATTCCGTTTCGACGCGTGTAGCGAGCGGTCGCGTACCATGCCGCTCCAGTGAAAATGCAAATAACGAAAATATTCCTCATCATCATCCCAATAATAGTGCCATGTGACAACACGCACACAGAGGAACTGGACAGTGTTAACAAAAAAAGTGTGCTATATTTAAATAGACATTGCTACAACGATCTGCTGCGATGTGTCGAAAATTTCAAATTGTGGAAGAAGCGCAAACGATTGATCAGAATGTTCGATGAATTAAAAGTGAGGATAAAGAGGCGCGCAATGGATCACGAGTTCGTTTTGGACGTGAAGAGTACACCTGTGGCTCGCGGGGAGCCCGTGAGCGATAGTGACACCTTGGTAGCTTTTAAGGAGCAATGGCCGTTGCAATTTTGGCGGCGATTTTTGTTCACGGATGACTATCTGTTGCTGATCAACCAGCACTGGTTGAGCTTCCCTCCCCCAGACCCTTCGATACAGTATGTGCTCGGTGGTTTGTATGTGACTATGGCAGTGGTGGGGTGCTCGGGGAATGCAGTTGTTATTATTATGTATTTTAGGTGAGTATTCCTGAATTTTAGGACAAACATTTTATGCTTAAATGAATTAATTAAAAAAAAAATACAATATGAAAATAAAAATGTTGTGTGGTTTTATGAAACCACGGTAAAAGTGAAATTTTTTTTCACACTATAGACATTTAACTAAAAATTATCGTATTTGTACGATAATTATCGTACGTATCGTGCGTCACGCGACATGCGCTACACAGACCAAAAAGTTTGAGACGATGTAATAAAAGTTTCACTTTAATAAAAAGTGCTAAACTTTTCATGGATTCACCATAACCCTCCAAATCCTTACAGCTGTTTAAAATTTTGATTCATTACTTTTTTAAGCCTGGCTTGATTCAAAATTTAAATGAAGCAAAGATTTATTAAGCCGTAAATTCATAAGGTTCTAAGTAAACGATTTCTTTCAAATTTATTACAAAGAAATGGATATTGAAAATGAGACAATGGATCACTTCCTATATTTTTAAAGGAACCCTTTTTAGGTACGAATCCAGTTGATTTATTCGTACCATTTATAACGAGAAACACCTTTCAAATAACCAGATTCTTTATAGAAATCTGAGATATTTCTGAAGTCATTATATTTTTATCGTATAATAGGTATCTATGAATTGAGCGTCTTTTAGAAATCCTAGACGTTTGTTAAAAACCTTCTGAAAATAGCTACATGTCTTTACTCCTTTTGATCATGAATATGAATAAGGTTTCTATTGTGCATTATTAACATTCCGAAATAAATAATGTATTGGTAGTTTGTAAATATGCTTTCTCTTATTGTTATTGGCTTATTCGCCCGAATAGCGTCGATGTCTATACAAATACAGTCTTTGTAAAAAAACTAATTTGAAATTTTTGATAATATAAATGTTACCTATAAATTTTGTAAAAACCTATAAATGTTGTAAATTTTTGATAATATTGTAGAAATTAAACAATACTCTTTTGTAAATATAGGTAGATCTAATGACAACTAAATAAAAAAATATAATAAATACCTAGGTATATCAGGACAATTTTCACACATGGCACGTTCTGATCCGATACTAAGCTTTCGCTTGTGCTATGGAAACCAGATGGCTGATAAACATACATATTATATAATTTTAAATAAATATTTATATAGATAATAAACGCCCAGACACAGAGCAAACATCTATGTTCATCACAAAAATATTTGCCCCGGGTGGGAATCGAACTCACGACCTCTGGCTTGGAAGGCACGGCCAATAAACAGAGATTACTTTGAATAATTAATAAAATGAATTAGGTATGAGTAGAGATACACATTAGTAATATTAAGATTGTAAATATTAATTTACTTGATGTGGATCCTGTTAGCTTGCACTATATATAAAAGTAGTCAACGCCCTTAGGCAAATGTGACGCCCACTACCCTTACCGGTTTTCCTGCTCACTTTATGAATTAACTGGCCGTTTGTCCCGGAAAAACAAAAATAAACACATATCCTTTGGCACTGAGGTATAATGTTGCTTTCTGCTAATAAAATATTTTTTGAAATCGGGTTCGTATTTGTAGACGTACAAATGCACACACGACAGCTATCGTTTAACGTTATTTTTTATATTATCAGCTATCAGCTAATGTGATTCACATCAAAACTGGAGCAGCTGTACCTATCAGACAATAACTGAGACAAACGAAACAACATTTTAAATATTCCTTTGATTTTAGTACAATACATTACTTCATAAGCCTTTGATGAAAGGTTACCTTAAACTTTCAGTCAATCAATTTTATTTATTTACATATTGGAAGTAACCCAAAAACAACACCTAAAAATAACAACTTCTAACTTTTAAGTTAAACGTCTAACTTGCTTGCTACGTCCACTCGAAGTGCTATAGCCCAAACAGCAAGTAGAATTGGCAAATAGCAATAATTTCTAACTACATATTTCAAAACAATACTTTTCATTACTTACTAAAGGCCTGATCATACCGTTTATTTATAAATTGTATATAAAGTAAACTTTCTCTTTTGATATCTATTTCTAGCGTGAAAAGTATGAGAGTTATTATATTTGTTACATATTACCAGGTTCTGAAATATTTCGTAGTAGAGTTTATAATAACAAGCAAAACCTTTACTTATAAAATACTAGCTTTTCGCTTATTAAAAAAAACGCACCAGAATCCGTTGCTTAGTTTTAAATATTTAAGCATACATGGGGATATAGGGACAGACAAAAGCGACTTTGTTTTATACTATGTAGTGATAAAAATTAGAGGTATTCGCTGTACACATAATATAAGTTTTTAATAGGTATTTAATATATTATACATTTTGTCGGAGAAATGAGGGATAAATTTTATGAGCCACTATCTATATTGAATATCTCGTCTCATTCGGTTGTCAGGAAATCAGAGTTGCGATAAAATCATATTCTCTGTATATTTTATTTAGTTATATGTATATTGGTAATGTCTCGGCGTCGTTTGGATTGCACCAAGATGAGATAAGGATGTTCTAAATCATTTGGTATCATCATCAAATTATTTCGTCCACTGCAAGGACGTAGGCATCCGAGAGATGTCCAGGAGGGGTCCTGTAATTTGATTAGCCATTTTGTCCAATTGAGTAAGTAATAAATGAATAATATATGGTTTACGTTCTAATTCTGATGAACATTTTGCCTAAAATCAAACAGGAGTGCTCATTGTTCAATGAAATTTGTTTTAGAAACGAATATCGCACGAAAATAATTTTAACAATACTACATTGTATTACAGTATATTGGAATACCATAGCATAACTTTATACTATGGAAATAGGTAGTAGGTACTTTCATTATTTACTTAACGGTGCAAGACTTTCTACGATAGTAGTGATATTGATATCTTTTCCAATATTATCAATCCATATCGAATCATCATTTTTACAAGCCGGTTAACGATATGACGCCAATGTGATCGCACCATAAGTCCGTCAGTCGGTTCGACGCTCAGCATAATGGCCGCTGGCCAAGAAAGTTTCAATTGCAAATCAAAATCGACGCTAAGGAAGTCAGAATACGCACACTCAAAATATAATATTGCGATTCGCGACAAATATATTTTTAGTTACGTTTGTTGTATTTGTTTTTGTCGAATAAATTATTTTTTTCTTGTTTTTATATTCTGTTCAACAACTTTACTTTATTATTTAATTCTATTGATGAGAGATATACTTACAAGTCAAAGATTCAGAAAAATCTTACAAAAATGTAAGTAAGTAGGTAACTATCTATTTAGAAATATTAATAACGTAATACATTATAAACTTTACTCATATTCGTGATTTCAACAAAGGGTCCAAAGGGAGCAAGATACGTAGCTATTTTCAGACGTAAATGTAAAATTTCGAATAAGAATTCATAGATATGATTATAATAAAGCCTTCCAAAATGTATTATGCTATTATTAAGGTTTAGAGACATTTATTTCAAAAGAATTTTACAATTCACTTATTCTAATTCAATAGTGTTAACTTGTACACCTTGACAAAAATGTTAAAAACTTGCGGGTGAGCGGAGAACTACTCTGTACAATAATATTATCGTCTTATGACGGTATGGCTGTGTTCGTAAGGAATGCTAACGCGGATATAAATCAACTAAATGTGACATCGAGTGCATGAACTAAAATAAATATTAATTGTAAATTTATTTAAACATTTAGTATTTAAAGTAATTTTACAATCTTGAATATATACATTATCCGAGTATCTTAAATATTATAGTATCTGGGATTTACAGACTAGTACATCTTATTTGCTATTATTGTCCAACTATCGTAAATATAATATATTATCGTATATCTACACTAATATTATAAAGAGGAAAACTTTGTTTGTTTGTTTGATTGTAATGAATAGGCTCATAAAATACTGGACTGATTTTAAAAATTCTTTCACCATTAGAAAGCTACATTATCCACGAGTAATATACTCACGCTAAGACCAACAGGAGCGAAGCCACGCGGGTGAAACCACGCGGCACAGCTAGTATAATATATGGTAACACAGATTGGTACATTTCAGTGACATCATTATATTTTATATCTTGCAGACATGATAATATTATTACAGCAAATATGGTTCGAATATTTATTTCTTCCATTTTGCTTGCTTCTCTCAATCCTCCTTTCAAAAGTGGAAATAGTGACGCCAATTATCCTCGTCTCGGTGGAAACTGCTTTTAGATGGGGCTGTATACAATTTCTATCGAGTTAAAAGTCCTTCAGGATACTAGTTAAATAAATAAATGTTTTATTATGAAACTGGACTCCTACAAAAATTTAATAATGATCAAATAACTGTATGTAAGTGTATGGGGTAACGATGCAATCTATTGATGGTGCATTTTCATATTCATAGTCTTCCTCAATAAATGGGCTATCCATGGGCTATCTAACACCGAAAGCATTATTCAAATCGGACCAGTAGTTCCCGAGATTTGCGCGTTCTAACAAATAAACTCTTCAGCTTTATAATATTCAGTATAGATATCGGATATAAGACTAATATTGAAAGAATGTAAATTATTCTTTTTCAAAATTATCCTTTTATATTTGTCAAAGAGTTGAAAGTCAACAAAATATAGCGAAGACTAAAGAAAATAATGGTTTATTAGCTTCCAGCTATTTGCGAACTTTCTCGAAGTGACAAAGGCCTTCCACAGATAATTTAAATAAGAATGGTTCATGTTTCCGTATTGAAGAAAATGGAAAACTGTTTCCACACTTTTCATGTTTTACGTAGAAACTGATTTAAATAAATTGCTAGTTACTTAAATAAAGGATTCATATTAATTTGATCATATAAATTACAATTAAATATTATATATTTCTACAAGAAAAATTACATTTTTAAAACTGTCAGTTATTACTAGAAAAAAATAAAACTCAAATTTGAATTAAGATAAGCTTATTTATTTTTTCTTAGGCCGGCTACTCACGTATCTGCCGCAGGGGCAATATTGGAACAATCTCGGTTGGTGGACGGTCGGAGCAATTTCAGCTGTTCTCTAAATTGCCCTCGCTTGCCTATACACATCACAATTAAGGAGCCAATTAAGGGTCCAATTTCAAAATTGCCCCTGCTGCAAGTACGCGAGTAGCAGGTTTTAACGTTTCAGGTCTAGTTATTCTCATAATTCGCAGTAAAACTCTCACAAGCTTTTAAACTAGTTTCTGAGTAATATGTATCTTACTGGGCAAAATTTATGATGTTACAAAAACTTATATACGAGCAACATCAGGCAGGCCAACATAAAGGTTGAGGTTAATACAACTAGAAAGTCAGCGTTAATCTATAAAAGTATTATAAACATTTATGAATGAATGAATGAATGAATTTCCATGTACAATAAATAATAAATACACTACTTTTTAATGTATTTTCTTGTGTTTGATTTAGCGCGAGTATGACACATTAAGAAATTAAAGATTTTCACGGATTTTAAACACGATTTATTCATTATATTTTAATCCTGACGTTCAGTTTGCAGCGAGCTCGAGCGTGGTCACGGTGAGACTGCTACTTTTCAATGGTCAAAAGAATACAAAAATAAGACTGGCTATTTACAAGTTTTAACTAAAACTAAACAGTTGTATTATTATTCAAATCGTTATTTACACTTCGGTTCCCAAACATTAAGTTTTCAACTACTGTATTTTAAATAAACAATCAAGGAAAACAATGAGCTATAAAAATAACACCACAGTTTATATAAATTATAATGTTATTCTAGACAACACTATTTATTATTTTACAATAATTACATGACAATTAACATACCTATTAAATATAATTTATTATTGTCTATAAAAACTTTAATCTATAGGTACTCCTATTACAAAGCTGAAGAGTTTGTTTGTTTGAAAGCGCTAATCTCAGGAACTACTGGTCCGATTTGGAAAAATCTTTCGGTGTTATATAGCCTATTTATCGAGGAATGCTAAAGGCTGTATATTGGCTGTGTAATACATAGCCTTTAGCATTCCCTACACACAGTGTGTATCATCACGTTGAGACTAAAAGGTACCTAGGTACCTAGCTGTTATTCGTATAAATAGCATGCAACATTATTCCAGCATTACCATATTCAATATTTTTTTATTGTATAAAGTAATGTAGGGTGTCATTTGTCACAAACAAATAGCGAAATAATAAATTATGATTAACAAACCTAGAAAATTAGGTATTTAACATTCAAGTTCAGAAAAATATTTACAGAACTGGCTTAAAAAAACAATTGCACAGATAAAATAATAATCACATCTATCATTTATAATCTGTGCATACAAAGAATTTATATAAAGCATCCTTGAATGTTCTCAGTCTGTTTATAAAATCGACAGATTTAAAAAGCAAGGTTAATTAATAACATTAGCTTTTATTTGATCTCCATTATAAACAATTTATCAAGGCTGTTCTAAAGTCCAATTAAATAGTCTAGTCCAGTGATGTCTAGACTAAAAAATTCTTTTAAAACTATTTGTCAAATCTCAAAGGAACATCGGTAATTACTCTTGGAAACGTAACAATTAATAGATTCCGTTGGTGACCGATTTCGTCTAAAAAATATAATTTACATTGTTAAAGTCAATTCAAATACAATCCTCATTCTATATTTATATTATAAATGGAAAAATAGGTCTGTCTATTACAAATTTATGGCTGAAAATGAAAATCACTACACATAGTATAAAACAAAGTCGCTTTCTCTGTCCCTATGTCCCTTTGTATGCTTAAATCTTCAAAACTACGCAACGTATTTTGATGCGGTTTTTTTAATAGATAGAGTGATTCAAGAGGAAGGTTTAAGTATATAATTTATTAGATTTTAGACAAAGCGGGCGAATCCGCAGGCGGTAAGCTAGTATTAGATATTTCAAAAAATCTGCCCCAAATTTGAATTGATTAAAGTTTTTGCCGCCGCGCGAGGCACACCCAGCTTATTTATAATGAGTTAGAAAAAGTCTGAAACACAATTGAATTTCTTTCATAGAAAAATTGAAAGTAGGTATACGGTATAAATCGGCACGGTAACAACCAACAAATTAATATTGGATAGATATTAAATTATTTTTACTAAATTATAAATTTAATAAAAATAATTTCTAACTCCTGAAAGTGTTAATTTAATTTGAAATATGAACTTAACGACAGTAATTAATGGTTAATGTTGTCTTCAAAAGGCTATAATATAAATAACATGAATATAATATTAACATAACCTAAGTTCTTTGTCTAAATCAAAGATTCTGAAGTAGGAACCTACGTACGTAATATAAAGAATTTCAGCTTTTTCTGAACAACTCTTAACGGACTCCTTAGCTAGTCGAGATTTTAAATACCTACCCATTAGGTAAATTGTTTCCTGTCCCTTTAGAAAAATGGATTTTACGATATCTGAAAGTGACGTTTATTTTCTATTATTATGTTATAGGTACGTTACAATGATCTAAGGGTACGTAAGACAAAAATCGTGCGTAAAATGGTTTTAATTTTTGAACAATATTTTTTTACAAATGAATTGTCTGAACCTACAGGTCAATTATTTCTTAATAAATAACTAAATTTACTCTTATTTACCGAGCAATATAACACTTTCATCTTAATATTTCTAAGTACCGAATGTTTATAAAGCAAAATGATTAGTGGAAAATCAAACAGAACTTAATTCAATTTCTTAAAATTCATAATATATCTACTTCTTGAATACGAATAATCTTGCTCGTATTCAAGACTTCTGAATCGAACATTAACTTCCAAGATTAATATAATCCTTTTATACTTGATGTATAAGACTGCTGTATAAAAACCTTTTCTTATTTGACAATATCAAAATGGAAGAAAAGATGAAAGGTTTTCTTTCACACCCCACATAATACTTGAGTGAAATTTGCTCTTTATTCATTTGTCAAGATGTTACAATTATATTATATTTTACACTAAGTAAATGTTCACCTCAATTTTATCATATATAAATAAACATGATACAAATTTTCATCCCCTATTTTATCCCCTTGAGGGTAGAATTGATCAAAATCCTTTCTTAGAGGACGCCTCCGTCCTAACATCTACCTGCATGCCAAATTTCAGCCCGATACGTCCAGTGGTTTGGGCTGTGCTTTGATAAATCACTATATCAGTCACCTTTGTGTTTTAAATATATAATATATATGTATATAGATAAGTAGCATTAAAACTCTGAGTCGATATAATTATTTATTTTGAACTCTTTAACCCAGATCAAAAGAGGAAATTGTAGGTTCAGGATTAACTTTATTTTCTGAGGTCAGTGTAGTTTATTTAGATAAAGTTTTGGGTAAACATTTAAACTCGATTTATGTGGATCTAGAAATTTATTTTCTATTGACTTGTTTTAAAGTATTTACTTATTTCCCTAATTTTCTTGCTGTAGGTATAATATTTATTTCAATTGTATCTAAAAAAAAGGCAATTTTTAGTAGTATATAGTGAACTCAAACTCAAACATTTATTTATTAAATAAGACTTCATAGAAGCACTTTTCAAACGTGATTACATATTTTCAACATTTACCACCGATTCGGAAAGCAGTATCGACGGAGAAGAATGAAGTGAAAAATTGATTAAGAATGCAATATTAAGGAAAATAATTAAAAAAATGTTTTAAGTCGATCACTAAAATACTCGTGTACCTACTATGATCACTAAAAAATAGATATAGATCGTGAAAACAGAGTTCAAGGGACCTTTACTTGTATACTAAGGAGAAAAGGGCATAAAACTTTTTAGACTACTAAATTTTAAGAAATTGCAAATAAAGTCAAAACCCATCCTTTTTAGTTATGATTGCCTTGCTGTTTTATGTTTATTGTTTTTTTTAATTATATGAGTACCAAGATCACAAGATCTTTAATAATAAATGCTTACAATTTCTATCATAATATGTCACAATTAACTGTGAAGAATGAGAAAATAAAAGGTTTTTCACATTATACGAAACTCCGGTGAATATTCGAGCAACTGCAAGAATGTTTCAATTAAGAAATATTAGAAAAGTTTTGGATTCCGCTAACTTACATAATACTCGTATAAAATGGTTCTGGTTAGTGTTATCTTAGAAAAATTGCTGTATTGTACAAACTTATGAGTTGTGGTTTGTTTCAACTGAACAATACTGAAAGTTTGTAATAGTCCACGTAACTCTGCAGCAATCATTTATTACCCACATCTTGGAACTTGTAAGTAAGAGTTATTACAGACGAACGCCAAGTTGTGAACACTCGATGTATTGACTGCTACCGCCGACGCTTCGACGACTGCCGTCGATAGATGGCGACGGCTGAAGTAGTCTCTGCCGTTCACAGCTTGCCGTTCGTCTGTTACAACTCTTACATATTGTGTTGATAAGACTGACGTACCTTTTTCTATTAATGTAGAATTAGATCTACATTGGTAGGTATCGATAGTATTAGAATCAAGCTCCTTACTAACTATTTTTTTTCAATCGGACCGATAATATAACGTTTGCAATTAAATTGTTAAAATTTATTTCTCTATACTTCTGAAACTATAAAATTTTGATTGGCTTTGGATACAACTAACAAAGCTCATAGGGAAATAATTTATTATATAGCTACCGAAGTATTTTCACTCACAATGTCGTGCTTTTCAATACGAAATGAATAGAAACTGAAAAATACACTTTTTCTAGTAACAAAACAGGAAATTCTAGACTATTCAGCGCGCTAGCAGTCCGTCAATCTAATACAATATTCAGCGTACATGCTCTCCAGTTCTGGCATTTATTAATATCGTATACATGTGTTGATCAATATCCATTGCTATCCATTGCTGTTTTGACACGTGCGTCTCAAATTACTTACGTAGATAGATAGCAATGGATAGCTTGTTTACCGTCCTCGTTGTAGTGTTACAATTTATGCGTTTATTTGTTGTGCTTTTACTGCCATTTTTAAGCGGGTTATATTTGCTTTGTAATTCAACATTTATCACAATCTACATTAAGATAATTATTATCAATTGACTACATCCTATCTAACAACCAGTAAAATGTCTCGGTCTGGCAGCACACAGAAGGCTGATTACTTTGTCCCTAAAAAGACAAACAGTGAAACGGATGTATGCATAATGCATCTGCCCCTTACCCCGCTAGGAGACACGGGACTTCACTTACTACATCTACCAACCTACACTCGGTCTGCGTGATGGATTATGGCCTGAACCTTCATAGGAGCCTGGACACAGAACATATAAAGAGCTTTATATGTTCTGTGAACCTGGAGCTCTATGTCCTTGCAGTGGGGACAATATAAGCTGATGATGGATGGTGATGAAAAAAACATCGGTCGATATAATAATAATTGTGCCTATAAATATACCTAATTGTGACTTAAATCACGTGATTTATTCAAATGGACCATTATTAGTACTCTAGCTGAAACAGATAAATGTAAACGGTTCAAATCCGATAAGAGTTTAAATACATATCACATTATACAAAATTACATTATAAATTTAGTTTATTTCTTTGGAAGCAGTTCCAATAACACTACATATTTATTAGACTCTCTAGATACGTATCTATAAATGTCTTTAACTGTTTCAAATTTATAACATCTTAAGAATTTAAATGAAAACTAGCTAACCCGGCGAATTCCGTTTCGCCACCTTATGTTTAAAAACAACGAAATGTTACATAAGGCGCTGTATGTGAAAAATGATTTACCCGGTTTTCCCGCTTTTCTTTTGAAATGTTTCTTGAATTTTCTTTGCTACAAACCTCACGGAGCCAGAGACCTTCCCAACGAATGCAAATCCGTGGAAATCGGTTCGAGCGTTCTGGAGTAATAGTGTCAGGAAGGAAAACCCGACTTATTTTTATATAGTAGTAGTTCTGTATATTTCTTTGGAAGCAGTTCAAAAAATATACAGTAAAATAGAATCAATCTGAACATAAAAGATACATTTGTTACGTGACCCAAATGGGCTTTATTACTGAAAGGATATCTGATTCAATGAAATAAGATTTAATCTATTGGTTCTAATCAGTTCTTTATGAGGATTCTTCTATCTTACCACTGATTCCCTTATTAAGGTTAATTTCCTTCAGTTAATTATAGTTTTTATAGTAATTTGACTTCGTTTGCATAAACTGTCATTTTTTTCACATAAACTAGCCGACTTTAATTTACATTTCAGATCTGCTAGTGAAAGTTACTTTAATATAAGAGCAAACGTTTCGGATATTATCCAGACCAAATAACATAATAATGTTTGAGTAAGCAATAATAAGCTGTTATTTTTTAACTAATTTAATACTATCCGTCTTTA
This sequence comes from Colias croceus, assembly GCF_905220415.1. Lineage (NCBI taxonomy): Eukaryota > Metazoa > Arthropoda > Insecta > Lepidoptera > Pieridae > Colias > Colias croceus. The sequence goes on along the minus strand of NC_059543.1, from coordinate 1,632,632 downwards.
TAGAATAGGATCGACTTTGCGACAAATTGTGACGTCACAACAGGAAATTCAAACCAATCAACAATTGATATTTAAATTTGTTGTAAGATTTTAAATGACATTTAACACATAAAGGTTATTGACATTCCTATTTTTTATTGACCAGCGACCAGCATTCATTATATTCGGTTATTTTGGTGTAAAGAAAAAAGCGAAAGAATATAGAAAACTTCGTTGTGACGAAAATAACAGACTTCCTCAATCCCCTAAGTATAAGACCACACAAGCGTATTTTTGTGGTCAGACTATGTAATATATTATTCAAATCACGTCGATCCTTCAATCAGATTCTGTATGAAAATGTTATTATAATAACAACGAACGAACAAAAACTTTATTACAACGCATTGAGGGAATCTGTTATTCTCATACTTTGACACAAAAATACGTATGTATTTGGATTGATTTACATGATTTTATCAAAGGCTAGCTGTTCCCCGCGGTTTCACCCGCATTGCTCCGCTCCTGTTGGTCTTAGCGTGATGATACATAGCCTATACCTTCCTCGATAAATGGGCTATCTAACACCGAAAGAATTTTTCAAATCGGGATTAGCGCGTTAAAACAAACAAACAAACATACAAACAAACAAACAAACTCTTCAGCTTTAACTGTAATATTAGTATAGATAATATAATACTACATTTTTTTAAACATTATGATTTACAATTTACTCACATACCATTTAAAAATTCTTTTTATTACTCCGAAGGAAAGTCCCGAACAAATCTGCTAGACATGACATTCAAAATGTTAAAGTTATTCGATGTTTTCAGTGCTGTGACTCAAGCTTAATCTTCTCTATACTATAAAAATGAATCGCAAAATGTGTTGGTAAGCGCATTACTTGAGAACGGCTTAAACGATTTCGTTAATTCTTCTTTTATAATATTCCTTGAAGTTCGAGGATGGTTCTTAATTCTTTTGTAGAGAAAACGTGAATATGTACCAAGGGCGAAGTCGGGGCGGACCGCTAGTATTGTCATAAAATTAACATGATAGGACTATAAGTTGACCCTTTGATCACGCGTAGACTTCCCAAGGGTAGTAGTTATTGTAAATCCCTTTCTAAAAGCAACATCAACAAATATTTGTTATAGAAATTTACACGTACACAACATTATGTATCAGTAATCGATTGTTATTACTTACTAGCTTTCCGCCCGCGGCTTCGACCGCATAGTAAAGAAAAACCGCGTAGTTCCCGTTTCCGTGGGATTTCCAGGATAAAACATTATCAGGTCTCAAACTATCTATGTACCAAGTTTCATCGGTTCCAAATCGGTTCAGTGGTTGATGCATGAAGAAGAGATAGACAAACAGACTTACTTTCGCATTAATTATATTAAATTATGATAGAAATTCACACGTACACAACATTATGAGTAATCGATTGATATTAGTTATCAGACCAAGGTTGTGACCTAACTTAAACATTTATCAAACAAAACACGACAGGCACAAAATCTTCATGTTTTCGTTATAGGCCATAAGTCTTTCTTTTATAAGCAATAAATCAAAGCAAGACGCGTATTTGCGAACATACGGATGTTGATCCAAGTTGTTATTACACTGAAATTGGGTAAACAGATATGAATTATCCATACATAATTTGCTCTTAATTGGAAACGTAATTAATTCTTACTTATAACCATCACTATATACGAAACATCTGTTAATAATTCATTTATTTCTTCCTTTTACAATACATATAATACAAGGCAACATATACAAGGTGTGGAAAGCTGGTGCCCGTGGTAGGTGTAAACCTGTAATACAGGTCACCAGGTCTCCACCACTCGGATGAACAGAACATTATAATTATTAAGTCAAAGAAAGAAACTATGTAGCTTAAAAATTAAATTACTTTAGTTACATTAGCAAAAAATAAAAAATAAAATAATACAAAAAAAAACTAAAATTAAAACATACAAAAATCTACCCGGATGAAGTGTGAGTGATTGTGACGAGTGAGTGAGTGTGTAGTGTGAGTAAGTGTGAGTGAGTTTGAGTGCGTGTGGTAAACATCTGAAATCTTAATTTGAACGAATTAGATAAATGAGTCTAAAAAGGTCTCAGTCTCTGCGTAAGAAAGTCCCTGTAGCCAGTTATCAAGTAAAATTTTCAGTTTGTGATAATTTAAAGAATGTACAGATAGAATATTTTGGAGTTTATTATAAATGTGAGGGCCAAGAAATAAAAAGAATCTGTGACTGAAAGAAGTATTTAGTCTCATTGTCGGAGCTAATAAATAATTGCGACGCTCAGTAAGGGGATTATATGGAGTAGAACTGTGTTGTTTTAACGCGGTTTTAAGAATAAATAATTGGCGAACTGTTAATCACTACATAGTATAAAACAAAGTCGCTTTCTCTGTCCCTATGTCCCTTTGTACAAAACTAAGCAACAGATTTTGATGCGTTTTTTTTTAATAAATAGAGTGATTCAAGAGGAAGGTTTTAGTATATAATTTATTAGGTTTTAGACAAAGCGGGCGAAGCCGCGGGCATGAAAATGACATATTTCGATGATCGAACAAATAAGTTAAATATCGAAATATATAATTTTCATCATTGAATTTCTTTATAATAGTAAACAAAAATATTTTTTCGATTACAATAAATTCATATGAGTTTAAAAGAAGTTTCTGAACAACAATAACCTTTTCAACCAACCAAATAGGCACATTATAGTGAACATGTTCAAAAACCCTACACTTGAACACTTACATTAGTACATAAATCCAAAGAGGTTGTGTAGATAACCAACTAAATAGGCACATTTCAGTGAGCATGTCCAAATAACCTAGACCTCTTGAACACGTACAAATAAATCCAAAGGCTGTGAGTGCCTACGACAAAAGACCGCGAAAGCTAAGCCGCAAGTCGCAACCCATTCAAACTTCTAAATTACTAACTAATCCTTGTTCACATCTATTCATAATTATATGTTATATGCGAATAATAACCTCTCTATATAAAGTGCTTATAATAGGAAGATAATTGTAGAACTAATATCTGAATCCAGAATATTCTTTAATCAAATATGAAGCAGTTTTTCGTATAAAATGTTCATTGACGATTTACTTTTGAAAAGTAATAAAAAGACGGTTATGATTCTAGAATTTACGTCAAAATGTACTTTAAATAACTGAATAGTACAGTGTTGGAAATGCGAAAGTTTGTGAGGATGTGTGTGTGTGTGTTTGTTACTCTTTCACGCAAATTCTACTGAACCGATTACAATGAAATTTAGCACACATATAGAGGGTAACTTGGATTAACACACTTGGAAATCCCACGGGAACATGAACTATGCGGGTTTTCCTTTGAAAACGCGGGCGAAACCGGGGGTGGAAATCTAGTATTATATAAATGCTTCCTATTAACAATATTGGTATCGCCACAACAAATAAACGTGATGGCTGTCAATAACATACAAATTACACATTAGTTATAATCAAGCGTATTAGTTTTGGCTTCGTATTGGTGTTGCAAATGTAATAATTAGTTTATATAGGTTTAGGCTTAATTGATTGGAGCCATTGAGTTGAAGCAGATGTTTATTTATACGAATATACATAATATGTAGCTAAAGAGTTTGTTTGCCTAACAGTGATAGATAATCTATATACATATATTTATTTTATAGGGACAAAGGACAGAAGACACTCGATATAGGCTACATAACATCGACAAGTAACCCATGGTAGAAACCGCGGAGTGGTGCGTAGGCGTTGTGACTGATAATCTAAATTCTATAAGCGATTGTTTAATAAGATCTTCAACTAGCAGTTTGCCCCGGCACCGCACGAATTAAAAATCCTCTATTTAATATTAGATACATATTACTGTAGACACTTATTATGTAGGAATCTTAAAGTATTTTGATTCCTTATAATCAAGATGCCTTGAAGTAAGACTTTCATAGTTATACCAAGTTTTGAAGTAGATCTTGAATATGATGGAACGAGCGTTTTGTAAACTAGGAAACTGTTAACTTAGTCATAACTTAGGTGATTTAATTCTCTTCTTAAGGATACATTTAATGTTATATTGGAACTTTCTTATTATACCTAGATAAGCAGTCATAATTATAAAATTTAATCCATAAATTAGCGTTTTAATAATCTAGGTTAATATTTTCATATCTTAAGATTAAGTAGGTACATACCTACATACATTCCTAACATTAAACACTTTTAAAAATCTAAATGAAAAAACTTAAAAATAACATTTTGATTACACTATCTTAACTACAATTCTGTAACGAAATATCTATAAAATACCTTTTTACCTGAGGAAAGTCACTTTCAATATTTCAATTTTTAGATTTTACGGCGCAGTCGAGAACAAACCGCTTCTTATTTGACAAAAAAGGTTCATTAATTCCAATCTCAAGATTTTCATTTACCACGTAGCTTGATCTACGTAATGAAAAATCCCTTTTAGTAATAGCTTTGTATTCAGCGACATAAGTGATACAAGGGAACAATAGATTGTTTTAATCATTGAATAAAGATGTTTGAAAAGCGAGAAAATGTCTTTCGGGAAAACTGTGATAGAGGAAAAGCTGAATGTACGAAAATATCCATTGTAGCGATTATTTTCCGTAATGGCTTTGGTGAGAGATGCTAAATTTATTCTTCTGCATTGGTGGAATACATTTTTCTCTATAAATATCTAGGTATATGAGCCTAATTTTATTTAAAACTAGCTATGCTCCGCGGTTTTACCCGCAGTGATCTGCTCCTGTTGGTCTTAGCGAGTTGATATATAGCTTATAACCTTCCTCGATAAATGGGCTATCTAACACCGAAAGAATTTTTCAAATCGGACCAGTAGTTCCCGAGATTAGCGCGTTCAAACAAACAAACTCTTCAGCTTTATAATATAAGTACAGATAACAGCTTTTAAAATTACATCTACCCAACAATTTTAAATTGCAATTAGCAATATTACATAATAACTGTATTAAATACATTATGGGATGCTTAGGTATTAGACAAAAAGGTAGGTCACAACAATATTACCAAACTTGGGTAATATAATAATTACTGTTTTACAGTTGGTACGTTTAAATACACAACTGAAAAATAAATGCAAATGAAGCCTTCCTTGTTTTAACATACAATTCCCTGGATAGCCTAGGTACATCGTTTTAGTTTCATCACAAATAATGTAAAGTTAAGTAGGTACGTACTACGTAAGTACTAAGTTTTTAAAAAATAGGTACACACCTGTCGTCATATTTTTCATTTGTTCAAGTTTTCTATACGAAATACTCCTCGTGAAATTTTTTAGCGAATATAAAAAATTCATGAATATGTCAGCAATTACATCTACCTGGGCAAACAACTATCCTTCGAAGACAAAAGCGAAGAACTAGAGGTAGTGCGGCGAACTAATATAAGCTGGAAAAAGTTCTGGTCCTTAAAGGAAGTTTTAAAAGGCGAATTTCCCCTTCATCTAAAAAAAATTGTATTGGACACATGTGTCTTACCTACCCTTACATATGGTTGCCAAACGTGGACATACAGCTCAAAAATAAAAAGTAAATTAGTAGCATGCCAGAAAGCAATGGAAAGGAGTATACTTAAAATAAGAAAAATACATAAAGTAAAAAGTGAAAAAATAAGACGAAAGACGAAAATCATTGACGCTTTACAATTTGCACTAAAACAGAAATGGCAATGGGCGGGACATGTAGCAAGATGCACGGATAAAAGATGGACACTGGAGACAACTATATGGAAAGGGCCGAAGGGAAAAAGAAATGTAGGACGCCCTAAAAAAAGGTGGATAGAAGATATAAAAAATATAGCAGGAAACGACTGGAGAACAAAGGCAATGGACAGAGATACCTGGAAAAAGCTGGAGGAGGCCTATACCCGAGAAGGGGTTCCAATCAATGGTTCTGATAGATAAGCAAGCTGTGATAGAATGTAACATCTAAAATGAAAAAAAAAGAAAATAGAAAAAATAAATAAATTAAGTATTAGTAGTTAATTAAAATTAAAGTTAAGAAACAGTGTAATTTTTATATTGAAAACAGCTATAAGTATGTAAACTATCTGTATCAAAACTTTTCTTGTGGATTGGAAATAAACGGGCTTTTTATTTTATTTATTTTATTTATAAAAAATTCAACCACGATTGCTCAGCGGGATCACGGGTGACCGAGAGGCTTGGCGTCGCCCCGGAAAACTGAGAAATCCGAGCCCAGTTCGAATACCACCTCGTGATCGATTTTTTTTATATTTATAAAGCATAATATATATAATATGAATGCTTGAAAATAAAAATATCAAGTACTACAGTCCTATTTACGTTTATTTCTATACGAGGTATCCGCCCGCGGCTTCGCTCGCGCAGTCAAAGAAAAATCCGTATAGTTCCCGTTCCCGTGGGATTTCCAGGATTGTATCATTTTCCCGGGATAAAAAGTAGCCTATGTCCTTTCTCGGGTATCAAAATATCTCCATACCAATCTTCATGAAAATTGGTTTATGCGTGATTGAGTAACAGACAGACAGATAGACAGAGTTACTTTCGCATTTATAATATTAAGTATGGATAAATAAAACATTATTGCTGATCAATATACATCTACATTACATATGAAATTTGCTACCTACCGTTTTGCAATTAGGGGGAAATAATTAGAGCTTACCTCGCATCAACTTCCCACAATAGGATTAATTAAAAGTTATGCGAATTTAAAGTTGTTCCTATAATCTACCGGATAATATTATTAGGAAAGTTAAACGGAGGGTTCCGTTTAATTGCTACACCTGCCCCTGTACCTTGATGTCTTACAGCAGTATTATCCCACTGTGGAAAAGACAGCGCTATATAGGTCGTCTAGCGCCATCTCTTTCTCAAACTGGAAATAATACAGCTATAAGACGTAATAGCAACCCACCTGAAACTGTATAAAGTTTCTTGTTTCTAGAAGAACTAACGGTTATGGCTAATAGATTATATCAAAGTTTATGTCCCTTGATAAAAAAACGAACTAGATAATTTCTTTTACTTGTTTGATAAAGCGACACAATTCTGGGTAGGTATCTATAATATTAATACATATATGGCAAGTATAGTACAATATGACGTATGTATATTACGTGTAGGTATATGGTGTAACGGTTAAAATGTCTCAATATTTTTAATTGAAAAGCAAATAATTCTGTGAATTTAATAATTCTGTTCCGTATAGAAATAGAAATGGAGTATATTTTCTAAAAGTAGGCGAGACACATCAACAGAGAATTCAAAAAAATAATATTAATAACCTCTCATGCCAATCAAATTCAACATTGTGTTTTCTTACAAAATTAACTTCCCGAAAACACATCTGGACTTTTTCACTCTCAAGTAAACGTTATACGCATGGAAAACGGATACATAACAAACGAAGGAAAATTTAATTAATAATTTAAACGTCATGAGCGTTGAGTTTGGAACTAAAATTAAACAAAACAAATTAATCAACTAATTCTTTGTTACATTTCAAACACGTGCACACAATACAAAAGTAATAAGTTAAGGCTTTCGTTTGTATTCAGGCATTCAACATTGTCACTTAATTATAAGATTATATACCTGTCAGCTGTCGGCTGTCTATCTTTCCTAAGCCGGCTACTCACGTACCCGCCGCAGGGGCAATATTGGAACAATCTCGGTTTCACAGCGGTTGGAGCAATTACAGCTGTTCTCTAAATTGCCCCCGCTTGCCTATATATTGCCCCTGCTGCAGATAAGTGCGTATGTAGCTTGTAGTATGGCTTTATGTAGTAAAAATCCATATAAATATCATAAAATACAGAAGTATGTTGTATGTTAGGCTTTCACAGGAAAACATAAAGATTACACCGATTTTGGTGAAATTTGGAATGAAAATAATTTAACACCCACGATCAAACATAAAGTATCTTTTTAGAAATGAGAATTTTCCAAATATTTTAATACAGTGGGAAAAGTATTTTAAAATTAGATTACTGTCTGGATTTTCCTGAAAATAATTATAACCAATTCAAAGGTACTTCTAATCCTGTTTTAATGTATATTCAAATTACTTATTACTCTATATACAATTTGTTCCATTCATAGACCTTTTATAGACTTAAAATACAACATATAAGTAGGTTAAATTCAGCCTTTTAGAAACAAGTTTTCTACTTTCAGTAAATATCCTAAACCTTAGGATATAAACCCGTCTCAATACAAAAAGAAGTCTACCGAGAACGGTTTTTTTACATCAATAAAAAACAAAAGCTTGACTGACCGGTTGGCTTGGTTGGTAGTGAGGGCCACTACCAACCAAGCCTTCCAAGCCAGAGGTCGTGGGTTCGATTCCCACCCGGGGCAAATATGTGTATGATGAACATAGATGTTTGGTCTGTGTCTGGGTGTTTATTAGCTATATATGTAGTTATTTATTTAAAATTATATATTTTATCATTCATCTGGTTTCCATAACACAAACGAAAGCTTAGTATGGGAGCAGATCGTGCCGTGTGTGAAAAAAAAAAAGTAGTTTAGGATTTAATTAGTATTCAGCCGCAAGTCTTTAATCAAATCTATTCTATTCTACGGATGTGTCCCAAAAACATTTTAATCAAGTTAAGCGAAAACCAATAATTATTGATAAGTGTTTTGTTGTCAGGAACTTTATTCATTACTTATTGTATCCCTTAAGGAATAATTTTGTACAATGTATTTCCCTGTAATCGAAAAGATAAATAATATAATCTAGTATACCGATAGCAATAAAATGCCGAAACTTCATGACCGATTCTTATGATTAACTAGCTGTGCTCCGTGGTTTTACCCGAAGTTCTCGAAGTTGAACTCATCGTGATATATAGCCTATAGCCTTCTTCGATAAATGGGCTATCTAACACCGAAAGAATTTTTCTAATCGGACCCGTTGTTCCTGAGATTAGCGCGTTCAAACAAACAAACAAACTCTTCAGCTTTTTAATGTTAGTATAGATGAATCAATCAATCAGGCAATCAATCATTATAGACGGATTTATATTAATTAATTACATTTGAGGATTTGTCATTTTAACAGATAAGCTGAACAAAACAAATCCAACAGTTGTGAAAGTGGCTATAAATCTTGTCGAAATATTTATTTTGACACGATACAAATGTATTTAAAATTATGATTCAGTAAATATTGTTTTATAACAAGCTTATACTTAGGTATTCCATTAGATCCCGCGGCCCCATCATTAAAGCGGCTCGACGGAACACAGTGGGGTTTTAGTCGGTAAGAATCCGACATAACCCACGGCCCCGGGGGCCGTGGGTATCTTTGGAAGATTTCCCCACTTAAAAAAAAAGGTATTCCATTAGATTATTCAGTCATCTGTTTGTATGTAAGTTTGCATGTTTGTATAAACGGACAGATTTAATTTAAACTTTGTACACTTATCAAGGATCTGCACTACAGTAATTTCATGAGTTAATCTTATTTATAGGTTGTTTTATAGATTTTTTAACTATATTTATTTATTAAATTATGATAAAAGACGTAATTAAGAAATGAAGCTTTTTACTGTTACCATAATACAAAGATACGTTCCTTTTATCCTCCGATTGTCTACAGATAAAACCGTTTACCTGTAAACCTGTAGCAATGCCTTAAGGTAGATTTAAAATGTTTAACCATGATCTCCAGTATAAATTGATTTTCCCCTTCACTAACTTGCCTTGTTATGGGCGTAATTCGCTAGACAAGCACTTTCAGCCGTGAGATTATAGTCTAAAATAATGTCTATAAATAATTTTTATCAACCAGACAATCTAGGGTGAAGCTATATTTATACAAACGAAATACGATATTTGAAACTATGATACAATTAGATGCGTCAATAATTCAGTTAATAACGAAAAACAATGAAATAATTAATTAAAATATTATATATAACAATTGGAGTTATTCGATACATAGACGAACAAACAAATTATTCGTATTACTTAGCACTCAGTGTATTCTCGCATTTAATCATTTTCTAAAAGTTTTTCTTTTTCTAGTTAAAAACATTTTCCAAACAATTACAAATAAAAAGGTACATATAAAACATCGTTAAATTATATATCACACCCACTTCTGAGATAAAATTGAATAATTTGTCAGTTTTTTCTACAAATTGGATTCGATTGAAGTGAAGAATAAGGGCGGAACGCTTGTTAGAATTAATAAAAGATCGTCAGACACTATACCCGTAAGTAAATTGGAATTCATATGTATTTGATTCTAATTTTATTGTTCTCTGACCCAACCGATCTCTCGTGTGAAATCCTGTTTTTGAACACAAAAGTTCTTACTTGTAAAGGAAATCTTTGAAATAACTTTTTGGCACAACAGGCGCCTTTAATCAGAATCATAATATGAAATTACTTTCATTTTGCATTAAATTTTACGTGTTTTACTAACTTTATAACCGTTATTTACTTAAATATTCTAAATGGTTTTCGAACATAACATAAACAGTACTTACCTACGTAACGTTTACTATGTTATATTTTCTAAACTTTTGTACTTTTAACCGACTACAAAAAAAGGAGGAGGTTATCAATTTTTTTTTGTATGTACACCGATTACTCCGAGGTTTATGAACCGATTTACGTGATTCTTTTTTTTTTCGATGCGGGATGGTGTCGAATTGGTCCCATAAAATTTTTTTTTCGGATAGGCCCTGTAGTTTTTATTTTATGAACATTTTTGTCTGTAATTGTAATTAATGTTGCAAGTGCAAGTTTGAAGTCGGTTGTTTTTAACGCAGTTATTCTGTAGGTTGGTTTACTACTTACTGGTTTACTGTCAGTCAAGGTTATAATTGCCAACCTAGAAACTATTTAAAAATATAATAGTGCAATGAGTTAATAAACAAACATACACAATAACGGGTAGGTAATATTTCTGGCGAATTTATAAACATTATGCAGTCCAATGCCGAAAGTGACTTCACTGCAAAATATTTAAAAGAAGTAACAGACATGTTTATAATTCGTCAGTTCTTTTTACACCTTCGTATTTTTGTGAATTCGTTGTTTTTCAATTATTTACATTTTCCTTTTCGAAAGGTAGTCATTTTGTATTCACAGAGAGATTAAATAAAATTAAAAAGGCGGATATTTTATTTCCCTATGAATATTTATAATACATTTATGTTTGCATTCGCAAAATTTAAATATAGGTAGATATATGTATATGTTATTTTTGTATTTAATGAGTTTTGAACATTTATAATGTTCGGCACAAATTAATTAAATATTCTACAAATTATTAGTTACTTCGTTACTTTATTAATTCTTAGTCAAACAGATAGGTAACTGGCAACAGGCACATATAATTTACTAACTGCTCCGCGCGGTTTCACCCCCGTGGCTTCACTCCTGTTGGTCGTAGCGTGATAATATAGCCTATAACCTTCCTCGATAAATGAGCTAGCTAACACCGAAAGAATTTTTCAAATCGGACCATTAGTTCCCGAGATTAGCGCGTTCAAACAAACAAACAAACTCTTCAGCTTTATAACATTAGTATAGATTAGCATAACCTTCATATGCTTTTTATTATTTATAACTATGTACTTATTATAACAATCATACATAAAGAAAAGTTTTACCATTCCTAATTTTAGCACCTAAAACCCCACAAGGCAATCCATCCATCTCTTTTAAGACGTAACATAAAAATATCTATCTTTAGAAAGCTAAGAGGAAGTTATTTACGAACACAAAACGAAAGTTTTCATCTAATACATTGCATTTACGAGACAAAGTTGTAGCATTAATCCGGAATCCCTCTATAAGACGGGCCTCCATCCTTGACCTAAGATAATGCCTTACTTTCCCCAGGACTATGGTACCAATATTTGTTAATATTTTGAATCGGACTATTTAAAATTGTATAGTGCATAATATAAAGTAATTTCGGAAAATTGTGAATACCAATTAGAGCATCACTTTATTGTAAGTACCTATCGTGAACGAATGGCATGAAGATTAGGTTTGATAATATTTGCATACATATTTGCGTAGTCATAACATATACTTGTTTACCCTGTCACCTGAATTACCCTTATTATGTTGCATATAAATATTTATTTAAAACCAAAAGATGTTTTGGAGGTTATTATTTTTTTAATAGATTTGTATATCTAGTCGATAGAACACAGAATGTAACTTTATCTCACGATCGAAGCCGCGCTGGTAAACTAGTATAAGATGTAATAAATAAAAGAATAATTCTATACTTGGAATACATGATATAGTATTCAATTACGAGTGATAGATGTCGGTTTGACATTTTTCGTGTTAAATAATTGTTTTAACCTTTTGTTTGCCGAAGATATCAAATAGCGATGTTTTAATATTTAAGAATGTTCTCGAAGTATAGTGGAAGTTCTTGTAGGTACAAATATTTATTTACGAACTATAACTAGGTTACAGCTTGTAACAAATTTACTCAGAAGGACAGAAAATATCTACTCATATTTTATAAAACTACATACTTACCTATATTCCTATAGTAAACGATAAATTCGCCTTATTTTTTAGAGTCGGTTATAAATCACTTATAGTTATGGTCACTCATTAGCTAAGTATTAATTAATTATAAAGTATTAATCTATTCTTACTTTTTATATTTTTACAAAAACAAAATCTGTCCGACCATGGTCCGACCATAGTTTGGCGTAGGTAGGTACCTTCTCTTTTTAGGGACTGAATAAAAATACGGGCCTAACCAATAAACTTTGAATGAATGTTTTTGAGTACAATTCATTTGTTTCTAGGTCGTTATTCGGCAACAATAGTACCAGATATACAGAAAAAAATTGGTTAAAAAATACTTGATTTTTCTTTATTTCAGAAAATCATACACCGTAATAAAATATAAGAAGCTTTTGTTCCCGTAAGTAATATGGACTTGCCAGTATTTTTCTCGAAAGGAAGTTTCTTTTTAAATACTTTTTTTATTAAACAATGTACAATTTCTTTATTCCATTGTCTATATTCATGTAATTGCATTTTCCTCGTTAATCTTTATTCGATCTTGATCATTTGTCTTTATTGCCTGCGAGTGCAGACTAGTTTATGTAGACTTTGGTCTAATAATAAAATATTGAGTTGCATTTTTTATTTATCACTATGCAGATCAGAGAATAAGTTGTTTTATATTTTCATCCAATACTTGAAAATTTGCCAACAGGAGATACAACAATACGATAATTTATAAAGTAGGTTTTATATTCTAACCAAAATGAGATACCTAGTCTTTATTTTTGTTATCATAAAAAGAAGGTACTGAAGCATAGCTAAATGATGAAAAAGCACACATTTTCATCTCGATCTGTAAGTATAAATTTATAAAATGTGCATTTAGTTATTGAGACTTTGTCTATCCTAAGTACTTAAACGCTATTTAACTTATGACATAACTAAAACATATAATATATTAAATATGACTTATACTATACCTACATATTCATATAGGGTAATTGCGCTGGTTTGCCGTCCAGCTTCTGTTTTCGTCCATTTGACTGACCTGCTATTATCACGTGCGTAAAACTTGAATACAAACCTACCTTCCCGCGCAAGTTTGCACTTTTTACGGTCCATAATGTTTAAGCAACAGTACTATCAACATGAAAATTTGATTTATTTGACAAGAATAGAAATATTATTATTTGACAAGAGATATTATTATTTGACAAGAAGAGAGTTCAAAAAATTAACGTAAAAGTGGCCGCTTCGCATACGTGCCTTGCAGATGTCATCGCGCGAGACAAAAATTTGCCGGCGAGAAAAGTTCATGGTAAGGTAAATCACTGTTTTAGCTAGTTTACGTAATGTTTTTGGTACGTATGTTTATTTCTAAGCATAATAAACGCAATTATAAGTGTTTATCATACTTTTTTATAATACTCTTCGAAATATTAAGTGGACGGATACTAGATTACCAAATTCTCAAAATATTTGGTTTTCGTCCAAGTGGACGGAAACTCAAACAGCTACGTGAATATTTGTTAGGGTCATTTTACTTTATCGGACCTTTAAAATACTGAATAGTTTCTCTCGAAGTGATCTTTATTGCTATTAGTTTAGTTTTTTTGGTTTCCGTCCACTGCTATGTCAGTGCTGCCAAAATAAAAAATATTTAAAGAAGTGGACGAAAACTAAATTTAGCTTTAAATGTTTTAGTTTTCGTCCATGAATGAGTATTGGAGTAGACAAAAATTAAATATAGCTATTCTTTTGCATTACTTTTCGTCTATTTTTACGTAAGTATTGAAAAGTTTTCGATTCAGTATCTTCCCTAAAAATAATTGCTGAGGGACAGAGTGTTGAAGGTACCTAATGTGTGACGTAGAGTCAATTATTCGTAGCATAAATGGGGGTAGGTCAGACATAATACACTGTATTATGGCTGTGTGTGTAGGTATAATACGTTTCATTTGATAAACAAAGTATTAGAATGAAAATTTTTGTTGTTAGAATGAATATTTATTTCTTAGTCCTGTAATTATTACTTGTTTAATTTACATTGTAAGGAACGCATTACGCATTCCTTTCTTTATTACGAATGATTATACAGTCATCACTAACGCCTTTAAGGATTGCCAAGTGCTACATAGATCTCAGTGTTGACTAGTTATATTGATTATTATTAGTAAAACCACAAGTAAAACTAAACCTGTAAGGTAGTAAGAAATTGTAATGTTAATTAAATAAACGTATATAATACCTGTAATTGATTTTTAACTTAATAGTTGACCTACCCTCCTTTTTCTACACGGTGGTCGAAAACTAGCTTACACTAGGACGAAAACCAGTTTTTTTGGATGAAAACTAGCATTTACCCTACTTTTGCAGAAAATAATTTAAATAAAAAGATACATCAAAATGATTTATTTTCCCTTAATACTATCTTAAAGAAGACTATATAAGGACTTAAAAAAAATATTATATGTTTAAGGAAGGGTGCTCCAAAATATTTATTTCGTATCACAAAGTTGGCAACTCCTATAATTGGAAGAAAACCAGCGCAATGACCTTACCTTTTATTTAAAAATAAGCAGATTTACCTAATAATATTTACTGAATTGCAGGACTATAATGATTCAAAAACATACATAATACGATATTCAACTCTGAAGTCTGAACACGATACAATATCGCGTGCACCGTGCAACTATATTATTATGCAAATGTTTGCAATTTATCGATACTTTCAAAAGCTTTGAACTCTTAACGATATGCTTCTAACGTATTTTCGATATTTTTCCTTCTTCTTATTATTTTGTAAACTCACTTACGAGCCTGCTTCGTGTAAACTTGACGATATCTCAAGGAAAAGCAACCTTTATCCCCAGATAAAAATATATCTTTTCCTCATTTACCTTTGAATGTATTTCTATTATTTCACAACGACCCTCGATATTTGAAAGGTCAAAATGTTGTTCTAATCTATAAAAAATTACGTTTGTCCAAATTATCTTACGCCCATTCTTCAAATACCTTCCGCATTTTAATGTAGAATTTTTATAAATTATGAAATCGAAAAACGGTACAGCTTTGTTGTCGTTTATATAGTATGTAAATTATCTGTGGTATAAATTATGCAGACCAAAATGCGGCCAATGTTTCAAATTTTAATCGACGTTCTGAAATGGAGGATGTTTTTTTTTTTATTAAAAGCGGTAAATAAAACGTAGCAAAAAGCAGCTCAATAAAAACATATTTTGATCAAATCGCGAAATCGCAAATTTATAAAAAATAAATTTACATTTATCAATGCAGAAAATTTCCGAGTGTTGCTAGGTATTAACTTCAAATAGACGCATATATTTTTGTCACCGGGTTATAACAACTTCATGCGTATTTCTTTCTGGAACTGGTTAGACAGTTTTAATGTTTAACGCGAATGTGTAGATTTACATGAATCGGGCTTTAGAATAATATTTAGGATGGTGTAAATACAGATGTGAGTGGAAGATTACGCTAAAATCAAAATAGAAGTTAAATAGATATAACAAGCTCTCCGCCCGCGGCTTCGCCCGCTTTGTCTAAAACCTAAAGCTGACTCGGTTGACTGATCTCGGGAACTACTGAGCCGATTTGAAAAATTCTTTCGGTGTTAGATAGCCCATTTATAGAGGAAGGATATAATTTATCATCTCACTAAGACCAACAGCGGAGCACTGCACGTAAAACCGCGGAGCACAGCTAGTACATTATAATATACTAAAACCTTCCTCCTGAATCACTGTATATCTATTAAAAAAACCGCATCAAACTCCGTTGCGCAATTTTAAGATTTAAGCCTACCTAGGGACAGAAAGCGACTTTGTTCATTGCTTTCGACTGATGAAAGAATAAAATCGGTCTAGTTGTATCGGAGCTTATTTTAATTTAAAATATAAAATAATATAGATTATTGTAGTCATAATTATTACCTAGTTATTAATATTACTGTTAAGTTAATGTAAATAAAGACAAAAGTTAAAACTATAAAGTATAAAGTATGTACTTATAAAGACGATTTTTTTAAGAACGATGTCAAAAGTTTCACTGAAGTTCGGCTACGAAGAGTTTTAATAAATGAGATCCAAATTATATAGTTAAACAATAATTTCACTGCGAACGCAAGTTATTATAATTCATTTGTGAATTTTCAGTATTAAAGTATTTCCACACACGATGTTCCCAAATGTATAAACAAATGTTTACTCTTTACTTTCTTTATTAAGGAAATGTGTAATTCTCCCAATAATACCTAATAAATGTGAAAGTTTGTGAGAATGGACGTATGTATGTACTCTTACACGAAAACTGCTGATCGCATTTCGATGAAACTTTACAGTAACATAGGTTGTATAACCTGATAAACATCAGAATAACACATCAGTCATAGAAATACTTAATTTTGCCTCTCTCTCTCTGCTTTATATTACGAAGTAGTATTAATACACTTCGTAATATAAAGCAGAACATGTCATCCCTTCAACCTTGTATTCACCAGTCACCTTATACTATCTAAACTAACAAAACACTTTTTGTTTGAGGAAAATAAACAATCTGGTGCAGGAAATAACACAAACATTACTTTCCTGTGTTATGAATTGTCTATGATACTATTTACCTTGTCTTTCGTTTTTCGTGAAACGCTTTGTGTAATTTGAAACACAAGGTTAGAAGAAACAATACTTTAAAATGCATTACCTAACTTTTTTTGGCGTTTATCAATTAGGTAGGTAGTACAATAAACAATCATCAAATCTAATGAAAGCTCACAGCTAAATTTTAACGTTGTTAATTCAAATATAAAAATATTAAAAAATGTACATATAATTTTTAACTATAAAAGCTTTTAGTATTTCTACAACAATTCTGTTACTACAAGATCTTCAGGAACCCTTCAAAATTGTCATTATTTCAACATCACAGAATTAAGAGGTCACGAATTTATTTCCCGCGCTTTTCCGTTAAATGGTTGTCACGAACACTCCACATTATCCTCCGTAGAAATCCTTGAAATCACAAATAAATGATTTAATCAACAAGAGTAAACCCTAAAGGCCTCCTTTAGTACGATAAAGCATTTATGACTGTATTCCCTAGGCCCAATCCATTCTTTCATCCCTTAATTTATTCGTAACGACTCGGTATCGCTTTTTCAATATATAAAAATAAAGAGATTGAAGAGTAATAGATAAAAATGTATACTAATAGCGAAAATAATGTAACATTTTATAAAAATACATAAGTATTTTTTTAACAGTGATAAAATAAAAGTTACTGGCTGATTTTTTATTATTTCTGCATCTGTTGAAAGCTTTGTTATCTGTGACACGAGTTGTTTGTAATACGTTAGTGGTAACAGGCTATTTAAAAAAAAGATATATTTCCACTAACGGTACACAGAGCGAGCAGCCTCGCGAGGCTTTACGTAGAAAATGCTTCGAGATTCTGCTCGCTTTTTATGGATCCGCCTTATGAATTGTCCTAATCATTGATATATTATATTCTATTTTCAAATAAACTTTTTTTCTTCTTGCATTGCTAATTCTATCTAGGTTAGTGCGATTTTTTTATAGATTTACATCGACCTACGCTAATTTCATTTATACAACACGGAACATAATAATAAATTCCTGAACGTATGTTATTTTGATTCTGGAACTGAATCGACTGTTTTTAATTTTCGATTAAATTGTGGGAGGAAATTAAAGCACTGTTGGGTAGAAAGAAAATAAATTATATAATAAATACCTAGGTATATTATTTGTTGATCGTATAATGAATATATTTCTAACTGTTAGAGTTAAGATGAAATAATAATTTATTGGTGTGAGAAAAATTGAGATTGTGGGTTTAAAAAACATCTATTTTTTATAAATAGGAAATCGCGATAAAACAGAAAATAAAATTCCTAGTTATAGCCACTTCTCTTTTGATAACATATTAAATCACAAAGGAAAAAACTAAAGATGTCTTCGCCATTACAAATCAATCAACTAAGCGGATATTATTATATAATGTCTAAAGATGCTCCAATAAATATCAATTGTAGATCACAACCCAGGAAATACTATTGTATCTTTTAAATCTTTTTGATGAATCTTTTCAATGGACTTCAAAGACTGGATGAAGAAGGAATTTAACGCTATAAGTACCTACGTTTAAGAATGTTACAAATGAATGTTTTCATACATCTTGGGTTTTTATCGTTTTCGTAATATGTTAGGTAGGTACGTGAGGTAAAGATAGTAAATTCAAATTTCATTTCAGTGAAATAACTTCTTTATGAAGCTAGAACAAATATACAAAAAAAAATACAAAAATACAAAAATCTTTATTATTACATAAACATTTGGTAGATAATACAATGCACTAATCTCCACACTAGGATTCCCTGTGTTGTGGAGAATAGTCTCTTCCAGCTTACGTCTTTTTACACAGTTTATACAGAGGTAAATTCTTAACTACGAAAATACATACAATATGCTAGTTGAATAAATTTCAAAATAAAATATTTAATATAGGTAAGTACCTAGATTTCATATTAGATACCTACCTAGGTATATCTACAAAAGAGTTGTTATAAAAGTAAATAATCAAGTGAGGTAAATAAAAGCCTGTATAATGTATCACATTGTTATATATTATATTTCATAAAATTGTGCTGCTTATAATATTACCCTATACTGTATCTAAGTTCTAACTTTCTAGTTTCCGCTGCTTTGATTTCTAACTAAAGTTTCTCCGAAATTTGAGGGCTGGCTAAGGAATAATTGAAAATTTGCATTGTTTTGACGTTATTAAATTGTCCTAGATCGTGATAAACTACACTGACATCACTTATAAGAAGCTGACAAGGAATATGGCCTACACTGAAGTTCTAAATAACCCACAAAAAAGTCACAAGCACTGTAAAACCAGAATTTGTATTAGAAAATATGAATATTGAATAACTATGTTGATAATTATTATTTACTAGCTTCCGCCCGCGACTTCGTCCGCGCGGTAAAATTAAGAAAAATTTAGATTTATTTTTTTTCTACGTATTTTTCCGGGATAAAAAGTATCCTATTTTATGCCCAGGATAATAAGGTAAAATTATACCAAGTTTCATCGAAATCGAACCGTTAGTTTTCACGTGATGCCTTCACATACAGACAGACAGACAGACAGACAGACAAAAATTTTTTTAATCACATATTTGGGTTTGGTATCGATCCAGTAACACCCTCTGCTATTTATTTTTTCAATATTTTCAATGTACAGAATTGACCCTTCTACAGACTTATTATATGTATAGATTTATTTATATTGTTACAGATGCAGATCTCTTCGTACCCCAGGCAACATTTTGGTGGCAAATCTCGCTCTCAGCGACTTCATAATGCTGGCAAAGACACCGATTTTTATTTTTAATTCCTTTAACCTCGGCCCAGCGCTGGGCAAAACAGGTAATGACTAATTGGCAAACGTTTAAAAACTCTCACCGACTATTTGCTTTTGATAAGCGCTTTTGTAAAAAAAGCTCTATTTTTAATACATATTTAGACATAATATAGGCTTAGGAATAATCTTACTCATATACATGTAATATATTGTATACTTATAGGTTCTTATATTATAATTTCAACATTTCGGTAACCATAATTTCAAATACCAATGTATAGGAAGGAAAGTGAAATTCCTCTATCGAAAAAGGGTACGACCAGGCCAAAGTTTATCGATATCTATGCCACAGAATATAGTACACTGAAATACGTAGCCCTAGTTTCCCGCCACGGGAACCGGATTCAATTTTAACATTTTGCGGGATGTATAATTTCCCACAAGACCTTTATGTTAGCGAAGCGTTCCATAATTTCAAAGCAGTTTGTGTTCAAATAATTATTCACAACTTTAGATATTTTGATTAGTTTATTTTACCTTGTTTTTATTAACTTTAATATGCTCAAAGGAATAACAGATTCACGAAGTTTGACATTAATTATATTTTATAGTTTCTTCTGAGATTCAAACGTAAAAATGTAAGCGTGTATATTATTGTAGGAATCCTGAGTTTTGATATACTCTACTTCGACTATGATAAAATTATTACGGTTTGCCAATGCAAAGAAGATTCATCATCTAAGTTCCTATAGATAAAGTTTTTCAGACATCAATAAAACACATTTCAAGAAAGCAAATTTATTCATTATAATATTAGAGTGTAGGTATAAGACGAAAACAATATTTCCATTTATTACATGACTAACTTATTTAAAACATGTTGTTTTTTAATCTTTATATTAATGTTATCTTCGTAACAGGATGCGTGATCTACGGTTTCGTGGGGGGCTTAAGCGGCACCACATCCATCGCCACTCTGACCGCCATCGCGCTTGACCGCTACTGGGCCGTGGTCCACCCTCTGGAGCCCCTCCGAGCCCTAACAGCCATCCGAGCTCGCCTATTCGCAGTCGGCGCCTGGATCTACGCAGGAATATTCTCCATTATTCCCGCTCTCGACATTGGCTATGGACATTACGTGCCAGAAGGCTACCTAACCAGTTGCAGCTTCGACTATCTCACAGATGAACTGCCGCCTCGATACTTCATATTCGTCTTCTTCTGCGCCGCCTGGCTCGGCCCCCTCTGTATCATCTGCTTCTGCTATACGAGAATACTTCGCATCGTCGTTGGCAGCAGAAATATGAATAGCAAAAACCAAGAAGAGAGAATGTCCTCTCGTCATGTTAAGGAGCACACGAAACGCAAAGCCGAAATTAAACTAGCCGGCCTTGTTATTGCTGTGATCGCTCTCTTCTTTATCTCTTGGACCCCATACGCTATAGTAACTCTTTTAGGCATATTTGGCCTCAAAGACGCCATTACTCCAGCTATTTCCATGATTCCAGCTTTATTCTGCAAAACGGCTGCGTGCATCGATCCATTTATTTACATCATCACACATCCCAAGTTCCGAAAGGAATTGCAAAAGATGCTCTTCAAAGACAAATCAAGAAGAATGACTGGAACGTTTAAAAGCGTCGGATATTCTGTGGATGCTAGTAAAGTGTATAGAGTTAGTAAAGACCTCAGCGACACGGATGTAGAGGTTATCGAAATGAGAGACATTCCATATCATAACGAGGCGAAGGGTAACGCTGTGCAAACAGTCTCGTCTAAGATATCGCAAAGACAGAATTCGCAAAGATCATTGGGGAGTGTGAGCATGAAAAGTTATGAAGAGGATGTGGTTAGTCCCCCATCTTGGTACACAAAACCTCAATTTACAAAGTCGAGAAGTTTCAGCCGAAAGTCGACAAAAAGCTCGTGTTAATTACAAGTATTGATGTTTTAATATTTCTAGTGATATAATAGTTGAGAAAATTTCTTGAGATTATAACTTTTCTAAGTGACTAATCACGGAATTCATGAGATTATAGAATTTAATAGATAAATACCATTAATTATGAAAAGTGAAAACATAGTTGTAGAAAGATAGGTATATTTTTCTATGTATGGAAACATACGAAGCACGATCTCACTCCTCATTTATTTCCGGCTTTGTATAATTAGATACAATTTAATTTAATTCTAATTAATTTTACAAAAAAAAAAAAAATTCCGTTTGTTTTTGTTTAGAATATAAACTTTTCTTTATAAACTCTAAGTAAATCTTAAATTTTTATATCTTTGTTTTTTATTTAAATTTTGTTTTAACAAGAGTGTTTTCAAATTTACCCCACTTACATGAAGGTGGCTATTTGTAATGTAACATATTTATTACAAAATATTATTTGAAGATTTATCCTTATAGCCAAAGAACCCATTTCAAAATAAGTTACGTTTATAAAAACTGTACTCATAATTGTTTAATCCTTACCTATGTGTGTGATCTCTCTTCACACCCGTTAAAACAAAAAATGTATCAAATATCTAGATATTTCATTCATACATACCTACAGAATCTTATATTATCTATAAATAAATTTTTGATAAAATAAAGCTTTATTATATGGAAACCTATGTATTTTATTTAGCAGTGCTTGATTATTGATGCTACAAGTTTTATTTATACTTCTACTTCATATAAAATATGCACGAATGTAAAAAAACTGATCTACTTATATATACCTAAAAAAAAATATCTGTAGTTCCGAGTTCGATATATTCAAATACTTATGTATCAGGTAAGATGGTTTGGGGTAATTTCGGTTGATAAAAAGCCACAATAATGCCAAATTAATGCGTAGCTGATGATTGTTGAAGTTATACTTCTTTTGGCGCGATGAAGAAAAATGATAAGAGTGAATTTTTACGATGCGCGCATACCGACACCTAAATTTAACAGCATGAAGTTAGTTCTCGGTGGTATGAAAAATGATAACTATGTTCAAGTTGTATATTCTAGTATTTTTTTTCCATACGCCAAAGAAGTATAACTTCTAACGCGTGTACATAAGTACACACACTCTTTTTGTCCATTAGCTAATATATTTTCATAATATATCTATAAGTAAATACTATTTAAAAATAAAATGAGCCTCGATCAACATATTCAGACCTCATTGAGAATGAGAACTAGGTACATTGAAAAATTACCCTAATGCATTATACCTGTTGGAAATACATTTAGCATAAAGCAAATAATATTTAAAAAGTTACATAATACTGTGTGTTTATATATTTATAAATATATCTACAATGATAAGAGATACAGTTTAATGAACATAAATGTTATGTCATCTGAATTTTA
Organism: Colias croceus; assembly: GCF_905220415.1. Taxonomy (NCBI): domain Eukaryota; kingdom Metazoa; phylum Arthropoda; class Insecta; order Lepidoptera; family Pieridae; genus Colias; species Colias croceus. Next base: position 1,609,313 of record NC_059543.1, on the reverse strand, counting down.
AAAAATAGTTATAAAAATATCAATCTACTATGCAAATGTTATCTCTTACATTCTATTTAGAGACTCGTCTATTTTTCTGGACATGTATAAATAGAAGTTTTATTGAAAGCACGTCTTTTATTTTAACCTTGGTTTAAAGAAAAAAACAAAAAATAACTGTTGTAGACTCTAATGTTGTAGAACATCTGACAAATGCTCATTGAATTGAATAAAATTATTATGAGAATAATTATAGAGAATCCTTAATCTTCAATAATTTATGTTATAGTATGTACAGAATTTAAATCAGTCATATTCAAAATTTAAATGAAGTAGATTTCCTAAGACCATAATATTTTAAAGAGCAAGCTAGCTTTCCAACCACGACTTAATACCCACTTGGTCAAAGAATAATAATTCCCTCCCACAGTTCCCACCGGAATGAGGTGTTTCACCGCATTTTAAAGTAAACCATAATAATATAACTCCAGCCTTCTAACTTTAAATCGCTCGGTAACAACGGAAAGAGATAAACAAACAAATAATATTTTATCGAGTAAAGTGACTAGGTATGAAGTCATATTATGTACTCTGTGAAAACATAGTGAAAAAACGCCTTTATGGCTTTCGTGTTATGTTGGCAGCACTGGCCATATGTCATTTTGACACTATTGACTTTGTAATTTTACAATAACAGAAAATGACATTTGTTGTACATAACCTAGCTTTGCTTAGACGAAAAATCCTTTTTATTAGTGAAAAATGTATAAATGCACAAAAATTTTGCACCAAAACCCCATATAATGTGTTGTTCTTTGGTTCTGATGAAATTGGACTTAGCAGCTTACGTAAAATTAATTCTTTAAGGTAAAAATAACTACTGCCTAGCATTAGATTTAATATTTACATGAAATCACTATAATTATCAGTTTTCTACAGGAAATCTGAAAAAGTAATAAGTCGGCTACATCTAGTAACTGCTAATAGTTCTAAGAACAAGAGTACAATAGAAAAATTCGCACAAAGCGAAGGAATCCCAATATTGCAATGGCCAAACTTAAACATTCAAAATGCCGAGTACGATATCGGCTTAATAGTTGCATTTGGACATTTAATCAAAAAGGATGTTCTTGACAAATTTCCTTTGTAAGTATACTGTAAGTTTATAATAATACCTAACGTGGTCTAAGAGCCCACTGGATCATACTTATTTTCTGAAGAACATAATGTGGGGCATAAAGTAATAGTATTTATATTATGTAGTGAATGTACATACCAGCCAGTTTGGTTGTTACAAAAAACAATTTTTCTTACAGGTATAAAATAAAATATAAAAATACTTTTTAAATGCTTTATTTTAATTTTTCAGAGGTATGGTTAATGTTCATCCCAGTCTATTACCTCGATGGAGGGGTGCTGCTCCCATAATCCACACTTTGTTAAAAGGTGATGAAGTTGCTGGTGTGTCACTAATGAAAATAAAACCAGATAAATTTGATATTGGTATGTATTTAAAATTTAAATCCCTACTAATATTATAAATGCGAAAGTAACTCTGTCTGTCTGTTACGCTTGCCCCGCTTAAACCTCTCAACCGATTTTGAAGAAAATTTGGCACAGACAATCTTTAGACCCTGAGAAAGAACATAGGCTACTTTATATCAAAACACCACGCGGGCGAAGCCGCGGGCGGAAGCTAGTATGATATAAATATTGAAGCATTCTATTTCCTTGTGTATATGCAGTCTACATCTATTTCAGTGATAAATTTTCTTTATTTCCAAGTGTTTACTTTATAATATAATAATAAATCAGGTGAAAATAATGGGTTACTTACATAAAAACTCGTAATATCATACCAAACTTAGCTATATTGAGAAGACCGTATGATTTTGCTGTTCAAGATTTATAAAGAGTGCTGACCTATATCACACAGAAATCAATATTTGAATTAGATGCATATAAATGCAACAATTTCATTCAAAGTTTACAACAAAAAAAAAGATGTGTGGCACTCGGGGACTGCCGCGGTAAAGCTATTGCATGCTATGCCTTCAAGCCACACCTCCGCCCGTCGGAGTGGGGAGAGTGAGGTTTTTCGTTACGGAATTTCTCGATTCGGTCCCCGCGCTCAAGGCCCGCGATAGAAGCTATGCTTAAAAATATTTTTATGAATTACAGGTGAAATAATAAGCCAGAAAGTAGTTCCTGTGCCAAATGATATACTGTTACCAGAATTGACAAAACAACTATCAGATATTGGAGGAGAGATGTTAGTAGCCTGTATGAGAGCATTACCAACTAGTCTTGATAATGCTAAGCCACAGAGTAATGAAGGAGTTACTTATGGTAAATATTTATTGTGTTTGAAAATAAAATTAATGCATTTTTTTGTGTTTAATATATTTGTTAACTACATCATAATTTGTGGAATAATTATATGACTTCACCAAAATTTTAAAGTTTAAACCATACATTTATTTATTAGACATTAATGTATCAAGTATTTCTATAAATATAAATGTATTATACTGTAATGTTTCATCCCAATCTGTCCAGTAGTTTTTTGTGAAAGCGTAACAAACATCCATTCAAGAAACTTTCGCGCTTATTACATTATAATTATTATAGTAGGATTAAATCAAGGATTAAATATATTTTCATTGTTTTTTCAGCAAAGAAAATCAATAAAACAATCAGTGAAGTCAGATGGTCAGAAATGACAGCTAAACAAGTTTATAATCTGTATCGAGCGACATACGGCCTCTATCCATTGACAACAACATTCAGAGACAAACCAATGAAATTATTCAATGCTTTTCTTGTACCAGATGAAAATATCGAACGAAATTTGCAACCAATCGGATCACTAGAATATTGTACACAAAGAGACGCCGTAAAAATACTATGCAAAGACAGAAAATATATTTATTTCAAGTCCCTTAGGATATTGGGGAAGCGGGAAATTACGGCGCTTGATTTTTACAACGGTTATATTAAAAATATTCCCTTAGATAAGAGAAAATATGTAGTAGGTTGTTGATTTAGTAAATAAATGTTATTAAAGTTTATGAAGTTTTTTCTTTTCCTTCAGAGTTTATCAGACCAGTTTTTGAAGTGAAACTTCTTTCTCGGGGTTGGAAATAAATTTAGTGTTACATTTTTTCGTTACGCGTGACATTTTTCCGTTACGCGCCATCTTTTTCTTATCCCTACCACGCGTGATGTTGCATATAGTAAATTATTTTTTGAAAAATAAGGTCATAAAGAAGTTTCACTTCTTACGTGTGTACACAAGTATTATTCTATAAATAGCTGTCCTGGCAAACTTTGTTCTGCCTTACTCTTATCACTTAGGTGTATGAAAATGAAAAATGGGTGTTGACTGATTCTAAGATTTACCTTATAGGCACACAAAATTTTATGACAATCGGTCCAGCCGTTTCCGAGGAGTATGTTAATATTGTGAAACGAGAATTTTATATGTATAAACAGATATTTTATTATTTAACATCAAATAGAATGGAAAAGATTTAGATACCTCTCTCGCTCTAAGAAGATATTATGTTACTTATAATAAAATATATACTCTTATAATATATTATGTTCATTACACTAAAATTTAAAAGTAATTATAAAATGAAATAAAAAATCGAAATAATATTCTTCAGTTTTTTATTAACATCACATGCCTAATCAACTACAACAAACAACTTTACACTAATTTTACTCATCTAATATAAATATAAAATAGTATACATAAATAAATTATTATACAATTCATTAAGATACATAAAAATACTTATACCTACTTTATATAATATTTGATTTTGAACATCAAACCTAGGTACATAATAATATAAAGTATATAAATATGGGATGTATATAATATATCACTTCAGACAAACTCATCAATTGATAGATAAACTATAAAACTACTTTAATAGGTATGTAAATTCTACATCATGCTTTTGGCGAGTGTACCTATGGAATAAGTGTTAAAATTTCTGGTGCGAAAAAATAACGCCTTTTCCCTTGAAAACATAATTTATTATTCAATACCTAGGTACTTAGTTATGTATTAAAAAAACTCATAATGTAACTCAAAATTCGCCAGTTTAAATTCAATATTGAATAAATACACATGTAAAATAAACATGTAAATTACAAAACATGGTAACTAATATATATTACATCCATAAATAATAAATCTCATGAACCGCATTCAAAATCATTTAATCAATTAATCAATCAATTAAAAATTATTTCAGCATTAGATTTTGATGCATCATTTACTACACGTGCAATTAAACTACCTACTAATTTAATACATAGTACATATTGCTTTAATATACTAGATTTACTTGAGCGTTGCGATGGGGTTTTCGTTTAAAAACCGCGCCAAAAATTCATACAAACCGCATTCTTCCATGCATACTGTCTCCCTCCCTTGCATATAACAAGTTGCCATATAAAATTCGATATAATATATTGGTGGGGGTTACGACTAACGACATTCCATATTATGTTTATCTCTCTCAATATGACATAGAGATATTACAAAAAGAGTGGAACTGCCTGAAACGCCTTCTACTGCCTTGGTGCTGGCTTCTGTCTTGGTGAATAGAATGAGAAAGTCGCAGAAACTTCCGGTTTGAAATTTGTAGTAATTGAAAGAGACAGAAAAGCAATTTGTTTAATTCTAAATCTTTTTACGCTTGCAGACAGAGTACAGACGCATGTCTTCTCTTTTCTATTTATGATACCTCTATGTATATATCACTCTATGCACACTACACACATCGTAGACAACCTGTGTAGACAACAGTGTTTCAATCATTGAGATAATATTAATATGGAGCAGACACCACGAACAAAATCTGTGCGCCAAGCGCGGCGGCGCGGGGCGCGCGAATGACGGCTAGACAGTCATAGATTATGCGATGTCACTGACTCACCGCTATAGAGGCGACACTTTGTTTTATTCTGTCTATTTTATTGGGTGCCACTCCTTACATGCACGTTGACTTGAAATTTTCTTTTTACTTACTTAATATTTATTTTAGGTATAAACTGACTTTACTACGCGGGGCTAACAATATCTGGCATATAATATAGGATGATGTAAATAGTGACGTTTTAGGTTCAGTCAGGGCTATGGGAAGTTTTATTCCTTACAAATTGAGCCTTTTTTAGAAAAAAAATAATTTTTCCCTTTCTTCACGGCCCAGACATGGAAACCTTGAATAGAAAAAATATTAATTACTTATCTCTGAACTAGCGGTCCGCCCCGGCTTCGCCCGTGGCACATATTTCGCAATAAAAAGTAGCCTATGTTCTTTCTCAGGGTCTTAAGATTGTCTGTGCCAAAGAAGAATGCCCATGAAAGTATGGACCACAGTACAGTGTTGCGTCAATGCCAGAGTGATTTTGGAGGGTTCTTCGATATTCAAAAGATTTTTACCAATTGATTTTTTTGTGATAAAAACAGGGGTATTCAAGATATTGAGAAAAATGTGAAATAACCTCAAAACTTAAATAACCCCGATTTAGTTAGGTTTATGTGTGATTTAGGTAACATTTTATCGTCCAAAGGTTATTTTTCGATTAACATATATTTTAATCTATGCGTAGAGCTTATGCTTTCAGACAAAGTCTATCTGTTCATCGGCTAGTGTAGGTAGGCACCAGAAATCTTCCGGGACGGATTTCAAAAAAACCTAAATATATACTTTAAAAATGCCAATTGAGTTTTTATTCGGTTTACATGTTGTTGTTGTTGTTTGAATCATTTTTTCACTACATATTCGAAGAAAGAAACAAATAAGAAATAACTGGTTACCTACCAAGCTATGTCATAATAATATTTTTTTTAATATATACATATTTATATTATTTTACTTCACTATCTTTGTTAAAACAACCTACAGTGTATAAACAATACCTTAAAGAGTGATTTTATGTTAATTGATTTTTTTTGTAATTCAATGAAAACAATAATCGATATTAATACATTTAGCTATTTACCATAGTAAATGTAATAAGTTACCGCTTGGTTACCGTGGTAACCGGTAATGGACACTAAATCTATAATAACGGATCTAAACAATTACATGTCTTATTAGATTTTACAAAACATTCCCTGTTCAAAATATATTTTCCGATGGTAAGAAGGCCTCTAAATTGCCGAGATTTTTTTTTAATAGTATTGTTGTCTTGATGCATGAGAAAAACCAGTACCAAAACTGGGCATTCTCCTTTCATCAAAATCGGTCCAGTAGTTTATGAGCCTATTAATTACAATCAAACAAACAAACAAAGTTTTCCTCTTTATAATATTAGTGCAGATAAATAAATAATAATTCAATTATACGTTCAAGTCAGTAGCTTATACAATATCAATTAAAAACTTGATTAAAATCAATTAACAAAAAAAAATTGGTGATTGAGTAATTGATTTTCATATTTCATGATTTCACCTTTTTTCAATTAACAACCAGTCTATGCTTTTCTAAATATGTAAAATTATTATTTTATACTATAAAAATATACGCCAGCAATTATTACTAACAACACTTATTTCATGCCCAATGTCATATCTTAAATTTTTAATCTATGACAAAATGTCGCCCGCCAAAAATTTTGCTCTAACTAAGTTTTAAAAATTATTATCTAGTTACTAAACTGATGAAAAGTTATTCCTTTGCACTTTTCCGTATTCTTTGTATTATTTGTGCAATATCGTAACACACACGTAGGCATATTTGATGCGTTTCACTTTAAAACAAATAAAAAATGAGCGTGACGTTCGCGCCAATGAGCGAGCAAGCGACTGAGTGCAGTTACGCCACATGACGTATGTTGAGTGGAACATAAGTGATGTAGGCGGTATCGTCTCCATATTAATATTATCTCAATGGTTTCAATAGACTAAACAGTTAGCGCATTAAAACGTATTGTGTAAATTTAAAAACATAGTTATTGCAACAAAACACCGGATTTTATTCTTGTGACATCTTGCTGTAAAAGCGAACAATCACTGTTCTTTTGTCATGTACAAATTACAATAAGTACATGGATAGAATCTTCTGGCTTTAAACTCTCACCCTGTAAAAGACAATCATTTATTACTCTCCCTTCAATATAAGCCATATGTTAATACATTTACATATCGAAGTAATAAGATAATTAATAGTTACTAAATATGAAGCACATAATATAAAGTATTAATTGGGTACTTATTTATGTAAATACTAAACAATAGAGTCTAGAGATTAGATAATTAGCTATTTCTACCATTTATGATTTGTTCCATTCATAGGAATCATGCTGTACCCTTCTAACATTTACATTTTTAATAAGTGAGTGAGAGAGAAAAGAAGGTAACTGGAAATATAGCTTTCTCAGGAACAGAAATAAATTATATAGGTAGGCAAAATACAATATAAAAAATATTAAAGTTCACTTACCTGTATTGTTTGTTAATATTATAAAACACTTGGGAAACATTTATATGCAATAAACACAAAAAATTGTTATTAAATGCAATGATTTTGGATGTTAATTTTAGACAGGAATAAACTAAAATATGCATCACATTTTGACGTTTTCACCGATATTCGATATGTGCCTAATTTTTGTTAATGGATTAAAAAGGGATTAAACTGCAAATATATTTTCGGCATATTTAGATACTATTTCATTTTGATTATGCCATTGAGTAATTACAATCGGCGTTAAATGTAATTCAATGACTTTCAAGGATATTTACATACAATATAGCTTATTTAATAAAATTACAAAGGGCCCCATCCTACTGTATAGCCCCAAAATTTTTCATAAATGTTACTAGAACGAAATAAGTCTACATATCTTACCACACATATTCAAAATAACTTAGCTGATGTTCCTTTAGAATTACATTGGCTTATTTATAAGTCCAATGAAAAGTCCTTAGCAAAAGCCTATAAACAATATCAGATCATTTTACGACCAATAGGTTCTTATTAGGTGTACTGTCGTCTGCTGAATTCTTAAGAGCATTTTTTTCTTCGTTTAATCCAAGCCACACAATCTAAACATCAAGAGTTGTATTTTTTATATTTTTTTTCACATACATCAGAGCGACAAAACAGAAGCCTGCCTTACCTTTTCTAACAAATACTGCAATGAGATTTTCTAACAACTCGCATCCTGTAAAAGTATTTTTATTTAGACTGGGAATGTGACACTTCCGATATTGATACGATTTGTCGGTTGGTTTAAGTAAGATTTTTTAAGTATTTTACACTGCACGATATTTCGAATACCTTCCTCAGTTTTGGAGTATTCCCAGTCTAACTGTAGGGCTTCTGTTTTTATGGTGATTTTGGCGAATTTCAATGGTTTGTACAAGATAGGTATATGTGCTTTGGGGAGTTTCAATAAAATAAAACATGCAGAATTCAAAATGTTGCTTTTAATCACGATTTTTTCATGCTGCTTATAATATAACTTATAAGATTCCCTTATAATGGACTTCATATCATAATAAATGTTCTTTTTAAAAATAGTTTGCAAGTAAAAGAGAAAAAACACTAATTTACAACTGCCAATTAATATTTATTTATAATAAAAGATGTTTTTGAAAAAAAAAAAACAAATTTTATTTAAAAACATAATTATTGCACTTTCAAAAATGAAAAAAATATAATTCAGAGGCCCCGATTTCTCTTTTTTAAAATTATTATTCTATGGATATGTATACATATAATTATATGCTTTATTTTAATCATTTTCAAACTTACACTAAGATGGCAATAATATTGTTAATTAAACGAAATGTTAAAGAGACTAGTCTTTACCCTCTTCTCAACTTAAAGTTGCCCCAATACATAATTAAGTAAATAAATCTACAACCCAATTTCTAAATGCATCCATTTTAATATTCATAATTGTCTATGACGTCATTTTTATTTTATTTCATTTTTAAATGTTATTTTTAGTATTGGAAAATTCATATTTTGATTGAAAAGAAATCCGGCACATTAAATAAGCGGCAAAATGAGACAGTATTAATAATTATAACGCGTGCGCAAATAAAAATTAAAGCATAAGAAATATCTATAAATGACGCCATTAATAAATGCATGAATAAAATTTAAGCTTACAGCCACATTACACACCGATTAAAAGATACCCCTTGGTTAATGACTAATGTCATTGTTACGTTAATTTAATTCTCCATTAAAATGCTTTTTGCATTCCCCCATAAACTACGCAAAGTAAACAAAAAACAAAAACAAAACATGAACATTACCTAATGAAATGATAGTGCTCATGATAAAATAACGCTTTCCAATGTTCCAGCCTACTAAATAAAAATCATTTAATTAATAAACAATGTAGGTATTCTTTTTATAGGTCTAAATTATCCATTTACAAACAAAAATAATAATAAAAAACATTGGAAAACGTTTTGACATTGACAGATGGGTGCGCGGGAAATGATTTTTAAAATGGCGGGACATTCGCAGACGCTTCACTCGTATCACAGAGAACATTTGGGCCCCAGTTGTCTCCTATAAAGGGTGGTTAAATAACAATTACTACATGAACGATGTTTGATCGTTGAGGTTATCAATAATTAATAATAAATTTACCTATATTTTGATACATTATTTGTCATTATAACTGACAGATACGCTAAACAGAACTTTAACATAAATTGAGTAAAAGAATAAAAGGACTGTCATTCTTGTCCCAACTTGGTCCCAATATAAAATAATATATGGATAACCTCAAAATGAAAGTTATTTTAAGTAATGAAAGTGTCATAAAAAAATTACACAAAAATTAAATAAGCATCTGTATTGTATAATTTATTTCAAAAATGATAAAAAAAACATGATTTCATGCAAAAAACATGCAACAAACATTATAAAAAGCGTCTCTTGTAAAAATCGTTAGTAAATGCTTATATTCTTAGGAGCGAATCTGCAAACCGAGAATATTATTATAAGGAAAACATATATACACTATGGAGGAATAAAAAAATGCAATTTAATAAAACACGTTTAATTAATCTATGACAACAACGCTATAACTAGTGTAAGGAATATAAATATATGTACTTTACCCACTTAATTATGATAACAAGGTAAAACTAATGTATCTTTACCTAAGTACTAAATAAAAATAATTCTATTTGATTTTTAGTATATGTAACTTTTATGTGTATGACCAAATATTACGTTCTCTTTGGGAATTATTTTCATAATTATTGTTCTTCTTTCATAGATTGATCTCAACCATTTTTGAAGAATCTCAAATTATAGTTGCTCAGTTCTAGTACTCATTAACTTTAAGATTTTAAGTGGTCTATCACATTAAATTACTTTTTAACCCTTTATCATTACTATTTTAGGATTGAAATTTTGACATTATTTTTTATGTAACAATTAAGTACCAACTTTATTTATACGCCCATTTTACCATTTCAATCTTGGGAACATTATTTATAACTTTACTGCAAAAGTATTTCCAACTTGTGACTTTTTATTTTTTTGGAACGAAGTTCCTCATCGCGCGTTGTGAAAGGGGGCTAGACGGAAAAAATTCTTACGAAAAGTTGTCACGACACTTTTTCTAACATTTACGACCCTTTTTTTTCTACTATTAAGTTCATTTTTTACTTCAATGTACCCAAAAAACTCATACAAACTAGTACTAGAACATAGCAACGAGTCAAAAACAACCAAAAAACCAATATATCCCGCTATCTAGCACTCGATAACTCTTCTCAACTAATTCGGCAGATAACTTATCTATCCAATATAAACGATACGACATACAGGTGTCAGAATACATCATTTATAAGCTAATAACGTAATATTAGTCACATAATCTCTATATATAGTATAGGGTTATAACGATGCTGTAAGGAAACACAAATTTAACTCGTTGATATTTTTTGTTTTTATAATCCGTCAGTGGATTATAAAATATCTTTCTTTTTTGTTAGTATTTTAATTAAAACTAATAGTAGTTGAATTTGTTCGCTTTACGAATTAAGTTTGAGTTTCGTTTAAAAATTTAGATGAAAAAAAAAATTATACGTAGAGTGACCAGGTCGATATTATTTTTAAAAGTATTGTAAACTAAGTAACAAACACATTTAATGCAAAAATAATGTTATTTTGAGATTTAATCTCAAAAGCCTCTAGGTCACTCTTAGTACTGGAACACGAACAAAATCTCAATTCGCACAACATAGGTTTTACATAAGTACTAGCACCCTGTTATAATACATACATACATAAAATAATAACATACATAACATAGCTGTTATTTACATCTAACTACCAGCTGTTGAAAACCTTTGGCACGAAAAAATAAGCTTATTTTAATATTGCACTTTATTTTAGCCTCCTACACCAATTTCAAAATAAGTAAGAAAGAAATATACATAGTTGAATTGCTTGCAACGTAGACCTCATACATTTTTTGTTAGTAATATTTTATATCTCTTTCCCTTTTTAATATTTTTTTGGTACCCTTTGAAGTAAACTAATCTTTGGTTTAACGCGTCATATCAAATATATCACATATTATTTACACAACAAATGGCGTAGATAAATATTTTTAAGAACATCGATCAATTTCCGTATACACATCACACGTGACCTATATTTTTATTTTGAAAACCATGCTATCCAATTATAAATACGTATTAGAGCCTCATTACTTGAATTGGAATATATACTACACTCATATTAACACCCACTTATAAATTTATACAAAATAATATTTTTATTACGTGTGTACGCACACACTGAGATATACTTATTTCTGTTATAGATACTTATTAACACCTACTAAGTGACGTACACAAACATTTTTTCAATTTTTTTTAAAGAATAGTAGCTTTGAACGTGTTTTGAACGCGATTTATTCATCACATTTACAGCAGCGAGCACAGTCACGGTACGATTTTTTTTTTATTTGTAATAACTTTAGCTGCATTGCGCTGTTTTTGGTGGGAGACAAACTTATCCTATCACCGACATTCTAGTATTATGTAATTTAAAATGTTATCGAATTAACACACTAATTTCTAATTTTTTTTTTCTCGTGCCAAAGGTTACCAACCGCTGTACTAAAATGGAGGGGAGGGGGAAACAATTCGTTGTGTTTGTTTATTCGCTTACATGTGCTCAGGGTGGGAACGGATGCAGTCGATGAAATCACTTGGTTTCAGCTCACCGCGGCAGATACGGAACACCGCCGTGAAGAGGGGGAACCTAGAAGTTATTTTAGATGATATTAAAATTTAAAAGCTTATAAATGCGAAACTTTGTATGTGCGTTTGTTCTTTACTCCTTCACGCAAAAACTGCTGAACCGATTCTGATGAAATTCGGCACACATATAGAGACTAGCTTGGCATCACATCAGGAAATAGGAATTTTTTTCCCGAAAATCCCACGGGAACGGAAATAGTCGTAAAATAAAAACAAAGCTTAATAAATTTAATACCTATTTATTATCTGTGAAAAAATGTTCAAGTGTCTTGGCATTATAAAGTACTTCATAGAAAAAATGTAAACAAATCATTTCCAAGCCAGTTTTCATGCCAAATGTGCAATCAATCATCGTCAATGAACTATCTTGGCACGACGCTACCATTTACTCAAATGGAGTAAATTATATTAGATAATATCTCATTTATTCTTTTCTAAATCTATATCTTGAACGAAAATTTTTAAATTTAAATTCATTTAAAGAAGATTCATTCATAGAAAAGGACAAAACCTTTTGAGTTAGTTTAGTGAAGTGTTAGTGTAATATAGTGAGTGCTATTCATAAAGAACACATGAACGAAGTGTCTTCGCCTTAATAGAGACATTAAGAAAAGTGTTAATGGACACATTCTTAGACATGCTTTACTTAGCAAATTAAGTTAGATTTATATTACTCATTAGCCTATAGTAGTTAGGTTCGTTCGTCGGAGTAGACCCTAGTTAGGTTCATTATTTCAGGGAAAAAAATAGTATTTATAATATACAAGATGCGTAATTTTATCATTATGTTGCTCCCTGATTTACTTTTACTTTTGGATATTGGATCTTTTATTGATGTTATAAAGAATGGTGTAGGCTAGCTAATCTCAACAATTAAAAATTTAAATTTTGACAATTTTTTGAAACATCTACTTGAAAGTGGTATGAAGAGTATTGAAAGCACTGGGTAGCCTGTATATTTTTATATCAGCATTATAAATGCTATTTTGTACGCTAGGAACTCTAATATTGGCAAGTACTGTACTGTAACATCTTGCCCGGGCCTGTATACTAATTTTACATACCTACCTTTTTTTTTTTTTTTATAGTGGGGAAATCTTCCAAAGATACCCACTGCCCCCGGGGAAGGAGCCGTGGGTTATGTCGGATTCCTACCGACTAAAACCCCACTGTGTTCCGTCGAGCCGCTTTAATGATGGGGCCGCGGGTATTGGTTGGAATTCTTCCGCGACCCCCTCGGCGGCAGTTACATACCTACCTAATGTTAAATGATTATCATTAAAATAACTGAAATCTTTATCATTACAACTTTGGTATTAAATAACGCGTGATTGTGTTTTTTATTATAATAATTCTTGGTTTATAACCGATTTAAAAAAAAAAATCTCAAAGATATAACTGCATAAATTATTTATGCCTGTTAAAAGTAAACCAATAAGGTACAAACAATCATATATAGGCAATGGAGTTTGGTAAAGACAAACTAAAAGATTTTCGTATTAATAATAAATCATTAAATAAAAGTTCTCCGAACACAATGCATTTCATATGCAATTAGTGTTATCAATAATTCGTGACGCAACACAATCAAAGACTATTCAAAAATAGACTTGGCGATCATCCACAACTCCTAAGGTCAATGATAAAATGTATTGTCAATGTCGCATTTATATTGTTTTCTATATAAGAGTTCTTTTTTTATATTATTCATAATAATGAGCATCAAAATAAAAGCGATTAGTTAAAAATATCGTACTTAATAATATTAAAGGGATGATGCAATCGCATTTATAATAATAACAAAAAAAAACAACGAGTTACAGATTATTTCGGGCATTTTTAGAAAGTTTATGTTATTAGAAATGATATAAAAATTATATCTCCAAAATAATAACGAAAACATAAAACATAGTCAACACAACAAGTCTATACGTGGAATGCCTATACGCTGTATGTCTATACGTCAGCACATAGTCTAATTGTCAAGAAAGTGTATCTGCCCGTTTAGATGCTCCTTGATCGAGCAGTCCGGTTTTACGTCAAAGGTCCTTTACGTTTCTGTATAAAGTTTTTTTTTTATATTTGCAATAGTTACGGAATAATCGCTTGTGCACACTTAACGATTACATCCTGTATAAGTCAAGCGTCTATACGTCAAACGTCTATACGTCAAATGTCTATAAGTCAAACGTCTATACGTCAAATATTGTGTATATATCAGAGGTCTCTATAACTATGTCTTTGCGTGAAATATGTTACTGAGTAATGTTATAGTAATACTTACTTGTTTTCCATACTCTTATTGGCTAACATGTGGTTAACCTCCTCTGCAGTGATCGGTCCTTGCAACTTCTGCCCATTTAGCATTTCATCTTCGAGCTCTTTGATAGAGCGGCCTGTCTTTACAAATGCTTCGGCTACACGACGGTTTCTACCACCTATTAAATAGGATTTCCTTCGTTAATTTGCTATCTTTATTTTAACGCTTGGGAGTAAAACAAAAGTCTATAGAATATTAGACTCGTGACAATAAAATTGACTTTCAAGAACGTGGCGTTTTCTTAACCTATGTAATAGGGTTCCCTTAATTATAATATTAAAGTATTCCGATTCATAGAGGTAGTATCTGTGAAGATGTAATGAATTTTTTACTACGTCGCGCTTTATACAACATATTTAAAAAGTCCACACCACCTATCAATCAAATCTAAAGTTGAAAATTTCAAACATATCCTACAATATAAAATATCATCAAATTTTATAGCCCAAAAGAGGTTGGTACTCGGGTTGGTCTAGGCTACATTGCCAGTAAAATAACTAAAGAAAACATTGACTCCACACCTATTATACGATGTGCACTTTCGCTATAAACACGATATTATCAGGCACTCGAAAAGATGTAGTTCGTCAGTAATCCCACGTTACGATAACGGGGGATTATCTATACTAATAACATTGCTAAATATCATGCGGTTACATAGAATCGTTTTAACTGGAATTTCGTACTATTGTAATTATGTATAATATTATGTACTTGTATTTGTACAATAAGTACGATTTTTTGTATCAACCCGTTAATTTGTCCGCGAGTGTAACTTAAATACTTTCAAATATATTATATAGTAATATTTTAATTTGAAAGCATTACTATATAATATATTTGAAAGTATTTAAGATACCACAACATACTACAAGATTTCGTTGAAGTTAGTTATCTCAAATATTTCGTCTTATAAGAATTACTCTTCCGATGATTTCAAATTGATAAAAACATTTTGTTGCTATCTGGTATAGGCTAACTAATGATAAAACTTTGTTGTAATAATCATCTTTTAGGAAAAAAGAGATGATCTTATCGATCCATCACAAAATATGTGCTGATATTTTTCCTAGTACACTAAACTGATGACATCACAACTCACAATCACATGCCATGCTAAATCATACCGTAACACGTTGTAATAAGGTCGGCGACGAGACAGAACTCGAAAAATGTACTATCCTACCCTACATTGATGACGTCACAATTAAAATGCCATTGAAAAACATACCATAACACGTTGTAATAAGGTCGGCGACACCACAGGATTCAAAGAAAGTGCTAAGTTTGCTTCCCGGGTAGAAAACATCGACGAATTTGATCATCTCCATGAGACCTAGACGAATGACTGCCGCTTTAGTGTTGTCACCGAAGCCGAGGCCATCTACGAAGCCAGCGCCCACTGCGACGATGTTCTGAAATAATATTTATGTTTAGACAAGGACATATGCATATATGCAATATTTAAATGAAAAAAAATTGGAATTACTATTTCGACAAGGAAAAGAAATTAATTACAAGGTCTAATTTATTGAACATCATCATTAAAAAGACGTAAGGTGTGTTTTGTTTTGTGTACGTTAAAACATAACTAAATAAAAATGGATATATACATATTTCAGATCGTAATCTGCTTCGTTTTCAACAACATATAATTCTATAAAGGTAATACTTCTTCACCTAAAGTATTAAAAAGAGGACAGACTAGAATGAACTTTATTTGAAAACGTAAAGTAAATTAGTGAAAAATACACTCATGGCAATGAAATCATTTACTTATCTTAATTAGTAAATAGATAATTTTGTTTAATTACCGCGCAATTGGTATAAATAGCTACTGTAATTGATGCTATTTTGTTATTCATAAGAACATAAATGAAAATAATTGTCTAATATTAAGAATCGGATAGTTACCTATAACCATCAAAAATAAAGATCACTACCACAGAATTCTTAATAGTCCCTGGCTAAGGCGCCTGATTTTTTTATTGGGTTAGTTCAAATGATTCAAATAATGCCAGGACTATAGAAAATTCCATAAAAAAGAGCTCTAGAGTCTAGAACATTCCAACCATAACAAAGCCTTATTATTTATGATATCGAAGCTAAACTCGATACTATAGTGAACCAACACTGAAACCTGAATCTTCCACGCGTAAATACATACGATACTTATCATTTTGCTTATACTCGTAATATTATACAAATATAAAGTTGTTTATATTGTCGTCTTATCGTTATCTAAGCGTTGATTTGCTTTGAATGGCAGGGATTAGCCATTAATTGGGAATATAAGAGATGACATGTCAATAGTATATTTTTAAATGAACTATAAGCCGATGGCACTGACTTTGTAAAATATTGTAGCTTTGTAAAAAAAAATTAAAATTTATGGCTTTTTTATTAGTAAAATTGGCTTTATATCTCCCTATCATAAATCTATTTTTTAAGCTATTGCATAGCTTCTATCGCGGGCCTTGAGCGCGGGGACCGAGTCGAGAAATTCCGTAACGAAAAAACCTCACGCTCCCCACTCCGACGGGCGGAGGTGTGGCTTGAAGGCATAGCATGCAATAGCTTTACCGCGGCAGTCCCCGAGTACCACACGTCTTTTTTTGTTTGTTTATCGGGACGACAGCTAGTCACGAGCTAATCACGAGGAAAATCTGTGTATAAATCGCTTTTAAATAATACTTTATATGATATTACATATTTTACGACAGAACAATAAATATATTATAATGAAACGATAAGGATATAATAACTTTAATCATGGATAACATCCATCAAAGCACCGATAATGGTGCTAAATCAACATATTGTTTGCAAAACAACACTTATTACCCAAATCATAGAGATGGTATTTCTATGTAATGTGCTAATTCAAGTAATTTATATAGGCCTGTATTCAAAATAAAAAATGTGTGCCTGTACTAGTGTACACACGTAAGAAGTGAAACTTCTTTGTGACCTTATTTAAAAAAAATAATTTTCTATATGCAACTTTACAGAAATACGTCGAATCATGCGTGGTAGGGATGAGAAAAAGATGGCGCGTAACGGAAAAATGTCGCGCGTAACGGAAAAATGTCACGCGTAACGAAAAAATGTTACACTAAATTAATTTTCCAACCCCGATAAAAAAGTTTCACTTCAAAAAATTATTGCAATTTTACTATCAAATTAGATTGAGTGATGTCCACAAAAAATATGACATAGCAGAGCATAAGTTCAAGTTAAATTATATTATTACAAGTAATTTTGTCAATAAAATATGCATTATAATATTTTTCTACGTGTTTAACATCATTCTAAAACCTACAACGCGTGCCGTTCAATCATTCGTTCGTATGTACTCAAACTACTAGCTTGTACCCTAATTACTTCTTTGTACCCAAACTATTTGTACCCTCACCTTAAGAGCACCACAGATTTCCACAGCATCCTCATCATCCACCACAACCACCCTGAAGTACTCCGTCTGGATGATGTCCCTCATCATTGGGGCTAGCATCACATCCCGGCAACCGATGGTTGTTTCGCAGAATTTCTCTTCAGCCACCTGTACCCAAAATTGACAGAAAATCAAATGAGTGCCATATTGTGACGTCATGGCTGTTAATTCATATGAATTTATCATCTAAATTCTAAGCAATAAAATGTATTAAATGTGATGTAAAATTCAGGCAAAGTAAAATATATTTAAGCAGTTATTGATATGGATAAAGGTTAAGATACATAAAATATGCCGATGAAATTCCTTTTCTTAGTTAGCTTCGCATAGAACTAAACATTTTGTTTACTTTTTTTAATTATTTATTATTTCGTTTAAAATTCTTTAAAATGGAACCATGCTTTAATATTTGTGTGAACAATGACAGAACAAAACAATGCGAAGAGATATAAATAAACATTTGTTGTTTTCTTTAAACAATGAATAGAGCGAGATATTAGCTTCATTTTTGTATGCATTCCTATTAGAAACACTAACGAACATTTCATGAAACTATTTTCAAGTACTTCGCAAATAAGTACGCACATAAAAATTAATATTAAATCACCTACAATTACATATAACATAATAGTGATAAAAAAATACAAAATATTCATAAGTACTACATACTTCAAATCATGAGTTCTTAACAAGAAGCTATGTTCATAACTACATAAATGTTATTTTTCAAAATACAGTATTGACGCAATAATTTTTGTAAATTTCAAAGTCATGAATAACAAACCGCGCTGGACTAATCTTACAATAGGTACAATATTATATACATTCGATATAGTTAATTAGTGCGTTGATAACAAGATATCATTGAGTTTTAATTGCACATTCACGATGAAGCAAATATGGTGATGTGAACTGTGATTTGTATCATTTTTAAACAAAATAATAAATTGTATGATTCATTTTTTTATACCTACGTCAATTTGAACAATTTACCTGTTATACAGTTATAGTATGCAGTTGTACTTTGGTATTAGTCTCGCTACCATACTAGAAAATACATTATAATATAATCAAGTACATATTTGATAATTTGAAAGAGATACTCACGAGAGGTTTTCGCGATTAAATTCGAAACGTCGTGTTAAATATATATAAAATGTATACATATAAAATAAAATACAGACGTCTTGTGTATTTGTAGCATTTAATTTTTTTTTCCACAACTTTGACTAGTATAAAAGTGCATTATTTCTAAGTAACATCATGTAAACGTTAAATTTTTCGGGTTGGGACTTTTTTATTTATACAACGAAGTTTACTCTGATATGTTATCATACCAATGTACCTATTTGTATGTTTGTATATAAGATATCAATTAGGACTAAATCAACAGATCTTTAAACTATTGTGGTATCGTATTTTTGTGGTAGTCGAATAATGTATTTTTTATATTCAAGAATTCGAGAACGAATAACTACCTTTAAATTGAACATACATTTTAATAACTAATCGATCATACATTTTTTCTTTCTTAATATATGAGTTGAGACCTCAACATTTAGAAAATGAAAATGTAAAACATCTATTTCCGCTTTAATTAAAGTATACCACAAATATAAGACTTGCAGCCCTTTATATAATGCTGTTAAATGCAAAAGCCAAGGTGACGCGATATAAATAGAAACAGACCAACGAAGGTAAATTATTTGCTCCGTTTGTTCCGTTCACCAGTATACTAACTACGTAAATTCAGAACAAACATAAATATTTACTTAACACTGAAATTATGTTGCGGTACACGGAAATTTGTTTTTTCTAACACCTAGTTTTGTTAATACTTTATTACGAGTTTTAAATACAATGGCAATAATTGTTTACAAAACTTTTGAGGCAACATTTATATGGTAAATTTAAAAGTTAAAAGAACGTTAAAAACTAATACCTTCGGTAGTTTTATACATGATAATAATAAGTAACTTAACATAACTTTTTTTCCTAAAAAGTAGTGCAGAGAATACCAAACGTCAAATAACCTACGTACAACAATTCCATTCAAAGTATAACAGCTATCTATCTAATCTAATATATATTACAAAGGCGAAAGTTTGTATGGATGTATGGATGTTTGTTACTCTTTCACGTTAAAACTACTGAACCGATTACAATGAAATTTAGCACACATATAGAGGGTTACTTGGATAACTTGGATAACACATAGGATAGTTTTTATCCCGGAAATCCCACGGGAACGGGAACTATGCGGGTTTTCCTTTGCAAACGAGGGCGAAGCCGCGGGCGGAAATCTAGTCCAAATATACAACACCAATGACCTATTATACTAGTAGACGCGGCATACGCCAACATCATTGCACTAAAAAACAGCGTAATTAATACATACCTACTTACTAACGCATTATCACCAATACAGTTATTCTCTCTTTCACTCTCACGCACTAGACATAATACATGTCTCACTCATGTACTTCGTAATAACAACTGCCGATTAAAATACAAAAAGAACGTCCAGCCACGACGCTGAATGGTGCGTGACTAAGTGAAACTCGGGCATTTAGCTGAGTTTTTTCTTGCCAAAATAGAGAGCGGGTAACGTATCTAGCTCTTTTATATATCATAGTACAACACATCTTATTACACTTACCGCGTACCATTAAAAAAGGATTTTTCAATATTTAAAATTAGTTTGTTAAAGTTTGAAGCGTTTAGCGTTTGCGATACTATTTTTTATTTATAAACACATTTCTCGCTACACATCCTCGCACATGGTGGAAAAGCGCCCTAAAGCTGAAAATAATTCTCATTATTTTACGATACTTTACCTCCGAAGCGATATTGGCACCCATGAGCACCGCGCAGGGGATCTTCAGGCATCTCGTGATGATGTGAGAGATGAGGTCAATGCCACCACCTTCCGCGATGTCGAAGCCCTGCCAACAAACATTCATGTAACTTGCAATTTAACTAGAATATATTAAGCATTAACAGTTTTCGATATAGCGAATCTTCTTAGAAGAATGCATAACTAATTGGTTAAAAATTACTTCTTGATAATAAATCAAATCATCCGAAGATATGACGCATTGCCTATAAATCAGTTACTGATGCAAATGACCAACTTTATTTTTATTTTCAGCTGACTGCATTTAGGAGGAATAATCATTATATCTATATTAAGATTCTACTTAAAATTAAGAAATGCATCATAAAAATAAAATGCAGCATCTAAATCCCACTTCTAACTCCACCTAAGTCGTACAGAAATGGCTCCAATCCGCTAATCTCAGTCAGAATTCGAACTAATCTCAAACAATTCGAAGCACGCATCCAGGAAGTGTCACGTCACTACACACGAGCGTGTTAACGAACACGAGACACGTGACACAAGGCCACTGTTACGTGCACACTACGCCAAGTCTCATGTACAGTTAATATAGCTGCAAAAAATGATTATCTCACAGTTCACACTTGGCGCGAACATTTGTGTGCCAAGTTTGATCTGTCTCGTCAACTGACGGATATTCGACTCATGACTAAGAATTTTTTTTTTATTTGTTAAAAAAACACGCTTTTAGATAAATTATTCTTGAAATTATTGCAATGTCACCGATCCTTAAGTTTGAATTGAAACTGTCCGTTAAAACTGGGTCAAAATCGAGGCTAAAGTTACAGGTGAAGGTAACAAAAACGTGCTAAAAAGTTAAATAGCAAGAGTCGATCATGGGATTGGGAGAATCTACGGGACTATATTATGATGGATATTAATCTCATTTCAGTTGTTTATTAGATACACAACACCGTACAACGTGCCCTGATTACACAATGTGTTATCTATATTTATTTATTTATTTATTTACTCTTTATTGTACTTACAAAAGTCTTATAAAATAAAAATACAACAAAACCATTCAAAATGTACAAATGGCGGCCTTATGGCTCAAAGCCATCTCTGCCAGGCAACCAATTAGTAATTTTGCATTTGACAACAAAAAATAAAAAATAAAATAAAACTATATTTAAATAAAATAAAGCATAATACACAAAACACTATGTTTACATAAATACAATACATATATACATAAACATACTAAATAAATATTCATATATGTACATAGATACATTTTAAATATATTATATACATAAACAACAAACATACTATACATAGACAGTACTTATATAGATAGATAGTAGTCTTTCAGCATCTTTTTAAACGATCGTAACGTCTGGGCGCGTCGAATCGTTTCCGGAAGGGCATTCCATAAACGGATTGCTGACACCGTAAACGATGTACCGTATAATTTAGTGCCATGCACAGGGAAACGAAGAAGAAAGTTATTAGAGGATCGTAGGGTATAGGACTCGGAAGCAAGGTAATGGAAATTGGATTTCAAGTAACTAGGAGTATGTGGATTAAAAAGAATGGAATAGAGGAGGTGGAGAGTGTGAGCATTCCGACGCAATCGGATTGGTAACCACTTGAGTTTCTTGCGAAACTCAGACACATGATCAAATTTGCGAAGGCCAAATATAAACCTGATGCAGAAATTTTGCAATCGCTCAAGTCTATTGAGTTGGTCTTCGCTCAGGTTCGTGTAACAAGAGTCCGCGTAGTCTAATAGGGGAAGGAGAAGGGATTGAGCAAGCATAACCTTAGTGGGTATAGGCAAGAAGTGACTTAACCGCTTTAAAGAGCTTGCAGCTCCGAACACTCTTTTGCTAACAGTTTTAACATGTGGCACCCAAGAAAGAACCTCATCAAAAGTTATGCCAAGATTTTTTTACATTTGAACTATAAGGTATGACAATTCCATCCAATTGTACGGGGGGTAAATCGGACCAGCTAATTTTTGAGCGATGATGCGGGCTTCCAATTATAATAACCTGGCTTTTATTAGGGTTGATCTGTAGGCCAAAAAGTGTACTCCAATTACTTATTGAGGCTAAATCAGCATTTGTCACTCTTATAGCCTCCGGTAGAGACCCTGCATCTGAATGGGTGTAAATTTGAAGATCATCTGCATACATATGGTAGAGAGACGTTATATGAGGAGTCAAGGAATTTATAAAAATGGCAAAGAGAAGTGGGGACAACACGCCACCCTGAGGTACTCCAGCAACGATATTACACCACGATGAAAATTTATCATCATACATAACACGCTGCCGACGACCAGTCAGGTAACTACGAAACCAATCAATTGCCGTAGGAGAGATATTAATAGACTTGAGCAGACTCAGCAGGATTTCAAAGTCAACAGAGTTAAAAGCATGACTGAAGTCCAATAAAGTTAATACAGTGAGTTGCTGCTTGTCCATACTTAAGCGAATCTATATCTATATCTACTATATCTATATCTAATCTATAACTACAACAGCATCCCAATTTAAGATAATTCTATTTCAAAATAGTTTCATTTTTAGCGAGTCATCAATTCAAGTATGTGAAAATTACGAAAATTTTGCTATTTACACTGTGTTTACGTCATGTAATTAATCATCGACATTTTGCTAGACTTTGTTTACGAGTACAAAGGCCTATCGACGCGATTAAAACGGCTGATTCTAACGTTTTAGTGTATCAAAGACAGCTACGTAGTATGAAATAACTTTGATCTTCGAACTCCGAACATATTGAGTTGAACTATGAATTTAACTATGAAAAATTCATAGTTAAGAGTTTGTGAATTTTTGCATTGTGACATCAGTTACATCCATACTAATATTATAAATGCGAAAGTAACTCTGTCTGTCTGTCTGTTACTCAATCACGCCTAAACTACTGAACCAATTTGCATGAAATTTGGTATGGAGATATTTTGATACCCGAGAAAGGACATAGGCTACCTTTTATTGCGAAATATGTACCACGGGCGAAGCCGAGGTGGACCACTAGTTAACAAATATAGAGACAATATTGTTCTTTCATTACAACAACATACCTAGGTCTGTACGTTTTTTACAAAAAACGAATGTATCCATTTGGTTATCACTATTTAACGTAGATAAAAATATATTGTGATACTAATTTAGGATTCTCATACTCGAGCGATTTTGTGACATCGTATATTTTTATTCGTACTTTTGCATTTGTATGTTTTAATTATAGTATTCCACAGATTATGTTGTGTAAACATGAATACCTAACCTATCGTAATATTACTTATCAGTTATCGATCATGAAACGTTATGCCAATCTTTTTTTATAGTAAAGTTCCGTTACGCCCATAACGATACAGAATCAAACTCAAAGCTAAATGAAAAATGGTTAAATTCTAATATGTATTATTAGTACCTATGTTTTAATATGTAGTGTTATGTTATGCTATCGTAATCGGGTTATGTTATGCTATCGTAAAAGTTAAATCTGTTGCCTTGCTTGCAGTTGCATAGATATAAATTTGTATGTTTTACAATCTTACGGCGACATTGAATTTACTAATAAGTATTATTTATTATAAAATATTATAAAGGCGAAAGTTTGTAAGTATGGATGTATGGATGTATGGATGTTTGTTACTCTTTCACGTAAAAACTACTGAACCGATTACAATGAAATTTAGCACACATATAGAGGGTAACTTGGATTAACACATAGGATAGTTTTTATGCCGGAAATCCCACGGGAACGGGAACTATGCGGGTTTTCCTTTGCAAACGCGGGCGAAGCCGCGGGCGGAAATCTAGTTTATTATAAATGAGTTAAGTATGTACTTAGCTATTTATAATTTGTAACTTTAATTTTTTATTTTCGTTAAAATCTCGAAAACTTCATAGAAATTTGCAAAATGTATGTAGGTATGTATGGTTTTCACGCATAAACTACTGAACCGATTATAATGAAATTGGCAAACATATAGAGGGTAACTTGGATTAAAACATAGGATAAGTTTTATCCCGGAAATCCCACGGGAACAGGAACTATGCGGGCTTTCTTTTGAAAACGCGGGCGAAAAGCTAGTAAGTAATAAAAACAAAAAATCTTCTTACCTTAATCAACGATAGTGCAGCAGCTGTAGGCTTAATTTTGCCAAGTAACGTAGAACATAAGGTTCTAACAAATTGATGGGGAACCACAAAAATGAGGAGATCAGCATCCTTGGCGGCTTCCACTAGATCTGGGACAGCCACCTGCACAAAATTATAAAAAAAAATTAAAAAAAAAAAAGATTCCCTGACACACCAAATGCTCATGGGGGCGACTATCTTTCCGAAAGTGAGTCGCCTGCTCTCTTTTGTTGGATTTGACATACAAAAATAGAATTGAATAAAATAATTTAAAAACATATAATAGATTCAAAACTACAATAGTTAATGTAAAACATGGAATATGTGTTAATATTTTTTTCTACATAATCATGTCAAATTCACTTTCACAACCAAACTGCTGAACCAAATTTGATAAAATTGAGACTGGATATAACTAGTTAAAGTTCCATGATAAAATACAGGCTGCCAGCAAAAGTGTAATAAAGGATAAATATTAAAAGTGGCAGACTAGATATTATAATTTCCTTGTTTTCATTCAGATAATTTCAGATAATTAAATTAGGACAGATAATAATCTTTAGATAAACCTTTTTATCAAAATAATATGCAATTAAGAAATCAATAATAATTAATTGGAAAAAAGTTTACTACCTAACTATTTACTTACATTATTTTTTTTTTGTAAAAAAATAATTTTAGAGTCTCATTAACTAATTGATTGTCTTATATTATGTACATTTAAAGTAAGTCAACTTGAAGGCACAAGTAATATTAATATATTCTAAACAATGCAAAACTAAATGATGATTTATTATCTATATCCCAAGGTTGCCTGGAAGAAATCGCTTATAAGATTCAAGGCTGCCAAATTGTACATTTACTTTAAGTTATTATTTATGTAAATGTAAATGTTATTTTTGTGTGCATTGTGAAGTGTTTTCAATTCCATTCTATTCTAAATGCATATTTGCAACTACATAGTAGGAACTGCATAAAACAAACTTGTTACATCAATTGATAAATTATTCAATAGCACTGAGTTATTTTCTTGTTAACTGCAAGCACTTTACAATTAACCAATTGAAACTATGAAAAACAAGAGGAGTTCAAACTGGAGTAAAATTAAAAAGAAAATTAAAACGAGTAAAATAATTCAAATTAAACATACTTAGAATAAATATGATTTTAAGTTTTTTTATGATATTCAATATTCATAAACTTTATAAATTCTTTTTTTAATGTTAATAGTTAATAGTTCAAAATATAATTTTATTACTTTTAAATAATATACGTAAGTAGTTAATAATCTAATAAGAAAATTAAAATTTTTCAATACAGCTCCAATATTTGTAATCGAGATGGCTACTAAAGCCATAAGGCCGCCATTTGTGCATGTCTCTCTTCTGTATATGTATGTCTTTTCCTGTTTGTAATGGTGTACAATAAAGCGATTTCATTCATTCATTCATTCAAGTTTCAATATAGACATAGAAGCAACAAAAACTTCAGCCCCTCTAAAAATATTTTTTTTTACATTATCTTCACACCTAATTGCAACATAATAGTACTTAAACACTATCATTGTAATTAAATAAACAAATCTACTTATATAATTTTCTTAATAAATATAAATAAGAAACATCTTTATCACAGTGTCACCTTAAGATAATGTTCTTGCTATACTCATTATATAATTAGCATATACATAGCTCAGATATGGCATTGAATGAGGTCCAGTGAGTTATAAAAATAACTTTCAAGTCTTGTCCAACTGATTCGAATGTAACTTTAACAAATTGTATAGAACCTCCTTTGTAATAACAAAAAAAAAAAATAATAATAAGCAAAGTCTACTTACCACATTCTCTGGGAGTTTGTGCCCAGGAAGGTACTTCACATTTTCATGCGTTTCATTAATGATTTCTGTTAATTTTTTACCATCTATCATCTCTTCATACACCCACATAGTAACTCTGTCCTCAAAGTTCGCAAGGCGAGCCGCATTTTTGCCCACAATTTTTGCTATTGCTGAGCCCCTGTAGAAAACGTTATTATCTTTACACTGTTCGCTTTCTTTTCGATTTTATTTTTCTCATGCGTTGTATAATAATTATGTCATCAGGGTCACGAACAACAACAGTGAATTATAATATAATAAATCGCGATCTTTTATTCTTACCAGTTTCCCGAACCAACTATGCAGACACGATTCTTCAATTGCTTCTCGGCCATTGTTTTAAATTCACAACAAAATTTATTTTATCAGTGCACTGTATCACTATTACGATTTTTATTTGAAGTCACGATGTGCTCCAAATTGCCGCGTTACACTTTCAAACTCCGATACAGACTGCGCCAAATGCCAATTGCCAATTCAGGCGCAGTTCACTTAGAATATTAATAATTTTAACACTTGTGATTTGACGTTATCACTTATCAATAGTCGTATCGTTATCAAACTTCAAATAAGCCGTCAGCAGTCACTGTCATAATGTCATTTCAAATTCAAACCACAATCCGGCTCTTGACCCTTTTGCCCTACGCGGTTTTAAACATATATTTTCTTATTATTTTGTTCAACAATTAATATTATTTTAGGTGAGATAATGACACTAACAGAAAGGAGATGAAGATTGTGCTCGATTAAATTACAGAGCACCTTGAGAGGATCAAGGTGGATTGGGATTTGGGAAATATTATTTACCATAGATAATCACCTTAGTTAGACCTCTCTTATAATTATTAGTGGCAACTGGCAATACAGCAATTTTTTTTTTACATTGACTTTGTTACTTCTGCCTGTGTACCAACTTTGAGAAACAATATTTTGCTACCACAGGCTACATAGCAATAATTTGTAATCTAGAGAAAAAAATCATTAAATATCCAAAAGAATAAAAAAAAGGAAGATGTAGTATTCATGATATTTGGACATTTTTGTTCCTATTTTTTCTTCACTAAATTAAATTATAGATTTCTTTGTTGCATTAGTAGTGGTTGAAATGGAACGCAATTTTGTACTTTACCGTATAACGGAATATCGAGAATGTTCTAGAAAGCACATTTTTTGATCGACTTTTGCGCAAACATCGAAGTGAAGAAGGTTCTATGCAGTTATTTCGTTGTTTCAAACGTCATTCGTGATTTCATTCCAGTGAAGTAAAGGTGTTCCTTGTGTCGCGTGTCCACAATTTGTTGGATCGTTGTTTCTGGAAATTGACGTCTTCAGCAACCGAGTGTTTTATTGGATTTGTGACGTGCTCTTGGTAAGTTCTAATTAAATTTTGTAAACCCATACGAAATATCTACTAATTACAAAGTACGGTGAAATTGTAAGTTATCTTCCATGTCGAAATACAGAAGAAAATGCGTTTGCATTGAAACGAGGCATTTCATTTTTTCACATAATTAGGTTTGGATTCTAGCTACCATAGCTCTTGTCGACGATCAAATATATTGGAAAAAACACGATTGTTTAATTTATAAATAATCGATACATGTGTCATATTAATTTACATTTATATTTATTTGAATATGATGCGTCTCTTTCAAACTACATTTTCGTGAGCATTGCATTCATTTCATTGTGATAGAATTTCTCATGATATCTATAGGTTCATATAATATTATAAAGCTGAAGTGTTTGTTTGTTTGAACGCGCTAATCTCTGAAACTACTGGTCTGATTTGAAAAATTCTTTCGGTTTTAGATAGGTAGCTCATTTATAGAGGAAGGCTATAGGGTATATATCATCACGCTACGACGAACAGGAGTGGAGGAACGGTGGTGAAACCGTTCGGAGCAGCTAGTATTTAATAAACACTGTATTGGTTAGAATGATTCATTTTATACAATAACATCGTGAATTTATTTTTTGCCAGTCATTTATGATAATTTTTCACAAAGTTGTATGTAAAAAGAAGCGAGTTAAACTTATAAACCTTTGTACAAAAGAAGGACACGAATGCTTTTAAAAATTTTTTATAACCTATTATATGTCTTTAATAACAATAGAATCTGCTTGACAATGAATATAAAAAGATTACTTCCTTTGAATTGTACATACGAAACAAGCTAATTTAACACAATTATTCATTAGTATTACAATAAATATACTTGTAAATATTCCTATTTATTGCTGTAAACATAAAATAATATCATTAAAATATCTGAAAATATTTAACGTGTGTCCCAACATAACCAAATGTTATTGTTAAAACAGCAATCAAGATGGTGAAGGAAACAACATACTATGACATTCTGGGTGTGAAGCCATCCTGCACATCAGACGAGCTCAAAAAGGCGTACAGAAAGTTGGCGCTCAAATACCATCCAGATAAAAATCCAAATGAGGGAGAGAGGTTCAAGCAGATCTCGCAGGCGTACGAAGTCCTGTCCAACCCAGACAAGAGGAAGATTTATGACCAAGGTATGCTAATTGTATTTAAAACTAACTATGCTAACTATGTATGACATAGCTATTATTTACTTACTGTTTACTTATATATATTTGATTATTTATCGTGGTTTGTTTTGATAAAAAAAAGATGTGTGGCACTCGGGGACTGCCACGGTAAAGCTATTGCATAGCATGCCTTCAAGCCACACCTCCGTGCGCGTCGGAGTGGGGAGCGTGAGGTTTTTTCGTTACGGAATTTCTGGATTCGGTCCTCGCGCTCAAGGCCCGCGATAGAAGCTATGCAATAGCTTAGAAAATACTCTAACAAAGACCTATTCCTATGTCCTTAATCATAAAGTACTTAGCTGTTTTATTCAATATTTAAATGTTATTGATAGTTATTAATGTAGTGGTATAACCTAAAAAATGTGCATGCCTCTTTGTCTATTACTTTATTTATCTATTATACTAATAGGTTATGAAGTTCAGTTATAGAAAATTATGCCTTATTATGATATATTTAAAACCAATTTGCATTAATAATTTGTTTTATTATATATTGTGTATGTCTTTAAATAAATATTGTATTGTTTGTTATTTTTAAGTCAAACATTGATTAAACGTGCAAAACGATTAATCAATCTTTTTTACATGTTGGTATATCTTATAGTGTCAAAGATGTATGAAACTAAATAATAATCATTATGAATGACAAATACAGCATTCATTCAAATTTACACAGAAGCGCTTGGGGGCCTTTGCATTGGGACAAAACAGGCTAATAACATACAATTCAGTACTTGGGTCATAACAGGCAATACATTACAATACTTGGGTCACAATAGGTTATACAATACAATACTTGGGTCACAATAGGTTATACAATACAATACTTGGGTCACAACAGTTTAATACAATACAATACTTTAAACTAATATAGGTGGTGAACAAGCGCTCAAAGAAGGTGGTGTAGATGCAAGCGGCTTCTCATCTCCCATGGACCTCTTCAACATGTTCTTCGGCGGAGGCTTCAGCGGGGGCAGTCGCCGTGGCCGCGAGCGCAAGGGCAAGGACGTGATCCATCAACTCTCGGTGACGTTGGAGGAGCTGTACAGGGGTGCGGTCAGGAAGCTGGCGCTGCAGAAGAATGTGATTTGTGAGAAGTGCGAGGGTCGAGGCGGGAAGAAGGTGAAGATATGTTGTTATTTGTAAAGCAATTTTCATATTTATGCTTTGTTATTATTTATGTTTTAAATTTTGTCTTGTAAGGAACCTTGTAAAAATTAAATTTTACTCTTGGAAGAATAATTACAAACTTGGTACTACTTTCATTTTGAGAAGCATTACAATGCTTGCTTTTGTTCCACAGCAAAAAAAAACTGTGTTTACGTATCCAATATATAAACTTGTTTTGAATAAATACAGCTCCATGTTAACATGCAGTTTTATATTTGAGTGGTGGTCATTTATTATCAGACCATTGACTAGCTCCATTGTCAGCTCTATCATAAAAATCTTGTTATGTTTGAAACAGGGCGCAGTACAAACGTGCACAGCGTGCCGCGGTTCAGGCATGCAAGTGCAGATCCAACAACTCGGCCCCGGCATGATCCAGCAGATACAAACGGTGTGCAGCGAGTGCCGTGGGCAACGGGAGATTATTGATCCCAAGGATAGGTGTAAAGTTTGTCAGGTATGAAACTATGTTATAGTTATTTCATGGTTTATAAGTACATACATTATTTTTCACTCAGTCAATTAATGTTAAAAATTAATAGACACACAAAGAACTTGCTCATTCCATTTGGAAATTACAATAACTATTTTTGGAAATGCAAAAGAAAATCCAATTTTTCATTATTTGTATGCTTCAAAGCATGAATGTTAAGTAGTTAATAAACTCAATGCTCATTAAAAAAGGAAAATAAAAAAAGAGTGTGTGTGCCGAGTACAGGTGTCAGAAACTTCTTTGGCAAGATTCAAAGATTCCAAAATCGTCGAATTACTTCATAAAGTAACGCATTGCCATGACGCGACCTTGAAGTTTTACTTTGCATTTCTTAACAAAACTACTTAAAAACTAATAATAATTCATCCATTCACAGGGACGAAAAACGGTCCGCGACCGCAAGATACTAGACGTGCACGTGGACAAGGGAATGACGGACGGACAGAAGATCGTGTTCAGCGGCGAGGGTGACCAGGAGCCTGACATGGAGCCAGGGGACCTGATCATTGTGCTCGATGAAAAGGAGCATGAGGTAAGTGGTCAAAAGAGTATTCATTGCCAAAAAAAGGAGTAGGAGCCAGGGGACTTACATTGTTGTGTTCAACAAGACGAAGCACAGTGTGCAGTGTGCAACAAAATTTATGTATTTAATATTTATTATCAAAAGTAAAGTAAAACAAATACAATAGGTACGATTCAATAAAGTTTTTTAGCTTAAATTCGTTGGTGACATATTTCTTGGATTTGAAATTATAATTTTAGGCTAAAAGAAAAATTTTGATCAATGCTTGCAGCTTGGGAACATATTATTAGATAATGATTAACATTATTATTTATAATTATAATACATAGAAAAACAGAAATTAACAGCTTCAAATAGCCAGCAAGTGCTAGAAATGCATTTGCCTCTAGAAGTTTCATTGATTTATTAGACGATATATTGACGTAATTCGCACAATATGAACGTGAGTGTGTGGGTGAGCCCACGGTAATGAGTCAAGATAATTGTTTTCTTGATTTGTGGGTAAATAAATAATTAAAATATATAGTTAATGCATATTCAAATGAGTATGTGTATGAAGCTTATTTGAAGTTTAATTAAAATAATAACCCACACAAGATTATCAATTAGACTGTATTTTTTTTCCTTATAATGTTTCATAGGTTAACCAATTTTGATGATTATTTTTCGAAAGCTAATGCTCATTGGCAATATGACAATATCTGATAAAGACGTGAATTGATTTACTAAGCGATTCAAATTAATTAAATGTGTCTATGTGACTTAAATGTTAATTTTGCCTTTGTTGAAAACTGTAAAATATAAAATGTTCCATAGAATGATCTTTCTAGGTACTTACCTACTTCCTTTTTATTTTACATTTTCACTTTAAAATTTAAACCTTTACAAATTAAAAAATTTAATAATTATACTATTAGTCCAATACAATTTCTTTATTCCTTGCAGGTATTCAAACGTAGAGGCAACGATCTCATAGTGCGTCTCAACATTGAGCTTGTGGAGGCTCTATGTGGCTTCCAGAAGGTCATCAGGACCCTGGACGATAGGGATATTGTGATCACGGTGATGCCAGGGGAAGTGACGAAGCATGGGGAACTTAAGTGTGTACTTAATGAAGGTTAGTTATTGTTTATTATATGTATATTTTTTATTGATTTGTAGGTATTAATGTTTTGTGAGTGGAAAAAGAGTAAAAATGGATTGAAAAAAAACTAACTATAGAGTGAAAAAAAACAGTAAAAATGGATTTTACTGTTTTTTTAGCTGTTTTCTGTTCCAATTCTGAATTTGGTTGTCTTTTGTATTATACCATTTCGTTTATTCTCAGTACTCTGTGTTTAAAGTCATATATAAATGTAGATTTTGGCAATTAGATCTCCAAAGCCTATAAACAAAAATCATGCATCAAAATAATTGTGTTTCAAGGTAAAAAAAATTTGGTCAAAAATGTAATTTTCCTCATAATCAATCGTAAAATTTTCAACAGGCATGCCAATGTACAAGAATCCATTTGACAAGGGCCAGCTGATCATTCAGTTCCTGGTGAACTTCCCGAACCAAATACCGCCTGAAGTCATTCCAGCTTTGGAGAACTGCCTGCCACCGAGACCTAGGGTAAGTTTAGATTTAACTCTAGTCTCTCAATTATATCTAGATGTATAAGAAAAAGAAAAGCGTGTCTGCCGAGCACACGTGTTTTAGCGAGATTAAAAATTGTTGACTTACTCCATGATGTGACGGTATTGCCATGACGCAACCTTACAATTTTACGCTCAACGCGCTAAAGAAGTTTCACTTTCACTTCAAAAATATTCATGTCAAATATATTATTTTATTAAGGTAAACAAATTGCGTTGTTAGGGCTAGACCTATGACATCATCCTAGACAAACCCTAAATTAATAATTATGTAAAATGTAAAATAAGACCCTTGTGTACTATTCTTCTAAATATAGCTTACAATCCAATTAGAGTACAATATACTCTAACTTTAACACTTCTATTGGATTAAGTATTCCTTGTGACAATGAATAAATGCTATAAAAATAACAAAAACATTACACAGACATATCTTTTGTTAATTATTGTATAAATTTTGTTAATTGATTTCATCAAACAAATTTTGAATACATCACTATCACTACATAGTATAAAACAAAGTCGCTTTCTCTGTCTCTATGTCCCTTTGTATGCTTAAAATCTTAAATCTTTAAAACTACGCAACGGATTTTTATGCGGTTTTTTTAATAAATAGAGTTATTCAAGAGGAAGGTTTTAGTATATAATTTATTAGGTTTAAGACAAAGCGGGCGAAGCCGCGGGCGGTAAGCTAGTACATAATATTAAAAGTCTTATCTCAAAAATCTAAATGTATAGTTGAATCACTACATACTTACATAGTATAAAACAAAGTCGCTGTCTGTCCGTCCCTATGTATGTTTTATAGATTTTTATAACTACGCATGTATTGTAATTTTTTATAAATAGTTACATTGGTTCTAAAAGAAGATCGATTTCTTAAGTTTTTTTTACAAAGCAAGAAGCTGCGCGTTAAAACTATTATTTTAACGAAGGAAAATTATAAGCCTCGACACGTGTTCTTCACGTGTTTATTAACCTGACCTAGCATTGTGGATTATACTGGGAATTAATTCAAGGTTGTTAGCCTATCGATAAATACATGCAAAATACGTATTATATCATGTGTATGAAATAATAAAAAAAATTATTTAGATTCATATCTATTGCCTCTAACTAGGTCTGTAAAGCGCCATTTGCTTTTCCTCAAATGACCAAAACAAAAGGGCCGTGAGACGAATTTCGCTATGCGGTCTTTCTCTGATTGTTAGAAAATGTCGTGAGCATTAATTATATCATTTACGAATTTTGCATAATATGGATTTCTTAATCGTCAGTCAACAACGCGTTGTAAAATATTTTTTCATTTAATAAACGTTTCGGTTGTGGAGCGTAGCATACAAGTACATAAAATACAAATTTTGTCCACGAAGAACATATTTTAATACAAAGCCGACTTTATTGTTTAATAGGTTTCCACTTTGTGTACACACAAAAAAATTGTTTAAATTGTGCTTTGAAAATTGTTTAAAATAAAACATGTTTCAAATAATGATTTATTTATTTAACAATTTATGTCCACCAATGAATAATAATTGCAAAAATATTGAAATTATATTATCAAATTGCAGGTGGACATCCCCGAGTTAGCGGAAGAATGCCAGCTGATGGAGCTAGATCCTGAACAAGAATGGCGACGGCGGCGTGCACACCGCAACGCGTACGACGAGGACGACGACCAGCCCGGCATGAACCGTGTGCAGTGCGCTACTAGCTAACTTGGTTAAGAAGATTTGTGCAAGATAGTGGGGTGCAGGGGTCTAGTTAGACTGGTCGTTGTGGCTGGCTAGTTGGATCCCAGTGTGTGAAGTGTGGAGTGTTAGATTGGTTATTGTCACCTTCAGTGAGCTAACTTTGTGGGAAAAGTGGGGGGATCTGGTTACATTGGTTGAGCTGGCCAGTTAGATCGCAGCCATAATACTTAACTCCCAAGTATCTGCTCCGCAACGCGTACGATGAGGACGACGACCAGCCCGGCATGAACCGTGTGCAGTGCGCTACTAGCTAACTTGGTTTAGAAGATTTGTGCAGTGCGGGGTCTTGTTAGACTGGTCCGTGTGGCTGGCTAGTTGGATCCCAGTGTGTGAAGTGTGGGGGAGTGTTAGATTGGTTATTGTCACCTTCAGTTAGCGTACAGTGCGAAGAAGTAAAGAGAACTGGGCAGGTGGAGTGGGAGGTTAAGGTAAGGCTGGTCGTTGTGATTGGCTAGTTGGATCCAAGTTTAATTTTTCGATTATTGTCGTCTTTAGTTCGTATCCTCATACGTTATTAGTACCATCAACTATATAGATATCAAGCGATTATTCTCTTGATCCCCTCTAAGTAATAATGTTTGTTGTGAGATCATGTTGACTTGGTTATTCAGTTCAATATGTATGTAAATGAATTTGTTGTTATAATATCTATGTCGTGAGCGTTAAGGTCTAGATTCGCTAGATTAAATTGAATTGTAATTTATTGGTATACTGTATGTTTGTAGGGTTTTGGGTGTCATTATTTGAGTGAAGTTTGACAAAAATAAATATACTATTTATTAGAATTAAGGTGACAATAAAAACCATTAAGTTACATAGACCCCTTTGTATTACTTATCATGACTTGGTGGATCTTGAATATCATCTATGATACATATAACTAGCTTCCGCCCGCGTCTCCGTCCGCGCGGATGTCGGTCTTCGCGTGGATGGTTTATTTCTCCATTTTGAGTAACTCTGATAATGACACATTATAAAAAACTTTTTAATCTCAGGTTCAGTTCACCCCCGCGTCCGCGTTAAAATGTAGTAGCCCTTCTGGCTAACATTGAGAAACACCATAAAAAAAAAAAAAAAAAAAAACATATTTGGGTTTGGTATCGATCCAGTAACACCTCCTGCTATTTATTTTTTAAACTTTATCAATGTAAATCATTGACCCTTCTACAGATTTATTATATGTATAGATATAGAGGCTACACATGACTACATTAAAATTTTCTAACACAAAGTATTATAGCCAGTTTTACAACTTCTGAATATGTTCTGTTTAGCTTATCTGTCAGATAAAATGAATGAAAAAATCTTACCTAAATTAAATGCGAAAATGTGTTTGTATTTGACATAACATTGAGGCGATTTGTATGTCTTGATACAATTAGAAGGCTAGAGACGGTCAATAGTGTTAAATAAGCTATCGGTGACTTTATCAGCAAGTTGTAAAACTGGCCATTACTTTAACTGAAGGTGAATAACCAATCTAACATTACCAATAGCCTATAATTGTGCTACTATCTTACGTTATTGGACCTATGCCACTAGAATTTTATCAAATATCTCACTTTATATCTCAAAATATGTAATATACGTCGGTATATATTAAAGAAAATGATAATTTGACGGCCCTGGTTATCTTTCTATGAAATTGATTGTATTATGTAATCTTTTGAATATTCTCAAATCTGTATTATACACTACATTGTTTGAAAATCTACAAGTTTGTGTCAATATTATTATATTCAATAATAAAGGTATTTTTTAAGATACATTTGCTTAACCATCACTGTATTGAAGTATCAATATTTCTTTTACTGGCATTAGCACTATAGAATATTTAATTAGGTGCCTATTGGTGACTATGAATGAAGGTATTTAAAAAAAAGTGATTTTCGTCATTAATTTTCTTTGTATATTATGAATTTCATAAATTTTCATTCTTATCTACATGATATTGAAATAAAATGATATGACGTCACGAATTTTTAAATTGTCTTACGTTCAAAGTCACTGAAAAGCACTATTTTTATAAGTAAGTAGTTAAATTGTTACAGTAGATTAGTTTGCTTCAATATACTAACAATATAATAAATAATATTATAGGTCCATTTCGTAGTGTGCACATAGAATCATTCGAAATTCTGTGATTATTTTTCTATATTAGGATATTTAACCCTAAGTTATTTTGGTTTGCGGTAAACTGAATGAATGGTTATGATAACCTGATTTATTTTGCATATATCAGTGAAAAAATGTGTGTAGGTACAATAAAATTACCTTAATTTTCAGTTTTTGTGTTTTTTTTTTTTTATTATTACACCTAAAGAACTCTAAAAGTTTTTTATTTTAACAGTTACGTTTTTGACTTACTAGAAAAAATGCAATTTGAGCACATTGTTTTCATTCATAATTTCATGCATTTGGTTTACTTCAAATAAGACTCGTATGGAAATCTTAGCATAATCGCTGTGTT
Organism: Colias croceus; assembly: GCF_905220415.1. Classification (NCBI taxonomy): domain Eukaryota; kingdom Metazoa; phylum Arthropoda; class Insecta; order Lepidoptera; family Pieridae; genus Colias; species Colias croceus. The sequence goes on along the minus strand of NC_059543.1, from coordinate 1,571,766 downwards.
TGTAAAAATAGTATTTTATCAATAATAAAAAACTGCTTTTTCAAATACAATGACAATAGTATATTTTGCCGTAGCGAAGTATTAAATAGTCGAATGACAATTTGGTGACTGTTAGCAGCTCATTCAAAAGGGCCTGGTAGAATGGATTTTGTGTAACTGCTTCAAATTTGTTGTAATTAAATAAACTCTTATCTCAATTATTTGTTTGTTTTTATTTTACAAAATTATCCTTCCAGAATATGTATGTAGATGTACTTTAAAATTACCAAAACAAAAATATAACTGCAAAATAACATTTTGACTGTCTGCTGATAAAGTACCTGTGATACCTATTACTTGAATTTGATAGTACTCAAATAAAATTAACCATACAGATTGTTCACTTCTTTCATAGTACATAACTACAGGTAAAAATAAAATAACCAAGTATCAATAAAACATCTTTATTATCTTAATAATTACGGAAATGCCTCAACCTAAACAGGTTAACAACACCTTTGTTGTTACTTATACTCATATAACCACTGTTTGGAGAGAAGTTAACCGTCTCAACTTGTACTAAATTAGTAGTTTGTGGTGGAAAATTGCCAAAAACGTGATAAGATGGTATGTGCACCAGTTTCAAAGCGTTGGGATAGTAACTTGATGCAAGAGATAGCACCTCAGAAGAGGAATTAAAATTGATATTTGATATCTTTGTCTGTAAATGTGATATCGTTTTCAAGGGAATCGGGTCACTGGTGGTTATATTTGAAGTTTCGTACACATTGACTATACCCTCACCTGTACCGGTAGCTAAAAGTCGACCGCAAGGACTCATTTTAATACAGGAGGGATTGATACACCCATTATCAAGGAATTTTTTCACTGCCCTGTATGTTTTTAAGTCCCAAACAACAACGTAACCTTCTTCATTGTAACAGTATATTTGTGAAGAGTCAGGGCTAAATACTATCGATTTTACATTAGTGTTATTCTTTAGAGACTTCAAGAGCTCATTTGACTTTGAACACAGTATGAAAACTTCATCAAATCCCATGGTAGCCGCAATAAATTTTCCATCGGGCGATAGTTCAAAAATGCAAGCCCTTTTAACTGCCTTGGGTAGCTGAATCACCTTATTGCTTGCTTGAACCAAGTCATAAACACAGTAATTATGTTTAAGTTTTGACGAAATATAGGCCTTTGAACCATCAGGATTAAACTTTGCTCGGCTTATTTGCCAGCCTCCTAGCTTGAAACTATGTAACTTATTTGGTTTCTCTTCAATTGAATAAAGTGAAACTATACCTGTATGTTCTCCTAATAAAATTGCACTCACTTTGGGATGGAATTCTGCTGAGGAAGTAACAGTTTTGCGATTTGTCACAATTTTTGTATGGTTAGTAACCTCTAATATCTGTTTACTAAACTTTGTTATCTTTTTCTTTTGTAAATGGCCAACTGTTTTCATAACATCCGATTTGTATCCTTTATCTTCCTTCTTTTCACTGATTTTCGCCCAACCAGGTGTGCCAATTAAGGTTTCATATTTCTGTTTAAGTTTTTTGGCGTAAAGCCCATTGTCACTCAATTTAGGTATAACAGCATTAACGCGATACTGTTCATCGTCTTCATCCTTCCAGATTGGTTTACGCTCAGTTACATCATCCTGTGTCTCTTTGTTTTTTAGTTTTTCAACGAAATTTTCATTTTTGTTGAAGAGTAGTGATGATAATCTGAAATATTAAATGGTTGTAAAATATTGTTTCATAACTAAGTGAATCACTGAACAGTCTACTTACTTTGATTCCTCAGCATCTATGTGATCGTGTCTTCGTTTCATTTTGGGTAATTTATTAATAATAGAAAAGAAAAACAATGGCAATGCTCTGCAATCAACTGTATCATGTAAATTGCAATATATTTTAAACCGAATTTAGGTATCAAATTAAATTTTCCATTAATAATAATTAATGTTGTGTTGTATAAACTAACTTCTAAGCAAGGAATATACTACTCTCTACCGAGAGCTTCTAAGTTTTGTCTGAAAAACATATGCCCTAACCTCAAAAAATAAAAATTGTGAAGTTGACATTCACGGAACTTGTCAATAGATTTTTTTTTAATAATTTATAATAACCATAGATACAAGTCCTTCAGTCGCAATCTTAAAGCTTGTCAATAGACGGAAGAATGTTTTGCCATATTAAAGATTTTTGCCGTAAATAAAGTAAATTTGAACTTATTTTACCTTCTTTCATTTCTCGTTAGAACCTATTTATTTTTTAAATTATTTTCCGCACGTAACGTACGGTGTAAATAACATTTTTTTTAATATGAATTTTATCAGAATGCTATATCGTATAATTATTTAAATTAAGTATTTTCATCAAGATTTCGTTCATACGGAAAAAAACTAAATTGAAATTAATTTAATTTATTTTTTTTTCATCATGAGAGTACTTAATAATATATTTTAAATTTTGAATGTGATGGTAGATTTAAATTCACGCCATACTATTCAGATTTCAGTTGAAAAGATTATTATTGTAACCATTGTTTGGATAAAATAAAAATGATTTATCGTGTATTTTTATTTTACTGCAGCCCACACCTGACTTTTAAATCTATTCTTAAAAATAAAGCAATAAAATTACATAGAAGTACATTTTGTAAGCAAGTGTAATTTAAATATAAAATACCCCGAGGAAGTATTTTGAGGATTGCAAAATTTGGGTTGCATGCATAGCAACATTACTGGAGTCGGTAAAACAGAATACATTGACATTGACGGAATTCGTTTACATAAAATATACACAGAGGGCTCTTTTCGCTTTATTCTTCTCTTTCTAAAATTGATGCTATACTTTTCACACTAAAAGCGAAAACTGGAATTTGCTACTATACGATTACAGCAGTAAATTTAAACCAATCAAATGTTTGACTGGTCGAACACAAAAAGATATTATTGGTTGCTTTTGTCATTGGAAGTAGCCTCAACTAAATATAACCCGACCTCTTGTAAAGCTTGTATGGGACCATTTAAAAGAAATCATATTAACTACCTTTAGCTATTAGTCGTATTTAATAGCTCAGAGTCTTTCATTCGTCGCTCGTCCGTATTCAATTGTAAGCCTTTAAAACAAAATTAATATTCGGCGACACTTCGAAAACATGCATTAGGGGATTTGTAAATACTTGAAATTAATAATCTTTGTTTGTGTAGTGAATATTTGTGCAGTGTATTGTTTGGATGGAAAAAAAAACATTTTTATTTGGTGACCTTTTTACATGAAGTGTCAATATGGATCCTAACTAACTGAACTAAAACAGTAGCGAGCGAAAAATTATTATCCTCGTAAATTTTAGAGGTGCAATTAAGTGTACAATGGGGTCGAAAGAGGCTCCGCCATAAAACTGTCAGGTTTGTTTTGGCTGTCAATTGACAAAAAAAAAACAATAGGAAAGGATGGTGCAGTGGTGGTTCGGAGTTCGTGGCGCGAGCGACGAACGGTTGGAAAGCGATGCGAGGAGTAACGTGTCAGTCGGGTCGCCAGCGTCGGCGTTCGCGTTCAGCTAGTGAGTGGGTGTCTTATGTGTGTGATGTGTGTGCGACATGTCCGGCAAGCCCGCGAGTGTGGCCGCGTCGCGAGCGGGCGGGGCTGGAGGCCCTCGCGTGCTGGTGTACGTGGCGGAGGCCCGCCAGTGCCAGTTAGACGCTGCGGAGACGCCGCCCCAGGCCCACCCGCTTGACGCGCTCTACCTGCAGGAGAACCTCCCGCAGCACCTCGCGATCAAGAACTTTCGCGCCGAGGAGCAGAGGGGCTTCTACAAGCATTACAACGAACCGGATAAGTTTGCGTCCGAAGCTCGGCCCGAGTACCCGCAGTACCTGAAGGATGCGAGGGGCGATGATAAGGTGGAACAGCAGATAGTCAAGAGAAACGAGTGGGAGAGAGAGGGGTACGGTTGCGGGCTCGAGTCTGGTGACTTGGGCTACCAGAGATGTGGAGCAGAGATGCAATCGCTGCCCGGCCTGAACAGTGATGCGGTGCAAAGTGATAGTGCAAACTGTGAGAGAGATTTAGGCAAATATATGAACTATCATTTGTTAGAACAGAGTGTATCGCACCAGTCTATAGTGAATCAGAGTATAAATATACTGAATCATCAAGTGAGGTCGTTAGGGAGTGAGAATGAGGGTTCGCAGTTGGTTCGGACTGCAGAGGGTGTTGTGTTAGCGGTGGTGCCGTCTATTTTGCCGCAGCACGATACTTCTGAAGTGAGGACTACACAAAGTGAATTCCCTCAAAGTGTGACTGTGCCTCTTGGCTGGAGGAGGATTGTCAATGGAACATCTGTCATTTATATCAGGTAAGTTGTGTTTTCAGTTTGCTTCATGAATTATAGATAAGATTGCATCATTATTTATATAGCATTCATTTAATTAGCATTTGTTATCAAACATAATATCATTTTTAAGAAAACGGTTCCACAATTCAAGGAAACATAATATTTTATAATCAATTTCTTTATATTATAACAATTACTAAACTCAAAAACTCAAACATTCATTTATTCAATTAGACTACTATTTAGTAGCACTTTCAAATCGTCATTACATAATTATTTTAACATTTACCACCGATTCGGAAAGCAGTGATCTATGGAGAAGAATCTAAAACTAAAGAAATAGTTATGAAAAATTATGAAATCAAACACATAACTTACACAATACACAACAGTACTAAAATAAGTACTATACCTAAAACATTAAATAGATTAAAAGGATCACTTAGTGCTCCCGATTATTCAATAAAAATTACAAATCATTATTAGGCAGTATACATTTAAATTTAACATAAATACCTACTATGAAAAAAAAAACCTTTACCAACTATCTGTGAGCGATACCATGGCCATAAAAAACAAAACATACTTATTTACAAATGGTATTTAGTCAAGGTCATAGAGATAAAAGATTGTATCTAAGTATTCAAAAGTATTATTTTCCACTCTTGTATATTTTCTTGGTTGTATGGTACATAAAAGTCTAATTTTTACGGTAATTAGGAGATAAATAATTAATTTTGAGAATGTCCATTCAATTCTTCAAATTCATAATCTTGTATATTAGGCAATATACATAAAAAATATGCCACATTTTTATAGATAACTACCTACTTAAAATAATATAAAATCTTTGATGCTGACAAAAAATTAAGTAAATTATTTTCTATTCAACATTTTGAAGTAGTTCTATAAAATAATAATAAGATGATCATTCAATAATGGATATTGAATTAGTATCTAGTTATACATTATAAATACTGATAACACACTATACAAATATTATAACACATAAAGTTACCTTTTCTTGCACATTAAAAGCACCCTCTCTTCTTAATAATTGTAATGTATTATCTATCTATACATATAATAAATCTGTAGAAGGGTCAATTCTGTACATTGAAAATATTGAAAAAATAAATAGCAGGGGGTTACTGGATCGATACCAAGCCCAAATATGTGATTAAAAATTTTTTTGTCTGTCTGTCTGTATGTTCAGGCATCACGTGAAAACTAACGGTTCGATTTCTATGAAACTTGGTATAATTATTCCTTATTATCCTGGGCATAAAATAGGATACTTTTTATCCGGGAAAAATACCTAGAAAAAAAATAAATCTTAATTTTTCTTAATTTTTCCGCGCGGACGGAGTCGCGGGCGGAATCTAGTAACACATAAAGTTACCTTTTCTTGCACACTTAAAAGTTCCCTCGCATCTTAATAATTTAAATGTATTATTATCAATTTAAAATTATGTTTGTTGATGATAATTAATCAAGCATTTCATTTTTATACAGGCTCTTGGCCACTATACTCCCATCCTAGACCTTATATTTATCCATCCATCCTTCCTTCCAGCTTCATATGAAATTTGTGCAACAATAAATCTCATTAAAATACTGTTGAATAATAAAATTATATTGAAATAATAAATTTAATTTTAAAACATGATATAAATCATGGATGTCTATAGCGATAGGATAGTTAGCCTATTCCTCTGGCGTCTGGCCCAATCAACATAGGAAATGACAACTTATAAAATACTTTTTCAATGCAAAATTAATATGCAGACAATGTAATCACTAATCTCTAAATTTAGCCGCATTAGGTCATAGGATATAGATTTGCTGATTTTTGGAATTATGTTGATAAGATTTATCAATTCTATACAATAAACATAAAATTAATATTATGGCTATATTTCATCTGTGAATCAAACTTTATATTAGAACTTTTAGACAATTGGGACTGTTGATTTTTTTTTTTTTTTTTTTTTTTGGCGCTTGGCCACGATCTCGCCTGATGGTAAGCTGAGATGTGGCCTAAGATGGAGCGTGCTTCCCTAGAATGTACCTGTTCACTCTCCTCTTGAAGACCCCCAATAATAATTAAATTAATAAAATTGCACTATTTTTAATAGTAGTAGCTGATTTCTCTATTTTGTTCTGTGTTTATTCTTTTGATATGAGTTAACTATCTTAGATGTAAGTTATGGGCAAAGTTTAAATGTTTTTTTTTATTATTTGGGAATACCATGGTTGATGATATGTAATCACGTTGCTAGGCTACGAACATTGTGATTTCCAGGAGAATTTTGGTTAAATTTTCCAATCATAAATAAAGTTAAAAAATCGAATGTAACAAAAACTAAAACTTCATAATTTTCGTTATCTTAAAAATTTATCGAAAAGTAAAAAAAACATACTGTAAAGATGGTTAATCGATAATGAAGTACCAGGCAATCATAAACGCGAAGGAGGTTCAATCGTGCGTTTACGTTAAATCAATCCAGAGTGGACAAACCAGTCGGGCAGCTGTGGCGCAAGTGAAGAGAGGCTTGTTCTGGCTTCAGCTTTTTATCGGCTAAATTCAGCTTTTTGTAGCGCGATATAATCGTGTCAAGCGTTAAGAGGGCTTATTCAATTTAACGCAAGTCAAAATCTCCGCGATCTATTACGATAGATCGCGGCTTGCGCTATCCTTTTACTATGAACAGCATAAGTCCACAGGAGAGCGCCGAGCAACATGTCCTCTCTCTGGAAAGGCTCGCTGCCGACTGATTTTAATCGGGTCGCGCGCAGTGTTTTATAGTACTTTAAAAAAAATTTTAGAAAAATAATAGAGGTACCTTAGTTGATTTTTTAAATTTTATCTTATAAGTAAGACGTTCTTTTATTGCAATATGTAAAAATTATATTAAACTAAGTCAAATATCTTGGTGAAAATAATCATTTTGTCGACTATAATTTCTAAAAAAATTCACATTGTTCGGATTTTAATTTCGTAAGTTAGGAGTCCAAAATAAAAAAATCTTTTAACTAACTATTTTAATAAGGATTTTTGCAGTTAGTTAAAAAAAATTGTGTGTTAGATCTGTCAGCGATTTCAGATATTTTTAGCTTCGAAATTGACACTAAAAGCGAAATCAAGTAATCATCGGCTCAGTTATCTTGATGGTATTCACAAATACTGTATTAATTGAAAAAAACTCTTAACTAACTATATAGACAATAAAATTTCCTAAAATTATTAGTAATTCATATGTTTGTAAGATAAGTGGTTGATGGACAATCTGGTTTGAAAAATCACATATTTGAGCCAAACAGCGCACGGACCGCGTACACGGCCTTAACTCGATATTAGGAGATGTCTGGGTGGCTGGGAATGTACCTAGAGTGTGCGAATATGCAGTGTTGTTTCATAAATATTTCGCGTTTACGGAATAATTTTTGATTTACTTTAAGCGTGAATGACGACATACGTAAATATTTTCCAATTTACTATTCGTCTAGTCATATATTGATTTGAAATTCAAACAATTAACTTTGTAATTGAAAACATCTAGCGAACGTAGTATTGAATATGTAACTATACAATTGCGCTATTTATGGAGAACAAGTTATCTATAACGAAATTTCTCTATCTCGCTGCTCTTTTATTTTCAAGGCATGTACACGAGGCCTATTACATTAAAGTAAGTGGCTTAGCTGGAGCGGTGTACCAGAGATATTCCATTGTGGATTCCTCGCTCATTACGCCTCTTATCTGTCATTGGCAGCACAATACCGAACAATACGCGTTCACGCATCTCGCTAGCTTAATACCTCCTTACATTTCTTTTGTCCCAGTACGGGGTACCTAGCTACGCTGTAGAATGCGCCTTATTAATTAGCCTTTGTTTCGTTTTAATTGGATATTAATTGATAAAAAGCTTTTATGTTCTCGCAAAAAATATTATATTCAATTAACAATACATACATACCTAAATTGTATAGGAATTTGTTGCGTTTAAAATTCCGCGCATTACGTTCGACGAACAATGCTTCACAGCGCGTTGCATAATGCTACATTGAAAGGCCGATATCACGGGCTGACGGGCCGTCTAAACTCTAAACAATAAAAGAATTTAATACTCCATTTAAATATTCTGTAACAGTAAAGTCTTTTCACACAGTTATTTATCGTCCAGCTGACCGACACAAAAAAAAGAATCTACTGGCATTACTCAACTGATTTACGACGCGGATGCTCGCAAAAAGATTCACGAAAGTTGGTTTTATTTAAGGAATTTCTTTGGCCTTTGTGCGTTGCATAATGTCGGGCTTTTGAATGCGGCCCATCGATTGTTTCGACGAATTTGATGGGCGTCACCGGGCACTGATCCGATTTACAATTCGTTCCAACAACAGCTCTCACAATGCAAGCATGAGTCCATTGGATATTTCACCACCCGCCGTGTGAATTTCTTTTGTGTGGGCCTTTGGAGACTGGGCGAGTTCGCTGGCGAGACCACTCGATCGATCGAAGGGTTGTTATGCAGTTTTGTTCTTGTAATGAGCTTGTGTTTGTGCATTTCGGCTATTCTTTAGTAATTAGAATATTTGGTAAAGCCTATAGACTGTATAGAGGAGAGTTAAACAGAAGTTTTTTACATATTAATAAGCACGCTTTGCATAGTCCCAAAGCGAACTACTTATTCAAATTAAATAATAAAAAAAATAAGTCTGATATTTGCCAGTAGTGTTTACCGCGAGTAGGTATTACACAGAAAAGATAATTTCTAAACCTGATGTGAAAGTACGTGGAAATTCAGTTTTGCACATTAATTAGTATTCAGGTCTCTACAGAGATAAATTGAAACGGTTAAACAATGATGTAATTGTTAGACTGTTTCCACACGGTTTAACATTCCTCTCAACTCTCCTAAAATACATTCATTGTGTAAAAACACACGCTTTGATGCTGAATTAGAAAGGTTGTTTTGGTTAATCCAAGCCGGATAATCAGATTAACTAAAATCCTTGACTGCGCAAAAAATATCACGACTAATGGAATGAATGGATTGACTTGGAACTTCTACATGTTAAATCTATTGTGTGAACAAAGAATTGGCTTTAGTCTGTTTACAAGTCAAGATATGAGACTTAAGAAACTGATGACGCGATATTTGGGAACTTTGAAGAAAAGAAAAGAAATATTGTAGGACAATTTCTCTACAATGAAATTCCACAAAAATATCATACCCGTAATTACATTTCAAACATGACCATTTCATGACCCATTTTGTTCAAAGAACTTGAGAAAACCAAACCGGAAAAATCACCCAAAAAATTGGTAACCTTTAAAAAAAATCTCAAGCCATTTCCTACCTGGCTTTATCAGTAAATGATGGCTGTCAAAGTTGAAAGTAATGATTATTATTTATTGTTGGACTATTGTAACAAAGGGAAATGCGAAGCGTGGCCGAGTTGAGTTAATAAAAGTTTACAATGTACCCTAATTTGATATTTACAGTCCCGGCCAGTGATGAATGGCCATTGTGAAACGGAATATTGCTAATAAAACAATACGAGTTAAATACGTGAAGGCGATATTAAAATTTATAAAAACAATTTATTGTTTAGCGGTTTTTTTTCATATTTTTCATATTTACAGTGTTAAGGCTGTGTAGGATGGAATGATAGATGAATAAAAGAGAAATATTATGTAGTTAATATAACTTTATTTTTATCTGTTACCGAGAGATGTTGTGATAAAAAGTATAGGATTTTTGAAATTTTTTTGTCGTTTTACAAGTAGAGGAATAAACATTTATTAGATTTTTATATTGCACTATTAAAATGGTAATTCTGTTTGTTATTATATTACAGAAAAGATTAATAATTGCAGTGCTATTGCCTATTCAATAAATGTTCTTCTACTCTTAAGGTCAAAATCTATTTGTTGTTTAATCAAGATTGGTGCGACATAACAACGATAGGTACGACATTAAAACAAATTTACGGTCCAGTGAACATCGCGTTCTGAATAACGAGCATCCATCATTAAACTAACAAGTAAGTACGTACGGAACCGTGTAATATCCTATCAGAGTCTATGTTAAAATATAGGCGGGTTAGGGTTGGCAGTAAGATGAAATCGGGATAATCTTTGTAGGGGAAAGTCTATGCAATTGGATTTATATTTTATAGGTAGCGTTTCTTTTTGCATGATAAAATGAGTGTTGATGTTTTCAATAATTTTGTATAGGTAATATTATAATCGATGTTGTTTAGCGGAAGGAATTGATAATTTAAACTCATATTTATGTTACCCTGTAATATACAATAATTATATACAATAATACATAGTCATCTGTTAATTATTTTTTCAACGCAACAAATCTGTGAGAAATATACCTCTGTCCTCTTATTTTCTGAATATAATAGAAGAGTTCGTATGAAATAAATTATGCAAATATTTAGAATAAATGGAGCTTTCGAAATGTGAAAAGCAATATTTGCAATATTGCTTTTCATTGTTGGACAGACATCACAGATTTTTGTGTAATAGATGATTATGAGTCATTTAATAATAATCTGCCTAATAAATAATAATGTATGAAAATAATTTTATTTGGTCCAAAATTTCTGCATTTATATTGAGTTTCAATCATACAACGTAGGTAGTTATGATTTGAACTTTTGGTGCAACTGAATGCATTATATATTATGTACACTTCTGTGTACATTACGTTTAGTGTATTATTAAGATTGATTGCTCTTTATAATGTTATTTCGTAGCAGCCCTACTACAACCAGTTAAATCCAGTGTGGGCAGCGTGCCTCATTTTATGTCGCAATAAAAAATCTTCGACGGCTTACGTAATCCGCGCCGTTTCCGCGTCAAATCGGGCCGAGTGTTCGATTTGAGAATAATTAAGAAATAAAAAGCGGCAAAGCGGTCCGCCCGGATTAACAATAATCGCCTACAAGTGATTAGGTGCGGTAACAAAGTTGTGCTCTCAACGGTGGAAGTTTAGTAGGTCATTTCGAATGAGAGGATTTGAGCCAAGGCACAAGCTGTGCGGAAGGGTGTACGTTTTAGTGGTAATAGGATGTTAGTCATTATTATAACAAGTTTATTTTGCTTCTGAGCAAAAATATCAGATTCCTGTTTTTTTATTGTAACGTATGATATAATAATTTGTTTCACATTTACATAATATAAAAAAATTTTTGCACATTTTTTAACTGCTATGTGATATGCATGAATGATGTGAATTCCAATCAGATTCAAGGGAGAATTTGTTGTTTTATTTATACTTATTGCCAAGAAATGGTATAATTAAAACGGGTCCAACGGGGTTTAATTATGAAGAATAATTTACCGGCAATTGTTTAAATGTAAATGTATTTATCTTGACGTTAACGCTGAAATTTGGATGTAAATAGGCGGTCGTTATAATCGGCGCCATTGTTTCAGACGGGTCGTTAAAAGTAATGCCTCTCCATCATTAGTACAAAGATACGTTGGTGTTTTGTTGATTTGTTTGTGTTTTTTTTAATGTTGGAAATGTATATTGGATCTTCTCGTAAATACATGAGTGTAGAAGCACATACAGTTACAACCAGTAGGGAAACTTCATACAACACGTTCGAAATGGCTCACGCACACAAGCAAGCGTGCTTATGTGAATCGTAAGGGTATAGGATTCTTATGTCTGTCAATTGTGATAAGTATGAAGTTTCCCTACTGGTTGTGTCTGTATATTGTGGTAGAAGCGTGAAGTTTTCATTCAGACAGGGCAAGATAAATGCAAGTTTGGATTTCGTAGGTAATAGAACATTAGGTACTTACCTATCTATTTTCTAAGAAGAAAAAGTGTGTGAAATATTTAAAGTGCATCTGCTCCATATTCCGCAAGGGGAATTATGTCACATACCTCTCCTATTATTATTATACCCATATAATATATATTATGTCCGCTTCATCAATAGGTACATACTATATTTTTATTTAAATGTAAACTTGAAGGAGTTCTTATTGCATTCAGGTTAGATTACCTATTGGATATGCCAAAACTTTGGGGGAAGACTAAAAAAAATTGAATTTCATTTTCTTTTAAGATTTTCATTTCATTTCATAAAAGCTCAATCGCCCAACGCGTCACAATATTTAACATTACAAATTACAATAAGTACTTATTACCTACGCGTATAATTTAGCAATTCGCAACTGAGCTAATTAAACTTAAAATGGGCTAAAGAGGCGCAAACCGATCAAGGCCACGCGTGTGACGCAAGCAAGCATTTGTTTCGCATTGCGGGGACGCTAGTAGTGCTGTTGTTTGATGTACGGGTGGACCTAGTGGTAGCGGGTGATTAGCGGAGAACTATATTTATTTAACTGTTTATTGTACCGTACCATTTAAAATTACTCATCTATTGTTTTTAGAAATATCTGCAATTTCTAGTACTTAAACCTAAAATGGTCCAATATATTCTTTTATTCATGAAATACCAATCAACTGCAATAAATTTATTTTTTCGGTATTTTAGTTTTTTTTGCGGTTGCAGGTTGCGAGTTGCGACTAATAAATGTTTCAACAATTACTATCAATCCGATGACATAATCGAGCAATACATATACGATTAATTTTTCCCAAAAATTTTTTTTTTTTTGCCAGTGTTTGTGATCTCGTCTCGTATCCGCTACCCGCTAACACTAGAACCGCGCCACCACATTGATCACCAAATGGCCAACTCATGTGGGCCCCAGACGTAGAGACAATTCCCACAGACGTCGCCATGGCAACCGTAGTGTAACAACTTGACGAAATGTTAATAGATGTTCTGCGGTTGTTTATGGTTTGCATAAGGTGAACTGGGTGGCGGGAAAAAGTTTTTTTTTATTTATTTTTTTAAGTAAACGTTTGACAGTTGTTTCCTGGTTGTTTGTAAAAGCTTGAAGTTAATAAGTTTAGAATTTAATTTTAATTTTCAACTTTGTTAAAATTTTTGAACAAATCCATACTGTCTGTCTGTTACTCTATCACGCCTAAACTACTGAACCAATTTTCATGAAATTTTTTATGGAGATATTTTGATACCCGAGAAAGGACATAGGCTACTTTTTATCCCGGGAAAATGACGCAATCCCGGAAATCCCACGGGAACGGGAACTATGCGATTTTTTCTTTGACTGCGCGGGCGAAGCCGCGGGCGGAAGCTAGTATAAATAATAAATATTTAATCAGAAATCTCTTGATTGTTAACTGAGTGGAATAAACCCAAATTTATTTTGTTTACAAGCGTTCGTCTATTTCTAGTTTTTTATTCTTAACAAAAAGAAACGTCTAGACTGATGATAATACATTTTCGGTTGTTTTGTTAATTATGTGCAATGATAAACTAAATTCATTTTATTTTATTTCATTAATGTTTTTACTAGCTTTCCGCCTTCGATATCGTTCACTTGTAGGTTTTATTAAAAAAAGTCTGTTTAGCGAATCGGGCGTTAGAAAAGCACAAAAACAGTTTCGAATATAGTGTTTTGAACAACTTAATCACGGCATAAAAATTCAAAACCTAAATAAAATGATTTTTTCAAACAACACAAATTAATAGAACGTACCATTATTACTCTTCCACGCTATAAAAAAAGTAGCGAAACTTCCTTTGCGTGTATTTCACAGGCAAAATGGGAAAAACCCATTCGTAAATCATGATTGTTTTATTTATTAATAGGTTTGGCAAATTCAAGGCTGCCAGCGGTTGTACAAAAAGTTGACAAGGCAACTTTGTAAATGAACGATGGTTTAAAATTATACAGGTACTAGAGCAAAGTGTAATTGTTTTGTTTTTATTGGTTTATCTATAATAATCTATATGAAATTATAGTAGCTGAAGAGTTTGTTTGTTTGAACGCGCTAATCTCAGGAACTACTGCCCCCCTAGCCAAGTGGCTTTCTGTTAGCGTAGCGTTCAATAGAATAGACTACGAATGTATGAGATTGACGTAGGCTGTAGATAAACACGTATCTACAGCTTACGTCAATCTCATACATTCGTAGTCTATTCTATTGAACGCTACGCTAACAGAAAGCCACTTGGCTAGGGGGGCTGGTCAAATTTGAAAAACTATTTCATTGTTGGATAGCCTATTTATCGAGAATGGCTAGTGGTAACGTATATGAATACAAAACAATCATAAAACTGTAATATATCCATTTATAAGTTCCAATTTTTGTAACGTCAGCCATTATAGGAATTAAATATTTTATAATTTTAAGGTTTCCTTAACGCGATTATTTCTTACAAGAGCTTTTAAGCGGAAATCAATTAGCAATTTAAGAGGGTATTTTATAAATAATGCCTTCAGGAAACTCCGTAATTACATCAGCACAGGTTTACTTTTAAATTAATTTTACTGGTAACTGTACTGTTTTTCAAACATACATTTTGAAGGCAATTAACAATGGGTTTTTTGTTACAATATAAAATATGAAGTTGCGAGGAGTTGTTTTATATCGCTACGTTTTTGTAGAACTGCATTTGGGATATAAAGTTGTTATAATTTGTTGCGTTTTTATAGCAGTAATGTTTGAAATAAAGTAATATACAAACACTTTTTACCGTGAGCTCTCGTAGCATCGTTTCTGAACATAAATTTAAAAATATAATAGTCATGATACTTATAATCTTTCCAGAATGACGTCTCAGTATATTTTATAAGAAACTAGCTTTCCGCCCGCGGCTTCGCCCGCGTTTTCAAAGAAAATCCTGTTCCCGTAGGATTTCCGGGATAGACCTATCCTATGTCCTTTCTCGGGTATCAAAATATCTCTATACCAAATTTCATGCAAATTGGTTGAGTAGTTAAGGCGTGATTGAGTAACAGACAGACAGACAGACAGAGTTACTTTCGCATTTATAATATTAGTATAAAACTCAAACATTCATTTATTCAATTAGACTACTATTTAGTAGCACTTTCGAATCGTCATTACATAATTATTTTAACATTTACCACCGATTCGGAAAGCAGTGATCTATGGAGAAGAATCGGCAAGAAACTCCATAGTTGCTCTTTTAAAATCATGTCGATATTACATAATATGTAACTTATATCTAAATACATAATATATCATAATATACCTACAAAGAACTGTCCTGTGGTTTTTACGCGACAACCCTCCATGGGTTTTTATCGTCCATATATTCCTGAATACTGTAGTACGCTCTCTGAACTAGTACATTTTTTATATAAGTTTTAAATTTAGAACTACTAAACTCTCTAATATTATGAGGAATTCTATTGTAAAAGCGTATACCTTGACCCATAAATGAATTTTTAACTTTAGCTAATCGGAAAAATGGCATTTCAATTCTATTTCTGTTCCTTGTGCCATAACAATGTCTATCTCCTACTCTTGTGTGTAAGTCGGCGTTTTTGTGTACATGCAAAATATTATTAAATATATACTGTGATGGTAGAGTAAGTATACCAGTATTCTTAAAGAGATCTCTTAGTGAGTCCCGAGCACGTAAATTATATATAGAGCGAATGGCTCTTTTCTGTAAGATAAATATAGTTTCTATATCTGCTGCCCTGCCCCATAGTAGAATTCCATAGGACATAATACTATGAAAGTAGCTGAAATAAACCAATCTAGCTGTATCTTCATCGGTGAGATGCCTTACCTTTCGGACTGCATATGCTGCTGAACTGAGCTTACCTGCAGCGGTGTTGACATGGGCTCCCCACTGTAGTTTCTCGTCCAATGTTAACCCAAGAAATACAGTCGATTCTGTAGGGTGTAATACCTCCCCGTTCAAGGTAATATTTCTGCTCAACTTTTTAACGTTAGGTAGTAAAAATTCAACACAAGTTGTTTTTTTGGCATTTAATAAAAAAATTATTAGCAGTAAACCAGTCGGATATGTGTAAAAGAGTATGTATGTGTATATGGATGGTATTTGTGGTTAAAAATAATATTAGCTTTAAATATGAATAGAGCTTTTCACGTTAAATTTTCTCGTATTTTGTAGTGACGTAATAAATATAAATTAGATGAATACAACATTTACCCCAATGACCTTTCAGTGTATTTGTATTCAATCTATTTTTACGTGACGTTCCCTATAAATATAAAGTACCTAATAAATATTAATTGGATGTTTTCCGCAGCTCTTGGTGTATTTTGCATTCAATGTATTTTTTCGCCTCGGAAATAAATACTAAATAGATGAGTGAACGTTATCAGCAGTCAGCTCCCGGTGTATATTCCATTGAATGTATTTTTTTCGTCATTGAATATAAATGTAATTAAATTAGTGGAGGTTATCCGCGATCAGCTCTTGGTAAATGTCTATTTTTTCGTTTCGGTAATAATTTATATAATTAGATGATTCTATGATATCCGCAGTCGGCTCTCGGTCCATATTCCATTCAATAATAATTTTTCGTGTCGGAAATAAATATCTACAGTCAGCTCATGGCGTCAATTTCATTCAATATATTTTTTCGTGTCGCTAATAAATACAATGAGATGAGTGAACGATATCTCGAGTCGGCTCTCGGTGTACGAAACGCAGGTGCACCGATAGCTAGTCTAGGCAACATTTCAGTCTGGTATCAATATAAAACGAATTGGATCATTGAAATGTTTGCACGGAGCCGGTTTTTTATCTGTATCACTAATTAATTCTGTTTATCTTGTAGATATTATATTTTTTTTGCTGTATTCTTCACTTTTGTAGCGGCCTTGATGCTGTGTAACAATGTTGCTTATTATGTTATAAATAACTCCTTGGTACAGCGGTTAACGGTTGTTTCAATAGAGTGGTACAAGGTTTGATTCCTGGTGGAGGATTAAGAATGGACTGAATGATGACTTGGTCTGGCTGGCTCTTATACCTATTACCTATAATATTAAACTATAATAAAATTTAATGTCTTCCATTTATCACCGTCATAATAATCTTCAAATCATCAGTAGGTATCTATAAAAAAAAGTTTTATATAGGTGTTGAGAAGTTTAGGAAGCCTAATTTACTAAGAAAAATATTATATTGTGCATACTTAATGCCTACTTCTTATGTGTTCAGAATAAACAACGTAGAAGGCAATGTTTACAAAAAAAAATAATTAGTAGGTATGTATCAATTTCAATGCTTATTTTTCCTTATATCTCTTGAGGATAGGTAAATTTGCTATTTAATACTTATTGATTGTGGAGTAATAGGCATGACGAAAGATTTTGAAATCCTCTTCCATAATGTGTGTATACGTTTACTATACAAGAAAAACCCTATATTTCGGTAATATACTTAAATTTAACGAAGATAAAAGCCATTTTTCAAAAAATATTTATCAACTGTGCCAAACAGCTCGGAGGTGTCATGGCGTAAGCGTGACGTCACTCTTTAGTAAATACGTAATTATTTGTATGCATTGCGAAGAAAATTAAAAAATATTTATTTAACATGTGTTAAATAGAAACGAATTTATAAGTGGTGTGCAGTATTGCAGTGTGAATCCACATTAAAATAATGCTCAAAAATGTGTTAGTAA
This sequence comes from Colias croceus, assembly GCF_905220415.1. Taxonomy (NCBI): domain Eukaryota; kingdom Metazoa; phylum Arthropoda; class Insecta; order Lepidoptera; family Pieridae; genus Colias; species Colias croceus. The sequence continues at coordinate 1,553,876 of NC_059543.1, read as the reverse complement.
TTATTTCAAGCGAGAAAATAATAAGAAATGATTGTATAAAGTTGGTGCGGAGAACCCCGAAACCACGTATTCGTGAATTCGCAATTATATTTCTGTTCTAAGTCGATAAAGCATACGTGAAACAAAAGAAAATAAATAAAAATGCGTATTCTCAACATATTCATAACAACAAAATACATCTGACGTGAGTTGTTTACTTAAGCGTGACGTCACGCGTGTTTTAGTCAAGATGGCCAACTGCAGAATTTCAATGTTTTATTTTATTGATAATCTCATTAATCTTAGTGTTTTTAAGATTTTTAAGTCACTATATTGAATTTATTTATTATACATTTTCCCTTAAAAACACTAATAGGATCATTTATGGATACTGTCGTCATGCCTATTAGGCATGACGAAAGATTTTGAAATCCTCTTCCATAATGTGTGTATACGTTTACTATACAAGAAAAACCCTATATTTCGGTAATATACTTAAATTTAACGAAGATAAAAGCCATTTTTCAAAAAATATTTATCAACTGTGCCAAACAGCTCGGAGGTGTCATGGCGTAAGCGTGACGTCACTTTTTAGTAAATACGTAATTATTTGTATGCATTGCGAAGAAAATTAAAAAATATTTATTTAACATGTGTTAAATAGAAACGAATTTATAAGTGGTGTGCAGTATTGCAGTGTGAATCCACATTAAAATAATGCTCAAAAATGTGTTAGTTATTATTTCAAGCGAGAAAATAATAAGAAATGATTGTATAAAGTTGGCGCGGAGAACCCCGAAACCACGTATTCGTGAATTCGCAATTATATTTCTGTTCTGAGTCGATAAAGCATACGTGAAACAATAGAAAATAAATAAAAATGCGTATTCTCAACATATTCATAACAACAAAATACATCTGACGTGAGTTGTTTACTTAAGCGTGACGTCACGCGTGTTTTAGTCAAGATGGCCAACTGCAGAATTTCAATGTTTTATTTTATTGATAATCTCATTAATCTTAGTGTTTTTAAGATTTTTAAGTCACTATATTGAATTTATTTATTATACATTTTCCCTTAAAAACACTAATAGGATCATTTATGGATACTGTCGTCATGCCTATTGTAGGTGGTAAATAATTTATGGTAATAAATAATATGTACGTACATATATCATTTGCGAAGATCTTAACTTTAATATTTGCCAATTGGTCTGCATGGAAGAAGCATAAACCATAATATTGAAAAAATAATGAAGCGAGATATGATTTTCAACTTTTGCCCTTGCAGAATATGAAAACAGAATTTAGGCTATAATTATGTAGTTACGTTTACACTCTTTCTTATGTAAATGTATTAGGATCCTCGTGTAGAGCATGTATCCCAAAAAAATATTAAATAATTTAGGACATTTGATAGCTTCGATAACTCAGTTGAACCAAAAATTATTACATTGAAACTTCATATTAAATCCAGTACATGCCAATTCGTTTTATACATTGAATACGTAGCTACATTCAGCATTTCGAACGGATACTGGACTCAATAATTATCGAGAGCGTATTTAACAAGCACAACAATATAGGTAAGCATTTATCGAATTGCGAACACCGAACAGGTGAACGTCCCTAACGCACACACACAAACACTCACACACGCTCTCTCTCACACACACCATGACACAACGCTCTGTGCGCACAGCACACACGTAAAGCGCGGATATCACGCACACGTCTGCGAGTTCGTGTCTACACGTATAACAAGGTATTTAACACACACAAGCGTACGATCTTATTACTGTTTGCCGCGTGTATTATAACTACCATAATATTGGTACATGCATACCTACTGTTCAATTAATACTTTTTAATCGACGCAGACAGATGTTTTGTTTCAAATTATTTTAATGAGCACCACGTTTTCGGTTTTGTGTTTTCGGCTTTGAATTAATTGGGATTTTTAAAGCGTTTGTACCAAAATAATGAAATAATGTAATGAGGTAGGGTTCTTAACGATATGGAATAAATCTACCGATTTTAATACAGCAAGACAACAATATTGAGACGTATGGGATGAATATTGAATATATTATGCATTGAGCACAGCATGCCTTAACATTTTACAGTTACAGAGTCGCATAAATACATTCCATCTTATACCAATGGATAACATCGTATCTTTTATTATATTCTTCATTTCAGTGTCGATTTGTAGTAACACTTTCAAATCGTTTAAAAGCTCTGAGCTCTTGTTCATTATAATCAATAAGGGCCGATTTTTCAATTTCGAAAAATCAGCCCTAAATAGGTTAATTTGACTTAGGGCCGATTTTTCAATGCCCAGATAAACAGCTAGATAGACTTTATTCTTCAGTTAACAAAATATTCAATTTTTCAATAGACGAATAGGACTTATCTATCGAATAACTACGTTATTTGAGGAATAAATCTATCTGCTGCTCCAACGGCCAGATAGCGTGCTATTCGACGATTAGACGTTTGAGTTGACAACTGACGCGTCAAATTTGGGATATTTTCGTATGTATTAACATAGAGCGTACAATTTTTACAATAAAGCCTCTTTCTATAAAATAATTATAAATTAAAATCATATTGAAATTATTGATGTTTTTGATAGTACCTACTGATGATCATGCCATTGAAAATTTGCCGGACGCTGCCTTTATGTCGTTTCCATCTAGTCCAAGATCCCAGAGCGATAAGACATAACTTATTTTCTAAAAGATGAAACTTTAAGTTCTCAGTAGTGTCTCATGTACTTTGTATACCTGCGTGTTTGTGAAGTTTGCCCAGTGACACCTGGGAAGGTACCAGGTGAGAAAGATGACTAAAAATAAGAGTTACTTTACTTAAATTTAGATGGCTGATTTTTAGATATATTTTATAGAATATCATTCTCAAATGGTATCGCAAGTATCAGACACTTTTCATGGACCAAAACTTTTGTCAGACGCTTTAAAGCTCCACCAAAAATAAATAAACTTTACTTATTTTTTAATGTCTGATTTTTTAATATGTTATCAACATAACTATTACAAAATTATATTTAATCAGTCAGACAAATTGGAATGACCAAAAATCCACTAAACACAAAAAATATTCAGCCGTGAGTACGAACGCGAGAGCACTATATGAGCATGCGTGTCAGAGGGAAGAATGTAAATATTCCAAAAAGTACTTACTGCTTTCGATAAAATATTTCTGCATCTCTTTTCAAATAAAATGAATTTCAACATTAAGGTAATAATTAATAATTATTAAAATTAAAATAATTTATTGCATATATTCGGTAAATTATTTTTTAGCATAGAACCTCCACCTTTTTGTTTTAGGATGAAAAAGAAAATAGTGTGACAGGCTTAGTGCTTGACAAAGTGGTAAAGTCACGTATCGATAAAAATACAATAATTATAATATCTATCTTTTTCTTCCCTAATATTTACGCAATTATGCACATAAATTTAAACAATATTTTTTAAGGTTTCCATTTTTTAGATTTTTGTGCTCTTCTAGATTGCGTAAAAAATAGATGCGATCTTTAAACAGACTGGACTCCTAATAGGCTAATAGTGACTATTTGTAGCTATCATTTTGAGAGAAAATATGTCAACATAATTTAAAACTCATGCTGCCATATTATCTATAGAAATTTAAAAATAGTCTCTTTTTAACTTGTAGTCAGATACGGTATGTACAAATATATTTATTGAAAGGGCTACAAACTGAAAGAATCGATATTTATTTAATGTGAATTGACATTACTTTTAACTGTTTTCTATACTACGTATCTTTGTTATTCAAAATCTGTGGATGTGTTACGCGCTACTATCGATCCCCCTCAATACCCTTAGGATACTCGTAAACACGCTTGCTTGTGCGCGTGAGCCATTTCGGACGTTTTGTATGAAGTTTCCTTACTGTATGTATCTGTATATTGTGTTACTATGGACGTCTCACTCGCTCTGAAACGCATTAGGGATGAAAAAGATAGATATTATAATTATTGTATTTTTATCGATACGTGACTTTACCACTTTGTCTAGCACTAAGCCTGTCACACTATTTTCTTTTTCATCCTAAAACAAAAAGGTGGAGGTTCTATGCTAAAAAATAATTTACCGAATATATGCAATAAATTATTTTAATTTTAATAATTATTAATTATTACCTTAATGTTGAAATTCATTTTATTTGAAAAGAGATGCAGAAATATTTTATCGAAAGCAGTAAGTACTTTTTGGAATATTTACATTCTTCCCTCTGACACGCATGCTCATAATATAGTGCTCTCGCGTTCGTACTCACGGCTGAATATTTTTTGTGTTTAGTGGATTTTTGGTCATTCCAATTTGTCTGACTGATTAAATATAATTTTGTAATAGTTATGTTGATAACATATTAAAAAATCAGACATAAAAAATAAGTAAAGTTTATTTATTTTTGGTGGAGCTTTAAAGCGTCTGACTAAAGTTTTGGTCCATGAAAAGTGTCTGATACTTGCGATACCATTTGAGAATGATATTCTATAAAATATATCTAAAAATCAGCCATCTAAATTTAAGTAAAGTAACTCTTATTTTTAGTCACCTTTCTCACCTGGTACCTGCCCAGGTGTCACTGGGCAAACTTCACAATCACGCAGGTATACAAAGTACATGAGACACTACTGAGAACTTAAAGTTTCATCTTTTAGAAAATAAGTTATGTCTTATCGCTCTGGGATCTTACTCTAATCGTAAAATATATAAATTTTAACACAAATTTAATCAAAACTCTTTACTCGAATCAAAACAATAATCAACAATCATAGAACACAAGATAAACTTAAAATGCACTCCTGACGTGAGTCATAATGACGGTTGTTGACATATTGCAAGTTGACTCTATCCCGCTCTAACCTGACTAATTTAATATGTTTGTTTCGCCACTCCAAGAGCAGAGCTGCCAATATGGAAATATTTGGTCAGATAGTTATTCATCAAATAAATCACGATTGAAAAATAGGCGAGCCGTTATGAGTTAGATAAGCAATTGAATAAATCTATTCGAGGGGTAGTTATTAGACTGTTTATCTGGGCATTGAAAAATCGGCCCTTAGGCGTATTTGCATAACATCAGTAAAATCATTGCTGTCTTTTCATTAATCATAATGTTAATAATTAATTATAAGCATACCTACAATATTAATTAGACCGTCCAAACATCTCACTGCAATTGTAATGAAGATCATAAATCTAGAATGATTGACAAAATGAAACGATTCATTCAAGCAAGTACCAATTGATAAACACGTGCATACTAACAGATAAACAAACATAACAGTTTAGTCTGTACACGCTGAGCTACTGTTTGCATTCCTCTTTTTAACAGGTACCCGCGAGACAAGGAGCAAATAATGTAAAGGTATAATCATCGAAGGGTGAGACTAAATATTGTGTCAATTTGTTACCAAATAGTTGCTAAGAAATTCTAACACTTAATCAAAAACTCAAAATCATATTTGTATTCATATGATTCATATTATTTTGTAAAATTTAATGTACGTAATATGAAAAGATTACCTATAATCGATAGGATTCTGGCGGTTTTCCGAACCAGTTAGCAAAGGACTGGTTTCATTATTATAAATGACTTTTTAAATATTCATAATTTGTTTATAAATTATAATTATAATTTATAAACAAAATAACTAATATAGGGTAATTAGCAAAGAAAATAATATAATGTTTCCTCATGTTTTGAGTGGCAAATAAGGAGAGGGAAGAATGTATCCAATTTTCATGGGTTATCAACTTTTTCACTTGAAAATCGTAAATCTTTTTGTTTTGGTGCAATTCAGGATTATAGAAGCAGACATTAAAGCAAGTAGGTAGATGAAGTGACTCACTTGATACTGTAAAACGTGTCGTGAAAAGCGGATAAATTGTTATCGCTCACTCTAAACTGATTCTTTTGTTCTGCACAAAAGAACTCAATTCACAAAAACAAAGGCACATAAATACGGTTGTAAGAACCCTAAAATTTTGAACAAATACGCAAAGAGTCATTAAAGAGTGGTACCCACCAAGTTGGAGCGTATTTTTAATTGCGCGTATGTTTGTTCGTCAGGGTGGGAAAGGGGATGAGAGGTGTATTCGGTTTTACGTACTGTTATTTTACGTTGAACCAATGTTTTAAAAACTGTCATTAAATAGGCATAAACCGAAAAATAGGTATACACGCTGAAAGGATAGACGTATCAGTAGTGAGGATGGAAAAGAGTAAAAAATGTACTCTAGACAAAGCATACACTATTAAGTTACTTTTAATACACATAATAGATTTATTATAAATAATACTATCATAAATCGTTACACATACCTTTTTTGCTAAGTGTTGACGCCTGACGGTCATATATATTTACCTTTTACCTTCTATAATAAAGTGTAATCATGACCTTCTTTACTCTGATTGGTTTAATGTAGAACGTTTTGAAAATTAGTGGCCGCGATCACAACTATAGATAAAAGTTATGAGTTCTGTTTAGCTTATCTGTCAGTTAAAATGACAAATAATGTATGAAAATAAACCTCATAAAGTGTCAAATAGGCTTAACCTAATCGGGGTTATTATCAGTAAGTGGTGAAATCGGCCCTAGGTGTATTAATAATTGAGTCTATTATAATGTGGGTGTTTGCGTGCGTGTGCGCGTGTTAAATATTTAGCGGCATGTTTAGGGTTGACATAATTACGCCTAGGCTGCCTTTTAGGGTTAATAGTTCGATTCAATTGCCACTCGAATGTATTTCATTTGACTGTAGTTAATTTTGGTTGTAAATGTTGGCTAGTAAGAAGGTAGTGTTTTAGATGCTTAAGCTTGAATGTTGTGAGGATTAAGGTTAAATTAACTATAAATAAATGCCATATTTTAGCGTTATTCATTAACGTAACTACGTTAATGAACTACTTCAGTTCTTTTCATTTCTTTAAAATCAAAGTCAACTCACGTAGAAGAGGCATTTCTTACAGGTTGCTAAACTAAGATTCCTTTACCGTCTATTGCTAAAAACGCGAAAGTTCTCAGCCCGTACTGTATTTTTCCGTAGGATCTATATTAGGTACCTCGTTATTTCAATAACCGAAAAAAAATCTAGAACACACATAATTCGGTTCAATGTATTTGTATGAATGTACGGTTTACCGTTATTGTTAGGTATTGTACACATTCACAACACAATAGAGGCGAGATGAATCTAACTTGTTGATACAGTGACGCGTGTGTACAATGCCTTATCAATATTAATTTATACGGCGATGAGTGATGTGTCTGTTTGTTTGCAGTGTCAATTGAATGTTTTGGTTGTTTATTTTTGAATCGTGATGTTAGGGATGATCGTCGAAAGTCGTTTATTTATAAGTTTATAGTAGGTATTTGGTGATTGCGCATTATAACTTGAAGATAAATTAAGATTTATTTCCTGTATAGTTTAACAATTATATTTTGTGTTTATTGTAAAATAAGTTTTAAATAATTTCAAAACACATTTGACTATATAAAATGCGATATCAAAAACATGCTTCTGTCCGACCAAAACAACGATCATAAGTTTTTACACCACGCTCAAATAGAATTAAATTGCCTTTTTTGTACAAACATTAGCGATAATATAGTTTTGATTAGCTGCTGAATCACGGGGGTTTCCCGGTGAGTCATCAATTCGTGTGCTTTTTATTTTATTTTACACTTTTTACAATAAAAGGGACAGGTCACGCAATTATTTTGGGAATATTATGTAGGTTACGGTAGCATTTGCGTTTCGGTTCTGTGTTTGGTGTCTATTTTTTAAAAATCGTTTTTTGTATGTAATACGTAATACGTATGCAACTCTTGTTAAAAAAAAACTATGGAATGTTAAAAAAAAATGTTTACAATTCATGCTCATAGTCATGAGAAAATAAAAGTGATATTAAAAACAACTTATCGACAGTATAGCGATATCTTCCGGTCAATGTAAAGGTACATTAAATAATGATAAAGCGGAAGTAATAAATATGAATATTGAAATTGATATGTAAATCATAATTAATGAAAAAATGTTTTTGTCTTTTTTTATGAAAAAAGAAACAAACATGCAAGTGTAAATACAACACTCGTATAAAGCTCATAATTACAGTTAAAAACGTATTGAAATAAATAATAAAAAAAGCGTATTAAATGCACGAAGGGCGATAAAAATACAAACATAATCAATTACTGTGGTCTTATTCAAACGGAATGGACGTACATTTCCCACATGAAAGCGGTGATTACCAGTTACCACGTGAAATAGTTAATGGTGTCTAGTCGCTAGGGACAGTTGGAGTTAAGTGACGAGCAGAGCGATTAGCGGATAACGATTTGGGGCCGTATTGTGCAATGCCAGTCAGTTCAATTCACGGCGTAAACCGTCTGAAAATAAGAGGTCATACGGCCCCCGGTGATTTTTACTTAGTTACAATGTTAATGATAAAAAATGAGCGCGTGTGCCAAGCACACGTGTCGTAAGTGAAACTTCTTTGAAAGATTCAAAGATACCAAAATCGTCGCCTTACTCCATGACGTGACGTATTGATATGACGCGACCTTGAAATTTTATTCTTAACGCGCCTATAGAAGTTTAACTTCGAGAATATGCATCATTCGATGTTAATTATAATGATTTATTTAAACCAGATTTAATAGACATGAGAATTAGTAGACGAAAAGGTGATGAAACATGAGAATTAGTTCAAAAAAACCTGTAAATAACCTTTATTTATTTATTGTAGAGGTAGGTGTGTGTTCTATAACTTCATACAAATAATTTTCAAATTGATGGATTGATTGATCCAATTGGAGTAGATCATTAATACCTACACCCTCAAATAGATCTTAATTATCTATATCAATTTCGTAGATATCTTAGTCTAATTCCGACGATTCAAATGACCTAAAACTGAACTTAGCTTGTGAACGAAACGACTAATTCAATAAATAAAAGTTTGACTCCAGTTCTAGTAATACAATAATCGCCTTCGCCTCTGAACGAATACTTACACAATAAACATAATATTGACTCGGGGTGAAGTTAATACAGTAATCGCTTATCCAACCACTATAACCACATCCCAACGGACAGACGGACAACGTGACACGCGATACTCACACCTCCCCTAGTGACAAGTCAAATATATGTGTACATACATACGGACAAACACGCGCGAATTGATATGTTTCAAATCGATATGCGTTTTACATCTCATCAATATGTATGGCGGTGTGATATGTTGTTGTAATGTTTTTTTTTGTATATTGTTTATTTATTAGTGTTGTTTTTGTTGCGCTAAAGCTAAGTTTCGGACCGCTGCTTTACTTGCGTTATCGCAGCGTTCTTAATGCTTTAATGTTTTATAATATTGATGTCACGTACCATGTGTACTCGTCATACACACATGCCAAACCAAAACCAAAGAAAAATTATAAAGCCTACACTACGGTTTTTTCAATTGAGTAATTTTACGAACAAAATATTGTTCTAACGTGATGTTAAAAGTTTAAAATTCTTGTATACAAGAAGCGTGGCTCAATTCGTCCCGAATCATGGTCTATTAAAAAAATATATTTACGACCATTACTAGTCACCTGTGACGCAAAGCATCAATTCAATCCAATTACCCCGATCAGCATAAACAAATGTAAATCGCCATAAAGAAACAATTTAACCAGCGTATGCCGTATAAATAGCATTCGTTTGAACACAATTATCATTAGGTAAGTATGGAAGCGCGGTCCCCACACAATTCAATAATGCATCGAGCCACAACGAGGGGGCTCTAATTTCATTGGTTCGACATAATTTCCTCCCGCCGACCAACGTACCCGGAATCCTTCCGATATTCCGTCCGACCCGGAAAGATTGATCTTCGGATCTTCATTATTTAAATGTGGAATGCGGGATTCCGATTTCAAAAAAACATTTGAATTCCGATCGCGTTCCGATTTTATTGCGATGCCTATTCGATTGGAATGAATTTGAATTTAAAACGGATTCCAAATTAATTATGTTGTGTGTGCTCGCTCGCTTTGTTGCTGAATCGATTGGAATTTTATTAAAATGTAGTTAGTTAATGGAAAACAATAAAATTCATTAGTCTCGCACTTCACGGTTGTAATTTTAAATACATAACTAGGCAATAACTGGGGCTTTAATTTATTGTTTTTTTTTTCAATGCAAGTTTAAGTATATTGCTTCATGTTAGGGCCAAATTGAAACTGTGCTGGTCAGTCGTGTTCGTGTCTGCATAATAAACGGAATCCGAACACGGCAAACAATGTGCGGTTTGTGGTTTCTATTAAAAATACAGGGAACGTGCGAATGTTTACTAAATTTTAGATAATATGTGGAACTTAAAGGGACAATTTTTATAGAGGTGAAATATTAAGTTGTAACTTTATCCGCTAAATTTAAATGTTACGAAGTTTTGTATTTTTTTATTAATAGGTAAATGCAAAACAATTTCAAACTTTTGAAAATTTTTTCAATGGATTTGCATTTTTGTAGGTTTTTCCCAACGTTTAAAGAAGTACACATTACACGTTAGTCTGCTAGCTGTAAATGCTTTACTAAAAGTTATTTCTTAATCGCACAAGTCGCTTAATCTCCAAAGAAACGTAATAAAGCGAGAGCACCCCCGCAAGTCGCATGCAAATTGTACTTACATCAAAATCGATTTCAACTACACTTCCCCAGTCAAAAGCTATCGAATTAGTCTTTGATCATCGGAGCGATTTCGTCGAATCGACAGAGTTCATTTTGGAGTGGTGACTGGTACAAATTGAGCTTTTATTTATTCACAAGGGGCTACACATGGTGGTAGGGTTGGTACTCGTGTAAAACGAACAAGTAATGGATGAGGTAGGTGTAAACTAGGATGTAACGTGTTTGCGTATACTGTTTCTTTTGTGAAAACTGTGAAATTCTGGGTTGTGTTATCATTGTCTAGTTGTTCGATGTAGAATGATTTAGATAGTTTCATATTATTTATGTGCCTTATGCTTTGGGTCAAATGCTTTATTAATTTGAGTACTGAATTATATGAACATGGAAATTATTTTTTATCTCGCAGTAATGATATTTTAAATGCGTCAAAATTACAAACTTAAGCATATTCATTAATCACACAAAACAATTTAATAAACTAAGCTGATGTTCTATAGTTAATCCCGCATACACACAATTAACGAGACATTATACCAAAATTGCGGTTCCAAATCTCACATGTGACAACCCTAAATCCGATAAAGGACACCGGCAATGCCGTCAAAGAACTTGCAGACCCTTGTCAGTGTGCCTATCAATATCCAAACATTAAGTGAACAACCCTTTATTGATTTGAGGAGAATGTCCAGTTAATGTTAGTGCGGTTGTTCCAAGGGGATAAATGTGACCTCACAAGATGTTCATATTCATGTTTTGGACTTTGGTCAAAGCTTTTGTAATGCTGAATGGCTCATGATTTCTTTTTAATATTTTTAGATACTTAGTTCAGTAGTCATAGTGGCCATTTTCTAACACCGCTAACAAAGCTCTAATTGAAGTACCTAAATACGATGGAAAAATAATTTATAATCCGATCGAGAACTTTACCAAATGTTAAAGTAGTTCCAAGTTCTAACATTAAATTGAATTTCATATATTACAATTAAATAAACTTAATTTATCATAAAACACGAACAAAAAAGATATAATAAAAATTTAAATTAAGGTATTCATTAAGCTCTTTAGAAGAAAGAATTATTATCATTTTGTATCAATATCTTAAGGCAAATAACGCTCATATGGGTACTTATACCATACATGGTCCAGGTCATCTTTTCTTCTAATTAACAGCTATCCGCCAATCACAAACAAGTATGTATGTAATGAGACACCATTCAGCACGGTGCATGATTGATCTTATTCCGTCGTGCTCGGAGCTGGAATGGTCTGGCTCGGAGCCAGAAAATTGGTGACGTGACACTGGATTCCAGTAAGAGACGTTTTAGGCCATTGTTTTGATAGAATCCTGCCTAATGTAAGAATTTACTTTATTCATCTGGATACCTTAACTCAAGAATTAACTGTACCATTTCAATACTTAAAAAGAACAAGGATTAGCGGTACCAACTTACGACCCTACAAGAATTATTTGGTCTGAATCAATTAATTTTCGCAACTCGGCTGTATATGTGGCCTGTTAGGATAATGAAGAAAGCCTGTTCTGTTTCGGTGACGTTAATGCTATTTTATTTGCTACTAGGTTTCCGCCCGCGGCTTCGCCCGCGCATTCAAAGAAAAACCCGCATAGTTCCCGTTCTCGTGGGATTTCCGGAATTGTGTCATTTTCTCGGGATAAAAAGAAGCCTTATGTCCTTTCTCGGGTATCAAAATATCTCCATACCAAATTTCATGAAAATTGGTTCAGTAGTTTAGGCGTGATTGAGTAACAGACAGACAGACAGAGTTACTTTCGCATTTATAATATTAGTATGGATTTGCCTTGATCTTGCTAATAAGGCAGTTGCAGATTTAAAATTAATTGAATAATATTCTTTATAGTGTGTGGTTACAAAAGTCGACGATACAATGTTGTAAGGTAATTTCAATACACTTGTGTCACAATGCAAATGTTATTATAATGTTGATAACGATGGATTTAATTACAATAATTGATTAATTTATCTTGTAGATTATGACATAGATACACGTATTATTATAAGATATGCATGATTCAAAAGTCAATCATAAACGAGTCTAATCGACCTATTAAATGGATGGAGTTTTATACGTTATCGGATGGAGTTTTATACGTAATTGAGTTGCATGAATCACTGATACTTATAACAAAACAGCTGCTGAATCCAAATTGTAAATTAAACTTCTAACTGCACGATATTTAGTCTGTAGCGAGCTGAGTCACATGGAACAAGTAACTTTGCGAGAGATGTTTAAAAGTTTCGCTGCGAGAAATTCAAACTTAAAGCGTATTTCACACCAGCCAACTAACGAAGCGTGCTTCTATAACATAACTTAATAAGATAAAGGCGCATTAAGTAAGTAAACATCTATTAAAATCCACTAAATTGGACGCAATAACCTAAATCGTTACTCGAGATTGGAATCTCAATGCTTTTTCTATCCATATACGTTCAGATGTTTATCGCGGTATAATAAAAATAGGCACGGGATAAGAGGCCAATTAAATATTAACGACTTCGAGAATGGCCATAAAATTCAACTGCTTATTGTTTATTCTGTCGCAATGAGGATAATATTGGTTTTATTTTATTTCAAAGAGAGTCCTTGAGTCGTCGCGACGCTCGCGTTTTTTATTTGTAGCGCTTGCAGCATTGAAGACACATAAGTGGTTAATTCATGTTGAGGATTATTTTTCAGTCGTGTTAGTAAAGGTATTTAATTTAATATTAAACATATACCGTAAGCAATACGCAAATAAATACGAACGCAAGTTTGTTTTTTGAATTTAAGATTCAATCTATTTCACTTCATGAAATATAGATAATGTTTTAGTCAATTGATGATTTTATGGTATCATTGAAGATGTATTTCATCTCTTGACGGACATAGCTGAAAATCTGTGTATCCTTACTAGTATAAAATCTTTAAGTAAATTTATTGCATATTTAATATCGCTAATATCAGAAGTGACCTTAAAAAGACATCTGTTTTTCATATGGGCACAGTGCAGAAAATCCTATTAGAATAGATCAATTGATACTGTTTCAGTTCTTCTAACATTTGGCAGCCCTGAATTAATGTATCAAGATCGACTATTTAGCGGAAACACTGAGTCTCCAATTCGTGGAACCGACTTATTCATCGATTTAGATTACAATTGAATGCTGGTAAAGTTTTTGCCACGATATTTTCCATCAAACATTTCCTGTTAGGTAATTTGCGAAGTACGTGACTCTAAATGGTGACTTTTTTAACTAGTGCACATCTATCTATTTTATTTCAGAGCTATTATTATATCTATTTGTCTAGATAGTTTCAGCATAAAGAGTTCCTAAAACCTCAAAAAATACAATAGATTTGCAAAATTTTTAAGCTTTATAGAAAAAACAGATTTGATTTGAGAACCTTTACCAAGTCAGAGTTCAAGCTAAAGTTATACAAATGGGAAAATTCTCATCGAATACTGCAACATACGGAAGTATATTACAATAGTTTTCCTACAGACCAGTTATAAGCAATTCCTGTTGCATCTCGTAGCTAATACAATCATCTAGATATTAATATGTATTACAATGCAGAAGAGTTTGTATGTTTGTTTGGTTGAAAGCTCTTATATCAGGAATTATTGATACGATTTGAAATTATTTGTTAGATAGCCCATTTATCGAGGAAGGCTAAAGACCATATTTCATCACACTAAGACCAATAAAAAAACGCTAAGACAAAATAACGTAAAGACCACGGGGCACAGCTAGTGTAGGTATAAATATATATTTAGTCTACGATTTGTGCCCTGTAGACCTAAGTTATAGACAATTTGTCTACGTATAAAGTTTGCATTGCATTGAAGTCAAGTTGTTGTAGACATTTTGAAGTTTACGAACTTTACGACCTATAATCTCTTAATATATATAAATCTCGTGTCACAATGTTTGTCCTCAATGGACTCCTAAACCACCTAACCGATTATAATAAAATTCGCACATTATGTGCAGTTCGATCCAACTTGAGAGATAGGATAGGTTTTATCCCGGAAATCCCTCGGGACCGGGAACTATGCGGGTTTTTCTTTGAAAACGCGGGCGAAGCCGCGGGCGGAAAGCTAGTTATTGTATACGTACTACCTACACAATGTCAAATAGGAACTCTGAACTAGAGATCTCTAATATTTTTAACCGACTTCAAAAAAAGGAGGAGGTTATCAATTCGGCCGGTATGTTTGTTTTTTTTATGTATGTACACCGATTACTCCAAGGTTTCTGAACCGATTTACGTGATTCTTTTTTTGTTCGATGCGGGATGGTGTCGAATTGGTCCCATAAAAATTTTATACGGATAGGCCCAGTAGTTTTTATTTTATGAGCATTTTTGTCTGTATTTCTAAATGTTGCAAGTGCAAGTTTGAAGTCGGTTGTTTTTAACGCAGTTATCACTTGTATTTAAATCATACAATAAATATAGTTTTAAATACCTAAATAGCACGTTTTAATTTTTAATAAGATGAACTCCAGTAATTATTGTATTGTTACCGATCCTTGATAAGTCTACAAAGTTTGAATTAAATCTGTCCAATTAAAGTGGGTTAAAATTGAGTCCAAAGGATTTTATTACATAAAAAGTAAAGCTAATAAAAGCGTGTTTAATATGTATGTATACGAAAAATACAATTATACATAGTGTATGATTAATTTATTGATATTATGCATTGAATCAACGTCGTAGGTAATTATGTTGTCGAGCTTGCGTGATCATGTTTTAAATGTGGAGAGGGGGCCCATTTTTGTGTACTAACTATTTTAATTAATTAAAAAAACGTATAATTAATTTGTGCATTAAATTAATTGTTGTCTACTTTGTACGCTTTATGAGTATGAGTAATTATAGAACAGGGTCGATTTGTTTTACTTTTTATAGCCTCATTGTTGGGGTGTTGAAGCTAATATAGTCATAATTTCAACGGCGTTATATTTAGAGCATTGTATTCATAGCACATGCTGTTTTTAGTGCTACAGCGAAGATTGAACTTGGATATTATTTTTAACGTAGCATTTATCATACGTTTTATTTTGTACTTATTCCTTTTTAAAACTATACTTAATATTTTGTAGATTTTCATACTGTCTATTGTCTACTTATAATATAATTTAGGGCCGATTTTTCA
This sequence comes from Colias croceus, assembly GCF_905220415.1. Taxonomy (NCBI): domain Eukaryota; kingdom Metazoa; phylum Arthropoda; class Insecta; order Lepidoptera; family Pieridae; genus Colias; species Colias croceus. Next base: position 1,537,979 of record NC_059543.1, on the reverse strand, counting down.
ATCCTTGGTAAAAAATTATCCGTCCAATAAAGTATTACACGAACATTTTAAAATGTCACCTGTAAACTGAAAAATACTGACAATTAGAATACATTTTTGAAATGGTAGTTTATTAATACGTTATTCGATGAATAAGTTTTATCCATGGATTGAAAAATCGGCCCTTAGAAACATTCGTCGGTAATTTTTGAAATACAATCTATAAGGGACGTCTTATTATAAGCTTGCTATCATCATTATTTTTTGAGTAGTGTTTAATATTTCCACATGTAAGCACCGAAACAAAAATAATCACACATCAATTTTAAAACACGCTCCGCGGAAACGGCGGTATTGTATGTTTTCGTGTGTATAGTCGCTTAACGACAATCAATTATCGATTCTCGGCGAAATGGTCGCAAGGTGCGAAAGGGTTGCGTGCTAAGTAATTACATACAGCTGTCAGTCGGGCGGTGAGGGGTAAGGCGGCGCGCACACGGAGCGTTGACGGTGTGTCGGTTTTGACCTTATGTCTGTCTACCTACGTAAGGTAGGATAAAGTATGAACTTTGATGAAGTGAAGAGATACTTTCTATAAAATATAGAATCAGACGGTGTGAAGTAATACTTTCTATAGGTAGATACGTAGTAGGTATGAACCCACGAAGTGATTTTTAATCCTACTACTATTATAAAGGCGAAAGTTTGTAAGTATGGATGTATGGATGTATGGATGTTTGTTTCTCTTTCACGTAAAAACTACTGAGGGTAACTTGGATTAACACATAGGATTGTTTTTATAACGGGAATCCCACGGGAACTATGCGGGTTTTCCTTTGCAAACGCGGGCGAAGCCGCGGGCGGAAATCTAGTCTGTGCTAAAGGTGTGACTTCGTAATTGTAATTGATGCTAGTGTGTGTGTTGTAAAACGGGAGAGTAAATGTAAAAATAGGATAGATAGATGGACGTAAGTAATTGAAAAAAAATAACTACATACACATTTATATATACATTTGATTTTCCTTCGACACAATACTTGTTTTTTTAAACACTTTCTAATTATAATGTCAACTTTCTAGATTGTAGGCAATGGGTAAGCTTAGCTCAGAAGCTCACAGTGTACTTACACTACAGAAGCCGTAAAATGTCACCTACTGTATCAAGTAAAGCAAGGAGCGTACGCTATAGGGCTTTAGTTTTTCTATTGGGGCTTGAATGAGAGGTTTCTAGTCTTTTATAAACTTTACACATGAACGGTAGGAACGGTAGGTAGTAGTACAAAGTATAGAACTTACAATGTTCATTTGTGTGCAAAATAATTGCATCGGTAAAAAAAAAAAACTCAAAAAGCTTGAAATGCTCGTATAAGTTTACTGCGATGAGTGAGTGAGTGTCCATATTTAAATTAAGTCTTATTAAAGTATCATGGCTTTCCAAATTTCAATTAATTTTTAGAAGAATAGCACGTGAATACTTTCCGAATTGGATTTACTGATACAAAAAAGACACATCATTGTAGTTACTCTCCCGTATTCTCGGTTATCTCGACATTCCCTAAACACCAACACGTCTTTTGCCTATATTTCCCAGTCAACCGCAATCGTTATCTTCAAAAGCCTGCACAAATTGCACACGGGTGCGGTCGTGAAAGCAAACAGAGATCTCTTTGTGGTCGTGCGTTTTTCAGAGCCGCCAGACCGTGTAACTAACGTGCGTTTGATTCGGTACTAACGATTGGTTGCAACTTGGAAGCTCAATGGGCATGGGCAATGTGTGAAAATTATTGTTTTGTTACCTGTGTTGGTTTGTATAACGGGTCAGAGGGAATGGGATCGTTGATGTTGGTTAATATTATGGGTCAGAGGAAATATTCATTGATGAGGGCAGTAATAGATTTGGTTCAAAATATGCGGAAGTATTGATTGGAATTCGGCATTGATGAGACTATATATAAGGTTTGTTTGAAAGTACGGATGAATGGAAGTACGGCGTATAGTTTAAGAAGATGCAGCGTATATTTGAGAAAGAAAGGTAGAACATTTATTTAAGATTAAAGATTTTTATATTGTTATTCGATTCTGTTTTTTAAGAACAGTTAAAAGTGGTCTCAGTGGTGGATAGAATAGGGAAGGTTAAGAAACAATGTAACAAATCTATCAAAGGTTATATAAAATATTTCTATTTTGTGTTTCGTGGATACATGAATCATAGTTGATGTGACCATGACCATAGCGAATTCGCGTGTGGCGTGATTCATGATTTGAAAGCAATTTTTAAGAGCGGTGACAATGTTTGACTCGTGGTTTTTTCTGCGTAGTTTATATTACTGTATTTACAATATTTTAACTAAATGCACTTATACGTTACGTGTTTTAAGGCAAAAAAGAAGTAATACACAACCAATTACCAAAGTTTTAAATACATAGCCATGATGTTTTAATAGTATGAACGGGTTGGCGAACTTGAATTTCCACTTATTTGCCATAAATATTAATTTAAATGAATGACTCTATATTTCGTCCCTTGAATGAATCGAAGTTTTATCTCTTAATCTAGAAGTGTTAATTGCTTTGTTATTACGTTGGAGTTAAGACCGAACATATTCCATTGACGTCATGTTTTTTAAGGCATCACCTTACTCCATATTTTGCAAAATGCAAATCGTCGTTATCTGTAGTAAGAATTTCAATACCAAATATTACCTACCTATCATATTCTATCTATACAGCAAACAGGAAGGCTGCATATCCCTGGAAAAAACATCCCTCTAGTAGCAAATATAATCTTTATCTAATTTTCCCTAGTAGGTATTCCTTAAACATTGGCAACCGTAGCGACGCTCCAAATACCTACAGTACTTGTAGCAATGCGGTGCCTTCTGTCACTGTTCACTAATTGTTTGCTCCTAATAGCTGTTCAATGCAAAACATAGGCTCTATTAATCATAATATTCAGCTTATCTTTACTCCCTTGTGTTCCGTGCACATTACCCGTAGCCACTCAAAGCCAGCTCTACACTAACGTTTTGGTGCGTACTGTGTCTGTTCACAAATTGCTCCTAATAGCCGTTCAAGGCGTGTTGATGTTTATCGCAAATCGAATACTGTATAACTCCGGAAACACAGTCTCTAAAAAGCTTATCTGTACCTAAATTTCCCTAGTATTCCTTAAAGATTGGCAGCCGTAGCCACTCAAAGCCAGCTACATGAACGTGTCGGTGCGTTCTGTCTGTTCACAAATACCTACTAAATAGTCGTTAAAGACAAAAGCTCTGTTATGAAAGCTAATCTTTATTCTCGTGTTCCTTACATACGAAGCCACGCAGTAAGCCAGCACCACGCTAACGTTTTGGTGCGTTCTGTCTGTTCACAAATACCTACTAAATAGTCGTTAAAGACAAAAGCTCTGTTATGAAAGCTAATCTTTATTCTCGTGTTCCTTACATACGAAGCCACGCAGTAAGCCAGCACCACGCTAACGTTTTGGTGCGTTCTGTCTGTTCACAAATTGCTCCTAATAGCCGTCCAAGGCGTGTTGATGTTTATCGCAAATCGAGTTTCGCAATGCGGTCGTTTTTAACTCTTTGTTGTATCACGTAACGCCGGTATGATAATTTATGCGGAAATGTGCAATTTGAACGTCTCGATGCTGGAATACGATTGTTTTGAAGGCATTATTGAGACGTAGAGTCGTAGGGTTCGTTTGATATCGTTTTGTGGTGTGGTAGTGATGATTTGTTTGACTTGGCATCTTCTAAGTACTGTTTTGTTATTGCTTGTAGTTGTAGGTACCGCAAAATTATGATTGATTATGAAGTATACTGTAGGTGACTGAGACTTTACAATAGTCAATTAAAGTATGTATCCCGATTGACTATGCGGTGAAACTTTTGTCTCATTTAGTGTTTTAGTCTCATTAAGATTTATTTCATAAAATTTTTTATTATATATATTGACTTTTTGTGTACACAAACGGTACCTAGACGTAATAAAGAACGGACAGTTGAGAAATTTATTTCGACACTAAAATATATAGAGATTAAAGCGGTATAATACAGCAGAGTTCTATTTAATACGTCATGCAGAAATACAATACGAGAAACGGCAATTTATGCGAGTGCAATTTGCTAATTTATCTTTGATTGACGGCACAATTGGGTCACCCAGAGGAGCGGAACGAAAAACAACTGTTGCCAAAACTAACCGTATGTAGGTGATGGTTGATATTGTGAAATAGCTTGATCTAGCATTGTTAAACGTGTGATGTGTAGATTAAATGGTGTAATTAATGAATACAATGCTGAGCTTTTTATGGTTAGTCATCCTTGATCGCTTTGATTTATGTGTCTACTAGCTTTCCGCCCGCGGCATCGCCCGCGCAGTCAAAGAAAAACCCGCATAGTTCCCGTTCCCGTGGGATTTCCGGGAGAAAACCTATCCTATGTCCTTTCTCGGGTATCAAAATATCTCTATACCAAATTTCATGCAAATTGGTAACAGACAGACAGACAGAGTTACTTTCGCATTTATAATATTAGTATGGATTAATACAGCCGGAGTATTGAATGTATTGAAAGTTTTACTAGTTTTGACAAATAATAGGTTTTATTATATTAAAACTGACGTAAACAGGAAACTATGTGACCCCTTGTGCATATCTCACATATTTCTTTGATCGTTTTTTTTTGTCTTCACCTTACAGGTGAAGCCGAATCTAGAAAATGTCTCATTGGATAGGATTTTTGGTTGAAATATATTACTCATACTTTCCATGAATGTGGAATCTCGACACGTTAAATATATGTATATATATACACTAGCTGCGCTCCGCGGTTTCACCCGCATTGCTCCGCTTCTGTTGGTTAGCGTGATGATAATATATAGCCTATAGCCTTCCTCGATAAATGGGCTATCTAACACCGAAATAATTTTTCAAATCAGACCAGTAGTTCCCGAGATTAGCGCGTTCAAACAAACAAACAAACTCTTCAGCTTTATAATATTAGTACCTATAAATTTAGTTTTCGTTTTACCATTTCGTATTGACATGCCGTTTTAAGATTATGAATGAGACTAAAATATAATGTAAGTGGGTCAGTCTGTTTGAATGCCCGTTCATTGCGTTTTGTTTTTATAAGTGTAGGTTATTTTTAGTGAAACTATTTTTGTTTCATTTGATGTTGGTTGTTTTTATGTTTCTTTAAAAATAAGTTTAGATATTCAACTTTCGTATAAGCTTAATTACTTTTACAAATAGCATATTGGGTAGGCACAACTGGACAGAGGCGGCTCGTGACAAAATTTTATGGGTGTTCACATGAAATAAAACACTGAAAATACATGGTGTAAAGCAGTACAATTTAATTAAAAAAATACTTATAAAGGAAACGCATACGTCTTTCTTTTTGGTATGCAAAAATATCTATAACTTGACACAATCTATTAACCTTCGTAAAATATGTATATTTTCATCGACACGGTCATTGAACTCGCGTATTGACTTTCGGTACGCGGAATCTAGTGCTTTACGAATGTCTTGTCGTCCGATAGACGCCAATTGCAGTTCATTCGACAAATGGTAGGTACCTACCGAGATTGTGAATGTTTTTTCATCTTGATTGAAAGATGAGCTAAGTCGTCAACGCCCGTTTCAGTCCAAGCACTCTCACCTCCGCCGGCCGCGCCCGCTTCAAATCAAAGACACGGAAAACAAAATAGTTTGTTGCTTTCATGTTCATCACAACCATACAACCACGTTGTTTTCACATATTGTTCGGATTTAAACACACGCGTATATTATGTTTTCGTTTTTGTCGTACATTTTTGCGTAAGGTCAAGTTCAGGCCGTGGCGGTCCCTTAGCTTTCAATTCAAGCCGAATTTGTAACGTTTTAACACACTTTTTAATGAACGCCACATTATAATTGTCCATTTTAACACTCACAAGTAATACTGATAACTACAGGCTATTTAAACAGTCAACACGTATCTTATGATTTTAATTAGAAAACTCCCGAATATACATTCGCGCGCGTGCAGTCAAGTTGACTAGAGTGTTTGTTTATATAGGCAACGTCGCGCGCCATCACTGTCTGTGTACGGGCGCGCGGTAAAAACGAACCGGCAACGTTTGCGGGAGCGGCGCTCCGAATTTTGCTATTTTTTCATAGAAAATCTTCTGTTTCACGCGCAGGACTCTGACAAAACTATCTCTTTCACTCCTATTGGATTTCGTATTAGAAAATATACTAAATATTTTTTCATTGGAGCGCAATCGTGAGCGCTCCGCTACGCGCGTTTTATAATACAGTATTATACCTACAGGTGTATGGGATGATGGAATGATGGATATATTCATTGGTATTGCCAATAGTTTTTTACGATTACGATTGATTTTAAATAGTAATAATTAATATTAATAATGAAATTAAGGAGTATGATTTTATTATAATTATTTATGGGAGTTCACTGCACCAGCGCTCCTTAGGGCGAGCCGCCTCTGCAACTGAAAGCACTACAATATACCTATTACCTACTGCTCTTTATTTGAATTTTTTATTTTAAATTTTTATTTGCAGCTAATGACGAGATTACTGAATATGAATTGTACCAATAAGAATCTATAAAAATTCGTATCAACTATAAAGCTATACGTTTCATATTCAATACCATAGCGGTGCGTTTCAAAATAAACTCATATTCCCTTTAAAGCACGTACAATCGTATAATTTGTACGATTGACAGGTCGGTTATTTACAATTACCCCGCAAAGTGAATGAGGACAATTTTATAAACCGCAAAATTAACTTAAGGGCTCGCCGCAACTTATACCTTCAATTACTATGGAACTGCTTAAATATGTTATTATCGTAATGCGTTGTTTGATGGTATTGTAATACTGTGTTATTATAGTGACCCAGTTGATTAAAGGGTCGTATGAGTATAGGATATTCGTGATGTTTGGACGTAAGGAGGGGTTATGAAATTAATATGATAGCAATAGTGTGAATATTTATAAGGGAAGGTAGCTTATTATAGGAGAAGCAAAAACTTTGTAACTTTTTTAACGTAAATTGTGTGGAAGGAGGGTATACAATTTGGCAAACTTAGTTAATATTGAGAAGAAAAAATCAAAATAATAATAAAAACGAAATAAAACCTTGGTCAATATAGAATATCAGAAATACACACTACCATGCATTTTATACACATCCGCAATAGTTATGTGTAGGTAGGTAGGTACATACTGTAGTGGATAGGGTAGGAAGGTTATGATCACGACAACTACTCGACAACTAGTTTAAATAAACATCACACACAGTTAAAATGTATTAACGTATCCCTATTTCTCTTGCAGCCCCAGCGGCACGGCGCTGAGCACGCTCGCCCAGCTCCGGGAGTACCTGCAGACGGCCGGCACCTGCAAGTGCGGCCTGCCGTGCCCGCTGCGGCCGGAGACGGCGTTCAGCTTCGACCCGAAGGTGAGTCACAAGTTGCTATAGTAACCAGCAAGGTGCCGCTGACTAGTTAGGTGCCGCTGACTAGTTAGGTGCCTCTGACTAGTTAGGTACCAGTAATCGACTATTTGTAGCGACACCTCACTCTGAATCGCGCAAGTGAAATGTTTTCGATACAGAGCATGTACAACGACCCTTTCGACATCGAGGATTCTCCCTTTTGACATGGAAGAATTCCACCTTCCTTCTTCCACACCGATTCCATTCTTCTACGGCTTATCGTTATCTAATATATAAAAATCAATGCCACTTTTCGTTGTAATTCCATAACTCGAGAACGGCTGAACCGATTTCGATAATTCTTTTTTTATTATATTCCTTGAAGTACGAGGATGGTTCTTATGTAGAGAAAACGTTAATATGTACCACGGGCGAAGCCGGGGCGGACCGCTAGTCTTTATATAATTATTTGATTAGGTAATAAGCAGTTACTTTGTAATTCAATTCTATACGCTATCGTAGCGTATATTTTGTAATAATTAAATATTCATAATATCAAGAAATATTAAAAATCACTTTCTGCATTATTTATTGAATATTAATTTTCGTTTAGTGCTGATTTTACAAAAATATCCAATACAAAAACAATATTTTCCTTAATAATTCTTTTGAATTTTTAATTAATTTATGCGTATCTCGTTTGAATCAATGAAAACTTATTTGACTTAATATGTAGAAATAGCTAAATTATAATATTGTAACATATATCATATTACATCACACTTCTTTCTAAATACGACAAATTAAATTTGTCTCACATATAGATGAAGTTAATTTAAAACCGGATCCAACTTCAAACTAGTTATTGAATAGACATTGCATCAATATTCATAATTAAGAAAAAACGCCTAAAAGCATATTTAAAGTAGAAGTTATCTCAAAATGTGAATATCCAGAATCTAGATTATGTCCAAAGATGTCTGTTTAAAAAGTCGTATAATAGCTAGCCGTTTAAGTAATTTTTCAATTTTTGACATGAATCATTGAGACAACCGACCATACAAGTTTGTCGACTTTTTCTTGGGAAAAAGCGAGGCTGGTTCAATGTGGCGATGCATCGGAACTGCGCCACAGTAAATAGAATAAGAGCAGTATAGCAACTGAGCATTCATAAAATAATTACCTGCGTATAACAATTGGGTTGTTTTTTGATAAGTACTATCAAAGGTTACGCTGTAGTATTTCAAAAAATATTAACTTGTCAGTACGCGATACGACACGGCCGTTTTGCGAAAACGTTTTGTGTATAATTGAAGAGGGCAGAGATAGCTTACAAGTCTCGTCGATGTGCATGTTGGTCGAGTGTGACGTTTCGAACGATTTGTAGGTCGTTACCATACTGTTTGTAATCTGTTTACTGTGACTGCGTGCGCGCAGGCCGCATATTATATGTCACGTGTATGGGCTTATTAATTAAACGGGGACGTTGTGGTGCCGCTGACGGAATCTCGATATATTTATTGATGTGCAAACCGGATAAAGGGCCGCGGGAATAAGTTGTAGGTACGGCAAAATCGGCTCGTGAATTTATTTATTGTTATGATTTGTAATAGTATATTATATAGTTAGGACAGGGTTGTGATGTGGGCAATAGGTATCAAAATTTTTTATAGTATTTTAATAACTAGAAATAGCGGTAGTATTATTCGACCTGTAACTTATATTCTACTCTCACTTGTTTTCGAGGGCACGTGTGGTGCAACACAATTTGTATTTGTAATGTAATGTGAATATTATGTAATATCGCGATGATAGGATGGCCTTAAAATCATTAGGAATTTATGATTTCTTTTCTTCAATTAATATTGCTTTAATAATACAAGAAATTAGGATTAAATCAACATGCCAATGCCAATTTATGGCAATACGAAATGTTTAAAAGTAACACAACCGGTTTTAGTATTCAAAACGTATATAATAGGTAGCATCTAATAGTTCCCGAAATCTAGGCACAAGAGACACATAAAACAATATAACATAGCTAACTATGCACAAACGTATTTTTTAATGATAAATTCTCAGAATCAATTTATATTCATACGAGTTTAGAAATAAAACGACCACTTATCATATTACCTTGACATGAACATACAATAATAATACATATGTTTTGTTTCGCATAGAAAAATCTTTGTCAATGTGTACTCGAATAGTTTATACGAATGTGAACCTTTTTGCTTATTAGTATAAGGGCTAATTTGGTTTGCTTTGAAAACCACTCTATGTAGTCACATGATTGATTATCGTAACGCGATTGTAAATAGATTTAAATTTAATTACATCTTGCAATTGTTAACGTTATTAACGATAGATTATATTGTTGTGTTTACGGTTTGTTTATTGATATGTAGGTAGTTTGAATGTGTCATATATGATTATTAATAGTGATGCAACGAATACGAATACGAATATTCGTATTCGCCGAATAGAAGACATTTACCGAATATTCGTATTCGGCGAATATACGATTATTTAAAAACGAATATTTTTGTACGCAACTCTATTTACTACAGATTTAAAAATCGCTCGTAAAAATATGACGTGTGCAGAGACTGCTGATCCACTGGCCTTTTGACGAGAAGATGTCCATTTTCCAAGTCAGAAAAAACTCGCCCAAAAATGTTTCTCACTGAAGCCATGTACAGTCAATGTAAAACTTCGGAAAGACTTTTTTCAACGGCTGGAAACATCCAGACTGAAAAAAAATTGCCTAAAACCAGAAAATCTACGAATTTTATGTTTTTTAAATAAAAATTTATCTATTGTAAATTTTAATTATTAGAAGAGTAAACATTCATTAAATAAATAAGTCTTATAATACCAAGGCGAGATATTCGTATTCGTATTCGTATTCGCCGAATAGTAGGATTGATATTCGTATTTGTATTCGTATTCGTAAAAGTAGTATTCGTTGCATCACTAATTATTAATTTATCATATTTTTAGAAATTGCCAGAAATACGACATTTGGTAAACACTGAATATATTGTTAAAAAAGTTTATACTACTATCTATCTTATAAGATTGTATATGCGCTACGTTAAATAGATTTGGATTGACCTATTTTGAGTCCCCTTGTCTATTGGTTAACATATTATCAAAAGGTAAAATTCCTAATTTTTCAACATTTCTCAACAATGAAACTCCACGTACCATCAATGAGAAATGTTGATGAAGCGTGGCTTTATAAAAGCTACTAGCTGTGCCCTGCGATTTTACCCGCATTGCTCCGCTCGAGCTCCTGTTGGTCTTAGGGTACATACGATAAATGGGCTATCTAACACCGAAATAATTTTTCAAATCGGACCAGTAGTTCCTGAGATTAGCGCGTACAAACAACAAACAAACTCTTCAGCTTTATAATATTAACTGTATAGATAGCCTACTTCGACAAATTAACTATTCAACACAAAAAAAAAAATTCGAATCACGAAGTTACTAGTACAAAGATAAGCGATCAACCATACAAGCTTTTCAGCTTCATAATATTCGTATAGATTTACGTATTAGCACAGATAATACAATACTAAACGTATTAGCAAGGAATTGGCTTCATCAAATGGTGATATCGATATCTGTGTTCCCTCACAATATCGTCTCATAGCATCGCACGTGTCGGGAATAACGCAGCGTTGTTGTGTTGTGTGTACTCGCTCGTAGTCAGTAGATGCCGTGACACGCTGTGCGGTCAACACACCGTGCTGGTGTGATCAACCTTTAATCATTATGTGCTATAGTTTGGGGTTATAGTTTGGCGATGTTGGGGGAGTCAGGTGAAGCGTATGCTTGTTATGGTTTGAACTGCAGAGGCAATCCCAGTTTCTTTATAACATAAATCTATAAAAAAGAAAGAAAAGCAAATATTTTAATAGCAAAAAAAAAGTTAATATTATAATGTGAATCAATCAGAATGCAATCGCGAGATTGCATGATATGTTAGAAAAATATTCTTGTATTTGGTTTTTAAGGAAGTACAATGCGAGTCGTTGCATAAAATTGTATTTGCTATCTTGATAAATATACTTACTAGCGAATACTCTCACAAATAAAAATCCCATGCCAAAGGTTGAGCACACGCGCGTTGCGTAGTAATTCAGAACACAGTATTGCCTAACAAGTGAGTCGTTAGAGCTCGCACACTCCACCGTGTGGCGTGTGCACACACGCTGCCCGCGGACTGCACTCAATGGGGCCGCATAATGTGTACTAAACTTTACGTTTAAACATTTACGTCTGAACAAAAGGTTGAGCACACTCGCCCGATTTGAAAACGTAGCGGACCTTTGAATTCGACTCTTTGATTTGAATTAAAATATGATGGTTTTCTGTGGGCGTAGTAAAAGTAAAAGGATAGTAAAACAGATGGTTTTTGAAATGTGCTACAAGTTTATTCGAAACTAGCTTTCCACCCGCAGCTTCGCCCGCGCAGTCAAAGAAAAACCCGCATAGTTCTCGGGTATCAAAATATCTCTTTACCAAATTTCATGCAAATTGGTTCAGGTAGTTAAGGCGTGATTGAATAACAGACAGACAGAGTTACTTTCGCATTTATAATATTAGTATGGATTTATAGGCCATTGATGTCATGTTGCTTCGTCATAATGAAGCATTTTATATGAGAAATAAAGTTAACAAAGTTATCTGTACTTCTTGAACTATGGAAAGAATAAACAAATAAGTAAACAATTAAGGGCCAGTTTCACCGCTTACTAGGATGTCGAATGTCTCAGATATCTTATATACGTCATTTAACTAACAGATAAGCTAAACAAAGGATATCCAGAATTTATGAAATCGTTCAGTCATCTCGTCTTCCATAAATTTCCAATACAAAAGACGAAATTCAGTATTTGAAACTGATGAATGACGGCAATCAAACGAAATTTGAATTCAGCACGGTGCGTTGGCGTCACAGGTAACAAATTGAATGTTAGTATCTGTCTAGTCATCTATTTATCTGACTATTGTTATAGTGTTTAGTGTGACTCCTGGACTATGAATAATGGTACTATGAAATGTGAGATGTGAATTTTGGCGTTAGTAGTTCATAATACAGCAATTATGATTAAAGTTTTCGTCATATTCTTCATTGTACAATTAGTACAGTAGGTTTCTCTATTTGTAATTTTACTTCAATAAAATTCTTCGAAAAAGAACTTTTAAGTCATAAGTATGAAACAAATATACAAACAACATTTGGAATCGTAAGTTATGATTGATATCCGCACAGTCTAAATAAATATCGGTCACGAACCCGGCACTAGCTTATTATTTAAATGTTAATGTATGACAATTTGTAAAAAAACTTGAAAATTTATCCTAGTACGTTTTCGATATAATTATTCCATTTTTCAATCATTGATTGCCAATGAAAAACTAATAAAAAAAGGATTTGTCTTCTAACAAACATCGGTGACCATAAAACAACTAAGATATTGTTTTAACTTTAAGTCTAGACACAGCATAGTCTAGACGATTTCTTTTCTTTCAATATGTGCTTCGACAGTTTAATGCTTCTAAGAATAAATAATGGCACTGTCTGTTAGTCATTATGCTATGATATTCTTATTAATGTTTTGTATTATAAACACTAGCAATATGTATGTCCGTTTTGATGTGATTCTATAGATTATAACGTTTTGTAACTTCCTGTAACACACGACGATTAACCGTTAGGCGCCTGTTACACGTAAAGTATTTATCGTGATTTATTAGTTCAGTGTGTATTGATAAACTCATATTATATAGATTGCTTTTCTTATTCGTGAATTAGATGATATGTAACACGTAAAGTATTCATTGTGATTCCTTAGTTTAGTATTTATTGATAGACTCCTTTTATGATGGGCGGATGAATACAATAAATACCCAATATAGGTACACTAGTACTCATTGGTGGAATCTATACATATTATAATAAATCTGTAGAAGGGTCAATTCTGTACATTGAAAATATTGAAAAAATAAATACCAGGGGGTGTTACTGGATCGATACCAAACCCAAATATGTGATTAAAAAAATTTTTGGCTGTCTGTCTGTCTGTCTGTCTGTCTGTCTGTCTGTCTGTATGTGAAGGCATCACGTGAAAACTAGCGGTTCGATTTCGATGAAACTTGGTATAATTATACCTTATTATCCTGGGCGTAAAATAGGATACTTTTTATCCTGGAAAAATACGTAGAAAAAAATTAATCTTAATTTTTCAGTTTTATCCATAGACGTTGTTCCGTAGAACCGCGAACACACGTTGCGTATTATTATAGGCCTAGCCGTATTTGGGAATTGGGTCCAATAGATATTTATAAGATGTTATTGTCAGAGGTAGGTACCTAATCTAAATGGAAAAATAAACCATCCACGCGAAGACCGACATCCGCGCGGACGGAGTCGCGGGCGGAAGCTAGTACAGTATATACTAAATATTATACTTGTAATGTAGTCCCTAGAGTCTAGACGGTAATGCGGCATGAAATGCGTTACGTGGTGTCATGCATGAATGATCGTTTAATTTTGTGATTGTAATGAATGACGTACAAATTACGTGCTGATATCTGTTTAGAGAACCTATATATTTTCTAGCCTGCAAGCATGACATGCAAAAACTTGTGTGTTTCACAGGCTAGATGCGAACTCTATAAAAATACATGATATGATTTCATGTTTACTCATGTAGCATGACTATTCACGTACCTAAACGCAAACTTGCATTACCGTCTAGGGACTACTTTACAGGCGCCTAAGGTATATAAACTGATTGAATCTGTAAATCTCGTTGTAATAAAGGTGCAGCGACACAGCGACGGTGACAAGTTAATTCTGTCAAAGCGAGACTCGGCTTTGTGCACTCGAAATGTACAAATTGCATTGGCGAAAGTGGCGGGAGGGGGTGAGGGGGTGCAAGGTGGCGGTGCGCCTTTGTGACGTCTTAAGATTAGTGTTGAATATACAGTATTGATCCCTGTTTGTTGTTACATGATGTCACTAATATGTAGCGGTTTTTAAGGTCTTGTTGTGGGTATGTGTGAAAGGAAAATGCTCTACTAATTGAGTTTCGATTACGAAGACTAGCTAATTTTAGGTGAAAGTAAAGTTCGATGAGATTCTATACAAACACCAAATGCAAATTCATCCAGTCATCAATACTAAAGCAATGGCCTAATTTTCGTTATAAAACTTTAGATCAGATTCTATACAAAAACCAAATGCAAATTCACCCAGTCTATAAAAAATTGGCCTTATTATATTTTCGCAATAAAACATTGAATAAGTATTTAATCTATTCATTAATATTGTTTCAAAACAAAATCCAAAAATGTAATTACTGGCTGGAAATATTTAGAGATATAAATTATTATTGTTTTCAAATACAACCCAAAAAAGGTAATTACTGACTAAAAACTAAAAAGCATGATGAAATATTTATAAAGTCAAGCATTACTTTGAAACTATTGGAATTGCAACAATTTATTGCTTCGAAACTCGTCGCTGACAGCTCCCTGCTGAGGCGTTCACTTGCTATTAATGCTAGCTGTATATCAATTTTGAGTGTATCTACGATTTCTTAAATGCTAAATTTAACGATCTGTTTCATAGGTTGATGTGTGTGCCAATAATCGTGCAGCGTGTGCTGAGTTGATTTGTGTAAGAGGGTAATGCTAATTTGCTGCTATTTCTTGATGGAAGACAAATTTTGAAATTCTTTATAAGTTTGCTACTATTTACCTCCTTGTTTTGATTAGTTGGGAGATCTCATCTGCATCTTGAGTTGGGAGTTCTACTTACCTAGTATTATCAAAGACTACAGTTTTCGTATTTGTCCCTGTATCTGTAGCCTATTTGATGCCCTTTATGTGCCCTGTCATGTTTGTGAGAAGATCTTCACTGGTAACCATTGAGATAATATTACTACGTATGGAGGAGACACCACGAACAAAATCTGTGCGCCATTTTTTTGCTCTAACTAAGTTTTAAAAATTACTACCTAAGTACTTACCGATGAAAAGTTATTCCTTTGCTCTTTTCCGTATTATTTGTGCAATATCGTAACACACACGAAGGCATATTGTATGCGTTTCACTTTAAAACAAAAAAAAAATGAGCGTGCAGTTAAGCCATATGGCTTATGGTGAGCGGAACATAAGTGATGTAGGCGGTGTCGTCTCCATATTATGTATATCTCAATGCTGGTAACCCCTAATTTAGATCACTTACTCTGTACTCACTGTATATCCCTTGTGATACAATTTACCAAACACAGGCATCATAACGGGCCCCAACTAGCCACATAATATATTCGCTACACTTTTCAATAATAATGTCGTCGGTTTGCAAACGAGTTTTTACAATTTCAAGGCTACGCGAATTGATTAGTCACTGTATTATGCAAGAACATTATACCCAAGCGCACCTCATAGATATGTCTGTAATAATATGTGCCTTGAAATGTTCATAATAATTAGTTTAATTTATTGTAAGAACTTCTACTGCAATTTTACTTGGGAAATTTATATGATACGTAACTAATTACTAAGTATGCATGTCTAACATATGTGTGTGTATCAGACGTAACTACGTCTAGCTGTATTCGATTATTTTAAATGTAGAAATATGATTTTTGGAATATGAGCGATAACGGATAAGGCCAGTCAGGAGTTTGATACCGTAAACTATTTAGTATTTACTGTTCGACTTTTTCCTTCTTATTTTGGACACCATTTACATTCTTATTATATTTTGAAGATAATTTTGAAATAAATTTTCAATATGGTTATGGAATTTTGAATAGGTAGATAGTTATGTATTTAAATAGTTTACTTCTTTAAAACTCAGATGACTTATGCAAACGTTTTGTTCTTTCCATCTTGCCATCATGATAACCTTGCTTCTGATTCCAAATAAAGAAACAATAAAAATATGTTTTATTTATTGCCATTAGTAGGTTCTCTTTATTTTCGAAAGTTACTCTTCACTTTTACATTAATTATATGTTATGTGCTTTTTCTGATTTGTACAAATCCCAACACGACTCTAATACAGTAATTATACTCTACTCGTACGCTCCTCTGTCCCTCACAAATTATAATTATACCATGTTCGTAGTTTGTACAATGTTTTCGACTTGTTTCATTTGTCATATCTGACGTGCTTAATTATACACTGGTCTTGTTCTGATGGCTAGATATTTGGTAAAGCATGCAGAGTATTTCAAACTCTACGTATGTGTTGTTAGAGTTCGTTTTTGTATTGATGTGTGAGGAAATAATATTCTATTTGATTTTAATGTCTCTCAACTGGTTGTTTCGCATTTTTGTTAATGAATTGCTAATGATAATTCTTTTGTCCGTTTAATGATGCTTATTTAAGTGCTTGTCTGTGTAATGAATTGAGTGCTGAATCGTATTATGTACTCGCAAGTGGAAAAGCTAGATTCTTATTGGTTTGTTGATCACATGATTGATGAAGATCCTTTGCGAATGTAATGCTCGCTGTTGATTGCTTGTCAATTAGCCAATTATTGTCTATTGTGTTTGGTTATTTTATTCGATCTCGTAATGTTGCATTGGGGTTTGTTTTATCAAAATAAATAATTTAGAATTGTTTACCTACTTATGTAGGCAGCATTATGGTGTATTTAATGAGTTTAGGTTTTTGTCTTAGTGATTATTTGAGTCTAATAACAAATAAGTAATGAATGCTCTTCTAGAATCAAGAATATTATTTCTAATGTACATTGAAGTTGCCAGCTATACGACTAGGATAAAATAACAAGGAACTGATTCACATTTAAAAATTTGTCGACCGATTTAAAAGTAATTTTTACAGTTTCCGCAAGTAATATGCAACAATAAGCTTGCATTTGCCCGCGGAGGTTCCGCATAGCAACACTACGGAGTGACATTTAAACGATCGATCAAGACCCGATATTTCCGCGATCGTATCCGAAGGATTTATTATAAATGCTTTGTCTCGAAAGTGGGTACCGGTTGGAGAGCGCTCGGAATGTGAATGCATCGGGGAAATTGATTTTGTAACTGATCGTATGCGATAAGGTATAAGGTATGTGAAGCTGGGTGAATTTTTTGGGAAGTATAGAAGTTTGGGGGTGATAGATGTAGAAGAATGTGAAGAACTGGCTTTCGGTTGTGGAGTTTTATGAAACTGTGTTGTTGTGATTCTGTTTGTGATAAGTTATAAGTTTGGTGAAGCTGAGTGAAGTTTAGGGATTATTGTGGACGTCTTGGGGGTTACCGTGACGTCTAATTGCAGAATTATTTTCAATGTGGGAAAGTGATGACGCAAGACGACAATACTGCTTTAAGACAGGATGGTACGGGAGCTAATACCATGAATAACACTTTTACTTGACGTATTCTATTAGTAATTCATTCATATCTCTCTACCATTTTGTAGAGAGTTGTTCTTCTTTAATCCTTTTCTAGTATAATCATGATAATTTATCTAAATGAGCAACATAAATTGCACACATCGCATTAATGTACATCATATCTTTCCGAAATTAGAAATAGAACCGGTTTTATCGCCGCAAATGGTTTATTACGTGTTCACGCAGTGTAGAATGATGATAAATTATCATAATACATTATACTTACTAGTTTAGAGTTACGGTAATTTCTTAACATGAGTTTAGAAGTGTACACACACGATTATAATGTGCGAAGAACGCACACAAGTAAACTTCGTATGTAATTTGATCTTTTGATACAAAAAGTGTAATAAAATTGGATTACAGAGTTATTATTAGTGAGTATATAAAAAGCTAGCGTCGTTTCCGCTACGGCCGGTCGGTGGAGTATGTAAAGTAAATGCTAGATCGGTTTCTAAGTCGACTTTCTCGCGGTGAAAGTCCGTAACATAACGTCGGCGTGTGGTTTTGGTGTGGCGGGCAGCGGTAAATTGTTCTTTCGCAATGTTTGTTTTCATTGTTGTGAAATGTTTGGAAAGTTTATTGGCTTGGAGATTCCATGTTAGGTGGCACAAATATCAATTTACTGGAAGGAATCTTATTAGAAACACGACTATTCTATAAAAAATTAAAGCCTATCAATGAATATGTAGTAGGTAATTACACATAAATGTACATAAGTACTACATATTAGAGTACTCCACCTTTGTTTGTATAGCCTTTATCTATAAGTAACTATTTTAGTTTATCGTTTTAAAATGTTCTCTCTTCGTTGTGAATAATAAAAAATTCTAGTTTTGTTCCGTATTTTCATTTGATTGTTTTTGGTCCTTTTTTCATATTTTCTTTCTCAGTTTTCCGCTTATCGCTCATCCCACTTCTGAAAACGTAGCCTTCAGTAATAGTTACGCCTATGATCGCAAGCCATTACACGTGACCTTTAGCAACCTTTCGTATTTAGTACCTACCGATTGTTTTGAGTTTAACCGTTCATTTCGACTCGTGATATACCCAATTACCCAACGACTTCATAGAGTTAACTTATTGATTATTATTAATTTATTAATTTTAAATTGCATAATGTTCGTTCGTTAATTTGTTTATATTATTTGATTCAAATATTAATCATCAATCAAATATTAAAAGTATTCTTTGTCTTGGAAAATAAAGAACGTTAGTTGATTAGAAATGAGCTATTTATCAATTTTCAGTTATTTATTAGAGTTTTTTTTATAGGTTGGAGGAGACGTTTAACAGACAGGAAATTAAAACGCTTTGTAAAAAGATATTGTTCTACGTTCGCTTAAATTATAATTGATGTTAAATCCACAAAATGAACAAAATATATAAAAAAATGGTATAGTTAGATAGCTCTACATAATATGCATATATATATTAATATGCAACATTTCAAAGGGCCAGTGACCTTGCAAAGGCTGAAATTCAATTATTCGATTCGTTTTTGCATGCAAAGGGAACAAAAAGCAACATTAACATTATAGTGTACGATTTATATTTTTGTCGGGGTGTCCTTGATATTGATTGAATGTAAAAGATCTATTTATAACAATAATAGGTGTAGGAAGTTATTTGTTGCTGTAAACATCTCGATTTATTCGTGGATATTGGATACGAGACAAAAATCAAGGTTCCAGCTTGTATATTTTTTTGCGAACGATATATTATTTGCATGTTTATATTTTTGAAAATTACACCGGAAATACTGATTATTATAGACAATCATTTTTTTATCTAAGACGTATAACGCGATATCTTTTAAGAATGTTTTAATTGGCTTGAAGTAATTACTTTTAATTTTTTTTTTGAATTAGTCCTACTTAGCCAATTTGATTTAATACTCAATTTAACAGTAAATAAATGAATAATAATTTCTCTCCAATAATAATCGATCGTTTGCAAATTGCAATGTAAGTGTGTAATGGCCACTGTTGCGGTTCGTTGGCTGTTAAAGTTAGTGACTAAACGTGCAGTAATGTTGGAGCAATGTGTATGGAGCATAATTATGTTATGTTGCGGGCGTGTGGGGAAGCGGGCCGATGGTGAAATGGCTAGTTTTTTTTCAGTTGTGGGTGTTATGTTTGAATAAATTGAAAAACATAATTCTGTTTAGAATTGAACATGAATAGAGTACCTATTATGATGTATTTGTACGATACAGATTACAGTAAAAGTAACAGAATTAATGTGGTCATGGTAACGGAATTAGTGTGGCATTGGTGAAAGTAATAGTACTTAGATTATAATATATTCAATTTATGGTATTCATGGTAGGTACCACTATAAATTCATCTATTTATTTATAAGTCCCAAACAAAACACAGCGTGTTCTCACCAAATGTATGAACAGCACAACAACCTTGACATTAAAAAACACAATGTACAACCACACCACAACATTTATTCAGTGGCAACAATATCTGACGCAATCTGGTCGCTAATCACTACGCCAAGTGGGTCAAAATACAAAAATAGCGCATACTATTAAATAACATGACGATGGTAAGAATACCTTGAAGCAGTGCGCCACGCTTCGCTGGCTCTTTGAGTAACTAGTTGGATGTGCAGACATAATGTAAAGGCAATCTATGGGTGAGTCTAATATGTGGCTTTGTGGATGTTGCATAAACTTTTCTTGTAGGTAAATATTTGCTTAACGTTACTTATCGTGGTCTTTACTCATATTTAGAGTAGTATTAGTAAATTATTATAAAGTGGTGGACGTTCTTAAGGAGGAGGTCGTCAAATCGGAGCGTATTTATTGTTTCGATTTAACTGTTAGCTCAAACAATTCAAAAGTTTATCATTAGAAAGCAACATCTGTACGTCTGTAGCATACGCTGCTACTATGACTATCTTTTTTTTTTTTTTTTTTTTTTTTTACTTAGGATAGGGAAGCGCTTGACCACAATCTCGCCTGATGGAAAGCTGAGATGCGGTCTAAGATGGTAAAATATAGCTATTTTGCTAGTAATTTAGTCAAAGATCTATGTAAACTCTATGGTATAACCAGTTGAAATACTCTTACTGAATAACCGGCTACAACACATTGTTACCGTTTTGACACTCCCTCCTTAACACACACAGGAACAGTTGCGCGATACGCGTCAGCAAACCGATGGTGCGATACGTGGTCGGCTGTGTTTGCGCTATCTTTGTTTTATTTGTTTCCTGGGCTTAAAAGATGTTTAACCAACGTCAAACATTAAAAAATCTTTACTGAGTAATATTCCCTTTTTTTTTCCAATCTAGTACGACCATTGACGACGTTGAAATTCTCTGAGTAAACAACCAGCATTTATATGTTGTAATATCATTGTCACTTCTTCCGTAACACACAGATGAGAAAGGGGTTACTTGTAAGGGGTCGTTTTAATGCAGTACCAATTCCAGTATGGGAAAGTGATGGAACTGGACGACTTATCTGTATTTTTCCACACAGGACATGGTACTGCTTAAAAACGTCAGGGTGACCCTTCTCCGTTGTGATACGCCTCAGCAAATCGACGTTGCAATACATTGTTGTTTATATCTCTTTATTGGCCATTGTGGTCACTGTTAGCTCTGTGCGGCTAATTTATAACGCACAAGGAGTCGCGGAGTTAACGTATGCGAGGCGATGCTTGTAAGTTTTAGCGTGGTATGATGCGCTCTCTTCACAATGGGCAGCGTTGTCCGAGGAGAGGCAATCACGATAGTGTAGAGGGCCTTGTCTATGATCGGCTGTTATTGTAGATGTTTATTCATAATCTTCGGCAAACATCGACGATCATTTGTTGGGCCAACGCTGCCCAATGTGAAGAGGGCCCATAAATGCACAAGGTGTTAAGTCAATGTCACGGATTTAACGTGTGGCATGCGATGGTTGTAAGTTTTAGCGAGGTGCGAGATGTGTGAAGATTGGATCGGTTTGGAAGCATTTTTATCGATATGAGAATAGTTTGTAGGTAATGTACTGTTGGTGAATTTACCTTTTGGCCTTTTTGTCTGTATTGGAGTACGGGTTCTTTGAGTAGAGAATTGTGATTCATAACCATGCCATATTTGAATTGTTGTTGTGACTTTTGTAGTTATTCCGCGTGAATGTATGCTTTCACTTGTATGTAAAAGTGATAATAGATGCATACATATAAAATGACTTGTAAATATGTTTAAGGATATAGAAAGTGCTTCTTGTACAAAAAGTAAACATGAATATAAGTAGTAGGTATGTAAATAAACAGAGAAAATTAATATTTTTAAATTCTGTATATAGTTGAAATTGTAAATATCTGCTTGTTGCTGGTTTCTATTGATCGATTTTCCGAGTAACATAAACTATATTGCAAGTTGTGGAAAATGAACATTGCAAACGATTTCTAAAGCGACAGGAAATAGAATATCTTTACCCTATTCAATTAGTAGATTACGATATTACCCCTATAAACATGTTTCTGTGAAATACGCAGTGGTATCGTAGAAATGGGTTTATGTGAATATATCTGTCTCTTTGTTACACTCGGACGGTAGTTGATACGTATCATTCGTAGTGTATAAGGGCTGAGTGCACGTTATCTTAGTTTATTGACTATTGTGGCATCGACTCCTGAATAGCGCAATTTATAACGTGAAAGGTGCTAAAGAATTTCTCAGCAAATCCGCTCGATAAAAGAGTTGGGTTAGCTGCTTGTTTTGTAGAGTGGTCGTGTGTATTGTGATTAAAATAGGACGTATTGTATGTTTGTGAATGTGAATTATGTGCTTAATACAATAAAATTAAGACTACTTGAGTGGAACATGTTATATAAGCATGTTAGATTTGTTGATTTCATAAGTATTTTATATAACGTGTGTGTACATTGAAGTGAGTGCGTAAAATTATTATCACCTAAAAATATTTGCTCATTCAAAATAGATAGTATGATTTGATTGTTTATTAACTGATAATTATTAAGCACTTAACTGGATTGTTTACAAAGCGCTATAATTGGGTATTGCACCGCAACACATGTTGACTTTTCACGATATATCTACATAGTTAGTCTTTTTTATGAAAGGGAACCTTTGTGGTACTTATTGTTCATGATAATTTGTAGTTATGGCTGTCAACAAGCAAAGTTGCAATTGCGAGTAAGCAAGTTGGTAATTCATTTTTAGTGACATGTAAAAATTATTATGAGGTACTTAAGAAGCGACAGTCACAAAAGACCATCGACTTTCTCAACTCGTGACCTCATTACGACATATTACGCATTTAAAAGATCAACTTCAATAAACCAATACAATACAACATCGCACGTGTCCACACAAAACTGTCTTTCATATATTTTGTATGTTTCCCAAACACGTGGTCTTTAATCGTATAGCTAAGTAAATAGAGATGGCCTCTTCACTCGGTATGGGCTGACCTATATAGCCCTCATTAGATACCGTCAAAAGGGCCGGTCCCTTTGGCCTGTTTCTTGAGTGTGCTACTCGTAGTCTTGTATGGGAATGGAAAACAAAGTAGAGTTGATTGCGTCGTTTTAATGAAATCGAGTTGTAAGAGCTAATGTATTTATTTGTACATTTCGCGTTTATGACAGTGGATTTTTGTTAGCCTAATTGTTTATATCTTACTGTTATGGGCACAATAACTGTGCTTATACATTTTTAGTTATTTCACTCGATTACTTGAGTGCTAAATATTTGTTACTAGCTTTCCACTCGCAGCTTCGCCCGCGTTTTCAAAGAAAAACACGCACACTTCCCGGTCCAGTGGGATATCCGGGTTAAAACCTATCATATGTTTTAATCCAAGTTACCCTCTATATGTGTACTAAATTTCATTGTAATCGGTTGATTAGTATTTACGTGAAAGAGTAACAAACATACATACACATTACACATACATCCATCCTCACTAACTTTCGCATTTATAATATTATAGTAGGAAGGATATGCTGCCATATATTCATAATGTAAACGTCATCGTAATATATATACTTACATTGTTTATTTAAATCATTATTAATGTGTATACTACAGAAGAGTATAAACATAATCATTTAAGAAACACAATTCATCTTCCTTCATCCCAAGATTGAGCGCGGCGGAGAGAATGACCTAAATAAATATAAAGTGGAAATACAAAGCTTGTACTTGTTTACATTGTATTGTCCCATTGTGAGATCAGAGGCGGCTCGCCCTAAGGAGCGCTGGTGCAGTGAACTCCCATAAATAATTATAATAAAATCATACTCCTTAATTTCATTATTAATATTAATTATTACTATTTAAAATCAATCGTAATCGTAAAAAACTACTGGCAATACCAATGAATATATCCATCATTCCATCATTCCATACACCTGTAGGTATAATACTGTATTATAAAACGCGCGTAGCGGAGCGCTCACGATTGCGCTCCAATGAAAAAAATATTTAGTACATTTTCTAATACGAAATCCAATAGGAGTGAAAGAGATAGTTTTGTCACAGTCCTGCGCGTGAAACAGAAGATTTTCTATGAAAATATAGCAAAATTCGGAGCGCCGCTCCCGCAAACGTTGCCGGTTCGTTTTTACCGCGTGCCCGGGCGCCCGTAAACAAGACAGCGATTGCGGCTTGCGCGCGACGTTGCCACTCATACATAAACAAACACTAAAACTTTAGTCAACTTGCACGCGCGCGAATGTATATTCGGGAATTTTCTAATTAAAATCATAAGATACGTGTTGACTGTTGAAATAGCCTGTAGTTATCAGTATTACTTGTGAGTGTTAAAATGGACAATTATAATGTGGCGTTCATTAAAAAGTGTGTTAAAACGTTACAAATTCGGCTTGAATTGAAAGCTAAGGGACCGCCACGGTCTGAACTTGATTTACGCAAAAATGTACGACAGAAACGAAAACATATACGCGTGTGTTTAAATCCGAACAGTATGTGAAAACACCGTGGTTGTGTGATTGTGATGAACATGAAAGCAACAAAATATTTTGTTTTCCGTGTCTTTTATTTGAAGCGGGCGAGCCGGCGGAGGTGAGAGTGCTTGGACTGAAACGGGCGTTGACGACTTAGCTCATCTTTCAATCAAGATGAAAAAACATTCACAATCTCGGTAGGTACCATTTGTTGAATGAACTGCAATTGGCGTCTATCGAACGACAAGACATTCGTAAAGCATTAGATTCCGCGTACCGAAAGTCAATACGCGAGTTCAATGACCGTGTCGATGAAAACAGACATATTTTACGAAGGTTAATAGATTTTCCTTTATAAGTAATTTTTTAATTAAATTGTACTGCTTTACACCATGAAGGTATTTTCAGTGTTTTATTTCAAGTGAACACCCATAAAATTTTGTCACGAGCCGCCTCTGTGTGAGATTAATCTTGAGATATTAATGTACTTCATTATCTATACTATTTATATTAATTACATATATTATAAAGGTTTTTTTGTTTGTTACGATTTTACTCAAAAATTACTCGTACGAAAAATATAGATAGCATTACAAAAATCCACTAGAAAGAAGCTTTTTATATAGGATTTTTTTTTAAATCGATGCTATATTTTAAGGAAATAAATTTGTATTAAATTTTTGAAAAAGAAAAATAAAACTCATAGAAGAAGTTTATAATTAATTTTATAGGCACACTAATGTTGTAAATGTAATGTAATTAGGTTTATTTGATTTTTTAAACATTCAGTATGGACATAATAAAATTGTACATCGACAATCTTACATAGCTAACCTACAAAACCTAGTATTAATGAACAATCACTTCCCACGAAGCCAGTCACTATAGTTTCAATCGCAAAGGCACAAAGGTCACTGTTCCGTCTCGTTAGCCACCCAGGGCTGGCACAAAGGAGTAAATGTGATCGATCGTGGCACCGCATTGAGACATTGCTGATTATTCAGGTGGCACGAGTCTCGTAATTTGTCGCTCGCCACTAATTAATACGGGCGTTTACGGGTTCCCAGTGATGTGCCACAGGGTGGCGCGCTCTAGCTGCTAGGGCTGCCACTGTTTTTGTAGTGAAGAATTTTTGGAGGTTTTTCAGTGATGTTTTGATGTGATTTTGTGTACATTATTTTCGGGAATTTTTCTGTTTTTATATTGAAATCCTTCCCTGTGAAAGAAAATGCTAAAAATACATCAATTATAAGAGGAAAATCGCTACTTAATTGACAGAGTTATAATAATAAACCAAAAAATTAAATAAGTGGACATTCTATATGCATTGTGAGTACGGTTAACTTTGAACTACAATACAAAGAGTCCTTGTTTTGTCATATTCGAAAGTTTTAACATATAAAAATTATGCCTAGCGCTTAATTGTAACTGTTTTCTATTCTTTACAAATTATTTTTTTCTTTTCCAGAAATTGTTTCAAATAATGTGCATGTAAAACTATAAAACTTAAATAAACCATTTTCTAGTTGACGTGACAACCCTATTCATGTGTCTTTGAAAGTCGCCCGAATTCGGGAAATGCATTATCTCGCAAAGTGGATACGTGCGGCATTAATTGTGCCCACTCGTGCCTCCGTTTCCAATTAGATGCCTTAATTGAACCGCCCTTTTTGACTTAGTATATGTATTCATTTGTTCGCGATGTGGTCAGTGGAGTGGCTTTTTTCGAGTACTTACCTGTTCCATGGAGCGGAATAGTCTTTGGGTTCTTTTGCTATCGAAATGTTATACAATTATACATATATAATGTTTGTAATTATATATTAGCGTTCATAGATTTTTGCTAAAACCAATTTTTTTTAATATTATAATTAGGAGAATATAATATATCGACTAGGTTGCCAGTCAAAATTTGGCCGCAAGCATTTTTAATAAGATAATTTTCTAATAGGTTTTTTTGGTATATCTATTTTTTAAAGAAACTTAACAAAACAATAACTTATTCGTGTAGATGTTATTCCGCGATTAATGTACCATTACAAAGTAAAACTTCCCAATTATCCATTACAAGATACACACACGTAAATAAACAACACAAATGAATATTTAATTCAGTACCATGTAATGAACACGACGCGGCGTTTAATTTGCGAATGTTGGCACTATGCGTAATTGATGCCTGTGTTTATTCCAAGGGTAATATTGATGTGACTGGACACAGGGCGTACGAGCATAGTATAAAGAGAGAAGTATGTTATCTTTGAACAAGTACGTTCTTTTGCATGTACGCGGAACGCTTGGCTACGTCCCAAGTTCATGTACATACGCACGCACACAACGCCGCTCGGTTCGCTCTGGGACCGGTCTCTTGAGGGCCGTGTCATTGCTGTGAGCGATCGGTGTTTGTTCATACAATTATTAAACGTTAAATTAGTTAACATATCCATACGACAAGTGACAACCCTGCGCCTCGCAAGTTTAGGTACCGTGCGCTCCTAAACGCCGGGAGTTGGCCTACTTGTGGGGTGCGTGTAAATGACTATGTAGGCACAGTACCTTTTGAGTTTTGGGTTATGCACTAATTATACACACACTCACAATTTGTTTATCGTTTATTAACTCCACAGTCTACACAGAAGGAGAGAGGATTCTGTTTATAACTACTATACACGTGAAACAACACTTTGAACATTAAAGGACACCAAATTAAAGAAACTGACAATGAGCGTATTCAATAGCTAAGATCGAACTGTTAATAAATTTACAATGAAGAAACTTGATGCAAAGTATTACGATCTACCCGCTGGATCCGTGATAATTTAGTCGCGGCACGCATACTACGCAAATACCGCGACTATGCTATAGAATAATAAATATTATAATTATTTTGTATAAGTGTAATGCATGTCTGTATTTCTTGTGTTTTTGTGTAATGAATGTTTGTGTTATAATTAAATACGAATATAAATATGAAATAAAATATTTAAATACTTGTTGTGTGTAATAAATACGTATGATAAAATACATACACTAAAATATTGTGTGTTAGCCACATCACTCCCCTCCAGAGACCGGGTTAAGGGCGATAAAAGTCTGGGAAGTGAACTCTCCTCCCAGAGCGAGTGGTATATGCCACAGGAGCACTGGGAAGAGGTAGGGGAGGACTGGGAGGTGGAATAGCGGGAGAAGGAAGGATTTCAGGAGAAGACGACAGTAAATAGGCTGGCTTCAGGCGGTCTATGCTTACCGTCGCTGACTTTCCTTTTAATTTAATTTTGAAAAATTTTTGATCTCTTGAAATGACCTCATGTGGTCCTGTATACGCGGGTTGTAAAGAGCCACGCAGTGTGTCTTCCCTAAGGAATACGTGACTACATGCGGCTAAATCTTTGTAGATAAATATTTTTTTCTTGCCGTGATGTTGTGTTGGTACGGGGCGAATATGCCTGGCGAAATTCGTCAACCGAGCTGATAAGTCGGTGATATCGGTAGTGTAAGACGAAGTGTCGTGGCCAAAAAATTCACCTGGTAGGCGAAGTGGTTCACCGAAAACCAGCTCAGCTGAGGAAGAGTGCAGATCCTCTTTCACTGCACTTCTTATGCCGAGGAGCACAAGAGGCAGTGTTTCTACCCAGTTTACGTCAGCGTGACAGGTAATTGCAGCTTTCAATTGTCTGTGGAAGCGCTCCACTAAGCCGTTGCACTGCGGGTGATATGCCGTTGTCTTACGGTGATCAAAACCGATAGACTTAGCGAGCTGCTGGAATAGGGCCGATTGAAATTGTGCACCGCGGTCGGTAACGACGTCGGTTGGACAACCATAACGGGCTACCCAGCAGGACACAAAAGCTTTTGCGACAGTTTCTGCGGTGATGTCGGTAAGTGGTACAGCTTCCGGCCATCGCGTGAAGCGATCGACGGCTGTTAGGCAATACCGATAATCACCGCAAGGTGGTAAAGGGCCGATTAGGTCTATATGGACATGTTTGAATCGCGCTGAAGGTAAAGCGAGCGTACCAATAGGTGACGCGACATGCCTGTTTACCTTCGAGCGCTGACACGTCAAACATGCCTTAGACCATTCGCGGCAGTCCTTCCGCATTAAAGGCCAGACAAACCTCTGTGCAACGAGCTTGGCTGATGAATTTGCGCCTGGGTGGCTTAAAGAGTGCAGACAATTGAAAACCTGCTGACGCAGTTGTGTAGGGACGAAAGGTCTGGGAGTCGGTGTACTGACGTCGCAGTACAGTGGAGTACGACTTCCAGGTAAGTTCATCTTTTTAAGGCGAAGAGATGATTCACCTGTGAGATGCGCAGTGAGCTCAGGATCTGAAGCTTGCAACCTTGCCATCTCTTCTAAATCGACAGGCCTCTGCAGTTCACATACGCGTGATAGAGTATCAGCGACGACGTTGTTTGCACCAGATATGTGCTGTATGTCGGTTGTGAACTGCGAGATGTAGTCGAGATGTCTATACTGACGCGGCGTGCAGTTACTTTTCCTTTCGTGGAAAGCGTAACATAACGGCTTGTGGTCAGTATAGATCGTAAAATGATTAGCCTCCAGCATGTGTCGGAAGTACCGTATGCTCTCGTAGATGGCAAGGAGCTCTCGATCGTATGGTGAGTATTTCACCTGTGATGGGCTCAACTTGCGCGAGAAGAATGCGAGCGGCTGCCAATCATCATCCTTAAGCTGTTGTAGGACTCCACCTATCGCTGTATCTGAAGCGTCAGTGACGAGTCCTAATTTAGCTTCACTGGCAGGATGAGCAAGCAGGGCTGCTTCGCAAAGGCTTTTCTTACAGTCCTGGAATGACTGCAGCGAACTTCCTTCTATGACCACGGGATGAGAACCTTTAACGGAACCTATAAGCAAGGCGTTTAATGGTGCTTGAATTTGGGCAGCATTGGGCAAGAAACGTCGGTAGAAATTGACCATGCCCAAGAATCTTCGAAGCTCTCGAACAGTTCTTGGGACAGGAAAATCGGCGATAGCTTGCACCTTGCTGTCCAAAGGTTTGGTTCCCTTTTCAGAGATTTCGTAGCCTAGAAATGTTACCTTAGGAGCGCCGAAGACACACTTGGCTGTGTTTATAAGAACACCATAATCTCTCATGCGGGTAAAGAGTTGGCGCAGGTGGTCTTCGTGCTCTTGTGCTGATCTGCTGAATATCAGGAAGTCGTCGAGATACGGATAACAGAAATCTAGGCCTCGCGTCAATTCATCGACAAATCTCTGAAAAGTTTGACCTGCGTTGCGAAGTCCGAAGGTCATAAAAGGAAATTCGTACAAACCGAAGGGTGTGGTGATCGCTGTTTTCGGGATATCGCTTTCAGAAACAGGAATCTGATTGTACGCCTTAACTAAATCGATGACAGAAAATATAGTACAACCAGACAGACAGTGTGAAAAGTCCTGTATGTGCCTGATTGGATACTTATCTGGTATCGTTCTTGCGTTGAGAAGTCTGTAGTCACCGCATGGACGCCATCCATTGTCCTTCTTCGATGCGAGGTGAAGCGGAGACGACCACGGGCTGTCAGATGGACGGGCTGTTCCGTTGGCTATCATAGCCTCGAATTCCATCTTTGCAATTTTAAGTTTGTCAGGAGCCAGGCGCCTAGGGGAACAGGAAACGGGAGGGCCAGGAGTTGTGCGAATGTGGTGTGTAGTGTTGTGTTTGACAATACCTGGAGTACCAGCGGGGCGTGTTAGTTCTGGGTATTGCGCTAAAATTTTATGATAGTTAGTATCACCACCAGTTACAACCTTAACACTAGAAATATTACAATTAATCATATTACAATTTATTGCTGAGCTGCTGACATTGGTTAAGCCATCGATCAATTGTTTCTTACTTACGTCAACTATAATTTGGTAATGTGAAAGAAAATCTACACCAATAATAGCTTTAGTGACGTCAGCTACAACAAAACGCCATGGAAAAACGCGACGTAAGCCTAAGTTGAGATTTAACTGAATGTAACCGTAAGTATCGATGACGGAACCATTGGCAGCAGACAGTTGATAGTTAGTTTTACATCTTTTTTCAGACACAGCAGTTATAGGGAAAACACAAATATCACTACCAGTATCTATTAGATATTCAACATTTAGAGTGGGGTCTGTTATGAAAAGACGACTTGGGGAATTGGGGCAGTCGCTGGTCGCCATCACTGACTGCCGTGTGCATTTCCCGATGCCTTGAAGTCGCATGGCTTAATGCATCTGTTAGCCTTTGTGCCATGTTTATTATGATACCAGCAGATGGGGTAACGCCGGTAATTAGAGTGGGATCGTCGAGAAGAAGACCGTGGGCGATGGTGTGGAGAGGGACCTCTGCGCTCGCGAGGGCGGGACCGGGAACTGCTTACTTGAGCGGACAGCGCGCTCACCTGGCGCGTCAGCTCCGCCACCTGGCGTGCCAGCTCGTCCATGGGTGATGTAGATGAAGATGCCGCCGCAACATGAGCGGTAGGGGCCGCGATGTCATTCACGCGATCAGCTAACTCAGCCAGAGCGTCCAGGGACAGCGTAGGTTGTGACGCCACGATCGGCTGCAATCCAGCAGGTAACCGGCTGGTCCAGATTGTTTTCAAAAAATCTTCTGGGATTTCGGGACCAGCCAGGTGCTGCAAATGCCGTAGAAATTGGGATGGCTTGCGTAGTCCCAGCTGCTCGTGCATCAACAGCTGTTTCACTTTATTTTCTCTGGATACGGACAATCTTTTAATTAATTCTGATTTTAATTTATTATAATCAGCGGGGCCGGTAAGGATGTCTTCGACCTCGGCCGCATACTGCCGGTCCAATGTGGCCAATATGTGATAAAATTTTGTAGTATTGTCAGTTATGTTCATTATAGCGAATTGTCCTTCAACTTGTGCAAACCATATTGCGGGTTTTTCTGGCCAGAAAGGTGGGATCCGTAAATTAACGGATGGTTGCTGGGCGGGCGACACGTGCGACGGTCGTTCCGCCATTTTGACGCACCTTCGCGCTTGAGTATTTACTCGATCAGCGTTGTCGGAATCGCTTGCACTAGACATAGTTCGTATATATATATATATAGTGTTCAGAGGGGTCACCAATTTGTGGGGTGCGTGTAAATGACTATGTAGGCACAGTACCTTTTGAGTTTTGGGTTATGCACTAATTATACACACACTCACAATTTGTTTATCGTTTATTAACTCCACAGTCTACACAGAAGGAGAGAGGATTCTGTTTATAACTACTATACACGTGAAACAACACTTTGAACATTAAAGGACACCAAATTAAAGAAACTGACAATGAGCGTATTCAATAGCTAAGATCGAACTGTTAATAAATTTACAATGAAGAAACTTGATGCAAAGTATTACGATCTACCCGCTGGATCCGTGATAATTTAGTCGCGGCACGCATACTACGCAAATACCGCGACTATGCTATAGAATAATAAATATTATAATTATTTTGTATAAGTGTAATGCATGTCTGTATTTCTTGTGTTTTTGTGTAATGAATGTTTGTGTTATAATTAAATACGAATATAAATATGAAATAAAATATTTAAATACTTGTTGTGTGTAATAAATACGTATGATAAAATACATACACTAAAATATTGTGTGTTAGCCACATACTTCTCTCTTTATACTATGGCACGAGTTTAATATTTACTGCGGATTAACGGGATATACAGACCCGGTTGGTAGACTTAATATTGATGGAGGTGTAACTAGTATAGGTATACTGCGTTTGACTGGGTATTCTTTGTTGGAATGCTTTGTGTCTGGAATATGTGAGAAAACAAAAGGTTCGATTCAGCAGTATTTTGCAGCGTCAAAGATGTTGATTCAAACGAATTATTAACCCTTTGATATGAAATTTGATTTAAGAGTCAGACAGAATAAAAAAAATACGTGTGGCACTCGGGGACTGCCGCGGTAAAGCTATTGCATAGCATGCCTTCAAGCCACACCTCCGTGCCTGTCGGAGTGGGGAGCGTGAGATTTTTCGTTACGCAATTTCTGGATTCGGTCCCCGCGCTCAAGGCCCGCGATGGAAGCTATGCAATAGCTTAATAAACTGTTTGGTATTGAAATATAAATAAGGATTGCTAAGAAAATCGAATTTTTTCAAATGACCATGATGCTCCTATTAATTGGGTACCATAGTTATAGATGTAGTATGGAGACATAGGTAGTGGAGTTAGTGCTTTTCCTGTACTGTGTTATTTTAAAAGTCTTTCAATTGTAAAGATTTTTTCATTTTCATTTTCATAATTATCCTAATACATCTTGACTGTTGATGTGTTCTTATATTACAGTCTGCACTCTGCAGATCACATTTTCTTGTCACCCACTGGTTATTCTACGTTTTTCGTATTTTAAGGATTTGATTGTAGGATTTCCTAAATTTTATACTGGATACTGGATTACTGATACTGGATTCGGATTTATATTAAGAATTTTTGTTTTATCAAATAAATTTAATTGTTATGTAAATTCGGTTTGTAAATCTAAATTGGGATCGAGATATTGATTGAAATAATAGATAAAGATCGTAAACGTATTTAAATTTATGTTTAGCTTTATTCAGAGCTTATCACCTTAAAGCACCTCAACGTTAACTATTTTTTGTTGACAATCCAGTGGCCGTGATCTTTCGATTGTGTACTTGAAGTTTTTATTTTGTTAGATATAAATCTACATAAGTATTGATTTGATATTTATTATTATGGAATTAGTATTTAAATAGATCTCTAGTAGATGCATAAGTAATTGTTCACAAGAAAAATACATAATTCTCCATTCTTTATTTCGCTTTATAATAAGTATTACTTTTGATAGGACAAACTATCTATATCTATAATAACTATATATATCTATAAAAACTATATATATATCACTACCTCCATATTTTACATAGAACGTTCCAGTTTACGAAAATGTCAACTACAGATTATCAAACTACCCGCATATATGTATAATTTAGAATGTTCCAACTATAAAATATTTTATACTAGCTTGCCACCCGTGGCTTCGAACGCTTTGTTTATAGAACCTAATAAATTAAAATAAAAATTGAATTAACTACATTACTCGAAAATAGCTCTATCTATAAAAAAAAATCGCATCAATATCCATTGCGTGGTTTTAAAGATTTAAGCACACATAGATAGCGACAGATACTTTGTTTTATATCTACTTACTATGTTGTGATTAAAGATGTCAACTGATCGTCACAACGCCACTCAACTTTCCTATAAATACAGGCAACAAATCCATCAGCTCTCGCGTAATAATTAATTAATAGATCGCGGTCGAAGCCACTTTATTAAATTAAATTAAACAGCTAGTTGGGTGCATGATGGCCTACATTCAGCGCATTATCGAGATCGCAGCGGCCTGATGCAGATTACAGCTGTGCTATTACGAACTATATAGTGTATGTAAATGGACCGTGATAACATTTAAGTGCTCGTGATGGAGTAGGTAACTCTGAAGTATGGAGTGACTCGGTGGTGTAAGGAGAGATTAAAGTTGTAGGTGTGCGCTTGCTTGTTGTGTCGTGAAATGGTAGTTGAAAAAAAGTGTCGCGAGTTTTAGTTGGTAATTAGAATTTATAGTTATTATGTGAATAAGTGCATAGTTATTGCCTTTAGTACCTACGTAGTGAGAAAATACAACTAAATTGTGTGAAAAATCTTTAAAAAAATGCAGAATAACTGATAATCGTGTAGGTACCTACTTATTAAAAAAAAGAGACAACTTTCAAACCAAATCTTTATTGAAAAATAAAAAATATAGGTACTTAATTGAAACATTTGAACGTCCTAATTATTTGCCTTATCCTTATTAACTATATTGTAAGCCACTATATAAAATAATATAATTAAACTATTTCATCCTCCCCAGGTGTTGAGCAAACCTTACCAGGCGGCGTCCGGCGCGGAATTGACGAAGCTGTGCAACCACAAGCGGAAACTGCTAGCGACGCTGCAGGCGCGCGCGCAGTCGCCAGCCACGCCACCGCCGCAAAGTGAACAGAAGAAAGGTACTTTTAACTTCATGTTTTAACTAGTTATAGTAATATAATATAGCTTATTTTAATCGGGGCTAATGTAGCTTTCTGCTGATGAAAGAATTTTTGATATCGGTTCGGTAGTTGTGGAGATTAATCGTTACAAAGAAACAATCAAATCTTTGATGATTGATGTGGATTTTACTATGTAGGAAATCGCGAGAGTAAGGTTTGTACGGTTCGTACACCTGGGGATGCTGCTGTTGATGCTAATTAAAACTAGGCTGCTAAATGATATGCTTTATTGCTATGCTGAGTTACACACGTACGCGGCTCGCGACGTTTTAATGTGAACTAACGCTATATGAAAATGAAAATGCTGTGGCATACAAAAAATGATGATGATGCGCTTTGAACGGTTGCACCGTACAAGGTTGTTGAACCAAACTGCTTCGGTCGGGTAATATTTAATCTGAACTAAAATCTGTATTTCATATTCGTAATTATTATTAAGTAAAATGTAAATGTTCTATGGTCTTCACTATACCACACTATTCAGACACAATGTTCTGTATTCAATGAAAGCATTTTTGCATAGCATAGAATAAGAACGGGAAAACTTGACGATTCACGAGGCTTAAAAAGTTGCATTAGAATAGTAGAAATACAGCGATAGTGCCACTTTATTCGGTCCTTATACGACTTCACTTTTAGTTTACGAAATGTATGAAATTCATTTTTATATGAAACTAACATTTATCTACATTATTATGATTAAAATTTGTTTGGTAGTGTTAGTAATACTACGAATTAAATCTATACTGAAAAAATCCTTATTCTTAATCGCATTATATGCGAGCGAATCCGCGGACTCAAGCTAACTAAATCAACAAATAATTAATCATCCCCCATCTAATTAATGTTGTTTGTAACTTGAAATTAATGAAAACATCAAATGCGATGCGATATTTCAATTTGGATGGTAATTTTAATAAATAATTCGCAACGAAATAGCAAAGTTTGGCGAGATGGGATAACAATAAACAAATTATTATCATTATTATTCATGTCATGGGATAACGAAATTGACGTTTAAATAGCAGCGAGTAATTAAATTGTGTATTTTATTAGGGCTGCCTACTGTTTAGTTTTTATTATTTATAATTTAAATGGAGTCTTTTCCGTATTGTATATAGTTTTTCAATTTAGGTATGTACTTTTTCGCTATTGTCAAGTATCCTTTTTTTGATGTTTTGATAAATTATTTGAATGGTTATTACTATTGAAGACTGAAAAATGTTTAGTTTCAACCGAAGTAGGACGCGCTCCGTTGAACGTTTTGATAGACCCCTTGTTACTAAACGAGGGGTCTTCTATCAAAAGAATTATCAAGTTATCTTACATCATTAGCTTACTTTACCATTTATCCTACTTATTAGCTTGCTTAGGTATTAACTATTGTGTTCAACAAACCATTAAGTTTAATTAAATTGGATAGGTATTTGTTTTGGTCAACCCTGGCGAGCTTAGTGTCCAACATCCCTTGTTATTCCAACCCCAAGGTTTCATAACTTCATTTAATTCCACGACGAAATGAAATTGTCACTAGCAGAGCCTTCCAGACGTAATTGCAATATTCTCAACTTGTATAAAAGAAGTCTTTGCATTTGTACTGGTTTAGTTTATTTTTATTTGTGTAAATTTAGTTATATTCTTAGCTTGTATAAAAATAAACCGTAACATTTTAGTAGTGGGGTCAGTGTGTTTTTATTTGTGTAATTGATAATGTTAAAGGAAATGATTCACGTTTTTTAACTGACTTCAAAAAAAAGGAGGAGGTTATCAATTCGGCCGGTATATTTTTTTTTTTTTTTTTATGTATGTACACCGATTACTCCGAGGTTTCTGAACCGATTTACGTGATTCTTTTTTTGTTCGATGCGGGATGGTGTCGAATTGGTCCCATAAAAATTTTATTCGGATAGGCCCAGTAGTTTTTATTTTATGAGCATTTTTGTCTGTAGGTATTTGTAAATTTTGCAAGTGCAAGTTTGAAGTCGGTTGTTTTTAACGCAGTTATCACTTGTTATTATTTGGATCGTTTTCTGGTTAATATTCTGGTTGCAGGTACTTACCCCTTTTTTTTTTTTTTTTTTTTTTTTTTTAATAGTGGGGAAATCTTCCAAAGATACCCACTGCCCCCGGGGAAGGAGCCGTGGGTTATGTCGGATTCCTACCGACTAAAACCCCACTGTGTTCCGTCGAGCCGCTTTAATGATGGGGCCGCGGGTATTGGTTGGAATTCTTCCGCGACCCCCTCGGCGGCAGCCCATCTCTAAGCCAGGCGCAAGCCAAGAACAGGAAAGATGGTTTGCCTGCTCTTCCCTCCCGTTGGCGGCATGAGCGGAAAACATCTCAAGCCGCCTCACCGAACCGGACGATGGATTACATTCCCCGTTCCACCGCCCGGCGCCCTTCATCAAGGAGGCACGTTACGACCGTGTAAAGCGGCCGCAACACGGCGACGACGCCCAATAAGACGTCTGCGCCGGATCGGGTCCGCGTGAGGATCCCTCTCGCGCACCCGCTCTGCCTCCTCTTTCTGCGAGATCACGTTCTCCGAGAATGCGATCACCGCACGCCAGGATCTGTCGCCATTCACCATTGCACGAACAACGGAGGGTAGAGAGAGATCCGGCCCGATAATCGCGACTAAGCGAGCACGGGGCTCGGCCCACGCGGGGCACACGGCAAGAGTGTGATCTGCCGTGTCCTCCGGGCAGGCACACCAGTGGCAGACCATGCTGGGCTCCCTCCTCGCGACTTTACACAGGTACCGCCCGAAGCAGCCGTGCCCGGACAGTATCTGTGCAAGGCGGAAGGTTATGGCCCCGTGCCGCCTGTCGCACCACTCTTGGAGGACTGGACGTATGGCCGCGACCGTCCTCTCACCCGCGCTGGGCTCTTCGAGTCGGCGTTCCCACTCCCAGAACCGCCGCTCGACAGCCTCAGCCCTCCACTCCTCTACTTCCTCATAGGAAGGATTCACCCCATGTGATCTAGACGCCGAGACGCGCCGATACACGTCCGCTAGCATCTCGGCGTCCAGATCCCATGGCGGCGTTCCGGCCATTACGCAGGCAGCCTCAAAAGACACCGTGCGGTATGCCCTAACTACTCTGAGCGCCATGACCCGCTGCGGCCTCCGCAAGAGGGGTCTGGTACGGGCGCTCAGGGTGTCTGCCCAGATGGGGGCCCCGTAGAGGGCCATGGAGCGGATTACGCCAGTGTATAGCCGACGACACCCACCCCCAGCGCCTCTAAGGTTTGGCAGCAAACTTCCCAGTGCCCCGGCCGCCCCTACAAGACGGGGGGCGAGGCGACGGAAGTGCTCCGTGAACCTCCATCGGCTATCCAACACGATGCCTAGGTATCTCATGGTGGTGGTGACCCTGATAGCTACCCCACCGACCCGAATCTCTGAGCCCGCGCTATGTAGCCTCCGGCGACCGGGAAAGAAGATGGCTTCGGATTTCTCCAGCGCCACCTCTAGACCCAACCGCCGGATGCGGCACACCACCTGCTCAACTCCCGTGGTAGCTAATAAAGCTGCCTCCTCGTATGTGGCCCCACGCGCAGTCACCAGAGTATCGTCGGCGTAACAAGTTACGCTAACACCTGGGAGGTTAGTGGCGCGCAGGACCCAGTCGTACCCGATGTTCCACAGGAGAGGCCCGAGGACCGACCCCTGTGGGACACCGCACGATACTTCCCTCTCACTCCATCCATCGCGGGTTGGATACGCAACAGTCCTATCTGAGAGGTATGACCGCAGCAGTCGCACCATATAGCCCGGCACGCGATGATAGTGGAGAGCTTGCAGGATACTGCCCCACGGCAAGGTGTTAAACGCATTGGCGATGTCCAAAGACACCGCCAGGAGGACTTCTCCACTAGCAGCCGCATCTTCTGCGGTGGCTCTCACGCGAGATATCGCGTCGAGTGTGGACCGACCACGGCGAAAGCCGAACTGGTTTCCGCTGAGGTCTGGTCCCACTCCCTCCAAATGGTTGACGAGGCGAGCTGCGAAAACGCGCTCAAAAAGCTTGCTCACCTCGTCAAGCAATACAATGGGCCTGTACGCTGAGGGCGAATCGCGCGGGCGCCCCTCCTTTCTTAGCAGGACCAAATTCCCTGTCTTCCACCTACGGGGAAATTGTCCCCGCTCAAGGCAGGCCGAAAACAACCGCTCCACCCGGGGCCCGAGGGCTTCCAACGCTAGCACCCACGCTCGGCCAGGTACCCCGTCAGGTCCAGGAGCAGTGTTCTTCCCTTTAAGCCGCGTAACTGCCGACTCCAACTCCTCATGGGTAACGGCAGGGATTTCTTCTGCAAGCTCCTCCTGTGACGCAGGTGTCGCCGCCATCGGCGGAGGAGAATATCTTCCCCGGTCCGGGAACAGAGACACCACAACCTGTTCTAGCAGACGGGGCTCGAGAGACTGAGACAGGGGCGGAGCCAACGGGCGGAGCTTCTGCCTCACCCGTTTATACGGCCGACCCCACGGCACTCGGTTCAGACCCTCGAGCATCTCTTCCCATGCTCTATCCTTGGCGCTGCTGATTGCCTCCTGCAGAGAGGTAGCGCACTCCCTGTAGGAGGCATACAGTTGCGCTTCCTCCACTTCATCCCGTCCACTCCGGCGCCGGTGCCTGGTGTACGCCCGCCTCGCAGCCACGCAGGATGCGCGTAGCTGGGCAATTTCGGCGGACCACCAATACATCGGTCTTCTATGCGGATTCGGGCGTACTCTGCTCATAGCCGCATCACACACCTGTGCCATCGCATCAGCCATCCGCGCTGCATCGTCCTCTACTGTTGCGATCCGCGGTGCAGGGATCCATGCCTGAACTATGGCGGCCTCAATTAGGAGTTCCCTATCGAGACTACGAATCGACCAACGCGGACGTCCATCATTTAGGGAAGGCTCACCGCGAAACGCGGATGGCGCAGAGACGCTGAAGCGGATGTATCTGTGGTCCGATAGCGTTTCTACGTCAGTAACAACCCTCCAGTCACTAATTCGCCTTGCAAGGGGGGGGCTAGCGAAGGTGATGTCGACGATGGAGCCCCCTCTTTGCCGCACGCATGTTAGCTCACTCCCGCGATTTACGACCGAGAGATCAGCTGCGACCGCCCAGTCCTGCAGCACCGCACCCCGCGCATTTCTCACCAATGATCCCCATGCCATTGATTTGGCATTGAAATCTCCGGCCAGAAGCACGGGCTGCGGAGGAGCGAGGTCAATCAGTTCCCCCAGATCTGCCAGGAACCGCTCGAATTCATCCAGGCTACGGTTGGGAGAGAAGTAGACCCCGATCACTGTGTTACCACTGATCGAGGCCGAGACACAACCCCGCCGCCGGACTACCCTTTCCATTACTGTACCGCCCTGCGTTACTAGCGTCACCAGTCCATCCAAGTCGGCCGCCCAGTTGTCCCGGGAAGGCACGAAATAGGGCTCAGCCACCACCGCCACATCTATCCGCCACTCTGCCAGACTCTGGAGCAAAAGATCCTGAGCTCCGGCGCAGTGGTTGATATTGCCTTGAAGGAAATGGAGTAGAGCCATTACTGTGTCTCCATTTCGCTAACCGTCACATTCGCCTCGGCGGGCGCGGGACAAGGACACGGCGCGGTACCTGGACCATCGCGTCCCTGATTTCCTCTTTTCCGCTTGGGAGCCTTGCAAGCCGGGCCCCCGAGCCGATGGCCTGCCGGTAGCTTGGCCTCGGAGCATAGAACGCAGCGAGCGGCGGAGGCAGAACATTCCCCGGCCTTGTGGCCTGTTTCTCCACATCGAAAACAGACGTTGCTCCTGTCTACGGGCGAATTGCACGCGACTCTTACGTGCCCCACCTCCAGGCAGCGGAAGCAACGCTGCGGCTTCACCCTGCCAAGCGTGACACTTGCAGAGATCCACCCTACTTGGACACGGCCCACCTGTGCCACCTTCTTTGCCGCGGCTATTGGGCAGCTCACCCAGGCTGAGGTCGAGCCGCGAGAGCCCACGCGCAGTCCACTACACTTGACGTGTTCTGTAGGGCATTCTCCTGCCCGAGAAATCGCAGCCACGACATCTTCAACAGCCGCCGAGTCGTCCAAGCCGATGATGTGCACTTCAGCGCATTTCACCGGCCTGGAAACCTTGACGGTGCCTTCGTCCCAAATCTCTCGCAGCTTTGCAGCGAGAGCATCTGCCTCCTTTGAGCTTGCGGCACCAGGGATTTCTAAAATCCTTGCTCCAGTCGCGGCACGCTTGAACCGCAGCGCACCTACACCGATTTCCGCCAGATCAATCTTTTGGCGTGATCCAGCCATTATAGAGGCATAGGTGACGCCTCGCTCCTCTGCGCCTGGCTGCAGAGCAATTACGACAGCCGAGGACGAAGGATTACGCAATCTCTGCGCCCTCGTGCGCTCCCGCACCGGCCTCTTTTTCTTTTTCGCCTTGCCCTTCTTTCCGACGACCGTCCATTCCTGCTCCAGCTGCTGCTGCAACTGGGGAGCAGAAGAAGTGGTGGGCACAGCCTTGTCAGCAGGCTTGGTCTTATCCGGCTGCCGTGCAGCCTTCTCCTTGCCCTTCCCCTTGGCTTTTGCAGCCGGACTCGGTTTTGCAGGCTGCGCAGCAGGCTGTTCCGGCTTTCTCGCCTTTGCTGGTGCAGCACCTTTTGCTGGCGCCCTATTAGGGGGCTTTGGCGACGGAAGAGGAGGAAAGTCCTCGGTTGGGGCTTGCCCAACCGCCATTCCCTCAACCCTGCCATCCCCCGCCAATGGAGGCCTTACACGCCTTTTTGGAGGGAGGTCCAACGCTTCCAACCGGGCGTCAACCATTCCCCCAACCTGCCGCAAAATCTCCGCGGTCAGATCAGAGTCCACGCGCGTTTGCATGGGCTGTGCGGCCTCTATGATGGCCCTCATTTCTCCCATCTCTTTTCGGAGGCCCGCGATTTC
Organism: Colias croceus; assembly: GCF_905220415.1. Taxonomy (NCBI): domain Eukaryota; kingdom Metazoa; phylum Arthropoda; class Insecta; order Lepidoptera; family Pieridae; genus Colias; species Colias croceus. The sequence goes on along the minus strand of NC_059543.1, from coordinate 1,496,126 downwards.
CGCCTGTAACTGACTGTTCGCAGCTTGCAGCTGCCGCGTCTCCTCCGATGCAGTTCGCTGGGCAAGAAGCACCACCGCTTCTTGAATGGTGTCCGAAGCATCCTTAAGCGAACGTTTAAACGCCACCCTTAGGTTCGACGATTTGGCGCGCACCTGATCGATGGCATCCAGGCTCTCCTCTATTCGACGTTGGAGGGCTGCGGTAGAATCGTCGACAACACGTCCGTCAACAGATTCCCCGGCGCGAGAGGTACCGGCTCGAGAGGCTCGGGAGACCTGCGTTTCTTCGCTAGCCTCGAGCTCCGATTCCCTCCTAACGCGTGAAAGGGCCTTCCTAGCGGCTGTCATGTCCGCTAAGGTCTTTCTTGCTGAGGCTGTACCAACACAGAACCCAGCTGCTGCAGCCCCCCGCCCTTTGCCCCTTTTCGAGGCTTTTTTGGCCTGCCGTGTTCGGCCTTCCTCTGTGGAGGAGCCTGAGCAGCTCGCTCCAGAGGACCGCTTACGCTTGGCCCACAGTCTATCCTCCTCATATGACTGAACCGTCATGAGACTGTCTACGGACGTTGCCGTGGACAGCCCACTAGGTCCAGTCTTTCTCCTTCTGGTTTCAACGCGCCCCGTTTGGGTGCGCGCCTCCACCCCACGTTCCGTTTCGCTAAGCTTATCGACGTCCATGATTCGTTTGCCAGTGGTCAGTCCAGTAGTTTTTGCCACCGAGGAGGCCTGGGAACCCACCTCCTCAGTGTCGGTAAATTTGTGCAAGTTTTTGCCCCCCCCAGAATACGTGGGGCAGCCTGAGTTGGACTCAGGGAGGGATTCTCCACTTTTGGTGGTACCCTCCTGGGGTAGTTTGTTTTTTATACTTGCTTCCATCATCTTCTCCTTTCCCCTCTAGTTTGCAGTACGCCTGCCGGGTTAAACCCGCCAGCCGCTATCTAGGGCTGGGCCCTTTCGGCTTCATAGCGGCCTCATCGGCCCCAACCCCAGTACTAGGTGATGCTGCGCACATACCATCACCTAGGAGTATTATTTAGCAGCCCTCCGGCCTCCTCGCTAGTTTTGGTCCGCGCCGGCTGAGCAGCCGGTACCCCCCATATCTGGGGGGCCTGCCCCTATCCGCCACCTGGGGACGCGCCCGATGGGAGACCAGAAACTCCACACGGGCAGGTACTTACCCCTATCGAATCGCATTTACGGTATACTGTATTACAATAAAACACAAATTAACAAATCAGATTTTTAATAGTAGATGTAAATATCAATAGTAACAATATACGAGAATATGATCCACTGAGTATACAAACCCACTACCCATGTTTTATAGCTTCTATATTATACAAATACGCGATAAAATCATTAATTAGTTCTATCAATAAAGTTTTATAAATAGAAGACTAATTAAAAAGTTGTTCTCGCATTGCAATTATCAACACAGTGTCAATATGTGTCCATCGTTAATAACTAATTGATATTATAAAAAGTGTAATGAGCTCAAAATGCCGTTACATACAGGGTGTTCACTGCACATATACGTATTCAATCGGATTATTGCAAGGCTTTCCGCGCCTCGTTTTCATCCAATTACGTTTGACGCAGATTAGCGTCAGATCCGGAACACTGCAGCGTATCCGGAGAGGATCCTACACTGATGCTCTGGTAAATAGAGTACGAGGTGTAAATTGTATTGTAGGGTCGTGTTTGTTACCTTTTAGAGGTGAAATTTGTAGTGGATAATGAATAAGTTGTGTTTTACCATCATGTTAGGTACGTATCTCTTTTTTATGTTGGAAATAAATGATGATTGTCATAGTAATTAAATATGATTTTGTTTACACTATTAAAGTCGATTAAGGATAGGGTGTTCCTTGATAATTTTTCATATCAATATTTTTTTGTAAATCAAGTCGCCGAAACTAGTAGGTAATTACTAAAGCCACTAATAAAACTAAGCAAAATTACATGCAAATAGTGGTCGTCAAAACACTGTCCGGCGACTATCGCAAATTCGACCGGAATATTTGCTAATTAATTAGTTGCTCGTAAATTTGTTAAATACCTCAAACGCGGGGCTAAAGTAATTTTGAGATGGGAGCGAATCCGTGATTTATTGGTATTATCGCGGGGTGGCTTTATTCAATTATACAGCCCAACTGGCTTAGGCTACGGTCATAGTAACTACGTAAGCGACGCGATTAGCGATAGCGAATTGGACCTACATTGAATTGTCTCGATTTGTCGGTATTAATGATAACTAAGCAATATGTAATGCGTTATGTTATTCTATTGATTTGTCCCGATTTGTCAGTACAAATCGGGACAAATTAATACTGATTAATGACATCTACGCAATATGTAATATTAACATGATAAAGTTACACTAGTATTGAATTAGCTGTGTAAGTTAAACTACAGCCTTTAGTTATTTGACCTTATTGCCCATAACAGTTAAACGATTTTCTTGAAATTTAAAGCTATACTGATTAAGCCATTTAGGCATTTGTAGGTTTTTGTGGTAATCATTTTTTATTTTATTTTAAGGTATTTATTTATACTATGCATTAATATCCTGTCTATTATAATTTACTAACATGATTAGACTAGAAACACTAAGAGCATTTTTATTTTAATACAATATTTTGTCTATTATCGCTCCGCTAGTCACAACATCAGCCAATAGTCCTCGAGTGGGATGTACAAGCCTTTAGCTTTGATTCGCGTAAACCCACGTCGTTTCCTGTAGGGTGCACCCTGTATAGTGTCGACGGGATGTAAGGACACGGGGTTTCGCTCGGGTTTTTTACACCCGGCGAGCGTATGGGAAACGAAGGCGGTGCATTGGCTGTGTTTTTGTTGGCTCCCAGTTATACAGAATGTTTAGATTTATGAATGCTTTTATTGTGAATATCTATTGAGCGGTGGAAGGACATTGAGATGGAAAGGTAGAGATGTAATGAGACGACAAATTGTTATGTTATTTTCGGTTCGATTGAATGTAAAGCTGCTAAAAATAAACCAAAAGTTCATGAATTAAACCTGACCTTGTTTTTGATGAGAGATTTTGTTCATATCTCTAGTTTTAAATGTGTTATAATTGCTTTGTTTTTAAAATAAAACATTTGTAATGTGAAATGTCCCAGTTATTATAAGCGCCTACAAAATGCACTGTAACGAGTGAACGACCGGATTAATTACTAGATGAAGGAGACTCGAATGAATGAGAGAACGCTTAACATAAAAGGCACATAAAAATTTTAATTTACACGAGAAATGACGTTAAACATAACAAAACGTTTAGCGCTTACAAGCGATAAAATTTCTTTAATCTATACTTTATATACACATTTAAATTAACTGAAAAGTGTGTTTGTTTGAACGCGCTAATCTCAGGAACTACTGATCCAATTTGAAAAGTCTTTCGGTTTTAGATAGCCAATTTATAGAGGAAGGATGTAGGCTATATACAGGGTGGAAGGTTAAGATGGGGCATGAAGGGCAGGTACCTTAACCGTTGTAGCTACATGAAAACGTTCTTAGGAGACTATCCTTAAATTCTTGAGAAATTTTAATCTGCATTCACAGATTTTTGAAAAAATGTACGGTCAGCAAAGAAATCGGCAGTTTTTAAAAAAAATTTTTTTGATGCCAATCGATCCAGTTTCTCATGGGGATCAAAACACTCTAAAAGACCAACTGAGGTATGAGTACTAGAAAAGTCAGAAATCGCGAAAAACTATTTCCACACATTCACTAAGAAAATAAGTGATTCAACAAAAGATGCGCTAATAGAAAACTCCAAAGAGATTTACAGGCTTCAATATTTTTTGTTTCTGATTATTAAAACACATACCGACAATAAGAAGAAACATTAATTTAATTAAACGGTTGTCAAAGAAAATAAAAAATATCAAAATAATAACAAAAAACATACATTGCGTATTCTCATTCAATACGCGTGAACGACGCGGACGTGTCAAGTTTTTCTTAAATGAGCCACTTTCTGCTAGTTTTTTTACAAGATTCGCAATTACCTTTCGCGTCGGTACCTGTCACATTGGGTATTTATTCCTGTACCATTCCAAGGCAACTGTTGGGTTTTTATTATTTAAAAAGTAAGCCTCTAACAGATCTAAACGTTCCAAAATTATTTAAGGACATTTTTAGTGAGGACAGAGTAACTTTTCGTAACTTTTGTTTTCTATGTGTTATTGTTTACATAAGCCATAAAAATGTGACGTGTTCGTTCGATATTCAAATTTAAATAATTTTTCATCTCGTGCACGAGCTGCCAGCCACCGCCGATCACGCCCCGCATCGCTGGCATGTTATGCTGCTGTGCCTTTGTCTTTTTACTTGTTCATGAATGAAAATAGTTTTTCGCGATTTCTGACTTTTCTAGTACTCATACCTCAGTTGGTCTTTTAGAGTGTTTTAATCCCTATGAGAAACTGGATCGATTGGCATCAAAAAATTTTTTTTTGAAAACTGCCGATTTCCTTGCTGACCGTACATTTTTTCAAAAATCTGTGAATGCAGATTAAAATTTCTCAAGAATTTAAGGATAGTCTCCTAAGAACGTTTTCATGTAGCTACAACGGTTAAGGTACCTGCCCTTCATGCCCCATCTTAACCTTCCACCCTGTATAATCAAGCTTAGAACAACAGTAGCGTAGCAATGCGGGTAAAACCGCGGGGCGCAGTCTAACATAATAATATCCATAATTCATACTAATTCATACTAATATTATAAATGCGAAAGTAACTCTGTCTGTCTGTCTGTTACTCAATCACGCCTTAACCTTTGAACCAGTTTGCATGAAATTTGGTATAGAGATATTTTGATACCCGAGAAAGGACATGGGCTAGGTTTTATCCCGGAAATCCCACGGGAACGGGAACTATGCGGGTTTTTCTTTGACTGCGCGGGCGATGCTGCGGGTGGAAAGCTAGTATTTCTATAATCGTCCGCCCCAATTCTGTTAGGTACCATAATATTTTTAGATGTATATTTTTAATATTAGCGCTATATATTCGTGTCGGTCGAGACCGTCAAACATATGGCAATCTAATTCGGAGTAGGTGATGTACGAAAATATTTGAACAGATGTCGGGTTCAATGAACCCCGTTGTTTTCTTTATCACACCCGATATGACTTGGGAATAATTTGCAAATTTCCAAAATAAACTGATTTGTGTTGTACGAAATGAGTTTATCTTATCGTCTTGTTTCTTTGTTTTGTTAGTTTTAACGACTTGCAGATGAAGCGATTTTGATACAATTTTTTGTGTATGTTTTATTTTTTTCGTCATATTTAAGTGTTGATATTTCGTAAAGAATTTTGTGCTCCACATATTACAAAAGTTGTGTTCACTAACCGTCACATCCTTTCATTAAGGATTCATTATTTAATATAAAGCAATTTTGTTGTACTAACACGATTTATAACTCAAGAACGGATGGACTTATTTGTATTAATTTTAATTTGTTTGTCTGTCTGGATTACAATAACTACACTAAGGGCCGATTTTTCAATGCCCAGATAAACAGCTAGATAGACTTTATTCTTCAGTTAACAAAATATTCAATTTTTCAACAGACGAATAGGACTTATCTATCGAATAACTACGTTATTTGACGAATAAATCTATCTGCCGCTCCAACGGCCAGATAGCGTGCTATTCGACGAATAGGCGTTTGATTTGACAACTGACGCGTCAAATTTGGGATATTTTCGTTTGTAATAACATAGAGCATAGAATTATTAACAATTAAGCCTCTTTCTATATAATTATTTATTATCAATTAAAATTATATTGAAATTGATGTTTTTGGTAGTATTGATGACCATGCCATTGAAAATTTGCCGAACGCTGGCTTTATGTCGTTTCCATCGTAAAATATATTTAAATTTAAAGACAAATTTAATCAAAACTCTTTACTCGAATCAAAACAACAATCAACAATCATAGAACACAAGCAAACTTAAAATGCACTCCTGACGTGTGTCATAATGACGATTGTTGACTAATTGCAAGAGTTGACTCTATCCCGCTCTAACCTGACTTATTTAATATGTTTGTTTCGTCACTCCGAGAGCAGAGCTGCCAATATGGAAATATTTGGTCAGATAGTTATTCATCAAATAAATCACGATTGAAAAATAGGCGAGCCGTTTTGAGTTAGATAAACAATTGAATAAATCTATTCGAGGGGTAGTTATTAGACTGTTTATCTCGGGATTGAAAAATCGGCCCTAATATATGTTACACTAATTGACAGTTTATTTGATAACTGCAGTAAAATATTTTAAACTAATTGACAGTTTGCTATATAGATTTTAATAGTTGTTATGGTTAAACAAAATTTCTTTATAATATTCGAAGTGCATTGAAATAATAATAGTTTTTAACGTAAAGCGAAAGCGATAACTACCCGCAATCGCAAAAAATCCCTAACGATCCTGTAAAATCTAATCGTCTATAAAAATAAAAATGAAGCTAGTTTGAACTGAGCGACTGTATTACAAAGTGCTTGTTTTGCTGCTTTTGTAACAAAGCGTAGTCTTTGTTGATAAGTGGCGATGGGAGGGGGAGGGTTGTAAGGGGAGGGTGGGGAGGGCGCTGTCCGGCGGGTAACAACCCTGTTAATAGAGTTGCAAGGAACACTATTCGTTTAAATAGACTTTGTTGTGTGAACTATGTAGGTTTTTGTACAGGTGATTCGCATTTTTGTTACTCTTTAACTGACTTCAAAAGGAGAAGGTTTGCAATTCGGCCGGTATATTTTTTGCCGTGATTTCTAAACCGAATTACATTCTTTTTACACGCTTTATATTAGCTTCACCTGTATGTTTGTATGTTTGTAACCGACTTCTTTGGGCGCGATTTCGACCCACTTTAAACGGCCAGATTTCGTTCAAACTTTGTAGATTGATTGAGGACCGATGACAATACACTAATTTGATAAAATTTTCTATTTTTTAGTTCGGTTTTCTATAAAAAGCGTGTTTTTTAGTTTTTTTAAACTATTATTATTAGCTATTAGGTAGTATCTAATCTGTGCTATAAGTTAATGTTATTTTTAATATTTGATTGAGCTTTTAACTATTCTAGTAGGTGAGGGTTGCTCGCTATTATATGTAATGTAAAGCGATAGATTTTTCGGGTAAGTATTGAAATTTTTTAATCGTACAGTTTTTTGGAAGGATTAATAAAAAGGAATATCGTCATCATCCGTTTTAATCATGGAGCAAAACTGAAATTCGAAAAATATCTGCAGCTATTGACTATTGTAGAAATTCGAAAAATAAATACTACAGCTATTGACTATTGTATGTAGATACGGCTTTAATTTTTTTTAACGTTACCTGAAAATCCTGTAATATTTTTTTTTTCAATTTAAAAATGTTCCGGCTTTTTGAAGGGATGTTTATTTGGCCGTCATTGCTGTTTTTTATTTTGTGTATATTTTTTTCCTTTTGGGGTTGTAAGTGATTATTCTCTACTCTTAGTTAGTATAGCTCATATTTTTTAATCGACACAAAAAGCACATGAAACGTAATTAATCTATACCAATATTATAAAGCTGAAGAGTTTGTTTGTTTGTTTGAACGCGCTGATCTCGGGAACTACTGGTCCAATTTGAAAAAGTCTTTCGGTGTTTGATAGCTCATTTATCGAGGAAGGCTATAGGCTATATATCATCACGCTACGACCAACGGGAGAGGAGTCACGGGGGTGAAACCGCGCGGAGCAGCTAGTTTATCATATGAGTGGATAGATAGTTGGAAAGTGATCTGTTTATAATCAAAGAAAGGACAGATTAAAAAGAGCAGTCTAAAATATTCTTCAAAACATCCTCTTAAATCGGTAAACGGTTTAAGTATACAATAACAAAATACATTTAACATAATAATGCTAGTCAAAACATCATTTAGTGCCACAAAGCCAGCCGCCCGCCTCCCCAGGGCCGCCTACAAGAACAAACGTAATCTTGTTAGAAAATAATGCTATGATAGGAAAGTATTTATCCAGATCGTCGGGTCAATGAACCCCATTTGTCAAATTGTGTGTTGACCCTGTTCGGTTTGTTGTGACTGGTGTTTCTAATTGGTGATAATTAAGGTGATATTTAAATGTGGTGGAAAATACCATAGTTGATTGTTCCTTTTTGCGTACCTTTATTGTTCACTAGCTATGCCCCGCGGTTTTACCCGCATTGCTCAGCTCCTGTTGGTCTTAGCGTGATGATATACATATAGCCTATAGCCTTCCTTGATGAATGGGAACATGAATTTTTCAAGCATTCAACACAAACAAATCGGACCAGTAATTCCTCAGATTAGCGGCGTTCAAACACACAAACAAAGAAACTCTTCAGCTTTATAATATTAGTAATTTTTTTTTTCATAATCTATTGTTCTATATGGGAAATCCCAGAAATCGGGAGATGCAAGGAATTGGGGGAAATGCTTTGATGATTTTTTATAAAGGAATGTGATGGGCACATTTAAATTATAACATTTATACATAAGGAAAGATAGAATAAGTAAAATATTCCGACAGCTTCGAATGTCGCAAATTGAATAAATTTATTTTTCCTCTCAAATGTTTCCCATCTTTTTTGAATAAAGTATGACGGATTTATTGCTACATCGCGAGATTTCAATTATAAATAAGAATATGTAAATTGTATACCATTGAATGCTGACAAAGAAATGCTAACATCAAAGTTATCTATTGAAAAATAAGGATTTATATGGACGTCTAGACTCTTAGACTGCAGTCGAGGTGAGTCGTTTAAAATTTTTCTTGAGAGCTCAGCAAATACATTTATCATTGTCGACTCGTTGAATCAAAGTAAATACTTTGTAAGTTATGTTCAGTTTTGTGATGTTCCACTTGAAGTGAAGAGGTATGGGGAGGTAGGTATCACTTGTGCAGTTTCTCACTTCAAGTTTAAGAATACATTGTTTATGTATAGAATACAATACTCGTCAAGAATACACAACATAAAAATAGTACTTATTATGCAAGAAAATTATGAAATAAATACAATGTTTACTTTTTCTCTTTTTCGAATTTTTTTGAATTATATTTTGTTTCAACAAATTAAACAATTTTCATACTCGTTTCTAATTAAGAAGCTCATCGATATTCATTAAAATATCAAATATGTAATTATATACTAATTATTTATTAATTGCATTGCGACTCACATAATTCAAAGTAAATTTGGTTATGCTTCTTAACGAATTACAGAAATAAAAAAATCTAACTTATAAAGTTTCCGCATAGTCACTATAAATAAACCATTATAAGTTTATTTTCCAAGTGACTCCCCCAAATTGGGAGCTCCGAGCCGCTCAGTGCGTGAGTGCCTTCATCATTGTGCACCGTAACAATATAGTATTCATGGCTACAAAGTACTATTATACGAAACAGGCTATTATTCGATACCGAAGAGGTTATAAGTCCATATTCTGAACGTAGTAGGGACCCTTAGCCTCTTGCTATTGAGTCGCTTTTTTGGTCTGTTGACATTTCATTTCGCAGTGTAACTGGGCCATCTTACGACGGTACTGATTACCCAATTTGTTATGGAATAAACTTTGCGTTAAAAAAAATGTGTGCGTGTATAGTGTACACACGTAAGAAGTGAAACTTCTTTATGACCTTATTTTTCAAAAAATAATTTACTACTTATATATTATGCAACTTTACAGAAATACGTCAAATCTCGCGTGGTAGGGATAAGAAAAGATGACGCGTAACGGAACAATGTCACGCGTAACGAAAAAATGTTACACTAAATTTTTTTCCAACCCCGATAAAGAAGTTTCACTAAGACTATGTGTCACTTTCTAGCCTAATCCACTATAATTTAGCTCGATACATAAAAGCTGATACTCCATGAGATTGCGTTTTAAGCCCTAATTCTTCTTTGGGTCACCAACAAGCATTTTCATCTAATGCTTGTTTTTGACCCAAAGGTTAGTTATAAATTGTAATTCGTGTTGTAAGTATGATTGTGGATTGTGGACATATCCTAGAGAGCTTTATTGGCAACATTCTCATATGAACTTTTCCTCATATATGATTATATGTATGACTTGGGGAGCTAAGAATAGTTCAAGTGGCATCTCAATTGCATGTTTCCAGCTTGAAGCCCGATGTGGCTTTTCAATAGCCTCTCTCCAACGATTGTTAGGATGCAATAGGGCAAGATACAATTGCGAATAGATAGGAGTTATAAATTGTGACGTTCGGTGGCATATAACTATGGGAGGAGGTGACCCCGAATAATAGTAGAAAAGGTGGGAGTTTCATTGTTTCATTCGGTAACTAATACGTAGTCATTTGTCTGTTTATAAGCGACTTCCTAAAACAAAAGAAGCATTTCTATGTTCGTCTTTTTGTATTTTTTTATAATCAATTACATTTGTATATGTGTTCTCGCTTATAATATCTGAATGAAGAAATAAATTCAAAAGAGATACGAAGAGTGATAATTAACAATTAAAATCTTGTTAACCGAAAAGAAATTAGTTAGAGAACAAAGCGTAAACGTTCTGAAGACATCAGAGATCGGCCGGAGGCGCAGCGCGGGACACTTAACGATGATAAAGCGAATCGAAGTGTCCGCAAGCCGCAGCATTGCGTAATTACCATCAAGGAAGGCGGCGGGCGGCTCGAAACGCCGGCAGAGGGAACAAAAGCGTGCCCGTAACTCGAAACAATCGAGAATCGCTGCGAAGCGAGCGGTCGCGCACCCCGGCGACTATTGATCTCCTGCCCGCCCCGCGCCCCGCCGCCTAGACACCTATCCCCCCACAGCCCCCCCGCGAGCCCCCTCCCAGCTCCTACTGTGAACGTTTTAATTGCAAATCTGCTGGATAATGCGCAAATAGATAAGATTATACGCGGTAATTATGCGATTGAATTTGCCGCCCTTTTCGATTCGTTATGGGCAAGCGATTTTTTTTAATGGATTTCTATGGTTGTGCTGGGAGGTTTCAAGGCTGTTTATACAGTTGTTGGTTTCCTTTTAGATGGGGTAAGGTTTAACCGCTAATTTGTTTCGAGGGTGCGAGCGATTTAAGTCACTGTTTTGTTTCGCAAAGTATGATTTATGTATGGTTTTTCGGGTAAAGCTCAGTCAAGACTTTTTAAATCTTACTAGGTATAATGTTTTGTGATTTTACGAATGATAAAATGTTAACTGGTTATGTATTGGCACCATTATAATAGAGAGTGTCAACATTGCAACTTTTTTGGTTTGTAAATAAAAAGATCAAATAGATATCGCGCAATCTTAACATCAGAATAAGTAACTTTCGAACAAATTCTCGCAAAGATTCCTTTCATTTACGATAAAAGGAAACGTTTTAATAGATTTTTATCGTTTTAATTTGAATTCTTGATATTAACTCGTCAAAGAAATAACTCCATTGTCCGTCGCGGCGGCCGACCTTCATGAATAAGAAATAAACTTTTTGAGGTCGCAATGTAAAGGAAAATATGTTAAAAGATAGTATCGTTTACATTATTCCATTCAAATTGGTACAAATGTTTTTTATTTGTTAATTTTGTATGTTTAAGGAGTGATTCAATTACGTACGTCAGAATTAAATGAAATTTAAATCAAATGATTTGAGATTTATGGAATATTAACCCTAGAAAGATAATCATATTGAGTAGTACGGGAAAGATAGTCATGCGTCAAATTTACGCATGTTTTTTAGTTAGCTCTAAGTCGAGGTATATTATTTTTTTTCTATAAATTGTAAGTTATTATATATTTACAGTTATATTAGAATAATTCATACTACAAATAATTTATTTATAATTATTTTTATACATACAAATAAATGAAAACATTAAATGTCTGCTTTAAATCTAGAATTCTTGTAATACGTTTTATTTCTAATAAAAACTTATTTTTACCACAATTATCAGACTTTTTTATATGTTATATATATGTTGTACATATAGCAATATGAAAAATTTATGAGAAATAACTTTAGCACATATCAAAGTATGCTCACGACATATAACTATGTTAGATTTTTTGCAGGACGCATTTGCCTTTCGTCATATTTCAGAAGGACAAAAAGAATAGTAAATACTTTTTTTTACTGAAGACCTCCTCAGTAGTTTCTTACGATGTACCAGATACTTCATTTGGCAATAAATTGGTGATATTATCAAGCAAATATGTTCTCAAAGCTGGTGATTCTAAACGCCCACACATAAACAAATAAGGCAGTTCCATGTTTCTATATTTTATGTTTTTTTGACTCAGATGTTTTCGTGCTTTGTTGTTAACATCGTGGCTATAAATTTAATATGCAATATGCAGACAATTTTAATGATTCCATAAAATAAAGCCATTGGCCATCTCATTGTCTTCCTACTATAGGACATCAGAGAACACATTCGGTCTAATGCATCTACTGCGCTTTTTGCTTGAATGTAATATATCATCTTTGCTTTATACCTCATCAGGAAAAGCTTCTTCTGTGTCACTTTGCTCGTCATCTTCAATTTCGTGGTCCTCCTACTTCACTATCGGTAGCTTCACAGGGACCCTCGACGCTTTGCATAAGAGCGGCCAGTATACTATATTCTTCCAATTTTCTATCCCCAAATGTTTTCTATATTTGCTTCAATATGTATGAAAATAGTTTTTAAACATAAGTCACAATATACAGTAATAATAAGCCAAAAAATATTCAAACTACTATAGAAGTCAAAATCTTAAAAGTCACGGTAAAGATAATCATGCGTAATTTTGACTCACGTAGTCGTTATATTTCAAAATCGGTTACATTAAATGTATTGACACGTATACCATAGGGTAGCTCTCAGTTACTTATGAAATGTCCTAAACGCACAGCTATGGATTCGCGACATTTAAAAAGATATAGCTATATTTCGAAAACGCAGGAGTCAATTTGACGCAGACTATCTTTCTAGGGTTAAAGGAGGGTAGAGCTACATTGTTATTCGTAATAAGTAATAACTGCTGGTATTGGACATTTTAGATTGCTTTCATTTGTTACTTTGTTTCTCATGAGACTCATGGAAGTAATTGTGGATTAAAGAATTGATTGCTTCGAAGTCTTTACCTAAGTGTATTATCATATTAAAATTGTAAAATACTAAGCTAATACTTATTTCATTATATAACGAAATCCATTTATGATGCGTTGTTGTATAATTGTATATTAGAAAAGTTAAATGGCATTATGTATTACATAAACAACCTCAATAAATACCGATACGAAGCTACAGATAAAATAATTGCTTCATAAATAAATCAATTAGTTCATTGCTGTTGCATAATGCATTCCTTTGATTTTATTAGATATACTTACAGGCTTTAATGTATCCTCGCCTAGACAGTTTATAATATCGCCTATAGTAATTATATAATGCTGAAAAGTTTTGTTTGTTTGATTCAACAGGCTAAGCTCAGAAACTACAGGTACGATTTGAAAAAATATTTTAGTATATTATTGTCCTTTCTCGAGGAAGGCTGTATGCTGTAAAACATGGGTGTATAAGACCAATAGGAGTAAAGCAATGTGGGTAAAACCGCGAGTCACAGCTAATCTTAAATAAACTTCGATAGATCTAGTATTTTCTAATTAAATTTGAGTCTAGATAACAAAAAAATGTGTGCGTACACACGTAAGAAGTGAAACTTTTTTATGACCTTATTTTTAAAAAAATAATTTACTATATGCAACTTTACAGAAATACGTCGAATCACGCGTGGTAGGGATAAGAAAAAGATGGCGCGTAACGGATAAATGTCACGCGTACGGTCTAACGAAAAAATGTTACACTAAATTTTTTTCCAACCCCGATAAAGAAGTTTCACTTCAAAAATTGGAATACGTGTACCTACGTAATATTTTTATCAAATTCAGTTATTTATAACAATAGAGTATAAGTACTTAATGGAATAAGGCTTACATAATATACACACCGGCACAATTAGCGGAACAGAAAAAAAAGTGAGACTATGAGATAATAACGCATATATTTGACGAAAATGTAATTAGATACAAAATAACAAGTTGATTAACATCTTTTAACAACGACTTTGAAAAGTTTTCGTTATTTTTTATTGAAAAATAAAGAAATTTGAAATAAGTGAAATTTTAAGATGATTATAAACCATCACAAAAAAATAAAAAAAGTGATTATTAAATGATTTGACAATAAAATTAAAGCAAAATTAATAACGAATGTTTCCCCCTCTTGCTCTGATTACGGTTTCCAATCGTCTGGGCTTGCTACAGATTATGTTATCGATGATTTCTTGAGGCAACCGCTCCCACTCCTCAAGTAATGCGTTTCCAAGTTCGTTCAGATTGTTGGGGGGTGGCATTCTAGATTTAACCCTTCTTTTTAGCAAGTCCCAGACATGCTTTATCGGATTCATATCGGGGGAATTTGCTGGCCACTGCATCACCGGTATACCTACGTGGCTCAGATATGCCTGTACCGATTGTGCACTATGAGCACGAGCATTATCTTGCATTAGAATAAAGTAGTCACCAATAAATGGGGCAAATGGTACAACATGTTCATCTTAAATGTCTCTGATGTATCTATCTGCTGTCATGGTCCCTCCTGTGACTATCACTAACTCCGTGCGAGCTCTCAAACATATCCCTCCCCGAACCATAATCGAGCCGCCACCATAAGCCACTGTGTGTTCAAAATTAGACTATATTTGGCGTTCTCCTCTGTGTCTCCATATTCGCAGTTACCCATTGATCTGTTTTAAAAGAACTCTGCACTCATCAGTAAAGAGAACCTGCTGCCATTCGTTCAAATCCCAGACGATGTTCTCGCGTATCGGTTTCTGTTCCGCTAATTGTGCCGGTGTGTGTATTTTAAAAGTATATCAGAATAGAAGTTTATGTAATAGTGTTTATGTATTAGGGCTGCCAGCTGATTGGATAATAAAACATGAAATTTCTAAAGAAATAGACCTAGCTAAGAAAACATAATCTCAGTAAAAAAAATACAAATCCAAATCTTATTTTGTTAGTTTAGTTAATTGTTGACGAAATAGTTATGAATTTAGAAAATAAGTAAACGTCTGTAAAATGCTACAAATCTTTCTTAATCTTTGCATTATGGGCTTCAAATTAAGCCTTTACACAGCAGTACTCATAGAGCGAAGCAAAAGCGCTCATCTAACACCTACTCGACATTATAATAAAAAGATAAACTTGCCAGCTTGAAACAGAAGCTGATAGAATTTTAAATTATAAACGGGCGGGTATTAATGGCTGACGTCTCGGGCACAATGGAGATTGTGCATTGTCTGCTATTACATTCGTCTAGAGGAGATCTAGAGGCGCGCGGTCGGTCGCCCGACGACCTTTCTCTCAGTCTTAGGACATGGCCGACTGCGAGTTAGTTACTGTCTTGTACGTAGAATACAATAATTGTCGTTTCATTTGTATTCTTAATTTGCGTATTTCTGTGCATTTACATCAAACGAGCGAAAGCAAACTCTAACTTCACTAATTATTTTCGAAAAGATTCTATGTAACGTTCTAATACTGAACAATACTGAATACTAGTTTTCGTCCACACTAAAAAATCACGAAAGAATGCTCTAGCTTATGTTCGTTTGATGTAAATGTACCGTTAAAGAAACAAACAAAGAAAGCTAATACGTTCAAATATTATAATCGTAAACACAACTACAGATAATTTTTCCCTTACAACTAATACATTTTTAAATGTAATAACTGAAAGTTTAATCAATAATCATCTGGTATTTGTGATTAGTATAATATCGCCGTGTATTATAAACTTTTGGGTTACAAATTGAATGACTCGACTGATGTTATCGTTTAGAGAATTACCGCGGTTTTATGTCTTTAATTTGTATCGTGTTTTGTTTTGGTTTTATTATGTTTTTATTTTTTATTGGTTAAGTGTAATTCTTTTGTTCGGGCTTCGGGGATTATCCGACCGGATAATCATGTTTAGGTTCGCTTTATAATTTGGTAATTCGAAACGAATTGTTCTTTTAGTATGTTTATTGATCTATGTTTAAGTTTGAGGATTCCGAGCTGATTATAAACTCAAACTCAAACTAGTGTATTTACTATTTACTACTAGATAATATATTAGTAATAAATAATAATTCATTCAAAATATTTTTTTCAACATTCTGGGTGATATAGATATAATAATATATCTCCAGACGATTTAGGGTCACAACAAAATACAAATCACATCTTTACCTATTCATAACCAAACATGTCTGTGTCAATATGTCCATGTGTGCGTGCACTAACGCTAGTCCATTGTTAGGTAACCTGCTTTCTCCCAAGTGGATCTCTCGCTTGCCTCACCATGTAGGTCAAGTGTTGGCTTATTGGTAGCAGAGATTGAACGAACACGGGAAATGTTAGCTAAAGTGACCGTTATAAATTTATAAAGAATAGAAAAAATTCGATCACGAGGCGGGACTTGAACCCGCATCCTTCGCGCCATTCCGGGGCGGATGCCTAACCAACTCAGCCACTCGTGACCCGCCTGAGCAATCGAACTTATTCTATCCTTTCAGTTTTTTTTATGTGTCTTAAGGGACACACCGCGAGCCATCTATTGAGATGATTTAACAACCATCTCAACCAATATGAAGCACTTTTCAGTGAATACAATATTGTAACGATGGAACACGACCTTTTCTTGAATTTATATTTTTTGGTTTTTTATGGCATTCAAATGCTTTATAAATATAAATTTATAAAGAATAGAAAAAATTCGATCACGAGGCGGGACTTGAACCCGCATCCTTCGCGCCATTCCGGGGCGGATGCCTAACCAACTCAGCCACTCGTGACCCGCCTGAGCAATCGAACTTATTCTATCCTTTCAGTTTTTTTTATGTGTCTTAAGGGACACACCGCGAGCCATCTATTGAGATGATTTAACAACCATCTCAACCAATATGAAGCACTTTTCAGTGAATACAATATTGTAACGATGGAACACGACCTTTTCTTGAATTTATATTTTTTGGTTTTTTATGGCATTCAAATGCTTTATAAATATAAATTTATAAAGAATAGAAAAAATTCGATCACGAGGCGGGACTTGAACCCGCATCCTTCGCGCCATTCCGGGGCGGATGCCTAACCAACTCAGCCACTCGTGACCCGCCTGAGCAATCGAACTTATTCTATCCTTTCAGTTTTTTTTATGTGTCTTAAGGGACACACCGCGAGCCATCTATTGAGATGATTTAACAACCATCTCAACCAATATGAAGCACTTTTCAGTGAATACAATATTGTAACGATGGAACACGACCTTTTCTTGAATTTATATTTTTTGGTTTTTTATGGCATTCAAATGCTTTATAAATATAAATTTATAAAGAATAGAAAAAATTCGATCACGAGGCGGGACTTGAACCCGCATCCTTCGCGCCATTCCGGGGCGGATGCCTAACCAACTCAGCCACTCGTGACCCGCCTGAGCAATCGAACTTATTCTATCCTTTCAGTTTTTTTTTATGTGTCTTAAGGGACACACCGCGAGCCATCTATTGAGATGATTTAACAACCATCTCAACCTTTAAACTTTATAAATTTATATTTATAAAGCATTTGAATGCCATAAAAAACCAAAAAATATAAATTCAAGAAAAGGTCGTGTTCCATCGTTACAATATTGTATTCACTGAAAAGTGCTTCATATTGGTTGAGATGGTTGTTAAATCATCTCAATAGATGGCTCGCGGTGTGTCCCTTAAGACACATAAAAAAAACTGAAAGGATAGAATAAGTTCGATTGCTCAGGCGGGTCACGAGTGGCTGAGTTGGTTAGGCATCCGCCCCGGAATGGCGCGAAGGATGCGGGTTCAAGTCCCGCCTCGTGATCGAATTTTTTCTATTCTTTATAAATTTATATTTATAAAGCATTTGAATGCCATAAAAAACCAAAAAATATAAATTCAAGAAAAGGTCGTGTTCCATCGTTACAATATTGTATTCACTGAAAAGTGCTTCATATTGGTTGAGATGGTTGTTAAATCATCTCAATAGATGGCTCGCGGTGTGTCCCTTAAGACACATAAAAAAAAACTGAAAGGATAGAATAAGTTCGATTGCTCAGGCGGGTCACGAGTGGCTGAGTTGGTTAGGCATCCGCCCCGGAATGGCGCGAAGGATGCGGGTTCAAGTCCCGCCTCGTGATCGAATTTTTTCTATTCTTTATAAATTTATATTTATAAAGCATTTGAATGCCATAAAAAACCAAAAAATATAAATTCAAGAAAAGGTCGTGTTCCATCGTTACAATATTGTATTCACTGAAAAGTGCTTCATATTGGTTGAGATGGTTGTTAAATCATCTCAATAGATGGCTCGCGGTGTGTCCCTTAAGACACATAAAAAAAACTGAAAGGATAGAATAAGTTCGATTGCTCAGGCGGGTCACGAGTGGCTGAGTTGGTTAGGCATCCGCCCCGGAATGGCGCGAAGGATGCGGGTTCAAGTCCCGCCTCGTGATCGAATTTTTTCTATTCTTTATAAATTTATATTTATAAAGCATTTGAATGCCATAAAAAACCAAAAAATATAAATTCAAGAAAAGGTCGTGTTCCATCGTTACAATATTGTATTCACTGAAAAGTGCTTCATATTGGTTGAGATGGTTGTTAAATCATCTCAATAGATGGCTCGCGGTGTGTCCCTTAAGACACATAAAAAAAAAACTGAAAGGATAGAATAAGTTCGATTGCTCAGGCGGGTCACGAGTGGCTGAGTTGGTTAGGCATCCGCCCCGGAATGGCGCGAAGGATGCGGGTTCAAGTCCCGCCTCGTGATCGAATTTTTTCTATTCTTTATAAATTTATATTTATAAAGCATTTGAATGCCATAAAAAACCAAAAAATATAAATTCAAGAAAAGGTCGTGTTCCATCGTTACAATATTGTATTCACTGAAAAGTGCTTCATATTGGTTGAGATGGTTGTTAAATCATCTCAATAGATGGCTCGCGGTGTGTCCCTTAAGACACATAAAAAAAAAACTGAAAGGATAGAATAAGTTCGATTGCTCAGGCGGGTCACGAGTGGCTGAGTTGGTTAGGCATCCGCCCCGGAATGGCGCGAAGGATGCGGGTTCAAGTCCCGCCTCGTGATCGAATTTTTTCTATGCTTTATAAATTTATATTTATAAAGCATTTGAATGCCATAAAAAACCAAAAAATATAAATTCAAGAAAAGGTCGTGTTCCATCGTTACAATATTGTATTCACTGAAAAGTGCTTCATATTGGTTGAGATGGTTGTTAAATCATCTCAATAGATGGCTCGCGGTGTGTCCCTTAAGACACATAAAAAAAAACTGAAAGGATAGAATAAGTTCGATTGCTCAGGCGGGTCACGAGTGGCTGAGTTGGTTAGGCATCCGCCCCGGAATGGCGCGAAGGATGCGGGTTCAAGTCCCGCCTCGTGATCGAATTTTTTCTATTCTTTATAAATTTATATTTATAAAGCATTTGAATGCCATAAAAAACCAAAAAATATAAATTCAAGAAAAGGTCGTGTTCCATCGTTACAATATTGTATTCACTGAAAAGTGCTTCATATTGGTTGAGATGGTTGTTAAATCATCTCAATAGATGGCTCGCGGTGTGTCCCTTAAGACACATAAAAAAAAACTGAAAGGATAGAATAAGTTCGATTGCTCAGGCGGGTCACGAGTGGCTGAGTTGGTTAGGCATCCGCCCCGGAATGGCGCGAAGGATGCGGGTTCAAGTCCCGCCTCGTGATCGAATTTTTTCTATTCTTTATAAATTTATATTTATAAAGCATTTGAATGCCATAAAAAACCAAAAAATATAAATTCAAGAAAAGGTCGTGTTCCATCGTTACAATATTGTATTCACTGAAAAGTGCTTCATATTGGTTGAGATGGTTGTTAAATCATCTCAATAGATGGCTCGCGGTGTGTCCCTTAAGACACATAAAAAAAAAACTGAAAGGATAGAATAAGTTCGATTGCTCAGGCGGGTCACGAGTGGCTGAGTTGGTTAGGCATCCGCCCCGGAATGGCGCGAAGGATGCGGGTTCAAGTCCCGCCTCGTGATCGAATTTTTTCTATTCTTTATAAATATAAATTTATAAAGCATTTGAATGCCATAAAAAACCAAAAAATATAAATTCAAGAAAAGGTCGTGTTCCATCGTTACAATATTGTATTCACTGAAAAGTGCTTCATATTGGTTGAGATGGTTGTTAAATCATCTCAATAGATGGCTCGCGGTGTGTCCCTTAAGACACATAAAAAAAAACTGAAAGGATAGAATAAGTTCGATTGCTCAGGCGGGTCACGAGTGGCTGAGTTGGTTAGGCATCCGCCCCGGAATGGCGCGAAGGATGCGGGTTCAAGTCCCGCCTCGTGATCGAATTTTTTCTATTCTTTATAAATTTATATTTATAAAGCATTTGAATGCCATAAAAAACCAAAAAATATAAATTAAAGTGACCGTTAATAATTGATTATAGACTTTATGTGTCGGTTATGTAAAGGTCATTTTTCGATGGCGCTTGTGATAGAACGTTTGGGATTAGCGAATGCTAATTGATTTTAGGCTTTATGGCAGGGTGATTAAAAGGTCATTTTGCGATTTCGGGCATGTTAGGATGTTTTGGGTTAGTAGGCGTTATTTGAATACGGACCTTATTCATAAGTGATTAAAAGTTCATTTTACAAGAGCTAATGTGTTACGACGTTTGGGATTAGTGAATGTTTATTGAACATAAGCTTTATTGATTAGTGATTGAAAGGTCATTTTACAACACCTAGTATAGAAGTACGTTTTGGATTAGTGAATGTCAATTGAATAAAGACTTTATTCGTAAAGTATTTAGAACCGTTTTTCAATAGCCGTATATTTTTTTAATTAAATAATTATTGATTCTGAACAAAACACACCATAAATTATTTTGTTGAACTTATTAATAGACTGAATTACTTTCTAATTGAATTAGATTGTGAAGAAGTTTGTGTTGGATGTTTGTTAAAAATTAAATTGATTAACGCTAATTGTTTTGAAGTTAAAGCTAACTTTTGAGTTTAAATGATTAATTTAATTATGGTTTAAAGCCTTGAAACTTGTACAGATAATCTGTTTTCTCTGTTTATCAGCGGCTTGCAGAGATCGAATTAAAAAATCATCAAAATCATCAAATCTTTCTTTCTTTTCTTTCCTAAAGAAAGAAAAAAAGCTAAAAATTATTATAGTGTTAAGGAATATTTGAACGATAATGACATTAATGTATGAGTTTTAATATAATTTAATTGTAATTTTGTATGTATTTTGTAATTTATTATCTTTTTTTTTTTGTTTTTTGTTGATTGAATGTATTAATGTGTACCTATATTATTGATAATTTTATTTATTTGTACTTTCAAAAATTTTTGCACGCCATTTATCATATATGTGATATAAATATTGTATATTAACACCTTTGTATGACCATATACGTGCAAATAAACAGATTTGATTTGATTTGATTTGATTTCCTATCTTGTAAACGTAGGCTAATTAACTGTTAACTTTTCGTGTCAATTTATGAATTACTAGGTTTCCGTCCGCGGCTTCGCCCGCGCAGTCATAGAAAACCCGCATAGTTCCCGTTCCCGCGGGATTTCCGGGATTGCGTCATTTTCCCTGGATAAAAAGTAGCCTATGTCCTTTCTTGGGTATCTAAACCAAATTTCATGAAAATTGGTTTAGTAGTTTAGGCGTGATTGAGTAACAGAAAGACAGACAGAGTTACTTTCGCATTTATAATATTAGTATGGATGTGGTGTTTCTTCTGTATGCATGTATGTTTATTTGTTTCTATCAAAAACTGGTTTTAAAAAAACTGTTAATTAACACACAACACGAATGCATTACATTACAGGCGCAGTGGACCCCGCCAAAAAGAAGATGAAGAAGCGTGCTGGACTCGCGCCCAACATGAGCGTCTCGCAGATGATGGTGCAGAGGGAGAGGCCGCTCAATGAATTCAAGGTATTAATCATTTGATAACTTTGTGACACCAGTCGTCATACATTGTTGACAAATTCAGTGTGGATTGAGACGTTTTAATAACTTCAAGAAAAAAGCCTATACCCACCTCAAAAGCCTTCTTCCACCTCAAAACCGGCAATACGTTCCCTAATGCTGTGAACTGTCATGGGCGGCGACCATCACCTACCATCAAGTGGGTCGCCTGCTCCATTGCCGGGGTTGCAATAAAAAAAAACTTTGTGGATAAGAGACATTGAGATCGAGATGCAAAGGATACATGTATTTTCTTAGATGATTATTGAACGAATTTCTTTTTTCAGTTCGTTTAGATTGATTAATATTTGGATCCTTTATAGAAGATGGCAAGGCGCATTTTTGACTTGCAATATGTTACTTTGATAATAATTTATTAACAAGAAAAATTTTCAAATATAAATATGTACTTTATTGAGAGAGTAAGTAATTAGTTTGGAACGGAAAAGTTAATTCTCTCATAGTCTGACACCAGTAGACCAGAAAAGTATTCGATCTATGTTTTATAAAAATAACATTAAATAAAAAAAACATAGTTTGAACCTACACACTTATAGTAAACAAACTCGAAGGACAAAATAGTATATTAAATACAGTTAAATGTGTTAGGGTGCAGCGCATTACGTATTCATGGCCGCGATAAGAGCTGAGACGGTGCCAGCAGCGGTGCCTGCGGCGATCCTTTATTTTTATTACACATACATGAATTCTTGTGAATCGTTTATGTTCCATTTACATGTGATATGTACTTGTTTGTCACAATGTGCTGTAGTTGGTAGCCAAATACGTTGATGTTGAAAGGCCAGCTCAATCATGAAATGTTTTATCGATCAATGGTGATCTCAATGTTTTGATTAAGACGTACTTTACCAAGTGATAAGGGTAGAAATATTGTTGTATAATGTTGATATACTTAAAGGTATGTTTCTCTTTTCAGTCCCTGGAGGATCAGAAAAGAACAGCATCGCCGGGTTCGATAGTTCAACGTCCAATGAATCAGGCCTGTGTACCTTATCCTCAACAAAATATGCTTAACGTTGTGGATGAGACAAAACAAGAAACTCATATACAAAGAAGTTCACACTATCTTACAGTTAGCAGTGGATGGATATCCCAGCATCCAGATAATATGGAGGTCAATCAGAAATTAAATCAGCCAATGCCTAACCCCGCTCTTAATGTTGGCCTACCCGTACTAGGTACGAATGGACAAATTATAGGCGTCAATACAAGTTTCAACAAACAAGCGAATGTTAAAAATGCAATGAATGTGATGCCACAAAATGTAGTTGAACCAGAACGCAAAGAGGAAGAGAAAGAAGTGCTAGCAAAACAAATGAAGGAAGAGTCTCAAATATACTGCGGTTTGAACCAACCGCTTACACCCGAAGTGATGCAAAAGATCAACGAACAGCAGCAAATCTTCATACAAAGAAATCAGAAACAGATTGAAGTCATGAAGGGATACAAAACACAGATGGCGGATAACGTCAATCAAAATAAGCAACTTGTTCAGAACCAGTACTTGCCACAGAATCAGCTGGTGATACAGAACGGGACCGTCGTGAAAACTAATTCAGCAAAAACACCGCCGTGGCAAGTTAAGAGAACTGAAACGAGCACTCCGAATTCTTTGACGAGTGCAAGTCCAAAGTTGCAAAAGTTGGATAATATGGATTATGAAATGAATAATGACGAACCACCTCCAACGGCACAATTTGCTAATGATCAATCATCTATTAATCAAGGCATGTGTTCCAGAGTACCTCCCTTACCACAGCATTACAACATGATGGGCCAACAGTGGCCGAATATGGATCTCAACAAAAAGAAAGGCAAAGGTACTAAGACACCCAAAAAGAAAAACAACCAACTAGAAAACAAACAAATGGTATATGGTAATAACGGCATGAAATTCTTGCAAGAACAAAAGAAAACCTGTGATGATGTTATGGGAAATAATGTTCCGTCGTTTATGGACGATCCTAGCGGATATTTGGCACAACAGACGGCGTTATTAAATAATACAATTTCAAGACAAGTGGGCCCTAACGCTACATTCGAAGGTCATCCGTACGAACCTTCAACTAGCTCTTACAATCCGCAGGGACAAGATAAAGTACCAACATGTAAATCTATGAAGCAATATGAGCCAATCAATGTTTTTAGAAACAATATAAATTCTTCTCCATCACCTAATACGCCAGATAGCAGTGTAGTGCCAGATAAAGTTCAAGAACACATGATGCCGCAGTGTTACAAAGGCTGCAATGTGCCGTTTAAAAATACAGACGGAACAGAGAACCAAATGAGGACTAAATATCATAAAAATATCTATCACGATATGGATACATCCACATCGAGCCCGAAACATTTCGACGAGAGTCCTGTGACATCGTCAACGTTCATCGAAAGGAATGTTATTTCGAACGAGAACTGTGGTCCGATTCAAGCTGGTATCGTTAGCACTAGTAATGTGTCGCCAACAGAAACACTGCAGCCTCCAGAACCTTCGCCGACTCTTTCGAACAGTTCTCGGAGTACGGATACTCCTCACAGTGGCAGCAGCAGTTCACACCAGAATTGTACATTCCCGATGCCAAGTCCAGCGTATTCGAACCCTGGCTCGTGCAGAGATAACTTCAACAGCAATCCGCCAACTCCAAACAGTCAAGCATATCCATATAATTCTCCAGGACCACCCAACCAAATATCTGGCACTCAAATGATGCATTTCATATCAAATCACAATGTAAATAAGAATCTAATGGAAGTAGATAACATATCAATGGTTGGAGTTAAGCCCAGTCTGCGACAGGAGATGATGAAGCTAGAATCGAAGAAAAGGTATGAAAATACGATGCCTGGATATTGCCCGCCGCCACACTTGGGTGGTGGACCGCCTTATTCGTTGATACAAACGAATTACATACAAACATATATCACAACTATGGCGAGTTTCTCAGTAATTAGAGATACTGTGACGTCAGTGCTTGCTGGCAAAGCGAACACAGCCACTACATCAATTAATGCATCACAAGCTAACTTTATTCGACCACCACCGCCTCCTAGCGTTAATTTAGCCACTACGTATGCTATACCGAATAACCAACCAGATCCGTTTATAAATTCCGTAAATCTGCCTACGAGCTATCCTCTACATATCGCGGGCACAACAGCTCAGAATATGATCTCTAAATCACCGCTAGAAATGGTTCAAAACGTGATAAGCAGTTTGCCTTCTAAACCGGAAACTAGTAATGCTCAAAGCACGTCGTTAACACAGATTGGAAAGAGGACAACGCCAGGACAGATACTTATATCTTCTACTGGGCAGATAATCGTGACTAGTAACCATATGCCACCGCCTCCGCCTAAAAATACAACAGCCATGTCCCAAATTGGCTCGAATGCGGTTACAAATGTTACTTCTTCAGTAACACAAGTAGTGCCGGCGGTGGGCGGTGTACAACCCATGGTAAATCAACCTACTGTTGTGGTCAATACTCTGCAAACGCCATTCGTTATACAACCACCAATGATGGCTGTCGATGGCCAAGTCGTTCAACAAAATACTGTACTTCCTCAGATTGTAGCAGGCGGACTTGTATCTGGACAATCGTCCACCGAAACGTCTAGACAAATCGAAGTTAAAAATGGCCAAAGTTTCGTACAGGGTGTAGCCATGCTGTCGCCTGAAAGCATTAAAAAGAGGAGCAAGAAAAAGAAGAGCCAAACGGCGAATATTACAAACGTTTTACAAATAGCTGCGCCGCAACAGAATCCCAACAACATTATGGTACATTCTTCGCCACAGCATAACACTAGTCCACAATTTTCCCCACGCGGTTTCCAGCTGTCGCCCACAAACAATATATCACCAACACCAATGTTACAAGCGCTAACTATAGTCCCTGGAAAGTCGGGAACACCCGCACATATCGTTATGAACGGTCAGGGAAACACAAGCAACTTTGGATCACAACAAATCATCACAAATACGTCTCCATCACAACAAATTAATTTATTACAACCAGTCAATTTAATAAACAATGCAAGTAATGTAATGTCGAATTTCCCCGCATTCCAGCAGTTTATCGTACCAAATCTAGGTGGAATGGTCATGACTGCAGATGGAACGACCATAATACAAGATAATGCAACAGGAATGCCGATGCAGTTGCAACTGCAGACGGTCAATGGACAGAATGTCCTCACACCGGTTCAAAATCCGGGTGTTTTCACAGCGGGCACTAATAGCGGCGTTGTCATTCGACAGAACCAACAAGGAAAGATTATCCAATCCCAACATAGTCCTGGAGCGCAATTTTTATCACCAAACAGTCAAGTGATGGTTAATAGTCCGAATTTTAACGGGCAACTGAGTCCTTTACTCGCGAATCTCAGCCCGACAAATGTGACGTTTAACCAGAATCCTCAAGTGAGATCAGGGAATGTTCAAGCGCAGGAGTTTATCCAGACTAATCAGATTGGTCAAACGTTAATGGTTCCGTTATCGCCTAAACAGGTGTCTATACCATCAGCGTCGAATAACAGGAGCAATTCGACATTTGTGCAACAGAACACTACTATAGTACAACAGCAAACTACCCTAGTCTCGAATTCGAATAACACGCAAATCACGACTAACTTACAAGGCGGTAATTCGTCCCGTTTCAACATCGACCAGAACGTTCTCCTCAACAAACAGACAAATCAAAAGAGGAATTTCATACAGATGCAAGAGAACGTAGAAGATAAAGAACGGAACTTAGTCATAGAGGAGAAGGTGGAAAATTCGGAAAGTTACGCGAAATTCATGAACGAGTTCAGTCCCCTGCTCAATCAGGAGGGTTTCGGGTCGCACGTGCGGCACTCTGTTTCTACCCAGACTTTACTTAACCAGCCCAGGGGAGGAAAGTCCCCTAACCAGGGTGTGTCTGGCAGTAGTCCACCAGACACGACGACGCACAGTCCCCTGGGCGCGTCTGAAGCGGCCAGCCCGAGGATATACGGCAGCCGCTGTGTGTCCACGCAGGGGAATTACGCGGACACGACTACTAAGTCCCCGGAGCCGGCTGATGTTAATTCCTCGGTGAGTTTTTGTTTATTATGCATTTGATAGTTTAAATTTAAAGTTTTCACGATTCTTTACCTTCCTTGTTTTCATATTTATAAATTAAATGATAATGTACATCAGCAAAGATAACAGTTAAATATCAATTCTGGGATATTCTATATAATAATTTTTAAGAAATCGTAATAAAATCAGATGCTGATTTACTTTTTTACATTCTATTTACATTCGTTTAGAATAACTATTTTAAAACAGTGGCGTGATTCGTATTAATGAGTAACAAACATCCAACCTCACATACCTTCGCTTATATAATATTTTAGAGCCTAATACAGGACTAGTTTATTATATTTTTTTATTTACTAATTTAGTATTAATATAATTATGTCCGCAATTTCCAGGGCATGGTACAATGCGTGTCGAGCAGCGAACAAGACATGGCGGAGTCGCAGGAGCGCGCTTGGCCGACACCGCGAAATGACGTCACTTCTGACACCGAAGCTTCTAGTGAGTTCTAGATATTTATTTATTTACTAACCTGATAATGTTTTGAATGGTTGTCTTTAATAGATTTTTGAAAATCGCTCTATTTTCGAATAAGAGCTAGCGCGCACGAGCAACTTTGTCTCCGCAACTATTTTGTCTCTCCAGCCATGGGCTAGTATGAAAGTGCGCGCACGTAGCGACGCAACTCCCCATATAGATAGGGAGGCGAGGTAGCTAAATGGCGTAATTCAACGGCGTCGTCGAGACTTATCAAAATCGAAAGAGAAAATAATTTCGAAAAGAAAAGCTTCTATGGTAAAAACCATTTTAGCGGTGGGTTTGGCGTGTACGGATTTTCAAAAGTGTAAAAAAAAACAGTTACTTGGGCATTCTCGAGCGCGTCAGATATTCATACTACGTATGCCCCAAGTGCCTCTGATAACAACGGTATACTAATCTGCCGGTTTGCGTGGTGGGGCTAGGCATATAAATTCGTCAAAAATGCACAAAAAAAAAATTTACTCGAGCGCGTCAGATTTTCGGAAGGGGTGTTAATTAGGCCCCAAGAAAGCTCCCCTTAAAAAAACTGACGATTACGGCATGACGATAAGTTACGATGAATTTTTGAAAATGCAGAAAAAAAAAGTCCTTTTGAAATACTCGAGCGCGTCAGATTTTCATAGGGGAGGTTTATCTAGGTATCCTGAAAGCATATTTTCTTAATCTGATAAAAATGTTGGTGGGTTCTCTTAATCTGACCGAAAAAGGTTTGTGGGTTTCTTTTTTTTAATCATCGTTATTTCATATCAATTTTTCTTACCACCCTCAGTTTTCGAGATATACTCAAAAAATCGGGAGTTTGAGTTTTTATGATGCTTCAAGTAAAAAAAAAATAAACTTTGGACAAAAATGAAAAGAGACCTTTTTTTGTAAAATAAAATTACCTTTTTTGTTTATTTAATTTTTTTTTTGAAAAAGTAAAGTTCGCGACTTATATGCTGCAACGCGTTTTTCGGAAGACGAAATGGCTCCTCCAGACTTCCGGTCATGCGGAAACCGGCAGATTTTGTGTTTTTAGTAAGTTTTAGATTATATTCTTCAAAATAAAAATAAATAAAATCGCGCTCGAGAATGCCGGGTTAACGTTTTTTTTTTACAAGTTCGTGACCCTATAACTCGGCGGCGTCAAGGACTTATGGTCAGATTAATTAAATTTAGTCTTAAAACACTAAAATCAACCCCCAATATCTTAATCTGACGCGCTCGGGTATTTCAGACTATCGATTTTTTTTTATTAATCTGATCGTCTATCCTAGGCGCGCGTCACTACATATAGAGCTAAATAGTGAAAAAGTTTGTTCTATTAGGTCTAAGGTATCTCTCATATCTTAAACTGCCACGCTCGAGTATTGCAGAAAATTCCCCTCTTCGCCTCCCTATCTAATACAAATTGATGGGAGAGACAAAATAGTTGCGGAGACAAAGTTGCTCGTGCGCGCTGGCTCTAACTTTTTTTAGAAGATTATCAAATGTTTGTAACAAACAGAGACAAATTGATAAAAGACAATTTGACAATTGAATTATAACTGGTGTAATGAGCACGACTTTCATTTAGATATTATGTACATTTATTTATATACTTTTTTGTATAAACATTATTATAATAAACTAGCTTTCCGCCCGCGGCTTCGCCCGCGTTTTCATAGAAAACCCCACATAGTTCCCTTTCCCGTGGGATTTCCGGGATAAAACCTATCCTATCTCT
Organism: Colias croceus; assembly: GCF_905220415.1. NCBI lineage: Eukaryota > Metazoa > Arthropoda > Insecta > Lepidoptera > Pieridae > Colias > Colias croceus. The sequence continues at coordinate 1,466,689 of NC_059543.1, read as the reverse complement.
CAAGTTGGATCAAACTGCACATGGTGTGTGAATTTTATTATAATCGGTTAAGTGGTTTAGGAGTCCATTGAGGACAAACATTGTGACACGAGATTTATATATATTAAGATGATGTAACAAAAAGACGTCATTTGTACAAAAAGGCCTTATTGCTCAACCAAACCATCTCTTTCTTTAAAATTTCACATTGTAAATGCTACTCTTGTATATTTGTATATATTATTTAATTATTTATACTAACGTGGATTTTCATCTGTTTGGGGAAGGTGATCATTGAACGTGCATTGTTCATCCATTGTCCATTTTCGGTGTCGGGAATTATTACAGCACACAAAGCATATAAAAACATAGCTTAAGCTTGGCAAACTGTGATTCTATTATAAGGACTAAATATTTATATTCTATCACTAGTTAACAAGAAAAATATTGCGCTGTCCCTTCTCTAGAAATTATATTATTAAATGTAGGTCCCTTAACCCCTTGTAGCGTACAAAATATACTTTTTAATAATTTAGTTGAGCGCTATGTCAAGTGAGACTAATTTCCTTGTTTCCATCCGAACTTTCAGTCGTAACAGAATACAATATTTATAATCTAACATGTTACGGATATAAATCCAATACAATAAGCATAAAATTTCCCAATTCCAGACAATATACTATCAAACATACAAATGATGCGGCAGAACCGCGCTCACAATCCGGTCGAATCGACGGAAATGCCCTACAATAACATGGGACCGTCGACCATGACGAGTCAACACCAACATTTAATACCAATGGGGTCTAATCTCTACGACAGACCGCAAAGTTACAAGAGAAAAAATGACTTTGAAACCCCATACAGAAATGAGAAAATCATGCGGACAAACTACATGGTCAAAGATATAGAATTCGATATGATACAAGACAAAAACAACCGACACTATCAAGGGACCAGTTCGGATATACAAAAGGTGTACGATAGGCACCTAGGCTCCGGGCACGGTAAGTCGGCTTACGCTAAACGCTTGCTCTCAAAGCACCACTCATTGCTCTTATACCTTGGTATATGTACACTAAAATTTAAAACGAAATTGGACTCACAATTCTATCTACTAATAACGGATGCCCATATCACGCTTACGTCACAGCTAACTAAATTCAAAATTTCTAATGTTGTGTCTTGTATTGGTTTGCGTATTTGCGGCGTCGTTCACGGTTCTTGTATTGCGTCCGGTATGAATATGTATTGATGTGTCCTATCGTATATTTCAGCTGGCTCGTAGGGCGATTTGGTTGGTTTTCCTTTGGTTGGGTTAATACAAGATACATCTGTAACGGTGCAGTGGAAACCAATACGATCGTCGACGCATTCGCTTGGGACCTTCCTTTGCTTTCCATTGCACTCGAAGTAACTAAAAATTGGCTCACAAATTGGGATTCCATTACTAACGCATCATTATACAGCCATCATTCCATATGTTCATTGTAAGTAAGCACTTTTCATATTACTGTAACATTGTGAATAATCATTCCTTCTGTGTATATTAATTTCGTTGTAATTCTTTGGCTTTTGGAACAAAATGCAATAAAACTTCATTTTGTAATCCATAAAAAAAATATATATATATATATTTTTGCACATTTTTTTAAGACTTCCAAAAGCCAACAGAATAATTTCCTTACAATTTCACCCACATAACATTTGCAAAGAATTGTCTAAAGCATCCTGTTTAACTTTAAGCTTCTCAAATGTTAACGCTACCTCTGAGCTTGTAAATCATGTATCGCACAAAATATGTTCATCTTCATATTTATAGTATAGCCCTTGCAACTTATTATAGTACGACGAAAAAGTAAATCAAAATCAGAGCCATAAGTTAATTCCAAAAGTATTTTACCTGTGCATTAGTAAGCAAAGTAAGAGACCATAATATTAAGCAGTTAAATTTACAGAATACCTAAAATTTTTAAATGTTTCTGTTTCATTACTTGGGCTTGTAAAAATATTATTTTCTATGCACTTTGCTCTATCAAAAGTTTAAGTCAATTTGTTTTGCATTTTTTAAAGTTTCCTATCTATTTCTAAGTGAAAAATATTGTTATTTTCACCGATAAAGTTGCATAGGCTATACACAACGCTAAGATAAACACCATCGGTCGATCATTGGTGGAGGCATGGTGTCAGATCCCGGGTACGATTACAGTCTCTGGCATATAACTTGGCAAGAGACATATTTTGTTCTTAAAATAGTTTAAATTCCCCCTTTCAAATTCAAATTTCCCCTTTCTCTTCTCAATGGATATGATTAATGATGATAATAATTAAAAAATAAGAGGTCCTGCTCTTTTACTTGCTCTGCTATCAAAAATGATGAGCGGTTCAAAAACAAAAAATTGGCAAATTATGTTACGAAATGATTAAAAATAATTGATGAAAGTAATCAATAAGGCCGAGTCATAAACTGTCCAGAATACTTCAAACAAAACTAGCAACTTATTTTCCGATCATATTGAGCGATACCCACAAATGGTTTTACCAAATTCAATCCATGATCACGTACTTGCCAAGTTGTATGCCGGAGAGTGTAACTGGCCTGTGTGCCCCAGACGGAGAGCTCGCGGAGCGCGAAGAGCGTGGGGATCGCGAGGATCGTGTGGATCGTGGGGATCGTGGGGAGCGTTTGGAGCGTTTGGATCGTGGGGATCGCGGGGAGCTATCGAAGTTCCGCGCCGGGGACCTGGTGTGGGGCCCGGTGCGCGGCTACGTGTCGTGGCCCGGCAAGCTGGTGGGGCGGCGCGGGGCCGCGTGGGCGGTGCGCTGGTTCGGCGAGCGCCCGCCCAGCTGCGTGCCCGACCACTGCCTGCTCACGCTCACCGAGGGGCTGGAGGCGCACCACGCGGCACGGACCAAGCATCGGAAGTGAGTTGGCACGAGATACGGGGTCTGTGGGGCCCTTGGGGTCACTGGTAGTGGTAAAAATACTGTAGCTAACGTGTTTATTGTGGTTAAATGATGTAGGCCTGTTGTTTAAAATACGCGCGATTAGATTCGAGCGTGTGTAAAATGCACTCTATAAGTAACAGTATATAAATGTACAAATGTAAAATTATACATGGAAATATAAATCATACTTGCATAACCTCAAAAACATGAGCCGATCGTTTAGAAATTATGATCGAAAGTAATGTTGTCCGTGCTCTGTATATCGTTTGTCCGTGTTATGTAACAACAATATTACATGTGAAAATTAACAAATATTTATTGAATGAAATATTTGTAAACGATATGTGGCGCCATCTAATGGCTGTTGTATTAAAGTGTAAAGAATAACCTATTGTTATAAATAATTATCAGATCTCAAGGTTGTATTCATTATTTTTAAAATCAATTCATTTATTTAGTTGTAGAATTTTCAAAATTTAAGATATTCATCGTTGTAATTTGTGTAAAAATTGTATGCGTGAGCCTGAAAAGAATATAATATTATGTAAAATTAACCCAACCCAACATGACGTTGTTATAATTTGTTACAAATGGAAATAAGTCTAAAATCAAATACATATTTGTACTCGAACTCGTAAAGCATTTGCGATTTTTATTATTTTAATGATTCATTTAGTTTTAAATCCCTATGTGTATGTAGTTTTTTTTTGGTTAAAATTTTATAAATTTATTTCTGAGCTATTCTACGAAATATTGGTGCATTACTTTAATTTTTAGAAAATTCTTGGTATTTGGATCTCAAACAATTCCAATAGTTAATTACCCTCTCTAGAGCATTTTTTTTAAAGAAGAGTAATTCTGGCCGATCTTTAATATAGCTTTAAAGAGAAACAGGCGAAATTGATCGATTCTCTCTGTAGAAAAGTAGCTAAATAGGAAGATTTTGAATATGCCCTGTTAGTTAATGGCCCGATTCTGAATTGAGTATTTGATGTTAATAACGTCTCAAACAATATTTAACTACTGATTAAATATTTTCTTTTATCTGGCACACACTTTAATCAAATCAATTCTCAATTCAGAAACTTGCTGTTATAAAGCCTATTATACACTCTCTAACTAACCAACCCTTTACAGGAGCAGAAAACTAAACACCCTTCTAGAGAACGCGATACAAGATGCCATGGCTGAACTAGACAAGAAGAGTGATACAGAACGTAGCGCGGGAAGTTGTGAGGATGAAGAAGATACGCCGAAAAAGAAGAAAGAAAGAGTCAAGAAAGAGAAGCACTTTAAGAAGAGTGCGCAGAAGATTGAGCCGCGGCTCAGGAATGCGCGATAGCGAAGTTTTGTATTGGAATGAGGGTATTAATAAAAGTTTGGGTGTTTTGGTGTGAATTTGAGATTAGGTATTTCTTGGCTATTTCTTTTTTTGTCAGTACAGTCGTGCAGGAAAAACACGGATTAATTATGAGAAAATTGTCGCGATAAGTTTTTTTGAAAATGGTAGTGCGCTCGCGCGGCATTCGATGGAAAAACAAAAGTTAGCGTTAGTTAATGGATTCCAATGGTTCCTAATGTCTCCGAAAATAGTTTCCAACAGGATTTTACAATAGATTTTACATTTAGTCGTTAATAGATTTAGCTTCACCCTTGTGCTGCTCGTAATATTTATTGTACATGTCCACAATGCAGTAGTGTTAGTACTTGTCGAATGCAATAATCCAGAGTTTATTCATATAGATATTTATTTCTTGGCGAAATAATGATTAATGATGATGAATGAAATGATTCATAAATGAATTTTATGTTCGCGGCAGCTGTCGTTTTGACGAGAATGTAGACGTGGCTTAAGTTTGTTTTGGTAAATCATAATAAATTTTGGATTTGGAGTTTATTATTTACGGGCAAAAGCTGTCTTTGAATATAATTTTTTAATGAAAATAAAATCCATTTATAAAAGACCCGCTTTTACTGTAAAATTGTAGATTTTGTAGTAAAATATAAGCTGTATGAGAGGGTGAGAGATTTTTTAAAATAGACATACATTGATTTGCTGATATTTTAGCAGTACATTATTCTGTTAAAATATCAGTTAATACTGTATCGATTAGGTAAATGATATATGTGTTTGCTATTTATCATCGCTAAGTAGCTATCTCGCAAGAAATAATCATATTCAGAGACTTTTCATATCAATTTATGTGTTGTTCTCCGTAGTGTAATAGAGAAGTTCATAAAATATAATATTATTGTAAAAATGAAATTTATTTATCATACATCGATGTTCCCGCAGTTTCGTTCGTGTCATCGACATTATGTACAATTTAATGTAAAATTAAGAAAATGAAAAAAATAAAATATTTATCTGTGTATATTACGTTTTGTTAGAAAGTATATTATTATGTTTTCTAGTCAAAATATTTGATCAATTGTAAATATCGGAACTGACAATAATTCTGGCCTGACATTGAACATTAGTAAGTACAGTATTTATTTCACATTTATTAATTAAACTTAGGGCCGATTTTTCAAATCTTGGTTAAAATTTATACGTCCAATAAAGTATCACACAAACATTTTAAAATGTCACCTGTTAACTGTCAAATACGGACAATTAGAATACATTTTTGAAATGGTAGTTTAATACGTTATTCGATGAATAAGTTTTAACCAAGGATTGAAAAATCAGCCCTTACTGTAATTATTGTTTTTTTTTATTATTTGCATTAATTTGCTGTAGTTTTGTTATTAATTTTTTAGAAGGATAGTTTACAGCTAGCGGCTATCAGATTAATATAATATGATAGTTTATGTGAATAGAAACATTGTATTGGTGGATATATTATGAAGATCTATTTTAAACATAATAAACTACGCATTTACTAGTAAAAATAATTTGGCCTTTGTTAAGTCAAATCAGTATTCTGTCTCTTTCTCCTCTGATATTAGAAGGAAAGAGACAAAACACTTTGACTAAAAAATTGATATAAGTAAAAGGTGTGTAAAATATATACAAAGGAGAATGCCCATTTTTGGTACTGGTTTTTCTCATGCATCAAGACAACAATACTATTAAAAAAATCTCGGCAATTTAGAGGCCTTCTTACCATCGGAAAATATATTTTGAACAGGGAATGTTTTGTAAAATCTAATAAGACATGTAATTGTTTAGATCCGTTATTATAGATTTAGTGTCCATTACCGTTTACATTTTTGGTGCAGGTTTTTCTCATGTATCAAGATAAAAATACTATTAAAAAAAATCTCGGCAATTTAGAGGCCTTCTTACTATCGGAAAATATATTTTGATCAGTGAATGTTTTGTAAAATCTAATAAGACATGTAATTGTTTAGATCCGTTACCATAGATTTAGTATCCATTACCGGTTACCACGGTAACCAAGCGGTAACTATTATGACATTTACTCAATGACATTTACTTTGGTAAATAGCTAAATGTATTAATATCGATTATTGTTTTCATTGAATTACAAAAAAATCAATAAATTAACATAAAATCACTCTGTAAGGTATTGTTTATACACTGTAGGTTGTTTTAACATAGATAGTGAAGTAAAATAATATAAATATATATAAAAAAATATTATTATGACATAGCTTGGTAGGTAACCAGTTATTTCTTATGTGTTTCTTTCTTCGAATATGTAGTGAAAAAATGATTCAAACAACAACAACAATATGTAAACCGAACAAAAACTTTATTGGCATTTTTTAAATATATATTTAGGTTTTCTTGAATGGAAGATTTCTGGTGCCTACCTGCACTAGCCGATGAACAGATAGACTTTGTCTGAAAGCATAAGCTCTACGCATAGATTAAATATGTTAAACGAAAAATAACCTTCAGACGATAAAATACTACCTAAATCACACATAAACCTAACTAAATCGGGTTTATTCAAGTTTCGAGGTTAATTCACATTTTTCTCAATATCTTGAAAACCCCTGTTTTTATCACAAAAAAATCAATTGGTAAAAATCTTTTGAATATCGATGAACCCTCCAAAACCACTCTGGCATTGACGCAACACTATACTGTGGCCCATACTTTCATGGGCATTCTCCTTTCAACAAATACTACTCATATACAATGTTTCTATTCAATTTCTAACTGTTTATAACATATTTCCGATGGAATATTTAATATATGTAGTTTTATATAGGCCTATACTATAGAGTAGTTAAGTTCATGACATGATGGTTTCACGGATCCATAGGCCAGACGTGTCGATATATTATTATTGAACAAATTAATATAATTATTTTATTGTGATAAAGATTTTTAACGGTCGGAGCGTTTTTCGAGATTTTTTATGTCGGTAACTATCATCACAGGCGGGTACCTTTATAATTATAATTTTTAAGTCGAAATTTTCGATTCACTTTGAGTGCGTTCTCGTTTCCATTCGGTACAAGGGAGATTAAAATATAATTTTACGTGCTTTTATTTTTCACAATTATAATAGTTATAGATAATAATAAATTCTCTAAAGTTAGGTAGAACATTAGATGTGCAACAATACATTTTGATAGGCAATTTGTTATCAGCAGTCATTGTTAGATAAATATGTGTAATATTCATTTATGTGATCTATGAAATTTCATAAATAAATAAAAGTAATTAATCTTAGCTTACATACGTCGTGAAAATCATCTCTTTTAAACTAATTCGATTGATTATTAACGAGGGATGAATTTCAGCGTCGTTACTGTTTTTATATTATCGTATTTTAACCCTAGGTATTCCATTTAAATGTCCTAAATATAAAATTGTCTTGAGAAATGGACGTAATATTAAATGTTAAATTGTTTATTATGATAATGGCATAGTCGTACCCTCTGAGACGGTATTATGTAAATATTTTAAATGTAGTTATGTATAGTATTTTATTTCAATGAAATTAATGTTTTATAGACTAATATACAACATAAGATTATTTATTTGTTTTGCTGTGTAAATATTTTTTTCAATAAAACGTACCTGTTTTTAAAATTGAGTTGTTTTTATTTATCACCCTACACTCTCATTATGAATGCATTTTCAACATGACAAACTTTTAAAGATCAAACCACTTCCTTGTTCCCATAAGTTCATTTGCCTTGTTATACACTTATACATAACATTACATTTTATAAGGATACGAAACAAATTGCTTCAGAATATTGATTATTTACACCATTTGTAAACACTGTAGCGTAGATTGAAGCTACTGTGATGCGAGAGGAGAAGGACTCGACGATGTTGTTTTAATATTAGTTATGCTGTGAACATCTAGATGTCGCTATTTTTGAAAATATAGAGGTCCTTAAATACCTACGTAAAATAGGTGTAATGAGCAGAAAATAAGATATCACACAGTTTCGAACTTAGTTTTTGATATTAGTGGCTTATACTTTTATATTATTATTTATTAAACCTACAAATTACTACTTACTAGAGTGGCGTCCCGCTCAGAGACCCAAAGTGAATTTTGCCCTCCGATAATAAGAGCATATTAAATTATAATTAAAGTACTAGGTACTTGATCGTTTTAGGGACTTAATTGTAGTAGGTATTGACATTTTCATTTGTTTATCCATTTGACTTTGGAGTAACTATCGTTCTTTCTCTTCTTTCCAACTAAAAGTAGTACGAATGAATGTAGTTAGGAAATTTTCTGCAAATTTAAAAAATCATATTTTGTTGTGTTATAATCTATTCCCGACCCCGATCATTGTATAGTGTATACTTAATCTATTTAATAAATAAATCCTTTACTCAACGTATTTTCCAGCCGACTTGCAAAACTATCCGGAAAACGTTCTAGCGAAATAAAAGCTGGACATACATGCATTAACTCGTTTACAATGGCCACTGAGTCGCAATTACCAAGCAAATTGTTCAGCTGAGCGTAATTGTTTTCTTCACTATAAAGGCTCGTTTAGTTCGATTGTTTTATATAGGTACTAGTTGTTAGCAAGGTGCAGTTATGTAAGTAATTTGCTTTGGTAGCGACGTTGATAGATTGCTCATGGTATGCGTTGTAGGTACCTACTTATATATGAGACACTGTTAATGTAATATTGTCATCAAAATAATATGAAGTTATAATTGAAATACATAGTTCTAATAAAAATAGTTCTAATCTCAAACATAACATCGAGTTAATAAAAATGAAGAAGTATTTTGTTATACGTAGAACTTTTTTTTAATATGATTCTGGAAAAATTTCCTACAGAAATTTCATAGCCAGCCCCTGGTCTATCTATAGGTACCTATGCAATTTTCTGTTTTTATTTTCCAAAGCAATGAGTCTCCATGTAGGTATGTAACTACGCCGTTTCAATGCAAAACCACTTCGACGCTATTTTGTATCGTTTTACCGCGAACATTATTATATCAGGTCCAAAATATTTATGAGATCAGCAAAATAATGTTTTAGTTTTTAGGTTAATGATGCGGTGGATAACGAATATTGCAAAAATACGCACCTACCTGTAGTCAATTTAAAGGTGTGCTTTGATTTTAATGAAAAATAGATTCCGAAGACCGAATGACCGTGTCATTCATATAATTTAATAACAGTAATTACTATAATGTTAATTTATATCTTAAACTGAAAATTAGTTCAGGTATGAGGCACTTTTCAAGTTTATTCCACAAATTTGAAAACAAACAAATCTTAATCATAAAGCCTGAATTCGTGATATAAACTCTTTTAACAGTTCCTAAGCCGGGAAACATTTTTATAATAAATAGAGGAAAAATGTGAAGACACTTATGAGTCGGGAGGAGATGAAACTGTCACTGTTAATTATTTCTCCTCAGCCTAGCTCCGAGATATTTTTATCACTATGTTGACCTGATTCTTGTGTTTGTTTTGTCTTGTTTTTGTTTATTTTGCGATGTTAGATTTATTAAAGAATTATGAATAGAAAAGAAAAAGAAAATTTCGGTTCATTCTTTTTTAGAAAAAAGTACCTACGCACATTGAAATTATTTTCACTTCTTAATGAATATACAATCATGTTACGTTAGGATGTTCACAATTTCTGTTAAATTAGGATAATTTAAATATAGTTCTGCAGTCCAAGCAAAAACTATACAACGCTATCTCTACTTTACTGTGAAAGCTTTACAAATACTGCGTGCAAATCTCCAACTTCCGTAGCTTAATACGACTCTTACAAAACAACACGGAAAATTCATCACGCCTGCCTGGCGCTTTCAGCTTGAATAGTAATATTTCCAAACGTAAACAAACAAACGAACTAGTGTCACCAGCCTTGGCGCCTGCAATATGTTCGGATTAAAAAATGATATCGCACATTTGCTTCGGCTTTGGCTGTTTTATTGCCATGCTGACGATAATGTATGACGCAGTGTCTAAATCACGGTTATTCAATTGGGTATGTTTTTTGTGTAAATTTGGTAAATTTTGATATGCTTTCATGGGGTTAAAAAATAAGTATTAAAAACAAGTCAGTCGTAGATTAGACTAAACATGGATAACCTACAATGAAATTAGATTTTATAGGTAAGAGAGGATGCGTATTACAGTGAACTATTGGTTGATCACGAAATAATACAATTTTAAACAGAAATTTTAGTAATCACACTAATCAGGTATTATTTAAAAAGTTTTTCTTTTAAAATTCCAATTACACCGTAAAATAATTTTATTATTATCTGTATAAAACGAAGCACCAACCAACTCTTTTAATTTATTCCAAAGCCGTAAAAATCTACTGAATCCATTGACGATATTCAAGCGCAAATAGCATTTTTGCTTAGCCAGAGGCGGGTCACCATTAATCTACGAAGGACGTCTGACCTGCCCGACCGATCGCAAATGAATGGTCATTGAAATGAAGACTTATTGCGCAAACATATCACTTTGACAGCTACCCACCTAGCGGTTACGATTTGCGATTTGTATAGGTGGGAAGTTGGCTGGAAGATATTGCTGGAGCGATAAAGCTTGCGTTCTTAGCTTGTGTGCATCGTATTAATTTACATTTTCGTTAATAGAATTTATGATAAGGTAATTTTCAACCAATTTTAGAAAATGTTCAATGTTCAGGTGCCTACATACCCAATGGAAATTTTTTTCTTTTATTTTCTGTTTAATTAAAAAGAATAGTCACATTAGTTGTTAATATGCACACATAAACAAATATTAATTTATAGACTTTTTAAATATAAGACAAAATAGATACCCATATTTATAGGAAAGAACATTGGCTCATCTAGTAATTTGTCCTTTGGGCCTAAGAAATCCTCCCATTTTATTATACTTATCGTATAAACGATAAAACACGTCGTATTAGCGAAAAAGGTTACATAACGAAAGCCTTGTCGATAAAAGAAGCGGACTATTTCTCTATGTTTCGATTTAATGGCACTAACGATGCTCTTTCAGTCGAGTTACCGTTGTATAGCAGTTCCATTTAACGCTTTTAGAGTTCCTTATTAAGGGATACAAATGTTTACTGTATCAACAACTAATAATAATCTCTTCTTTATGTTATTAAGTTTAAGAAAATTAATAATATGCTCTATATATATTTACAAGATATATTTTAATCTATAACAAGCAGGCCTTGAGGCCAGTAGAGGTTGAGAACATAAGGTTTGTGGTAGATTTTATTGGACGAAATAATAGAATTAGGTACGTTGCAGGTGAATTATTATGACATACCTACTAATAACTATTATAAAGCTAAAGAGTTTGTTTCTTTGAACGCGCTAATCTCAGGAACTACTGGAACGATTTGAAAAAATATTTCGATGATAGGTAGCCCGTATATTAAGACAGCAGGAGCAGAGCAATGCGAGTAAAATCATGGGGCACAGCCTGTGTAATTACATAGCATCGTTAAGATACTTTACCAGTAGTTTATCTTGCGGAACCCGTACATAAAGAAGCAATTCACACTTCATACTATCCTCAGGCTGTCACAATCTGTAAGAACCATCATTCTGTATAATCAACAAAGTTAATCCACTCGCGGGGCATTCTTTTTAATTCCGCAAATGGTAGTATTTCTAAGACGAGCGTCTGTTTTAAGTTTGCTTTGTAGAATACATTCCCAGACTCCGTAGTAGTTTATTAACTTTGGCTTTCGGCGATCGATTTCTGACCTAGCGGGTAGGTACTTTGCTGAATTACAGGAATTAATGGGAGATGCTACGTGAATAAACTAAACTATTTCAACTTCTTATTGACTCTACAACGTGTTTTTTTTTCTATACCTTTATCAAATCATCCTATAAACGCATATATAATTTGTCACACAAATATTCCATACCTAAGTTTAGGTACATCGCCTATCTCTTTATTCAACCACAATCATATTCAAAACTTCTGCAGTAAATAAAAAATTACAATATTCCTCAAATTAAAATGTAAAATAAAAACGCAATAAATAACGTTAACCATTCATCAAGGCGAATCTAAAGATAAGCAACAAAATGCACATTAATTATCACTATTATACAGTATTACGTAATTAATCATGTACTTGGAGCAAGAGCTCATTACGCCGGCCATTCTAATTAGGGAGCTCACTCGAATCAGATGTCCCGTTTTTAGTTTATAATAAATTCCTTTGATTAATATTCTCTGCAGCTTTACGTAAAATTGAAATTATGCGCTGTCACATTTCTGCACGGATAGAATTGAGGCAAAAAATGTGATGCAATTTGTCTTTGAGAATTCATTACGTCCATATTTTTGCGTGTATTTTATGAGATTACATGTTGGTTGTGTTGAGAAACCGGTGTTAGTCGGTTTTGGATGTTTAGCATATAGATTACGCTGCACTGCTGCGGCTTCGTGACAGCACATTGCAAATAGGTTGCAATGAACACGCGTCTTGTTAAAGCTACTATAACGGTGCCTCAAATGAGTGCAGTGGTTATGCGCCCTTGTAACTAATGATGCTGCCGTGATGCTGCCTGATATACCTATATTTCTATATCTGCAATTTTTTGAAGTCTTACATATTTTTTGTATCATGTCCAAAATAAATAGGCGCATCTTTGGCGCATAGTTAATTTTTAAAGTAACAATTTTGCCAAGAATCATTAATGAAGTATTGTAATAATTTACTTAAAATTACTATTCCGTTAAGGCCATAAAGTTATATTTCTGCAGTAATTAAAATATATCGCAAGTGCTACTTAGTTTAATTGCAGCAACTAAGAAAATTAGAAGCATTATTTTTTGTTGCCTGCTTTAAAAATAATTTCCCTAGAAACTCGAGTCTTCAGTTTAAAGTGAAATTCTTAGAGGCAGAAATATTTTACATTTAGTTTTGTTACTCAAACTCTCCCGAGGCTTGCCAATTTTCATTTTTCCTCAGAACTTATAACAGCTAAATAAGCGAATCCCTGAGCTACTCAGTTACAGTCGTACTTTTAAAGTCTATTTAGATTTAATATTCTCCATTTTATTCTTATAATTTTCACAAATTCCAGGATATTTTCTTATGTTAAAGGGATATCAGGTATTCGTCTTTTTCCAGATATTTTTGTAAGCGAAGCGTACGTACAAACTTATCATGGTCTGCTGTAATTTGTTTTTTCCCAAAACTAAAAAGCATAATGTATTGTACTTACTTACTTTTTATGCTGATAATGTAACATTACGTCCATAATACTACATAATACAACTAGACATAATAATAATTATTATTAGGAAAAATTCTCAAATTTTGTTGCTATTGGAGTTTAATAAGCGGTTGAACTTATTCAGATTTTTTTAACAAATTTATTCATATGCGAGCTTTTTGGAATTCCCCTCGTTATTTCCAAACGTTATATTTCACGGGCTAAGTAAAAAATTGGCGCGTTTTAACGGGTGTTTATTCATGATTTATGTTGATGACTTTATTTCAACAATTTATGCGGTGATTGAGTCAACGGGTCGTTTAGACGAACCTCAATACAGGGGTTAAATTTAACTTTATCTACGAAATATATCTATATCTATAAAATATATGAAACTATCAAGAAAGCTTTTTTGTGTTTCATTTTTTTCATGTATGATTCGTTTTTTAAAAACTCTAAGGGTATATTGGCTCTTTCATTAATTGCATTCCTCTTTTGATAATATTAACGGTACTCTTATTACACGCAACACATCTATTTCTTTCTTTTTAAATTACTAGCTTACCGCCCGCGGCTTCGCCCGCTTTGTCTAAAACCTAATAAATTATATACTAAAACCTTCCTCTTGAATCACTCTATCTATTAAAAAAAACCGCATCAAAATCCGTTGCGTAGTTTTAAAGATTTAAGCATACAAAGGGACATAGGGACATAGGGACAGAGAAAGCGACTTTGTTTTATACTATGTAGTGAAGTTTAAAATAAGCAAAAAATAAATTTAAAAAAAGCAGAATGTGTAGGTTATACATATATTATATTAAGTAAATTTTGCTCGGAATATAGAAACATTCAATTTTATTGTACTACATACCTAATATTGACTGTCAAGTAAAATGTATTGTGTAGTTCAATCGTGCCGAATCATTAATCGAAGCCAGTATTGCATTTAGGGCAAGGATGAGTGGAGCTCTAGGGCTCCAGGGCAAAAAGTGTCCTGTAAATAATTTATATTTTACATTGATATTTAAATAATTAGTTCATTCTAGTATAAAAATTTAGATTCAAAAGAGCTTTTAAAAAGTCTACTCTGAATAAAGAGATTTTTGAGTGATATGTACACAACATATGATCTGAAAACTTTTCTCGGTGATATAAAATACATACTTTGTAGGAGATTTCATTTTATAACTATAAACAGCTATCATTCATAAGTCCAAAGGGTGGATTTCACCTCTTTTGCAGTACGACACAACTGCAAAGAGATCTGTGGGCACATTCATAAATGACTGAAGTGGAAAGGTTTTCGGTGCAACTGAAATTTCAAATACCAAACAGACTTTTCTTGTGGGTACGTGATCTTTTCTTGGCGTGCCATTATTATCTATACTAGTTTGTCTGTTTGTTTGGTTGAACGCGCTAATCTCAGGAACAACGTGTCCGGTAATTTGAAAATTCTTTCAGTGATAGCCCACTTATCGAAGCCCAATAATTATCCACGAGGCAGCAGAGTGTCTGTCCGTCTAAACCACAGCACTAATATGAATGAAAATAGGATTGAAAATACTTGAAGACAATCAAAGATCACATGCAAAGTAATTATTTCATATTAGGGGCTCCAAGTTACAGGTTGAAATCCGGCCCTACGGTTGATTCACACGCAGCTGTCATACGATGTTATCTAGCGTATTAGTTAAATCGACGGCTAGCCGACACAAATCGGGATCAAATATACTAAATACGACCTAATTTTGTGTCGTATTTAATAAAGTAACATGAACCGGACGGCCTCACGTTGTGTAAGTGTTTTAATTGATTTTATTGAGGTTTCTGTTTTTGTAGTGTCAAATATTCTAATATTTGATGACGACTTCTTACTTTTTTTATTTAGACAGAGGGATACTTTAGTTAATTTAATGTGACTAAAAAGATACGTGTACAGTAGAAATATAAAAATATTAATATATAAACAGTACCTACAAGTATCCTATATATATCATTATTTGTACGAGAAAGATTTTGACTTATTATTATAACGTTCTGTTATTATAAAGGAAAATCAAATTCCTTTACAAACGAAGAATAATATTGAAATCAATATTTACCCAGCGAGTATTCAATATGATTCAAGAAAAATATTAAATTAAACGAATATATTTCTTTAGATACATAAAATGGCTCCAGTGATTTTGTCGAAAATCTCCAGTTTACGATGTTACAAAATCTTTTATGACGATAAATTTAACAAAGGTTCACTTCGTAAGGAATTTTACGATTTAATTTGATATTATATTAAAAGGCGTCCTTTTTATGTTATTTTTATACAATTACACACTGAAGAAACGTATTTTTAAGTATATTATCGAAATTGCTTTCACAATAAAGGATTCTTGTAATTTCAACGAGAATTTTTGATAAAATGTTTATGTTCAAACTAATGCAAATTCTTAAACGTTATACTTCCGGGTTGTCTAGGAGAGATCGCTTGTAGCGACAAGACTGCTCTCTGAAGATTTTGTATTATTGTAGAGTATTTACGGTAAGGAAAAGAAAACTTTAGAGTAGTATTACCTAATTGTATAACTAATGGTTTTATAATTTGATAACGTCCCTTTGATTCATAATCTACGGAAAAGCACATGCTTTGATTCATAATTATCAACTATATCAACCCCTAAACAGCGGCACAATAATGGCCAATGTACACAATCCACTCCATCGACATCATAGTTTGAGCAGTTTCGACCCGGAATCAAGTGTACACGCAGCTTAATGCCCCGGCTGGCTATCGGAGATTTATCCTCCCTGATGAGATAACACGCTGACTTCACGTTCGAGCTGTATTTCTTAACAGTCACTGCGAGTGTGATTTGGCGTTTCCTTTCGCGTGACATTCGTTTTCCCTTCAATTTTAGTTTACGGTGCTATGTAGTAACTCTCTAGATAACACTATCTAAGGGAATATATATGTTACAGGAAATGTATGTAATCCGTCATTGTATAAAATTCCTAGGAAATGTATACAATTCCTAAAATCGTACGGAAATGTGTGAAATAAATTATTTTATACACATTTCCTAGGAAATCTATACATTTCCTAAATAGCTATTGGAAATGCTACACAATGTACACATTTCCTAGGAATTGTATACAATTCCTTGATTTCATACATTTCCGGTAACATATACACATATATTCCCTTTAAGTACATTTAGACGATAGAGAATGATTGGGTAAGTAGTATTTTTAATATGGTTGTTTCAAAGATACAAAGATGTAAGCTACGAGTTCAGAAAACTCGAAGGTCCATTTATTATTTGATAACTATAATTTACCTAACATCTTTTAAATTTTGTAGAGATTTACTTTATGGTGAACACAATATTTGAAGTGAAAACAGACATACCTTTAAGGCGATTACGGTTCTTGCATTTGAGAGTGTGAAATAAAGTTACCAAAAAGGTCGTTACATTGATACAAACCAGCTTGCATTTATCACAAAGCATCCCCAGTTTAATGCAAGCGAAATATGAGAATTGCCTTTTTCATAAACATAAGGGAAGTAAATTATTTACGATACTATCTCAACGACGCCAGTTCGCCATTTCTCTTTAAAATTTCAAGATAAAAAAGCCCGTAACTTGGAAAATTTTACGTCCGTCCTTGTCGCGGAGCCATAAATGTGTGTTTCTGTGGAATGAAATGTTTCGTAAGATCACATTTCGAATTGACAGTAAAAACTTTAAACATGATAGTGTGAAGGTAATTCTTAAGTCAAACGCTCTTACACTGAGCTTGCTGTTTAAATTATAATAACTTTTGTCAGAGGTAAAATAGTAACTCAATTCGATAAGATATCATAAATGTACATGTTTCTGTTTAGTTGCTTTACACATACTGTTTACCAATAAATTTGAACCACTAAAACCATTTTTAGGTTGTTATTGACATCATTCGAGCATAGTAAAGCTGGAGAGGGTAGTCTTGATCGATTTCTGTTTATTTTCGATTAATCTTTACATGTGTATAACCATTTATTAGTAAGTGAAGTTGATAGAGGGGCTTAGACCCCAACTTCGAAACGGGGTTGTGTGCCCCAACATTTAGCGACTAGGGTTGTAACGTTGGTGTACAAATCGGTAGATGGCTGACATAAAAGCTCACAGCTCCTTACTTTACGAAAGAGGGCTTTTTATTAAAAAAACAAACTGATATTTCGTGTTTTAGAAGGTAATTTAATAGCTAATGTAAAGCGGATATTCATGATTAGTTTCATCAGATTATATATTACTAGCGGCTTCGCCCGTGGTACATATATACGTTTTCTCTACATAAGAACCATCCTCGTACTTCAAGGAATATAATAAAAAAAGAATTATCGAAATCGGTCCACCCGTTCACGCGTGATGCCGTGACCAAGGAAAACGGGTTTCATTTTATTTATAAATTTATACAGATATCATCATTCAAATCGAGAAGAACAAAAGCACATTCTACCAAGTTACCGACACGTGCTCTACGTGCGCTATCCAATTAATAGCTACCGAAAATACGCATCAAATTCACATAAAAAATTACCAAACATAAAAATTAACGTCTATTAAACTAGATCGAATAGAGTCAATCATAAATCACTCCGATAGCGCTGAATCTACGATGACTCAGCACTTTATTGAGGAAGGAGATACCGGCTTTGGACCGTATTGAGCAAGGATTTCGTTCCATTGCACTCAATAAACGTTTTAACTTAATGTAGGTACTATGTATTACTTATGTAGTGTGTAGAAATGTTCAATTTTGTTCGATATTTTTTACTTTTTAATTCTTCATAAATATTTTTATATCTACTTATATATTTTTTTATTAACACAGTATAGTAGGTAATATCTGTTTCTATTTAATTGAACTTTTCACGTACAAAACATACCAGTTTTCATGTATAATTTATTGATTGTAGATTGTTTATAATTTTTCAAATGTATCGTTTGTTTACGTGACCTACAATTTCAGTAAATTTCGGCACTAGGAATGATCTCGGAAATGAATCCGCCTCGGTATTTAATCACAACCCTTTTAGCCAGCGGACAATGGTCCAGCAATTACAAAGACGTTATATTTGTCTGTTGCGCCCAGACATTTCACAAAGCTGCGGTTTCCTTTGATCAATACTGCTTCTTGAGGAAATTTATTATCTGTGTGTTTAGAGCATTGTTGGTTGCGCGGCAACGTTGTTTTTTTTTCGAATTGCGTGATTCGAATGCAAGTCTATTTGAATGAAATTGCATTAGAATATTGTTAAGGACTTTGTCTGTTTGTATGAATATTATATTAGATTTTAAGAAAAACAGTCTTTTATTTTTGGTTTTTATCATTTCTAACATCGGTACACAATAAGATTTATGCGTGACAATAGTCAACAAAAGCTTTGTTTTGAAATAATGTAACGAAATGTAGTATCAAAAGCAATAGACACAAACTACAAAGTCCATATAAAGTTACCTTTTGTGGTAAATTGAGTGAAAATAAAGCCCAACGCAACAACGTCTAGACAGACTACAATTTATATTTCATACCGAAAATTATGCAAAAACGGCTGAAAAATTTTAGATATTTAATACAAGTTAAAGGTTTATTCGCCGCGAGCGATTTATTCAAACGACCAATAAATATTCAACAGTAATTAACCACGGCCGATACAGGGTTGAATATTTCTACAGCGGCGGCCATTTTGTAAATCCTTGCAACGCTGGATTACTCTGTGACGTGTACCTAGAGCCGGAAAAATACCGCCAAAAATTGTAGTGCGCTACTGTGATATCGATACAGAAGACTTGATTATACGACTATACTATCAAATAGAATTTTAGAGATGTAAAGCATCAAAATATACAAGGATACCTTATGTATAATTAGAACAATTTCATATATAAAAGTATGAATTCTACTTTCTGTAAAAATGTATTGATTTTCACGGAATTTTTTTGTTTAAAAAATTTTTGTTTCAAATCAATAAAAATAAATAAATCGTTTGCTAATAAATTGCTACTTGAACTTATCAATGTTTTGTAAAATTAGATCTTAATAATATTAATTCAATTTTTTTGCTGACTTTACACAGTACGAGAGGAAAACCTGAACAGAGCAAAGTCTAGGTTCCATATAATTGTTATCGTAGTTCGAGACATTTCTCCTCCATTGTTGAACATTTCTTTTGTTCAACCTCATGTTTAAACCATGTGAAGGAATCAAAGGTTTATGTGTAATGTTGCTTTTCTACTATCTATTGCTTGTTTCATTCGTTTCGTAGGTTTCCTATCTCAGATAAAGCTTTAAGTTTAAGTTGGAATTCTTGTATTACAAATTCTAATTCTTTGTGTGTTGTGTGATAAAACAGTCGGACAAAGTTTAAAAAAATTGAAAAAAGGAATTTTAGCTTCGGTTACTGTAGGTATGTATACCTATATGTATAAATGTTCCAAATTAGTTTTCCTTACATATCTATACTAATATTATAAAGCTGAAGAGTTTGTTTTTTTGTTTAAACGCGCTAATCTCGGGAACTACTGGTCTTATTTGAAAAATTCTTTCGGTGTTAGATAGCTCATTTATCGAGGTAGGCAACAAGGTACTACATCACGCTACGACCAACAGGAGTGGAGCCACGAGTGACGAGGGTGAAACCGCGCGGAGCAGCTAGTTTATAATATACACACCGACCTCTTATGATTTTAGTAAATAGGTATCTAGATCTACTGTAAAAATTCATTTCTTTCCGAAGTGCGACCTTGATGTTATCATTTTTAAAGTTATGGTTATAACAAGATTTTGATTATCCGCTGTTGATCGTTAAATAATTTGAAGATTCCTAAATATAGATAACTTTAGACAAAGTAACAATTACAAAACGATAACGAAGTTAGAAATCGCAAAAATGTATGGGATTGACATACGCCGCGTTAGATCACGTGGTCTATCTAATGTCAATCCCATACATTTTTGCGATTTCTAACTTCGTTATCGTTTTGTAATTGTTACTTTGTCTACAGGCTAAGGCCTCATTTAATTTTACGCGACCTTCAAGTAAAAATTCGTTTAAACTTTTTTTAACACAGCTTTAATACAGTCAATTTATTTTACAGCAACCGTAAAACTGATTTTATTAAAAGTTAAAACTTGGTACCTTTGGCGATTAAAGTTAGGTATATCTAACTGTAGTCAGTTAAAACTATACTATTTACATGAATATAGGTATTAAATATTAGTAGTTGTAGAGGCACGTAGAAAAAGTTGATTATTATATATAATACTAGCTTTCCGCCCGCAGCTTCGCCCGCGTTTTGAAAAAATCCCCGCACAGTTCCCGTTCCCGAGGGATTTCGGGATGAAACCTATCCTATGTGTAAATCCAAATTACCATGAAATTTAGCACACACATAGAAAAGTGTGTGCTAAATTTCATTGTAATCGGTACACACACAGCCTCACAATTTTTAATATTAGTAGGATAAACTATGGTTAAAACCAAGGTACATAAAACTTCACCTAAATTACCATTGAACGTTTAATAAAATACACCCGCATTTCACAGAACTACTGTCATTCAAAACTAGGTTCAGATTAAATTCATAGATAAACCTCTTTGCTTCTGAGCCTAGATCTCGAGAGCTTAATTAAGATGACGTCATTGTCTTAATTCTACGGGATGAAAATTAATTGCAGGAATTATTTAATGAAAAGCTCTTACTGGTATTTACTCAAACTCAATTTTTATTTCAGTAGTAATTTTAAAAGTACTTTTGATTTTTATCAGCATATTGTAATAGTTGAAGTCGTGCGTTTTGATTATGCGATATCACTAAATAGTACAAAACTAAGTCGTTTTCTCTGTCCCTATGTCCCTTTGTATGCTTAAATCTTTAAAACTACGCAACGGATTTTGATGCGGTTTTTTTATAATAGTTTAATTTTTTAATAGTGATTCAAGAGGAAGGTTTTAGTATATAATTTATTAGGATTTAGTCAAAGCAGGCCAAGCCGCGGGTGGAAAGCTAGTATAATATAAAGTAGGAATAAATATAGTACATAATATAGTGTATGATTGCACTAAGTAAAAAAGATATCTTTTTTACATAGGTATATAATGTTGTTTTATTAGAACTATTATATAAAGATACGCATATGTGACAAAGTCTAGATATTTGAAGGAAATATATTGTAGCTTCTCATGAATTTCAAAGACAGTGGATGGATTAATATTTGGATTGTAGCCTGCTGTATAGTTAGAGCCAAAACAGTTAACGAACTTTAAGGCGTAGGTATTAGCAGTAACATTGTAACATAGTATTAACATAATTATAAGATACTAGCTTTCCACCCGCAGCTTCGCCCGCCCAGTCAAAGAAAAACCCGGATAGTTCCCGTTCCCGTGGGATTTCCGGTAAAAAACCTATCCTATTTCCCAGGGTAAAAAGTAGCCTATGTCCTTTCTCGGATATCAAAATATCTCTATACCAAATTTCATGCAAATTGGTTCAGTAGTTAAGGCGTGATTGAGTAACAGGCAGAAAGACAGAGCTAATTTCGCATTTACCTATAATATTAGTATGGTTTGTAATAATAGTTTTATGTTTATGATTGAAGCTTACTTTAAAAAATAAGTGTGCTAATTATAAAGTTATTTATGTTTGTAGTAATAAAATAAACAAACGCATAAACGAATAAAACCGGTAGTTAACTAGTTATTTTTCCTTTTTAAAACTATAACTTATTTATTAACCCATACGATTATTTAATAAAATAGGTATCGTTAATAATTATGTCATAGTCATTTAAATAAACAAAATAATTCTAAATTACTTTATAAGTTTTACATTCACATGCACTCAGCATTAAGTCTCCCAAAGACACTATAT
The DNA here is from genome assembly GCF_905220415.1 of Colias croceus. NCBI lineage: Eukaryota > Metazoa > Arthropoda > Insecta > Lepidoptera > Pieridae > Colias > Colias croceus. The sequence continues at coordinate 1,444,234 of NC_059543.1, read as the reverse complement.
CTTCAAATTTATGAGCTAACTTCGGTACATAACCATAAAAACTGATAAGCAATTTTCGATAATGTACAAGTAGGTTCTGTCAGGTAATCATTGTACCTTACGCGCCGTGGACCGTAAAATTGAAAGCTCTATAGAGGCTCTATACGAATAATGGCTAAATCTCAACTTGTCTTATTGAGCGGCCATTTTGAATTTTCGTGAAGGATTACGGCAGTACAGTTAAAATAAGGTAATGGTTATGTATAGAAAAATCGATTTATTTGTCATAAACTTTTTCTTTTATGATTACATAAATTTCTATAAATATTTAATTAAAATTTTGTTTTTTAAAGTAGTCTATATGGTATTTTAGAATTCTTTAGTCGTGTTGAGTGTAAAATTTCAAGGTCGCGTCGTGGCAATACCGTCACGTCATGGGGTAAGGCGACAATTTTAGTATCTTTGAATCTTGCCAACGAAGTTTCAGTCCTGACACGTGAGCTCGGCACACACGCACTTTTTTATTATTACCCATGTTTGCACGTGCGTGTAAAGCTATAAGTAAAACTTAAATAAAATAAAATAAAACAACACTACGAATGAAGAACACTAATTAATTGTAATATAATATGTTAGCAGATATTGAAAGGTATAAAATATGCTTATTTAAGATAATATGCTGTTTTATAATTGGATTATAATGAATGATTAAGTAATATGTACAAAATTGTGTATTGTTTATCGTTTCCGTGTTGAAGGAATACATAATCTTCTTGGACAATATTCTACAAAACTAAATTTTTCGTTCAGTATCATATAGTTACAAGCGTTTAAAATTGATCTGTCCAAATACTGTAGTAGGTATTTACGAAGGTCCTTTAAATAATTATATATTCCATGTTAGTTACTAGAATTTTGTAATAAATATTTCTAGTTAAAAAAAGCACCTGTAAAACAAGCAAAAATCAAGATAAATGAACCTAATTGAATGTTTGTCAGATTAAAAACACGAAATATAACAAGGGAGATTTTAGAAAATTAGTCCGAAAAGCGCTCTTGCGTTTTATTCCTACAACGGTTCCCTTGAGGGAGATGGAAGGAAGTTTTATGGACTCTATCGTCGCTCCTGCCCTTGTATAAAATTATTTTTACCTCCACTGAGCCGTGCTAAACCTATTACAAAGTAAACGTATTGTTTAACTTGTCACAAATGTTTTGTATCGCTTGCGGGCTTGGATTGCGACGTGCTTCGTGTTTCATGTTTCATTATTGCGAATGTATTGTTTTGATATTAAAATTAAATTATTGCATGCTTTTTTTCACTTATCTTTCTATCTGAATATTTTCTTAATCAGAAAGAAAGGATCAGTTTATAATTAAAAGCAATTTGCTCTATAACTCAATTATGAAACGTGTTCTTTAAACCTATTGATGTAAATTTTATACCACAATCATCAGTCAAGCAAAAAGCTATCAAAATTGAATCATTCTTATATCACTTTATACATTTTAATTGAAAATAACCAAACAATACATCTAAACATTAAAATAACGAGATATTAGCTAACCAAAAATTTCGATACAAGAACCACTATTCGAAATAACAATGTCGATACAACAACCACTAGTTAAATCAACGCACGTCTGATCCCATAAACGCGAATCCAATCAGCTAATGCCAGGGTTGGCTCATAACCACTTTTATTTGTCCAGCCTAATGGGTGAGGCTAATTAATTTGATGTCAGGGTCGGTGTGCACTCGCCGTGCGTTTACATGCATTAGTTCTGGATCTATAGATTATTGTAAGGTCTACACAGAGCGAGCGGCCTCGCGTACCAATTGAAGTAGCTCTGTCGTCATTTTAATGTATTCAAAAATATTTTTTCTATTCTTTATAAAATATTCAAAAATATTTTTTGAATTGGTAATTAAACACGTACGTCGTACAACCCATTTGTAACATATTTAATTTGAAATGGAATACTTTTCATTAGTCAAATACCTCAGAGAATTTGGTTTCCCGAATACTGGGATTTTAAGTTGTCCTTAGATGGAAGGTAATGCAAAAAATGGTAATGTAAATGCATGCATGATATATGTTTACTTACGTGAATTTTCAAGTTGCACGAGTGTCTAAAAATATCAAATCATGCATTTTTATCAGTTCTCGTCCTTGTAGTAACTTGTAGGATAGAAAATAGAAAGCTTCATCATTCAATTTAATCATTGATCTTAATTCTAAACTATCATTCGTGTCTCGGCCTGGTACTTAAATGATGGCACACGGGCAATACTCGGCAATTGCTTCGCGAGGCTGCTCGCTCTATGAAGCCCCTCTAGTGAGCATTGAAGTACAGTGTCCCCTTATGAGGTATGGGGAAAATGCATTACATCTGTTTCACTGATCGATTTTCTTTACGGACGAATAGGTGATCAACCTTCTGTGTCCAGCTAGACCGAGAAATTTGTTTTTAAACTGGGAATTGAATAACAATAGACATCTACATTGAATGCTCGTAATAAATATATAATTTATGAAAGGTTATTGTGATATTAAAATAAAATTCAAATACTTAACTTTCTCCAAATTTTTGGGCATACCTTTTTTATATTTCTGCGCTAAAAACGGTTAAATGTATGTTAGCATGCATATTGCAATAACAACAAATTAGGTAGGTATATCACATATTCATATCATTTTGATTTCAGACGACATTATATAATATATCCCTTATCGATGCTTAAATACATACTTAATACTTACGCTTATTATTGTAAATATCTATATTGGTATAACAATAACAAAAACTATAACAAATATAAGAGAAAATATAGCAAACTTGAAATCAAAACATTCGAAATTTATACTACAAAAAACCTACCCCACTATAAACAGGGTTTATTTTATAAACTAACCAATTTACGACCCGCGGCTACACCTGCGTTTTAAAAAAATTAACATAGCATTTAGCAATGAGATATTTCATCCCGGTTAAAAGTAGCATATGTCGCTCTCTAGACACCTCAGTATCTTCAGACACTGAAAAATCATATAATAAAACCTCTTTGTGACGTGAAAAATAGACAAACAAACACACCAACAGACCTTCGCATTTATATATTAGTAAGCATAAATTATATTTTGTTTACCGAAGTAAATTGATCGTAAAATTTCGTAAGCTATTCGACCATGTTGTATACATGCATACATAATCGGGATGAATATGTATATCTTATTTAGATTTGATCGAGGGGAAGATTCGAGTGTAATTGGAGATTGGCACTTGAAATTTTATATTGATGTTTATAACAGTTAATAACGTTTTGGAGAAGTGAATAATACTTAAATGCACAAATTGAATATTTATGAAGAAAATATACTTATTCAAAAGAAATTAAATGTTATTTACTCTTTTATAAGTAGGTATTTTGTAACTTGTGGTCGATGTGATCTTGTGATCACAGGCCAATTCCGAGTCGGATGCGCTCACAAAGGGTTCCGTACTTACTTTAAAACCCGAAAAGATTCACGTTTGTTGAATGAAGTCTCTCTTTAAATATTTATTTTATATTTTTCTTGGTATAGCTAATTTTATTTGTTTTATTCATCGTCTCAATTGGTTATTTATATCTACCGATGTTTGACACTAAATTACATAATAATAATTATTATAAATATCTATCCATTGAGTCAGAAGTATTGATGGTAGAAAAACACATACATCATCGTTGTCTGTCGGCGGGGTGGTACATTGATTGATCGTATGATCGAATGAGTAGAGCTACGACGTAAAAACGCATTTATTTTCACCATGTCAACGTATTCGCACTAAAACATAAAATATGTTAGTCTATTCAACAAGCCATGGATGTAGTGGCTAGTGCTGAAGATTTATTCATCCATCCAAAATTAAACAATTGAAATTTAAAAAAATGGACTGTATATGTTTTTCCATAGTAAAAGACAAAAGTAACGATATTCTGTATTTCTTCTAATGTACTATTGCTCTATGCAATTATAATAGAACTACAATGTATTTAATCATAAAAAATGTGTGCGTAAGAAGTGAAACTTCTTTATGACCTTATTTTTCAAAAAATAATTGACTAAATGCAATTTTACAGAAATACGTCGAATCAGGCGTGGTAGGGATAAGAAAAAGATGGCGCGTAACGGAAAAATGTCACGCATAACGAAAAAATGTTACACTAAATTTTTTTCCAACCCCGATAAAGAAGTTTCACTTCAAACATCTTTAAAATTCAACACTTATTACATTCAAATCTTGACTTTTAACGACATAACTTTTAATTCGACAATAATACAAAAATGCTATATTCTTTCATTCTACAATTGCTAATAGAAACACATTACAACACTATCGAATCGCCAACGAATTCTAGAGAAATCCAGGTCAGATCTGATAAGATCCTCAAGGTATTTGCGGAAGCCGGGCAATAGGTGAGCGGTTAACAAGTAACGCGGGCTTTGTTCTAAGGCTGAAGTAAAACGTGACAAGACTTACAGAATAGTAGTGCTGGGATAAGACAATGTTTTAGTGTTATCTTATAGAGAAAGAATATAATTAACTTTATAGTTTTGTTCTCGATTCTGTGAAGTACCTATATCTTAACTTATCTTCGACTGTTGAAGTTTTTGTGATGCCCAAACGACTCCTTCTATAAAATATGAAGATTTCAAAACAATTTGAATGTATGTGAAGTTCCATGTCCTCTTGTGGTGTAAGGGGCAGATGCATTATGCATACATCTGTTTCACTGGTCGATTTTCTTTAGGGGCAAGTAGGTGATCAGCCTTCTGTGTCCTGCCAGACCGAGACATTTTTCTCTTCGTCTCCACGGGGAATCGAACCCAGGACCCCTCGGTTCTACGCTCGATCGTCAACCACTATACCAAGGAGGCCATCAAATTTGAGTTGAATGTACAAACAATAATTATTTAGTTTATTTATTTAGTAACTTTCTATAAATTTTACACTTGAATTGTTCATACTGTTGTTTTGATTCAAAGAGCACCGCTACAGTCCTATCAAGCTACATACATGTTCAGTTAAACATTAAAATAAGAAAAACCAATAAATATAATAAAATATAAAATAGTATTAACTAATATTACGAGTGGTATGTCGGCATAATCATTGAGCGTAATTCCGTAGCGGGTGCTACGCGTTAACGTAGCGGTGCTACGAAGCGTTTACTACGCCATGGCATGTAGAGGGATATAGAATAAGCTATTTCATATTAAGGCGACTACACCACCGAAACTAGCGCCCCCCCAACATTTTATTTTTTTTACTCCTAAACCAGATCAAATTTAAAAAATCTAGCTCGGTACTTTGCTAGTATATTACTTGTAGTATTTTTGGTATTACTTTTCATTATTTTGCATTTGGTAAATTAGGAGAACTTTTGATTACCGCCAAAAGTGGCCACTTTTGGCGGTAATCAAAAGTTCTCTAGAATAATGAACAGTTAGAATAGTGAAAAGTAATACCAAAAATACTACAAGTAATATACTAGCAAAGTACCGAGCTAGATTTTTTAAATTTGATCTGGTTAAGGAGTAAAAAAATAAAATGTTCGGTGGCGCTAGTTTCGGTGGTGTAGGCCTCTTAATATGTCTTAAGCACTCGATAATTTATTATATTTTATGCATATAATATATACCTAGGTATTGCGTAAGGTAATTTAAATTAGAATTCGTCGAATAGATGGAAAAAATCTTATTATATATCATGAAAATGATCATCAATGAAAATGTATAAAAAAACAAAATATAAAGGATAATTGAAACTCTAAAACCAGAGACTAGATAGGTAGGTACATATTTTATAAGAAATACGTCAATAATAATTGATAACATAATATAACAATTTACAATACAATTTAATAAAAATCGGTAGGTTGTTAGGTTATTTCGGAATTTTCCTTTCTCCAATTTTACGTAGGCAGTAAAATGAACCCACTAAAAGTTATCGAACATCATTATTGTATATCTTTTGTTATCCAATTATTTATTATTCTATCTGAACAATATGAAATCGTTGTATATTTTATATTTATTTCAACCTAATAAATATTTAAGGGTATTTATTATTATAGTATTCTTTATACGTTTTTGTGAGGTAAAAAAACAATCGTGGAATATGACGTTATAATAAATAAAATAATAATACTTACCGAGGATTGCCTTGGTTCCCTCTAAAGCTTTTTGCGTAATAAAATAATATTTTATTATCAATAATGTACTTACCTTTACTTTTGTTCTGTTTTTTTTAATAGGTTAGGTATATATCTATGAAGTCCTATAGATGACTCAGTATAAACTTTATTACAGTACATACGTATTAAATAAATCTTATACTAAACAAAAGTTTCTTCAAGTTGAATGTGGTAAAGTTTAACATCACTAGAAGCAAGCATCAACCAGTTTTTATTCAAGTCCAGTAGAGAGCAATAAGATTAGCCAGCATTGAGGCTATCGTTAGCATTTATTTAGTTTTTATTTATTTAACACTTCAATATACGTAAAGGAATATTACAATTATGCACAAAAACACAGTAAAGTTTATTAGAGACTTATCACTTAGCAGTGATCTTCCAAGTAACCGGGGCAAAAGGTTACTTGCTCGATAAAATTACTTAATTAATTATTATTACTATTAATAAAAAATTACTCGTTGAGAAATTATTTCATTATATTATTATGATCGACGCTCATAGTTATGCGTTTTCTAGTGGTATTTGATAATAATAGTACTTTAAAAAGATTCTATTGACATCTGTTATCTTAAATAAAATAAAAAAAAATGTTAAGCACAATAGCTCTTTAACCGTGTCAGTAAAAAACCATTTCCAACGCAGTACCTACAAAGCGTTGATTGCGCCACATGTACAGAAATATACAAACGAGTGATTCTTAGAAAAATAAGAAAAGTCTAGAAGCTAAGGAAACTAGCTTCTCGTTGGTTAACTTTATAGTCTATTTCTAGTTTGAAGAGTGTTTGAATTAGAGGCTGGAGTGTCGCGACTCAAGCGTCACAAAGAAATTGTGTCAGTGGGAACTCGCCGTGAGAGGTGATGGGGCGAACAACCTTTGGTTTTATCCTTTTTCAGATTTTGTTGTGGGAGCCAGAAAAAATAGCGCCAGTTCGCTCCGGGGAAAGCCTACACCTCTATGGAAGTTCGGCGTCCAATAGTGTAAATGTGAAATATATTATGTTAATGTGAATATGCTTGCTTTGTGCGTTTATTTTTTCATTCGTAATTTTGCAGTTTTTGCACTAATTACTTATAAGGTAAATGAATAATAGAGAATACTATGGCCTCTTTGAAAATATAATAACGAAAGAGTTATCAATTGGAGCTAAATCATATTTTTAATTACAAATGTCAAAAATTCAACCTAGAAAATAAAAAGTATATCATTTTAAAGGTCTGTCCTTTTTTCCTATCACCTTCAAAAGAGATTCCACCAAAACCACTACAAAAACACACACATGAGTCTAAAAATTTCCACAAAAATTGTTTGAAAATGTTCGCAACCCCTGCATTCCACTTTCATACATCACAGTGATGTATCGCGCTCAATTGTGTGTATTTCCTTTGTGCAAACATGACGTCACCGTATTTACCTACTTCTCTTGTGATTGTCATGTATTTATGCCCCGGTTCTGAATTTGATGTTTGGTGTGTTACGATTTGTGACCTATATGACATCTGGTGAAGATGAAATACGCATATAAAGGATTCGGATTTCTTATAACATAGAGCATAGTAATAAATTGATCGATTAATTTATGTATCGTAAAAATAACGAAACAAAATTTTGCTCTTTATACTAAGTATTCTCGGCTTTTGTACGTTTTATAACTTCAACCACAATTATTTAAGACTCAAAAAATAGATAATATGACATTATTACACACATTATCAATATCCAGTATCGAAATACGTTCATTATCGCACTCGTTTCAATAACTATAGGAAGCTATTTAAGCTCTCCCGTATAAAAGACAGTTTCACTATCACCATTTCTTTGATAAGCCGTTGCTTTATTGTGAAAAAAGCTAAATCGTTCACTTATCTATCCACTCTGTATAGTCGTTAAGTAGATTAAAGCACCATTAGATAGCCCCAGATATTGGTTTTTATTCGCTATCGCGAACGTCAAACACATTAAATAGCAATCAGCAGTTTCGACACTTCCTTGGGGTCGTAATGAGTGTAGGCACTTTGTAATTCGGTGGATTGTTAAGATTCGCTCTTAGGGACGTTTTGAGTGAGATTTTACACGGCGCACTTGGTTTTAAAGGTCCCTTCTGAGACGTATTTTTGTGGTGAAATTCAAAACATTTATGTATTGTTCGTTCGTGTGTTTAAAATTACGAAATTGTTACAAATAAAACCTTTAAATTTTAAACAATTTCGTACTAAAATAATATAGTTAATTTCTTCTACGTGTCCAATGGCCATTATCATTAAAAGCACTAAGTTCACTCTCAAGACTATAATAATAATAGTTAAAAAAAACTAAAAAACACGCTTTTTATAGAAAACCGAACTAAAAAATAGAAAATTTTATCAAATTAGTGTATTGTCATCGGTCCTCAATAAATCTACAAAGTTTGAACGATCAAAATCGCGCCCAAAGAAGTCGGTTACAAACATACAAACATACAGGTGAAGCTAATAGAAAGCGTGTAAAAATGAAGCACATTTCATCAAAAATCTTTTCAAGTATTCAGTGCAAGCAAGCAAAAGTATTAATTACTGCAGATCTCATTTCTAAAAGGCTTCAAAGAATGTTACAACAATGAGAGTGAGAACAATTGAGTGAGATCTGTGTTAAGACGCCTCCAGGCTTTGTTTTATGATGAGGGGAAATGTAGGTCGTCAATTACCTATGCAGCGACGTGTTAACAGGCACGGATTTAATAAAGTCCAGGGCAGCGTCTAAAATGCTATTTAGGAAGAAGTAACATGTAGAACGTTACTAGGAGGAAGTGGTCTAGTAACTATTAAGGAATGATCATACTCTATACTATATACTCTATACTATAAGTAGATCATTTAAATATATTTTTACATGATTTTTTTTCAAAGATGCCTCATTTGTGGTGTGTTTGTTGGTGTGTATCGCAAGTGTTTTATGATTTAAGTGAGGCCGATTTTTATGGCCTACGTGAATACTTATATTTTTTTTAATATTCGCTTTGATTATAGCTAAAATAAGTATAATAAAAATAAGGTTTTTTTCAGGGTACAATAAAATGTAAGTATTATAAGTTTTAAGTTTATTTAAATCATTCTAGACTCTATGTGCATACCAAATTTAAGTCCGAACCGTTCAGTATTTTTTACAGCAACACACATCTTACATAGTTTGAACATTTAACAATATTATTAGGATTATGATAAGTGGGATTTGGCACCCTTCGCCCTTGCCCTCGATTTAGCGCCCCGCTATAACTTGACGTCCTTAATGTAATCCCTCCCCGTTGAGCACTAAAGTTTGCTACTATCTCCACATCTAGATTATTAATTGGAACGGATTATTAATAATTATTAGCACGAGCCGATGCGTATATTATTTTTTTTCAACTTAGTTAACTAATGGTAACAAACGTTCTCATTTATAAAGACATACCTACCATAAATAAATCCAGGGTTAAATTTGTGTCATGCTATTTGATTTAGTAGATCACAGTTTTTATAAAAAATAAAACGTAAACTAAACTTTACATAACAGAAAATCAGAAACAAGTAAATAACCCTCAGCTCTGCTTAATATCACACAAACAAATTAGAATTGTTAATACAATATGTTTATTCTTTATAGGTACATATGGAACAGATTTACTCCGCTACGTGGAATGGAATTAACATTTACATAATAAAACATGATGTAGTTTTTCTCCCTCACTGTAGTCTGTATGTGCCTTGAAAATTCAATGCGGGAACAAATAATATTTAATAAGGTATCTATTATTATGGGTAAAAGTACTTGAAATATGTGGCATTTACATCCTTCTGCCAGTGTTACATAGATTAACAGGTCACCTAAAGCTTTCGTTTATTGGAAACCTAATCAGCACGCAAAATTAACATATTACTGTTAATGTATTGAACAATTTAATATGCTATTTATTTATTACCGTATACCGTACCGTGACTCAAGACCAAAAAATTGACTTCGTCAATAATTTCATCACCGTTTTCTTAGCACCATCTTGACGGATACTCTTCACTTTTATTAAGTGCTTACACCTAGAAACTAATCCAACAACCATTAAACGTGCAATATACTCACCTATGAATCACCATAATTCCATTCAATATTTTCATACATGAACAAATCTTTAACATGAAAAGCTCCAGCATTACCTAACATCGTTACCTTCAACATAAAACACTTTATAATTCCACTCACGGATACTATTTGTTCAATTCGGATTTACCTCGTGACGAGCCGGCCGACTTATAAGCTTACCCACTGCATGACACTTGATTTTTCCCATTTAGTATTCAAGAACTGAACTCGATTTAAGCCCCGGCCGCGCAGGGGGTAAACCAGCCATGTTTCCCTCAGGATATTTCTTGTCATCTAAACGTTTGACATAACAGATTATTCGAAACACGCTCCGGGATGAGTTTTGAATAATTGAACGCAGTAATAAATGTCTAACAATAGTTCAACTGTCTGTATAATATTTTATTGTTGGGAATAGATTCTGTCGTGACATTTTTGATGAGGCAACATTGGGATTATGAATTATTGATTGGAGTTAGTTGTTGGCAATATTATGTTTGTCTATTGTTATTTGCGTAGGATGTTATAACAAATTAATATTTAGGTAACAATAACAGACCTAAATTTCTGTTAGTCCATTCTAAATAATCCGACCCAAAGAAATGTTTTAGGTCAAGGTAAATTGACATAGTCGAAACGTAGAAAGAATTTGATATAGTTGATCTTTTTAATGCCAAATACTTATTCTGAGGTTTTCTAAATATCTCATTTCTGTGAATTTATATAAAAGTCTGGTAACTATAAATATATAAAGAATAGAAAAAATTCGATCACGAGGCGGGACTTGAACCCGCATCCTTCGCGCCATTCCGGGGCGGATGCCTAACCAACTCAGCCACTCGTGACCCGCCTGGGCAATCGAAGCGAAGGATGCGGGTTCAAGTCCCGCCTCGTGATCGAATTTTTTCTATTCTTTATAAATTTATATTTATAAAGCATTTGAATGCCATAAAAACCAAAAAATATAAAGTCTGGTAACTACTGGAATAAGTGAAGAATACTTCTAGTATTTTTGTAAGTCGAAATACAAAAATACTATAAGTATTCTTCACTTATTTCTTTTAGTTTACTTTATAAAATCGTAAAATACTGAACTAATTTTCTTTTATTAAAAAAAAATTATCAACATTTTCAAGAAAGATGTTCCTGCAATCTAACAATGACAATTTTTTTTTAATTTTCACTAGCAATCAAACCTGGAACCTCTGGTATGTGCTGCACGAGTAGGTATTAATAGCTCTAACAAACGTTAAGAAAGTTTTTACGTTTAAGAGAGGACGATGACCTCTTTATATTTCATACTTATTGCAAAATTTAAGTTGGAAACACTCACAATTACTGTCATTTAGGTGCGAGGAACGTCTCCAAACAACTTCCCATTACATTTCTTGGGCAATAGCGAAAAAAGTTCGACACTTTTTTCATTCCGCTGACTCATTGACAGATATAATAAATGTTTTACAAGATAAATTTAACTCGCGACATTAGCGCCCTAGCTGTTTGCGATTTTTCACTGCTAGCAACCCCTGTTACTAGAATTTATGACGCTCCCAATGATTTTTCAACACAAAATCGGATATATTAACAGGATCCGCGGGAGTCACTCCCCGTTTTTGGGGATATTTCATACATAATGGAATTGAATTTTGTGAGAAATATGAGATGAGGTATATCATGGAACATTTCTGAGTAGTTAGTACAGGAAAATGGTATGCTGGATGTTTACAATGTTACTATAAATAAAGCATAGTGTCAGATTGTAGGAATTATCGTACCTATTGTTGTTGTTTCTTTAATTTAATTTAATAGGTCCCTTCAGCAGTTAAAATTCTTATTATAATTTTACATATTTACATGGTACTAAATCAAAATCAAAATCTACAGCAAAATGCACAAAATAGTACACCTATAAAATACAACCATTAATATCAATCAAATCACCCCAAAACAAGCGATCTAACCCGCTAAAACAAAACGCAACAAGCTATCTATTTTTCAATGCACCCGAATCAATTATAGGGTCAATTAATTGCAAACCACAAAAGGTCTATTGGAGCGATATCGATTAATCTGACCTGGGGAGATTAATGCGATGTAATTTATTACATTTCGTACAGCCATTACTGTAAAATATCGCACATTTGCGCCCCGATGCGCCCATGACTAAAGTTATAGGTAAACGGCTCAATGCAGTGAAGATGATTTGTTGGATGTAGCGTATATTATGGTAAACACTAGGTAAAGGTTGTTTCACTCGTTAGCGTTTATTATTTCACATACAATGTGTTATATAGGTACTAACTTTATTGCAACAAAAGTTGTTTCGTCGGCCCTTGAAGAGTTAGTTTCTCTGTAACTGAGAAACTGCTGAACTTGTGTGAAAACATCAGCTCTTCTCTAGAAGTCCAGCAAGGAATAAAAAGATCATTCACTGAAAGTGTTCTAATTTTCGCGCCAGTATAATAATGACGTTTGCCTTCACAAAATGCAAGATTGCAAATTATTGAATCTGACGTACTTAATCGTACCTTTTAGGGCCGATTTTTCAATCCTTGGATAAAACTTACCCGTCCAATAAAGTTTTACACGATAACATTAAAATGTCACCTGTAAACTATCAAATACGGGCAATTAGAATAACTTTCATTAAATTCATAAATGGTAATTTAATACGTTATTCGACGAATAAGTTTTAACCAAGGATTGAAAAATCAGCCCTTAATAGTTTTCAGTTGCACAAAGAAAGAAATTTAGAATTTTCGTAGAATATAATATAGCTTATAGTGCGGAATATCTACAAGCTACTTTGGAGACAAAAAAGGGGAAAAGAACGAAATTAATAGCGGACAACGTCGACGGAAACGGCTATAGGATATTAAAATATTGCTATTGCATGACCGAAGTACATGCATCGTACTATCTTATATTTCCGTAAACTTCCCCTGTTTGCATTACATTGCTTATCACTACATACATAGTATAAAACAAATTAGCTATCTCTGTCCCTATATCCCTATGTATGCTTAAATCTTTTAATCTACGCAACGGATTTTGATGCAGATTTTTTAATACATAGAGTGGTTCTCGAGGAAGGTTTTAGTATACAATTTATTAGGTTTTAGACAAAGCGGGCGAAGCCGCAGGCGGAAAGCTGGTACTTTATATTTTCTCTCAGTTGCTACTAAAAGAGCAATGTACAGCAAATGTTTGAAGGATCCGTGGAGTCTATAAGATAAGGACAAAATAACTTGGCTTGCGTTTAACGTGATTTATGATAGTGTACGAGATGACAAGCATATCCAATAATATGATGTATGGCACTGAATTAGTTGTGGATGTTGAAATGTATTCTATTATGGAGAGGATGTTGTTGAGAAGTTATTGTAATAACTGTAGATGTAATGTAATAACTTGTTATTTAATTAATTGAATGGCCGGTTGACTTGGTTGGTAGTCGCCCTGCTTTCCAAGCCAGTCGTGGGTTCGATTCCCACCCGGGGCAAATATTTGTGTGATGAACATAGATGTTTGCTCCGTGTCTGAGTGTTAATTATCTATATAAGTATTTATTTAAATTTTATATGTATGTTTATCAGCCATTTGGTTTCCATAACACAAGCGAAAGCTTAGTATGGGATCAGATCTTACCGCGTGTGAAAATTGTCCTGAAATATTTATTATTATTATAACTAAGTAGCTAAGTTTTGAGAATGTAACGTTGTAACGTTATCTCTCCATACAAATGTGAACCTACATTCCTTGTTTTGTAAAAAAAAAACTAGAAGTAGTATGTACCTACTTGCCTTTAATGTAATAATAATAATTCATTTCGTCAGTTGCGATATGGGAACCACTGAAAATCAGTGCTGCGGCTATTAAGCCACAGATTTCCTGAGTGGTATCCCTGTCCAGCACACATACTATAGTCAACCACATAATATAATACCTATGTTTTTTATTTTTATTTTTTTACTTGTACAAACGAGACCATACACCTACTTCTTTTATAAATTGTAATTTTATTTAATTGTTTTTGTTCATTGCAAGTTACTTTGTTGTTTTTGCTTTGTATTTTTGTGTGTTGGATTAAATGTATTTTCTTTCTTTCTTTCTTTCTAATTGCTAAAACTTGCCTATGTCATAAACAATGTGTATCTTAATTTAGATGCATCTGAAAACGTAACAAACAGGCAGAAACATGTTAACTCATTTCGTGAAAAGCATTTTTTCAGTAACCTTCAGGTGGGATGAAGGAAGGCATGTAAAATGCATGCTTCCAACGCCTCTCGGGAATGTGTGAACATCGCACACAAAATAACCTGCTTGCATTAAATTATTTATTTATTTAATTTACGTGGTGTTAAAGGTTATTTTTATTCAAACATTAATTAAAGTAAAAAACTCCCATTTTAAATAATCGTATTTACTACACAAGCAATTAGCTCCTTTAGACGCTCAACTTTCTTTTTATGTCTGTTAATAACAACTTGACTTTTAATCCAACGAGACGAAACATTTTTAATATTTTAACAGGCTTTTATTAGTATCACGTGTACTATATAATTTGTATTTAAACGATATGTTTTTATGTAACTGACTCCTTTTGACCAACTTTAAACGGTTCAGACTTTGCACACTTATCAAGGAACGGTTACAATACAATAATTTCATGATTTTTTTTAGTTGTTTAAAACTATATTAATTATTTTTATTTATTACTAGCTGTTCCGCGCGGGTTCACCTGTATTGCTTAGCTCCTGTTGGTCTTAGCGTGATGATATATATCCTATAAGCCTTCCTCGATAAATGGGCTAACTAACACCGAAATAATTTTTCAAATCGGACCAGTAGTTCCTGAGATTAGCGCGTTCAAACAAACAAACAAACAAAAAACTCTTCAGTTTTATAATATTAGTATTTAATCTTGATTTATTGATTCCCATTATAACTAACATTTTTTGATGTATCTTATTTATTTCAATAAAAGTTGACCAAAAATAACAACATTTTGAAAGTCTCAATATGATAGTCTAAAACCTAGACAACAGCATGCAAAAGGAAAGCATTAAATGCCTTTTAGTGCCAAAAGTCCTCTAGAACTAATGAGAACCGCCTCGATTTAACATTCCAGTTTAAAGCCTAGCTTAGTGCTTCCACGATTTAAGCCCTAGCCTAACGTTGTGTGTTAAAGATTGAGTTTCAGTTTAAAAATGTACTGTTCTTGAAGTTTCATAGTTATATTTATTTAAAGCTAGGATACAGGTTTATATTTATTTTCAACCTATTTATCACAAAATATATTGTGATGTTTAGAAACTTATTATATATTATTTAACAAAACATGAATAAAAGGAAAGAAAATACAACAACGTAGGTAATTCTTGTTATAAAAAAAAAAAAAAAATCGTTAGTTATATTCCCGCATTGTGTAATAATATGTAATTTGCTTATCTTAGAAAATTATGTTTTATATCTTTTACTAGAAGAATATAATATTATTGTTATTCACATTATACAATATACATGTTATAAGTACGTAGATTAGAATAATTACTGAATCATTACTGATTTTCATGTCGAATGCACCCAAACAATTTAGTCCTGAAATCCTACTCCAGAGTCATTAGGCATAGGCTTTGTAAGCTACAGAGGCTGTGTTTAGTTGCAGCTAAACTATATGGACATTTTATGAAACGACTGAAGTGCCTCATGCCAATATTGTGTTGTACATACTAATAAATATAGGTACATATTATACTCATATTTTATTAATTATATTATCAGTTCAAATGTAATTTTGTTTATTTTTTGTCAATATTCATCCATTAGATATTAATTGTAGATAGAAGTACATTTTTACATGCAAGAAATGTTAAATAGAAGCTTGTTTCCACGTACTGCGCAAATTTGGAATTAACTTCTTTAACAGGGTTTCCAAGCAGTTCCGATTTATGGACTTTCAAGAATACAGACAGCTTCCATTTCCTCCACAAAAAGTGTTTAACACGGCTACAGAAGTTATTACTCAAAAAAAATAACCTAGACATTTCACATTTCGTCGTATTTCCCATTCAACTTCAACACCCACGCCCAGCGTATCGACCGCTGTCCAGTGTGCCGGTGTCTTGTGTTCAATAGAACAGGTGACAGATAATGAATGAACCGTGTTATCGGATAGTTCGATAGAGCTGGAGCTAGTGTAAGGATAGGTTTATACATTATGTGATAGTGTGTTATGATTTTGAGGATGTGTTGAGTAAGGAAATAAATATAAAAAGGTAATTGAATAGCAGTACTCGATATTACAACAATTACATTTAGGACTTAAGTACATATTTTAAATAAGAAAGACTAGCAAACTTTTGATTAGAACTTAAATATTTAACTTTGTTACGTGCTAATAATTTCTGAAGAATGTTGCAGTTAGTTTTAAAATAAAGCGTAATTAAAATTCTTCTACATTGAAGTCGACTCACTGATAGAATTTTCAAAAAAATGCCCTACTTTGTTCGTATTTTTAACGTTAATTACAAATAGAATAGTCGATCACTAGAAACGTAGGAAATTATTTTATTGATGACAGAAATGATAGGCTCATCAAATAATACGATAGGTATTATTATATTGGCTGCTATTTTTGACAATTAAACCATATTTTTTTTATTTCGATTTACCCGTGTGGAGCCGGGAAGGAGTTTGTCGTTAAATAAGATAATTATTTATTTATTTATTTATTTAGCCTTTTTGACTGGGTGAGAATGGTTTTTCTACTATTTTTTGGCTATAATGTTTTCATCACTAAAGTATATCTCTCAACTCAGTGTGCCTTCTGGCAAAGGCCTCCTCCAGTAATTTCCATTGCTTCCGGTCTTTGGCGACTCTCCTCCATTTGGGTCCTGCGGTAAGTTTAAGCTCATCTTCCCAGCGCATATGTTGTCGTCCTCGACTTCTCTTGCCATCCCTTGGATACCAGTTGGTGACAATTTGGCTCCATTTTTCTTGTCTAGATCTCAGCATATGGCCGGTCCATCTCCATTTTTGGAGGTCTATTCTTTCCAGGATATCGGTAAGTTTTGTTTTCGCTCTTAATTGCAGGTTACTTATTCGATCTTGCCTTTTGGTTCTTGTCAAGCTCCGTTCCATGCTTCTCTGGCACTTTGCTAATTTATCTCGATGGTATTTCGTAAGGGACCATGTTTCGCAGCCGTAGGTGATGCATGGAAGGATACAGGTGTTGAAGACTTTCCGTTTTATTGCCATGCTGTGATCTTTTGATTTTACAATTTCCTTTAGAGACCAAAATCTTTTCCATCCATTGGCAATCCTCTTATTTAGTTCTCTGGTTGTTTGGTCTCTAGTGGAGATTATCTGACCCAAGTAGCAATAATCATCGACATATTCTATTTGTTGATCTTCGATTATGATGGGATCCATTACTGAGTTGGTCATCAGTTTCGTTTTTGTAATGTTCATCTTTAAACCCACTTTCGAGCTCTCTTTATTTAGAGATTTGATCATCTTCCCTAGTGTCTTTGGATTTTCTTCCAGTAGAACAAGATCATCCGCAAATCTTAAATGGTTTAGTTTTCTTCCAGCTACGTTGAGGCCCAGATGCTCCCAGTCCAGATTACGAAAGACGTTCTCCAAGACTGCTGAGAACAACTTAGGCGACATTGGGTCACCCTGTCTTACTCCTCTCTTGATCCTGAATTCTTTACCCAAGGCTTCCAATTGTATTCTTGCTTTGCTGTTTGTATATATATTCTTAATAATGTTAATATACGTAGCAGGTATACCTTGCCTTCCTAAGCTCTCCCATATTGCTTTATGACTAATGCAATCAAATGCCTTAGCATAGTCTATAAAAGCTATATACAATGTCTTGTTGAACTCGTTATACTTTTCGATTATCTGTTTTAGTGTGTGAATGTGGTCTATTGTAGAAAAGTTTCTTCTGAATCCTGCTTGCTCTATTGGTTGGCTTTCATCTAATTTTTCGCTTATCCTGCCCAAAATGACCTTTGCAAAAATTTTGTACACATTCGACATTAAGCTTATTGGCCGGTAATTACTGATGTCATCCTTTGCGCCTTTCTTATGTAGTAGGATTATATGTGAAGTTTCCCATTGTGTTGGTACATACCCAGATTTCAGGATTTGATTGAACATCTTGGTAAGTATTGGTACTAGTTCGTCAATAGTGCCCCTTAACATCTCGTTCCTTATTTTGTCTGGTCCCGGAGCTTTCTCCATTTTTAAACTTTTTATTGCCTTTTCCACTTCACTCTTCAAAATATCGGGTTCGCTCTCTGGTATGCTTTCTGCTGTTTTACTTTGAGATGGTGGTGGAATGGGGTGGTTGCCTGCGTCTTTGTTAGAATAAAGTTCCTTGTAGAATGTCGTGGCTAGTTCTTGTATACATTTTCTGTTTGTGATGGTATGTTCTTTTTTCCTTAGTTTGGACACCCACTCTTTTCCTGTTTCTTTCAGTTCCTTTAGAGCTTTTCTTACGCCACCTGTTCTCATTACTTGTCTCTCTAACACTTCTAATCTCTTATTTTTACGGTCTTTCCTCATATTTTCATTGATTTGTTTGCTTACTTCTGTGATTGTTTTTATGTTTTCTTTGTTTTTTCCTTGGGCCAGTAAGGATTTTCTGTGGTTAATAAGTTGGATTGTCTCATCGCTAAGTGGGTACTTCTTTTTGGTTTTGTTGATATTAATAGATGTAGCAAGTTCTTTTTCTAATATTCCATAATTTACTGTGATGTCGCTTTCGTTTTCAAATGTAAGGTCTTGTAGACTATCTTTTATAGACATGCCAATTTCTGTGTAATTTTCCGTTGTGGTTAGAATTGGGTTATAAGTGTTAATGTTCTTCCTTCGTTTTTTTGGTGGTGATGACAGAATTGTACTTCTGATCATCCGATGGTCTGTATTGAAATTTAATTTTGAAATCACGCTTGTATTTGAAAACGCTTTGGGAAAATTACTCATCATATAATCTATTTCGTTCTTATATCTGCCATCTGGTGAAGTCCATGTCCATTTGTTCTTAGGATGTTTTCTGAATATACTGCTGAGAAGAGTTAGGTTGTGTTCTAACAAGAATTCCACAAGCTTTTGGCCATTAGAGCTTCTTTTACCATATCCGTATCTGCCCAATACATACTCCTCCTCGTTATGTTTTTCCCCAACTTGGGCGTTAAAATCACCCATCAGTATGATATGGTTGTTTGTATAATTTCTGATAACTTTTGCCAGGTCGGTATAGAAGGATTCTGTTTCTGATTCTGCAGCTTGCTCGGTTGGTGCATATGCTTGTATGATAGTCCAGGTCTTTATATAGTTTGGTAATTTAATGTTAAGCACTGCCATTCTATCAGAGATACCAAAGATGTTTTGTATTTGTTTTTTCAGAGTCGACTTTATGAGAAATCCAACTCCTCTCTTACCTCCCTTTTCGCCTTTTTGAAACAGTATGTAATCTTGGTATTCACATATTGTTTCGCCTTCTCTTCTCATTTCACTAATTCCGAGTATGTCCCACTTTATTTCTTGAATGGCAATATTTAGTTCTGCAAGTGTATCTTGAGTTCTTAGTGTTCTTGTGTTTAATGTTGCAATATTGATTTTGTTTAGTTTTCTACTATAAATAAAATTATCTGGAGGGTTATGGTCTACACTTCCCTCGGCGACCACCCGTGGTGGGAAGGATTTATGTAGGTATTTTTTGAAATTATTAAATGATTGGTTTTGCTGTTTTCGTTTTGAATTTCCGGTTCTAGATGTTTGTTTTTCCTTAAGTTTATTATGTGAGCTTGTTAGTTTTTTGAACTTTCTGAGGTTGAGGTTGAAGTAGTTCTGTCTCTTCCCATGTACTGTAATATGTTTGGTTTCAATATGTCTTTTTGTCCCATACTCTTCGCTTTATTTACTTTGTTCTCGAGCTCGTTATGCGTGTTTGGTTTTTTCAATGTTGGTAAGTTGGGGGATACGGTTTTGTCTCTTTTTCTTTTTTCACGCTGATTGTCTTTTTGCTTTTTAATTACAAGCTGGTCTCCTCTCATAAAAGCTATGTTCCCCTTTTTCCATTCATCCTCCACTTTGGACTGTAGTTTTTTCCGAGCTTCAAGGACATCTTTGGGAAAGTCCTCTTTGACATAGATGCCTGGTGGTAATTTTGATTTTGATTTAAGTATTAGATGTTTCTTCCACATAGTAGAGAATGTAACTACCACAGGGCGATGTTTGCTGGTTTTCGCGCCTATTCTGTAAATGTTGTTTATTTCGTGGCTGTCTAGATGTACTTCTGCCTCTTCTATGATATATTTTATGTAATCAACAAGTTCTGCTTCTCTTTTACCATTTTCATCAACGCCAAAAAATATCAAGTTGCTTTTCCGCTTGTCTTTTTCCAAGTTGGTAATTTTGTGTTCTAGTTTTGTTATTTTAGATTTTAAGTTTTCGTTTTCTTCCATTAAAGTTTTCATCTTTTCATCAATTACTTCCATGACATTTTTCGTAACTGCTGTTGTAAGTGTAATAGTTTGTTGTTTGAGTTTTTCGTCTAGCTTTGCATCCAATTTTGAAAACAGTAATTCTATTTGTTCGTTCATTTTTTTTTTTTTCCCTCTTTTTTCTTGTTAATTTTTAACTTGCAACACTAATTTTTTTTTTGGGAATTTTTCTAATTGGTAATGGTTACCCTATTTGTATATTTATTATTTTTTTTTGTTTGCAACACTGGTAAAACTGTATTTCTGTTATGTTGGTATGCTTGAATCTTGATAGATGACAGATTGATTTGCGACCAACTTCACGTAGCATGAATTGTTTTGATATGTCACTATGGTTTTTCACTGAACTTTTTTGCATTAATCTTGGCTTCTTCTGCAAATTCTCCACTTTCTTCTAGGTTTTGTTGGATTACTAATTACGAAACACCGAAATTTCGGGAGTTTTTTGATCTTGTGCACTTGTTTTCGATTTTTAATCACGGAGCTTAGTAACGTACGTATTGACAGACGAACTACCGGAACCGGAAAAAAAAAATAAGATAATATCTAACATTAATTAGTTTCCTTTGAAATTGACCTTCAAACCTATAACACAGCATTAGGTACCAAAACCACATCAAATATCCAGCATAACATGTCAAATGTATCCACATAATATAGTTTATAGATAGGGAGGCGAGGTAGCTAAATGGCGTAATTCAACGGCGTCGTCGAGACTTATCAAAATCGAAAGAGAAAATAATTTCGAAAAGAAAAGCTTCTATGGTAAAAACCATTTTAGCGGTGGGTTTGGCGTGTACGGATTTTCAAAAATGTAAAAAAAAACAGTTACTTGGGCATTCTCGAGCGCGTCAGATATTCATACTACGTATGCCCCAAGTGCCTCTGATAACAACGGTATACTAATCTGCCGGTTTGCGTGGTGGGGCTAGGCATATAAATTCGTCAAAAATGCACAAAAAAAAAATTTACTCGAGCGCGTCAGATTTTCGGTAGGGGTGTTAAGTAGGCCCCAAGGAAGCTCCCCTTAAAAAAACTGACGATTACGGCATGACGATAAGTTACGATGAATTTTTGAAAATGCAGAAAAAAAAAGTCCTTTTGAAATACTCGAGCGCGTCAGATTTTCATAGGGGAGGTTTATCTCGGTATCCTGAAAGCATATTTTCTTAATCTGACAAAAATGTTGGTGGGTTCTCTTAATCTGACCGAAAAAGGTTTGTGGGTTTCATTTTTTTTATCACCGTTATTTCATATCATTTTTTCTTAACACCCTCAGTTTTCGAGATATACTCAAAAAACCGGGAGTTTGAGTTTTTATGATGCTTCAAGTAAAAAAAGGTTTAAATTTGGAAAAAAATGAAAAGAGCCCTTTTTTTGTAAAATAAAATTACCTTTTTTGTTTATTTTTTGGAAAAAGTAAAATTCGCGACATATATGCTGCAACGCGTTTTCCAGAAGACGAAATGGCTCCTCCAGACTTCCGGTCATGCGGAAACCGGCAGATTTTGTATTTTTAGTAAGTTTTAGATTATATTCTTCAAAATAAAAATAAAAACAATCGCGCTCGAGAATGCCGGATTAACGTTTTTTTTTTTACAAGTTCGCGACCCTATAACTCGGCGGCGTCAAGGACTTATGGTCAGATTAGTTAAATTTAGTCTTAAAACACTAAAATCAACCTCCAATATCTTAATCTGACGCGCTCGAGTATTTCAGACTATCGATTTTTTTTTACTAATCTGATCGTCTATCCTAGGCGCGCGTCACTACATATAGAGCTAAATAGTTAACAAGGTTGTTCTATTAGGTCTAAGGTATCTCTCATATCTTAAACTGCCACGCTCGAGTATTACAGAAAATTCCCCTCTTCGCCTCCCTATCTATTATTAGAATATAGCAAATAAGACCGACTTATCCGCGAGCAAATAGCAACTTTCTCCGAATTGGGTATTTCCCACAAGATCTTTTCCCCCGGGATGTTTTCCCAGATCTCGATAACATTTACATAGGCCGCGTCGAACGATCATTGGCCTAAACTTTTGATCTGCGTATTACGGACTGGGATATAAAAAGTATTGCAAATAATTCGTGTGATATGACATTTGAAGGGTATAGTTGTTTTCTTATTATTAATATTTAACGAGAAGAATTTGTATACCCTGGAATATTTAGGTATTTTGTAAATTTTTTGATATGGCTAACATGATGTTAAAACGAAATTATGATTTTATTGTATTCTTCTTTAACCTACCTTTTACTAACTTTACTTCTTTGCGAATGTTCTCTAGTATCAACATTTTAAACACACTTCTGAAAATACAAAATTTTCAATGTTACTGAAACTCTTGTACTTGAAAAAGTACGCAATTATTCATGTTCAGGAAAGCAATAAATTATATTTATATATACTGTTTAAACTTGCTAATTTAAACCTTTAAGGCTACACATTAAGGTACTTACATGCGATTATACCACGCTTTTACATTTTGAAATAACAGCGTATTTAATATAAATACTGAGTTCAACAAACTGCACATACAACAACATAACTAGCTGCTCCGCGCGGTTTCACCCCCGTGGCTCCACTCCTGTTAGTCGTAGCGTGATGTTATATAGCCTTACCTTCCTCGATAAATGGGCTATCTAACACCGAAAGAATTTTTCTAATCGGACCAGTAGTTCCCGAGATTAGCACGTTCAAACAAACAAACAAACTCTTCAGCTTTATAATATTAGTATACACACACATAATAAAGCCGAAATTGGGATGGGATTAAGCGATACGGCTTAATCCCATCCCAATTTTATGAACCTACTACATTACAGGATTGTCGAAAAAACTGTAAACGAATATAGTCGTTACGACATAAACTGTACCGAAATATAGATAGCAATGCTTATTTATGCCAGACACTGGTCGCTTATAGGTATGCAAGTGAAATTTATTTGGCTGCGTTTTGACTGTGCGGCTGTGCGACGCAGATAAGTCCGTGAGTAAGGCTGCGGTCATACAGACCGTTGGTTTTTGTTTTATATTGTGTTGTAAAATGGACGTATTTATCTATGGGAAAAACGGTTTAATATGTAGCCAGAAATCTATATATATAAAACTCAAAGCTGACTGATATAGTGATCTATCAACACATAGGCCAAACCACTGAATGTATCGGGCTGAAATTTGACATGCAGGTAGATGTCATAACGTAGGCGTCCCCTAAGAAATGATTTTAGAAAATTTATTCCCTAAAGGGGTAAAATATGGGATGAAAACTTATCTTTGAAAATTTATCTTTTCCACGCAAGCGAAGCTGCGGGCAACAGCTAGTCTTAAAATAATAGAGTAGAGTAGAAAAACCGGTAGTAATAAAATTTTGAGCGTGACTTGTCATTTTAGAAGCACTTATCTTTATTGTTAAACTAAAACTAAAATAAATGTATTTTTCGTTTTATTTTCATTTACTAGAGACTTAGAGAGTGGTAATTACTTGGGTGAAAAACATGATTCGTGGCGAAGTCTTTTCAACTGTAAAATAACATACCATTAAAATTTATGTACATTATAAGTATTTCTCATTTATGAGTAACTAGGTTTCCGCCCGCGGCTTCGCCCGCGCAGTCAAAGAAAAACCCGCATAGTTCTCGTTCCCGTGGGATTTCCGGGATTGCGTCATTTTCCCGGGATACAAAGTAGCCTATGTCCTTTCTCGGGTATCAAAATATCTCCATACCAAATTTCATGAAAATTGGTTCAGTAGCTTTGGCGTGATTGAGTAACAGACAGACAGACAGAGTTACTTTCGCATTTATAATATTAGTATAGATTGCTTTCACGACATCACTGTGAAGCTGGCTTTACCAAAAGTTGACTAGGCTGGCGCTCTGCCCGCCAAATTCAACTTTTAATTGATTTGACATTATTCCGATTGTGGCCGCGTTCGACTGCTCGCCCCTTCAATTATAACTCATCTCACTGAAATGATCAAATAAAAATTAATTTATCAAAGTTTAATGAAGTTATTACAATAATATTAGGGGCCTTCAACGGACGTATTCAATTAAGCAGTTGACGAGTTGGCTCTCAAGTTTTCTGACTGTTATAAGTACAAAAATATTGAGACAATGTTGTTTAATTGCACATTTCTTTGCAATAGAATTTTATTTTTAATAATGAATAATAATAACCCTTGATGATGGCGTAAAGTTATTAATAGAAAGATCGTTGAAATAGGTAGTAGAACCTGAAAATCACTGAATAAGTTCTGTACGAAGATAGCTGTAGACCGTATTATATCTATACTAATATTATAATTTATAAAGCTGAATTTGTTTGCTTGTTTGAAGGTGCTAATCTCAGGAACTACTAGTCCTACTATCAAGGAAGGCCAACAGCAGTGGAGCACTGCAGGTAAGACCACGGGGCATAGCTAGTAGTATTATAAATGTAGATATTATTAAAATAAAACCTAATTCTTTAGTAAAATATATTCGTGGGTTAAATATAAAAGCTAACCATTAATCCGAATTATTTCGCGGTTATGTGAGTTACGTCACACGATGTAAGGAAATAGCCAAGTTCGGAA
Organism: Colias croceus; assembly: GCF_905220415.1. Lineage (NCBI taxonomy): Eukaryota > Metazoa > Arthropoda > Insecta > Lepidoptera > Pieridae > Colias > Colias croceus. The sequence continues at coordinate 1,418,818 of NC_059543.1, read as the reverse complement.
GTTTCAAATGAAAAGTTAATGTGACTGCGGTCGAATGGAAGTTTAATCATTTGTTACGTTACACGCTGCTTTTAGAGCAGTATGTAATCATTGAACTTTTAAAAGTATGAAGCTAGTTCAATATGGTTCGTAATTAACTAAGTTCTTGCCCGCAGCATCGGCTATATAATAGGTCACATGCAAACTCATATTCTATAAAAATTTACAGTCGATTTTACTCCTATTGTATTGGACGCTTAATATTATCTTTGAGATGAATTTTAGCGTAGGTATAATAGACTTAATTAAGATAATTTTTTTCTTGTGTAAAATTAGGTTGGTAAATTGTATGATGGTGTTCGGAACTTCGGAGTACGTATCAAAATTTAGATTTATGATTTTAGGTAGATATTGTGTATATTCAGTAAATTATAAGTTTCACAAATACAACTAGAATTCAACAAAATGCAGTATTTTTGAATTGAATCTGTTTCCAACACCCAGTTTAAATAGATTCCGAAAGAAATCAGTTGTTCAAGTTAATATTATTTTCAACTTTAAATCCTTCAAGGCATTCCCGACTGCCAGAAATACGTGTTGGCAAAATTTATGTTTGAAAATGAGCTCTCGCGTAGTCGTTAAAACTTCGTCTGTTGAGCAAAATAGTTTTTTCCCGTAAAGTTATGAGATTCAGGATAAACTTCGCTTTAATCGTCTCGATGTAAGTCGATTCGTTATGTCAACATATTTTCCTATTAATCATCGCTTCTGTAGTGTTTGAGTAAAGTATAGGTACTATATCCCCGGATGTCTCGGGTTCGCGGGTAGTGGGGAGACAGTCACGCAGCAGCCTCGGGCGTGAGCGGACGTGTGTTTACCCTAGATACTGGCGACGTAACGAGCCATTCCCATCCCCTACGTATACGAGTGTGAACTCGTATCTACATTTGGCGACGAGGATAAAGGTCAGACCTATAATTGTAAATAATTATTCTTAGAATTTATAAAAATAAGGGAGGTAGATTACTAATGTTAATTACGTTACGTTTTGCTTTTGTTCAAGTCGTAAGCGATAATCATGATTTAGGCTTTGAGTTTGACACATAGGATGCGTACGTAGGTACGCGACGTCAAGGCACTAAACTAAAACGTAACACTAACCTGACGCCGTGCTAATATGTCAATTAACGTGTTGTACCTTGGTTGTACCAGTATATTTTCTATGATTGTAATGCGCAGTAATTATACTGCTAAACAGATTACCAAGCGCCAGCGCTGGGTGTACTACGTCAGACGCTTGACGTCTAACGTTATAATTTTCATAAAATTTATATTAGCGTCAGACGAAATATTTGCGTTTTAATGTATTTGAGTACATAATTATAGTAAAACGGATATTATTAGTTCGAAAAAAAAACCTAGCGTGTACAAAAGTATTGCATTATGATAATTCTTACTTATATACTCATGACACAAACAATGATATTCTGCTAAATGATTTCTCTTTATAACATGTTCTTAATAGCTTCACCTACTTGTATTAAGTTAGTCCTTCAGACTAGATTTTAACCCATTTTGAACGGGCAAATTTGGTTCAGTATTTGCATACCTACTTATCAGTAATCGGTGGTAATGCAATAGTTTCTTAAATTAATGGTTTGCGAGTTTTGCTACGCTTTGGTGTATAGGGCTTTGCTTAGCGAGGCACTAGTCAATCTGTGTGACATGAGCAGAGCGTGACACTAAAGCAACGCGGTGCTAAGTACGTGCACTGTCTGCCAAAGTTATATGTAGTTACCAACATGAGGTTAAATAAGCCAAACAAAGCGGCTAATGATTTTGTATCATAAATTTTGTAGATTGTATTAAATATGTATTATGATTTAATTATGTGATTGCTGCGCTCTGTTTTATAATAGTAAATAATATGAACATTTATAGGGCTGTAACTACTTATTATAAATAATAATTATATTTTATAATATAGTCGGTATCAGAACAATTAATAAATATGACATGATGATTTGTTTCGAAACAGAAGACTTTATGTGCCACTATAAAGAAAAAAATGCAATTCTGAATAATCAAATAAAATAAAATAAAAAAGAAGAAATAGCAATAGCGGCAAAAAGGATTACCGCAAAGCATAAACCATTAATTGAAGGGTATGGCTGCTCAGGGGAGACCACGTGACTGTACGGATGCAATAATTTTCTAATAAATATAACGTATATGACACTGTGTTTTTCTAGCAGAGATAGAGACAGACATATATTTGTTTATATAATATGTTGTCGTAAAAAGTAAATGAAGACATACTTAACTAATTTAGTTGTTTTATATCCGCGTTAGCATTCCTTACGAACACAGCCATACCGTCATAAGACGATATTATTGTACAGAGTAGTTCTCCGCTCACCCGCAAGTTTTTAACTTTTTTGTCAAGGTGTACAAGTTAACACTATTGAATAAGAATAAGTGAATTGTAAAATTCTTTTGAAAAATAAATGTTTCTAAACCTAATTCCTCTTCTACGTATTAGTTGTTCAAATATACTTAATTCATATAATATCCGCCTACTGTACCTTAACCTCTTTTGCTGTTATTTATTGTCTTTCTGTCAACTTCATCTGTGTGTACAATAAAGTATTTTTATTATTTATTATTATTACACTCTTTACGCGTGCTCACTGCACAGTACCCGCTGTACACATTTGTATGGCCATAAAACTATTTAGAGTATTAATTAGTCGGAAGTTTTATGTAGGTACTACAACTTATACTTACTGGATACAAAATCTATTAACTGTACTGTAGTATCTTAAAGCGAATTGTGTACCGACTAAATGAAATAAAATAATATTATGTAAGTAGTATCCAAAAGAAAGATATAACTTTATAATTGATCTACGCTTGATCTACGTATTTCACTTAATAAAGCATGCAATTGTAAATATTATTTTTATATTCGATAAATATATACATACTGGCTGACCCGACAGACGTTGTCTTGTCTTAATAATTATGAATATGAACGGTCAAACGCGTAGTCTTCTAATTATTAAATAGCGCCATCTATTGAATACTTACTCAATCCAGTCAATAGATGTTGCCATATTATGTAAGGATCGATTGGAAGTAACAGATACACAGAGAACTGACTGTCAAATAATAAAAAAAAAACAATATTTTTGCGTCTATAAACTGAAATGTAACCTAGGATAGGTATCAAGAAGCTTATATCTAATACACTGGAGATTGCACTATGACCATTAACTTGTAACAAGAAAATATGACGTTGAATGACGCCTGTATGTTTTTTATCCCTTTCACACCTAACTTGGCAAGTTGGTGTGAAAGGGATAAAAAACATACAGGCGTCATTCAACGTCATATTTTCTTGTTACAAGTTAATGGTCATAGTGCAATCTCCAGTGTAGATAATATAAGCTTCTTGATAGGTATCTTCAAGTTAGACGAGACTACACACGGTGTACAAATCAAATTTAAAATAATAATAATGAATAAAATTATTGGTTAGTGCAAGAAATATAGGCTGTACGAGCCTTCATTAAATGAAAATCGTGCGTAATTGGTTGTATAGGCTGTACGAGCCTTCATTAAATGAAAATCGTGCGTGATTGGTTGTATAGGCTGTACGAGCCTTCATTAAATGAAAATCGTGCGTGATTGGTTGTATAGGCTGTACGAGCCTTCATTAAATGAAAATCGTGCGTGATTGGTTGTATAGGCTGTACGAGCCTTCATTAAATGAAAATCGTGCGTGACTGTGTGTATAGGCTGTACGAGCCTTCATTAAATGAAAATCGTGCGTGACTGGTTGTATAGGCTGTACGAGCCTTCATTAAATGAAAATCGTGCGTGACTGGTTGTATAGGCTGTACGAGCCTTCATTAAATGAAAATCGTGCGTGACTGGTTGTATAGGCTGTACGAGCCTTCATTAAATGAAAATCGTGCGTGATTGGTTGTATAGGCTGTACGAGCCTTCATTAAATGAAAATCGTGCGTGATTGTTGACATAGGCTGTACGAGCCTTCATAAATTGTAAATCGTGCGTTATTTGTTATATAGGCTATATGAGCCTTCATAAATGGTAAATTGTACGTAATTGTTTATATAGACTGTACGGGCCCTCATGAAAGTACGTGCGTACTAATAATATTACTCTGTACGGGCCCTCCAAACCTTATGCAAAAGTAGTGTGGGCAGGACGGGCCTTCGTAAATTTGTAAACCGTTCGTCTTAAATTTGCGATGGCTGTATAGGCCTCATTTTAAAATGTAAACTATACGTATAATGTATGTTGTTTGTTAGCAGTAGGCAGTATGAGCCTTCATTATATTAATGTAAAGCATACGTACCGGTGTTATCACATAAAATCAAACCTGATTTTAGGTTGTCCCTATTGGACTAAAGAATGACCAACTTACTTTCCCTCCTGGTATACTCGACCTAGAAGAAGACAATGCAACACTTGCTTTTTGTTGGAAAAGATGGAAAAGGTGTTCTTGGATTTTCTTGGATGCGCGTTAGGCGCCGGAAAGAATAGGGTCACTTTGTTATTGTTAGGTGGATCTGAGTTACAGGAGACTATTTACAGTCTACCTGAAATATATGTAACTGATTCTGAAGGAGTCGGTGTAGTTATTTGCCACAGCTATAGGAAAATAAGACGAGAAGCTATAATGGGGAGTCTATGTTAGCACTGCCGCTGCTAGGACCAGCTCAGCTGCGTACAGTTCGGAACATGAAGCATCATTTCACGGATAAAGATACGACTAGATTGGTTTATTAACTACTTTCATGGCATAAGGTTACTATGGGGCTTGGCAGCAGATATTGAAACTGTTTTTATATTACACAAATGGTCCATACGCATTTATATAAATTACGTGCGCGGGACTCACTAAGAGATACTGGCATCCTTACTGTACCTTCAAAGTATATAATTAAATTTTAATAACGTTTTAAATGTATAAAATACTGCAATAATACGCAAGAGAAAGAGATGGACATTGTTATCACATAAAGAACAAAAATAAAATGGACATGCTATTTTTCCGGCTATCTAATGGGTCGAGATATTATACTCTTTTACAATAGAACTCCTGATAGAATTAAAGAGTTTAGTATTGGTAATTTTAAAACTTAAATATAAAACGTATTAGTTCAGTGAGCCTATTACAGCATTAAGGAATATAATATGTATTATGGAGAATGAAAAGCCATGGAGGCTTGTCGCGTGGGATCCACGGGACAGTTCTTTGGCATCATCATTATGTTATATGTTAAATTAAAATGTAATATTGTCATGATGTTAGAGGAGTAGCTAAAGAGTTTCTTTCCGGTTCCATTCATGGATGCTGCTTTCCGAATTGGTGGTAAAGCGTGAAATTATGTTACGACGGTTCAAAAGAGCTTCTAGAAGAAGTCTTATTGAATGAATAAATGTTGAGTTTGTGTTTTTAATTATCGAAAAGTATATGTTTCAACAAATAAAACGAAGAACGAGAGATATTCGAGAAGTTGTAGGAAAACTGCGGAACCAAGCTGGAAAGTTGAATATACAAACAAGCTCCGAAGAACAACCGATGAAATGAAATTCTTTTGGAAAACAAGGACATTCTCTGGAAGACAGAAAATAAAGATAAAAATAAAGATAAAATTTCCTCTCGGTTGTATAACGAACAAGAATTTGTCAATTCCAATGTTAGGGATAGGGATTAAAAAACAATAGAAAATAACATACAGATAGAAAGAAGAGATTTCAAGGTCAATAACAGGTGATAAAGTATATGTAAAGGAGATGGAAAAGCGTAACAAACTGAGAGCAAACTTTAAACCAACTCGAAACAGTGTAGAACGATTAGAAGGTGGATACGTACTTGTCAGAAACGTGGATACTAGCCAAAAGCATAGAAGTAATGTAACTTAATAAGAACAAAGGGGGAATGGAATGGAAGGGGTCCAGAAAGTTCAGGATACAAGTGGAGACAACGGTGATGTAAATGAAAGCGAAGAATACCGCTAAGGAAATACCTAACTAAATCAGTCTGATAGATTTCTATAATGTATGTTTGTTGTAAACGATTGTATTTTAATAAAAGAAAAAAATAGAATAAGGAAGGGATGTAGTGTTTGAGTAAAGTATAGGTACTATATCCCCGGATGTCTCGGGTTCGCGGGTAGTGGGGAGACAGTCACGCAGCAGCCTCGGGCGTGAGCGGACGTGTGTTTACCCTAGATACTGGCGACGTAACGAGCCATTCCCATCCCCTACGTATACGAGTGTGAACTCGTATCTACAGCTTCCTTAACTACTTTGTAATGTTTTGAGATGGTTTATGTTAATTTAGTGTTTGTTTATTTATAGAAAATTGCTGGGATTTCGAAAAAAAAAACACAGTTTAGGCCTTTCATGCTACTTAGGTACATTAAAACAAAAGTATATACAATAATATTTTTTGATTTTAGGTTTATAGGAATCAATCCCTTTCGGCGGAAGACGCGGGTTCGAATCTCGCCTCGTGATGGAATTTTTTCTATTCTTTAAAAATGTAGGTATATTTATACACAGCATTTAAATACCATAAATCTAAAATATCCCTTTGTCACCTTTAATTTCTCAACGTAGGTTGAAAGATACCCATACCCGAAAATAAAAACAAGAAGTAAAAATGTTTTCATGTGAAGGATTTTTGTCTAAATAACATTCTAGCAAATGATTTAGAGAGTCTATTTCAGAAACGTTGTTAGATACCTACTATAAAAAGCCGGTAGAGGGAAAGGATAAATGCAAGTTAATCCCTCTGGTTAGTCGATCAACATGCATTCGAAAATGCTTTTTTTGACTGTCCCTTTCAGATAATGCAGATTTTGTTTTAGTCTCTGGTATGGCTGGCTTTGTTTACAATGGGTGGGATTAGCTATGGTCGTCATATTTGCTAAAAAGACTAGGCTATACGAAGATATTTGCATTATGTGCCTACGTCATTTGTTTTTAAATACAATTTAAGAGAATGTGCCTATATGAACATATTTCATGTAATGCATCTTATAAGTTATATTGTTGTAGTAGTATTTATGTATATAGGTAGGTCCGTAGGTATAAATATAAGCACACTAGGTTTCCACCCGCAGCTTCGCCCGCGCAGTCAAAGAAAAACTCGCATACCTAGTTCTCGTTCCCGTGGGATTTCCGGGATAAAACCTATCCTATTTCCTGGGGTAAAAAGTAGCCTATGTCCTTTCTCGGGTATCAAAATATCTTTATACCAAATTTCATGCAAATTTGTTCAGTAGTTTAGGCGTGATTGCGTAACAGACAGACAAACAGAGTTACTTTCGCATTTATAATATTAGTCTGGATAATTGGATAGTGTACATAAATATACTGGGATATCAATTTTAGAAATGTTTTATCTAGATACGTGGTATCGTAAATAATATAGAAACAGATGAAGTTATTTTTACTGTTCTTGAAGACGGAGAGTTCTATTTTTGTACCCTATTTCTATTTGCACACATTATTAAACTTTAAATCATTAAGGATCTCTCCTCAAATCTAACACACATTTATTTTTAGTACGTAAGTACTAATACTACGTAAAATGTACAACATTTATAATTTATCCCGAAGCGTGGCAAAGCTTTTGAAATAGGAATCACCGCTGAAATTAACGGTAAGACCCGTCGTAAAGTTACATTACAGTGCGAGTGGTCGATTAACTGAATGATCATTATTTTGTATCTACTAAATGGCGATTATAAAAGGACTGAACACATTATATAGTGCTGATATTTAAGTATCTTTATTGGGGATAATAATTTGTTTATGCGAATTTGGTTTGCTGTTAAATGCAATATTATCTACTTACCTAGTCTTTAGTTTTAACATTCTTTATTTTATGAATTTAAGATTCGTAAAATTTTAATTAAATTATATACCTACACCTAATTTACCTAACAATATTTTTACGTACATAATAGAAGTTTACAGGTGCTATTTGGTTCATAAATACTTACATACTAAGTTGTATAACGTAAGTGCCTAAAAGTAATAAAAAGTAAGTGACTACGCAATTATACATAATAATATTTGATGCCAAATTGCTTCCATTTATCACCTAAAAAATATAACTCTGTATGATGTATCCGAATACATAAATCACAATATAATCCGTACCAATAATATTATCTCTTTCATTTCCACAGACAAAATAAATCGCCTGATAATAAACCTCAAACTTATTCATATACTTAAAAATGGAAGTGATTTCGCGATTTGAAATTCAAATAATAAATCTGCTGGAATCACGCTTATCTCAGTTAAAAGTTTCTTTGAGTATTTTTTCGATTCTATTTACTTTTCTATTAAACTTTGTTTCCCGTGTTCGTTCGAGATTTATCTAAACGATAGGGTAGTGTTTGGGGTGTATTCAATTCGATTTTTGCTATGGGGTGGCAACTTTGTAGACTCGTGGATGTTTCTTTTTGAAGCGATCACTCTATTGAGTTTTAAATGTTAAGTAGCTGTGGGGAAATGTTTGGGGAAATTGCTTTGATGAACTTTTGAACTTTTAATATTTTATTGAAAAGTGCATAGTAGGTATTATATATTTTTTATTACATACCTTATATACTTAGAATAGCTATTATGTGTTCAATAGTATAGATTTATGACTATCAGAAATCAACAATTTAAACAGTATAAATGTCTTATTTTGTAAAAGTAGGTAGGTAGAGATAGTATATATCATATTTTATTTATTTTACGTTTATTTATAGCACCAGTAGGAAAATAATTATTGCCTCTAGGCTTTTGTCTTGATGAGGAGTGGCCCGTGGCTATTCTTGTAGTTGGATAAACAAATAATGTTGTGAACAACGTATTTAGGTATATGGATGCTCTTAACTAGAGTTACTTAATTAATAATTCAAAATATATAAAAAAAACATATTTATTGTTTATTTCTGTTTGCAATTAACAATGAAATGAGTATGTACCTACAAGAAAAACCTTACTTCCTAGAAAAAAAAATACTTGTAGCAATTGTATCATTAAACAATAATTGATTTACTGTAAAATAATTTGTATTCTTTATGCATAATAATTATAGTTTGACATAATATATGAAACTCTAGCAAAAAAAATATCGATAAATAAAAAAACAACTTTCCCAACACTAGTTTCGCTATTAGCAAATAAGTAAATACATGCAGTTGAAGTATTTTAGCAACAGAGCGTGGAGAACAATATAGGTTTTAATTAAAATGGCGGTAGGTAACAATTCCACGCGTTAACATTTAACACTAATGGAGATGTGTGGTTTCGTTTATTTGTAGCGGATATATTTGCAAATAGAATAACGTGACTTTATTAGTGTTATTAAATAATACAATTAGATAATTAATTAATTAATTAGATAATTATCTATATTATAATATTATAGATAAAGCTGAAGAGAATGTTTCTTTGAACGCACGCATTTTAGAAACTACTGGTCCGATTTGAAAAAAAATCGGTGTTAGATAGCCCATTTATCGAGGAAGGCTATATTATCACATAAAGCTGCGGGGCACAACTATTTTTATATGAAAAGAATACCTATTCATTTTGTTTAAATCTGAACCTTCATACTTTCGATTGATTTGGGTATATGGAGATTGATATTTTAATTAGTATTATTATTTTAACTTTTTAATTATTCATGAATTAATCCCACTTCAAACTTAAAGAAAATACCACCTACATTCAAACTGTAGCTACATCCAGTGAATAGATGTTGACAGAGCGATTTTATTTTCATTTACATTATTCTCTCGTCATTCTTTTGGGCAAGATGAATGAATATTTATATTTACGTAGCTAAGTGACTGGGCTCAGAGTGGAATGTTTTTGCTTTGAGTGACTTTGTAGATTCAATTTACCGGTTACACTGTGCTTATCTCGAAAATCTAGGGCGAAACGACGTTTATTTTGGTGAGAGATCCTTTTTTAGGTTATGTTGAGGTTTATTAAGAATGTTATAAGTATGCGTGAAATGTCATTTTGACAGTAAATAATATTTTTGACATTAGGTCTCGGGGAATCATTGGTGCTCTGTATAATATTTATTGGATACTAGCGGTCCGCCCCGGCTTCGCCCGTGGTACATATTAACGTTTTCTCTACATAAGAACCATCCTCGTACTTCAAGGAATATAATAAAAAAAGAATTATCGAAATCGGTTCAGCCGTTCTCGAGTTATGGAATTACAACGAAAAGTGGCATTGATTTTTATATATTAGATATAAAATACATAGAAAGCATAAACTAATAGGTTTAAGTATATAATATCTATTTATGAGGGTCGAAAACGAACAAACCAAATAAAAAATATAGCTGTAATTGTCGCGATTTAATGTTTAAAAAACATATGTGGCCTATTAGCCATAAGTTTTCACCCCTGAATAAAATTAATATGAATAGAAGTGCGTAAAAAATATAGAGCCCTATTAAGATATTCTAAAGCTCAAATTGTTAGAGAAATCTCCTTGAATTATCCCTTTACATATGCCTGGCCTATTGAAGCGTTAGACCCTCATAAGGTAGGTATTATAATAGCCGAATCTCATGAAAATGTCTGCCTTTAATAGATATAAATGATCTTTATGTCAAAGAGTCGCACTATTAGTTGCAAAGTTCTGCTTTAAATTAGGGACAGGAATGTACCTACTTACATCTTGGGGCTTCAGACTTCAGATATTAAATATATGAAATTTAATATCCAACTTTTAGCATGGAGAATTATTTGTCTTTGACAGAAATAAAGTCTTTTAAATAAAGATCTAAACGGTTGTTATTTTTCATAAAGTTGTACCTACCTATTGTCTACCCATCTATTTTTAGTTGCACAAACTTTGACAAAAGCTCAATTATTACGTTTTCTACGTAGAAATAGCAGGAAATTAACCTGATATTCCTTCTCGTCTTGATTAATACAAACTTTAATGAACCGTTGAAGCCGTCTTTTTCAGTTGGATACGTGAAAGTCTGAAAGAAAATAAAATACAAAATGCAATACGAATACTTTATAAAAATAACTGCTTCTCTTTCGTTATTTATTTTAAATTATCTTGTAGAATTAGGGGTCTAAAAGAAAATATACACGAGTAACTAAAGAGCAACAAATGTAGCATCACAATAATCATTCACGGATGTAATTTAGAAAAGTAGGGCATCAAAAAAGCGGGAAATAGAATGATTTTTTCGCAAAATTTGCATATACAAATTGGTTTCCGCATTGGCTACATTTTAAATTGCCGTTTTCGAACGTTTCAACCCGTTTTGCCCAATTGATTAATTCGGGGAATTATGTCAATTATAATTATACGTAATTACAATTATAGAAGGATCATTAAGCTGTAATCAGGGTCCAATTATAGATCATCTTATGCTCTGTAATTTTCAATCAAAAAACAATCGAAGTCATTAACGATTAGTTATAGGTACCTATGACATGATAGTAATTCGTCGATAATACCGGGAAATCTAGCACTTAGCAGGATGTTTATAAGTGCATATTATACTAATCATAACACATACCTAATTTTGAAAACATCAAAAGGGATTACGTGTAGAAATGGATAAGTAACTATACTGGTATTGTAACCAAAACCCAACAGCCATAGGTAATTGTCACACAATCACATTAACTCAAAGACATCCATTTAAAAAGTACATTCGACTTAACGAACGAGCAATGAGATTAAACGCTATCTCCGGGCCCCATATTTTAAAGGCCTTGCACTAGCCTTCACTTGTTCCCGAGATATCGTTAATTTAACACTTAAAATGTTTTTATTCGACTGGATAATTGCGAGGGCGCTCTTAATAGCAGGTTCGGGCTTGGCTAAGATTGATGAACCGTTGTAGAAACATAAAAATAGCTGACTTAACATTTGAATAAAAACTGGATCCCGAGAGATTACAAGAGACGGCATTTTAGCCGAGTTTAAGTAAAAGGCGGTTTAATATTGCGCTGTAATAACGAATTCAAACAATGCCTTTATGTAATTACGCGTGTAAATTAGAGGTTAGGATAATGAATGCTTTCGCTTTTGTTTTGTGTTTATTATTTATGTTAATGTTCATTTTATTCTCATTTTTGTGTGTTAGAAATTTCAGTTAAAAATATTTCAATTCAACCTTTATGATCACGCAAATTATTCATTAAAGTTACCAAAATCTATAGAAAACAGATACAAAAACCTGCATAATTAGTTTCATAACTTTTGGAGCCTGTGTTCAATCTGTTTTTCTCCACGAGTGCCCAAATATTATTATTACAACAAACAGACCTTTCATCATTGTAAATTATATAACAATATTTTGCTAGTTCGTATCCTAAATCAAACTTTTCCACTTACCATTAATGAATCCTTTTTTGTTAACTAGACCGAGATTAAGAATGTTTACGATACCTACGTCCTACCTCCTACATATCAAGTTTTGTTTGCCTTGATAATATATTATTATTATCTAGATACGGATCGTAAACACAAAAGTATGTAAATTCAAAATGTTATTTCAGTTACCTTTGAATGTTTACAATGTAGATAATGTTAGAAAAACACGCCGCCCCAATGTATTGCAAGGGGCTCTAATCTGATGGTAGGGGAAATTTACAGGCAAGATTGGGGCTTGTGACCTGCGTCTTTGTAAGTGGGGATTCAATTATCGGGCTTAATTAACCGTTTGTTTTGGATAGTGTGAATGGGAGGCCATGTTAGGCATTTAAGGTTGTGGTGGCTTTAATTCAAGGTCGTGTAGGTACAATTCTTAAGATCAAGTTTGAGGTGAAATCGTGTCTGTGTCATAAATGAATAACTGACTTTTTCTTTCACGGAGACACATTCTTTATATATCCGACGTGTAGGTAATGAAATTCGAACGATCAAGCTTTGATATTAATATTCAGCATTGAAATAGAAAGAAAGTAGGTAATTGGTGCATGATTATTTACTAATCACGATGGTTACGCTAAGTACATAATATAATACCTGAAGTACACATAAAACCATTAATAGTGTAGAATACGGTTACCTAATAATGCTTGTTCATTATAAGATATGAGAAATAATTAACGACAAGATTATTAGTCTAGCCTAGTCTTATTTGAGCCTACGAAAATTGATATTGTGTCGGCTAAGCTCCTTAAACGTGGCTTCTGAAAACCTATAGATAATAATTATTATCTAAATCAAAAATAGATATCTAAATACTCTACAGTAAGAGTGATTATACTATAATATCAAATAAGTTATTTTGGACAACAAATTACAAAATATTAAGAGGGTTCTAATAGAAATCAATTTTGACTCTAACTGACATCCCAGGGACAACTGTTGATATATATAACAGTTTAATTATTATCAGGGTTGTGTCACTTGTGCATTAAACTTTGTAACACTTATTACAAAAAAAATACATTTTTAGTCTGTTTTACAATAACAAGATTTAATTAAAAATATACTGATGTCACTACGAAGAAAAATACGTCTACTTTTCATTATTATCCGAGTTCCCCCCAATTTTTATCTCCTCTTACTGTATCTATGGATCATTCGACACAGTAATAAATCATTTTTCCTTCGCCATTCTACCCTTGTACATTTTTCTCCCTCCTTATGTTGGTAACGAGATACACTTGATGCCAGTTTGTTTTGTTTTTATTGCAATAAATTAAAGATAAGTACATTACTTGTATGTAGCTATTGTTTTAATTATAGCAATGTAGATTGAAGTTAGTAGCCAATTGTAATAATAGTAGGTTTGTAGCCAATTGGTTGATTTTATTATATTGTTTTTTGACGCGCCGTCGACATGTGGCGACGGATGAAGTAACCTCTGCCGCGGCCGTTCACAACTTGCCGTTCGTCTGTTAGAACTCTATAAAAAAAAACTATAAAAAAAAATGCCATACATTGAACCTAGAATACAGATTATACGCACGTCGTTAATTGCTTTGATTTTAATAATTTCCCTTTTTTTCCTAATATTTTATGAGTAATCTATTAGTTATTTAGTATTAGTTTTGCATACACTGATGACGTAAAAAATAGTTAAACAAACAAAATTATGTCAATTTTTTTTGCTATTTTTCCTGAAAATCCATGTTTTGTTCTCTGTAAGTCTGACTTATTTCGTATTACCTACCTTTATTAATATATTTAGCTAGTATAAGTAATATTATGTTATCTGTGATTTTACTGTGAAAAAAACTTAAAATGACTTCCATTATTTTATAAAGCATTCCATACACAGAAAAATAGAAATAAAGATTGCAATAGCTGGTCACAATGGCCTGCCAAGTGTTGCCTTGTGCCTTGATTGCGATATTATCTGTAAAAATATCACTGGCTTTTAAATCTATGTGCAATATAAACTTGCTGTATTGAAGTTGGAACACGTATGTTTTTGAAATTGGGTTTTCGGTATTATAACGTGTATTTATTTATTTATTATTTATTAATACTTTATTTCACTTAGAGCCGATTTTTCAATCCTTGGTTAAAATTTATCCGTCCAATAAAGTATTACACAAACATAATATTAAAATGTCATCTGTAAACTTTCAAATAAGTACGGACAATTAGTTTACATTTTTGAAATGGTAGTTTAATAACTCTTGTTTAACACCTTTTTGTATTAAAATTAAACAAAAAATTACTATTATAATATTTATTAGCAACAGTATTATCAAAACGTCAATTTAAATAACATTCACAATTTTAATACACAAGACCAGCTTAGTAAGTTTTAATTACTTTTTTCACATTTTAAAAGGATGATGTAATAATAATGTAATGTATGTATGTATGTATGATGATGATTTTTAGTCAAAAAGTAAAATTAATCAAATATTTAGTCAGATTCATCGTCGCTAACTACAAGACGTTTTTTCCGTTTCGGTATATTTATTGGCGCGTCTTCATCACTGCTATCTGTAAGATAAAACATTATTATTAGTTAGTACATATAATATATTACATTTCATATTAAATTAAATCCATTATAATGTATAATAATTATTTTTTATGTCTATATGTTAAACAGTAAAATTAGTCAATAAGGGTTTAACCGAGACCTTTAGTCAATAACCTTATTGACTAATTTTATCGGTCAATAAGGTTTTTGACTGGCTAAGGGTTTTGACTGTAACATATACATGTACAAAAACATATCTTTTAAATAACAAAAAAAAAAAAACACTTTATTTAAAAAATATCAAAATTATTCGTCATTTTTTTTTAGGATTATCACTACTTATCAAAGATAGGAACTATTTAGTTTAATTTAAAAAAAAATGTGTGCGTGTACTATAAGTATACACACGTAAGAAGTGAAACTTCTTATGACCTTATTAAAAAAAATAATTTACTATATGCAACTTTACAGAAATACGTCTAATCACGCGTGGTAGTGTGGCTAACACACAATATTTTAGTGTATGTATTTTATCATACGTATATATTACACACAACAAGTATTTAAATATTTTATTTCATATTTATATTCGTATTTAATTATAACACAAACATTCATTACACAAAAACACAAGAAATACAGACATGCATTACACTTATACAAAATAATTATAATATTTATTATTCTATAGCATAGTCGCGGTATTTGCGTAGTATGCGTGCCGCGACTAAAATTATCACGGATCCAGCGGGTAGATCGTAATACTTTGCATCAAGTTTCTTCATTGTAAAATTAACTAGTTCGATCTTAGCTATTGAATACGCTCATTGTCAGTTTCTTTAATTTGGTGTCCTTTAATGTTCAAAGTGTTGTTTCACGTGTATAGTAGTTATAAACAGAATCCTCTCTCCTTCTGTGTAGACTGTGGAGTTAATAAACGATAAACAAATTGTGAGTGTGTGTATAATTAGTGCATAACCCAAAACTCAAAAGGTACTGTGCCTACATAGTCATTTACACGCACCCCACAAATTGGTGACCCCTCTGAACAATATATATATATAAAAACTATGTCCAGTGCAAGTGATTCCGAAAACGCTGATCGAGTTAATACTCAAGCGCGAAGGTGCGTCAAAATGGCGGAACGACCGTTGCACGTGTCGCCCGCCCAGCAACCATCTGTTAATTTACGGATCCCACCTTTTTGGCCTGAAAAGCCTGCAATATGGTTTGCACAAGTTGAAGGACAATTTGCTATTATGAACATTACTGACAATGCTACCAAATTTTATCACATATTGGCAACATTAGATCGACAGTATGCGGTCGAGGTCGAAGACATCATTACCGGCCCTGCTGATTATGTGAAATTAAAATTGGAATTAATAAAAAGATTATCCGTGTCCAGAGAAAACAAAGTGAAACAGCTGTTGATGCACGAGCAGCTGGGACTACGCAAGCCGTCTCAATTTCTGCGGCATTTGCAGCATCTAGCTGGTCCCGAAATTCCAGAAGATTTTTTGAAAACGATCTGGACCAGCCGACTACCTGCTGGATTACAGCCTATCGTTGCGTCACAACCTACGCTGTCCCTGGACGCCCTGGCTGAGCTGGCTGACCGCGTGTATGACATCGCGGCTCCCACTCCTCACGATGCGGCGACTTCTTCACCATCATCTTCAGCAATGGACGACTTGGCACGCCAGGTGGTGGAGCTGACGCGCCAGGCGAGCGCGCTATCCACCCAAGTAAGCGGTTCCCGACCCGGTCCCCGTGTGCGCAGAGACCCCTCTCCCCATCGTCGCCAACAGTCTTCTTCTCGACGATCCCACTCTAATTACCGGCGTTACCCCATCTGCTGGTATCATAACAAACATGGCACAAAAGCTAACAGATGCATTAAGCCATGCGACTTCAAGGCATCGCACGACACGAAACGCGTACGACATTCAGTGATGGCGACTAACGCCTGTCCCATTTCCCCTGGTCGTCTTTTCATTACGGACCCCACTCTAAATGTTGAATATCTAATAGATACCGGTAGTGATATTTGTGTTTTCCCTATAACTGCTGTGTCTGAAAAAAGATGTAAGACTAACTATCAACTGTGTGCTGCCAATGGTTCCGTCATCGATACTTACGGTTACATTCAATTAAACCTTAACTTAGGCTTACGTCGCGTATTTCCATGGCGTTTTGTTGTAGCAGACGTCACTAAAGCTATTATTGGCGTAGATTTTCTTTCACACTACCGAATTATTGTTGATGTAAGTAAAAAACAATTGATCGATGGCTTAACCAATGTCAGCAGCTCAGCAATAAATTGTAATATGATTAATTGTAATATTTCTAGTGTTAAGGTTGTAACTGGTGGTGATACTAACTATCATAAAATTTTAGCGCAATACCCAGAACTAACACGCCCCGCTGGTACTCCAGGTATTGTCAAACACAACACTACACACCACATTCGCACAACTCCTGGCCCTCCCGTTTCCTGTTCCCCTAGGCGCCTGGCTCCTGACAAACTTAAAATTGCAAAGATGGAATTTGAGGCTATGATAGCCAACGGAACAGCCCGTCCATCTGACAGCCCGTGGTCGTCTCCGCTTCACCTCGCATCGAAGAAGGACAATGGATGGCGTCCATGCGGTGACTACAGACTTCTCAACGCAAGAACGATACCAGATAAGTATCCAATCAGGCACATACAGGACTTTTCACACTGTCTGTCTGGTTGTACTATATTTTCTGTCATCGATTTAGTTAAGGCGTACAATCAGATTCCTGTTTCTGAAAGCGATATCCCGAAAACAGCGATCACCACACCCTTCGGTTTGTACGAATTTCCTTTTATGACCTTCGGACTTCGCAACGCAGGTCAAACTTTTCAGAGATTTGTCGATGAATTGACGCGAGGCCTAGATTTCTGTTATCCGTATCTCGATGACTTCCTGATATTCAGCAGATCAGCACAAGAGCACGAAGACCACCTGCGCCAACTCTTTACCCGTATGAGAGATTATGGTGTTCTTATAAACACAGCCAAGTGTGTCTTCGGCGCTCCTAAGGTAACATTTCTAGGCTACGAAATCTCTGAAAAGGGAACCAAACCTTTGGACAGCAAGGTGCAAGATATCGCCGATTTTCCTGTCCCAAGAACTGTTCGAGAGATTCGAAGATTCTTGGGCATGGTCAATTTCTACCGACGTTTCTTGCCCAATGCTGCCCAAATTCAAGCACCATTAAACGCCTTGCTTATAGGTTCCGTCAAAGGTTCTCATCCCGTGGTCATAGAAGGAAATTCGCTGCAGTCATTCCAAGACTGCAAGAAAAGCCTCTGCGAAGCTGCACTCCTTGCTCATCCTGCCAGTGAAGCTAAATTAGGACTCGTCACTGACGCTTCAGATACAGCGATAGGTGGAGTCCTACAACAGCTTAAGGATGATGATTGGCAGCCACTCGCATTCTTCTCGCGCAAGTTGAGCCCGTCACAGGTGAAGTATTCTCCATACGATCGAGAGCTCCTTGCCATCTACGAGAGCATACGTTACTTCCGACACATGCTAGAGGCTAATCATTTTACGATCTATACTGACCACAAGCCGTTATGTTACGCTTTCCACGAAAGGAAAAGTAACTGCACGCCGCGTCAGTATAGACACCTCGACTACATCTCGCAGTTCACAACCGACATACAGCACATATCAGGTGCAAATAATGTCGTCGCTGATACTTTATCGCGCGTATGTGAACTGCAGAGGCCGGTCGATCTAGAAGAGATGGCAAGGTTGCAAGCTTCAGATCCTGAACTCACTGCGCATCTCAAAGGCGAATCATCTCTTCGCCTAAAACGGATGAATGTACCTGGAAGTCGTACTCCGCTGTACTGCGACGTCAGTACACCGACTCCCAGACCTTTCGTTCCTACACAACTGCGTCAGCAGGTTTTCAATTGTCTGCACTCATTAAGCCACCCAGGTGCAAATTCTTCAGCCAAGCTCGTTGCACAAAGGTTTGTCTGGCCTTTAATGCGGAAGGACTGCCGCGAATGGTCTAAGGCATGTTTGACCTGTCAGCGCTCGAAGGTAAACAGGCATGTCGCGTCACCTATTGGTACGCTCGCTTTACCTTCAGCGCGATTCAAACATGTCCATATAGACCTAATCGGCCCTTTACCACCTTGCGGTGATTATCGGTATTGCCTAACAGCCGTCGATCGCTTCACGCGATGGCCGGAAGCTGTACCACTTACCGACATCACCGCAGAAACCGTCGCGAAAGCTTTTGTGTCCTGCTGGGTAGCCCGCTATGGTTGTCCAACCGACGTCGTTACTGACCGCGGTGCACAATTTCAATCGGCCCTATTCCAGCAGCTCGCTAAGTCTATCGGCTTCGATCACCGTAAGACAACGGCATATCACCCGCAGTGCAACGGCTTAGTGGAGCGCTTCCACAGACAATTGAAAGCTGCAATTACCTGTCACGCTGACGCAAACTGGGTAGAAACACTACCTCTCGTGCTTCTCGGCATAAGAAGCGCCGTGAAAGAGGATCTGCACTCTTCCTCAGCTGAGCTGGTTTTCGGTGAACCACTTCGCCTACCAGGTGAATTTTTTGGCCACGACACTTCGTCTTACACTACCGATATCACCGACTTATCAGCTCGGTTGACGAATTTCGCCAGGCATATTCGCCCCGTACCAACACAACATCACGGCAAGAAAAAAATATTTATCTACAAAGATTTAGCCACATGTAGTCACGTATTCCTTAGGGAAGACGCACTGCGTGGCTCCTTACAACCCGCATATTCAGGACCATACGAGGTCATTTCAAGAGATCACAAATTCTTCAAAATTAAATTAAAAGGGAAGTCAACGACGGCAAGCATAGACCGCCTTAAGCCAGCCTACTTACTATCGTCTCCTACTGAAATCCTTCCTTCTCCCGCTCCCGCTCTTCCACCTCCCAGTCCTCCCCTACCTCTTCCCAGTGCTCCCGTGGCATATACCACTCGCTCTGGGAGGAGAGTTCACTTCCCAGATTTTTATCGCCCTTAACCCGGTCTCTGGAGGGGAGTGATGTGGCTAACACACAATATTTTAGTGTATGTATTTTATCATACGTATATATTACACACAACAATTATTTAAATATTTTATTTCATATTTATATTCGTATTTAATTATAACACAAACATTCATTACACAAAAACACAAGAAATACAGACATGCATTACACTTATACAAAATAATTATAATATTTATTATTCTATAGCATAGTCGCGGTATTTGCGTAGTATGCGTGCCGCGACTAAAATTATCACGGATCCAGCGGGTAGATCGTAATACTTTGCATCAAGTTTCTTCATTGTAAAATTAACTAGTTCGATCTTAGCTATTGAATACGCTCATTGTCAGTTTCTTTAATTTGGTGTCCTTTAATGTTCAAAGTGTTGTTTCACGTGTATAGTAGTTATAAACAGAATCCTCTCTCCTTCTGTGTAGACTGTGGAGTTAATAAACGATAAACAAATTGTGAGTGTGTGTATAATTAGTGCATAACCCAAAACTCAAAAGGTACTGTGCCTACATAGTCATTTACACGCACCCCACAGTAGGGGTAAGAAAAAGATGGCGCGTAACGGAAAAATGTCACGCGTAACTAAAAAATGTTACACTAATTTTTTTTCCAACCCCGATAAAGAAGTTTCACTTCAAAAAATATTCTTCGCTTTTTAATAAGTACTGAGAATTATCAATATTTAAATATAAAAATATACATTTTACATACCATCATTACGTCGTGGTAACGCACTTAAAATATCCTCTGTGTCTGGTAAAATCTCTTGATTGAGTGTTTTCTTAGCAAACGACAATATATCTTCATCATCTTCGTCTATTCTCGCTAATTTGTTCACTTGTTCCTCTGTTTCTACGCTACGAACTCTTTTACGACTGTTTCTTGTATTATTTTTATCAAATACATCATTATTTGTTTTATTTTTATCACCGTCATCATCACTATCATTATTTATTTTGTTTGTTGTATTTTCATCATCATCACTATCACTATCATCATTATTTAACAAAGTATCGAAAAGTGAACTTTTCTGAACTCTTTGTATATCATTATTTTCAATCTGTCTATTATCATTAGAATCAGAATCATTAGCCATATCTATAATAATATCATTATTTCTTTCATGGTCATTATTAGAGTTTTCATCATTTTGATTATCATTAGAATCAGAATCATTAGCCATATCTGTATTAATGTTATTTGTTTCATTATCAGATATATTTGTGTCAACTATGAGTTCTTTGTTGATAGCTTTAAGAATGATTTCTCGACGCTTCCTTATTGTTTCGTGGTGTAAGTCAGCTGGTATGCGCCAGTATGTCTCCTGGACGAAACAAATATTTATATATGAATTAAACGTTCATACTAGGTGAAAGGTAAGACGTTAAGACACATTTAGACAGGAGCTTCTACTCATGAAACTGAACAACTTTTGTTCTACAACTTTGCTGAATTCGTAAAAAAAAAATTGGACTTTGTAAGGAAACTTCGCTAATCAGCTGACCGACTTACATACAAAGTCCAAATTTTTTTCTACGAATTCAGCAAAGTCATAGAACAAAAGTTGTTCAGTTTCATGAGATGAAGCTCCTGTCAAAATGCGTCTGACGTCTTACCAGTCACTCTGTACATTATGACTTTAATGAGCGATTTATATAATAACACGATATAATGTTATATGAGGACATTCTAGCAGGCAACCTACTTGGTTGATGGTTGAAAATTTAGTATAAAGTATAGTATACAAGAACGTATACAATCCATTTAAATCTTTAAAAATTAACACTATCATGCATGTTTGTAGCTTTCTTTTTGTGGAAATTCATAAAAATCGGTCCAGTACTTTAGGAGCCTATCTAAAACTAAGGAACAAATAACAAATCTAATTTATAGTTCAATAATTACCTGTTCATCACTAGGTGGCATAACTCCGACAGCTTTAAGAACCTTCTGGAACATTTTATCTTCCATAGCGTCTATGGAATCTTTGGATATAGGTACTAAGGGAGTGCCTTCAGAAGTAGGGTCATAGCCCTCGGCTTCTTGGTCTAGGGCTACCTCTTCGAGGTTTTCCGCTAGCCAGGTTAGGGCTTCTGTTTGACCTGTGATGGAAAATTAATTTTAATACGAGGTAAGTAAGGTTATATTAAGTAATTTGAGTACTATTGTTAAGGAATTCAGGTGATAAGCATATTTGAAGGCTGTATTACCTTCGATTACTATGTTTACAGTGAAAATTATTTTCTTTGGTATGAATTTTTATTAAGTTCTTAAATCATAGACTAGAATGTAATAAATGGGACAATATAGTCTTAACTTTGATAAAGTGTTATCTCGAACATTAGTTAAACTATAGATATATCTGGTGTAGAAACGCGAAGTTTATTTAAGAAGTATACAAAGAAATTGCAATATATTATTATGGAGGACGCTGACTATAACATTCTATCAATCTATTATACTCTATATAATATAACAACTATAACATTCAGCAGACTGAAAATCAGCGCTGTTCAGGTGTTAAAACCCGACAGCATGGCTGAGTCTGACCCGATTGCTATGTAAACTATTGTATATTTTTTTAGTAATATAAGTAGTTGTTAAGTGTGTGTAACATGTGGCAATAAACATTTTTCTTTCTTTCTTTCTTTCTATCAATATCTTTAATCTACAGCTAGCCTATTAATTTATGCAACTATTTTTAAGTCTAGTTATAATCTTCGAAAAACTCAATATTTTCAAATAGCCCCATATTTTCATTGACCTTTTCCACGGTTCCAAAATAAACTTATCAAAAGTCGGAAAGTTGAAAATGTTTTATCTTTGAAAATTACCTATTCCATTTACATGACGCATTTTGAGGACTAAACTTTGAGCGAATATTAATAGGCGTTTCGCATAAAGTTTTATATTAAAAACTTTCCAAGTACTCATGACTCTGGGATGGAATTCATTATTTGGGAAATAAATATTGCTTGCGGCTTATATTTGGCCGATTCTTTTAAGCCGATTTCAAAGGGTTGCGGATTTTTGTAGAGTATAAGAAGCTTTTGGTTCGCTTATATCAATAAATATATATTGGGTCGTCTGGTCCTATGTATTTTAATGTCACTTTGACGTATCGGGATGATACATATAAAACTAGGTTTCCGACCGCGGCTTCGCCCGCGCAGTCAAAGAATAACCCGCATAGTTCCCGTTCCCGTGGGATTTCAGGGATTGCGTCATTTTCCCGGGATAAAAAGTAGCCTTTCTCGGGTATCAAAATATCTCCATACCAAATTTCATGAAAATTAGTTCAGTAGTTTAGGCGTGATCGAGTAACAGACAGACAGACAGAGTTACTTTCGCATTTATTAAGTATGGATTATGGATTATTACGTTGTTGTTGTGTACGTTCCATTTCAATGTCAAGTGAAAGTCAATAGTACGAAATTCCAATTTCGGACCACGAGCCGAGCGTGACAATACATTATACTCAGAATTTATATGAAACATCAAATAAAGATTTTTATCCACAAATTGTTAGACGAAATTTTTGATTTAATATTTTTGTGGATGAATAGTTGTCAGTGTATTTATCAATATTTCATGTCTGCTTAGCTGTCGAATACTATAAAAAGCTTTTCTTTGACTCGTGGCACATTCGTACGAACCGTGCCTAGGGGCTCGGACGTTGTTTATACGACGTTCGACCCAACCCTCACTTTATTAATAGTCGTTGACTTGGTGCGATTTGTTATCAATAACAATTATTGTCTATATCAATTAGGCAGCTGTGTAGAATTGCAGTACATACTTATTACATTCAAACTAATATTTAACCCGGCCTCGTGTTTAATTTCTTATATAAGTATATACAAATAATAATTTGAGATAGGAGAAGTACATTTATCTTACTTATGAATATTCTCATTTCAGAGGAACTTATGCTTTATATTTCTGTCCTCGAAGTATTTTAAGACATGGCGACTTGCCTGGCAGAGATGGCTTTGAGCCATAAGGCCGCCATTTGTACATTTTGAATGGTTTTGTTGTATTTTTATTTTATAAGACTTTTGTAAGTACAATAAAGAGTAAATAAATAAATAAATAAATAAGACTATTTTTATATTTTTATTTATAAAATTCCTTACGCGAATCAATATGATATCTACGATAATGTTCTACACAAAATCTTTTATATATAGATAAATACAGATTCAAAATATTTATTATATATTTTAGCACAAGGGAAATAATATTTTACTTGATAAACGCGATCTGTTTACTTGCGGCATGTCGCAAAGTGAAAATATTTAAAAGCTCCTATCTGTAGAGGGTAGAAATGGAATCTTTATTTACGCGTTTACTTTTCCGAGTGTCAAGTACCTGAGTGATCTTATTATATTTTTGACTGACTTGAAAAAATAGCAATCTAGCTAGGTACTTTGTACGAATTTTAGCATTGATTAAATTAATTTATGTTTTGTAGTAGTAGTAGAGGAGGTCCAATATTGGCCTTGTTCGCGTGTCTGTTTGTAATCATACTTCTCCGAAACGGCTTGACCAATTTTTATGAGACTTTTGTGTTTCGGTAGATTCTACTTAGAATTTTTTTAGTTAAGTAAATATAGACATAGACATGTATACCAAAACTATAAAGTGCATTTTTGTCTTGTACCAAATAATTTAAAGCCGATATATTATACTTCATATTATAACCTTGTTCCTTTTTTAATACGCTTATCCTTGATAATATTTTCTGGTAGACTTTTCTTTCGCGTTTAATATGTTCATTTTCATTTCGTATTTTGATTTAAATCAACATCAAATCAAATTTTATATTGGATATTCTATAAATAACTTGTATTTTTATTTATTTTTCCCATAGCTTTTTGATTGGTAAGTTGGTTGGTTGGTTACTAAATGAGATTTTTGTATTTAGAATTAAATTAGTTTTTTTTGTGTCTATTTTTATGAGTATTAAAAAATCAGCTATTGAATACTTTCGGAATAAATACTTGCTACATTCAGTATTGTCTTCCACAAAGTTGGTAAGTGTTGGTAAGTGTGGGGTAAATAAAATAATGAAAAAAAAATCACGTTTTAATGTTAGTTAGATAGAATGTAATAGTTAGTTGACTGGCCGGTTGGCTTGGTTGGTAGTGACCCTGCCTTTCAAGCTACTGGTCGTGGGTTCGATTCCCACCCGGGGTAAATATTTGTGTGATGAACATAGATATTTTCTCTGTGTCTGGGTGTTAATTATCTATATAAGTATTCATTTAAAATTATATATGTATGTTTATGTGTCATCTGGTTTCCATAACACAAGCGAAAGCTTAGTATTGGAACAGATCGTGCCGTGTGTGAAAATTGTCCCTAAATATTTTTTTTTAATACGTTATAACCATGGCTAATATAAATAAACATGAATTTTAATATATAAATAACATTTACGACCAAAGGATACATGTATAAGGAAACTTAACATTTTTTTTACAATAAAACTTACCATTATCAACAGCCTGTACCATAACTCTTGCTATCTCTTTCGCACTCATATCAACTCTCTTGTTATTTCTTTTCCTCTCTTCTTTCTTTCTGGGTTCTTTCTTCTTTGGTTTTATTCTAACTGGTGATGGACTTCTTGAGATGTCTCTTTCTGAATTCGATTCTTTGGATTCGGAGTCTGTGTCATCTGAAATTCATTATATTTTGTTAATTTTGATGTCAAAATTAGTTAAATATGATAAAATTAATTATTAAATCAGCAAGGCTCATCAACATAAATTGAACCTTTAAAAGAAATAATGAGGTATTTATAAACAATTCTTATATTGCTTTTCAGCTTTCTAGCTATCACGGTTGATGAGATACAGCCTGGAGACAGGCAGACAGACAGACAGACGAACAGAAAACGAAGTCTCAGTCAAAAATTAAATACTAAATAGACAAATCAAAAGAAACTTTGAATCAAAGATGAAATAAAGCTCACAAAAATTTGCAACAACATCTACTCTACTCTACTCATTTCGATATTCTAAATCTCACCTTGAGGGCCGCTCTTTTCCTTTCTCTGTCTCTTCTTACGGCACTCCTTTTTGTCTTGAATCAAGCCGAGTTCTAACAAACGGTCTATGAAACTGCGTTTTTGTCGTTTTTTCGGCATTCTGGGCATTATAAGCGCCATTGGATCTAAAAATAAAACTATTATTATAAAAAGGGAACAGAAAGGGAAACATTTTGATAAATACAAATAACTCTGCAAAAACTGATAAAATATGTAATAATTGTGTATTAAAACGCTTACTCGAAATGAAAAAAATTCTGGTCATAAATTGAAATAAAAAAAGTCTGATTATATTATTTTTAAAATGCTATCCTATATTTGAAATCGTAAACTAAGCAAAATTCTTCATTGGAAATAAGTCTAATATTTCAATTAAATTTAATGTACTGAAAAATATATTTATAAATTTAGGTCCTAATCCATCTTGATGGATTAGGGATCTTAGGACTGTCCGGTTGGCTTGGTTGGCCTTCCAAGTCAGAGGTCGTGGGTTCGATTCCCACCCAGGGCAAATATTTGTGGGATGAACATAGTTTGCTCTGTGCCTGGGTGTTAATTATTTATATAAGTATTTATTTAAAATTATATATGTATGTTTATCAGCCAACTATGGGATCAGATCGTGCCCTGTGTGAAAATTGTTCTTAAATTTAAATTTATTTATATTAGATTATCGATCGATGCGATCAAAAAATAAAAATGTACAAATGCGGGTGAGCAAACGCCTAATATTCTTAACTACATTTTGTTAAACTATAAATGAATACAATATAAAAATAATATCATACATGTGATGTCAGATAAGTTTCTTCCAACTGTACGAACAAGAAATCTTTAGAGATAAAACGACATAAGTTTTATTGCATCACGGAACAAAGAAATCGATCGGTGTCATGAAACGATACTGCTATAGTTGTTTTAAAACTTTTGGCTTATAAATACTTTAAAAAATATATAAATTTTATCGTTTATTTTTTTTTAGCAAGATGCTAGTTTTATATTATTTTGTTTCGTAGGCAGTCCTACTAATATTATAAATGCGAAAGTTTTTGTGGATGGATGTGTATGTTTGTTACTCTTTCACGCAAATACTACTGAGCCGATTACAACGAAATTTAGCACACATATAGTGGGTAACTTGGATTAACACATAGGATAGGTTTTATCCAGGAAATCCCACGGGACAAACATCCACAAAATAGTTGTACATTTTCTTCCGTTATTATTTCATTAGGTTACGGAATTCGGACAATAAGATGGAGTCCTACAAACGTGACTCGGGCCTATAACAGATGTTTCTGCGTAGACTTTTATATGTAGGTCTTTGATGACAGTGTAGTTTTGGATGTATCAAATATGTAGGTCTAGTTTTAAGACTTTTTTTAAGAATTTCCTAAATAAAACGCAAAGATGTCTGACTGGCTGGCTTATAAACGCACAGCTTAAACAACTAGACAGATCGGGATGAAATTTTTTATAAATTGTACCCCCAAGGAGATCAATTTGAATTGTTTGATTAAAGTTTATACCATGAAAATTACTTATTAAATTACTAAAACCACGGGCGCAAGTGCAGCGAGAGCTAAATTTATGTCTGTAATATAAGAAAAAAAAAAAAGACTTGGAGTAATCCAAATGACCAAGTACCTACTAAAAACAAAAACTTATTCCCTTAAAAATCTTACTCCTACAAAAAAAACTTTTTTTTAATTATTTACATACCTTCTGAATCCTTATACTGCGTCCACAATTCTTCCAACAAGGTATCTTCTTCCTCACTAAACTCTTTCTGTATTCTTCTCTCCTTATTACTCTTCTTGGTTGGTGCTTTGAATATAAGCCCCAGGTCTTTTAGTTTGGCTATCACGTTGCGTCGGGTTCGAGTCTGGTCTATTAGATTGTCTAGGATCCAGTCTATTACGTCTGTAGACAAAAAATAAATATATTTATTGAACAACATCATTGCAGTATATAATGTATGTTATATGTATGTGTGCGTCATACTATATAGTCCTGTGGTTCTTCAGTTTTAGGGCAGTTGTAAA
The DNA here is from genome assembly GCF_905220415.1 of Colias croceus. Classification (NCBI taxonomy): domain Eukaryota; kingdom Metazoa; phylum Arthropoda; class Insecta; order Lepidoptera; family Pieridae; genus Colias; species Colias croceus. The sequence goes on along the minus strand of NC_059543.1, from coordinate 1,390,659 downwards.
ACCAGTTCAATACAAGCTTACAGTCGAGTCAAGTGTTTCATTACCACCAACCATTGCACCATTTTACATTGAAATACATAAAAATAAAAATGGTCATTATTACGGGTGAACATTTTGAAATAAAGCAAAATGTAAGAGAAATATAAACAATCCGTGGAGAACTTTTAATTCTCCTTCAAATATAATGTGAAATTTTAAAAGAGTTCTTCATATCATACCAGAAATAAATAAGTAGCAAATTCCAACCACCCAAATTGACTTAGGATAGAAGTGATAATAATAGAATAATATACATTACTCGGGAATCTATCGAGTTTTTCTAGTAGCGTGGAAGAAAGAAACTTTTTTTGGTTAAACGCGCTAATCTCAAATTATTGATTTGAATTAACAAATATTTTTGTACTGTAGTCAGTTATACAGGGTGTCCCACCGTTGGTATACTAAGCTCAAAGGAGGTATAGATTTTAAGGAAAAATTTAGCGTATTATTTACGTGATCAATGTATGTAAAACTACAAGTCCCTTCGCGCTTAGTATACCGATAGTGGGACACCCTGTATAAACAACTAAATTCTATCCTGTTCAAGTTGATACGTTAAAATGAAATGAACCTCGTTGATTAAATTAGTTAAACGATTGATTACCGCTACACCGCACATGCTTTGATGCTGGGTACATGTCTAAAATACATAATATACTGAAACCCCACTTTGTCTTATAAATTTCAATGTTTGTGTATGTCACATGTGTGTGAGTCAAATTATATGTTTGAATTAAAACTACTCTTAGTTTTAATTCAAACATATAGATTGTAGATAGTTTATCTTGTGTTTGTTATGACGACTCAATAGTGCTATAGAAGAAGTCTAATTGAATAAATAAATGTTTGATATTGAGTTTATACGTTTAGAAATGAAAGAAGTTAATAATTTATGAAGTCTGTCTTTGTCCCCGTTCAGAGATAATATGTCAATTCTTGGTTTTTTTTTTATTTTATAAAAATATGTTTCTTCTATTACTTTGTGATTGCAAGAGACGGTTCCAACACTAGCTGATATATCTATTACTAGCTGCTCAGCGCGGTTTCACCCCCGTGGCTCCACTCCTGTTGGTCGAAGCATGATGATATATTATAGCCTATATATAGCCTTCCTCGATAAATGGGCTATCTGACACCGAAAGAATATTTTAAATCGGACCAGTAGTTCCCGAGATAAGTGCGTTCAAGCAAACAAACAAACTCTTCAGCTTTATAATATTAGTATAGATATAAAACTTTTTAACGTTAATTTTCATACACTCGTCCTTTTAACTGACAGATAACAGATGAACAGAAACAATCCGCAAATATTGTAAAATGAATTTTTTATTTAATATAATATTCTTTGTTAATATGGCGAACAATCAAAGCCTTGGCTGACCACCACAGTCAGCACAATACGACTGATTTAGACATAATGGTACACCACCTAACCACAATATCTTGGATAATTCTGTACAGAAATAACTGTTCTTGACGTTTAGTGAATAGCTATCGTTAAAACGTTAATTATCACGGAACAATTATTCATAACAAATAACTAAAACACCTTCAGTAATGGACAAAATTTTAATGTGATATCACGAGATTCAAGCTAGCTTTCAAGTACAAAAATCAGCAAAATCGGTTCACCCAGTCAAAAGTTCTGAGGTAACAAACCCAAAACAAAAACAATCCAATCGATCTCCTTTTTTCAAGTCGGTTGAAAAAGAAAAATACGAAGTATTACTGACTAGGTCCCCTAAACATTAACTTGGGAAGAATAAAACAATAAAAAACCACGAAACGTTATTTTTATTTAGCTGAGCCAAACGTTCGGGACACCCTTATCACTCAGGGGTATAAAAATAGTTTATGACCAATGGATCCGACTATTTATTATACCCCTGAGTCAAGTCTACCGAATATAGATACAAAAAATTAAAATCGTACAAGCCGTTTTGAAAGAAGTTGAATTTAATATAAATAGAATATAAAGAAAAAATTCATATTTGGATTAAGCTAATATTCTGATAATAATAAATATTAGGGTCAACTCATCTAATTCTGTGACAAAACAGAATATGAAAAAAAAAACAGGTTAAACTTTATAAATTTTATTTTTATTTTTAATAGGAACATTAACCAGTCTTCTATTTATCATATGGAGCAAGTGTAATCTTAACAAATATGAATTAACCCAGCGTAAAATGAGCATAATCAAACCGCGATGACTTGTCTAATTCTGTGACAATCACTATAATTCGGTGATAGTACTTCTCTAATTCTGTTATAACCGAATTATGCGAGTATTTATTATTTTTTAACACAAAAGTAACAAAAAAATAAAATTAATAAAAAATATAACATATTGAAAGTAATAATTATGTATTTATTAATCAACGAGAAACTATCAAAAGCGGGGAACAATAAAAAAACAATATTGGACTTTATAAATTGTTTGTGTGTAGTGTGTACGGACTCATTTTTGACTGCAGAATACTTTGAATTGCGGATGTGAGGGTTGTTTCATTATATTTTCTATTTTTATTTTTGTCTTCCTCCATGCTGTCTAAAATAACTCACATAATTATGTGATAAAAAAATATCGGACTTTTTTAAAATGCTTGAATGCGATCCTACTTTTTTACCTGAGTCAAAATAAATATTTTCCGACTTAAACTACTAACGTATACGTACTGAAGACAATTATTAATACACGAATTGAAAATAATAAAAGTTTGCTTGGTTAATTCGGTGACACTGTTTTGAGTTACAATCTTGAGAATCGTTAACTTTTTGAACCCAGGAAATAAGGTATTATGCAAAAACAAATGAAAAATTACTAAAACCTTTGTCGGTATCAACAAATATATGTTTTTAACAATTAATTGTCAAAGCATCATGAACTTAAACTCACGTTTTCTTTTTAAAATTAATTAAATAATGACAGCATAGTCGCACGCTACCGGTGAAACGTCAAACATGGCGGGCGCAATGACAAATCCCGTGATTGTTACTATTTCACTCGCACGATCTTAACAAAAATTTGCACACGAAAAGAAGCTTTATTACCCTACCATAAGGTTAATTTTAATGTATTGGATTTTACTCCTAATACGCTGTGTAAGAGTTCAAACGTTGTATCTCCGAATTAAGTGAGTCACACAATTAGGTGAGTTTACCCTACACTGTGCTACTGTGATTTGAAATATACTGTGGTACCAATTTAATGTTCCACGCATAAGAATTTTTAATAAACCTCTATTTGTAATCCAATTTATATTCTGGTTTAACTAATTGCACATAAACTTTTTTTTAGAGCAAAAATATAATCGATACCTATATTATAAAGAGGGTAGATTTGATTTCTTATTTGTTTGTAAACAACATGACTTGTTTTTTCACTTCAATTGAAATATACATCTTTAGCGAGTAAAATCCATACTAATATTATAAATGCGAAAGTAACTCTGTCTGTCTGTCTGTTACTCAATCACGCCTAAACTACTGAACCAATTTTCATGAAATTTGGTATGGAGATATTTTGATACCCGAGAAAGGACATAGGATAGGTTTTATCCACGAAATCCCACGGGAACGGGAACTATGCGGGTTTTACTTTCTTCTGTGCGGGCGATGCCGCGGGTGGAAAGCTAGTCCATACTAATATTATAAATGCGAAAGTAACTCTGTCTGTCTGTCTGTTACTCAATCACGCCTAAACTACTGAACCAATTTTAATAAAATTTGGTATGGAGATATTTTGATACCCGAGAAAGGACATAGGATAGGTTTTATCCCGGAAATCCCACGGGAACGGGAACTATGCGGGTTTTACTTTCTTCTGTGCGGGCGATGCCGCGGGTGGAAAGCTAGTAAGGCTATATTTTTCTCATGCCAGACCAGGCAAAACCGGGTCAAAAGACTCGTAAGAATAGTTTGAATTAATGTATCTTCACTTGCAAGTATAATACTTATACAAATAACAATTTGCTTCTCCTTTTAGTACTATATGATAATCAATATAGGACAGTCTAACGAAATTCACTCTTACTCTTTTCTTCTATTAGTATATCCCTATATATAACCTCCAAACTTAAAAAAAAACTCTAACAGGTTATAAATACAAATTATTTCTCTTCCTATCTCCAATACAAAAGTGCAAAACATAAATAAAGTAATTACAGAAATCTGACTCTAGTAAATACCCTTTCTCAAGAGTAACTTTATATCACGGGGAAGGTGAAAGAAAATGCCTTTTACGAGGAAATGATATTAATTTCTCAGCACGAATAACTGTTGGTGGAAACTTAAGACGTCTCGACTGGGAATTAATTTAATTGGCGTATTATGTCTGTGGATTCCTGCTCTAGGAAATGTGAATATTTTTAAAAAGAGGGTATTTTGATGTTTAGAGCATGTTCTTTTGTACTTGATAGTTTTGAAATTTGACTAGGATTTGACTCCATTTGGCACCATACTTGCTTGTACTCCTTCAAACTATATATATCTAAACCATGTTTCAATCTCTTTTTGCAACCTAAAAGATAACATTATGATTTAGAGGAGGATTTTGAAGTGAAACTTCTTAAGGCGCGTTGAGAGTAAAATTTCGCGACATTCCAATACCGCCACGTCATGACGGCGACGATTTTGGTATCATTGCATCTTGACGAAGAAGTTTCACTTCTGACACGTGTGCTTTGCACATATCCTTTTTTTGTAAGTACGTTCGGTATAGTTTTTTACTAATATTTGAAACTTAATTTGTCACCAAACTCTTTAAGGTCCCAACACTACTAGACCACTAGAAAAGCCTTTTTGGTAACTTAAGGGGTCTCATCTGTTTAAATCCCTTTTTACCACCTTAAAGAACAAATTTTCCAAAGAGTTCGTATGTTTCAAGTTTGAATAAAGCTTCATTTGCATTGAAGGTGGTATTTAAGGCGTAGGTACTTGTGTTTTTATTTTTCATGCAGCTGTTTTGGTAATAGTATTTAATTTCACAACACATAAATAAATGAAAACAAAGTCCTCATATATTATTATGACAAATATTTTTCCATTAAAATATGAAAAATAAATTACTTATATTAATAACAATAAAATAAAACATAAAATAAATAATAATTATTCTAGAAACATACCCTGATCTGTCTGTGGATTGCTCTGATTCTCCATATATAGATTCCGTAATTCATCCTCTTGTTCTTCTGACCAAGTATTCTTGCCTGGTTTATCCCTATATGATGAAACAATATTAGAAAACAAACAAATAAATAAAAGATCTTGGTACGATTTGTTTTAAATTCAACATTTTTTCATTGAATAATATTTAAATTTACGTTAAAGTTAGACTGTAGTTTAATGTGGTATCGATAATTTTTTTTCCCTTAGTTCCCATAAAATGAATTAAAATAATGTGTGTTTATGACCAATATTATAACGCAAAAATGTGTTTGTCTTTATTTTAGTTCCTTAAATTAGATATTAAAAACAAACAAGCTATTTAGAATATGGTCCATAAAACACTGCAATCTCAAAATGTAATTTTAAAACAATCTTCATATTATGTAAAATGAAAATACAATTTACAGATTCTAAATTAAAAAATAAAAACATAATTGCACACCTTCGTACAAACAATTCAATTTCCCATACAAAAGGTTGAATTATTTTTTAAATATACAACGTAAGAGGCAATTTATTTTGCAAGTTGACTCTAATTACGAATTTGGGCAATCAAAAAGTTTACGAAATGAGATTTGCTTTCTTTCTTTCTTTATTCCGTTCATGTCCTGATTAAATTCTCGATCCTTCGGGAATATTCGAGTTTCGTTGCAGTGTTTGTGTTGAGGTTATTATATTCCAGATACTTTTAGGGAATTTTTAAATGCAGGGAATTTTTTACTTTAAGAAGTCATGACTGAGAAATTTTAAACAGCGAATAAGTTAAGAGATTTTTCTGATTTTAAGAGACTTGATAATTTAAATTGGTATTTGTATAAGTGGTATCCATACTTTAATATTATAAATGCGAAAGTAACTCTGTCTGTCTGTCTGTTACTCAATCACGCCTTAACTACTGAACCAATTTGCATGAAATTTGGTATAGAGATATTTTGATACCCGAGAAAGGACATAGGATAGGTTTTATACCGGAAGTCCCACGGGAACGGGAACTATGCGGGTTTTTCTTTTACTGCGCGGGCGATGTCGCGGGTGGAAAGCTAGTGTATTATAAAACAAATTATACCTAATACAATTTAAGTGTAATATCAAGTTAGTAGCAAAGTACGAGCGTGCCACACACACATACATACATTCGAAAAACATTTTTTTTGCAGTCGTGATAAAAACCCTAAGAGTCAAATATTTTGTATTTATATATATATATATTAATTTTCATTATTTCAGTTCTCTCTAGAACTTTCTCTAATAACACATTTCATCCTCTACCATAAAGATTAACTTTTAGACTATGTAGGTAAAGCCGCGGGCGGAAAGCTAGTTAGGAATATTTCATATCCCTAAGTGGTTAGTACTAGCAGAACGTTTGCTCCGTATCCTACTATTCATAATATTATAAATGGGAAAGTTTGCGAGTATGTGTTCCTCTTTCACGCAAATACTACTGAACCGATTACAATGCAATTTGGCACATACATACACATTGGATTAACACATAGGATAGGTTTTATCCCGGAAATCCCACAGGAACGCGAACTGTGCGAGTTTTTCGTTAACAACGCGGGCGAAGCCGCGGGCGGAAAGCTGTTTTAATATTTTATATACTACAGTACTAAAATCAATATTTTCTCTATCTAAAAATAAAGCATTGAGAGCACGATCTTTATTATAACTTTAGACGGGCCCGCTGCGAAACACATTGTTATGTCAAATCCAGACGATTACGAAGATATGAATAAAGTTAAAATGGACCTTTGGGTATATTTTTGATCGAGAATATTACGTTTCGATAAGTTTTGCTAGTATATTGGGAATAATTCTGGACTGAATTATTTATATTAACAAGACTAGTTTTCGCGTGGCTTCGTCCGCGTAGTCACAGAGAAAACAGCATAATTCCCGTTCACATGATTTCAGGGATTTGGCCTATGTTCTTTGTCGGGTCTAAAACTATATTAATAATTTAATTCAATTTAATTGAGTTAAGGCGAGAAGAGACAGACAGAAAGAGATACTTTCACAGTTAAGAATTAGAATTTAATTTAATTTTATTAAAAAACATGAGGCTTGCCTAAAGGTACAAGTCCGAGACGGGCCGCAGACCTCAAACTGCACTGAGGAACTCTATGAAATTGATTCTAGCGCGGCAACACTGCTGCCTGCAGACGCAACGCGCAGCGATTCATAGATGTTCATAGAAACAAGTGTTGTCGCTTGCAGTTTGCTGTTGCACTTTGCGGTCTGCGGCCCTTTTCGGAATTGTACCTTTAAGACAAGCTTTTTTCGAAAATCAACCTCTAATCCTTTGAAAAATTGTATGTAATTTTTTGAGGCAGTGTTAAAACAAACGCCCATTACTACCCCATGGGGATATAATTCATACAAGCAAAGCCGCTCGCCAAAACTAGTTGTAGCTGTGAATCTGAATTATGACTGCTCTTTGGCGGCTATCCAAATACTGATTGTAAAATGGAGCTATACGAGCGCTATCTTAATATACTGGGATTGTTTATTGTTTATAAAAAATTTAATTTTATGAAAGTATAGGGAAATTTAATCTGTAAGTACTAATATTGTAAAGTTGAAGAGCAGGTTTGATTGAAGGCGCTAATCTCAGGAACTACGGGTTCGATTTGAAAAATAATTTAACTGTTAGATAGTCCATTTATCGAGTAAGGCTAATGTATGTCATCACGTTTGGATTTATAGGACTGGATGGAGCAATGAGAAATTTTAAGTAAGTTTTAAAGATAATTTTAGTGTAGAAAATAAAATTGTGTACAAACGCTTGAACATGTATATGTCGTGGCCATATCGTAGATTTGCTCATTTCATGAAATGGCCAACATAGTTTGATCAGATCGTTAAATCGTCAACGTTTCACGATTCGGTCATCGACATTTGGCCAGATCGTATAAAATATAGGTTAGTTTAGGTTAGGTTAGACTTTAATAAACAACGCACGAGCCGAGCGAGCAAAGCGAGCGTGCCGCGGCAGCGGCCGGCGAGTGCCAGAAGCGAATCGCTTTTTAAAAAAGAAACAAAAATGGTCGCATTTCGTGAACGTTTGGATTCCAAATGTGGATGACCAAATCGTGAAATGTTGACGATTTAACGATCTGGCCAAACTAAATTGGCCATTTCATGAAATGAGCAAATCTACGATATGGCCACGACATATATATATATTAAAAATTGTGTTACTAGCTGACCCGACAAGCGTTGTTCTGCCTTAATTTTGTATCTTAGGCGTATGAAACATAGATGTTGACCGATTCGCACCTTTCCTATTTCGGAGGAGTCTAATCACACGCACCGCGACACGAGGATTTTTTATAAATAAATTTAAATAATTAGTTATTTTATACCTGGTAGCAAAAATACTGCTTTTTATTTTTTATGTATATTTATAAACTCAGCATTACTTTCATAATTAACTCGATATAAACAACACCTCTCAAGCCGTCGTTTAAGTGTTTGTAAACCGGTTGAGTGCTATTTGCGTGAGTAAGTAACGTCTTCACAACTTAAATATGGATACATACACCAAGTTTTACCTATATAAATGTACTAGCTTGCACCCGCGGCTTCGCCCGCGTGGTGTTTTGATAAAAGGTAGCCTATGTTCTTTCTCAGGGTCTAAAGATTGTCTGAGCCAAATTTCATCAAAATCGGTTGAGAGATTTAAGCGGGAAAGCGTAACAGACAGACAGACAGAGTTACTTTCGCATTTATAATATTAGTAGGGATAGTAGGGATAAAAAGTTTTATTTTTAAGTTTATATTAATTATCTAAACTCTTGCAACAAGTTTTTAAATTTTTTACGACTTATTAACCTAACCGAGCGAAGATAAATCCAACAAACAAAATTCACTAAAATCTGTACAGCCGTTCTGTTACAAATAGAACACATTTATTTTCCCGGGCCAATCAAAATATTCTCCAAAATAAAAACAAAATGTATCAAAAAAACTATAGTGCATCAATGTTGGTTCTTCCAATCACAAGTTCTGGGGTAAAAAATAAAAAATATTTTTTTTTTGCAAAAATTTCCAAAAAAGTGAAGTATTTTTTTTGCAGTTGGTTGAAATTTCCAAAAAAATCAAGTCTAAACAATTTTTTAATATTTACCTAGAATCAGTATAAAGGTCGTATCCACACTCAACGTCGATCGCATCTTTAGAGTTGGTCCAAAACAATAGTTCTATGAACGCTTTTGGACTCTTACTGGCTATCTCTGTGAATTTCCTTATTACGTAGATGGCGAATTTTTCGAGTTCCTGTATGGGAAATAAATTATTTTATTAGGTACAAGGATAGGTAAAAACCCTGGTAAATTTAGTTGGATCTTAATACTTTTAGGGCTGATTTTTCAATCGTTGGTTAAAATTTATTCATCAAATAACGTATTAAACTACCATTTCAAAAAATGTATTCTAATTGTCCGTATTTGACAGTTTACAGGTGACATTTAAAAATGTTCGTGTAATACTTTATTGGACGCATAAATTTTAACCAAGGATTGAAAAATCGGCTCTTAGTAATAAACTTTTGAGCATAAGTATGTGTATAGAGTAAATTTATTTTTTCCATATTTCTGTACATGTAGGACAATTACGGTTTTGTTGTACGAATAAGAACTGTTTTTTTAACTAATATTGTGCTGATAGATTAAAAAAAAGAAAAATTGAACATGGCATTTGTCTTTTTAGTCCTATGTGTCTAGAGCTTTAAAATATAAGACATTTTTATAAATATTGTTATTTATTGATATTTATTCCTACTAAGTATTCTCGTAATTAATAATATCTGCCATAGAGATACATTAGATACGATTTTTGTGTCTTGCCAAAATAGTTTTGTCAGACTATAAATTGGCTAGTCTGGATCTAGACTGAAATATGAATACCGACTTTTATCTAGACAAATATATTTGTTTATCTATCAGTTATGTAATATTGTTTAGTTATTTGCCAACAAATATTTATTTGAGTTGTTTTATTACATGTTATTTATTATCTTAGGATTTAACAAATAGGTACTTATAATTATAGTATTTATTAATATTATTGTTTATAGCAAATAGGACGATTCGAGAATACATAATTAACCTAAGAAAAACATGGCTAGTGTATAAAAGTCAGTCTTATTGCTAAAAACGATGTCTTGCGGACAACCATTAAATGAAAGGACAGATTTTTGTACAAAATGAGATACATCCACATTTATTTTACTTTAAATATACATACTTACTACTATTAAATATAAAATAAAATAAGGTTGAATAAAAAAATTACATAGTATAGATATTCCGCCCACTTTTTTACTAGATGGCGTATAAAAAAATAGATTTTCTAGGTAACAATTTTAAACACTAACCTTAAAATGCGCAATTCGATTTCCCAGAATCTTCTGGAAGGTCAGAAACATGGACGCCTGGAACATCATGGCCGGTCGTTTACAATCCCATGCAATTCGGTGCAGCATTTTCACAATACAATGGTTTGTGTATGGAGTGTTTTTGTCGTATTTCTCTAATAGTGATGCACATGCGCTTACTACGCGGGGATGGCAGAATCTAAAAGGATAGATTTGTATCAAGATTTGTAGGTATTTGTTAGCTTTTGCATTGTGAATGTCCAGAAAAATTATTAAGCTAGATTGCATAACTTCTATCGCGGGCCTTCAGCGCGGGGACCGAATCGAGAAATTCCGTAACGAAAAAATCTCACGCTCCCCACGGGGACGGGCGGAGGTGTGGCTTGAAGGCATAGCATGCAATAGCGCAACCGCCCCACTCCCCGAGTGACACACGACGTATTTTTAATTTTTCTAAGGGTAAAAAAACGTTACTCTCATAGAGATTTGGCAGAATATAGAATTCTAGATTAATATTTAGATATCTAGACATTTTTAGTGCTTGTGCTGGTGTTATTTATGTGTTTTAAATGGTTGTCTTTGTTAAAGAAATAAACTGTTTTAGTAAGGAATAACCATTGACAAAATAGATAAAATCAATTCTTTCAAAAATAATTTATCAAATAAGAACTTCATTTGTTTATAGTTTTACTAGCTTACTGCCCGCGGCTTCGCCCGCTTTGTCAAAAACCTAATAAATTATATATATATATATATATATATATATATACCTAAAACCTTCCTCTTGAATCACTCTATCTATTAAAAAAATCTTTAAAACTAGCGTTGCGTAGTTTTAAAGATTTAAGCATACAAAGGTACATAGGGACAGAAAAAGCGATTTTGTTTTATACTATGTAGTGATTTTTATTATTCACTAGATGTGCTCGCGACTTCGGTCCGTGTGGAATTACGAAATTAGCCAGAAAACTAGAAAACTACTAAAAAAGTAGTGTTAAATATTTGAGTTTAATTTAAAGAATTATCTTAAATCTGTGAATTGAAGGAAATACAAATAATACATTAAAGTGTTAATTAGTAGTTAAAGTCTAGACTTTGACGTCGAAAAAAATACAAATAATTTTTATAATATTAGAATAAGTCTACACTTTGAGTGAGGTAAAAAAAATTATAATGTAACAAAGAATTTTTTTATACTAAATTTTTTTAATCACATATTTGGGCTTGGTATCGATCCAGTAACACCCCCTGGTATTTATTTTTTCAATATTTTCAATGTACACAATTGACCCTTCTACAGATTTATTATATGTATAGATGTGAATACATAAAACTATTGCTATAACACAATACTGTAAAATTGCTACTATCCATACTAATATTATAAATGCGAAAGTAACTCTGTCTGTCTGTCTGTTACTCAATCACGCCTTAACTACTGAACCAATTTGCATGAAATTTGGTATGGAGATATAAAAACCCGCCCACGATGGATATTTTCGGGATAAAACCTATCCTATCTCTCAAGTTGTATTGAACTGCACATGGTGTGCGAATTTTATTATAATCGGTTAAGTGGATACCTGAGAAAGGACATAGGCTACTTTTTACCCCGGGAAATAGGATAGATTAATCCCGGAACATCCCACGGGAACGGGAACTATGCGGGTTTTTCTTTACTGCGCGGGCGAAGCTGCGGGTGGAAAGCTAGTATTTTATAATACTAACCGCTCGCCCCGGCTCGTCCGAGTTGATCAGGGAAAAAAATATATAGCCAGCGTACAGATAATTGTGAATGTAGGATATTCACAATTATCTTAAACAACTAGCTTTCCGCCCGCGGCTTCGCCCGCGTTTTCAGAGAAAACCCCGCATAGTTCCCTTTCCCGTGGGATTTTTGGGATAAAACCTATCCTATCTCTCAAGTTGGATTGAACTGCACATGGTGTGCGAATTTTTTTATAAAAGGTTAAGTGGTTTAGGAGTCCATTGAGGACAAACATTGTGACACGAGATTTATATATAAATACAATATATTTTCCGTCTGTCGTATAAGTCCAATGCACTCTAAAATATTTTAAATATCTTAATGAACATAATATTTTATTCTAATATTTACCTTTGCACGAAGTCTTGGAAATCAAATTCAGTTTCTACCACCGAAGTCGTTCTATCTTCTTCTTCTTCATCTAACAAACGAAAATATCTATTTTATTGTAGGAATTACTTAATTATTTAATTAGGAATTACTTATTTAATTATAAATTTGAATATGCCCGCGTCAGTCTTTTCTGGCACACCCTTTATAATGAGTTTAACTAATTCATTCTATTATGTTTTCTTAACTAAAAACTTAAAATAATTACGTTTTTAATTATTTATTTAATATAATATTTGTTCACATTCTTGGTATGAAAGTTACAATGTAAAGGTCTAACTTTAGGCACCTGAGGATTACAAGATGGGAAATAATTAGTAGATTAAAGATTTATCTTACCTTCTTCGTCATATTCTGAATTATCTTCTTGATTGTCATCTTCAACATTTTCTGAAACAAAAATTTCTTTTTAAACTAGAAGGAACAAATTTTTCAATTACTTTAGAGCAATTGTAAATATTTTATTTCACACAAAATAATATTTTATTTCTAAGTTTAACATGAACCATAACATGATTTTTTCTATATGAACCACTAGTTCCTTAGATGATCCTGTTCAAACAAACACACAAACTTATCCATATAATTTTAGTATACACTACCTGTAATTTCAACTCCCAAGTCAGTGTTATAGATAGTTTCTAGCATATCTAACTCTTCGTGTTCTTGAATTCCTTCCACACCAAAAATACCTTCTTCCGGCCATACTTCTCTAAGAGAGTAATAAAATATTCAAATAAAATATTAAACACTAGACTTTTAGAAATGTTTCTGAAAAAACATTGAAAATATTTTGAATTTAAATAATCTTTAAACAAAAAATGAAATAAAATAAACCACCTCCAAAATTGAAGAAAACTAGTCAATTAAAACATTAAAATATATGAAGCAATTTGAACTGACGTAATATCTAAGTACCCTCATATTTCAAATACATATTGTTTGTTTGTTTATAACACAAAAACATGAAATGATTCATACAAAAAATATTTAATCAGCTATAAAGTTGTACATATATACAAAATAATCAAACATAAAATATAAACATACCTCGCCGCCCGGAATGTGCCAACAGCGTCCTCATATTTATGTTCGCGCATCAGTTTCTGTATTTTCTTCATACAATCCTCCCTGGAAATATCTTGGTGTTAGTATCTGAATGAAACTCTTAAGAAATAAAACTTTTAAAGAACTAATTTTAAGAGAAGTAAGAGACTCCATGGACAGAGACCGGTGGAGGCATCATCAGCTCCAGATGCAACCCCGATGCTGACCACGATACTCAGACATGAGGGACCGACAAAAGAGAGAGAGAATTTTTAGCGGGATTTTTTATACATGTAAAATTAATTATATTAACACCACAAGAGCACACAGAAGCGTCAATTTTATTTGGCAAAATTGTTAACCCAAACAAAAGTTCTGAGACAATTAATACAAAAAAAGTTATTATCGATCTCCTTTTGTGATGTCGGTTGCGAATAACCATTAATCTATAATCTTAATATATATAAATCTCGTGTCACAATGTTTGTCCTCAATGGACTCCTAAACCACTTAACCGATTATAATAAAATTCGCACACTATGTGCAGTTCGATCCAACTTGAGAGATAGGATAGTTTTTATGAAAAAAAAACGTAAACATGTAGGTACCACGGGCGAAGCCGGGGCGAACCACTAGTAATATTATAAATCTTAAGAGTTTGTTTGTTTGAACGCGCTAATCTCGGGAATTACTGGTCAGGTTTGAAAAATTATTTCGGTGTTAGATAGCTCATCTATCGAGGAAGGCTATTGGCTATATTATATCATCTCGCTAGAACCAACAAGAGCGGAGCACTGAGGGTAAAACCGGTAGTACTATAATAACTACCATCCTCATAAATAACGTTAAAACAACGCTATCACAAAAAATGTTATAAAAACACACATAACTACTTAAAATGGTTTTTGTCACGTCATTAAAGTTATTAGTGTTAAATAATTATGTTTTTGAAGATAAAGACTTCCTTGACCCTGATTATTATTGGACAAAAAATCAATATTATATAATAACAATTCGATAACTTTTATAAATACTTCGTTTATAAGAATGGATGTACATCATATAAACTACTGACCGTTTATAGATAAAATTTTGTATTGTATAGATAAGAAATAGCAGGTAGACGGTAAAATGAATATCTATACTATATAATATATGTACCGGATACTACAAACAATAAATACACAAAATAATATTCTAATCCGAAAATTATTTGTTTAAATCACTAGATTCATTCAATTATCACAAGTCATTTTAACACATGATTCGTAGAAAACCTTAACATATTATTTTAAAGCGTTCGTATGTTTTAATATCAGTCTGTACACAGCTTCCGCGTACGATGATCGTGATTTATTGTACAATAATAATAATTTTTATATTTCTTTTGGCATACATTTACAACTATGTCACTCGCGGTATTTGTAAATGCAGTGTGCATTTGGTGAACAAAGTTGTTATAGTGACCGGCGCGAACAGTGGCATAGGTTTGGAGGTCGCTAAAGATCTGGCTCAAAGGGGAGCTAGAGTCATATTAGCATGTAGGAACGAACAAAGGGCTATAGACGCTATTAACAAAATTAAGGAAACGTTCAAAAACGCAGATGTCACCTATCGCCATTTGAACCTAGGATCTTTTACGTCGATCGAGAAATTCGCAGCTGGAATACTCGAAACAGAGAAACGATTGGACATACTCATAAACAACGCGGGAACATTTACGGGAGCTGGCGAAAAGACTGAAGACGGTTATTCCCTGATAGCGCAAACCAATTATATTGGACCGTTTCTCCTAACTTCCCTACTCTTGCCGTTATTAAAGACATCAACTCAAAGCAGAATTATAAATGTATCTTCAATGACACACAAGATGGTACCAAGCTTTGATACAGAAAAACTTCACTTAGTGCCCGAAAGAATGTCCACATTTTCCAACATCTTTGCGTATTTCAAAACGAAGTTATGCATCAATTTAATGACCATCGAATTGGCGCGAAGGTTACAAGGAACAGGAGTTACAGTTAACTGCGTGCACCCGGGTGCAGTTAGAACAAATTTAGTTGACGAAATTGATGTAACTGCACTTAAACTGATGTTGAAAATTAATTTTATGTTTTTAAGATCTCCTTGGGAAGGAGCTCAGACCGTCAATTATTTAGCAGTATCACCAGACTTAGAAAATTGTTCAGGTGGTTATTATGTTGAGTGTAAATTAGGGAATCCAAGTGGTCGAGCCCAGAATGTGGAATTGGCCCAGAAGTTTTGGGAGGCGACCGAGAGACTCATTAGGCGATAATTTATGTTTAATATGTATTAGTTTCAAGGCTACGTAATTACAAGGTCGGATAATGACATAAAATGTATAATGGCACTAAATTTAACTGTATTTGGCCTTGTAGAACTGGTTGATGTTTTAATATTAGAATTAAAAAGTTTTGGACATCGAAAATAAAGTATAAGAGGTTAATTTAAATATGTATGTACCAAAAATTTAACTTTTTGATTTGGTGTTTACGCCTTTAGTACTTACACCTACGCATTCGCGTGCGGCAGCGAATCTCTGCGAAACTACTGCGTAGCGAAATATCTGCGGAACGTTAGTACACAGCAATGTTTTCGAAACTTTTTCGCAATACGTCTGTGTAATGGCCATTTCGCAGTTCCTTGCGAAACAATACTGACAAGGACGCAACTATTTCATCTATCTATGTGCTAGAGTGAGACATATCATATGCGAAAACCTGCCATACTACTGACAGATTTTTCGTTGTTTCGCTGCCGCTCGCGAATGCGTCGGTGTACGGGCGTTAATAGACTATTGTGACAGTGTGTGTGCTTTTTTAAAGGAAAAATATAGTGTGACTGTGTGAAGAAGAGTATTTTTAAGTATGGTTTTGTTTGTATAGTATATTTAACTAGCTGTGCTCCGCGGTTTCACCCGCATTGATCCGCTCCTGTTGGTCTTAGCGTGGTGATATATAGCCTATAGCCTTCTTCGATAAATGAACCTAAATATAACACCATAACAATTTTTCAAATTCGACCAGTTCCTGGAATTAGCGCGTTCAAGCAAACAAACTATTCAGCTTTATAATATTAGTATAGATTAAGTATATTTTTGGCCTTGCCTTATACCTATTTTGATAAAGTAAGGTAGTTATAGTTTTTTTTTAAAGAAAGAACATACATTCATTTCTAAATTCCAAAACAAAGAAAAAGGAAAACAAGAATAGGTAATATAATTGCGCTTTCCAGATAATACATTATATTTATGTTTCTCAAGTAAATAAATTATGTATATTTTATATTCTACCAAGTAACCAATTTTATATTCTATAAAGTAACTATTTAATTATCTGTGGTATAACGAATAAGGCTGGTTGCAGAGCTTGACCGACCGTCAGTGCGTACGTCAGTCGCGCTTGTCATATGTATGGAAATTCATAAAACCGTTCATAGCTAGACCGACCATACGCACGCGTATTGTCATGCGCATTAGTGTCATAGTCATGCAATTGTTGTTGATGCGTATCGTCAGGACCGACGGTACGCACTGACAGTCGGTCAAGCTCTGCAACCAGCCTTATAATCAAATTATCTCTTTTTAATTTTGCTTGTTACAAAAACATTCAAATTAAATTCAAATAAATGATTTATATTCATAGTTGAATTATGCGTTTTTTTGTTTGTTATGAATGTTTATTATGTGTTAGTAGTTATTATATAAACGTATATATAATTTTCAAGGTTGTGTCGTATGCTCACTACATAGTATAAAACAAAGACGCTTTCACTGTCCCTATGTCCCTTTGTATGCTTAAATCTTTAAAACTACGCAACGGTTTTTGATGCGGTTTTGTTTAATAGATAGAGTGATTCAAGAGGAAGGTTTTAGTATATAATTTATTAGGTTTTCCGTTTTAGACAAAGCGGGCGAAGCCGCGGGCGGTAAGCTACAATAAAAAAAAATATAAAAAATATACCGGCCGAATTGATAACCTCCTCCTTTTTTTGAAGTCGGTTAAAAATTAAAGACGTTTTCACGGATTTTAAACGCAATTTGAACACTAGGTTCGTAACATTCGAATAAATAATATAATGACTAAATCGCATTTTAAATATTTTAAATTCTTTACTTTACAATTAAATACTAAATACTCACTTCTGCTGATCAATCGGTGTATCAGACGCCGCGTCAAACGGTGGAGGGTAGTTGTCTATTTGCGAAGTGAGAACTACCGCCATTTGCTCGCGAACCGCTTCCCATTGCGGGATATCCGGTTTGGGGGCTTGGGGCTTTGGGCGGGGCTTTTGTTCTAGAAGGAATTAATAAAATGATATTTTTTTTTATACAACGATAGAGAATTTATATAGGTTGGTAGTCGTGTGCCAAGCACAAGTGTCAAAAGTGAAACTTCTTTGCCAAGATTCAAAGATACCAAAATCGTCGCCTTACTCCATAACGTGACGGTATTGACATGACGCGACCTTAAAATTTTACTCTAAACGCGCCTAAAGAAGTTTCAATTCAAAAACAAACAACAAGCCTAAACTCATGAAATTATTGTATTGTCACAAATAATTGATCTTTTAATAATAATATAAAGCTTTTTCAAATTAGGGATTGTAAATATTAACATATAATACTTAACAGAAAAATAAAAACACAAATTTAAACCACTTTTTACGAATATCAGTTTAAAATTATCATTTTCACACATCCCTTAAGAAAAATCTATGAAAATCATTCCCATGGAAATTAAAATAAAATCACACACTAATCCGTATAAGCAATTATGTATGGAAGCGTCTCTTTGACAAGCCGCCCGTGAAACGGTTGTTCTTAACGTTTTGTCGGCCATATTGGATTTTGTTCCGTTAATTTTTATATTAATGTTTTGTTCTGTTGTTTAAGTGTTAATTTTTTATGCGTTTTTATTATGTATTAATATGAGGTTGAGTTATTAAGATGCAAAGAATAGTAGCTTAGTTTTGAGTAAATAAATAAATTATTTATTTATATCCGTACTGAAAAAAAAAATTACTACTAAAGTTATAGATTTTAGCTAAAGTATGTAGCAATAAAACACAACATGCGATTCATGAAACTGTATATTTTACATACAATAAATAATGTTCGTTAAAATAAATATAAGTAAAAATACTTACTTTTACTTTTAGCCTTCCTTCTAACTTTCTTCTGAACAACCAGACCAGTCTTTTTGCAGTAATGCTCCAACATTTTCAAGAACAAGTGCACTGTTTCTACCAAATCCAATAGATAAGATCTAAAATCAAATTAAAATATTTAATTCAATCAATAAAAATTACTAGGTATTTGAATCATCAAGATTAGTGGAATGGTTTGGACTTTAACGCCGTCGTTGGTCGTTTCGATATGCGAAAATCTTATAATATAAAAATGAATCGCAAAATGTGTTGGTAAGCGCATAACTCGAGAACAACTGAACCGATTTCGTTAATTCTTTTTTTATTACATTTCTTGAAGTACGAGGATGGTTCTTATGGAGAGAAAACGTAAAAATATACCACGGGCGAAGCCGGGGCGGACCGCTAGTTTTCTATATAATAATATAACAGTACTTTATGTCACAAAAACAATTACTTTAATTTCCTATCTCACTTATTGAGATATTACTATAAAAATAAAAATTGAAAAGTAAAAATTTGATCTGTTCAATCAAATTACACAATATTTGAGTAGTAAATCAAGTACTAAGATTCTAAATGTATGTCTGTATATACCAATGCATAGGTATAAGGAAAAAACATTTTATTTATAAAAAAATCTAAGCACTTTCTTAACAGTAAGCATATAAAATATATAAATAAAACTCACCTCGGCATTTTATTATCATCATAATTCAAAATGGTCGCCAGCACGAACTCTCGATACTCCAGCACATAGAAAACATTGCTTTTTATCACTTTTGCTGATTCCTTCACATTAGCACTATCACACTTATCCATTTTTAGAAGTGTGTTTAATAACTCCTGGGAATTAAAAAAAAAAAAATGTAATTACATACTTAAAATTTTGCTAAGTTTTTTGTATTTGCGTGAAGTTTTAACTTGAATGAACTTAGTTGAACTTAGTTTTGACTTGTATTAGACACAGAACAATTTTAAATACGTACAAAAACTATTAATTTGATTGCCTAAAATAAAAAAAGGAAAAAATAGCAATATCATAAACTAAATTTTTGAAAGGGATTCATTTTGTAAACTGTTTCTTTTTTCATAGTATAAATTAATTGGTTTGATAAAAATTTAAAAGAATCTTATATTCATTTTCAGGACTTCATGCTCAAAAGTCTTTATTTTTGCTTATGAAGTCCTGTGCATAACTTTATTATTTTTATGATTACCTTATAACACTTCAATGCTAAATGCAATCTCCGAACCCAGGCATGATATTTCTTCTTCTCAACTCGTATCATGTCGTAATATTTTTCCATTTGCTGCTGGACATAGTGAAACATAGGCACTGACATTGTTTCACTAGAAAAAAATATTATAACTGAACGAATTTGCGAAAATGCTGCACAGAATATGAAAATTTTTTCTTTTGATTATCTTTTTTTTAAATTATGGATGGACCATTAATCATAGTGTCAAACAGAAAACAATTAAGTAATAAAAAAGAGCGCACGTGTCAGAAGTGAAACTTTTTTGGCAAGAATCAAAGATACCAAAAATCGTCGCCTACTCCATGACGTGACGGTATTGTCATGACCTTGAAATTTTTCTCGCATCTCACATAAAGAAGTTTCAGTTCACAAAAATCATGAACTAGTTTTATTTATTGGTTATTATATAAAAATAACGCGTAAATTGAGATAAATAAACTCACCTAACCAAAGCGACATCAAACTTGTGTCCTCTATTGAACTCCATAAAGAACCTCATCGCCCACAAGAAGTAAGATTCATCGTTCTGTTGGGCTTTAGCTCTAACTAGCACATCTTTGACATAGTGCATTAGCGGGTTGTAAGAACTGTTTAGGAATTCTATGCAAAACTCTTTGAGAAATAATCTGGAAAAAGATTAAACATTTTTTTTGTACACAACCAGATTTTTTTTAAATAATTTTTGAGTGTGTTCTATGCCATTGATTTTCAGTTAACATGACATTATAAGTATAAAAAAACTTTAACAAACAGTTAAAACTTGTAATTATTCTTATTTTTCATGAATGTATAATAACACACACATAATATGAAAGACTTAAATAAGTATCATATGATGTAATTAATTGATTTTAAGTACCTCGTAATAAAAAACGTCTTAAAAATATTGCAAAACTTATAAAAAAATATTTCAAAAATGTATTATGCTTCTTGTGTATGTCGTGGCCATATCGTAGATTTGCTCATTTCATGAAATGGCCAACATAGTTTGATCAGATCGTTAAATCGTCAACGTTTCACGATTTGGTCATCGACATTTGGCCAGATCGTATAAAATATAGGTTAGGTTAGGTTAGGTTAGACTTTAATAAACAACGCTCGAGTCGAGCGAGCAAAGCGAGCGTGCCGCGGCAGCGGCCGGCGAGTGCCAGAAGCGGATCGCTTTTTAAAAAAGAAAGCATTTCGTGAAATGGCCATCCACGTTTGGCCAGATCGACGATCTGGCAAAATGATGATGACCAAATCGTGAAACGTTGACGATTTAACGATCTGGCCAAACTAAATTGGCCATATCATGAAATGAGCAAATCTACGATATGGCCACGACATGTATATAACATACCTAACAGCAAAAGGCGATCGTCTCTCCATAGCACCACTCTCTTCAGGCCTCCTGTTTTTAGGTTTCACTAACTTGGATTTCTTGCTACCGTTAAAGTCTAAGTTAGATATTTTGTTCAGAGGCTTCAAACATATTAGCTCATTTTCTGATATTGATTTCATGTTTTGTATTACGTAGGTCCCTCCAAATCTTGAGTGCCTATTAAAATAAAATTATTTTTGGATGAAAATTATTGCACAAATATGGTTGAAAATATTTATATTTCTATGAAATACAATTTTAATGATAAATCTTAGAATACTTTTCAATTTATAAAGTCAGTTGTTCACAAGCAATATAGAATGATACACAGAAAACACATTCATATTTATTTAAAATAAATAGAATAATTAAGCAATGAAAAGTCTGTCAAAATTGGTCAAGCCATACATTAGATACTTGTACTTGTTTAAAGCTCTTCAACTATGTAAACTTTAAACCTAAGAATCATTGATATAATTTTATTCACTCACAACATAAATCATTTATAAAAATACAAAATGTACCCATTGAGATATATACATAATATTATGGAGACGACACCGCCTACATCACTTATGTTCCGCTCAACATACGCCATATTTTTTTTTTTTTAATGCTATAGGATAGCAACCGAGCAGACGCGTCGCCTGGTGTTAAGCGATACACGCCGCCCATAAGCATCCACTCCACTGGGAAGTGGATGTGTTGCTATCCTCAAAGGGATTTGGAAGGATTTAGGGAGAAGGGCGAGGATGGGTGGGAATGAGGATAGGGAAGGAGAGGATGGGTAGGGGATGGGAAGGGATGTGGGCCTCCGGACCCCTCAATCACCGTACGGAACGCGACAGTAAACTGTCGCTATGGCGCCGATATTCTGTGAGGGTGTGGTACCTTCCCCGGTGCGAGCGTGACCCAATTCGTGCCGAAGCATGCTCGACTCCCACTTACAAAACATATGGCGTAACTGCACGCTCATTTTTTATTTGTTTTAAAGTAAAACATATCAAATATGCCTTTGTGTGTTACGATATTGCACAAATAATACGGAAAAGTGCAAAGGAATAACTTTCATCGGTAAGTACCTAACTAGATAATAATTTTTAAAACTTAGTTAGAGCAAAAAATGGCGCACAGATGGTGGTGTCTCCTCCATACGTAGGTAGTAATATTATCTCAATGAATGTACCACTTTAATTATTTAAAACGACCATACCTTGTCGAAGAATACTGCCTAACTTTATTAACCCTCTCTTTCGTCTCTGACATTCTAATAGTCAGTAATTCCTGCTCATCCCTCAGTTTCTCATCCACACTTCTCTGTAACGCAGCATCAGCTAAACTCGTTGGGTTCTGCTCACGAAGCAAGTGAGTGATTATCTCTAATATATGCATGAAGTATTGCTTCTCGTTTTCTGACGACATGTAGAGAATTATGTCTAGGATTCCTGATTGGTTTAATGCCCAGAGTACCTAAAAAAGAAACAATTTGTATAGTTGTTTCTATGTGGGATGCATTGAGAAAAATAAAATTATTTAAGAACAGTATATTCACTACATAGAAATACAAATAAAATGTAGTTGAAAAGTTGGAGTCAGAGAAGTTGGTTACATACAAAATATACAGGTGAGGCTAATACAAACAGTTAAAAAGTGTCATTTTTATCCTAATTACTATACTTTAAAATTTAAATAATTAATTTATTATTTCTTTTTGGAAGAGAATATATTTTTTTTTAAATAATAAAATAATAATGATAAAATTGAATACCTGATCATGAATACTAGCATCATTATCTGGTCTCCGCTCTTTGTCCAGATCGGCAGGTACATGTAATACATTCCTTATTAGAATTAATATCCTTTCTATTACTAGACCAGTGTCTTCATCTCGTTCAGACCAATCCTATTAAAATTAATATATTGATAAAATTTATTCACAACAAAAGTTTTATAATTGAAAAGGTAATTGGTAGAAACTTGTAAGTTACTAAAATAGGTAGTTAATTGTAAGACAAAGTTAACACTTATGTATAGCGCCCGGCCAACTTCTTGGCAAAAATGTAGCGTGGTGGGGGAAGTTTGCGCAACAAGTTTTAGTACATTTTTAAATACGCAAGCTTCCCCCACTACATTAAAAGTGGCCAAGTGACTTGCCGACAACTATAAGGTAAAGTTAAATTGTGTTCAATTTTCCCTGTCTTATCTGTAATATAACTTTTAAATTAAAATCAATGATTCTTATTGAAATTAAACACTGTTAAATACATACAATTTCCAGTATTTTAGTCAGTTTTTTAGCGAACACCTGCCAATTCTCAACTTTACTAAACGCCTCTTCTTTATAAGACTGTAGGTGGGATAGAATTTGCAAATAATTGTGTCGAGCTGTTCTTTCTACTGGCACTTCTTCTCTGAATAGTAATAGTGCTGGGTTTGTTAAGTTAACGACTAACCTGAAAAATATTAATATCATAATATTTGCAATGCTTGTCCTGGCTTAGGTTTAGATTTCTATGGGATTGAATGTATTTACTATAAGCAGGTATGTATAAATTAATTCATTGAATTCATATTGATATACATACTTATTGGTGAGAATATTAGGACAATGATTTATTGGATTTTTATATACAAAGCACCATAATATATCTATAATGTGCGCCGTATTAAAATAGATATAAGTTGTATTGTTTACTTACCTAAGAGTTACATCAAAAAGTTCATTGTTTTCCCAATGGTCAACTAACATTGGTAACAAGTCACTTTGAAGAATTTTAGTCTGTCCTAAATGCCTTCGAATTTCGTGATCCTCACCATCCCTGCGCATGTATCTTATTAAATCTTTAACTGTATTTAATGTGAAGTCATCTATCATGTATTTTCCAGTCTTTTTATTAAAAGTTCCAAGTGCATTGCATGTTGCAGAAAGTTCAGCAGACAGTAAGGAACTCATTTTCTAAGTACTATAACCCCTTATCAATATCAGAAAGAATGTAAAACACTTCTTAAATCATAACAAAAACCTTTTATTGATTTAAATTCACAGTTTAAAATTTTCACAAAGTTTACTTCAGTGACAGATTGACATTCAAAATACCGCGAAAATGGTTTTTTTTTTCTAGTCACTATTTTGACGTTGTGGATACAAAGCATTTGAGTGGCAGATCTCTAAAAGTAGTTTCGGTATATAGTTAAAACTTTTTTACGATCAATAACATATCATTAGTTAGGTACTATCATTAATGAAAAAATAGTAAATTTTTATATTTTATTTTTAAACTTATTAAATAAAATCGAAGTCGAAAGCATAATCTTATGTTCCATAGTATAATGCAAAATCGGCCTAACTGTCTGCCAGTCCCTGTATGCTTAGATCTATAAATCTGCGTAACGTACCTATTTTAATGTATTCTATCTAATTATTGTATAATATTATGATATTATGAATGTTTCTCGAGGAAGATTTTAGAAAATAATTTGTTAACGTTTAGTCTAAGTAGGCGAAGCTACATAATATGTAGATTATTACGCTTAATACTTCAATCACTACCTATCACTACATAGTATAAAACAAAGTCGCTTTCTCTGTCCCTATGTCCCTTTGTATGCTTAAATCTTTAAAACTACGCAACGGATTTTGATGCGGTTTTTTAAGTTATTGCATAGCTTCTATCGCGGGCCTTGAGCGCGGGGACCGAATCGAGAAATTCCGTAACGAAAAAACCTCACGCTCCCCACTCCAACGGGCTCGGAGGTGTGGCTTGAAGGCATGCTATGCAATATATGCTTTGCCGCTGTGTTTGCCGCGGCAGTCCCCGAGTGCCACACGTCTTTTTTTTAAATATATAGAATGATTCAAGAGGAAGGTTTTAGTATATTTATAATTTAGTAGGTTTTAGATAAAGCGGGCGAAGCCGCGGGCGGTAAGCTAGTATAGGTATATAAGAAGGTACATACGTACGCCTTTATGTAAGACAATACAATTAAATTACAACAAGCAACTAAATAAGTACACTGTCAGTTTTATTCGGAACGATAATACGTGCGCAGCCGTTTAATTGACGCCGTAACAGGCTTTTAGCCGCGTTCGCATTGATCTCCACGAGAATACAACGGGGTAGTGACTAGTGATGTTCTTTGTCTATAATAATTATGTACTGAATAAGGAGGTTTGTTTTGAATTAAAAAAAAAAGTTTTCGAAAATGATGTCACCAAATTGATTAATATCATTTTTTAGATTGACGCTATAGATAAATTTAATTTGTTTTGTAATTAAGTTGCTCATTGTACAAAATTATGTTATAGTTGGAAAATAAACAGGATATCAGAATGCTCTAGTTCGACATTTATTTTGGAACACTTGGAACCACCTTGAAACACTTCACTTTATATCTCCAACGTCCAATTATTCGTTATCTGTATATTAAAACGTCAGTTGTCAAACTTACAGAGATTGGCGATATCACAGGGCGATATCGTTTAAATTTTGAAAGAAAATATTCGATTTAAACTGGCAACATGCGTACATCACTAAGCTCATTTGATCTGGCGGGAAGCCAGTTGGATGGAGGTCCTGGCGTACTACCAATCGGCAGGATTATCTTGCTCCAATAGCGATCGGGTTTACAAACTCATGTATGTAACTTTTATGTTTTTTATCAATTCCATTTAACTACCTTTCTATTTCTTGAATGTTGTTTTGTTACAGCACTATCAATTTTTAGATTTCTTTTTAGAGATATTCTTTGCAGTGGACTTTTGCAGAAGGTGTAAGTACGTGTACTACCTACAAGGCATTGCTTATAATATCTGCTAGTTACTAATCTATTGTTTTAAAAATTTTATAGGAATTTGACAGGTATACTACTACCTACATAGAACTAAACATTTTACAAACAAAATGTGGGTACCTACACGTAGTATTTGTATTCTCTTTGGTGGGTACACAGACGTCCTGGGCCTATTAAAATAAGGTAAGTCGTGGTACAAATATTTTCATTTATTTAAATAACAAAATATATCTCGTCATTAACACGAATTTACATTTTATTTATCACGTCTAAAACAAACGTGTAAGTAGATACCCTTTTTAATTTGCCTTCATTATACGTGTATGTTAATACACGGTATACAATTTACGTGTGTGTCTTTGAAATATTTAAAAACTAATCAAGCCTACCATGCTACCCTCTCTGTAAATACCGTCTACGTAATCACTCTAGATACGGTTCGCGAATCACGTCGCTTCTGAATTAATACAGCCGCGAATTCAATTTTTCAATGTTCTTTATTCATAATGGGGGAAAACGAGTATTAATATGACGTTTGAATAAAGACGTTAATAATGTATAACGTTCTTGTGGAACCTTAACGTTAGTGCTGATTTACACAGGGTCAGTAACTGACTACAAATTCGAGGCAAATCAGTGCTGACCCAAAAAAAAACCCTGTGTAAACAGATTTGAAGTCAGTACAGAGGCTTGAAGTCTATGTAAACAGTTAAAGACGCCGAAATTCGGCGCCGCGACTGACTTGTCTACTGATCCTGTGTAAATCAGCACTTAATTTAGTTAGGATTAGCCGAAACAACAATAGTAATTTCAGGTTTTGACATCTATTATTGTAGGATAGGATAGGTAAATAAAAACTATAGCATAAAAAATAGGTACATATCATCAAATTATTAGAGGCGTGTTGAAAACAATTAATCTGACAACATAGGAGTTAAATGCTTTATTGTATCAAAGATGCAAGCGAAAACAGCAATTTCACTAACTCGCGAAGTCTTAAAAATGTTCCAAACAACGCCGCACATACGAAACTAGAGGCTATTAATTACAGCATACGAGGCATAATAAATAAAACAAAACTAACTCCGCTTAACAAATGTGCTCATCCTTCAAGTTGTGATATACTCTAGACGGCCATGCGTAATGCTAAGCGACAGCCATTTTTCTATAAATGCAGGAAAATTGCCGTCGTATTTTCGCTAGCGTGTCCTTAACTCGGAGACAGGGGGATTATTTCGTAGGAATTATATGGGAGCGAGATAATTTCCTTAGAATTATTGCTTTGAGCGTGTTATCTATTTTTTTTTGCTTTGTAGCAGACGGATCAAAATAAGTTTCATCAATCAGAAAATAGTTATATCACAGATTATAATAATAATTAATAGTTACCTACCTACTGCTGTTTGGCTTAGTTGGTAGTGATTGGTAGCCTTCCAAGCCAGAGGTCGTGGGTTCGATCCCCACCCAGGGCAAATATTTGTGTGATATAATGTCTCTGTGTCTGGGTGTTACTTATCTATATAAGTAGGTATTTATTTGAAACTATATATATGTATGTATATCAGCAATCTCTCCATAACACAAGCGAAAGCTTAGTATGGGATCAGATTGTGCCGTGAATTTCTCCATTCTTCATTCATTACAGAAGTACCTACATTAAAGAGATGTTTACAGTTTCCTACTTTCTTCTTACAGTTTCAATAACTATCAATTATTAATCTGTGGTATAAGCTCGTAACTTAGCCTACATCCCTACTTAATATTATAAATGCGAAAGTAACTCTGTCTGTCTGTCTGTTACTCAATAACGCCTAAGCCCTTAACTACTGAACCTGTGTACCTACTGAACCAATTTGCATGAAATTTGGTATAGAGATATTTTGATACCCGAGAAAGGACATAGGATAGGTTTTATCCCGGAAATCCCACGGGAACGGGAACTATGCGGGTTTTTCTTTGACTGCGCGGGCGATGCCGCGGGTGGAAAGCTAGTTTATCTATACTGATAATATAAAGCTGAAAAGTTTGTTTGTTTGTTTATGAATGCGTTAATCTCAGGAACTATAACTGGTCCGATTTAAAAATTATTTCGGTGGATAGCCCATTTATCGAGGAAGGCCATATATAGGCTATATCATCCCGTTAGGGTCAACCGGAGCGGAGCCACGCGGATGAAACCGCGAGGCGCAGCTAGTATTGAATAATCGTGTGAATTACGAGCATCAGCACGTATTAGTATAAAGCATTCACATTATATTCTCACCTATGTTGATAAATAGGTATTACATAATTGGTATCTATTTCACCAATCTTCCCGCAAGTCAAGTGCGCCTCCCCGCTGTCCTTCTTAATAAACATTCGGAAGGAAAACGATGCTATTAAGGAGCGTAATATATCTCTCAGAACGACGGTTTAATAGTGGTAGAAAAGTAATAAATGCAATTAAAGAAGCATAAGTAAAAGTTGGCGGTTCGCAGCCGTCGCAAGAAGTTTTGCCAATTATAACTAATGTTGGAAATGTTTAAGGAGCTCATAAAAATGGCGACTTTAATTGTGTTAATTAAGTTTGTACGTGTTCTTTGAGCATTAAATTGTAACGATTTCAAAAGAGCAAAAGCTGTATTTTCCCTTGTGGATTTTACGGAGCATTTTTCAGTTGAAGTTAATGAATTTACAACTAATGAAGGATGTAATGAATGATTGTATGATTAAGAGCTTAAAAGGGTAGTATTTAGTTTCTTTTTGGGTAGATAGTTATTTCGCTGGTTTGCAAGAATAATTCTAAAGTTCAACGAACAGGATATTTGAGGTAGGTAACATAGATTAGCTTAGAAATTAAAGACTTTTTAACGAATTTTAAACGCGATTTATTCATTATATTATTTTCCCGACGTTTCGAACACTTTACAGCGAGCATGGTCACGGGGAGAATGACCGTGACCGCGTGACCTGAATGAATAACTTGCGTTTAAAATCCGTTAAAAAGTCTTTAATTTCTAAATGTATAATACACGCGTTAAATCAAACACTAGAAAATACTATAGATTAGCTTAATTTCTACATTAAACTATGATATATGTTATTTAAATAAAAAAATAACCATAGACTTTCAAACTTATTTAATTATAATCAAAACTATTATCACTTTATACATACAAAGGCATCACAAACCACAAGCAACCGCTCTAATTAAATCCAAGTTCACATAATTCAAAGAGTAAAAGCCACTGTTTCGATTCCATTTCAGCAATGAGGCTTCAGAATCGTATCGCACAAACGGTCAGGGAGCTTCTCAAAGCCGCAGTAATACTCTAATGTCAAGAGTATTTCTAGCTGAAGCTATATGCAGGGACGTACTTCGGTTTTGTGGGGCCACACGCGGTAATGTATCCTTCGGCTCTGCGGAAAAAGGACATGATATAAATATATTTTGTAGTATAGTTCCATGTACCGGAGTGTTAATACACATTTTAAAACCTGCTTTGCACAGTTAGTTGTAGATTTTAACTTGTTTTATGACAAGAAAACTCATAATAATGAAAACCAATTGATAAATAATGAAAAATTAAAGCTCATATATTGAAAAATAAAAGTTTCACAGCTTCTGGATGTGTTCACAGTTCAGTTTAAATTATCTGTCAGATAAAATTTTATATAATGTATAAAAATGTACGTCAAATAGTTTTAATTAGACTATCATAAATTTAACATTATCGGCAAGCGGTGAAACTGGCCCTTAAAAACTAGTGATATTTTAATGATCGCCGTCTTGAATCTGTTCTATATTTTTAATACATAATACCGGTAAAATTGAACAGTTCTAGTTCAAAATATTAGCAATTTATAATCAATATGAAGAAACAGAACGTCACAGAACGTTAGAGAACACTAATACATATATAATAAAATCTAGGTAGTTAAAAAATGAAAGAAAAAATAAAACTTGGGGCCCCAACCGTGCCGCATTCGCATCTAGGAATCCGTTTGAGCTCCAAGCTTGGGGCACCCGTTAATGGGCAAAGTGCCCCAGTAAGGACATCTTATCGCGGCTCCACTGAGTCACATTTAATTGTCAAAGTTTTATTGCCCGCCCTAATTACAATATTGAGGTAGAAACTGATAAGGCGGCTGGCGGGTGCTCGGCTTTTGTTCGACGTAACTGTATTGTCTGCAATGAGATAAGTTTCATATTTTCTTATGTAACTGTGTGGTCTTTGTCGAAATTTATGGTAGAGATTTGATTGTACGTTTCGTACTAAAAACTATTGAAATAACGAAAATTACAATAAAATAATACTTTCATGTAATTCTTTCACTGATATTAAAATAATGTATACAGGGTTATTTGTAAAACACCGGCAACCTCGCAGGACAAGATAGCTAACATCATAAGTAACAACATTTGTTCTACGACTTTTGGCATAACGCAATAAATTATTTTTAAATGATTTTTTAAGCTTTTATTGTACTCTCCTAACATTTGTAAGTCTATGTTCTATTCATTATCGAAAGGACGACGCGACGTCCCCTTTCCCCTCCCGTTCGCTTCTTGTTTACGTAATTTTTGAAATGCGCGTAGAGTTTATAATATTCAAACGGAAAATTAAATGAATATTTATTTTTGTATGAAAATAAAATCTAACAAATTATCAAAAGTCGTAGAACAAATGTTGTTATTTATGATGTTAGCTATCTTGTCCTGCGAGGTTGCTGGTGTTTTACAAGTAACCCTGTATAGGCATATATTTTTTTTAGAATAAATAAATCTACTTAAATAATTACACCAAATTATTCCAACATGATCTATTCAAGAGAATCCACTTGTTTAAGCTTGTTGTAATAACTGAACGCAATTCAGAATGATAACCTTTTAATGAATATCATAAATTGTTGTTTCAGTTTTAATCTATACTATAATATTATAAAGCTGAAGAGTTTGTTTGTTTGTTTGTTTGAACGCGCTAATCTCGGGAACTACTGGTCCGATTTGAAAAATTCTTTCGGTGTTAGATAGCTCATTTATCGAGGAAGGCTATAGGCTATATTATTATATCATCACGCTACGACCAACAGGAGAGGAGCCACAGGGGTGAAACCGCGCGGAGCAGCTAGTTAATTATAATCAAACAGAAGGTATTTGATTGAAATACTTAATTTCTCAATTAAATATTATACATTTATAGCATTAATAATAAATAGAATTTATGTACCTACGTAATATAATTATACGATAATTTTATATGAAAAATAAGTTACTGAAAATAATGCATGTTTCTACGTGAGTTGTTAGGATACAATTTTTTAATAATACCTTTATAGAAGCGTCAAATTTCATTAATCTTTAATCTTAGATAATAAATGAGAAAATTTTTAAAAATTACAAAGGAACCACAGATAAACTTTACCTACCTTTAAACGCAGATTTTCCCAAAACTTCAGATCTCGAGAAAATGTAAGTTGGTATATATCTTCCGGATTAGCAATAGATTATCAGGTGAAGAAATCACCCTCCAACACATTTTCAATTTACTTTTATAGTCTCTAGAATCGTGGGGTAAAACGAATCATTGCATCGAACCGTTGCTATCAAGGAGCTATAGTGCTGGATACAGCATAGCATTCGGTTATTTATTACATACTAGCTTCCGCCCGCGACTCCGTCCGCGCGGATGTCGGTCTTCGCGTGGATGGTTTGTTTCTCCATTTTGAGTAACTCTGACAATGACATCTTATAAATATCTATCTGACCCAAATACGGCTAGGCCTATAATAAATTAATAATACGCAACGTGTGTTCGCGGTTCTACAGAACAACGTCTATGGATAACTGAAAAAGTAAGATTATTTTTTTTTCTACGTATTTTTCCAGGATAAAAAATATCCTATTTTAGGCCCAGGATAATAAGGTATAATTATACCAAGTTTCATCGAAATCGAACCGGTAGTTTTCACGTGATGTCTTCACATACAGACAGACAGACAGACAGACAGACAGACAGACAGACAGACAGACAGACAGACAGACAGACAGACAGACAAAAATTTTTTTAATTACATATTTGGGTTTGGTATCGATCCAGTAACACCCCCTGCTATTTATTTTTTCAATATTTTCAATGTACAGAATTGACCCTTCTACATATTTATTATATGTATAGATAATAAATCTGTAAAAGGGTCAATTCTGTACATTGAAAATTACTGGATCGATACCAAGCCCAAATATGTGATTAAAAAATTTTTTGTCTGTCTGTCTGTCTGTCTGTCTGTCTGTCTGTCTGTATGTTCAGGCATCACGTGAAAACTAACGGTTCGATTTCGATGAAACTTGGTATAATTATACCTTATTATCCTGGGCATAAAATAGGATACTTTTTAATACGTAGAAAAAAAATCTTAATTTTTCTTAATTTTTCGCGCGGACGGAGTCGCGGGCGGAAGCTAGTTAATTAATAAAAAGGTCGTATTACATTTTATAATTATTATAGATGTATTCCTATATTCAATCAGGTGCAAATTAGCTAAATTGCCAGTGCATAGAACACAAATTAGAAAATTGAAACATTAACAGAAATAGTTTTATTAAATTCGTAGTTTTTTTTTTTTTTAAACCGGCGAAACATTTAGCATTCAGAACTAATAATTCGACAATAGGTAGCAGTTCAAATGATTGTTTATACTTGTGAATCCCAACCGCTACTTTTTTCCCCATCGTCTTTCTTTTTCTTCTGTATCACTTTAAAACAAAGCATTTGCATAGATGGTAAATGTTCATGGGCGGTGTTGCTTACCATTAGGTATCATAGCTCAGTTGGATCAAGTCATATCTAGTCAACCCAAGATCCACGGTTCCTTATCTGCTTTGATAGCATTACCTTTGATCCTTGCCGCGATTTGCACGTAATATTTTAGAAAACTGCATTACGTAAATTGAAAAGATAAGAGCAAGAGATGCGGTCGCGTTATGGTGTGTTGAAATGGAGACATCGCATTTATTAAAACATACACCATGTCTATTATCTATACTACGAATACAGGAGTATAATAAAATGGAAAGTTTTGATTAATGGATCCTTAAAACATCAAGTAGGTAAGTATATTATCCATACGAGACATAGGCATATACAAAGGGAGTTTTGATAAAAGCAGGATCCTTGTAACTAAGTCACGCCATAACTTCTGTGTGGATTTTGACGAAATTCGTCAGTAGGTATATAATAGTTTATGTACCAAAAAACTCGAAATGTTTAGTATTTTCTATATAGTGAATTATCCACAGGTGAAACTGCGGGGCAGTATTGATATAGCTACATTGTGTATTTTAATGTTGTAAGTATATAGGTACTTGAATCTATCTATATCTATAGAAATACGTATCTATAATAAATATAGCTTAATATTGCTGTTATAATTTTATAAAATTTTCACGGTCGGTTGGTCGGATAGTCAATTTTATGTTATATAATAAAGAATATTTAGAATTTTAAAATCACAGTAAGTTTTTACAGAGAGGTTATGTTATTTTAATTAATCCCGAATTTAAATCATATTATGTCTTGTTAAACGGGTTAAGTAGACCTATTAAACATATCCTATTAAAAATAACACATAATCAAAACAAAACAAAGAACATAATCCTCCAGAACAATAAAGCACACCACAATCACGCTGCCAGGGGTAAATCACTGATGTAGCTAGTTTGAAAAATGGTTCTCCAAGGAAGGGCCTTTTCCTCAAACTAACTACAATTCCTTCCAATTTACTTTACCGAATTGTGTTGGCGATCCAGTCGTATCACGTACACGCCAGAATGAGATAGGTAATCTATTTTATTTATTTGATATGTAGTGGATTCTGTTTTAAAGTTGCATGGTCAAAAATCTCTGGGTGCAGAAGTTCTTGTTTGACGTGAGACGTGTACGAATATCTACTGTTACACATTTATTGAAAACTAGCTTTCCGCTCGCGGCTTCGCCCGCGTTATCAAAAAAAAACCCCGCATAGTTCCCGTTCCCGTGGGATTTCCGGGATAAAACCCGTTTTGTGTGCTAAATTTCTTTGTAATCGGTTCAGTAGTATTTGCGTGAAAGACTAACAAACATACATACACAATACACATATATGCATCCTCACAAACTTTCGCATTTTTAATATTAGTAGGAATTAGTAGAAAGGATGTTGCTGCTAAATTATGAAGGATTTGTAAAAGTATCATTTAAGAAATAAAAATAAAATCGATGCTCTGTTCTGATAAGCTATTTTCGTGTTTCATCAATAAAATAAAATGTAAGCATTCAATTCGATAAGGATCACCGTTATTATTTTTCCTTCTCCCAATTATTTTTATTTATTTACTTTAAGGAAGATAAACCGGAAGCCAGAACATAAAATACTTATTTCGACGATTCTATATAAAAACTAATCTGAAAACCAGAATATTGGAATTACGAATTTATTATTTA
Source organism: Colias croceus (assembly GCF_905220415.1). NCBI lineage: Eukaryota > Metazoa > Arthropoda > Insecta > Lepidoptera > Pieridae > Colias > Colias croceus. The sequence continues at coordinate 1,355,816 of NC_059543.1, read as the reverse complement.
ATACTAAACGAACGTTATGCACCGCCAAAAGCGGTTTAAAAGTATGAATTTATGTATGAGTGTGTATTTCCAGAATAGTAAATATTTAAAAAGCCTAACACGGAACTCCCATTAGAGGGTTAGCCTACCCAGACAAACTAATGAAGCCTAATTGACAATTGCGGGTGTATTTCGAACGGTACCTCTCGAAAATGGTCGGGCTGCTTTTCAGAATTTAGACTGCAATTACGCCATGATTTCTCGTTATTCAAGAGCCTTTATGCATTCAAATGGTAACTGACCTTTACAATAATCAGTGACGACCATTTGCAGAGTAGGTACTATCTTCTCTATTAGGTTATATGTATCTCGAATATGAGTTATATTTTTATGTTCTGTACAAGTTCTGTACATTATCAATGTGAATTAAATAGAACAGTTAGACTTTTTTTTTCGGTTACTAATACTGATAGCAATTTTATTTTATTTATAGCAAAACAAACATCAGACCAGAAGGAGTGAAAATGATCTGGTAAGAGGTATCTCAGTCGGCATTTATTATTATCATATTATGATAAAGATTTTATACTTTGTTATTGGACAGATAGTCAGCCAATCATTGACTATCAATGAAACATTGAATCACAGTTAATATTTTTGTATTCAAATTTGCAAATTTTTGAAACATAGTCAACTCAATACCATAGTTTACAAAACTAAAATATAAATCAAGGAAAAAGTGGAAACTCATCCCAAAAACGCGTTGCGGAAATTTATAAAACGGCAACCCTTAGAGCTGGCGAGGCACTTTATCCGCGACGATAAAATTTACATAGGTCCACGGATCGAGCGGTCGTCGTATAAAAGTTGTGATCTCTCTAGAAAGTGGAATTGCTTGGTATTTTTGTCTTTACCCAGCAAATGTTTCATGTATTTCTTGTGGCAATGATTGTTGTTATAAAGTTATGAATAAATAGATGCCAAGTAATGTTTGTTATGTAGAAGTGAGCGAATATTAAGATTTTGGAATTACATAATTGGAATGTTAAGCAATAAGTTGCATGGAGAATTTGCAGCAAGATCCCTGAAGACTTTTTTTTGTTCTTGTTTTATTTATGTGTGTCATGTTTTTATTAAGATGAATAAAGAAAAATAAAGTCTGTTAAGTGACGTTCTATCCATATTTCACTTTATAATGGTAATTTCAAAATCTAGGACCATTCAATTTCAGGACAATATTTCGACACTAATAGCTTTGTGGTAGATCCTAATTTCATGAGCCAAAACTTAACCTGAAAAGCACGTCCCTGTCATAATAACAAAATATTATCATTTCCACTGATTTTCAGACAATTTTATATCTACACTAATATTATAAAGAGGAAAACTTTGTTTGTTTGTTTGATTGTAACGAATAGGCTCATAAACTACTGGACCGATTTTAAAAATTCTTTCACCATTCAAAAGCTACATTATCCACGAGTAACATAGGCTAGATTTTTATCCCGGAAATCCCACGGAAACGGGAACTATACGGGTTTTTCTTTGAAAACGCGGGCGAAGCCGCAGGCGGAAAGCTAGTAAGTAATAAAATCGTTATACTTGTCGCGTAATACGTGTTGTAATCGTTGTACTCATAATAATATAAAGTTAAAGAGTTTGTTTGAACGCGCTTATCTCGGAAGCTACTGAACCACGTTCAGAAATTCTTTCATCATTGCATAGAATATATATAATAATCTAACAAACATAATTATATTGTTTCATTATATTTAAAAATTAAATATAAGGTTGAAGATATGCCGTTACCTGAGAAGACATATTTTAATTAATACTACGTAAAATAGAAGCAAAAGCGAATTTTACTTGCCCATTACAGAAAGTTTTAAGTGTCAAATTCGACCCAGTACCTAGGTTAGGTTAGGTTTGAACTTTGAACTGCGACCCTCACGCACGAGCCGAGCGAGCGAAGCGAGCGTGCCGCGGCAGCGGAAGGCGAGTGCCAGAACCGACTCGCTATTGTTTTACTTGCCCAAACCTATATTGACTGAATGTCTGCTCTTTAAATGAGTTAATAAGGTTATTGACTGGTTCAGGGTTGTAACATATATACTAAATACTAATGTACGAGGAGAAGCGTCAAAGAATATGAATTCGTATTAACCATATTATAGTACGTATGTCGTATACACCTATTATTTAAACTCGTATTCAACTTAATAGGCCCTAAAACCCAGCTCAAATCTATAAAAGCAAGCAATACAATGCGGATGGAAACAATTTCGAAGAATACTAAACTCTCATGAATCACGTATCTACGTGTAACTTGGGTCGGTATATTTAAATAAAGCTGGATTAGGTATCAAATACAGGCAAATTTTCTATTGTGCTGTTCGAAAGATTTCTATGTCAGTAAATCTTTTGTGTTCTAAATCCAAGCGAGTAAGGTATAGTTTAGTGTACAGCGTAATGTAATAGAATTCTGGTTATTGTAGACTTTTATTGATTCTGATTTGTGTGGGTTTTTGTTCGTTTATACTTCAAATTATTATTACAATATTTTCTTCACAGTTGCTTAGCCTTTGAGATTGAGTATTCTAGCTGAAAATCGAAAGTTTTGGACAAAATGATGCTGAAATCAATAGTACCTAATAAAATAATAATTAATAATATAATTAATGTAAACAGACCTCTGCTTATGTGTTACGTACCTATGCTTACAACGGAGTTAGATTAATCTTTGGAAAATAGACATAGGCTACTTTTTGTTAAAAAAAAAAAATAGAAATTGATGTCACTGAAAGTTACGTGATAATATTATGATATGCGTGCGAGCGAATCCGCAGGCCGAATGTTTGCTAGACTATAAATACTTTAAAAAAATCTTTTATACTCATTATTCTCTGTATATTTTATATAAGAATATTCTGAACCGATATAAGCCGTTTAAAATGGTTTACTTATAAATAGATATCTTTGATATCTCTTTTAGAAGCTTCATAATATAATAATAATTTAAGTTTAGTACAAAGTACCTAAATTGCTAAAATTAGATAGCTTTCATTATTTAACGATAAAAGGTTGTCTCGACCTCCGTTCTTCGAAAATTCCTTTGTTTTAATAATGATGTATTTGTGTTATTAGAGTGAAAATAATTCAACGTATTTTTACCTTTTGTTTTGTAATCTAAGTATTTTTAGTATTTATTTCAGATTATTATCATCAGAAAAGTGTTGAATAGGTGAAAACAAAAGTATGGAATCTGTTTTCTTTTTCGACTAGGTACATAATTTTATATGATTAAAATACCAACATATTTCTCTTTTTTACCATCTCCCAATGGTTGCCTGGCAGTGGTCACTGCATAGTTATAAGGCCACCAATTGTACTACGTATAGGTAGTCATGCATCATGCATTTTCTATTTTCTTTCATATAATATTATGTACAATAAAGTGTACCTAATAAATTAAAAGTCCCAAACAGCATATCATATACATATAATTAAATTGTTCCTACCCTAACAGTCTCACCGCCTAAAGGGTTCATACAAATGAGATATATTTATATTGTAAAATATACAAAATAAACAACGTCATTTCGCCGACTTGCCAATCGAGGGTCATTCGCTCCCTTTGTTTGTCTGTCAATACAAATATTGAAAATCCATTACGAAGCCTCGTTCTGGCTTAATTTATAAAAAATAACAATATTTTCTGTATCTGTTAATTTTCTTCTTTATTTGTTTTAGAATTTAGATATTTAGATAATTATTCGCCCTGAAAACAATTATTTTATACATAGCAAATCAAAACCTACCGGACAAAAATTAATGAATCTGCTGCACAGATCACAGAAACTCTGCTGTTTATAAAAACATAAAACCTTGCTTTATGAAATACTTGTATTAAAATGATTTATTTATTTATTTATTTATATATTGTTTGTATACATGAATAGACCTGCATTCATATCATAAAAAGATTATTATGTACGACAGCTTGGGCTGTCTGGAAGAAATCACTCTTAGTTTTTCTCAATTTTTAATCTTTCTGTATACTGTTCAATAAAATGTCAATTAATAAATAAAATAAAGATGAAATAATTTCTTAGAATGTTAAGAATGATTTCGTCGTTTTTAAAATTACTGAAAGAAAGCTCTATCGAGGCGATCTCTATCTCCAACGAGTAATACAGCTTTTTTCCCGTGTCAAGACGGATACAGCCAAGGAAAGAGATATTAACTATATATTTTTTCCGAATCCAATGTTTTCACCAGATAAGTTTGTTTAAACGCAGTTCAAAACGTGACGCTTCGACGCCAACTTTTATATTTAAAACGCGTAGCACGAACTTATATTAAAAATAGTTTGAAATTCTTGTATGTTCAGACCTATTTGAACATCGCAGCTGAGTCAGTAACCGCTAATTAATAGTTGAGGCCTTAGTTTGCATTCGTAACATAGTGTGGTAAGGGTTAGAATGGGTGTAAACCAACACGTATATGTGTGCGAGTTGAATTCATTTCCATATGGTTAGTGATTGTGTATTTTTGTGTTGAGTTGAGATTTTTGTGAATTGATTTGATGATGTTTTTGTTGTAGGCATAATCTATACTAAAAAGTTTGTTCCTTGTTAGTTCGAACGCGCTAATCAGGAACTTCTGACATTTATTGAGGAAGGCTATAGCCCTAGCGTGATGATATACTATAGAATCCTATACCAATAGGAGCGGAGCAATGCGGGTAAAACCGTGCGGCACAGCTAGTGAGGCTATAAGTTATTGTATCTTATATTATATCTATCGTTGTGAGTTATAGGTATATTGAATAACAATATATTTTCAGCTAATAAAATTTTGCAACAACCTTATTGCCCTTATTTTTTCAGAAAATAATATTATGTATCATTCCTTAGAGTTTGTTTTATTATTAATTTCCAAACGAAATGAGATGCTATTCTACGTTAGTATACAAATAATACATACAATGTTTGAACCACAGACTAAATAAATTTAGCCTGTGGCTGAATACGTCTCGTGGTTTAAGGGATGTTTAATTTTGGCCTGCTGCAGAAATATGGAGAAAATTTTGTAAGGGACCACGTGTCTGAAAATGATTATGAGAATAGTTGAAAAATAAGAATATTTGTGTACGTTTTAAATCCCACCAAAAACATAAATGTAAAATTTGGAGCCGAGTTCAATCGTTGACTTAATTTGCCAAAAAAAGAAATGAGATCTAAATGTGTGCCAAGTTCTGCAGACAGTCCAGAAATTTATTTACAAAGATGTATTAAGTTTTTAGGTTGACTGAAAACTCAATTGTTTTATTTTCCCTTAGAGAACAATGTTTATTCCAAAATATAACTTTTTTAATTTGAATAATATAATTATTTTCACAAAGCAAACAACTAATGACCTATTGAACCCCATAATTTGATGAGGCTAGTTTTTAGAACCTCACAAAATTATATTTTTATAGTATGTAAAACTAGCCTCATCAAATTATGGGGTTTAAAATTTTTTTCGGCCACTGATTAGTTTTGATCTATTTTTTAAGACTAGTAAGGTGAATATACTATTTTCTATTTTTTTAAACTTTTCCATTTTTCCATACAAAAAAAATTAATGTCATTGAAAAAAAAATTAAATACAAATAAATTCAGTATTTTCTGTCTGTCTTTGTACACTCACTATTACCTAGTTGATTACAAAATTTGAACTTTCTAGGTCATCTGGAAGTGGGTTAGGTTTTGTATATATTTATAAGTCAGTCAGTCTTAAAAATTGCGATTTTTGGATATTAATATCTACGCAACTGTTTAATCTGTATTTATGAAATTTAAGGTTCTTGTTTATCTTGAGGTCCTCTTGATATGTACCAAATTTGGTTTATTTAACTTAAATAGTTTTCGAGTTATAAGGGGGTGAAAAGTGGCTCGAAATGGTTCGTGTAAATATACACACGGCTGCTGCTCGCCAGTTCTCTTCGCTTGAACTCGGCTTGACACGCTGCCGCGTGTCTAGATCTATTGACATATATCACAGAACAGTAAACATATTTTTTTGTTAAGAATATAATTTTCAGCAGCAGAAGGAATGAGGGAAATAGTGACTGTGAAGTGCCAAAGTGACCGAATTTTTCTCTCTTTACCTATTACCACTTATATTACCATGGACAACTGTCTGTTTTAGTCATGAAAATTCCAATAACACTTTCAAAGATTCGAACCAAGAAATTCCAAATTCTCTAAACATAACTACTAAACTAATTAGGCACTGAGACGCACACAAATATTATGCCAAGTTAAATAAATCATCGAATGAGGGAATGTAGTTTAAGACGATTCAAGGGCTTATCTCTAAGACGTAAGATATTAAAGTTTTAGTCTATCCTGAGCCTGAATACGATTAATAAAGCTAACAACTTTAATTCAAATGCGTCACCACTGTTTATGTTAGAGCTATTAAAACAGTTTGAGTTAGTTTGCCTTTAGACTAAGTTTAGTTATTGCTTATGAATAGTATGACTATTTATGTAATGTTAAGTGCCTGAAACTGTAGTCTAATTCTGTTTTTAGTACTTAGAAATGCATGCGGCTCAGGAAATCTATCTAATAAATATTCTGTATACTCTTAATTTATTAAATAGGTTAATTACACAGCTAGGTAAAGCCGGGGTTAAATATATCGTGGATTATAATAATTGCGACGATAAAATAAATAAAAATATTAACATTTTGCTCGCTACAGATTAAACTGTAAACTATGTAAGGATATTGAAAAATTTGTCTTTGTTTCAGCCTCAGGACATCCATTGCTACATAAAGGCTCTAAACATTTCTACTACGATTGATCACCAAGGATGCAGCGGCTTCCAGCATCCTTCATCAAGTCGTCGTTTCTAAGAATAATTCAGTTTATAACAAATCTTTCTGTTCTTTTTATTTTTATCATTTTGTATCTTTATTGTACATTTTGTTGTACAAATAAAAAAATACAAATTAAATGCAACAGATGGCAAAAAATGTCTTTGGTATTGAACTCTTTATCAACGTAACATCGAAGGGAAAATTGCAAAGAAAATTTCAATAAGCGAGTTTTCTGTGTACCTAACACAAATTAATTGTTTTCAAATTAAACCGACGGTCGCCACCGAATGTGTTCTTAGTTGATGCATAGTGAGGTATGTGGAGCTCACACTATTAACAATCTGAAGGGTTCAATAGGGTTGTCCCATGTTAGTAAATTAAGAAAAACCTTTGGTACCTATAAATAAAAGAAGTAAATATGCATGCATGGTAAAGTTTTATATTAATCAAACTAAAATAAGAAAGTATTGTGTGGTAGTAAACCATTTTAAAAAGGAATGTCGTCTGAATCATTATTTTTAAGTTAAAGGCCTGAAATACATATTCTCAAAAGTTCTATTTGTGTTTGACCAAACTTTTACTAGATGAAATTAGTCACTGTGTTATACCCCTGTAGGATAAGTAAATAGATAATTATTTAAAGCCTTATAAAAGTAAATCTTGTGCAAGTTCACGTCAGCTCACATCAGCTAAAACCTTTTTTCTAATTATAAATGTAATTTTTATTACAAATTTTTAAGCAATACACGTATAAATCATTCCTATCGACAAGCTAGAGCAAAGCTCTATCTCAATCAATCTAGTTTTCCATCATGTGGCAACCCTAGGTGAAATTAAAGCGAGTCTGGTGTCACGCAGCACGCCGTCACGCGTGGCTTCACGCTGCCAATTTGTATTGCATTGTTAGACAGCGGGACGTGGCCTGTGTATTGATAGACAGCCTTGATCATTTGATACTAATCTATTGGTGTAATACCTTGGGTGGAAACCCTACCCTGTTGGGTTCAATGAACTTTAAAATTTTGGCAGTAATTCCAATTGGTGTGGTAAATTGATAAAAAATGGGTCGTAAATATCGAGTAACAAGATATGTAATTACGTCCATAAACTTGTTATAAAAATACATTGGTAATATGATACAGGTACCTACTTAAAAATATGGATTATTTCTGTTGGATAATTTTAAGACTTCAAGCGTAATAATTTCAGTTCCTGTAAGGTATTAAAAAATAAACAGTCGAAGGATATCGCTTAACATAAACAACAATCTTGAAGTAAACTCTGACCAGTCACTGAAAATTTCAATTTTAAAGGGTCTTTTAATAAAATTTGGCACTTAAACATTAACCCCGTAAAGACAACGCCAACCATCCGACTATCACATCACAGATGCAAATTTTCTCAACAAGGAACTAGGAGTAAATAGTATTCTTGCAACGACAAAAAGCGGCCATTTTAAAATGGCGCAGAATTTTTCCGGCTCCCTGATGGGTCAACTGAATTACCAACTAGCATTCCAAATGTTACAAAAAACGAAAATGCAGTCGCCGGACGTTCAGCGTTCAAATTAACATTTTACTGTAGTTTAGTTCAGCTAATTATTTTCCTTTGTGGGCGAAATTGGCTCTAATTACACTATTCAGTGGACAAATATAGACTAGAGTCGTGGACTTATTATAAATGAGTGTGCTGTGGTGGAATAAAATGCTTTTATGGATGCGGTTTGTTAAGCTATTCTTATACACTTAAATATTTTGTTATGCAATAGTAGTTATACAATATTGAGATTTCTTAATAGGCGCTAAGGAGAATTTTTTCAATCAATCAGCAATTTTATTTTTCGTATTTTTTTTCCTTCATGCCGTAACTGATGTGTATTTTTAAAGTGATGTAAGATCAGTTTTAAGAGAACATACCTAGGTAATTCTCAAACATTATTTTATTAAAAAAATGTAAATAAATTGCATAAAAATTAATAATAAAATATAAAAATTAATAGTTTAATAAACGCAAAAGCATTTCGCATCTTAATCAACCTGAATCCACTGAATGAACTTGTACGAAAATTCTCCACATACCGCATCCTACATTTATTTACGTATTCAAAATATTCCCATAGTGCTAATTAAAAGTGGAAACAAAATATTAGCACAACCATTCACTGAGCACTCAGATGTTTCGCAGAATCACTAAATCTGTTCTCTATACAAATAATTAATGAGATTTCCTTTGAAATTCACTAAGTAATTTGCACGGTTCCTTCACAATAACAAGGGTGACGATCATGGCGGAAATTGCCTGAAAATGGCTTGGATCTCTTTAATATTATTTTGAAATTGGTTATTATGGGCCTTGATTAGCGAGTGTCTGGCTGAAGGGTTGCTTCACGTATATGACATGTATTAATGTGTTGACAGGGTACTCCGTTAACTGTCCTTTGTGATTAATGGCAAAGTTTGTGGGTATCTATCTGTGTTTCGAGTTAAATCACGTCAAGTTACAGTTTGATGGAACATATTGAATGTTAAAACATTATGGTTATGTTAGTATTGAAGTTTGGATACGAAATTAAGGAGAATGGATACGCAAAGTAAAATTTGTTACAATACAAACAAAAAAAGACGTGTGACTTAAATAAATGTTTCATTCATTCATTCATTCATTCATTCATGACTTTGAAGACTCGGGGACTGCCGCGGTAAAGCTATTGCATAGCATGCCTTCAAGCCACACCTCTGTGCCTGTCGGAGTGGGGAGCGTGAGGTTTTTCGTTACGCTATTTCTGGATTCAGTCCCCGCGCTCAAGGCCCGCGATAGAAGCTATGCAATAGCTTAAAAATATTAAATATACAACACAATATATCACAAACATAATATATCACAACAATGTTCTATTGTTAATAATAAATAATCTTACTTGCAGTAAACAATTATTATAGAGGTGTATAGAGCAATATACATTGTACATATAGAACAAAATAATATAGGTGTTACACAATTAAGAACACCTTACAGCGTCTGTGGTAAGACGGAGTTTAATAAATAACGAGCGTTCAGACCTGTAAGTGTAGACTTTAAATTTTTAAAAGGGTTATGTATGAACGGCATGCTACTGAAATAATAAAAATAGTATGTATCATGTCTAAGGCACGTAAGTATTTTTTAATACATAATAGTATGCTCTCTATAATATTACCGTATGTCTTGTTTCTCATAAATTCTTAATATCTATTAAAAAGTATTAAACAAAACAGACAAATTAAAATATAATGCAAAAAATGAACCAAATTTTGTAATCAAAGGCGCATTTTTAAGAACAAGGTACCTAAATCGCTAATTTTTATGTAAATAATCTCGATCAAAAATTATTAACCATCTTTAATATATTAAGTAAAAACTTAGATCATTAGGTGGTAAAAATCATAAAACGTATCAAGAACCTCATTTCATATCACGAGATTAAGCATAGATTCAAAAGCTCTTGGAGTATCATGTCTGTTACTTAATATTATAAAGCTGAAGCGTGTGTTTGTTTTTTGAACGAGCTAATCTCAGGAACTACTGGACCGATATGAAAAATTATTTTGGTGTTAGATAGCCCATTCATCGAGGAGGGCTATCGGCTATATATCATCACGCTAAGACCAACAGGAGCGGAGGAACGCGTGTAAACCCGCAGGGCACAGCTAATATTTGATACGGACCAAGTTAAAAGTTGCAAATTACTTAGCTATACCAAACATTGTTTATTTTGTGGGGTTCATTAATATACTTTTGCGTGATAGACGCGGTTTTCGGTTTTATAGTAATTAATTTTCAACTCTTGGTTTGTTAAGAATCAAGGCAAGAGCTATCTTGTTTATTTTAGACTAGCTGTGCTCCGCGGTTTCACCCGCGTTACTCCGCTCCTGTTGGTCTTCCTCGATAAATGGGCTATCTAACACTGAAAGAATTTTTCAAATCGGACCAGTAGTTCCTGAGATTAGGGCGAGTTTGTTTCTTTGTTTGAACAAACAAACTAACAAACATCAGCTTTATAATTCAGCTTTATAATATTAGTATAGAGTCGTGGTAAGAGAAATAGGTATACCTATGTGATGTTATGTATTCTGGGTAGTGAAAAGTTTGGTGAAAATTACAAGGAATTCAAAATCGAATGTATTCTTCATGTTGATATTTTGTTTCGTTACAATACGTTACAATTTTGTGAGGATCCCTGTTACTAATCTGTTGTCAGTGTTGGTATCATTTGTTAAAAATTATTTGAGATAAATAATATTGTAATGTTAATAGATTAGCGGAAAATCCGTATTAAACCTTGGGTTTGAATAAAAAAAGCTATGTCTTAGCAAGAGAAACAATAATTAAGGTGATGACAATTTTGATAATCAAAATAAATTGCATTACGTCATGTCTATCTGTAACTAGCTGTGCTCCGCGGTTTTACCCGCTTTACTCTGCTCTTGTTGATCGTTATGATACATAGCATTATAGCCTTTCTCCCTATATGGGCTATCTAACACCGAAATAATTTTAAATCGGACCAGTAGTTCCTGAGATTAGCGCGTTCAAACATACAAACTCTTCAGCTTTTTTTTATAATATAAGTATAGATTATGGACATAGTTTAAATAAATACATGGCCAATGTGATGCATCATAAGTTCTACACTTACAACAAAATACTTGAAGTTATGCATATTACAGCTAAAGACTGAAAATTAATACTATTACCTTTGTTATCTTTGTTCACGATAATATCCAATTATCTCAAGTGTGGGTCTTTACTGCGCCGTGTTTTGATTACAGTTTAATTAGCAATTTCATGTAGCTAAAGTGTATATTAACTGAGATTGCAGTTATCAAGCATTGTGGATAAGCGGCAATACCTGATTACCTGGGTTTCTAGATTTTTCAGAAAAAAGCGTGTGTGCCGAGCACACGTGTCAGAAGTAAAACGGTTTTGGCAAGATTCAAAGATACCAAAATCGTGACCTTACTCCATGACGTGACGATATTTCCATAACGCGACCTTGAAATGTTACTCTCAAGTCTCAACGCACCCAAAGAAGATTCACTTAAAAAAAAAAATTGAAATTAAGATGCACAATGGATAATTAAAATTATTTTAACATCAAATAATTTACTTCTTTACTGGCTAAAATATAGTTATTTCTCAATCCGCATGACCCGACTCACATAATAAATAAAATAACTAACAGAACCACAGTACTATTTCTAATATATATAAATCTCGTGTCACAATGTTTGTCCTCAATGGACTCCTAAACCACTTAACCGATTATAATAAAATTCGCACACCATGTGCAGTTCGATCCAACTTGAGAGATAGGATAGGTTTTATCCCGGAAATCCCACGGGAAAGGGAACTATGCGGGGTTTTCTCTGAAAACGCGTGCGAAGCCGCGGGTGGAAAGCTAGTAAATTTATATAATCTACAGATACATAGGTATATAAATGGTGTCTGACGGCGCACCCTTGAGCCAAATCTCTTGGCAGCCCCTTGAATAAAATTACAATCAAGCAAGCAGACGAGAAAATCTCTATGTCCATGTTACGCTAATTCAGAGGGAAATGTACTATAATATATTTTGTTTATTTCTTGGATGGGTGTATACTGCAATGTTTTATTAGAGATTTATTTACGGATAAGCTTGAAAACATAAACAGGAAATTAATGCCACTTGTGTTATCGTGATGTATATTGTTTTGGTCAAAGTGACAAATAGGGGCTTTTTTATATTGTTTATCTACAAGTCAACGGTCTATGTAGTTAAGTATAAGTGGTTGATCATGAAGCAATGAATTTGTTTCGTTCTTAGTATGCTATCATTCACTATTATAAACAAGGTTTTATTTTTGTAGATATGTCTTTTTTCTATGGATAAACTCAAAAACTACGTAACTGATCTTGCAAATATTATGTTCAAAAGTATAAGCTACGTTTGACTATTCTTTAGTTTGCAATCCGTCTGAACTCTACTGTAGGTACCTATTTGACGGTGTCGCGGGTCTAATTCCTATCCCTTAATAATATTTAATAAACACACAAACCCACCATAATCTGGATTAATTATATATTTCGTAAAGTAAAGCTATTGGCGCGAAAGTTTCCTACACACTGGCCTGTCCATTCACATTAACATAAGTAATATAAGCTGATAAGACAAGGCCAAAGCTAATAGAGATTGCATATTATATTCTATATTACATTCGGTAAAGGATAATAAATAATTTTAATTTATGTATTGTATTTCAGATATTTTTAGCCAGTTAGGACTTAATTTTACATTTATATCTCACATCAGAGTTATCAACTAACAGTGCATTTACATAAAACGAGCGAATGCTCTTTCTTAGCCCATTATGTCAAATTATATTAGTGTCAGGTGTAGAGCATTATTTAGAGACGAGCATACTATAGTTATGCTCGCTGCAAGTAAACCGGCCCCCCCCTGCGACAGAAGGCGGATAGCCCGATAATAGGGCGACGTTATCGTTAAACGATACCGTTGCCTATTGTCATGTATGGGCCTGAACGAGTCGCCAAGTTGCGGCAATCACCATGTAGGCGGTGGGGGTACAAGGCCTAGCTGTTAACCCCTGCCGCCGAAGGCGAACGGTGGCCACCGTTGGGTTTTAGTGGGTATGGCTTTTGCGAGTCCCACATACCCCCTCACACAGAAAAACTGTAGAGGGGGATGCGTAAGTGCATTTCCCAACGTAAAAAAAATAAAAATAAAAAAAGGTGTAGAGCATTATTTCGTTGTTCTTAGTGCGTTCGAAAAGATTCTATACAATGTTCTAATACTGAACAACACTGAATACGATTTTACACTAAAAGACCACGAAATAATGCTCTTGCTTCTAGCTCTAGCTCTATGTTCGTTTGCACCGTTAAAATTTACGAGTCGAATTACGCAACTATGATTATCCATTTTTCTGAAACCTAATCGTAAGTAGACTCTTTAATTTGTTTCTAATAAACGAAAAACGAACAGTATAATAAAGTTCCAGTCTGTACGAAGTGAATGTTTTTAAAACACTAATAATCATAAAACAACACAAAATAATTGATGCACAGGGCCTCCATTTCATGCTCTCAGCCACTTGGCCGCAACATTTTATTGATAAATAATGTATCCCAAAGCTTCGGCTTAACACTTTCTGAGGGCAATGTATAAATTATTCCATCCTTGTCGATCCCAAATTTATTCCTCTCTTATTTAATTTACCGATGTCTTTGCCACTGAAACTTCATTTGAATAATATAATTTTAGTTTAATTCCATTTTCAGGCGGAAATACAATCTAATTTAACAAGAAAGTGTGGTATATGTTAATATCAGACGAGTCACGTAAATGTGTTTTTTATTTTCTTTTAGAATACGGTTTGAAGTCAAATGTGTTTTATTTATACCACGATAATGAATACTTTTGCTCGTTCTATGAACAAGCCAAAAAAGAATTAAAACGAAATTATAACCCTGCTTATTAATTATATTATAGGTATCAAGGCAACAATACCGAGAGAAAATTATTAAATAATTATTATATTCATTGGCATTACATTAGAAAGCAATAGTGAAGAATTTTACAATTTTTTATTATCCTCCGTGTAGTTAAATTATGTTTTTGTTTGAAGTCATGAATCTGACTCTATAAATTTTATTGTTACCAAACAACAAAACAAGGAAAACGTGAACGTAGCATACGGCATCTTCAAACCAAGAGGGCCTAATTTGATTCGATAAGATAAAATAAAAATGTCTGCAAAGTTCGTAAAGAAAATCGACTAGTGAAACAAATACCTATGTATTCAAACTTTTCACCGTTACCAAAACACATTTCAGCATAATCCAAACCATTCATCACATTTTGAATAAAAAGTAAAATTCATAAATCTCGACACCATAACGCGTTGAATAGGAAATTAATCCGAAGACACTTTCAAATCTCACCTTGATGAAAATGCTTTTTGGTATATTATTCTTATTGTCGTTACTGACATAGTATAAAGAGAGAAGTAGGCTAACTCCCGGCGTTTAGGAGCGCACGGTAGGTACCTAAACTCGCGTGGCGCAGGGTTGTCATTTGTCACATTGATATTTTAAATAATTGAATAAATAAACACCGACCGCACACAGCAATGGCGCGGCACTCACGAGAACGGTCCATGAGAAGGAACCGAGCGGCGTTGTGTGCGTGCGTACATGAACGGGTGGCTTGGCCAATGGCGCGATGTACCTTTCTTCGAAGATAACTAACTTCTCTCTTTATACTATGTTACTGACTTCTTTCATATTTCGTTGATTTCCATTTTCGTATACATTTCTATATTTTCCTCAGCTGTGTATCACTTGATGAATTTTTAATCAATTCTTTGTGAAAATTTCATTCGGCTTTTCCGTTGGTATTTTTGTTGTATGTTTCAGGTTGTTGATAATGTTGGTATTAGAACAATATTTAATGGATGTGAATATTGTTACTTTTGACATTAAGTAATTGAACTATAACTTACACCAACGATCGACTTACATGATAAAAACCAAATAAAAACAATCGTTTTGAGCCTTGACAATTATTAATAACATTACATCGTTTAAAAAACACTTAAATCAAAGAGAAGGGCTCAATTTGCAGTTAAAAACTTATAATTACAACACAACAAGGAGGTCAATCGAGATAATGGTTTTTCAACGTTGAATTTGTGAATTTCATTTAATATTAATGATAAAACAAACCGTGGTAATGACAATTATCATCAAGTTTAATCTGCGATATAATTGACACACGGCAAAAGCGTTCCGATGCAATAAGCGTTAACAATTTTATATTTCGGGATTAAAATGCATGGAAAATGAGCGAATTTAAGAGGATTGGTGTGTGCGTTTTATTAAAGTATAACGAAAATAAGTTGCAAGTCGGTTTTATATGTATTATTTTTGATCTTTGTACAATCTGTATGTGGATATCTGTAGTAAAAAAATAGTTTAAAATGATTTTTTTTTATGAGAGAGGAGGCAACAGAGCAGACACGACGCCTGATGGTAAGCGTTCAGCGTCGCCCATAAGCACCCAAGACGCCAGGGATATTGGGGGTGTGTTGCCGGCCTTTAAGAAAAGAATACGCTCTCTTCTTAAAGGTCCCCAGATTGTAACCATTCGGGAATACCGTACTAGGAAGCTGGTTCCATATGACTGTTGTGCGCGGAAAGAAGCAAAAAAACGTCAAAACTGAGCAATTTTATGAAAGAATCTTTATATTGTATTATATTATGATGTCGTTACTGACACAGTATAAAGAGTAGAGAGTAGAGAGCTTTTAAAACTAATTAGAAAATCGATATGGTAAGTCATATTATCTTCCAAAAACTCCTTAAAATATCTAGGTATCAGTAAAACAGACAAGAAAAACGTTTACCTCAAACTTTCTTATCCTACTTACTAATTAATATTATAAACGCGAGAGTTTGTGAGGATGTGTGTGTGTGGGTGTTTGTTACTCTTTCACGCAAATACTACTGAACAGATTACAATGAAATTTAGCACACATATAGAGGATAACTTGGATTAACACACAGGTTTTATCCCGGAAATCCTACGGGAACGGGAACTATGCGGGTTTTTCTTTAAAAACGCGGGCGAAGCCGCGGGCGGAGAGCGTATTATAATATACCTAGAGAAATTTACCACGATAATACCTAATGTCGTAGTTGTTTTACAGTTTACATATTCATAAGGCACGTAGTTGATTTTCATTCTACTATACAAACATGCGCTGACACCAAATATTTAATCCAGATATTAATTATGTTTAGGAAATATGCCATAAAATCTCTATATGTATAAAATTGTCGTGTCACAATGTTAGTTACTATACTCCTCCGAAACGGCTGGACCGATTCTCATGAAATTTTGTGTGCCTATTGAGTAGATCTGATTAATATCATAAAAAGTTCTGAAATCGTAAAACGCCGTTTAGGCATATTAATCAGTAATCACTACAATAATTATCGCTCCATTCAAGCCAATAAAATAAAAAATGGTGTTTTATTTTCACTGTAAAAATCAGAGAATCTATGACTCATTATTATTGGACGTGTTCTGTTTACTTCATACCTACTTCATAGACCATGAAATAATATAGACATGAATCAATCTCTCTCTTTTCGTAGCGTAGTCGGATAAAATATGTCATTATTCATTACTAGCTGTGCTTCGCGGTTTCACCCGCGTGGCTCTGCTCCTGTTGGTCTAAGTAATGATTAATTCTTCGACAAATGGGCTATCTAACACCGAAATAATTTTTCAAATCGAACCCGTAGTTCCTGAGATTAGCGCGTTCGAACAAACAAACAAACTCTTCAGCTTTATTATATTAGTATAGATTATAATTACAAGTTATAATTTTAAGCCTGTCCTGTTTACGAGTATCTATGCTAAAATTAAACTCAATCAGCGAATCTTTAGAACAAGATATCAAAAGCTCATTTCACGTAATATTTTACAATTTTTTTAAAGTGGGGAAATCTTCCAAGGATGCCCACGGCCCCCGGGGAAGGAGCCGTGGGTTATGTCGGATTGTTACCGAATACAAATAACCCCACTGTGTTCCGTCAAGCCGCTTTAATGATGGGGCCGCGGGTATTTATATTATTATTAATTTATTTATATTTTACCTACCATTTATTTAGATTATAATAGTCGTCAATGAAAACTTATATGTTTAAATTGTAAATATATGTTCAGCTGATCCCGGGCCTAAACAAACGGGTTCGTTTGCAAATTAATTCAAAATGGCGTCACATACCGATCTTAAGTACTAAGTTTGTTTTACCTGTGAGCTTTTTTAGCAAATCGACATTGTATTTTGTAATACGTATTATTTTAGGATCTCAATATCATTAATATTTATGTACGAAGGAATTTTAGAATAATGGTTTTGCGTAGAAATATTTTCTATAAAAAATTCATTTATTTATTTGAAATGCTCGTAAATAAAACAGTTTTTTGTGGCTCTTTAAGAATGTAAATCATTAAGAGGCTTGTGGAAGACGTTCTGTTACAAATATTATTTTTTTAAACTGACTAATGATTATACCTTTTTGTAAAATTATTAAAGAAAAACGACGTGTGGCACTCGAGGACTGCAGCTGTAAAGCTGAGCGTGGAGCGTGAGGTTTTTTCGTTACGGAATTTCTCGATTCGGTCCCCGCGCTCGAGGTCCGCGATAGAAGCTGTGCAATATTATATAACCAAACAAATAATAACATATATATATATAATATTATATACCTTTTATACAACATAATTATCGACACCTTAGAAACTATGAACACTGAATAAGAATTCATCTTACCTTAAATTTTCGAATGATTTTCACGTAACAGGATACCATTATCATACTGTAAGCGAGCGGCTGCTTCGATCCGAACTTGCTAATAAAGGCCATACCCGCAGGCTTAGGATAAGTAGTTTTACCTCTTAGTGAGGGAATATTTATGAGACCTCTAAGCTCGGTAAAAACTATGTATAAGAAGTTTGTAAGGTGAAAACTAAGCGGGGTAAAATTAGGTAAGTATTGGAAATATATAAGGTGAAAAGTATTTGGACTTTTTTGGAACAACTATCGTAAGTTTTTTTTTGTGATAGTTGGAATTATTTTATTTTTAGGAATTAGGGGTTAAGGTTCTGACTTCAATAATATGCGTATGATTCATGAAACAAACGCCCTCATATACATTCATTCTTCTTAACATCCTCACAAATTTCCTGACATATTTATCTAAATAGGTATATTATATGCCTCATTTTCCAAACACAGAAACACAATAAAGACTATAATTATATAGGTAGGTACAATAATATATTTTATTAATAAAATTCAGATAATTTTTACGAGATCAAAGGTAGTAAATCTAACTTCATCCAAGATCGGAGCATGTGTTCAAATCTTATTACGCAAAAAAGATTTCAATAGAAAGATTTATCGCTCTTTTTTGTCCTTTAATTTTTTCGGGCAACCCCATTCATCTGCGTCGAACATCTGTATTAAGGTTTTTATTATGAGACTAGAGAATTTTACAGGTTTTGTCCGATATCAAGATAGACTGAAAAATATAATTCTCATTTTAGGACAGATAGTGATACTATATTAGATTTAGTTATCTGTGGCATAACTCTATAAAATTTCCTTTTTCATAAATGTGCATCAGATTTATTTATTATTTATTTATTAATACTTTATTGCTCTGAATCATTACAATAATACTTAATCTAAGAACACATTACAACAATTGGCGGTCTTATCGATATGCAGCGATTTCTTCCAGACAACCGGATTGTGCTTTCCGTACACATATTTATAGTAAACTAGCTTTCCGCCCGCAGCTTCGCTCGCGTTTCCAAAGAAAAACCCGTTCCCGTGGGATTTCCGGGATAAAACCTATCCTATGTCCTTTCTCGGGTATCAAAATATCTCTATACAAAATTTCATACAAATTGGTTCAGTAGTTAAGGCGTGATTGAGTAACAGACAGACAGACAGAGTTACTTTCGCATTTATAATATTAGTATGGATAAACAGAATTATGCAATGTAAAATATAGAACAAATTATTCCTAAAGAAGTATCTACTGAATTTTCTTTCACTATTACGTTTGTTAACTAAATGGCGAACAACAATTTAATATTTCACAGTGTTTTAGTGGACAGAGATACATAACAACGTTCAATACGTTAAAAATATCACATCGCGGGTCTCAAACCATAGGGGCGTATCCACAAAACCCCTACTTTTCAGGAGAGACAAAAAACTTAATAACTTTTTTTGTGATTGAGCCACCTTTTTGTGTTTTTGCATGTAGCTATATATTTACACTGCAGTTAATATGGAATGCTTGGTTTTAAGATATTGCCTCTGTAACACTAGTTTTTAGCTGATACTTCTATTTGCCATGACAAATAGACGGCAAAACTTCGTCAAATTTCCCCCATGAATGTATGGAATTTTTGGACGTATAACCCTTCTCCTTAAATTATTAATATTTATACTTTTATTTATTTTTACCTAGTCGGTGACTCAAAATATTGTAATTTAGGTATGAGAACCCATCGAAATTAACGTTATTTACGCGGTTTTTAAAATTCTTACGCCTGTTTGGCTTGGCATTTATATTGGGAGGCGTATGAATTCAAAGTAGAGGTATAAACCAGTTTTATTCTACAATCTAGACAAAAAAACAAATGGAAGTAATTACACAATATTTTCTGTGTGAAAATAAAAATAAGCATATAAAAAAATTAAATTTATTTATAAATCTGAACATAGTTACCTACTTTAAATGACTAAAGTCACAAACATTTATAACTACGTTAAAAACAACCGATTTCAATATGTAACGGAAAAGTAAAAAATAAAAAAAAGATTTGATGTTATTAATTATTACATAATATTATTTAGATGTGCTATTTACTAAATAGGTTTGATACTAAGTGCTTAGTGCTTGGCACCGACTTCAAAGCTATTTAATAAATAGCACATCTAAATAATATGTAGTAATTAATAATATCAGATCTTTTTTTTTCTTTTTTACTTTTCCGATATTGAAGTCGGTTGTTTTTAATGTAGTTATTTTTATTTAACACTTTATAGTGTTTTTTTCAACACGAATCAAACGAGCCCAAACTCGATAAAGTTGAGTCAATATATTATTACTGAGTTTCTATGGCCACCTTCCGATTCCATCATCAAATCAGCTCTATGTCATGATAATGTTTCATCGTTATCCAATTTACATACGAAAATTTCAGCTTAATCGGTTACCGGGAAGTGTATCAAAGTTACTTGCTAGTTTTTTAATTAAGTCATCGAGATCAGACAAAAATGCTCATAAAATAAAAACTGCTAAACCTATCTGAATAATTTTTTTATGAGACCAATTCGACACCATTACGCATCAAACAAAAAAAGAAACCAGAAACCTAAGAGTAATCGGTGTACATACATAAAAAAAATATACCGGCCAAATTGATAACCCAATTTTTACATGATTTGCTGGAGACATTTCTTAGCATTGAAGCTACCACTGATTTTCGATTTTGTCCTGGGCAGCAATCAGAATAAAGAATCAGGTGTTCCACATTGGTAAGCTTGGTGATATAAGTATACAAACATGTTGAGACTTCATTTGCCCCTCTGTTTCTCTCGTACTCTGGCCAAAAGTAACAGTAGCCCGGTTTGCTCACTGCATTATGTATTGTGAAATTCATAAAGCCCAATTTCCTTTTATTAAACATAGTTTTACCCAAAACTAATGGACAGTATAATACTGCTTCGAAATCAAAGGTACAGACAAGAAGAGTAGAGTCAACCATTTTATCTTCTTCTTTTCTTCTTTGGCATATTCTTTCCTATTAACATGTTCTTCATACTCCTCCTGTTTTTCTTTCTGTTCTTCTTCGGGTAATTGCTCAAACTTATGACACCAACATTGGTCTATCCTCGGCTTGTGAAAATCTATATTATTTTCCAGAATTAATTCTTTGTATGAAAGCTTGCAGATATGAACCTTATTATTCTCTATGCAATGTTCTTTATAAAATAACTAGCTTACCGTCCGCGGCTTCGCCCGCTTTCTCTAAAACGATTTGAAATTTAAACTATCCTATCTCTCAAGTTGGATCGAACTGCACATGGTGTGCGAATTTTATTATAATCGGTTAAGTGGTTTAGGAGTCTATTGAAGACAGACATTATGACACGAGATTTATATATATTAGAGATATATTTATAGTAAATTCACTAAAGTAATTCCATGCATTAGAATTACATCTACTCGCTTTGGCATCTCACTGCAGAATGATCGTGTTTCCGTGTTGTTGACATGACGATACGTCCACCAACTTGCTCTGTGTCGTCCTCCTAGTGACGAAATCTTAAGACAGCAATACTAAAATATGTAGACGTATGTGCATACGTCCGCAGTGATGACTAAATATCCCCAGGATCATGTTGACATTGATGGTCGTATGTGCATACGTCTATATGGCTCGACACAATGATTTCAGGTTAAAATAAAACAAACAGTCGTATGTGCATACGTCTATAAGGCACGTCAAAACTGCCTCAATAAGCAATAATATTGCTCTTACGTCTATTATACGGCTATATGGCCTAACAATAATTGTAGACTGTCTAGTTTACGGCAAATAATATTTTGCATTTTAAACAAAAAGTAATCAGTATTAAATTATAAGAAAAATTGAGGTTATGTATTGCTTAAAGTAGAATCCAATGGCATCAAAAACGAAAAATCGCATTTTTGCATATACGCCCCTATGGTTTGAGACCCGCGACATCATTACAAACGTAACATCTAAAATCCTTATTTATAACTAGCTTTCCACCCGCGGCATCGCCCGCGCAGTCAAAGAAAAACCCGCATAGTTCCCGTTCCCGTGGGATTTCCGGGATAAAACCTATCCTATGTACATAGGACAGGTTTTCTCGGGTATCAAAATATCTCTATACCAAATTTCATGCAAATTGGTTTGATTGAGTAACAGACAGACAGACAGAGTTACTTTCGCATTTATAATATTAGTATGGATTATTTTCATTTTCATTTCATTTCATTTCAGTCATTTAAAATCCTCAAACAACGAAAAAACACAACATAATTACAAAAATTACTCTCATTAAACGACAGTGGATCTTCAATTAAACGTGAAATATGGTCCTTCGAGATTCGAGGGCCCCTCATTAGTTCGACTCGACATTTAAGTAACGGACACCCGTTCAATACCTGATGTAATTGGTAGAGTATCGATTGTTCAATTTTTAACTTAATTGGCTACTGGATACGGTTTATTGTTCTTTGATAAGTGATGTTGGAAAATATATGAAATTATTTTTAACCTTATTGAACTCAGGCCCCGGAATCACAGACACAATAGAAAATCTATTGTGTCGTGGACCGATCGGGCCGCTTGAGGCAGTTAGGGCTCAATGGGTTAAAAAGCATTGATTGTTGTAAAATGTCGTTGTTGTTAGGTTTTTGTCTTCTTTTCTCTCATATTTAATTAATTAGTATTTTTTGTTGAATACCTATATAGATTGTATAAGAGACATTAGTTTTCACCTTTCCCAAACGTATTTTCTGAAATATCAATTATGATTTAAATACCATTTTTCTTACACACACTTTTTATGATAATAGGCTGAGGTCTCAGACTAAGTAGATATTTAACGTTACATCCGTACAAAAATTACGAAGTTATATAAAAAACAAAATAAACTCATTTCACATCAATGATTTTATTTGACAAGCATTTCGCTCGCGACATTACTTCCGTAGCGGAAATAACTGTGTAATAAAACATTTTTAACCGCTTTTTATATTATTTTTAGTAAATTAAATGTAATATTTTGAGAGTCTGATACCTAAGAAAAATTAAAAAAAAAATATACATTTACTATTCCCAATATTTTTTTACCAATTAGGTGGAAAATTAACAAATTTTATTCAAAGTCCAATTTTTCGTTGAAAAATGATCAGTTTAAGTAAATATTCAATCTTTCAAAGGAATATCGCTAATGATCACAACATCAAAGGCATCCTTATATACCTGAATAATTATAGTTTAGAAATTAATTGAGTTTTCATATAATAAAGGATATTAAAAGTTAACTCAACCTTTTTTAGTGTTTGATTTTAGTCGCTGTAAAGTGTTCTAATCGAGATAATTAATATGATTAAAAATTCCGTTTAGAAATTTTTAAATCAAAGATTTTCGCATAATTATTATTATACTTTAAATTTTGGTTAGTTTGCAATTTGCATACTATAGTTATTTTCGTGGAAGCAAAACATAACTTAAATCTTTTACACAAAATTTGGAACATAAATCTTAAAAAGAAATGAAGTAAAAATAAATTCTGATTAAAGCATCAACTACTAATATTATGTATTATTTGAAACACAAACGGATTTAAACCGTATTTTAAAACCATTACATTTCCTACAAATTAAATAAGAACGAATTCTCCGATATTTGTTGTGACCTTTGTAACGAGCACTTATTTAGGGCAAGTATCTTTTGTTTTCAATTAAGATGTGATCGGAGTTCCCTCTCAGGAATTATGTTTCTTGCCTCCGGTCGTTTTGGCGTTTAAATAAATCATATTTATGTTTCCACATTTATTTGGAGGCTTTTGAATTAAGTAGTTTTTTTCATTGAAATATAGAATCGGTTTTGTTTAGGTGCAACATAACATACCTTGGTAGAGTCATTATCGGTATTTTATCACATTAATCACGTTACGTTACATAAAATTAATCTATACTTATATTACAAAGCTGAAGTTTGTTTTTTTATTTGAACGCACTAATCTCAGGAACTACTGGTCCGATTTGAAAAATTCTTTCAATGTTATATAGCCCATTTATCGAGGAAGGCTATAGGCTATATATCATTACGCTAAGAGGAGCGGAGCATTGCGGGTAAAACCACGGAGCACAGCTAGTTATTTATAAAGACTAATACTCACTTAAAACACTCCTTATCAGTTTCAGTTGTAAAAGTCGCGTTAAAATCTGTCAGCCATTTTATATAATAGTTTGAACATACACATTTACACAATTTCTTATATCTATATAACTACGGCATAAGCAATTTCGCAAATGTATTTAATAAATTTCCAGTATAAGTACTGTAAATAAAATTCCAACATTTAAAATGAACAATGTTTTTATCTTAGAAGAAAACGCCATGTAAAAGCGATACCTTTTAGCAAATACTAATAACATACTTAAGGCGAAGTGTAGCCGAAAATAAGGGCCCTTACAGAGCCGTGATTATCCTTAATATGTGCGCCTACCAAGTACATTAGAACCGCTATAAAATTAAGCCTACGCGTTGCTAGAAGATTTTCTGTTATTTCTTATAATCATGTGGCCACATCTGCGGCAATATTCTTTTTTAGGCGAGAGCCGGCAAGCGAGCGTGCTCTACCTCGGGTGGTAAGGACTTTGGAAATTCTGTTGTTAAAAGCTACTATAAGCTTTAGGTAAACTACAAACAAATTTTTTTTTTATAATTTTAGTGTAATGTCTTTTGTTAATCATATTGAAAATTATGGAATTTATAGTTATTTCATGTTTTTCATCAGTTTCTAAATAAAATAACTATAAAAGTTCATTTATAAAAAAGCATTTTAAATTTTCAATCATTAAACGATGGCTTCGCTATATACAGGGTGTAATCGTTAAGTGTGCACAAGCGATTATTCCGTAACTATTGCAGATACCAAAAAACTTTAAACTGATATCGAAAGTACTTAACCTAATGAGTAAAATGGCCATAATAAATTTTTAAAAATAAAACGAGAAATATCCAAAAATGTTACATTAAACGCTCCCATACATTTTATTTTCCATACATTTTGTATTCATAGCAGATTTTCGAAGTTATGTCCTCATTGTGCAATACAATGAGGAGCTCTATTTACAGTTTCTAAATGAACTTCCCTTCAAATTTGCGAAGTAATTAAAGCAGAAAACAAAAAAAAGAAAGAAAAAGCTAAAATATTTCATATTAAATGTTCTAGGTTGATCCAAAAGTAATGATAATTGGGTATTTCCTGTGCACATAAAAATATAAAATAAATGTTTTTTGCTTGCTCATGTATTCACTAAGTAATCACAAAAAAATTATATCAACAGGCCACGTTTCCAATTATTTACATTAATTTGAATGTGAACAGTGCGTGCCAGAATGTTTCCCGACGAAAAGAAGAAACAACGATTCGACATGTAGAGGGTAAATTTCTAAATTTTTAATGATATCAGGATAATTTTTTGTCACGTTTTGTGATCATGGACGTTACCCGAGTTCACCATGTTTATGGTGAAACCAAAAAACAATCAATGTCCTGGATGCGAGCTTCCAAAGTGACGATGAAGAAATTCAAAGTGAAAATCAGTAGGTTAGATTAAAGCGGTAGTTTTTTGGGACGCTGAAGGAATAATTATGGTGGAATATTTTAAAAAGGTAGCCACTTTATTGGGCTCTTACTAAACAGACCAAATTAAAAGATTGCGGTAGGTTAGTAAGGAAAAGAGACATGGCAAACTGCGGACCTGAACGCTGTTTCACCAAGACAACGCACCAGATCACAAAGCGTCAATTGCGATGGCTGCCATTCAAAAATCGGCATTCCAAATGCTTGAACACCTATCCTATTTTTTGATCTAGCTCTTATTTACTTTTATCTCTTTCCTCGGCACAAGAAACACTTTCTTAGCAATAAATTATTTTAAGACAACAGCGAAGTGATGGCCGCGTGGAGGGGTTTTTGTGGATGAAGACGTCAAAGTTTTTTTTATTAAGTTTAGGAAAAAAATATTGAAGTATATTTTCTAGTTAGAAGACTATCTAGAGAACTACATAATTATTATAACTGTAATGACCTTGTTTAATATTGATTATCATTACTTTTGGATCAACCCGTGTACATGGGATATTCGTATCTCATACTAAATGTATGGGAGGGTTTCAAGTTAATTTTTTAGATATTTCTCGTTTTATTTTTAAAAATTTATTATGGCCATTTTACTCATTAGGTTAAATACTTTCGATATCAGTTTAAAGTTTTTTGATATCTGTAATAGTTACGGAATAATCGCCTGTGCACACTTAACGATTACACCCTGTATACTCACTATGAAAATATTGCCTTTTTTATCTTTTCGTGTATAATTTCAGTTGCGCTAATCTGTCCACAGCATTATCACAATTATTTCGTGTCTGCGTAATTGTATCCGCGTATTTAGTGCGCGAACATCTTGAGTCTCATTAAATAATGATTAAATTCGGAATGTTTGTTATTTTAGACAATGTATACTGTTTCCGAACTCGAGAAGCTTTTAGGGTGATTTGGTATATGTAAATAACCGCTTAGTTAATGTATTCTTAATCATTTATCATTCATTTTGTTTATATTTTGACAAAAATTCGCAAATTACGATTGGTGTGAATTTTCTTTTCGGAGGGAAAATAGAATAAAACAGCTGAAATGAAAGAGACATTTTACGAGGTTTGATTTATGTTCGAACCCTTGATTTTTTTCGCAGCTGAAAAGTAAAAATACACGAATGATTTGAATTTGTTTTTTTTTTTGAGAAAAATGATTATTCGGAAATATTCAGAGCCTCGGGTTAAAATAAGGTTTGATAAGATTTAAAATAAGGTTGTTCAGTAATGTAACTATCTATATGTTTTTTTATATGAATATTACATAAAGATTAGAAGAGAATATTGTGCCTAATTGGTTTAGAAGGTTGTTTAATCATCTCCATAGATGGCGTGGGATATTTGTTGATTGATATTTGTTGAGTTGGTATCTATGGTTGGTATATTCATAATCGCCTTACTGGAGGCGAACATTGGCCATCATTTGTTGGGCCAACGTTCTTAATTGTGAAGAAGGTCCATACAGCTAAAGGCCAAACTATCTGAAAAACAAAACAAAGTTGTGTTAATGTGTGCAAGCAAAGCCGTGGAGATAGTCCCATAATTTTGGAACAGTTAAAGCCGCTCCCCATTTTCCCCATTATCCCTCATTTTGCCTTCTAATCCCTAACTTTCCCGAAGTTAAACAAGACGGGAAGACTTTTTAAATCCGCGAATTTTGATGGAACATTTTTCTATGTTGGTTTTTTCTTTAATATTGTGGTTCTTGTGTCCCCTTGTGGGGACGGATGCGTTTTTCATCACTGTATGTTTTGGACATGTTTACAAAGTGGTCACTTCAAAGTTTAATTATTCGTCCTTCTTAAACTTATTTTTGTAGTTAGGAAGTTAGAATCATTATCTTTATACATACCTATTATAATACTATGACGTAATATGCCTGCTGTATCAAAGAAGATATTCAATGTGTTTATTTTATTAAAAGAAAAGTACTTTCAAGTTACTATAATATCTATACTAAATAGTGAAAAAGTGAACCTAGCATAGGAATGCACGAAAAAATCAAATACCTTTTTTTTAATATAATCACATTCTATCCATATTATTAATACGAACAAAAAGCGATAATTAATCGTTTCCCCTAATATTTTGAATATCAATTTCCCGTACAATGTTCGCAATGACCCTGTTATGAGCCACAGTCGTCTCGCCGCAAAACCGCCGATTTAAACCCTGATTTATAATACCCGTTAATAGATTTTACCTACTCATAGAAAAATGACAAATATTATGTTTTTTTAATTATGAGCTTTATTTTTAGACACTTTTTAACCGACTTCAAAAAAAAGGAGGAGGTTATCAATTCGGCCGGTATATTTTTTTTTTTTATGTATGTACACCGATTACTCCGAGGTTTCTGAACCGATTTACGTGATTCTTTTTTTGTTCGATGCGAGATGGTGTCGAATTGGTCCCATAAAAATTTTATTCGGATAGGCCCAGTAGTTTTTATTTTATGAGCATTTTTGTCTGTAGGTATATGTAAATTTTGCAAGTGCAAGTTTGAAGTCGGTTGTTTTTAACGCAGTTATCACTTGTGTCATAATCTTTTTCTCTATCTATTAAAACTATACAAATTTCTGTATACTTAGGTATCTATACTAATAAAAGCTTTTGAGTGAAGCATTTGCTTGTTTAAGGGTTCATAAGCGGGTGCTTATCTCATAAACTACTGGTTCGATTGGAAAATTATTTCAGTGTTAGATACCCCATTTATCGAGGAAGGCTATAGGCTATATATTATTACGCAAGACCAACAGCAATGGAGCACTACGGGTAAAACCGTGGGCCACAGCTAGTACCTTATAATATATTGCCCTCTATTGAAGAGAGAATAAGATTAATGCACTTATTTTATAAAAGTAACCTATGGGTACAGGAAGGTATTTTTTGTTTCCTACATCATAAAAGTAACCTATGGGTACAGGAAGGTATTTTTTGTTTCCTACATCATAAAAAAAACAATTTTGATGGCCGTAAGCTGACCTTTATGACCTTTATTATCCCAAAGTAATTTCAGTAAAAAAACTTGAATTATTCAGACAAAAATATAAAATTCCGTACCACTGAACCTAATCTAACACTTCATGCTTTAATATTTAAGAACACTCAAAGTGATAGCTCATACATAAAAGCTGAGCTTGGGAAATGTGCCCGAATATCACGAAACTTCCTTTGTTTAGCTGTAATCATTTTAAATGCTAATAACACATTATGTTTATTTATCTAGAGAGAAGTGAAGTCCCATGTCCCCAAGTGGGGTAAGGGGCAGATGCGTTATACATCTGTTTCGCTGATCGATCTTTAGGGACAAGTAGGTGATCAGCCTTCTGTGTCCTGTCAGACCGAGACATTTTTTCTTCGTCTCCACCGGGAATCGAACCCAGGACCCCTCGGTTCTACGCTCACGCGTCAACCATTGTACCAAGGAGGCGGTCAGAGAGAACATGTATAATAATAGTTATAGTATCTAGAGAGAGAACATGTATTATAATTTCTAGGTACGTATGTATTTTGCTATTTAAGAAGTTAAAACTATCGCTAAATTACAAGTTTCTATCATATCCTATCCTACTAATATTATAAATGCGAAAGTTTGTGAGGATGTGTGTGTGTGTGTTTGTTACTCTTTCACGCAAATACTACTGAACCGATAACAATGAAATTTAGCACACATATAGAGGGTAACTTGGATTAACACATAGTATAGGTTTTATCCCGGAAATCCCACGGAAACGGGAACTATGTGGGTTTTCCTTTGAAAACGCGGGCGAAGCCGCGGGCGGACATCTAGTATGTTATATCAAAACATAACAATTAACAGCGTAAAAAATTCATAGTATAAAATATAATCCTAACGATATCATTATTATTAATTGTTGAAATTAATATTCCCAACAACCATTGTTCACAGATTCAAAATAATAAACTCTTTAATATTTATATATTTATTTAGGCGTATTGTGCAATTGATTAATGACGGTATTGTTAAATTCACTTTCTGAAGGCGGGAAATCTTTAATCTTTCTTTGTTTCGGCGTTGCTTAGCAAAAGAAAATTACCCCCCCATTGCCCCTACTTTCGCTATAAATTATGTACTTAGCTGTGAAGATGTGTAAAGAATATTTTAATGAGAAATATGTATAAGTAGGTTGTTTTATTAATTACTAGGTTTCCGCCCGCGGCTTCGCCCGCGCAGTTAAAGAAAACCCCGCATAGTTTCCGTTCCCTTGGGATTGCGTCATTTTCCCGGGATAAAAAGTAGCCTATGTCCTTTCTCGGGTATCAAAATATCTTCATACCAAATTTCATCAAAATTGGTTCAGTAGTTTAGGCGTGATTGAGTAACAGACAGACTTACTTACAGAGTTACTTTCGCATTTATAATATTAGTATGGATGTATGTATAAGCTTTGTTCACGGCTTCGTTCATATTATCACACAAAATTCGCCCCTTTTATAATTCTTGAAGTGAAATTTATGCACGTTGAGAGTAAAATTTCAGGGCTGCCTGCGTCATGACAATACTGTCACGTTATGGAGTAAGGCAAGCGACGATTTTGTTATCTTTGAATCTTGCAAAAGAAGTTTCTCTTCAACAAGTTTCACTTCTGACTCGTGTGCTCGGCACACATACTTTTTTTAACGAGTAAGTTTTTACAAAATATATCTCCTATTTGTACTAGATATGAAAATCTCTGTTAAAATCGGATCAGGAGTTTAGTAAAATCAAATTTTCGCAGTATAATGTTACTTCGGATTAGGGTCAGACAGTTTGTTCTAAAATTAATTATATCAACATGATTAAATTATTTGCTTTATCAGAAGCATTGTTAATAATTCCTTGCTACTTTGAAACTGAGAGACTATTGACAGGCCGTTATTTGTTTATTTTATCAAGGGCCGATTTTTCAATCCATGGTTAAAAATTATTCGCCCAATAAAGCATTACACGATAACATTAAAATGTCACCCGTAAACTGTCAAATACGGGCAATTAGGATACCTTTTTGAAATGGTAGTTTTATACGTTATTCAACAAATAAGTTTTAACCAAGGATTGAAAAATCAGCCCTAAGTGATTTTTTATTCACAACTAGCGGTCCGCCCCGGCTTCGCCCGTGGTACATATTAACGTTTTCTCTACATAAGAACCATCCTCGTACTTCAAGGAATATAATAAAAAAAGAATTATCGAAATCGGTTCAGCCGTTCTCGAGTTATGGAATTACAACGAAAAGTGGCATTGATTTTTATATATTAGATTAGTAAAGCATTTGAGCACCGCTTTATCTGACAGAAAACAAAAGTGAGGACTATAATGGAGCACCCCTAAAAAAATATTACGTTAAATGACGATTCAATTTTATAATTATAACAAACAGTTTCAATGTATTTACTTATCTCATGAGTGCATTATGTAACTAAATAAATTATGATTTATGTTTTAATTTATGTTTTATGTTAATAATTAATTTATTAACATAAAACGGATAGTGGCAGTAATATATAGTAATCTAGTAAATAAGTAGAAAAGTATATCTATAAGTACTAATATTATAAAGCTGAAGAGTTGGTTTGTTTGAACGCGCTAATCTCAGGAACTACTGGTTCGATTTGAAAAAAATTTTTGGTGTTAGATAGCCCATATAACGAGAAAGGCGATATCATCACGCTAAGACCAACAGGAGCGGGTCTACGCGGGTGAAACCGCGCAGCGCAGCTAGTAAGGAATAATTTTGTAGGATAAAAAAAGGGCTAGGGCTAAAATAGGCTAGCTAAAATTTAGACTAATCCACAATTTTGCCAAAAGTTTTAGAAACATATCTACATAATATAACTATGTGCGAAAAATTAGGGTCACTTCTAAGAAATATTACAGGTGCGGATAAAAAATAGGAGTTAAAGGGTTCGGAAGGTTCTCGCATTTTAAACGGGATTATTTATAGCTGACAAACGAATTTCGGATATTAAAACGTTTCATAAAATAACTCGTTTGATATTAAATTCTGATGCATGCAAATTGTGTTTGTGTCACAGTAAAGTACTTTTATATTTTCCAATGTTTTAACTTGATTGTCATTTTTGTTTAAATAGTGAAGTCCCGTGTCCCCTAGTGGGGTAAGAAATTGACTTGACAAAGAAATACACATCTATATAAAAATAGCTGTGAAAAAATATCCTTGGTATTCATGAACTTTCAGCACTTTTGCCTCAGACAAGATTAATTTTAGCGAATCAAGATTTGAAGAGTTTTTCGCTTTACGACATGATGGGTTGTAAAAACGTTTATTTGCAAGTAAATTGAAAGAGAAGAATATTGCACGTAATTTATGGACATTTTATGATAAACAGGGTTTTATATTGTGTGGTTTTATATGGTTGAAATTTGCATTTATCTAATTTATGATCGCTGCATCAGTTTCAGACACTTTATAAGTTGACATAAATACTAATAAGTTTCTTTAAATTGCTGGTGAATATTTTTTAATAAATTAGTTTTTTTTAAATTTATCATTCATTAAATGATTGACTTCATAAATAATGACTCTTCTTGACTCAAAAGTTAACAACTGTACAGTATATAGTACGTATTTGTAAATTGTAAGATAATATCTAGAACTTTATTAGTATTCTCCATAAACGGAGGTACCTATTGTTCAAAAACACGCATTGGCTAAATGCTAATACAATATCAGTAGGTACACAAAAAACTGCCTTTCACCATCTACCAAGAACATAAGTATTAAGTACCTAATATTCGTGATATTTTAATATGCAATAAAATAAATAATTAAATTCATAACAGAATAAATAGCTCAAACCGTCTGTCTCTCAACGATAAAAGGATTAAAGTTTCCCGTCAAATCGTTCCTCGGCAATCGTCTTTTAATGGAACCCATTTTAAAACTGGATTAATTTCACGGTGCTGAGATATGAAATGTGACTGCATTTTAGCGATTAATTACTTATTGGCAATCCTGACGTTTTTTACATCAGCCCTTTTCTTGCGGGTTTTTTTTTGTAGCGTAGCGTCGTGGTTTGAGCTTGAGTATTAAGTCCGTGGTAAATAATAAATAATAATTATAATAAAATCTTTATTAGCAAGCAGGCCAGGTAAATTAACAATCTATGTACTTACAAACTAATTATTAAAACCTACTAGCTAAAAGGACATTGCATGCCGCTCAGCATTTTACAGTGAAAGCATAGACTTTCACTGCAGACTGCAGAGCTGATTTTCAGCTAAATTTCAAGTTCATTTATTTTTCTTCATTTTAGGCCTTCTAGAAAGCTATCTATAATTAATAATCATGAATTTTGTGTAATTATCAGTATTATTACAGTTAAGAACCTATTATAATACATTTCACACACACACACACACACACACACACACACACACACACACACATATTAAATCATATCATCACCTCTTTAATGTAAACTGTAAGGAACTCCTATAGACTCTAGAGAATAGCACATGCATTTGACACCGGATCCTTAATCAATTAAAAATAAGTAATCTTCAATTAATCAGTTCCCTAAAGTATTTAAGCTCATCTCTAGCACTCTTCTTACTAACACGAAACATGTAAGGATATTTCCTTAACAATTTGTATAGATTCTCTGTGTAAATTGCAAGGATAATGGTCCCTCTTTACAATAGGCAGCGTTGGGCAAGTAGAGGCAATCAGGATAGCGTAGAGGGCCTAAATGTCTATGATCGGCCGTCATTGTAGATTCATAATCGCCGTAATGGCGGCAAACATCGACGATCATTTGTTGGGCCAACGCTGCCAATTGTGTAGAGGCATTACATACAAACAGATCGCCTTACCTTCACCAATTTATATAGATCTCTGTATAAATGGCAGGGCTAACAGAGCGGGGTGAGGCAGGCTAAATCCTGTGCAAATGACAGGTCATACAAGCTAGATTGACAGATTTAAAGGGTGCGTTTATTGTTCGGCAAATATTTTTCTTGTTCGACTTTTTAGTGGAATGCTTTTGAATGTTGTTCGTGCGTGACTGCTGATTGTTGTTTTGACGTGAAATTCTTGAAACAAAAGAATATGCTGAATTAAATAAAATATTCATTGATGTACGTATTTGTGAATATTCGTGTAAAAAGAGCAGGGTAGCTCGTCCAGAAATAACATAGAGTACTTTAAACCCAGCAATAATCCACTACTACAAACCTTTTACTCATACGGTCCACTACATACGGTCTACTATTTTCTTATATTTATATTTTGCCAAAAAATCTCAAAAACACGTAGAATAGAATGTGAAATGTTATCTCCCTCAATCATAAAAACAGAGCTAATAAAAACACAACTTTGAAAAAACTATAAAGCGCATGGTATCCGTCTTATCTATCCCTAACTATCGTTACACACTACATTAAAACTGCCTATAAAAGTGTTTCGTCCCAAACCTATCAGTGAGTTTCCAGCTATTTGCACAGGACTATCGCGTAATCATAATTTTATTGACATTTACGCAGAATAAATTAGAAGGGTCACTGCGTACTGAAATCGTTCGAAAACTTTGTTATTCGACGAAAATAGACAGTGAATGGAAAATCTTTGCGTATTTTTACAGTGGGGTTACGTGAAATGGCGAAGTATTTATAAACACGAGGCGTAGGCGTATCGATCGTTATGACGTAGTTGCAGGTTGGATCTTGAATGACGTATTTCGTAGTTGATGCCTTTATTACAGAATGTTATTTGAATTAAAACAGAGCTTGTGTGTCAGAAGTGAACCTACTTTGGCAAGTTTTGGCAAGATTCAAATATACAAAAATCCTTACCTCACTCCATGACGTGACGGTATTGCCATGACGCGACCTTGAAAATTTACCCTCAACGCGCCAAATGAAGTTTCACTTCCAAAAATACAAAAATATTTAATGCTGTAATAAGTATAAGCTTACACCTGCGATCTATTCTATGAACTATTCTATCATTTAGCTACAGTCTCATTAAAATCGGTTCAGCATTAACAAAGATTACTCCTTATTAAATTAAATTTAATGAACATACGGTAAAGATTTTATATAGTACAAAGGGTTAAAGACATAATGATATTGTACTCAATTGTAAACAAAACCGCGCGCGTTAATAAATAAGACATTAACTCAATTTTTCAGTAAATGTAAGGTAATAAAGTGTTTAATTAAATATACTGTAATTAATCAGCATATAGCTGTAATTATGTAAATTATTGTGTGTTTTAACTTCACGTAATTGTTCGCTTGTGATATTTATTTGCACGTTTATATTTAACCATTTTAATTATAATTCGTGCGTTCAAATTTTATTATTTATTTAACTTTTAATGATGGATATTTTAGTTACCTACTCTATGATGCAGTATATATCATTTATTTGTTTTAAATTAATATATATAAATTAATATATATTATAATAAAATTCATCCGTATATATTTTACTAGTTGTGCCCCGTGATTTTACCCATATTGCTCCGCTCCTGTTGGTCTTAGCCTTCCTCGATAAATAGGCTAACTAACACCGAAAGAATTTTTCAAAATCTGACTCTCCTCCTCCACGACTCCTGAGATTAGCACGTTTAAACAAACAAATAAACAAACTCTTCAGCTTTATCTTCTTCTTCTAATATATAAAATTCCCCTGTCACAATATTAGCTACCATACTCCTGCAAAACGGCTGGACCGATTCTCATGAAATTTTGTGTGCATATCGGGTAGGTCTGAGAATCGGCTAACATCTATTTTTCTTATCCCTAGGAGATGAAGAGTAAGGCAGAACAACGTTTGCCGGTACAGCTAGTAACATTTGAAGTAGAGACATTAGCTAGTCGATTGCCTTCGTAGGGATCGACTAAGCAACGTAAATATCACTCAAGAACCTATTTAAACTTAAACTAATATAAATACGTGTAACACATACAATAGTCATATTATCAATGAAAAATAAATACAATACATTTACACCGAACAGAAGCGTCCGTTCAATCAATAACTCCTGTCCGATTAAGCAAAAACTGATATAAAATTGGAAACTCGCGCCATTAACTCTCGTCTCGACTTTTATTACAATGATATTCGACGTTTTAATTTTTTAATGTCGCGCGTTATGTCGACCGTTAACTTGCCTTTTTTATTGGTTTATTAACGTGTTAAGTTTAACTGCAGTTTGTTTAAATGTTTGGTAATTAACGTACATGTTTTGGTATCATATTGGGTTTAAATAATATTAAAATTTGTAATAATTTTTAGGTTTGAGATTGTTTCTAAAAACTGGTTGTTTTCATACGGATTTGTAATAAAAATAATTGAACTTGGGCTAAAATTGAACAATGAATGGCAACTTGAATGTTGAATAAATTATGAAGTGAAACTTCTTTATTGGGGTTGGAAAAAAATTTTGTGTAACATTTTTTCGTTACGCGTGACATTTTTCCGTTACGTGCCATCTTTTTCTTATCCCTACCACGCTTGATTCGACGTATTTCTGTAAAGTTGCATATAATAAATTGTTTTTTGAAAAAATAATAAGGTCATAAAGAAGTTTCACTTCTTACGTGTTTACACTAGTAGGTACACGCACACATTTTTTTCATTAATTCTATTTTGAAAATTTCAAGACGAGCTATGTTATGAATACAAAAAGAACGTACAAAATATTTAAAGTCAAAGGACACGTACAAATAAAATGCGAACAAACTTCAAGAATAGGGTTAATTTAGCTATTAAAGAAAAAACTTTCAAACAATTGCTATAATAAGAAAACTCTGGATTGTTCTCGAAAAAAAGAATACCTTTTACTTAAAAAGTATCACTATTACATAAGATTAGAACTTTTATAACAAAGAAAAGGAATAAGTTCTACTCTCGAGGAATTTCAAAGGTAAAAGAAGCAAAAGTATAGAAAATGGCTACTGGCCTCTAGAGGTCTGTAATATGTGGATCATGGAAATGGAGACCTCTTATGTGGAGTTAAAATCAAGTGTTGTATAAATTGCCACATCTCAGCTTATTTCCCGAAAGGATTGCTGATGTCGTTAAGGTTATATGAGTGAGTATATAATAGAAATAATAGTGAGAGAAGTAAATATTGTAAGTTCTTTTAAATAAATGTTTAAAACAGCTGCTTAGTTGCTGTAATGTCTCCATTTTTCTGTTTTATCTACACTAATATTTTAAAGAGGAAAACTTTGTTTGTTTATTTGTTTGTTTGATTGTAATGAATAGGCTCATAAACTACTGGAGCGATTTTAAAAATTATTTCACCATTCGCAAGTTACATTATCCACGAGTAATATAGGCTATATATTATCACGCCAAGACCAACAGGAGCGGAGCCACGCAGGTGAAACCGCGCGGCACGGCTAGTTAATAATATTTGAAAAGCTATTTAAATTTTTTTTTAATTGTAGAGTAAAACTGGTAACAGTTTTTAATATTAGTTAAACTAATAATATAATGTAATGATGCTTTAAAATATTATTATCTCGTGCGGCTAGCTCCAATTAACGCAGTGTTAAACCCGTGTTGTTTTCTTATACCTTTCAGAAGTCAAATATCTAACAAGGTCATTAAAAATTAATAGGAATCAATTAAAAAATATACACAAATTAGTGAATATTTTTTTAAGCTTATCTCCATCAATTTTTTACGCAAATCGTAAATAGTGAATGAAATTAAAATGGCGCCGAGTTCACGGTGTAACGATCGTAGAGCGTAATAACCGTGGCCGTTCCATTAATGTTATTGAAAAGTAGTCGTTAGTACGAGTTGGCTAGGCTAAGAGCTGCTGAAGAAATTGAATGCTTGAATTAAGGAACAAAAATCGATGTTCAAAAAAATATGGATGAGCTATTGTGTTTTTTTTGTGTTAATGAAAATGTAGAGCCAAATTTTTTTTACGAAAAAAGCAATAAAAGGAAAGTAATATGATGAATAAGATAAAGTTTTAGAAAAATAAATTATATAATTTTATGGTAATCAATTTCAAATACCTATCAGTTTTACTTCATATTAATTTTTTAAAGATATTGTATATTCTTATTTTATATACTGAAAACCATTGATAAATCAGGTACTTCATACACGTTATTCATATTTCGATTTTAATGTCATTTAACTACTATAAATAAAAAAACATTTTCTCTCGTATCGTTTTACAAAGAAATATTATTCACATTACGAAAAGTGTCAATCACGTCCACCTTCATTACAATAATAATATATTTTGTTTACAATTGAATTATGTCCAACCCCGGCTATACCTTCAAATATTCGGGATTTCGTTACATAAGCAGAAATTTGATTTATTCCCACTTATCCTCACTCAAGATATTGTAACTGGAAAAGGTATATCAAATAGGCTTTTCTGTAACGAAACAAAATACCTATTTCTGCTTGTTTTGTACCTTTTGTATATTTTACTAGTTAACCCAGCGGATTTTGTGAAGCCTCATTGATTCTCATAATATTTTTTTATTAATATTGCCTCTTATTTCCCAGTAATGTTTTCTTATTATTCTCGTTACTGAATGGGTAGAAATATTTTCCATAACAAGGTCATTGAATCGTGTCGAGCCTTTCTCCAATCGTGTCGACCAGATATAAATAACATAGTATACAAAATAAAATTCATACCTATTTATCTTATCGAAAATCTGCCTGTCATCAATGATGATAATTATTGACCCCAATACAAATGATTAAAACAAATTGTCTTCAAATTAAAATTCAAATATATAAATACAATTTTAAATTTAAAAATAGATACTCAGCAGGCTCTTAGACTACATCGAGTGGCTGAGCCAAGGGAGGGTTTGCGAGCTCCTCGTATGAAGTTAATTGGATTTTTCCGTTTGCACGCGAGTGTGGCGTGAATAATAAGGCCTAATAGTGTTTTGAACACCCTGTACACTGTCACTGATAAATATTCTGACTCGCACGCTGCTTATTTGCGTTATAAGTATGCGCGCGTTTTGATGGTGATTATGATGGTACAGGGTGTTGTTTTTATTTCAACTTGTAAGTTTGTGATGTGAATATAATACTAACTTTTTATACACATTAATGACACTAACTTTACGTGGCTTCGGTTATATTTTACAAGTTTTTTTATGGGTCTCATGGTTACAATAGTCTACTATGAGTACTCAAAAAAAACTTATTTTTTTCGTTTTAGCTCTTCAGATTCGACAAATCACATCCTTTAAATAGTTCTTTATTTATTGCTAGCTATGCTACGCGGTTTTAACCGCAGTGCTCCGCTCCTGTTAGTCTTAGTGTGATGATATAATATATATTATAGCCTATAGCCTTCCTCGATAAATAGACTATCTAACGCCGAAAGAATTTTTCAAATCGGACAAGAACTTACCGACATTAGCGCGTTCAAACAAACAAACTCTTCAGCTTTATAATATTACTAGCTGCTCCGCGCGGTTTCACCCCCGTGGCTCCACTCCTGTTGCCCGTAGCGTGATGAAATATAGCCTATAACCTTCCTCAATAAATGGGCTATCTAACACCGAAAGAATTTTTCAAATCGGACCAGTAGTTCCCGAGATTAGTGCGTTCAAACAAACAAACAAACAAACAAACTCTTCAGCTTTATAATATTAGTATAGATAAGTATAAGTATATATTTCTACCATTCTTAATAACAAATTATTCGTATACTCAAACAATGTATTATATATTATATAATCATATATACAACTATACATAGCTATGTCGAAGACAATCCTAGTGACTTGCGGTTAGGGTAGCGACCCTTACCTTCGCAGTATTAACAAAAGACTGATTAGAGGAATGCCCATCTGTTTACGTTGAAATGTGCCTTCCATGGTATTAGGTATTCTGGTATTCCATTTTGAATGATTTATTGCTGTGGGTATTTGTTTTATGCTTTTTAAAATATGTCATATTGTCATAAAATTTATGATAAAATAAAATTCGGAGTAGTATAAAACACCCTGTATTGATTTTTTGTCGTCCTGTGGGTTTGTGGAAGGAAAAAAACGTTGGTTAT
Source organism: Colias croceus (assembly GCF_905220415.1). Classification (NCBI taxonomy): domain Eukaryota; kingdom Metazoa; phylum Arthropoda; class Insecta; order Lepidoptera; family Pieridae; genus Colias; species Colias croceus. The sequence goes on along the minus strand of NC_059543.1, from coordinate 1,315,865 downwards.
TATAATTAGTAATTATTTAAGTACCTATAAATAATAATTGCAAAGAATTAAACATAATCATATATCGTATAATCGTCCCAAAACACTAATATGACTGTGTATCCCGAATATTTTTGTGAAATATGGGGACAATGATTTTCGATGATTTACTATTTATTTACTGATATCAATTCAAAATTTCAAAGATACAATAATTATAAATTATAATAATATTTATTAGCTGCAAAGCACTGATTGTGAAATGAACGATTAACTTACATTTCAGCTAGATATAATCGCACTCAAGAACATCAAGAATACTAGATAGCGTTGTCGATAATATCTCTCAAGACAAAAATCTCGAAAATTTAAGGGAAAAACATTTTCAATACACTCAAGAGGACATTTAATTTACTGCACATTGTGAAGTTAATTGAATTCTTTATAAATCGCTATATTTCTTCGGTCCATCTATCAAGACAGTTGAGATCCACTTAATCAATCAGAAAGGACAATACAATTTAAAAGCCTGTGATTTATCACTAGTTTCTGCTTTAGTTGTTCCTTACGTTTTCTATAAAGAAATTATTCATCTAATACTTTAAGTCTAGTATTAGAATACAGAAGAATAATAAATAATTAAAAAATAGACGGGTCCACACAGGACGAGCAGCCTCGCGAGGAAGGCAAATAGCAAATAAATTAAATTCAGTGTTTTGCCAAAGCACTTATTGCATAATATTTTCCCTTATGCCCTTTTTCGAATAGGCTGGAGAGTATATTTTGTAGACATACCATTCGATTGAACAATTTTCGAGTTATCATCATCTATGGATTCATTTCTAATTCATAACTAGTTCATCATTTGTAGTTTCAGGTCTAACGTCCACAGTCCATAAATAAAAATTTACCATCAGCTTGCTTGCTTTCAGTTGCTTCATAACTATTGTACTTACATACATATAGGCTTATTTTTCAAAAAAATATTCAATTTAATAATGACATAGGTAATATAACGTTAAATTGTGTCTGATGAACTTTACAGGTCTTCAAAAAGGGTTTAATTAAACCCGACCCGAGACCCACATAATAACCACCATTAGCAACTACATTTAAAGAAATACGTCTTACAAAACTAAAAAATTCCTTACCAGAAAAGCTTACATTCTAAAGCGAAATTTCAAGATTCCCGGAGTATTATTTAATATTTCTCCCCAGTGTTTAATGTTTGGAGGAAATTTCTAGTCCTATTAGCTCAAGAATCCTCTAGAAATTCTATTATATTACTCCGGCCCCTTCTTGACCTATTTACAGGAGATTGAATACATTCAAAGACTTTTAAAAACTGCATGTAAATGGTTTGCATTTAGCTTTTATGTAGAGTTGACAATGAATAAACCTTTTACGCATCACTATATAGTATAAAACACAGTCACTTTCTCTGTCCCTATGTCCCTTTGTATGCTTAAATCTTTAAAACTACGCAACGGATTTTGATGCGGTATTCTTAAAAGATAGAGTGATTTAAGAGGAAGGTTTTAGTATGTATTTTATTAAGTTAAAGACAAGGCGGGCGAAGCCGCGGGCGGTAAGCTAGTTTAAAATAAATAACATTTATTTATTCTCATTTGCATTGCTTATTACAACAAATAAATGGTATGGCATGTGATGAAAAAGTGAGTATCGATCATTCAAACGCGTAAAATGCATCTGTTTCATACCCCAGGGATGCATCTGATGTTTCATTTGATTTTTTTTAATCGTGATCTAGCTGATATTACCATCAAGTTTTCCCCAAATCCCTACTAATATTATAAATGCGAAAGTAACTCTGTGTGTCTGTCTGTTACTCAATCACGCCTTAACTACTGAACCAATTTGCATTAAATTTGGTATAGAGATATTTTGATACCCGAGAAAGGACATTGGCTACTTTTTACCCGGGGAAATAGGATAGGTTTGATCCCGGAAATCCCACGGGAACGGGAACTATGCGGATTTTTCTTTGACTGCGCGGGCGAAGCTTCGGGTGGAAAGCTAGTAAACCATAAAGCTCTATACTCTATAGGTTACTGAAATTTAATTTCTAGAAAGTAATTTACTCTTCCATACATTTTTTTACTAAGAAATATATAAGCGTAAAAAACACGTGATTAATTTGCGTCATTACTATGTAAACAGTGCATAAAATAGCAGAATACTTAAATCACTTTTCTGTAATAATTAGTTCATGGTACCTTAATGACTGGATTAAAAAAAGAATCGAAGCGAAGCTCGAAGGTAGGGAATATTAGAAATATCTCGATTCTAATTTCCTTCAGTAAAATGGACTTCATTTTTCTATTATAAAGTTCCAAAGTGAATATAAAAATGGACCGGAGGTCGACCTCTTTCGTGAATTATTACTTCACAATACTCTCAAATCTATAACGAATTTTCCTACAAATACAGTTACCGAACTTAGTCTAAGATATGCTGATACATTTTTTTAAATAATGTAACAAGAAATAAAAACACAAAACAAATATTATAAAAAAGACGAATTCTCGTTGAATTCGTCTTTCTCAAACATGACTGAAAGATTTTTAAATGTAAATACTTACCGTAGGTACTTATTTAAAAAATAAAATAGACAGATTATGAACGTTACATATTTCCCACATTTTATTCAGTATGTGTTACAAACTTAATATCACAAACAATTTAAACATACAAATAATGAAAATATGACATTATATTCGACATGTTATGACTGTTAGGCTGGTTGCAGAGCTTGACCGACCGTCAGTGCGTACCGTCGGTCCTGACGATACGCATCAACAATTGTATGACTATGACACTAATGCGCATGACATTACGCGTGCGTATGGTCGGTCTAGCTATGAACGGTTTTATGAATTTCCATACATATGACAAGCGCGACGTACGCACTGATGGTTGGTCAAGCTCTGCAACCAGCCTTATGTTAATATGCCAATACACAAACAAAAGCAATTATTGCAAATAATTAACCAACAATAGTAAACTTTTTGTATTTTCTAATAATGATATATTTCCCTTTTATCTTTTCAGTCACGGCGGCCTATTCTCACAAAGATCTACAAGAGTACATAATATAAGCAAATATAAGTGTTGAACCTACTCCATCACTCTATTGGTATTAAGTAGAGGAGATTCCACATCACCGTAGAGAAATCAGGTGCAGAATTTATTGCAATGCGTGGTGTTTAAGGAAAATAAACACAACCAAGGAACGATGCGCTTCAAGGACACGGACGGGAAATTTACAAATGACTGACTGATTTTACAAATAAATGAACGAAACGGACTTTGTATTTTTTTTTTAACTCAAACTGAAACTTCTTGATCATAAGCCTTTTTAACACGTCTTGTATATACTCATATTTTCATACTATGTCATTTTAACAGACAGTTTGGCATTTTTTTTTTCTAAAAACACAAACTGAACTAAAGAACTGAACTGAACTTCAGATAAATAGGTATACTTCATATGTCATTTTAACAGACAGTTAAGCAATATCCAGAAATTGTAAATCTGGCTATATTTCTTTCACCAGATCTTACACTATAATATTTAAACTAGCTCCATTTACTACCCTATGTAACCTATTTGATATACGTACCTCTCAAACAAAATTGCTACGGAATGTTAACCGTGCATATTTATTTGACGGGCTTCATAGCTTATTTATCTTTTAATATTTCATTCTATTTGTTTATTTCGTTTGTAAACATTTCATGTAGCGTTATTAGGAGTTCGCATGATTAAATTGAATTTGTGTTTCATAAATATTGTAAAGCTTTGTATGAATTTTATAATCATGTTGATACTTATAACGAAATTGATAATTGAGTGTTGTTTCTTGTTAACCGACTTCAAAAAAAGGAGGAGGTTATCAATTAGGAGGCTGGTATTTTTTTACGTATGTACACCGATTACTCCGAGGTTTCTGAACCGATTTACGTAATTGTTTTTTTGTTCGATGCTTGATGGTGTCGAATTGGTCCCATAAAATTTTTATTCAGATAGGCCCAGTAGTTTTTATTTTATGAGCATTTTTATCTGTACTCGATGACTTAATAATTGAAATGTAGCAAGTAACTTTGATTCACGTCCCGGTGCTTACATCTTTAAATCTACACAACGGATTCTGATGCGAATTTTTCAATAGGTAGAGCGGTTCAAGAAGGTTCTAGTACAAAATCTGTCGATTCTTGGACGAACAGGTGAAGCTGAGTGAAAAGCTAGTCCAATAACAAAATAAATGGACGATATAGAGATACAGATAATAAATAAAAATGTTAGGACAAAAGTCAAACTACACACACGTCATCGGCAACAGCTGGTTTTCAATATAATAGATTTGTTTGTTAACTGGCCTGTATATTTCACTGCGAGTCGCATTAATCGTGGAAGTGGAATTTTTTTTACAATACATATTATTTAGGAATTGTCATCGTTTGTTTTAAATGCTTTATTCACAAGAGTAAAAAGTAAATAGGTGGGTCTTCATAGAGCGAGCAGCCTCGCGAGGCAATTGGGAAAGCGTGTGTCCCGTGATTTTGCTCACCCAAACTAAATCCATACAGACGGAGCTGGTTCGCGAGGAAAATGCTTTGCGAGGCTGCTCGCTCTGTTTGACCCACTTAATGAATGATATTTAGTTATATATGAATAATTTTGTTAGTAGGTACCTAATCTGTCCTTGGTTTTTTTCGTTATGATACGTTTACGCTTAAAGCGAAGTAAAGCGTGGTTTCTAGTAGTAAATAGTGCCTATGTTGGAAATTAATAAGTGCTTTCAGTTATTCAATTTATTATTCTTACACGAGAATATAAGAAGTTTAAACAAATAACAAATATAGGATAAGATAAATAAATAATGTAACTTTTTCCTAACACAACTCATTCAGAGTTACGCATTTTACGCTTCATAATAAACTTTTTCTCTAGTTTAATTAATACTTGTGTGAACGTAATAAGATACTCCCGTGTTATTAACTAAATTGCAAGGATGGCGGTTTTATTTTCATTTCCTTTTTAAGATTCTTAAATAAAAGATTCTATGTGGGTAGTCTTGTGTGATACTGAATAATTTTAATATGAAAGTCTTTAGATTATAATATTGTTATCTTATTTTTACAAATTACTAGCTGCGCTCCGCGGTTTCACCCGCGTGGCTCAGCTTCTGGTGGTCTTACCGTGATGATATTCAAGCCTATAGCTTTCCTCGATTAATGGGCTATCCAACACCAAAAAAATTTTTCAAATCGGACTAGTAGTTTCCGAGATTAGCGCGTTCAAACAAACGAACAAACTCTTCAGCTTTATAATATTAGTATAGATTGTGTTCCAAATTACACTACAAATACCTTGCAACCTTAATAATCTTTATATCTGCCTTTGCTCTCCTAGTTTTACCCATTTCAACTAGAAGTAATACGTACCTAGTGTTTTTTCAAGTGTTTGTATAATTCGCACACTTTATAACATAAATGGCTTGATAGATTTAGACATAAGAGGATGAATAGATTTTAAAATTATTGTGAAAATGACGTTGGATACATGTTGGATATAATTTATTTTCCCAAGTATGTTTCTTTGTTTTTGTTTTCTAATAATGATTACCGATTTATCTTGGATTACCAAGTGCAGTTAAGGCGTACTACCATGATCCAAATTTTGTTATCTCTATTTAATGCCGAAAATAACGATATTATTCACTTCAACAAATAAATTATTTTCATCACGCGCCACTATGAATGCATGTTTGAAAAATGGAATATTGCGTTTTAACGCGTTTCGCACTATGCATTAAAAATGGGCAAAAATTGACAAAAATAAAAACCGATTGCACCATTTTACGTTCAAAGGAGAATATTGTTATTTGCGATGGAGCTCGGATGACAAAAACCGTTCTATAATAGCTACGTTACCTATAAAGCGAAAATTGTCTTTTAATGGAGCAACTTTTTTTGTTTTTATAGCGTTAAAAGTTTCAAGAAATATTTTGAAGACAAAATAGCCTGGCTATGTTATGTACAAAAAGGTAGCATAGCCAGGCATTTGATTGCATCACTAGGTACCTGATTGTAAAAATAGAAAAGTATTTTTTTGTCTATATCTAATTCTGTAGAAATCTTTTCAAGACTTGTTTGACGCTGTGTCTTTCGATGGACCTTCCACAGCAATCACTCGTTGAATTAAAGAAAACAGCATTAATTCCAAAGGCAAAATTGCAGAGAAAAGTGAAAAAAAAGGCAATCAATTAAAAAAATTATCTGTTTGTTACAACTTAGAAAAATTAGAGTGAAAAACAAGCTTCACCTTAGTCGCTAGTTGGTAAGAAATAAACCAGCTTATGAATATTTGCAAAGAAAAGCCGAAAATAATGGTTTATCATTATTTTTGAAAACGAAATATGTTTGTTAAAAATAAACGAAACTAGTGAAGCAAAGTGGATTGATTTTGTATACCATTTTCCAATATTATATTTCGGACTAATTCCATGAAACCCGGATTTCAGGTATATTGAAAATCAGAGTAAAAGGGTTAACCTTAACCCTTTAAATCACTTAGTAGATTCCTTTTTGATAGAGTACACTTACTGTTTGGTATTTATTTGTATATTCATACAAATGTAAGAATAACATTACTATAAATTGAATTAAATATTATGTACTAAGTATAATTTAAATATTTGTTTGTATGCGACTAGTTTTCTGCCCGCGGCTTCGCCCGCTTTGTCTAAAACCTAATAAATTATATACTAAAACCTTCCTCTAGAACCATTCTATCTATTAAAAAAAACACATCAAAATCCGTTGCGTAGTTTTAAAGATTTAAGCATACATAGGGACATAGGGACAGAGAAAGCGACTTGTTTTTATACTATGTAGTGATTCTGTGAAATCAATTAATAGCCTCATAACAGGTGGGAATTTCTCTTCAACTTGGACATTTTTGCATAAGATAACCACAGTTTTCAATACGCAGCTATCTACTTATAAAATTTATATTAAATCTGTTCAACTGTTTCTGATTATCTAAAATAAAACAAACACTTATTAATTTAGGTTTTGATTTATTAAAAGTTGATTTTCCTTCCATATCCACAGTCCACTGAATAAAAAGGCTATTATTTTGACAATTCAAACCATCTTTAAATTTTATACAGCTTCAACAAACATTTCCTAACTAACTACACAAAAGACCTCTGTATTCCCGTAATAAATAGTCAATATATCTCAAAGAAACTTCAAGCGCTAAAGAATTCATAATCAATGAAACTGCAAAGCTGAACCAACAAGTTTATCTGGAACAAAGACAACTCAATAATGGTGAAATAAATAAAACATGTTTTTAACAATCTTGTTACGAACTTAGATTAAGTTTCCTTTCAGGAATATTGGAGTGAAACGATGTTCATAACTGCATTATGGATATTTATTTTTGTAACTTGTTGAAAATGTTATCCTAGCCTTATTCTTCTTTAACCCATTGAGCCCCAAGCGGCCCGATCGGTCCCAGACACAATAGATTTTCTATTGTGTCTGTGGTTCCGTTGCCTGAGTTATTAAACTATATTTTTTTAATACTAATATTTCATATAATTATTATAAATGCGAAAATTTGTGAGTATGGATGTATGTATAATATGTGTATGTGTTATGTCATTATGTATGTATATTTGTTACCGTTTCAACGCAAATACCACTGAACCGATTACAATTAAATTTAGCACAGATATAGAGGATAACTTGGATTAGCACATACGATAGGTTCTATTTCGGAAATTCCACGGAAACTATGCGGGTTTTTCTTTGAAAACGCGGGCGAAGCCGCGGGCGGAAAGATAGTAACATTATTAATAAATTTATTTTACTAATTATTAGATTTAATAAATTAAGCACTGATTCAATTTCAATAAAATTTATAGATGAAGTCGTAGTCAGTCGTTTGTCACAGAAATTCACTAGTCGACTGAAATAGAGTACGGAAATATGTACTAGTACATGCTTGCTAGGCTGCTATGTATGAAATGACATGAAATACTTACACACTTGAAGCCGGAGGCACGACGCTAGTTCAACTTAAAAAGTGGTCTTATCGACTTGGGTAATATGTTAAAAATTCTCATATTTTAAGATATATTCTGTTAGGTACGGGTATACTAATTAATCTTTTTAAAACATAAAATTAATAGGATAGAGCCCGGGCGACGTAGTCCAACTAATATTATAAATGCGAAAGTTTCTAATGCATATATGATACTCTTTCACGAAAAAACTACTAGACAGATTTCTATGTAACATTGCAGTAATATAGCTAATACATTAAAATAACACATCGAGCTATAGGAATACTTGATTTTATCCGCGGGTTCATCTGCAGATAAAACCACGCGGCACAGCTAGTCACTACATAGTCCCTATGTCCCGTTGTATACTTAACGGATTTTAGTGTGTTTTTTTTTATAGATAGAGTGATTCAAGAGGAAGATTTTAGTATATTATAATTTATTAGGTTTTAGACAAAGCGGGCGAAGCTGCGGGCAGTAAGCTAGTAACAAATAAAACATTAATCCATATCATTAACTAAATACAAAATAAACGCGACACAAAAAGTACTCATTCGATAACTGAAGCGAATCAAGTAAAATTATAACCAACCCAAGCGGGCCATTCATTTAGAAATTCTGCGGTGAACATTCCATAAATTGTACACAAAGTTAGAGAATAATTTTCCACGTCTCTGTTTATTATAAACAAAGTTTGTTGCGATCTGTGAAACTGGGATTGTGAATTGCGATTTCAGCATGTAATTCACATGTTATATTATAGCTATTCAAATGATCCCAATTTGATGTTATCCTAATTATTGCGTTGTTTAAAATTTTTGGATGTTGGTTTATTTTTGTATGTAGGTATAATTTATTTATTTATTTATTTATTTATAATATGAGATATTGTATTATTTTATTTTAAATGCAATAAAAGCCTTAGATATTATTATCTTCAAATAAAATCTAAGCATTGGCATAACCTATTTCAGGCACCAGTCTCTCACAATACTAGTTGATAAGCTCACTCACTATGTATTTGCAAGCAATGTATCTATTTACCTAATGTTGTGATGAGACAAATAAATAAATAAATAAATAAATAAATAAATAAATAAATAAATAAATAAATAAATAAAATATATACTCTTACAAGATTATATGATACTATGATATGATATGATTGGAAAAATAATTATAAATGCATATAAAATTGTTACTTATTGTACGAACAGATTCGTTTAATGTTTACCGGCTTTACTGTAGAAACACTTTTCAGAATTTGCAATAAAGGCTATCAATTTCGTGAGGTCATGACAAAGCAGGTTTTATAATTTCGTGAGCTTGGTGTTTAAAAATTATCTAGAAATTTATAGATTTCGAAAGACCCTTCTTACATCATTTTATTTATTTATTTATTTTATTTATTATACTTCATTGTACAAACATGAATGGACAAAGCAGAAAAACGAACAAAATCACAAAAAGGCATCATTTGTACAAAAGGCGGCCTTATTGCTGAACAGCAATCTCTACCAGGCAACCTGGTAGGAAAGGAAATGTAAGAAGGTCGTGGGATAGCGCAAAATAAATGACTATAATTACAATTACACATAACAATTCATTGCAAATAATATAAAATAGACACATATACACACATGTCACATACTAATATAAACTAAATATTACATATATACTTCAAAAATATGTACATACTAAAAATATTACTAAAATACATATTGTACATACATACATAAAATACAAATACATATAAACATACACATACATATTACAAAATACATACTATACACAAGCCATAGTACACAGATGATAAGACATTCAAAAACAATGGTTACGGTTACAGATGTCAGCAAGCAGAAACAGAAAGGTAGGGAAAAAGCTACAGTAAGGAAAGGTAGTGATCTTTTAGCAGTGATTTAAAAGAGGAGAGCGTTTTAGCGCGTCTAATACTCTCAGGTAAAGCGTTCCATAGTTGGATAGCACGGACAGTAAAAGAGTTGTTGAAAAAATTGGAATGGTGGATAGGAGTGCATAGTAATAACAGGTTGGAAGAACGAAGAGAGAGGGAATTGCTAGAGCTTAAATACTCAAAGTTTTCCTTTAAGTATTGCGGTGCCTTAGGGCTAAATAGAATAGTGTACAGAAGATGCAGCAAATCTATTGACATTTTAAATATCTAAAAATACGTAACGCTACACTTAAAAACATTCACCCTATTACTTATTTAAACTAAAATATTTAATGCAATTCAACAATCGTAATATAAAAATAAGCAACAAATATTACAAATAACAATATTAACATAAACATACAGATAAAATTGTCTCTTTAAATATGCATTTTCAGTGTTAATTATGAGATTAAAATACACAGTAATTTCCGAACGAACCGTTAATATCGATTTCAGATATATTCCATTTATTTGTTGGTAATAGTTATTAAATTATTATCGTGGTCGCGTAATTGTCATCATTAATTAATCTTTACGGGATAATTATGTTATCTAATTAGAAATATTTGCTACAATGTTGTTGTGTTATTATTATATACTTGTTTAGTTAAATCTCTATGTGTATAGAGCTTTTACTCTATGGGTTTATACATATTATGGTCTAAGAGCCCGTGGGAGATCGTCCTTCACCGATCTGATAACCAGATGAGACGTATTTTTTATTAAACATTTTTTTATAAACAAATATGCCTTATGCTTATGCTTTTTTATAAAAGTGGTCATGGCTATTTTTCATAGAAATCTAAATAACAAGACACACTATTTTTAAATTAAATTAACTTCGTTTTTTGACGTGACAACGTCTTATAAATTGGTTTGCCGGGTGACACTTCAAGAAACTGCGTTACGCTCCGCTCACGTTATGCGCTCACAATGAGAGCAAGTGAGAGGCACGCGTCCCTTCCACTCGGGCATGGTTAGCCCGCCTAAGAGCGAGAGAGACAGACATAAAAAGTCGTTGTCACGTAAAACTTTCGCCCGTATACCGACTTTACAGTCAACCAATTTTTTTTTTCATCACCTTTAAAATTTTTATAACCAAATGAAATTTATTTGACTGATAGTTTTGATACACAGAAGATGCCTATATTTTTTATAAACAATAAAAAATATTTAATAAAAAATACGTATAAATTTATAAAGATAGTGTCTTAAGGGACACACCGCGCGCCATCTATTGCGCGGTGTGTCCCTTAAGACACATAAAAACTGAAAGAATAGAATAAATTCGATTGTTCAGGCGGGTCATGAGTGGCTGAGTTGGTTAGGCATCCGCCCCGGAATGGCGCGAAGGATGCGGGTTCGAGTCCCGCCTCGTGATCGAATTTTTTCTATTCTTTATAAATTTATATTTATAAAGCATTTGAATGCCATAAAAACCAAAAAATATAAATTCAAGAAAAGGTCGTGTTCCATCGTTACAATATTGTATTCACTGAAAAGTGCTTCATATTGGTTGAGATGGTTGTTAAATCATCTCAATAGATGGCACGCGGTGTGTCCCTTAAGACACATAAAAACTGAAAGAATAGAATAAATTCGATTGCTCAGGCGGGTCACGAGTGGCTGAGTTGGTTAGGCATCCGCCCCGGAATGGCGCGAAGGATGCGGGTTCGAGTCCCGCCTCGTGATCGAATTTTTTCTATTCTTTATAAATTTATATTTATAAAGCATTTGAATGCCATAAAAAAAACAAAAAATATAAATTCAATATCATTGTTGTTACACAACTGATAACTCAACAACAGCTGAACAGATTTTAAAGTTTGTTTGTTGGATTTGCTTTGTATTAGGTAACCTTAAAAACTAAGTTTTATTTGAAAAACTAAAATAAGGATGGATCTAGGGCAATGCCAAAAATACAGTACTACTTTAGGGTATAGGACATACATACTATAGAGTACCAACATAATATTTTAAGTCTTAAATATATTTATATTAAAATTATATATCTATGTTTATCAGCCATCTGGATTCCATAACACAAGCAAAAGCTTAATATGGGATTAGATCGTGCCGTGTGTGAAAATTGTCCCGAAATATTTATTTATTACTAGCTTCCGCCCGCGACTCCGTCCGCGCGGATGTCGGTCTTCGCGTGGATGGTTTATTTATCCATTTTGAGTACCTCTGACAATAACATCTTATAAATATCTATTGGACCCAATTCCCAAATACGGCTAGGCCTATAATAATACGCAACGTGTGTTCGCGGTTCTACGGAACAACGTCTATGGATAAAACTGAAAAATTAAGATAATTTTTTTCTACGTATTTTTCCAGGATAAAAAGTATCCTATTTTACGCCCAGGATAATAAGGTATAACTATACCAAGTTTCATCGAAATCGAACCGCTAGTTTTCACGTGATGCCTTCACATACAGACAGACAGACAGACAGACAGACAGACAGACAAAAATTTTTTTAATCACATATTTGGGTTTGGTATCGATCCAGTAACACCCCCTGCTATTTATTTTTTCAATATTTTCAATGTACAGAATTGACCCTTCTACAGATTTATTATATGTATAGATAGTTCCTAGGTACATCTGTATTTTGCTATTTAAGAAGATAATTTTTAATAGATAATTTATGGTGTAAAATTAAGGTTTTTTCATTCATTCATTCATTTTAAATAAGTATGTCACCTTTTACCTGAATTAAAGTAAAGGCCAATACACGTGTGTTTACGTACAAATGAATCATAATTAACTCAGTATCGAGCTCGCTCCACGTGTAGAATGTTACACGAGGCACACAAGCAATTCGCACGTTTAAGCTGTTATATAACTGTTATATAATGTATCTTAGTAAATATATTTCCTAGCAATTAATTATCATAATTAATCTATTATCCTTAGAAATTTCATTCTAGTTATATGATATGAGTGGACGCCATAGTATATAATATATAATTTCCTGTTTTTTCAATACACCGCTTACTTTTTTTTTTATTCATCCACAAAATATAAACTTTATTTTGAGACACCCTGTATATTATTATATACTAGCTGTTCCCCGCGGTTTTACCCGCATTTCTCTGATTGCGTGATGATAATTGATATAGCCTATAGCCTTCCTCGATAAATGGGCTATCTAGTACCGAAAGAATTTTTAAAATCAGACCAATAGTTCCGGCGATTAGCGCGTTCAAATAAATAAACACTTCAGCTTTATAATATTAGTATAGGTTAACTGTGTTTCAAACTCATATTATATACAACTAGCTGTGCCGCGCGGTTTCACCCGCGTGGCTCCACTCCTGTTGGTCTTAGCGTGATGATATATGTATAGCCTATAGCCTTCCTCGATAAACGGGCTATCTAACACCGAAAGAAGTTTTCAAATCGGACCAGTAGTTCCCGAGATTAGCGCTTTCAAACAAACAATCAAACAAACATACAATCAAACAAACAAACTCTTCAGCTTTATAATATTAGTATAGATTTGTACCCTACGGTTTTACCCGCATTGCTTCGCTCCTATTGATCTTAGCGTGATGTTATTATGGCATATACTATAGTTTATCATCAAGGCTATAGGCCCTATAGCCTTCCTTGATAAATGGACTATCTAATAATGAATGAATTTATCAAATAGTGAAAGAATTTTCTGAGATCGCGCTAGATCACTAAACAAACAAACTCTTCAGCTATTCTATTATAAGTACATAGATTTTGTTCTACTAGATATTTTATAAACAGTTTGATTTGTGTAAACTGATATGTTTTCATATTTTAAACGTCCTTTCAACAAAATACATGATAGCAATACATACAGGATTCACATGAAAGCGTTGTAAATAAGGCTTTATCAGGCTCATTACACGCAGTCACAGCCAGCGGCTGATAGCTCGATACTTTGGTTCCATATTTTATATTATTCCATAGCTTTATTAAATGAAAACTTTGTAATAATATTGGAATTCATGATGAATAAGTTTCATTTCAAATTGATATTATTATAATTAAAGATAAATCTAATGTCTACGAATGGTGTGTATGTATGACATTACAAAAACGTTTTATTACAAAATAATTATAAGGTATACCTAATCTTTTTTTAGGTGTTCGAACTCAAGGAATCGATTATTAATAGGGAAAGTTTTTATAAACACATCTTAATCAGTTCTAGAGTTTTGTGTTTATCTGTATTTTAATGAATGACAAACAAACTTAAATACCTAATCCACAAAATATATTAACAAACGTCATCAATCATTTCACATAAAACATTCAACGAAATGAAATCTTAATAAATCACATCTAGCTATAAGAGATATCCGTCTTACCTTCCCAACGAAGCTACAACTAATCAGACAAACCCGCAAAATTAAACAAATCCACTAATTAAACTAATATTTGCCAACAGTATAATGTTGTTCCCAAGAGGCTCGGATACACGGGGAATACTAATGCCTTCCCCTTATTCAATTCAATTTTTGATAGCATAATTGGCATTAATATTAACAATTATTATATAAGTACTAGCTTACCGCCCGCGGCTTCGCCCGCTTTCTCTAAAACGATTTGAGATTTAAACTATCCTATCTATCAAGTTGGATCGAACTGCACATGGTGTGCGAATTTTATTATAATCGGTTAAGTGGTTTAGGAGTCCATTGAATACAAACATTGTGACACGAGATTTATATATATTAAGATAATTTGCGGAATAACCGGGTAGCATACGCAAAAACATGTGAATTTGTTAATAGTTGATACTAAGTATGTTTTTGTGGACGGTACAATCTATATTCTATACTAATATTATAAAGCTGGATATTTGTTTGGTTGAACGTTCTAGCTCAGGAAATACGTGTCCAATTTGAAAAAAAATATTTCAGTATTAGATAGCCCATATTTAATCGAGGAAAGCTATATATCATCACGCTAAGACCAATAAAAGCGGAGCAATGCAGGTAAAACCGCGGGACACAGAACTGCTTTCCGACCAAGTGGTAAATGATATAAACTTTGTTATGACGATTCAATAATTATTCTAGAAGAAGTCTTATTGTATAATATATATTAGTTTGAGTTATAAATTCAATTCTATGTTAATACCCGCGTGGTGTTGTTCCCACTGAATTATTTATTTATACCCTTTGTACTAAAACTAACCATTTCAAACAGTCATAGATTCTGTTGTAAATATTTCAGCCTTTTGTTGGGTCACTTTATAGAGTTCGAAATTGATTTTGTCGAATAAATTATGAGGTCTTGCTTGTTGGATTGTAAAAGGACATGTTTGTAAAGAAGGTCAGACTTAAACTTAATTGCTTTTTTGTAAATGTAATTTTTTTAGGAATAGTCACTTTTTAATACCACCGAATCGTACTATGCCGAGAAGAATCAGCAAGAATCTCGATAGTAACAAAATATCTTACTTTGGTAGCTCTAATAAAATAATTTTTTTCTACTTTATATAACACTAGCGGTCCGCCCGGCTTCGCCCGTGGTACATATTTCAGAATAAAAGGTAGCCTATGTTCTTTCTCAGGGTCTAAAGATTGTCTGTAATAAATTTCATCAAAATAATGAACTAATAAGAAATGAAGAAAAAATATAAAAATTACGAGACGAGTTTTGCATGCCTAATAAGCCGTAGTATCCGCACCGCATACATATTAACATCCCCTATTACATCCCCCTGTTGTTCATCAAACAAATTTCAACCCCTTATTTCAAAACTTTAAAAAGCTTTTAAGTGGTTCCTGTGTTATGAGTTCTTCTCTATATATCTATAATATATATTTTTTTTTTTTTTTTTAATTAAATAAGGTTGCTAATTAAAATAGCACCTTATACAAATTACAATCTAGCCTACAAGACTAATAAGTAATTTTATGTTAACCTAAATTTCTAAATAACTTATTCTAAGAGAGTGTCCATTGTCACTTGCTTAGTGTCTGTTAAGGGGAAGTAAGTCACTTTGCTCGTGTGCTTTGGTATACAGATAATTGTCACTGTTCACTTTTCACTTATCACTACACTAACTCAAAAGGTTTAGTCCTTTTTAGTCTTCGCACTAGGTCCGTGGTGTCAAGGAGCTGGATAGCCTCAACATTCACGTGATGATGAAGTCGATGTTGATGAGCTTCTGCATGTTTTTGAACAATTTTGTCCACGGTGTCCACTTTTAGGTCACGGTGGAGGTCACCATTACGGATGTACCATGGAGCATTTACAATGTCTCTCAGTACTTTATTTTGGAAACGTTGTATAATGTCAATGTTGCTTTTTTTGGTACAGCCCCACAGCTGAATACCATACGTCCATACTGGCATTAGGACTTGTTTGTATATGAGTAGCTTATTATGTATCGACAACTGGGAGTATCTTCCAAGAAGCCAATACAATTTCTTATAGCGCAAGCCTAATTCTTCTCGCTTCTTCTTGACGTGAGCCTTCCAGCGTAGCTTAGCGTCAAGCGTCATACCGAGGTATTTCGCCGTGTTAGCATAAGGTATTTGTTGGCCATTAAGGAGTATCGGGACAATCTGTGTTCTTTTGTTTGTAAAATTTATGTGAACGGATTTGGATTCGTTCAATCTTATCCGCCATTTCCGAGTCCATTCGTAGACCTGGTTCACAGCTTCTTGAACTTTATCTCCTGCTTCCTGATAAGTAATGCCTGTGGCCATGATAGCAGTGTCGTCGGCAAATGTTGCAGTAATGTTTTTTTCTAATACTGGGATGTCACACGTATACAAAAGGTATAGGATGGGACCCAAAACACTTCCTTGTGGTACACCAGCTCGTATTTCCTTGAGGTCCGAGTAGGCATCGTCTTGTCGAACTCTAAATACTCGATTGGTTATATACGATTCTAAGATATCTGAAATTTGTTTTGGTAGCATTGTTCTTATTTTATGAATGAGACCTTTGTGCCAAACCTTATCAAAAGCCTGAGCGACATCTAAAAACACTGCTGAACAGACTTTCTTTTCTTCAAACGCTTTTTCGATGTTTTGTTAATCTGTGAACTTGATCTATTGTGGAGTGTTTCTTTCTAAATCCAAATTGGTGTTCTGGAATTATTTTCTTCTCATCAAGTATTGGCATGATCCGTAACAGTTTTTCAAAAAGTTTTGATACTATTGGTAGCAACGAGATCGGTCGATATGATGTTACATCATTTGGTGGTTTTCCTGGCTTTAATATCATAATAACTTCAGCAACTTTCCACAAATTAGGCACATATTTTAACCTAAATGCAGCGTTGAAGAGTGTTGTTAATTTAATTATAGCTTTGCGTGGCAAATTATGCATTATTTCACCTGTGATTAAGTCAAAACCCGGAGATTTTTTTGGGTTAATACTTAACTTAATTTCGTTGGAAATCTCTTTGGGTGTTACAGACTTTATTTGTAATTCTTCATTAAGGTTTTGATCTTCAGGTAGTTCATTTGCGTCATCATCATATGGCTTAAAGATATTTTCCAGATGTTGCGCAAATCTTTTAGCTTTTTGTTCATTGTGGATAGCCCATTTTCCATTTTCTTCCTTAATTGGTGGAATATGCAGAACGGGTCTATTCATATGTTTCGTAGCTTTCCAGAGAGAGTAGTCTGTGCTGCGATCGTTAGTCAGTTTTTTGAGATATGACGTCATATTAGCGTCATTTAGTTTTTTTATCTCTCTTTGTAGCTGTTTTGTGAGATTATTTAGTAGCTTTTTATCACCAGGAAAACGAGTTTGGTGCCACCGGTTTCTCTGTTTTCTCTTTTCACGTAAAAGTTCGATAATATTCTTCGGGTAGACTGCTCCCCTGTGACAAGAGTGACTATCTGGTGTGTTTCTCCATGCTGCTTGTTGTATGTCTACCATAAATTTTTCAACTTCTATATCAAGTTGTTCTGAATTTTTTAATGGTATATTAAGTTTTATATGTGTGTCCAAGTCGCTTCTAAAACTGTTCCAGTCTGTTTTCTTATTTACTAATCTTAGGTTATTATTCTTATTTATAATATTTATACATAATTTAAGAATTATGGGCGAGTGGTCTGAACTCATATCGTTCATAGTCTTTATATCTAAATAGTTAGATGATATATTTTTATATATAAAGAAATCCAATAGGTCGGGTATTTTGTTTGGATCTGTAGGCCAATAGGTTGGTTTGCCCGTAGATGCAAAGTTACAGTTCATATATTTCATGGCGCTTAGAAGTTCTTTGCCTTTAGGTGTAATCAACCTGGAGCCCCAATGAGTATGTTTGGCGTTAAAGTCACCACCAACAATAAATCTGTCGCCAAAACTCTTGAGAAGGGTAACGTATTTCTCTTTATTAAAAGATTCTCTCGGTGGGAAATACAAGGCTGATATAGATACAGGACCACGTTTGGTTTCAACGCATACTGTTACGGCCTGTACTTCTTGTTCTTCGATTTTACTTATTTCATAGTGCTTCAACTTTTCTTTTATTATCACTGCACTTCCACCTCTAGCTGTATTATTTGGGTGAAGTGCAAGATATACTTTGTAACCTTTAAATTTAATGTATGATTGTT
The DNA here is from genome assembly GCF_905220415.1 of Colias croceus. Taxonomy (NCBI): domain Eukaryota; kingdom Metazoa; phylum Arthropoda; class Insecta; order Lepidoptera; family Pieridae; genus Colias; species Colias croceus. Next base: position 1,297,251 of record NC_059543.1, on the reverse strand, counting down.
TGGTGAAGTGTGTTTCCGATACTAAGCACACGTCAATATTTTCTATTTCAAGGACAATTTGTAATTCATTGTGGTGTTTAAGAAGCCCATTGGCATTCCATTCCATTATGCTAAGTATTTGAGTCATTTTCTAGCAGTAGATGTAGCATTTCTATTGCTACTTTCCAGTTTCCTTAGTCTATCGTCAAATGTAGACATGAGGCTTAAAATTTGGTTGAGTTTTCCTTCAACGCTGTCTTTCATTTGGTTGCTTCCTTTCGTCTGGTTACCACTCGCGATTTGTGCAAAGGTGATGTGCTTACTTACTTGCCTGCTCTCTTTCACAGCTGGAACCACTTTTGTATCTGCTGTTTTCCGCTGAATTGGGATATTTAGTTTTTTCGTCGCTTTATTTTTAAGCGTCTGCATTTCTTTTGCTACCATGCATCCTCTATAGTTTGCAGGATGTGGAGCGCCACAATGCACACACTTTGGCTTTTCTTCTGCTGGCTTTTTACAATCTTTAGTTAGATGTCTACCAGTGCATTTTACACATCTTGGATCCTTGGAGCAATATTTTTGGGTGTGCCCGTAGGCTTGACATCTTTTACACTGAGGAACTAATTTAGAGGTTTTCAAGGGATGGATTTCCACCCTGCATCCTAATATAGACGTTATCTCATAGATTTTGTTTATTTCCTCTCCGTTATTAAAGGTAAGCATGAACATATTGAGAGGTGTCTTGTCTTTCCACCTCAGCTTGTTTACTGCCTCCTCGACTTTGAAGCCTTTTCTTTTCAGGTCTTCTACAATTCTATCTGGGTTGCATGTATGGTGCAATTTCTTAGCTATAACTCGTATTGGTCTTAATTGTTTGTTTTCATATGAGTGCCAATGAAAGCCATCGGCAGTCAAAAACTCTGTGATAGTCCGATATACTGTTTCATTTTCGGTATTAATTTTTACGGTTTCTCCGTGCATAATTTTAATTGTAAAGCCGCCTCCAGGTGACTTTTCTAAGAGGAAATCAAAGAACGATTGGTAGTTCCTGATGTCATCTACTATTATAGGTGGAGGAAGTGGCACCTTTTTGAGTTTTACTTTCTCCTTACTTTCCTCATTTCGCTCTTCTTTATCGGAGATATGAGTGGGTGAAGTGTTCAGTTTGCGTTTTTTCCTGCTCTTGGTTCTAATCCACTCCGTTTCTTTGGCAAGTTCTTCTTCATCAGTGCCGTATTCTACATGGGAAGAGGACTTCTTTTCAATTTCTTTTTTCTCTGGAATTTCCGTTTCCACTGGAGTCAAAGAGTTCAATTTTTGTTGAAGAAGTTTTACTTGTTCCTCCAGATGCCTTACGTGGGTTTCAAGTTTTTCACGTACATTTTTCTCTTCGGAGTAGTACTTGAACAACAGATGTTCAGTTTCAGTTCTTATATTTATTTTTGATTTTTCGGTATTCATGATTATTTATTTTGGCGAACGAATCTTACTTCGCCTTAACAATTATTTTTGCTATCGGAGCGCAATAACTAGGTCATTGCGGCCGGCCGCAGCGACGGCGTTGTTATGATGTGTTAGCACTTTTTAGTAGCTCGAGCGAGACGTCTTCTCTCAGCAAGTTCAAACAAACCTATAATATATAAAAGTATCTAAATTGTATATCTTCTTTTAATGGTTATAACAAACACAAATCCCGACAGTTACTAGAAATTATAAGGAAGATAAGAATGTTTAGCAGCTTAACAATTGTAAAAAATCTAATAGAGGTAATAAAAAAATATTCCATTATCCATCGTGCATTAACCCGTGAAAAAATAAAAGTAAATTTATGAAATAAGATAATGAAAATTCCTCGAATCTCACAAAAAACCAACCTTAACCTTCAAGACGCCAATAACAATAAACCATTAAATAAAGGCTGTTTAACCGCTATAGAAATACAACTTTTTCCTCTAGTTTCTTTCGCATCAATCTCGGAAAACCAAATTAATGAGTCACCACCGTTTTCCGCTCTATATCAAATATTTTCGTCGACAAAAACTCGATGACACGACACTAAAAAGCATCTCGAAATTCGGGACGTCTTTATAGAATTACATTATATGGGTATGGCTGTTAAGGCACTGACGAACAGTGTTTAAAGCGAAAATAATATTCCTGTATGTTCTTTTAAACTACTTATTGTATCAGTGGATGACTATAGAGTCTAGATGTTATATACTAGGTTTCCGCCCGAGGCTTCACCCGCGCAGTCAAAGAAAAACCCGCATAGTTCCCGTTCCCGTGGGATTTCCGGAATTGCGTCATTTTCCCGGGATAAAAAGTAGCCTTTGTCCTTTCTTGGGTATCAAAATATCTCCATACCAAATTTCATGAAAATTGGTTCAGTAGTTTAGGCGTGATTGAGTAACAGAAAGACAGACAGAGTTACTTTCACTTTTATAATAATAATATTAGTTGGATTTTAAATATTGTGAAAGTCTTGAACTTATTTCAATGGAACATGATAGAAACTTTTGAATGATAATTTTGTACCTATTTATAAAAGCTCTGCCACTATTTTGAATTTGCACAGTTAAATTCTGAATTCTATAGGTACTTACATTAAAAAAAATTAAAGTAAGTATTGTGCCATAATAACTGGCTGTTATTATTCTCTGGTTTTATCTATTTATCGTAGATATAGACTTGTAAATATTATGTACGTGTAGTAAATATGAACTGTTTTATTAAAATATATATAAATAAATCAGATTGCACTCTGTTTGTCAAGCCTTAACGTACTTTCATAGCCAGTGTTTTGCGCCAGGAGTGACGTTGACAAATGAGAAGCTCTCGTCACATCAAGATATGTTTTTCTCCATTGGTGAAATTGAAAAGCTCAGCGCAAATATTATGTACTTTGCTATTTAATAAGGTTTAAAATAAAACTAAAATTGTTATGGTGATGTGTCATTCTTCTGATTTAGTCTTATTTAGTAGAATGAAAGCATAAAAAGTAATGAATGCTATTTCTTAATTTTGGTTGAATATAATAAGTCTTTTGTAGATTTTATCAATCGGAATTATTTTAAATAGCTGAAATTAAGGTATATTTAGACCGTTACTATTCTTAGTATATTTATATGTTTGTTAGACATAACAAATCCTATTTGAAGTCCCTTAAAAGATTCCACAGTAGATACCTACAAATAAAGCACGATAAAGGAAAAAGTTACAATTTGTACAAATATTACCTACCTATTTGTAGCTGTGTACTTTAGTCATTTGTCATATTTACCAAATAATTATTCTCAATAATAGAAAAAGTATAAAAAAAATATTTTTTTAAGTATACAGATAAAAATAAGATGTCACGGTAACCTTTCTGCAAGGACACTACGAAAACAATACCTCATAGCAATTGAGCAGTTATTACTTGATACACTTTTCAAAGTTCTTAATACAGCAGTAAATCAATAGCGCATTCTAAAATTACGTTATACATTACGTAGTCTCTTTCGTTAATAAAAGCAAAGCGAAAATTTTGCATTACACTGCTCGCTCAAAGAGGCTCTCTATTTTCGTACCTTTATAAAGAGTAAATGAATGACGTAAGATCACAAAATTCAATCTGCGTAAGCTGATGAACTCTCGATAGACGGAATTGGATGGGGCGTGGTGTACTTTTTGCCTTTTAAAGACTAGGTTTTTCACGTAATAATACGGGTTAGGTTCAAGGACTTTGGCTTCGTCGATATTCAAGTTTTCTTTGTGTGTTAGATTCGATTTACATGTAAATTATATACGTTTTGGAACATGTAACTAGACGTAACTTCGTAAGAGTTTTTTTGTGGGAGTAGGTATAACTTGTTATGTTTAGAAATTGAAGGCAACGGTTTTCAAATTTATTTATTTAACATTTTGAAATTTGTTTATCTAACATTTTGAAATTATGTAAGTTTATGAAGGGACAGAATGATATCACTTTATCGTACAGATTTTGATCGACATACAGAATATTTCATGGTAATTTTACATGAAAAAATTATTGAATTATAGCTTTGTGATTTTTGGTCATTGACCAACTACGCTGTGTTTTGATTGTCGAATCAGAAATCTCATTTTCAATAATAGAGATAATAATTTAACTTATATTAGTAGTAGTAGTTATGTGTCTACGTGCGAAAACTACTGAACTGATTTTAATGAAACCCACTGTACACATAGATTATTGGCTTTAGTTAAATCTTTTTCCCGATAAGATCCCGAAATTAGCGAACGTAGATGTTTTATTTAAATAACCGAATAGATAATTTTCATACTCAATAGAGAAACATGTATCATTCAATGTAAATAATAATTACCTAAGTTCAATATTTACTAGTTGGATAAATAGGTCAGTAAAGTTTATTAACACTTAGTTAAGACATGAATATGAAATGTTTTGGGTTCAAGAAATGTTTAAGACGCTGCTATAATCAATATTGGTCCTAATTATCTCGTCCACAATTTATTGATAAGAACATAATATTATAAACTAGCCAAAAAGACTGCGTTTAATTGTAAATGCTTTGGTACATATTACAATATTTCGCCAGTTTACAATCTTTCGAGTTATATTGTAAACTCGCTGTCCGCCCTGGCTTCGTCCCTGGTACATGTTTACGTTTTCTCTCCATAAGAACCTAACTCATACTTCAACGAATATTATAATATAAAGGATTAACGATCGGTTCAGTTGTTCTAAAGATTTGGGCTTAGCTACATTTGGTGATTCATTTTTATTACATAGTGAAGATTAACGGTGTTTTTAATCTTAGAGTGACATACATATTATAAAGTATTTAAGTTTAATGCTGATCATAATCGCACACGTGTTAGCATTAACACGAGCTATCGAGGGATAAAGCCCGGGCTCAAAGTTGTCCCGGACGGAATTACGTGGGGGGTCGTAAGACGTATGAATTGTAGGGTCAGCAATGTGAAGGTTTAAAGTGTGGATTTTGAAGTGAAACTTCTTTAGGCGCGTTAGTAAAATTTCAATGTCGCGTCATGGCAATATCGCCACGTCATGGAGTAAGGCGACGATTTTGGTATCTTTGAATCTTGCCAACGAAGTTTCACACAATATGCTCTTTTTTATTGATTGTGTTTTTCAACGTTTTGATAGAGATGTGTGTATTTTTGTGTTCGTGTTTGTAAGACGTACGAATTGTAGGGTCAGCAAAAGTGGAGATTTAAGGTGGAAAAGTGAGGATTTTTTATTGATTGTGTATTTGAAGGTACATACAGTGTATGTTTGTGACTGTAAGTTTTTATATGTAATTTGTAGAGTCAGCAAATATGATTTATTTTAATAGTTTATTTAAAAACATGACTAAAAAAAGCAAAAGGAGTAGGAGTAAGGATTAAATCTTTTTATCAAAAGGCCCAATATAAAAACATTTCTTATAAAACCTTATCGTTTGAATAAAATCAAATCAAATCAACTTAAAAAGGGCGGATTTCCAACGCACAAATATAAAATAATTCTTAAGGAAGTTCTTAAGTCAGGTTTCTTTTGAAGTGGAATAAAGTGCCAGAATGATTATACAGAAAATGTCGTTTTTTCCAGGTTCATTAAAATATTGACACAATATTATCGATTAAGGGCAGATTTTTCAATCCTTGGTTAAAATTTATTCGTTGAATAACGTATTAAACTACCATTTCAAAAATGTCTAAAAATGTATTCCAATTACCTGCATTTGACAGTTTACAGGTGACATTTTAATATTATCGTGTAATAATTTATTGGACGGCTAAGTTTTAACCAAGGCTTGAAAAATCTTCCCTAAAACAAATTGAAATCTCTGTGAGACATTTATTTATTCAATTGGACTTCTTTCAGGAGCGATTTTGAATAATCATAATACATCGGGAAATAGTTTTTACACAGCCGAAAAAATTAAACTTAAATAATAATTTTACATATTTGTATAACAAAACGGTCAATACTGTTAATTATCAAAATATTGTTTCTTTTAAGCTATTGCATAGCTTCTATCGTGGGCCTTGAACGCGGGGTCCGAATCCAGAAATTACGTAACGAAAAACCTCACGCTCCCCACTTTGACGGGCGGAGGTGTGGCTTGAAGGCATAGCATGCAATAGCTTTACCGCGGCAGTCCCCGAGTGCCACACGTCGTTTTTTATTTTATTTTTTTAATTCAGGGATCAGCATGAATTCCCTTCATCCACATATCTACCAGCATCATCACTACATAGGTATAAAACAAAGTCGCTTTCTCGTCTACGTCCCTTTGTATGCTTAAATCTTTAAAACTACGCTACGGATTTTGATGCGGTTTTTTTAATAGATAGAGTGATTCAAGAGGAAGGTTTTAGTACATAATGTATTAGGTTTTAGACAAAGCGGGCGAAGCCGCGGGCCGTAAGCTAGTTCGAGTATAATTCTTGTATCTATATCTTCTTTGATCCCGTCGCGCTGACCACAAATATTTGCACAACGATCGATTCCATACTTTCCATCTTATTTTCATACCGTATTTGTTATCAATATAATATTTATGGGAACCCTCACAAGCTGGTGCAGCAAACATGATTTATACATTGGCTTTGCTTAGTATTTCGTGCTCAATGTATGCTCCATGCGGGTATTTGAATATTTTCATTGTATAAAACGTATTGTATCGTTAGTTAGGGATTAGTTGATGACAAGCTGTCGGACTGAACGCATGTCTTGTTAAAAATGCATATGTACGTTATAAGTTGTATAAATAGGCTATGTGTGATATAAACTATATTATTCCTGCGTTTTTCAGTTTCTCATATTTTTCGTTTAACATTAGATAATAATTCAATTAGCTATTTTTACTTGATGGAATAATACTTATTGAAGTATGCGTCTTTCACATTTATGATTACAGGAATAATAGAGTCTCTATTGCGTTAAACAAGCCAGCTCCTATTATAAATCAGCATACATTATCATCAAATCAATCTAATCAAAAACGGTTTATTTCAATTTACCTTATACAATATACATAAATCAGTGATTGGTGCCATTATTCTGCATCATTGCTTACAAACCACTTGATGCATATAATATTTTCATTATGTATTTTACAATATACATAAATCAGTTATTGAAGCATAACTGCTGCATTATTCTTGTAAACTACTAGCCGTGCTGCGCGGTTTCACCCGCGGAAAAACTCGCGAGCAAAAGGTAAAGAAATAAAAGTTAAAAGTACTTATAAAAAGAAAAGAGTACATATTTCTAAATATTAAAGTTTCATCTAAATCCGTTTAGTAGAATTATCGTGAAAGAGTAACAAGTATCCTTGCATCCTCACATACTTTCGCATTTATACTATTAGTAGGTAGTTCTTTTAAACCTATATAATGAGAACAATATTAAAAATATTATATAAGAATCTTCATATTCTTCAGGCATTGACCCAAATACAGTTAATCTGATAAATCAACTTACACTCCCATAAACCCATTTAAAGAGCGTTAAAAATGCGTATGTCGGAAGCAAGCTACGGATGACAAAGAAAAAGCTAGCTTGGGTACATTCATACATCATACGTATAAGGTACTTGTTCCACCGAAAAATACGCGCTATTTAAAGTTATCTCTATGTTCTTCCTTGGTACAAGTACTTTCTTTTTTCTGCAATTATTGTCTGTAACATTATCATGTGTCATTTCCCTTGCTCTTTTTTCATTACGAGGAATAAAGTCGTTAATTTAAATGTTATATATTATAATTATGAAATCATAACTTCGAATTTGTGAAACTACCATTTTTTTATTCATTTCAGGCTTTATCATGGCTCATTAAGCGCGTCACACACGGTGAAGATACTATAATATTTTATGTTAAGATACTCTAATATAAAGCGTTATAGTATCTTAAGGTATCCGGTATCAGCGTTGTGACCATCGTTTTTCTTTTTGTCATTGCGTACTAGGACCCCTGTAGAACCGCCATCCTGTTACAAATGACCCGAAATTTTGTGGATGTGGGGGATATTTTTTCAAACTTACATGTGTTCTTAAAATTAAATTGTTCAATATTACCTTGCATTGACTTTTTTCTTATTATTTTTAAACCTTTCATATATGTTACTTCCTATAGCTACAAATGTAATGTATCACAACCTTTACAGTATGTTCCACCCTATCTTCCCCCCAATTTGTGTCCGCAACAGCTGTCATTTCTCACTGTAGCATTTTGAATCACAAAATGAATATACTCCTTTTATATTTCTTCTAAATGGCAACTCCCATCAAAAAGTCATTCCGCTAATAATACTAGGGTTAGAAGATTGCTGAAATTGTACAAACTCCCATAAGCGTTATTGCTATGTTTAAGGTTGATGGTGGAAATGAAAGCGAGGTTTTGGATCATTATCATTATAAAATGCTATGATTCTTAATATAGTATTTTCCATTTTGCGTAAATAAATTAATTTTGAAACTCAATAAACCTTAAACTTAGATTACAAAATAAAGTACAGATGGAGCATGACAACCGCCCGTCGCCCTTGTCAAAGAAAATACGAAATCAAAAACAAATACGTCGCTGCACCAGTGCTATAGCGCTTAAAGTGTCATGCAATACGTCAAAAAGAGTTTGCAATTTTAGTAATAAAATGCCGTCTTGTGATAATAAAACGCTGTAAAATTTGTTCCCGAAAACAAAAAAAAAGATAATACATCGTTTCACAGGTTTTCTGTAGATTATTTGGCTGATTTATTTCTTTAATACGAATAATAATTTTACAGATATGAAGGAATAAAAAACTTCAACGTATGTTGCCAGTATTTTGAAAATGAATTTGCCATTTTTATTGGTAAAACGGTAAAATGGTTAAAGGATCTTCAGGGTAATGCTGTTGGATTTTTCGATCGTGAATGTGATTATTTGTATAGTGCACTAAAGGTTCATGATAATTATTAGATTATTTTAATAAGCATAATACATTATTTTGTTACTTTTATAAAGCTTAAAAACGTCATAGTCGTTTTCGCTAGCGATTTAATTTATGTGAACTCCATGATGGATATGATGAAAATAAAATGTCCCGTATTCTCGACTAAAAACTATCGCTATTCGTATTCATATATTATGAAAAATAAAAAATAATATAATTATTATAGTTAATATTGAAACTTTTTTATGTAATTTATTTAATAAAAAATTGAATACAATTATTTTGTCCATATATAACTTTAGTAGGCAGGTACTTTATGTAATAAAAGAATTTAAATAAAAATTAAAACTTGACTTCTCATTTATGTATATAGCCTACGTCACTACAGCCACTAACATAATAATTCAGATCATTGCAATGAAACCTCACAACTCAAAATCGGTCCAACGGTTTATACTGCAGGGCGTGTCAAAGAAATATTACATACATCCATAAACTCGAAAAACATAACCCTCTTTTTTCCGTAGTCGGGGAAAAATTTGGGAAATTTTTCAATATCTGGCAACATTACACGCACACAGAAGCACCGTGTACGTACAGTGCAGCGGCGAAATGACAGCACACATAGCTTTATTGAAAATGACGATAAATTATTCGGTTTAGTTCGGCAACGCTCCATCTGTCTTTTATTTTGTAATCTAAGACCTTAAAATGTTTCTTTTAATCGATATTACTTGTGATATAGGTACTACTCGACACTCCACAATAGGAATATTTTGGGAGTTATTTGTATCGAGTTAAGTACATTTTAAAATTCGACTCCGTACATATTTAAATTTCAAGGACAACATAATTTAATTTATTCAGCCATCTGCTTTAAAAATATTCGAATATTAATAAAATAAAACGGGCTTTATTAACTAATACATGTATTATAAGTATGCTAAAACAAGTTCAAGTTCACAACTTTACGACTAGATTATTTGCAAATTTGTCCTAAAAATAAACCAACAACACAGGTATAGTGTTAACAATTGAGTTACTCAAGAATCCCCAGAAAATGAAATAAAGGGAAATAGTTATATCTACAAAATTAGATTAAACTAGTCAAATAAGAGGTGCTTATCAAGATGATCTCCCGTGGGAATGAAGGAAGGGAATCCTTTAAAACTTTTTGTTGGTTCCCCTTTACTGTGAGATGTATGTAAATCTGAGATTCTGAGGTAAAATATTGTCTTTTATATGCCTATTTTGGGTATTATTGATTGATGTTATGATTATAAAAATATCAAGTTTATTGTGGGAATAAGTACACAGACAGTGTTAAAGAAATATTCTAAAACATTCCTTATTTACGTCTTGGCTCATTAAATACAATTTAATTAATACAAGTTCATTTTTAAGAATTAATTCACTTAGGGCCGATTTTTCAATGCTTGGATAAAACTTATCCGTCCAATAAAGTATTACACGATAATATTAAAATGTCACGTAAACTGTCAAATACGGGCAATTAGAATACGTTTTTAAAATTGTAGTTATATACATACATTATTCGACGAATAAGTTTTAACCAAGGATTGAAAAATCAGCCCTTCATAAATATTTATTTCATATTTTCTAAATATGAAAAACATTACACATGTAAAAAAAAACTACAAAATACCACATGTATCACTACCCACACAGAAGAAAATCAGTCTACCCAACCGCGTATAAATGTATTAAACATTCAAATCATGTCTTGAAATACGTAATTTACTAGCTTTATTGAAAAACGGGAGCTTAATAAACTCGGCACCTGCATTATTTTGAAGGGTCTGTAGTAACCGTTTGCGTTGATAACTGTTATTGTGCCAAGTTCAAGGAAACTGTGGATTTGGGTTCCATTTACCATATTTTAAAAACCACACCACATTTGGCCAGCGTGGTATATTATACCCTTCTATGAGGCCCATGTCCCAGCAATTAGTGAAGTCCCATGTCCCCTAGTGGGGTGAGGGATTCATTATACATCTGTTTCACTGATCGATTTTCTTTAGGGACAAGTAGGTGATCAGCCTTCTGTGTCCTATCAGACCAAGACATTTTTTTTTCTTTATCTCCACCAGGAATCGAACCCAGGACCCCTCAGTGTTACGCTCTCGCGTCAACCACTTGCACTGTACCGAGGAGACGGTCTTCGCATAGGATAATGATAATGTATTAAATTAACAAGTTAATTCTAAACTCTACCTTATCTGAAACTAAAACGTAAACCCAAAGTTATATAAAGACAAACTCCGATCTCGAACTTAAACTAGAAGCTGAGTCAAAGCGTTTTGAATCAACTATCATGACAAGCATGTAAGCACTATTTCAAAATAATTTAAGGATCAATTTACAAACTCATATACTGTAAGAAAACAGGGGACTGACGTCTAAATGAACACAGCCGCAACCTGTGGCCGCAACATAGTAATAAGGGACGAAGTATACATAAATTAACTCTGCCATTGATAGTAACAGGGGGCTGACTGCACCAAATGATATAATTATGACAAAATAACAGGGGACTGACTACAATTATATTAATACAACTGTGACACAATAACAGGGGACAGATTACAATATATACACATTGGTACAGTTGTTTACTATCAATAATTATCAATCACACAAAACCTACGGAACCTACTAATGCCGTTCAAACCGTCGCCTGGCGTTCCATCTTATTATTCAGGGCGCAGAAAACATAATTCCCCGCTACGATCACCCGACGAGACGGTCTCGTTATCTTTTCTATTCGCAAACGAAAAAAAATCATTAAATTTCGTACACGTACCCGAAAATTGAACTTAGGTCCGCATTAAAGAATTCTTCAAAGACACTCCAATAGAAGTTACAGATTAGGTTAGATTCGTGGAAATTTATACTGTTTTAGAATATTTTGTATAACTTTTACTTAAATAGCGGCTTAGATTTTATGGTAAAAAGTTAGTGGCATTGACCCTTTAAATCTGTGTCAAAATAAGAAGGAATTCTTCTCAGCAGTGGATAATTGTTACCAAGCTATTTTCACGACTTACAAAAATAAAAGTTGTGGCTATAATGTACTATATTAAATATTTTGTATTCAACGTTAGTGAAAATCCACCACAATTCTTCTTTTGAAATGCATAAAGGAAAAGCTATTGTAAATAAAGTTTTCATTATTAATTATGTTATTCTCATTATTAAATATGCATTTGATGAGAAAATTTTATACGTTTTATTAAAGTACAAGACGGAAAATAAGAGCTTCTCAGTTTAATTAAAACTATCTATACTAATATTATAAAGAGGAAAGGTTTGTAATTATGTATGTATTGTTTTCACGCTTCTGGACCGATTTCAAAATTTCTTTCACCATTAGAAAGCTGCATCTTCACTGAGCAACATAGGCTATTATTTCATTTTAAATAAATTAGAGATCCTTACTAAAAATGCAATATTTTAACCCAAGGTGTAAAAATTCCTTAACCCGCCATTGGTGACCTTATATGTCTGTGAGACCGGGCAGTTAAAGAAACCCAAATATTTTTGTCACCGTTTATCGCATTACACTGTGGTTTCGAGTAGCTGCCTAATTTCGCGCCCCCTACCGCTAGTCTATCCCGCGAGAGCGACGCAGGCGCAGGTTACAGAGTTTTGGCCCCAACCCGGTGCGTGAGACCGGCGTCACCAACTAAGTAAGTCAAATGGTTATTGTGTATTTTTTTTATTTTACTCATTTTGATAAAGCTATTGTTGTAATTTATAGTTTAATCATATAATTCTATTATTAGTAAACGTTTTGCTAGATTTGATCGATATTTTACAAGAAATTCTGTGTTTTTTGTTCAAATTGTGAACATTGTCTCAGCATGTCTTACGAAAGAAATCAGCGTCGTCTCGAGGCTTTTTTGCAAGAAGCAGTATCTGATGAGGATAGATTACAAACGTCATTGGTAATTGAATCTGGAAGTGACTTCGAACCAGATAATTTCGAACCAGACCGCACGTAGTAGGTACCAACTTGCTCTAGTTGTTTGGCTGTTGAAGATGAGTGATTTTAGTATTGTATATTTATTTTTTTGGTCGAAGTATTACCATTTATGTTACTTCATTTTATGTTTTCAATGTCATAAGACTGACTAAGCCTAATTTTATTGTTAAATAATTAAGATTGTTGCTTTATTTTTGAGTTTTAAAAAACCTTTGTTAAAATACTTGAAAATTTTAGTTATTTCAAAGATATTGTCTTAAGCTAATAAAGGATATTTGATTTATGAAATACCTATGTTTTATTGACAACAAAACATCAAATTTTATATCTATCCCAATAAAAATGAACATGAACTGTAAATTACAGAAAAACTCGTAGTCAAAAACCCCGGTGCGTGAGACCGGGGTCACCAACGGTGTAAGTCAAATTCACGTCACCAATGGCGGGTTAATAAAAATTCTGTCATCGCGTGCGCTGCGGAATCTATTCCAAGTACGAGGATGGTTCTTATGAAAAAAAACGTAAACATGTAGGTGCCACAGGCGTAGCCAGGGCGGACCGCTAGTATTATAATAATTAAATTGAGAACCGTTTAATAATGTCTATAAAAAATAACTAACATAAACATTAAATTTTTTTACTCTCGTTAATCCATTCACAGACGCTCTACAATTATGTTTATTAAAAATAATTGAAAGTCAACTTTCATTTGACTGTCAAAAACAAATAGCTGGGGAACGTCAAAGTGATGAACACTACGCCCTAGCCAAGCCAGGGGAAATTAATTTAAAACGGCGAAGTATTTAGAGATCTGAAGAGCCTATGTAGTATATTATGCACATTTCTTTTTGATCTTAATGTAAAGTTTTGTGTGTGTTTGTATTCAACGTTAGTGAAAATCCACCACAATTCTTCTTTTGAAATGCATAAAGGAAAAGCTATTGTAAATAAAGTTATCATTATTAATTATGTTATTCTCATAATTAATTATTCATTTGATGAGAAAATTTTATACGTTTTAGGGCCGATTTTTCAATGCTTGGATAAAACTTATCCGTCCAATAAAGTATTACACGATAATATTTAAATGTCACGTAAACTGTCAAATACGGGCAATTAGAATACGTTTTTAAAATGGTAGTTTTATACATTATTCGACGAATAAGTTTTATCCAAGCATTGAAAAATCGGCCCTAAAACGTATAAAATTTTCTCATCAAATGAATATTTAATTATGAGAATAACATAATTAATAATGATAACTTTATTTACAATAGCTTTTCCTTTAATGTAAAGTTTTGTGTGAACATTATCAGGTGGCACACTTACTCTAGGTACTATAAAATACGTTACTGTTATTTATTAAATAAGACTACTTCTAAGTGATATCATAGTGAAAAACTATTACCTACTACGAGATCGGAAAGCAGTTTCTACGTAGAAGAGCCGGCAGTAAACTTTATAAATATAAAAGTTGCTATTTTTAATCACATACATTTTACATCTTATTTGAAGAATTTCAAGTGAAAACAACACACCACGTAATAATATTGTGGCAATAAAAAAAATAATATAAACTTTATTTACATATATAAGAACGATTTTAATTTTTTTTTACAACAGTTCCAACGACGTCATAACAACAATCCTCACAATAAAAAGTCATCATCTTATATATAAAAACTAGCTTTCTGCCCGCGGCTTCGCCCGCGTTTTCAAAGAAAAACCCGCATAGTTCCCGTTCCCGAGGGATTTCCGGGATAAAAACTATCCTATCTCTCAAGTTGGATCGAACTGCACATGGTGTGCGAATTTTATTATAATCGGTTAAGTGGTTTAGGAGTCCATTGAGGACAAACATTGTGACACGAGATTTTTATATATTAAAGAAAGATGAATCCCAAAATGTGTTGGTAAGCGCATAACTTGAGAACGGCTTAACCGATTTCGTTAATTCTTTTTTTATAATATTCCTTGAAGTTCGAGGCTGGTTCTTATGTAGAGAAAAAGTGAATATGTACCACGGGCGAAGCCGGGGCGGACCGCTAGTATTCAAATAAATATTAAGAAACGTAATACAATGTTCAAAGTTATTCAGCGAAACTAATTTTCCAGAATAAAATAAACAGATTATATTCCCATTATAAAGCAAAACATACAAAGTAATGTTATTTTAAAATTACTTTGAATCAAACTATAAGAAATAATATTGGTATGTGATCTAAATGGAATACAGTACGAACATTACTTGTTTAATATTATAACTTAAACTGTCAGTTAGTTAAATCTGAGATACAGGTATTTACCTAGTTCAGAAGGCAGAGCAATATTGTAATGTTATATTTGAAGTTGCTAATAAATTTTATTTTTTACTTTAAATCCCAGTTAAGTTACATTGACTCGTAAAAAGAGTAAAACACTGGATTACAAGCAATAGTCAAATTTTATTATTTCCATAAAAAAGGACCACTTTAATAGTTATGTGGTACATTAAATAAATTTCTGTCTGTTTAGTAAATAATATTAACTTCAAATTTACAAGTTCTATGCACTTAGTACACAGAGAACGTCACAATAATTAAACGTTTCTCTAAAACTTGGCACAAGAATAAACCAACATGTTGGCCAACAAATCGGCCGATCAGTTGATTTATTACCCCCAGATAAAAGGCAGTGCAGTGTGAAATTGAGATTTTTAAAAGTGCTGAAACAGAGCCGTTTTCATACTCGTAAATTCGAAGAGTGAGTTACGCCTTATTTGGTAGACGAATGTACTTGACTCAGGGTGGAGTGATGTTTTGGGTGGCTATGATTTTTGGGAATTTAGGATATAATTAGCTTTATTTATTGGGAGATTAATTTTTGTAGTAGCGTTGGTGTGAAATGGTTAGAAAAAACGAATGCAGATATAATCAAATGTCTCTTTTGTAGGGATGGTTAATTTTATACCTTTGAGTTTTTTTTTATTTTGCAAGGGATGTGTTTTGGAAATGAAATAAAGTAATGCACAATATTAAATACCTATCTAAAATACAAATAAAATATATTTTAAATTTCTTTTTTACTGCCCCAATCATCAAAAACTTAACCAGACAATACCTTTGACGTGCCAATAACCATATAGGTAAATACTTTTTTCTCTTTAAAAATATTCTCGAGACAATCCTAATGGACGCGCACACGTGGTCACCCGCGCAACCCTTTTCAAGAGTACTCGTATTCAGTAAATCGAAAGTCGTTACACAAAAAACCGAGATACAATTTTTTTATCGCTTATAAAGTCCCCGCTTTGAACGTTTTACGCTATTCTGTTGCGTTTCACTTTGTAAGGCTTTTTCATGTAAAATACTCGATTCCTCATATTTAGTTTAATGTTACTTTGGCGTCTGAGATGCTGATTAGTTGGATTTCTTTTATGGCTATATTTTACGCCTGAAGTGTTACTTTGTGTGGGATAGAAATGATAATAATATCTATACTTATATTATAAAGCTGTAGAGTTTGTTTGTTTGAACGCGCTAATCTCAGGAACTACTGGTCCAATTTGAAAAATTATTTCGGTGTTAGATAGCCCATTTATTGTGGAAGGCTATATATTATCACGCTAAGACCAACAGGAGCGGAGCAATGCGGGTGAAACCGCGGAGCGCAGCTAGTGTGATATAAAGTGCTAAGCTAACTTATTACGTGCACAGTATAGCATAATAAATAATACATAATTCCGATTTCAAGAAATATCTGGAAAGGTTTTGGGTTCAGTATTAAAAATACATGTAAAATAAGATGTAACTAAGGCCAACAAATAATTAAAAACTAATGAACTGATGAAAAATTATAACACTTTTATATCTTACAAATTAAACACACATGAACCAAATATCAGCTTACTATATTATTTCCGTTTTCACGTATTTTAATATTATGCCAGCATAATATATTTTATGAGCGGTATATCTGGTCCTTTAAACATATTTCAGGCACCGGTCCCTCGTGGCACTAAATAATAAAACTTATGTTAACTAGATAATAATTATACGAAGGGTAAAATTGGTTTATGTAATGTATACTAGCTCGTACCCGCGGCTTTTTTACATGTTTCTCAATTTTTTTTTTGTTATATGCCTAATTTAAAAAAGAAACAAATACCGTTTGCAGGTGAAAGAAAAAAAAAGGATTAATACCCCTAAACTGCTAAAAAGTGCTAAATTTTAAAATTATGTAAAAATATATTAGTTCAGAGAGCCAGAGTTAAGGAATACATGGAAGATGAAAATGGAGGGTTGTCTAGTAAGAACCAGAGGACAGTTCTTTGGCATATTATGATATACTATGTAGTTAGTTATTAGTTACATATTATGTAAAATTCAATTGTAATATTGACATGATTTTAAAGGTGCAACTATGGAGTTTCTTGCCGGTTCTTCTCCATAGATATCTACAGCTTTGGTAATTGTTAAAAATATGTAATGACGTTTCGAAGGTGCTTTTAAAAGAAGTCTAATTGAATAAATAAATGTTTGAGTTTGAATAAAACTGTTTTAATTACTATTATACATTCCTATTTGGACATCCATACTAATATTATAAATGCGAAAGTAACTCTGTCTGTCTGTCTGTTACTCAATCACGCCTAAACTACTGAACCAATTTTCATGATATTTGGTATGGAGATATTTTGATACCCGAGAAAGGACATAAGCTACTTTTAACCCCGGGAAAATTACTCAATCCCGGAAATCCCACGGGAACGGGAACTATGCGGGTTAATCTTTGACTGCGCGGGCGAAGCCGCGGGCGGAAACCTAGTAGTTATATAAACAAAACAAAAGTAGACTACAATCAAAACTTTTCTAGAAAATAGGCTGTCGTAAATGTAAGTATATTGAAACGTAATATCTAGACAAAGATAATATGCCTTGAGTTGCAACACGAGGTCACATCCTGCAAGTTTATATTTTGAACCATATCACAATGATTATAAGATTCAAACTTGTATGTTAGTGTAAAGGAGTTTAAAATCATATTTCACGTCATTTGTAAAATCCAACGCTGCCATCGGCTTTGCGAAGCTAATATGAAACAAAGCAATAGAGGTCGGAATCCTATAGAGCTGGGAATTGTATAGCAGTCGGGATATTAAGCTTATTTTGATTTGTTTCAGGCTATTATCGACCTTAGATGCATTTGAGTTGATGTTATAGAAATGGTTCTATGACCTATTACGGATTAAGGATTTTTGGGATAAAAATTATTTACTTTAAAAAGTCTAATCTTAATATACATTATAAAGGAGAAAGTTTGTAAGTATGGATGTATGGATGTATGGATGTTTGTTACTCTTTCACGTAAAAACTACTGAACCGATAACAATGAAATTTAGCACACATATAGAGGGTAACTTGGATTAACACATAGGATAGTTTTTATCCCGGAAATCCCACGGGAACGGGAACTATGCGGGTTTTCCTTTGCAAACGCGGGCGAAGCCGCGGGCGGAAATCTAGTATTATATAATGTGAAAATGTAATAATTTTATTGAAGCTATAAAATATTAAATACTCCAAAAATAAAACTTACTTTTAACGCTTAAATGTTTTAAAATGAATATAAATACAGCTTATTCTAATAAAAAATTATAACACAACTAGATTTCCGCCCGCGGCTTCACCCGCGTTTGCAAATGAAAACCCGCATAGTTCCGGTTCCCGTGGGATTTCCGGGATAAAAACTATCCTATGTGTTAATCCAAGTTATCCTCTATATGTGTGCTAAATTTCATTGTAATCGGTTCAGTAGTTTTTACGTGAAAGAGTAACAAACATCCATACATCCATACATCCATACTTACAAACTTTCGCCTTTATAATATACATTAAGATAACAAAGACCTTTCAGTTGAATCAAACAAAATAATCTCTTTTTCTTGCCATTGAAATATTGTTAATTAAAGAGACACAACCCTACATTGTGTCTAAAGCGATTACCCTAAAAGCATAAACAAATTTCTTCGAAAATTAAATCGAAAAACACACAATAGGACGAATATGAAAAACAAGGAAAGCAAGAATGCAATTTAAAGTGTGTAATGAAACAGATTTTACAGCTCTCCCCACAAGTGTATCTGAATTTTATTTAGGGCTGCCGCAATAGTATTTTAATAAATACAGGATTACAGTAAATATTACAGTAAATAAATATTTACCAGTTGTGTCCTTACTTGTACTTCTCTCTGTGGTGCACAATAAAGTATTTTTGTTTGTTTGTTACCAATATATGTATGTATCTAGTCAAATATTGTAGTTGTATGGTTGATATGACGTTAAGTTTTTTCAGGGCTGCAAGAGGAAAATAATAAAAGCTTCAAGCAATGACTTATTTTTTTTAAATCAATATCTGTTGACAAGGATCGAATGGATTTGATAAATTTTTAACCTACATCTTTTTACAAATTAATATCTAATAGTTACAATATATTTTTTTAGAAACAAGAATTTATGTTTGTGTGGTTTCTACCGATTTAGGTAACTTAAAAATAATTACAGTCAGTTTTGTACAATAGAATATTTAAGATTAAAACGTGTTAAATGCTTTTAGAACTGAATGGAAAGATAATAAATTACTAACAGCTGATAAAAACCGGAAGGCCTAAGCCCGGAACTGGCAACCCTACTCAGACAGTGAGAATTAAAAATAAAACCGTGCCTTTCGTTCGGGAAACAATGGTTACCAGAATTTGGCGTAATTTATTATTGCACGGCCGACTTCCGTAGCACGTGTTAGCGGACTGCTTAATTTATATTTTTATATTTCTCTCGATATAATATTATCTGTTTTGCGAGGAATTATAAAGGCAGTTTCTACAATATCCGCGTTCAAGGTAACTGCGAGGATAAATAGCCGCAAAGATCTTCTTCTGTTCCATATAGTTTTTATTTTGGCAGCACAATGAAGTATAATAAAAAAATAAACTTCTTAAAAAGATGAAGATGTATACGCACCAAATACGCACACAAAAAATGAAATATGTCACTGTTTTTCATAAGACCGTATCTTTCCTGATATTTAATGATAAAATTATTTGTACAACAAATGGATTCAAAACATAAAATATCTATTGCACGGCTATAAATAGCATCAAATCATTTTATAGATAAGATTAACTTACTAGGTTTTCCTTGATACATCTCAACCATTATAAGGAGCTTTATCTGACAAGCTTTATTCTTTGTACTTCTTCATTGACATACTTTGTACTTATATAAGAACTAAAAAGCCTAGTTTACAAGATTGCAGCCCATTCATTCTCTGGACTTTTCATTATATGGAATCAAGACGTTGCTTGTTAAGGCTTCACGTTACTTTGTAACATTTTGATCCTTTCTTTTGGCTTTTTATCTGTTTAGAATTATGTGTTCTTATAATCATACCTTCGACCACCTCCTTGGTACAGCGGTTGACGCGTAGAACCGAGGGGTCCTGTGTTCGATTCCCGATGGAGACGAAGAAAAAAAAAGGTGTGCATGTACTAGCGTACACACGTAAGAAGTGAAATTTCTTTATGACCTTATTTTTCAAAAAATAACTTACTATATTATGCAACTTTACATAAATACGTCGAATCACACGTGGTAGGGATAAGAAAAAGATGGCACGTAACGGTAAAATATTACACTAAATTTTTTCCAACCCCGATAAAGAAGTTTCACTTCAAAATTGTCTCAGTCTGGCAGGACGCAGAAGGCTGATCACCTACTTGTCCCTAAAGAAAATCTAACATTGAAACAGATGCATGCATAATGCATCTTACCCCATTAGGGGATACGGGAATTAACTCACCTTAATTAGGATTTTGGACCTTGAACTTTGGACTTTTATTACAATGTAATGTTAATGCGTTCTTTGGACATTCGAGGTGGTTACAAGGTATCTATTAAAAGCTGTTTCTATTACTTTTAATATTTTTATTCAGTTAAATGAATATAATTGTAGTATTAATTTGTATTATTCCGCAATCAAACAATGGTAATTCCATATTAATAGCCTCAGGCTCTTGATGTCATAATTATGTTCCCCTGCATGCCAATGGCATCGATATCATACTGTGAATAATATATATCTATCCTATAAATTAGTGTGTATTGAAACTATAAATAAACAAGTTAATTTTCATAATGATGTGTTTATTATTGAGTAATAAGATATTTCACCTTACAGTAGTTATAAAGGGGTGTTCAGCATGAATTGAAATGCTTATTTAATAACATTATAAACTATTTTTTTATAGAACCTTAAATGCGTGTGTTTGTTTTATATAAGCTCTCTTAAGGATAAAATAAGTTCGATTTAGAAAGCATTCACTAAATCAATCAAGAAAGCAAAATACATTTGTAAAAAAAAAAATATCAACAAAAATCATAAATAGAACCTTTCCTACTACTTTTAACGTTGCATTTACATCAAACGGGTGAAGGCTCATTCTATCTCCACTATGTCAAATTCTTTTAGCGTAGAGCATTCTTTCGTTGTTCTTAGTGCGTTCGAAAAGATACTATGCAATGATCTTATACTGAACAACACTGAATACGATTTTTCGTTTTAACTAAAAATCGTATTCAGTGTTCAAAATCACGATAGAATGCTCTTGTTCTAGCTCTAGGCTCTATGTTCTTTTTATCTTAATGCACCGTGAAAAGCTAGTTGAAATCTATATTAATATCATAAAGCTGAAGAGTTTGTTTGTTTGTTTCAACGCGCTAATCTCAGAAACTACTGGTCCGATTTGAAAAATTATTTCTGTGTTAGATAGCCCATTTATCGACGAAGGCTATAGGTCAATCATCATCACGCTAAAACCAACAGGAATGGAGCACTGCGGTTGAAACCGTAGGAGACAGCTAGTAATAAATAATTTGCGGTTCTTTTTTGCTGCCGAACAAATCACTCCAATATTATTAACAACAACAAAATTAATAGTCATAAACAAGACAGCTTTACAAGCAATCCTAAACCTTGATAAACTGAACAGCTCTTAAGAACTTGGCTTTGATAGATCCCCTAAACCCAAATAAAGTAATACTCTATTCGGGTCAAAACAATACTTCCGAAACATTCGTCTACGTTACCGATGACCGATGAGAATTTATCCGGAATACATCCAGAATACATGGGGATTCGGAAACAAAAATCTCCGAGTTTAAATGACTATTTGATTATGGAATGAATAATAAATTAGGGTTAGTTAATGGGTTCTTTTATTCATTTGTTTTCCGGTTTGGTGTAGGATAATTATTGTTGTTTTGATCACGTGGCTTCACTTCAGTTGTAAAGGGGTCGCTTTTTCTGCCCCTATGTCCCTATGCATGCTGAAATCTTTAAAACTACACAATGGTTTGGTGGATGGATTGATGCGGTTTTTTTTAAATAGAGATAGTGATTCAAGAGGAAGTTTTTAGTATGTAATTTATTAGGTTTTAGACAAAGCGGGCAAAGCCGCGAGCGAAAAGGTAGTATTAAATAATTCGTAGAACCTTGTTTATTTTATTAAATAACTTTTGTAGTCAGTCACCTACGAAGCTACGCCGTAGCCAACATATCCTCGTAGCGCTACGACAATTCTACAGAGTCAAGTAAATCCCCTAACGAATGTTTATCTAAAATGTAAATGAGCCGTAAACGCTTGTAGAAGAGAGGTTGCCTAATCTCTAACAATAATAACTGTAGCAAGCTCTGCATTTTCATGTAAATGCATTGAAATCTCTTTAGTATGTGAGAATTCGACTGTGTAACTTAAATTCTAGTTTGGTCGTGTAACATTTTATGTGTGTAATACTTGTTCGTAAGTATTCGAATCCAAGTAAGCATGCTTATTTTATTATTGACAGAAAGACTTAACTTTAACTTTTTTTATGAAGGTCTATATTATGCATGGCAACACTGTCGTTTTCTATTTTACTTCGTTAAAAATATATCCTGCGCTAACATATTATGGTCTACTTAAATTTATTTTAACTGTTTTCACTAGGGCTGTTTCTTTCGAGCTACAGGGCTCGAACATAAATTTGGTAGTTGTAACAGCTATAAAAATCCCGATATCACTGTAATTATATATTTTACCACCATGATACGATGGAACGATGGAATATCCTTACCATTCTACATTATTAAAAAAATACTTAATAAATAAATGAGCCACTTAACCTCTTATTCTTCCAACATTAAAAACCAATTGCTCATACCAAAGAGTTATTCGGAGAGCGAGTACAATTTAATATATGAATAATTGAAAAGCGAAGTAAAAAGGCAAAAGTGGGGTCGTTATCGCCGGCCCTTAGGGAAATGAAGCCGTGGAAAAATTCCAGTCGGTTGGAAAATTCTTTTCCCCGTCTCTTATGGATTACTTGATTAACCGTTGTTTAACGTTGCAATTCTGTAGCCGTAATTGAAGATGCTAATGTTTTTATTGTGGGCTGTGGAGGGTTAAAATGTGTGCTATTTGGTGTATGGTTTGGTTCTTTGTCAAATGAAGCTATTTGTGTGTTGTGTATTGTTTTTAACCCTTTAAAGATCGTTGATGATACCATATTTTGTGTTGACCCGTACTTTCTGCTCAGGTTCTACAGAAATAGCGATTTTTTTCATTTTAGACACAGCAGTAAAGCGTGTTTTTAAGCTATTGCATAGCTTAAAAACACTATTCTTGAGCGCGCGGACCGAATCGAGAATTTTTTTTATCGCGGCAGTCCCCGAGTGCAACACGTCTTTTTTTAATTCCCTTTTTTGTTATAATATTTATATTCAAGGGCTATAAATATCACAACTGAACATGCTATGTAAGAAATAATGTTGTTAATACCATGTATAAAATGATACTGGTTATATAATTTACGTATAAGCTATTTATAAAGCTGTCCAACAGAATCTGATTATATGTTTTATAAATTAAATGTTTATTCAGAGTTAATTTCAAATTAAGTTTCCCGGAAACCTTATTGCATAAATTCAGGTAATTCTGTATAAAGCCCAAATAAATTATTCTCAGAAATCTCTGTGTAACGTCTGTGGCTTCGGTGTATTGTCTTTGTGTGGGTTTATTGTTAGCGCTACAGATAATGATATCTTTCAATATCGATTGAAATAGGTATTATTGTTGTACTTATCACTTTTATGTAAAACTAGAGGTCCGCCCCGGCTTCGTCCGTCCGCATTTCGCAATAAAAGGTAGCCTATGTCCTTTCTCGGGTATCAAAATATCTCCATACCAAATTTCATGAAAATTGGTTCAGTAGTTTAGGCGTGATTGAGTAACAGACAGACAGACAGAGTTACTTTCGCATTTATAATATTAGTATGGATTAACATAACATTTTTTCCTCTCTACTAACAATAAAAAATAAACACGTTATGTTCCTTTTAAAAAAACCCTAGTGTCGGAACACCAGGATTGTCCGACGTAGCTAAATAGATATTTTTTTAATAAGGATGATTAAATTGAAATCTAATCGAACAAATATATACCAAACCATAACTTAATAATTAAGAATAAAGCCACTATAAAAATAAAAGCCAAAAAATACATTTTGTCAAAATATTTTTAACAATTGTATAGATATAAACGCATATTTTTGTATTGAAAATGCAAAATTTTCAATCCACAACATAAAATTGGGTTAACAGGGTTAAAATTGGCTCTTGAGTCTACGAGCATTGAAATTGAAATGATAAAATATAAAAATACGAAACCAAATTCAAATATACATATTTTTTTCATAATATTAAAATGTGAACTCTATTTTATGCTTAACTAGCTTACCGCCCGCTTTGTCTAATACCTAATAAATTATGTACTAAAATCGTGAATCACTCTATCTATTTAAAAAACCGCATCAAAATCTGTTGCGCAATTTTGAGAATAAACCATACATAGGGACATAGGGACAGAGAAAGCGACTTTGTTTTTTACTATGTAGTGAATAAGTATAGAAAGGATGTTATCTAAAGAATTTCTCAAATCGATCGAATAGTTTCTGAGATAGAACATAACAAACAAACAAATACTTATAATAATACTAAAGATAATATCTCAAAACAAAACTTCACCACCCGATACAATAAATCGTAAAAGGGATTTGTAAAGTTCATTAACAATACAATAGTATTATTATGTTATCTGAGGTCCTGATAACAAACTTGCTGAGACGAATTTCTTATCATTTGTGAATCTACCCTCCGTAACTATATTTGTGACTAATAAATTGGGGAACTAAGAACTAATTGAATGAGACAAAAAGCGACATCTATAAATTGGCAACTGGAAACTAAATTATCTTTTTGCTGTGTTTTGACTGTGGCTTAGTATTACAATATATTTTCCTAGGGATTTTTTTTTTTTTTTTTTTTTTTTAAAGGGATTGTAATACTGTGACTGTGGTTAGCCTTCGAATTTATATTATTAAATTTACCTTATACATTTATAAAGAATAGAATAATTGGATCACGAGGTGTGACTCGAACCCGCATCCTTTCGCGCCATTCCGGGGCGGATGCCTGACCAACTCAGCCACTCGTGACCCGCCAGAGCAATCAAATTTATTCTATTCTTTCAGTTTTATGTGTCTTAAGGGACACACCGCGCGCCATCTATTAAATTTACCTTATCTCTTCTCTCTCTCTCTTAAATATATTATTGTAAAGGAGAAATATTTTTAGTTGTTTGTTAAGATTAAAATGAAAAACTAATTTATTGATAGCAATTTATTTTTCACTTTTAGGAAGATACAATATGTTTAGTGTTTACCCAGTAACGTAAGCTGTTTTTAGGCGGGTGATGCCGCGGCAATAGATTAGTTATATATATATCATAATGAATACAATCCACATAACTGTTTACTTCAATAGTTTGTAAATTGATATACGTTATTTAAAAATTCCTTTTAAACTTTTTAATTCCTCAAACATACGTATTCTATATTCGCGAAAAGAAAGATAATTATAGTGATGTTAGTTGACACCGCGAAGTAGTTTATTTATTCGTATATTCAAATATCTGTACACTGGAACAATGTCCATGCAGATGGAATCAAAACTCAGAAGGAAGGCTCGCTTAGTTGGATGAGAAAGATCTCATTTGGTGTAATCAGTTATAGTGTAAGAGATGCATACCTAAACATTTCATTTAAAAAATACTTACAGTTACTACTTAAGTTATTCATAAGTTTTCATTGTATATTTAAAGTGATTTGTATCCAACTTGAAGTATCATTAGACGATTAAAAATGCTTATACTATTCTGAATAAATAAGTAAACTATTTTAAAATTGAATCCTACTTTCCATAATTTTGAACAATACCAGAAAATCCTGTACAAAAATGAATTATCAACATACCTAATTATTTATTTATAAAAAAGATGTAAAGTATAAGTCTATATTTATGCAAATTAAGTAAACCTACTCACGAAAACTCATCAAAGCGCGAGAATTTTTTTAAATTATTGATTTAAGTCTGATTTTGGTTCAGCATATCTTAGTCTAAGTTGGCTAGTCTCACTGTCCGTATTTTCAGAGATTAATTTAACAAATGAACGAGTGTTTTGCTTTTAACTAATTTTATTACTAAATACTCTGCATTTAAGACTGGAAAGCGGAGGGCTTTGGTAACTTTTTGTGAGTATAACTTCTATACAATTTAAGAGAGACAAATCAATTTAATTATGTAACCAGTCGAAGTCACACAGATAAATAAAAAAATTAACAGTAATTATACTTGGTTCGTATCTTACGTTTCACTATCTCATACTATCAGAATTTTTTTCTGTAGCAGTAATTTTGAACATATAATTTATGTATTAATAATTCCTTATTAAATATATAATATATTCAATTATTATAATATATTATATTACATTACCTATTATATTACCTTATATCTTCAATCTATTGAAGCGTTTAATTAAAATTTGAATTAAGGTCTTTAAATATAATCTGCAAGCTATTTATTCATCTGTTATTATTAAAAAAATGATTTTCCAATTTAAATTAATTACACATAATAAATAACAATTATAATTGATCCACCATCTCTTACGCTAAGTACTTATAAAACTGAATAGGACGTAATATTCAGCACTTCCATTACCCGCATCTGTCCGTGCTATCGGCAAATCTGTAGCCAATGGTCACCCCTGATAGTTTATGAAACGCTCGAATATAGTTATTCAGGATGGGTGTTAATAGTGTAAGAGCTGCTGAACCATTTATTATGTTTGAATTTGATATTTTGTGATAGAAAAGCGGATTCAAATATAATAACTGCGTTTAGTAAAAATGTGTAGTAAAAAAGTAACATTTCTATAGTAAGTATATTCTAGCCAAGCGCGGAAAATTATAAAATAAATATTTGAATTAAATAGAATAATAAAGGACTCTATCCTCTTATCACATTAAAACTTTTAATTTGCGATCGTTACATTGATGACTAATTAATTCTCATTGATTTTAAATTCTATTCAGTCTGGTTTATAATATCAAAGCCTTTCTAATTAGCTTTGGCAGGACTATTGGAAGCTTCATTAAATGTTAACGCCCGCCAACGCTTTCCTGTCAATCCTCCTTCTCAATTTATATGTGTATCGTGTTTGATTGAAAATCTTCATAATATATTAAGTGAAATAGGTGTTTCAAATTAAATAAAGTCGCGCCTTGCACAGTTCTCGAGAATGAAAATAAAATATTAAATTACCTTGACTGACTGACAAATATAAAGAGATTAGGTACTGATAAATATCAACGACAATATAAACTCAACTTCAGTATAGAAATATGCTAGGTAGTCATTTTTAAATAAACTTATTTTATTCGTTGTGAACTAGGTCAAATATCATCAAAATAAGTACAAATAATATTTAATAAAATGTTCTAATCTTGTTATTTTGATGACGTTTCGCCTCACTAACTTCGCACTCACTAAAAAGAAAACTATTCATTTTCAATAACTTCACACGTACCAACATAAGAACAAAACTATTTATTATTTGTATACCAACTCTCACACTTCGCAGTCCAGTGGCCAAATACCGCCTACCCTTGATTCCCGACAATATTTGGCACGTGCACGGAATGCCAGAACGTTCTCGAAGTTTTGCGTTCATTTTCACATATTGCTGTATCAAATTCACTAATATTGAGCTATATTTTTGTAGAACTGTTTTAACGTTTCATTCGTTCTAGAGATGGTAAGTGACAAACAAACAAATTATTTTTAAACATGCACGATTTTCAATCATAGAGAAAATCGTAAATTATCGTGGAGCAACTGTTACTTGTATAAAAACAAATAAAATTTTAACTTGGTGTGTTTCAAATTGTGATATCAACAAGTCTATATAACTGCGTTAAAACAACCGACTTCAAACTTGCACTTGCAACATTTACAAATACAGACAAAAATGCTCATAAAATAAAAACTACTGGGCCTATCCGAATAAAATTTTTATGGGACCAATTCGACACCATCCCGCATCGAACAAAAAAAGAATCACGTAAATCGGTTCAGAAACCTCGGAGTAATCGGTGTACATACGGTAAGGTCAAAGGTACGTAATTCCGAATTTGTTTTTTTTTATAAATATTGAAATGTAATTTATTATCTACACACACAGCATCATTTTTTTTTTTTTGGCCACGTCACTACTGTTTCAATAGGTGAAGGTGAGTTGTTAGAAAATTAACCAATTAACTCATTACAAGATAATATTATTCTTGCTAATATTTATTTGCAAAGTTTGGACATTATTGAAGAAGTTTACTAACAGCATTAGAAGTTGTCTTTTGGTATCGTCTCATATATCCTTTTCCTTGTCACTTTAATGCACAAACATGTCGATAATCGGTATAACATCATACAACAATATAATATAGGTACATTATGTATAGTATTTTGTAGCATTTAGAGCGGCCGTACATGGGCGGCTCGAGCAGTTAACGGCTGAGAAACGTACACGGACTGCTCGAGCGGCCGGTCGTTGACTGCTCGAGCTGTCGCTACAAACCATGCAGTCGACGGCTCGAGCAGTCCGTGTACGGCAGTGAATGAATGTCTATAGTTCACCGCGCGGTCGCAATTTCAAGCCGTGGGTCTCAACTGCTGGAAGTGGTCCGTGTACAGCCGCCCTTACCTACTCTTCTTTCTTTGTGCTTGAATGATCAACTTCATCATCATCGGACACATTAGTGGACGATGTGAAACGTAAAATAGTAATAATACCTCAACCTCGGTCATTGAATAGCTGCAATATATTATTGACGTTGATACACTTGATTCAAGTTCTTAAATTGAGACAAATGAAAATATTGAGATTTTTGCAGGTTATGAATTATCTGTCGCGGAAGAATTCCAACCAATACCCGCAGTCCATCATTAAAGTGGGGTTTTAGTCGGTAACAATCCGACATAACCCACAGCTCCTTCCCCGGGGGCCGTGAGAATCTTTGTAAGATTTCCCCACTTAAAAAAAAGGTTATGAATTATCTACTTCCCATGACGGTCTACATGTTTTGCTGGTATCAATGTGGAGTCACACTTCGTCACGAATTTGGCCAGCTCACACTACCGGGGAGGTACGTCACCCCATAGAAGATCGGTCTGAAATAGAATTATCATTCCTACTGTGCTTCGTATAATTAACTAGTTGTGCCCCGCAGTTTCTCCTACGTGGCTCCGCTTCTGTTGATCTTAGCGTGATGATATATATTCTATAGCCTTCCTCGATAAATGGGCTATCTAACACCGAAAGAATTTTTCAAATCGGACCAGTAATTCCTGAGATTAGCGCGTTTAAACAAACAAACAAAAAAACTCTTCAGCTTAATTAGTATATATAGAAGATTAATTGGTACCTATAGTATACACTTTACTGTATGTGTACTGGTTTTATTCTTGATGGTATACAAACAACTAGGTTAAATATATTCCCGTCTTATACAACCCATTTAAATATTCAGCTGATGATTTGTGAAATTACAAATGTTTACTGAGTTTTGGAAATTCGAAATTTGCGAACGTTGAGTGATGAGTAGGAAGTTGGCGCCAAAACTTCGGTTCTCATTACTGAATATTTTACATGCTTGCTGACTGTTAATTAATTAATGGAGGTGTTTACGTAGGTACTAACTAGTGTGCTTCTTTGGCTACGTTTGTGGAATTTCCAATTTGAAAGTCAAGTTTTATGTGATTCTCAAAACTCGAACATTTATTTATTCATAGACTTCTTCTAGCCCTTTTGAATCGTCATAGTTTTACCATTTACCACCAATTCGGAAAGCAGTATATACGGAGTCATTTTTATGTAAATAATACATTATCTACCTACACTATTTAATATTATAAAGCAGAAGAGCTTGTTTCATGTTTGTTTGTTTGAACGCGCTATTCTTAGGAACTGCTGGTTCGATTTGAATTCCCATTTATCGAGGAAGGCGAGGTTGTATAATATACGTATAATCACGCACAGGATCAGGATCGGAGCACTGCGGGTAAAACCACGGGGCACAGCTAGTACATTATATTTAATCAGGCAAAACCAGTATAACTGTATAAGTCCGTATGAATGATGCTTTTGCTAACTTTAAGAAACATTTGATTCTATGTAGTAAATTTTCGCCATAACTACTTTTGTATGGTTGAATCTGTATGAGATATAAATTTAATTGAATTTGAGTTGCTATAA
Organism: Colias croceus; assembly: GCF_905220415.1. NCBI lineage: Eukaryota > Metazoa > Arthropoda > Insecta > Lepidoptera > Pieridae > Colias > Colias croceus. The sequence continues at coordinate 1,266,615 of NC_059543.1, read as the reverse complement.
GTTGATTGTTAACTTAAACAGACAAACAATTTCGCAATAATATTTGTTTATGAAGCCAAACCAACAATTGCTTACATAAACAACGAAGAAAGAAAAGTAAAGTACAAATTTACATATTGCAACTATTAATTATTGGTAATAATAATCTTCAAATGGTATTTGTTTCTTCATGTAAATAAAATTAAAACACTCTTATACCCCAATGATAAACATTCGTTTAAGTCGCGAAGGCGTTTATTGACATGATTGTGCCTGATTATTATTGGCCTTTATTTTTATGTTTAAAAGTGGTTATCGAGAACCATGTTAGAACTTACGTACCTATTACGTGTATTCTTTAAACTAAAAATTCTTCATAATATATTCTGTTCCTTACTTTGGTGGTACTGAATTCAAATAGGCGAGTGGTTTTTTTTTTGCTATTGAGTTCCTCTATATTGTGGTGTTAAAGTCAATTTAATGATAGGTACATAATTTATGATAAAGGTCTTCATTTAGATCTCAATTTTACGAAAATTACCACACACACGCCTCTACATCTCAAACCATTTACAAAAATCTATCCATTCCATACATTGGATCCAACATACCTACATATACAAAAACGTATGACATAACCGTGTTATCGGGACAAAAATAAAGATAACTCGTTCCTTTCATCACGCACCCCTATTACCTCCCAGGGGTCAAAGAATGAGGGAAACAGCCTCTGACTACAAATTTTTTCGCGTGTGGAATAAAGCTGAGTATATACTCTATTTGTGCTTTTTATACATAGGTTTTCAGGGACAAAAAGGGTGTACTTGATCTATAGTAATATTATAAAGCTGAAGAGTTTGCTTGAACGCGCTAATCTCAAGAACTACTGGTCCGATTTGAAAAATTAATTCGGTGTTAGATAGTTATTTGGCATGATCATTCAATTGGTTAGTTCTTGTTTGGAATTATTAATGCATAATATTAGCAAAATAAGTAGATTACTGTAAATATTAGTAGCAATTGGAAATGTACTGATGTGTGATATACCTATAATAAAATGGAGATAATATAATTTTAATATAATTTTATAGCAAGATAGATAACAAAGAACTAAATTACATTAACAATGTTTTTATTCCGTGCGTTTTTGTTGTGCGAGAGTAACGAACATTTATAAGAGTTTCTATTCTACATTATCTTTCTTTTTCATATATTAGGTACAATGGTCCCTATCTGTAAATTGTATCGAATTTTGTATTTCGACGTCCCCCGCGAATAATCCGGTAATGACCTATTACGGGGTTCTTCATGTTATGCGTTTTTCGGCATCTAGAAGTTAAAATACACCATGTAAATTTTTTTCAGAATTTTTCTATCTTTATTTACGAAGATATGAAAAACTACGCGTATATTCCATAAAATAACATTAAAATGTATTTTAAACGAATAATATGGTTTTAGATCTTTACGAAAAATAATATCAATATGATTTGACGGTAAACATTGTTACGATATTATTTAGGTAAATAGTTTTCTACATTATTGAAGTAAGTACTAGTACAGGCTTATTCGGGGTTTTATTAAGAAATCGATTTCCAGTTACATTCATTATGGAGTGCAAGTATGCATGGTATTTTTTTAAACACTCTTTCTATTACTGAGCAAATGATTTACACGGCCTTAGAAAAAATTAAAAGAGATGAAAGTTTGATAGATAAACGAGGCAGGCATCAGAATAGACCACATCGAAACCTTCATCTTCATCTTCATTAGATGCTGGTCGTCCGACTCAGGTTCTACCTGCTGCCCAAAATAAGCCCCCATCAGTATGGCTTCATGCCACAGAGGAGCACCGAGGACTCCCTCTATAGATTAGTGAGCCACATCAGAAATAAGAGGGAGGAGAAGAAGATTTCTGTTGTGGTATCTCTGGACATAGAGGGAGCCTTCGTCAGCGCCTGGAGGCCAGCCAGGTGCCAGCCAGGTGCGGTTAAAGTTGGGTGTCCGGGGAACGTAAGGCGGGTGATCAGCAGCTACCTGAGTGGAAGAGGTGTGAAAGTTAGGTATGCGGGTGTGGAAGTGAGTAGAGAGACCAACAAGGGGGGCGTGCAGGGTTCCATAGGTGGGCCGCTCCTGTGGGACCTCTTGCTGGATCCTCTGCTATGGATGTTAGAGGAGATGGATGTGTTTTGTCAGACTTTTGCCGACGACATTGTGCTAGTGTTTGATGGAGATACTGCTTTAGAAGTAGAGACGAAGGCGAACTGCACATTGAGGAAAATTGACGAATAGCGTGTCAGAAATAAACTAAAATTCGCGCCACACAAGACATGTGCCCTGTTCTCGACACGAAAATTAAAATTTGACAGGCCACGACTTGTAATGGGGACATCCAATATTTCGAAAGTAAGTAGTAAGTAGTATCAGCATCGTGGGCACCCACAGCGGAAAAGATGGGGGTACAAAAGAGGCTTAACACCGTTCAACGGGGTTTTGCCCAGAAGATCTGCAGAGCATATCGGAATGTCTCCCTGAACTCTGCGATGCTGTTGGCTGGGATTCTCCCTCTTGATCTCAGAATACTCGAAGCTGCGAGGCTTTATGAGATCAAGAGGGGTGTGTCGCACCCGGCAGTGTTGAGGGACAGGGAGGTGGAACGAATGGCACCCGCGATTTAGGACCCACATCCGGCAGAGCAGGTAGAGCTGGGTTCGGCTTGATAGATGAGGACACCTATGCCAACGTGGTTAACAGCCACGTCCACAGGGTCTATACGGACGGCAGCAAGATTTAGGGTCGAGTCGGAGCCGCCCTTTCCGTATGGAAAGGTGAGGCCGAGACAAAGGCCATTTAGCTTGCGTTGCCACCGTATTGTACCGTCTATCAGGCTGAGCTCCTAGCGCTCAGAAGAGCAGTAGACATAGCCTGCAAGAGTAGAGCGGCAAAGATCAGTGTCCTCAGCGACTCCAGATCGGCGCTCCAGGCGGTTACCCTGAGTTCCCCTCATCCCCTGGCTATGGGCTGGGCTCCCCCCTCCCTCCGACAAGCTGCATTGCAGAGGCGGGAGGTCTCCCTGTTTTGGATTAAGGCGCACGCAGGGCTTAAGGGGAACGAACGGGCAGACAAGTTAGCCAAGGAGGCCGCTCTGGGGTTGAGGAGGAAACCGGATTACGATATGTGTCCTGTTTCATTCGTCAAGCGTTTTTTGAGACAGGATACGATCAGCGAATGGGATAGGAGATACGATGTAGGAGGAACGGCCGGAGTCACGAAGCTCTTTTTTCCAAGCGCTGCTGCTGCATACAAGGTAGTCGGGAAAATAGACATCACACACCACACCACACAAGTACTGACTGGTCACGGCGGATTCGCCTTCTGTGAGATTCTGATTAATTTTTTAACTGTAATAGGACCATAGTATAATTTTCATGATTGTGTAATCATGTGTAATAGTGCAGTGTCTATTTTTTATGATAATAATAACTATCGTGTTTTGTGAAACAATCCAAAGTTGTTTCATTTACTAAAATGTCCTGTATTTCATAAAATATACTATAATAATCATCAAATAATACTTAAGTAAACTATTCGCATAAACAGTAATAGTTATAACAATAAAATGTACGTTACTGTTAAACAATCGAATAACCTAATAATAGATTTTTACAAATGTTCAGTATACAAAACTAATAACACGAATATTAGCGCAACAAGATTTTACTGTTGCCGTCGAAAATATAAATTTACACGAACAATATCGTAAGTGACATTACTGACCAGAGCTTGACCTACACTAGTATAGTAAAATGCATCCAGCTAAATTATAACGAAGCCTTTGGGACTACTTAAATTTTGTCGAAATAACCAGATAGCTGAAAAAATTAGCTTCCATATGCGATATTAAAAGTCTCTGATACTTGTTGTTTAATGGAGTTATTAAGGAAAAATGGTTTTTTATTTTTCCTGAACATTTACACTTTTACGATTACCGGATTATTCGCGGGGGGCATCGATTTGCTCACCTGAGCAAATTAACCTTAATTACATACTAATAAGACATACTATTATTTTTAACCGTACTTACTCATTTTATAGCACCAACTAACCAATACTATCAAAGATTTAACAATTTCAGGTAAACCAAAGGGTCAAAGTCTAATTTAAAGTTGTCTAAAGCAAACGATATGTACACAACAATGCACACCACAGAGTCAGATAATGGATATTGCTTTTCTTGCGAGTTTCAAAGCCTACTTTGGAGCCTCTCATAATCCGCTTATAGCTCCTTTTAGATCTATTGTGCTGCTAAAACATTTCCTAGTGAAATTTCCAAGCGTGTTTGTAGCTTGGACTTGTAATAAAATTATAAATATCACTACATAGTATAAATAAAGTCTTCCTCTGTTCATATATCCCTATGTTTAAATCTTTAAAACTACGGATTTTGATGAGGTGTTTTTAATAGATAGAGTGATTGAAGAGGAAGGTTTTAGTATCATTTATTGGGTTTAGACAAAGCGGGCGAAGCCGCGGGCGGGTCGTTAGTTTTGTATATACGTATAGGTAGTCATCTGAGGTAATATTTTTTAAATAACTGTATAATGGAGAAGAAAAACTTTAAGGCATCTTAGACAAATAAATTTAAAAGGTAAGCGTACAAAGGAACATAATAATATGTTATATGATAAATATAGTTACAACGAAGGTATAAAACACAAACTAAAAAAATCGTCTTATTTCTATCAATAATTCAGAATATAGAGAAAAGAATAGCCCAGAGTCCCAGAGGCCATTATCGATGACATTAGAAAAATTATAACTAACAAATAGGTACATTTACAGAAATCGACTAAGTATTATCTAGAATATGTCCACTAAATAAAACTACTTTCTGTCTTATAACATAATACGCAACTCAAAACCGGGTCTAAAGCTAATTAATACCATGATCTCAGGAAAAATCGTATAACAAAACTATAAAAAAAATCGTTTAGCGTTCAACCATTGACAAAAACAATAGCTAAGGACAAGTTTAAACCTCTGTACTAAAGTTAAACCACGTCTTTATATTCTGAGTTTAAATCAAATCTATTTATTTATGTGAAACATCTTTAGGCGCGTAAGAGGCCAAAGAAGTTTCACTTCTGACACGTACCTCGGTACACATTATTTTTTGTGACAGACAGACCAGAACCAGTTATTTTTTTAATGATACCAAAACCAATATTATTCCACTAATTTCTACATTAGTGTTATAAAAATCCCATCTAAAACTGTAAATTAACCCGTCACTGCGCTAGTCAATTACCTAGCCTAGCACAATAAATCGTGGTGAAGCCGACACACCAATTATTGTCCCCAGTCATCCGCAACGTTGTTAATAGCCCTGATTGTGACCTTTATCTTTCTGTATCTTTTGTGCGTATCTTTTGTTGTGCTCATTAGGAATGTAATTGGCATTTGAGGGTTAATTTATCAGAAAACCTTTTTGATGCGAATAAACGCGTGGATGAAATGCTGTTTTGGTTTGAATTTCATTGAACTCTTTGTTTTAACAAGCTGAGCCAGATTGAGTTGTAGATTTGTAGCTTTACTTTTAGTAATTATTTTTAGTTTATGACTTTTTATAAATCGAGCATAATTAATGAATTTTTTTTTATTGCCTGATAGGGAAGCGCTGGACCACGATCTCGCCTGATGGTAAGCTGAGATGTGGCCTAAAATGGAGCGCGCTTCCCTAGTAGGTACCCGTTCACTCTTTTCTTGAAGACATCCATGTTGTACTCGTCGGGGAACACAGACTCAGGAAGCATGTTCCAGTCCCTCGCGGTTCGAATGAAGAATGTCGATCAGAACCGCTTTGTCCGGGTACATGGAACGTCCACCATAATATGGCGATGCCTAGACTCTGTGCGCCTCGACGATCGATGAAAAAACAATTTAGACAAAAGACTTTATATTACATTAATTATATTGAATTTTAAATACACTTAGTGTATTTTTTATTATGATCAATAGCAAATGTTAATTTAAATTTACCTGTCTATATTAATATTATAAAGAGGAAACCTTTGTATTTTTCTTTGTTTGTATTTAATAGACTCAAAAACTACTGGACCGATTTCAAAATTTCTTTTCCCGTTACTTAGAGGGATTCTTCCGAATCCGTATAGGCTATATTTTATCCCGTAAAACGTAAAAATGTACCACGGTCGAAGCCGGGGTGGACTGCTAGTAAATTATAAATCAAAAGGACGACAATATTTTTCATGCTAATTAACTGCCGTTTATTGAATTTCACTTAGTCATTTTCCATTCAAGTTTGAAAAACATCAAAATAATCCCTCTGAATGATTACCGAGTTTTCCTGAACAAAAACACGTAAACACACGAATTAAGTCGCTTCAAAGGGAACGGACTCACTTTAATATCAAGCGTATTTCCTAGAAAAACATTCTGGTAATATTTATTTATAGAAATAAAACTCAAAACTCGTTGAAAGGTGTGAGAGCTTATACGGAGTGCCACTACCGATTAACGTGTACGGAAAAATCCGCTTAAAGCGCTTGAAGCTTAAGTAAATGCGCGACAAAATGGCTTTTCAAAACCCTTCCTATATAGCACCTGTAAAGATCTATATTTTACAGCGCTGAAAGCGTCTATTTCGTTTATAGACATTATGACTCTAGTTATAGTTACTTCAATGAATTTCTAAAATTTTCGTACCTACCTAGGTTTATTTTTAATTAATAAAAGAGGCAAAGTATGCGACCGTTCTAACTGTGAGTTTGTGTGTGCGTTTTTATGTAACGTGTATGTGTGAGTTAGCTTTATATTTCGAGTAAATTCGTCTGCTTGGGATAACTCCGTCTGTTAGGTTCTAAAGTCTTGAATTTAGGACAAACGCTTAGTTCAATTTTAAGACTTAAATCCATACAAACATGCAGGGCTGAGAAGTTCACAAACTGTAAGCATAATTAAGTTTAAATAAGAACAACTGTGTGTAAAAAAAGTCTCATCTATTCGAACGATTTATGAATTACTAGTAACTAAATAATTTAGAGTTAACACTAAAATGCGTAAAGAGGAACCAAAAACATAAAACATAGCCTTTCGTCTTACAAACCAACCTTATATAATATATTATCTGCAATTCAAAATACCAATTAAATAGTTAACACTAAAATGCGTACCAAAGACAACACATAACCCTTCGTCTTACCAACCATATAGCTAATACTAGATACCGTTAATTCGGGACTCAGAACTAATGTAAATATATTTGAGTTGGGCTTGAGCAGTGTTAGTTGAGTAGCACAAGCTTGTATTTGTGTTTCACCTGTAGGTTCTATTGAATTGTCTTTACGCTTATGTGGTTGGGAATGTGATTTATGTACTGTTACTACTATTATATATAGAATAGACGCATTGTAGTGTTAAAAGTAGGAAGGCGTTTATGTAATTTGATAAATGCCAATATTTTTTATTTGTTTTTGCAGCGCTTTATACTTATACAATTTTTAATTTAAGTCAGCGAAAGAAAACACGTTTTCCTCGTTTAAAATTACAAGACGAACACTAAATGACTTTTTTAATAAAATAAAATAATATACATAAGAGTGCAAACTTTCATCCAGATCCTGCTGAAACAGAGAAATCATAATACAAACATAAATTTCTATACAACAATATTTTCGAACCCATTTTTCTTACAAAGACGAATGAAAGCACCGAAAAATGTCCGTCACGAGAACATTTTAAATTAACTTTAGGCGAATGTGACATGCTGCCGCGCAACAAAATTTGATTATAAAAAATGAGCTGACTTCATCCTAATTCCATTCTCACAATATCTGATACCCCATGAGAATATAAATGGAAAATAAACAGTATTCTAACAATCACTTTTTAATTATACGTCCACTTTTTGTTTAGCTTTTCGCTGCTACAAACTTTTATAATAATTAATGTGAAATATTATAAGGTGGGTTTAATTAATGAAAGTTTGCTGGGGCGTTTTAATATTCAGATATTACTGTTATTTATAGATACGTGTGTATGTGTAATGTGTATGTATGTATGGCTTATTCAGTCAGAGACTGATATATTTATGTCTGTGGTTTATATTATGATTGATTACACCCTGTATAGGAGTAAGTAATATATTTAAATCTCAATTATAAAGTATCTTCTACCCTATTATACCAGTTAACAAATAAAAAGTTACAAATAAAATTAATGCCATTTTAAAACTCCAATAAATATTGTATTTAAAGTACAATAAATACACACAACTTTTCCAAGAGCAAGTTAAACTTCGACTTCCATACTAATCCACCCTGCAATGTTTGTCAAAACGGATTAACCGAGTCACATTAGGCCTTTCCGCACCATTAACTGTAGTAGCGAGTAAAACAAACGCCACACGTTGTGTTCTCTTTATTATGTGGTTTGGCCCTTAAATGCGTTTAATTGTACAGCTTGGATTATTCGCTTCTCATTGTTGGGACTTTTTGTGTGCTTTTCAGATTTTGCCGATCAAGGTGGATTAGAGCGTTTTATTTAGCAACAGCTTGCGCTGAAGCTGTGAGGTAATTTTGGATTTTAGAACATGTTTTTTAATGAAGCAAGAAATATGTGCGTTTTAAGGTACTTAAACGTTTTCTCTATGAGTATGGTATTTTTATATCAGAATAATTGATAACGTTTTAATAAGACTGAGTTCAAGTTCAAGCTGTGACTTAACCGTAAATATTAATTTTTATGGTATCTCAAAAACTCGCCAAATCTAGATCAAATTAAAAATATATTAAAAAATCGAGCTTTCCGCTTTTTAAGTCAGTTAAAACGAATAAAAAGTACGTAAAATTACAGCCACGACACAGCTTATAGCATCGTCACTTTTCGCGCTAAAACATTAATAGGCTGAAGCCTTCACGGTAGCTATAAAAGCCTCTTAAAAATTAAATATGGCTCCCATAAAAGACGTGCGCAGCAATAACAAAAAGCACACCCACTTATGCATATATATTTTACTAGCTGTTCCCGCGGTTTTATCCACAGTACTCCGCTCCTGTTGGTCTTATAGCGTGATGATACAGCCTTATAGCCTTCCTCGATAAATGGGCTATCTGACACCGATAAAAATTTTCAAATCGGACCAGTAGTTCCTGAGATTAGCGCGTTCAAACAAATAAACAAACTCGTCAGCTTTATTATATTAGTATAGATTTTATATACGACATACGAACGCTACGTTATCAAGACGTCTATTTGCATTTCATTTGAGCTGCAATAAAACATACCAATTAAATTATTTCCAATCGTTTCCATGTTTGCTTGAAGTATACAAACAAGGTTTTAATTAAAATCGTCGAGTTCATTCCGAAACACAATAAGACGGGTCGTGTTGGGGACTCAGCAATATTTTACGCAACTGGTACGCACGGAAACGCATTTCACAATCAAGTTTAATGATTCCCAAATTAAAGTGATCCTTTGCTAATGTTAGTTTAATTATATTATAATAATAGTATTTTTTTATCCCTGACTATATTAGACTACTAAACTTAATTTAAAAGCAGTAACTAAAGGCTTCGGTAACCATTTTGAAACACTATAATAGTGATACGAAAGTCTTTTAATATTTTCACGTTTACAAAATTAACACACTCTTAATGCAATGTATTTATGAGATAATGTATAAAGTTTCACTAAGCAATATTAATATCACCATAAAAATATCTCAGACAGAATCGATAACGGACATCGTCTGCAAAACTAACTTCAAACCACTCAAGTGCTTAACTTTTAATTTATATGGCAAATAAACTGTTCGTGCTAAATTTAAAAGGATTTAAAAACGGAATAGCGGGAAAATCGATAATGCAACCGCTACTCTAGTATTTTAATGTGGTTCAAATGCAAGATATTTTCGTTGCATTCCCTGACGCCGCCGGCCAAGGAATGCCACTTATTCGCAATAAATGATGCTTCAGTTATGCAGCTTCGATATAAAGGATAAAAGTTACGAGTTTCAACATCATATTAACTGGAGGATATTATGTTTTGCAATATTAATCACGTGAAGTTTTACCGTCAATATTTTAATTCTGTTTTCCTTGTTTATGATGAAATAATTGTTTTCTTTATTCTCCTTTATTGAAACTCTAAGCCTTCTTTTCTTTTTGCTGCTATATTTAGTTTGATTAGTATTGATCTGTACATGTAAATAGTAGAGCGAATCCGGATAGCGCTAATTATATTGTATTCAAAAATAGTAGGTAGGTAACCGATATCTATAAAATTTGACAATGTTGTGATATAACCATAACCATATTCTAAAATAAACCGTAAATTCGTGCGTTAGGATACATATTCAATTAAGCTTAATTTAATATTTAAGTTAGTTTTCACTAAAATCAAGCTGTCCAATAAAAGGCATAGTTTACTTGTGTGTACTGTTTAGCTATCGGTTTAAATGTGTTGATTTTGGCGACAGCGGTTTTCTATTTCTTCTTGTTATTTAGATTTCTATGGATATAACAGTGAAAGCTTAAATTCCATCATAGAACGTGATTTAAATATCCAGGAACATTGACATATTTGAAACAGAAAAAATCCTCGCGTAAAATCGGAACTTTTTAGATTGTACTTTTAGAAAGCTACGCGCGGATTGTGAAAAGACCTTACAGCTAGATGTATGTAGTCCCTCGTAAAGGTTACACTCTTAAACATTTCAGTGGGGAGTGTTTTATTAAAATCATAAATCTAACGTCAGATACAGCTGCTGCAGACAGAATATAGCAGATTTACTTTATTTAAATTATATTTTAAGCTATTGCATAGCTTCTATCGCGGGCCTTGAGCGCGGGGACCGAATCGAGAAATTCCGTAACGAAAAAACCTCAAGCTCCCCACTCCGACGGGCTCGGAGGTGTGGCTTGAAGGCATGCTATGCAATAGCTTTACCGCGGCAGTCCCCGAGTGCCACACGTCTTTTTTTGTTTTTTTCCACATCAAAAACTATAGATCTAGTTCAGACTCAAATCTTTATTCATTCAAACAATCTCTTAGAAGTGCTTTTATATCGTCATTTTATAATTATATTCAACACAAAGGGCGAAAGCAGTGTTAAATAAGTTGTTTATTACAAAAATTTCTACAAAATGCACACATGACAACAATTTTAAATGTAACCCTACACAATTATCATATATATTTTTAAAACTGATTACGACATAGTTTAAACAACACGTTATCTAAGAAATAAAGCATTATAGAAAACAACGAAGAAATATCAAAAAGACAGTTCAATCATTTTATATATAGATCTATGTACAAATAGTAAATACCTTTTGTATCAAACAATAACAATAGATTCTGCAATTGGCAAAGTTATATTGTATTGAAAATAATGATTTATACCATCAACAAATAATACGTTTTGGTTAGCAGAATACCTGACCCGCAAAATTATTAATTGGTTAGCAATTGATGAGCAGTTGAATTGGTGAATTTATTACATTTCTATTATAATTTAGCTGAAATCATGAATGTTAATCTACAGTTTTGCTGTGCTTTTAGGTTTCAACAATTCTCTCACTAATATTGTAAGTGTGAAAATTTGTAATAATAAATAAATGTGTTCGTTCATTTGTTACTTTTTGACGAGAAAACGGCTGATCACTTGATGGAAAATTGTAGTAGGGAAGGGTTACATTGTGAGATAGTAGGGGTACAGCAAGTTCATATAAATTGACTCATTCACTGACTAACGCGATATCTGGGAAACTGCTTAACCTTATAACAAAATATTTAACAAGAAGGTAGTTTTAAAGCGGGAGGTCATAGAGATTTTTTTTTATTTTGTTATGCATAAGCTTTAAATTTTAATTAAGAACAGGTTCGTTATAGTAGATCAATTAATGTTATGATGTTATTCCTTTTTTTATATTATTGGAGGGCAAACGAGCAGACGCAATGCCTGATGCTAATAGCGAAGTGCGTCGCCCATAGACGTCCACAACGTAAGTTTTGTGTCCGTGAATTAAGAGGCGGCTTGCTTTTGGCCTTTGAGAAACTGATATGTTCTTTTCTTAAAAGTCCCCAAGTCTTAGTTCCTCGGAAACACAGCTGAAAAATTTTCTTATTTTCTTATGCCATACATATAAATGTATTTTAATAATATATCATCATATTACTCTATTACACTATTAAAATAGTATTATCATAGTCTTTGATATTGCTACGAATCCCGTAGACTCAGCCATGCATAGAAGGTTGATCACTTACTTGCCCGTAAAGTAAATCGATCAGTGAAACAGATGTGAAATGCCCCTTACCCCAGGGACAAGGGACTTCAATTTATCACAAGAAAACTATTTAGATGTTAGCATAATATTTAAAGTCCCCTAATGTATGTATTTATATAAAAAAGAATATACTTCTTACTAAACTTACATTATTCTTAAAAAAAATAATCAATAATTGAGCTTTTATATCGAACATAATTAAAATAGGAAATTTTAGGTACGACTGTTAAATTAATTTTTGGTTATTTGGAGTATATTTCGCCAATTATGAATTAATTGATTGATTTTCCTAATCACGTCAAACTTCATTGCTAGAACAGTCTGTAATCCCAAAAATATTTGACTACATATTTTATCCAGTAAAAGAATAACATTTAATTTCAACAATCTGTAGATTTTAAATTATTAATTATTAATCAAAAACGTATTTTTTATATTATTTCGTCGTACAAATGAACAGTCAAGTCAATGTATGTATTCATTTATTTATATGGATCTACCAGAAACAATTACAGTTCATTACATACACATGAAATGTAATAAACAAGCGCTCAAAAGGGTTCAACTAAACCTAATTTAATAAACCGTACAATTGGATTATGTGCAAACTTTGTCAATAATACGTATTTAATAAATTGATCCCTGTACAGAAGGCACGTTCGGTTTACGGTGGGTTTACGCGACGCCAATTTGCTTTATTTCCTAATTATCAAAGTTTCCAGGTATGACGTGACTAGCGTGGTGGCCCGTTTACTGTAAGATAGTAGCTCTATTCTACTACTATTTAATAGTGTGTTTGAGATAGTAGCTTGCTTATTCTTCTTATATTCACATGCTATGTGAGCAACCACCTCGTATCTTTATAGGATAGTATCTAACTTATTCTTACTCACTATGAAGATATTTTTATGCTCTATATACAGGTATGATATGATATTCAGTATGCTTCTCAAATTTTTTATACTGTGGAAGCTACTATCACGGCTACGATCACTGCTACGATCGCAGCTACGATCGCGACTGCGATCGTGGCTACGTTCGCTGCTATGATCACCGCTACGATCGTGGCTACGTTCGCTGCTACGATCTCTGCTACGATCGTGGCTATGTTTGCTGCTACGATCGTGGCTACGATCGCTGCTACAATCGCAGCTATGAACGCGGCTACGATCATGGCTACGTTCACTGCTACGATCGCTGCTACGATCGGCTACGATACGCGCGATACGCGATAGCTGTAGGTTACTTGTTCCAAACATTTTTAAACTATTTAAACATATTATAATATGAGATAGAAGCTTGCATATTATTTTAAAACTGATTTTACTGAATTGGTAAAGTTCATACACATGCTGATCAAAATAAAGGAGCTAAAGTTTTGATATCGATTATGTAATTCTTAAGCACTATAGAATCAAGACGTCCAAATTGAATAAAATGCTCTGTATTTCATATGATTTAAACCACATTTACCGAGCCCGGTGAAATCAAAATTCAATACTTTCTTTTAAAACGTCATAATGTTCATTATTGACCACCGAATTGTTACTGCACAGTTTGTTACCACTATAGTATATAGTACTCTTATCAACTCGCGTCAATAACTAAGCCAATACAATCAACCCATCAGTGAGTGCGGCAATGTCCTTAATAATAATTATCATCGTTAGTGAATCCTGCGTCGCCAACTGTAATGAACGAAAAACCGTTGATCTGATGGCCCTTACTGCCCTTTCATTAATTGTTAAATCGTTTGAAGATGCTAAATTGTCCACTTTTCCGTTTTTGCGTCATTAATTGACAGTCAAGTGTAATTTGAGTAAAAAGATAAATTATTAGACTACAGGCCCATGTTGAAAAATTTATGGATCATTACGACATCTGTGTCATACTATTTCTATACTGCTTTTAATCCATTATTCCGCAACGCCGTACAAAAATCATAGAGACAAGGGGAAAAACCTGTACTTTCGAATTCTCATCTGCACTTAGGTGGACAGCTTACAAGTGACGGCATAGTGCTGAATCTTATTATTTTATGCTCTTGTATCGTTCTAGTTTGGTCACCTGGTGGTTCAAATGACCCATAAATTTTTCAACATGGGCCTGTAGTCTAATTGTTAAAACTGTAAATGGGCTTATTAGCTACATTATTTAAAATGGCGAATTAAAAAAGAAAACATAAAAGGGCTTCTAAAGTAAGAACAAAATATGTTTAGTCTGCGTTTAGCTATTTAGGATACTTATACCAATACTAGCGGTCCGCCCCGGCTTCGCCCGTGGTACGTATTTACGTTTTCTCTACATAAGAACAATCCTCGTACTTCAAGGAATATAACAAAAAAATAATTATCGAAATCGGTCCACCCGTTCACGAGATATAAACAAGAACAATACAATATGATCTGTTACAAATATGAGAAATAACAATTTTGCAGTTAGAATAACACAACAAGTTTTCTATCATAAAGGATGAATTAATAGAAAAAAAAACATTGAGAGGAGTATAAAGTAGATATTAACTTAGTACTAAGTATAACTATTTTAAACTAATAATGTTTAGTTTTTTTTTTTATTACTTTCATTTTTTATTTATTTTTTCTTGTTCACACGAATAGTAATATTCATTGTCATTGTGTCATCTTAGCGTTTGATAGAAATAAACATCGATACATAAGAAAGATCTAGATATATAGATTTTGTTCAAATAACATTTGCACGTCGATCAGATGAATTAATTATAATAATTAAGTTTTAATCTTTAGGCATTATAACGGACAAACTTATTAGTCTACTGAGATCCAAAGTTCTCGTCCCAAATAAATTGGATAGGTATATAATTAATGAAAGCAAATTTCCAATTACGAATTTTGTTTAACAACGTTTTGATATATTTTGTTTTATTTACTTCTTGATTTTAAGTATTTAAGTACTTTTTAACTTAATACTTTGAAGCAATCAATATATTGTAACCCCTATAAATTTTATTTATTCATAAATAAATTCTATAAATAATAATCCATCTTTGTTTTATTGCAATTTAAAGTCCTCGAAAAGAAACACCCCTTACAAACATCATGACATTGGATCGGCACTGTGACCTGCGGACGAACACACGTGCAAAAACAAGTTTTCTTTAGTTCGTGTGTTATTCTAATGTATAATCTATATTCCTGTAAAATTTCATCGAAATCCTTCCACTAGTTTTTACGTCAAGAATAATAAAGTTATAAATCCATTCTTACAAACTTTCGCGTTCATTGTATTAAATTATTATTATATAAGTTAAACAGAAAACTCTTATGCTTTTTATGTTATTTTACAAGTTTAATTTATAAGTTTGTTATATTCTAAACTTTCGAACAGTTCCACGCGAATCGATAGATGACGCTAGGCGCGTGTTGAGTCGCGCTATTCTTTGGTTTTCAACGAAAGATATACATATCTGAAGACTCGATTGTAACCGATATTTTTTACGGAAATTAAGGATTAAGTACTTGATGTAATGGTTCCAAATTCCGATGTCACTTTTTTGAAGCCTCACTATAAGTTATATTATAGTGAGGCTAATAATACAGAATAATAACAAAAGTTTGGCATCGTATTTTTAATTACTGTTTAACCCAAAACATATTATTATGTGAAAATCAGCCGTGAGAAAATACGTAAACTAAGTGATGTTTTTATGAACCTTGATCACCTGGATACAAGGAAATTGGCCACGCCAGCGGGAAGGCATACGATAGTAGTACATACTAACACTACTCAATCGTACACATTTCTCCGGTCAGAAAATAGATGACGTCGAGCATTTCAAGCTTTTACTAACAACGTGATTTCGTGCAAGACATCTAAAAACTAAGAAAGTCAAAAACTGTTCTGTAGAATATAGAAGTTTGTTTGTTTAAACGCGCTAATCACGGGAACTACTGGTCCGATTTGAAAAATTCTTTCGGTGCTAGATAGCCCATGTATCGAGGAAGGCTATAGGTATATCATCACGCTAAGACCAACAGGAACGGAGCAATGCGGGTGAAACCGCGGGGAACAGCTATATTATATAAGTATTTTACGAATTGACTCAGGAATGTCTTATAAACACAGACCACATATGGGTATAAAAGCTTTCCTTTTTTTAGACACAAGAAATATATAATATATATTTAATATAATATAATAATTATATTATATATACATATTATAATATTGTCGAAGATTGAAATCCATACTAATATTATAAATGCGAAAGTAGCTCTGTCTGTCTGTCTGTTACTTAATCACGCCTAAACTACTGAACCAATTTGCATGAAATTTGGTATGGAGATGTTTTGACACCCGAGAAAGGACATAGGCTACCTTTTATTGTGGAATATATAGGTACCACGGGCGAAGCCGGGGCGGACCGCTATATATTATCATCAGATAATACCGGATAAACCGGCTTCGCATGCGTGATCGCACCTAGTATAGATAATATAGAGACACATACTGTGCTTAAAACTTATTGTAAATGACATGACGTGTTGTGAGTAAAAGTTATAATGAAAAAGTTCATTGTTTGACGCCATTTTCTTTATACAAGCATGTAGGAGAGAATCTGCGTATAACTTTATTGAACGGCACTTTATGGTTTAGATATATTAGTTTTACATGTTGTTCAGGTTCTTCGCATGATACTTAGGAAAGTCATGGTTAGAATATGAAGTATATAAAAGCTTTTGTTTATAACTTTAATTACAAACATAAAAATTTAGTTTTTATGTTTTGTTTTTGTTAATTCAGTAGACTATGTTAAGTGTTTCGATAGATGTCTTCAATTGAGATTCAGAACTTGGATCTATTCATACTAAAAAAAATTGTTTTCACTTGCTGAGTGACATTTTGATTGTAATACATATTTGAACAAGTTGGTGAATTTAACCTCAAATTATAATACAAATTATCTTGTACAAATGTTTTACTATAATTCGCGCAAATTAAAGATTCAAGTTATCTATTGTAGCATCAAGTTATATACGGTTAAATAATAAAGCAGTAAGGACGAAACCTCAACTACTCATCCTAATAATATTATAATTGCGAAAGTCTGTGAGGATGTGTGTATGTGATTTTATTACTCTTTCACGAAAAATCTACTGGACGGATTTGGATGAAACTTTACAGTAATATAGATTATACATTAGACTAACAAATGAGCTAGTGTAATATAAAAACATATAACAAACAGAAAAGTCTTGAAACCGTACAGAATAAGTATAAAGTGCATTGCAAGTCGGGATAGTGTGACCTACTTGCCAACTTGTTACCGAGACGGCAGTTTATTAAACTATCATATTAATGGTGGAACTTTGCTTTTGAACCGTCTTTACATGATATTGGCCCGTTTTTCATTATACTTTGTGAATATTGGATAGGTTTTGATCAATTGGGCTGTTTTAATTTTAATTTTACTAACTCACTCGGCATTTTTATTCTGCCATACATTTTATATATGTAATAACATATGAAAAATAGATGCTGATCACACAAAAGTTAAAGATAAAAATCGGTCCAGACGTTTCGGAGGAGTGTGGTAACTAATTTTATATAGTTACATAATAATAAATAGTAGTTGTAGAGATTAAATTCTTTGCGAATTTTGATGTGTTTTTGAACAGATAGAGTTGTTCTTGAGAAAGGCATATAGTTTGTTAAGTTTTAGACAAACTTGGCGTAGCCGCGGGTGGAAAGCTAGAAAGTACATATCAAAAAGCATGTCTTTTGATCAGCTCTATTAAATTACCATCATTGGTTCGACGTATCTCATGTTATCTCCAATCTTCGGCACAGACAATCGAATTTGCGTCCCCCAAAAACTAATTTACCTTCCATTGTTCCTTATTCACTGAGTTATTGACTTGATCTGATATAAAATTGATGACAAGCCTGTTCCCTTCAGAAATAACATTATCCAAAATCAATTTGATGGACGAAGTCGCCCGTAAAACATGATATTGTGTTGTAGTCGGGTAGGTGTAGGTCAGCCACCTAAATTGTATGGAGGCACAAGTCTGAAAATGACGCTAGTTTTCAAGCGTTGGTATCGTATATATAATAATTGGTATATAGTACAGATGCTATGAAAATTTAATTTTTATGTGAGTAAATGTACTTTTGGATCGCCATAATATCTGACTATCAAGTTTAAGGATAGTTTTGAATACCTAAAAATGCAAAATGCCAAAGGAATGAATGTGGTTTTTACTCGACTCTATACTAAAATTAAAACGTTAAATCACCACGTATTATTAAATTACCGCTGGCGCTGGGTCTGTCTGTTTGTCTGTTCGTGGTAGACTCAGAAACTACTTGATCGATTTTCATTCTGTTTTTTATAACGGATAGCGTTCTTCTACATTTGTAATTCAGTCTTTATGCTACATAATAAGAATTGGTAGATTCAAATCTTAGAAGGCCGTAATCTTATATTTAATTCATAACCGTTTTGTTTTTCTTTTCTTTTTTTTTTAGAAAAAAAAAAGATCTTGCATGTGGTGTTAGCCTTTAAGTAGCTGTTGAATTTATATAAGTTATTTTGTGTTCTTGTTTCTGTATGTATGTGTTGATGTAAACAACTGTTGGCTGACCTTAATTAAATAAATAAATAAATTTGGTTTCAATACTACACTAATTATTATTATTATTATGTAACAGAACGAAACAGCCTAATCATGAACATTATGTATAGACTGAACTATATAAATTTTAATTTCACCTCTGATGTTCAGTGGTGCGAATAACGAAGTTTACAAACTGGAATTACTTCGGTCCCACATTTAACATGTCACTGGGCTGAATAAAACGGGTTTATTAACCTGGGCATTACAAAATAGTTCATTTTAGAACAATGTCACGGTTTAACAAACATTTCTCTTGCTTTGTTATAAAGAGAAAATGTTATGTACTGAAATGCAAAATTACTACCTGTTTTTAATATTTTTCACTAGAAAACTAGATTAGTTCTGAATATATGTAAAAAGATTTCGTGGCTAAACGGTTAAATGCGTTCTGTAGTTATTACAATAGCCAAGTGCGAGTCGGATTCGTTGACTGATAGTTCCGTACCACGTTAATTTTAATATTTGTCCATTTATTATTGTAGTTTTTTATCAATTACCATACTAAATTCTAATGAAATTAGTACTGTATTTTGTTTCTGTATTTCAGACAAAATAGCAAGATACTATTACAATCACAAACATCCGCTTCTACCCAATAAGATGAAACAATTTAAATCACACTTCTACGAACCGATTACAAGATACATACATACACAAATATTCTGTTTTACAGTAGATAAACACCAAATAATTCACACTTTTGCACTAAAGTTAAACGACACACTTTTACGCAGCAATTTAAAAAATATATACAACAAGCAATTCTATTCATTTCGCTCTCAGACTATTATAGTACAGGTATTCGATTCAATCGTCCTTTTTATTTGAACGTCGCTCGCCGGCAGAGCGTAACTATATTTTTTTTATATTTATTTCTCAATTATTTTAATTCAGCCCTTTTGAATGGCCGGCTAATTCAGCTGGAGTGGATAATTTCACTTTTGAAATTTAAAATACTTAGTTGCGACAAAAATGTTTATTGGGAATTTTGAATGCTTTTTGCCAATAGTGTTTTGTATGCACATGGGAATTCGTTTTAACTTTTTTGAATGTGAAATTGTGGAATTATTTACTGTACTAAATTTGGGTCATGAAAAGATTTTTAACGTTATTTTGTTTCTGATCATATTGTTTAATTGTTTAAAGGTTCTGGAAGAAATATTAACCTGATGTTAAAAACACTTTAGGTATTTCCTCAGTAAGCGGATACACATATTATACTTTAAAAAGAAACACTGAATTATTCTCACAACAGATATAGAAAACAAGAGACAGTATCGCTTACTTACAAGCACTCAAAAATAATAACTTATCACATTATATCACCCATTTTGTATTGAATTTAAAAACATAAACTAACAAACTGTTAATTAACGTTAATCAAAACACATCAAGGGATAGTCATAATTTTCAATAATAGCTTACAATTACATTATCCGACATTGCGCTAACCAACGATGTAATCCTTAATTAAGTGCGATTATGTTCCAATGGGATTAAGATGGGATTGCCTATGCGATTGATGTTCAAATAACACGTCTGCAACTATTGATTGGAGATGTAAGGACTTCGATACCGTATGGTAGCACCCCCTAAATTGTACATATTACTACATAGTATAAAACAAAGTCGATTTCTGTCCCTATGTTGTATGCTAAAATCTTTAAAACTACGCAACGGATTTGGATGCGGTTTTGTAAGATAGAGTGATTCAAGAGGAAGGTTTTAGTATATCATTTATTATTATTAGGTTTTAGACAAAGCAAGCGAAGCCGCGGGCGGTAAGCTAGTTGTATATATTGGGGTCCGACTTCTAAATATAAGTCGGACCGCCTAGAGACCATCATGGATAACGCGAGAGCGTATAATACCAAGGGGTCTTAGGTTTGATTCCTGGTGACGACTATAGTAAAATATTGGGGGTGCTATCACAGACTAAGGACCACATACAATTAGTAAAGAAATTATGCTACTCTAAAGCTTTTTGGTCCTCGTTTAAGCTTAGATATACATAGTTTCTTATCAGATTGTTTTTTTTTAACAATTGACCTTGTATTAACTATCACTATGCAAATATCTATGCAAATCGCTTCAGCTGTTTGCTAGTGAATTCGTAATACAGACTTTTACATACGGACGATTTTACACAAATTTATCTTATTAAAATGTCCATTTAAATCCCTTTTCCCTCGTTTAAACGATCTATTAAAACAAATAATGTAAACCTGAAATCGATTACTATTATTTCGAAAGTAGCTTAGTTTATCTTAAACTCGTATTTCAGAGGTAGGGCTGCCACAAAAATAGTTTTTATTTTATTATAACAGTATAATTTATGTTTGAAGTTTTAAAGTATATTATTATTTACCTAAATTGTTAAGTAAAACAAGTAACGAAGCAAGTAACGAGTTAAGTAAGAAAGCAAGCAAGTAACGAGTTAAGTATCAAGAAAGAAAGCAAGTAACGAGTTAAGGCAGTATCAAACTCAATAAGTACCAAGTAGTCTTTTCAAAACTGTTTGGAAAATAATTATAATTTTCAAAAAATATTGACACAAGCAAAGAAGCTAAAATGTAACTTAATAAGTAATTGACGTCACCCATAAAAATGCAAAATAACTCTTTAATTTATAGTTGTTTTCTCAAACTACACAAAACAGAAAACATATTATAATGTCACTCTTACCCTTTTATGCCGATATTATTTTGGTATGTCAACAAAATAACATACTTAAATACAATAACAACTGTCCTTTGTATGCTTTGTTTATTTTTCTTCATTCCCATACATATACATTGTGACAATACAAACGACATGAAAATAATAAATTTTTACATCACTGCCAACCCTAGTCCTGCTTGTTATGTACTATATTTACGACATCAAATAACGAAGTCGGTATCAGGTTGTTATTTTTATTTTATTCTCACAAATTGTTATATATTGTTAGGATAGTTGGGAGAAGGTTGTTTACGGTCACACTTTGCTTGTATAAGGAAAGCCTACGTATGTATAAGAAGTGTGAAATGATGCGAAAGTTTGAATGCATGAAAATAACAATCATTTACAAGTGAGATTATTTTAAAGTATAGAAAAAATATACATATAATCCGGGTTCGAGTCCTACCGTGTGATCGAATTTTTCTATAATTTAAAATTTCTCATGTATAAAGCTATTTAAAATTAAATATGAGACACTTTATACGGTTCTAAATGGGAATGATAAAATGCTTTTTTAGTACACGAGGTTCAAAACAGTACATAATACATAAATAAATTATAATATTGAGGATCGATACTTTGGATTTGACGAAATTCTAAAAATATATTGATTGAACTTTTGACGCTAGTTTTCATCACGAGAACACTACTTCAAGGGTGAAATAGGGGCTTCCACATTGGTATGAGAAATTCCTGCCATGTGATAGCGTGGACATTCAATCAAAGCTGCTGTTGGAAAACTGAAAATAACTAAGTTTTCAGCTTGAAATATAGGCCAAAAAATCCCTATTTTCGATCCTCAGTTTTTATTTATTTATTACTCTTTAATAAAATCACAGATAATATAATCTATACATATAATAAATCTGTAGAAGGGTCAATTCTGTACATTGAAAATATTGAAAAAATAAATAGCAAGCGGTGTTACTGGATCGATACCAAACACAAATATGTGATTAAAACAATTTTTGTCTGTCTGTCTGTCTGTATTTTCAGGCATCACGTGAAAACTAACGGTTCGATTTCGATTAAACTTGGTATAATTATACTTTATTATCCTGGGCATAAAATAGGATACTTTTTTTCCCTGAAAAAATACGTAGAAAAAAAAATTCTTAATTATTCCGCGTGGACGGAGTCGCGGGCGGAAGCTAGTACTAGATAAAACTATGCATAGGAAGGAACAGAGGAAGAATGTAAAACTATTATATTCAATAATAAAATACAGTGGATAAAGTTTCATAGATCCTATAGGCCTTATCACTTAGTAGTAATCTCTTCTCTCTCTCTTAGTAGTCCTCTCTTTTCATCTGAAAAGGTAGCCAGGTCGATAAAATTTAATTGGTAGGTTTGACCTAGGCAAAGGACAGAAGAACAAGTGATAACCTATGATATATAAAAGAGCTAGATACGTTACCCGCTCTCTATTTTGGCAAGAAAAAACTCAGGTAAGTGCCCGAGTTTCACTTAGTCACGCAACATTCAGCGTCGTGGCTGGACGTTCTTTTTGTATTTTAATCGGCAGTTGTTATTACGAAGTACATGAGTGAGACATGTATTATGTCTCGTGCGTGAGAGTGAAAGAGAGAACAACTGTATTGGTGATAATGCGTTAGTAAGTAGGTATGTAAATATTAATTACGCTGTTTTTTAGTGCAATGATGTTGGCGTATGCCGCGTCTACTAGTATAATAGGTCATTGGTGATAACTGCGTTAAAAACAACCGACTTCAAACTTGCACTTGCAAAATTTACAAATACCTACAGACAAAAATGCTCATAAAATAAAAACTACTGGGCCTATCCGAATAAAATTTTTATGGGACCATCCCGCATCGAACAAAAAAAGAATCACGTAAATCGGTTCAGAAACCTCGGAGTAATCGGTGTACATACATAAAATATATATATATAAATACCAACCTGGGCACTAAGTTGATCCAGCCTGACTGCCGTGCATTCCTGACTCCACCTTTTCCCCCTTATTACTCGACTCCGGTTGCATAGATCTTGCCCGGAGTGGCAACGGCGCAAATATTTGAGCGACGTTGCCAAACGTATTCATGGAGAAATTGATATACTCAACATTTTCATTGCTAAGATCTTGAACTGAATCGACTCCGTAACGGCCGAAATTCAGAAACCCATAAACACTTGTTGGCTCCGTTTTATATACCAAATCCAAAGTCGTATGTTGATCATTATCATTTATATTATCAAAATTACAGCTTTATTTGATCCGACAAAACGAAACTGTATATTAAGTAACGTAGATTAATTTTTCGTAAACACTACAGTATTTGTTGGCTCCGTACACAAACATATTACAGTTAGGTAATGTTCCATACATTGCTAAATCCGCCTAGACTAGACGAACTCGACTCCGTAACGGTTCAAATTTTGAAATAGGTACTCAAACACTTCTTGACTCCGTTTTATATACCAAATCATAAGTCGTATGTTGATCTGTTCCATTTATATGCACTTGCATGACATTGACATGGGGATATGAAATTAGGGCTAGCAAAAAATCTCCTGAGTTTTATGGAAGTTGAAGAAGTCGACCGTAATTCAATTGAAACTTATAGAAAACGTTGTGAAACTAAAAATACGGAACCCTAAAAAGATAGATATTTGGATGAACCTTTCGTCATACAGTGACGGTGATAATTCTCAAGTAGTATGCAGCCTACAAATAACAACCTACCTCTTGAATCAGGGCAACTCTTTGGCGAACACTACACGTAAGATCCATATTGTGATCCGTCAATATTTACTATCGGATAACGATATTTATTGACGTGTAGGGTAGTGTATTGACGGATCACAATATATCGCTGGATTTCTGGAAATCCTTGTGATCTGATCCCAGGACCTAGATTGCTATATTTATCTTGCCGTCATCGTCTGGCTCGTACAAAGAACGCTTCAGTACTGACGCGATACGTATTGATGGTGTAGGGTGTGCTGTGATCCCTCCCAAGATACATCAGTAAATATCAAGATAATTATCATAATATTTATTGACGTGTAGCGTTCGCCTATGCCCTGATTCTGATATAAATCTGATAAAATACATAATTAAAATGTTAGATTTAAGTCAAACAAATGACGACTCATATTCCTGCACAAATTATCCATTGCGGAATAAAAATGAGTGTACGCAGATCGCCAACATGCAGTGGGGCAGTACCCAACATGCAGTGGTGGATCGCATCCCGATCTATCGAAGCTAAGTTCGTTTTCTACGAGTTCTTTTTTTTTTTATAGTGGGGAAATCTTCCAAAGATACCCACGGCCCCCGGGGAAGGAGCCAAGGGTTATGTCGGATTCTTACCGACTAAAACCCCACTGTGTTCCGTCGAGCCGCGCAGTTAGCCGGGGCCGCGGGTACTCTTAGAAATCGTCCACGACTCCGGCAGCGGACGCCCGGTTACGGGCCCACCTCCGTTACCACCTATGGCTGCACACGTGCGCTCCTCCTCCTTCATCTGCGAGGCGGCATGAGCGGAACACGTCTCATGTCACCTCACTGCCCCGGACGGTGGAGCATGTCCCCGGTCCATCGTCCAGAGCCCTTCGCTAAGGAGGCAGGTCGCGATCGCTAGCGACCGCGACTCGGCGTCGGCGCCTAAAGGGTCGCCGGCGCCGCATCGGGTCCGCGAGAGGGTTCCCCTCGCGAACCCGCTCCGCCTCCTCCTTTCGCACCATCACCTCCTCACAGAAGGCGACCACCGCACGCCAGGACCTGGAGCCTCCAACCATGGCGCGAACCACGGACGGGAGCGAGAGATCCGGCCCCACAGCAGCGACCAATCGCTGTCTAGCCGCGGACCACGCAGGACACACACTCAGCGTGTGGTCCGCTGTATCCTCCTCGCTTGGACACCAATGGCAGGTCATGGTTGGCTCCCGGATCGCGACTCGACACAGGTATCGTCCGAAACATCCTTGTCCAGACAGCACCTGTGTCAAGCGGAACGTGAGAGCCCCATGTCGTCTGCTGCACCATTCTAAAAGGACCGGCCGGATGGCCTCCACCGTCCTTACACCTGCAGTTGGGTTCTCGAGCCGCCGCACCCATTCCTCCATCAAACGCTCGCGAGCCGAAGCCCTCCAGCGCGACACTTCTTCGGGGTTTGGTTCCAGCCCCGAAGACCTGGACCCAGCGATTCGCCGGTACACGTCCGCGAGTACCGCAGCGTCAAGTTCCCAAGGGGGGTTCCGGCTAGCACGCAGGCTGCTTCAAAAGAGACAGTCCGATATGCCCGCGATATTCTTAGCGCCATGACCCGTTGCGGACGACGCAGAAGGGGTCTAGTCCTGGCGCTAAGTTCTACGAGTTCTACGCCAACTGATACTCAAATTACTTACAGAAAACGGAAACAACCGCTAGAACAAGATTGCAGATTTAGTGATGATATGAAGGATATTCGGTCGGAGTTGAGCCGTATTAGTACATTACTTGAAAAATATGTATGCTCAAATGAACAAATAGTAAACAAAATTCATAAAAACATTTCTGAGGTAAAAACACAAATTACCGAAATTAAATCGTCCAACGAACAATCCTTGAATTTAATTCGCCAAAATACGAATCAAATCAATGATATTAAGTCATCAGCATGTATGATAATTACTGAACAAAACATATTGAAGAGTATTATTTCTCAATTAGAATCCCAGATAAACCAGGGTGAGAGTAAAATAAAAAATCACTGGAATTAAATCTTCAATCAATAAATCAGTCAGCCAACCCATCGGGTTTTACGTCTAAAAATCAATTTCATATAAATTAAAACTTAATCAAGGAACTACGGGACAGAAAGAGCCGTGAAAAAAAATGTAATTTTTACTGGTTTCCCAGAATCGACATCTTATAACTCAGAGGAGAGGAAATCTAAAGACAACTACGAAATTTTAAAAATTACATCACTAATAAGTTCAGACCTACCGAAGCCAGTAAAAATATATAATTATAAATAATTTTTAATAACCTTAATTCAAACTGAAGTACAGGTCTTGATGGTATTACTACAAAAGTAATTAAATGCATCAAATAAAAATTAAATCATACCTTAAGCGACTGTTTTAACCAAGCCATAATCAAAGACGTTTTCCGGACTCGTTAAAAATAGCGAAGGTAACTCCTATCTATAAGAGTGGCTCAAAATTTGAACCTGGTAACTATAGGCCAATTTCGGTTTTGCCAGTATTGTCAAAAATATTGGAGAAGATTTTACACACGAGATTAGAAAAATATTTAGACTCATTTAATTTTATTTCAGTGCGTCAATACGGATTTAAGCCAAAAATTAACACTCTGTCAGCGACTATGGACCTAACTATTAAAATAAAACAGAACATTGACGCAAACAATATAGTTTTGGGAGTGTTTATTGACCTACAAAAGGCCTTCGATACCGTTTCTCACGAACTTTTAATAAAGAAATTAACATCCATTAACATTAATGGTAAAGCACTAGATATGCTGAAATCATATTAAAAAATCGATCACAAATAGTTAAAATAGATAACCACGATAGCATTTCCTTACCAATTACATGTGGCATACCACAAGGTTCGATTCTAATTGTTTTTTTTTTTTTTAATTTATATTAATGATTTACAAGATTTAAAGCTAAATGGTCACCTAACACTTTATGCGGATGACACCTGTCTGTTTTATTTTGGTCCCTCTATACATGACATGATAGCGCAAGCACAAAATGAATTAAATAAATGGTTTCAATGCAATCTACTAAAAATAAATATATCTAAATTCAAAGCTCATAAAAAATTATTCCACCACACGCTCCACTTAAAATTAACGATGTTGTATTAGAACATAAAACCCACGAGAAATAACCTAGATTTGCGAATCGGCAGCTCTCTGAAATGGAATTATCACATCGACCACCTAAAAAATAAATTATCAGCACTTCTTAGATCTCTGCGTAATATTACTCAAACTCAAACATTCATTTATTCAATTAGACTACTATTTAGTAGCACTTTCGTATCGTCATTACATAGGTAAGTATTTTTAACATTTACCACCTATTATTTATTACTTCTTGCATTCCTCATAAATTACGCCACACCATCTACAACACGTTAGTAAAGCCGCACCTAATGTATTTAATAGAAGTATGGGGGAGTGCTTACAAAAATAAATTAGCGCCACTCCAAATTTTACAAAATAAAATCATTAAAACTATCTTTAACTATCCTTTTTTAACTTCTACAAATAAAATCTACGACGACACTAAAATAATGAATTTAAAACAATTATACTTTTATAATACGTGTATGTTCATCCGCAAAGCGCTACATAAAAACATAAATACAAATATTATAATCTCAACACCAAATCGCCACTATCCTAATAGACGAGCTAGCTATCTTGCCCTCCCGAAAATCCGAACAAATTATGGAAAGCGAACGGCAACATACGTTTCTATAACGGGAATAAATGTCTTTAAACCTTCAAATGGCTAAGGCCGCAAGCGACCAATGGCTGAGCTCGGTGGGCTCTGATTGGCTCATTTGAATCGGATCAACAAGAGCTAAAACGCAAAAAAGGTGGATTTGTATAAAAAGCACGTAATTATTATTATTACTGATGGTGACACTTGTGGCTCCGTTCGGATCCACATACGGACGGTGATGTGGTAATGGATCCACAAATACCAACCGGATCAACAAGTGAAAACGGATCAAATAATTACTAACTATATGGCACGTTTGATCAACATAGTGCCCATGGAGATATCTATATATATATATATATATATATATATACAGGGTGTAATCGTTAAGTGTGCACAGGCGATTATTCCGTAACTATTACAGATATCAAAAAACTTTAAACTGATATCGAAAGTATTTAACCTAATGAGTAAAATGGCCATAATAAATTTTTAAAAATAAAACGAGAAATATCTTAAAAATTAACTTGAAACCCTCCCATACATTTAGTATGAGATACGAATATCCCATGTACATGGGTTGATCCAAAAGTAATGATAATCAATATTAAACAAGGTCATTACAGTTATAATAATTATGTAGTTCTCTAGATATTCTTCTAACTAGAAAATATACTTCAATATTTTTTTTCCTAAACTTAAAAAAAAAAACTTTGACTTCATCCACAAAAACCCCTCCACGCGGCCATCACTTCGCTGTCATCTTAAAATAATTTATTGCTAAGAAAGTGTTTCTTGTGCCGAGGAAAGAGATAAAAGTAAATAGGAGCTAGATCTAAAAAATAGGGTAGGTGTTCAAGCATTTGGAATGCCGATTTTTGAATGGCAGCCATCGCAACTGACGCTTTGTGATCTGGTGCGTTGTCTTGGTGAAACAGCGTTCAGGTCCGCAGTTTGCCATGTCTCTTTTCCTTACTAACCTACCGCAATCTTTTAATTTGGTCTTTTAGTGAGAGCCCAATAAAGTGGCTACCTTTTTAAAATATTCCACCATAATTATTCCTTCAGCGTCCCAAAAAACTACCGCTTTAATCTAACCTACTGATTTTCACTTTGAATTTCTTCATCGTCACTTTGGAAGCTCGCATCCAGGACATTGATTGTTTTTTGGTTTCAGCATAAACATGGTGAACTCGGGTAACGTCCATGATTACAAAACGTGACAAAAAATTATCCTGATATCATTAAAAATTTAGAAATTTACCCTCTAAATGTCGAATCGTTGTTTCTTCTTTTCGTCGGGAAACATTCTGGCACGCACGGTTCACATTCAAATTAATGTAAATAATTGGAAACGTGGCCTGTTGATATGATTTTTTTGTGATTACTTAGTGAATACATGAGCAAGCAAAAAACGTTTATTTTATATTTTTATGTGCACAGGAAATAACCAATTATCATTACTTTTGGATCAACCTAGTACATTTAATATGAAAGATTTTAGCTTTTTCTTTCTTTTTTTGGTTTTCTGCTTTAATTACTTCGCAAATTTGAAGGGAAGTTCATTTAGAAACTGTAAATAGAGCTCCTCATTGTATTGCATAATGAGGACATCACTTCGAAAATCTGCTATGAGTACAAAATGTATGGGAAATAAAATGTATGGGAGCGTTTAATGTAACATTTTTGGATATTTATCGTTTTATTTTTTAAAATTTATTATGGCCATTTTACTCATTAGGTTAAGTACTTTCGATATCAGTTTAAAGTTTTTTGGTATCTGCAATAGTTACCGAATAATCGCTTGTGCACACTTAACGATTACACCCTGTATATACCGGCCGAATTGATAACCTCCTCCTTTTTTTTGAAGTCGGTTAAAAAGAAGAAAGATATGTTTCTACTATGTATTTTTGGTCAACCAAATTTATAAAAACCACTAGATGAATCACTTACTATACCAACATAACATCATATTGTTATTATATAACGTATGGCTCGATCCAATTATATGTAACAAGGACAGTGCTATGTTTTTCGTTTTGTCTATCGCAATACGATACGTTATTTACTTGTTAGTGTTTACATAAATATGAGGTTTTCCTGTCTTGCTATAGGGTTTCATTTGTAGGAAATTTATTATTTGACCATAAATTAGCGAATTCGTCGGGAAACCTTAGTTGCGTTGTATATTATAATTGCAATTCAATATATATTATGTAATATAATTTATCATTTTTTATTTATGTTATTGATGTTTATTTCATTAATTTGTAAATGTTAATATTTTATAAATACAAACACTCACTAATTTAATTAAATTTTTCTACTTTGTTTTATTTTATATTATTTCATTTTATTTTATGTTATATAACTATATTTTATTATTTGGGACACTTTAGACTTACGCGTCTGTTGTCTGGTTGGGCCCTGAAAACCAGCGCTATGCCAACCATACCGGTGCGGCATAGCATGTGCTGAGTGGCCTTACCCGTCACCAGTCGCCACACAAATTTTTATATATTAGTTTTTTAGCTTTTAAGTTTTTTATCTTGTTATTTTATATAGTGTTTAAGAGTGCTTTTGTTATTGTTTTTTTATATGGTGGTGGTACTTTGGTGATCCTAATAAATGTATTTTATTCTTATATTCTTATTCTTATTCTTAATTGTGTAGAGTTTTGATGTAGATTTTCTGGATTGTAGATTCTCTCTACCCAAGATAATAAGTGATATTGATAAGCCGTCGTAATATTCTATACGTAATGTCAGGCTTGCATTATTTTACGTAGCAATATAATCAAATACCATTTTTATTCAGCGGCGTAGTGTTATACATGTAATAATTATATGAATTGCTGTAGATTCTTGTTTTTATAAATAACTAGGTTTCCACCCGCAGCTTCGCCCGCTGCAGTCAAAGAAAAACCCGCATAGTTCCCGTTCCCGTGGGATTTCCGGGATTGCGTCATTTTCCCGGGATAAAAAGTAGCCTTTGTCCTTTCTTGGGTATCAAAATATCTCCATACCAAATTTTATGAAAATTGGTTCAGTAGTTTAGGCGTGATTGAGTAACAGACAGACAGACAGAGTTACTTTCGCATTTATAATATTAAGTATGGATGTAATACTTATTTTTAATATGAAGTCTCTATATTGTAAACTTTATTTCAATTATAATAAGCAGACGAATAAAGTATATAATATAGAACAATCTTGGCTAGAAATAAACTCCATATTCATCTAACTCTCATCTAGGTACATTTAGTTAGCATTTCTTTACAAAGTGGCTAATAAAGATTGAGCTCCAGTACAAGTCTTGAATAATACTTAATCTAATTACATGGATTATCCTGAAGTGGATTAAAACTATATTAGAAAGAACGCAGTAAAACTGCTTTTAATCGAAGTTTTAAGTTCTTCGTCGATAAGAGAAAAAAGGGCGTAAGGAACTTTGAATATCTCCTTTATGAAAAGATTCTGGGATTACTTTATTTTATCTGGAGAACTGCGTGACTTTATTCGTTATCTGTGGAATTATCCATGAGACGTAGAATTTATAATTTGAAATGTTAGAGAAATTATTTAGTAAGCTTTGATAAAAAAGTTCAGACAATGTTTAAATAAGTTGAAGTGTCCAACTATAAATTTCTTTGAGTATCTGGTTGCTTATCTTTTTCATTATAATAGGCAACAGAAATAAAATTAACAAATGGATACCGCGGCTAAATAAATTAAACAACAAATAAAAAAATTACTTGAAGTTAGTTTGTAGTTTCCCATTTACTTTACTACGTATATTGTAAACATCTTTCTGGAAGTCATTATATGCTATTGTATTAAAACCTCGTTAAAAGACATTGATTTTCCATACTTATATTATATATATGTAAAAGTAGCTCTGTCTGTCTGTCTGTTACTGAATCACGACTTTAGTAGTGAACCAATTTGCATGAAATTTGGTATAGAGATATTTTGATACCCGAGAAAGGACAAAGGCTACTTTTTACCCCGGGACATAGGATAGGTTTTATCCCGGAAAACCCACGGGAACGGGAACTTTGCGGGTTTTTCTTTAACTGCGCGGACGAAGCCGTGTGTGGAAAGCTAGTTTTATATATAAACTTCTTTCACACAAATCGGTATACAAGCCAAAATACACAAAAAGCTGACTATATCCAGCTTTTACCGTTAACCTTTGTCGAAAATAATTGGCCTTTTCAAATAGGCCGTAAATTCAATAAAATTTTACTATAACACTCAAATTGCTAAAAGTTACAATTTAATGACGTCACCACTGATCCATTATGGCTCAAGAATCGTAAAATTTAACATGACTTTGTTCAAAGTTCGCGCAGTAACTTTTGCGAAATCTTTACTTATAAATTATGATTACTCGTTAACGCTTTGTGTCTAGCTATACACTTAAAAGTTCAATGTGAGCCTTTGAGAGCATAATAAATAAGATATCTTATGTATGTGTGTGTTTTTGACTTCAATAGGGATGTTCTTATAAATTAACTACTAGTATATTATCTAGTAGGTACTAGCTGTGCTCCGCGGTTTTACCCGCAGTGCTCAGCTCCTGTTGTTCTTAGCGAGATGATATATAGCCTATCGCCTTCCTCGATAAATGGGATATCTAACACCGAAAGAATTTTTCAAATCGGACCAGTAGTTCCCGAGATTAGCGCGTTCAAACAAACTCTTCAGCTTTATAATATTAGTATAGATTAGTAATTAATATTATTATCTGAGATTCAACTATCTATTTTTTTATGTGTGTTGCGAGGTGATTATTTTTCTATTGTCATTAACAGACAAAAGGTTTTGTGGACTTTGATTTTCTCGTCTTATCTAGATACTTGAATAAATAAGACTAGCTGCTCCGCGCGGTTTCACCCCCGTGGCTCCACTCCTGTTGGTCGTAGCGTGATGATATATAGCCTATAATCTTCCTCGATAAATGGGCTACCTAACACCGAAAGAATTTTTCAAATCGGACTGTTCCTGAGATTAGCGCGTTCAAGCAAACAAACAAACTCTTCAACTTTATAATATTAGTAGAGATAATAGTTTTGTTATTTCTACTTTAATGTCTTAATTATTTTTCAGATATTTTTAATAAAAATAAAACACAAATTCCAATTTCTATAAAGCAAAGTATGTAAAAACCTTTTAGAAGATTTAAAGGATCAAAATTTCGTATTTTAAACACGGGCATTAAATTTTGAGATGCGAATTAATCCCTCCCTTTTCTCCTTGCTTTTATTTTTGTATTAAATTCTTATGAAACTTAATTCAATTTGCGAAAGTGATTTATTTAAGTTTAGCGAAAATATTTTTATGTAGTTTATTAATATTATTAAAAAAATTCAATATTTTGCTACTAGTAACTTAAAGGTTTAAATTGCTAAATGTGAAATCAAACACAAGTTAATACTACTTTACTAGGTAGGTAATACTACTATTACTATTTTAACACAATTTTAACGAAGTTTTCTTCTAAATAAAATTTTAAATAAAAGCATATTTTAAAAAGATTTTTCAGTTATCTGTGTACATGTCCCACGTGTCATTCCGCCATCTTGGATTTTAACGGACGTTATTCCTCTTTCAATCCCATCAGTTCCAATAGGAATATTGTCACAATATACAGTGATAAGACGTAATCAATGCATGCTAGGGCGTGTCGTGTCAAAGCTATCGAGACGGTCGATTGATGGTGTTTGTGTTCCATAGACTAAGATACGTGTAAGGATTTTACTCGTATTACTACTAGGACGTATGTTTTTTACTTTAGTAGTTAAAGTAGTAAGTACACCTGTACTGAAGTTGTATTGTAGATACCCTTCTTGCCAATACACTCATTAATTTGATGGTTTTAATTTTAAGCTATTGCATAGCTTCTATCGCGGGCCTTGAGCGCGGGAACCGAATCCAGAAATTCCGTAACGAAAAAACCTCACGCTCACCACTCCGACGGACACGGAGGTGTGGCTTGAAGGCGTGCTATGCAATAGCTTTACCACGGCAGTACCCGAGTGCCGGACACGTCTTTTTTTTTATTTTACTTTATTATTTATCTCATTTGTAATGTAGGTACTCATTTGTCATGTTTATTGTTGTGTGCTTGTGTGTGTGAGATAATAAAATGATTTTTTCTTTCTTTTTTTCAATATAAATACTTATTACTATTCAAGTTTAATTCTATATCCTAAGGGATTTTCACCAAGTAGTGAGTTAAAATTCAGTATGTTGTGATTAGTAGAAGTCCGACTTAAATTTAACTTTGGGAAAATGCGGATTTCCTTGTTCCAACAGATTTCTTACCCAGAGAGAACACTAACCAGTAGGTTATCTAAATAATAAGATCCTTAGGGAACTTTGCCACTCAGCGGTGAGGTGGAACAAAGGAAACCTAATCATTTAATTCTACCTGGAGCATTGCGTATATTGTCCATAACAAATAACAATTTCCTCACTCAAAGCATTATTTTCCTATGACTTTAGATATTGTATAAGAAGTATATAAACGAACTAAAAGGTACTTGAGTTTTCAATTATACCCAATAGACTACCGCAACCAGCACTTAGAATCAAGACATAGTTTTATTTAATCTGTAGAAATCGGGTATACCTAACCCACTTATATTCAAATCTCCAGAGGAATAATATACTTGCCCTTACGGGCAAGGTTATCGTCACGTAATTTAGTAAATAACCTTTCTTCTGTTCTAATATTTACTTAAATAAATCTTGCTTCTTGAATCATGTTATCATCAGACCATTTTGGATGTCGCTGGTACGACAAGATACTGTCTGATTATTATACCTTGTAATCATTGGTCTTAATTATGCCTTATAAACATTTACCTACTAAAAATTGTTACTTACCTAGATGCTACTATAAACTTTAATATGTATATTAATACCATAAATCACTACCATACACGTTACCACATTAGCTTGCAAATTACAAACTAAACTAAATCAACCAGGTACATAACAGTACCCATTATATTAAAAGGAACCATCCATGCTAACGTCATTACCATTCGTACATAGCGTTCCCTATATTTGCTGTAACGTTTGTGCCCCATATTATTTCATTGTCTCCTCAGCCAACAATACACAGGGAACTTAAGGGCCATTAGTACGAAATATCGACTCATGAATGAAACGTATGATTCGGTTTAAGTGCTCGATAAATGTACTGCAACCAACTCCCATCGCTTTTATGTTGGACCATGATAGACTCGAACGGCACTTTCATTTTGTGGTATTATGATAATCTGTTAGTAAAGGAAGGGAAGTTATATTAGATATAGGTCGAAGAAAGGGTCGTTAATGAGTATCTTTCTTATAGCTAGGAAAGTAGTAGGTCGAAATTTAGGTCAAAATATATAATGTGAAAAGCGAATTTGTAGATATGTTGTCAAAAATTATGGTATAAGGGATACAGTTTACTAATTTATATACAACTAGCGGTCCGCCCCGGCTTCGCCCGTGGTACATATTTCGCAATAAAAGGTACCTAGCCTATGTTCTTTTTCAGGGTCTTAAGATTGTCTTTGCCAAATTTCATCAAAATCGGTCTAGTAGTTTATGCGTGAAAACCATACATACAAACCTTTCCTCTTTATAATATAAGTACAGATACGATAATATCACAGTATTACCATGTGATAATATCTTATGCTGGATTCCCCAATGCTGGGCATAGGCCTTTCCAAGGCGCTTTCATGAATCGCGGTCTTGTCCTAATAAAAACCAGATGTTTTACTTCAACAATTTGTCCTTGCTTTATTCAATCAATAGAGATGTAAACATATTATAAAGAAACATAAGAAATTTCAGTTCAAAATGTTTGCATATAGAGGAATAGCCTCTAACATTAAATTGTCCTTCGTGTACAATACATCAAGGCTACAATACCCAGCCTTGCTCACAGTTCACAGAAGCCTTTAGCAACTTTACCAAAACGTTGTTTCACTAACCGTGATTCCTGGAACATGTATATCTGATTCCTTGGATTAATCTATACTAATATTATAAAGAGGAAAGGTTTGTACCTATGTATGTATGTATGGTTTTCACGCATAAACTACTGAACCGATTACAATAAAATTTAGCCCACATAGAGGGTAACTTGGATTTACACATAGTATAGGTTTTATCCCGGAAATCCCACGGGAATGGGAACTATGCGGGTTTTCGTTTGAAAATGCGGGCGAAGCCGCAGGCGGAAATCTAGTTAAAGATATAATTATATGGTTATCAATACAATTCATGCCTCGGGGTAGCCTTATTCCCTAGAGGCCGCGTCCCCAGGTGGCGGATAGGGGAACGCCCTGTGGTTGGACAAATTAGTTCATCCATAGGGTAGAGGAGAATCCTCCGCGGACCACAAGGCCGGAGAAGGTTAACTCCGTTATAAAATCCTAGGTTGGAGAGCTGAAATAAATACTCCTGAGAGTGGTATGTGAGCAGTGCTCTCAGTACTTGGCTGGGGACGATAAGGACGACGTGCGCCAAAAGGGCCCAGTACAAGATAGT
Source organism: Colias croceus (assembly GCF_905220415.1). NCBI lineage: Eukaryota > Metazoa > Arthropoda > Insecta > Lepidoptera > Pieridae > Colias > Colias croceus. The sequence continues at coordinate 1,229,953 of NC_059543.1, read as the reverse complement.
GGCTGGCGGGACTAACCGGCAGGCATTCTGCAAACTTAGAGGAGAGGCGTGAAGGAAGATGGAGGCAAAATTAAAAAACAAACTACCCCAGGAGGGTACCGGTACATCCGGAGAATCCCTCCCCGAGCAATCCTCGGGCAGCCCCTCGTATTCTGGGGGGGGCACAGTTTTGCCAGCACCTTTGATTGATAACTGCACAGGAATGGGTCACCAGGTTCCTGCGACAGAAAATGCTACTGGTAACAAGAAACTCGTGCAGCAGGCCTTTCATCCGAGCCTTTTTATTCAGAGACCACGCAGTAACTCGTTAGGTAATGTGCCTACTGCAAAACAATCAATTGACTTAACTAATCAAAATCCTGATGATAACTTGAGTGTTGAACAAAATTATCCAGTGGAAAACACGGAAACAGTATTACCACCACCCTGGCAAAGAATACCTCAAGCACGGAACCCTAAAAGGAAAAAGCTATCAAATTCTCCATCCCCAGAAATTAAGACATCTAACCGATTCAGTGTTCTCCCCCTGGATTTGGCAGAAGAAAATGATTCAGACGATAATTACAGAAAACCCAGCAAACCACCACCTATTATACTGTACGGAATTGATGATGTTAATCGATTAACAGAACTCCTTGAAAGTGTTGCTGAAAAAAATCAATTCTCTCTTAAAAATATTAGCAGAAATCAGTTAAGAATTAACTGCATAAATGTTGAAATCTATAAAAAAATAATAACACTAATAAGAGAAAATGGAATAATTGGTCATACTTTTAACAGAAAAGATCAAAGAAACTTTAGAGTAGTCATTCGAAATCTACATCCCACAACACCTATTAGTGCTATTAAAGAGGAAATAGAATCTACTGGAAACACAGTTGTAGGCGAGATAATTAACGCAAAATATGGACCTGAAAAAAAAACCAACCTCAACATTTTTCGTAAACATTGCTCCTGGACCTAATAATAAAATTGTTAAAGAGCTAAAATTTATATATCACCAATCCGTTGTTATAGAAGACCCAAGGAAAAGACGATCGATTGTACAGTGTCACAGATGCCAGCAATACGGACACTCTAAAAATTACTGCATGCGCCCGTACAGGTGTGTTAAATGTGGAGAACCACACAAAACATCCGAGTTTAAAAAACATGATAGAAATATGCCGGCAACTTGTGCTCTCTGCAACGGACCACATCCAGCTAACTATAAAGGATGTGAAATCTACAAAGAGATCCTTGCCAGAAGAACCAATAACAAACTTAACTCGCATTACAAAAAAGATTTTAAAACTCCATCTGAAAATAATATAATCATAGATCATAATAATCTTAATATATATAAATCTCGTGTCACAATGTTTGTCCTCAATGGACTCCTAAACCACTTAACCGATTATAATAAAATTCGCACACCATGTGCAGTTCGATCCAACTTGAGAGATAGGATAGGTTTTATCCCGGAAATCCCTCGGGAACGGAAACTATGCGAGTTTTTCTTTGAAAACGCGAGCGAAGCCGCGGGCGGAAAGCTAGTACTAATATAGAAATGAAAAATCCGAAGAAAAATACTCTCTACTCAGATATACTAAGACAGAAGAATAATGAACAGAAGACTGAAACAAAGCAAGCGGATAACTCTCTACTTGAACAAATAGTTATAAAACAAAACGAAAAGTTCGATCAAATCTTACTACAAATGAGTAATCTAATTGTACTCATAACAAAGCTAGTCGAAAAAATGTCAAAATGACAGCTTTGAAGCTAGCCACCTGGAACACAAATGGTTTAGCGCCTAATAGAAATGAAATTGAACTGATTCTTAACGAACATAATTTAGACTTACTGCTGGTAACTGAAGCACACTGTACCTCAGCTTCAAACATAAAATTTAATAAATATCAATGCTATGTTACACTCCACCCCGACGGAACTGGCCACGCTGGGTCTGCAATTGTTGTGAGAAAGACAGTTAAACATCATATCTTACCAGAATTTAAAACCGACTACATCCAAGCTACTACAATAGCTATAGAAGATAGGACCGGCTATATCAAAGTCTCGGCGGTATATTGCCCTCCAAGACATAAAATTAGCTGTGAAATGTTCTCCGAATTCTTCAGCAGTCTAGGAAGTCGCTTTATTACAGGAGGCGATTGGAATGCAAAGAACATTCACTGGGGATCACGGTTAACAACTACAAGGGGCAGGCAACTTAAAACTTGTATAGACAATAATAACATGCGTGTCATTACTACTTGCGAGCCAACGTATTGGCCTTCAGATAAGAATAAAATCCCGGATCTACTCGACTTTTTCATTGCAAAGGGTATGTCAACATATTACTTTAAAATAGAATCTTGCTACGATGGTTCTTCCGATCACACTCCAGTTCTACTAACAGCTAGCACCCTACTAATAGAAGAAGAAAACATAAAGACACTTCATAATAAATCTACAGATTAGGATTCCGTTAGAGAATATCTGAATAACAATATTGACCTAAAAGTTTCCCTGAAGACGCCCGATGACATAGAAGAATCTACAAAATATGTAACATCGCTTATTCAAAAAGCCTGTATCCTAAACACTCTAGAAAGTAGGACCTTAAAAATACCTGATAATTATCCTCGCGATATAAAAAGGGCTATAGTAAATAAAACATTATTGCACCCCCTAAACTACATAAAACAAATGCGTTTGAGTATATGAGGGCCAGATCTGCGTCCTTGACCGAAAAACCATCTCAACATCATTATGCATAGGAAATATCAGACACCGGTAACGAAGTAAAAACAAACACTTTAAACAAAAACAAAAGACAAAACAAAAGAAACCCCAATACGGTTGGTCACCGCGGGCGGGGTTATCGACCAAACCCCCCAAAATACTACACTAGTAACGAAAAATAATACAGAACGAAAGAGAATGAGACTCCACATAGCAACATTAAATACAAGATCACTCAAGTCGATGAATGTTTAATAGAATTAGAACAAGCGTTAAGTAACATTAATTGGGATATTCTTGGTGTAAGTGATGTACGCAGATCGAATGAAAATATTGAAGAGCATAAAGAATTCATAATGTATTATAAAAATGAAATAACAGGAATATACGGCGTAGGATTCTTAGTCAAAAAATATCTGAAAAATAATATCATAGAATTTAAAGGAGTTTCAGACAGGATAGCTGTCTTAAACATTTTACTTCCCGGTCACAAACACCCGACATCGATTGTCCAAGTATATGCTCCTACTGAGGTAGCAAAGAAGGAAATTAAAAATAGTTTTTACGAAACCCTAAATGAGACAATGGAGACTCTAAATAAAAGCATCATCGTGATGGGAGATTTTAATAGTCAAATTGGCCAACGAAGGAAACACGAAAATAAAATTATTGGACCTTACGCAACCGGTAATCGTAACGACAATGGACAAAGATTCATAAGCTACGCTTTAGAACATAACTTACATATTATGAATACTTTTTATAAAAGAAAACCTGAAAGAAAATGGACATGGGAGTCTCCTAACGGTCAAATAAGAAACGAGATAGATTTTATAACTACAAACAAGCCGAAGCTTTTCTTAAACGTCGAAGTTCTAAACAACTTTAACTTCTTTACTGATCACAGGTTACTCCGCGGACAACTACACCTAAATGCACCAAAAAAATCTAGAAAACATATACAAAATACAAAACATCCTATCGCACTTCCATTGCCCAGCTATGTCCTAGAATCCCTAAAAACTAAACTATTACCAATAGCTACACTAAAAACAATACAAGAAAAATATGATGCCTTAGAAGGAGGAATTAAAGAAATTTATAAGATACTAGAAAAAGACAAGTCACATAAAGACAGAATAGGATCTGAAGCAAGAAAACTAATTAAGCAAAGAGCATTTTTATTCAAAAACAAGAAGACCAATAAACAAAACATAACTAAAATAAGTAAACAAATATACAATGAAATAAGAAAATACAGAAAATCACAAAAAACTAATTTAATACAATACCATATAACAAAATTAGGAGGAATCAAGAATGCATGGAAGGAACTCCAAGAACATTCAAACTGGATTACTTACGTAACTAATCACAAAACTAAAAAACATAAATCGAAAAGATACGAAATTCTAAATACAGCAACCGAGTTTTATCGCGATCTTTATCATGACAAACAAAGCAAATCCATTACAAATCGTGAAACAACTAGACTAAGCACACTAGATGATCCAGTTCCATATATATTAAAAGGTGAAGTTATTAAAGCGATTAAATCACAGAAAAGAGGAAAGGCATCAGGCGAGGATAACATCTCTGATGAACTTTTAATAGGAGTATCTGAGACCATCTTGGACACACTGACAAATCTTTTTAATGACATTTTAAGAACCGAATATATACCTCGTCAATGGAGCATATCTACAATAATTTTATTACACAAAAAAGGGAGAACAGATGATATTTCGAACTATAGACCAATTTCGTTAATGTCGAACGTATACAAAATTTTTTCTAAGATTATACTTGACCGGATAACGAAGATCATCGAAGAAAATCAGCCCAAAGAACAGGCAGGGTTCCGTAGTGGCTTCTCAACCATCGACCATATCCACACCATCAAACAAATTATCCAGAAATGCAACGAATATGGAATACACTTTTACTTAGCATTTATTTTATTTATTTTTATTTTAAACACTTTATTGTGCTGCCAACATAACAAAAGTAGGTACAATAGAACTTAAACTAGTACAAACAACACAGAGGGCGGCCTTATTACTAATAAGTAATCTCTTCCAGGCAACCAACAGATTGTGTGAAAAACAATATTACTTCAGCGGAGGTAGGTAAAAAATAAACATAAATAGATGATATTAAAAATACATAATATACACACTAAAATAAGATATAATATACCATACCAAAAGATATATACAATATATACATAATAATAATTATAATGCTATAAATAAAATAAATATAATAATATATTAATACATCATAAAAATATAAACATAATATACTATAAAATATACTACAATTATACAAAAAAACTATATCGATTCAAACGCAAGATTTAAAAAGTGGTCACGTATGAGGCTCTTAAATTTAGACAGAGTTTGAGCTTGCCTTATGGGTATGGGTAAGGAATTCCATAGGTTAATGGCCGTAATAGTAAAAGAATCACCATAAAAGCGCGTGCGATGGAGAGGTGTGCACAGGACAAGCCTATCCACTGAACGAAGGGAATAGCTTTCACAGTGCAGGAAGTCAAATTTATTTTTAAGGTATGAAGGAGTCTTAGGGTCAAACAGGACACGATAAAGTAACTGCAAGTAATGCACATTCCGGCGAAAGCGGACTGGGAGCCACTTGAGCTTCATGCGGAAGGAAGAGACATGGTCGTATTTGCGAAGACCAAATACAAACCGGATACCATAGTTCTGGAGGCGCTCAAGTTTTTCTATCTGCTCGACTGATAAATCAGGAAAGCAAGCATCAGCGTAGTCAATAATAGGAAGGAGAAGGGACTGTGCTAGCATAACTTTGGTCGATATGGGTAAGAAATTACGAAGACGCCGCAATGAACTGGAAGCAGCATAAAATTTCCGACTCAGTTCCTGAATGTGATGCGACCAAGATAGTGTCTGATCCAGGTAGACACCTAAATTTTTGACGTGCTCGCTATATGGTATGATTTCTCCCCGAATCTGTACAGAAGGCAGTATACCCCAATCAACCTCCGATATTTGGTAGGGACTACCGATAACGATGACCTGACTTTTCGACGGATTGATTTTTAGGCCAAATTGATCACACCATGTTACTATGTTGGTTAGTTCGTTGTTGATGGAATGAACTGCGTTAGGTAGGTTATCAGGGGTTGATTGCGTGTAGATCTGTAAATCGTCGGCAAACATATGGTAGGGAGAAGTTAATTGAGATGTGAGATTGTTAATAAATATGGCAAATAGGAGAGGTGACAAGACGCCACCCTGTGGCACACCGGCGGGTACTGCACACCAAGATGAATGTTTATCATCCATCAGGATACGCTGCCGCCGGTCGCCCAGGTAACTTTGAAACCAGTTAAGAACTGTCGAAGAAAAGTTAAGAAGTCGTAGCAAACATTTATAGATTACAATAAAGCGTTCGATTCACTGAAGCATGATAAAATATGGGAAGCGCTCACCGCACAACAGGTTCATAGTAAATACATCAACATAATAAAGAAAATATATACAAATATGCAGGCTAAAATACGTACAGAAAAAACAGGAGAATGTTTTCCTATTAGTAAAGGAGTTAGACAGGGAGATCCCTTATCACCCTGTACGGCGTGTATTAGGAGACGAATTAAAACAACGAGATCATGATTAAGACTGCATCTTTATTTGTATTAATTATTGATTATATATCGATATAATTGGGTTACACGTGTACATTAGTAATGATGAAACAATTAGAATATGCTTACACACTACACCTCCCTTCTAATAGAAAAAAAAAACATAATTACATTTGTTTTTTTTTTTTTAAACATATAAAAAGATTACAATTGCGTTTACAGTTATACAATTCTAAGCAAATGCGAATATAAAAGTATTATAACTAATATTTATTAAGAAATATATAACTTAGTCCTATTTTTATGAATTATGTCTAACTTATTATTCTTCATAATTTCTACGTTTGGTGATATATCCCTAATAACTTTATAAGGACCTGAATATAAATCCTCTAGTTTGTTACCTAAACCTACTTCATTTTTCACTAATACTAAATCATTTTCCTTATATGTAACAGGATTGATATATTTATCATAATCTATTTTTCTGTTGAATTTACTTTTAAGTAGGTTATCTCTTGCTTCTTTCTGTGATAGCTGTATACGATATTTTAATTCACTTGGATAACTTTCGTAATTATATATAGGTTCCACTAAGCCTTTACACAAGTTACTTGGTAGTATACATCTCTTACCAAATACTAATTCATAAGGTGTAAACTTCGTTTCGGAATGTACTGAAGTGTTGTATGCAAAACACCAAAAGGGAAGCCAGTGGCTCCAAGTCTCTGGGTGCTTATCTGTATGAATTCTAAGAAAAGAGTTTAAGTGTTTATGAGATACTTCTAAAGCTCCTATGCTTTGATGATGATAGGCAGTAGAATTTAATTGTTTAATTTGCAATAATTTACAAACTTCTTGGAATGTAGATGATATAAATTCCTTACCTCTGTCAGAAGCTATCTCCTTGGGAACTCCATATCTAAGGATAAAATTATTGACAAGCGATCTTGCAACCTCATCAGTCCTTTTAGAAACTAAAGGGTAAGCTTCAACATATTTACTGAGCTCACATTGTAAAGTAAGTATATATGAAAAGTTATCATTATCAGTTCCTAAGGGTCCAACTAGATCTAAAAATACTTTTTCAAATGCTGAATTGGATGTTGTTGTTATACTCATTGGCTCTTTATGTGGAGTTGAATGTTTTTGTCGTTGGCACTTATCACAACGTTTTACAAAATCCTTTACATCTTTATCAATTCCAGGCCAATAATAATATTTTTTAATATTATTTGACATTCTTCTCATACCAGCATGGCCACTACTAGGTAAGAGATGAAAGTCATTCAAAATTACGCGTCTATCATCTTTATCATTTATTCGCTCTATATCTTTTATAACACATAATCGTGGTCCGGACCTATCTTTCATTTTCTTTATTTCTTCTAACAATTTACGAATAAATTCTGTATTATCCTTATTTTTTACTATACAAACTTCCTCAACGTTTATATCTTTACATAACTTATCTAGTTCTCTCACGAATTCACCTCGTGTACTTCGCGATTGAGATTCTAAATATTTAATAAAAATTGTTCGTTTACTATTAACGTAACAAAATAATTCAGTTTCATAATTTATAATACCTTCTTTCTTAATTCTTTTATAAGTTCTCAAATCGATAAATACTAATTCAACTGATTCTTTCGGTTTAATATGAGTCCCTACGACATTTGGTTGATCAGGCCAATTATCTGAGGGTGCTATATCATCAACCGAAGAATCTTGAAGTTTTTTGGCTTGTCTACGAGTCAAAACATTAACGTTATGCTCATGCATTTCTTTTAGTTCTTTCAACGAGATTCGTGACAAGGCGTCTGCTACACTATTATTACAACCTTTTACATATTCTATAGTAAAATTGTATTCTTCTAGAGCAAGTCTGAATTTGATAAGTCGACTTGATGGATCTTTCATATTAAAAAGATAAATTAAGGGTCTATGATCTGTACGAATTTTAAAATGTCTGCCATACAAATATGGACGAAAATATTTGACCGCCCACACTATTGCCAATAATAATTCTTTCTCAATTACAGGGTAGTTCTTTTCGGCTTTGTTTAGCGTTCTACTTGCAAAAGCAACAGGACGCCCATCTTTATTCGCTAAAACGGATCCTATGGCGTAATTAGACGCGTCAGTCCCGAGAATAAATTCATTTTGTTCCGAAAAATCGGGATATTGTAAAACGGGAGGAGAAATTATTTTCTCTCTAAGATTTTCAAATGCATGCTGACACTTTTGATCCCAATGAAATGATACATTTTTTCTACAAAGTGAATTTAAAGGTTGTGCGATTTCCGCAAAATTTCGTATAAACTTTCGGTAATAATTCACAAAAGCTACAAATCTCTTAACTTCGTCACAATTTTTTGGACATGGATAATTTTTAACTGTATTAATTTTTGCCGGATCAGGTTGTATGCCTATATTAGATATTACATGACCCAAGTACAAAATTTCTTTCTTTAGGAAATCACATTTTGAAGGGTTTAATTTTAAATTAACTTTACGCAACCTTTCAAAAATATCCTGTAGATTTTTATTATGAATATATAAAGACCGTCCAAAACAGACAAGATCGTCTAAATAAATTAAGCATTTTTCGTAATTAAGACCCGCTAAGGCAATATTCATCATGCGAGAGAAAGAACTAGGGCTTGTTTTTAAACCCATTGGCATTCTAGTCATTTGATATTGACCAGAACCAAATGCAGTTAGTTTTCGACTATTTTCATCTAAGTTTACATTATAGTACCCTTGGTGTAAATCTAAATGACTGAAATAAACACTTCCAGACAAAGACTCTAATATCTCAGTGATATCCGGTAAAGGATATTTGTCATCTACTATACAGTTATTTAACTTTCGATAGTCAATAACCAAACGCCATTTTTTAGCACCTGTTGAGTCTATTTTCTTCGGTACTAATAACACAGGACTCGACCAATCGCTTTGACTTGGTTCTGCTATGCCTTCTTCAACCATTTTATCTATCTGTTGTTGAATTTCATGTTTTTGGGCTTGAGGTAATCTATACTGCTTAGAAAATATTGGAGTGGTCTCTGGTTTCAAAGCTATAGTGTGTGTATAAATATTAGTTGTTTTTAATGTATCTCCCGGTAAATAAAAAATATCAGCGTACTTAGCGCATAAATTTTCGATAGAAGTCTTTTCCTCAGTATTCATATGAGAAAAATTCATATAAGAAAATAATTGTTTTACTCTATCTGCTTTATTTTCTACTTTATTAAAAGAACAAATACTATAATCACTTAATTTATGTATATTAAAATTTAATTTTGATAAAATAACACTATTTTCCGTAGTATTTAGTATTTTAATAGGTACAACGCCATTTATGGGAGTAGCAATTGAACTAGCCAAATAAATACCCTCTTGTATCTCTGTTGAAAAAATTACACAATCTTCTTGGCAGTCTGTCTGAACATAGTGAATAGATTCGCATCTAGCCGATACTTCTAACTGATTATTAAATGTATTTCTAATCGGTAAATTAATTGGTATATTAGAACTATCACGCATTGTCAAAATATTTTTATCGAAATCTAAAACAGAATTGAACCTTCTTAAAAAGTCTCGACCTATTATACCACTGCACCTAATTGGCAATGTATCAAATACATAAAACTTGTGATTAATAATTAAATCATCGCAACTCAATTGCATAAACACGTATCCTATTGCTTGGACTTTGCCCCCGAGACCATTGATAATTATGTCTTCATTATATACCGTAAGATTCAAATCTAAGACATTTTTATATTTAATTGCACACAAGGATGCGCCTGTATCTAATAAAAATGAAAATGTTGTACCATTGACTGAAAAATTTATATAAAAGTCACTATGGCAAGATAAAATTGTATGGTCAATTTTATTGGTCACGAAAAAATGTTTCTGTATTTACTGAATTTACAGGCTGATTTTTTGTCATAATATGAACATTTGGTTGTTGGCTTATCCTTTGGTTTCCTCTAGGTCTAGACATACCTGCATTCTGCTGGCCTCGAAACTGGTGGCCACGCATTGAAGTACCTCTGATGGCGAACTGATGATTATGTCCTCGTTGGTTGCCACGAAAACCTCGGCCTTGCCCCCTATAGAAAGGAGAATAGTTGTTGTATCTTCCTCGCTGACCTCTAAAATGATGCCTGGTACCTCTATAATTAGAATTAAAATAATTAGTTTTATTCATACCCAAAATTTCGCCAGACGCTGATGTACTGGTACCTTCTTCGTCCAGAGCCCCTTGAATTGCGTCCTTTAGAGTGGTAAAATTCCTAGCGGCTATAATCGTACTCAGCCTACGATTTCGCAAGCCGTCAGCAAATTTTTTAATGGCTATATTTTCATTTAATGGTTTTAATATTTTATAATTTTCAGAACTTCCATTCGCTTGCGATATCGTAAGGTCCACAAACAATTCAGATATTTCCTGACCATAATCTGAAATAGACAAATTATTTTGTTTGATGTTCTCTAATTTACACGAAATTGCAGTTGCCGCCTTATGAGGTAAAAGTTCTCTTTTCATATCCAAAATCAAATCATTCACATTTGTATATCTAGTATTTAATCGCAACTTTGCACCTTGAGACAATCTACTCTTTAAAATAAAATTAATTAAATTTTGTTTACACGTTTCATTCTCCAATAAAGAGTTATAATATTCAATATTATCGATTAATTGCTTGGTGTTGGTCACTGTATCTGTCATACAGGGCAATAATTGCAACGCAGTTTTCAAATCAAAAGTATTCATTGTTAAAATAGTTTCAGAGCTGGATGTATCACTTTGACATAAATCAGTTATCTCGTTATATAAAGCTAAAAACTGTTTGCAAAAATTATGCACTGGTGTAGGATCCTCATTAAACTTGCTTAATCTTAAATTATAATCGTTAAGCCAGTCTTTGTATCGCCCATATATTTTATTGGCTTCAATTAATTTAGTGACTAAAATACTACCTTGCCTTCTTTTAGGGCCTATTTTTATTAAGTATGATCTCACTTCTTTTAATTCATTATATAAAGACTGTAAATAAGTTGCCATAACTTACCACATTGATTACTCATTATTAATTAATGTATGAATGTACTATATATACGACATAATAGAATTATAATATACTTATTATTGCATTATATAAATTTACTAGAGTCCACTAAATAGTTCATTTAATTTCGTTCCGTTTTCACAATTACATATATATAACACTAATCGACACACGCACTTTTATTATTTAAAACGAGCACTTATCATGATGCACGCACTTTAGGCCGATTTTACACAACACCTGGATTTTTCGGAGACTGTAGCTGAACTTCACTCCCATTGCGAGGACCTCATGACACCCGGAGATTTCTGGCAGATTTTTTCCATCAGTTACATTTTGCGAATATGTAGGTACGGAGATACGATAACAACAGGAGGTGGTGGATTTTTGGTTACCCATGTTTTATTAGAAGATATATAGAACACTCGAATCTCTCGAATCACCACGTACTTAACTGATCCATTTATTTATTTATTCTTATTCCTTCATAATAACTTTGATTATTTCTTTCACTATGATGCACAAGTCCAATAAAAGTTCCAGTCTATAATATAAGGTAACGCGGTGTCAAATAACCGAATCGCGCGGGTGGTCGACTATTGGCAGGGTCGCCATGTACGGCGTGTATTAGGAGACGAATTAAAACAACGAGATCATGATTAAGACTGCATCTTTATTTGTATTAATTATTGATTATATATCGATATAATTGGGTTACACGTGTACATTAGTAATGATGAAACAATTAGAATATGCTTACACACTACAACCCAAACTGTTCTTGGCAACCTTGGAGCATATATTTCGACAGCTTCAATGGAAGGAATATGGTATAAATGTAAATGGAGTATTATTAAATCATCTCAGATTCGCAGATGACCTCATTTTAATATGTGAAGATTCAAACACTCTCCAGGTTATGATTGAGCAACTAATACGTGAAAGCGAAAAGGTAGGATTATCAATTAATACCAGTAAAACAAAATTAATGACTAACTATATAAAAACTCCAATTAAATCTGACAGTGCTGTTGAACTGGAATATGTCGACGAATACACATACTTAGGCCAAATAATATCTCCAACTGACATCACAACAAAAGAAGTGCAAAATAGAATAACCCTGGGATGGAAGAGATACTGGGCTCTAAGAGACATAATGAAAAACGCAGATATTCCAATTGAAGGCAAGAAGAAGATATTTAATACATGCATACTACCAAGCATGACCTATGGTTGTCAGACATGGAGTTGTACGAAGAAAAACATAAAATCCCTAGAGACTTGCCAACACCGAATGGAAAGAAGCATACTTAATGTAAAACTAAAAGACAAAATTAGGCTAAAAACAATTAGGAAACAAACTAAAGTTATAGATATAAAGTACCGAATCAAACAGCTGAAATGGAAATGGGCAGGACATTTAACAAGAAGTAAGATAGAAAAGTGGACGAGGGAGGTGACGGAATGGTGCCCTAGATATAATAAAAGAAGTAAAGGAAGGCAATATCGAAGATGGGAGGATGATATAAAGGAGGTGGCAGGACCATGCTGGACGAGGATAGCAAGAAATAGATCGATGTGGAGAATTCTTGGGGAGGCCTATGCCAAAGAGCAAGACAATCATAAAACCGGTGTCTAATACAAACAATAATATTTTAATATGATGTTACTTTCATAAACCTGCATGTTAAATATTACATACTTAAGTAGTTTTTAAGAAGAAATGTAACATTTAGATTGTTAATAAAGGCTTTATTTATTTATTATAGTAAATAAAAGAAGAGCAAGGCGCATCTGCCACGACAGCAGGTTGAGTACAGATAAAACAAAATTCAACAGAGAGGCAAGAAAACTGAAAGATATGCTTCATAACTGGCGAAATAAAACTCTCGAAACACAACTCCAATCGCTGACTGCAAATGCCTCGACGAATTACTCGCTCTGGAAGTTTACAAAAAATTATGACCGTCCACAGAATGCTAAACCGCCAATAAAAGGAACGCAAGGCTGGGCGAGGACACCAGAGGAAAAAGCAACCTGCTTTGCCGAACATCTAGAAAAAGTTTTCCGTCCCAACAAAGAGACATTCACTGGGCACGACGAAGAAATCATTAATGGCCTCAAAGAGGATATGCAAATGTCTCTCCCGCCAAAACCAGTAACTACCGCCGAAGTATGGAGGAAGATAAAAGATCTTAAAGATAAAAAAGCGCCTGGTTTAGATCTTATAACCAAGGAAATTTTAAAGCAGATGCCCCGCAAGGTTATAGTATTCCTGACAGTCCTTTATAATGGAATTATAAGGGTTCAACATTTTCCTAATGTCTGGAAATTATCAAACATCCAGATGATACATAAGCCTGGCAAACCGGCTAATGAAGTATCATCATATAGACCCATTAGCCTATTACCGATACTGTCAAAAGTTTTCGAAAAGATTTTGTTATCCAGAATGCTTACCTGCCTTACAGTGAACAATGCTATTCCAGATCATCAATTTGGCTTCAGACAGGAACATTCCACTATTGAACAAGTTCATAGAGTAGTTGAAAGAGTCCGGAAGTCACTAGAAGAAAGGGAATACTGTTCATCGGTGTTTTTGGATATCCAGCAAGCTTTTGACAAAGTGTGGCACGAAGGTTTGCTATACAAATTAAGGAAAAATCTACCTCACAGCTTTTATCCACTTATAAAATCCTATCTTAGTGAACGTCGCTTTCAAATTCTGGAAAGTGGGAAGACATCAAACATCTATAGCATCAGAGCAGGTGTGCCACAAGGTTCAGTGCTTGGACCAGTACTATACACACTTTTTACAGCTGACTTACCGCTTACTGAAAACGTTACTACAGCAACATTCGCTGATGACACAGCAATACTAGCAAGTAGTAAGGATCCGGCAATTGCATCAAAAAATCTACAAAAAGGTCTCAACGCGATCACGGACTGAATGGAGAGGTGGAAAATTAAACCGAGCCCCTCAAAATCGGTACACGTCACCTTTACGCTTCGAAAAGAAGATTGCCCGCCTGTAAAGCTTAAAGATTCTACACTACCACACACTGACAGAGTCCGCTACCTCGGGCTACACTTGGATCGACGTTTGACCTGGAACTACCACATCAAAACAAAAAGAGAAGAAATAAACATTCGCTACCGCAGCTTGTACTGGATACTGGGCCGGAAAAGTCGCCTGTCACTGGACAACAAACTACTGATATATAAAAGTGTAATAAAACCTATTTGGACATACGGCATTCAACTATGGGGTAGTGCCAGTAATTCATCTATCTCGCTACTGCAACGACAGCAAAATACTATACTGCGAACTCTCAGCAATGCCCCCTGGTTTACTACTAATGCTGAAATTCATAGCCACACTAACATATTATGTTCCATAAAAGAGGAAATTAATACACATACAAAGTCTTATGTTGCCAGACTGGAGAAACATCCGAACAAACTAGCTAGCCAACTGATAAAAAAGTCCTACCACAATCGACTGAAAAGAAAAGATATAATCTAGCTTTACTACCTACTTGAAGAGAAGTTGTCCTCACTGGAGGGCTCGCTCTAAATGCCAAACCTTGCCTGACAACACATCCGCTCATAGCGAAAACCGCTGATTGCAGATAAAATGAGAGAAAAAAAAATCAATACAATTGTGATTTCGTGGTTTCCTTAATTCAGAAAATGTTTGTTGTTATTGATGTTGAAACAATACAATTAAATCCCTTCCTCGAATATATCGATTCCTGAGTCATTTGTAATTATTATATTATCTGTAAGCGTAAATTCCACTTTTAATATGTCCATAACTGTGCAACTGTGTCATCAAAAAAATATATAACGGCCGAATTGATAACCTCCTCTTCTTTTGAAGTCAGTTAAAAACATTGTAATCTCTTTGTTTTAAAACGTCACTAAATACATGTTTCACCTAAAAAAAAAGATTAATAGAATCGTAACTATTAGATAAAAACAAACAATCCTACAACAAAAAACACAATCCTCAATTCTTAAAACACATTCAGGACAAGTCTGACCTAAATACCAGCGCTCTATTTAGACACCCACACAATAGTAAAGTAGCAATCAAAATAAGTGCCGTCAAAATAAAATATTTCTTAAAACTTTCCATGACAAAAATCCCACAGAACGAATCTTGGTATCAACTTAGTATTTTGTCCCCGTACGTCCATATGTCCCCCCTCTCCCCCGCCCCGGGGACAGGTTGTGGCCAGAATATTAATTAGGATTTTGGATAAAAATGTATCGTAGGTGAGGCTTAGCGTCAATCAAGACTTATCTGGACGGACGAAATGATTTATTTCTACGACTATGAACATTTTTACGTATATTTTTCATGAGCAAGTGTCACGTGACGATAAGCAAGGGTTCTGTGGGATACTAAATTAATAATAAAAATAACTAAATTAATGGGATCATTAAAAATATATGACAAAAACGGTAAAATAAGTACACTTTAGTTTTTATGGCGTTGACAGGGACATAAGAGCAAAAATGAGCAAGCTTACTTATCCTACTAATTTTATAAATGCGAAAGTTTGTAAGGATGTGTGTGTGTACGTGTGTGTGTTTGTTACTGTTTTACGCAAATACTACTGAACCGATTACAATGAAATTTAGCACACATATAGAGGGTAACTTGGATTAAGACATAGGATAGGGAACGGGAACGGGAACTATGCGGGTTTTCCTTTGAAAACGTGGGCGAAGCCGCGGGCGGTAAGCTAGTTAATAATATTTTATAAAAATGCTTCTGTTTGCAATACCTGTTGTCTGTTTGTCGAAGAAATTATGAGCATACTATTTCTTTAATCTCGTCGAATAGCTTGGATGCCTTATACATATACGATAGGTACATTCTGAGTTCAAAGTTGATAATCCTGTGTGCCAAGTGCGAGTTTTCATCGAGTACGAAACGTTACTATCGCGTTTGCGTCACAGCCGAATTAGTATGGGAAATCGAACAGCGCCCCTAGCGGACGTATGGGGAAGCTTTGATTCCCCATACAAATTTCGCTGTGACGCAGACGCGATAGTAACGTTTCGTACTCGATGAAAACTCGCACTAGGCACACTGATACTGATTGCGTGAACAATCAAACCAACTCCTAATATTAAATTTAGAACTCAGTTTCAAACAAACTGAATTATATCTTTAACTGAACCCATATAAGCTCATTTGACCTAAAATAATAATCAATGAATAAATGAATGAAAATACTTTATTGTACAATGTACACACCTTATATACAATAATAATCAATGAATAAATGAATGAAAATACTTTATTGTACAATGTACATTAAAAAAACATAACAATTTAATTTAACAATATGCAGTAGGCGGCCTTATCGCTGGCAGCGATCTCTACCAGGCAACCCAAAAAGACGAGGAAAATAAATAAGCCAATAATATAACGGTTTTACATTACAATAAAACCGATATTATGTGCCGAAAAGGAAAACATACAGCATTGTTATGAAGAAGCAATGTATACTCAACCATAGATACGGAATGATTTCCATAGACTACATACAAACTCTAGTTCCAATTTATTCCGCTAGAGGTCGTCGCTGTCACCAGCAAGGTGATGGGGGAACCAAATTCATTTTTCGAATCATAGTACTCACCAGGAAGGACTTCCTGCAATGCTGTATGTTTTCCTTTTCGGCACATAATATCGGTTTTATTGTAATGTAAAACCGTTATATTAATGTGCCTCTGGAAAACATACAGCATTGTTATGAAGACGTGTTTGTTATCTGCTGGTGAAATAAAAAGACACAACGCTATGATGAATATAAAATATACAAAATAAAAGTCATATATAATATTCAAACAATTTATTATAGCATTTTTCATATTTCCTTACAAATCATTACAAATCATTAAATCATTTCACATAATTAATATGCACAATATTTTATGTTTAGACCAAATTAAAATAATATACTATTTTAAGTAGCCTTTAACTTTTAATCAATATAAAAATATTAACGTTAAAAATATATATTCTATGATAATGTAAAAGTATTAAAAATCAAATTTCGATTATTTTCATTAGATAGCTCAATTTCACGACAATAATGTTTAAAAAATGTATCGGAGGATTTCCAATTTCCTCGTGATAATATTTCATCTATAGGCTGATTCTCCAGCCATCCTAATGATGCTACCGCCGATCTACAGCTGCCTGGAGAAGCATTTATTCCGCTGTCTCTGAGTACAGAGCGTACCCAGTTCCCAATCACTGTACGGGAAGCAGCTTTAGTTTTGTTACCGAATGTTATGAATAGGTTTTTTAAATTATTAGCTTCACTACGTTTTGAATAACTCTTTTGTATTAAAAGCCGTACAAAAGTGACTGGACAGATGTTTTTATCCGGATGTTTCGTAAGTTTCCAAGCTGATTGACGAGAACTATGAGTATCTGTTTTTGAACCAAAAGCTGGTATTAGGTAGATGTTTTCACCATTATCAAAGAAACTATTATCCGATATATTTAACAAAGTAAGATCATGAACCCGTCGTCCTGAAGCTAGTAATAATATCGTAGCTGCTCTACGAGAAATATCAAATAGGGTATCCTTTAGCGGGTTAGACGAGAGCCACTCAAGAACAGTTCTCGGATCCCATATAATCAACGGTCTAACAGCCTTAGGGTTACAGGCGCCAATTGCTTTAAGGGTGTGTTTAATAATAAAATTTGAAAATGACTCTTTTTCTATATGAGGACCGCAGAATGTTAAAATAGCTGATTTATGGACCAGTATCGTGCTGTATGATAATTTTTCATTTACGTTAAGATGTATTAAAAAACGGGCGATATCCGCTGGCTTTGGACACTTTGGATTTACTGAACAATTGACACACCAGGATAGCCATCTTCTGAGGGCTGGCGTATACGTTGATAATGTGGAAACTCGCCAGCTTCTCTTTAACAGGTTCTTTTCCTGCTCTGACCAATCTTTTATTAGTTCGCCCCACCCCCAATCCTCCAAACTTTCAGGGTTAATGTCTGCACTTGTGGTGGGGGTAACAGTGTCGTTACATCTATCAGCACTTCTGGCAGGTTCATGATCTGGTACGGGTGTTCCAAGGCTCTGACCTTCAGGTCCTGGAGCCAAAACGCCTTCGGCCATTCTGGGACTACTACAAGATACGTTCCCGTTGCACTGTTTAGATGTGCTAGCACCCGTGGTATGAGGCTTGGCGGTGGGAATACCCATGCTAGCTGATACTTCCATGGCCTGCTGAAGGCGTCTATATAACTTGCTGATAGATCTCTGCAGTCTATCGACACGTATTCCTGTACTACTGCAGACTTTCTTGTAGCAAACAGGTCGATCTGGGGTTGTCCCCACTTCTGGAACACTTTCGCTGTTGCTCTTGGTAATAGATGCCACTCTGCTGGACGTTTTCCTCGTGATAGCCTGTCCGCTATTATATTGTACCGTCCCGGTAGGTAATATGCGCTCACCGTTATCTTGTAGCGGTCCACTATCTGTAACAACCTGGAAGTTAGTGTTAACAAGGCTATCGATCTCGTCCCCCCTTCTTTTCGAATATAAGCAATCAGTGTCCTGTTGTCTGACTGAATTAGAACGTGTGCATTGCGCAACAGTTCTACATTCTTCTCTATAGCCGTTACTACGGCGTATAGCTCTTTTTTGTTGCAATGCCACCTTCTCTGACGGACTGACCAGACTCCTGACATAGTCTTCCCATTCAATTGGGCTCCCCAACCAAAGTCCGAAGCATCCGTCGCCAGGAAATGGGTGGCAGGTTTTTTGTGTATTGGCATGCTGTGCCGGGTAGCTCCGCGCCACCACGTCATCTCTTGTGCCACAATGGCTGGGACTGGCAGTTTCTGTCGCGATCTCTTCTTGTTGAAGCGACGCAGAAAGATCTGCATTCTGCGACAATGTAATCGGCCCCGTGGGATAACGAAATTCGCAAAGTTCAGTTGACCCAAAAGGCATTGTAGTTCTCGAAGGTTTACCTGTTGTTTCTTCAGAACCTGAGCTATGGCGTTGTCCAGCTTGTCCCTCCTTTTCTCTGGTAGTGACATAACATTTTTTGCAGTCTGCCATCGTATGCCTAAATATTCCAAGTCTTGAGTGGGGGTCAAAACCGATTTTTGGTAGTTTATCTGCCATCCCAGATATTCCAAGTGCCGCACGGCTTCCGCAGCCTGACGACATAACTTGGACTGGTCCTGATTGACCAGAAGGTAGTCGTCTAGATACACTAGAACTCGACAACCTTTTGCACGCAGGGTCTCCGCGACCCAACATGTTACTGAAGAGAAAAGGTACGGCGCTGACGCTAGGCCAAAGGGTAGGCACGTCATTTCGTAAAGTTGGAGCTGGTAACTTATTCTCATAAAAGGCCGGTGAGACTTGGCGCAGGCCAGGTGAAAATAGGCTGACGAGATGTCTAGCTTTACCATCCAGTCCCCTGGCTGGAGAAACTCGGGAACCGTGGAGTGCGAAATCAGGCGAAAATGCTTTGCATTTATAAATTTGTTCAGTTCCCGCAGGTTGAATATCGGACGCATAGTGCCGTCGCTTTTCTTCCTCAGAAAAAGCTTTGAAATAAAACTGGGAGTTCTTTTGGTGACGATCTTCAGTACACCTTGATCCAGAAGCTCCTGTATTGATTGAGACATTGCAGGGGACGGGGTTGTTGAATATTGTTTCATAATTTCCTTTGTTGGCATTACTAATGGTGGTTTTTTTACCAGGGGTAATCGAAAGTGTGTTATTGCCGAAATTATAAACTTGTTCGCGCCCAATGCTTGCCAACGGCTCTTGAAAGCTTTTAAACAACCCCCCCTGAAGTGTGTCGGATAGTCACTTCCTATCTTCTTTGTTTCGAAAGGAATTATTTTTAGTTTGTTTAAAATTATTTGTCTTTTTAAAATTACTTTGCGAATTTTTAAATGTATCTCGAGTAACGTTTTTATTCGAACGGTATTGAGCCTTGGAAGTAGAAGGTATCGAATCCTTGTACTTCTTTTTAAGTGGTTCCGTTTTTTTATAAATTTGTGATTGTGAGGGCAGTAACCAAAAGTGAGGGCCGCCTAGCGATTGTATAAACGTTAAGAGTTTAGTCTTATTAAATAAATGTTCTTCGCTCGGAGGGATATTCCTAAGCGCGCTTTGAATATTTTTATCCATAATTCCGTCTAATAATCTTTTTCTCCTAATTTCGATACACTCGGCTCTTTTACCGCACACAATTTGTAATGTTTGTTCCGATAGCTTATATGACGGAGATGAAGTACCAAATGCGTCAGAAATTTTTTTAAAAAGATTATCTGGATTAAGTTCTGATTGACAATTGTGGGCCCAATTAATGAGCTCCTGTAAGCCCGATTGTAATAATTCCCTTTGTTGTAATAATGCATTTGTAACCGCGGCCATAATTTCTTCGGTTGATGCTAAGAAATCTTTACCTTTGTTTAAAGAACACATTTCGTCGTTAATTTTTAAACTACAAAACCCTGGCGCGGCTAGCATGTCCGTTAATGCTTTGGAATAGCGAATATGAGGCCACGTTGGCGAATTAAATTGTTGAAGCTCGATTAATTGACGTAATAATTTTTCATTCGCGGGTTTAAGAACTTTTCTCTCGTCAAAAACCGTTTTACAAACTCCTAAATCTATTGATTTGCTTGTACTCGTTGATGGATTCGACAAAAATTCGATATTTTCGGTTGCGGGTACTTCAACATTATTATTAGACTCTTTTATATTTTGAGCACTTTGTTGCTGCATTAAATAATTTGTAAGAAAACTGACCTGGGCATATAGTACGTCGATCCGAGGATCGGCGGTTACCTCAGTACTCGATTTTTGTTTCTTGGTCGTCGGCACGTCGACCTCCGGGTCCGAGTCGCTGTCACTCGAACTTGAAGTACATTTCTTCCGTTTGTTGTCGCTCCGGCTCGCTGACGAGGGCGAAGCAGCAGAACAATGACCTTCTGAGCCCCTAGGGGCCCCAGAAGGCTCCTCGAAGTCGTCGTTAGGTGGCGAATTCATTACAAACAGTAACGGTTGACTTTGAAAAATTATTAAATTATTCACACACTAGCACTTTAAACTTTTGAACACTTGTACACTAGTAATGCTTATTGAAACGACCGCCTATGGCGAGAGTACACAACGCTATGATTCGAAAAATGAATTTGGTTCCCCCATCACCTTGCTGGTGACAGCGACGACCTCTAGCGGAATAAATTGGAACTAGAGTTTGTATGTAGTCTATGGAAATCATTCCGCATCTATGGTTGAGTATACATTGCTTCTTCATAACAATGCTGTATGTTTTCCAGAGGCACATTAACATAATATTATGGTGGTGCACAGTAAAAAAAACAGCCTGTAAATCAGCGCTGTTTGTGTGCAGCATTTTGCTGAGGCTGTGTCCATTTGCCTCATTTAATTTTAAGAGAAATGGATGCAATGTTCTTGGCAATCAATTCATTTTCTGTCCTTAAATAAAATGTCTTATGCATCTTCCCTATAGAATAAGCAAGAACTTTACATAATTGGATACTTCCATTTTATATGTATCTTTTTGTTACAGGTGGTGCTGCGAGGGGCTTTACTAATATCAATAGAAAACCTTTATCCTACATTCGTATAACAAAATGCCATGGGAAGTGGATATAGAAATCAATGGGGTCACCTTTCCTTTTTGAACGCATTTTAGAACATGCATGAAGTATCTATACTAATATTATAAAGCTGGAGACTTTGTTTGTTTGTTTGAACGCGTTAATCTCAGGAAATACTGGTCAAAAATTAGATAGTTGGATAGTCCATTTTGTCGAGGAAGGCTATATACCATCACGTTAAGACCAACAGGAGCGGAGCCACGTGAAACCGCGGGGCTCAGCTAGTAATTTAGGAGCACAGGTATGATAATACATTATAGCGTAAAATCTGTCGTAATATATTTTTCCTACCTCAAAATGGTAGGGGTATCCTAGCAGTCGCGGAAGAATTCTAACAAATACCCACGGCCCCATCATTAAAGCGGCTCGACGGAACACAGTGGGGTTTTAGTCGGTAAGAATCCGACATAACCCACGGCTCCTTCCCCGGGGGCCGTGGGTATCTTTGGAAGATTTCCCCACTATAAAAAAGGGGTATCCTAGCAGTTAGTGTATAATTATATCTATTAATTAATCTAGCCAGAAAATTATAGTAAAGAAATAAATGCATTAAATTAAAACAAATGCATATAAACATTTATTGGAAAACACAAAACGTTGTTAACGAATGCATAATATTATTTTCCTAGAATCGAGAAATTTAATACAGTTATAAAATACATTGATATTACTGTATTAATTTCATCATTATAAACATAATATTTATTTATAATCAAATGTAAATTAATTGTCTGCAAAGTCTTATTAGTGTTTTAATAATTGCATGGACGAATATAATATTATATAGTGTTGTAGTTACTTTAAACTGTTTGTTTCTTCCAGAAAATCATCGAAACAACTGTACCGATTTTTACAGAACTATAACTACATGAAGCTTGTGTTTGCCTATATGGCTTTTTACTGCTTTTCGTAATGTGGCACCAATTTTCTTGATATTAAGCATCAACTTTCAATATTTGTGAGACAAATAGCAAAGAGAGAGAAGAGATAATAAGAGCCTGTTAGACTCATCATTTAACGATGACAAATCAAGTAGATCAAACAGATAGACTGACTATAAATAGCTTTTAATTTTGTTTTTGAAGTGAAACTTCTTAAGGCGCGTCATGGAGTGCCTATCTCTGAATAAGTGCCACGACCAGTGGCTTGGAAGGCAGAGCCACTACCAACTACGCCAACCGGCCAGTCAAAAAGAAAAAGATGTTTCACTGCTGACACGTGCGCTCGGCACACATGCTCTTTTTTGTTTGTAATAGATAACTTTAAAGTTTTTTAACTGCAAGCTATATTACTCGTAGGTACAGCGCATTTAATGCTATATTTTTTATGTTAAATCCCACTTTAAACCGAGCTCGGTTCAATTACTTCAAACTCAAACTCAAACATTTATTTATTCAATTAGACTACTTTTAGTAGCACTTTCGAATCGTCAATACATAAGTATTTTTAACATTTACCACCGATTCGGAAAGCAGTATCTATGGAGAAGAACAGGCAAGAAACTCCATAGTTGCTCTTTTAAAATCATGTCAATATTACATAATCTGTAACTTAAATCTAACTACATAATATATCATAATATGCCAAAGAACTGTCCTGTGGTTCTTACGCGACAACCCTCCATGGATTTTCATCTTCCATATATTCCTTAATGCTTTAATAGGCTCTCTGAAGTCTGAACTAATATATTTTTTACATAAGTTTTAAATTTAGCACTACCAAACTCCTAATAATACTTCACAATAAAATCAGCCCGCAATCCTCATACTCAATTATCACAAGCTTACTAAACAAATATATAAATAACACCGCTTTTATCGGAGTTTGCAAATGTAACAACATTATGGATTCAGTATTGAAAGTCATATTTCATTTATAACTTCATTATGGCCGTAATATGGTCATAAATATTACAGTAATATCCAGGTTATGTAACGGAGCATTTTATGTTCGTACTATATTTTATACTGAATTGATGATATTATAGTATTATTATCAGTGACATTGGTATCATTAACTAGCTGTGCCCCGCGGTTTCACCCGCATTGCTCCGCTCCTGTTGGTCTTAGCGTGATGCTATATAGTCTATAGCCTTCCCTGATAAATGGGCTATCTAACAAGAATTTTTCAAATCGGATCAATTAGTAGATTAGCGCGTTCAAACAAACAAATAAACAAACTCTTCAGCTTTATAATAAGTACTACTTAGTAAATAGCTTACCTATATTAAAAAGTTATAAAAAAGTGGTGAATATAATTCCTATATCCTCTATTTATATAAAACTAGCGGTCCGCCCCGGCTTCGCCCGTGGTACATATTTCGCAATAAAAAGTAGCCTATGTCCTTTCTCGGGCATCAAAATATCTCTATACCAAATTTCATGCAAATTGGTTCAGTAGTTTAGGCGTGATTGAGTAACAGACAGAGTTACTTCCGCATTTATAATATTAGTATAGATTAAGTTGTTTTTGTGTCATGTGTGGATAATTTCTAAGTTGATAGATAATCGACATTATATCTGAGAAAAACGTTAACACTTCTTTAAATAATTATTGTTAATTAAGTATTTTATCTTTATAGATGAAAAATCTGAAATTCAAAAAACATGCATATCATAATTCATTTGCTCAATATTAATTCCACGAATACATTATTTAATTCATAATTCAAGTTCTATTGATCAATGTTCAAACCTAACCCTCAAACGCGGTACCTAATAACACTACACACGCCGCGGTCAAACAGACCGGCCATTTTTAAGAGCTCACACTAGAAACAAAGACCATTGTACAACCGATGGACGCTACAATAAAATACCCTTAATAAAGGACCGTACCTCACTCAATAATGTTTACTGGTACCGGCAAATCCATTCAATTTGATTACCGATACAGGTGCGGTGTTTTCGATTCAGAGAAATGGCTATAGTGGTACTTAAAATATGGACGAATGGTACAATTTAATTGGTTCCAGCGTATTAAGCTGTTTATTGATTGGTCTTGAAATGTTGCGCATTTGGGGGGTTAACTGTTTATCTCTCGGATTTCTGTGCATTTTTTCTTTTGTTGTTAAACATTTACTGAAAAGTCTGCTAAATAAAACGAAATTGGATAAATAGAAATAAATTTTCTCATGAAAAAAAACTACAATTATGAAGTTTATTTCTGTGTATCATGTAGATATAATTCAAAGAAACACCGCTCTGCGATAGACTGTGACTCAGGTGAAATCGGGTTTTTCATACACATACACACTACTCTAACATACAGTTATATATATTACTAGCGGTCCTCCCCGGCTTCGCCCGTGGTACATATTTCGCAATAAAAGGTAGCCTATTTTCTTTCTCAGAGTCTAAAGATTGTACCTATATGCCAAAATCGGTTGAGAGGTTTCTGTGTGAAAACCATACATAGGTACATAATTACAAACATTTCCTCTTTATAATAATACTATAGAATATGTAAACAGTGAATTACTACATACATAATTAAATATTTAAATCAAATAAAAAATTTAAATTTTATCGCATTTTTATTGTCTGCCAAACTATCAGCTAATAACCATTCACCGTTAGCTAAATGGAAACAATACACCAATATATCAGTATATTTAATTTGGTACAAAATTAATTGGTATATATTCATTAGGAAAACGTCAGAGGGAAGATATAAATCCCTTTCAAAGAGGATAAGCTGATTAGCGACGGTCAGCGGGAGCGAGCCAAATTAAAACGGTCTTATTAAATTGTCTTGATTTTGGTACAACTCCGTAACGAATTGGGTAAAAACATATTACAGCAACAACAGGAACATTAATAAACATATAAATTACATAAAAACTTGTGCATTTATCTGTCTAAAGAAAGTAACTTTTATTTAAAAATTCCTGTTTACTGTTCAACACTTCTTCAATAGAATAAAACTAATACAAAATACGATAAAAATGGTACCCACTTATGGCTAATCAGTGTGGTGCTAAAAAGCTAGTCAACATGATACAATTTTCACAAGACTGCGTTAAAAACAACCGACTTCAAACTTGCACTTGCAACATTTACAAATACAGACAAAAATGCTCATAAAATAAAAACTACTGAGCCTATCCCAATAAAATTTTTATGGGACCAATTCGACACCATCTCGCATCGAAAAAAAAAGAATCACGTAAATGGGTTCAGAAACCTCGGAGTAATCGGTGTACATACATAAAAAAAAACATACCGGCCGAATTGATAACCTCCTCCTTTTTTTGAAGTCGGTAAAAAATTATCAAATATAAACCACTTTTACATTATAAATAGAGCTTTTATATTGATTTTAAGACATATTTATAAACGTACTTTAATAAAAACATATTTATTTTACTTATTTTATTATACTTATTTTACTTCCAACTTACTTAAGGAACAACCCTAAGCGTAAACTTGCATGTTTTATAAATAATTTCCTAAGCATTTTGCTGTTTAATATCACTTTTCCTTATTCCCAGTATATTTAGGTTTACGCTAACCGCTTCGCTTGGAAAATATGAGCCTCAACTTAACCGAGATTTATAATCAAGTGTTATCTTTATTATGGTTAAACTTGTTTATTAACTTTATAGTAGCCTTGCCTAGGTTTTATGAATTTACGTCTAATAAAAGTCGTGTACCGCCCGCTGCTTCGCCCGCTTTTTCTAAAACCTAATAAATTATATACTAAATCCTTCCTCTTGAATCACTCTATCAATTAAAAAAACCGCATCAAAATCCGTTGCGTAGTTTTAAAGATTTTAGCATACAAAGGGACATAGGGACAGAGAAAGCGACTTTGTTTTATACTATGTAGTGATAATGAACGTCCTATCCAAATATCTATAAATAATACTATTGTACACAGTACCCACAAAGTACATACATATACAATATTTTATTTATATACTTGATACGATAGTGTACAATATTTATTATATAACCTTAAAGCTACTACAGGGTGTTTGGACTGCCCTCCAGTTATTCAGAGGTCGAACACGAGGCTATCGATTCAGCTAGATCGAGCCTCCTACACACACGGGCTGTGTACTATATTGAGATTAAGTTTCTTTATGTTACAAATCTAGCTTCAGAAATAGAACGTAAATTTCCATGTCCAAATACTATGTATGGCTAGATAAGGCTAGACGGTTTTTGATTATGTTGTAATAAATTTTTTAAATTTAATTTTTATGAAATGACGTTTAACTTCTTGTAATTTAATTAAGTTAATTTACTGTGATTATATTTCATTTATATCAAAGATATTCCACTATCTTCTATATCATATTGAATTATGTTATATATTATAGTCAATGATAAAGAAAATTTTAAAAAATAAATACGTGTGGCACTCGGGGACTGCCGCGCTAAAGCTATTGCATAGCATGCCTTCAAGCCACACCTCCGTGCCTGTCGGAGTGGGGAGCGTGAGGTTTTTCGTTACGCAATTTCTGGATTCGGTCCCCGCGCTCAAGGCCCACGATAGAAGCTATGCAATAGCTTAAAAAAGCTTACCAGAAAAATATTTGTAAGCGATTTAGAAATAAGTGAGAAGTGTTCAAAACAATTTTAATCAATCGATAGAGTATATCCTCACAACATTTTGCAATCTTAAAATCGAACCTACAGCTATACGATCTCTCAATATCTATAATAGAGTTAAGAAATCTCACGAAGACTGTTTATTGAGTTATATTATTTCTTTTGAATTTTCGCATGACGTCATTGCGCATATAAAAAGTGTACATTACATACCTATATACTTATATTATTTTATAGAGTACAATTTGGCAAGACCACGACGTTATCTACACAGTAAAGCGATACGGGCTTGTATAATGTGGTAATTTGGCATGTCTAGCAGGCCAGGGAACAAGTATTTTTGTACACTATTGAAGTATCTCTGAATATCAAGTGGGTTATGTTGTGTGTAAGTTGGATTAATGACTTATGTTTTATTTTATGAGCATTGTGCCTAAACAAAAACGTTAAAAATAAAACTGGTTGAGCCGTTCTCGAGTTTTAGTTGCAACCAGTTGCAACACATTTGGCGATTCATTTTTGAAATGAAACTTTTTTATCGGGGTTGGAAAAAAATTTAGTGTGACATTTTTTCCTACGCGTGGCATTTTTCCGTTACGGGCCATCTTTTTCTTATCCCTACCACCCGTGATTCGACGTATTTCTGTAAAGTTGCATAAAGTAAATTATTTTTTTAAAAATAAGGTCATAAAGAAGTTTCACTTCTTACGTGTGTACACTAGTACACGCACACATTTTTTGTATATATAAATAGTTGGATTTTTGCGGATGTAATACACAAATTGTCTCAACAAATAAATTAATTGAAGACACAGAGTATACACATAGAGTACTTAATAGTTACTACGTAATATTAAGTTATTGACATAGTAATATGCATTATGATCCATTACATCAAAAGTAATAATAATAATTTAATTGTAATTTTTACTACGAACACGCAACGAAAGGTTTAACTTACAAGCCAGGAAAAAGCAGTTGTAACGTTACAAAGTTTTGCAGTGATCTATTTTAAATAATATTATTCAACTAGCTTCCGCCCACGACTTTGTACGTGCATCCCCGTTTTTCCCCGTTCCCGCAAGAATTTCGGGAAATCCTTTCTAAGCGGATGCCTACGTCCTAACATATACCTGCATGCCAAATTTCAGCCCGATACGTACAGTGGTTTGGGCTGTGCGTTGATAGATCACTATACCAGTCACCTTTGAGTTTTATATCCATACTAATATTATAAATGCGAAAGTAACTCTGTCTGTCTGTCTGTCTGTTACTCAATCACGCCTAAACTACTGAACCAATTTGCATGAAATTTGGTATGAAGATATTTTGATACCCGAGAAAGGACATAGGCTACCCTTTATTGCGAAATATGTACCACGAGCGAAGCCGGGCGGACCACTAGTATTATATAGAAGATGAATACATTAATTTATCTTGTTACAGTGCAGTCTAAAAACATATTAAAAACTATGTAGCTGTTTGATTACTCAACCCTGATAAGTTTTTCATCTTGTTTGTTAGGTTCAAAGTTCAAACTAGGTTCACAACAGAATATTATTAATACACTTCCTTGTTATCTTCCGTAAGATTAAAGCATAAATATTTCGCTGTAGTTCACCAACTGTTTAAAATTCTCAGGTGTCACCAAGTGACTTGTTGTTAGAGAGTTCGAGAAGTTCCAACTAAGTTGTCAGCTTGGAGGCCTATAAATAAATTCATATTTTAGAACTGATTCTGCGAAAACTCGATTCGTAATCTATTTATATCTAACTATGTAAAGACCTAACAATTCTATTACTGTGAATAAGCAGATAATAGGCATGACGACAGTATCCATAAATGATCGTATTAGTGTTTTTAAGGGAAAATGTATAATAAATAAATTCAATATAGTGACTTAAAAATCTTAAAAACACTAAGATTAATGAGCATGCTTGTTTTTTGACTTATCAAAAGCATTCGATTGTGTATCACATCACTTACTATTAGAAAAACTTGACAGATTAGGAATAAGAGGATTAACCCTCCAGTGGCTATCATCCTATATAAAAGATCGGAAACAATGTGTTAGAATTAGTAAAATTGACAAAAATAATGAAATAACATCATATACATCTAGAGAAAGAGTAACTAAATATGGAGTACCACAAGGAAGCGTCTTGGGACCAATTTTATTGCACGCCTCTTGCGGTGGGTACTACTGTCACTTCGCGCAAAACATCTGATTTTTCAAACTTAAAATGTCTTTATGTATCATACATTGCACTTGTAAGATAATACATACACACACATATTAAGAAAAAACACTATTTTTAACACTCATGATATTTTTGATGTCATTTTTGTTATTTAAACTAGTTAAAAAACAGTTTAAAAAAGTTCTGTCTTGGACGTCCGTGTGTCTGTATGTGCGGAGGATTTTCTTGTTAACACGATAGCGACCGAAATACTTTACTAATCGAGTCTTTTTTTTTCTCTTACGCTTGAGTATGCTCAGGAATAGAACCCTTTCATTTTTCAGGGTCTGATTCGATGTGGTTTAATTATTGTTATTAAATAAACAAAAAAAATATCTTTACTTTTTTTTTATATTTATAGTGTACTCAAAATTCACCGTTATAAACTCGATTCTTTATACTATAAGCCAAGGTTTAAAAAAATAAGTTGGTATTCAGTCCCTTAAACCTGCGCAGTTTCACATCTAGGTGGGGCCACAAGAAAAATAGCTCAATTATTACGGTACCGCTTTCTTTACTTTTCCAACTGTTTTGAGACAGTACAAGAGCATTGGCACATGAGAACAAGTGTATCTACATACTTATATTATTTATTTATTTATTTATTTATTTAAACAATTAGATTACAGCGATCCATTAATGTTAGTACGTGACTTAAAAAGCTAATGTTAGTAGGTAGATATTAAAGTACTATCATCATTATATACACCTTTATAAATAATCAATTTTATTGTAAAGGATGAGATTATGAGGCGTGCACTTTTGGATTTTCCAAACTTTTTTTGTTATACATTAATGACATTTTTAATATTATAAAACATAAATGTATACTATTTGCAGATGACATCTCAATTATTGTGACATCTAATAAAATTAATTGCACTATTAAAGATCATGAAATTGACATTAATTCCACAATTGACAAAATGATACGATGGCTTGAAAATAAAAATTTATTTATTAACCTTAAAAAATCAAAATTCATACAATTTAATAAATCTTCCAATAAAAAATTTAACATTACTTTAGACATAAACAAAATTGACGCATTACAAAATATTAAATATTTAGGTATTACAATAGATGATAATTTGGACTGGAAGGCTCATGTAGGTGATGTATGTAATAAAATTAATAGATTCGTTTACGCGCTTAGGCGGGTTAAAGTTACCACAAATTTAGAGACTGCCGTGACAGCATACCGTGCCTACGTAGAATCACACCTTCGCTATGGATTAGTATTATGGGGTAACAGTACTGCTAGGGATAGGGCATTCATTGCGCAAAAACGATGCATGAGAGCCATCTGTGGAATAGCACCCACTGAATCATGTCGACCCTTATTTAAAAAGCTTGGTTTATTACCCCTACCTTGTTTATATATTTTTGAACTGTGTATGTTTGTTTTTAGAAATAGCAGTTTGTTTAAAACATCCTCTCAACTAAACTCGAGATCACGAAGGGATCCGAATAAATTAATTTTACGAGAGAACCCTCGTATCGTCAAATACAGGGAAAGTTGCGTGGGGATGGCCGTTAAAATATTCAATCATCTGCCAAATAACTTAAAGACGTGTAATGATTATAAATTTAGAAAACATCTTCTTATTTGGCTTAATGAAAAAAACTTCTATACCATAAAGGAGTTCATGGAAAGTTCAACCCGAACAGACCATTAACTCCTTTATGGTACCTAATTATTTTTGCATGCTTGTATTGGCTGAACATGTTTGTGCTTTATTAATATAATTGTATCACCATTGAATACCATGTTTAAAGCAAAATAAAGATTTTATTTATTTATTTATATATTTGAGATTATCAATAAAATAAAACATTGAAATTCTGCAGTAGGCCATTTTGACTAAAACACACGTGACGTCACGCTTAAGTAAACAACTCACGTCAGATGTATTTTGTTGTTATGAATATGTTGAGAATACGCATTTTTATTTATTTTCTGTTGTTTCACGTATGCTTTATCGACTCAGAACAGAAATATAATTTCGAATTCACGAATACGTGTTTCGGGGTTCTCCGCGCCAACTTTATACAATCATTTCTTATTATTTTTTCGCTTAAAATAATTACTAACACATTTTTGAGCATTATTTTAATGTGGATTCACAATGCAATACTGCACACCACTTATAAACTTTGAAATTAGTTTCTATAATACATATTAAATCAATATTTTTTAAATTTTCTTCGCAATGCATACAAATAATTACGTATTTACTAAAGAGTGACGTCACGCTTACGCCATGACACCTCCGAGCTGTTTTGGCACAGTTGATAAATATTTTTTGAAAAATGGCTTTTATCTTCGTTAAATTTAAATATATTACCGAAATATAGGGTTTTTCTTGTATAGTAAACTATACACACATTATGGAAGAGGATTTCAAAATCATTCGTCATGCCTATTGTACTTACGCCTTTTTCAACAACTCCTGATGATCATAGGATAGGTAATTTCTTATTATCATCAGGAGTTTCTATGGAAAATTAGATTTTTCGACGGGGTAAAAAAATACTGACACGTCATTGTATAATAATTATAATATAATGTATCCTAATCCTTACTTACGTGATCTTTCACAGACACGTGTATTATCTATACATATAATAAATCTGTAGAAGGGTCAATTCTGTACATTGAAAATATTGAAAAAATAAATAGCAGGAGGTGTTCCTGGATCGATACCAAACCCAAATATTTGATTAAAAAATTTTTTGTCTGTCTGTCTGTCTGTCCGTCTGTCTGTCTGTCTGTCTGTCTGTATGTGAAGGCATCACGTGAAAACTAACGGTTAGATTTCGATGAAACTTGGTATAATTATACCTTATTATGGGCCTGGGCATAAAATAGGATACTTTTTATCCCGGAAAAATACTTAGAAAAAAAATTAATCTTAATTTTTCCGCGCGGACGGAGTCGCGGGCGGAAGCTAGTGTTAAATACTTAACAACTTACTCTACTATTAATATTATACAAATAAAATATGCAAAGAAAAAAAAAATCACAATATCAATTTATAATTAAAGGAAGTGTCGAGTCATGTATAAAATGTCTGAATTAAAACCGTATAATTTGTATACTTTTTATCCCTCTTTTAAATTTCGATTGAAAACATAAAACACAAATTTTCGCATTCCCAAAGGTATTGGTTATTCCCAAAGGTTACATCAAATAGACCGCAAACATAGTCTTGTCCAGTTAGCGTTTGGAACTTGCCAACTAAAGTAATTAGAGAGCCGCTAAGGTAGTTTGCTTGCTATTGAAACTATTATTTTAATACAAGCAAATACTCCTGCTTCGTCTGTACCTATCTTTATTTAACAACTTTTCCCCTGCCATAACTTCCTATATATTGATTCCAAAACTGAGAATGTTCCGAAGGTAAATTCGTGGGAAAATATTATTTCCTTCTATAAATGTTATCTAATTAATTGTTTTTTTTTAAATATTAAAAATTCCTATAGCCCCCTTTTTCAATTGTAAAATTATTTAAGTTGGAAAAGGCAATCAATCTACTAAAATTGTGAGGGTATTTTAAAGCTTCTAACACAGTTTTTAATTTATATATAAACTGTATTATTTTAAAACTTTTTCTATTTTCGATTAATAAATATTTCAATTGCGATACTAATTAAATATCATAGCATTTGTCATTCAAAATAATATTGCAAGCTCTTGACTTGAAAATCGTTTCTAAATATGCCGCTGCTTTTGCTCTACAGTGAAAAGTAGGGTAATGTCTTTATTAAATTCTATACATATACGGATATTCAGTTGCCCGCTTTAGAGTCACTTGATCCCGTTTTTCTAATACTTACACGAATGATAACGAAGATTATCGATTATTTTCAGAACTATTACTTTACTTTTAGTTTTTACTAGGTTTCCGCCCGCGGCTTCTCCCGCGCAGTGAAAGAAAAACCCACATAGTTCCCGCTCCCGTGGGATTTCCGGGATTGCGTCATTTTCTCGAGATAAAAAGTAGCCTATGTCCTTTCTCGGGTATCAAAATATCTCCATACCAAATTTCATGAAAATTGGTTCAGTATTTTAGGCGTGATTGAGTAACAGACAGACAGAGTTACTTTCGCATTTATAATATTAGTATGGATTATGAGTTGACTGTTAATAAGAAGGTAGGTTATGTTTACTTTTGTCATCGTTAATATTATAAAGTATCAATATACCTAATATGAAATTGATACTTTTAGATTGTAGGTATTATTTTGAAACTTTGATATACATTTACATATTGTGTGTCCTCTTTTGTATAAATTACTAGCTTACCGCCCGCGGCTTCGCCCGCTTTATCTAAAACCTAATAAATTATATACTAAAACCTTCCTCTTGAATAACTCTATCTATTAAAAAAAACCGCATCCAAATCCGTTGCGTAGTTTTAAAGATTTAAGCATACAAAGGGACATAGAGACAGAGAACGCGACTTTGTTTTATACCATGTAGTGATGATGATGCATAACATCACCAATAAGAGTGAAACAGCAGTGAATAATAATGTATCTTTCAATAATTAATTATTCTATAAGATCTTTAAGTCTACTGTTGAAACAATACATATTTAAATTATATATTGCCTGAGCCCTTTATATACAAACTAGAGGTCCGTCCCGGCTTCGCCCGTGGTACATATTTCGCAATAAAAGGTAGCCTATGTCCTTTCTCGGGTATCAAAATATCTCCATACCAAATTTCATGCAAATTGGTTCAGTAGTTTAGGCGTGATTAAGTAACAGACAGACAGAGTTACTTTCGCATTTATAATATTAATATGGATGACACACGAGTAAGATGTCCTGAAGATATTATATACTTTCAGGTAAAACTAATATTTAAAAATAGACCCCATAAAAATCGATCAGGAAAACAGATTTATTTATCTTATACCCACAAATGTGCGCGGGATTTAATCATGAGTAAGAAGTTGTGTTTTGAAATATATGTGTGTGTTTGTACCAAGTTTTGTACTTGTGTGTATAGTATAGTCATGCTGGTTTTTTTTTATTGGTAATAGGGAAGCGCTTGACCACAATCTCGCCTGATGTTAAGCTGAGATGCGGTCTTAGATGGAACGCGCTTCCCTAGAAGGTACCTGTTCACTCTACGCTGACCAAGACGCAAGACCCCCATATTGTACTCGGTGGTGTTTGATTATTTTGTCGTGTGCGTGTTGTAGCGACGTAATCTCCAAATGCATTTCATCATCATCAGCCCATATACGTTCCCACTGCTGGGACACGGGCCTCCTATGAGGGTACAGGCCATAATCCACCACGCCGGCCAAGTGCGTGTTGGCGGATGACACATGTCGTCGAACTTTTTTTTTTTTTTTAATTCTTCGACATGTCGGTTTCCTCACGATGTTTTCCTTCACCGTTCGAGCAGTGGTGATGTTACAACATGCGCAGATAAATTGAAAAATGCGTTTGTGTTATCACTATTTGTATGTGTTGACGCGTTCCATAATTAAACTGTACGTACGTATCTTATTATTAAATCGGTATGATTTAATATTTTTGATATTATTATAAAATAATTTAGCCCACTTCCATTTAACATAATTTAACAAAACCTTCATAAACTAAACAAGATATTATCTTTGCTTAAAACAAAAAATAACACTTCTATATGAATAGAAACCTCAAACCTTATTGGCTACACCAAATACCACATATCCAGAAAGCATAATCAAAGTATATTGGTAGAAACTTGTACAAACTGGCCCTGTGAAACTCCGACTAATGTAATTAACAACCGAATGCCTTTGTCAAACGACACTGTTCCTTTATTCTCTGCTTTACTTTGTCGGGCATGGGGCAGATTTTAGATAGATAGATCTATGTTAGGTGATGCGCTATGTATTTTTTCTAATTGTAGATAAGCATGATTGACTGAAATGTATACGTCAATACTTTGTTATTATCATCTGTAAGTTTCATTTATAAAAGAGTTGAAAGTCTCAAAAAATTTGATCAGCTACTAATTTTTGGTCATACTATGTACTAGTAGGTATTATATTATCTGTGATAATACGTCTTTATGTATAAAATGGAGAAAGGAAATAGATAATAAGCTCTGTGTTACCAATACCAATGCCATCTTTTGTGTTTTTGGTTGTAATTCCTTAAAAAAATAAACAACGATGAATGAATGAATGAATGAATGAAAGCCTTTATTGCAAGAAATTTACAAGTAATTAATAATTTGATAGCTTAACTAGGTTTCTTCTGGGTATCTTGCTTGCCTTTCGACAAAAGCCTCCTCCAAACTTTTCCATGATTGCCTTTGAAGTGCTATTCTTCTCCAGGTCACTCCTCCTACAATTTCCTTTAAATCATCCTCCCATCTAATTTTTTGTCTCCCCCTGTTCCTTTTTCCTTCCCTGGGATACCATTCCAAGAGATCTTTAGTCCACTTTCCTTGTGTATTCCTCATTATATGCCCTGTCCAACGCCACTTTAGAGATTTGACTGTCTTCACAATGCTTTGCAATTTCGTCTTTTTTCTCATATTGGTTATTTTTACTCTGTCGCGTCTTTTAATTTTTAACATGCTTCTCTCCATTCCTTGTTGGCACACCTTTAGTTTTTGTAATTGTTTTTTGGTTAAACACCATGTTTGGCAACCATAAGTCATCACTGGGCGTATGCATGTATCAAAAACCTTACTCTTTAACGTCTGGCAGATATCGTCGTTTTTAAAAATAGTTTTCAAGGACCAAAATCGTTTCCAAGAACTTGCTACCCTTTGGTCTATTTCTTTTGCCATAAGATCATTGGGAGATATGATCTGTCCCAGATAAAGATATTCTTCAACATACTCTATGTCCCTGTTGTGGATTTCTATTGGAATTTTAGTTCTATTGGTCATTATTTTTGTTTTTAATGTATTCATTACAAGTCCTACTTTTGCGCTTTGATCGGCAAGCTGTTGTAACATTTTTTGTAGAGTTTCAGGTGTTTCAGCTATTACAATGAGATCGTCCGCGAATCTTAGATGGTGTAGGCGCTGGCCATTAATGTTTATACCATAAAGGTCCCAGTCGAGATTCCGAAAAATACCTTCAAGAACAGCCGAGAATAGTTTTGGTGACATGGGATCCCCTTGTCTCACCCCTTTCTGTATTTCAAAGTCTCTTCCTACTCTCTCAAGCCTAATTTTAGCCGAAATGTGACTGTAGATGTTTTTGATGAGTCTTATATATTTTTGATGGACTCCCTGTAGTTTTAATGCCACCCAAAGATATTCGTGTCTTATGAATATAATCAACCAAACAACGATACATCTCTTTTAATTTTAGAGACAAAACCAAAAATCTAATCATACAATCCATTTACCCACACCATTTATTAGGTGTAACCAAACTTCGTCATATATAATTCATACATTTATAGACATAACTATAACGAAATTTATTCAAGCGTGCCATCTACATAGAGTCGGCAAAGTTTCACAAAAGACATCACAAGTTCCATAGAGATAAAGGGATGTAAAATTACCAAGAACTGTTGACGCTAAAATAACTTGGAGTATGGTTATCCAGTAGTATGGCTATGCGATAGATATAAAAGTCTTATATAGCTACTGATCTAATAACATATTACTATGAGACAAGTGATAACTGCGTTAAAAACAACCGACTTCAAACTTGCACTTGCAAAATTTACAAATACCTACAGACAAAAATGCTCATAAAATAAAAACTACTGGGCCTATCCGAATAAAATTTTTATGGGACCAATTCGACACCATCCCGCATCGAACAAAAAAAGAATCACGTAAATCGGTTCAGAAACCTCGGAGTAATCGGTGTACATACATAAAAAAAAAAAAATATACCGGCCGAATTGATAACCTCCTCCTTTTTTTTGAAGTCGGTTAAAAATTTAGAAATTTTCGTGTGTAAAAAAAATACTATATCTGTTTGTTTGTCTGAATGTTTGTTCCGACCAATCTCTGATACGCATGGATCGATTGTAGGGGTTATTTAGATAGACATAAAAAGGTAGAAGCATATTCGTAATGTTAATTTCGCTTAAAAGTTGCATATACAGAAGGAAAAATTATGAAATTTCTGAGGTTGCAAAATAACACAAAAGAAGGCATAAAAACAAGTATAGCTACAAATACTTACATTTTCATAACTCTCATCCGCGCTCTAATATTTAAACTCTATAATTATTATAACCCGCTTTTAACTTTGATAGTATATTTACTATGAGGTGATGAGGTGATATTTATTTAGCCTGAACATGAAGACTTCTAACTACGAAAAATTCCTACCTAATTTTATGTTAATAAATAATAATTAATCAGCACAGCTATGTAACTGGATGCATGCCCTTACAATAAACCGATGAGAGATAAGGCGCGGGAAGCCGACGATTCACTTCACAGACCTGAGAAATAATGTGTATGCATGCATGTAATTGCCTTAATGAGTGTGCCTTGAAAATCAGACGAATAACTATATCTATAGTAATAATATTATAAAGCTGGAGAGTTTGTTTGTTTGTTGGAACGCGCTAATCTCAGAAAATAATGTTCCGATTTGAAAAATCCTTGTGGTGTTAGATAGCCCATTTATCAAGGACTACAAGGTTATAGGCTATATTATATCATCACTCTAATAAGCGGAGAAATGCGGGTGAAACCGTGGGTCACAGCTAGTTATAAATAAAGGATATGGTTAAGAGTGATTTATTTATAGTTGTATGTATATTTATAATAGGACTCTTTATGAATTATTTTAATGCTCTCATTGTGGTTTTACAAAATAAATATGATTTAAAATATAGTTATGTGACATTCATAAATCTTTCATGTCCCAATTTTAGTTGATATCACAACATACTATAAAATAAAGTCGCTATCTCTTTCCCTATGTCCCTGTGCCCCTTTTATGCTTAAATCTTTAAGCATACAAGGGGCACAGGGTGTGTTCCACTACGCAACGGATTTTGATAGATAGAGTGATTTAAGAGGAAGGTTTTAGACCATGTGGGCGAAGCCGCGGGCGGAAAGCTAGGAGTAGATATTTATGAAAATATTATATGTGTTCTTATTATTCGGTAGATCTGAAAATACAATATTTTTTCTGGATCAGCAACGACTGACGGATCAGCTAGTTAATACCTGAAAAACATTATAAATCAATTAATAATTTAAAGGTAAATTAATAACTAAAAACGTTTGTTACATTTATACCAATGAGAATTTTTTTATTTAATATGTGACCTTTAAGTAAACAACCTTTAAGGTGACCTTTTAAGAAAGAGTGCTTTTATCGAGAAAATAAATCTCAAAGGAGTTGAAATAAAGGCTGATAATTTATTTGACGTATTGTGTAGAGAAAGTACTACACTAACATCTATTCATAAATCTATACGTATTCGAGAATGGATGGTTACTTTTATATTATTATTTATTTCTTTTGTTATTTATTTCAGTCTAAATAAAATGAATTAAAAATAGAATATACCTAAACCTGTTTCTCCTAATACACTCTTCTTACTTTATTCGAATAAAGTTTTCCTTAAACTATTTCTCTCTATTTCTATAAATAAATCGCTACGCTTCTGTAGATATTAAAACATACTACATGTTTTCTACAGAATTTAACCTCAATTTCATTGTAACATCTTTTCCTTCAAAAAAAACTATTTTTATTTATAAAACGAAACTAGAAAAGAGAAAAAAAAACTAAAACATTTCGCGCGCTAACGTGCAATGCGCGCGAAACCACAGACAAAAAAAACAGCAGTAGCAACATAAAAACAAAACATTATCCCCTACGGCTACATCTGCGCACAATATCCTTCGATATTTCCCGCCATTTAACCATAAGGCATAATATAATTTTATTGTCTATTGTCCGTTATATTTATGGTTTTGCCAATTGCGTTCAGATCAAGGCTGTTCCATCTGTATTGTGTATAAATTGGATTCTACCAAAAATAATTGATGGTTATTCGACGGAGGTTATATTGAAGATTGTATTTTATTAAAAGTATTAATGGTAAGAATTATTAGTATGAAAGCGGAATTTGTTGCAGTTTAAAAAAGTTTTACCTATTTTTATAAGAGCATAATTATTTTTAAACTACATTTTTTCAAGATCAAGCTTTATTTTTGTTAGATAAGTAGAATGTAGATAAGTACTCGGTATAGGGTTGATCTTTTATTATCTGATAAACTTGGTAGTTTTATCAGATGCCTACAATTTTAATTTTAACATTGATATAAATAAAAAGAGCAACTAGAACGGTAGAAACTGCTTTCCGAGCAAGTAAATAATTTCTTTGTATGAAAACAATTTAAAAGCACTTTCAAAAGAACTGTAGTTAAATAAATGAATGTTTAAATTTGAATATAACGTAGATTTATAATAATATAATAGTTCTATTCAATGAACTCTTCTTGAGATTCAAACAAAAATAGTCTGTTTATAAAACCATAAAATGAAACCAATTAACCAAATACAAATTAACGAATTCACTGCCCAAAAACATAAACAATTTATTCATAATGAGTTTGTAAAACGATGTTTGCCAAGTTCGAATCAAATACATATTATGATATCGAATAAATTGAAATTTGGCGTTTCTATTGAAATTTGAAAATGAATCTTTTGTTGTAACGTCGAATTGAGGTACAGTCGTTACGAGGGTATAATGAGAAATTGATGCAGTGTACTTTGAGTATCTTGCTTTGACGTTTACAATTAATGTTAATGCTGCTAGTGTTATGCCCCGGCTTCACTTGTTGTTTAACTACAAAGAAGGATCTTAAATTTATTAGATAAACTGTGTACATTTTACTGTGTATTTTTATTACTTATGAGTGTTTTCCACTAATTATGATCAATTTAAACGACTCTTTTTAGGGTGCCGAAAGGGTAAAATGAATTCAAAGGGTATCTGAAAAGTGTAGTCGAAATAACAACTAATTAACTGTATTATCATACAGTATAAACATTTATCTCTAAAACCAGTAAATACTTACGCAATTTTTGCTCCATCAACTTGTCCAAGTTTTACGTTAATCACTCGTCTATTTTAATCCAAAATGTGCTGGGATTTAACAGCTAATCTCCATAGTCTCTACCAGAGCGCTGTCCAACAAAAAACTGTTTAAAAATGTATTAAAACCCGGCTCCTACAAGCACACAATACCTAAGTGCTGGATTATATGGGATCAAACTGTATGTATGGATAGAAGCAAGCTTGGGAAGTGATTGTACCTAGGTGATTTAACTATTAAAATATAGACATGGAAATAAAAAAGTTACGGTTGTTTAATAGACTCCATAGTCCAATTCAAAGTATCTGCAGCAACCAGTAATACCGGTATATGTATTAATCAACAATTAATAGGTAACTTATGATTGAACAAAAACTAATTATGCCTGAAAATATAATTTATTGAAAACTGCATTTTGTTTAGAAATAATTGTATCTATATCTTTATTAAAACATGATAAAAATACGGAACTAGAAGAAATATACAAAGTTGACGGTTGAAGGATATCTGTAGATAAATTACTTACTAACTGCTCCGCGCGGTTTCACCCCCGTGGCTCCACTCCTGTTGGTCGTAGCATGATGCCTGTAGCCTAACCATCCTCGATAAATGGGCTATCTAACACCGAAAGAATTTTTCAAATCGGACCAGTAGTTCCCGAGATCAGCGCGTTCAAACAAACAAACACTTCAGCTTCATAATATTAGTATATAGATTAAGAACTACCTAACACCAATGGGACGTATGATAGATACGCATAACAACATAAAAACATTAAATAAATACACAGAATGTATCACAGAAGTTCGACTCTATCTTGACCGGTTATATAATTGGTTTCCAGCTAAGTTTATTATACGCCAATGTTTACACGACTCCAAGCTAATTAATCTTAGAAGTTATTCTTTTTAATATTCAGCCCTTACTTTGAATTACCAAAATTTCGCGCCGAAACTTTCTTCAATCAACTATTTAAATATTATCAAGCTATCAACATTGAAACCCCAATATAAATATATTTGCCGAGTCAATATATTCTCCGACGTCTCTGGAAATTTCTGGAATTTATAATTAATTAGGGAATTCTTCGTCGGGTTTCTTGAATAATTAAAAAAATTCCCTCCATTGTTAGAAATTAGAGGAACGGCTGTGAAAATTTAAAGGTTTTAGTTCCTATTGTCACAGACAATAGACTGGAACAAGCATTTACTCCTGTGCGCTTGTCTCGTCGGCCATTTTGAATTTGTAATGACGTCATAATCGTTCATAATTCACCCACCCTTTATCACTTCAAGATAGACACTAGAAAATGTACAAGATATGAGGACCAACTTATATTAATGTCAACTAAAAGGCATCGTTATAATATTTATCTAGAGATAGGCAATGTATAATTTATATTATAAATGCACCATTGCATATGCACCATTTAGAAACTATATAAAATACAATTATCCATGGTAATATTATAAATGCAAAAGTAACTCTGTCTGTCTGTCTGTTACTCAATCACGATTCACGCTTAAAATACTGAACCAATTTTCATGAAATTTGGTATGGAGACATTTTGATACCCTAGAGAGGACACAGGCTATTTATCCCGGGAAAATGACGCAATCCCGGCAATCCCACGGGAACGGGAACTACGCGGGTTTTTCTTAGTCTGCGCGGGCGTAGCCGCGGGCGGAAACCTAGTTTCATATATAGGTAAAAATTCTTTTGCAAAAATGCCATCAAGCCGTTAACTTCGACTATAACTATAGGCCTATACACTATACTATTTATAACGAAAATTAGGATTCACTCTATATATAGAAAACTAATAACTTTCAGAACATGTTACATTTTCATTATATTAAAGACTAGCTGCATAATCCGACTTCATATAATCATCACATAATCATGAATTGCGCTGACCAAGGAAAATAGCCTTTACATGCTAAAGATGTCTTTCCAGGAAGAAGCATTTAAAATATAAAACAATACTCTATCGATATAATATTTTTTGATTTTTTTTTATACACTAAAATACAATTTTTTTTCTCTTAATTAATCTAGATTGACTGAAAACACGACAAGTCTTTAGACAATAACTTGGAAGTAAAACAGTGAAAGTAGAAAATATATCTTTAAACTATTAATTACATTTGTTGATAGCTGCACACTAATGCAGCTAACAACTAACAGGTAAGTCAGTTTTAATTAAATCCTTATTGAAGTTGAGATTAAAATAGAAGCCAATTAAGACTAGAGATTAACGACCTTTGTCTGCGGTATGATTTATTAAGTGTTATTAAAATTATTTAAATTAAGATTAAATGATTCTGTTACCTTCCTGGAGTGGCTTTTATCTATACGAATATTTTAAAGCTGAATAGTTAGTTTGTATGTTTGTTTGAACGCGCTAATCTCAGGAACTACAGATCCGATTTGAAAAATTCTTTCGGTGTTGGATAGCCCATTTATCGAGGAAGGGAGCCACGCGGGTGAAACCGCGGGGCGCGGCTAGTAATTGATAAGTATAAAAGTGTATAGAATGAATGAAACGTTTTTAAATAAGTTTTCACAATTAAAGTAATTTACAATCTCAATCGAATACCTAATACTACTAATAAATACGAAATACTGTGTGTTCGAAAAACGATACCGATTCGGATGATATTTTGTATGAAGCAGGAGATGAAAGTTTTTTTGGTTTTATTTGCAGGTGTGCAACGATATAGAGTACCTACCTACCTAGTACGTATACGTTTTTATAGCTGCAAAACGTAGCTTTAAAGTATAATTAATTATATTCTATTATATTTTTATTGATCAATTAAGCACTCATAGTTCGAACTCCAAATACGTATAACTGAATAAGAAATTCATAAAGGTTTTACGTACAATCTTAAATCTATATTAATATTATAAAGCTGAAGAGTTTGTTTGTTTGAACGCGCTAAT
This sequence comes from Colias croceus, assembly GCF_905220415.1. Lineage (NCBI taxonomy): Eukaryota > Metazoa > Arthropoda > Insecta > Lepidoptera > Pieridae > Colias > Colias croceus. Next base: position 1,185,985 of record NC_059543.1, on the reverse strand, counting down.
CTCAGGAACTACTGGTCCGATTTGAAAAATTCTTTCGGTGTTAGATAGCCCATTTATCGAGGAAGACTATATAATAGGCTATCATCACGCTTTGACGAACAGTAGCCGAGCAATGCGGGTAAAACCTCAGGGCACAGCTAGTGTACTATAATTGAAAATTCGCATGTGGCTTTGGTTGAATAGAGTGCAGAAACCTAATAGTCCTCTAGTTGACTTTTTACCGTCTCAAGAGGTTTGTATAGGGTTAGCACTACACTAACAGCCAGTAATATATGTATTATTGACAAAACAACACTAGGCGAAAAATAACCAAAAATTCAAAAAGTATTTAATAATAAATTTAGGTATTTAGTTACTGATTCTTAACTTTTTTTTAACTCTTGTAATAAAGCTCAGAATAAAACTTAATTATTATAACAATATAAATAAAGAGTTTGTAATAAAAATTATTTTATCACAAGATTTTTCTCGTAGGTATATTAACTAAAGCTTAATGATTTATTGTACCTACTAATATTATCTTCTTAACTTTTTTATTATACTACTAGCGGTCCACCCCGGCTTCGCCCGTGGTACATGTTTACGTTTTCTCTACATAAGAACCATCCTCGTACTTCAAGGAATATAATAAAAAAAGAATTATCGAAATCGGTTCAGCCGTTCTCGAGTTATGCGCTCACCAACACATTTTGCGATTCATTTTTATATTATACTAGCTTACTGCCCGCGACTTCGCCCGCTTTCTCTAAAACTATTTGAAATTTAAACTATCCTATCTCTCAAGTTGGATCGAACTGCACATGGTGTGCGAATTTTATTATAATCGGTTATGTGGTTTAGGAGTCCATTGAAGACAAACATTGTGACACGAGATTTATATATTATATTAAGACTATAGCAAGATCTCAATACCACGGCTTAACACAATTTAAAAAGTTTCCTACATATTAGTTATTTATCCTCCGCAAAGCAAATACGATGTTTCTATTGTAAAGAATTGTAATTAAAAGTTCGCATTCATTCCAGCGAATTTTGTGAGGAAAGTTTTAGCTTTGACTGACAAATGTTTAATGACTACAACTTCTGTGTAATATGTTACTATTAAAACTGTTTCAAAAGCCAGGTTACCTAACACTTTCTGTATTAAGAAACTAATAATGTTAACGGTACAAGTATGAATATCATTACCATATTTTTTACAATACAAACTAAGCTACATTCGTCATACATTGTTGTGATATTAGACAACAACGTTGTTTCACTTCTGAAGTGACTATCTCAGTGTTAAATACGCGATATATTTGAGTTTCAGTAATTTTAAAAACACTTTGTCCTCAAGTTTATATTTTTTATTTTTTCGAGAACAATAACGTAGAGTTTAATCGTAATAATATAATAATTAAAAAAATTAATTTGACATTACTCCTGCACTATTGATGAAAGATTTTGAATTTATGCAACATCGGCTCTTCGAGGACAAAGATTTTGGGTTTTTCACTATCCACTCCATAGACTTTTAATCTTAAAAACTATATTTATGAAAGTTTTATAAACATTATAAATATCAAGAACAATATGAACACGACTGAATAATTCATCTCAAAATTCAGAGAAAGGTCGATCGAATATCAACAGACGACGGACCGATTTGTTAGTATTGTAACCAGGGGCATGTTTGCTTCGAGTTTTCCTATTTTTCGATATTGGACCTTAGCTAATTGAAAATGGAGGTATAATTGAATGGAGCTCTGACTTTGTTCAGAGGCTTGCGGCTTCCATGTTGACTCGAGATTTTTGAGAGTATCTTTGCTTCAATTCACAATTTCAAACGTTTTTAGTTTGTCTTTCAGTCATTGGATTGAGTAAATGCCACTTATATTACACTTGCAAAAAGTGATATTTTATATAATAACTGTGTCGTTAAAATGTGCTTAACAAGATAAATTAACAACGTTATATTCCGCCCATAACAACTTTTGTAATAAGTGGCAAATGTTAAAAATTCTTATGTAATGACGATTCGAAAGTTCCACTAATCGTTACCGTGTTTACACTCATTTTAACTCGATATTTTTAAGAAAATGTGTGACGTCACTTTAATTGAAGCAATAATATTCGATGCAAAGAAGCATAAAGGCAAATGCTATTTATTAAATCTCAGACATCAATAATCCTGAGGTTTCCATTCACAACATCTAAAGTGAACAACATAGCGACCTTAATGTTAAATATTTTCATCAAAAAGGGTATCTATGCTAATATTATAAAGCTAAAGAGTTTGTTTGTTTGAACGCGCTTATCTCAAGAACTACTGGTCCGATTTGAAAAATTATTTCGGTTTTGGATAGCTCATTTATCGAGGTAGGCTATATATCATCACGCTAAGCCCAACAGAAGCGGAGTCACGCGGGTAAAACCGCGGAGCGAAGCTAGTAATACATAAAACCTTTCGAGAAGTCTAAAAAGCTAAACCTAATTCAGCACGCACTACATACTGGTACATACTGTATCGCTGATTTTCATGCCCATACCAACCATACGTTTCATACCAACGACCATATTATACCGTAAAATATTAGTGAATTCAAAATACATTTATAATTTCGTCAATTCACCCGATTCATTGGAAGCATGGGAGAATAACTCCTGAATTCACGTGCGTAATTCATGATCAAAATGAATTTTCAATCACAAATGTCGATATTGAATTGGATTTGGCGTTTCTCACCAATTTTGTATTGTTGGAATATACAAAAATAGATAGTGCCCATTTTACTAACTGGATCGGAGGTAACATTTTTGGTGTAAAATTCGTGTATTCGTCATTGTTATGTTTTTGTCTCTACAGCGCAGTAGTTAGTGGCTAGGGCTATTGACTTAAGGTTTTTAGGTTTTATTTATTCCTACTACTAAAATTGTTTCTTATAACTTTTATAAGGCAACAGCACATAGGCATGGAAAGAGTGTCCTTCTTTGAGTATTACAGTCATACATGTATGAATTAAAATGTTTAGTCATATATTTACTATTGTTAACAAAATAATATATATTATACTAATATTATAAAGCTGAAGAGTTTGTTTGTTTGAACGCGCTAATCTCGGGAACAACTGGTCCGATTTGAAAAATTCTTTCGGTGTTAGATAGCTCATTTATCGAGGAAGGTTATAGGCTATATTTTATCACGCTACGAGCAACAGGAGTGGAGCCACGGGGGTGAAACCGCGCAGAGCAGCTAGTATATTAATATTCCAAAAGTATAGGTACTAAATAGGGTTACTATGTAATATGTATGTGTACTTAGTTTTTGGTGAACTGCCAAATATAATCTTATCTAATTGAGTTAACTTTTATTCATACATTTAAGAGACAAAGGAATAAATAAAAAACTCAGTCGTCTCTATAGATTTATTATCTTCGGCTATTTGTACATCATATCTACGTAAAAACTTATAACTATCCACAATTTTCTTGAAAACTTTATGTATCGAGTTACAACCATAGTTTCATAGTATGAGTACGTGGATAGGATGAGATATAAATCGTAGAATTTAGTTAAATAATAAACCTATTTATGGCAATATTAGTATTCATAATAGGATGAAATTACAATAAGTTGTTTATTATTTCTTAGGTTCAATAATATTTATGATTATATGACTTTAGTCTTCAAGGGTTTTAGTCGCCATTACAAAAGAAAAAGTTTAATAAACAAACAATATGGCGGAAATTTATAGGTACACCTCTTGGACCTTATTATAGAAATCTATAAATTGAAAGCAAATGTATTTCTATATATATAACGTTGCATTCAGTTTGTGATTCGAGCCGTTTTTTAAAATGAATGCAATTGAATTGGCCGTACTTTGGCATAGTCCGAGAGCTGACCCGAATTTACTATTTTGAATTTATTTTAATTTTCAATATTTACTTTTAAAACAGTTAATATCACGCATGTATCTATATGCTCACAATAAATATGGTAAACTGATCAAAATTATATTGATTTATATCTCATCTTATCCATAATATGATATCATGATTTAATAAAACTATAACAATATAGATAATTGTGCGTGTGAACATGTCAGTAAAAAGTCAATGCGCCATCAAAACCATAATACAAAAAACATTTCATCACAAATTTCATCACCAAATACAAAATAATCATCAATTCCAATACTCAAATCATCTAAGGTTATCATTTTTAGTAAGCAATAACTATTCGGAAATAATACTTTACTCGTTACACTAACTATTATAATAATACTTGAATAATAATGATTAAAAACAAAAGTATTGTTACGGAAAATTTAAATAGTCATGTTATTCTTTTAAATAATTATATTCTGTTTCTCTGTCGAATTAATATAACATATCATACAATTATAAGTAAGGATTTAACGAAAAAAAATATAGTAGAAAAGTCTCATTAGCGTAACTTCATCGCCAGTAATAAACCATTTATATAAGCAAATTATACAAACTGAGTACTTATTATCTTACACAGGATTAGTATTTAGATCCAAATAATAGTGACTAGAATTACAAGCAAATTCTGAGAATGTTTGTGACTTATGACGCTTTTAAGCTCGTACACATTTTACTTTTGCAATCAATTTAAATATATTAATAAATTTTTCACAAAATTGTTTTTAAATCAAGAAGTATCAATGAAACGTATGACGTATATTATCGAATTGTAAACATGTTGATATAATTAAAATTCATATATATATACAAGTATTGTGAGGCAAAAGTATAAAAAACAGTATAACAAATACGTAAAGAATAGAGTAAGCAAACCTTTGGCACAACGTATCAATTCGGTTTCTTTACATTTAAGAAAAATTGCAATTAAATACCAGAATTAAATAATATATAATTCCAAGACATTCTATGAAATTACATAAAAAAATATGAAATTACATATTTGCAAATAAGAGAAAATGTTGTATTCAAAGCATTTTAAATATCAATTTAATTAAATCACAATCCTATTTTTAGTATGAATTTGACTTCAAGCCCTTAAAGTCAAAGTTCTACTATGAATGAGATGTATGATTAACGAAAATCATAAAACATTAAACTATTTAAATTAAAATGTCTACTTGTTAGCTATTACAACAGTTCAACACATCATTATGGTAATAAAAACTACCACAACTTTGCCACAATTTGGTAGAAAAAAAAATAGGCACCCAAACGTATTAATTTATGAAAGGTATCACATAAAAAAATCATAAAAACATTAGTGTTATACATACATTAACAAAGTATCAGAAGAAAACAAAACACAATAAAACAAATCAACAAACTTTTACAAGTACAATCTATTATTCAGTCCCTTATCAAACTCTAAGATGTAAGATGTTAACATTTTATTTTACTTTGGCACTTAATAGACAAGTCTAGAACGATTTAGGAAGACAGTAAGATCTTGTGACAATCTGAGATAAAATTACAATTAAAATTAATTAAATACGCATTCTGTAGAATATTAGGATTGCCGTCTAATAATAAACTTAATGAACAAATCGTGTTTTAAATTCTTTGAAATAATGGTTATGTAAGTACAAGATGTATGCATTCTAAAGAATAGATGGAATCCATTGAGATATACATAATATGGAGACGACACCGCCTACATCACTTATGTTCCGCTCAACATACGCCATATGGCGTAACTGCACGCTCATTTTTTATTTGTTTTAAAGTGAAACGCATCAAATATGCCTTCGTGTGTGTTACGATATTGCACAAATAATACAAATAATACGGAAAAGTGCAAATGAATAACTTTCATCGGTAAGTATAATAATTTTTAAAACTTAGACCAAAAAAATGGCGCACAGATTTTGTTCGTGGTGTCTCCTCCATACGTAGTAATATTATCTCAATGATGGAATCAATAAAACCAATTTAAAGTTGTATATTTTAATACAAAAAAGCGTAGTTACAGTTCAACGTATTGAAATTTCTCACTACTTCCAAGCAAATTATGTAATTACGCTTTTATACATATTATATACACTTATACATATATATACAGTCCATAAAAATAGGCCTTACGTTATTTACAAATTATACACGAATATATGACTTATTGCTAACTATAACCACTATTTGTACTTACTCATAGAAAAATATGTACGTCCAATCATATCACATGAGTTTTTTTGCAGCCGACCCCTGGACTGTAATGAAAGCATACATAAATAACAATTCAATTGCCTTACCTATATAACTGCAAACAGACTCTACGTATTGTGTTTTAAAAATGAGTACCTTTGAGAGCTTTTAACAAACTAGGTTATGTTTTTGGTGTTAATTTGATAAATGAAAAGTTTCTGTAAATTCATTTTTACATTATTGATTTATTGATATTTATTATATACTAGCGGTCCGCCCCGGCTACGCCCGTGGTATTTATTTACGTTTTCTCTCCTTAAGAGCCATCCTAGTACTTCAAGGTATATTATCAAAAATTAAGAATCATCGAAATCAGTCTATTTATTTTATTTTTATTTATGTATGGTTTATGTTTTGTTGGTTTTTCGAGACCAGGCGAGCGCGCAGGAAATAAATTGATTTTTCAATTTATCTGCGCATGTTGTAACATCACCACTGCTCGAACGGTGAAGGAAAACATCGTGAGGAAACCGACATGTCGAAGAATTAAAAAGTTCGACGACATGTGTCATCCGCCAACACGCACTTGGCCAGCGTGGTGGATTATGGCCTGTACCCTCATAGGAGGCCCGTGTCCAGCAGTGGGAACGTATAATATGGGCTGATGATGATGATGATGATGATGATGGTTTTCACGCATAAACTACTGAACCGATTACAATGAAATTTAGCACACATATAGAGGGTAACTTGGATTAACACATAGGATAGGTTTTATCCCGGAAATCCCACGGGAATGGGAACTATGCGGGTTTTCCATTGAAAACGCGGGCGAAGCCGCAGGCGGAAATCTAGTTTTTTTAGAGATAGTAGAAAATAAATTATCCTCTTGACAGTAAGTTACGAAACATATAAAAAATGAACAAAAATAAATCACTAACCTTGGCACAGTTAAATAAAAACTATTATTAGTTTTCATTTCCATAAAAAAAATATTTCCAAAACAAACCCGTATTCATAAATTAATTAAAAAGATAAGTGGAATCTTGTTTATTCATTTATAAAGCTCACTTTATAATTTTAAATAAATAAATTCACATTTGCAAAATACGAACAAAATATTTTAATAAAAATCGCTGTATAGAAATAGTTAAAGTATTGTATTCATTGTTTTACAAGAGCTTTTACAATAATTAATTGAAATACTGCATGAAATTTGAATAAAAACAAATTTAATTAATGTTAGTACTTACAATTAAATTTAATAATAGATCAATGATAACAAGGTACTGGTATTATGCCACAAAATTTGAAGTTAATGAACTTTAAAAAAGTAATTAAATGTAATAATAAATAGTGACTGAAAAGACCATCAAAATAAGTAAAAAATTCACTCTACATTTTAACCTCCTGGGGCCTGCGGTCATATATATATTACATAGACAATAAAAAAATATTTCAACGCCATCTTTTGCGTATATGCGGGAATAATACCTCAAATCGATGTAGTGGTATGTTATCCTCTATACTAAACGGTTTTTGGTTTTATAAGTGACAGTGATTTGAAGTAATCTCATTTTGAAGTTGACGGTGGCTGTGCGACGGCAAACACGTGGTCAGTTATCTTACATTTCTAGTGGAACCATATGTATATTGCAGTATATCTTTGTATTTCTAATTATAATACATATTATTTTTGCAACCGCAATAGTTATTTTGTAAAATAAATCTAAAACTTGTGAAAAATATGAATGTTTTCTTTTATGTCATACTGGTAAGACATTTGGTCTCAATTCTTGCCAAATTGGTATTGGTTACAAGGGCCCCATGTATTACCTATATGACATTCCTCAGTTTATGTTACAGATTTTAGTATAATTTTCAAGGATTATAAGATACTGAGGTCTACCAACACCTGTATGAGTCAAATATTGACCTAAATGATGGACCTATGGAGTTTCTTGCCGGTTCTTCTCCATAGATACTGCTTTCCGAATCGGTGGTAAACGTTAATACTGTTATGACGTTTCAAAAGTGCTTTTAGAAGAAGTCTAATTGAATAAATAAATGTTTGAGATGAAGATAATCCCCCAAATGATACCGATGACGCCTCCCGAATACCAGAAAATGATTCTTCTTCCATTCGTCCAATGATTATGAGTCATGTCAAAACAGAATCGTCACTATGTATGTCATCTTCAGTTGTTGGCAGACCATCTCGGGGACACACATGACGTGGACCAAGCATTAGAGGAGGCTGACCGAGAGGATGGATTAGAAATAAGACCTAGGGGTGGACGTGACAATATAAATACACCGCCGCGCCGGTGCAAAATACTTGAACTGGTCGTTTCTCACCCTTAAAAATACCTTTCTTTGAACCAAGGTACAAAAATAGACACAGAACAATGAATAGAATAATGAATATTTAGATTCAAGTTTAAAAATATGAAATAACTAAGAAAACATGTAGTTTTTCTTCATTTTCATAAACTTATTCCACTTGGAACTGGGACCCCCTGTAATATATAAATGACATAAAGAAAATCCAAGTTTTCCACAAAATATTTTTTTTTCCATTTTTTTGAATATCTATAATTGCATTAGAACAGATACAGCTAATTTTTATTAAAAAAGAAAGAAAAAAAAATCCTGGGTCTCAGGAGGTTAAACAACCGACTGACGAAGAATGGAACAATATTTATTAATAAAAAGCTAAACATTATGATCAAAGGAAATTGCAAAGGATTACTTCAGTTACTATAATTAAAATATAAAGGATTTAAAATTTATTACTTTCAGAACCTTTTTTTATAGCCTCAAACTAACAACATTATTAAGATAAGTACTTTAATATCGATCAATGAAACTCAAAAGAGAAATCTTAAATATCTTAAAATGTACATAAAAATTAAAACCAAAAAAAAAACCTTTAAAGAATTTCCAATACTCACTTATGTACTATGTCAAAAGCGAGTCGTATTCGAATGGCATCGGATCGGCTGCACGCAAATGTCACCACAGCACCCCCCCGGATATATTCGACACCTCTATCTGGTCTCCACTGTCGACCTCCACATACCTCCTTTTATATCTCAATCGTACACTCAGCCACAATACCATCGACGACACTATTAAAAACGTCACCGAAGCGGTACCAAGGTATTGGGCCAAGCGACTCGTAGGTCGGACATAAGAGTATTCCAATTTATTATTCGGAGTCGTGTATGTATCATTTTTCTCCGTACCATTCTGTACGTATTGATTCTCAGCTATTAAAGTATCTTTGCTCGCCACGGGCGTGTTTAACCGTTTCCCCGAAGCCTTTCGATCCGTTTTATTTGAATGCCGGTATGATAACGCTCCAATATCCAACCGATCGATGTCAGTCGCTCGCTCGTATTTTTCGTCTGTTTTCAATGACTTGCCCAATCGCAGTCGAGTTTCATTATAATAATCTTGAAGATTTATTTTCTTATTCCTGTATACGCTTAATTTCTCATCTTCTTTGCTCGCTGTTTTATTCATGAGAGTTTTCTTTTCAAGCTTCGTAACAAAAGTATCGTTTACACTCAGCGTTTGTCTATTGTTCTTGTCGCCGTTATAATTACGTTTAAAGGACGACCGCTCCGTTTTATTATTTAAATAACCGTAATACCTCAACAGTTTATTTATCATCTCTGTGCTGTATAAATTAACCGGTGGCAAACTTTCGTTTATTGTAAAAGTTTCTGGGAACGTGCAGTTGTACTTGTTTATTTCTGTCTTCGCTTCGGACGTCGAATAGTAACATGTTTCATTGTTTGATAAACTTTTTTTCCAGTTCATCCAATCGGAGAGCCACAGCTCGGCGCTGCAGTTTATCAGATTGCCATGTAACCTCAAAGTTTTTAATTGTACCAGATAGAACAGTAGGTCGTTACGTATGCTCGGTAAATTATTCATTCTCAGGTCCAAGTACTGCAAATGCGAGAAGGCGGCGAGCGCTGCTGAGTCGGCCAAAAACTGTCTAGCGAGTCCTGGACTGGATTGTAAATGAAGCATTTGCACACTTTCCGGGGACGACATTGGAAACGAGCCATCTTTCGCAGGCACGGAAATATTCAAGTAGCATAATCTGAGATCGCGGAGGGATAAAGGTCCATCGAATGTACTCGGTGACAGCATTTGCAATGGGTTATTTGACAAATCTAATATTTCCAGCGATAATAAATCGTCGAACACGTGGTCTTGAATAAAATGAATATCATTGCTTTTCAAGAGCAGAATTCGTAAATTTGGCAAGCTTTTGAAGTCTGGTATGGATAAATTGTGTATCATATTATTATTTATCGATAAGTACTTTAATTCATCTGGTAGAGACTTCGGTACTATTGTAAGGAAGTTCTTGTTTAGATTTAGAAAAAGTAGCATTTCTAATCTTCCTAGTGAGTCTTCTTCTATAGTTTTAATTTTATTGTCGGAGAAGTCTAAAGATTGCAATAAGGGATAGCTATCGAGGTCACCGCAGCGTATCGAGCTGATCTTGTTCCCGACGAGGGATAGAAATCGAACCGAATGTGTGAACGCTTCAGGGACTTGGTATAATCCGGTCCTCGATGCATCGATTTGCTGTAGTCTGCGGCCGGTGCCTACCAACAATTGTGTATCCAGCTGTGTAATCCCCAAATGCGGGTTATCTGTCAGTAGTAATCGAGCCAGATTCGGCAATAGCTGCAAAGCTCCTGGTGCTAATTTCCTTAAATTATTATGCGATACGTCCAAATGTTGAAGCAGCCAGTTATTGAAGTAGTTTTCAAGAATGAATTCAATGTTGTTCCTACTCAAATTTAGATGTTGCAGATTCTTCAGCGGCCCGAAGATATTTTCCAATTTTGTTAGGTTATTCTCTGATAAATCTAACGTCTCTAACTTCGTGAGGCCAGAAAAGCTTTCGGAAGATATTTTACTTATGCTATTTTTACTCAATATCAAAACTCGAAGATTTGTATAATTGTTGAATAGATCTTTGTTGATATAAACCAGTTTATTCATAGATAAGTTCATTTCACGTAGATTATTCGGTTTTACGTTGATTTTTAATTTCACTATACTGTTATTTGTCATAGCGATAGAAAGGGTATCCAATGTTGGTAGATTGAGATGTATGTTACTCAGGTCACATTTTCCACTAAATCGTATTGACACATCCCTAAACGTCTTATTTGAGACGAGATAATCTTCACAACATCGTATGCGGTCACCACTATCTTTGATACTCAAAACATATGAACAATCACACGTCGTCACATTACAACAAACATCACACGGAGTACAGTTCACAATCCACGTTATGAAAACAATCAAATACACTTTGAAAGCCATTTCGCACTTGAAACTTATGCTGGGTTGAAAATGAGATATTTTAGCACTTGCCGGAGCATTTTAGGGGCTCTCGATCGCATGGTGGGCGTGGGAACGGTGAGTTATCGCGACGTGTCTGTCATTCATACTCAATTACCGGCGCAGTCGAGTAACGAAGGTGCACACGTGATAATTTTTGGTTAGAACGGTTGCTCTACACGTCCGTCCCGGCCGACGGCGCCGACTCGTCTGAGGCAACTACTGCGTTCAGGAGAATTTCTCTTAGCGCCGGCGCTCTGCATTCAACCCTCATTTTTATATAGTCAACTGACTTTTACTATGTATGTCATACGGCGCTCCCTAATATTTTGAGATCGCAAGTATTTGAAAATGTACGTTATATTTCTTGTGTATTCCGAGATTGCTCCCCGTTGGGCTGTTCGGAACTATGATTTAAACGATACTTATCATACTGGTTCGAATTTATTACCCTGGAAGTAATAGTAAAAATGTTGAGGAAAATTAATAATTGTATTTTCACAATAACGAAAGCTTAAGGAAACATGAAGATTTCGTTTTTATTAAATCCTCAATAAAGGAGGGAACTGAATTCATCGTTTTATCCAAAGTTACTGCTAAATTTATTTTTATTCTTGGATGATTGTTTGTTTTACCGTTTATAATACTTTTTCTTTTCTATTCAATAGGACCTTTCTCATGGAAATAAATACCTAGAGACCTTAACAAAAGATGTGCATCAAAAAAAAGTTCTATTATATTCCAACTGTGCCTACAATTTGTTATTTTCGATTTTTGATGGTTGTTGCTCAAGACATAAAATTGGGTTAAATGAAATTAAATTTGTCTGTTCGATTGTTTGCGTTTTACTTGCACAAAATAATTATTAATTTAATATAATGTGAACGTAAAATTTACATTATTATTGTTTTGTTAAACAAATTATTTAATGTATTAACAGCATATATTAAAAACCTATCAATTTCGTTATAACAAACAGACACTTAAATTCCACTTATTTGTTTACATTAAAATAGATAATAAATTATTATGACAACGTCATTCGCATACTCTATCAATTAATTAAACGTTGGTCGTTGTTTTGTGAAATTAAACGTATTTCTATAACTTTATAATTTAATTTGTTTCGTTCTGTTTCATGTTTGTATTAATTTAAACCAGGAGTTTGTATCAAACTGAATGTCGAGTTTGAACTAGTGTAGAGACAATTAATTAGAAATAGAATTTAATATAATAACTGTCTTCTAGAGAGCTTTTGATTAATCTTTGAAACTTTCTTCAATTCCTCTCGTCAATCCAATGTTTATCCCTTTTAAAGTCGACAGACCATTTGCAGACGCACGTAAGGTCTACAAACCTCTGGAATTGTTCATGGGCGGTGGTGGAGCTTACTATCTGGTAACCCACAAGCACTATAACCGTCGATGACAAAAAAGAGCGTGTATGCCGAGCACACGTGTCAGAAGTGAAACTTCTTTGGCAAGATTCAAAGCTACCAAAATCGTCGCCTTACTCCATAACGTGACGTTATTGCCATAACGCGATCGAGAAACTTTACTCTCAACGCGCTTAAAGAAGTTTCACTTCAAAAAGAAGAACAATATCTGTTAATTCAGACATTCATTCATTTTTAACACATACCTATGAATGAAGAAATAACCGTCATTTTACTGTAATAATGCCCATTCACTTGGACTCCAACTCGTCATTATCCTGTCCAGTGTATATTAAAATGACCAAAATAAATCATAGACAGGAAATGCCCCGTCAACTGTGCTTCAACAAATATAATAAGTTTCATATCATTTCATTATTTTACCGTATTCATGGTTCAAGAGACAATAACGCATTTTAATTATCCTACCACTATTAAAATCTGTAAGGTTTAAAATGGTCCATTTATTCTTTGTTTTTTTTTTGTTTCCGTCATGTAAAAACGGGTTACCAGATATTGATGAAATTTATTTATTTCTTATTTCACAATCACAATAAATAATTATAAAAATTCATAATAGAACATAGATAGATTAATATCTAGAGTACCTAGCACAAACGCTAATCAAAGCCCGAGTAAAACGAGTGAAGCCACGTGCTGAAATTAGCTAATGCGGGTAAAAAGGTTTAGGAAGAATAAAAATCTTTGCAGTCTGAAGAAAACTTAAAAAATGTGTGCGTGTACTAGTGTACACACGTAAGAAGTGAAACTTCTTTATAACCTTATTTTACAAAAAATAATTTAGGTACTATAGGTATGCAACTTTACAGAAATACATCGAACCACGCGTGTTAGGGATAAGAAAAATATGGCGCGTTACGGAAAAATGTCACCCGTAACGAAAAAATGTTACACAAAATTTTTTGCCAACCCCGATAAAGAAGTTTCACTTCAAAAAGACAATTAACTATGATAATTACCACAATTACTGTAGTCTATTAAATCCATGTGAAACCAGCTATTTTGTAGTTCAGATGTCTTGCTTCATTAGTTGTAAGGGCACTGCCACATTGGTTTTTATAAAATTGGGTTAAAAAGTGAATTGAAAATATGTGGAATTATTATTTGCATTGAAGTATTATTCAATTCAGATATTATGTAATAACGTGTCTATTAGCCGCACTACTAGGTTGTTATAAATACATATATACGCTGTTAGCACAGTTTATACAGGGTGTCCTACTGTTGGTATACTAAGCTCAAAGGAGGTTATAGTTTTACATACGTTGAGTACGTAAAAAATACTTAAAAAATTCTAGACGCATTTTTTTCAAATAGATAAATTCTTAAAACTCTACGTGTACACCCCTAACAAGCAACCCGCCCATTATTGCCACCAGCACATGAGCTATCGTTTAAGATTATGTTTTCATAGACAAAATGCTCACATTAGAGAAGCGGTATATGACGGCTACGCGAAGCTAGAGAAGAAAACATGGATTTTCAGGAAAAATTAAGCAAAAAATTTTTAACGTAATTTTGTTGTTTTACGTGATCAGTGTATGCAAAAGTCCCTTCGCGCTTAGTATACCAATAGTGGGATATGCCATGTATAGCCATGCGCGTTAGAGTCGCAATTTTAATGTTTAAGAAAGCTTTTTGCGTATTATGCGTATAAATATAAAACTTTAACCACGAAATTTTTTTTAAGATTTTAACTGTGAATATATAACGTAGGATATGTTTCCCAAGTTTAAGTATAGAACGAAATCCAAAATAACTTTTTAATATTTTAACTTTAAACATTGAACATAAACCACGAATCCTCTTAACTTTCTTAACTTTAAATTTTAAACGTTATCAACACACTTTTTTGAACACCTCAACTTTAAATTAGCCACTTTTTTTTATATATATATAAAAAACGTATCAGTGTGCAACCGCCCCTCTCCGCGCAATGTCAGCGGACCCCTCGTTACCCTAATGGTAGCAAGGCGCAATTTTAGTTCCAGCAAATTTACTTTTACCCTTCACTAATGGTCCATAAAACGTGTATTTCGTTTTGCTGATACGGCGCCTCTTAATGAGGTAAGATAAATATATTTATAAAACTAGTTGACTGCGCGTTTTTGTAAACCAATTAGCATTAAGTTGTTTTTAAATGTATAGATAACCTATTCTCTTCTGTTCTAGAGGTATTAATGATTGCTAACTAGCTGTGTCCCGCGGTTTTACCCGCATTGCTCCGCTCCTGTTGGTCTTAGCGTGATGATATATTATAGCCTTTAGAATTCCTCGATAAATGGGCTATCTAACAGCAAAAGAATTTTTCAAATCGGACCAGTAGTTCCTGAGATTAGCGCGTTCAAACAAACAAACAAACACTTCAACTTAATAATATTAATAGTATAGATTATGCTACTATTACATGTAGAGTCAAATTCGAAAAATTTTAGGTCGTATAATATTGTATAACTCATTAATTATTGCCTATAAATGCACTGCCAAAACTATCGCCACAACACATTTTTAATATGTCTTACTAAAAAGTTAAAAACTAGAAATGAAAAATAATGAGTTTCGGGGATGCTACATTATAATTAATTATACGCTCATCTAATAAGTTTTATAACTTTATTTCATGATCGATTAAAAGGAACACCTTTTTTTTCAGTATAAATAATATAAGAAATAAATAACTAGAGCACAAACTCCTTGAAAGTTTGATTAAATTTATTATTTCGCTCTAAGCGATTATAAACTACACGAGTTATTACATACTTACATAATATAAAACAAAGTCGCTTTCTCTGTCTCTATGTCCCTTTGTATGCTTAAATCTTTAAAACTACGCAACGGATTTTGATGCGGTTTTTTTAATAGATAGAGTGATTCAAGGGGAAGGTTTTAGTATATAATTTATTCGGTGTTAGACAATGAGAGCGAAGCCGCGGGCGGTAAGCTAGTTTAGTTATATTTTAGCTTATTACGTTCACATTTTACAATATATTATTTTAACCTTACTTTGCAATACATACCTACCATTAAAAAGGTATACAAAATAAACACAACAAAACCATATCCAACACCACCAAAGTGACCTCAATTTTCACGACCACTACACACAATCAAAACGTCCCAAAACAGTATCAAAATAAGATCTCCAAATGAAGGTAGCATGGTCCATTACACAAACAGGTGAAATGTCCCCACAATACACTGAGAATCAGCTTGAACTAAATCAGTTTACGCGTTGTTAATCGCTGTCCACCTATATTGCTGAATATGATATGAAGGTGCGCGCTCAATTGACATGTCATGCATGCAATTCATGCTATGAATCATAGATGGGCAGTTGTTTTCGATGCTTGAATATGTACGGAGTAATAGAAACTCTGAACCTCTGTAAAATTATTTAATTGGCTTAAAATTAGAATAGATTTGGTTCTTAATTTATCCAACTGAATCTTATAATAACCTCTTACTAATAAATATTAAATACATGTTTATTACATTAATTTATTATAGTCCTTTTCAGCTATGATGATTCCTGTGACACTTCATCGTGTTCCGAATTACGTATTTTATGTTTAAAACGGAAAAATAATTTTAGTGCATAATATTTTTATTTTATGGCGGCATTATTACCAAAAATATAAAAATGAAACATCTTAAGCTTATAAATCAAAAACAGTATTGTTTAGTTTAATATAATGAAAAATAAAATAAAATAACACAAAAATATAATACCTACGCAATTCGTGTACATGAAATGGATCGTTGAAAAATCATAGAGTTGGAAATCATATAATCGGCGCCCATCTTGTGATCGTTTGTCAATCGAGTCAATCGTCTGTACGAGTGCGTCAGCCTTATATATACAAATTGCATTTTTATATTGATACTTTACGTGGTATTCTGTTAATGTTACTAATTGTTATTGTTGACTTTTTGTTGCTGTTTTTTGCTAAGTTTCCTTAGTTAATTGATGGCGAAATGCCGAAATAACTAATTTTGGTACATTATTCAAATCGATTTCATTTCCATATAAAATATTATCGATTATCAGAAACAATTGATATGATTTCAGTAAAGACATCTCTACACGTGTCAAAAATCGATGTGTCACAGAAATCATCTTATTTGGAAAGGACTATAAAATTATGAATATAGTAGGACTTGTGCTTATGTAGATATATAAATAACATTGACACATGAACGATCTTGATCAATTAATTTGCCAACAATGTAGAGCGGGTACATTTTTACAAACATTTTGCATATTCTACATAATCTACGTCAACCTTTACATTGTAGCACAGTGCTCGATCTCGGGCCTTTGGGACGTGAAATGACGGCCATTCTCATTAACCACTGCTGTGTTTACAATGATTAGGCTTTTTATATCCATGCATGATGGGGTAATGTTACGCAACCTTTACTAAAGTGGTTCTGTATAGTAGTTCTTTATGGGCGTATTATATGGGCTCCTATTGTAGCATATTGCGTGTATGCGCAATTTTATAAGAAAATGTAGTTGTATGGTAATATTATTCACAATTTGGTAAAAGAAGTGGAGTCGAAATAGCATGTTCTTTGATAAAAACAAAAAAGTTTCTGGACTTGGAATTAAATAGATGGTACTTATTAAAATATGTATTATGTTCGTATAAGTAATACTAAATAACTTAGATTAAGGATTGGTTACGACCGCGCTACGACCGCGCGCGCGGAGACCAATCCTTAATCTAAGACTAAATAAGTAAGTAAAAATAGAGATGTAGGGGTAAAAAAATAAACAATTCTCTCTTTATAGGTTTTCTATATTTTAACGGCCTTACTAATAAAAAGTTAAACAATGGATAAATTTCTACCATTTTTTCAACTGTGTCCTGCTCTTGCTCACATGAAACGTCAATCATAAAAAGAAGATAGGCTATTGCAAAAACTAGTTGGGTAACATTTTATTAGTAAGACCGTATTCCGTAAGTAGTTAAATAGATCTATGGGTTCGCGTGTGAATCTGAGTCCATCGAAATCAAAAAAATGTACTTATAAATTTTTCAGCGCCAAATTATATCTCAAATTCTCTTAAAGGGTTTAAATAAACCATAATGTCGTAAAGATCAATACTACTAAAAAAGAGCGTGTGTGCCGAGCACACGTGTCAGAGGTGAAACCTATATTGCAAGATTCAGAGACACCAAAATCGTCGTCACTCCACGACGTGACGGTATTGCCATGACGCGACCTTGAAAATTTACTCCCAACGCGTCTAAAGAAGTTTCACTTTAATAAAAGTTATAAAAAACACTAGTTTCAATATTCCCCACATCTCAAAATTTCACCCAATCCTCTCTACGTGACCCAAATAAACATACTATTTAATAATTGGGCCGTACAGCGAAATCAATTTATTTCTTGTATCGCTACATACATTAGGCTGAAAGCGGTCGCAAACAGAATTCATAAAGGCCGAGTCGGTGACACTTAATCAATCACGAACTGCTGGAAATTCACAAACACGATGGTGACAGGGCCGGATTGGGGCCTTTTAGGGCCCTGATTATTGTTTATTTTATTATTATTTACATTTTTCTTATGTGAAAACTAAAGGTGGATTCAAACTGAGTTGATACAGAATTAGTTTAGATTTCAATTATAACGCATGTGCTTTGTTAAAATTATAACCAAAATTAAATCATCATCATCTGAAATCATTAAAATATTAACTTCTTTCCCATTTAATTCATATATTACTCATATGTTTAAGTTGATTGATTGATTTGGTATTGAGAATTTATTTTGTGTCATTATTATTTTTAAAGCACTTATAACTTAACTACAAGAACTACAAACTATAATATCGATTTATTATTTCTAAGGGCTTTCTATGCAATGATTTCATAGATAATATCTTTACATTATCTTATCACACTGCAATTTACGAATTTTCACGCTCTAACATCAAAATAAAACTGAAAACTATAGTCCGGCCCTGTATTTCAAATATGAGCCCCACTGGCCTATGTTTTGTATTCTATCGCTGTATTGGCGGAACTTATGGCCCAATATCGGAATGTAGAACGATTCTATTTTATACGCAACTCAATAAAACGTATGGAATAGCCGCGTATTTTTAATGGATAACCAATTCTATTTCTCTGCATAAAATAGTGGGAAACGACAGGTAAAGTGTGGTGAATAAATATATTTGTAAAGTTTTTAACGTGTCCCATTTTTTCTATTATGGAAAAGATTAAAATGTTATTCAATAACTGTTTTTGCGCATTTATATCTACCACTGTAAAGGGTTCTTAAAATATGATAATTAAATCAAATTAAGTAATTTGAGTAGTACTTAAACTTTCCTTCAGCCTTATTTAATTAAAAAAATTGGTTGCACTTCAAGCCTTACATGGAACGCCTCAGAGCGAGGTAACGCCGCATGAGTCATGTTTTTTCGTGCGTGCAGCCGGCTCTATCGAATTATAAGACATTGTCATGTCAAAAAATTGGTTGTCTGTAAAGTCGGTTTACTGACGATAGTTGAACGTGACAACGATTGTGCTTCTTTGTCGCACGTTCCGCGCTCTCGCTTGCACTTTAAGCCTTACGGAACGCCTGAGCGCGAGGTAACGCCGCATGAGTCATGTTTTTTCGTGCGTTCAGCCGGCTCTATCGAATTATAATACGTTGTCACGTCAAAAATGCAACGTGTTCAAAATTCTTCTAATAATAAAATAATCTACTCTTTTTCTAATATTATTTGTTAATATTTCAGTCCATCGATCACACCAATTAATGCAAGTACTTTTGAAGCTATAATTTAATAATAACATAAAAGAAACGTAATAGATGTGCAAAATGGAGGCTTCTTTATAGAGGCGACTAAAACAGTCCCTTACTAAAGCCGTAAAACTCCCTGTCGCATCTTTTTCCCAATATTTTACGCCACTCTGGTCTTGAGGGTGACCAAAATAACGAAAAGTCATATAAATGGGATATGTAAGAAGTATAAATAAAGAATATAAAAAGAAAGTCTATCAAAACTTTTCTATAAATATTTCTTAATTTTTTCTTTATAGAAAAATCGATGGAAAACGTTGAAAAGTGCATTACAGAATAACGCGCATTATAAAATCTTTGCATAGATTACCATGTATTGTTATTTCCCAACTTCAATTTAGGGCTTTTTGACTTCAACTTCATTAATTATGTACATAGGTAATATTTTCATCTTACATCTTAGTAGATTCAGCATTGTAAATTCTATTTTCGGTAACTAAATCATCATAAAATTAAGTTCTCAAAGTTACTAATTAATGGTCACCCTACAGACCCACCTATGTCATAAAAAGTGAAATATTATGTCACAATGGATAGTCTTCTGGGATTAGATTGTACAGAAATTCGATAGTAACTTGCAACTTATTTAATAACTATATATTATATCCAATAGGAAACTGGTGGGCGTTGAGTCTCAGAAAAGTTAGCAGCAATGACGTCATAAAGATATTACGATATTTATTACAATATTTCTACTGCTACCACGCAAGTAATACAAACTAAGGCTACAGCCGCGGCCGCTTCTACATAATTTACTAGCTGTGCAGCGCGGTTTTACCCGCGTGGGTCCGCTCCTGTTGGTCTTAGCATGATGATAATATATACTTACCTATAAGCCTTCCTCGATGAGTGGGTTATCTAACACGGAAAGAATTTTTCAAATCGGACCAGTAGTTCCTGAGATTAGCGCGTTGAAACAAACAAACAATCAAACTCTTCAGTTTTATAATATTAGTACCTACAGATTTTCTTTCTTTCTATAAAATACATACAATTTTCGTGTCACAATGTAAGTAACCATACTCCTCTAAAGTAGTGGACTGATTTTCATGAAATTTTGTGTGCTTGGATAAATCTTAGAATCGGCCAACATAAATGATAAGCAGGCAGAACAAAGTATGCTGAGATAGTTATATATTAAGCTCTAATCTATTATCGCTATTATCGCTCGGTCCTATTTCTGACTCTTGTAAGTTGTAGGCACGGAAGGCAGGACAACTATTTTCTGTAAAACAAGTCAGAACAGATAAAATCTCAACATCTGTATCTCTGATCGTTACTTATATGGTATGGAGAAAATGTTAAGACATTTGCCCCATACCCCACTGGGGACCATGGGGCTCTCGAAATTGAAGGAAACTAGATAATGATTTATATAACTAAATAATATAAAAAAAGTTTCTTTCTCTGTCCCTATTTATGCTTAAATCTTTAACACTACTCAACGGATTTTGATGCGGTTTTTTAATAGATAGAGCGATTCAAGAGGAAGGAGGAATTATATAATTTACTAGCTGCGCTCCGCGGCTTCACCCGCGTGGCTCCGCTTCTGTCGGTCTTAACGTGATGATATATTATAGCCTATAGCCTTCCTCGTTAAATGGGCTATCCATCATCGAAATAATTTTTCAAATCGGACCAGTAGTTCTTGAGATTAGCGCATTCAAACAAACAAACAAACTCCTCAGCTTTATAATATTACTTAGTATAGATTAGGTTTTAGAAAATGCGAAATCTAGTAAAGCAAGTCAAAAAATATAAAACATCCTAGGTATATAATAATAAAATAGTTCATCTTAAACAAATAGGTACCCAAACCGACAAACGATATCCACCAGATAGTTATCTCAATTATTGTGTAAATCCTTTTAGCTTTATTTTCCAGTACACTTCTAGATTATTATTTTGTGCCTTTTAGGCTTCTCTATTGGCCAACTGCATTCAATCCGAAAACTGGGTCAGTTTGTTTGCAAAGTACTTCTGTGTTATTGTTTTCCTTTCTCCTACTTTTATGAAGTTGTAAAACCCGGGTAATTCAGTTTAAAGCGTTTTCGAGCTTTTAATAAAATGTTCCAGCAAAAAATAAAATTGCTAGCTTCTAGGATAAAACTAATAAAAATATAGATCCCAGGAATTATGCAATATGAGAGACTTCAATTCAACTCAGAAACTAATAAACTTCCGTATAAATTTTCTTTTAATTAACCAAAATGTTTACGAAGAAATAGAAGAAAAATACTTTCTACCTCTGAAGTAAAATACAAAAAGAAAGATATTAACGGTCTTACAAATTATTACCAAACATTTGAAACACACTGTCTTGTCAAATAACATAATATTAAAATATCCTTTTTCTATATCTCTATGTACAATACATTGTACTTACTTATTTTGTCGTACAATACACATAATATTTAAAACAATCCTTTCTGTCTACATATTTATGTACAATACCTATTATAATATAGTATGCAACTAGCTGTGCCCCACGGTTTTATCCGCAGTGCTCCGCTCCTGTTGCTTAGCGTGATATAGCATGATAGCCTTCCTCGATAAATGGGCTATCTAACAGCGAAAGAATTTTTCAAATCGGACCAGAAGTTCCTGAGATTAGCGCGTTCAAACAAACAAACAAACTCTTCAGCTTTATAATATTAAGTATACATATTTCCGAATCGGTGGTAAATGAAATATGTAATGACAATTCGAAAGTGCTTCTAAAAGAAGTCTAATTGAATAAATAAATGTTTGATATATGAATTTTATCGTATAATACATGTATTATATTAATTTAACGACACAGTATACAAGTCAATACGACGATCTTCCCAAAAATGTTTACCAGCTAACGAAGTCAAGCCGAGTACTTATTGTGAGTAATAAAATTATGATAACAAGCCAATTTCTGGGCCACGTCCGATCTGTTAAAGTTAATACATATTCAATGATACCATTATATCGGCTCCTTCGTGAAAATATATGTATTAAGTCGTATTTCTACGTATATTATGTGTGAGATTGGGAGGGCATAACATCGGTACGAATGCGATTTCGACTTTTTGAGTAATTTTAGTTTAGAAATTAAAGAGTTTAACGGATTTTAAACGCGATTTATTAGTTTAGTTTTAGTTTTTATAAATTATTTGGTGATGAAAATCAATAGATAATGAAGGTAGAGTTTGAAAACCCTTTTTTATTATCGTTTTTTAAATATAAATTTTCTCGGATAATTCATGAACTAAATTCGAATCCGAAAGCTGCCTAGAAAATGCATAGAGATGAAAATCTATTAAAAATCTAATATAAAAAATACAATTAACTAAGTTCTTTTCATCATTTTAGTCTGGAATCCGAATTACATCCTTAGCAATATCGGTGATATTATTGCATTTAATTTCCCACATTTGCATCTGTTTAGCGTTTTATATGTAAAAACTGATTGGCTTTTAAACGCAAACCTCCTTATCTTATGTCATTAGTCCTGCGTTACAAGCTCAAGCGAATATGTATTTACTATTTACTAAAAATCTTTAAAATTACACACAAATTAAATAAAAGATAAGATTTCTTATTTATTTGTTATGTACACTAAGGTAATAAAAAGCTACTTATTCAGAGAAACCTACGTGATTGCTGCGTTAGTTGTCATCATGTCAATAATTGCACATTGTCTTATGAATTACAAAAAATGAAGTTATATTGGTTAATTTGAAAAAATGAAGAAAATGAAGTCCTTTTTCTTGATGAATCGTTCGACCTCACCGGGAAACGAACCCAGGAACTCTCGTTTTTTAGGCACACGCGTACGAAAGAGACGATCATACTTTGAGAAAGTTATTAAACTATATTAAAACTAGCTGTCCCCCGCGGTTTCACTCGCACTGTTGGGCTTAGCGTGATGATTTGATTAGCGTGATTAGGTTGGTCTTAGAGTGAGCCTATAGCCTTCGACGATAAATGGGCTATCTAACACTGAAAGAATTTTTCAAATCGGACCAGTAGTTCCTGAGATTAGCGCGTTCAAACAAACAAACAAACTCTTCAGCTTTATAATATTAGTATAGATTAAATTAACACATAATTAAAAAAAGTCTTTATAAGCTTAAAACTTAACCCAATCGTGAACAACGTTTCGACACATCTGCAAAACCATCTTCTAATTTGAAGGTACAGTGAGTTCATAACATTGCTTCGGATCGCAGCTGAGAATGTGTAATTGTCTCCCACCCTTCGGATTATATGTTGGTAACTATGTTATCCATATAATCTATCTTAGAAGCTAGTTCTCTTATATTGGGTGCTTACTTTATTATCTTTAAAACCAGAAAGAAGGAAGAATTGGTACAGATAGTGCAAATTGACGTCGGCTGTAGAGCTGTGGCATATATATAATCGATTGCTTGGAAGATGGATGTTGTTACGTTGTTGTCGAGTAGCTGTCACAAGTCGTAGATAAAGATAATACCATACCGAAGTTGCATTTTTAGTTTTTCAGTTGCTCAACAGAGGCAGCACTTTTGACGGCTGATTATTATCTGCTTGTAAACAACTAGCCTTCTACGTAATATGAAACAGACCATTGACAGCAACTATTTTACGATTTTTTGCTGTTGCTGACCGTCTGCAAGATCGGTAATAAGGCTGTGATATGGTATGAATATAATAAACTCTTGAAAAGGTTTCAAAGAAAAAAAAAATATTTTAGTTGGGAACGCCTAAGTAAGAATAGTTTCATTTTATTTATATTAATATAATATGTTAAATATTGTTTTTGTAACTCGTACCTAAGTCACCCGGAATAATCCGAAATAAAATTTGCTAATAGATATGCTCATAAATGTTTTATTATATACATGATATAGAATAGCTTTGATTGTTCAGGAGCAATAAAAGGAGGAAGCTCCTGTTGAAAAAAATTTCAATACGGTTAAATAATTCCAGCTATTCTTACAAGCAAACACACAAACATACCTCTTTATTTCCATCAACCACTCGGTTTACCCATAGCGCCAGAAAACATGTCACCCGATATTATTTTATGAGAGAATCCAATAAAACGCATTCCGATCGAACCCTTAATAACCTCGTTTTTAGTGTTCCGTACCGAAACGGTAAAACGGGACCCTATTACTGAAACTTCGTTGTCTGTCTGTCTGTCTTCAGGCTGTATGTCATAAACCGTGATAACTAGAAAGCTGAATTTTTACAAATGATGTATGCCGTTGCCGCTATAACAACAAATACTAAAAATAAAAAAAAATAAAAAAATATATCAAGGACCTCCCCATAGTACGGAACCCTTCGTGCGCGAGTCCGACTTGCACTTGGCCGGTTTTTAATATTCTTCCGGGGACATTAATATCATGTTTGTAATTTTTCCATCACACGTACTGCGTACGTGGGAACGCCTGGGAGAAAACATCAGCATAGTAAGTAATATGTTGGTGTATTGACAGCTTTGGTATGGAATATATGGCACTTCAATCATACTTAGAGCCTCTGTGGAAAATTGCCAAATGTGAATAGGCGTGCCGAGCACACGAGTAAGAAGTGAAACTTCTTTGACAAGATTTAAATTTTAAATAGGTAAATCAAAATCGTCACCTTACTCCATGACGTGACGGTATTGTCATGAAGATTCAAGTGCTAAATTATGCAGTCAGGATAGTTATTACACTCTTATTTAATATTAGTATTAAGTAAGAGTATATCACCTAGAAGTCTGTCATTGTGTAAATTATGAATGAATGAATGAAAAATTCTTTATTGCACACAAAAATTCAGGATTTTAAAATAAGAGCGATACAAGTTAAAATATGTACAGAGGGCGGTCTAATCGCTTTAAGCGATTTCTGCCAGACAACCTGCAAATCCATAAGGATTACATATTATAAGGATTATAATTATAAAACTTAATTGCGTAAATAAACAAAATTCTCACCATATTTTACAACTGATACCTAACTATTTATCCTTTTTTGCCCAGTCGGTTAACCTGCGCAGCTCCCGCAGGACTATGACGTCACTAATTACGCCTGTCAGTGCCAAGTGCGATTGGCGGACTGGACAAGGCCCTGATTAATATTGGTCCAGACACGTCAATATATGGCCCTGACTTAACTTAATATAGTAATCGATGCTAGAGCCTGAAGATTTTGAGGTTTAATTTATTGGACAAAAAATAGAGAACAAAGAACCTGTGTACTGAGCACACGTGTCAAAAGTGAAACTTCTTTGGCAAAATTCAAAGATATCAAAATCGTCGTCGTCCTATGTGACGGTACCTATCGCGTCCTTAAAATTTTTTCTCTCAACGTGCAGAAGTTTCACTTCAAAAATTGTGGCATGGCATAAATGAACCTTCGTAATATTATACAACCTATAATAGCGAAAATACTTAATACCTCTTTTATTTGCACATATTAATAAAGGTATCAATTAAAAACACAGTAAAAATCATATTACTGGCCATATACATATTTCAGATTTATACTAAACAGTAGGTAATCAATTCGAAACATCAATTTTTTTTTAATAAATCTTTATAAAATCTTTTTTTCGATGGAATTTAAGAAATACAAACTACCAAAAAATAGAGTCAATAATGTAGGTAAATAATATAAAAATGGTGGCAAATAAATTATATACGTACATTCTTCGTACATTAAATAAAAAACCCATCAGTCACCTTGCCACCGCTGAAAGAAATAAAGTCGATATAAATAAAAATTGAAGATGAAATATTCAGAACCTCTTTATCGAAATTCAATCATAAAATCGTTTAGAGGCAAAGCCTCCATTACCGGTGTTAAGTCTCGAAGTATCAGCTAATTTTCATATCGAGGGCGGGAAAAACGTTATAAGACTTTGGTCATAGAAAACTGTATGACGATAAGCGATTATTTAACTAAAATATATTTTGTAATATAATATATTCAACTATTGATTCAACTAGAGACTTTTTTGCATATGATATTAGGCTATAGAATTTAGTTAAGCATTACTGAACTATGAGAGATTCTTGTTTCAAAATCAAATATTTCTTTTTCAATTTAAATTAGATTCTACCAGTTTGAAAAATTATTTGGATTCAGCATTGCCTTATAAAATTTAATACCTGTTTTATAGTAATATGTCGGTACATCTAGAATGATCCTGGTTAAACAGCTTTCATGGAGAACTTTAATTTTTTCATAAATTTCACACAATTATGTAAAAATGTGTAAAATAGTGATTGTGTATATTCAAATAAAAGTTAATTTGCTACCAAAGATTAAGTTTACCTGCAACTCATTACATTACTACCAAATTATTAAAAGTAGTAAGTTGAGTAAGAGCCATAAGAGTTATCAAATTATCAGTACTTATTAGTTACCTGTGAATTCTGACTATAAAACCATAGTGCCCTTACGCACTAGCGGTTAACCGCGGGGGCGGCTTACCGCGCGGTTAGCCGCTTCCCCATTTTAATATGCAACCGCTTATGATTGTACGCACTAATCATAAGCGGTTGCATATTAAAATGGTAAAGCGTCTAACCGCGCGGTTAGCCGCCCCCGCGGTTAACCGCTAGTGCGTAAGGGCACTTACAATTTTATATAACAAGTGTGTCAGAACATCATCTTTATTTTGATTGGCAGAAGTACTCACTTCTGTGTGCTTGTCATACATTTCTCTTGGTCTTGATCATCTCTATTACATCAATGTCAATTCTATCTGTCATCTTATAATCAAGCTTACCTATATTATCTTATTCGAGATAAAAGCATCCCATATGTTAATCCCAAGTTAATCCCATTTTATAGATTACTAGGTTTCCGCCCGCGGTTTCTCCCGCGCAGTGAAAGAAAAACCCACATAGTTCCCGTTCCCGTGGGATTTCCGGGATTGCGTCATTTTCCCGAGATAAAAAGTAGCCTATGTCCTTTCTCGGGTATCAAAATATCTCCATACCAAATTTCATGAAAATTGGTTCAGTATTTTAGGCGTGATTGAGTAACAGACAGACAGACAGACAGAGTTACTTTCGCATTTATAATATTAGTATGGATATGTCAATTTCATCGACAAAAACTTAATCAAAACCTCACAATCTTGTGATACCACCTTACAGAAAAAGACATAGTAAACTTATTTGGCGGCCTTATCACTTATTAGAATTTTTTTCCAGGCAACTACGATACTGATCACTACTGGCGGGCGAAGAACAAAAAAAAATAATTAGGTAAATATACCAAGAAAACATAAAAATGATCTACCATACAAATAAATTTTTGTCATTATTTAGAGACCTTTTACTCCGCTACATTTAAGAGCCACAATCACAAATTAGCGACACGTCGACAAAAATTCATTCAGGATATAGGAAGAGGGCTTGGTGTTTACAATATAGCCAATATTCGAATCCCCATCGAGATGCGGAAATTTATTTTAAATGTCGTTTGATAAATTGGCGGAATCGTGGGGCGTAGTCCCGTTATGACGAGGAAATAAGTGCAACGTTAACAGGCCCGCATTCAGGGGAACGGAGTGCCTCCGGCGCCTTATGAAAAATTGCAAATTAAATGAATATAAGAATAAGACCACGGTCTTCAATAAGAATGGCAATAAATACTAAATAGTCGTAGGGACATTCGTTATATATTTCGATTTTGGCAAGTTGTAAATCCCTTTATTTTGTGTGTGGGTAGCTTTTACCACTCACAAAATCAAGCATTAGCTAAAAATATTATATTACACCTATTTATTTTGTTATTTCGCTGCTCTGTTCTAGTAATAGGTATTTTATGGTTGTACGTATGCGATACTTAATTTCTTCGATTCTTATTAGGCTTATCTTCATTCTGAATGTTCATATTCGGAGATTAACTACCATCAAGCTCTCATTCTTATATCAGTAACAAGATTACCTTCCGGACCAAGATCTGAGAGTCAACTTAAAGACAAACATTTATTTATTCAACTAGACTTCTTGAAGAAGCGCTTTGGAATCGTCCAAATGCAGAAAAGTGAAATCATTTACCAAAGCTTCAGAATACAGTTTCTACAGAGAAAATACGACCAGAAACTCTATAGGTAGTTATTCTTTAAAGTCATACAAATTTTTCCAAATAGGTATTTTAATTAAACTCAATTATCGCGTCTATAAATATAATATCTAGATTCGGACCTGGCTATATTTATTGTATTATTATGTACAATTTCTGAGCCGCCTGCACACAATAAATAATAGTGCTATCTGAAGCTAACTATAAAGAATTTGGAATCTAATATAGCTGATTCACAATTCCTTACACAAGCATAATATATTATCTCTTCTAATCTATACATAGGTACTAATATAGGTATAGCTGAATGCACCACTGGATGAATTGTTGAATAAAAATAATGCTTACCATATTATAGGTACATGACGCAGGCAAATTGTATTATTTCGCCGTTTACAAATGCTCGGCATTTTGTAAAATGCTGAGAATTAAACTTTTTCCAAGATTCTACAAAAAGACGCTCGCGAGCCGACGGAGCCCCACTTCGCGGGGCTCCTATTTCTGGTAGTTAAAAAAACACAAACCTTACTTAACCCATTACCCACCCCCTTATCCAAACCAAAAACGTCTGATTACGAATTCTCGACATATTACAAAATGCCAAGCGTTTGTAAACGGCGAAATAATACAATTTGACTGCGACATACATACGCAAAGTCTTTTCCAAAAATTAATAAAGAAATGAGAATTTAAGTTATTGCCCGTGGTTTTCTTCGTGGCTGATCCACAGAGGCACAACTAGAGCGCAACTTTTAAAATTTACAAATAATTTAGATGTATAAAAAGCTTTTTCTTTATTGTCTGTACCACACAGATCATTTAAAAACACCGGACTTCACCAATTAAATGATTATCCTTGGATTATCCAATGATTATCCGAATTTTGCTTCAAAAATCATTTATTAATTAAAGCGCCATCTGTACAAATTGTATTGAACTAATATAAATTTTGGTTATTTTAATAACTCAAACGAAGCAAATGCTTCAACATTCTCTCCCTAGATGGCAGTAAACTGTAAATTAAAAAATATTTCGTGAACTGATCTATGAAAGACGTTTTCCCTGTTTCTCAAAGTTTAATAAAAATATTTAAAAGATTAAAATAAGCGAAAACGGGTAAAGCCAAATATTTTCTATGATTTAAGTGGGGACAAGATTAAAAAAACACAAGTATTTAAAAAATCATTTATTCTCTCAGTCATTTGTTTAAAAAACACATTGGGCAATACTTAACTTCAAGCAAAAATTAGTCTTGACTATCTTGAATACTATAAACTATAAACTGTAGCTGAACATTTTGAATAAATTGTTAGGTAATTTTAAATATACAATAAGAATGCGATCAAAGTCTATGTTCAATACATAATACTCACATAAACCTATTTTAATTGCTTATTATGTATGCTTTACAAGGTTATACAAATACAATGATTTTCTCCTAAACAATATGAATAGTTGCAGCTAAAAAAAAGAAATTATTTACAGGACTATAAAGTTTAAAAGTTCCAGCCTAAACTTATTGCTTTAAAATTTACATACAATGTTAGGACGATACTAATCTATTTGAACTATAATTGAATTAAAAGAAGCGCTTGTACACGATTGTTCCGAGCCAAGCTAAGACCCCACACCCCGATATTACGCCGATAGATGTGCCTGCAATGGCCCCCGAACTCATGCCCTTCTCCGCCCTAGAAAAGAAAAAAATTAAAATATGTACTTGAGAGGTGTCAAAGGACAAGATGGAACGAACTCACTAAACTAACTGGCTTGCTTTCTATGAGAGAGAGAGAAAGACAGAGAAATACGCGCACGTCGCACGGCACGGGTATAGAAATAAATATCGTTACTTACAACTTTTGGGCCCCTTCCATGGCCCCCTTTCGCAACGCGTGATAAGGAACTTCGTTCCAAAAAAATGTGTGTAATTATAAGTTTACTTTTGTAACCGACTTTTTAAATGAGGTTATAACTATTATGTTCCAATAAAGACTTGTTTTTATTGGCCAGTACTGATTGGATAGTTTAGTTACTTACTTTATTTCAGCTGCATCACCACCTTCAGCCTGTAATAAATAAAAAATCTGTTTATAAGACTATAAATATTAGAAAAAATTCGATCACGAGACGGGACTCGAACCCGCATCCTTACGCGCCATTCCGGGGCGGATGCCTGACCAACTCAGCCACTCGTGACTTGGCCATGCACCCGGGTTTTTTGATGATCTTGAGAACCGGGTCTGAATAATATGAAACCAGGTTCTCCCGGTTCCGACCAAAATATTAAAATGTATAGTATTATTTATATTTTGCTGCATTATTTTAACAAATTTATTCTATCTGGCAACGTCGGACTCGCGACCATCGAGAATTTTGGCGCCACGCCTCAAGCGTGGCTCTGATTAGTTGTCTAAGTTTAGATGCTATAAGTTTCGAAATTGAAAAGCTGTTGATTTTACTGTTTCACATAATGACCTAGTCATGTTTTTGTTTCTGGTATTAAACTGAAATTTATATCGAATACTCAAGTCCCTTGATGTTGGTAAAAAAATTGGTTGTCTGTAAAGTCGGTTTACTGGCGATAGTTGAACGTGACAACGTCCGATTGTGCTTCTTTGTCGCTCGTTCCGCGCTCTCGCTTGCACTTCAAACCTAACGGAACGCCTCAGAGCGAGGTAACGCCGCATGAGTCATGTTTTTTCGTGCGTGCATCCGGCTCTATCGAATTATAAGACGTTGTCACGTCAAAAACAAACAAGCCAACGCATCAAAAGATACAGCCGTAAATGCTGAAAATTTTCGCCAATTACGACATTCGCATGAGACTCAAAACCTACAGGGTACTTCTCATGAACACAGAAACTTGAAAGTGCGTAAATATATTTACCTGTGCAGTTGTTCCAGTTCCGTTTTGTTCATTTCCCGAAGGTGTTGTTGGCCTGTAATAAGTATCAATTAGTTTACAATATAAAAATGCTTTCGAATTTATAAAAGGATAATAGTGAAGCTGAAGAGTTTGTTTGTTTGATCGAATAGCAGAAACTATAGGTTCTCAATTCTCATTGCAAAAATATTTTGTGTTGGATATTCAATTCATTGAGAAGAAATAATTGCTCAGTTGCTCAAGCATCACACAATCACCAATAGGATCAGAAATGTCGGGAAAATATTATAGTCTAAGATACCACTGCAGGATTACTTCGTTCATAGTTTTTTTGATGAAACCAAAATTTAAATTATGTGTATTTATAATTAGGAGAATATATATCGACTAGATTTCCAGTCAAAAGGAGAATGACCACGGGTAGTATCGGTAAAATTTTAGTTGTGCCACGTATTCGAGATATTGTTAATTCCTATTTGTATTTATAATGATCATATTTATCACTATTAAGTCGTAATTATACCGAATAAATAGAAATAAAAGTAAAAGTTTTTGTTTTGAAACATAGGTATTATATCTATCTCTCTTGCAATATTGCTTGCAGTGTTGCTACTCTCGTATATTGAAAATACAATAACAATAATTATATACTCATTTATTTTAAACTCGGTGTGCCGCGCGGTTTCACTCACAGACGAACCCGCGGGAATAATCAAGTAACTAAATCATCCAAATCTGTCCCGTAGTTTTTTTGTGAAAGAGTATCAAACATCAATCGTTAAAATTTTCACTTTAATAATATTAGTAGTATGCACATTTATTTAAAACCGCCCGCGGCTTCGCCCGCATTTTCAAAGAAAAACCCGCACCCGCACTTCTTTTTCCTGTGGGATTTCCGGGATAAAAAGAATATGTCTTATGCTGGATTTTCAGCGACCTACATATCAAATTTCATTGTAATCGGTTCAGTAATATTTGCGTGAAAGAATAACAAACATCCATCATCACAAACTTTCGAATTTATAATATTAGTAGGATGCAATAACTTGTTATGAACCACTCACTTTTTATGTATCTCTCCTTCAGTGGTCGGAATATTCTGAAATTAATAGAAATATAAATTAGTGACACAGAATAAATAAAGTATAGGTACGATCACAAACTTGACTAAAAAATAACTCACTTGAGAAACAGTATTTTAAAAACTCTCATTAAGTTCATCCATATATATTATTATTTTAAAAGGACAGATTTACTTCAAATTTTGTACACTTGGATTGGTGATTATACAATAATTTCATGAGTTTGTACGTGATTTTACTTTTTTCTACTATAATATTAACTATATTTAAATAATGTTTATAAAACTGCGTAAATATATTTATATACCTTTGTAGTTGTTTCAGGAGTAGTTGGATCAGGAGGTGGCTGGTTTTCTGGTTTTTCAGTTCCCGCAGGTGTTTTTGGCCTGTAATAAGTATCAATTAGTTTACAATATAATAATGCTTTTGAATTTATAAAAGGATAATAGTTAAGCTGAAGAGTTTGTTTGTTTGATCGAATAGCAGAAACTATAGGTTCTCATTGCAAAAATATTTTGTGTTGGATATTCAATTCATTGAGAAGAAATAATTGCTCAGTTGCTCAAGC
This sequence comes from Colias croceus, assembly GCF_905220415.1. Taxonomy (NCBI): domain Eukaryota; kingdom Metazoa; phylum Arthropoda; class Insecta; order Lepidoptera; family Pieridae; genus Colias; species Colias croceus. The sequence continues at coordinate 1,152,606 of NC_059543.1, read as the reverse complement.
ATCACGCAACCACCAATAGGATCAGAAATGTTGGGAACATATTATAGTCTAAGATCCCACTGCAGGATTACTTCGTTCATAGTTTTTTCGATGAAACAAAAATTTAAATTATGTATATTTATAATTAGGAGAATATTTATCGACTAGATTAAAGATTTCCAGTCAAAAGGAGAATGACCACGGGTGGTATCGGTAAAATTTTAGTTGTGCCACGTATTCGAGATATTGTTAATTCCTATTTGTATTTATAATGATCATATTTATCACTATTAAGTCGTAATTATACCGAATAAATAGAAGTAAAAGTAAAAGTTTTTGTTTTGAAACATATATCTATCTCTCTTGCAATATTGCTTGCAGTGTTGCTACTCTCGTATATTGAAAATACGATAACCACAGAACAGTAAAAACATTTATTTAAAACTAGTGGTCCGCCCCGGCTTCGCCCGTGGTACATATTTACGTTTTCTCTACATAAGAACCATCCTCGTACATCGAGGAATATAATAAAAAAATTATTATCTAAATCGGTTCAGCCGTTCACACGCGATGCCGTGACAACGCGAAACGGGTTTCATTTTTATATATATAGAAAATTGATTATTACTCATATATTTTATACTAGACATCCGCCCGCGGCTTCGCCCGCATTTTCAAAAAAAAACCCGCACCCGCAGATCTTTTTCCTGTGGGATTTCCGGGATAAAAAGAATATGTCTTATTTTGGATTTTCAGCGACCTACATATCAAATTTCATTGTAATCGGTTCAGTAATATTTGCGTGAAAGAATAACAAACATCCATCATCGCAAACTTTCGAATTTATAATATTAGTAGGATTCAATAACTTGTTATGAACCACTCACTTTTTATGTATCTCTCCTTCAGTGGTCGGAATATTCTGAAATTAATAGAAATATAAATTAGTGACACAGAATAAATAAAGTATAGGTACGATCACAAACTTGACTAAAAAATAACTCACTTGAGAAACAGTATTTTAAAAACTCTCATTAAGTTCATCCATATAGATTATTATCTTAAAAGGACAGATTTAATTCAAATTTTGTACACTTGGATTGGTGATTATACAATAATTTCATGAGTTTGTACGTGATTTTACTTTTTTCTACTATAATATTATATTTGAATAATTTTTATAAAAACTGCGTTACTATATTTAAATAATTTTTATAAAAACTGCGTTAATATATTTACCTTTGCAGGTGTTACAGGAGTAGTAATTAAATCAGAAGGTTGCTGGTTTTTATTTCCCGGAGGTGTTCTGTAATAAGTATCAATTAGTTTACAATATAAAAATGCTTTCGAATTCATAAAAGGATAATAATAGTTAGCCACGTATTCGAGATATTGTTAATTCCTATTTGTATTTATAATGATCATATTAATTATCACTATTAAGTCGTAATTATACCGAATAAATAGAAATAAAAGTAAAAGTTTTTGTTTTGAAACATATTATATCTATCTCTCTTGCAATATTGCTTGCAGTGTTGCTACTCTCGTATATTGAAAATACAATAACAATAATATACTCATTTATTTTAAACTCGGTGTGCCGCGCGGTTTCACTCACAGACGAACCCGCGGGAATAATCAAGTAACTAAATCATCCAAATCTGTCCCGTAGTTTTTTTGTGAAAGAGTATCAAACATCAATCGTTAAAATTTTCACTTTAATAATATTAGTAGTATGCACATTTATTTAAAACTAGCGGTCCGCCCGCGGCTTCGCCCGTATTTTCAAAGAAAAACCCGCACCCGCAGTTCTTTTTCCTGTGGGATTTCCGGGATAAAAAGAATATGTCATTCTGGATTTTCAGCGACCTACATATCAAATTTCATTGTAATCGGTTCAGTAATATTTGCGTGAAAGAATAACAAACATCCATCATCACAAACTTTCGCATTTATTAGTAGGATGCAATAAATTGTTATGAACCACTCACTTTTGTATCTCTCTTTCAGTGGTCGGAGTATTCTGAAAATAAAAAAAATATAAATTAGTGACACAGAATAAATAAAGATAGATCACAAACTTGACTAAAAAATAACTCACTTGAGAAACATTATTTAACGGGATCATATTAAGTTCATCCATATACAGGGTGACCCGTTTACAGTGGTCCAAAAATTTTTTTCAGGTTGAGAGCATCATGAGTAATCATTTAAAACAAACTTTAGTTAATCGAAAACTTATGGTTTAGAAATTATGAATTTTTTTTTAAATAATCCGGAGTTTCAATGTTTTTGACACAAAACTACTCTGTTATGAAAACTACTGAACCGAATTGAATAAAATTTGGTATAGGTATAGCGCAATAACCTACCTATCGCGCTATAGGCTCATCTTGTGTAAATAATTACACTGCATTTTTTATTTTAACTTTTTCTGTAGTTTTCGAAAAAATCCTGTGAAAAAAAAATGTACCACCAACATTTTGCTGGTACTGCTAAAAACTTCCTTAACATAAGGTTATTCTTTACACAAAAAATCATAGTTGTCCTTCGATTTTAACATCTTCAAAAACAATATCATGTGCATTAACACATGAAAATTGAAAAATTACGAATTTTACCATAATTCAATTTTAATCATTTGGATCGATCAATTTTTGATTAAGAACCATTAATTATTATTGCCATAAAAGTCGTCATACAAATCAGTACTCACATGGCTATAAAAGTTAAAATGAATGAAATAAAATTTTAACCTGCCAGCCAAGATAACTTTACTTTATTCTAATGTCAATTTATTGAGTTTTTTTTTGTTATTTAGTTTTTAGGTTTAAATCTTAATAAAAGGTTTGGAGAATCAATAAAACAACATAAATATTAATTAACATATTGTTTATTTTTTACAAAAGGTTTTCGAAATGCCGTCCGCCTTTCGCTAAACATAATCTGCATCTGCGTAAGAAATTTCTTCGCAGCCTATTAAATGGCTGCCGGCTTTCTTTAATGGCTGTTATAGCCACTTGAATTTTCCTCCAATTCTTGTTCCGATGTGCTCTCCCGTGCGTACACAATCTCCTTAATGTATCCCCAAATAAAATAAAAACGGATAGGTATGAACCTACGGTAATAAATGGTTTAATACCATAAATTGGTATACAAATGTACCTATGTATAATGAATTTATGGTTATTTATAGGCATAAATTCAAATGGCTATAACAGCCATTAAAGAAAGCCGGAAGCCATTTAATAGGCTGCGAAGAAATTTCTTACGCAGATGCAGATTATGTTTAGCGAAAGGCGGACGGGACGGCATTTCGAAAACTTTTGTAAAAAATAAACAATATGTTAATTAATATTTATATTGTTTTATTGATTCTCCAAACCTTTTATTAAGATTTAAACCTTAAAACTAAATAACAAAAAAAAACTCAATAAATTGACATTAGAATAAAGTAAAGTTATCTTGGCTAGCAGGTTAAAATTTTATTTCATTCATTTTAACTTTTATAGCCATGTGAATACTGATTTGTAACGACTTTAATGGCAATAAATGGTTCTTTAATCAAAAATTAGCCGTTCCAAATGATTAAAATTGAATTATGGTAAATTTCGTAATTTTTCGATTTTCATGTGTTAATGCACATGACATTGTTTTTGAAGATGTTACAATCGAAGGACAACTATGATTTTTTGTGTAAAGAATAACCTTATGTTAAGGAAGTTTTTAGCAGTACCAGCAAAATGTTAGTGGTACATTTTTTTTTTTCACAGGATTTTTTCGAAAAATCGACATTTTGCCGAGAAATTAAAAAAACTACAGAAAAAGTTAAAATAAAAAAATGCAGTGTAATTATTTACACAAGATGAACCTATAGCGCGATAGGTAGGTTATTGCGCTATACCTATACCAAATTTCATTCAATTCGGTCCAGTAGTTTTCATAACAGAGTAGTTTTGTGTCAAAAACATTGAAACTCCGGATTATTTAAAAAAAAAATCATAATTTCTAAACCATAAGTTTTCGCTTAACTAAAGTTTATTTTAAATGATTACTCATGATGCTCTCAACCTGAAAAAAATTTTTGGACCACTGTAAACGGGCCACCCTGTATTTTAGCACAGAACTATATTGAGAATTTTAGTATGTTTGTATGTAACGGGAAACGACTCATGGGCCCATTCTAAAAGGACAGATTTAATTCAAATTTTGTACACTTGGATTGGTGATTATACAATAATTTCATGAGTTTGTACGTGATTTTTTTCTACTATAATATTAACTATATTTAAATAATTTTTATAAAAACTGCGTTAATATATTTACCTTTGCAGGTGTTACAGGAGTAGTAATTAAATCAGAAGGTTGCTGGTTTTCATTTCCCGGAGGTGTTCTGTAATAAGTATCAATTAGTTTACAATATAAAAATGCTTTCGAATTCATAAAAGGATAATAATAGTTAGCCACGTATTCGAGATATTGTTAATTCCTATTTGTATTTATAATGATCATATTTATCACTATTAAGTCGTAATTATACCAAATAAATAGAAATAAAAGTGCAAGTTTTTGTTTTGACACATATATCTATCTCTCTTGCAATATTGCTTGCAGTGTTGCTACTCTCGTATATTGAAAATACAATAACAATAATTATATACTCATTTATTTTAAACTCGGTGTGCCGCGCGGTTTCACTCACAGACGAACCCGCGGGAATAATCAAGTAACTAAATCATCCAAATCTGTCCCGTAGTTTTTTTGTGAAAGAGTATCAAACATCAATCGTTAAAATTTTCACTTTAATAATATTAGTAGTATGCACATTTATTTAAAACTAGCGGTCCGCCCGCGGCTTCGCCCGCATTTTCAAAGAAAAACCCGCACCCGCAGTTCTTTTTCCTGTGGGATTTCCGGGATAAAAAACATATGTCTTATTTTGGATTTTCAGCGACCTACATACCAAATTTCATTGTAATCGGTTCAGTAATATTTGCGTGAAAGAATAACAAACATCCATCATCACAAACTTTCGCATTTATTAGTAGGATGCAATAAATTGTTATGAACCACTCACTTTTGCATATCTCTTTCAGTGGTCGAAGTATTCTGAAAATAAAAAAAAAATATAAATTAGTGACACAGAATAAATAAAGATAGATCACAAACTTGACTAAAAAATAACTCACTTGAGAAACATTATTTAACGGAATCATATTAAGTTCATCCATATATTTTAGCACAGAACTATATTGAGAATTTTAGTATGTTTGTATGTAACGGGAAACGACTCATGGGCCCATTCTAAAAGGACAGATTTAATTCAAATTTTGTACACTTGGATTGGTGATTATACAATAATTTCATGAGTTTGTACGTGATTTTACTTTTTTCTACTATAATATTAACTATATTTAAATAATTTTTATAAAAACTGCGTTAATATATTTACCTTTGCAGGTGTTACAGGAGTAGTAATTAAATCAGAAGGTTGCTGGTTTTCATTTCCCGGAGGTGTTCTGTAATAAGTATCAATTAGTTTACAATATAAAAATGCTTTCGAATTCATAAAAGGATAATAATAGTTAGCCACGTATTCGAGATATTGTTAATTCCTATTTGTATTTATAATGATCATATTTATCACTATTAAGTCGTAATTATACCAAATAAATAGAAATAAAAGTGCAAGTTTTTGTTTTGACACATATATCTATCTCTCTTGCAATATTGCTTGCAGTGTTGCTACTCTCGTATATTGAAAATACAATAACAATAATTATATACTCATTTATTTTAAACTCGGTGTGCCGCGCGGTTTCACTCACAGACGAACCCGCGGGAATAATCAAGTAACTAAATCATCCAAATCTGTCCCGTAGTTTTTTTGTGAAAGAGTATCAAACATCAATCGTTAAAATTTTCACTTTAATAATATTAGTAGTATGCACATTTATTTAAAACTAGCAGTCCGCCCGCGGCTTCGCCCGCATTTTCAAAGAAAAACCCGCACCCGCAGTTCTTTTTCCTGTGGGATTTCCGGGATAAAAAACATATGTCTTATTTTGGATTTTCAGCGACCTACATACCAAATTTCATTGTAATCGGTTCAGTAATATTTGCGTGAAAGAATAACAAACATCCATCATCACAAACTTTCGCATTTATTAGTAGGATGCAATAAATTGTTATGAACCACTCACTTTTGCATATCTCTTTCAGTGGTCGAAGTATTCTGAAAATAAAAAAAAAATATAAATTAGTGACACAGAATAAATAAAGATAGATCACAAACTTGACTAAAAAATAACTCACTTGAGAAACATTATTTAACGGAATCATATTAAGTTCATCCATATATTTTAGCACAGAACTATATTGAGAATTTTAGTATGTTTGTATGTAACGGGAAACGACTCATGGGCCCATTCTAAAAGGACAGATTTAATTCAAATTTTGTACACTTGGATTGGTGATTATACAATAATTTCATGAGTTTGTACGTGATTTTACTTTTTTCTACTATAATATTAACTATATTTAAATAATTTTTATAAAAACTGCGTTAATATATTTACCTTTGCAGGTGTTACAGGAGTAGTAATTAAATCAGAAGGTTGCTGGTTTTCATTTCCCGGAGGTGTTCTGTAATAAGTATCAATTAGTTTACAATATAAAAATGCTTTCGAATTCATAAAAGGATAATAATAGTTAGCCACGTATTCGAGATATTGTTAATTCCTATTTGTATTTATAATGATCATATTTATCACTATTAAGTCGTAATTATACCAAATAAATAGAAATAAAAGTGCAAGTTTTTGTTTTGACACATATATCTATCTCTCTTGCAATATTGCTTGCAGTGTTGCTACTCTCGTATATTGAAAATACAATAACAATAATTATATACTCATTTATTTTAAACTCGGTGTGCCGCGCGGTTTCACTCACAGACGAACCCGCGGGAATAATCAAGTAACTAAATCATCCAAATCTGTCCCGTAGTTTTTTTGTGAAAGAGTATCAAACATCAATCGTTAAAATTTTCACTTTAATAATATTAGTAGTATGCACATTTATTTAAAACTAGCGGTCCGCCCGCGGCTTCGCCCGCATTTTCAAAGAAAAACCCGCACCCGCAGTTCTTTTTCCTGTGGGATTTCCGGGATAAAAAACATATGTCTTATTTTGGATTTTCAGCGACCTACATACCAAATTTCATTGTAATCGGTTCAGTAATATTTGCGTGAAAGAATAACAAACATCCATCATCACAAACTTTCGCATTTATTAGTAGGATGCAATAAATTGTTATGAACCACTCACTTTTGCATATCTCTTTCAGTGGTCGAAGTATTCTGAAAATAAAAAAAAAATATAAATTAGTGACACAGAATAAATAAAGATAGATCACAAACTTGACTAAAAAATAACTCACTTGAGAAACATTATTTAACGGAATCATATTAAGTTCATCCATATATTTTAGCACAGAACTATATTGAGAATTTTAGTATGTTTGTATGTAACGGGAAACGACTCATGGGCCCATTCTAAAAGGACAGATTTAATTCAAATTTTGTACACTTGGATTGGTGATTATACAATAATTTCATGAGTTTGTACGTGATTTTACTTTTTTCTACTATAATATTAACTATATTTAAATAATTTTTATAAAAACTGCGTTAATATATTTACCTTTGCAGGTGTTACAGGAGTAGTAATTAAATCAGAAGGTTGCTGGTTTTTATTTCCCGGAGGTGTTCTGTAATAAGTATCAATTAGTTTACAATATAAAAATGCTTTCGAATTCATAAAAGGATAATAATAGTTAGCCACGTATTCGAGATATTGTTAATTCCTATTTGTATTTATAATGATCATATTTATCACTATTAAGTCGTAATTATACCAAATAAATAGAAATAAAAGTGCAAGTTTTTGTTTTGACACATATATCTATCTCTCTTGCAATATTGCTTGCAGTGTTGCTACTCTCGTATATTGAAAATACAATAACAATAATTATATACTCATTTATTTTAAACTCGGTGTGCCGCGCGGTTTCACTCACAGACGAACCCGCGGGAATAATCAAGTAACTAAATCATCCAAATCTGTCCCGTAGTTTTTTTGTGAAAGAGTATCAAACATCAATCGTTAAAATTTTCACTTTAATAATATTAGTAGTATGCACATTTATTTAAAACTAGCGGTCCGCCCGCGGCTTCGCCCGCATTTTCAAAGAAAAACCCGCACCCGCAGTTCTTTTTCCTGTGGGATTTCCGGGATAAAAAACATATGTCTTATTTTGGATTTTCAGCGACCTACATACCAAATTTCATTGTAATCGGTTCAGTAATATTTGCGTGAAAGAATAACAAACATCCATCATCACAAACTTTCGCATTTATTAGTAGGATGCAATAAATTGTTATGAACCACTCACTTTTGCATATCTCTTTCAGTGGTCGAAGTATTCTGAAAATAAAAAGAAAATATAAATTAGTGACACAGAATAAATAAAGATAGATCACAAACTTGACTAAAAAATAACTCACTTGAGAAACATTATTTAACGGAATCATATTAAGTTCATCCATATATTTTAGCACAGAACTATATTGAGAATTTTAGTATGTTTGTATGTAACGGGAAACGACTCATGGGCCCATTCTAAAAGGACAGATTTAATTCAAATTTTGTACACTTGGATTGGTGATTATACAATAATTTCATGAGTTTGTACGTGATTTTACTTTTTTCTACTATAATATTAACTATATTTAAATAATTTTTATAAAAACTGCGTTAATATATTTACCTTTGCAGGTGTTACAGGAGTAGTAATTAAATCAGAAGGTTGCTGGTTTTTATTTCCCGGAGGTGTTCTGTAATAAGTATCAATTAGTTTACAATATAAAAATGCTTTCGAATTCATAAAAGGATAATAATAGTTAGCCACGTATTCGAGATATTGTTAATTCCTATTTGTATTTATAATGATCATATTTATCACTATTAAGTCGTAATTATACCAAATAAATAGAAATAAAAGTGCAAGTTTTTGTTTTGACACATATATCTATCTCTCTTGCAATATTGCTTGCAGTGTTGCTACTCTCGTATATTGAAAATACAATAACAATAATTATATACTCATTTATTTTAAACTCGGTGTGCCGCGCGGTTTCACTCACAGACGAACCCGCGGGAATAATCAAGTAACTAAATCATCCAAATCTGTCCCGTAGTTTTTTTGTGAAAGAGTATCAAACATCAATCGTTAAAATTTTCACTTTAATAATATTAGTAGTATGCACATTTATTTAAAACTAGCGGTCCGCCCGCGGCTTCGCCCGCATTTTCAAAGAAAAACCCGCACCCGCAGTTCTTTTTCCTGTGGGATTTCCGGGATAAAAAGCATATGTCTTATTTTGGATTTTCAGCGACCTACATACCAAATTTCATTGTAATCGGTTCAGTAATATTTGCGTGAAAGAATAACAAACATCCATCATCACAAACTTTCGCATTTATAATATGTATTAGTAGGATTGTATTTAAAATTTATCATGCCTTCTGTGTTGGAAATGTTTAAAAAAAACTTAGTTAAAAACGGTACTTAACTCTATTTAAATAAGATTAATGTTATAAACAAACGATTTTCATTGTTCATTTACATCATTTTAAAATCATTATTCATTAATGAGAAATTCCTATTCTAATTAATCAACAAATTTTTATGTCTCGTTATTACATTATTGAACTCTAGGCTCAGGACTAAAATTAGTTTTAACCCTTACGCTCAGTGGTTCGTACTTTTATGTTCATTTAGAAAGTTCTAGTAGCGCTAGTTTTAACTTCTAAAATAACAAAATACTGATGTACCTAGAAACTATAATACATGTTCTCTCTGTAGATATTATAACTATTATACCATGTTCTCTCTCTGACCGCCTCCTTGGTACAATGGTTCACGCGTGAGCGTAGAACCGAGGGGTCCTGGGTTCGATTCCCGGTGGAGACGAAGAAAAAACAATGTCTCGGTCTGGCAGTACACAGAAGCCTGATCACCTACTTGTCCCTAATAAGGATCGATCAGCGAAACAGATGTATAACGCATCTGCCCCTTACCCCACTTGGGGACATGGGACTTCACTTCTCTCTAGAGAAATAAATGTACTAGTTTTCCGCCCGCGGCTTCGCCCGCGCAGTCAAAGAAAAACCCGCATAGTTCCCGTTCCCGTGGGATTTCCGTGATGAAACCTTTCCCATGTCCCGGGGTAAAAAGTAGCCTATGTCCTTTCTCGGGTATCAAAATATCTCTATACCAAATTTCATGCAAATTGGTTCAGTAGTTAAGGCGTGATTGAGTAACAGACAGACAGACAGAATTACTTTCGCATTTATAATAGTATGGATAATAATAGTTAGCCACGTTTTCGAGATATTGTTAATTCCTATTTGTATAATGTATTTATAATGATCATATTGATATTTTATCACTATTAAGTCGTAATTATACCGAATAAATATAAATAAAAGAAAAAGTTTTTGTTTTGAAACATATATCTATCTCTCTTGCATATATTAATTAAATAAATATATAAACGTTTATTGTCAACATAACACAAATACACCAGAGCATGAGATAATTACACAATATAAACACACACACACACATATACACACATTAAATTTATCATCAACTAGCTTACCGCCCGCGGCTTCGCCTGCTTTGTCTAAAACCTAATAAATTATATACTAAAACCTTCCTCTTGAATCACTCTATCTATTAAAAAAACCGCATCAAAATCCGTTGCGTAGTTTTAAAGATTTAAGCATACAAAGGGACATAGGGAAATAGGGACAGAGAAAGCGACTTTGTTTTATACTATGTAGTGGTGATGATAATATGAACCTACCTATATGGACCGACTGTCGGCTGTCACTCATGCATTCTCTTGACACCTTTACTTGATACCTTCAATTTATTTCCTATTTTTATTGATTCCTAGCTTTCCGCCCGCGGCTTCGCCCGCGTTTTCTTAGAAAAACCCGTTCCCGTAGGATTTCCGGGATAAAACCTATCCTATGTCCTTTCTCGGGTATCAAAATATCTCTATACCAAATTTCATGCAAATTGGTTCAGCAGTTAAGGCGTGATTGAGTAACAGACAGACAGATAGAGTTACTTTCGCATTTATAATATTAGTATGGATAATTAATTAACTATCATCAAAATATGTATTCATTTAATGTGGGAAAGTACTGGGCATTTTCATGTTGACAAAAGGGACCAACTCAGTATTCGACACGAATGATAATAAAACCATTCGTGCCACTGATTTTCAGTGGCCCCTAATGACACTTGGAGTTGACCATTACAAAATACAAAAAAATAATAATAATAATAAAACGAAATTAAAACAAAAACAAAATTAAACAAATAAAACACGACACTAACAATACTTGCAATTAAACGAGTAACAGAAATGAGAAAAAAAATACATTAAAACAACCAAAGAAAAATAAAAAAGGTCTAAAAACAAACAAAAACTTTTAAAGCGTACAAAAAATAAACAATAAACAAACAGAGCATAACATATTAAAATAAACTAACCGAAACTAATATTTTATATATATTTTAAACATTAAACACAGGAATCTATATGTAAAAGGAACTAAGAATTACTTTCAGTGCCACCAAGGCCTTCAAGAAGCTGAGATCAATAAGTAATTACGATATTACATAATATATCTATCTATCTTGCTTGCAGTGTTGCTACTCTAGTATATTGAAAATACAACAACATTTACGATGCAATTTAATTCCGTAAAACGATTTGCGGATTTTTAAATAATTGCTGATTTTAAAAAAAGTAATAGTATGTACAGTACTCCAAAATTAATAATGCGCATGCAAATCTTCGCTAATTGTCGTATTTCCGAAAACATTCGAATCATTGAATCGTAAGAGCCCTAATATAAACAATGCTCTTGCATTTTACACCTTGTTCAAAAGAAATAGAAGTCAATTCACGGTCATACACAATCAAAAACAAATCGGGCAGTAGGTGACGGTAGCCTGTCAGTCAAAAAACTCAAAAATCCGTCAGTCGTCTTTAAATAGTGGTGGTAACTGCACGTGTTCTCTCTGTGTGGAATTATATAGAGCTGCTATTACATACCCTTCTTAGTTTTGTTTTAAAGGTGAATTGAATAAATCGATGAAATGATTTGCACAGGTGATGGCAGTAGGGAAATTGAAAATGAAGAAGAGCATAATGAAAGTTCCGATGTATCTAAAATGTCAGAAATAAAGATAATCCCTGATTTTGATTGTTTTTATTTTTATTTTTTTGTAATTGTCATAATATTGAAGAATGATCAGTACTGTAAATACTTTTGAACTGAGATTTTAATGATTAGATTTATATGGTTTAAATGTAAACCTGTGTTTGAAAACCATATTTTATACAATATAATTTTTTTGTTATTTTAACCTTCTTTTCTTCCATCATTACACCAGCTTCAATAAGACACTTTAAAAGTACTATAAAATTTTCCAAGTAAATCAATCCAAAAATGATAATATATTCGCAATCGTGGGGTTATTATCCTTGCTATTTACTTACAAGGAATTATCGAAACAAAATCGTTAGTTGCTCATTTCATGATATGATTTAGTTTGGCCAATTTAGTTTGGCCACATCATGATGTGGCTTGAGCAGATCAATGATAAGAAATCGTTTCACGATATGGCCAAATAAACGCGCGGTTTTTTCATGAAATGATCAAAATTATTTGATCATATCGTAAAATAGTTACATTAATCATTGGTAGAGGCGCTGCAAGCTCTGTGTTTATGTGATAAGATGGCGGCCGCTGACGAAAATTTAATTATTCGCAGTTAAAAACTTCATAATTCGTTTAATAACAATATGAAGACAGTCATAGCAAAGAATTTACGACTGTTCGAGTACTATGGAAAATGTGGATATCTTATATGTATTGAAGAAAAAATGCGTCTTAAATAAAATAATTTAAGACGCATTTTTTCTTTTAGGATATATATTTATATATCCTACTATAGTATTATAATTGTTTGTTTTTTAAAAAGCGATCCGCTTCTGGCATTCGCCGGCCGCTGCCGCGGCACTAACTTAAATTACATTAAACAAGTTTTTAGAATATTCTGATTTTTTTTAATATTTTATGGACTCTTTATATTTTATACGATCTGGCCAAATGTGGATGGCCAAATCGTGAAACGTTGACGATTTAACGATCTGATCAAACTATGTTGGCCATTTCATGAAATGCGACCATTTCGTGAAATGATCGATCATATCATGAAATGAGCAAATCTACGATATGGCCACGACATACATATCATCTTCGGACGCTCCGGGAATATGACAGTTGCCGAACAGTGACGAAGATTTCTATGCGCATTATTACTTTTGGATTACTGTATCTCAATAGAATAAAAACTTGACAAATCGACCTAAAAATCAATAGCAAGGTGGGTATTTTTAATCATTGCCTAGTAACAATGAAAATCTGAAGCGTCAATTAATGTCATAGTTTCTATTTGAAATGAATGTGTTCGACGTTATTTATTTTGAAATAATGTTTATTATGATTTATTTTTCACATTTGTCTTGTAAATTAAAATATTACCTATGTAATAAATGTAAAACTTAACGTTTATCGTTAGTTTAAACTCGATAAAGTATTTTTTTGAAGTGTTGAAATGTTTTATTTTTATTGTCGCGAATTGCGTCTTATTTACATGTAAAGAAACTTCATTTCTTTGTATTAAAGTTTAGTGGATTTGAATATTGCCGCTCGGCATAGATAATATAAAAAAGTTTAACATTAGTGAGACATACCTACGACAGAAGTCGCGAGAGAACTAACGCCTATGGCCATTTCGCAGGTCTTTGCGAAACAATACTGACAAGGACACAACTATTTCATCTATCTATGTGCTAGAGTGAGACATATTATCATATGCGAAAACCTGCCATACTACTTACAGATTTTTCGTTGTTTCGCTGCCGCATGCGAGTGCGTAGGTGTACTAAAGGCATAATAATGGCGAACGACGCAAAATAAAATTGTGATGTGTTAAGTAATTAAAATTAAAAAGAAAATCTTTGAACTGTTTAAATTGTGTGCTATAGTTAGTAAATTAAACTTTAATGTCGTTTCTTTTTCAGGTTAGTAAATTTTTCATTTTAGTAACATTGTTAATGTAAAAGTTATGTAATATGTTAAATGTGCAAATATTAAAATAAAGTCTCATCTTTTTCAGAGAAGAAACACATATCGTTTAATTTAAAATGGCTTATAAAACGACATTTCCAGTTATGAAAATGGATAAACTACGACTCAAATTCGCAGTTTTAGCAGGATCAGATGGAAAATCCAATGTGGTGTGCATAACCTCAATCGAGACTACGGATGGACGCATTTTTAATATTCCAGATGATTTAAAACCTGCAAGTAAGCACACTAGTTTAATATCTTCGGATGTATTCACTAAAATAAAAAAATTCATAAAAAAAAAGACATCAGACACGTGCAGTGTGGATGGTTAAACACAGATTTGAGGAACATATATTTAGACGAAGGCGAAAATTTACAGATTGGTGACCAGTATTTGGAAGAAATTACAAGAGAAACCGTACCTTTACTGAGTACTTAATAATAAAAACACCACAACAGAAAATAAAAATATTAGTAAAGTAGCTGAACGATTCATGATAGAAAAATTTTCAAATAAAAATTCGAATGTAAATCAGTGGATAACTAACTGTATTTGAGAGTGAATGTGAGAGATTTGAGATTTTGGGAGATAAAGAGAAGATTGAGATATTGAAAAATTTATTAGAGAAATAATGTATAGATTGGTATACCAGTACGTTGATAAAACTAACTGTGAATTCAAACTTGATAGAATGGAAAGAAAATTTGTGTGAAACATACGGAAATAAAGGTTGGACTCAAGAGAGATATATGCATTTAACTTCAAATATCAAGCTGGATTACTACTGGAATATGCAACTAAAAAGGAAAGACTGTTATTTTGCTGTTATTAGAAGTAAACAGGGATATTAACACTCAAACAATGACTAGTCTTATTGTTATGGGTTTACCGGAATACATCTTCTATATATATATATATATATATATAGATATCTCCATGGGCACTATGTTGATCAAACGTGCCATATAGTTAGTAATTATTTGATCCGTTTTCACTTGTTGATCCGGTTGGTATTTGTGGATCCATTGCCACACCACCGTCCGTATGTGGATCCGAACGGAGCCACAAGTGTAACCATCAGTAATAATAATAATTACGTGCTTTTTATACAAATCCACCTTTTTTGCGTTTTAGCTCTTGTTGATCCGATTCAAATGAGCCAATCAGAGCCCACCGAGCTCAGCCATTGGTCGCTTGCGGCCTTAGCCATTTGAAGGTTTAAAGACATTTATTGCCGTTTTAGAAACGTATGTTGCCGTTCGCCTTCCATAATTTGTTCGGATCTTCGGGAGGGCAAGATAGCTAGCTCGTCTATTAGGATAGTGGCGATTTGATGTTGAGATTATAATATGTATTTGTATTTATGTTTTTATGTAGCGCTTTGTGGATGAACATACACGTATTATAAAAGTATAATTGTTTTAAATTCATTATTTTAGTGTCGTCGTAGATTTTATTTGTAGAAGTTAAAAAAGGATAGTTAAAGATAGTTTTAATGATTTTATTTTGTAAAATTTGGAGTGGCGCTAATTTATTTTTGTAAGCACTCCCCCAGACTTCTATTAAATACATTAGGTGCGGCTTTACTAACGTGTTGTAGATGGTGTGGCGTAATTTATGAGGTATGCAAGAAGTAATATTACGCAGAGATCTAAGAAGTGCTGATAATTTATTTTTTAGGTGGTCGATGTGATTCGCAAATCTAGGTTATTTCTCGTGGGTTTTATGTTCTAATACAACACCGTTAATTTTAAATGGAGCGTATGGTGGAATAATTTTGTTATGAGCTTTGAATTTAGATATATTTATTTTTAGGAGGTTGCATTCAAACCATTTATTTAATTCATTGCGCTATCATGTCATGTATAGAGGGAACAAAATAAAACAGACAAGTGTCATCCGCATAAAGTGTTAGGTGACCATTTAGCTTTAAATCTTGTAAATTATTAATATAAATTAAAAAAAAAGCAATGGGCCTAGAATCGAACCTTGTGGTATGCCACATGTAATTGGTAAGGGAATGCTATCGTGGTTATCTATTTTAACTATTTGTGAAATATTTATCGATTTTTTTAAATATGATTTCAGCATATCTAGTGCTTTACCCACAGGCTTTACCATTAATGTTAATGGATGTTAATTTATTTATTAAAAGTTCGTGAGAAACGGTATCGAAGGCCTTTTGTAGGTCAATAAATACTCCCAAAACTATATTGTTTGCGTCAATGTTCTGTTTTATTTTAATAGGGTCCATAGTCACTGACGGAGTGTTACTTTTTGGCTTAAATCCGTATTGACGCACTGAAATAAAATTAAATGAGTCTAAATATTTTTATAATCTCGTGTGTAAAAGCTTCTCCAATATTTTTGACAATACTGGCAAAACCAAAATTGGCCTATTGTTACCAGGTTCAAATTTTGAGCCACTCTTATAGATAGGCGTTACTTTCGCTATTTTTAACGAGTCCGGAAAACGTCTTTGAATTATGGCTTGGTTAAAACAGTCGCTTAAGGTATGATTTAATTTTTCTTTGATGCATTTAATTGCTTTTGTAGTAATACCATCAAGTGATCAAGACCTGTACTACAGTTTGAAGTAAGTTTTTAAGCTTATTAATTATAATTATATATTTTTACTGGCTTCGGTAGGTCTGAACTTATTAGTGAGGTATTTTTTAAAATTTCGCAGTTGTCTTTAGATTTCCTCTCCTCAGAGTTATAAGATGTCAATTCTGGGAAACCAGCAAAAATTACATTTTTTCGCGGCTCTTTCTGTCCCGTAGTTCCTTGATTAAGTTTTAATTTATATGAAGTTGATTTTTAGACGTAAAACCCGATGGGTTGGCTCATGGCTGACTGATTTATTGATTGAAGATTTAATTTCAGTAATTTTATTTTACTCTCACCCTGGTTTATCTGGGATTCTAATTGAGAAATAGTACTCTTCAATATGTTTTGTTCAGTAATTATCATACATGCTGATGACTTAATTTCATTGATTTGATTCGTATTTTGGCGAATTAAATTCAAAGATTGTTCGTTGGACTATTTAATTTCGGTAATTTGTGCTTTTACCTCAGAAATGTTTTCATGAATTTTGTTTACTATTTGTTCATTTGAGCATACATATTTTTCAAGTAATGTACTAATACGGCTCAACTCCAACCGAATATCCTTCATATCATCACTAAATCTGCAATCTTGTTCTAGCGGTTGTTTCCGTTTTCTGTAAGTAATTTGAGTATCAGTTGGCGTAGAACTCGTAGAAAACGAACTTAGCTACGATAGATCGGGATGCGATCCACCGGCAGTACCCACTGCATGTTGGCGATCTGCGTACTTTCATATTTACTCCACAATGGATAATTTGTGCAGGAATATGAGTCGTCATTTGTTTCACCTAAATCTAACATTTTAATTATTTTATCAGATTGATGTCAGAATCAGGGCAAAGGCGAACGCTACACGTCAACAAATATTATGATAATTATCTTGATATTTATTGATGTATCTTGGGAGGGATCACAGCACACCCTACACCATCAATACGTATCGCGTCAGTACTGAAGCGTTCTTTGTACGAGCCAGACGTGATGACGGCAAGATAAATATAGCGATCTAGGTCCTGGGATCAGATCACAAGGATTTCCAGAAATCCAGCGATATATTGTGATCCGTCAATACACTACCCTACACGTCAATAAATATCGTAATCCGATAGTAAATATTGATGGATCACAATATGGATCTTACGTGTAGCGTTCGCCAAAGAGTTGCCCTGATTCAAGAGGTAGGTTGTTATTTGTAGGATGCATACTATTTGAGAATTATCACCGTCACTGTTTGACGAAAGGTTCGTCCAAATATCTATCTTTTTAGGGTTCCGTATTTTTAGTTTCACAACGTTTTCTATAAGTTTCAATTGAATGACGGTCGACTTCTTCAACTTCCATAAAACCCAGGAGCTTTTTTGTTAGCCCTAAATTCATATCCCCATGTCAATGTCATGCAAGTGCTTATAAATGGAACAGATCAACATACGACTTATGATTTGGTATATAAAACGGAGTCAAGAAGTGTTTGAGCATTTCAAAATTTGAACCATTACTGAGTCGAGTTCGTCTAGTCTAGGCGGATTTAGCAATGTATGGAACATTAACTAATTATAATATGTTTGTGTAAGGAGCCAACAAATACTGTAGAGTTTACGAAAAATTAATCTACGTTACTTAATATACAGTTTCGTTTTGTCGGATCAAATAAAGCTGTAATTTTGATAATATAAATGGATCTGATCAACATACGACTTTGGATTTGGTATATAAAACGGACCCAACAAGTGTTTATGGGTTTCTGAATTTCGGCCGTTACGGAGTCGATTCAGTTCGAGATCTTAGCAATAAAAATGTCGAGTATATCAGTTTCTCTATGAATACGTTTGGCAACATCGCCCAAAAATTTGCGCCGTTGCCACTCCGGGCAAGATCTATGCAACCGGAGTCGAGTAATAAGGGGGAAAAGGTGGAGTCAGGAATGCACGGCAGTCGGGCTGGATCAACTTAGTGCCCAAGTTGGTATTTATATATATATATATATATATATATATATATATAAAACTCAAAGGTGACTGATATAGTGATCTATCAACGCACAGCCCAAACCACTGGACGTATCAGGCTGAAATTTGGCATGCAGGTAGATGTTAGGACGTAGGCATCCGCTAAGAAAGAATTTCCCGAAATTCTTGCGGGAACGGGGAAAAACGGGGATGCACGTACAAAGTCGTGGGCGGAAGCTAGTTATGGATAAAATTGACAAAAAACTGTAAAATCAACTGCCGCACTATATAATGAAATAGGTAAATATGAAAATTTAATAACCAAAAAAAAAGACGGATGTAAGATTTGTGAAGGTTTAAATAAAGGCGTCAGATATCATCATGAAGATATTAAGTGTTAGTTTAAACATCCCGGTAAAACATACAATAGTAAAGCTGTAAATAATTCAGTGATAGAGGTGGAATTAAATAACAATGATACAAAAAACGAATAATAACACCATTAATTAAAGTCAAACTAATATTAAATGGAAAAATAGAAGTGTTCGGTATATATGACTCCGGTTCTAATGTATTAATAATTAATTCCAAATTATTAAGGGTGAAAGAAAGTGAAAATATTTTAAATAAGGATTTTTGACAACAATAACAATAAAAATTTTAAAAATTGAAGAAAATGTTGATGTTTATATTGTTGATAGCAAAGAGTTTAAATATGATTTTTTAATTGTTCTGGACCTTATTAAGAAGTTTAAACTGATTCAAAATGAGGATTTGGAAATAACTCAAAAAACTGAAGAAAAAAATGTTACAAATGAAAATAAAGAAATAAAAAAGAAGATACATGTGAAAAAGTTTCAATAAATTTTAATGAGCACATATCGGAAGAAAATTTCAAAATAAACATGGGCAATTTAAATAATCAACAGAACACAGCAACAGAAGAAAAAAATCTATGAATTGATTGACAACTATAGATCGATCTTTGCGAAAGACAAATATGATGTTGGCACTGTCAAAGAATATGAGGCACGTATTTATTTACTCATGGACAAATATTGCAGTAAAAGACCTTACAAATGTTCGGTTCAAGATAAAATAGAAATAGAACAGCAAATAGCAAAATTACTTGACAAAAATATTATTGAAGAATCTTATAGTCCATTTGCAGCACCAGTAACACTAGCCTTTAAAAAGGAAGACAACAAAAGATCAAGGCTTTGCATAGATTTTAGAGACCTAAATAAAATTGTGGTACCCCAGGCTCAACCGTTTCCATTAATAGAAGATCTTGTAATAAAAACAAGAAATTCAACATATTTTTCTACACTGGACATAAATTGCGCTTTTTGGTCAATTCCTTTAAGGATTGAAGACAGACATAAGACTGCCTTATAACACAAGACGGGCATTATCAGTGGACATGCCTACCATTTGGACTAAAGACATCGCCAGCTATTTTCCAAAGAATACTCGGTAATATTTTGAGGAAACATAAGCTTACTGACTTTGCTGTTAACTATGTATATTGACGATATACTTATATTCTCTAAAAGTTTTTCTGAGCATGTTCATCATTTAAAAGTATTATTGGAAGTTATAAAAAAAGAAGGTTTTAGAATTAAATTTACAAAATGTATGTTCGCTTCTGACGCCGTTTAATATCTTGGTCATATTATACAAAAAAATACTATTAGCCCCTTACGGGATAATTTAATTTCAATAAAAGATTTTCCTGTACCAACCGGTCAGAAAAATATAAGACAGTTTTTGGGAAAAATTAATTTCTATCATGAATATATACCAAACAGATCAATTATTTTGGATCCTCTTCACAACTTACTTCGTAAAAATCAGACTTTTACTTGGTCTACAGATTGCCAAAAATCTTTTGAGGCTATAAAACAATTATTGTGCTCAAAACCAATTTTAGAAATATTTGATAAGAACTTACCAATTAACATTTATACAGACGCTTCCTTGGAAGGTATAGGAGCTGTATTGAAACAAATACAACCAAATGGAATTGAAAGACCAGTTGCATATTTTTCCAAAAAATTAAACAAAGTCCAAAAGAAAAAAAAAAGCAATATACTTAGAATGTTTAGCGATCAAAGAAGCTATAAGATATTGGCAGTTCTGGTTAATTGGCAAATCATTTACAGTATATACTGACCATAAACCTTTAGAAAATTTAAATATTAGATCAAGGACAGATGATGAGTTGGGAGATTTAACTTATTATTTATCACAATAATATGATTTCAAAATCAAATACACTCCAGGAAGAGAAAATATTGAAGCAGATTGTTTAAGTAAGAATCCTGTATTAATGCAAATGAAAACTTAGATGATACATTAAAAATAGTAAATTTGATAAAATTAAATGATATTATTTCGGACCAAGAAAAAAATGAAGAGTTACAAAATAATAAAAAAACAGTTTAATATTAAAAAACAATGTCTATTACAAAAAAATTTAAAAATTATGAAAAGATAATTTTATCTGAAAAATTCAGTAAACAATTGATTCAAAATGTCCATAAAAACATGTGTCACATTGGTGTAAGACAAATGCTTAACACAATAAGTCCATTATATTCAGCAAAAAATATCACAAAAAATATAAAACTACATTGTTAAAATTGTGAGACTTGTATTAGGAATAAAACAAGAGGGCAAGAAAAATATGGTATAATGTCACAATTAGGTCCTGCTACCAGACCTTTTGAGATAGTCTCAATCGACACAATTGGAGGCTTTGGAGGAAAACGATCCACAAAAAAATACTTACATCTTCTTGTGGACCATTTCACAAGATATGCTTTTATTATTACATCAAAGACACAAAATGCTAATGATTTTATAAAATTAATAAATAAAACAACAGACTCAGACACAATTGGATGCTCTTCTCTGATCAGTACCCAGGCATCAACTCAAAAGAATTCAAAAATTACTTAAAGGAAAAATCAATACCAATAATATTATCCACTGAAGTAAATGCTCCATTTTCCAATGCTTTAAATGAAAGATTGAATCAAACTCTAGTAAATAAAATTAGATGTAAAGTTAATGAAAATAATTATAGAAAAGCATGGACAACGATTGCTCATGACTGTGTTGATAAATATAATAAAACAAAACATTCAGTCACAGGGTTTTCTCCTAAATATCTATTAGAAGGCACAAATATATCCTGTTTGCCAAATGAACTTAAACAAAGAATCTCAGAAGAAGATTTGCTCAGAGATAGAAAAATAGCATTCATAAATAGTTTAAATAATAGTTTAAATAGTTTTTAATTTTAATTAATGATTTACCGAATGTTGTTAGCAGCGCTCAGTGCTTAATGTTCGCAGATGACCTCAAAATTTATATGGGAGTAAATAATCATACCCAACACCAGGCTTTGCAGCGTGACATTGAGTCTGTTTTGGAATGGGGTGTAGAAAACCGCTTATATTTTAATATTGGTAAATGCAAAATAATGAGCTACTCGAGGTCTCGAATGCCAATCGATTACACATATTATTTAGGTGGACAGTGTCTACAGCGCGTTACAACAATTAAAGATCTAGGAGTTACTTTTTCTTCTCGGTTACAATTTAAGGAGCATATCGTTAATATATGCAATAAGTCTTTTAAAACGCTCGGTTTTATAATTCGAACTGGCAATAATTTTTCTGACATAAAATGTACTATTTCTCTTTACCAGGCATACGTTCGAAGTTGCTTAGAATATAATTGTATTATCTGGGATTCACATGAAAAAAAATATATCCTTATGTTAGAAAAAATCCAAAAGAAGTTTTGTAGATATGTATTTAGACAGATGTATGGATACTATCCATACATGTACCCATCTCTGTATGTGTACGGTATGACAGGCTTTTTCAGTCTGGAATCGAGGCGAAAATACATTTTACTAGTACACGTTTATCAGGTGCTAAATGGTGGTATAGATAACCCATTTAGTCTTGAACGAATTTCTTTTAAAATTCCTCCAAAGTTCATTTATAGTGTAGCGGCTCCTTCTGGGTTGGGACTACGTCGGGGTCGTGATTTCCTTGCCGTCCAGCAAGGTGTAAGAACTGTGTCTGGCCGTAACGCCCCCTTGGTGCGCTCGGTAAAATTGGTAAATGACTTGCTCGCTCTGCTACCCGAGACAGATTTATTTAATACGTCCTTAAATACGTTTAAATCGAATGTTTTTAAATTCTTAAGTCGATGATTAATGAAAATTGTAAACTTATCCTATTTTAATATTTTATTTTAAACTAAACATGTAATGCTTTGGGTTTTACACCTGTTAATTACTTGTTGTTATGAAATAAATAAATAAATAAATAAATAAATAAATAAAATCTCATAATTACAACAAAAAAATATTTGATAAACATAGAGCTAAATTTGATTTCCAAGTAGAAGATATGGTACCTATATGTTGAGAATGGTAGTAAATTAATCAGAAATAAATTAGATGAATTGAGAATTGGTCCGTTTAAAATTATTGAAAAGATTTCAAATTCTATTTATAGAATTAATACTGGCCATAAAAAGGCAGAGTCGAACCTCTTTCATATAACAAAACTAATTCCTTTGTCTTTAAAGTAGAATAATAAAAAAAAAAAATAAATAAATGTATTTTATACTTACTGAAAACTGTTAAACTAAAATTATAGTATGTATGTAGTATTAAGAGTTAGATGAAGGTATGTTATGTTATATTATTTGTATTCAAGCATTTGAATTAGAATATTTTAGTTTTGTGTAAATTATGTTGCAAAATATGTTCTTTTGGGGGGGAGATGTAAAGAAACTTCATTTCTTTGTATTAAAGTTTAGTGGATTTGAATTTTGCCGCTCGGCATAGATAATATAAAAAAGTTTAACATTAGTGAGACATACCTACGACAGAGGTCGCGAGAGAACTAATAATGGCGAACAACGCAAAATAAAGTTGTGATGTGTTAAGTAATTAAAATTAAAAAGAAAATCTTTGAACTGTTTAAATTGTGTGCTAAAGTTAGTAAATTAAACTTTAAATGTCGTTTCTTTTTCAGGTTAGTAAATTTTTCATTTTAGTAACATTGTTAATGTAAAAGTTATGTATGTTAAATGTGCAAATATTAAAATAAAGTCTCATCTTTTTTAGAGAAGAAACATATATCGTTTAATTTAAAATCCCTTATATACATAAAAACTTTAATCATATCTAAAAGTACTAACATCAATATTTAAATTGAGCTATATTTCATCTTGACACAGTAAGTTTGATTGCGATACCAAGTGCCATAGTCACTTGGGCAATCTCCTTTATTCATTTGACATACACACCGGCACAATTAGCGGAACAGAAAAAAAAGTGAGACTATGAGATAATAACGCATATATATTTGACGAAAATGGAATTAGACACAAAATAACAAATTGATTTACATCTTTTAACAACTTTGAAAAGCCTTTGTTATTTTTTATTGAAAAATAAAGAAATTTGAAATAAGTGAAATTTTTAGATGATTATGAACCATCACAAAAAATAAAAAAAAAGCATTAAATGACTTAACAATAAAATTAAAACAAAATTAATAACGTGTGTTTCCCCCTCTTGCTCTGATTACGATTTCTATTCGTCTGGGCATGCTACAGATTATGTTATTGATGATTTCTTGAGGCAACCGCTCCCACTCCTCAAGTAATGCGTTTCCAAGTACATTCAGATTGTTGGGGGGTGGCATTCTGGATTTAATCCTTCTTTTTAGCAAGTCCCAGACATACTCTATCGGATTCATATTGGGGGAATTTGCTGGCCACTGCATCACCGGTATACCTACGTGGCTCAGATATGCCTGTACCGATTGTGCACTATGAGCACGAGCATTATCTTGCATTAGAATAAAGTCGTCACCAATAAATGGTACAACATGTTCTTGTAAAATGTCTCTGATGTATCGATCTGCTGTCATTGTCCCTCCTGTGACTATCACTAACTCCGTGCGAGCTCCCAAACATATCCCTCCCCAAACCATAATCGAGCCGCCACCATAAGCCACTGTGTGTTCAAAATTAGACTGTATGTGGCGTTCTCCTTTGCGTCTCCATATTCACTGTCTCCCATCGATCTGTTTTAAAAGTAACTAAACTCTGCACTCATCAGTAAAGAGAACCTGCTGCCATTCGTTCAAATCCCAAACGATGTTCTCGCGCATCGGTTTCTGTTCCGCTAATTGTGCCGGTGTGTGTATAAATACAATCTAATATCTAATATCTAATATATATTATAAAGGGAAAGGGAACTATGCGGGTTTTCCTTTGCAAACGCGGGCGAAGCCACGGGCGGAAATCTAGTAATCACATAAATTTGCTATTTACTTACCCATTACTGGGTCTCGCAGTGGTAGAAACCTGAAACAAATTTCAAAGAATTATAGGCATTTCCACAATTTATACATATATTCTATTTAGCGTATTTATCAGTTAAAATAACATTAATATAAACGAACTATTTGTTGCATACAGTAAGCGACGTTCGAATCGCTCTGAAAATCTTGTAAGATCATGAGACGATAATTTAATATGTAAAAAAATACGAATAGTTTATCAAATCTTACTTTATTCCAACTATCTTTTGTTAATTTAAAAGGAGAGATGAAAAATATAAGGAAATTCTGATGAATTTTGAAATATTCTACTATTGTCGAAAATCTTCAACTAGGAATAGATAGATGATTATTTCTTAGCAATGTACTTACCAAAAATATTGTGAAAACCACTAGTTTAAACGACCACATCTTGTGAAACCGCCAGAGGTGTTACTTTACCGGAGTTTCAACTATATGTGCCAATATATTCGTATGTAAGTCCATTTTATAATTTACGTTTCAGTTATCCTTATAGTCATACGAACCCTCCGTGCAACTCTCGAGATATAGAGCCTATAACCGAGTCCGAAATAAAATGCGCAATAAAAAGGCTTAAAATAGATAAATGCCCAGGTGCTGATGGAATATCAAATGAAGCTATAAAAAACGCCGACGATCTGCTAGCAAAACCTTTGACACAACTTTTTAATTTAATAATCAATTCATCCATAACCCCCCAGCAATGGTCAGAATGTAGAATAATTCTTTTATATAAAAAAGGAGACCCTACTCTAATAAAGAATTATCGACCAATCAGTCTACTACCAACCCTTTTCAAGCTTTTCTCATCAATAGTGGAAAAACGAGTCAGCAAAACATTGGACAGTTTTCAGCCAATAGAACAAGCGGGGTTCCGCAGAAGCTTCTCAACTATGGACCACATCCACTCTGTCGAACAACTCATTGAAAAGCACCAGGAGTTCCAGGCGCCACTGAATCTAGCTTTTATCGACTATCAAAAAGCGTTCGATACTATAACGCATGACGCAATTTGGGAAACTCTACAGGCACAAAATGTGGAAATTAAGTACATAAATACATTAAAGTATCTATATAAAAACAGCTTTGGCCAGATAATGCTTGAAAAACCAGGACCTATCTTTCCAATTAAAAGGGGCGTTAGGCAAGGCGATCCACTGTCTCCACGATTATTTACTGCTGTACTGGAAGCGATCATAAGCAAACTTAAATGGGAAAAAATGGGAGTCAAGATACAACAAAATTACATTAGTCATCTAAGGTTTGCAGATGATATTGTAATAATTGCTAACAACGCTAAGGACTTGGACAAAATGTTATCAGAGCTCTACGTGTCTAGCAACAGAGTTGGCCTCGACATCAACATGAGCAAAACAAAAATCATGACAAACCACTGTATCGTTCCCATCAAGCTAGCCAGTACACCCATAGAATATGTTGAATCATTCATATACCTTGGAAAACAAATATCATTCGACAAAACAAACAATGAACGGGAAATAGAGAGAAGGGTAAACAGCTCATGGAAAAGATACTGGAGTTTCAAGGAAATCCTAAAAAGCAACCTTCCCTTGAAACTCAAGAAGAAGGTTATGGATTCTTGTTTGCTACCTATACTCACATATGGATGTCAAACATGGAAATTCACCCGACGAGTTAAAAACAAATTAACAACATGTCAGCGTAGTATGGAAAGGAGCATTCTTAAAATACGCAAATGTCAAAAAATTCGTCACACCACTATAAGAGACAAAACAAAATTTAAGGATGCCCTTTCATACGCACTTAAGCTAAAATGGAGTTGGGCTGGCCACATAGCCAGAATGAAGGACGACCGTTGGACTATACGCCTAACATCTTGGCCTGGTCCGAAAGGCAAAAGAAAACACGGCAGACCCCTATATCGCTGGGCGGACGACATAACAAAAATAACTGGCGAAAAGTGGATGGCACAAGCGCAAAATAGAGACCACTGGAACAGTCTGGAGGAGGCCTTCACCCTTGCATAAAGGGGTTCTCTTATGTTACCATTTTATTAGTTATATATTACAATCACTAAATCTATTAATGTATAACTCTTTTTATATTAATAATTATAAGTCCAACTATAGTGTAGTATATCCCATCAAAAACATAAATGTAAAAATTGGAGCCGAGTTCAATCGTTGACTTAATTTGCAAAAAAAGAGATGAGATCTAAATGTGTGCCAAGTTCTGCAGACAGTCCAGAAATTAATTATTTACAAAGATGTATTAAGTTCTTAGGTTGACTGAAAACTCAATTGTTTTATTTTCCCTTAGAGAACAATGTTTATTCCAAAATATAACTTTTTTAATTTGAATAATATAATTATTTTCACAAAGCAAACAACTAATGACCTATTGAACCCCATAATTTGATGAGGCTAGTTTTTAGAACCTCACAAAATATAAACAGTATGTAAAACTAGCCTCATCAAATTATGGGGTTCAATAGGTCATTAGTTGTTTGCTTTGTGAAAATAATTATATTATTCAAATTAAAAAAGTTATATTTTGGAATAAACATTGTTCTCTAAGGGAAAATAAAACAATTGAGTTTTCAGTCAACCTAAGAACTTAATACATCTTTGTAAATAATTAATTTCTGGACTGTCTGCAGAACTTGGCACACATTTAGATCTCATCTCTTTTTTTGCAAATTAAGTCAACGATTGAACTCGGCTCCAATTTTTACATTTATGTTTTTGATGGGATATCATTACTTTTTGTACAGAAAATTACTCTGCAAATTTGATTTACTTTATAAATATTATAATACTTTTTATATACGATTTTTTTTTCTTGCAGTTTCTCTGTATGGTTTGTTTAGTATTATTTTCTATATTTTCTTGTATGTTATGAATGTCAGCGCACATTGCCCCGTCATTATCTGCAATTTTTTAAACTCGTTTTCTGTTTAAAAGATTATATGATTTTCTAAACATCCAGCGTGAATTTGTACACACACTATTACCAAGATGCAAAGATCGTTGTAGAAGAATCGTCGCCTTACTCCATGACGTTACGGTATTGCCATGACGCGATCTTGAAATTTTACTCTAAACGCGCCTAAAGATGTTTCACTCATATTAATATTACGCAAATTAAATCATTTCGACCTTCGACGAAGCCTTCTTCCATTACACCATTTATGGTAATTATTTTTGCATTCTTGTATTGGCTAAACATGTTTGTGCTTTATTAATATAATCGTATCACCATTGAATACCATGTTTAAAGCAAAATAAAGATTTTATTTATTTATTTACACTGAAATTAAAACTAAACTAAACACTCATAAATAAAGAATAAATAAATGTGAATATGTAAAATTATATATTATTTTTAAGTGTATGAGCAATATTTTTATTACAATTTTCTTTTGTTTTACGTTTAATAACAGTTTTGAATAAAGAAATCATGCAATCGAAGTAATCCGCCCTAGCGATACTACTTAGCGCGAGTGAGTGTGATGTCAGAGGCGCTTCGAATCTACAGATGTTTCGTGATAAAATATGTAAACTTCAATAATCTATATCTCAGTCATTTATTGATGGATTTCAAAATTTTTTTCGGCCACTGATTAGTTTTTATCTATTTTTTAAGACTAGTAAAGTGAATATACTATTTTCTATTTTTTTAAACTTTTCCATTTTTCCATACAAACAAAATTTATGTCATTGAAAAAAAAATTAAATACAAATAAATTCAGTATTTTCTGATTTTTTCCTTTGTACACTCACTATTACCTAGTTGATTACAAAATTTGAACTTTCTAGGTCATCTGGAAGTGGGTTAGGTTTTGTATATGTCTATAAGTCAGTCAGTCTTAAAAATTGCGATTTTTGGATATTAATATCTACGCAACTGTTTAATCTGTATTTATGAAATTTAAGGTTCTTGTTTATTTTGAGGTCCTCTTGATATGTACCAAATTTGGTTTATATAACTTAAATAGTTTTCGAGTTATAAGGGGGTGAAAAGTGGCTCGAAATGGTTCGTGTAAATATACACACGGCTGCTGCTCGCCAGTTCTCTTCGCTTGAACTCGGCTTGACACGCTGCCGCGTGTCTAGATTAAAATAAGTTAATGTTACCTTATTGTTTAGCATGTAAGATTATATTGTGAAAAGAGAAATAAAGGCTTTTTTATTTTTATTTTATTTTATTTTTATCCTTATAAGTTGGGAGTAGGCTGCAGTCGATATCCTGTTGCATCCTGCTTTCATGGCTTTTTATTATTTGATGGTTTTTAATAGCCTATTTGAAGTTAGTATTTTGTAAAGGTGTGACATATAGTTTTTGGTAATTATTTAGTTTGCGTTGTGAGTACATTGAATACTTAGGTACATACGAAAAAAAATACGTTTTAAAAATTCCTTTCATAAGTAATTCATAACAATGTGTTTTGCATATTAATGTTATTTATTTATTTTTTACCAAATACGAGTTTTGCTAAATATTTTATCGAAGACACAAGCCGATGCTCGCGAATTCACTTTCTTCAAGTAAGATTTGTTTGTGGACTCTAATTTTTATTTTACGCTTGCCCTGTGTCTACATAAAAGAATTACAAACATTAAAATATAACTTATTTGTGTTTTAGTAGTTTTGTGATTTCCTTTAATGCTAACAAATATTATAATCTAAAATAATAATCGAAAAAAAATATCACTACCTACATTAGAGCTTTGACTATTCCATGAAATCTGTTTTGTACTGCGTTTTTCCCAATATTAGGATCATGTCATTTCTGTTTAAAATATTTCTATAAATACATGTACAGTTTGTCACACAACTGAGGCGAGCCTTTGTTATAGTTTATTTCCTTCAATGACATATTAAATGGCTTTTCTTTTGATTTATTTGTGTTATCTTGTTTTCGCATTTTCTCGCTTCTTCTTGTAAAATTCTAACAAGTCTGAAGTAGAAAAAAACAGTTCTCATAAACTGATAACATTTTTCATACTTGAGTTTTCATATCCTGAAATATTCTACATTTTTCTTAATTTTTATTAACTTATTACTTTTTTTAATAAAAAACGTTAATCAGAAAGTATAAAATTTTCTGTCAACCCGATATCACCATTGAAAGAGGGCCCAAATGTATTTCGGTATCTCCATTATTATGAATACTTTCAGTGATCACATATTAATGTTTTTATTATTTATTTTCCGCTTTATATATATTTTTAATCTTATCGAACATTTTTATTTGTATTTGGAAAGAACACTCGTTTTCAAAGATTTTTTTTTTAATTTCTGATTTGACCAATTAATATAGAATTTGAATTTGCATTGCAACAGCACAGACGAAGCATATAATCCATACTAATATTATAAATGCGTAAGTAACTCTGTCTGTCTGTCTGTTACTCAATCACGCCTTAACTACTGAACCAATTTGCATGAAATTTGGCATAGAGATATTTTGATGCCCGAGAAAGGACATAGGCTACTTTTTACCCCGGGACAAAGCTATGCGGGTTTTTCTTTGACGCGGGCGAAGCCGCGGGCGGAAAGCTAGTAATTATTTAAATATAAAATTTACAGATTTTATTATTCAAATTTCAATGCGAAATATTTGAAAACTGTACGTTAAAAATAATTAATGTTTCCTGTTTCCTCATTAAAATAATCGCAAACAATACTATAGGCCTTATATTTTTACAATAGTGCGTTTGGAGTTAATTAGCGATTTGATATTAGGTATATAAATAAATTTTCCTGTCGCTAATAATCCCAAATATTCTGTAATAAGTTGTAAATATTTCCAAATGTGTATTTCTCTTACAAGGAACTAGATTTTCGCCCGCAGCTTCGCCCACTTGCTCTAAAACTTTTAAAAAATATACTAAAAGCTTCCTCAAGAACCACGCTAAAACCACGCTCCACTAGTGAAAACAGAACGAAAATCGATGCAGTCATTTTTGAGTTTATCGTGAACAGACAGACGCAATGGATGACTTGTTTTATAACATGTAGTGATAAAATATGATGCACTTTTGTTAACACTACATGACCACTGGGCCATAATCTATCAAGCTTGCCAATTGCTTGGTACCTAGATCATATTATGTTGTTGAAAATTTTTGAAGTGAAACTTCTTTATCGGGGTTGGAAAAAAATTTAGTGTAACATTTTTTCGTTACGCGTGGCATTTTTCCGTTACGCGCCTTTTTCTTATCCCTACCACGCGTGATTCGACGTATTTCTGTAAAGTTGCATATAGTAAATTATTTAATATTTTTTAAAATAAGGTCATAAAGAAGTTTCACTTCTTACGTGTGTACACTGCTAGTTTTTATTTGCTTTGTTGATAAAGGAGCCGCGAGGAATGTTCAATCTACCGAAAATAATAAACAATATCTCAATAATACCTAACTCTTTTGGATTAATAACAAAACAACAAAACAAAACTATAAGTATGTTAAATAACTCCCTCCTTGTTTTCTACAGAGTCGCTAAGTCAAACACCAATTAGGATATAGAGAAGACCCTGAACCTAACTCTTGTTATAGATAAAACATGATCTCTAAATGTTCTGCCTTGTTACATAATCCTATACTTCAACCTTATTCTACTTCCTTTTTTCCTCCTAAGATGACTAAATATAATATTATGTACATGTTGCTATAAAATAAAGGATATTTATGTATTTTTATATTTCGTTATAGGTTTCCTGAATTTAATAAAAGGCGGTATTTTAACTTCCCTACAAGTACTTCCCTATTATTGTACACTAGCTTACCGCCCGCGGCTTCGCCCGCTTTCTCTAAAACGATTTGAGATTTAAACTATCCTATCTCTCAAGTTGGATCGAACTGCACATGGTGTGCGAATTTTATTATAATCGGTTAAGTGGTTTAGGAGTCCATTGAGGACAAACATTGTGACACGAGATTTATATATATTATGTACACTATAATTAGTAATATTATGTATTCAAATAAATAATAGCTAAAGCAGAATCAATACACAACAAACACAGATTGGTAAACAATTGAATTTAAGTTTTTTTTTAGTACTGCCTGCTTTTTACGATTTACGATTATTAAAGTTAAAAATATATAAAAGCTGAGATATCACCTCTTGTTATTTTGTTCTTTTTCAGTATTTTGCACTTTTCATTTTATAGAAAAATTTAAAATAGCAACAGACGAAGTATATCTACTATTCAAAATATTAGTGCAGGGAATAACAAAATTATAATGTCTATCTAATCTAATATCTAATATACATATATTATGGATGTATGGATGTTTGTTACTCTTTCACGTAAAAACTACTGAACCGATTACAATGAAATTTAGCACACATATAGAGGGTAACTTGGATTAACACATAGGATAGTTTTTATCCCAGAAATCCTACGGGAACGGGAACTATGCGGGTTTTCCTTTGCAAACGCGGGCGAAGCCGCGGGCGGAAATCTAGTATAACATAAAAACTTCCTTCCGCCTACGCCCCTCTGCTGTACCTACGTACTATGTATTTTTTTGTGTTATTAACACCATAATAAACTTGATATTGATGAATTAATATCCTTCAGTATTTATATCCTGTATGAAATGAAATGAAATGAAATAAATTTATTTGTCCATTTTATGTTTTACAATTAATGTACGACAGTGTATAATAATATTCCTTACTTTCAGTGAAAAATATTTTGTAGTAGGTATAGAATTGTAATAGAAAAGTTGTAAACAATATAATAAAATATAGATGTAGACAGGGAAATCTAGAACCATTTTATGGTTTTCTAGACGCCCAGCTAATGTTTTCTTACGAAAAATTTCAACTGTGGAAGCTAATACGTGTACAACAATGTACATACATGCTAATACAAGTTTAAGGTTAACAAATTTTAAATTTTCATCTTTTTATAAAACGACTAGAAACTATTTATCTGATGAAAAAAAAAATGTTAACATTATTTGTTGCAAATTACATTCTGTACAACTTTGATCCAGTAGGTAACTTTTTGTCGTAGAACTATAAATAAAAAAGTTATAAGCGAAAATGTTCAGAAATTAGACCTATTTATATCTTGTAATAAAACTTTTATTTTTAATTTTACGAAGAAATGATATTAGACCATTTTTGTAAGTAATTGTTTTTCGAGGAACAACTTTTATAAACAATATTTTTTCATTAACGGCCTTACTAATAAAAAGTTATACAATGGATAAATTTCTAACATTTTATACAATAGCTGCGTCCTGCTCTTGCTCACATGAAACGTCAATCATAAAAACAAGACAGGCTATTGCAATGACTAATCCATTGCATAGCGAATGGGTAACATTTTATAAGTAAGGCCGTTGGTAAATAGTTAAGGTTTTACAGCGCTCCGAAGTGAGTAAGTACTATATTTCAGTACTCTTATTACATATATTATGTGTGTACTAATAATAATTTGTCATCAGTAATTGTTTTTTTTTGTTATTAATTAATTGTTGACTCTTTTCCTCACCACCCAGGAGGTAGAATCTCGAAGCGCGTTTTTTTTTTGTTTTAGCTTCACACTGACCCCCCCCCCCCCTACACATCAAAAAAATAAAATTGCGCGCTCTAAAAAACGCAAGGTTAGGCCTAAAAAATGTAACATTTCAATGGACTAATTATATTAAGTTTATTTATTTTCTTCATTCATTTATGACGTTACAATAATTATTTATTTATTTTTCGTTCATCTCATACGATAAGCACGAAAATATCCATATACATATATAAAATATCCTTAATTGCTTTATACTACTCTTTCGTTTATAAAAACTTATATTACAATGGTGTGATGTAATAAATAATTAATTAAAATAATACATGTATTGATCGAGCACGTTTATCAATTCAAATTATATTTTCCTCGTTGCCAATTATTACTTTTCATAAATTTACATTGTATTTCCCATTTCGATAATATTCAGACTATGTTCAATACCTAAAAGGAAAAATATGCTAATGGCCGCTGTAAACGGTAGAGTAGAGTGGTAGAGTACTAACTATTTTTTTTTATGCTATAGGACAGCAACCGAGCAGACGCGTCGCCTGGTGTAGCGATACACGCCGCCCATAAGCATCCACTCCACAGGGAAGTGGATGTGTTGCTATCCTCAAAGGGATTTGGAAGGATTTAGGGAGAAGGGGCGAGGATGGGAGAGAATGGAATGGCACCGTGGCAGTATGACAGTTACTCTACTATAACTGGTAGAGCACTGAGAACTGGTAGAGTAGTATGATAGTTAACTCTACCGTGTACTCTACTCGTGTAAAGCAGCCATAAGATCCAATAGTTTATCACAGGAAAATATTCGACTATGTTTTAAAATATAACCGTCATTCATATGAATTTTACATAATATTCTTAAAACCTCTCATCTATAAATAATTAAAAAATTTATTTAATTTGAAAGTGAACAACTCACAAATAATTATTATAATATTACGCTCAGTAGTCCATTGAATGAGTCCCTCCAAGGAGGAATGAATCGATGAATGAATATAATATGAATCGATTGTCAAAATATTATATTTGTTTGAGTAACTGAAGTTGACCTTTTTTTTTCTTCCAAAAAACACAAAAGTGCAACTTGTGACCGGTACAGATAGATTGCTCATATTTAGGTCTATCATTGATAAAAAAAACAGATTCCACCATGGAGGCGTTTAGGAGGTATTGAATTTATTAGAGTAGTTAGGTAAATTAGTGACAGGTGTCAACAGCGGAGTTAACATCAGCTGTTAGATTTTAAATTTTAAAATTAATTAATTAGTGCTTAATTAGTTAATATTAGTAATTATTAACTATTTTATTGATGTAAAAGTGAAAATAATTGTGAAACACACCTTATATGTGATATATGCAACGCTTTGTATGACGCGGAGGTCAACGTGTCAACGGTTAACCGAATTCAAACATCTTCTCCAATAAACCAGGGGAGTACTAGTTTTATAATTTCATATTTAATGATAAACGACACCTACATTCATTTGTAATACTAACACCGCTCATATTTAATGAGCTACGTCACAATTAATACATTGGCACAAAAGTTACCGTCTCACTTTGCTTGACAAGTTGGAAGCAATTTAGAAGACAATAACTTATCGCCCCAGACAATATTATTCTTTACTCTTTACTACATCATACCGTTAATCACTTAATATCAACATTCAGTTCTATCATAATAGTATTCAGGAATAATTACCTATCTCATACATTTCCTTTCATCTGTTTCAGCAACTTAAAAGTACAACATGCTGACCCGCAAGGCAGTAGCTAAGGACATGGAGAATAAATTAAAAGCTACACTCCATGATTTAAAAGCTTCACAATCTTTATGTGAAAAACTCATACAAGAGCGGGATGAAAGTGAATTAGAGATTCAAGAAATTATAAACAAGAACTCTCTTCTAAAAGCCGAGCTAGCTGAACTACATATGAAATATATTAATAGTGAAGACAAGTGCAAAGCCCTGCAAGACATTGTGGACAGCTACCAGCAGTGCTCTAGTCACCATGAAAAGGCTCTCAGCCGTATTGCGGAGTTGGAATGTAGCTTAATGGAAGTGGAAGAGAACAATCCCAAGCGACAATGCAACACACCAAGTAGTCTTCATGATGAATTTGTTGAATGTGGACAGTTAAGTGGTTCTGTAAACTTTAAAAAGATCAATTTCTCTTCGCATAACAAGTTAAAAAAATATCTTAGATTAAGTAAGTTCATCAAGCGTACGCAATCAATTGTAAGAAAGAGTTCTTCAAAAAATGTAGTTCAATTAGAGAAAGCCAACAAAAACCTGCATCAGGAATTAGATAAATATCAAAGGGATCTAGATTATTATAAAATCTTGTATGATGTAGAAACAACTGAACTTAAGGAGAAGATAGACTCCTTAAGTCAAATGTTAAATGATGTGAACCAGAAATATTCTTCTGCCCAAATGCAAATTAACGAGCATATACAACAGGCAGATCACCTTATTAAGTTGAGCAATGAGAATATGGATCGTTTTGAGTCTCTGACCAATAAATATGTATGTCAGTGTTCAAACAGTGACAATGAGCAACCGTCGCCCCATAAGTCTGACTACACAGACATACATAGTGGTAAACCCAATACCACAAATTCAACCAGTAATACTAAACACCTTTCAAAGCAGGAATTGATTGTGTTGTCAGATAATATTGGTCAGGGATTTGGCGCTATGCTTAACAATTTAGGGCTTATAGTTACTAATGTTTGTACCCCTAACAGTTCATTTAAATATATAATCAAATCACTGGATCATTTCAGCTTTAATAAGAATAATATTGTAATTATATTATATGGGGACAGTTTAAATATAAATAATAAGGATATTGATGTAGGATTTAAAAAAATGTTAGATATTAGTAGTAGGACTAAATGTAAATTTATGTTGTGTACATTGCCATACCTACCTGGTTTAACACAAGAACAAAATAGATTAATTCATAATATGAATTTAAAATTGTATAACCTAACAAATCATCATCGTGATGCATTTATTTACTTTGACATTAACTTATGTATTAAATCTTTTACTTTGACAAAGAATACAGTGTATCTGCCAACTAGATATAAGCGAGAACTTGCTATGTTAATAGCATATAATATTAACCAGTCTGGTACATGTTCGGTATCAGACCATCAATCTACTACAATTTTATGTAGTAGTTATTATAATATACATCAACCTAGGTTAAGTGTTGACAGTCAATCTAGCCCTAAGCTAGATTTAAACTAGTATATAAGACAACAGCTAAGCAGTCTTTTACCATAGTGCATCAAAATATTCAAGGCTTGGCTAGCAAATTGTTAGAAATAGAATTGTTTCTGAATGATAACAATATTAAAATATTTTGTGTAACAGAACATTGGCTTAAACAATGTCAGTCGTTAGTAAATATTGAAAATTACAAATTAAAGAGTATATACTTTAGGACGCAGGCTATTCACGGAGGTTCTGTTATTTTTGTACATGATAGTGTAAAATGTAAAGAACGAACTGACATTGTTAGTCTTTCTGTAGAACGGACCATTGAACTGTCCTGTGTGGAGCTGGAGCGTTATATTATTGTTTGCGTTTATAGACCCCCTTCCAGTGACTATAATATGTTTGAGAAAGTCATGGAAGAAATATTAAAGCGTCTAAGCAGGAGTAAAAAAAAAGTTATAGTATGTGGTGATTTTAATATTGATTTACTTTTACAAACACA
Organism: Colias croceus; assembly: GCF_905220415.1. Taxonomy (NCBI): domain Eukaryota; kingdom Metazoa; phylum Arthropoda; class Insecta; order Lepidoptera; family Pieridae; genus Colias; species Colias croceus. Next base: position 1,115,113 of record NC_059543.1, on the reverse strand, counting down.
AACGGCTACACGAATTGTTAATTTATTTCAGTCATTTAATCTATATAAACTTTTTAACGAACCCACACGAATTACACCTACTTCTGCAACCTGTATTGATAATATATACTGTGACTGCATCTGTTTAGAGAAAAATATTCTCAATACATTGACTTCGGATCACTGTGGCCAGAAAGTAGTTTTTGAATGGGATTGCATACCTACATTTAAAAGGATTAATGTTAGGCCTATAACTAAAAAAGGCATTAATAAATTTAAGAATAATATTAATAAAAACCTGCCCGTACTAAATGATCAATCCTTTCCTAATAGTCCTTGTGAAATGTTTAAAAATCTTTTTAATTTAGTACATAATGAATTTGAAAAAATATTTAAAGTTAAATCTTTAAATATTACCAAGGATTTACCATTTAGTAAATGGGCGACAGCTAGTATACATAGGTGCAGGAACATTCTTTATGAATTATATGGTATGAAGCAATATAATAAAGACCCATCTTTTCTTAGTTATGTTAGAAATTACTCAAAAATTTTTAAAAAAGTTTGTTTTACTGCAAAGCGTTTGTATATCAAAGAAAAAATACGCGACTCTGATAATAAAGTTAAAACAGTTTGGTCTATTATTAATGGTGAAATGGGTAAAAGCAAATCAAGTAATACCATAAAACTTGTAAATAATGACAGGGTTATTGACAAAAGTGCTGATGTTGCGCTTGCTTTTGAAGAATTCTTCAGTAGTGTCCCTGCTACTATTACTAATAGTTTAAATTCGTCTTCAGCACTTGCAGAAACCTTTTTGAGAGACCATGTTGCGGGGTGCAGTACATTATTTGAATTACGACACGTAACTGCTAGTGATATTGTTACTGCCTTTAGGACGCTTAATCTAAAAAATACTTGTGATCTTTGGGGAATGTCCGTAAATTTAGTTAATAATATAATAGAAAATATTGCGAAAAATTTAGCTTTCATATTTAATAAGTGTTGTGACTATGGTACATTTCCTAATTTACTAAAGCTTAGTAAAGTTATACCTCTATTTAAGAAGGGCGATCAAGAAGACTGTAACAATTATAGACCTATCTCTATTTTACCAACATTAAGTAAGGTATTCGAGAAGTTAATATTAAACCAATTGAGTAGTCATTTTGCATCTAATAATTTACTGCACACCAAACAGTTTGGTTTCACAAAGGGGCGCTCAACCACAGATGCTGGAGTTGCACTTCTAACACATATTTATAAAGCATGGGAAAACTCAAAAAATGCTCTGGGGATATTTTGTGACCTCTCCAAGGCATTTGACTGCGTTGAACATTGTACTTTGTTACGTAAACTTAATCACTATGGAATTACAGGAAAAGCCCAGAACCTCATAGCGTCATACCTGCATGATAGGATACAGACTGTAGTTGTTAATGGAGAACGTTCTAGCGGTGCGTCAATTAACATTGGTGTTCCACAGGGGTCCATTTTAGGTCCCTTCTTGTTCTTGGTATATATCAATGATCTTCCCTATTATTTGCAGGATAGGTGTGAAATAGTTCTGTTTGCAGATGATACCTCATTAATTTTTAATGTGGATAGGCATGACCCAAATGTTGACGAAGTGAACAGTGCTCTTTCACACATATCTGAATGGTTTACTGCCAATAATTTATTATTAAATGCCAAAAAAACCACTTGTGTTGAATTTTTACTTCCTAATGTAAAAAAGTTGAACAGAGATATTACCTTGAACGGGGAGGTATTGCATCCTACTGAGTCTACTGTATTTCTAGGGTTAACATTGGACGAGAAACTACAGTGGGGAGCCCATGTCAACACCGCTGCAGGTAAGCTCAGTTCAGCTGCATATGCAGTCCGAAAAATAAGGCATCTCACCGATGAAGATACGGCTAGATTGGTTTATTTCAGCTACTTTCATAGCATTATGTCCTATGGAATTCTACTGTGGGGCAAGGCTGCAGATATAGAAACTATATTTATCTTACAGAAAAGAGCCATTCGCTCTATATATAATTTGCGTGCTCGGGACTCACTAAGAGATCATTTTAAGAATACTGGTATCCTTACTGTACCATCACAGTATATATTTAATAATATTTTGCATGTTCACAAAAACGCCGACTTACACACAAGAGTAGGAGATAGACACGATTATGGCACAAGGAACAGGAATAGAATTGAAATGCCGTTTTTCCGATTAGCTAAAGTTAAAAATTCATTTATGGGTCAAGGTATACGCTTATACAATAGAATTCCTCTCAATATTAAAGAGTTTAGTAGTTCTAAATTTAAAACTTATATAAAAGGTGTACTAGTTCAGAGAGCGTACTACAGTATTCAGGAATATATGGACGATAAAGACCCATGGAGGGTTGTCGCGTAAAAGCCACAGGACAGTTCTTTGGCATATTATGATATATTATGTATAAGTTAGATATAAGTTACATATTATGTAATATTGACATGATTTTAAAAGAGCAACTATGGAGTTTCTTGCCGATTCTTCTCCATAGATACTGCTTTCCGAATCGGTGGTAAATGTTAAAATACTTATGTAATGACGATTCGAAAGTGCTACTAAATAGTAGTCTAATTGAATAAATGAATGTTTGAGTTTGAGTTTGAGTTTAAAATAAAAAGCTTTCGAATATTTCACATTTCATGGGATGTAGCTCGAAAACGGCTGCGAATAGAAAAAAATTATTGAGCTACAACTTGTAGATAATTTTATGGCCTTTCAACTTTTCCTTGAAAGTTTTTCTCTAACATGTACCGTTTTTGAGATTTAAGCGAAAAATGAAAAAAAATGACTTTTTCCCCCCTCCCCCCTCTCCGGGGCTCCTCCTAGTGTCCCGGGGTTTTAGTATGCTTATTACCTAGGGACTCTTGACATGTTTCCGAAGAAACATCTTACGTTACTAACTCACGCACTCTAGAACTTTTTATTAAATGTACTACAGGTTGATTATTTTTTATGATTTGGAAGTTTCATGATTTCTTGTACCCTGTCAGTACATACAGGCAAAATTAATTATTACTAACATTAGCTAAAATATTTTAAATTAAAAAATTAGCCGACTTAAAGTAGGAAGTGACGTGGATATCTACTGAGATATATCACATTTTATAATGTACAAAAATATTAGTTACTATTGTTAGCACTATAATTATATTATGGTCTACCAATACACTACTTCTTTGCCAAAAGGAGTGGAATTGAAACGGTATCAAAAGCTTTAGTTAAATCTTAAAAGATGACTAATCATTTAGATTTGTTGTCTAGAGCCTGAGCTACATATTTTGTAACAACGTCCTCAATGTTATACTGGTTCCTCAATGTTATTTTATACAATATCTTTCCGAATAAAATTGTTCGGAAAGTTTACCTAAAATAATCAAGAACGGACTGAAGAAAAAGTAGTATTCTTTTACTGGTAAATTCGGCTAATGCACTCAATTATACAGGGTTTCCCACTGTTGGTATACTAAGCTCAAAGGAGGTTATAGTTTTGCATACGCTGAGTACGTAAAAAATACTTATAAAATTCCAGACCCATGTTTTTTTCAAATAGATGAATTCTTAAAACTCTATGTGTACACCCAAAACAAGCCACCCGCCCAATTTTGTCACCAGCATGTGAGCTATCATACTATGTTTTCATAGACAAAATGCTCACATTAGAGAAGCGGTATATGCCGGCTGCGCGAAGCTAGAGAAGAAAACATGGATTTTCAGGAAAAATTTAACAAAAAATTTTTGATGTAATTTTGTTGTTTAAGTATTTTTTACGTGATCAGTGTATGCAAAACTATAAGTCTCTTCGCGCTTAGTATACCAATAGTGGGACACTCTGTATATAAATATATGTAAATAATTAAAAATAAAAAAAGACGTGTGGCACTCGGGGACTGCCGCGGTAATGCTATTGCATAGCATGCCTTCAAGTCACGCCTCCGAGCCCGTCGGAGTGGGGAGCGTGAGGTTTTTCGTTACGGAATTTCTGGATTCGGTCCCCGCGCTCAAGGCCCGCGATAGAAGCTATGCAATAGCTTAATAAAAATAAACTTCCCTGCTGTAACACAGTGGCGTCAGCGACTAGCACGGAGGGAAGTAACTTATGTTTATTTGTAATAATTGTTATGTACCCATATATCTTACTGAAACGCATGTAACATGTTCTTTGTAATAATAAATAAATAAATAAATTAGGCAAATTTACCAGTAGACAAAGGTAGGGTAAGTTTGCCTACTGGGATTCACTCGTTTCAGATTTATATTTTCTTATATTATTCTTCGTTGTAATAATGCAATGAGTTATGCAAAGTTCAATTAACACTTCCAGTGAGTTAGCAAGGCAAGACGCGATCATCTATTGATGGGTGACCATAAAATTACTTCAGCCCTGCCTAGTACACTTCACAGCCCAAAGTCATTCTTATTATCGTTAAAAAAATATAAAGGTAAAACAATAAAACAGTGTTTAAAATTATCGATCTTTATTAGGGTAACAAATTTTGAATTACATTTCACTTTAAGTAATAAAGAATAAAAATTAACAAGAGAAACTATCAACAAGTGGCAATTTACAAGAAATATACAAAGAGCGACATGCTTTATAAATAAAAATAAATAAAAATAAATAAATAAATATGAAAATCAATACGTTCATTCAAAAATTTTAGTCAGTTTTTACTGATTTCCAAAAAACTACTGCGCAAAACAAAGATCACCTTGTTAGAGCTATAGATGACAAAAATAAATCAAGGTAGATTTTCGGTTAATTATTCATAAAATTTTATCTATTTGGCCATGGTAATAACATAAGATAATCTCTATTTTTCAAATTGAATTGAAAAAGAAAACTACAGGTGAAATGAAAACGTAGAGGGCAAATTTGAAACAATAAATATTACGTATTTATTTAAAAGGACCCTAATAAGTTGATTTAAGATTCATTTTCACTGGAAAGTACAGATAATACAAAACGTAACTTTATGGAAAAACCCGTTTTAAGAAAAAATATTGTACTTACTCTAAAAATAATCACTCTTCTTAATTTACTTGGATTATTGTTAAGAGATGTTTGTTAAAAAAGAGTGTTTGTTATACGAACAATTCACAACATCTAGATGTGTCCTATTTCACTTAAGTTAAAATGTATTTCAGCAACTGTATCAGTATATCTCTCATCTCTCAAAATATCTGTCATATTAAAAACTGTTTGTTAAAACAATATCTATTTAAAATCTAGCGTTTCTATATAAATTCAACTTAATTCGAGCGATATTAAATATCAACCTTATATCTACTTAATTACAATAATATTATGCTGTTCACACAGAACCTTCTAGAAACATTATGAGTTCTCTTAGAACGACAGTTTTAATTCAGTGCACTCAGAAAGGTTCAGAAATTCATAATTGTTCTTCTTTTATCTGTCTCTCAAAGTAGTTTATAATCCATACTAAATTAAGTCTCTACCTAACCTGAAATTTATAAGTATAATACAAACATAATTATGTCTCTAATATTGAAAATCGTTAAACGTTTCTGAATGCAGCAGTCAGTATTTACAGAACCTTCTTTGTCACAGCTTTCACTCCTATATAAAGTTATTTTTAACTATTACCTAATGACACCATTGATTTTAAAATTGCATTTTAAACCAACGGCTCTTCATCATTTTGTATTTAATTTCGTAATTCGTTGTTTCGTCTAATAAGTAACGTTCGCGTCCCATTCTACTATAAATTTCGTTTCAATAATTATATTTTCAAGGACATTATCAAAATTATTATATCTATCAGGTCACTAAAATTGACTTTTCTAGTTTAATCTAATAAGCTATAAAATCCAACAAAAATTCCACATTTTAGTTTCTATATATCGATGCAGTATTATAAACAATACCAACAAAAAGTTAAATACCCAAAAATGTCATGTGCAGCAACGGACCAATCACGTGCATCGATGACGTAAGATTCAACCAATCAGATCTCTTAGATAGCACCTATTATATTTACTATGTCTATATGACTACGTTATAATCTATGATCTGAAACTACAGCAGGGGCGAGAGGATCAATTTCTGTATTTTCGTCATCTTCATCGATATTTGTATGAATATCGTGCAAACTAAGATTTCGCTTCTTTAGTGTTTCCGGAGCTGCAAATAGGACGCTGCCATTCCAAGGATTATTACCGAGTTCACCTGAAAAGTATGATATAGAGAGATTTATAGTTATATATTTTTGGCCAATAAAATCAGTAACATAGTACTTCTTGAGAGTTCATAGTTTTATTTAAATTAACATTGTAATACAATTTTAATAATGAAAAAAAGCTTTAACACAAAGTTCTCCCCATTTTTTTAAAGTAAAAATTCAATATAAACGCCTTTATAAAGAATAAATAAAGTTGGACCTAGAACATGGCCCTTGGGAACACCTATTGGTAAAATATTCATTACTATGTCCTCAAATCTGTTTATATAAGTATTCCATCAAGCATTGATTTGCACAAATAGTAACATTAACCTAATTCACAATTAAGCTTTACAACTGGACTGAAAATAAACAAATTATACATGTATTCGCAGATACTAGAGGTAGTCAAACGCAATTTAGCAGTGCGATAAGGATGACTAAGTGATTAGCTATCGTACCGTTGGCCAACGTTTCCGTTCCACACTCGCGCCGCTTCCTCCAGATGTGGCCTATGACGAAGATCATCGCGGTCACCAGCAGGATTCCCACGCAGCCTCCCAGCAGCCATCCTATCTCGAGGCCAGCCAACCTGCAAATATTTTATTATTTATGATTATTTGTTTCTGCTATGGGCATGTCACTATTTCATTGATGGCGACATTCATTAAAAAAACATAAAACTACGTTAGTAACCCCTTATCCAAACCAACGACTATGCTAAATGACGTTCAGTCAAAACATTGAGCGTTACATTTAACAACTTGACATCATTCGTCGTTCAATCAAATAGACATTAAAATATTGAATTACATTCAACTACATATTTTTAACTAAACAGATGATTTGTTAGTTCATGTTTTCTGTCATATTTCAATTCTTTCTTTTAAGTTTCTTTATACACTATTTTGTGTTTGATTTTCTTAAATTACACGTGTGTATTTTAAATTATATCAATTTCAGCTTTCACCACTAGAAAACTTTTCTTACATGCGCAATTAAAACATAACTCTATTACCATACCTTACGGCTGAAGATTCTTCAGCGCTGTTCTTGACCTTATAACATGGTCTACCATCCACACACCAACAGGCTTCATCAGGACAGGCGCCATCACAACTGTTGCAGTCAATTCTGGAAATACAACACATGTCATGAATAATATGAAAAGGTTCGAGTCTTAAGTTTTGATAAAAAAATTCGCTACAAATTGAGAACTTCATTATTTTCGGAACGTTGGTTAATTTAACGATAGTGTGGTTTTTATAAATGTATAATGTAAGGTCAGGTCAGGTAGGTCGAATTAATTTCGCAACTATGTAATTATAAGTATTTTACTAAAATCGAAATATATGTCTGAAAATTTTTATTTTATTTCATTCCAGAAAAACATGATAATAGGCTTAAATTCATTTAATAAGTAATTTTTATGGAAATAAGAAAATTTTTAATAAACTTCGCACATTCAAACATTTATACGTCATAACCTATTTTATCCTAAGAAAAGTATTTTTTTCTTAACTCTACATTGTTGATATAATTTATATGCGTATGAACATTAAACAGATACACGCTATGTTTTTCAAACAATCGCTTTTAACCGTAATAATAGTTACGATGAACTAGTGCTAATTTTCCATTATGATTCATAAACTATGTAAACCCCACACAGTTCGTTAACTTTTAATAATAACAATATTTGGTAACAATTCATAAAACAGGTGCAAACTAAAAACTATTATTCTTACAAAATTATTTAAGGCAATAAGATGTGTAGTTGTACACGAACGATGACAAAAGTACACACAAAAATAAACTCATTTTATAGACTCCTAAGAAGATACTTACGGCTTAATTTCCTGGCAGGTATCGTTCACCAAATCAAACCCTCTATTGCAGATGCATTCACCGTCCACACACGCCCCGTTTTCGCACGAGCACGTCTTGTAACATGACGTCACATCTGTTTCGTTTCGAATAAAGCCATCGAGGCATTCGCATTTGTTCGGCTCGACACACTCTCCATTAACGCAGGGCTTCGAGCAAGTCGCTTTACAAGAGCCATCCACCATTATATAGCCCTCGTTACAGAAGCAAACGTTCGGTGATACGCACCTCCCATTATCGCAATTCCCACAAATGGGCTCATCGCGTTCACATATAGCAATATCTTTAGTCTTTCTATATCCCTCTGAGCATTCGCATTGATCCGGAGCAATGCAGGAGCCGTTCACACAACCTCGTTTACAAGTTGGCTTGCACTTTCCATCATCTAAAGTATAACCCTCGTGGCATTTGCATGTTTTAGGAGCTATACAGTCTCCGTGAGCACAATCATCACAGATTGGAGCGCAGGATGACCAATTAACTGCTGAGTAACCAGGGTGGCAAATACAAACGCCCGATACACAGGAAGCGTTGACGCATGGAGTGTCGCAAGTCCGCCGGCAGATATACGGATCTAGCGGGTCTCTTTCATAACCGACATGACAAGCGCACTTATCTGGTTCAGAGCAAATTCCATTTTCACAAGGTCGTTGGCAGATCGGTTCGCATTTGTCGTTTATCTTTTGATAGTTGGCATTACATTCGCATGTTTCTGGTGCTGTACATTTGCCGTTCTCACAGCTTGTGCAGACTGGTTCGCATTCGGAATTATTGTTCATCGTGTAGCCTTGGTAGCATGCACATATATTCGGCGCGACGCAGGTCCCGTGTACGCAAGATGGAGTACATTTGGGGATGCAAGTGAAGGCATCTGAATGTTCGTATCCATCGTAGCATGTGCATGTGTTCGTGGCTGTACAGTTGGCGTTTGTGCAAGGTCTATCGCATTTAGGCGGGGGGTCAATGCACTCATTGTTATTGTGCAGAATCAAGGGTGGTGTACACGTGCAATGGTTTATCGTGACGCACCGCCCTCGCAAGCAACCATCTTTGCATTTAGGTTCACAAGAATGAGTCGTATGTTTGAAGAAATAGTTTTCACAGCACGCGTTCCTTAATAGCTGAAAGAGGTGAAGTAAGACTATTAAATTGGGATATCAATTATTGTCATGAACATAAACCGGTTACATACAAATAGATAAATTCTTCGAGCATTTTATTGTACTATTTGTGAACATAAGACTTTAAAATGTAGTATTAATACTTTAAACTGACATTGTCTAATAAATGTAAGTACATACCTTGGTCTTCGGATCTGGTCTGAAACAAAAGAACTTAATTTTAATACATGTATAAATACTACATAATATTAAAAGTCTTATAATCCGACCTGGACATAATATTTTATAATTGTCTTTTCTAATTTTTACGGTGACTTAACGTCGTAATTTTGTATTCAGGAGATTTCAAGAATGGTAAATCGATCTAGTTAGAAAATGTCAAAAAGCAATCAAAGTACATGTCGATTATGCAAGTACTTGTGACTAATGTATTAATTAACTTTACCATATTATGTCTGTGTTTTGGCACTTAAAACTAATGAATCATTCTGAGATAATATTTTATCGTACAATCGTATTTGTACGTACAGACGTACTCTATTAAAATTGCGGTAGTTAATATTCGTAACTTTTCCCTGTCCTAATTGTTTGTTTGTTTCGTCCAACGCATTAATCTCAGGAATTATTGGCTAAAGGTTCGAATTGATAAAGTATTTTTGTTTTTAATAGTTTATTTATAAATAATATGTAACATGACATTTTTGCATGGCTGCTCAAATTCTACATCCAATAGAAATTGATGCGATGCAAAAATGTTCCTTATTATGTAATATAAGAAAAAACATGAAAATAGACAAAGCATATACATACTATTAAAAGGATGTATTTACTACTAGCGGTCTGCCCCGGCTTCGCCCGTGGTACATATTTACGTTTTCTCTACATAAGAACCGTCCACGTACTTCAAGGAATATTATAAAAAAAGAATTATCGAAATCGGTTCAGCCGTTCACACGTGATGCCGTGACAACGTGAAACGGGTTTCATTTTTATATAATACTAGCTAAAAAACCCGGCTTCGCCCGGGAGTTGATATGAGATGTAGAGTCGAAATAAAAAAATAAACTATGACGTAAAAAGTAAAAAAAAAGTTTATTGGAAACGTTTTCTTAAAATTAAAACGTTTTATTAAAATTTGAAAATATTTTCTCTCTCACACTTTCTAGAGTATTCTGGTCATTATCGTCCGCCATAATAAAAGGTTCTATAGCGGTAGCATTTGTAGTAAAAGCGCGAAATTTAAAAACCTAAATTTTTTAATGTTTTGAGAACTAATTTGGATAACTAAAATTATGTCGCTTTAACTCCAAAATATAAGTTAGCTAATGACGTATAAATACACAAAATTTAATAAAGCAACAAATTAAATTTAAGACTTTATTGAAATTGGAATTTTAAATTTCGTGTCACTACCTACTACACATGCTACAATTGCTCGCCACGCTTTTGGAAATGCAACCCAAACAATCGTTGTCCTGAATGAAGTTCAAATATTCGATAACAGATGGCGCCACTTTACTTAATTTCCAAGTTGTAGGGTTGGAAAGTTCCTTATATCTTTAGAAACACGCCCTTTAGATTAAAACGGGAACTTTCTTGTTCGAGGGGGGATAAAGGGCTATCACACCACATAAGTCCCTTTATCGTGTCGGGACTCCTTTTTAAGTTTTATCGGCACGCACATTTTATCGACTTAGTTTTATTATATAAATATAGATATAGATGTATATAGATAGCGTATATAATTAATATACTTAAAATTTATAATTACATTTTGTTTGAATTTGAATTTATTATTCAAACAAAACCACGTGCTTTTGTTTCCTAAACGGAAAATTAACCGTCATAATTGAATGTTGTTACAATTAGTTATCTTGTTTTGAAGATAAACAGCACATAATTAACTAAAATCTGTTGAGTAGTAAGTGTTTGTTGGCTCTATGATCGTTGGGGATTCCCCTTAAGATAGGTACATATCGATTCCAATTCCCGCCAATTGAAGAATCAAGATACTAAACGCGCTCTAGAAAGCGCCAAAACTACGTTTTTTGGGGTTGAGCTTTTCTATGGAATTCATAATTTATTATTTAGTTACCTCCTCAAATACTACTTAGGTACTATTCTACTACTACAGACACGAAAGGTTTATGATTTTTAAGTATTATGATCATATCAAATTGCAGAAAATACGTTAAGTAAACTTCAACTGTTTTAAACGTCGTGTAAACTTCAATTGAATTTATTAATAATGAAATTGAAATTAATAAAAATAATAGAGAGTACCACAATTTCTATCAATGACCTTGAACTTGTATCATACACCCACTTACATTACAAATCATCTTTGATAACATAATATTATGAGAATAAAATATATGCTCTTGTGTTTCACTTAACTAAATATCTAATTCAACCGATATTAAAACATGGCAGTGTAGCTATAACCTATTAAATATCAGGCTATATAACAAGGTCCCTCAAATCCACCCTGTCATCTATAGTACACAAGCCTTATCAAAAACTACAAACAATTAACCGTGTACCAAGCTATCTATCAACAGTTAGGCTCTTACAAGGTCTATATTTGGTCTACTATTTGATTATAACCCTATCATCAAATAGGGTGGATTTGAGGGCACAAGCCTTATCAAAAACTGCCAAACTATTACCACTTTTCTCCTTTGAAAAGCACTTACATTTGACAAACATGAGGGTCGTCCGCCTTCAATCCGAGAACGACAATTATCATCAAACTGAGCAAAATCAACAGCCTTAGAGCATCCATAGTTCCACTAAAACTGATAATTATTATCACAACCGCACGCAACAAAAACACGATCAGTCCTCTGCACTACACGTAAACAACTGACGAGTGACGGTTCAAACGGACATACAGGACGTTGTTTTATGTTTATAATTATGACGCTGTATGCATCGTTTCCTCACAACGGATCCTCTGTAAGAAATTGACTTTTTATGGGTGATAGATCGTCTTTTATTTCACAATACCTACTCAGATGTATGGAGTTTATTTAAAGCTCGAAAAAAGAGTGACATAGTTTATGCTACTGTAACTGAATTCTGATAGGTACATATTAGCTGACATTCTGGCAATTACAGGAGGAACTGGATAACTTCGAGACGATTTACCAAATACAGATAACAACTCAACACAAAACGTTTTTGTTCAAAACATATAGAAGTCAAATATACTGTACCCATATTATACACAAATTACTGAGAATATTGTAAGATAAACGCATATTCCATAGAACTTGGTGCTCATGTAAAAAATATCGATTGTTGTTTCGTAAGAATAAATTCTGTGCCTCCAGTGAATAAGGGAGTAAGACGAGTTATTCCCTTTGGTTTTTATTGCACCATTGGATTCAGCTCGTCAAAATACACAACATATCAAAAGGACATATCTCTAGCTGCATCCTAACCCATTTTTTCGAATGACCCAAACGGTATAAGTAGGGTGTGATTAACGGTATAAGTTACCTTATCCATCATTTTAGGCAATCGCAAAGGAACTATTCATCTCGAGTCAAAATAACCCACGAACACGAGGACGTATGTGTAGTTATACTTTTTGAATAAAGACATAATTCATTTTGTTCCATCCGTGCTAACACTATTTTAGTATATAAACGCATTTGTGTCATTTTTCTAACATGAGCATAAAGGAACAACTCTTAGTGTCATTGGTTCAAGTGACGACATGAGATAGTTTCGCATTAATGCCGTGTTGTAATTGGTCTATTTGAATACTGCACGGAAACAACAGACACTATTTCTTTTTGCTTAATAATATTTTTCAATCGTTTTTTCAATAAATATGCAACAATAAATCTTTATATTTAAAAAAAAGGTATTTATCAATCAACTTGGAATACTAATAATATTTCTATGGAAATTAACTATTTTTTGAAATAGATAAAAATACAGTTTTAATTAACACATTAAGTGCATTTAATGATATTATACTCTTTGTTTATATAAATACAGAACGATAATTATTGAATTATCTAAAAAAGCCAACAATAATGTTAAACTTATATTTTCTTCTTATAATTGGGTAAGTTTTATAAAAAATAACTAGTTTTTAATCTTTTTTTTTAATTTAATCTAACCAATAATACTATAATTATAGACGCATAGAAAAAAAAATTATAACCAGTCTTGTAGAGTCTCTTCAAGTCGTATTTGCATCCAAGGCACCTTCAAATCTGTGCTTAATTTTTTCATAAAATCTCTGCGGCTCATTGTTTTTTCTTTATTTATCTATATTATTTTGATATTATAAGATATAGAAATTGTTAAAATTTCATATCATGCCGTAAAATATCGCCACAGACCACCTATAACTTTCCCTGTAAGGTAACTTAACATACAGGAATATGGTTTTCGAGCTTCTCTTAACTCTTTATAGTGCTTGTATCCTCAATGTATAACACATATTCGTTTATAACCACCAGACAACATCTCAGCCACCCAATCCTCTTTCTTGGAGTCCAAATCCAGCAGAGGACAACAGTCATTTACTAAAATTGAAGGTTTTTCGTCCTAGTGTTAAAGTTTTCTGGATCCTATTTTATACTCAATATATAGTATATAATACTATATCATGTAAAACGTGACTTGGAAAAAAAATATTCAAATAAATCACAAAATAATTTTTTTAAACAATCGTTAAAGTTACGAAAAGCCCAATTATACGTCAAAATGACGTACAACATCCTCTTTACTACAAAATGGCGGAATTTACCGGGAAGAGCCAACTATGTACTGCTAGGTCTCGACGGCTAATGAGTTGTTTCTGGATTTCGAAGTGATTCGATGGTAAATATAGAAAAGACAAAGATATTTCGCCGCGGTGTACATCAAATTTACGTAGATTGGACTTCTAGGGTTAAATGCATAAACACCTAAATGTTGTTTTGTTTTTATTATATCTAATAACGTTAAAAAATCCGTTGATTTCACTCGTTTTTCAAGCTACATGCATGGTTGTTCCACTAAAAGGCTTCAATTGAGTCATAAAGTACACAAATTTCAAGCATGATAAGTCGCATTATTTCTATAAAACCAAAACTGGCAATAATATAAGTCGTGTTATGCGACTATGAACATAGTGCTTTAGGGCATAAGTCGTTATATTGCAAAGAGCAAAAAAAAAATTATGTGAATACATTGAGTTATTCCATGAAGTACTCGTTCATAAGGCCACAACTACAAAAAAACACGAAAAAAGTATATTTATGGGGTTGTTAAAATATCTGTTTATATGTAAAACTAAAGTCTAACATCATATCTTACCCATACAAGCTTAAAAATTTGAAGTTATAAAGATTTAGTGTTGATATATAGTTTTTTGTCTCTCCTGAAAAGTGATGTTTTTGAGTTATTCCCTTATTCACTGGAGGCACAGAATTATAAGAAATACAATGATATTTATTTTCATGTTTATAGAAACGAAAGGCCATTTTAGAGCCGATTTTTCAATCCTTGTCCAATAAAGTATTACACGAACATATTAAAATGTCACCTGTAAACTGTCAAATACGGACAATTACAATAAATTTTTGAAATGGTAATAGTTTAATACGTTATTTTAACCAAGGATTGAAAAATCAGCCCTTAATAACATAAAAAAGCTCAGGAAAGCTCTATAAAATAGCATCGGATAAGTAAGATTTATGCCAACTGAATCTTGAATTCAAACCTTGTGATTTCGTACAGTATCTACGAAATAATACCTACCTATATTAACTTATTTATTAATATCTCTACATTTTTGTTTATATAAAAGCATATTTTAAGCATTGCCATTATATCGTGTAGAGAATTACCTTTCCCTTGTATGTATTTTGTTTCTTTCTGTCAAAATTATTGCAAATAAATCAGCCAACAACTGACGTAACACCTCCTTATCAAGACCTCATTTTTTAAAGTCGGTTAAAAAACCACATTTCTCGGCTACGTTACGGCTCAAACAATGGCATTTCCCATCGACTAGCGTAACATCCGGCGATGCTTGCTACGAGATGTGAATATACAAAAATTGCTATGCAAATTTGTCGGGTATCTCATAAAAAAATTGCACGTGCAAAACGAAAGCCGATTACTAAATGACGATAGATTGGTGAGAGCAGTGTCCATTTAGTCGTGGGTTCCGTGGGAAAATAATTATCGTAATTGTTTTTTAAAAAGTTACGATTAAATGTTTATTAATTATTTTATTACCTAAATTTTTATTTTATTTTATAAAATCATGTCTCATTCAGTTTGTTATTGTTGTTACTCAATGCATGCAAAAATAGTTAATGTTCATTTATTTTAAAATGATAGATAGACATTATCCGTTAAAACCAATACTTAGTACCTACCCATAAGCTCACTACTTTTTCTTTATATTATATTACAAGTAATATCACCGTATATCATCATCTATACAAAATAATACACCGTATGCAATCACCCATACTCGCACACCTTACGGACCAAACGCAAAATGCGTTCCATTTCAAGCATACACATTTTGACCGATCCCTAATTTCACAAAGCCAAATCAAACGAGCGATTGACGATGAGCCACTAATTGAAATTCGTGTCACGTTACACTAATCGACCAGCTATTTTACGGTCTACTTACTGTATGTTTTATAGCCAACCTATCTGAGGTACAAAAACAACAAAGCATTTTTTTAAATGATTAATAGTGTCTGGCCTTCGGCGGGACGTTATATTCGCATTTAGTTAATAATTTGGGAGTGTTAAGTAGGTACCTCTATAATCTTAATCATTAAACATTGGTCGTACATAATTGTTCCGTCTTCAACATACATTGCAGTATTACTATGAAGATGTGGCAAATGCTTAGCTATATTTCACGCAATGGAATGCAGAATTTGGCAGAATTATATTAAGGTTGAATTTCGACAGTTAGTGATACTACTACATATCTAATAGGCCCTCTACACAATGGGCAGCGATGGCCCAACAAAAAGTCGTCAATGTTTGCCGCCATTATGGCGATTATGAATAAGCATCTACAATGATGGCCGATCATAGACATTTTGGCCCTCTATACTATCGTGATTGCCTCTACTCGCCCAACGCTACCCATTGTGAAGAGGACCTATTAGTTTTCTTTGCTTGTGACGTCAATGACGTCGTTGGTTGCAACTTTCAACCTTGTTACAACCCTAATGGTTTTGTGACGTCACACTCACGTCATAATATATTTTGAAAGAATAAATTTTATTGTTTCTTAATCTGACTCACACTTAAGCATTTTTGGGGTCCTATGACCTATTATTTATTTATTTATTTACATCACATAGAACTTACTATCATTACAGGTTAACCTAATTTGACAGAGTTCTTTTATAAATTAAAAAAAATACAAACATATCTCATAAAAATTAAAAAAAAAAACACGTTGTAAGTTGTAACACTATATAGCCTATTAAGCCTTAATAATTAATAAAATTAACATTTTTGCTGATAGCATAATATAGTAGTAACTTTGAAAATACACTCAAAGTACAAGAAAACACAATAATGTAATTCGTTAATTGTATGAAATGCACAAATAAGAGGCCATAGATTATAAATACCTATTATTAAATAATAAAAAGATAGCAAAAACATATTTGTATGATTTATATGGAAAAAGCTCTTTTTAACCATCCTGTATATATTTTAACAACGTTAATGCAGTATTATCAAACACTTAATTATATATGAATAATTAACCGTCCTTGAATGTTATTTTATCAATTATTATAGTATTGTTATGTCATACTTTTAATTGTTTCCCTATAGAAAAGCTCTTTCATCTAAAATTAAAGATATTTGCTCCATTATTTGTACACAACAATATGAAATTGCTAAATAATTCATTGATTTATTAAGTCAAATACATAAATAGGTATAGATAAATGTATTAGGAATCGGATTAAATAAGTATAAGTACTTATTAGGTTTAAAACATGAACTTGAGAATTAGGACACAAATATGTGATAAAGAAAACTTTCTAATATAATTTAAGTTTATAAACCTAATCTCAGAGCTATCATTTTAAGCTGCTTTTTAACTTTCAGCTTTATTTAATCTATTATAAGAAATATCTATTTTCGATATATTAAAATCCAACCGCGAATCGTAACTAAAAACGAATAAAAGGAAAACAATATAATATATGGAATTTTATAAACGCCATTACGAAGTATAAATTATGTATTATTCTTCCCTAAATTTATAATCTCACATCCGTTGAATTATACTATAATTCTTATAAACAATTTACTGTTTTCTAGAACCTTGCAATATGTTATTTTACGAAGAAAATACATTTAGGGTAATAATTATTGGTGTAAATAATAATAAATTATCTTTATTTTGCAATAAATATTATGAATATCCCAATCTAAATTATTTAAATTTGTAAAATCTGTAAACAACTCTTATTTCTCCGATTATATCTACCTACTACATATTTCTAAAATAAATATTGTTTTTGGTCTATGTTATTGTTTACAGAAACTCTCATTAAAAGAAATATTATCATGTTTGAAGGTGCTTTAGAATAATAGTGTGAAAAAATAGCTTTTCTATAAGCTTTGCTCTATTATAAATAAATAAAACTTTTAAAGAAAAAATCCTCCATAGTCATTAAGAACATTTGTTAATTGTTCAATATTTATATTCTAAATATTAAAATTAATTAAATGAAGCATATTACCTATATTATATGTAGTCATAGAACAGGAAAAAGTTATTATCTAGCTTTATGAAGCACGTCATTTCTTTATGTAGAACATATTATATAGAACAATATACTATTTGTACAACATACACATTCAGTTCTGAAACATCAAACCATACAAGAGATATTCACGCTTATCCCAGTTGTTTTAAAGGATGCAATGGTTCGAATGTATTTCAACATTTCAATATCGTACATTATCTACCACAGGACAGGAATTTTCCTATTGATAAAAACATATACAATGTGTAATAGGAATTTTAAAAGTTTAATTAATATGTTCTATTATTTCTAGAACATTGCGGATTTATGTATCTATAACTAGCTGCGCTCCGCGGTTTCATTCGCGTGGCTCCGCTTCTGTTGTTCTTAGCGAGATGATATAATATAGCCTTAGATGAATGACCTATCTAACACCGAAAGAATTTTTCAAATCGGACCAGTAGTTTCTGAGATTAGCTGCAATTTTTTTATTTCTTGTTTAATTTTCCTCATCTTTTTTGGGTTGCCTGGTAGAGATCGCTCCAGCGATAAGGCCGCCTACTTTACATTGATTAATTTATTGTTAAATTTATATATTGTAACCTATATGGTGTACAATAAAGTTTTTTCTTTCATTCATTTATTGTTATAAATTTCTTAAAATAGCCTATAACCTTCCTAGATAAATAGTCTAACTAAGCAATAGTTTTTCAAATCAGACTCATGGTTCCTGATATTAGGACGTTCAAGCAAACAAACAAACAGATTTATGTTGCTGTTGATTAATTCCAACTATTTTAGTAATAGTACGACTGGGGACAGGAAATAGATATCGCGAAAATGATAAAACATTATTCATTGATTTCACACGAGAACCATAATTTATAGGTTCATTAACTTTAAGTTATGATTTATTTATAACTGATGTATTTAAATTAGTTTAACAAGATGTAGCTATTAATTATGTATGTGCATCTTCATTGTTATTGAGTTTTTGTAAGGCAATGTGTCACTTTATTTTTATTAGAGGTGTCCATGAGGTGTCTATTTTAACCGATGTTCCTAAAATGTGGTAAGGTTCTACATTCTAAGCGTAGGAACATATATTTCAGTTTTTTTTTTTTTTCATTAATATTATATACAAAATGTTTTCATTGGTATGCTTTTAATTCATTCATAGGTATGATTTTATTATTTCTTTATTTATAACATTTTTGGAGTGAAACTCCTTTATCGGGGTTGAAAAAAAATTTAGTGTAACATTTTTTTCGTTACGCGTGACATTTTTCCGTTACGCGCCATCTTTTTCTTATCTCTACCACGCGTGATTCGACATATTTCTGTAAAGTTGCTTATACATGCTTATACTTAGTAAATTATTTTTTGAAAAATAAGGTCATAAAGAAGTTTCACTTCTTGCGTGTGTACACTTATAGGTAGTACACGCACACATTTTTTTAATTCGTACATGGAGCAATGAGCAAAATTGTAAATTTAAACTCTTTCAAGGAATGTATTTTATGAAATTTATGTTATTTAAATCATTATTAAAACGTAATAAAATTAACACGTTGCGCATATAACTAAAATTATAATTTTCAGGTATTAGAATCAAACAGTTTTGAATTGTATCTTTGTTGTCACACTTACTGTTACTGTGAGCTTAATAAGAACTCGGTCAGGGCTTTTAAATGCGCACTAAGGTGCGTCAATAATGCATTTAGTATGACGTCGATTTCAGCCGACTGCGACTGAAGGAGGGTTATGTTTTTCGAGTGTATGTTTATTTCTTTGGCAAGCTCTACAACCTAAGCTGGACGGATTTTGACTTGTATTCTGTGCTTATAAGGTGAAGTAATTATAAGAGTTGTGATAGAGATAGTTTACATAAATTAGCAGTTAGTTTTCAAAATAAAAAATTTACTTAATACACTTAAATACAGATACACCAACAATGTTAAATTAAAAATTTAAAACGCCTTCCGTGAATATTAATCACGAAATGTCATAATAAAAAACGGTGTGAAATAATTTTAAGGCGTACATTTTTTGTGAGATAAACGGGCTGTGTTTTATTAAAGTGCTTAAAAGTGTATGAGATGTATAATAATTTATTATAGATAAGTGATATTATAAAAGCAAATCAAAGATCTGATCAACATTTATATGTAATACCACTTAATGTCCACTAAATTAACATTATTAACATGTAGATTTTTTTAGCATCATTTAAAACATAACAGTCAGAGAGCCATGTAATTACCTATTGATGAACATGTAGAAAAAGAAATTTCTCTTGACGCTAATTTTAACCACAGGATATCATTAACATAATTTATTATGCATGTAAATTACAATGCAAAATTGATATAAATTAAAATGAACAACTATACAGAGTGAACCGGCTCTCCGTTTTAGATTGGTACTAATATAAACAGTATTATTTTACATACTAGCTTCCGCCCGCGACTCCGTCCGCGCGGAAATATTAAGAAAAATTAAGATTTATTTATTTTTCTACGTATTTTTCCGGGATAAAAAGTATCCTATTTTTTGCCCAGGATAATAATCATCGAAATCGAACCGTTAGTTTTCACGTGATGCCTGAACATACAGACAGACAGACAAAAAAATTTTTAATCACATATTTGGGCTTGGTATCGATCCATAAGACTATGACCATTCAAAAGTGCTTCTAGATGAAGTCTAATTATAAATAAATGTTTCAGTCTATTTGAGTTTATCTGTGCCACTGGTAAATGCAATATTATCAAAAGCTCTTCAAGCAGTCTAGTCTTTTACCATCTATTTAACTATTCTATATAACTACGTCTATAACATGCAAAATATACTCACATAGCCGTACAATTGTCCAAACAGTTCCCAGCATCATCACAATTTGTACACGACTTTTCACAATCATAACACTCGCCTTTTGTATTCTTGGCGAAACCTTCATGACACGTACATACATTAGGAGCTGTACACACTCCATTTACACACCCATCACAAATCGGTTCACATTGTCCACTTATATTCCTAAACCCTTCAGGACACTCACACACATTGGGCGCTATGCATCTACCTGTACAGTTACATATAGGTTCACACACATCCCCAAAACCGTGGTAACCTTCATAGCATTGACACACGTTTGGTAGCACACATTTCGCGTTTACACACGTATAGCACACGGGTTCACACTGGTCTCCATTTACAGCATATCCTGGGTCACAATGTAGCCTACATGTGAAGTCCTCATCGATCTGGTAGTCTCGTTCACAGTGGTAGCAGTGCGTCGTGTTGTATCGATCATATCCTGGCTTGCAGATGCAAGTGTTGTTCTGGCATTCGCTGTTAACACAGGGAGAGTGTTGGTTTGACAGGCATATTGGTGTAACGCAAGTATTGTTGTGTTGAGGGTCGAGTATGGTCGGTGGGTCGCACACGCATTGGTCTGGCGCGACACAACGACCTCCATAGCAGCCGGTACTGCAAGATGGCACGCAAGAGTCACTTGTCGCTTCGTAGACCCATCCCTTACAGCAAACTGTTTGACGTTCTGCCTTTGTGTAGACCTGAAAATGGAAATGGATTTTGAATGTTATTGTAATCAACGAAAAGATGACATATAATACTTGTTACTTAAATTAACAAAGTGTATACTGTATAGCAAAATAATGCTTCCAGTATACATAATCTTAACACGTTTAAATCTAAATTTATAACAACGAGCTTTTTAAATAAATAGTACCTAGCTTTCTTCGACTTATTCTTACCAGAAAAGGCATAAAGTTTATACCGATAGCATAGTTATGAATTTTTATTTGTTGGTCCATCTATCACACTTCATTATGATTGCTAAAGGTCATACATACACAATACACATATTTATTGAATTTTCATGTATTTCTCTGTATTATTAACGGACATCTTATAAACTTGTAGTTTACCGTATTATTAGTTACGTAGTAACTAACTATTCAGTATTTTTTGCTATTAGTGAAAGTTAGTAAATAAATAATAATACTAACTATAGGTTTCTTCTTGACAGCTGTACATCTTCTTCCTCGAGCACACCATTTCACGAAGGTCACTGAAGTATATCTGGTCTTCCTTACTCTGTAAACAAAAATAATACATAATTAATTAATTATATTAAAATAGCTGCGCTCCGCGGTTTCACCCGCGTGGCTTCGCTCCTGTTGGTCTTAGCGTGAGGAAGGCTATCCTCGATGAATGGGCTATCTAACACCGAAAGAATTATTCAAATCGGACCAGTAGTTCGTGAGATTAGCGCGTTCAAACAAACAAACATACAAACAAACTCTTCAGCTTTATAATATTAGTATAGATAATAAGAACAGCACAAGAAAAGAAAGAGTAGAATATAGTTGTAGATATTAAAATCTCTACAAGAGATTAAAAACACGATAGCTGTTGAAAGGTCACTAGCTTGTTGTCACGGTGAAAAAATCGCTTAAAACCCCTTTTTAATAATTTAAAATGTTTAAAAATACTTTTCAGTTAAATATATATTTCTATAATAAATTGCATATAATTCAATCAAGTTAAAGCTCTGTTTAATATTCTTCAGTAAAAGCTCTATTTAATATTCTTCTGTAAAAGCTCTATTTAATATTCTTCTGTAAAAGCTCTATTTAATATTCTTCAGTAAAAGCTCTGTTTTTGTTCGATGCGGGATGGTGTTGAATTGGTCCCACAAAAATTTTATTCGGATAGGCCCAGTAGTTTTTATTTTATGGGCATTTTTGCAAGTGCAGGTTTGAAGTCGGTTGTTTTTAACGCAGTTATCACTTGTCTTGTACTTATAATAATTTAATATTTATTATTAGGGTAAACGCAGCTATCAACGACCCATCGAAAATCTGAAGGTATTACCGACCTATAAAAGTAATTCGAAATTTAAACGTTTCCAGAACTATTCTAGCTATAGGTAGGCAAAGTTATACACGAATGTATTACTTGAGCATCGTATACTTTAACGTTAGAGTGAGTAACTGAGCAAAAAAGAGTTAAAATGCGTAAGTTGCTGCGGGGTAGCGTGGAAGCAGGACGTGTCGTACTGTTCCGTTGTTCCTTCGGGTAAGTACTGTGAGTATCTTTTTAAGGCATTTACAAACAAATGACATCTATACTTTAATTTATATTACTAAATGTCAAAGCATTTAAGTGTCAACTTTTCATTTCTTACAACATTTTATTAATAAAAAGTAATTTGAAACGATAAAACGAAAAATTAAAATGGGACGGTGTTAGCTTCACCAGTTTAAGCCGCGGCAGGTATCAACGACCCGTAAGTCGGCAATGGCAGCAACGTAACTTTTTGTATTATTTTCTTTTATGTTATTATATCACACTAACACAAGTGGTTTTATGGACCAGTTTAAATCTGAGCTATGAGTCTTCATAAAAATCTATTAGCGACTAAACTTTTTTGTCTAGTGTTGTGTCTTTTAGCGTTGTCAATTTATACAAAGTTATGATATTTTCGAGGATCCCTATCGAATAGTTACAGAAGTAAATCATTGTTTTTTTTTGTTTAAACAATATGCATTTGTTCATATTTTGTATGACATTAATCAATTATAATCTATTTTATAGTCTGATGGTCAAATGAATTAAAATAACCATTTTTTTATGGGTCGGTAATACAATTTAGGTTTATACTTACATACTTTAATACCGACCCATGTGGGTCGGCAATAGAAACTATAGGAAGCTATTACCGATTGAATATAGATTGTTTAGTTTCTCATCTACAAATTCAAATTCAAATTGCTTTATTTGCAGAATGTAGAATAAAGATGTTTGTATATACAGATAATATTGATCCTTAAACATTCCGCTCGTAATTGAGCGTGCAAATATATTTTTATTACTTTTATGACATAATAGGTGCCTATTAAAAATTATATTTTTTTAGGTTAAATTAACATAAAACATATAATTAGGTATATTTTTTCCAGAAATATGGAGCCACGAAAGCGGCGAAAAGTATTCAGTAAAACACAACTCGCCGAAGCAATCAATCAAATAGCATAACGAAATATCCTAGAGTTTGAAATCCTTAATTTAATATATGTACATATATTAATAGTATTATGTTGATTAATTTAAAAGTTTATAATTATTTAGTTCATTACTAAAAAGTACTCATTTGTTTTATTAAAAATAACTACAATAAAAAAATACGAATATATTTGCATTTTTATTTCATTTTATTAAGATCGGTAATCATCGTCATCACTAGCTTCTATACATTCCATTGCTGGAAAAAGGCTTCCTCTCACATACGATCGGGAATAGCTGCATAAAAATCGTTAATAGCTTCACAGCCGTTTTTATGGGTCGGTAATAACAACAATCGACTAAGTCACATTGTAAATTATTTTTTACAAGATAATCCTTTATTAGAATGTATTTGCTTCAATAAATACATTTTTTATACATAACACTACCATATAAAATGAAATTATAAATCTTTAGAAGAACCAGTATACTTAAAAAATATGGTTGATTTTGAAATTGCCTTAGAGGGGTCGTTAATACCTGCGTTTACCTTAGTACCTATATACTCGAACTTGAGTATTTTCCTATAAGTACTTACAATAAACAAGCTAGATCGATCCGAAACCCCTATATTTCTAATTTCATACCACAGCTGATGTAAATTTTGACTTCCACAGATTGAAAGTAAAAAACATAAAGTGTTTAAAAAAATAATATTATAAAAATTTCTTAGATGCTATGAAGAAATAAATAATATTTAGTATTTGCCGGGACTTATATTGTTCTATTAAAACACTGTTATTTTTTGTTATGTACAACTTGACGCAATTAATTCAAACTAATATACTTAACATAAAATAAAATAACTAAGAATTGAAAATATAAACAATAAAAAAAAACAATATCATACATACTGTTTGGTCGCAACACAAACACCAGGCGAATCCACTTTCAAAGACGCTACCGAAATCACTCCACAGAAAAAAAATACAGCACAGATCACAAAATATTTTGAACACATTTTTTTTTTGCTATCCTGTAAGGACACAACCAAATGGCAAGGAATTTAAAAACAATATGAGATATCAATGCGTGTGAAAGGATGTTCACATAAATCAGTTTATGCCAACTTATCGAAACTCACCCTTATTCCCTTAATATTAAAACCGTAATGCAATAATGAAGCAAAACAATTAGTTAACGACCGGGATACGCTTGTTCATTATATTTTAATTTGCGTCAGGATTTTTTGGAAGTATTTAGTAGTATTGTGGTATGAACTAATCCTGTACATATTTAATTCATGGAATAAAAAATATACGAAAATTAGCAATGCCGGCAAAATTGTCATCTTTCTTAAAATGTGTTGAAAAGACCATTAATATTAATCTAATTATCCAATCTATGATAAGCTTTTTTCTCAATTAAATCATCTCGTGTATAAAAACAGGGACCTCCTTGAAGAAACTTTATAGCCCCATATGGTCGCGTCAATCAAATTTTACGCTAGCTCGTGCCGATAAAAATATGATTGTTATTACATTTTACGAGCAGAAAATTTATCTGCAGTATCATACCACCGCGCTTAGAAGAAGAAAGACAAAAAAAGAAGATAAAACATTGATTTGAACACCCAGACTAGCATTTAATATGTACTCAGACAAAAATATGTATTGAAATACAGAACCATATAAATTATTGATTTATTTATAGATTGGTATCTTTTTGTCCCATCCTAGTAAACAATTATGTACTAAAAACACACAGGATTATGGTATGGTTTCAGAAGTACACACTCATTTACTTATTGGCTCATTTTAGGTAATTATCCAATTATTGAAAACATACTCAATTAAGGAGCAATTACGTATTACGTTTAATCTATTACCTTTTACCAATTACCTTTCTTGTATGCAATATCATCAGCTGTTCGTGTCTTGCTAGATCAAACTTTCTTACTCTTTACAAAAGAAAACATTTCTATTGATTGTAATTCACTGTTCTCAGGTGGTCATTAAAAGAAGATCATCAATATTACCTTTATTTGCGAAAGTGTATTTGATTGTCTTTCTTTCACGATGCCATAGAGCAACTTTATGGTATGATTTTTGACCCTGTTAGTGAAAAAGCTAAAGAATGATATAGGCTTGTTATAAGATACTTTTTGCGGCAGTGAAACATCTCATTCCCATGAGAATTTCATTTGCCGTCGCGGGTGAAGCCGATGGTAAATCTAGTAAATATTCCCTTTTCTCTACAATATTGCTAATGTGTCAGTCTATTTATAAAAGGATGGTTTGTGCGTGATACGATTGATAATATTAAGAATAACAATGAAGGATGTTACTCACTATTTGAATGTAATGATGCAAAATGCACTTGGATGAATGCCTATTACTTTGTTGACGCAGGGTCGTGGGTTCGAAGTACATATTAGAAGAATTATTGAAAAAAAATTACTCTTTTTAATTCTGTTAATGAAATAATTTCTAAATGTGAAGATATTATCTACTTGCTTACAAAAATAGAAACCTAACTAATATATAAAAAAGAACGTGTGTGCCGAGCACACGTTTCAGAAGTGAAACTTCTTTGACAAGATTCAAAGACACAGAAATCTTCATGACGTGACGGTATTGCCATGACGCGTCCTTGTTTACTACGGTGCCTTAAGAAGTATTATTTCTAAAATTTACCTCTTTACATACCCAAATACTCAATCAAATCCAAAAGCTTTTGCATAAAAGAGAAACATCTTCGCATCCCTCCAAAACCATATTTTTTCTAATCTTCAATTTCGCTTGATAATAAATCACTTAAAACAATTAAAAGACAAAGTAAACATCCTAAATGAAACCATTAATACTTATAATGTGACAAGGGCCCGGAAATATAAAAAAATCCACCAAATGTTAACTGCTACAGACGGACAAGCAAACTATTGTTATGTTAACAGAAAGTTGAAGCGAGATCAATGACATATATTATTGTGTGCGGATAGACGGATGTCACTTTGAATAACAAAAGGTCTTATTTACGTCAATTTTATATGCAATTATCACCCTTAAACGATAAAGAATAAAGTTGACAATAGATTATACAAATTTACTACCGTACATAGATTTGATAGTATTCGTTGAAAGCTTTTTTTAGATGTGAAAGAATATATTATTGTAAAAATAATGCTCCATATATTTGAATGATAAGAGTGATATTAAAAAAAAATTATAAGCTCAGTAGTTAACATTTATTTGTACTTTAGTTGGGTTCGATGCCAGTTATTACGACGAACTTTGTTTTTTACTAAAATTTATGTGCTTAACAATATTTTAAATTAAAATAAAGGGCAGTAAAAATACCCACAGGCGTTCTACTTCGAGTATGAGCGCCTGCCCTGATGATGGTGACGTCAGAATTGCTGACGTCACTCTTTTTAAAAATGGCCTTGGGCCTTTTCTTCCGTCATCAGAAGTGGGATAGAATTCAAGCTCACTCTTTTTAAATTTTAAACGTTTACGTAGTTTTGTAACGGCATACTGGCGTTTGTGTTTTTCTCGTGCGTTGTGTAAAGTAAAAGTTTGTTACGTGGATTATTGTAACGGGAGTGTGGTTCATCGAAGGAATTGTGCGTGCTATCTGCGCCTCTCTTTGTGATAAGCATAAATCTACGAGAACCTCCGAGAAATCTACGAGAACCTTCGAGAATCTGCCTATGTCACAAATGAGTAGGTGTTGGTCGCATGATACGCGAACGGACTGCTTCTGTCATGTGGAGTGTCTAGTGTTATGTAAGGTCAGTGTGGCCGAGGCAGTGTGTTTTTGAAATCCCGAGATGAACTACCGTAGTATTGTAATACGAGAAAAGGCGTACGAGGACGTACGATTGTCAATATGGCCGTGTTAGACGTAACTTTGGTTTAGTATTTTGTGGATGAATAGTTGTCATTATTTCATGTCAGAACATGATTAGCTTCTTAGATTAAATAATGTGAGTACAAAAAACTGATTTCTTAATAAAACCGTTAAAATCTACGAGAACCTTCGAGAACCTCCGAGAATCTACGAGAACCTTCGAGAACCTACGAGAATCTACGAGACCCTCCGAGAAATCTATGAGAACCAACCTCCGAGAAATCTACGAGAACCTCCGAGAAATCTACGAGAACCTTCGAGACTCTCCGAGAACCGACAAAAAACATTCCAAGATTATAACTTGACATTGTTACAGACTTTTACAACGAGGCTGGTGCAGAGCGCGCACCGCCTGTCAGTATGGCCGTGTCGGCGCAACGACAATAAACGACTACCGTCAAACTACTAAATAATTATAACTAGCTAAAGTTTACTTAAATCTTTTTAAATAAGTGGTTAAATTAACGAAATAATTAATGTTTGTTAAAAATGATAAAAATTCATTGCAAAAATTAGAGTGGCAACACTCTCAAACTAATTCTTGTGAGTCATGGTTTAATTTAAATACGAGCGTCCGACGGCACAGAGCACATTCACGCGCCGGCCGTTGGAGCGTTCGGAGCTCTCTCTATAATTACGACGTGGAATAAAAGGGCAGTAAAAATACCCACAGGCGTTCTACTTCGAGTATGAGCGCCTGCCCTGATGATGGTGACGTCAGAATTGCTGACGTCACTCTTTTTAAAAATGGCCTTGGGCCTTTTCTTCCGTCATATATAAAAACATATTCAGGTTGGTTTGTTTTATTCATATAGATTTTGTGTTGGTTTTCGTCAAAGGTTTCCGTAGTACCTACTTTACTTAGTAAGAGACTAGATGGCGTTGCACTCTATGTCCATAATTTATTACTCCATATGATTTATACGTCATAAATTTTTTATAGATCTAACTCAGTAGAGTTAGATCCAAAAATTTTTCAATCTGTGATTTTAATATTTAGTCTTATCTATGATTTTGATAGGTATTTACAAATATAGAAAGTGATTATAATATTTATACTTGATAGATGAAGCTATGTAGACTCTTGACGTTTCCGGTGAAGTCCCTTCTTAATTCTTATTGGGTGGAGACATTAATTAAGAGAAGAAGACTTTTCCGTTTCCTTTTTTTTATATGCTAATAGCATTAAACCAATGCTGTGTGTACAATTAAATTATGGTATATTATTATAATGGTACTTATATGATAGTGTTATCTATACTAATATTATAAAGCTGAGGAGTTTGTTTGTTTGTTTGAACGCGCTAATCTCGGGAATTACAAGTCCGATTTGAAAAATTCTTTCGGTGTTAGATAGCTCATTTATCGAGGAAGGCTATAGGCTACATATCATGCGCTACGACCAACAGGAGAGGAGCCACGGGGGTGAAACCGCGCGGAGCAGCTAGTAATGAATAAATGTTTACATTTCTCTGATAGCACAGTCTCCTGAAAAAAATCTTGCACTTACACTACTTTTACCTTCGGTATTTTAGAGAATCATCTTGTTTATTAAACATACCATAAATGGTGCTCTAGTTACAAATAATTATTGCCAATCTTCCTGCATATAGGTTATATAGTGCGTCACAAGAATACGGAAAATGTATGCTAATAATAAACCTAATATATAGTTAATAGTCGTGTCATGTGAATCGTAGAATTAAGTGGATTTATTCATTATGTGTGCATATATTATTATTTGTGTGTCTTTCATGGTTTGTATTAAATTTATATTTATATTCTCAAGTTAATTACCTCCTGTAAATTACACTAGTACCTTCTAAAGAAAAGACCAAGAAGAACTTTTTCGAAATGATTTTCAGCGTGGAGTTGTCCTAAGTATATTTTCTTGTTTCTTTAAATTGCTTGCATCGATTAATTATTGGTCCTATGTAAAAGAATCGTCTATTTACTAAGTGAGCGTTTTTGAGGATTTATTGAATCCCTATCTGTACTAAATATAATGTGAGAACTTCACAATAATCAAAATCAAATTTTCAGGTATTGGCATTTGTCCATGTAAGTGTTACTGACCAATGTGAAGTTTTTACAATGGAACTAGAGGAATATACAACAGACAACACCACGGTATCACTGTAAGTATATGTAATCACGTTCATACTTTTCATTTAAATGAAAAAATATATCTATAAACCTGTGAAAGGGTAAGGTCTTGAAATTATTCACAATTCGAATTTCCACCTTTATATTTCAAAACAATCAAATGTTACTTCGCAACAGGAAGCATCCTTTGTCAAAATCGGTTTAGGCATTTTGACGACATACATACGTCACATTATTGTTAAAATATTAGTACCTAGAGATTTTACCTTCAGATTTCTTAGGTATTTACGTAAATAAATTAAACAAATATATATAAGTGATATAATATGTGAATGAACTGCATACTTAAAATAATATTTATTTTACAGGAACGATACATTAAACATCGATATATCGTCACTTACCTGTGAAGAACTGCTCATCACTATAGAGTCTGACCTTCCTGGTCCCCATGGCAACGAGACAGCCAGCCTGGTGTACAAAATCCCGAGGGATGAACCATCAGATGCTGCCTTGGCTGCTGGTATCATAGGAGGCGTTAGTGTTGGGATAATCGGGGCTACTGTGGGTGTTTTGAAAGCACTGACCTTTTTGAAGGCGGGGACTTATCGTGAGTACATATTATAGTGTACATCTTTGTGATTATTTTTGATATTGTATCGAAATACTTATTTGAAGAAGTATTTCAACAGGAGGATGCTACATTAATTCTAAATGATCTTTCAAACTTCTTTCTTGTCCAACAAAAAAAAATATAAAATAAAATCAGACCATTGGAGTAAAGTAGAATAATCCTTGAAAAAAGACACAGGCTACTGTTTGTCGAGTAAAAAATTGATGTGAGTCAAAATGAACATTGAAATATGAAATGCACACGAGGGATTTATTTAATTTGTCAATCATAACACTAACAAAAGCTGTTTACTTTCACAGATCTTCCAGCGCCAAACCCATCGGAAGCTATACAATTCAAAAATTTATAATAGGTGCAAAGGAAAATGAATATTGGTAAACGATTTGCAAACTAAAGGAAAAACCAGATCTACATGTGCAGCGAATTACAGCAGGATACGTAAAAACGATTTGAAACTGCGTATTTTTTACTAAGAGCAGTTGGATATTTTTACTTATTTATTTTAATAAGGTGCAAATGTATTTAAAATTGTAATATTTGGTATATAAAACTGTAATCTAAAGAGCTCACGCTATTCTATAAGTTCATTTATATGTAAAAAATATAGGGTCTGGAAGCCCGGGAAATTCCCAGCAGGTCAATATTAAGGAAATCCTTAATAACCGGCAAGCATAAAGTATTACTTGAAAGTACACCTTTTTTATATCTATGAGGCTTGCTTTTGAAATCGAGTGAATTTCGCCCAGAAATCCCAGGAAAAGGAAAGAACGATATATACTGTTTGTAAATTCCGCCCAAAGCATTATTTTATTGAACACGCACCTCTAAACCTCTTATAGTTAAATAATAGATTAGTAAACAGGTAAACCCTATGCGGAACAAATTAAAGATCGTATTCCAAAAAGATTAAATAATCAAAAAGCTATATTTCGTGCCACCGCCTCTGAACGCGCATGACAACCATAAACGCTTGACACCTCAACACGAGCACTTATCCTCGAGATTACCACGAAAATTGTATTAGTTGAACTGCAGGGCAGGTCAAGTTACGCTAGCTAGAGAACTTCAGGCAGGTCGCGTCGGCTGGCGTCGGGGATTGTCGCCCGCACTCGGCAAATAGACGTTTTCATAGGGACGTATTAGAAAATTGCTAAATAAATAATGAAAGGTTCTAGAATACTAACGATGGATAACTTGGGTTTGAATTCGTATTTATTTTCTTTATGTGCTGTTCCAAATGTTTTATTTGTATTTGTTACTTTAAACTGAAAATGTATTTAGGATTATTCATATTTATAGATTAAAGTTTTAAGTAGGTACTTAAGTTGTTTTTGTTACCTGGCACTGTAACTATGTCAAACGAAAAACTGTAACTAAAGTTGTATTATTTATTGTATGATTGTATATTATTTAAGTAAAGTACCTAGGTACGTTATAAAATAAATATTTAAAAAATTTTAATTTTATTATTGCCCCGCGGTTTCACCCGCATTACTCCTCTCCTGTTAGTCCTACGCTTTCCTCGATAAACGGGCAATCTAAGTGCCCTTACGCACTAGCGGTTAACCGCCGGGGCGGCTAACCGCGCGGTTAGCCGCTTTCCCATTTTAATATGCAACCGCTTATGATTGTACGCACTTATCATAAAAGCGGTTGCATATAAAAATGGGAAAGCGGCTAACCGCGTGGTTAGCCGCCCCCGCGGTTAACCGCAAGTGCGTAAGGGCACTAAAACACCGAAGAATTTTTCAAATCAGACCAGTAGGTAGTTTCTGAGATTAGCGTGTTCAAACAAAAAAACAAACTCTTAAGCTTTATAATATTAGTATAGATTTTAAAATCATCAAAAGCTTAATATAATTGGTTAACACTTAACATTAATTATTAATAATACTTAATAGTTAAGTTACCTTGACCTATATTTATGATGTAGGTTACACCGCTTCACATATCGATTTCTACCAAAATATCTGTTTTATCACGATCATTCAATTAGATAGTAAATAAACTCGTTACAAGGACTTAATGTGACATTGATCAGCCTACACATATATACATATAAAAAAACAGTTTTCCGCCGATTCGTCTCTGTCCAAAGGGGTGCAACGTTCGCGCCGGCGCGGACCGTCGATCGTCACCGCCCGCGACCGCGCGGCTCACTGCACGCGCTCGTTTCCACCCTTCTTATAAAACACGTTTAAATTTCGAATCACAACACTATCTTTTTTTTATTAAAATATCACCAGCCAGCACGTACCATCACCAAAAAGTTCGGAATACAAGCCACCGCTTAGTGATACGGATGTGAACTAAAATCGAAAGTGCATTATTATACGATTTTGTAATTGGTGTTTTTTATATGAAATGTTAAATTAAAAGTAATACAGATTGTATATGAGTGATGTGCAGTGTGGAGATTTGTGATTGTCTTACGTAACTGGCTTAAGAGGTGGGTGAATTTTCCCTTTGTGGGTAAGAAAGCGTTGCTAATTTGACATAAACTATTTCAAGATATTCCAATTTTCAGTAGAACACGATCTTTTACTACCTTTAAACTTATGGTTTTTAAGGAAACAAAAGTAAAAAGACGTTATTATAACACATGAAGCGCCTATTGTTCTAATCCTAGATTTTATTACAGCCTATAATAATTATAGGTACATCACCTTTTTACCAAAATCCATTTCACCTTCATTTATGTCATCAAAAGCCCATCTAATAAACTTAAGTTGCTTCCACACAATCCTCGGTTACCTAACATGAAAGAGCCATCAAATATTTCCTTCCCTTATTTCTCTTTGAACAATTTTCTCGTGTGTAGACGCCTTAGCGTGGCGTGTGAATTTTTAATTAGAAAGTACAAACATATCTCAAATGTCAACATGGTATTAACACAATCGGTTACGCTTATTTTTAAAGCGTTACTAATTGTATCGAACTAAGCACGCGTAGCCTATTGTAATTGGCCTGTTTACATTTTGAGGGAACGACAAATTTGTCGTACGATATATCGTTGTGTTTTTTATTGTATTATTAAAATGCGAATGTTTATTTTAATAACTAAGTGTGCATTTCAAATTTCTATCAAACAAATTTGGGTCAAGATGAAAAGGCAATAATAATTCAATATACTACGTACCTACTTCTTATTATAGTAGGTACCTACTTTCTTGTAAGGAAACGGGCATTTCTGAACCAAGAGTTGTGCCAAAAGTGACAAAACAAAGCCGCACTAGACATCGTGGTTTGTTACTTGAGCTACATAGCTTAAACTTATAGGAAGACTCTGTACCTATAATATAGAAACATATAAATGTTGATGACGATGACGTCATTATATTGAAAAATGTACAATTTCACTGTAAATAACATCAACAGACTTCAACATAATATAGTAATCTGTAGAGGGGTTTTTACTGTGAAACCACAGATAATATAATACTGTATTAAACTGTTATAATAAACCTATTTCTGTTTTATCAATTTGTGGTCTGGGAATTCTGTTATAGACATTATAAAAGTTTAAATAAAGTTAAAATAAGGTAATAATTAGATAAAGCTATGCTATGCTTGTAGTATAGCGTTACGTAGCGATAAATAAATAAAAGTGTTTCTTTTTAAAATATTTATAAATATGTCCTTTGCAAAAACATTAATCTTTTTCATCCTGATTATAATTTCCAATGGGCTTAGATACGATATAATATATATAATATATATTATCGTACCATAGTTTTGTAACCAAACTGCATTACATAGTCAGCCGGGTCTAGAATACAGATAAAATAAAGATAAAAAATAAAATTTCATTTATTTCAATATTTATGACCAATTAAGTCAAGGGCTAGAAAAATTTAATAGATCGGAAAACTAGGACAGATTTCTTCAGTCATAAATCTTTTGCACCATTAACTGCGAAACTATAAAGTGGCAACTGTCCTTGTTTAGTTTGTAAGTATATCGAATGTTATATATCTCATGAATGTATATAATAGATATAGATTAATTATTAAACAAGTCAATAACTGCGTTAAAAACAACCGACTTCAAACTTGCACTTGCAACATTTACAAATACAGACAAATATGCTCATAAAATAAAAACTACTGGGCCTATCTGAATAAAATTTTTATGGGACCAATTCGACACCATCCCGCATCGAACAAAAAAAGAATCACGTAAATCGGTTCAGAAACCTCGGAGTAATCGGTGTACATACATAAAAAAAAAAGAAAACATACCGGCCGAATTGATAACCTCCTCCTTTTTTTTGAAGTCGGTTAAAAATTAAAATTAATATTATAGAAACTACAAATAATATTCACGTAGTTATTATTATTTAAGATCCTTTTTTTGTCAATCCCAGTGTGAAGGAGTTTGTTACAATTTTTTTTTTCAAAAAGGACACAAATCTACTTTTATTTAATATCTTCAATTAATTCTATAAACAATTTTCTATATAAAAAAAAACTCATGCAAAAACCTTAGGATACTATGAATATTATTTATACATATATCACTACATAGTTATATAAAACAAAGTCGGTTTCTCTGTCCCTATGTCCCTTTGTATGCTTAAATCTTTAAAACTACGCAACGGATTTTAATACGGTTTTTTTTTAATAGATAGAGTGATTCAAGAGGAAGGTTTTAGTATATTATGTATAATTTATTAGGTTTTAGACAAAGCGGGCGAAGCCGCGGGCGGTGAGCTAGTCTATTATCATAATTTATGGTGTATTCATCCCATAAGAATTTAGATTATACAAAGTTTAATAATCGTAACATTTCCTCACATACGTTAAACTCAACACGGCTAATAAATCAAAAGAAAGCGTCAAACTTCATACTTATCTTTAGATTAGTAACTTACTTCACGGACTACGCTTATCTTAGAAAATTTAATGTGAACAAATGGGAGTTGGAAATTATATTTTTTTCTATAAAACACCATTTATTAACCGACTCCAAAAAAAAGGAGGAGGTTCCCATTTATTAACTTGTGAACAATATTAATTGAAGGTTTTATATCACACGCTTTATAAGCTTCATCTGTTATCTGTATGTTTGTAAGTTTTTCTTTTTTATGTAACTACTCCTCTAAACTCGATTTTGACAAACTTCAAAGGGATAGATAATTATAATCACACCTTGTGACTTGTCACAGAATAATAACTAGTACCGGCTTGTTCACTTATCAAGGACACATTATAACTTATAAGTGACAATGCAATAATTTCGTAAATTTATCTTATTACAACGTGTTCTTTAGATTTTTTTTTAAACAAATATATAAGTATATTTTATTTTATTTTTTTGGGCCTAATAGATTTTGTACTTATATTCTCACAACAAAAGATAATCATCTACTTTCCTAAATCACTGTTATAACGTAAATGTAAACAAAACCAGGGCAACAAGCTAGTATAATATAGTTTGTGAAACTTCAACGTTTAGTTCATAGTTTTATAAATAAATTGTTCCTGCATTTAAATACATGAGCGTTGAAATTGCATTGAAAATTCAATAATAAACGGAGCGAAATAATTTAATTTTGAGCGTGCAGGTTTTTATTATTTCTATCCACATCTACGTGGGAGTGCTATTGCAATACATTTTCTGAATATTCTTTTCAATAGATGTCACTTCATAATTGGGTCTTTGAAGTTCTATTAATTGATAGTTCCGTAAAGATAATCGTTTTAAGGCTTTCTTGTAATGCTCCAAATTACAGGCCTTCTCGTGGATATAGGTACCACAAACTACCACGCTAGCCAAGTGCGAATTATTTCCTAATAAAATGAAAAAATAAGGAACTAGTGATGCATCATTTCCCTATGTTACTACTTATACTCTATCACTCTGTTTAGCTTCATCAATAACTGTTCAGTGTTTTGATTGTTCTAGTAATACATACCTACATCCATATATCCATACACACATCCGAGGTTTTGCAAATATTATTTAGACTAGCTTTCCGCCTGCGGCCTCGCCCGCGTTTTCAAAGAAAAACCCGCATAGTTCCCGTTCCCGCGGGATTTTCGGGATAAACCTAGCTTATGTTGCTCAGTGAAGATTCAGCTTTCTAATGGTGAAAGAATTTTTGAAATCGGTCCAGTAGTTTATGCGTGAAAACCATACATACATACATACATAATTACAAACCTTTCCTCTTTATAACATTAGTACAGTTTATTAGTATACCTACATATTAAACAATGATCAACTCGCTTTCTTACATAACGCTTAGAGCTAACATTTTCAATGTGCTCTTAAGTTTTGTGAAACAATAATTTTCTACTCGGCTACACCAGAAAAGGGATTATGTATTTCGAGTGCATGTAAGTAGATATGTTTCTTTGTAGCGCTCTGTAGAGTAAACGACTTGAATGTTAACTTGAGAAAAGTTAAGCTTCATTTTAAAAGTGCCTTTTAACACACTTTCAAATATACATATAATTTTGAATAATATATATCTGTATACAATTTATATCATGACTCCCACATATCCTACACAATATTAACAAAGAAAAGAAGAAGTAAACATTACTTTCGCTATGTCAAAATTATAAAGAACAGAAAAAGATATTGGAAAAACTCTTTCTTCCGCAACACAAACAAAATTAAAAAAATGAACCTACTCTATTGATATAACAATTGACTCAATTTTATATACTTACATAAAATAAGAAATATAATTTACGTAAATAAGATAAGTAATAAGTAATAATAACACAATAAACACATGTACCAACCAAATATAACACAATAGCATCCTTGAAATAAAAACTTAGTTTTGAGCCAAAAACCTTATCAAGCCTACATCGAAACAAGCCTCTATTCGCTACCCTACAATTACCAACAAGAACTATTATACCAAAAAACTGGATGAGGTTAATATAACCCATTTATATAAGGTCAAAAGCTCCAACTGCAGTGCGTCAATGCACAACCACAGGCATGCTGAAAAAGCTAACCGGCAAAAGCGTAAATACACACGTTTTTAAACGTCAGTTAAAGCTTTGAGTCATTGCTAACACCTTCGTTAATTCACTCGGTTATAATACTTGAGAAATGCAGTATATTTAAGATGCGAGTTGAGTACTAAGTTGAAATCATGAAATATGTAAATTAGGAATGTGGTATTCCTTGACTTAAATTGCCTTGTCTTTGAAATGATAGAATGGAATATCCAGTTGCGAAATAAAAAGATAATTGAAGCTTCGTTGTAATAAAACCACAGATAATATAAAAAATAATTCACACAGATAAACAATACAACATTTATAGCATCGTTGTAATAAAACCACAAATAAATATACATAACCATAGACTATATTACTTATATGTTTTTTTATTTGACGACAATAAAATCACATTTAATGTTCAGAATTTAATACATAAGACAATACAATTATTAACTATTATTTTTTCCTTATAGCAACAGGTAACTAAGAAGTAAATAATGTCAATACTTTAAATATTTGTGCAGAATGTTTGCCCGAATGTATGATTTTAATTGGAAAACAGACAAAATTAATTTTACATAATACTAGCTGTTCCCCGCGGTTTCACCCGCATTGCTCCGCTCCTGTTGGTCTTAGTGTGATGATAACTAGCCTATAACCTTCCACGATAAATGGGCTATCTAACACCGAAAGAATTTTTCAAATCGGACCAGTAGTGAGATTAGCGCGTTCAAACAAACAAACAAATCTCAGCTTTATAATATTAGTATAGATTATTATATGTATAGATGATAACGTTACTTAATTACCTATATATTTAAACTGAATAGTGAATATAGTCTAAAC
Source organism: Colias croceus (assembly GCF_905220415.1). Classification (NCBI taxonomy): domain Eukaryota; kingdom Metazoa; phylum Arthropoda; class Insecta; order Lepidoptera; family Pieridae; genus Colias; species Colias croceus. Next base: position 1,076,634 of record NC_059543.1, on the reverse strand, counting down.
ATTTATCTATGGGTCGTTAGGTACCTATAATATTTCATTTGTATGTTATGGTTTAACCCAAAACCTACTAGACCGATTTTAAGATTTCTTTTATCATACAAAACTACATATTCATACTGAAAGTAAAGTAAACAGATACCTATAATAAATTATTCAGTACAAGTTAAAGTATATTTCTTCATAAACTTCAACGAAGAGTTGAAACTAGGGATGTATCATGTAACGATACAGATACCGATACCGATACATCGGCCGATATAATCGGCAAGCCGATATATCGGTATCGCCGATAATAAAACAACCGATACCGATATCAGACAATTCAAAAAACCGCGCCCACTGAACGATGCGGGAGGACGCCCGCGCGTGCGCACTTTGTTTTCTGAAAAAATCTACCAATAGTAAACTTTTATTAGGTACTGATTGTATGTGTATTACTTAAAGTTTTTGACTTTGTAAAATAATAATACTAAAATAAATGGTTTTGTTGTTTTTTAATTTGGCATTTTTATTTAAAAGAATACGATTAACAGTTGAGTCTCTGTTAAATGATGGTAACTGTTTATGAATAATTCACTATTTATTTTTCTACCAAGCCATCGATATCGGTATCGGTATCGGTATCGCCGATACATTACTACAAATATCGGTATCGGTATCGTATCGGCAAAATCATGTATCGTTACATCCCTAGTTGAAACATTGAAACTGCAAACATAAATAAATATTTATTAAGCGTCTTTAAATTATTCATAACTCAATCTTTAAACAATTCACGAAGCAAATAAATGTATTCCAATGCGGTATTTACACGGGTTCGCTTTCGCCGCAATAATTCCATCAAGAATTTAAAAAATTGAATCCCTATTTCTAGTTTCAACATTGCATAATGCATGCATCGATATCGAGGAAAGCTATATCGATGGCTATAGGCCTATAGGTACAGTACTCCAAAAGTGATAATGCGCATAGAAATCTTCGTCAAAGTTCGGTAACTGTCATATGCTCGGAGCGTCCGAAGACGATATGTATATAGAGTGGTGAAATGCATTTTCTTCTTGCATAATTTAGTAAAATTTGTTTAGCCAAATGAAATACATTTTGGAAATACGACAATTACGAAGATTTGCATGCGCATTATTAGTTTTGGAGTACCGTATATCATCACGCTAAGACCAACAGGAGAGGAACACTGCGAGTAAAACCGCGGGGCACAGCTAGTGATGAATAAAAGTTGATGAATTTAGCCTATTAAATGTAGAAATATACGAACCTAGAAGCTAAAATTAGATTTAATACATGGAAAAAGCAATGAATCTTACTAGTGGCTAATATTGTAGATAATATTGTGGAAGGATTGGATTTGGATGAAAGCAAGATAAAAGTCTACATTATTAGATTATAATTTAGACTTCAGAATAACACATTACTATAGAAATATTTTATTTTGCGTGCGAGTTTGCTCGCGGGAAAAACCGCGCGTCACAAATAGTGTAAATAATGAATATATCATAAAGATCATGTCACATCCTTACAGCATCCATCTCCGGTATTCTGGAAAATTCATTAATATTTATTAGAAAATCATTGAACCAAAGATCATTACGATCAAGACATTTTTATTTGACTGCGCATTGCCCAGAATAATGATATCATCACAGACTAGTAATAATATACTACGTATACAAATATAATCCTACTAGATTTCCGCCCGCGGCTTCGCCCGCGTTTGCAAAGGAAATAAAAACTATCCTATGTGTTAATCCAAGTTAGGTACCCTCTATATGTGTGCTAAATTTCATTGTAGGTAATCGGTTCAGTAGTTTTTACGTGAAAGAGTAACAAACATCCATACATCCATACATCCATACAAACTTTCGCCTTTATAATATATATTAGATTTTTAGATGTTTTCACATATATTGGGTCAGCTCATGATACCATGGATATAAGAACGTTTTGAAAAGGCAAAGAAATAAATATTATATGGTATCGCTGTTTGGTATGATTGAAGGACGTTTTTAAGAACACAATTGTAATTGAAGTGGAACTTCTATATCGGGGTTGGAAAAAAAATTTAGTGTAACATTTTTTCGTTACGCGTGACAATTTTCCGTTACGCGCCATCTTTTTCTTATCCCTACCACGCGTGATTCGACGTATTTCTGTAAATTTGCATATAGTAAATTATTTTTTGAAAAATAATGTCATAAATAAGTTTCACTTCTTACGTGTGTACAATAGTACACGCACACATTTTTTTTTTTAAATAGAACAGTTATCACGTCAACAAGAGGATAGCATTAAATAATGAAACTAAATAAATTTGGTCCGTCCTTGACCACGCTCTGTAAAGATTTAAAAACCGTTAAAAACCAACTATACAATACCTACTTGAGTAAATCGAACTCAAGAAAAAATTAAAGTACTTCCTATTTATGCATTACAGGGGCAGATCTACTAAAAAATAAAAAATCATCGACCTATGTCATTTTATTTGAAAATCCAGTTATAAAGTTTAAGGAAAAGTGTTTCAGTATTTTTACCGATTTATAAAGAAAGATGCCTCTTTATATTTTTATTTAGAACGTAAATATTGTACTATGTAAACAACATTACAAGTGCGTACAATATTGAGTTATAATTGAATTATGTTAATGTGAAACAAGATGTTTACCCTATTTCTATGGGTTCGTATGACGCTTCCAGCACGTAATTTATAATAAAATGGATTTTCTTTTAACAACAAGGCGTTTTATTCCAAAATCGTTCCAGCCTTTTAAGACGTCTACTGCAGGACATAGGCCTCCCCCAAAGATTTCCATAACGACCGATCACCAGAAACCTGACTCCAGCGGCTCCCTGCCACTTTGATCAGGTCGTCTGTCCATCTTGTTGAAGGCCATCCCAAACTGCGACGTCCTGTACCTGGTCACCATTCGAGAACCTTCTTGCCCCAACGGCCATCTGCATCGGTTCTGCGGGCTATATGCCCAGCCCAACGCCACTTCAACTTACTAATACGGTGGGCTATGTCGGTGACTTTAGTTCTTTTGCGGATCACCTCATTTCTGATTCGATTTATTCCAAAATTAAACGTACCATACTGCGCATATGCAAATCTTAGACCATAATGTCATGGCCCTATTCATCTAGTTCTAGATCATTTTAAATCTCAGGTAACCATGATGTCTATAGGTAGTATTATATATTATTTCCGGTATGAGAAAGAGATAGCGTTATACCTATAAAGCGCTTCCACTTTACCACACCGGCAATAATACTGCTTTAAGACGTCATTGTACAGGGCTGAATTCGTATACACCTAAGACTATAGCTGTAACCTGGATGACAATTATTACCATGTTTTTACCGAGCACTACTATCACTGGAGAACAAAGGCAATGGACAGAGATACCTGGAAAAAGCTGGAGGAGGCCTATACCCGAGAAGGGGTTCCGATCAATGGTTCTGATAGATAAGCAAGCTGCGATAGAATGTAACATCTAAAATGAAAAAAAGAAAATAGAAAAAATAAATAAATTAAGTATTAGTAATTAAAATTTAAGTATGTAAACTATCTGTATCAAAACTTTTCTTGTGGATTGGAAATAAACGGGCTTTTTATTTTATTTTATTTATTTATTTACTATCCCGTTACTATTAGAACAAAACTTTAGGAGAAATAAATAAAAAGGTGCCTGTTAATACTGTGTATCGTTGACGAATGGAGAATGTATGCTCAAATAAAATAAAATAATGTTTATTAGCAAATTTTATTTTTATATTTTATTGAGTTGACAATTTTGCTCTGCCTTTTGAACTAGGTTATTACCTGTGTCTCATAAAACAGTACTTTCCCTCATGAGTTCATACAAATATTATTAAATAATGAAGATACTAAAAAAGGTCTTCAATTAAATCTGAACCATAGTAACCGAATTAGTTGATAAAAGCTCTCGAATAGTAAGTATATTATAATAAACATATAGACAGGGGTCCAGTAATAAATTTCTACTTTCACTATTTATTGAACGCGGCCGAGTCAAATGAAAACAAATTTATCTTTCGTGGACAAATAAAATCCCCTGAATATTGATGACATTCAAACTACAAAAACAATTTCGACTGGCTTTCGAGATAAAATATTATATTTCGTTCATTTTCATTTATTGTGTAAATAATATTTTACTAGTTATCGAAATCTTGGAGGATTTGGGTCAGACATAATATCACTTATATAATGTAACTAGCGGTCCGCCCCGGCTTCGACCGTGGAACATATTCACGTTTTCTCTACATAAGAATCATCCTCGTACTTCAAGGAATATAATAAAAAAAGAATTAAAGAAATCGGTTCAGCTGTTCTAAAGTTATGCGCTTACCAACACATTTTGGGATTCATTTTTATATTATAGAATCATATTGCCATTTCCACTGAATCTATTAATTTGATAGATGAAGGAAGCGCTCACTCAACAGACCTTATTTCCATCTACTTAACTGCCCACTCATCTTTTACTCTAACTAATTTCTTGTTGGATCTAAACCGAATTGGATAAATAATATTATGACACCTTTATTTTCTTTCATCATAAATTCTTTTATAATGAACTAAAATAATCTTATTTGATAACGCTTTGAGCGTTTTAATGATTAATTTTGTGTCCGGAAAATAGTACCCTACTTTTACTGCGGTAAAATATCTAATTCACATGGGAATCTCATGAAAAGCGAACACGAAAAGCGTCTTTATAAAATCTTAGTTTAAATTTCATTCTATGGAAATATCACCGTATCCTTATACCTTCATTACCGTGTACACCTAAATATTAAATAATATATTATGTATATATTCCCTCCTATGAAATCTACGCTTTCTATATTGCTCATCAGTTCTTCTATCTACCTGATGTAGAATAAACATCTATTCATTTCTATCCTACTTTTCACTTCTTTAGGACAATTTCACTCACGGCACGATCTGATCCCATACTAAGCTTTTCGCTAGTATTATGGAAACCAGATGGCTGATAAACGTAGGTACATATATAATTTGATATAAATACTGATATAGATAATTAACACCCAGACACAGAGCAAACATCTATGTTCATCTCACAAATATTTGCCCCGGGTGGGAATCGAACCCGACCTTGGGCTTGGGCTTGGAAGGCAGGGCTATTACCAACCAAGCCAACCGGTCAGTCAAGCCATCATCAATAATTCTGATCAATTTCTGCCACTGCTTTTCTTTCTATTATTTTAATTCACTTCTATTCTTTACCCCCAGTGCGTCCCCGGCGCGGTGATGACGGCATGGAGGTGGTGGGCCTGGTGCTTTGCGCCCTGCTGGTGAGCGGAGCCCCCAACGCGACGCACCGCCGCGCGGACCCCCAGGAGCCCCTGCCGGAGGAGGACGACGAGTTCGTCCTTGATTATTATGACGAGGCTAGGATTAATATCTCTGGTAAGTGTGTTTTGATTATTAAGTGTAAAATCGTCGTACAACGACGGTCCAGTGTTAGTTATCTGTAGGAGCCTGAGAGGACTGTTTTGGTATTAATTGTTTGTAATTTGCATTATTTTTTTCTAATTGCATTTTTATTTAAGTGCTATATCAGAGTCGTAAATTGTAGATTCAGGCGATTTTCTTTACTATTAGCGACTCAATGTCTCTGATAAGTAGATACGGATTACGTATTAAAGGTCTTTGTTACACAAATCTTTGAATAGTTAAACTCAATTAGAATTTGGCATTAGTTAAGTTTTAAAATTAAATAGGAGGACGAATTCGTCTTAAACAGATTTCCGGATATCTGGTGAAGACATTAAGGAAATTGGATACGACTGCATATTTAGGTGGATAGAAAAAGGGAGGTCGTTTTCCTATCCATTTTATTAATTTATTATGCAGACTATGAATAATGAATATGAATTATTGTTATTATTAAAACCCGAGACGAAGGAATACCTTGCGTAAACGAGTTCGACACTACCACCTGCAATTATTTAAAGAGCTTTAACCTTAGATAAAATTTTACCTTTATAAAGGCGAGAAGGGATAAGGATAGAATTGACAAGGGCGGTAAAGTTAATGACTGGGTACAATACGCGTTACGCGCCTACGCGCCTTTGTCGTTCAATCACTCATCGCACTCAACAATGATAAGGAAATACAGTAGTTTTCACATAATATTACTACTTTTTGCTATTCTGTAGACTGTAAACCTTACTCTTTTTAATCTTAATCAATCGCTTCTTCTTTTGTCATGCGTACCAGTAAGGAATTGAAGAGGCTCCGTTTTTTTTTCCGAAAATTATAAAATAAATAAATAAATCAATTATTTCTTTCTACAACACACATGTACATAGTTTTTTAATTACATTTGCAGGCTTTATTTGTATTATAATCTGTAATTGATCAAACGAAAAGTGTATAGGCATTTATTAGGTCAGTATGCTGCATTCTAGACCACGCTTGTCGCTTTCTTACGAAGCGATGGTCAAATGCTTGACTACTCCTGATATAAAAAAGAGCGTGTGTGTCGAGAAGTGAAACTTCTTTGGTAAGATTCGAAGACCAAAATCTTCGCCTTACTCCATGACGTGACGGTATTGCCATGACGCGACCTTGAAATTTTACTATAAATGCGCTTAAACAAGTTTCACTTCAAAATTCTGCTTTCAATTATTATCAGCTTTATAGGTCGAAACTTAGAAACCGTAACGGGTGTTAGAGTGTAAGCCAATTTTCTCTAATCAATTAAGACAATGGCTGTCCGCTACGACTCTCATAAATAAGGGGAGCTCTAATTAATAGCGAATACAAATAACCAGTCCTAAGAGTATATAGTTTGATAATGTATCTATATACATAAATGGAATATGAACTATTGTTATATTGTATGGTTACTTTAGAACTAGAAGGTGCTGCAATATTATTTAATGTATTTACCTATATGTATAAACACTATAAGTATGGTGCATATCCATATACTATGTGTGACTGTGATTTAATACAAAGACAAGCGCCTAGATCGCAAAGACAAAGGAAAACCGTGGTCCAACGTGGACCATAACTACCAAAAAATCTGTGAAGTCGATATAAGTTGCTCTGCATATGAAGACACAGCTTTAGTGTAGGTAGGTACCTACCGCATAATCAGGCTTGAATTTAACAATGTAGTAAATGGTTTTGTAAGCATTTACTTCATTGTTAAATTCAAGCCTCAAAACATCTTTGCTTTGTAGCAAAGATGTTATCGTCTAGTTCTACCCTTTAACCTTTATGGCGGAAGCCACATAATCTATCAAACGGAACATGCTTCGCTTGTTATTATGGTGGAATTATTGGCCGAAGTGTTATAAGCAATTTGCAGAAATATATTACCTCGTCGATTTAACAGTTGTTAACTGTATTCATAAAAATTTTATCACTTTGTTGATAGAAAAATATACGTAAGGAATACAATGAAAATGAATTAATAAGTCGTATATTTAAAAAAAATTGTTTCAGGACCTTGTGGAAAAAAAATATTTAATATATTAAGTATATCTTAATATATATAAATCTCGTGTCACAATGTTTGTCCTCAATGGACTCCTAAACCACTTAACCGATTATAATAAAATTCGCACACCATGTGCAGTTCGATCCAACTTGAGAGATAGGATAGTTTAAACATGTAGGTACCACGGGCGAAGCCGGGGCGAACCACTAGTAGTTACATATACAAAAATAGATACAATTGCAATTGTTATTAATTAACTGAGATTCTAAGATATTTATACAGATTCACTTATGTGAATTTATTCTAGGTACATCTTTCAAATTAATTATAGTAAACAGTAAAAAAAAATTATTAGCAACTTCAAATATAACATTACAATATTGCTCTGCCTTCTGAACTAGGTAATTACCTGTATCTCAGAAGGAATTGATTAAGAAAATAAAAATAAAATATACGATTTGGCCGATGGATATTGTGTGTGTGTGTTGTGTGTGTGTGTGTGCGCTTGTGTGTACCTATGTTTGCGTGATTATAACATTTTTCTCATGTTTATAATATCAAAATGACCGTAGAACGAATCTGGGCGATTCCCATGTAATCAGACTCCAAATAATTAACTTTTAACCTTTATGATTCAACACATTATGTTATTACGTATTCACCTTTAAATACATTTTTGCACGGAAAATATTTATACTGTTCATTATATGAAAGACTAGCTGCTCCGCGCGGTTTCACCCCCGTGGCTCCTCTCCTGTTGGTCGTAGCGTGATGATATATTATAGCCTATAGCCTTCCTCTATAAATGAGCTATCTAACACCGAAAGAATTTTTCAAATCGGACCAGTAGTTACCGAAATAAGCGCGTTCAAACAAACAAACAAACAAACAAACTCTTCAGCTTTATCATATTAAGTAGTATAGATAATAACAACATCCATATCATGTTCCTCTTGATTTTAATATTAATACAGGACGTATATTCATTATCTTACAAATAATATTGTTTATCTTTTTTACAATTACTAGTCATCAACATAATGTTTTTCGATTATGAACCAACAAATTATAAATGCTTATTTAATATTTAACTTTCACTTTCCACAAAACACTATTTACACCCAACCACACCGCCCGCGCCATGCTGAAAAAATAAATAAATTGTTTAAATGTATCCAATCTTCACATTTTCAAGCATCAAACAAAATATCTGAATCAACAATTTATGATATTTTACTAGTTCAGAAACTTTTATAATTAATTTAATTTACTTCCGATATTTCCAAACTTAAATAATACTTACGACAAATTTAAAATTTCTTAAAAGTTCTCAAAAATTATTCGCGACGAAGTGAGAATGTTCTAGGATTGGTAATATGATACAATTAATTACGTATCACTCATTATTAGCTTATACAGTGGCTTAATTTCCTCAAAGACGACGCTTATTAATAGCTCATTTATTGTCTTAAATATCTTTTGTATAATATTTTATTGTGTCAATTAAACATATTTAAAGCAAATTAAAAAAAGCCTGGTCTGTTTTGAATAAAAAAAAACTATACATCCGATAATTCTATCCATATAAATAAAAAGAAATATGGAGAAGACTTACTTACAACATCAGTTTCAGATAATTACGGGGGTTAGTTCTATCAATTACATTATTATCTCACACAAGTGTATATTGGTAGCTTCAGAAATAACAAAACATAATATATTCAGGAACGAACTTTCTGCCCGCGGCTTCGCCCGCGTTTTCAAAGAAAAACCCGCATAGTTCCCGTTCCCGTGGGATTTCCGGGATAAAGCCTATACTACCTATGTGTTAATCCTAGTTACCTTCTATATGTGTGCAAAATTTCATTGTAATCGGTTAAGTAGTGTTTTCGTGAAAGAGTAACAAACATACACATACACATCCATCCTTACAAAAGTCGGATTATAATCACAAACTATTACCGAAGAACTCAAGAAAATACCACATTTTAAGAAGTTTTGGTATCTATGTTGTATTTGTCTTTTTTAAATAGGAGTAATTTAAAATTATGAAAAGCTTTTAAAATCTTATACTGGACAGCGTCGGAGCGAGCAGACAAAAAATATAACACAGTAGCATAATATAATTTAGCTTCATATTTTCAGAATTTTTTCTTTAGTCATGAGTCGAAAGCTTTATGATATACTATGCTATAACAAAACAGATAACACCTAGTCCTATCTACCCTTAGCTCTTTGTGCACCAAGGAACCAGTACAGACTATAAATATATTTCTAGCCTTTGTCTATTAGCACAAAAAGCAACGAGGGCCACTTAAACTCTATTGTGGAATATAATAAAACGTCTAAGTGTTCGCGGTTTGACCTCTTAGCGTTAAGCGTGTCAAGTATACTTCCGATGGGACCTTGGACTGGAACTAGAACTTTCGATGTAGATTATACATAAATGTGTGTTATCGGTATGCTGATCTAGACGTTCAACTTATTATGTACTAGCTTTCCGCCCGCGGCTTCGCCCGCTTTACCTAATACCTAATAAATTATATAAACCTTCCTCTTGAATCACTCTGTCTATTAAAACATCTGCATCAACATCTGTTGCGTAGTTTTAAAGATTTAAGCATACAAAGGGACATAGGGAAAGAAAAAGAGACTATGTTTTATACTATGTGGTGATTGATGATGGGAGTTACGCTTCATAGATATAGATGTTAGAGTTTATATATTATGTATTCTAAGGATGTAAGTTATTGAATGCGTGATGTAAGGCATATTTCGCGCTTGAGATCTGTCAATAAACGACATGTATGTATGTATATGTGCAAGTACGGAAATAAATTTAATATACATGTGACATATATTACAGTGTATTTATATAGTTTTTGCAAGTAAATAAGTTAAATATTCAAATGAGAAAGAATAATGTCCGTTTTGTTACCTTTACATAGTGTTAATATCGTAAACGATACAATCGCGGTTATCCGGATTAAAGGGATACCTTTCTATTATAGCAAAGCATAGAAAAAAATACGCTATTAAACATAAGTAATTATACACATATTTAAGGCATATACACATTGCTAATCATAATTTTTTTCTTTTAGTAATAACTAGCTTACCACCCGCGGCTTCACTCGCTTTGTCTAAAACCTAATAAATTATGTACTAAAACCTTCCTCTTGAATCAATCTATCTATTAAAAAAAACCGCATCAAAATCCGTTGCGTAGTTTTAAAGACTTAAGCATACAAATGGACATAGGGACAGAGAAAGCGACTTTGTTTTATACTATGTAGTGATCTTAAATGGAAATTCAGTAAATGCTTCGTCTACATAAGTTATTTGCGTAGGTACCTACTAATAAAAGAAATACAGTTTACACAACTAAATTAGGTTCTATTAATGACTTTTACATAATAATGCTGAATGCCTCGTTTCGATCGCATACTTTTGCACACTCATGCTTTTATAAGTATTGTGTTCTTAGTTTCTTTCCTTTTAGTATTAGTCTTATGGTATTGAAAAATTGTCTTAAATTAACAATTAGGTAATCTATAAAAATCTACAGTTCAAATGTGAATTTGTCGCTCCGTATAACACAAGTTGATAACTTAGCCTTTCTTTAAATATTATCATAAATTCCTTCACAAGGCAAACGCACTGAAGCAGAGATTATCGTATTACTTAGTAGGTACAAATATTGTTGTAAGAAATCAAAGGCATTGTCTGCAAATACAATTACGCAAGCACTCCTAAGTGTTTGCTAAACTTCGTTGTGCCAATACTCTTGATCTTTACGAAAATACTATGAAAGTAAAGTACCGGGTTTGCTTGTAAGGTATGGGGCAAATGCACTATACATGTTTCATTGTTTTTCTTTAAGACAAGTGATCAAATTATGCCATAATATACCTATGCGAGAATTAAAAGCTTTTTTATTTATTTTATAAGTGATCAGCCTTATTTATCCTTTTTTTTTTTATAGTGGGGAAATCTTCCAAAGATACCCACGGCCCCCGGGGAAGGAGCCGTGGGTTATGTCGGATTCTTACCGACTAAAACCCCACTGTGTTCCGTCGAGCCGCTTTAATGATGGGGCCGCGGGTATTGATTAGAATTCTTCCGCGACCCCCTCGGAAAAAAAAAACAAGCCACATCTGCTTCACCGTTTTTTTTAGTTAGCCCGTAGCCGTCGGGAATCGAACCCAGGTCAACTGGGTTCTATACTCACGCGTTAACCACTTTACCAAAAAGACGATTTCAACCAAAAATGTATGTAGTAAAGTAAGAAGTAAAAGTCAAAAGCTACCTACCAATTCTTTAACATGGTGCTTCTAGAAGAAGTCTAATTAAAAAATGAATGTTTGAGTTATATACATTAAGGTGACACTATACTATAGTAACATTAAAGGCTAGCGAGAAATGTTGTTAAACCTCTGACCGTAATCTGCTAACTGCATAAACCGATCAAGGTAATTCGTAGCCGCTTCACGTAAGCGTAAGTTCATGAATTCATGAGTAACTGCCATTTATGCGTCAAAATGTGATTATAATACAGGGTGTCTCAAAAGAAAGTTTATATTTTGTGGATGAATAAAAAAAAAAGTACCTAAAAATTGGTAAAAAAGCGGTACATTGAAAAAATGTTTATTGATTATTAAAGTGCATAAAATGGGAATTTATTTCTTAAAAATAATATCGTCCAAATGCAGTCCATTGCGTTCACGGCACTCATTTAATCGAACACTAAAATTATTTATGACAGCTCGGCAGGTAGACACAGTGATGGCTGCCATTTCGTGTCGGATATTTTCTTTTAAATGCACTAGAGAAGTTGGTTTTTTGGCATACACTTTAGATTTAAGATACCCCCACAAGAAAAAATTCCATGGGAGTTAAATCAGGGTGCGTGGAGGCCAATTTATATCACCTCTCCTAGAGATCAATTTTCCCGGAAAAATTTCATGAATTCGAGGTAAAGACATATTGGATGTGTATGATGTAGCTCCGTCTTGCTGCAACCATGTTCTCTGGTTATAGCCAGGAAAGTTTTGCAGTGCAGGCACTAAAAACTCGTCTACCATCGCTCTGAATTTACTGTAACTGCACGCCCCCTTTCGTCTTCGAAAAAGTAAGGGCCAATAATTCCTCGCTAATTTCTATTCTTGATAATTTCTTATGGGGATATCTTAAATCTAAAGTGTATGCCAACAAACCAACTTCTCTAGAGCATTTAAAAGAAAATATCCGACACGAAATGGCAGCCATCACTGTGTCTACCTGCCGAGCTGTCATAAATAATTTTAGTGTTCGATTAAATGAGTGCCGTGAACGCAATGGACTGCATTTGGACAATATTATTTTTAAGAAATAAATTCCCATATTATGCACTTTAATAATTAATATAAACATTTTTTTAATACACCGCTTACTTTTTTTTTTATTCATCCACAAAATATAAACTTTCTTTTGAGACACCCTGTATTTGGGTTTATGTTCATACGTTTTGCGTACATCTATTGTCTAATAATAAACATGTATCGTAAACTGTTAGATAGAGATCTCTATGTGTTTTTTGTTGTAGAATTCTGAATCAAATTGCTTGAAAGTTATTTTTTCACATATCGAAACACGTAGGTAAATAGAAAAAGGACGTAGCTAACTTTTTGTTACGCAATTAAACTAAAACTAGGTGAAACAGATCAAACAGAGGATGGAAATTTAAATCGAAAACTGCCACACAAAAACTTGAAATGCATGCTGAGTTTTCCATATATTACAACGAAATAAATCCCAAATCCCTTCCTAATTCAACTAGCTTTAGCAGCTTAAAATAGACCAAAGTAATAAATGTCCAAACTTTAAACGAGTTTTCCACTAGAATGTAAAAAGCATATGTCATCAGACATTGGGTCCATGACAATAAACTTTGTGATTATGCAATCTGATTTTGGCTCGATGCCAGCAAACAACCAGCCAATCATAATGAAGGCTTTATTGGAATCAATTTTGAGCTGTATTTATAACTTAATGGCGTATCTATATGGTTCGTCGATGGTTCATGTTCCGCCTGAAATATAAACCAAAAAAGTATAAGAAAATCGATTAAGTAATGCTTGAGATTTCTCATTATACCTACTCTTTGCTTGTAACAACTATTTTAAAACTACACATTCGTATTCTTTCTACAGTCCACTTTAAAAAATTAATTACAGTAAATAATAAAATAATGTTTGATCAGAAAGTTAATTAAAATTTAACAACAACTTAATTCCAACAGCACTAGTTATGATTATCAAGATAAACTAAACCTGAATGAAAATTAAATTTCACATCCTCAATTAATTCACCTATCTCTATGCAAAATTTACCTAATTTATAATATGTTACCAACCTATAGATATAAATTCCTGATGTAATAACTCTCAGTCTATTAGAATTATTAACAACTTCCGAATGCTTTATTTTCTTCACAAAGTATCGCGAGATAAAATTAAACTTTTTAATAAGCTTATTGAAATTTTAAATACAAAATGTGAAAATGGAAACTTAAGGATAATAATATTTTATAAGTAGTTCATAGCCTCTTTATTAAGCGGTCTTTTCAAAAGCGTCGTCTAGGCTATTAATTGAAAAACTAATTCAGTTAGTTCGCTGCGACATACAGAAACAGATATACAGCATATTAATTTTTGTATCACCAAATGTAATAAAGACTCCTGTGCAATGCTACAAAATAAGTCACAGCTAGAACTAATCTGCTACCGTCGCACATCCAAATCCCTGTGATAAATAGGTTTTTGTAACGCGAGGAAGTAACGACCGACGGTTGCACAGATAAGATACTATTTGCCCCCGATTCCCGCGCTCCATTTTCAAAATTTTTTTTACAGATAAAAAATATTCGAACGGCATGACAGTCTCACGTGCAGTCATTTGTTACAGATAATAAATTGCGCCTGAATTCTGTAGTACATGTAATTTAAAGGATTCTCAGGTATGAATATTGAACATAATATAGGTAAACTTAAATAAAAACATATAACTTACAAGCTACGTTTATTTAATAAAGTTTAGGTGCTTTGAATTTAGGAATTCGACTGACGTAAAAATAATCCTGTCCGTTTATAAAAAAAAAGTTTAAGTTAAAAAAAGAATTTTATAATGGTGTTTCAATCGATAGATTTCGTATCTAGCTGTGAGGAGTATTTAAAAAGCCCTATAATTATTAAGTGTTTATTTCATTTAACATTCCTACATGTAAGTAATTTTCTGTTCTTGTATTTGGAATCGAATATCGAAAAGTGTTAGAACCTGAAAGCTGAAACATATCTTATACATTTTATAGACATTGCACAAGAAATGTGAGTATTGTAAACAATTTATCCTGATTTTGTCAAACTTTGTGTGTGCAATAAAGAGTATGTATATAAATAAAATAAATAAATCATATTATTATTCGCTTACGAAAAAGTTATGATTATTTCTTCTTTATTCATTTTCTTCAAGAAGAAATCATGTAACTCACATACAATATTATAATAGGTACACCGTACATACCTACTTAGAATCGTTAACAAGAATGTATTTCTATGGCAGCGAGGAAATACCTATTTATTGATACATATTCGGTGACAATAGAACAATTTCAAATGTTTAGTATGTTTTTTTTTAAACAATATTAATTATTACCTTCACGTCAGTAGGTACCTATGTAACGAGAGTCCTAGCTAAATGTTTATCTTCGGAAGAATCCATATCGTTTCAGTCTATTAATTAAATAGGTCAACTGTCTCGTCCTACGCTTGGACTTAACTATCAAACACCAATTAGATTGCGTGCTTCAATAGATTTAGTTCCCTTTTAGACGTGTCTCGATTCTCGAAGGTAATGTATTTAGGTTACCTATATTTAGAACAATCACTGGAGCTTCTTAGAAGCTGTACTAGTATTATAAAGCTGAAGAGTTTGTTTGCTTGAAGCGCTTATCTCAGGAATCACGTGTCCGAGTAGAAAAATTATTTCACTGTAATGGGTACCATTCACAGGCGCACCCATCCGCTGGATTTGTAGCTGGCTACAAGTCCGCGGACCAATCTGCGTGTGTATGTGTAGTTGTGCGCGGCTCGCGGCTCGGCGCGGGCTCGCCGTCTGGAGACGCGAGCGCCGCGCCGCACCCGAGCCGCGCGGGACAAATCCGTACGTGTGTGTGCGCGCGCGGATTTGTCGGTGAACTTGTCAGTCATTCGCCATATATACATAATTAATTTTATAAATAACTAGCTTTCCACCCGCAGCTTCGCCCGCGCAGTCAAAGAAAAACCCGCATAGTTCCCGTTCCCGTGGGATTGCCGGGATAAAACCTATCCTATTTCCTGGGATAAAAAGTAGCCTATGTCCTTTCTCGGGTATCAAAATATCTCTTTACCAAATTTCATGCAAATTGCTTCAGTAGTTAAGGCGCGATTGAGTAACAGACATTACTTTCGCATTTATAACATTAGTATGGATTATAAGAATTCATAAATCACAACGCATTTATTTATTTATGGTGGATTCTAGGTAGATAACAGATTAGATTTTTAGAGTAACGTCTCTAGTAAGTATTTAAAAAGAAAAAAGGTTCAGTTCTGTAAATCAGAAAATGTTTATTATGTTAAGAATGGTTTATTAGTAAAATAAAATATAAAAATTACTCGTATCGGTCATTATTATTATAAATATGTATATTAATTTAATTGAAAAAAGTTTATCAAATGTGCAGTTCTAGTTCGTTCGTTCTTTTTTTCTTCGTTGTTTCAGCTATTCCTTTGCCACACGCGCTTTTTTTTCTGCGTTATAAATATTGCACCGACTACTAGAGTCAGAGAGCTTTTTTTCGTGGTAGGATAGATACGTGCAAGGCTCACCAAAGTTCACAGTCGACTGGACTGCAACTCGGCGCTCGTGTAGTGTGTGGGCGATGACGGATTTGTCCACGGATTGGTACGGCTCGGGGCTCGGCTCGCGGTGCGTGTAGTGAATGCCGGGCTTTAGTTTAGTCCATTTATCGCGAGCCTATAGGCTAATCAATATTATCACGCTAAGACCAATAGGAGCGGAGCAATTCGGGTAAAACCACAGGGCACGGCTAGTTTGTTTTTATTTTTCATAATATAGTTAAAACTGACGTTAATTAGTTAATTGTTTTTATAAAGATTAGTAAATATTTAGCACTGATGTTTATGTACACGCTTTTAGCATTATATTCTTTGAAGAATTTTCTTTGTGAAAGCTGACCTTTAAATACGAAGCTTTTCTCAAAACTTCCAATATGCTTTCTAAGTTCTATGAAACGCCTTTATGCACGACAACCCTTTCTTGGATAAATAGTTTGACATTGGTTATATTTTCTTTTTATTCTTACTCTATCATTAAGCGAAAATATTATATTATCCTACTAATATTATAAATCCTATCCTATCTTACTAAGATTATAAATGCGAAAGTTTGTGAGGATGTGTGTGTGTTTATTTCTCTTTCACGCAAATACTACTAAACCGATTACAATGAAATTTAGCACACGTCATATAGATGGTAACTTGGATTAACACATAGGATAGGTTTTATCCCGGAAATCCCACGGGAACGGGAACTATGCGGTTTTTCCTTGGAAAACGCGTGCGAAGCCGCGGGCGGAAATCTAGTTTTTCTATAACTGTAAATACGAGACTATATAAGCACATAAGCGTGAAACAAATCGACTTTCTAATTGCTACGTCGTAGAACCAATAACATTAGTTTTTGGAAGTGTATGGATTGTAAAACGAATATAAACTAATTGCGGCTCTATGTTTGATATATAAAAATGAAACCCGTTTTCCTTGGTCACGGCATCACGCGTGAACGGGTGGACCATTTTCGATAATTCTTTTTTTATTATATTTCATAAAGTATGAAAATGGTTCTTATGTACAGAAAACGTAAATATGTACCACGGGCGAAGCTGGGGCGGACCGCTAGTGTTTTGGTAAAAATACCAAAGTCATGCTATATTTAGATACCAAATAAAGTATCTAAAAATAATAAATATGAAAGCGTGGATGTGAAATTAAGTTTACAACTAGCACCTATTTAATATTAAAGGTATCTCTGGCATGAGCGAACTATTTCATTACACAGTTATTAAATGCTTGACAATAAAAGACATAAATATATAATTTTCCACGTGACGAATGTGAGTCGCTTTGATCAATAAACTGAGAAATGGGTCGTTAGTGCTGATTTTTAATCCTTGGTTAATACTTATTCGTCGAATAACGTACTAAACTACCATTTCATAAATGTATTGTAATTGTCCGTATTTGACAGTTTAACAGGTGATATTTTAATATGTTCGTGTAATACTTTATTGGACAGATAAATTTTATCCAAGGATTGAAAAAGTAGTTAGAGGGAAAGTTTATAGTAAAACTGAATATAATTTGACACAATTTGTGGTGTTAGTGAATCTACGGATCATTGAGATTAGGTGAGCTTTAAAATAGGTTTTTTATCGCTTTGGTTGAAACAATGACTTTCCGCATACATAAACGTAGTTTAGGATTCCTTTTAGCTAGAATATTGTTTAGACAATTTATGGAACTGCAGTTTAAACCAGAATAGAGGTTTATTTATAAAGCTATTATGTTTTTGCTAAGCAAATGCAGTTAGTGTTATAGTAAACTAACTAACCAGGTAAATGTTGTTCTACTAATGCTAAACCAACCTACTTAGCGGTATATAAATTTTAATATAAGTACATATAAATAAATGAAACCCGTTTTCCTTGGTCACGGCATCACGCGTGAACGGGTGGACCGATTTCGATAATTATTTTTTTATTACATTCCTTGACGTACGAGGATGGTTCTTATGTAGAGAAAACGTAAATATGTACCACGGGCGAAGCCGGGAAAGACCGCTAGTTAATTTATATTTCATAATTGTAAGTATGCGACACATAATCCCTGAAAACGAATAGTTTACGATATTATTCTACTATGTATATGTATACTCAAAATAATGATATTATGTTACGACACTTATGAGAATTTATTTTAATCCTTACAACAATGGTAACATATTTCATTTCACCAAGCTATTCAATGCCAGTTAAAACGTCTTTCCCTACAATATTTCACTCCAGGCTTCGAGGGAATGTCGGTACTGAATTGTTAATTAGATCACGGATGGAATGAACATAAAAACTAAATCCCGGTTCTTGCTATGATTGTGCACGGCTTTTTGTAAAGCAATTGTATACGGACGGCATATTGAATTGAGACGGCATTAGATGATCCTAGATAATAATTTATTTTTATGACTTCTTGTTATTTGAGTTGATTGAGTTTAGTTCTTACGTATATGCAAAAATGTAATAAAGAATCTTGCTTAATAACGTTATGCTTTAACTTGATAGTTGCACTTGATTTTTAACAGTGTTTACGTAAGTATGAATTTTTTTTTTAATATAAATAACATTGTGTAACATTTATCGTTTAGTATACTTTGAACTTGTTATCCAGTTAAATCGCCCATCTTTATAAGAAACCTCCGCCTGAACTTTCTTACAAGTTTAATACACGCTTTTATGAGCTTTACTAGTATCAATTTTAAAGGGATCTTTATGTTGTTTTCACAAACTTTCAAATGTCCAAATTATTTGAAACTAGCTTTCTCTTGTGGACCAAGGGTATGCTATCAATTATTTCAATCTTTATTTCAGCTATTAGCCTCCTGAAATGTTTCCAATCTTCTGCGCATGATCACTTAGATATTAATCGTTTAAACTTCCAAAAATCTTGCTTGTTCTCCATATTATTGTACTACTTTTATTCTTTACATGTTCTATTTTATTTTAGTAATGTATAAACTGTCTACAACCACTGTAAAGCTGTAAAATGTAGACAAGCGCTACGTATAAAAGCAAGTTTCACAGTAAATATAAATTCAACATTTTATTCAGATTATGGTTAGGATCAGTCGGCTCGTGGTTAGTCTGATACGCTACGAAACAAATAAATTTGAATTTATCGATAACAATTTAATTACATTTGATTTAACATAAAGGGTCACTTTCCAATGTTTAAAATAATAATTGGTAAGGCTTACATAATATCTACATAATATATATGGCGGGAATATTTCTTTTTGTATTTTTTTTTTCGGTTCTATTTACGAGAATCCATTTGTAACCAGTGACTTTTAAATGGTGTGTAGCTTCAGAAGATTACTTGGATTAACAATCTTGTTATTATTAATTAAATATTTGCGGAACCAAGGTAAAACAAAATTTTATAGAGCACTCTCTATTGTTTCGTATTATGTATCGTTCAATACCATGCTGAAAAGTTTGAGTATATTATACTTTCAAACAATCTTTAAGATATAGCGCATTACTAAAACTAATTAATAATAACGTTTTGCAAGCTCACCTAGTCATACGATTTACCTAACTGCAATCAGGGACTTTTACTACTGAGTCACTACTGTGTATGTATGTACATACTGTATACATGTACCTAAGCGTATCTACATTCGGTTTCAATTAAAACGTGTTGTGTCAAACTGCTTTCCACCACAATGTGGATCGTAGTAAACCATATAGTAGCAAGCTATATACTAACCTATACTATATACTTACGAGTATATACTCGTAGACATAGGTATATTTTAGTGGCATTTACTTATAAAAGCAATTTGAATTGGATATAATAATATTACGTATTAACTTTGTTATACTTAGATCTCTATCAATTAACTCTACTATAATTTCTTTTTTAAATATTAAAACTAGCTTTTCGCCCGCACCCGCTTTGTCGAAAACTTAAAAAAGTATATATACTTAGTTACTAATAACTTTGCATAGAACCTCTAGGTTAGTTACCTACCTTAAAATAAACAACATCAAAATTCGTTACGTGGTTTTAAAGATCAAAGCATACACAAACACAGACAGAACGACAGCTAGTTTTATACTATGTAGTAATAGTGATAATGTTGACTTGACCTTACAAAACGTCGAAAACCAACTTACAACAAGTTAGCTCCTTAAAGCGCTTTTTGTTTTACAGCTCTTAAAAGATGTTGAGACAGTATTCATTGTATACGATAAAGCTTAAACTTCAGCTGAGTGCTCACTACGTCTAACGTTAATTACTTTAGAAGCTTAAGAAAATTGACGTCTACAGTAAATAAATGGTTGAAAAATTTCAGTACGTGTAGGTAATAATAAAGGCATGCATATTATTTAATGTAAGCATTAGGGTATATTTTCTCATAATTATTAAGGGATAATATTTTTGTGTTCACCAAAAATCTAAAGGTACATCTATGTATGCATTTCTAAAATATTGATCTTAAACCTGTTTAATTGTTTTACTATAATTAAACTACTCGGCCAACAAAATATGTTACATCAAACAAATTCCAAATTAACACCAAAATATAACACTTTTTTATTGTAGTGCGCGGCAAATATTCTATTGTAACAATAACTATTTTATTATTCCTCGAAAAATACTGATCGTGCACCAAATATTCCTGAATGTTACACAAAATATTTAGTATGCATCCTAGTACCGTTTACCCATTTAAAACGGTTTTGTACAACTTTTATGTTATAGAAATAATTATAATTGAAGAACAAATAATGCATTTCGTAAAACATTACTTCTAAGACTTATATTTATTTTACTGAAAATGGTTTCGGCGCGCTTGCGACGCGCATATGCCTGCCTATTGCTCCGTTTTTGAAAATTGTATCCTTTTTGTTTGGCCATTTCTAGCTCAGAACGCAAAGAAGATTTTAAAATGTTATTTGAACAGCTTAAAGATAGCGCTTACACTCTGTATTCGCATGTAATGCAGCCGAAGGTTTTAATTTGTGATGCAGCCAAGAGTATTCAAAATGCGTTTACGGAAGTATTTGGAGTTGAGACTACAGTCAGAATGTGCTGGGCTCACGCTAAAAAGAATATTCAGAAACAAGTAGTTAAACTAGTAGACAAACGACTGCAGAAAGATCTTCTACAAGGCATCGACATTTTACATTCTGTCACAGCACCGGGCGTGTTCAACACCGCTTTAGCAGCTTTTTTGAACAAATATAAAAGTCAAAATGCTTTTATTACATACTTCAAGGAAGAATGGATAATACAAAACCCGAATTGGTACCTAGGCGTTTCGGACGGATCTCCATCTACGAATAATGCACTCGAGGCTTTCAATAGGAGCATAAAAGATAGCCACACCCTTAGAGAACGAATTCCACTGTCCCGGTTTCGTGCTGTTACTCTTGACATGGTCAAGCAGTGGTCCGAAAATTATAAAGTGGACTCGTTTTCAAGCACACCTTTGATAGAACTATCTGATTGGACATCAGCATACCAATGGGCGAAATTGAACAAAAAAGTGAAAACCATATCAACAACAGCGATACAAAAATCTTATCTAGTCGAAGGTTCAGCAACCAATAAATGTTCCAAACGGGCAAAGTTGGGAGACATTCGATGAATTCCAGAAATTTGCCTTTACTCACTGGATAGTTGTCTTGCCTTCCCAAAATAGTGACTGGGTAAAGGGTCAATGTAACTGCCCCGAGTTTTTTAAAAATTATAAATGTAAACATGTACTGTACTGGACTTGCGATCAGTGTGCCTAGTGCGAGTTTTCATCGAGTACGAAACGTTACTATCGCGTCTGCGTCACAGCGAAATTTGTATGGGGAATCAAAGCTTCCCCATACGTCCGCTAGGGGCGCTGTTCGATTTCCCATACTAATTCGGCTGTGACGCAAACGCGATAGTAACGTTTCGTACTCGATGAAAACTCGCACTAGGCACACAGGCTGAAATACATAACACCTCCAGTAGAAGCCAAAAACATAGCCATCGGGCAAAAACGAAAACGTGGGCGTCCTACAAAGGCAAAGTGCGCTTTATTGGTGCAATAATTTAAAGAAGTACTGCAGAGATTGAGTGGACTGATAATGTGAACGTTGTAGGAGTAGACTTTGTTTAACATTTTGAATTATTATGGTTCGTACTGATTAGTATTAAAAAGACATTTTTAGTAAGCATTACATTTTATAATGTGTTCATTTTTTATTAATAAAGCTACATTGGACATTAATTGGTGTTTGATTCAAATACATTTTGCAGTGCATTATCTGAAGTAAAACTAAAGAAATAAATGCTTGTTTTTAAAATTAGGTGTATAACTATTTTTACAAATTTGCAACAGTTGTTAAATAGATGCTCGTTATGACATATTTTAATGAACATATTTTGGTGCACATTCAGTATATTTGGTGGAACACAGACAAAATTAGGTAAATGAAATGGGAATAAATTGAAGTACTTTTAAATACCATCCATTATTAAGTATTGATATCGTCGTGTGTAAATGCAGATATTCACTTACTGATGTCACGTGCTCGTACCAGAAAACCTTGTGGTCTTTTTCGTCATTTCAGAATATAAGTAAACAAACATAAAAATCGATAGAGTCGGTCCAGCCCCCCTAGCCAAGTGGCTTTCTGTTAGCGTAGCGTTCAATAGAAGCTGTAGATAAACGTATCTACAGCTTACGTCAATCTCATACATTCGTAGTCTATTCTATTGAACGCTACGCTAACAGAAAGCCACTTGGCTAGGGGGGCTGATGAGTTTTGTTACAAAACCTTGAACGCGAAAATATGTCAAGAAACGAGAAACTTATTTCACTAGCTAAAAGCTACACTATTCCCGAGTGACATAGGCTATATTTTCTTTTGTTGTTATCCCGGGTCAATCCGAGTGGAGCCGGGACGGGACAGCTAGTTATAAATAAACAGGCTACGTTCTTCATAAAAGACAATCTATGAACAAACTAGGCTAACAATTAATACGGAGCATATTGACAGTCACTTTAAAAAAATATTGCAGAAGCAATAATAATGTTCGTAAAACAGTTATTATCTACAATTATCGAATCATTATTTTAGACAAAAATTTTCATCACCTACATTAAATTAATAGCAAATCATCCAACGGACGTAAGATATATAATCTTTTTTGTCGATTAGAATTTTGCGAAATTTGGTGAAGCCGAGTACCACCATTAAGATTTTTTTTGTATATGTAAATCTAGAATATAAGAACATAAGGGTACATTCAATGGGTCATACATTCATTAATGATTAAATTATTATTTACTACTTTATTACTCCGTAATTATCGAAATTATCATTGTATATCAATTTATTTAATTAGTACAGCACTAAATGTAATTAACAATAACAAAAATGGTATGATTTGAAATTTAGGTAATTACAAACAGGATTAATTATTATACAGTATCCCATTGACCTGATTTTATATGAAATAAAATAAAATATTTCCCGGGTTAATAATGTTATTTCATACGCAAATAATAATTTATGAATATCAATTGAATGTGTTTACGTTATCTCATTTATTTATCGGTATATTGATATTTTTATCATCGAATATATGGATGGTTTAAACGAAGTGTCCTAGATATAAATCACGTGTAGTTGTGAAATCTATGGGAATGTAAAATACAAACTTAAAACTTTACTAAGTAGCTGATATAGTATAATCATTCTACTAGAGCACCCTAATTATTTAGAACTTAAAAATAATTGAAGACTTCTCGGGTCTAAAAAATATACAAACACAAAACAGTGTTTCGGAAATGATCTCATTATAAATCTTACGTAAAAAGTTATAAGACCAGAAAAAATATAAGCTTTAAATAAATGACTAAAAGATTCTAAGGTCTATTTTCAAATTTGTGTTTCAAATTTAAACATAGTAGGAAGAAAACAGAATAGTAATTGCCACTGAAAAGAGATTACAATATTCATACTCTGAACCCTGAAGGAATTAACCGCTATGCTAATTTCATAAATTTTCCACTAAAAACATGATGGTCTCTTCATTTTAGAATCAATTTAAATTTGCTTCAGGAGGGGTGAAATTTTAACGGAAGTTTAAAATCAATCAAAAAGTTGATTGTTTCTGTTCAAGAATCTAGAAACACGTTTTTGTGGTATCGTAAACAAAGAAGCAAATCGGCCACCTCTATCAACACAAGCACTGGTGATGTACCAGATACATTCCTTTTTACAGATTCTTTTATATAGTTACTTACATAGTTTTATTTGCTAGAAATAAAAACAGTCGCCTTGGAGACGTTTAGTTTCCTCCTCATTATCATGCACCCAGCTCTAACTTATAGACTTGAATGTGAGTGTAATATCAGAATAGCCCCTTAAAACATACAAAACATTGGTATATCCTACATATCTACAAAACAACACAATTGATCAGTGAAACTTTAATTCAAAGTTTAAACTTCACCGGATCAATACAAATTGTAACTAAACTGAACAACAGAATTATTTACGCGCCATAAGTGCCAAGCGTCACAATTGCAGATCCGATTCCAGTTAAAAACAGAAAAAATAAAACTTTTGTCAGCTGGCTACAATCGCTTGTAACTGTTGGGATTAGAGAATTCGCTTCAAACTTTTCTTTGTCTCGCTTCACAAGTTACGAATGCAATTTTTTTAATATGGCTTTTTAAGAGCTCTTTAGGCTAACTTTGTGAATAGCTTCTCTTTATTTGACGGACTTGCAGCTGTTTATTCCATAAACGTTTTTGGTGCAACTTTGGTATAGTTTTATTATCTATTTATGTGGTTGTTATTATATTATACAATAAACCTTCATAAAAAATTAGAGAATACAATTACTATTGGACAGTGAATAGCGATTCGGAAGTCTTTCTTGTCTGGCAATTTGGCGATACAAACGCAATCAATAATTATTATTATGTATTTCTATTTTCTGGCTCAACATTGTTCTGTTTTACCTTTTTGTACCTTTCAGATTTTAAAGTTTTATTCATGAAAATTGAAAACAATGCTTTAAATTTTATACTATCTATTTCCTTCGACATAATATCATGGATGCTTATTGCTTGATGGATATTACCACTTCACTAATTCAAAAGCCCATACAATCTACACCTTATTTCACCACTAAGAAGCTTTTATTCGTCAACACATGTCTTCCTTGAGACACAACCCATTTTCCCGCTTGAATCCATTTAGCACTGCAGTACCAACGTTGCAGTGGATAATCGTAGCGAGGTCGTCTCGGCCTCGCATCCAAGGCCCAAAGCCTTCTGTTATCTGCAGCTGTTTCTGAATACAATTCAAATTTCAATGAGACTTAAATCGTCGTAGAATGGTGTGAACGGGATTTTGCTTTGCTTTGTATTGGCAGTCGGTAATTTCTTTTGTGTTATAATTGGAATTTAGTGAATAATATCGATTAATTATGGCATTTATTGTGGACTGTATGTAGATTGAAAACTCAGTTTCTTCCTCGATAGCTCTTTATTCTCCAAACTTGATCTTAGACTAACTTTACAACAAAATCTTAACATATTTATACAATTTACAAGGGTACAATAGCGTAGGTAGGTAAGAGCCGTGGGAAACGATGTTGCGGGACGGAAGCACCCCCGCCGTCGCCTGCGCGCGCGCCGTCGACCACTGGGTATAACTCCGTTTCCGCTCGTTCAACACGAGCCGGACGCCTCGTTGTTTGGCCGCTCGTCGCTCCTCAACAGCTCTCCCCCCGGCGTAGCATGCGTAGCCTCCTTGGCCACGACGACGAGCTTGCTCACCGGTCTTCTGAACACGCCGCTCCGTGTTCTCACCTCTGCCACCCGTACAGCGCCATCGGGGCCGGCATGAGTGCGCACTACGACACCCATCGGCCAGGTGTTGCGGGGCAACGTGTGATCTACGATCACCACCACGTCGCCTTCTAACACGCGCCTCGCTGTGTTTCGCGGCTCGCCGCGTGGCACCAGCGTGGGTAAATACTCTTTCACCCAGCGGTGCCAGAAATGATTCGCGAGCGCTTGACTCGCTCGCCACATCTGCCGGTCTTGCACGTCGCATTGTGTCGTCGTAGGTAGGCCCGCCGATGAGCCCAGCAGGAAATGATTAGGCGTAAGCGCCTCCGGGTCGTGCGGGTCGACACTCACATGCGTCAACGGTCGTGCGTTGACGGAAAACTCGGCCTCCGTAAGTAGCGTGTGTAGCAATTCTTCGCTTGGGGCCCTCTCGTGAAGCGTAGCGCCGAGCGCCGTCTTGATAGAGCGTACTAGCCGTTCCCACGCGCCGCCTTGATTCGGCGCGCCCGGCGGTATGAAACGCCACTCGGTGCGGTGTCGCAATGCTTCTTCGCTCAGCGCCGCCGCCCACTCGCCGTGTGCTTTCTTCAATTCCTCACTCGCGCCTTTGAAGTTAGTCCCATTATCAGAATAAATGAGACGCGGCCAGCCTCTACGCGCCGCCATACGTCTTAGCGCCATGATTGCGGAGTCGGTAGACAGCGATGCGACGATTTCAATGTGTACGGCGCGTGACGTGAGACACGTAAATAGCGCGCCCCACCGCTTTTCACGCCGTCTTCCAATTTTCACCTGCATTGGTCCAAAGTAATCCACTCCACAGTTAGTGAAAGGTCTGTGAAATGCATCTAATCGTGCGCGAGGCAAGTCTCCTTTGGCTGGGACTTGTGGTTTCATACGCCGCACTTGACACAACGCGCAGCTTCTTGCGACGGCACGCACTGTCGGTCGTAAGGGTATTATCCAATACGAGTGTCTTAGATCGTTTGTCACACGCTCCCTGTTTGCGTGTCCCGCTGCGCAGTGTTCTTTTAGAACTAGCAGTCGTGTGACCCGATGTCGGCCGTCTAGAATAATCGGCCGCTTCGTTTCGACCGGCGCCGTGGCTGCGTTGATACGACCTCTCACTCGCACGATTCCATCTTCTAACACTGGATCCAATTTGAACAATTTGCTTGATTTGGTGATTGAGCGCGCTTCTTGTAGCTTCTTGATTTCTTCACCGAAGCTATCGTGTTGTGCGCGCTGAATGAGTATTCGCTCTGCGCTTTGAATGTGGCGATACTCCATTTTTGTAGCGGTGCGTTTAATACGCACGTCTATGAAGGTTAATACACGCGCTATCGTACGCACTAACGTTTCGTATTTAGAGAAACGTGCGGGATCCGGCAGCCAATCGAATATGGTAGGCTGCTCGTTGATGTGTAATACGTCCACGTCGTCCTCTTCGTACGCTTCTCGTTCTGTGGGCCACCGTTCTTCGTGTTCGTGTAAGAACTCCGGTCCATAAAACCATCTATGTAGGTTTACGTCGACGTTGCAAAGTCTCGTAGCGTCGTCCGCAACGTTATGCTGTGTAGGCAGCCATCGCCACTCGGTTTTGTTGGTTAGTTCGGCTATCTCACCGAGCCTGTGTGCGACGAACGGAGTGTAGCGTTTCGTGTCGTTCCTCACCCATTGAACGACGGTTGAAGAGTCCGTCCAATAGACCGTACGTTCGATTTCGTACCGATGTTCCCGCTTTATCGTATCGGCGAGTCTCGCGCCGATAACCGCTGCTTGTAGCTCCAGACGCGGTATGGTTTGTGCGCGTCGGGGAGCTACCTTCGCTTTAGCCGCAATCAATTTGATGTTGTAGCTGCCGTCGTCCTTGAGCGTACGCCAATACGCAACTGTAGCGTAGGCCTGTTCGCTCGCGTCGCAGAACACATGTAGCTCGACGCCCCGTGCCTTCGTAGCGTCGTAGCACCGTCGTAGGCGTAGCTTGCTGACTTGCTTTAATTGTGCAAGCCAATCCGCAAATAACTCGCCCTCCTCTGCCGGTATCGCTTCGTCCCACGATATCTGAAGGCGCCACAAGCTCTGTAGTATAATCTTCGCCCGTATAGTGAAGTGGCTTAGAAGTCCCAGCGGGTCGTATATAGACATAACGGCGCTGAGTGCTTCTCTCTTTGTCGGCGGTCGCTCTCGCTCTCGCACCTCCGCCGGCACGCGATTCATAGATGTGTTGAATCCCAATTCGTCTCGTACGGCATCCCATATGAGGCCGAGTATCTTAGGCGTTGGTGGCGAGCCGCCTAGCTGAGTCGGCGCGGTGGCGTGCAGCTCTTGCGGTATGTTTCGCAATATGCACTCGTTGCTCGCGCTCCACCCACGCAATGTGAAGCCCGCCACAGCGTGTACTTTTCTTGTTTCTTCCACGGCTCTACACGCCTCTTCCACATTGTTGTAGCTAACGACCATGTCGTCCATATAATGGCCGTTAGTGATAGCCTCCCACGCCATCGGGTACTTTTCAGCGTGGATTTGTGCGTTATGATTACGCACGTAGTGTGCCATGAATGGCGAGCTCGCTGCGCCGAAGATCATTGATGTCATCTTATACTGTTGCGGTGGTGAATCACGCTTATCACCTCTCCACAAGAATTGTTGTGCAGGCTGATCTTCGGAGCGAATCTTAATTCGTAAAAACATTTCTTGCACGTCCGCTGTTACTGCCACGCTTCCCTCTCTAAACCGGAAGAGTATGCCCGGTAGAGATAGCAACATGTCGGGTCCCTCTAACAGCTCGTCGTTGAGACAAACTCCGTAGCTCTTCGCCGCCGCATCGAATACGAGTCTGTGTTTGCCGGGCTTGTTTGGGTTGGTAACGGCAAAGTGCGGCAAGTACCAACACACGTTGCTCTTTGCTTCCGATCCGTCGCACGATACCGCGTATCCTTTTGCAAATAAATTGTTTATTTGTCGCGTGTACTCGTCGGCAAACTTCGGTGACGCGTCCATTTTCCTTTCGATGTTTGTTAGGCGACGAAGTGCGTTGTTGTAACTGAGAGGCATGATAGTGTTGTCTCTCTTCCATGGCAGTCCGACTTCATAACCATTTTCTATTTGTTTTATAGTTTGTTGAACTATCTTTGTGGCTCTTGCGTCGGCGTCGCTAACGCGTGGTTTGTTAGCGATGCATAAAGCTTCTATCTTGAAATGTTCGGCGACTATGTCGTGCAGTCGCTCGTCGAGTTGTTGTTGATGCTCGCTATCGTGCACGTGCAGCACATTATTTTTTGTTATAAGTGCTCTCTGAGGCGCGGTTCCGTGCACCACCCAGCCGAGTTGTGTTCTTGACGCGGCCGGTTCGTCGGGACCGCCCGTGCGCAGCTCACGCGATACAATGCATTCCCAGTGATCTGTACCAATTAGCAGGCCCGCGTGCGCTCGTTCGTAGCATACTTCATCGGTGGGTATATCGCGCAAGTGTTCATAGCGGAGAAGCGAGTTCGGTATGGCTTGTTGATGAAGTTTAAGATTTTTCATCGTTCGCGCTTTCACCGTGTGTGTGATGCCTTCGTTGTTTCCTTTTAGTTGAATGGAAACTAATTTGCTGTTTTTCTCGCTTTGTTCCATGTTCGCCCCGTGTATGCAAAGAGGCAATGTGGGGCCCTCTGCGCCGATTTGACGAGCGATATCTTCGTCTATGAGAGATATAGTTGATCCCTCATCCAGTAGCGCATGAGTTTTGATCTCCCCCCGTGGACCAAACACGGTGACGGGACACATCTTCAATAAAACGTTGCGTCGATGTGTGGTCGCGCGGTCCGCAACCGACATAACGGTTTCTTCCGCAGATGTCGATGGCTCCTCCCTCGGTGTTTCGTTATGCAAGGACGAATGGTGTGAGCGCTGGCATTCGTTTACGCCGCACAACTTCGCCTTACAGAAATTGCGTCTGTGTTTTCTCGTGGCGCATTTAAAACAAATTCCCTTTTGTTTTACTAGCGCCCATCGCTCGTTTACGCTGAGTTTTGTGTATTGCGGGCACGCAGTGAGTTCGTGGTCACGCCCACAACACGGACATGTTTTTTCTTTCTTTTCTTCATTTGTTGATACAATATTGAAGACTGCAGTTTTCCTTCGTGACGCTGGCTTCGATGTTGTTGTCGTAGCGTTGCTCACAGGCGCGTACGTGTATCGCAGCGCCTGATCGGCCTCTCGCATAAGGAAGCGAGATAGCACGACGATTTCCGGGTCTATCGTTCCCTCTTGTGTGAGCGCGTAGTCGCACCAACGCGATCGAATGTGTGGACTTAGCTTGTCCAAAACCTCTCTCGCCAGCATCGGATTGAAAAGGTATCCTTTGCGGTCGATCGTTTGTATTGTGCAGACTATATTTTGCAACTTAACGGCGAAGCTATTCAATTCTTTCGCCGATGTCCCCGGCCTCGGCATTTTTTTCAATTCGTCCAATGCTCTATCGACGAGTATTTCCGGCCGTCCGAAGCATTGTTCGAGCGTTCGAATTATCAGCGCAGGCGACGTCGCGGTGTGTAGTAATGCCGCCACGGCGTCTCTTGCTTCGCCTCTCAGACACGAGCGTAAGCGTTGAATATTTTCCGCGTCTGAGACGTTATACATTTCTGTCGTGTCTTTAAATGCAGCGTGAAACGGCAGCCACTCTTCAATAGCGCCCGCGTATATTGGGAGCTCTACGTGGCGCAGCCGCGGTTGTGCCATTTTTTCTAATGACGCTGCTAACCGTTCGATGCCCGTTCGGGACTTAGTCGGCGTGGGAGATCGCCCTCGTTGCACGCTGAACCGTAGCTGTCTCTCGTCTTTGTTCGGCTCCCCCCGTGTGTTTATGGGGTTCGCCTGCAGCCAGTCGTCCACCTTCTGATGTTCGTCATGTGCGGTGGTGGTGTCTTCTTGTAGATTTTCTTCTTCTATCGCCGACACCTCGACTTGAAGACGCTTCTTTACGAGCTCTTTTTCAAGCTCGAGTTCCTTGCGGTGAATGGCCGCGAGTTTTTCCGCCGCCTCTAATTCCGCCATTTTAATTCGTGTGGCCGTGCTCCCCGTGGACCGTGCCGATCTGACGGACCTTGTAGGTGATCGCCGCCGTGGTTGCGCTACGTCAGCCGATTCGGTGGCTGTGGTAGTCCTCAACTCCGACGGTGAGGCCGGAGGGTCGAGTATTAAGCGTCGAGCCCTCTCCTGCCGCACTTGCTCCATAGCCCGGTCTTCGATGTCCGCGGCTTCGCCCTGGCTGCGTGTGACGACCATGTTGATATTAACCCGTAGATATCGATGGCTTCTTCTTTCAGCAGGGTTTCCGTGGTTCGAATCTTCAATCCGGCGCTCGATGGACCACTGAATATTGTGGACTGTATGTAGATTGAAAACTCAGTTTCTTCCTCGATAGCTCTTTATTCTCCAAACTTGATCTTAGACTAACTTTACAACAAAATCTTAACATATTTATACAATTTACAAGGGTACAATAGCGTAGGTAGGTAAGAGCCGTGGCGCCTGCGCGCGCGCCGTCGACCACTGGGTATAACTCCGTTTCCGCTCGTTCAACACGAGCCGGACGCCTCGTTGTTTGGCCGCTCGTCGCTCCTCAACAGCATTCATCTACACCAATATTATAAAGAGGAAAACTTTGTTTGTTTGTTTGATTGTAATGAATAGGCCCATAAACTACTGGACCGATTTTGATGAAATTTGGCACAGACAATCTTTAGACCCTGAGAAAGAACATAGGCTACCTTTTATTGCGATATATGTACCACAGGCGAAGCCGGGGCAGACCGCTAGTTATAAGTAAAGGCAATAGGTGTGACTTTACTTTTAAAAGATAGGACAGGAATAGAAGAAGTTAAATTGGTTTTGCATACCGCGAGGTTGGAAAGCTTCCAACAATATTATTATTATTATTTTATAAAAACCTTCAACGTCTTTAATCTTTTCCAGTATTTGGTTCCGCTTCTATCTACCAAAGTGTCTAAATAAAATCTCATCTTTCAATTCCATTACCTACGATGTAAAGAATTAATATAAATTTTGTTACGTGTGTTTGGTTACTGTCGAATTATTTATTCTTAATAAATAAATGGAATTCTTTAAATTAGGATAAAAACCTAACCATCTATTACGTGGAAAAGATGAACATCTCAAATCTATACCAGGAACACAGAAGCAGATGCTTATTCAGCACTTTGCAATAATCTATATCCTTCTATACAAATTTTTCCTTCCAGGGCCTCTAATGGTCTATCAGGTCGTTGACCAGTCACACCTAGGCTATAAATGGCCATAAATATAACTAATATGATGAAGGCCTAGTTGAGAATCGATTAACCTGAGCCCTGGCACGTCATGGTGACACCTTATTTATCAAGCTTTGTCAGAAAGCGGCGGCAAATTTATCGCGCCATTTTCTGCTGAATATTAACGTTTTATCACGTTTTACGTAGTTTAACGTTTTCATTTTAACTTACGCCTATTAAGCTATATTGCCTGTTTTACTGCAGGATTTAATAATATCAAAATGTGATGGTTCAATAATTACCTTATATACCTATGTTATATTATTCTTATTTTAATCGTCAATATTTTACCATAGTGTTGTATTGAGTAGTTTTTTCTTATAAGGCGAAACCATCCTTTGAATGAACATTAGAAAATATATTATCAACATACGGACAAACTTACCCATTGAGCCCCGAGCGGCCCGATTGGGCCACGACACAATAGATTTTCTATTGTGTCTGTGATTCCGGAGCCTGAGTTATTAACCGCGCGTTCTCCGTCGTCCTTAAGGGGGGTTAGGCGGTCAGCGAAAATTCAGCTATTCGGGCCTGAGGTAAGCGGTGAGGGGGTCCGCGTTTAGTATGGAATCAACGTGCTCGAAACTAAAAATCGTAAGCGCCATTCACATTTTTATCATAAAGTGAATGAAAATATTTAGTATTTTCGAAATCTAAAACAGTCAAGAAATCGGGAAGGTAAATACCTATGTATTTGTGATATACGAATTATTATCGTAAATTACAGTTGTATTGAGCATTTATATGATATTTTAGAGGTAACTTCAGGATTTTTTTTTATCGAGCAAAATTTTTCCAATCGTGTTTTGGAAACAGTCATCCCATCACACATACGTTCTGTAATACGTATTAGAAATTTCAGTGCGAAAAAACTTCAATATTTTCAATTATAGCTCATAGAAAACAGTCCATTTTGCCGTTTTCACCTACTAAGGGCCCTTAATAAACAACTAAATCTAGATTTTTTCATCACGTTAACCTCTACTATTTGAAGACTTTCTAGCATATAATAATTATATATTAATAATTCGATAGAGACAATTTAGTCCCCAATTCTTAATCGCATCAAAAGATAAGCAAAAGAGGATTATACAAGAAAGGAAGTGAGAAGGAAATTGGATAATCCAATTCTCACAACCAACGCAAATTAAGATACGTTTGATATACGTTTTAAAAAACTAAATTTACAAACGGCAGTTAAAGCCGAAACCCCCGACAAATCCCTCTAATTATAATCTCACAGGGGAAAAAGCCGCTTCTTCTGTTTCGTCACAGATAACATAATAATACACTAGGTTCCGTATATAGAACATTCGTAAAATAAGCACCGTCTAGAAAATAGCATTTGTGGTATCATAGACAGACATATCCAATTTTGGAAAGCATCTGAGACAGGCATAAAGCCTGACCCGAATTGAAATGCGGGCCACTGAATTAATTACTTACAATTTGTCGACCGTGATAATTGAATGCACATTTTAATTGGACAAAAATCTGTACGAAGCTGTGACGTAACGGTAGGTCATGGCTCCATTGGAGGCTTGCCTTTATTAATTACCCTAAACTAAGGTCGTTTTATGCAACGTTTATTGGGAATACAATTGAACAGTATGGCTTAATTATTTGCTATTTTTAGAGTGAGGGCAAAATAGTTGGTTATTTGGGATGCTAACTACAGGATGCAGGAGTGAAATTAGTGGGAATTGGGACCTTAATAAAGGATAGTTAGTGAACTAATGGATTGAATTTCGACTTGTGAAGATTAGTTGTAGTAACAATCTTTGAATTGCAATAAATTGAATGTTGAATAATCAAGTTTACAGTGCGACATAAAAGAGATGAAATTAATTAATTTGGAACTAATTTTTTTTTCATTATCTGGCAACCCTGAATTATCAATGCAGCTGTCAAGTTGAATAAAAATTTGTTGTTTATTTGGTGAAATTGAGATAAAATTGTTATTTTAAACAAGAAATTTACTCAAAAAAGGAGAAATCATGAAAAAGGTTAAACGTAGCGGTGTCCGTGATGCCATATATAAAGTTTTCATTCGGTGTTTCTCATAATTTCAAGCTGAAAAACGAGAAAAATATTTGGAAAACGTTTACAGACGTACAGCAGATTATACCGGTGAGATTCCATTTATTTTTGCTCAGTACTACGTAAAATAGAATATTCCATTAGTGACGAGTGTTTAATGTACGTATCTATGGCGATTATTACGTTTTTGAAATTTAATTTGAGGTTATTTGTATGTAAACAAAAACTAGTTTTTATAGTGCGACCAGCACAATTTGAGTCAAGAAGTTATATCCAATCCAACCAGCCTTAAATAGTATAGTGATAACTATTTTCATACAGCTATCTATGAATCCTTACTTGCTACTTACTAGAGTGGACGCAGGGATCCAAAGTGAGTCTTGGCCTCCGACATAAAAAAAATAGTTTTAAGCTACTAAATAAATATGTTAAATGTACTATTTGATTTTATTCATCTTAATTCATTTGTTATAGGGGTTTCTGAAAGCACAGTACGCAGGATAGTGGAGCAAGGGAGTAAAAATGAAGGAGAATATCTACAAAAAATAAATAAAAATATGTAGTTTTCAAATCACCTTGTTTTTTTTACCTGACGGACCCAAAAGGAGCGTAATGTGTTTGAGCCTTAGGTTTGAGCTGTATGTATGTTTGTTTGTTCGTATGTTTGATTCTATGTGCGCCTCTGCAGTCTAAATGGCTTGACCGATTTCTATAAACTAATTCCAAATACATTTAAGTAAAATTTGACCTAGGTAGGTCATTTAAAATACTTACTAATGTATTTTTGTCTTAAATTTACACGATGATGAATGAAACAACTTTAAATCGCGGTATTTATTACTTTTTATTTTTTTGATTTTTATTCTATAGTATCAAGATTGCTTGCGTCGCAGTATCAGTGTTGCTATATGAGCGACGGTGGCGCCCTCATTTTTTGTCATCTCGTTTGTGTCGCACTGTATGTGGCTTTACATATATATATATATATTTAATATCAACGCATATTTTTCGGAATGTTACAGTTTTCATTCGTATAAACAAAACAACATTGTCTTATTTAAACACGAGGAGAATCATTGAAAGAAACGTCGAAATTGTCAATTCTGGGGAGCTTCGTTCAAAAATTTCCCTTTAACTTTGAATGAGTTGAAGGGAAATTTCCGAACTGAACTTGAATTTCTCCGGCGCGGTACGTGTGCTTTGTACGTTTTGAAAACTCGCAAACAATTCATTAGGTGAACAATATAGACGCAACCGAGTTACAGAACAATATTGCTATTCAATCTGCTTCTATAGACTTTCAAGGGCAGTCGCTTCCGAAGCTCCTTCCGCCATGTGGCCTTATAACTTCCTGACGTTAAGAATACCTTTTATAGGTTATCATTTGAGATTTCTGCAATTCTTTTTCATTAAGTACCTATGTGTCCTAATGTTGTTATTTCCTACAATCCGTATATGTAGTACAATGGCCAATAGTTTATGACTTGCAGGATACTTTTTATAATTATGCCTTTTTCGGCGCGATTTTTCTTGTACCACTGTTATATTTATTTGGTTATTAATTTGCGACTACGCTAGCGGATACCTAGCAAATAATACCTAAACGTAACAAAATGTTTGCAAAGCTCAATACATTCTGTACTTTATACATCGTATTTCCTGAAAATATTCCTAAAAATGAAACGCTCTAAATTGTAATTCACATTGACATCGAATGCCTTGCACGCAAACATGTGACATATACAGTGTGCCCTTTACATCTACTTATACAGGATGTTGCCTTTTATGTTCCAGTTATCTGACTTGACAATAAAAATGGAGCACAATCTTTATTACATGTGTACTTATTTGGGTGTTATTTTACTTCCGATGTGGCCTCATCATTTACTTTCCGTGAAGAAATATTTTTATAGAATATGAATGAGAATTTTACCAATAAAATGTTTTGTATTTTTTTAATAAGTGTCGAATGTAATTGTTGTGGAATATTATTGTTTGGTTATTATTATAATATTGATATTTTGGTATAATCAATTGTCAAGATAAAATAAAGCTTACATTTTAGCAAATAAACCTAAAAAAATATATCTATAGAAATAAACCTACGAATAATAATGAATATGTCATAATATTTATATTCGTCCATGATAATATGTAGGAACTATAATTATTATGTTACTATTGTTTTCAGGGATTATGTGTCATATACTAACAAATTTTACCCCCAAGAAATATAAATTAATTAACACATAAACGTGTTTACAACATTTAATTACAGAAACAGTTAATCAAAAGTTAAGTTTCCTAATTTATAATACGTACTAGCTGTTCACTCCGACTCCGCTCGCGTTCTCGTCAGAATAACAAGATTTTACCTTTGTTTTCCTATTACATACTAGCTGTTCTCCCCTGCTCTGCCCTTTTAGACATTTTCAATCAGTATTTCATAATTTTTTTCTTTAACTTCCAGAAAAGGGCCGCTACCTGGGCTCCCCATGTGAGTTCACGTGCAACTCGAAGCTGGTGCATGTGTACTGCGAGCCGAGGTCGAGCACGTGCCAGTGCGACCCCAAGCATTCTGTGGAACTGGGTGTTGCGAGGGGGTGCGCTAAACGTGAGTATTGCGTAGTACATATCCTAGTGGACATAGACTATTGAATATATCGTCACGTATATACATATCCTGCTAAACTTATCCTACTAAATCTACAATAATAAACATATTGTGCTAAACCTATCCTACTAAAGTAATAATAATTATCTATACTAATATTATAAAGCTGAAGAGTTTGTTTGTTTGTTTGAACGCACTAATCTCGGGAACTACTGGTCCGATTTGAAAAATTCTTTCGGTGTTAGATAGCCCATTTATCGAGGAAGGTTATAGGCTATATTTCATCACGCTACGGGCAACTGGAGTGGAGCCACGGGGGTGAAACCGCGCGGAGCAGCTAGTAACTAATATAATATTATTATGCTGAAGAGTTTGTTTGTTTGTTTGAACGCGCTAATCTCGGGAACTACTGGTCCGATTTGAAAAATTATTTCGGTGCTAGATAGCTCATTTATCGAGGAAGGCTATAAGCTTAATATCATTACGCTACGAACAACAGGGGTGGAGCCACGGGGGTGAAACCGCGCGGAGCAGCTAGTAATATTATAAGTGCGAAAATAACTTAGAACGTATTGATGTTTGTCTTTCAAGTGAAATCTTTTGAACGGATTTTGATATAACTTGGCAGTGATGTAACCCACGTACATACACAAAATAATAAGCTATAGAAATACTTGGCTTCGCTTAACTTGGCTTGCTTTTGTCCGCGGGCGAAACTACTACAAAACTTCCGAAGTACGAGTGATACAAGTTATACAATCAAACAATCAGTTATTATATAGACGACGAAATATTTGAAATTTGTATAATATGTACAAACATTCATGTACGAGTAATTCATGAATAATTTAAACCAGTTTTTATTTGTTCTTTTTTTTAATTACACTATTATGGGTAAACAAGTAATATTGTTATCCGGTCAATGTATTTTTTACGAAGGTTATCATTTCCTGTAAGTGAAGAAACTTGCCTTTTTTGTTCTTTTTGTCTTTAATATGCGGTAATCTGTATCCAGGCATCTTTATCTTGAATTCCAGCCAAAAAGCTTGGCGAGCAATGTTTCTACCGGGAGACGTGTCGCGCGTTCGACCCGCACGCGTCCTGCGTCCAGGTCAATCATAACGCGTACTGCCAGTGCGACCCTGGCTACCACACCACCAGCCACTCACGGCCGACGCAAAGGGTCTTCTGCACTGAAGGTATACTTTAACTAAGACTTTCTAGAAGAATTTTCAGCTGCAGCAGGAGCAGCAACAGCATCTTCTGCAAGACAAAGCCAATGCGTTTTAAAAGAGCATTTGACCTAGCTTTTTCCTATTATCAAATGCAGATACCTACTTTTTATAACTTTTTTACTGAAACTTGGTACAAATGTTTCCCTTTCAGCTTCATTGAAACACAATATCATTATAGTTAAAACTTTTAATTAGTTTTATGTATTGTTTTTAGGTAAGTACCTACACGTAAATAATGTTGAACATCTTGACGTGCTTTCGATGATTTTGTAATGGATTCTCAATTCTGTAGATGCGTTTACACTTTGTGTAATAGGAAATAAACGCATATTTTGCAGAAAACAACAGAGAACAATGAGCTAGGATATGAGACGTACCTATCACAAAAATTTGATCGATCGTGTATGGTTGGATTTACTAATTTTCTGACACCATGGGGTATAATTTGAACCCACTGACCTCTATAACTATACGCTGGACAGGCTATTGCTGTCATTTTAAACCACAAACAACGGCCATTTGTAATCTTATTAGTTCTCAGAACTCTCACCAGGGGCGCTTTGAATCGGCACAGCAAATTACAAATAGCTGTCATTTTGTATGGGATAGCCAGTCCAGCGTATAGTTATAGAGGTCAGTGTTTGAACCACATTTCTCACTACCGTTTCCAGACCTTGTGCTGCTGACGGCGGACATGCCGACGCTGCTGGGAGTAGCGTCGGGCATCTTCGTGCTGGCGGGCCTCCTGTGCTTCGTGCTGCACCTCTACACGAAGGCCCGCTACCACCCCGCGCATCTAGCTGATGCGCGCCTCACTCCACCCTGTCTGTACTCTTTGAATGATACTGGTTCGTTCTTTTCTGCTATATAGGTTTTACTGATATTTGATAAATATCTAAAGTGTATGTTGTGCTTTAATAAAAGTATTGACTGTGAACCTACTGTTTACAGATTTCAACATAAGGATCCTTGATGAATATTGTCTTTCATTTTAATATTTTTAGGTGGTCTAACGCAGAAGCCTAAACTTAATAGTCAACATAGAGCGAACAGCCTCGCGAGGCTTCTCGCTCCAATGATATTATAAACAACTCAAACAAGAAGGTGTAGATGCAACATTTACACACTTTCACAATAAACTTATTAGCCATATTTCAACGTGCCATTTCCAAATCTTTTTGATTTATCTGCCTTTTTACTTATAGGCCGGTTGCAGAGCTTCACCGACAATCAGTGCGTACGTCAGTTGCGCTTGTCATATGTTTGGAAATACGCGTGCGTATGGTCGGTCTAGCTATGAACGGTTTTATGAATTTCCATACATATGACAAGCGCGACTGAAGTACGCACTGATGGTCGGTGAAGCTCTGCAATCGGTCATAATAATATCATTGTATGCGGACATTTTTGGAATAGATAAACATTCAGGATTATTTTGTATACAACTTATGTACAGGCGGCACACTACCGACCGAGCCTCCTCCCGCGCGTCCTCCCGCAGCGGCTGCACGAGCGGCACCCTGGAGCTGGACTCCCGCCGCGAGTCAAATACTACTGAACCGATTATAATGACATTTGGTATATAGCTGAAGACCCAGAATAAGACATAGGCTACTTTTTATCCCGGAATTTCTACATTAACAGGAACTATGCGGAATTCTTTGAAAATGCACAAATCTAGTCCACATGAATTGGAACCATGCGTTTTTAATACAATCTATCCACAGGCGGCACACTAAGCGCGACGCGGGCGTCCTCCCGCGCGTCGTCCCGCAGCGGCTGCACGAGCGGCACGCTAGAGCTGGACTCCCGCCGCGAGTCGCGCCGGGCCGCGTCGCGCGCAGGTGCGGCGCGCACGGCGGCCATCTTGCTCATCTCGCGCCACCTCGGGGCCGGGCACGGCGGCGCGCGCGCTAAGTGCGCCGCCAAAGGTGATGCGGATGTATGCAGCAAGGGTTATTGACGTGCCTCTTTGAATACCGCGGTGATAAATGTAAAAAATAAAGAAAAATGTTGTGTGGTTTTATGAAACCACGGTAAAAGTGAAACTTTTTTTCACACTGTAAACATTTAACTAAAAATTATCGTATTTGTACGATAATTATCGTGCGTGACGCGACATGCGCTACACAGACCAAAAAGTTTGAGACGATGTAATAAAAGTTTCACTTTAATAAATGGAAAATAGTAATTGGGTTGTCTCATTTTTGAAATTTTTAAAGAATTCAAAAAGAAAAACCTAAATAAATATAAAATACAATCCAATTGGGAATGTCAGCGTTTTGAAATTTTTTATTAATAGAAATAATTTCTCATTTAAAAATAAATTTTAATCCTCCTCCTTTTTTGGAAATCGGTTGAAAATAATAACATAAAATACAAACAAGTATTTAAATCTTGATGTCATGCAGGAAGCTATCTCTACCAAGCAATATTACTTATATTAATAATTGTAATCAATACCACAGTTGTCAATATGATACGCGTCATTGCTTAGGTAATTATACGATGTGATTTAGAATTCTTTTTTTCGAAATTCACAAATGTGATTTACGTGATGTAGGTAATGATAAATAAAATAAATTACTGGCTCAATGCCGTACTTCAGCTGTGTTCCATTTTTAAACCCCAATATCAATGAACGCGGGAAAGGTGAACAACTCTAAATTTCTAAATTTAAAAATGTTATATTTTAGTTAATTTTTTATTCAGTCATCTCGATTTATGCGGGTGTCCTTTGTCTCAAGAATGAAAAATATAAAAATGTATATAGTTAATATTTTTTATCTAAAAAAATATCGATAGCTTAACTACCTACATTTTAACCTTAAATAAATTATTATATTTATATTGTATTAACGAGACTTTAATTTTTAATGAAAAGAGACGCAATTTAATTTACACAAGAACCAATTGATTAAGTAATTTTACTACTCAATACTAAGCAATAAAACAAATTCAAAAATCAAATTCAAAACTACCCGCCAAAACAATATTTACAATACCTACCTAGTTTCTCGTCATTCGCACGCTGGTATTCGGAGAGTGCACACGTGTGTCGCATGTGTTGTCCCGGTCGTTAGTTGTCGCGTCTTGGTGTTAGCCTGTCTGCTGTGTGTGAGGCTGCTATGTGTGCTTGACTACAACTTTTGATGAAAATTAAATAGAATAATTAATTTCTCTTCGGCTGGTTATCTGAATTTTTCTTAATTACTGCAAATGAACTGTAACAAATATGTTGTATTTTATCCATTATAGTGTTTTAATGATACTTTTATATATTCTTTTGAAGGATGTATTAAATCCACATCTTGTAAAAAAAACTTACAACTGATTCCAAAAGTTCAAGGATGATTAATTAGTTTGCTAAAACATTCAGAAATAGGTTCAATTTATTCTATTCTGAAATCTGACATATCATCTAAATTCTAGACGCATTATTAGATTTGATTATAATATTGGTTAACAAAAAATTGTAGTTTAGCACACATGACAACAGCCAGTTTTAATTTCCAGCAAGACTTCGGTTCTCATTTTGTTTCTCTTGATAGCCGCATGACTCGTCATGGTGTGAGCAAGATGGCCGTCGATGTTCATATTGTATCTCTCTTCGTGCTCTATCTTTCAGCTTTTGTGTAACCAGGAAACTGAAAGTAACGTTGGCCTCATATTCCTAATTCAAATTTAAATTTGGAATAACACTATTCTAATTTTGAATAAACTGCTGCTTCACAAGAAATATTGCCAGTGCTTGCTTTGCGAATGGTATTGTGCAGATTAAAAAGGTGAGCTGTGTTTTCAGTTTCACAAGAAGCACGTTGCTTACGCTTTCCGTATCTGTTACACCGCATGTCAACGTGTGAAAAGTGTCATGTATAATGCCTTATGTTTAATTATAAGTGCTTACAATAACAATATAAAATAAATACTTTCAATTTATTTACATGGAAGCTTGTAGGATTTTCTAACACAATCATAAGATTCGATAATAATAAACCTTGTGTGCTATTACGCCCAAAAATTTACACATTATTCTCATGAATGAACCGTAACTCTTCTACAGCATTAAAGAAGAAAAGCATGCTTATTTTTTTCACCAATTTAAAAAATAATGTTTTATTATAAATTATTTATCACAGTAACTAGTTCCATTCGGAATTATAAGAGGTCATAAGCATAAAAACACGCTTCCAAATCACCATGCTTCGCCTTTAGGCATTGTTTTATAGACAACTAATTCAAAATTTACTTCTAGGTTCGCGACGTCCAAGTCTAAGTTCAGTGCAAAGCAGCTCATCGTCAATTAGGAGTTACAGCGCAAAGAAGTGGGAGAGAGAGAGAGAACAGAAAGAGAGAAGGCAGATGAGCATGCGTCTCGCTCAGTTGCACGACAAGATGGCGGCCGGCCGAGAACTACCGAAGCACGCGCCGACCCCATCTCCTAGATCTCCTAATAACTCTACCGATGGGCTATTACCGGCTGTTTGCGAAATTCGAGAAGTACGTTTATACGAATACGAATACTCTTAAATAAAACCTCAATTTTTATATCAGTTAGTTGCCAAAAAAAATCTGTTTCTAGACCATAGTCACAGTTGATAGATACATTTAGGAAACTAAGCAACTGTGATGAAATTATGACGTAAGCATTGTAGGCACAGCCTGTAAACTGTATGGTATCCTGAAAGATCTTAGATCCTTTCTTAGATCTTAGCGATAATTTGTATCGTTTTGTAAATGGGGGGGGGGGGGGGCAAGCTTTTCGCCTCGCGGCGGTGTTAGCTTGCCCCCCCAACATTTAATTGGGAAGTCTATTAGAAAGGAGTCTACGATTTTTAAAATAAAAAGCACTCAATTGAGTAGCTCAACTTTTATTCTAATTTTAATACAAAATGGGTATCATTTAAGCTATCACCAATTTAATTAGTTTTATGTTTCTTAGGGTTTGTCCTCAAAATAGTAGATCTGTCACCAAAATGTAGTCACCAAACAATGCAAAATCAGTTCCACAATAAATCACCTAAAATCCTGAGATCTAAGGTCTAGTACCAAATAAATGTTTTTGTATGTAAAATAATAGGTGTGTCCTAATAAGTATTCAAGCAAACTAATTTAAAGAGATCACCAATAAATCATATTATGTTACTAGAAAATTGCATTAAGTTCAAATAAAAAATTAGGGTTGTCATCATCGTTTCAACCAAAACATTCTGCTACTTAACTAGACTCCCAAGGTTCTAAATTTCCACTGCTAGTATAAATTATATTTAAATAAAAATTTTAGCAGAGTAGTAAATAAAACAATTAAAGTCAAAATAATCAATATTTATTGTTTAAAATAATTACCACTGAACAATCAGCGCTGGTTTAAAATAGCTGGCTTATGGCCAGCAGAATATTATATAAAACACTTAATTAAAGTTAAAATAATCAATATTTAGTCTCCGCCCTTTTGATCATTTTTTCATTAAAATTATAAATTGATGTATTAAATTGGTAACTAATACTATTAATTTAATATCTGAACGAAATAAAATGTTACTACTGTAGTCTGTATTGGTGACAAAATATCAAATAAAAAGGAGTCGCAGTCAGGGATCGATAATCGATTTATTTGGTGACAGATCTACCATTCTGAGCACAGA
The DNA here is from genome assembly GCF_905220415.1 of Colias croceus. Classification (NCBI taxonomy): domain Eukaryota; kingdom Metazoa; phylum Arthropoda; class Insecta; order Lepidoptera; family Pieridae; genus Colias; species Colias croceus. The sequence continues at coordinate 1,032,528 of NC_059543.1, read as the reverse complement.
GCTATTATTTAAATAACAAAACTGTTATAATAAGTACGAAGTTCATATTCATGTAATGAATATAATTTTATTGGTTATCGATCTCATATTTTACACATATATTAACATTAATTTGATAATTCATACCTGGGAACAATAATTTTTGTTTATCTGAGAACGAAAATATTTCGTGGTGATAGATCTATTTTTTAGGTGATACAACTTGATGACAAATATAAATTTTGGTGATAGAAAATATAGTTCCCATACAAAATCTACTATTGTATAAAAAACATAGTTCTGGTAAATTAAGTGAATTTTATTTTAAAAATCGTAGACTCTACAATGCATCGAGAGGCATATTATATCGTTACATTCTTACAGCTGGTGACAAACGCCGATCAGCTCCAAGGAGTTGACGGTCCGTGTTCCAGCTCCTCGCTTTACTGACAACAAATGACATCGACCGTCATCCGGTCCATGGACTCGCTGTCCTCTGACGGCACTCCAGCCGTTGCGTGGATGTAGTGAACAAACAGACAAAAATATATTAACTGTGTGTAACAAAATGCATCAGGCTTGGCGAAGTTAACGATAATGTTAAATTATTGGAGTGAAGTGATTTCAGTGACTCTTAGAGAATGAAGACTTTTTGTACTTTGTGGATATTGTGATGCTATCGAGTGTTATTAGTTTATAAGCACAATTTCATTAACCCCCTCCGGACACCATATTGATAGTCTTAGTTATCATTAGGCGTGGCTTGTATTAACTATAATACATTTAGTTTATAACATTTTGAATCACATGAAATAAATAATACATGAGATAACAATATTCTAATTGAAGGCCTAACAATAAGAAACAATCATCAATTTGATGGCAATTTGGTTTAATCTACACTAAGGGCTGATTTTTCAATCCTTGGTTAAAACTTACCCGTCTAATAAATGATTTTTATTTATTTATTTATTTTTAATAAAGTATATTAAAATGTTACATGTCAAATACGGGCAATTATACTACATTTTTGAAATTACGTTATTCGACGAATAAGTTTTAACCAAGGATTGAAAAATCCGTAGGTATCCAATTGAAATAAATGTATTTGTTATTATTTAAAAATGTCCAAAGATACGCAAAGATTAACTTATGAGCAGACGTTTCATCTCTAAAGTAAAACCAAACGCTTTATTAATTAGAACCACGAAATCGTTTAATAAATATTAGAAAATAAAATCATTGAGTAATGATTTAAAAACATCACAATAATAGAGTTTATTTCGTCATCAGCAAGATGTCGAATAAATTACATATTTACCTAATTATTTTTTGTTAAATTTTCGTAAAACACGATTGTTTCAAGAGAACAAATATATCAAAGTTACTTAGCTATAAAATGCTGCTGTGTTTACAAAATTAGAAATAATTGACTAGGCTAAATGTCTGGATGAGGTCTTCGATTGGCGTGATATGTTTTCTAGTCGGTATTTAAATGAACGTGGAAGAATATAAAATGAAGCTATAGAATGAAATATATGAGAATTGCAATAAATTGTTACTTAATAATTAAGACGATAGTCTTATATATTAACATATTATTTAGGTTCCTTTTATCACCCAAAATATGATTTTTGGGTGCTAACGATTAACTTGATTCCTCACCAGTTAAAATACTTTCAAAATCGTAAAACATAATACTAAGTAAAGAATCAAATCCCTTATTTTAAAAATAAAAAAAACGTTTATATGAACAAGAATTTCCAAGTTTATTTTGATTAATTATTACATACAGACGTGAGTGTAAAAATAGGCGCGTTTATTTTGTCTACATCTATTCTAGTGCCAAGGCTAGAACCTTCGCCTTGTAGAAAAGAATCTGTATTTTAAATAAACTTTTTTTTACGTCCATTTTACTAACAAACTAGTTACATATTTTTATTTTCAGAACTAGTTATGAATATTTAAACACTGATGGTATTACCACAAAACAATTTAAACACAGTCTAACTCTAAACCAAGGATCTAGTTTTGTGAAATACGACAAAACCAGATTAAAGTGAACCCGCGCTTAAAGTCCTGTCTAAAGTTTTTTGTGGTAAGACACAGAATATCTCGTGATAGATCAAGTTCAAAAAAATGTTATTTTACTAATAAATTTTATAATTTTTACGAAGCGAGATGAAAATTGAGATGAGAGAAATGGATGAAAATAGATTTTCCATTGGATAAAAGGTAAAATGTGGATGGCATGTATGTGATAGTTATTTATATTATATAAGTTGATTATTATTACTGTATATTTGTATACATCTATCTAAAATTGTTACATATAACATACGCTTTCAAATTCATCTTTAAATTGTACCTTACAAATTAGAATTAGAGTCAATCAACTTATCTGTATCTCCAAAATATTAATATTAACGATATTTATTAAAGCTATCGTTTATTTTATTTATATTTTATTTTTCAACAAATTCGAGCTGTGTAAATTAAAATAATTAAATTAAATCAACTTGTAATGCGGCCAGCAATATAATATTTTGATCAGTATACCTAACCTATTAATACCAACATAATTTACTTAAAACGTTCCGTTATTTTTCGTATATTTCCGTTAATAATAATTATTGTTCTTACGTAACAGCAACAGAAACTATAAGTCAAAAAATTCATAATTTTATTAAACAACAATTATTTTGTTGGCCGATTACACTTTATTACAATGACATTAAAATAGTGTACCTATTACAAATACGTTTGTAATTGCTAGAATAGTATTAGATAAATATATATTTGTATATGAGAGCTTTTATTTAGAGTCGTATTGCCATGTAATGTAAGATTCCCTGTTTTAATATAGATTTTAATATTGTTTATTGCCAAATTATTGTAAATGGATTGTTTTATTTTGGGAGCGATGTGGTTGCACGATTGAATGCTATTGATTGTTTGATAGGGCGAAATGATTAACTATAAGGCTGTCTAGTTTCCTCCAATATAGTGATTCAATGTTTGTCACTCGAAATAACAATGTATTTCGTAGGTGTACAGAGATTCCTTGCAATTAAGGCGACGTCGATGCTGGCGTAAAGGGCAAAATAAAAAAAATTGTCTGTAAGTCGTTTGGCAATGAATAAATAAGGAGAGAGTAATTAATAATAATTATTACTTAAAATTGAGAGTAAACGTCTCTGAATTGTTATGGAAAACGGGATTTCAGGCGGCTATTTCGCTTTTGGTGTAGTTTGAAAATTATTAAAAATATGTGAAAAAATGTACTTAATACATAATGGATAAACGTACCTAAAATCACTTATGATGAACCTAATTAACGAAAATCTATCACTATATTGGAGGAGAAAGACTATAAGTAATTGAATTTTTTACAAAGCCATGAATTCTAACGAACCCTTAGACATAATAATATAATATAATTAATAAGAATCTAGCAGTTTTAGATAGGTAAAGTAAAAATTTATTCAATTCAATTAAATTTGTAACATATGAAGTTATGTATCTACATATCAATGTTTTTGATTCGTTATATAATATACTGACCTACCTATAGCAGTTTTATTGAGTTTTTGACGTCTATATTATCTTTAAACTATGAACTTTTACTCAGTACTTACTTAGTTGTAAATTGTAATTGTATGGTACCTATCTTGTACTATTCTTATCCATGCATATAAATTCATATTTAATATTCATAAATACAATGCTGATAAATTTATATTGCAATCTATGTGAGTGTAAGTCCTACGTAAAATAAAAACAATGACATCGTATTTTTTTTGTTTTACTGAGTGTCCCACTGTTGGTATACTAAGCTCAAAGGTTATAGTATTGCATACTTACGTAAAGGATACTTAGGTATAAAATTCCAGACCCATTATTTTTTTTCAAATAGATGAATTCTTAAAACTCTATGTGTACACCTCTAACAAGCAACCCGCCCAACTTTGCCACCAGCACGTGAGCTATCGTTAAAGATTATGTTTTCATAGACAAAATGCGTTTTTACGTGATCAGTATATGCAAAACTTCAAGTCCCTTCGCGCTTTGTATACCAATAGTGGGACACCCTGTATAGAATCGGCGTCATCACATACGAATTATATAACTTCATATTTTACAACCATAGATGGAATATGTCCTCTGCCTTGTCAAACATGATCAACATTTATAATAAGTATAAAATAAACGTAGGTAATTTGTCCGTTGTTTTGTATAGCACAAGAATGCGTAATGTTATTTTGATTGAGCGATACTGTTGTAAAACGATCGATCCATTGCTGTTTAAAAGATGAATATAAAAATATGATTATATTGACTTTTATTTACCGACCTTTATTGTACAATGATGTTATAAACTTGAAAAGTTAGATATAAGTAGGTATTCTATTATTAAGTTAGATATAGGTAGGTTTCGTAGCTTTCTCGATAAATTAACTGTCGAACATAAAACTATTTTTAATCGAACCAGTAGTTCTTGAGATAAGTGTGTTCAAACAATGAAACAAACTCTAGTAGGTACAAATTTACATTACCTACTACATATAACCACAGACTAAATACATATAACGTAAAAACATTGAGATAATATTACTTCGTATGGAGGAGACACTACGAACAAAATCTGTGCGCCATTTTTTTGCTCTAAGTTTTAAAATTATTATCTAGTTAGGTGCTTACCGATGAAAGTAATTCCTTTGCACTTTTCCATATTATTTGTATTATTTGTGCAATATCGTAACACACACGAAGGCATATTTGATGCGTTTCACTTTAAAACAAATAAAAAATGAGCGTGCAGCGTATGGTGAGCGGAACATAAGTGATGTAGGCGGTGTCGTCTCCATATGTAAGTATATCTCAATGTGTAAAAACCGCTTTCTTTGCAGTACAGATGTGGTACAGATTCTGTGGCTTACTGATGATACACATGACATACTAAAACCCAAACACATATTTCTCATCACAGATCAAGTACCGTACTTGTGTGTGTTTCTCATTAGGTAATCTATAAAAATAAATAAATCAGAGTGTCTCTTTTTAATACCTATTGAAATAACATATTTAATAAATACCTACATAGTTATAGACGTATAGAGACGAGAGTACATATATACCAAAATAGTAATATTTAAAATTTTTATCTGTCTGTCTGTTTGTTCCGGCTAATTTCAGGAACGGCAGGACCAATTTTTCGGGACCTTCACTGACATATCTGTATTCATTTATAATACCGATATTCCTACAGGAACATTAGGACTAAACGGATAAACTCATTCACGTACGCGTTTGAAACCGTAAAGCGCAGCTAGTTTATAAATATGTACATAGTAATAATTGTTTAAGACAGGAATAACATACGACAGTCATAACCATAGACTATATACTTAGGTCATAACCACAGATTAAACAAATGAATAAGTGTAACGTTAATTGTGTAAACAATCACAATTATTTATTGACACTTCAATTCCTTGAATTCCATAGCGTACGAACAAAGTGACTTCCCCTTAACATACACTAAGCAAGTGACACACAATATCTTTGGTATTTGATCCCTAGGTAGGTACTGGAACACTTCCTCGGTCATAAAAATATAGATATGAACATTATAGTTATAGATAACCGTATAGATAGGTACATAAGTGCGTTCATGTGTTTATATGATCGTTCTGTGTGTTCATGTGTTTATATGTTTAGGTACCTACATATTGAATGGTAGGTACAATGTTTATCTATACATTATATTGACTTAGCACATATTCCGTCGCTTCCGATTATCATTACTGCAGTGCGTGTAGGTGTAAAAATAAATCTACTTTAATGTAGGTACCTATCTACGGATAAAGAAAATATAGCTAGTTAGGTAAATTTTATTTGAATTACTAGCTGTGCCCGCGACTTCGTCCGCGTGGAATAGTGACTGCATAGTAGTTACTACTTAACTTTTATTGAATAAACACGTACTACCATAAATACCTAATTAAAAAAACTTTTAGTAAAATTTATTACTAAACTAAGAGTGGTGGTGGCTCAGTGGTGAGACCTCGGACTTCGAATCGATAAGTCCGTGGTTCGAGACCAGGCGAGCGCGCAGGAAATAAATTGATTTTTCAATTTATCTGCGCATGTTGTAACATCACCACTGCTCGAACGGTGAAGGAAAACATCGTGAGGAAACCGACATGTCGAAGAATTAAAAAGTTCGACGACATGTGTCATCCGCCAACCCGCACTTGGCCAGCGTGGTGGATTATGGCCTGTACCCTCATAGGAGGCCCGTGTCCCAGCAGTGGGAACGTATATGGGCTGATGATGATTACTAAACTGAGCTAAAAAGATAAATGCCTAACTAATTAATTTTCTACGTAAAATTTATTTTAAATTATGTCATATCGCACCTTCGGTAGAACAAGGGCACAATTACAGTTTTTGCAATTTTACAGGAGAGCCATTTTAAGATATTTGTAGTACTTAATGTGGTCTAGCAATGATAATAATTTTTTTGTGGTTGTTCTGCTTTGTATGACATAAACTATATACTATATTCTTTTAGGTGTATCGTTTACAAATATTAAAAACTGCTAGTTTTTTTTTTAATAATATTTTTTTCTTAAGTAGGTGTACATTTGTGCCCTTGTTCCACCAACAAGAAAATTAATTTGTAAATATGGCCATATCTAAAGCTTTAAGTTAATAATTTTGGAATGATAATAACGTGTTTTTTTGTATAAATGTTTTATTTTCTTAAACACTTTAGAAAGCCGCAGTACTTTATCACAAAAATAGAGATCAAAACTTACTAATCAGCCATTACACATCTTCAACAATCTGAAACTATTATGTTTCCTAGCAAAATTCTTTGGAATCGCTTTAAAAATTGGAATAATATTATATTAAGATAACAGAACAAGAAAGAATCATAATTCAATTCCTTGACATTAAATAATTCCTCCTTTTTCGAGGCATTTTTTATAAGGCTTATGTATTCTGCCGGAGTGCATATTGATATTGGGCCAGCTTTTTTTGCACGTTTTACATTCCAGAATGGACGGCATCGGCTTTATGCTGGGTCCCCTAATTTATGTATGATCGATTTTATAGGCAATGTGTTCACAGCAAAATAATACATTCCAAAAACAAATTTGAAAAAGAAAAATAATTATTTACGAATAAATATCTTACTAATATTATTATTTATTATGTAAACTCGAAAGTTTTTGAGGATAGATTTGTGGGTGTGAGGGTATGTTTGTTGTATTTTGATTGGCAGTCCTATCGTTTAAATTTCTAAAAAACTAACTTGTTTTTTTGCTCTCTACAGCAATTATCGGAATAAAATGTTACTTTTAAGACCATGGAGTATAACAAATCTTGGACAGACAAGGGCACAATTGTCTGAACGACTTTGTCCTCCCAATTTTTAAATCGTAAACTAGGCATAAGTGTGACAGATATGGCCTTGTCGTTCCAGAAATCAAAAACATTATAGGGCATATTTACATAAACGACGTTAGCGCTCCAAGTGACAGCTAGCTCAGTCCCCGCCGATGGCACAACTAACCAAAGAGACTTTGTCTCACCAAGAGAGAAACAAAATAGCGCCAAAATGACAACGCCACTATTTCAATCTGGCTGTTTTTTGTAGGAATTAAACGAATGTCTTTGTCCCTCCAGTTGAAAGGGCCTTTTTAAAGCATTTCTGCATATTTAAGTCATTTTGGCAATTTATGACAATTATGCCCTTGTTCTACCGAAGGTGCGATATTATTTTTAGGCACCAGGAGGGAAAGGAGCAAATTTATTTTCCTTCCTTCCTTGTATGGATGTTTTTGATAATACTTATCTTAGATACTTATATTGTGCAGCAAATGAGTGCCGAGACAAACGTCAAAACGCAAAGGAATAGAATCCGCTATCGATACTAATTGACATATTAGCGTACTGATGATGTTTTACTAAAGATTTGTTCACCCAACCAACGACGACGACGATCACGAACAAAATTTTCATCCAGTCGCAATTTAATAAAATTGTGCAAAACACATCATACGCTTATGACAATTATTATCGTAGCGGATTCCTTCTATTCCTTTGCGTTTTGACGTTTGTCTCAGCGCTCATCTTTCCTGTCTCGCGCCTGAAGTAACTAAACCGTTTAGACTGTGCAATAAAAATTAAATTAAAAAAAACCCAACGCAACGAAGAAAAGTGCATAGAAAAAGGAATAAATAATTTCACAAACTTCCCGAAGATCTTTAAAAATAAATACCATTTTAAATATTTATAAAAATAAAAAAAACAAAGTCGTCGGGGCTGCCATACCATAATTATTATTATCATATTATCATAATTTTAAAGATCGTCGGGAAGTTTGTAAAATTATTTATTCCTTTTCCTTCATTGCGTTGGGTTTTTTTTTTAATTTTTAAACTTCGGTTTCTTATTTTCATGTAATATTTTCAAGTGAGCGAGACCTACCTTTACCTCCATAATACATTCCTACATCATATTGATTATCTATAAGTTTGTTGCTCCTTGACACCTTTTAAGTTGTGCCGTAACCGTGCACAAATTGTAATGGACCACAGTGGCAAAAGAAGTGGTATATTTAAGAAAAAAATTGCCAAGCGCCGCGCCAAGCCCATGTGGCTTTGAGTAGAATTCAAAATTTCCAGGGTGTGGCTATCCTCTCGCTTCCATATACCCCTCTTCTTTCACAGACTTTCAACCTTTCCATCCCTAGTAAATGGCAGAACCGATTTTGATGTAAACCATATTATCTAATTGTACCTATATGTACACGACATATCCTGTCGTTTGATGCTCCATTTGGTTTATTTACCTAACCACTGTCACCCCTAAAGTGTAATAAACGGATGAACCGATTTCGATAAAACATTACTAATTGTAATTCACACGTTGCTCTTTCATATTTTGATATGCCGCTTGAGATATTATTTGACCACATTCGATTATTGTTCATTCCCACTTTTACCGCTGTAATCTGTGCTGTAATCTAATAAATGGAAAAACCGATTTGGATAAAAATAGAACTATAACTGTACTTCACCCGTTATGCACTTTCATTTGATATGTCACTTAGGTATACTTGACAACAATCGTTTCTTTCATTCCAACTTTTACCAATATATAGGTATAGTAAATGGATGAACCGATTTTGATTAAATATGTCCAATTATACTTTACACGTCAATACGTCATGCACTTTCATTTCATATGTCACTTGAGTCAAAATTCATTTTTTTATTACCTAAAACTTTTATATCGTATATCAAATAAATGGATGAACCGATTTTGATAAAATTTGATTTATTGTTACTGATAGGTCGTTCGCTTTCATTTAATATATCACTAAAGTATATTCGATAACTTTAGTTATTTTCATTCCTACTTTTACCTCTATATGCATTAGGGTGGAGTGATAATGTATGAAAGAATTTTTTTTTTGTTTTTTTCAAATGGCATAGCGACAGAAAGGTGCCTTTTAATGAGTGAATTCAGCATTCAAAATATTGTTTACGTGTCTTGATGTTTTGAGGTGCCCCAACGCAATTGAAAATTATAAAAATATGATTTTTTAGCAAACTTTGATTTATTTTTTAATCACAGTATTTTTATGGCCTTCAAGTCTATTACATATATTATAACAAACTTCTTTGTGATACATTAAATAATAGCCTGATTAGTTGTTTTAACGTTGTTTTCATTAATGTAAATAATATTATAGAGGAATGAAAATATCAGAAATAAGTAATTATTTAGTACTAGCTGCGGTTTCACCCGCGTGGCTCCGCTCCTGTTAATCTAAGCGTAATGATATATTATAGCCTATAGTCTTCCTCGATAAATGGGCTATGTAACACCGAAAGAACTTTTCAAATCGGACCAGTAGTTCTTAAGATTAGCGCGTTCAAACAAACAATATCTTCAGCTTTATAATATTAGTATAGATTATAATATTAGTATAGATAAGGCTGTTTTTTTTTTCAAAATTAGCCCTTGGCAGTCGTGATACTGATACTCTTGCCATTATAAAATCATTTTGTTTACTTTCTCAACAAACTGCACTTGAAGCTTCTGTCACCAATTTGATAATATGCTTTACGGCCTGGGTAAGGCATAGAAAATCTTTGATATTCTGAAACATAGTTAAACCGCTTTTCACGATGTCTTTTAAGGTTTCTTCAGATAAATTAGAAGTCAGAGGCTCAGTTTTCTTACATTCTTGCCACATAGTTAAGTCGGTATAATCTTTTGAGCAAGTACAAGAGAAATTAGAGAGAAGAGAGTTAAAAAAATGCATTTGCAACTTCAAATATCAATTAACCTTTGGTACTGAATGACAAAATACTTAATTATCTTTTCTTGTTCTTTTTTGTTCGTTTGTCGATCTTGATAAGGTTTTAATTAAGCGTCTATATTTATCGAATATGATGTGTCGAATAAGTTGTAGTACTCTGTTAAAGCTAACCACCGCCACCGCCACGCATCAAACATTTCCGAAGCTAATCTTTCGGATAAATCATGAATTTTGTTATTTTATCAGGTTTAAATTCATATCTAATAAATAAGTAATAGTTTCTTTAGCATCAGTATAAGTTGGTAATTGAGACACTGGGTACTTCTCTGGCAAACAAAATACAGGACAACATATCGTTTGTCGTATTTTGACTTGCAACATTTTACTGTAACAAAGCGAAATTATAGATCGAGCTCACATCAAAAATATTAAATTATGATCTTAATTGTATTTACGTGTAAAATTTAATTTAGAAATATTACTAACATTAGTGTTATTTCCTTAACGGCACTGTTTAAAATCAATGTTTCCTACACTAAGAGTCGGCGCAAACGGGCCACCGACCAGAGCCACTGGTAGCCAGTGATAGCCACTTTTTATATATTGAAATATTGTGTATTCTGTGTCTTCCCGTTGGCAACCAACGAGATAACACAGAATCTGATTTAGCGTTAATTTGTCAAAATTAAACTTAAATGATTTTCGACGAAATTTTTTGATTTTCTGAAAGTTCATGATGTTGGGGGCACCTCTAAATGTATCATCTGCAAAGTATAATTTTGCATGTGTATTTATAAGCAATAATTACATCTTTTTACAGGTATGCCGAAACGAAAATGAAAAAAAATATTTTTCACTCCACCCTAATATGCATACCTAGGTATAATAAATGGATTAACCTATTTTGATATAGTTTATCTAAGAACCAGCGTCGGAAAATATGCTGCCTAACAAAAAAACTGCATCTAATTACCTGCTAGCGAGCTACGGTGGCACAAACAGACACACATAGCGGTCAAACACTTATCACCCATCTTTTTGCGTCGGGGGTTAAAAATATTATAATACGCCATAATTTAAATTAACATTTTATGTATAAAATTTACCTAAAAATAATCATAATTTTAATTTGACCCCTCCCCCCCTACTACCTCATAATTTTCTAACTACCTAATGCTAAAAACAAACAAATAAAATTGCTGGACCTTTTATTTAATGTGAGCATAACAGCTGATGTAGGCCTTACATAATGTACCTACATTACTTGCTCTGCGTAATGTACGACTGACTTCTTTGCTGGACCTTTATTTTTAAATGTCAACATAACAGCGAATGTAGGCCCTACCTCTATAGGTCGACTAGTTTCTTGCCCCGACTCAAGCCCCGACTACAAGCATATTTTGACAAAATTACAACGCATGAACTAAAGTAGATCGATAAAAATAATCGCAATCATTGACGACACTAAAAATAGTACTAAGCTTGACGTCATTACAATATTTTTAATTTTGTCTTATAGTACCTATTGAACTCTATTAACCGTCGTTTCGAAAAACGACAATTCTCAATTTGTACTAGCCATTTTTACTATTTCAAATGTAGGGAACATTTGAAATAGTAAAACCTAGATTGAAGATACATTACATTACAGTACCTATTGTATTTTTATGAATGAAATACACCTACCTACCTACTTCCAAAATATATTGATGCAATCCTAAAACTTACCTACCCTACCCTAAGTAATAGATTGAAGACACAGTTGTACTGATTAATTTCATTTCCCTACATTTGAAATAGTAAAACCTAGATTGAAGATACAATATTGACGGTATTGATTACCTACCTACCTACCTAATTTCTAGATATATCTAGACATTAAAATCGTTCGATCTATTAGTAATTTTTAACGTAGGAAGTAGGTAGATTTTTAGTAGGTACCTACTACCTAGTAAGTGGGTTGGTAATAAAAATCTACCTAGGTAGTTTAAAAATTGTGAAACAATTCACAGGTTCATTGTCCTACTCAATCTATCCTACATCTGCAGCAAGCTTCCTTGATCTTGCTTCACTATGGTACACCATTTATTATAGTAGTTATGTACAGATTTTATTTTAGTCAAATCAGTGCAGAAGTTCTTATAAATGGTTTCATAATTACTAATCATGTTAAAATAGTTGTTCTAGAATTTGATGAAATTTTGTACTTCGATTTTTCATATATCAGGATACATCGCCCATTTTTGCAAGTGACTACAGACTACCAAGCTGATTTTCCGTTTGTAGCTTTATTTTGATGAGACACCGAATAATTTCGTGTACGAAACTCTCGATTGTGGTAGCTAAGGGCGTATTCAGAAAGAAAGCTTGAAACTTATAAGCGCTTATCGGCGCTTGTCAATGCTCAAACCAGCTTGTCAAAACCAGCATTGACAAGCTTGTCAAAACCAGCATTGACAAGCACCGATAAGCGCTTATAAGTTTCAAGCTTTCTTTCTGAATACACCCTAACAGAGATAACAAGGATAAAAATTTTTGATTTGATGGTTCTCAAATATTTATTACCTACGCAATTTGTAGGACAATATGTCTGTTGAATTATATAAACATTAACTAAGTGAAAACAAAAAAATCAGCTTGTTAGTAATCATTTATGATTACCTCGTTATCGATACACTTTGGAAAGGGGGACTCTTTGAACAAACCATAGATTTTGTAGGACAAATATTTTTTCGAATAATAATTTAGGTAATTATCTTGAGATTGAACAAAAAAAAATGAGTTAGTAATAAATATTTGAGAACCATCAAATCAAAAATTTTTATCCTTGTTATCTCTGTTAGCTACCACAATCGAGACTTTCGTACACGAAATTATTGGGCGTCTCATCAAAATAAAGCTACAAACGGAAAATTAGCTTGATAGTAGTCACTTGCAAAAATGGGCGATGTATCCTGAACTATTAATTGTATTGAGAATATTATGTATTGTCTTGTACTGTATAAAGTTTCAGAACACATACATAGCCATTTATTTTGAATAATTCATCATATTGTGTATCTTGTGAGAGTATGAAAGAAAACAACAAAATAAGTTACATCATTTATTTTGAATCAGGAGGAGTAACACCTTATCGGAAAGGATCTTATATTGTGAAAAGTGGAATGTTTAGTCAACCTCTTCGATGGTGGGGCCTGCTCCGCCACCGGGCGCCGCGCCAGCAGCTCCGGGGGCTCCGCCGGGGAAGCCGGGCATGCCGCCGGGCATACCGCCGGGCATGCCGCCCGGTGCTCCGCCCGCGCCCTGGTACAGCTTCGTGATTATCGGGTTGCACACGCCCTCCAACTCCTTCTGCTTGTGCTCGTATTCCTCCTTGTCGGCGAGCTGGTTTGAGTCGAGCCATTTGATGGTGTCGTTGCACTTGTCGAGGATGATCTGCTTGTCAGAGTCCGTGATCTTGTCCTTGAGCTTCTCGTCCTCCATGGTCGACTTCATGTTGAAACAGTACGACTCGAGAGCGTTCTTCGCCTGGATGGTCTCCTTCTGCTTCTCGTCCTCGTTCCTGTACTTCTCGGCCTCGTTGACCATGCGCTCGATCTCCTCCTTCGACAGGCGACCCTTGTCGTTGGTGATCGTGATCTTGTTCTCCTTGTTCGTCGACTTCTCGACGGCGGATACGTTCAAGATGCCGTTGGCGTCGATGTCGAAGGTGACCTCGATCTGAGGAACGCCTCGTGGCGCGGGGGGAATGCCGGTGAGCTCGAACTTGCCCAGGATGTTGTTGTCCCTGGTCATCGCACGCTCACCCTCAAACACCTGGATGAGCACTCCGGGTTGGTTGTCGGAGTATGTGGTGAAGGTTTGAGTTTGCTTGGTGGGAATGGTCGTATTACGTTTGATGAGGGTGGTCATGACGCCTCCCGCGGTTTCGATACCGAGCGAGAGGGGAGTCACGTCCAACAGAAGAAGGTCCTGAACTTCCTCGGACTTGTCGCCGTGCAGGATGGCAGCCTGAACGGCAGCTCCGTATGCGACGGCCTCGTCAGGGTTGATGGATTTGTTGAGCTCCTTGCCGTTGAAGAAGTCTTGAAGGAGCTTCTGCACTCTTGGGATACGGGTTGAACCTCCGACAAGTACGATATCATGTACTTGGGATTTGTCCATCTTGGCGTCGCGCAGCGACTTCTCGACGGGCTCCATGGTGGATCTGAAGAGGTCAGCGTTCAGTTCTTCGAAACGCGCCCTCGTGATGGAGGTGTAGAAATCGATACCCTCGAACAGAGAGTCGATTTCAATGCTGGCCTGTGTGGATGAAGAGAGAGTTCTCTTCGCCCTTTCACAGGCGGTTCTCAGCCTACGGAGGGCCCTCTTGTTGGTGGTGAGGTCTTTCTTGTATTTCCTCTTGAACTCTTGGACAAAGTGGTTAACCATGCGGTTGTCGAAGTCCTCGCCTCCCAAGTGAGTGTCTCCGGCGGTAGACTTGACTTCGAAGATACCATCCTCGATGGTCAGGATGGACACGTCGAAAGTACCACCGCCGAGGTCGAAAATTAAAACGTTACGTTCTCCACCTCCCTTCTTGTCTAGACCGTACGCAATCGCAGCAGCAGTTGGCTCATTGATGATTCGGAGAACGTTCAGGCCAGAGATGGTACCCGCATCTTTCGTGGCCTGTCTTTGTGAGTCGTTGAAGTACGCTGGAACCGTGATTACTGCATTCTGCACTGTTTTGCCAAGGTATGCCTCAGCTGTTTCCTTCATTTTTGTAAGTACCATTGAACTGACTTCTTCTGGGAAGAATGTTTTGTCCTCGCCCTTGTATTGTACCTTGATCTTTGGTTTGCCACCATCGCTGATGACATCAAATGGCCAGTGCTTCATGTCTGCTTGCACTGTAGCATCCTCGAATTTGCGACCAATAAGACGTTTGGCATCTGTAACAATAGAAAACAACTGTTGTAGAACAAAGCTCATTTCAAGCAATTTTGACTAAATTTTATAAATTCTCAGATTAATTTTATCATTCAATATTTTCAGAGACTCTAGTCTAGTATATTGGTTATCATCATAAAAAAATTGTTGCAGGCTTGGTTAACATTTCATAAATTTCGTTTTCTAACTATTAACTAACTATTAAGTTTCTTGCCCTGGCTCGGCATGAGTAATAAACAAAGACTGATTTATATATGACTAACAAATTAAATTAATAATATGATTGACCAAGTTAGATTAGTATAAAAAATAGCAGTAATATTCTCAATGTAAAATGCATTCTAATGGAAATATATTTTTTAGAATCTATCAAATTTATTGTTACCAACAAGTTTTATTTATCAATCCCATCAAAAATGTGTATGATACTCATCAATCAAAATTTTTATCAATGGATATAGAGTGAAGTTCCGTGTCCCCGTAATGGGGTAAGGGGCTGATGCATTATGCATATTATATCTGTTTCACTGATTGATATTCTTTAAGGACAAGTAGGTCAGCCTTCTGTGTCCTACCAGGAAAGGTTTTTTCTGTCTCCACCGGGAATCGAACCCAGCCCCTCGGTTCTATGCTCACGCGTCAACCACTGTACCAAGGAGGCGGCTATCAACGAATATAAGCAAGATAAAAGCTTGAGATAAATTCTTATTTAGTCTTTATTCTTTCATCATCATTATTTTAGGATGATATACAAATTCTGAATTTTATAATGATAGCATAAAAGTCTGCGGTCTGCGGCCCGTCTCGGACTTGTACCTTTATTCAACAATATTCATATAAAAAATGAATTGTGATTTAAGTACAAAATATTAAAATTAAATGATTCAAGTTTCATATTTATACAAATATTCAAGGCCGTCTTTGTTTTTATAATCAATCATCATTCATTTACACTTTATCAATGAATGATTTTTAACCTCATTAAATTTTTAAGGTCATACACGTGCAAAATGCATAATTCTGTACATCTTACATAAGTACATTGGCGTGCAACAAATAACTTGCATAGACTTAAATCCTTTGTTACCTAACCGCGTCGTAAAATACGTACCGAAAATGGTGTTGTTGGGGTTCATAGCCACCTGGTGCTTGGCGGAGTCGCCGATGAGACGCTCGGTGTCTGTGAAGGCAACGTACGAGGGCGTTGTCCTGTTGCCCTGGTCGTTGGCGATGATTTCCACCTTTCCATGCTGGAACACACCCACGCAGGAGTAGGTGGTACCCAAGTCGATACCTACGGCTGGTGCTTTTGCTGCCATCTGCAAATAATCAGATTGTTATAGCGTGGGACATACGCATTGCCGACCGAGCGGCCATAACGTAAAATCGATACGAACGTTCGAGAAAACTACCAGTTTATGTGTATAGTGAAATAAACTGAAACTATTCACTACCGTAACGCAAATGCAATTACACGCGATTACTATTTAAGCCTTTTATGGGTTAAGTCCAAACACGTGGGAATTAAATGACAACCCACGCCAAATGGAGGACCATATCGATTTTTAATCATTTCAATAACCACATTTATGTAAAATACGAGAAATTAACGAGATTTTCAGTAAAAGTTAACGATAGTTAATGTGAGTCACTAATCATTTATGGAGGAGTTCAAGGATCTTCCGCTGGAAATTTTTCCCTTTGGAATTTCTTTGAAATTACATCAGTTAAGGAAAAATTATTTAGTTTATACACAAAATTCACATTAACCAATAGATATAGAAAATCAACTTACTGTGTATGCTTTATAATTATTATCACTTCAATAGACTTAAATAGTAGAACACTTAGCAAAGGTGCGCGATTGTCGGCCTCTTTTCACGAAATAAGATGGCGCACACGATCGACCAACTATTTTATATGGACGCGCGTAATCACTCGACGTCACTAGGATTTTCTGGAATATTCCCCGGATCCACCAATGAGCTTTCGCGTTAGTCACCCCCTCGGTTTGCTATTGGCTAAAATTTGGCGCTAGCAATGCAGCCAACCTGCAGATAAAATGGCTGCGTCACTTTGTAGGGATGTACGTAACTAAAAAATATCGACATTGTATTTTTATTTACAAAATGTCTTCTTTTCTAATACCTTAGGTTTATCAAAGTTTTTGAATAAACGTAAACTATATATACGTATATTATATATATCAAACTTATGTAAATTTCACATAGTCTGAAATACACAGGTTTATCCGTAAATATTTAGACTGGGGACCAATTTAAAATTAACTCTTGTTCAGGTTTAAGTATTGTTAATTTTCGAATTAACACTTAACTAGACTATCGTCAGTGTAGACAGTAGATATTTCAAGAAACACAATCATAATTAAAAACTAGTTTAATATTGTATACTTTTTATTGTTACTTCTTGATGGAACTGCATAGTGCATACTATAGTAAAGAAACACACAATTCACTAGTTTCACTTTATTAAGATATTTATTACAAAAATTACGACCGTTTTCGAATATACCTGACGATCACGATGATGTTTCGAAACCGGTCGTATTTTTGCAATAAAGTGGAACTAGTGAATTCTGTTTTTTAGGTACTATAAATACTTATTATAAACAAAAAATAATATTAATATAAAATACATATAATACATTATCGTTGAAACCGAGATTATATAAAAAAAGTGATCAAAATATAGGTAACTTTTTATCGTTTTGTTAGCATTTTTTTTTCTGCTTAGAATTATTGCTTATTTCACCAATCCTACTAGAAATATCAATGTAACATTATATTCTTATCTGAACATACTACAGTAATTCTATTAAGAAAATTTATTTATACATTAGTACCACCACATCCAACTAATGTCCTCCTAACTAGAAAATATAGTCTATCACCTGCTAATAAATTATTTTGTAGTAGTAATGAATTCATTCATTACTACTACAAAATACTCTAATCGATACTCACGTATCGATATAAATTTTACATCACTACGAGAACAGATAATAAATTTCTGTAGATATGTAGACTAAAAAAATGATTGGTGGATTCGAGAATATTGATTGCACATGCTCACCACAGAGCAAGTAATATAGGATGATGATGCTCACTTGTGCTCACTGCTGCAGCTGTGCTGCAGTCTTTGTACATCTAATCAATACCGATGTGTCATCTTGTTTTTCCTGCGTGTAAATAATTTTTTGGACTCATTTTACAAGATTTTACACAATAATTTCATGAATTTCTACATGCACAATATTTGTTTTGTATACCAATTAATTACTGCTTTTAACTGCATCACCCTAAATATACTTATTTTAGTTTATTTAATACTATAGCTTTCCGCCTGCGGCTTCGCCCGCGTTTTCAAAGAAAAACCCGCATAGTTCCCGTTCCCGTGGGATTTCCGGGACCTTGCCTATGTTACTCGTGGATAATGTAGCTATCGAATGGTGAAAGAATTTTTAAAATCGGTCCAGTAGTTTATGAGCCTATTCATTACAATCAATCAAACAAACAAACAAACAAAGTTTTCCTCTTTATAATATTAGTGTAGTTAGATAGGTATTAAAAAAAATTGAAAAAACAATTACCTACTGGTACAATAGGAGTTTGTATTACAAAATTTCAAAGTTTTAGGTACTAGTCTTAGACCAATAAAAATACTTTTTTATTGGTCTGAGGTACTAGTAATAAAAGATCAAAAAGTCGCAACGACAAATCAATAAATCCAAAATGTGATGAGGTCGATACGATCTACCAATGATTTTAGGCTGGTTATAATAAGTACCCGTAGGTGCAGTGTACACTTAGCATGCACACTGCACAGTGTGTAAATGCTTTTGAAATATTTTTTTTTTCAAACCCATTGAGGTACCTATTATTACTACGTAGAATGTTCAAACCAGACTTCTTTCAATAAGATATGGTTAATTATTTACTATTTGGTACCATATCTTTGGTTTGTATAAATATATTATTAAGAAGTTATTAAGTTATAGCCTACCTAGGAACCTACATAAAGGATTTCTAACTGATTTAACCACAGATTTAACCCTGAAACATTCTATTCATAGGTATCTTAAATCTTACCAACTGTTTTTTAAGTAATTATACCCTATCTGGCACATTTTTCGATGTCCCTAAAATGGTACATAACTATTTTCATCAGCTATTCAAGTTTGAATTATCCATAATCCAAATCAGGAAAATTTATTTAAAAAAATATGATAGTTGACGAGAGACGGTCATGTCGTTTTTTCTTCAGTCGTCGCAAAGTGTTCCCATTTTGGTTTTTGCGAAAGTGTAGTTTCCAGTAAGTTATTAAAAATAGCAGATAATTCATATTTCGTTTGTGCTAATATAAATATATTAAAAATTAAAAATATGATAAAGGGAATTTTAATAAATAAATTACACATCTTAAAAAAGCTTTATTGAAAACAACACAGTACAAATAAATACTCTTATATCTAAGAGGCTTATCATCTATGAGATAAACTTTTTAGTCATGTCCTAATTTGGAGGGAAACAGTGAAATAAAGCAAAGGATTACCAGTATATAAAATGCAATTTCAATTTCAGATATTTTTATCGCTCAGTCATTTTTTTTACACATTGAGTAAGATATTTGTAAAATGCATTTAACTAATTATGACTAGTGTACTGTAATATAAAAAAAAAAATTAAAAATGATAAAAGATGTTATTTTTCATTAATCCATACTTAATATTATAAATGCGAAAGTAACTCTGTCTGTCTGTCTGTTACTCAATCACGCCTAAACTACTGAACCAATTTTCATGAAATTTGGTATGGAGATATTTTGATACCCGAGAAAGGACATAGGCTACTTTTTATCCCGGAAAAATGACGCAATCCCGGAAATCCCCTGGGAACGGGAACTATGCGGGTTTTTCTCTGACTGCGCGGGCGGAAACCTAGTGTTTTATAATTTGACCTAATTAACTGGTAACCCTATTCATAACGCTTCAAACGATATACATAAAATTCTCACACAATAAACACATAATAACAAAGGTAATAATAATTTTGGGACATTCACTAGACTAGCATATTGTATTAGTAACAAACATAACAAACAATTTTCAATATTGTACTCTATTTATCTTTGTGCGTTTATAGTTTTTAATAATATAATGTAGGGGTTGGAAAAAACATGAAATTATATTTTAATAAAATAATAATTAATAATTATATTTTAGGAAACTCTTAAAATATGAAATAGGAAATTACTTACATATTTTAAGAGTTTCCGTTTTCATAACTCAAAGCTCAATTCTTTATTTCTTCAAAATGATGAACTATCTATATTGAAATATCGCCAATATCATACTCATCTAAATTATTAATGTGAAAATAAATACTTTAAAACATCACTTCATTTGTCATAATATTAAGATTTCAATTTATTTTTTCCGTGTTATATTTTAATTTTTTTTTTACTAATCAGTACGGCGAATCCATCAAATCGTTTAATTCAAAACAATCAGTCCAGCCGTTCTTGAGTTATACAGGGTGTAACTAAATGTTTTCTTTAATTCATATATTTAGACTGAAGTACGGAAGTATGTTTGATATAGAGCTCCCAATGATGTTGTTAGGAAGAAAGAAAAGAGGGTCCACCAGCAGCCGAAGCCAAGCACTCCTCTATAAACGGTTGTTGTTAAAATCTGAAAAATTAATAAAAAAAATTATCATTTATTATTTATTTTTTATCAATTTGTATTGTACTAATAATACAAAGCTGTAGTTTGTTTGGTTGAACGCGCTGATCTCGGTAACGGAATTTAAAATAAAGTGTGTTAGGTTAGGTTAGTTCATCATCTACCGAGCAGTAGGCTGTTGGGATGGGAAGCAAGAATAAAAATTAAAAATGTTGCTAAATTTATTTTGCAAGTAAAGTTGTAAGTTTCTTCTCATACATCAGTAAGAGGCGATGTGCAATGCGATTCATCTATACTAATATTATAAAGCTGAAGAGTTTGTTTGTTTGAACGCGCTAAGCTCAAGAACTACTGGTCCGATTTGAAAAATTCTTTCGGTGTTTGATAGCCCATTTATCGAGGAAGGCTATGTATCATCACACTAAGACCAACAGAAGCGGAGCCAAGCGGCTGAAACCGCGGAGCGCAGCTAGTTTAATAATAACAGACGTCAGACTAACAATAATTTCTATTCATTAGAAAATTTATAATTTACTTCATCGTTTTTTCATTTCAATAACGATTTATGCCTGACTCATACATCAAATATGTAATTTCTTTACTTGAGTTATTAAATTATTTAAAAACATATGACACCACAAAATGGCGCTGAATCGATCCGATAGATATCGATAAATACAAACGTCTTAATTTAGGTTGCTAATTTGTTTGAATTAACACGTATGACGTCACAAAGGGGGCCGAATCGAATTTTTACTAGATCGATGACGTTACAAAATGGCGGCGAATCGATACTATTGTTAGCTCACCGTCTTCAGGTTCTCCCACGCCAGCTGGAAGTGCTCAGCGGGCGGCCCGTCGGGGGTCGGCCCGTCAGCGATCGGCCCGCCAGCGGTCGACCCGTCGGCGGTCGGCCCGCCCGCGAGCCCCATCCAGCTATACGCGCCGAGCGTCTTGTACATCAGTGCGAGGTGCAGACACATGAGCATGGGACAGATGTACTGTAGCGCGACCACGCATAGATAGTAGAATACGGACGCTATCTGAAATTTAAATTTAGAATTTACTAGCGAGCGCTTGGCTGGACTTTTTCTTTCGTAAAAATTCGTGATAAGGATGTTGCCCTATTATAAGAAATGCTGGAAATTTAAAAAAATAATTAAACAACAAAGTGATAAGCACTTTAAGGGGTCCGTTTTTTTTCTTTCTGAGGTAAGGAACAGTAAAAACGTCGATGTTTTGTAAAAAAATAAATATTTACAACATATTGTTGTAAATATTCATATCACTCATGTATTACAAAAAATAATAATGTTATTCATTTTTTATGCTTAAAACCAAATTTAAAAAATTCCATAGATCGTTCAGCTACCAAAGCATACAAAAAAAAGGAAAGATTATGTTGAAAGAAAAATAAACAGATTTTCTTTATATTTGTGTACTTAGATGCAATTTTGACAACTTTGAGCCCTGTCAATTTTTATTCCACCTACCTTCTTCTGCAGCTCCACATTGGTGATCCTACCAGCCTCTTTCTTCTGCTCCTCCAGTCTCCGGTAAGCCATGTCCAGGTAGACCTGCATCTGCTGCGGCATCAGCACCAAGCGGAGCACCACGGACATCACTATGAGGATGAGACGCAGCGAGTCATATTGGTCTGATGTCATGCTGCAATTTTTTGGTGAAGAAATAAATGTATATGAAAAAGAGACATGTTGTTTTATTTTATCACATTTTCCCTTTTGGTAAACTATATTCTAAAGTCTTAACTAATATTATGAAGAGAAAATATTTATTGAATCCATTCCAAAACAAAATTAATTGATATTTTAAATCTATTACATTTTAGGCCAGATTTTTATTAATGTAGAATCTGGGTAATACATAATATGGGGTATATTTTATGCAAACACAGAAAGTATAATAACTTTTCATAACTTTACAATTAATAAATATTTAATAACTAGCTGCGCTCCGCGGTTTCACCCGCGTGGCTCGGCTTCTGTTGGTCTTAGCATGATGATAAACCTTCCTTGATATATCGAACACAGAAAGAATTTTTCAAATCGGACCAGTAGTTCTTGAGAGCTTTCAAACAAACAAACTCTTCAGTTTTACAATATTAGTAGATTTAAACTCACATAGGTGCTTCCATTCCACTGAACACTCTGACAGTAAGATAGTTCCTTGTCACCGGTCGCACCCACATCAGAGCTAGGATAAACGGCATTGCAAAGTTTAAATTCAACAGAAGCGCTCTTAGCTTATTGTCTCCATAGTACCTGTAAATATAACAAAATTAAACCTGTGTGGGCAGATAAATTAAAATAAATTTATTTTAAGTTTAATTTTGATGAAATAGATTCTATGAGCATAGGCAATTACGATAGGCATATTTATTTTTATAAATATTAAAATGGATAGTGACGTGTTGATATCCTTAGTCTTCAGTAAGCCACCTGTGTGGGAAAAAAGGGATACAAGGCATTGTAATAGAAAAGTCCGACATTTTGCTTGATCTGCTTCAACCTGCTTCCTTTGTGTACAACAAACCAGCGCTGACAAGAGGAAATTTCACACAAAGAGGAAATAATGATAAAATTAGGTTAGGTTAAAGACATATTTTGTGCAAATTTTTGTATACTGAAAACTAAAAAAAAAACATTTATTGATATGGAATTAAAATATAACACTTACCTAAGTGAATCCCAATGCATTCTCGCTACTCTCAAGCCAGGGAAAGTAAACAGGGTACCAATAATAGCTGCCCACACAGCTAGAGACAATTTCAGGATTAACTTGGAAGCTGGTCCCCTGTAATTAAAGGAAGTGTTAATTCAAGTTACCCCCTATAAATGTGCTTAATTTCATTGTAATCGGTTCAGTACTATTTGCGTGAAAGAGTAACAAACACACACATACACACCCTCACAAACTTTCGCATTTATAATATTAGTAGGTATAATAATTTATTTATATTTAAGAGGCCTGCACCACCGAAACTAGCGCCACCGAACATTTTATTTTTTTACTCCTAAACCAGATCAAATTTAAAAAATCTAGCTCGGTACTTTGCTAGTATATTACTTGTAGTATTTTTGGTATTACTTTTCACTATTCTAACTGTTCATTAATCTAGAGAACTTTTGATTACCGCCAAAAGTGTTGGCGGTAATCAAAAGTTCTCCTAATTTACCGAATGCAAAATAATGAAAAGTAATACCAAAAATACTACAAGTAATATACTAGCAAAGTACCGAGCTAGATTTTTTAAATTTGATCTGGTTTAGGAGTAAAAAAATAAAATGTTGGGGGGGCGCTAGTTTCGGTGGTGTAGTCGCCTTAAGACAACTCCTTATAAAGTTTTAAGCAAACATGCATAAACTTGCCTTTTTAAAGATACATCTTCAAAACACTTTACCCTACAAGTACATATACAATATTTATCCGAAAATACACAATATTTTTCACAAAATACTTACACAGAACTCAAACCTTGATTCTCTAGGAACTTAGAGGCGTTCTCATAAAAACTATCATATGCAGGGTCAACTCCAACCTCCAGGTTACTGTCGTCAACGATAAGTACCATCATAGCGATGAGTAGGAACACACAGAACGATACAATGCATGTTGATCTCTCGCCGATTGACTCATCACTTGTGAAATACTGCTTCGTGAGGGAGAGTAATATTTTACTGTGCGTGAGTTAGAGAGAAATTATTGATGTTTGTACACTGCAACTGTTAACAAATTACTTATTTTATAATTAGAAGAGGTTAAGTTTCTATATAACTAGTTTGAAACTTAAATACATTGTAATGAAAAAACATAAAAATAAAGACTTGTTGACCATTGTGAATGTTTGCTCTGTGTCTGGGTGTTAATTACCTATATAAGTATTTATTTAAAATTATATATGTATGTTTATCAGCCATCTCGTTTCCATAACACAAGCGAAAGCTTGGTATGGGATCAGATTGTGCCATGTGTGAAAAATTGTCCTGAAATATTTATTTATTGTCATAGAAATTAAATTCTTGAATTTAGTTTTGGTAGCGTTTAAACAATTTAATCTTTTTTATGTTCATGTTGCTAAATAAGTTTTATACTTGAATTGTGCAAAGTCTTCTAATAAGGTATTATATTTTCAAAGGATACAATGAGAATAACACCACCAGTAAGCACCATACCATACTTAAATTAAATTCATCTATCAGTGGAAAATATGATGTATAGATCTGGAAAAGAAACAGGATTAATTAGACATATTTTATCAATAATATTTAAAGAAAAATACTTCATTATATACACTGACTAGCTGTGCTCTGCGGTTTCACCCGCATTACTCTGCTCCCTTTGGTCTTAGCGTGAAGATATTATGCCTATAGCCTTCCTCGTTAAATGGGCTATCTAACAACGAAATAATTTTTCAAATTGGACCAGTTGTTCCTGAGACTAGCACGTTCAAACAAACAAACTCTTCAGCTTTATATTATAAAATAAGTATAGATTTAATATTGTTTAACTTACCTCAGACATAATATAAACAATACTAGAATATAGTGTGAAATCAATTATCCATATATACTCAGTATAAAATCTTAAGTGAATTACATCTAACGGGGATACGGGAGCTTTTTCTAAATGTATATCCAAATTTCTAGGAATATGAAAAGTCTCTGGTTTCCCATTCTGTTCATTTTTGCTACCTTTTTTTCCTTTCGGCTTGTCTTTCGGCACTCCCGCCAATGTCTTTAACTCGCTATTATCTGGATATAAATATCTGTACAACCCTTGAGAACATAGTAACCATCTTGCAAATGAATAATTACCCAATTTTTGTATCACTGATACCATTATAAGGGTAATAACTAGTTGAGCTCCTAAAAGCGCCTGAAATCAAATGGGTTTTAATATTTAACAAATAAATATGTAATATAAATGTATAGAATCTTGAAGAAACACACCATGGTAACCAATTATCATTTGCCGTTTATTTCATTCATGATCTTTTAATAAATTATTTTTATTTTCATCCGGGATCTCTAAGTTCTATAACCTCAATTTCATATATTTAATTTGATGTTTAGTACATGGTGTGACCATATATTATAAATGTTGGAAATAAATAATTGAAATTTTATGAAGAAATATTCGATTGCAAGGGAAAACTAAATGTTAAATATTTATGATATCTCAATTATAATAAGGCTTTATTGTGTGTTTATTTTTATATTTTAAGAAATAATATATTTATAAGTTACACAGGATAACATATTTGCGTAAAAAGGATAACTTTGACGTTAATATCAGCATACAAACAATTACCCAATTTTAGGGAGGTTTTTTCATAAAACATGAAATCAATCGAGTTTATTATAAATCAAAACGATACTTTAATCATCTAAAACCATAGAATTATCAAAAATAAATATTGTATGATTAATAAAAGACTATTTTTATTTAATTATCTTCCATATAAAGTTTTAAATAGAGTTATTCAAATATTACTTGATTGATCTTAACCCAATCTTTTTTCATCATGTTTAATATTTTAATAACGAAAAGGTAAAAATTAAAAAAGTGCACTAGTTGATGATACTGTCAGCTGTCGACTGTTGTAAATTTCATAAGATAAGTTAGTTCAAATTTACTATAAGGCGATAGCAACACTTGCCGCGACTGCGCTTTTGCGTGCGCATGTCTGACGAGATATTGTAATCTTTATTTTCATTCCTAGTATTGATTTCCTCGACCCTCGTTACTCCGGTTTCGTCGCTGTCGAAGTCCGTTCGTACACGGATGCGGCGGAGATCCGTCGTGGAATTTTATTTTTTTGTAGTGCAGTGTTGAACGAAATCCACCAAGATGGGTTCGTTGTTCCGCAGCGAGGAAATGACTTTATGTCAGCTTTTCCTGCAAAGTGAAGCGGCATATGCATGCGTGTCTGAGCTTGGAGAATTAGGACTTGTCCAATTTCGCGATGTGAGTATTGAACAACGCCCCTTCGGGTATAGTCTATAGTTCGACATAAGATTTAAAGAAAGGTAAAGGTGACCTGATTCCTTTCCGATTAGATTTCATAAAAATGCCCTCGATTCGATATGGTCTGATAATATTGATTTATTGGATATCTTTATTACGGTTGTTCGTCTCTACCTAACTATCTATATCTATATAACACATTTAATGAATTGAATGTAACTAGTACAATTATAAATTATTATTTGTGCTAGTTACAGTACAATCATAAATTATTATTTCATAACCACAAAACAAAAAAATGTAAACTGTATTTTGATGAAAAGTTTGGTAGGTACCTCACTTTACAATAATTGAATATATTCTGTTACATCTATAGACATCACTAATTAATTATTAGGTATATTAATCCCTCAGCCCCCAGAATCACAGACACAATAGAAAATCTATTGTGTCGTGGTCTCATTGGGCCGCTCGGTGGTCAATGGGTAAAAAAAATAGTAATAAAACATAAATAGCACACAAAAATAACATCTTAATACCTATCTTAATAAAGTCATTCATTTATAAAATTGTGTTAAAAATAATTAAGTTATGACTATTACATTGTAGTAAAATATCAAAATCATGTCATGTGATTTAATTCTTTAATCAATAATCTACTAATTTTCAATACCAGCTGTTATCATACTCATAAATCTTTAAGGTTTTTATAATCATTGATAACTCATTGATTGATGGGTTTTTTTATTGATAAATTAAAAACGAATTCTTTTTTTTAATTAATTAAAGAGAAACCAGAAAAAATACTATTTTTAAATGTTTTCATACATTAAACATTAGGTAACAAACTATTAACAGTTAAAAATGTTTTTTATATATTCTAAGTTATTAATTTATTATGAATTTGTCCTTTTAAATTATTTCATAAAGATTAACTACCTATGCAAACTTGCTGTGAAAATAAAAGAAACAAGTAAATTAAAATTAGGTATTAACAAAACACTCAACACACACAATATTTTGTTGTGGCATTTATCTATGGTCAGATTCACAAACATGATGAAAATTATAATGAAAACTCCAAACTGCAACTTTCAAACAAAAAATATTCAAAATCCATTCAGGAGCTATGATGCTATAGACTGACACACACAGACACCTCAAACTTATTACACTCATTGTTTTTGCAACAAGGGTTAAAAATATACAAATTACGGGTTACTACATATTAAGTAGTCTGATATTTGAAAAACTAAGTAATGCAATTATGCTTCACTCTTTTGTATTCCATTTAAACCCATAGTCATATCTATACTAGTTATCTATAATTCTATACTAATATTATAAAGAGGAAAGGTTTGTAATTATGTATGCATGTATGTATGGTTTTCACACATAAACTACTGGACCAATTTAAAAAATTCTTTCACCATTAGAAAGCTGCATCTTCACTGAGCAACATATGCTAGATTTTATCCCGGAAATCCCACGGGAACGGCAACTATGCGGGTTTTTCTTTGAAAGCGCGGGTGAGGCTGCAGGTGGAAAGCTAGTTATTAAAATTTTACAATTCGGATTTTAGGCAATTGACCATTTAATTTGCATTTACATGACTACTTGAAATCACTTTACAATGACATGCTAATTATATAATTTTATCATATTATGTTGTCATTGTATGACTAATCTTTACATCTGGAGTCAAATAAAACTTATATGTACATATTTAGATTTTAGAATGAGCGTTTTCATGGAAACAGAAAATAGGTAGGAGGAAATTAGTTACATATAAAAGTGAATGGGGGTCTTCAAGCGAAGAGTCAAGGAGTACCTTCTAGGGAAGCGCGGTCCATCGGCGGTCCGGCCACATCTCAGCTTACCATCAGGCGAGATTGTGGTCAAGCGATTCCCTATCATATATATATAAAAAAAAAAAAATATTAAGAAGATCAATCTTAAGTCACTAGCTTAAAAATTAGATTCATTTCAATGGTCAAAGTACTATTTGAGTACACACATTGTAGACTAGTGTAGACTAGTGTAGTAGTAGTAGAGCAGTGGTGGCTCAGTGGTGAGACCTCGGACTTCGAATCGATAAGTCCGTGGTTCGAGACCAGGCGAGCGCGCAGGAAATAAATTGATTTTTCAATTTATCTGCGCATGTTGTAACATCACCACTGCTCGAACGGTGAAGGAAAACATCGTGAGGAAACCGACATGTCGAAGAATTAAAAAAAAAAAAAAAAAAGTTCGACGACATGTGTCATCCGCCAACCCGCACTTGGCCAGCGTGGTGGATTATGGCCTGTACCCTCATAGGAGGCCCGTGTCCCAGCAGTGGGAACGTATATGGGCTGATGATGGATGGAATTGTAGACTTGTTTTCAAAATAATTTTATGCCATATTTCCTGTAAATGCCAAATGAAGTGTTCTCCTGTTCATACCAAGAAAAATACTTGTATTATATTCTTCTTCTAGCTAGTATGAATATAATAGTATCAACAATAAAAAATACCTCTCTCCACAGTTGAACCCAGACGTCAATGCGTTCCAACGTAAATTCGTCAATGAGGTGCGGAGGTGCGATGAGATGGAACGCAAGCTTCGGTACCTCGAGAAGGAGATTCGCCGTGATGGCATCCCCATGTTGGAGATACCTGGTGAATGTCCGGAGGCACCGCAGCCCAGGGAGATGATTGATCTTGAGGTAACTGGTCTTGCCAAGAATATTTTAGCAAGTTTAAAAATAATAAGTAACTAATTGAGACTTCTCAGTTAATTCATAAGTTTGGCAAAATTGTAAATAAAAATTACAGATTTTTTTGAAGCCGGTTAAAAGTAGAAGGAAAGGTATCAATACCAGAATGATATTTGTTTGTAGGTTGTAAATTAATGCAGTAAAAAGGGTTAAAATAATAATACTCCGAGTTCTCAAAGGACCAAAACTCTTCCAAATCAAATATAAGGATAATCATGCAATGAAAATTAAATTATTATGTTGTTCTCAAATTTTGGCATGCTTCTTATCCTGCGACCTTATTCCTGACACACATTGTTGCATACTTGAGGAGACATGCATGAATTAAATGAAAAAAAAAGACGGGTTGCACTCCGGGAGTGCCGGCAGAAGTGAAAACTTGATTATTAACGTTGAGCATGTTTGATATTTTGGAATGGTATCCGTCTTACGCTTTTTCGATCAGGGTCACGTGTCCTGACGCGAGTTTAAGATTTTATACCCATTACAGAAAAAGTGCTCAACGCCGCTAAAGAAGTTTTCACTTCAAAAAACTTTTCACATATTATTATCATGTGTTACATATTTACGATTTTTTTTAGTACTTATAGGAAATTTATCAGAATTATTGCCTAATATTTATGAGTATTGTATCAACTATATAGAAATTAATGCTGAACTTTACGAACAATATTTCGTTCTTGCAAAGAAAATGTGTTTGATTCAAATATTTTTTGCTTATTCGTTTTCCGGAGACAAAATTAATAATAATTAAGTCGAAAATATCATTCTCAACTTTGAGGGTTACACGTACATTTTTCCCTAGGCCACCTTCGAGAAATTGGAAAACGAACTCCGCGAAGTGAACCAGAACGCCGAAGCATTGAAGAGAAACTACCTCGAGCTCACTGAACTCAAGCACATACTCAGAAAGACGCAAGTTTTCTTCGACGAGGTAAGTCGACAAACCTTAATCACCCAAACCATTCATCAAGACATGTCTCAGTAATTGTTTTGACGTCGATAGCTTTAATAATTGTTCACAGCTAGACACTATATGGATAGTTAACAAGATAACGAGTTACGTTCGCGACTCCCATGTGATCGCGGCTGTTCTAGCTTAATTAATTATAAACGTATACTAATCTGAAATCTCATACGTCACAAGACAACTTTAGCGTAATCTAATTTATATTTTGTAGCATTTGTGACGACTGCTCACCTGTGCGAGATGATTTTGACTCTCATTAGTTTCGTTTGGAACCAATCATTATTGGCGAAGAATGGCTGTTGTAGAAAAAAGTAGCTCCAAAACGAGAAGCTAATAATGTCCTTGTCTCTATCATCCTTTTATTTTCTTATGTTTTCTTTAAGTTTCGATCGATGTGTCATGCTTATTAGGGATTTGTGTGATTGCAATAAGCAGATGGATCTGTCTTTGTATTACTAAATTGCACAATTCCAGCGATCGATAACACCCCTATAAACTTAATAAAGGTCGTGGGTCTATGCAAATTCTGTCTCATTACGATTTCAGTAATAAATCTAAACAGAAATCACATTTGGTTCTATGAAGTGATTTTTTGTGCGACGTCATTGTTACATTTTTCGGACCTTCGTTAACTCGATCGAATCGAAAGTGTGGCACAGGGTCAGTAATAAAATAATAAAGTGCATTAACCCTGGCGTGCAGCATTATAATTTATTGTATCGAAAAATGTGACATTGACATTGCAATGCTGACTTTCGCGCCGTTTCGGCGCTTTTGCACAAGATGGCGGACCCTTCGCGCGAGGAGGAGCAAGTGACCCTGCTCGGGGAGGAGGGCCTCATGGCGGGAGGGCAAGCGCTCAAGCTGGGGTATGCTGATTAATTATGACCTCCGACGTGCTCTGACTCGTGAGAGTCAAAGCAAGTCCTGGAGTGATGTTATTTTTGCAGCGCTTGTACTGTGACGCTGATTCGGGAGTCTACCGCTCACCACTCAGGCAAGCATTGGAGACGGCCGGTTTATAGTATACCGATAGCGTAACACTTTTTTAACGTTCTGTGTGATGATTGATAGCTTAACTTAGAGACGGTTCCGATACACTTCTAATACGTGGCTTAGAGATTTAGACGAAACGTGAACCTAATCGACTGCTGCCTGAGTGAGTTTTCACTAACATTGAAACATAATTTATTTTTGAAGTCCACCGTGAACGGGCCGGGATGCGTCCGCAGTAGGGTCTGCGTTCATCCGTCATGCTTTCTGTATTTGTTTTTGCATGCTTTATGATTTCTTTTCATATGTGAGTAGTCACGAGGAGATTATACTTTAGTTTAGATACACCCCAACCGACACCGTAGAACTAACAATTGGAAAAGCTTGGAATCGCTAGAGAGCACAAAATCGAAGCGTGTTGGTGCTATTTTTTACTACAACAAGCGTTAAAGGTCGGGCGTTATATGTCGATGCTGTTCGCTTCCGTCGTGTGCGTCCTTGGGCGATGTCTGTACATGTTTGTTTGTCCGCTAGCACGAGGGCGGGGCCAGTACGACTGAGTCCATGACACGCGCTCTCATATCCGACGATCCGAACAAACATATGGGCCAGGTCCAACTAGGGTATGTATGCTCGCGCCTCGCACATACAGCACTAGTGTGACACCGATGACTCTGATCGCCGCTGAAACTGATGCTATTCACATTAACGCAAGATCGTGACGTATGTTGCAGATCTATAGTCGTTTCAGTGGTGATTAAGATGTATTATATTTGACAGTTCTGGATTAAGGAAGTAAATGACTTTTAAAGCCGGCCGACGACGATTTGTTTTCATGCACGACGTCAAGCGATAATCCATCACGCCGTTCACACATGGTGACGTTTTTATTATTTGTCAAACTACCGTAATGTCAATATTTAGAGCGATAGCGGAGCGCAGTGATGTAGCTCATGCGCTCATTATCACAAATCGTGCATTAAGACGAATCGATGAGGCGACTGAGAAATTCTTGTCTCTTTCGAAATTAAACTTAAATAAAAATAAATACAATTAATTGCATGTCCCAATGAAATTGTTAATGAAGAACTAATTTACTTATCATATTTACTTGAAATAATGCATAAATATCTAAATGTGCTTGGTTTATTCCCTAGTTTTCGGGACAAGCAAGAGTCCTTGGAATTCCTGCCTTGGTTAGTAGTGTACATAATATTTTAATGTAGTTGGGTTATGGTAGCGTATAAACGATATAGTCGTAAGAATATACTGGTGTTTGTATCGTGTCTGTCCCTAGTTATAAATCTTTCCGCTTCTCGTATTCCGCGTCGCTTCAACTTCTGTCACACTAAACCTGCAAGGGCATTTGGCTTTCTAACACACTTATTCACAATATGTATCCAATGCGTCATGTAACTTGGACTTCAAGAATAGATGATGGACTAGGTGCGAATACTGTAAATGCTGGATTTTACGTGATCTAACGTTTTGTATAAACGCGTTTCGGTGTGAGCTATAAATACAGGGACGAGCGCCGGTGTGTGTGTCGAACGTTTGCATGTGTGCCGTCGCGATGCGTCGGTGTGACGGCGTGACCTATGGGAGCGTACAATTTAACTGTCACTACTGGTGTACGTTTGTATTTTTAGCTATACATTGACGCACACATTAGCATAGTTAATTTCATAATATGCTTTATATGAAGCGTTTAGATTGCGTTCACTTTTTTCGAATACGTACTAAACAGCGTCTTGGTACGAGTGCCTTGATATATTATAAGCGTCATATACCAAATATTATACGTTTTAGTGAACCGTAACGAATGCTGAAGGCATTTAAATTTCAAATAGTTACTGGCTGAAACGGTACTAACCTTGAGTCGATCAAGTATGGTTGATAATATTTCTTGTATTGTTTGAATTGTATTCTCCGCGATATCTGTATAAGAGGCGTGTGTCCATATAAATTATTTAACAATATGTTATGGAACATATAGTACTCATAATAGGTATAGATATAACAAAGTTGTCGTTAAAATTAACATTTTAGGACTAAAACGTAATTATATCGATGACGATATATAATTTAACGGCGCGGTCGATGATTTGAAAAACCTACGAAT
The DNA here is from genome assembly GCF_905220415.1 of Colias croceus. NCBI lineage: Eukaryota > Metazoa > Arthropoda > Insecta > Lepidoptera > Pieridae > Colias > Colias croceus. The sequence goes on along the minus strand of NC_059543.1, from coordinate 998,736 downwards.
TGGTAAACTCCGTCATTTTTGGTAACGTTTGTTAAAAACATTTTATGCCTTCAGTGTCTCAATATGAAAATTAATAAGGCTATCTACCAGTAGAAATCATCCATATTAATCGAATGAAAATAACCCAAACGAATTAATTTTAGTGGGTACAATAGATTATGTAAAAAATAGCCTAGCTACTGATATGCCTTATACAAATATTCTCGTATTATATTTGTTTGTATCGTTGTTGTGTAACTATTATTTTTATTATATGTCTTTTATATATTTTCCTCAAGTTTAATAGAGCTATAAAACTTGGCAAGAACACGATTTGTGGTAAATGGGCACTTCTTTGTCATTTTCCATTAGTTGATATAACTTATTACATATTTACTGCAAAGGTTTATATAGGTACCTTGGCGACAGATTATGTTTGCATTTTAATCCGCCAGTTAATAATACTGCATAAGGATTAGATGAGATGTCCCATAAAAGTAGATTTAGTAACTTTCAGTTTTCAATTACATGGCAAAAGCAATGATTTTATTGCTACACGACAAAACAAATCATGCCGGAGATGAATCATTATTAACGGGCGATTAATTAAACATCGTTTATAACCTTAATTTAGCCTTTGATTACACTTAGGTATTAAGATAAACCAGCTATAAACAAATTTCTGAAAGGGTATAAAAGCTAAATTTAACTCGTGTTTGTTAATCCAATAAAACTAGATTCGATCTGGATTTGGAAGACGCCGTAATTTTATAGGTGTTATTAATATTTTGTTTGCAACATAATATAATCGTAAATTGTACACAATACCATCTCCAAATGACTGCATTAGGGAGATTAAGACCATTTCATATCCTTCCTAACAACATGGAAATAATATTTCTCATCAAGAGAATGCTGCAGCTGTTACAAAACTTACTTTTCAATGTAGCATAGCGAATATCGATATTGATACTCTATACATAATAATTTAGCCACCTTATGGCAATCAGGCATCAGCAATAACATTGCCATTTCTGAAATTCTTGCCCCTTTCATCCATTCGCGGTATTGGGGAATTCCAACACGAATGCAATGTTTTGCAATTTGAGGAACTCGATCACTTGTTTATAAACTGGAACCGTTAGGTAGCGGACGTTTACCTCGACAATCGTGATTTGTCAATATTCAGACGATAATTTGTTAAAAACGCCCGATTTTGTTCACCTCAGCAGCTGCTATGAGTCAATAACTTTCTTTTTTCTGGCCAAGATTGAAAGTCAAGGATCTGTTTGTTTTGGTTATGCGTTGAGGTGACTTATCTTTTGAAGCTAATTGTTCTTGAATTCTTGGTGTTGTTATAAAACCTGTAACAGAGTATCATATGAAGGTTTTATCATTCAAATTGTGTTCAATTTTTGGGATCAAGACCTTTTAAGTACCTTTAAATATAGAGTCAGTTAGTTTTGCTATCTGTTTAGTTGTTTACACTAAACTCATAAATTGACAAACAATATGAAAATATAAATTTATACATCGTCATCAGCCTATTTTGTTCTGACTGCAGAATACATACCTACTTCTTTACTTTTATGTAAAAAAAATACGGCGAAGAATTTGTAAATGGAGCGAAGCGAAGACTAGCTAATGCAGTTTTGGTTTTTCCATCCTCCAATTTACAGTCAGTAACGTTTCTAGAGAACGTTTCTTCAATTCCTGAAATTGTGTATTTTAGATAAAGCGATAAATGACTGCGGTAACCCAAATTTGTTCTGACGCAACATTACGATCTTGCGAAATATTTTATCTGATTAGTGTCTGTTGGATGAATGGAGTGTGTATTTTATGAGCATTCAGTGTGTATCTTTGGGAATAGTATTAATTGCCAGAATGGATCAGTTTGTCGCCTTGTTATATTTTTTTGCTGGTGGATCACACTTCAAATTGGTAGTGTCTAGAGGCTGTAGGATTGGATGATGAGCATATTCAATACTTGACTATTTCGTCTTTTACTGTCGTAGAAGGGTCTATGGTATGCTGAATGCTTAATATACTTCAATTTTTATGTAGAATTCATCATCATCTGTAGCCCATTATGTTCCCACTGCTGGGACACAGGTCTCCCGTAAAGGAACAGACCATAACCCACCACGCTGACCAAGTGATGTACAATAAGATAAGAGACGCCTTAATACAGACATAATACATTGTAAACTAAAATATGTCGTAATTTATATCCAACTAGGCTTCTTCCATTTTAGCAGTTTTTGTTTTTAATATTTACGACTCTTCAAACCTTTTAAACGTCCATATACCCTATTTATTCAACGTATAGCGTATTTAATTTACCTTGAAATTCGAAATGAATGGGAGCCTCATTATGCACGTAAAGGAAAAATTGATTAATAATCGTACGAGTTGCTTTAATTATTATGACGATTTGGTATTTCCAGAAATGTAGCTAAGTTAGTTTTGTATTTTTTGTCTAAAATGGGTATATTTTTACACGCTTTATATTAGCTTCACCTGTATGTTTGTTTGTAACCGACTTCTTTGGGCGCGATTTTGACCCACTTTAAACGGCCAGATTTCGTTCAAACTTTGTAGATTTATTGAGGACCGATGACAATTCACAATACACTAATTTGATAAATTTTTCTATTTTTTAGTTCGATTTTCTATAAAAAGCGTGTTTTTTAGTTTTTTTTAACTATTATTATTATTTACGGTATAACATGCTTGTTGTTGGCAGGTTTTTTGAATAAAATTATTTTGTTTGTCAATAAATATGCTAATATTTCTATGTTAACTAAATAAATATTTTATTAATAGAATATATTTAAAAACATATGCCTGTATTCGTTCTTAATAAGAGTCCCAAATTCTAGAAATGTCCCATTGTTTGTGACCAACGTAAATTCCATATCAAACATGAAAATAATCAACAAAAAATAAAGTGTCGATAATAAAGTGGTTGTAGCGACAAGCACTTTATTATCGCCACTTTAAATTGGTAATACTAAAATGTAATAAGAAATGACCATTGACCATAATCTGTTTATGGAAAGGTTTACAAAATATACTGGTAGCATAGCTCGTAATGACAATTTGTACCATCTTGTACCCAAATGAATATTATGTATAAATTTAACTCAATTATCTAAAGATCGTGGCAGCTAATGTCCGTGGGAACGTTTCAGCCAGAGAATGAATATATTTCTGAATCGACATCCATACAATCGGTGATTGAAGGCTTGCCTCGAGGTCGCTTGTCAACGTACAAGAATGGATATTTAGGTTTTTATAATTGATTTCTGTAAAGCTTTGTTGTTTAAAAAAAAAAGAGAAAAAAAATCATAATTTTTTGTAATTTTTTCTTCATAGCGAAATGTATATTGTTTGGTATATGATGAAAGAACTGGACCACAGAGATTTTTTTTTTTATTTTTTGTTAAAAAGACGCTGGCAAATCGGAGTGCACATTATTTACGTTTTTGTAACTAATGGTGTTGGTTGATTGGAATTGTTATCTGATGTCCACTTCTATTAGTTTAATATAATAATAATATGGGAGATATTGATCATGAACGACTTTGAAATTTGTTTTAGGAGCATATATATCATTTCGTTTTTATTAATCGTGTGAGATTTGTGCAAGATAATAGGTACAAATATATCATTTTCACTGTGAAATTTATGTTTAAAAAATTCTTGGCATTGTCACTAGAAAATACATAAATCTTGAATATTAGACATAAAACAAAAATTTAAAAAGTTTCGTCTGCCTTCTCAGACGGACTTGGCAAGACGCCAAAATGACGAGCCATTACATCATACACAATGATAAAAAATTAAAATGACACTTAAATCTAACTGTTCAAGTATCAAATTCATTTAACCCACGTGCTATGCAGTTATGGACGGTTTGTCAGAGAACATAAGTTTCTTTTTTAAAAACCTTGAGACCGGACGATTACATTAATTACAAAGTGAATCCCCATTGCATGCTAACTCGTAATGAGACTTTATGGCATTGAACTAAAGTTGATATTAAAATAAAAATATGTGATTACACGCAGGATCACCAGACTGAGCGTTTATTGGTATTATAGAACAGTTTTACGAGGGATTGAACAATTTTATAAACGTCTTAGTTTACTCTGTTCAATATTACTTGCATATCTTCGTATTTTTAAAGATTATTCATTATTCACGTTTTTTTTTTTATAATACAATAGTATAATATAATAAACCTTAAATACAATAGTAAATTACAGTCTTAAAATTATAATATTAAAATACTGGTTTATTAAAATACAAATAAATTGCGAATAAAATTATAATACAATTGGTAAATACTTAATATAAATTACAATATTAAAATGAAAATATTATGTAAAATCCAATAAAACACGGCACAAAAACATTCAATTTAATCGTACATTACAGTAAAAAGAGCTTAAACTAATATCACACACTATTCCTTGGTTTACTACGACTACAATATGTCCCCCAGGGTGGAAGGCAGATTCTCACCCGTCATCGCCATGCCCAATTTTTGCCTAATAGCATATCTATTGCTTGCAAAAATTGGACATTCGAGTAACAGGTGAGGAACCGTCTCCTCTACTCCGGGATGACATAGGCACGACGGATTCTCCTTCAGCTTGAATCTGTTCAAGTAGAAGGCGAATCCACCGTGACCACTTGGCCAGTCAGTACTTGTGCGGTGTGTTATGTCTATTTTCCTGACTACCTTGTATGCAGCCATTTTCATGATTACACAATACTCATACTCCGATGTTTCTTACCAAAATATTGGATTTTTATTGGTTATTGACTACAAGCACAGTTTACTCAAACACTACACAAATTTTATTTGGTTATTAATAAAAAATAAAAGGCCCGGTACCTCAGTGAATAGGTTATAAAACATAAAAGGTGGTCTTCAGAAAGTGACAGTTTCTAAAGTATATCATAAGTTATAGAGATGGAATTCGAATGACAATTTGAACACTACCTTATAATTGTTAGCAAACGGTGTTTGTGTAATTAAATATGATGATATTTTAATTAAAAGAAATCGCACACATTTTATTCGAGAAACATTTTCCGCAATACCATAGCGCATACTTCTAATATCAACATTGGAAGGTCGCGATATCTAATCTCATTCCAGAGATTTATGCTTATACTGCGTTTATAAGGAAATGTCGTATCTATGTCTGTTCGTGGAGGTGATTTGTGATTTCATACGAAAATTATATTTGTTGCCATGTCCTCTGATACGGCCATAATTATTGTAATAAAATCTACCTAATAAATGTGTTTAGTGTTTTCGTAAATGTCTCTGTTAAACTTAATATTTATAACAATAGATTAGGCCTTGGATGCGCATGGCTAAGTTAAATTCTTCCATAATTCCGCGACGGTAAAATGGATGCCTTTTTTATAGTGGGGAAATCTTCCAAAGGTAAAATTGATGCCTATACATCATCACTAAAAACCTGTATATTTAACGCCAGTTCAAATATTATTGTATCAAAATAGTGTCGTACCATGAATACAATAATTCTTATCTACACTAATATTAAAAAGAGGAAAACTTTGTTTGTTTGATTGTAATGAATAGGCTCATAAACTACTGGACCGATTTTAAAAATTCTTTCACCATTCGAAAGCTACATTTTCCACGAGTAATATAGGCTATATTATATTATCACGCTAAGACCAACAGGAGCGGAGCCACGCGGGTGAAACCGCGCGGCACAGCTAGTTTAATGCTATAAGCTATAATGCTGTAGTAGCAATGTGTCAGCCAGATAGCTGGATCGAGAGCAACATAATATCTTTATTAGTCATAGTTGTATTGAATCATGTGATTCCTACTTATAAAATGTACCTATATGATGGTCGATGACACTGAATTGACTTTTTTATTATGCGTATTGGGTTTATCTCGGAATTCATAAACTTCCACGAAGAACCTCTGCAGCTTATATAATCATCAAAACGCAAAGGGACTGACTGACTGACTGATCTATCTAGGCACAGCCCAAACGGTAATTTGCCATGAAGATGCAATATGATGTAGCCATCCGCTAAGAAATAATTTTATTAAATTCTAACTACCCCCAAAGGGATAGGGGATGAAAGTTTTTATCATGAAAATTTATTTTGACCACACTGGCGAAGCTGCAAGCAACAACTAGTATGCGAATAAAAAGCCTATGCACTATCTATCTGTATTTTATCAAGGCTCAAAATTTCATTCAGATGTCTGGTCAGTAATCAATCAGAGTTTAGATTTGTTTTTTTTTTTTTTGTTGAAAAACGTTACAATTTATAATAAGAATTTGTTAGGAAATCATTATTTAATACTTCCCATTACGTTACATTATTTAAATATAAAAGTCTTTATCAAACATGGTTTACAAGGTCCAAGATTTCACACCACCAACTTTGGTGATTGAAGAACATTTATATTAGTTAGTGTGCCTAATATGTATGTGTATGTTCAATAATAACATCACGTGTCCCTTTTGTATAAACGGTGGTACTCTGGTCTCAGTTTTAACCATATTTAAAATAATATGTCCTTGGCCAAAGGTACGAAATTTAAGCTTCTTCGAGATTCCATATGCTTCGAAGAAAAATGGAATTTGAGTACAATATAAAAAAATATAGATTACCTACAATATGATGCAGTTTCGTCATCAATTATATAACAAAATGTAATTATTTATACCTTATCAGCGATAGTATTCTCATTACGAATGTTACCGTTATCAGCTCGATTTGTAATGGAAAAAATCGTCCACGATTTTGCACTTATATTGTCTTGATAAGATATTTAAATTCAAGTACTTCCGTCGTTTAATATAATTTTCCATTTCTATTGAATTTTTTAATGTAAATGTGGGTAGTTGTAAGTTAATGATCAATATCTCCATTAAATGTTAATAAGTTAAACGTTTTGTCAAGGGTGTTTCTTTAGTATTCAACATGCATCGTTAGGTGAAAGTCAAACATGCGAATTCAAACCGTGTTCAGTTACGTAACATTGTCATTGTTGGCAGAATAAGACCTTTTATATGGGTTATTTTTTTATCAATTTATATAATTGGTTTATCTTTGTTAAGGTCGTTTTAGATCCGTATGAAAATACCTGTTTCAAATTGTTTTCCTTTTAATAATTTCCTTATTATGTAATTGATATTGTTAATAAAAAATTAACTAGTGTTAGTTTGAAAACTATGTTACAATTTATTATGAAATTTAGAGAGGCATAATAATTGCCCGTGACTTGTAGTGATGATTCATGTTTGACTTTCAGTGGGTATTCATGTAAATATTCATTATTACGCCCATATTCACCCGTTCACATTTCCAAGAAATCGATTTTATATAGAAATGGGAATACCATGAAATGTTATATAGATACGATTAGTTATATTATTTCGCATGTTCATGTACCGTAAATCCTATATAACGTTTAATATGTTATCTATTTACTCAACATTGTTGCTAAAATGTTTTGAATAGGTAAAGAAGGAACAATTACAATCGGCACACTCGGTGACACAATTATCATGGTATTCCTTTCTCACCAAATTTTTTTGTTCAGGGAATTTGAACAAGGAATTTTGTCTTCGTTTTCTTGGCAAAGCATTATATGGACGTGTGGAAATGGGCAAACACTGGCCAATCACCAGTGTGATGTGCTAAGACCTTTGTCTGCGCAGTTTCGTCGCCGGCGTTATCCTCAGGGAGCGAATCCCGGCATTCGAGAGGATGCTATGGAGGGCCTGCAGGGGAAATGTGTTCTTGCGGCAGGCTGAGATCGACACCCCGTTGGAGGATCCTTCGTCGGTACGTATATTTTTGCGTGTGGACTCGAAGGACCATTTTTGGTTTTGGAGAGCTTGTCTTTTAAGTGAGTGCTTGTTTAAAAAGAATGACTAGACTGTGCAAATTATGTGATCAAAGCTAAGGCTTCCAATGCGTGTGTTTGGAATTCGTTATCATTTCAATAAAGTTTAATTTACTCCTGATCGCAAACAATACAGTTATTTTAAATAGAGAAAACTTTTACAATAGCAGAGACTATAGTGATTTAATTCTTGTATTCAATTGCCACCTACCTTTTGTTTCTTCCTCTTTTAGAAAATATATAAATGTTCTATGCTTTAAAAGCGATAAATCTTTGAGCCCATTCCGGAGAGGCAATAACTGCTTGCGTCAAACACGCGTCATAGTCGATTGTCTCCAAGTAAACTATTAATGTAGATAAATAATTGTTTACCTTTACGTGACGAACGATATGTCTTCATTAATTTACTACATATTTGCATTGTTGTTTGAATTTTTTGTGAAATATGCTCAATGATTTGTTAAGGGCACGATGACAAGACCCATATTCTTGTTGGTTTTATTAGCTAGTTGAATTATTAAAAAGAACATTCTGTTCATTTTTTGTCTCGATAAATTTGAAGCACATCACGCTCATCTTGCAAGAATTTTTGAATGCTACACCAATACGATATTATCATTCTTTTATAACTTTTTTAAAAGACTAAATCAACAAGAATTTACAAAAAAAATATCTAAAAATTTACTAAATGGTCTCTTTAGCCAAAATGTTTCCTAACGTCGCATAATTATCTCCTAACCTCGCAAAATTGTGTTCAACTTCCCCAAATTGTCTACCTTCGCTAAATTGTCTCTTACCTTCGCTAATCTTCCAGTCGGACCAAGTGTACAAGTCGGTGTTCATCATATTCTTCCAAGGGGACCAGCTCAAGACGCGCGTAAAGAAGATATGCGAGGGTTTTCGTGCTACACTATACCCTTGTCCTGAAGCACCAGCAGATAGACGTGAAATGGCTATGGGTGTGATGACGAGGATCGAGGATTTGAACACCGTAAGTTGGCTTATTTTGTTTTTTTTTTTTGTTTGCACGATTCTCTGTAGACTCTGTCTAATTACATATATACAAATAAGGTTTGGACAAATACATCTTGATCCAGGATAACTAGGATCTTAGACATTTTTTTCATGTATGGATAAATAAGACTTGAAATGGTTAAATATCAAGATTAGTGGTTCATTATTTAATTATCAAGACGTGTTTATTCTCTTAACATGTTTGTTGCGTGATTTGATAATGTTATTCTAATCTAACGGGTGGTTAAATAATAATTAAAAACACTTTTTGTATAAGGAAGACTCGAAACATGGAATTGATTATGCCAAAAAACTTGAGGAAAATCAATTGAAAGTCATGGTGAGATCCAAAAGTCATTGGACCACCATACACCAATCAAATTCGACCTTGCAGCTTATCTGCAGAAGCTAAATGGAGGCTTTTAGGGTTGCCAAAAAAACAATTAAAGAATACATTACCAATCTTTATACAATATGTAAAGAAATATTTTTGTGTGTTTAATCATTAAAATTCTGCTTATGTTGTTTTGAAAATTTCATTTGGTTTTTCATTTTTATTGAAAATATTCTGAACGAATTAAGAGAGAAATACTTGTTATTTAATATTTTATACCAACTGAAAAAAGATTCTATGTTAAGGATGTTCATCTGTATATTTTTCTCGTAGTTATCAACCCTATAGTTCATGACTTTGACACAAAAAGTATGAGTTTAGAACAAGATTATCTACGGTATGAGTTTATGATGTTTTCCTAACGATTAGGCAACTTCTAATGAAAAAGGGTCGTATATAGTCTGTGCAATAAAAAATGGCTTAATTAGGATAAGATTTATGTTGTATTTATGATAAATTGTCAACAAAGGGATTTGTAAAATTTCCAAAGATATAATTATTTTTATTACTGAGCAATTTTAGTATAAGCAATTTCTAAAATTCAAAGATCTTCCTATTGTTAATAAATTGTTGAAACGTTATTGAAATATGTAATTTAAAATATTCTGTATATTTTGGCTCTTACATTTATGTCGCTTTTAATATTTTAGAGGACGCAGTAGCGTCAATACATTTACATTTTATAACGCAACATTTAAAATTTCTTTATTTACAAATCGCACATAATACGGTAAACGAAGATAAATATTAATTACTTAGGTATATATTTGTATCTAACTGACTTAGACTCGATTTTGATCCACTTTAAAGGAGTACCAGTGACATTATAGTAATTTCAAGAGTTTTAAGCGTTTTTTTACTTTATTATTTACCCCCAGGTGCTCGGACAAACGCAAGACCACAGGCACCGCGTTCTAGTAGCGGCCGCGAAGAACATAAAGAATTGGTTCGTCAAAGTGCGCAAGATTAAGGCGATCTACCACACATTGAACCTGTTCAACTTGGATGTGACCCAGAAGTGTTTGATCGCAGAGTGCTGGGTGCCAGCGTTGGATATGGAGACGATACAGCTGGCGCTGAGGAGGGGCACGGTGAGTTTGAGTTTGAGTTGGGTGAAGGGAGGTTTGTGTGAAGGTATAGTGGTATGAGGTAATATGTGTGTTTGTTGATGTTGTATAATTTTTTGATGGGGAAAATAAATGTATAATTGTCTTTATTTTGTATAACATCAACTTTATTTCTAAATTTAGGTTTATAGCATTCAAATTGAAATACTTTATAAATGATAAATCTTTTAAGAATAGAAAAAAATAAATATTCGGTAAAAAATAAAAAAAAAATTTCTATTCTTTAAAAATTTCATAATTTTATTTGTAGAAATATGGAAAACTCACATAAAAAGTAACAATTAATTCCCTAATAAATTAATTTATTTATTAAATAAATAAATTAATTTATTTATTTAATAAATTAATTTATTTATTAAATAAATAAATTAATTTACTAGTGAATTTTATTAGCAACTAGCTTCCGCCCGCGACTCCGTCCGCGTGGAAATATTAAGAAAAGTTAAGATTTATTTTTTTCTACGTATTTTTCCGGGAAAAAAGTATCCTATTTTATGCCCAGGATAATAAAGTATAATTATACCAAGTTTCATCGAAATCGGACCGTTAGTTTTCACGTGATGCCTGAACAGACAGACAGACAGACAGACAGACAAAAATTTTTTTAATCACATATTTGGGTTTGGTATCGACCCAGTAACACCCCCTATCTATTTATTTTTTCAATATTTTCAATGTACAGAATTGACCCTTCTACAGATTTATTATATGTATAGATACGTAACAGATAAAAGTTAATCTTGTGACTTATTAATGAAATATCATTTGTTCTTCTCTCTACGCAACTCAGATTGGAAGAAATTACCATAGCACGTTATTCTTTCACCGGCTTAAATTAACAAAGATTTACTAGTATCGTTTATATTATGTTCGTTCTACAACCACCCTTAAATAATGACGATTTATTTATTTTTCAATACAGGAACGCAGCGGCAGCTCAGTACCGCCTATACTAAATCGTATGGAAACGCTAGAAGACCCGCCGACGTACAACCGCACCAACAAGTTCACAAGTGCGTTCCAGCATTTGATATACGCGTACGGTGTGGCCACTTATCGAGAGGTTAATCCTGGTGTGTATACTGTATTATGTTCTCATATCATTTTTTTAATAGGGGAAAATCCATACTAATATTATAAATGCGAAAGTAACTCTGTCTGTCTGTCTGTTACTCAATCACGCCTGAACTACTGAACCAATTTGCATGAAATTTGGTATGGAGATATTTTGATACCCGAGAAAGGACATAGGCTACCTTTTGTTGCGAAATATGTACCACGGGCGAAGCCGGGGCGGACCACTAGTTATATATAAATATTAAATTTTGTATGATTCTGTATGGGTCTAAAATTAGTTGTTATTGATTAAGTATTGAATTTAGACAGATTATGATCATTGAAAGTAGAAAAATAATTGCCACAGAAAATTTTAAATTTGGCGTCATATATCCCACAGATAATGTTTTTTTTTTAATTCAATTAAGAAAAAACAGTTCTTTATACTCGATAATATTTTACTTCAAACTAATGTACACTTCGCAAAGAACGGTGACAATAATTTCATGTGTTAAGCGTGATTTTTGTTTAACGATATATTTAAGATTATTTAAATCTATCCACATATAACTTACTAAATACAAAATTTTGTTCAACAGCGCCATACACAATAATAACGTTCCCGTTCCTGTTCGCGGTGATGTTCGGCGACCTCGGGCACGGCGCGCTGATGGCCGCCTTCGGCTTCTGGATGTGCTACAAGGAGAAACCGCTGCAGGCCAAGAAGATTGACAGCGAGGTGAGATCTACACAGACAGACATATAGAGATACGTGTACATACACACAAAAATAAAGGGACACATACACTCGCATATATTATACGCGCAGACATTTTTGCTCTGCCGTGTGTACACATAACAAACTAGATACACTTATGAAAAGATAAACATTGCATTTATAATATTTTCATTTTAATTGTACATATATGAAAGTGTTTAAAACTTGTTAATAGCACAGCTACAGATCAAATCTATTTGAAAGTTATTTAATACATATTTAGATATTTAGATGAATGTTAAAAATCTCAGTTTCAACTCTTAAACATATTTAAATTCTACAAGCTGTACTTAATATTTATTAGTTATTATTATAGCTAAATAATTTATGAAACAATCAAAATTGGTAATGCTATTCTCTGTATCCATAAAAAAAATGGAATCTATGCCAATGACCTATTTTACTAGTAGACGCGGCATACGCCAACAGCATTGCACTAAAAAACAGCGTAATTAATACATACCTACTTACTATAGTCCTTTTCAGATATGATGATTCCTGTGACACTTCATCGTGTTCCGAATTACGTATTTTATGTTTAAAACGCCAAAATAATTTTAGTGCATAATATTATTCTTTTATGGCGGCATTATTGCCAAAAATATAAAAATGAAACATCCTAAGCTTATAAATCAAAAACAGTATTGTTTAGTTAAATATAATGAAAAATAAAATAAAATAACACAAAAATATAATACCTACGCAATTCTTGTACATGAAATGGATCGTTGAAAAATCATAGAGTTGGAAAATCATATAATCGGCGCCCATCTTGTGATCGTTTGTCAATCGAGTCAATCGTCTGTACGAGTGCGTCAGCCTTGTATACAAGTTGCATTTTTATATTGATACTTTACGTGGTATTCTGTTATTGTTACTAATTGTTATTGTTGACTTTTTGTTGCTGTTGTTTGCTAAGTTTCCTTAGTTAATTGTTGGCGAAATGCCGAAAAAACTAATTTTGGTACTTTATTCAAATCGATTTCGTTTCCATATAAAATATTATCGATTATCGGAAACAATTGATACGATTTCAGTACAGACATCTCTACACGTGTCAAAAATCGATGTGTCACAGAAATCATCTTAGGTGGAAAGGACTATAACGCATTATCACCAATACAGTTGTTCTCTCTTTCACTCTCACGCACGAGACATAATACATGTCTCACTCATGTACTTCGTAATAACAACTGCCGATTAAAATACAAAAAGAACGTCCAGCCACGACGCTGAATGGTGCGTGACTAAGTGAAACTCGGGCACTTAGCTGAGTTTTTTCTTGCCAAAATTGAGAGCGGGTAACGTATCTAGCTTTTTTATATATCATAGATCTATGCTATTATCATATATATTTCCCCCAGATTTGGAACATATTCTTCGGCGGTCGCTACATCATCCTCCTCATGGGTTTGTTCTCGATGTACACGGGGCTGATATACAACGACATATTCAGCAAGAGTCTCAACATTTTCGGCTCATCATGGCGGAACAACTACAACGTTAGCACGCTGAGAGACAATAAAATGCTACAGCTGAATCCCGACTCGGAGGACTATACACAGACGCCGTATCCGTTTGGCATCGATCCTGTTTGGCAGGTGGGAATAATATTATGTTTTTATTTAAGAGTTTGTTAGTTTGTTTGTTTGAACGCGCTAATCTAAGGAACTACTGGTCCGATTTGAAAAATTCTTTCGGTATTAGATAGATATCGAGGAAGGCTATATTATATCATCACGCTAAGACCAACAAGAGCGGAGCAATGCGAGTGAAACCGCAGAGCACAGCTAGTTATAATTATATAAAACCAAAAATAAAATAAAATAGAGCATGTGTGCCGAGCACACGTGTCAGAAGTGAAACTTCTCTAGCAAGATTCAAAGTTACCAAAATCGTCGCCTTACTCCACGACGTGACGGTTTTGCCATGATGCGACCTTGAAATTTAACTCTCTTGAATCTTGTTTAACAAGTTTCACTTCTGACACGTGTGCTCGGCACACACGCTCTTTTTGTAAATAGTTATCGTTTACTTAGATTTATTTATATGTATTTTTTCAATGTGTGTGTGGTGTTTATGTCTGCAGTTGGCTGAAGCGAACAAAATTATCTTCATGAACGCGTACAAAATGAAAATTTCGATCATCATCGGCGTGTTCCACATGTTGTTTGGTGTCTGTCTGTCCCTCTGGAACCATGTGTGAGTATTTTGTAGTATTTACATAAAGTATCTATAGGTCACACATGCTCTTTCTTATAATAAAAATGAATCGCCAAATGAGTTGATAAGTGCAAAACTTCAGAATTGCTGTACCGATTTCGTTAATTCTTTTTTTTATAATATCCCTTGATGATTCTTATGGAGAGAAAACGCAAATCACGGACGAAGCCGGGGCGGACCGCTAGTTTTTAGGGTTCCGTACCCAAAGGGTAAAACGGGACCCTATTACTGAGATTTCGTTGTCTGTCTGTATCTCATAAACCGTGATAGCTAGAAAGCTGAAACTTTCACAAATGATATATTTCCGTTGCCACTATGACAACAAATACTAAAAATTAAAAAAAAAAGTAAAATATAAATCCCCATAGTATGGAACGCTTCGTGCGCGAGTCCGACTCGCACTTGGCCGGTTTTTAATTACTTTTTCCCATAATCAGGTACTTCAAGCGTCGCATCAGCATATACGTGGAGTTCGTGCCGCAGATAATGTTCCTGACGCTGCTGTTCTTCTACATGGTGCTGCTCATGTTCATCAAGTGGACCAGCTACGGGCCCAGCCCGGGCCACTTCGGGAGCGACGATCCGGGTATAATATATACATTTGTACTAGCTTACCGCCCGCGGCTTCGCCCGCTTTCTCTAAAACGATATGAGATTTAAACTATCCATCTTTCAAGTTGGATCGAACTGCACATGGTGTGCGAATTTTATTATAATCGGTTAAGTGGTTTAGGAGTCCATTGAGGACAAACATTGTGACACGAGATATATATTATATATTAATTAAGATATTATAAATGCGAAAGTAACTCTGTCTGTCTGTCTGTTACTCAATCACGCCGTAGTAACTCAGGCCCCGGAACCACAGACAATAGAAAATCTATTGTGTCTGGGACCGATCGGGCCGCTTGGGGCTCAATGGGTTAACTACTGAACCAATTTGCATGAAATTCGATATAGAGATATTTTGATACTTGAGAAAGGACATAGGATAGGTTTTATCCCGGGAATCCCACGGGAACGGAAACTATGCGGGTCTTTCTTTGACTGCGCGGGCGAAGCCGCGGGTAGAAAGCTAGTATATATATATATATACACACACCTTTCTATAGTTTTTTTATATAGCTTTCTACCCGCTATAAATAATTTAATACAATATGGAATAGTAGGGCGGTTAGTACTGCTTCAAGCAGTTGAGCCCGACGGCTTGAAGCCGCGACCGCGCGGTCAACTATAGACTGCTCGAGCTGCCCCTCTACAGCCGCTCTAAACTAGGATTTTTTGGAAACTCTTTTTTATTGTAGGTGCCAAACATCTTGTGTGTCAAAGTTACACAAAGATAGATCAGAGACAATTGTATTTTTTTCTTTAAACATAATATTATTTTTGAAAATTCTGGATATAATTACGTAAAAAATATCATACAGATAGAATAGCAAGAAATAATAGCTATAAAAATAGAAGAGCAACTATGGAGTGGAGTTTCTTGCCGGTTCTTCTCCGTAGATACTGCTTTCCGAATCGGTGATAAATGTTAGAATATTTGATAATGACGATTCAAAAGTGCTTCTCGAAGAAGTCTAATTGAATAAATAAATGTTTGAATTTGAGTTTGATATTTTTTTGCTAATTACAATCATGATTTTCACAGAGATCGTGAAGTCCAGCGCATACTGTGCCCCGTCGATCCTGATCACATTTATCAACATGATGCTGTTCAAAACGGATTCGAACCCGCGGCCGCAGTGCGACGAGACCATGTTCGCGGGACAACTCGTGTTCCAGAAGGTTCCATTTTTTATTTTATGTATATTTTAGTGTGTTTGGGGTAGTTTTGGGGTTTATAATAGCAAAACCAATATTATGTTATTTAATTTTCGATGGGTTCTGGACGGAAGTGGAACTTGACATGAAATACTAGAAATTTTGCCGAAAGAAAACATTCCTTTCGTTTTAAATGAAATAAAACTGCATTAAATTTTTTTGAAATTTCACTTACTTCGTCCGGGAATCGAACTAACTAAAAAAATTTAAATTTATTTCATTTTTCAAATCGAGGAAAACGAAAAACTCACGAGTCGTTAGTAGTAGTCTATATGCAACTTCATTAAAATAATATATTTATTCCAGTTATTCGTGATCGTGGCCCTTATGTGCGTGCCCGTCATGTTGTTCGGCAAACCCTACTTCATCATGAAGGAGCAGAAGGAGAGAGCCGTGAGTATTACATATATTATTTAATACTATAGTCCGTTCGCGTTAAGAAAATAGTGAGTCATCAGTGCAACTACAGGATGAGGGTGTATTCACAGTGGAGAAAAAGTATAAACATTTTTTTAAACTATTTTTTTATAACTCAGCCCCCGGAATCACAGACACAATAGAAAATCTATTGTGTCGTGGTCCGATCGGGCCGCTGGGGGTCAATGGGATACTAGCTTATCTACAATTATAAAGAAGAAAACTTTGTTTGTTTGTTTGATTGTAATGAATAGGCTCATAAACTACTGGACCGATTTAAAAAATTCTTTCACCATTCGAAAGCTACATTATCCATGAGTAATATAGGCTATATATTATAACGCTAAGACCAACAGGTGCGGAGCCACGCGGGTGAAACCGCGCGGCACAGCTAGTTAATAATAATTGACTATTAATTTTAAATATTAAAATATGTTAAAAACAAAAAAAACTAGACTGTCAATCAGGCATAATTATTTCTGCTGGTGAAAGAGCTGAAAAGAGAATGTATTTTGCATGCATACTCTTCCTTACTTATAATTTATTTTCTGCCCAGTTAGCTAGTCTTAAAACTGAGATTGGCCCCGCTCCTGTTGATCTTAGTGTAATTTTATAATAATAGCCTATAACTTCCTCGAAATGGGCTATCCAACACCGAAAGAATTTTTCTAATCGGACCAGTAGTTCTTGAGATAAGCGCGTTCAAATAAACAAACAAACTCTTCAGCTTTATAATATTCGTAAACATTATTCCGTTTTTCTATTTCATATATAAGTAAATTTATTTATATAATTTTTTCCAACAGACGCAAGGCGCCCAACCACTTGAAGCAGCCGCTGAAAATGGCAGCGCCGGCGGGGCTCCCGTACCGGCTCCACATCACGATGAGGACATCACTGAGGTCTTCATTCACCAGGTATGTGCTATTATTTACTTATTGTTTTTATATTGTAAAGCTATTGCATGCTATGCCTTCAAGCCACACATCCGTGCTCGTTTGCGTGGGCAGCGTGAGGTTTTTTCGTTACGGAATTTCTCGATTCGGTCCCTGCGCTCAAGGCCCGCGGTAGAAGCTATGCAATAGCTTAAAACCGAAACTAATAATAATACATATTAGAGTTTAAACTTATGTAGTAGTGCACACATTTTTAAATCCCTTTGTAATTGGTTGTAAAGTTCAATTATAAAAAATAAAGTTTTCATTAAACTTTTTCTTGTAGCAAATACGTTTCTATGCCGAATTTTTTTTTCTTAAAAAAATAATATTTGTTTTTAGGCGATCCACACGATCGAGTTCGTGCTAGGAAGCGTGTCACATACAGCTTCGTACCTGCGGCTTTGGGCGCTGTCGCTTGCGCACGCACAACTCGCTGAGGTCGCCTGGAACATGCTGCTGAGGAAGGTATGCACATACAGACACACACACACTGATATATGGTGTGTATAAAAAGAAAATGAACGCACACGCATACGTTTATATGCGTGTAAGTACATTTATATGCAAATACAAACACTAATAAAGAAATATACTTACAGTTATTCACATACAAGAATATATTATATAAATTTATAAAGAATAGAAAAAATAGAATAAATTCGATCACGAGGCGGGACTTGAACCCGCATCCTTCGCGCCATTCCGGGGCGGATGCCTAACCAACTCAGCCACTCGTGACCCGCCTGAGCAATCGAACTTATTCTATCCTTTCAGTTTTTTCTATTCTTTATAAATTTATATTTATAAAGCATTTGAATGCCATAAAAACCAAAAAAATATAAATTCAAGAAAAGGTCGTGTTCCATCGTTACAATATTGTATTCACTGAAAAGTGCTTCATATTGGTTGAAATGGTTGTTAAATCATCTCAATAGATGGCGCGCGGTGTGTCCCTTAAGACACATAAAACTGAAAGGATAGAATAAGTTCGATTGCTCAGGCGGGTCACGAGTGGCTGAGTTGGTTAGGCATCCGCCCCGGAATGGCGCGAAGGATGCGGGTTCAAGTCCCGCCTCGTGATCGAATTTATTCTATTTTTTCTATTCTTTATAAATTTATATTTATAAAGCATTTGAATGCCATAAAAACCAAAAAAATATAAATTCAAGAATATATTATTCATATTATGACGTTTAAAAGGAGGAAGTGGTATGAGCCAAGTAATATTAGTGTTTATATCGATAGAAACCATAGAGTATATCATGTTCTCAAATACTTTTCCAAAAAATATTTAACTGCTGCAAGCTGTTCCAATAGTACAAAAATTCAAATATTTCCAGTTCTATTAGTTCAGGATACATCGCCCATTTTTGCAAGTGACTACTATCAAGCTGATTTTCCGTTTGTAGCTTTATTTTGATGAGACACCCAATAATTTCGTGTACAAAAGTCTCGATTGTGGTAGCTAACAGAGATAACAAGGATAAAATTTTTTGATTTGATGGTTCTCAAATATTTATTACGCAATTTGTAGGACAATATGTCTGTTGAATTATATAAACATTAAATAAGTGAAAACAAAAAAATCAGCTTGTTAGTAATCATTTATGATGACCTCGTTATCGATACACTTTGGAAAGGGGGACTCTTTGAACAAACCATAGATTTTGTAGGACAAATATTTTTTCTAATAATTTAGGTAATTATCTTGAGATTGAACAAAAAAAATTCATTCAGTTAGTAATAAATATTTGAGAACCATCAAATCAAAAATTTTTATCCTTGTTATCTCTGTTAGCTACCACAATCGAGACTTTTGTACACGAAATTATTGGGCGTCTCATCAAAATAAAGCTACAAACGGAAAATTAGCTTGATAGTAGTCACTTGCAAAAATGGGCGATGTATCCTGAACTATATTGCTTCAAATTACCAAAAAATGTACACGTTATTAATGCCCTAATTTTTTTTTAAATGAAAATTAAATTAATTAAAAATGACTAGGTCGCGTCATGGCAATACCGTCTCGTCATGGAGTATGGTGACTTTGGTATCTTTGAATATTTCAAAAGAAATCTTGGCACGTTATTGAAGTGAAACTACTTTATCGGGGTTGGAAAAAAATTTAGTGTAACATTTTTCCGTTACGCGCCATCTTTTTTCTTATCCCTACCACGCGTGATTCGATGTATTTCTGTAAAGTTGCATATATTATTTTTGCAACATTTTTTTGAAAAATAAGGTCATAAAGAAGTTTCACTTCTTACGTGTGTACACTAGTACATCATCATCATCATCAGCAGCAGCCCAATATACGTTCCCACTGCTGGGACACGGGCCTCCTGTGAGGGTACAGGGCACAGGCTATAATCCACCACGCTGGCCAAGTGCGTGTTGGCGGATGACACATGTCGTCGAACTTTTTAATTCTTCGACATGTCGGTTTCCTCACGACGTTTTCCTTCACCGTTCGAGCAGTGGTGATGTTACAACATGCGCAGATAAATTGAAAAATCAATTTATTTCCTGCGCGCTCGCCTGGTGTCGAACCCCGGACACGCACACATTATTTTTTCTGTAATTGCCGCAGGGCCTGATGTCTCTGGGGTACGAGGGCGGCGTGTTCCTGTACGTGGTGTTCGCGGGCTGGGCCGCCATCTCCGTGTCCATCCTCGTGCTCATGGAGGGGCTCTCCGCCTTCCTGCACACGCTGCGCTTGCACTGGTCAGCGCATTCATATCGTAGTTATACAGAAACATACACAAATGTTCATACGCAAGTACATGATCATACATGCGCATATATCCAAGCAAATACGCACATTTACACGGGCACGCACACAAACTGACATCCCCTCCTACAGATGCACGCACGCACAAGTACGCATGTACATACGCAAGCGCACGCACGTGCACGGACAGTAATATAATTTTTCAACCACCCTATACACACATACATACACAAGCACTCACGTAGACATGCGCGTATACGACCACACACACACTCACGTACGCACACACACACGATAATAACATCCATTATTATCAAATCACTCTAACTCATTTTATATTATTTTCAACCCCCCATATATTTCTATCTAATTCACGTTTTAGTGTAAAATGTTTATTACCACCTGGAAAAATAATAAAATGGTATTTTTCGTCTTTTCCCCCAGGGTGGAGTTCCAGAGCAAGTTCTATTCCGGTGAAGGTTACTTGTTCCAACCGTTCTCGTTCGAAGTGATACTCGACTCGGCCGGACAGACCGAGGAGTAAATGTTATAGTTGCGGCATTTAGCGGAGTTAGATCAACTTTACTTTAGTAATTTTACTTTGGTTTTTTCTTTCGTTAAAATGTGAATATGAGCAAAAAAATTAGGGAAATTAAAAAAAAAATTCTCACTTATAAAGCAGTTATAACTGTTTGCTTAATAATAAACTTTATTTTCTACTGTTGTATTCTTTCTCTTCTGTACTTTTTTTCTAATACTTTCTGTTAAAATGTACTAATGTCCTTTAATTTAAAATAAAATATTAAAGTAAAGTTGATTCAAGCGTAGGAATTACTGCTTTATGGCATTAGGAAGTTATTTATTCCTATATAATAAATGTTACATGTTCTTAAAGTGAAGTTTTATCTGAATTGTATGTCCTTCCCTATTTCAACTAGATTTGAAACTTTTCAAATTTAATAAATATTCAATGTATTTAAAATATATGTACCTCTCTTTCTCTATATAGTATTGCATGTGTTAGAAAGAGATAAATGTAGTTTAAAAATTAAAATGCACTCATGTTTCTATTGTTCTTAGTAAAAAGTATTTTTTTGTATCTATCGTGAGATTTTACCCAATGTTTCTTTATTTTTAATCAATTTTTATAACATTTTTATAAGTGTACTTAAATCTGATTTTTGAACCCGAGGCTCTCTTACATAGTTATATCATTCCAGTAGAATTCAGTGAATATATAATCGATGTTAATCAGCTTTTATTAGGGAAATGTTGAATCAGAAATAAATATTATTTGTAGCTACAATGTGGTTTTATTTCGTCATTAAACACATATAATTTGAATGTATTATAACGAATTTCATATATATTATTTAATAGCAAGTTACGAGTTTACACAAGATAGCGAGCTTATATCCGCATTGAAAGGCATTTAATATTACATATTTAGACAAGTGTTTTGAAACTCAAACATTATAACAAAACTTCGCCCATTTATAAAAAATGCGAATATTTTTTCAATAGTAAGAATCGAACTATGACGGTGTGTGCGGTCTATTGGCGAACTAATGATAGATTTTCACGCTTAAAGCGCTTGTATATAGAGGAATAACTTAATAACAAGGTTGGAAGGCAAAATATAATATTTTATTGGTGCTTATTAAAAAAATAAAACTTCTGTAGTCAAAAGCAATATTAAAAGCAAGAAATACAACATAATGTAAATCGTTTTAGTCGAATTCAGCTCCAATGGTGATGCTAATATCGCCGGGAAGCACGTTGGTCTTGTGGTACCAGCGATTCGTGTCCACCACCACTGAAATATGAAAAAAAATTAATTAATTACGCTATAGGAATTCTCTATGGAATCAGAACCGTTAGATAATTTTTATATAACTTTAATAATAGATCGTATAGGATATATTTAAGTTTCTTGCCTCCGACTTCGGCTGAAAGCAAATTTTATGGTAGGTATTTTTTTTAAAGTGGGGAAATCTTCCAAAAATTTATGAATATAATTTGTTGTGGTTAAAGCTACAATCAATAAGCACCGTAACTTATATTCTAATATTTGCAGGGGCGAGAATCGAGCACCTCTCGCGTAATTGTTGCCATATATGGATTAAAATCTAAAAAATCAAATTCCAATTTATTAAGAAATCAAAATTATAACAAACTCACAAATCTCCCCGGGTTGCACAGTAAAGGTGATCCAATCACACCAATAGATGCACTCGGGTGGAGGCGCGAGCTGCCACTCCTTGCGCCCGCGGATCTGCGCCTGCCACGACATGTGACGTACTGAGTCCACCTTAGAACATTAAAGTTAATTAGTCTACCGATGATTATAGTTTTATGTTTGCCGCTGAAAAAACTTACAATGACGGATCACTACATAGTATATAGCAAAGTCGCTTTCTTTATCCCTATGTCCCTATCTATGCTTATATCTATAAGAATTAGTTTTATTATGTTGCCAACTTGTATTTAAAGGTCGGATAATCTATTAGTCTATGGTTTAAAAACGTTTCACGAGGACTGTATGAACTACAAAATAAGGTTTAAAGTCGTTTTATAAAAACTGGTCGTTGGTAACGATCATAACCAGAAGCAATCAAGGGAATTCAGTTTTGGTAATTATCCTTACCAAAAGCAATTGAGCGTTAAGACTACGCGACGGATTTTGACGCGATTTTTTTAATAGATAGAGCTATTCAAGAAGAAGTCTTTTGTATATAATTTATTAGGTTTTAGACGAAGCGGGCAAAGCCGCGGGTGGAAAGCTAGTAGATGAAAAGAGCATATTATGTATGAGGATATGAAATACTATGCATAAGATAAATTTAAATGAATCGTGCCATAAAGTAAAACTTAATGCTGATCAAAAGAAAAATTTAATTTATTTTTTGAGAAGAGAATGCGATACGCGATTCCTGAATTACCCCTTTTTAAACTTACAAGTACTTTTTTTCTCACTAAAATCGATGACATAGTTCTTAAGATTCATATGTCTAATAATAATTTCAAACTTTCTCATACGTAGGTACCTACTGAATGATCGACATATTATATACTCACATGCATATGCGCGCCCTGTCCAGGCCCGCCCATAAAAATCCAATCCACCATGTCACTTTCAGCTGTCCTTGGCAAGAAGTACGGTCTACTGTAATAAGCCCGTAACTTTCTCGTCTCTTCATCGTAACACGTGCTCCAACCAACGTACCACGGATCGCCAGATAAATTGGCGCGCTTTTCGTCCATAGTAAATACTTCGTGCAATGAATTCAAACCAGATTTGTAAGCGAAGAAAAAACAATCGTTGGTTTTTTTGCCTTTTTTCTCGTTGAGGTAGAAGTCCGCGAAGAAGTCGAAACTGAATTCCTGTTGTATAAAATATAATAGTTCATGATAAAATTAAAGCTTTTGTTCTTCTTCTTTGAACAAACTATTGCGGGCATTTAAATTTAACTTTGATCAATAAAGAAAATTGTCCGAAACACTATAAACTCTCACAAAACCATGAAATCTATATACATAAAAATGAAACCCGTTTTCCTTGGTCACGATTATTTGAAGTACGAGGATGGTTCTTATGTAGAGAAAACGTAAATATGTACCACGAGCGAAGCCGCGGCGGACCGCTAGTTAATTTATAAAAATTAAATTATTTTTAATACAAACTAAACTTAGGTTTATAATTAGCCTAATTTAAGGCTATTTCATACAAACCTTCATAGCCCGCCAATCTTCAGTAGCATCAGTAACAATCACAGGCCTGGTGGAGTACGCGTAGTGATCTTCGAAATCTTCTGGTGCAATATCACTCAGTCTGGTCACATTGGTGACTCCCATACACATGCTACAGTCTTCGGGGGGTCGGAATAAAGATTTTGATGACGATGGAAGTTGTAGCATGCATGTCTGCAATTTTAGTTCGGATTTGATTCGTGATAATAGAGCTGTATTATTTGTAGTTATTAATACAACAAAACGGCGTTAATTTTTAAGGTATATTAGCATCGACTATAATATATAGTTAGGTAGTAATTAGTTATATGGTTAATATTTTTAATTTTTATTAATATATTATGTAGTTAACTATTTTATCGTAGATATTTATTTTTCGCACTTTCTTACTCCAGTTTTTGTTAAATTTTTGTTTTTCATATTATAATACTAAGTACATACCTCTGTATACACTTGATTAATAATCCAAGAGACCATGTAGGCTAAGAACGTAATAACAAAAAGTACAACGGAATATTTACAATAGGTTTTGAATTTATCACTGAAAAGTTTTGATTTATCTGGTAGCTGAAGAGTCGATGTATAAGTATTATCAAGTTTAAATTGTTCAATTTTGTTCAGTATCTTCTGTATTTTTAATTCAGCGACTTTTAGTTTTTTTTCACAAGTTTTGGCGCCAACTGCGGACATTTCGCCGTTGTAAAGGATGTGAGAGGACTTAAAACATTGTCACCGTATTTATATGACCGCATCCTTCTGAAACAAAAAGCATAGGAGTTGCCTATATTTTCAGGCATCTGTCGTTGTTACATAAATTATTTTTAACTCTTTTGAATTTTAATACCTAGGGGAGACCGGGTTTGGTTGTCTCACGGGTTGGTTGTCACAGCGGTCTTAACACAAAACTGAACTATCGAATAAGTCTGTTGAACAGCGTGGCAAAAGCGATATAGTGACAACGCTGTCCCCACTTCGCGTCAGACCGCTACGATCTGCCGTGAGGGCTTCACAAGTGTTTATTGTTTTCGCATAGCAAAAGTAAATTTTTGTGCTGCTGTGTCGAACCTCGTAAGTATACGTTCTTGTTTTACAGTAATAATCTTTCAGTTCATTTGATGATGATGAAATGTGTTTTATAATATCGTAGTATAGTTTTTTAGATATTCATTGATCGGAATTTATTTTCAATGTTATTTTTCTAAAACGTGTTATGGGGCTCGTTGTCACAAATTTTCGGGGGCTAATTGTCACATGTGACAACCAGCCCCCTGTATGCGAGCTGACTTTATTTGCGTTTTGAGGTTGTTTGTTTCAGCCGTTAATTTTCAATCAACACCGGAAAATCGCCCTAACGAACCTGCTGGAAGTTCATCTATCCTAACGCCAGAAAATTTTATAGAAAGTCCGATGCTAGGGGAATCTTTGTAGAATCAAGTTCCCAATGAGCTCCTGGCGATACCAGGTCCAAGTGGAGTAAGAACCCGGGAGCCCCTAGCGATACCAGGTCTTAGTGGTGTAAAATCTACTCTGAACGTATCCCTGCTTATTTTGAAACCACTACCAAAAGCACCTCAACGCAAGTCACAGCAAGGTGATAAAAGAAAATGTAAATCGGCCGTTCTGACAGATATACCGGAAAAGACCTATTTAGAAGAGAAAAAGAAGGAGCAAGATGCTAAGAAAAAGAAAGTACCAAAACTTGTATTGAGTGAGAAGTAAAAAGAGAAGAAGGTTTCTGAATCTAATAAAAACAAGAAGAAATCTGACAACAGTGAAGAAGTGAAAGAGAATGAAGATTTCTGCTTAGTCTGTTTGTCGCCATACCCAGCAAGCAAATCTAGAGGTTTGGGTACAATGCCAGGATTGTATATTTTGGGCTCTAGAACATGCACATCTGGTCTACTAAATTTTTTCTTCTTTTTGCACTATCCCATTAACTTCATACATTTCCTTTCCATCAGGTTGCCTGGTAGAGATTGCTGCTTAGCAATAAGGCCGCCTCTTGTACAAACTATGCCTTTCTTATGTATTAATGTTATTTTTGTCATATTTTAGTTTGTGCAATAAAGAGTTATAAAAAAATAAATAAAATAAATAAATTACATTTGCTAAAATTGTGATTCTTAATGTTCAGACTGAAATAAATACTGTCTACGGTTTCATTAGGTTAAGAGTTCTTAATTAAAAACTATTCCGTAAAATTATAAGACCAAAAAGTGACTTTCTATTTATAAATTGCCTGTTATTTAGTATGTGACTACCTACCCTAGGCATTTTGACAACCATCCCTGACCCGGGGTTATAAGTCACATTTTTCTTTGGAGTGAAAATACAAAATATTTCTACAACTGATAATATTATACAAAAATACGTTTATTTATTTTGTACCAGAATAATTACCCTATCCTTTGGTATACAAATATCATTCCTAAACAAAGTATTTTGGAAGTTACATAAAAAAAGAAAAAAATGTGACTTTCATCCCCGCTCTCCCCTATGCGTAACCTTGTTATGCCTGTAGGTAAATAATTAACTATCTATAATTATTAATAATTGTTATCATGATCGGCGTTTGTAATATTATACAAGCTTTCAACAAATAGGTAGTATTTAAAATTAAATATCTAAGTATACATTTTAATTAAAACTCTTTGCTTTCTTATTACAAACATAACTATGTTAAAATGAGATGGACGCCAGAGTCGCGACTCGCGAAAGACGCAGGTTCAAATCGCTCTTTATAGATCGGTGAATTTTTTGTAGGTACTTATACTATAATTAAATAAAATCAAAATATTTTCATGCAGAACAAGAACAGCTCCACAGTTTCATTGCTCAACTACCATGGTGTAAACTCAACAAGAGTTCAATAGGTATGAAATTGAAATTCATTATCAGCCCGCGACACCGCAACTGCTACCCGGCCCCATCTCACGCTCCGTTCCACATGTGATTGGTGTTAAGATGAAAGACTTATTGTAATATAAAATATATTTTTATCAGTTCATAAGTAATGAATATCAACAATGAATAGTTTATTCTTCGCATGTTATTAGATAGTACTTACCATTACCAACTCATCAATACATATAATAAAATTCTAGAAAAGTCGTGTCTGTACAATCAAAATATATAAAAAAAAAATTAGCAGGTGCTATTATTAAATCGATCCCAAACCCAAAACTGTAGTTAAAAAATTTTTTGTCTGTTTGTCTGTATGTTCGTGCACGCTAATCTCAGAAACGGCTTATCCGATTAAGATGCGGTTTTCACTAATATATTGTGGTAATCTTCATTTAACATTTAGTGTTTATTTCATGTCAATCGGTTCGTAAATAAAAAAATTATGATCATTTAAGTATTCACGGCGAACATTTGCTAAGGCGTTCTATACACTGTACGATAAAACGTAAGTTATCTGTTACAATTATTATTCCTGTAAATGTCCAAGTGAGCATATCGAAAGTGCCCAAGGGTGGGGGGGGGGGGGGTGGTCAAATTAGAATTATTCTTACTTCTAGGTAAATTTTATACATAAAAATGTCCTTTAAATTATGTCGTATTATATTTTTAACCCCCGACGCAAAAAGATGGGTGATAAGTGTTTGACCGCTATGTGTGTCTGTGTGTGTGTGTCTGTTTGTGCCACCGTAGCTCGCTAACAGGTAATCCGAATTAGATGCGGTTTTTTTAGTTAGGCAGCATATTTTCCGACGCTGGTTCTTAGATAAAGTGTATCAAAATCGGTTCATCCATTTATTATACCTAGGTATATTATTATAGGGGTAAATGTGGGAATGAAAAAAACGAAAGTTGTCAAATATAAGTACCTAAGTGATATATTAAATGAAAGTGAACGACCTATCAGTAACAAATCGGCTCATCTATTTATTTAATATAGGTATAAAAGTGAATAATATTATATATATTATATATTATATATATTATAGGTATATAAGTGAATAATAATATATGAAAGGGCATGACGTGTAAAGTTTAATTAGACATGTTTTATCAAAATCGGTTCATCCATTTATTATACCTTTTTATGGGTAAAAGTGGGAATGAAAAAAAACGAATGTTGTCAAATATACCCTAGTGACATATCAAATAAAAGTGCATAACGGGTGAAGTACACTTAGTTATATTTTTATCCAATTTGGTTTATCCATTTATTAGATTACAGCGGTAAAAGTGGGAATGAATAATGTGGTCAAATAATATACTCAAGCGGCATATCAAAATATGAAAGGGCAACGTGTGAATTACAATTAGTCATATTTTATCGAAATCGGTTCATCCGTTTATTACATTTAGGGCTTTTTAGGGGTGACAGTGGGGATAAATAAACCAAATGGAGCATCAAACTACGTGTACATATAGGTACAATTAGATATGGTTTACATCAAAATCGGTTCTGCCATTTACTAGGGATGGAAAGGGAAGGGTTGAAAGTCTGTGAAAGAAGAGGGGATATGGGAGCGAGAGGATAGCCACACCCTGGAAATTTTGAACTCTACTCAAAGCTACATATAATAATTATTTATAATTATTATAATAATTTTTCCTAAGTATACCACTTCTTTTGCCACTGTGGTCCATTACAATTTGTGCACGGTTACGGCCCAACTTAAAAGATGTCAAGGAGCAATAAACTTATAGATATCAATATGATGTAGGAATGTAATATGGAGGTAGAGGTAGGTCTCGCTCACTTGAAAATATTACATGAAAATAAGAAACCGAAAGGAATAAATAATTATTTTACAAACTTCCCAACGATCTTTAATATTAAGTACCATATATGTATTTTGATAATGAGGTATGTTATAGATAGGATATTATGATGATGTTGGCATGGCAGCCCCGATGACTTTGTTTTTTTTTTATAAATATTTAAAATGGTATTTATTTTTAAAAATCTTCGGGAAGTTTGTGAAATTATTTATTCCTTTTTCTATGTATGCACTTTTCTTCGTAGCGCTGTTTTTTTTTTATTTAATTTTTATTGCACGGTCTAAACGGTTTAGTTACTACCTACAGGCGTGAGACAGGATTCAGGAAAGATCTGATTTGGATTTTGTGCTGGATTTGATAAAAACTGAGTATCGATTAAGCTGATCAGTTGCTGCACGATACATAGTTAAAAACATCCATACAAGGAAGGAAGGAAAAGAAAATTGCTCCCCTCCCCCCTGGTGCCTAAAAATAGTATGACATAATTTAAAAGAAATTTTACGTAGAAAATTAATAAGGCATTTTTTTTGTATTGTTTAGCTCAGTTTAGTAATAAATTTTACTTACAGTTCTTTTAATTATTTATGGTAGTCTGTGTTTACTCAATAATTTAAGATAAGTAGTAACTACTATGCAGTCACTATTCCACGCGGACGAAGTCGCGGGCACAGCTAGTTACAGAATATATGTATTATGTATGTAGCTACTTATTGTTACATTTTTTTACAACATTTACAATAAACACAATTTCGAAGTAACAGCCATACCTAATACATATTGTGTATCTGGAGACCACGACGGAATTATGTTTTTTTTTTAAATTTAAATACATATTTGTTTTTATTTAGGTAGTTGAGTAGGTACCTATTAATAACATTAACAAACAAAAAAACTGGCTCCATTTAAGCTAAGTGCTTATAGAGAATATTCTGTGGATGTTCGACGTTGTAATGTTTTGGAACTGTAGACTAACGTAATTTGGTCCAGTACTAACAATTCTATGTTCTAGGTAGAGACGAAAGTTCTAATGAAATGCATCTTGTTCAATGACAAAACTAGTATATGTAGGGTACAAAGTTGTAGCTTGCAAAGCTTGTAGTCTGTGTTGTAGATGGAAGTTGGCGGTAACATTTTACCAATTTAAAAGTGATAACACAGAACCATTCGTCAAGCATTTGTAAGAACTACATACGAAATTATATTCATGTCATGTATTGTTTATAATAATTGTAAAATTCGAAATTATTTAATATTATAATCAAATCAAATATTTTACTTTTCATTTAATAGACCGTACTTATGTGGCGAATATCAATGTAGGTGTTCCCATGATTATAGTTAAAAAGTTAAAATGAAGAGGAGAGAGGAATGGTGTATGACATTTGCTGTCAGCCTGTCACATTTCAAATTTTCAAAACAAAATTACAAAACTCAATCACAGACTCAATCTCAAACACCTGAGACGGCACGGCGGTGAAAGTAAAAAAACAATTTATTAAATTCAGTATTAGTATTTATAATAAGTGACACGTCATGGCGGCAATATTAGGAGGCGGTCTAGGAGGATTATCAACAGGATATTATTTACTAAAGAATAACGTAATTCATAATAATAATTTGAAGATATTTCTGCTAGAAGCTACAAATCAGTGTGGAGGATGGATAAAGACCATTCGAACGAATGACTATATATTTGAACAAGGTCCGAGAACTATCAGGCCCAAGGGTGTAATTGGTTTGAATACACTAAACATGATGCAGGATTTGGGTCTCAGTGAGCACATATCGCCAATAAAACCCGACCACCCTGCCGCGAGAAATAGAATGATTTATGTAAATAATTCATTACATCTTCTTCCATCTAGTTTAAAAGGTGTCTTTCAAACCAATGGGCCATTTTCAAAACCACTTATTTATGCATTATTTAATGATTTGAAACAGCCACATAAGGAACTAAAAGACGATTCTATTTACAATTTCGTAGAGCGTAGATTTGGTAAGGAAATAGCAGACTATGCAATATCACCTATGATATGTGGTATTTGTGCTGGAGATGCTAAAGAAATATCTGTTAAATTCCTGATGAAAACATTATTTGAGTATGAACAGAACCATGGAGGAGTCATGAAAGGTTGGATGAAGTCAATGTTTAGTGCCAAAGCCTCGAATGATATTGAATTGACTGACTTAGCAAAAGCAGCTAAAGATGAAAAATGGAGTGTGTACACTATAAAAGGTGGCTTGGAAACATTCCCCACAATACTTAAAACCTACCTTAAAGACAATGATGTAAATATGCAATTAAATACTAAAGTAGAAGAAATAGAGTTTGTTGATTCCAGTCTAGTAAAGTTAAGGAAGACTGATGGAGAAGTGCTTACAGCAAACCATGTATATTCAACAATCCCAGCTCATGTGTTGGCAAAACTTATCGACAAACAACATCCTGAGTTGTCCCAGAATCTAAAACAGATACCATTTGTGACTGTTGGAATTGTAAATCTATATTTTGCTACTGACAAACCTCTTATTACCCCAGCTTTTGGTTTCCTCATACCACCAATAGAGAATTCTCCAATTTTAGGAGTAGTGTTTGACTCCTGTTGCATACCTGATCAAAAAGGAACCGTTTTAACTGTCATGCTTGGAGGAAGATGGTTCAAAGAAAAATTTGGAGAAGGAGTTAAAAATGAAAGGCTTTTAAATATTGCATTGAAAGAAATTAAGACAATTCTTAAGATAGATGATGTCCCAGCTGCATCTCATGTTAGCATATTAGATAAATGTATACCGCAATATGTGATCGGTCACTATGAAAGGGTAGATAAAATTAGGCAATACATTCAGAAAAATAATTTACCAATATCATTAGTAGGCAGCAGTTACGATGGTGTAGGGGTCAATGATGTTATATTTTCTGCTAAAACTCAAGTTGAAGAAGACTGTGTTAATTCTAAGTTATATAATTTGCCTTAACAAAATAGTATAGTTTTATTATCGCGAATGGGAAATGGTACAAATAATATAAGTTATTTATAATGATTTTATACGGAAACAATGCTGTTTATTTTGGTGCCATTGAGTTTTTATGTTTGACATATTCAAATGCATACTGTGATACCTTGTGCAATGTATAATAAATAGTATATCAACTGACTGTCTTTTTGTAATGTTTAAATAGATTCTATTACATATCAGTATGTAAATGTTATATTGAATTTTTAATAAAACATAAAAAATATCTCTGCATTATTTATTTAAAACAACAGGTGAATTTTACAAAAAATACATGTGATTCTTATCAGAAAGAACAACAAATTATTATTTCTTATTTATTTCACCAATGTTATGTAACAATTCCCTACGAAGGTACATCCTAATTTAAATGTGTGGATATAATCTATACTATTATTTTTTTAATATTATAAATGCGAAAGTATTTATCCCGGGAAAATGACGCAATCCCGTAAATCCCACCGGAACGGGAACTATGCGGGTTTTTCTTTAACTGCGCGGGCGAAGCCGCGAGCGGAAACCTAGTGTTGAATAAAACAACAAAATTTTTATCATATTGTTTAATTTTCAAGTGTTATGTGTTACATAAGCAGTACAATGCAGTAATAAATAAATCTCTTTAAATTTCCCTAATAAATAATACTTAGGTAATAACTGAACAGTAATAAGAGTGATAACGATATCTTGGGTCAAATAATTGACCTAAGTGTTTTTAATACATTTTACCTATAATGTTTTAACTTAGAAGCTATTTTAAAAAAAAGTTTAATATAAACATAAGTATGGAGTATTCATACATTCTTAATTAACGATAATACATAACATGTATGGTTTATATAAGAATTCTTCGACTACATATTATAAATAATTCATCATGTGAATGGATTGTATGATAGAATTCCAATACTTATAAAATGTATATATTTTTATGCCAAGGTTACAATTGAAACTGGTTCTAGCTCGATAAAAATTTGCAAATTAGGTCCAGTAAAACCGCTTTTTATGGTATTTGTTGCTATGATAAAAAGCACATAAAAAGCATAGGTATTATGTTTATAATAAATAAGACGTTTTCTACAAAAAATAAAATTACACCTAGAATAAATTCTCATCTGAGTGTTTTAATACATTTCTTATCCGCTAACAGTGTTGAAAAATTCATGTTACGTTTCATTTTTCTGATAATATAAACAATCATGAACCTTGATACACAACTTTATTTGATTAGTGTGTTATATTTATATTATTTCATTTAAGACACATAACTTCGGATTAAATCTGGATAAGTACATTTTTACCATGTTTCTCTAAATTAAAAATTTATTTTCTAAGAATTATATAAAACTAAAAATATATCAAGCGAAAAGCACACTTTACAGTCTTAATTTCACTTAGGTTAAAAATTTAAAATTTACCGCGTTTATAAATACAACCACAGACTAAACCATGCTGCTATACAAAATAAATAAATTCCTAAACACGCATCCACAGATGATGAATGAGCAGAATTCCAATGGAAATAAAACTATAAAAAGCTGAAAAGGCTTTATGCTTCTTAAGTGTAAATTAAAAACGAATATTCGAGATCATTTATTCAGAAACAAGGCCAAGATCGATTAACACAGTTGTATATAGCGTATGGTCGCGATGTTGTGTGGACGTAGCAGAGGGCGGCACGGTGTTTCGGTACGAGTATTCGATCGCGATCACGGCTTGCGCCGGTTCCCCGACTTTTGCGTTTTCATCTGTTTCCAGTTGTAAGCGGAGCGCGAGTTTGTTCGATTTCCGCCAGAGGATTACGCTGAAAGGTTTTGTTTTGAAGTAATCTATGTATGTGTGTTCTAATGAACTGTAAGAAATTCAGCTATATTTCGTACAATGCGGAATATTGAATTATGATGCATGCTCCAATAATTTTATGAGTAATAACTCCATATTTGCAAATGTTACCAACAACAATGTTGCCATCATTAATTAATAATATCTTTGGAAATAAAAAGCGCATTGCTTTCCAAATGATGTTATTTTTATGACAAACAAAACAAAACGATTATTTTTTCTTTTATACTTAAATATCTTATCAAATTCGATAAACCAGCTAAATAAAACCTACAAGGCACACAAACTCAAAAAATACTTGCCTACCTTCCTTCTACACATTTCACATAAAAAAAACCTTATCTATTCATATAAATTATCAAACTCACTCATTAGTATCATGATGGGAGTCATCATCGTACTCCGCCGCGTCATCCCTCTGAGCCAAAGTAAGCGTCTGCTCTGGATTGTTCACCTTTATCAGCGCTGGCAACACCGGCTTGCGTTCTACCACTTGGCGCCATGATGTGTCCTGTGAAAAAAAATTTAATTTTGTTTTTTTTTTACACAGTGCAGCATGAATGATTGAAACTGATTTGTTACCATTATTGATTACTAGCTGTGCCGCGCGGTTTCACCCGCATTGCTCCGCTCCTGTTGGTCTTAGCGTGATGATATATAGCCTATAAACCTTCCTCTATAAATGGGCTATCTAACACCGAAATAATTTTTCAAATCGGACCAGTAGTTCCTGAGATTAGCGCGTTCAAACATGTTTTACGTATTTAGTATGTATAGATTATATGATAAATTTATACAGCTATGACGATAATTACTTAGAATATCTTGTTGTTGTTTTTATTTATCATAATAGTAGTCTATTATGAGGCTTCAAAGCGACATAGAAACTTTAATTTCCTCACATACCTATACGTAAATAACAATTTTCACAAGTAAAATATTTTTGAAGTGAAACTTCTTTATCGGGGATGGATAAAAATTTCGTGTAACATTTTTTCTTTACGCGTGACATTTTTCCGTTACGCGCCATCTTTTTCTTATCCCTAACAGGCGTGATTCGACGTATTTCTGTAAAGTTGCATATAGTAAATTATTTTTTGAAAAAATAAGGTCTAGAAGTTTCACTTCTTACGTGTGTACACTTTTTTTCGGTCCGCCTTAAGCAAAGGGGGCGCAAAGTAAGGACTTAGAAAATTTTTGATCCAAAGTGAATTTTTTTTTTGCGCGTCGACGGAGCCCCACTTCGCGGGGCTCCTATGTTCCACCATTCATTTTACCTTCTCCATACTGAGCGACTTCTCCAGACTCTTCTCGATGCTCTTGGGCTCCTCCTCCTGCGTCTCCGGTACATCATCAGCTCGGATCAGCCGCAGTTGCATCTCGTGGGCCGTGGGGTTCGTCAGCTTTAGCAGCAATGCGGATGTACCGCCGGGTTTTATTGTCTCGTAGGATATGATTTTCACTTCCGGAACGTGGTAACTGGAAATATAGGTTTGTTGAGTTTTATTTTGCGTATATATGTCGTGGCCATATCGTAGATTTGCTTATTTCATGAAATGATTGATCACTTCACGAAATGGTCACATTTCATGAAATGGTTGAATGTCTATTGGCCACATTGATGTGGTTTGAGCAGTTGAGACCAATTTTAATGAATTTTTCACTAGCTAGCTGCATTATTAGAAAGTAACATATTTTATTTAGTTTTAATCCTGGGTCAGATAAGGTGGAGCCGGAATACCGACTGCTATCGACATTCAGCAGAATTTTTCAAATTCAGCGGCTGCAACCTGAATACACATAAAGCGTTTAAAACGCTGATTGCTCTGCACGCTCAGCGTCCGCAAACTGTGTCACACGTATATCACTTTAACGCTTCTATTAAATGTAATTGTTATTAATAATAACCATGCAAATTATTTTAGAACTGTAAAGAATGTTTTTTGGTTGGTATTTGTATTTTAATGTAGACTTAGTGAGCCTCGGAAATAAAAACTTACGGGCAGACGGAAAATCAGCGCTGTTCAGGTTTTAAAGCCCGACAGCATGGCTGAGTCTGACCCGATTGCCATGTAAATGCTCTATTTTTTTTCAGTAATGTAAGTAGTTGTGTGTGTGTGTAACTTGTGGCAATAAGTATTTTTTTCTTTCTTTCTTCTCACACAGCACTAACAGCGTTTCACACTCACTAGGCCAGCAGCTCGATCTTGAACTTGATGGATCCGGGGTTGTACTCGGGCTTGGTGAGGTTGTGGTCGCAGCGGCGGCAGCGCTGACTGCGCTTCACGCTCAGCGGGCGGGCCAGCGGCT
The DNA here is from genome assembly GCF_905220415.1 of Colias croceus. Classification (NCBI taxonomy): domain Eukaryota; kingdom Metazoa; phylum Arthropoda; class Insecta; order Lepidoptera; family Pieridae; genus Colias; species Colias croceus. The sequence continues at coordinate 962,674 of NC_059543.1, read as the reverse complement.
GCAAGCGGGAGACCAGTTGCGCTTGCCATTCCGGTGCGGCCAGACGTTGCGGCATTGTTGTTACTGCAAAGAGTTTATATAAATATACTGCAGTTTGGCTATAATACCGCAGCCACACTATGCTCCTCGTCCTGCTCATCGCGCTGCCGTTATTCGCCGCGACATTGCACTCTGGCCACACACTGCTCTACTCGCGCGATTGATCGCAACGCTCTTCATTTCGCACTCGTATTGCAGGTCCTGTGACTCGCGCGCAAAAGCCGACAAAATAGGGAGCAGTGAGCAGGACGATGAGCACGACGAGTGGCATGACGAGTAACGTGGTAGTGTGCCTCTGCCTACTTTCCTCGTTACATCCCATACCACTCGTCGAGTGTGTGGCTGCGGCATAATGTTTTATATTTTTAGTGTAAAATGAATGTTTGATTAATCTGGAGGCAGAAGTTAGATATTTTTGGCATTTCATCAGATACTTTTTAAGTGATAGAAATTATAATAGGTGATAAAGCATACTTTTGCCATATAGAAAATAATAATAAATTATCTGCATTGATTCAGATGTATAAGCCGTTCACAATAATTCGAATACATATTTTAATTCTTTATTACTTTAATTCTATAAATTAATATAATTCTATATGGGATAAATTGCAAAATATGTTTTTAGTTATTATTTTATTAAATTATGTATTAACAAATATAACATTAGCAAAAAACACTTACTCTGCTTCAAATTCACCTCCCTAGTGTGGTAATCTTCCGGAAGCTCCTCCACATCCTCCGTAGCTTCACTCGGAACGAAGTTGGCTATCGCTGACGATGAACTCTCACTGGACGGGAGACCGGCGATGTTGCGCGCCATGGCACCCGTTAGACCGGTTTTATCCTGAAATATACAATATTATATTACTGATATTAATAATAGAGTCTGATTTGTTAAGTGTTAGTCAGATAGGGAAAAATTTAAACACTGAGAACTGTTTACAAACATGTTTCACCTTATTTATAAGGAATTTATGATTTATAAAAATGGTTAACTACTTCTTACAAATTGGTTTAGTATTTCACTTACCAGTTGTGTAAAAATTATATACCTGCCTTATGGTATATTAATTTTAAAAATTGACTGAGGTTTTATTCTATACAGTAAAAATGTAAAGACATAATTTTATTAAATAAAGGTCACCTTAGAATATTAATGTATATGGTAATAACATTTGATAAGCGTAAAAGGACATACCGTAAGAGTAATATATTTGCCACGAATAGCAAACTTCTTGCGTTCCCTATCAAGTTTCTCCTGCTTCTCTTGCTGGGCGATTGCTTTGTAATACTCAAGTAATTGGCTGAAGCGGTGCGCAAAAGGATTTGTCCTTTCTGGCCATCCGCCTGAAGCTAAAACATAAACAATTTAAATGCCATTACAAACATTACAAACTTCTCTCACCATAAGCTTTTTATCTAGAAACATTACTTAGTTTTTAAGCTATTGCATAGCTTTTATTGCGGGCCTTGAGCGCGGGGACCAAATCGAGAAATTGCGTAACGAAAAAACCTCACGCTCCCCACTCCGACGGGTGGAGGTGTGGCTTGAAGGCATAGCATGCAATAGCTTTACCGCGGCAGTCCCCGAGTGCCACACATCGTTTTTTTTTAATATTTACTTTAATTTTTACAGCCATATGGTAAATCAATATTAAATTATAAAAAAATGAATGAATATACTTACTGACATACAAACAAGTATAAATTACAAAAATGCATAATTAGTAATTGTACAGAAGTTGATTTTTGTAGTACAGAATTATGTTAATTAAGTTAGAATATACTTTTCCCTTACCAACAGGTTGATCTGGAATGCCTACATCACGAGATGTCCAACGGCAATTAAAACACGACAAATAGTACATCTTCTTTGGTTGTTTATTCTCAACCTTAGCATCACCACCAGCTGGATCTTGGCGAGGCTGGGCGATTGTCGCCCGAGTGGACAGGGTATGGAAGCAGCTGGGACAGTCGAAACAACTACTACATCGGTTCTTCTTCAACCGAGCTTCTGATGATGGCATATTTTCCAGGCAGTTCGCACAATAGTGTGAATCCACCTTAAATGAAAGAAATTATATTAATGTACAAAGCTGTAATAACTATTTGTCACAATTTTATGATTTCAATGCAAAAGTCTAAAAGTTATATTGTATAGATGCAAACATATATTTAATTACATTAAGTATACAAATTGTAAGAGGATTGTAGTGCAGGGACACGCATATGCAATATGCTGATCAGACCTATTTGTAAATGTATGTCCAAAGTATACTTTATAATAAATCATATTTTATTCAGTAGCACTTAACCGTTAGCCTAAGTCATATGTTTGGGAAAAGCATTAAAAGTATAATTAAATAAGGCTTTTTATTTGAAAACCTTGGACAAAGAAGTGCTACTCTACAATGATGATACCTCTCATATTATTCAGAGTATTGAGTTGAATAACAATGGGTAAAGAATACAATTTAAGTAGGCAGTAGGAGGGGCAAGAGTGGGTCATAGAAACAGACCATCGATACAATTGGAAAGAACTGTTACGAATAGATAGTTATGTGCCTTAATAAAACGTTTATTTATTTATTCTTATAAACCTAATAATATTTCGAAAAAATAGAACTTACCTCATGACAGATGCAAAAACCGCATCTTATTTTCAAGCAATGTCGACAAAAATATAAATTCGTTATAGGCTTTAGCTGACCACACGTACAGACATATTTTACATAATCGGGTTGAGTTAAATAAGCCATATTTAAAGAGATTTAGAGAATTTAATTGAAAAAAATTAGCAATTTGAATACAAATTAGGATTTGACAGCTGACTCAACACAACAATAATGACGTTCTGTGATAGAAATCAGAAATGTCAATAAGAATGGCTGCGTTCCAATTTCCCAAATACCAGCATAAAAACATAAAATAAGTTCCCAATAATTATATTAAAAGTATAGATTTTTTGAAGGTATGATTTATATTGAGATATATGTGTAAATTCCAAAGTCAACAGTTTGAAACGTTATAATATGGTTAATGGATATAATATAGATAATATTATTATGATTGTATTGCATTGCATGCATTATTGGCTCTTGCGTGGATAACGTGGTTCTCGAGGAAGATTTTTACCCACGGCCACGCTGCTTGTTAACAGTACTTGACTTAATTGTATTTCTTGCATTTTACTATCTCAATTCTCAAATATATACAAATTTGCGTAATTAATATTTAACAAGGCGGTGTTTTATTTATTACGGGTATAATATGGATCCACATTCCACATATTTTAATTGAGTATGAGGGATGCACTTAGAATCTTTTCTGATATGATTCGAATTCGATGAGAAAAAAATTAGGTATCTTAAAATTGATATATTATTATGTACCTACGCATGTAGGTACCCTATCCTTAAAATTACATAACATAATAAGTCGTTCATAATCATAATACTATTTGTATAGACGCGAAAGTTTGTAGCCACTTTGTAACCTACAAATTTAACTTGGACTTTGTTAATCTTTCACGTAAAAACTACTGGACCGATTTGGATAAAAGGTTACAGGATAATTTATAGCCATAGGATTAATAGGTACTTGATTTTTAACGCGGGTTCGTCCGTAGGTGAAACTGCACGGCACAGCTAGTTTATAATACCAGTAATATAATTTAGTAGAAGGTATTCCACCAATTTGAATAATGAATTATGCACATACCTAATGCCGTTTATGGTGAATATATTCTTAACCGTCTTCTAATAATAAGATTTCTCAATACGATCACGGTATACGATGATCTTGCGAATAAGTTTTTCGTTATAATGCATCGATTTTGATTCTTATTTTTGTTGCTAATGAGATTTTTTAATTATGGTCCAATGAAAAGGTTAAGTTAGGTAAAGCTCAGGATCTAAAATTTTACACAAAGTATATAGGTACCCCTTCCCTCCTTATCTATAGTACAAGAGTCGAGCACGCTTCGGCAGGAATTGACAACATTTCAAAATTTTAAGCTACTTATTTTTTTATTTTAATGAAAACTAGATCAAAAATTATGATACATGTATTTTTTGCTTTTTCTAAATATCGAAGTTTTCATTCATCTTTTTGAGTTTTAAAATCATCTCATTCTAAAATGTCGTAAGCGCCAAATGACGTCATACATACGGAGGAATACATTTTTTCCTTTGCCACATTACCTAGTTTAAATTAAAAAAAAAAAATCTTGACAGTTGACATTTTGGCACATTTGTCATTTTGATTCGTCAAGTTTTGTAAATATGTATTGTAATTATTGTAAGTCTTTTATTTCAAGAAAATTATGAACACTATAGGCACTATTTGTATAATATAAATGAATTGGTCCAACTCCAATCAAACAAACATCACGCTAATGAGATTAAATTAGAAAGCCAAAACACAATAACACGATTTAAAAGTTTGTTGACATGAATAATTCACAAAAATGACAATATTATGAAATTTGACACATGCCATACCCTGTAAATGTCAGTGATAGTTTTTTTTTTTTTAAATTAGGCTAAGGCGCATTTTTATTCCTCCGTATGTATGACGTCATCATCACATTTATCGTTTTTATTTTATTTCTCTTAAAATATGCGATTAAAAAATGAAATAAATTTTTTTCTGTAATCGCAAGAACAAAATAAAGAAACGGTATTTTTCTTTCATGGCCTTATGAAAAATGAAATGTTGTCAATTGAGCTAGCTCGCACCGGGGAAGGTACTACATTCCCACAGAAGATGAGCATGGAGTAGTAGCATATTATGTACCTACTACTGAGTTATATAACTCGAATGGGAGAGTCGGAGACCTGTATCTATTTCTTCTCCAATCAAAGTCCCTTGAAAAATGAAAATTTATTTATTTTAAGCAAAAACACAGTAACTGGTAACAAAACCAATTTAACAATACATATATAACTTACCTACTTTATTCTCGTAACAATCTTTTATCCTATAGGTATCTATTCATTGAAAAAGGAACGCTTTTGCAGAGTTCCTAATTCCTATATCTGCAAATGGTAATGAGCGGTTATGATCGCTGACCAGGGATTACCATAATGATGATAAGTTTGAAATATACATCGGTCATCGTCTGTAGGTTATCTTTGTTGTGCAAATAGGATGCAAAACGGTGAGGCTTTTAATAAATAAGTAGGTATACATCATAAATCAAACCGAGTAGCGTTGAACTAAATATTCCATGCAAACCACGCTTGACCCAATCCTGTCAAGTGATTTCTGCGCAAAATTAACACCTTTATTCTTCGCACGTTAGATTCTGGTAGGAATATTAAAAAGTCTTAATTTGGGGTTGCCAGGCTTATATTTTTCCCGAATAGTGCATTTAATTTGATAAGGTTTGTTCTCATGATAAGTATTGTTTCAAATACCAATAAGAATTGGTACCTACATCTCTATTTAAGTCAAAGGTACATGAACTCTTTCACGCTAAATATTATGAATAGTGCCTACTAGATCATTTATAATTACAGAATATTTTGGTTGTTTAGCCAATATAACGTGTTCGTCTGTCGCTCTAGCTCTCTTCTGCAGTCGAAACTGACATTTGTTTTCATACTAAATTGGAATTTTCTCAACGGATCTGGCAACACTCCAGCTTTATTTCTTTTATGGCATGTTAACAGGAACCATGGTCACTGCTTTCTAATGCCGTAATGTGTTGCGAAAGGGATATACTTATGTCACCTGTATTAATTACCCGCTATTCGCTATAGATTAAGATATGTGGATACATTGACGAGTCAAATGCGTTTTTATCAAGTTTTTATAGATGTCACGTAATCCTGTGTTACTCAATGATTTAATTAATTGGTTTTGTTTGATACGTCATCCATTTAAATGAGATCTTGAGCCTGAAAGATAAAAAATATGTTAATTTTATTGCGTGTCAGTAATTTATTTTACTGTTTGAAGAAGAGACGATTTAATCAATAGGAGCTGTATATTTAAGTCGGTGCAGGCCACAGATCACAGAAACTAAAGGGTGCAGGCCATTTGACCGCCATTGTAAAGTGATCACTGCATGAATGTAGAGAAAAGAGGTCCTCGATTCGATCTTTGGCTGAAACAAACATGAAAATTTATAAACAAATAAAAAAGAGCATTTTGTAACTAGCATAAAGTATATAGGTATTAGTATAAAAAAGTGAAGTCCCGTGTCCCCGTAGTGGGGTAAGGGGCAGATGCATTATGCATACATCTGTTTCACTGATCGATTTTCTTAAGGGACAAGTAGGTGATCAGCCTTCTGTGTCCTACCAGACCGAGACATTTTTTTTTCTTAGTCTCCACCGGGAATCGAACCCAGGACCCCTCGGTTCTACGCTCACGCGTCAACCACTGTACCAAGGAGGCGGTCGAGGTATTAGTATAGTATTATACATATTATATTATCTATGTTTTGTGCATTATTAAGAAAATATATGCACACACTATAATTAATTATATATATTAGCCCAAGCTTCAGACGTGTCTGAAATTACATAACCATTTTGTTTTAAATTCTTATTGTGCACTTGTGTCAATGGTAGGTAGTTGGCACTATTCTTCCATCATACGAACCAAGATTCACATATTATATTAAAATTTAATTATAAAAAAGAACATTAGAATGCTTTCATGTGCATGAACATGTTAAAATAATTATAATTTTTACACCTAATTAATTTAAATTAAGTAAGTATTAGTGTTTTCACAAACTTTTTAAACAGCTATTGTTTGAAGTTACGTATTTTATAATTTCTAAATTAAAAATCGTATTTAATTGAGTTAACGAACACGTTATCAGTATTAACAATAATCATTAGATAGTATAAAACAAAGTCGCCTTTTCTGTCCCTATGTCCCTTTGTATGCTTAAATCTTTAAAACTACGCAACGGATTTTGATGCGGTTTTTGAAGTGAAAACTAATTTAGCGGCGTTGGGTATAAAATCTTAAACTCGCGTCAGGACACGTGGCCTGATCGAAAAAGCGTAAGACGGATTTTTTTTTAGCCCTTAAATTCCATGCGTAAGACGGATACCATTCCAAAATATCAAACATGCTGAACGTTAATAATAATCAAGTTTTCACTTCTGCCGGCACTCCCAGAGTGCAACCCGTCTTTTTTTTAATAGATAGAGCGATTCAAGAGGAAGGTTTTAGTATATATTTTATTAGGTTGTAGAATGTAGACAAAGCGGGCGAAGCCGTGGGCGGTAAGCTAGTTATCTAAGATAAAATAAAGATGAATATACGCAACGAAACCAAATTTCAAAATATTTTTAAGTAAATAGAGCAATATGTGCAGCAAAAAGTGTGATGTTTATGTAACAAGGAACTGAAAAAATATCTAGTGATCATTTGAAATTTAATGTTATTTATTTTATTTTATTTTTTCATTTGTATCTAGAGGTATAAAAAGTAAAAAGTCGGTTAATAAAATTGATTTGTTATTTTATCAGTAATGGCAGTCAATTATACAATTCAAGAATAAAAAATTTTAAGTTTATTTCTGATAATCATAAGGTTTTGCATTAATTAGGAACGTAGTGTAACGAACGTAGTAGAAAAGTATAACTAGGTTAAAACAAAAAAATACTTTTTGTGGATCACATGAAATAGAAAAGAACCTCGTTTAGTAAATTAAACGCTTTGATAATGGGAATATAAAGATTTGAAAAGATTAGTGAACACTAGCTTATTCTATGAAAAGAAAGCTTTCTTTGATCATAACATTAACCAAAATCAAAATAATACAAAACTTCTATGGAAAAATTTGAAAAAAAATATTATTCCTGATTTTAAACGCACTGGTGAGATTCCGCAACATTTGTGTGACGCCGACGAAATAAATAAACATTTCCTGAATGTCCCTGGTCAAAACATTGCTGACCCTGCTGATCTCGCTTACTTTGAAGAAAATCGTTATTGTGACAGTACTTTAACATTCGAGCCCGTTACTGAATGCTACGTCGGTAAAATTATTCTAGACATCAAGAGTAATGCAGAAGGAGTCGATGGAATAACCAGGGACATGTTTCTTTTAACTCTTCCACATACTCTTCATGCTATCACTGCTATCGTTAATAAATCTCTTTCTTCTTCACTTTTCCCATCGCAGTGGAAGACAGCCCTGGTGCGGCCCATACCAAAAAATGGCAATCCTTCTGACTTCAAAGATCTTAGGCCCATCAGTATTCTTCCTTACCTCTCCAAGATCCTAGAACGAGTTGTCTACAACCAAGTTATCAAGTATTGTGAATTAAACAATATCTTGCCGGAGTACCAGTCAGGTTTTAGAAAACTTCGAAGTACCTGTACTGCCTTGATCGATGTTGTGGACAACTTGCTCTCTGCACGTGACAATGGACAGCCATCGATTCTAACCCTGCTCGATTTCTCCAGGGCCTTTGACTGTATAAACATCTCTCTTCTTATTTCAAAATTAAATTTCTATGGATTCAATCGTATTACTTCATCTTGGTTTAACAGCTATCTTCGTCAACGTCACCAAAGAGTAATGCTGGTAAAGAGCGACGGAAACAGAGACTTCTCTACGCTTGTAGCTGTCAACAGAGGTGTTCCACAGGGCTCCATTCTCGGTCCCCTGTTATTTATTATATACTCGGCAGATATCACCTCTTGCATAAAAAACTCCCAATATCATTTATATGCCGATGATTTGCAAATTTACATATCTGTTGATAGAAAACAAATAGATGAGGACACTAAGAAAATGAATGAGGATCTGGAACGCATTTTTGACTGGTCTCGTAGGAACTCGCTTGTTTTAAACCCATCCAAGTCGAAATATCTTGTACTTGGATCTAAGAAGCAAATCTCTGATTTAGTCAAAGCAGATCCCAGTATTTATGTAAACTCAACTCCTATAGAACGGGTTCCTGTTGCTCGAAACTTGGGCGTCGACTTCGACAGCCAGTTAAGGTTCGAAGACTATGTGACTAATTTAGTTAGTAACTGCTTCTACAGACTCAAAGTCCTTTACAACATCCGACCTTTTCTGAGTGTCGATCTAAGAATAAGGCTGTGTGAAAGCATTGTGCTTTCAAAATTAAACTACGCTCTCCCAGTTTATGGACCATGCTTAACGGCAAAAGTACAACGCCTTATCCAGAGAGTCCAAAACTCCTGCGCTAGATTTTGCGTGACAATCCCACCCAGGTCACATGTCACCCCCTTCCTAAATAGTATTAACTTGTTGAAGATGAAAGGTCGGCAAGAACTATTATTGGCCTGCCTTTTATTTGATACTATACATATAAAGCAACCTGGGTATCTTTACACTAAATTGTCGTGGCGTAAGGATGCTAATAGGGGCGAGATAAGAAGTGGAACTCATGAGCTATCCATTCCCCCGCATAAAACCACCGCCTTTCGTGGGTCATTTAAATATAACGCGACGAAATGTTGGAATAATATACCACCGCCAATAAAAAATCTCAAGTGTAAATCCAACTTTCGTCGCACTTACAAATCGTTCCTACTTAAATTACAAATAATTTAATTTTATTCAATATACGTATCCTAAATCATTAATCTTACACCAATTATTATATATAACACATACTTACATACATATTCAATATTCATACAGACTTACAGTTGACCAAATACATATTATTGATATTTTTTTGTTTGTTTCTTATTATTATTATACAGTAATTTATCCCTACTAATGTATCTATTCATAATTAATTATTCTATCTATTTTATTATATTTGTTTATACTTGATTGGAGGCGCAAACTAGTCTTCTAGGTATCTGGCAGAATTATCAGCGTTGTGCAGCATGCTGCTACAACAATATGCTGAGCCAGGGCCTTTTTGCAGCCAATACGCATACACACACTTGTTGTTCTTGTCGTTTAAAAAACTTGTTGTATATCATGTTCTATTATTGTTATTTTCTTTATTGTATTATTTGATTTAATATTGTGTATGTTCTGTTTTGGTTGAAATAAATCTTTTTGTATTTGTATTTGTATTATTTATTTGATTGACTGATTGATGCCTGGAAATACACCAATCATTTTTAGGAACACTGCGGTAGAGCATCCGAAAATGGTTTACTCGCAAAAATATCTGCATAGCTCAATTCTACCTATTTAAAGTTCAGTTAAATTTGCTGCATAATAAAAAGTTTTGTTAATTATTTGGTTATAGCCTGAGGCCTTGATGTCTAACTACCGTCTGTTAAAACAGTAACTACATTTCATTCCATGCTTCATTCTATAACCTTTGAAACACGATACCACAGATCGTGTGGTATACCGTATATGCCTTTTTTTATAGTGGGGAAATCTTGCATAGATACCCACGGCCTCCGGGGAAAGGGCCGTGGGTTATGTCGGATTCCTACCGACCAAAACCCCACTGTGTTCCGTCAAGTCGCATCAACGACGGGGCCACGGGTATAGGTAAAATTAGAAACCCCATCAGCAGCTGCCTGTCTCCAGGCCAACATACCGTATATACCTGGAATCAATCTATACTAATATTATAAAGATGAAGAGTTTGTTTGTTTGTACGCGCCAATCTCAGGAACTACTGGTCTGATTTGAAAAATTATTTCAGTGTTAGATAGCCCATTTATCGAGGAAGGTTATGGATTATATTATATCATCACCCTAAGACCAATAGCAATGCGGGTGAAACCGCGCGGCACAGCTAGAATTTTATAAATCTCTTATTGCACGCCTCATAAGCGAAGCGTTGAGGTGGGTACTACTGTCACTTCGCGCAAAACATCTGATTTTTCAAACTTAAAATGTCTTTATGTATCATACATTGCACTTGTAAGATAATACATACACACACATATTAAGAAAAAACACTATTTTTAACGTTCATGATATTTTTGATGTCATTTTTGTTATTTAAACTAGTTAAAAAACAGTTTAAAAAAGTTCTGTCTTGGACGTCCGTGTGTCTGTATGTGCGGATCCTTTTTCTTGTTAACACGATAGCGACCGAAATACTTTACTAATCGAGTCTTTTTTTTTCTCTTACGCTTGAGTATGCTCAGGAATAGAACCCTTTCATTTTTCAGGGTCTGATTCGATGTGGTTTAATTGTTATTAAATAAACAAAAAAAAATATCGACTTTTTTTTTTTTTTATAGTGTACTCAAAATTCACCATTATAAACTCGATTCTTTATACTATAAGCCAAGGTTTAAAAAAATAAGTTGGTAGTCAGTCCCTTAAACCTGCGCAGTTTCACATCTAGGTGGGGCCACAAGAAAAATAGCTCAATTATTACGGTACCGCTTTCTTTACTTTTCCAAATGTTTTATTTTATTTCATTTTTATATTTATAGTCACGTACTCTTTATAAATAATCAATTTTATTGTAAAGGATGAGATTATGAGGCGTGCACTTTTGGATTTTCCAATTTTGTAATTGTGTGTTTAGTACGCAATAAATAATTATTCATTCATTTATACCTCATCTTATCAAGGTTAAAACATAATAATTTACGAAATGAATTAAAATAATGCACTTAAACTAAAATAGGAAAAAACTAAATGGCGCTAGCTGGTTGCAAACTCACTTTTTCAGTACAACATTTTTGTTACCTATACATTGCAATAAAAAAAGAAAATTTAAGGGTACTCGATTTCGTATGTTAATTTCTTTAAAAAATTCAGTCCAGTCACAGTCACCCACTAAAATAATTAAACAAGACGCTGAAAACAAAACACAACGACTAGGTATGTGTGTCTTCGTTTTTCGGCTAGTTTATTTAAAGCCTAAATTATTGTTTTACACTTTCACTGGCTATGTCTACAATTATTTAAAAAAATCTGATGGGAAAAAATTAAACACGCTTGAAGTCGCGTAACCTTGTATTAAATATTTAAATTAATTTATATTAAGTATACGCTTTCACTTCTTAGTATTGTAATGTGTTGCAGTGTTGCAATGTTCCCATCTATTAACCCATTGAGCACCGAGCGGCCCAATCGGACCACGACACAATAGATTTTCTATTGTGTCTGTGATTCCGGGGGCTGAGTTAGGTATTAAGAATTGACAATTAATTGTTATGAGATTATTGAAGAGTCAATACATAGTATAAAACAGTAGCTTTCTCTATCCCTATATCCCTATTCGTGTTTTAAAACTACGCAACGGATTGATGCGGTTTTTCTAAACAGATAGAGTGATCCAAGAGGGAGGTTTTTTTTGTATAAAATTTATTAGGTTTTAGACAAAGCGGGCAAGGTAAAGCCGCGGACGGAAATCTAGTATTTATTAAATAAATTCTTTAGCCAGCGTGTCTATAGTTTTGTAAATCTACATTATATCCAAAGGAATGTTGTAAAAAATCTATTAGGTCATATTATAGGCTTTCAGTCGTAACTATATTTTCAGCTTACTTCTCTTGCAGTATTCGTTTAAAAAGTAACGAATAGCCACAGATTATATAATACTAACGATAGTTATTGTCTATGCGCATAAGAGTCTGGTATAGGTAAATACCTATGCTATTTACATATCAACTGACTATCAAAACAGATCTCCAAAAGTATACTAAACGTAGAATATGTCGTTATTTAAAATAATAATAGAATGTTAATTCAGGTCACATATAAACAGCTGAATGAATAAGGATGAATTTTGCTGTTTAGATGGATGACTAATGAAAATAAAACATGGGATTGATATGGGGATGGTTTTTTTCAAGAGAGATGAAAGTTATGGCATAATATCTAAGCCAGCAATAGGTCACACCACAAAGAAATAAAAAATATCTTTCTTCTATTAAACTATTAAGTATTTAATGACGTCACGTGCTAGTAATAAAAATACAACCTTTGCATATATATTTGCTAAAATATCTGACATTTAACATTGACCCGGTTTTGAAGTGGATTATCACCTGGATGTTGCTCATAATATAAACTATCTGATGAGTGCCGCATCGCTCGTATGGTAGAGCTTTATGGATTAACACTACTTTCATACAGATCTTCTATTAAATTCTATAACTTTTAAAAACCTTTATAATACCTAAATAGGTAATACCTATAAATAAACTTTACAATATCGTACTATTTTTTGTTTAAGTTGGATTTATGAATGTTTCTCTTTCACGCAAAAAAGGTCAGATCTGTATGAAATTGTTACCTATAGAGTATAGATAGATATATTAATTATTAATAATCTAGCCTCGATTAGTACCTAAATAATTATGATCTTTTTTTCCGTGTACAACCAAACCCACAAGCGATGCTGCGCGCTCTAGCTAAATAGTCGCAAATAAATGATGACATAAAAATAATTTCCATAAAAAAGTGATTAGTGATGTTCACTTAAAATGATCGGAAATGCTTGGGGTCAATTTAATTGCTTCAGGTACCATAAATTAAGGAGCGAATTTTGCCAAAGTGCAAAATAATCTGATTTATCATTATTTTTTGCAAGGGTTACCACTTTAAATATTTAGTCAATTATATACTTATTGATTAAAATATGTTATTTACTGTAGCATTATAATACATATTATGTTCTACAATAAACTGTTGATTAACTAATAATAATAATTAATAACCGCAACTACAGACTACTTCCTGATTTCCCTTTCCCATATGTCGAGCCCCCCAGGACATGGTTCACTTTACATTCTTATCATATTATGATGCGATTCCGACTATGATCATAATCATAGTAGGTACGTAGTTACTGTTTATACTAAACTGCGCTATCGACAAACGAACTTATTCTCTTTTTAAGAGCATTATAATTAACCATGCGTTTTGCATCGTAGGAGTATACTTTGTTTTGGATATAATTTATTGTGGGCAATAAATGTGCAACAAAAATTATTATGTTTCATAAAATTTATAACAATTACAAAAATTGCCCAATGCACATGGGTAATAAACAATAACATTGTATAAACTTACAAGTGGCAGCCCTATGTAAAAATTAAAACTAATGGTGTTGCAAAATTGTCGCTATTAATGAAAGCCTACTTGTTAATATTATATAGGTAATGTTATGTATTTTGAGGCTTTTCATAATTATTCAACGATTACATTACTTATTACATAAATTAGGAAATAATCTGTGTCGGATGCGCACAAGAGACACACGAATTATATTATCATAATGTAGACATTTTTAGAACGAAAATAAATTTATTATTTTTATTATAATTTCGCTTTTTATACTGTGATAATAAGTGGTACAATAATTAAGACTATAGCGGTTAGCGGTCATGTGCCATTGTATTTAGAAATTATTCATAGTAGAGATTATTGTTTTTATTAAAAGCTGATTCACTGACGAATAAATTACCTACCAAATAAATTATAAACTAGGTATTTATTAAATATTGAATTTAATTGAACTCACAGGTAGTCCGTAGTAGCGGACACGGAATGTCAAGATTCCCAAATCCGATATTTGCAGATCTTTCGACGATTCCTGGTTTAGAATACTTTTAGACAGGATAAAATTTAATCTAGGTGACTCTGAACATGCTTTCTTTCTCCAACCTGCGGATGAATTTGCCACTCCCTTCTTGTATTGTTTTGACCTCAAAACATTACTCAGACGGCACACCATAAATTGTCTGTAAAAGGCGTAAAGGCCAACAACGAAGATTGTGGCATCATAAGATACCTACCAAGGACTATAAACAGACAAAGATTATCTCAATACAAACTACCTTTGTTTTTTTACTCATTTCGGCAAAATACAGCTAAATAATATCAAGGCTAGATAAGCACATTAAATATTAATACCACTAATACCAAGAAAATACGAGAATTAAAACTAGTTAGTGTAGTAGTCAGCCATCAGGTTGATGACCAGTGAAAAGAATAGATTACATGACGGACACATCGACGACAGGAAGTAGGTACCTAGCAGTTATTTTTGTTTAAATCTTATTATTTTATATAATGTTAGTGTCCAAACATTGTACAACCTTAACTAGACATTTTTCTTTCACATTACATCAGTTTCAGTGTCTGTGAAAGTATCTCAAGATGATGTAATGTTTATAAAATTATATGAGGTCGACGATGTATTGTACATAAAGTAGGCATAATTTTATAATGTTGTTTTCTTAGAAAATAACAAGTTCTGATCAAGATTATACCTAGGTACATATTTTAGCATATTCTTATATGTTATCCAAAAAAAACGACACACGTTTTTATTTCTAAAAGCTCGTGATTATCTGATATTTCATTATTTTTTTAATCAGTCTGAAGTTGAACTACCTAAACAATAACAAACAAACGATGTTCGTAATCAATTGATATCTGGTGGAGTTATAAAAAAAAGCATGAGATGTCATTAAACTTTTCAAATGCTGGTCTGAAAAATGCCTACCGCCTACACAGATACTAGAGTATATCCTTGGTTTATGAGTATTTTCGTGCAAAAATCTTCTGAAATACCTAGGTGCCTACTGCCTACATGTCATTAGCACAATTTTTTACATAATTTGATAATTATTTTAATTTTAAACTTGTTGAATGGGGAAAGGTGTCATTTAATCATGCAATAGGTTCGTCCGAAAAAATGAAAGTGTGGACAAAAGTCAAGTTTATTGCCTATTATTTATTTAACGGCATTACGCATTAAGCGGTAAAGATAAATGAATTACGTTACGAATATTTAAAAAAAAAAAGTGTGTAACTACCTACCTATATTCCGGTATTATTATATGTATAATTTTTTTATATCGAATATAGCTAGGTTTGAGAAGTGCTCTGTTCAGAAAATAGGTACTTATTAGTTACTAGCTTCCGCCCGCGACTCCGTCCGCGCGGATGTCGGTCTTCGCGTGGATGGTTTATGTCTCCATTTAGAGTAGGTACCTACCTCTGACAATAACATCTTATAAATATCTATTGGACCCAATTCCCAAATACGGCTAGGCCTATAATAATACGCAACGTGTGTTCGCGGTTCTACGGAACAACGTCTATGGATAAAAATGAAAAATTAGGATTAATTTTTTTCTACGTATTTTTCCAGGATAAAAAGTATCCTATTTTACGCCCAGGATAATAAGGTATAATTATACCAAGTTTCATCGAAATCGAACCGCTAGTTTTCACGTGATGCCTTCACATACAGACAGACAGACAGACAGACAAAAATTTTTTTAATCACATATTTGGGTTTGGTATCGATCCAGTAACACCCCCTGGTATTTATTTTTTCAATATTTTCAATGTACAGAATTGACCCTTCTACAGATTTATTATATGTATAGATTTTTTGTAAAATATCGTGAAAGACTGACGGAGGTTTGCTAATAAAAATGCGCTTAGAACATAGAGGCTGAAGCTGAACCATATGATTTCGAAAAACTTTATCGGGCTGCGTCATAAAATTTCAGGTTTTCCTGAACATAAAAGAAAGAACTTCTAGGTACCTGAAATGATGTCTTCAAAATTATACGCCGCGTGTAACCCTGAAACAAAACTAATGCATATTCTAGAGCTTCGAGCTGGTTTGCTAAGTTGACACTTTCTAAATCAACTATTAAATCCGGCTGTTGAAGGGTCGACTCGACTGTTTGATTTGCTGATTGATTAACCGTCACTAATTAAACGGCGGGGATACGCATCGCACATACGCTAAGGTCGCGATAAACCGATACTGTTGAGCAACGAGCCGCGTGCGGCGCAGTCGCGCGCATGCGCTGCCATTTCCCGCCAAACGGCACAGATACACGCGCGTCCAGGATAAACGCACAGATTAAATAACATGCATGTCTATGTTTTATGAATTAAAAAAAAAAAATAGATTGATTTACAGACGATTTAATAATATGTGCAGGGATTTTTTAATTGCCACTTAACTAATTGTATGTTATGACGAAATTTATCGAGTGTTAATTGTGGTGTGTGCTTTACGTGATGTTCTTAAAATGTGGCTCATCGGGCTGTTGTTGTTGATGAACGAGGCTGTTGCATACAACTCCACCCTTACCACTAGGCTTGAAGATGCGGTAAGATATTTTTTAAATAAATAGGTTAAAATTATTTTTAACAAAAAAAATAAGGCATACCATATTATTTATAAAGTACACCAAATATACATAGGCATGTGCTTGACACTTCACACGAAGAGAGAAAAAAAAGAAAAAAAATGGGTTTTCCATTTTTAAAGTTTTTGTTCGGTCACCAAATATTTATGTCGACATCATTTATAAAAGTTTTTTGATTTATCTCCGAAATTGAGGGTCAAATAACAATAAAATAAACATATGTATTTACGGAACCTGAAAAGGGTAGATCGTAGCACAGAATACATAATAGTAGCTAAACGCTACAGAACGGACACTCTCCGCCTCCCGCCAAAATTAAACACTTACCTCACCCCGCACGATCAGACATGTTATGGTACCCATTTCCCCGCAAGGACGATACCAACGACGTCTTAGACGAAACGCAACGAAGATTGACAACATTAATCAAATTGACTTAAAGTAATTTTATTATTTTGGATTTGTGATTATCGTTTTTCGTAGAAAATGGTTAAATATTGTGCTGTTTACGGATGTATTTCATCAGAAAAACGCGAATTTTTTTTTACGCTAGTCACAAATGTGCCAACCATAAAGCGTTAACACACACATTTGCAGTCTCTACAGTGTGACTGTCAAAACAATGATTTTGTATGGAGTGTCCGGGGTGTGATCGTAGATTCGCGATGTTTTATTGTTTAGAATACGAGCCAAGAAAATTTGAAAATCAGTCGACAGTTGGCGGAGAAATAAATCTATGAACTTACATAAAATGCCGGTAAGAAATTGTAATAATTTTATTTCACATAATAAACGTATTTATACACACATACAAACACACATAATATGACTATTAATCATATAATTTTTGGTAAATCAACTATCTGTAGGTATTGAAACCCGATTTTAGTGAATACGGAAATTTTAAAATTATGTCGAGTTTTCGATGAGACTTTTCAGAAGAACGCTTTCCGGATAAGTTTTGTAAACTGAGTCATTAGAAATAAATCAATCGAAAGGTTCTTAGAAAATGGATTATCTAACTGGTATTTATTACAAATCATGCAGAATAAAAACAATCAATAATAGCGATTCTTATTTCGCTAATGCCTAGTTTCTGTTTATAGCTGTGTGCTACAAAAAACAATCGACGATGAACGACAGCTTACATATAAACTTTAAGTTTTAACATTATTTAAAAGTAATAAAGTTGCTTCCCGCTGTCTGTGCTTTGATCTTTGAAATAACGTAACGAATTTTGATGCGTTTATTTTTAATAGCTATAATCGGTTCTCGAGGAGGCTTTTAGTAAGTACGTTATTTAAAAAAAGGACGAAGTTTAAGATATGTATCTTTGTTTATAATTTTACATATTATGTACTAACTTTAGCTTCTGCATACTAATTAAAATCGGTCCAGCCGATTACGAGGATTTCAGTGACAAACACACATACAGTATCTATACATATAAATATTATGATAAACATTTTTTACCGGGAATGAATGCGATATATTGTTTGTGTAAGATCATCATCAGCATCATCATCATAATTTCAAATATTATATGCTCCCACTGCAGCCACCTCCTATGGCATATTATTTGAGTACTGTTATTTTTTGCCTCTTATGTTTCTGGTTATGCATTGCTTTATTAACCTTCACAATTCGGAAATTTTCCATGGTTCGATTATAGGGAATTGGCAATCTTTAAAAGCTTTTTGGCCGCTTATGGTCCTGACTGCGAAACGATTTTGAAATCACCTGCTCAAGGTTACAGAAAGTTTTATACGTGTGATGCAAATGGAGATAATATATCATGTGTAGTCTTTAGCCTTTTACGAAAAATGTTGAAACATATTCGTGATTATAAAAGGCTAATTGTGGGTACAAATAATTGCTTAATTTGGACACTTGTTTTGTTTCTAGACACGTTTTGAATTTACATTTATTTTGTGATTAAAACATGGTGTTAAATTTTACAAAAGTGGCATTGCTAAATGTATAAATAATATATATTTTTTATTATAATTTAGCATGTATGATATTGCAATTTTTACATTTGTTATTATTTTCGTTTAATTTAAGAAAAAACTACTATTAGGAACCCAGAAACATCATTTTTAGAAGATTCGTCATCGTGCCATCGCGGGGTAGGGCCGTCGCGTCGTTCCAAATACTTGGTGCTTATATGAAGGAAAAGTTTTCATTGAAACAACTTAAAGTATTCGGAGGCTGTACTTTATTTTAAACTAGCTTACCGCCCGCGGCTTCGCCCGCTTTGTCTAAAACCTAATAAATTATATACTAAAACCTTCCTCTTGAATCACTCTATCTTTAAAAAAAAACGCATCAAAATCCGTTGCGTAGTTTTAAAGATTTAAGCATACAAAGGGACATAGAGACAGAGAAAGCGACTTTGTTTTATACTATGTAGTGATATTATAACTCGGGAAAATACTTTATTAAAACATTTACTATTCTACGATAGTTCGGTACGTACTTATACATATTATGTAGTAGATAATAATATAGTAGTATATAGCTTTATTAGGCATGCACTTTTTACTGAACAAAGCTTCCCAAGCTTTATAGGTTACATTCCATAAAAATGAGTGTTGCAGTTAATATAATAACTAACTTGCTGAAAAATTACTTGGCTTAATTATTGGTAAATATTACTTAATTGTAAAAATCTAAAATGTACAGATACATATTAATATAATAAGTATATAACATAACAGATAATAAACTTTGTTAATAATGACATTTGAGTGACGACTGCTTGTTGCATCTCTTACATAAAAATTACGTGAAATAAAATTTGAATTTAATCAAGAACAACGCTTTATTTGTGATTTTAACGAATTAAACCATTTATATGCAGTTAAAATTACGTTATCTTAGTTTGAATCAAATTTATGCGCTGCTGTGTTACCTACTCTACATTTATGGCGTACTTATATGTAATTATCATTTTATTAATTTTATTTTGTTAAATACTATCTTTTATTTCATCCGCATAAGTCTCTTGTGTTACTATTTATAAAAACTATCCTCAATCAGATTATAAAATTATGATATAGAACTAAAAAGTCTTTGTTCTTTTACTTTTTTTTCTAAAATATATGTAACTGAAAAATGTTCACATTTGACGTAAATTATTTTTTGTTACAACATGTTATAAGGAAAAATCGTATATATGAAGTTCTCTACTTCCTGCTTGGATTTGAATGTAATTGACTTAACTTCTTTTATTGACCAATAACAAAACAATAAGGTTAAGCGTATAATTATTTCTTCAAAATCTCTGTGAACTTTTGTAATATTGAAGTATGAACGCAAAAATCGGCATTTAGAAAGTATGTCGATAATATACGTATAGATTTGTTGGGGACAATTAACAAATAACAAATATTATGTAATTATGTACCTATGTGCTGCTTAAAATAAGATTCGTTATCGCAACACTTGTAATTTTTGTAAAGAGATGAGTAATATCTTGCGGTGAATTTTAATCAAACGAAGACAGAGCTAGAGCAAGAGCATTCTTTCGTGATTTTTAGTGTAAACTAAAACTCGTATTCAGTTTTGTTCATTGCATAGAATCTTTTCTAACGCACTAAGATCAACGAAAGAATGCTCTACGCCTGTTTACACTACAAAAATTATACTTAGTGGGGTTGATGAGCTCGTTTGATGTAAATGCACCGTCATAGAAGTAATGTAGAAGTGTCATGTAATTTGTATGCACGTATCATAGTATAAAGACATGTACGTAAGATGCAGCTTATTCTTCCATTTTATATACAGGGTGTCTCAAAAGAAAGTTTATATTTTGTGGATGAATAAAAAAATAGTTTGGAAAATCCAAAAGTGCACGCCTCATAATCTCATCCTTTACAATAAAATTGATTATTTATAAAGAGTACGTGACTATAAATATAAAAATGAAATAAAATAAAACATTTGGAAAAGTAAAGAAAGCGGTACCGTAATAATTGAGCTATTTTTCTTGTGGCCCCACCTAGATGTGAAACTGCGCAGGTTTAAGGGACTGACTACCAACTTATTTTTTTAAACCTTGGCTTATAGTATAAAGAATCGAGTTTATAATGGTGAATTTTGAGTACACTATAAAAAAAAAAAAAGGCGATATTTTTTTTGTTTATTTAATAACAATTAAACCACATCGAATCAGACCCTGAAAAATGAAAGGGTTCTATTCCTGAGCATACTCAAGCGTAAGAGAAAAAAAAAGACTCGATTAGTAAAGTATTTCGGTCGCTATCGTGTTAACAAGAAAAAGGATCCGCACATACAGACACACGGACGTCCAAGACAGAACTTTTTTAAACTGTTTTTTAACTAGTTTAAATAACAAAAATGACATCAAAAATATCATGAACGTTAAAAATAGTGTTTTTTCTTAATATGTGTGTGTATGTATTATCTTACAAGTGCAATGTATGATACATAAAGACATTTTAAGTTTGAAAAATCAGATGTTTTGCGCGAAGTGACAGTAGTACCCACCTCAACGCTTCGCTTATGAGGCGTGCAAAAAGTAAGCGGTGTATTGAAAAAATGTTTATTAATTATTAAAGTGCATAATATGGGAATTTATTTCTTAAAAATAATATCGTCCAAATGCAGTCCATTGCGTTCACTTTCTTTTGAGACACCCTGTACAATGTGAAAGATGTTTCAGTCTATGTAGAGACATGGCTTCTCTCATTATATGCATTAGTGGAAGAAAAAAACTATCGATTTCTTTTTATTAATATGTTCATCTTATTATTAAATAATAATTGATAAAGTAAATAGTTCGGAAAGGAAAAGAACACTAATTGTAGGCTAAAGCTCTGTAGGGCTGGATTTTCCTTAGGCGGCATTATTCTTTAGAGTTTAGGTTGTAAACAATCCTTCAAATTAGATTTTCGTTTACCCATTTGACTTCCGATCTTCTTCCACAGCAGTAAAGTGAAACAAAATATTATTCATATTTGGAAGTTACACCTACACCTATGTTGACGAGATATTTTACGATTATTTTTATTTGGTTTTTAAGCTTGATTAGGTACAACACAGGTTTGTTAATATAACCATGACATCGTAACTCAGAACAAGGAGCCTATTCACTTTCGAATTTTTAATACCAATGTAGATTAGGATATAATTTAATTCAATTCGTTCAAGGTTCAGGCTGTATCTGTATAATTTTAGCCGTTAACAGAATTATAGAGTTGTGTAAAAACAAAAAGATATAGAGCTATCGTCGATCCTTGAAATTTACGAAATTATTTTTGAATGAAAACGTGCCGAAACTCGTAACTTAGTAACTGAATATTGTTATAACAGTTTGAAGTTTACGAAATTATTTCACTATATTTTTAAGTGTTCGTTTATTGCAGGTTTTTCGCAATCTTACTCGTGAGGTATTTACATATGTATCAATTAACATAAAATCTCATAGGTATATCAAAAGTGGGACAAACGAGCCTATTTTATTTAAAATACAAAATTGCCACATTTAAAAGTAAATCAAGAATTTCAGTGTTTCATAAACGTTACCTTGAAGAGCAAAGCTATACCAGCCATCATGTCCTTTCAGTTTTTCGGGTATCATGATATTCAATTACTCTTGCGAATATCCTTTAAATAATACGCTATAGGTTACGTAGCAGTTATAGCTATTTATTATCTGTGCTATATTATGTACCCACAATACAAATATTTTCATACTTTTTAACTCAGAAAGTACAGTGCATTACAATATACAGAATAAACAATCGAGATTTATGAACCATTCATTGGCACGAACATTGATATTTCAATACAATAATGCCATAACGATAAAATTAAAGAAAATGTCAAGCTGTATAAAGTTTATATAAATAATTCAAAAAGCAAGTGAATACAAAAAGCTTCTGCTCCACTTACGAGAATTACATCACGGACCTACCACCAGCTCAAACCTGTTTACCAACCGGCTAGGGCTTCGAAGTGTACTAAATGGTGATTCGGTTTAAAAACTTCTTATTTTGGACAATTTTGTCTTAAACCTTTCGACACTTCGAAGGCATACACATAAGGCATTGCATTAACACCGTAAGGCAAACTAATATGCAAACTACATACCTTTATATACTTAGGAAAAATGTAATAAATTTACATTTTATGTCTTAATTTAATATAAATAGGTAGTTATTTATCCCAGTTAACATCATCACTCCACCTACTATGAAACAAAGTCTCTTACTCTGTCTCTTTATCCTATGTATGCTTAAATCTTTAAAACTACGCAAAGGGTTTTGATGCGGTTTTTTTATGCTCGAGGAAGGTTTAAGAATATAATTTATTAGGTTTAAGACAAGGCGGGCAAAGCCGCGGGCGGAAAGCTAGTATGGCATACAGCAATCAGTAAAATAATAAAAATGCTTTTTTTCGGAACCGAACGAAAACTTCCACGGTCCAGTATTTTTAAATTAAACAGATATTTTATGATATTTACTCCGGCTCTTATAGAATTATCTTAAGTTAGTGAATAATTAATGGGCACCTAAGTTTAAACGATTAATTAATTACAACGTAAGTAAGAACGCAATATTAAATAAATACTAAAGTTACTAAATATATAGGTAAAATGCCAAGATTGAAATTCGATAAGGCAAATGTTAACAAAACCCCAAGGCCTCGGTTTCAATATTTAAAATCTATTCTACTTACATTTAAATTCAAAGTTTTTTTCGTAAAATTGTGTCTATGTGTCCATCAATCAACATTAGATTGGATTTTAAAGATCATAATTATTAATTAAGATAAGATAACTTCATCCTTATAGCTCGGAATAAATTAGTTATCTATACATAAATATTAATAAAAATAAGAAAATATTTTATTGTATATATTTATTTACACTTTATTGTGCTCATATACAAATAAATCCTTAAAATTAAAACTTATAACTAGTCCAGCACAGAAGGCGGCCTTATCACTTAAGAGTGATCTCTTCCAGGCAACCTACTATTGTATATTTGTTACGATCTCAAAAATTTGACGATCGATTTTAAAAATGATTTAACCACTATACTTTTAATTTTTAACTTTAGTAGGTTAGTGAATAAAATACAAAACACTAAAGTAAACTTAATTCACTCAAGTTTATGGAGATCTTAACTTTTAGGATTGCAGTACATTTCACAAGTATGGTCGAATAATGATTTATTATACCGATAACTTCACCGTTATGAAATCTTTTACCTTTTACCTCGATCTAGCCACGCGTTTGTCCTGAGCTTTTGAGCGCGTGTGTAAATAAAGCTTTATGATACTTGCAAATAATATATGATAAAGTACTTGTGCAGATAAAATGAAGTGTTTAAGAATAGCTATGAATGAATGAGAATGTAAATATAAAACTTTATCTGTTACAAAACAAAATAAAATCGGATTATTGGATTTGATTACATAGGTACCAAGAATGACTTAAAATGTGACAAATTTTGGTCAAGAACAGCAAAGCAAAGCGATGACTCTACAAGTAGTATAAATTACTCCAAATCCAATCTTTTTATTTATTTAATTGTTGAATTTATATTTTTTTGGTTTTTATGGCATTCAAATGCTTTATAAATATAAATTTATAAAGAATAGAAAAAATTCGATCACGAGGCGGGACTTGAACCCGCATCCTTCGCGCCATTCCGGGGCGGATGCCTAACCAACTCAGCCACTCGTGACCCGCCTGAGCAATCGAATTTATTCTATCCTTTCAGTTTTATGTGTCTTAAGGGACACACCGCGCGCCATCTATTGATTTTATATTATATTTATATTTAATTGTTTATGAAAAATGTAACAAACAATACAATATACGCAAAACACAGTTTAAATAAAACGCACAAACGCATCCGCCGGTTACGTTCATACAAGCAATTCTACTACCGAGAGCATTATTATTGTTATTCTGGTTCACTCATTGTCAACTTAAAGCCATGTTTTATGTGTTTTCACCGCCTTTGTATTGAATGGGAAGTGTGTGGCGTCGTAAATCTCTTACAGTTTAGTTTTATTGCCTCTTATTCAGAAACTGTGTCGAAATTGCTCTTAAAATATGGCGTAACTCGGCTTTGGTTCAAAAAACTAATAAAGTTTAGTAAAAACCTGGAAAATATTGGAAAAATCGCGCGGCACTAGCAAGAAGTTGAGACTTCTTAAAGAATGAATATCTACATATTAAAAGGAAACCCAATATTGCCCCATATTACGACATTAAATTTTTTCAGGGAATTTTATAAATATTTCAAAAATACACTCAGGAAATAAAAGGTATAAAATTTTTGTGTAATTGTTTTTTCTAATAATTAATTATTTTCTAATAATATAGAATGAGCAAAAAAACAATTGCATAAAAACGTTAAGTTACTAAGTACCTATTAGCCAAGTATTAGCAGTTTCTGTTAATGTCAAGATGAGGTAACTAGCATGCGACTGAGAAATATTTTTTCGACATTCGAGACATTAGTAGTAATGTTGAAAAAGATGCACGCGAAGCAATGAAATTTAATATTAACGATTCGAAGGTTGTATTGCACATTATGACGAATATAACTGCTGTTATATGTAAATTTCCTCTCTCTATTAAGGCTATTGATTAATTTTACGTAAAACCCACTTTATATAGTGATTAGAAGTAGAGAGTAATGATTGAGAATACATATTTGACTCAGACTCTTCATAGGTAAGCAAAACGCGGAACGAAACTCGAATTTGATTCAAGACAATTCTTAATAACTAAAAAGTCAATCAATCAAATGGGTATGTCCATATAATCTGTCTTTTGCTGTCATTAGCAACATCGTGACAAGGGGCTCATTATGATATGACAGCAAATCATGCTGGCCATCTGATTACAATGTGATGCATAGGTATAAAATTTAATTTGGGCAGCCCTAGCCGTCACTATACCGCACCGTGTTGATTTCATAGGATAAAACATACCCATAATAAAGTCTTCTATGAGTAAAGATATAAGAAATAACCAAACACATTAATTTAAACAATCCTAAATTAGAAATAGAGGGACATAAAACCTTTGTGTATTGTAAAAGGAAAAATAAATAATTTTGAATTTTTGAATTTTTAGAATAATTTAATTTCTATTCTTCATAATACTTTATTAAAACATTTACTATTCTACGATAGTTCGGTACGTACTTATACATATTATGTAGTAGATAATAATATAGTAGTATATAGCTTTATTAGGCATGCACTTTTTACTGAACAAAGCTTCCCAAGCTTTATAGGTTACATTCCATAAAAATGAGTGTTGCAGTTAATATAATAACTAACTTGCTGAAAAATTACTTGGCTTAATTATTGGTAAATATTACTTAATTGTAAAAATCTAAAATGTACAGATACATATTAATATAATAAGTATATAACATAACAGATAATAAACTTTGTTAATAATGACATTTGAGTGACGACTGCTTGTTGCATCTCTTACATAAAAATTACGTGAAATAAAATTTGAATTTAATCAAGAACAACGCTTTATTTGTGATTTTAACGAATTAAACCATTTATATGCAGTTAAAATTACGTTATCTTAGTTTGAATCAAATTTATGCGCTGCTGTGTTACCTACTCTACATTTATGGCGTACTTATATGTAATTATCATTTTATTAATTTTATTTTGTTAAATACTATCTTTTATTTCATCCGCATAAGTCTCTTGTGTTACTATTTATAAAAACTATCCTCAATCAGATTATAAAATTATGATATAGAACTAAAAAGTCTTTGTTCTTTTACTTTTTTTTCTAAAATATATGTAACTGAAAAATGTTCACATTTGACGTAAATTATTTTTTGTTACAACATGTTATAAGGAAAAATCGTATATATGAAGTTCTCTACTTCCTGCTTGGATTTGAATGTAATTGACTTAACTTCTTTTATTGACCAATAACAAAACAATAAGGTTAAGCGTATAATTATTTCTTCAAAATCTCTGTGAACTTTTGTAATATTGAAGTATGAACGCAAAAATCGGCATTTAGAAAGTATGTCGATAATATACGTATAGATTTGTTGGGGACAATTAACAAATAACAAATATTATGTAATTATGTACCTATGTGCTGCTTAAAATAAGATTCGTTATCGCAACACTTGTAATTTTTGTAAAGAGATGAGTAATATCTTGCGGTGAATTTTAATCAAACGAAGACAGAGCTAGAGCAAGAGCATTCTTTCGTGATTTTTAGTGTAAACTAAAACTCGTATTCAGTTTTGTTCATTGCATAGAATCTTTTCTAACGCACTAAGATCAACGAAAGAATGCTCTACGCCTGTTTACACTACAAAAATTATACTTAGTGGGGTTGATGAGCTCGTTTGATGTAAATGCACCGTCATAGAAGTAATGTAGAAGTGTCATGTAATTTGTATGCACGTATCATAGTATAAAGACATGTACGTAAGATGCAGCTTATTCTTCCATTTTATATACAGGGTGTCTCAAAAGAAAGTTTATATTTTGTGGATGAATAAAAAAATAGTTTGGAAAATCCAAAAGTGCACGCCTCATAATCTCATCCTTTACAATAAAATTGATTATTTATAAAGAGTACGTGACTATAAATATAAAAATGAAATAAAATAAAACATTTGGAAAAGTAAAGAAAGCGGTACCGTAATAATTGAGCTATTTTTCTTGTGGCCCCACCTAGATGTGAAACTGCGCAGGTTTAAGGGACTGACTACCAACTTATTTTTTTAAACCTTGGCTTATAGTATAAAGAATCGAGTTTATAATGGTGAATTTTGAGTACACTATAAAAAAAAAAAAAGGCGATATTTTTTTTGTTTATTTAATAACAATTAAACCACATCGAATCAGACCCTGAAAAATGAAAGGGTTCTATTCCTGAGCATACTCAAGCGTAAGAGAAAAAAAAAGACTCGATTAGTAAAGTATTTCGGTCGCTATCGTGTTAACAAGAAAAAGGATCCGCACATACAGACACACGGACGTCCAAGACAGAACTTTTTTAAACTGTTTTTTAACTAGTTTAAATAACAAAAATGACATCAAAAATATCATGAACGTTAAAAATAGTGTTTTTTCTTAATATGTGTGTGTATGTATTATCTTACAAGTGCAATGTATGATACATAAAGACATTTTAAGTTTGAAAAATCAGATGTTTTGCGCGAAGTGACAGTAGTACCCACCTCAACGCTTCGCTTATGAGGCGTGCAAAAAGTAAGCGGTGTATTGAAAAAATGTTTATTAATTATTAAAGTGCATAATATGGGAATTTATTTCTTAAAAATAATATCGTCCAAATGCAGTCCATTGCGTTCACTTTCTTTTGAGACACCCTGTACAATGTGAAAGATGTTTCAGTCTATGTAGAGACATGGCTTCTCTCATTATATGCATTAGTGGAAGAAAAAAACTATCGATTTCTTTTTATTAATATGTTCATCTTATTATTAAATAATAATTGATAAAGTAAATAGTTCGGAAAGGAAAAGAACACTAATTGTAGGCTAAAGCTCTGTAGGGCTGGATTTTCCTTAGGCGGCATTATTCTTTAGAGTTTAGGTTGTAAACAATCCTTCAAATTAGATTTTCGTTTACCCATTTGACTTCCGATCTTCTTCCACAGCAGTAAAGTGAAACAAAATATTATTCATATTTGGAAGTTACACCTACACCTATGTTGACGAGATATTTTACGATTATTTTTATTTGGTTTTTAAGCTTGATTAGGTACAACACAGGTTTGTTAATATAACCATGACATCGTAACTCAGAACAAGGAGCCTATTCACTTTCGAATTTTTAATACCAATGTAGATTAGGATATAATTTAATTCAATTCGTTCAAGGTTCAGGCTGTATCTGTATAATTTTAGCCGTTAACAGAATTATAGAGTTGTGTAAAAACAAAAAGATATAGAGCTATCGTCGATCCTTGAAATTTACGAAATTATTTTTGAATGAAAACGTGCCGAAACTCGTAACTTAGTAACTGAATATTGTTATAACAGTTTGAAGTTTACGAAATTATTTCACTATATTTTTAAGTGTTCGTTTATTGCAGGTTTTTCGCAATCTTACTCGTGAGGTATTTACATATGTATCAATTAACATAAAATCTCATAGGTATATCAAAAGTGGGACAAACGAGCCTATTTTATTTAAAATACAAAATTGCCACATTTAAAAGTAAATCAAGAATTTCAGTGTTTCATAAACGTTACCTTGAAGAGCAAAGCTATACCAGCCATCATGTCCTTTCAGTTTTTCGGGTATCATGATATTCAATTACTCTTGCGAATATCCTTTAAATAATACGCTATAGGTTACGTAGCAGTTATAGCTATTTATTATCTGTGCTATATTATGTACCCACAATACAAATATTTTCATACTTTTTAACTCAGAAAGTACAGTGCATTACAATATACAGAATAAACAATCGAGATTTATGAACCATTCATTGGCACGAACATTGATATTTCAATACAATAATGCCATAACGATAAAATTAAAGAAAATGTCAAGCTGTATAAAGTTTATATAAATAATTCAAAAAGCAAGTGAATACAAAAAGCTTCTGCTCCACTTACGAGAATTACATCACGGACCTACCACCAGCTCAAACCTGTTTACCAACCGGCTAGGGCTTCGAAGTGTACTAAATGGTGATTCGGTTTAAAAACTTCTTATTTTGGACAATTTTGTCTTAAACCTTTCGACACTTCGAAGGCATACACATAAGGCATTGCATTAACACCGTAAGGCAAACTAATATGCAAACTACATACCTTTATATACTTAGGAAAAATGTAATAAATTTACATTTTATGTCTTAATTTAATATAAATAGGTAGTTATTTATCCCAGTTAACATCATCACTCCACCTACTATGAAACAAAGTCTCTTACTCTGTCTCTTTATCCTATGTATGCTTAAATCTTTAAAACTACGCAAAGGGTTTTGATGCGGTTTTTTTATGCTCGAGGAAGGTTTAAGAATATAATTTATTAGGTTTAAGACAAGGCGGGCAAAGCCGCGGGCGGAAAGCTAGTATGGCATACAGCAATCAGTAAAATAATAAAAATGCTTTTTTTCGGAACCGAACGAAAACTTCCACGGTCCAGTATTTTTAAATTAAACAGATATTTTATGATATTTACTCCGGCTCTTATAGAATTATCTTAAGTTAGTGAATAATTAATGGGCACCTAAGTTTAAACGATTAATTAATTACAACGTAAGTAAGAACGCAATATTAAATAAATACTAAAGTTACTAAATATATAGGTAAAATGCCAAGATTGAAATTCGATAAGGCAAATGTTAACAAAACCCCAAGGCCTCGGTTTCAATATTTAAAATCTATTCTACTTACATTTAAATTCAAAGTTTTTTTCGTAAAATTGTGTCTATGTGTCCATCAATCAACATTAGATTGGATTTTAAAGATCATAATTATTAATTAAGATAAGATAACTTCATCCTTATAGCTCGGAATAAATTAGTTATCTATACATAAATATTAATAAAAATAAGAAAATATTTTATTGTATATATTTATTTACACTTTATTGTGCTCATATACAAATAAATCCTTAAAATTAAAACTTATAACTAGTCCAGCACAGAAGGCGGCCTTATCACTTAAGAGTGATCTCTTCCAGGCAACCTACTATTGTATATTTGTTACGATCTCAAAAATTTGACGATCGATTTTAAAAATGATTTAACCACTATACTTTTAATTTTTAACTTTAGTAGGTTAGTGAATAAAATACAAAACACTAAAGTAAACTTAATTCACTCAAGTTTATGGAGATCTTAACTTTTAGGATTGCAGTACATTTCACAAGTATGGTCGAATAATGATTTATTATACCGATAACTTCACCGTTATGAAATCTTTTACCTTTTACCTCGATCTAGCCACGCGTTTGTCCTGAGCTTTTGAGCGCGTGTGTAAATAAAGCTTTATGATACTTGCAAATAATATATGATAAAGTACTTGTGCAGATAAAATGAAGTGTTTAAGAATAGCTATGAATGAATGAGAATGTAAATATAAAACTTTATCTGTTACAAAACAAAATAAAATCGGATTATTGGATTTGATTACATAGGTACCAAGAATGACTTAAAATGTGACAAATTTTGGTCAAGAACAGCAAAGCAAAGCGATGACTCTACAAGTAGTATAAATTACTCCAAATCCAATCTTTTTATTTATTTAATTGTTGAATTTATATTTTTTTGGTTTTTATGGCATTCAAATGCTTTATAAATATAAATTTATAAAGAATAGAAAAAATTCGATCACGAGGCGGGACTTGAACCCGCATCCTTCGCGCCATTCCGGGGCGGATGCCTAACCAACTCAGCCACTCGTGACCCGCCTGAGCAATCGAATTTATTCTATCCTTTCAGTTTTATGTGTCTTAAGGGACACACCGCGCGCCATCTATTGATTTTATATTATATTTATATTTAATTGTTTATGAAAAATGTAACAAACAATACAATATACGCAAAACACAGTTTAAATAAAACGCACAAACGCATCCGCCGGTTACGTTCATACAAGCAATTCTACTACCGAGAGCATTATTATTGTTATTCTGGTTCACTCATTGTCAACTTAAAGCCATGTTTTATGTGTTTTCACCGCCTTTGTATTGAATGGGAAGTGTGTGGCGTCGTAAATCTCTTACAGTTTAGTTTTATTGCCTCTTATTCAGAAACTGTGTCGAAATTGCTCTTAAAATATGGCGTAACTCGGCTTTGGTTCAAAAAACTAATAAAGTTTAGTAAAAACCTGGAAAATATTGGAAAAATCGCGCGGCACTAGCAAGAAGTTGAGACTTCTTAAAGAATGAATATCTACATATTAAAAGGAAACCCAATATTGCCCCATATTACGACATTAAATTTTTTCAGGGAATTTTATAAATATTTCAAAAATACACTCAGGAAATAAAAGGTATAAAATTTTTGTGTAATTGTTTTTTCTAATAATTAATTATTTTCTAATAATATAGAATGAGCAAAAAAACAATTGCATAAAAACGTTAAGTTACTAAGTACCTATTAGCCAAGTATTAGCAGTTTCTGTTAATGTCAAGATGAGGTAACTAGCATGCGACTGAGAAATATTTTTTCGACATTCGAGACATTAGTAGTAATGTTGAAAAAGATGCACGCGAAGCAATGAAATTTAATATTAACGATTCGAAGGTTGTATTGCACATTATGACGAATATAACTGCTGTTATATGTAAATTTCCTCTCTCTATTAAGGCTATTGATTAATTTTACGTAAAACCCACTTTATATAGTGATTAGAAGTAGAGAGTAATGATTGAGAATACATATTTGACTCAGACTCTTCATAGGTAAGCAAAACGCGGAACGAAACTCGAATTTGATTCAAGACAATTCTTAATAACTAAAAAGTCAATCAATCAAATGGGTATGTCCATATAATCTGTCTTTTGCTGTCATTAGCAACATCGTGACAAGGGGCTCATTATGATATGACAGCAAATCATGCTGGCCATCTGATTACAATGTGATGCATAGGTATAAAATTTAATTTGGGCAGCCCTAGCCGTCACTATACCGCACCGTGTTGATTTCATAGGATAAAACATACCCATAATAAAGTCTTCTATGAGTAAAGATATAAGAAATAACCAAACACATTAATTTAAACAATCCTAAATTAGAAATAGAGGGACATAAAACCTTTGTGTATTGTAAAAGGAAAAATAAATAATTTTGAATTTTTGAATTTTTAGAATAATTTAATTTCGAGCGAAATTACGTCTAAAAAATTAATGAAATGTTTAATAATTTATAATATTATGATAAATTAAATTATTTGTTGCTTGGATGGTTTCTTTATATACCAATATTTCATGTTGTGTGCTAATCATATCTAATAATAATAGTCATGCAATAATAATACGACCGAGTAACTTTGATACTTTTACATGTAAAAGCATAATATTTTTATAATCAATCATATTATTTAATTAGATTGTCCATTTGAACTATCGTTTCTTTTATTTATGTTGGTTATCACAAATAATAGATATTATGTAATTTGCAACGTGTATTTTATATATCTACTTAAAATTAATAAGTAGGTATTCAAATGTACATTTCCTGTGTTCTTTATTTATTACTACACAGTTCCTGTTGGTCATATACCTATAGCCTATAGCCTTCCTCGATAAACGAACTTTCTAACACCGAAATAATTTTTCAAATCGGATCTGTAGTTCCCGAGATTAACGCGTTCAAACAAACAAACAAACTCTTCAGCTTTATAATATTAAGTAGTATAGATTCGCAACTAACTCTTAGTTTGGTACTTATAATTTTGGTACCTACTTATCATTTTCGAAGAAAAATTACATGAAGGAACACAGTTTGCGTCTGAAATAATAAAATAATTCCAGTAAGACATCTAAAACTAATATAATATAATACCTATATCATGATTTTTAATGAAATACGAACGACCGAACTAACACCTAGATAAAGATTACATACACCAAGATTTTCTCTGTAACTCGTATGAATATTACCGCTACATCCGAGTTTCATAAGCCATCGTATTATTCAATTAACATATCATATTAAACCATAAAAAAACGCGTTATGCAAATTGTATGGTCATTATTCTATCTATGTCATCAGTCTCAACAGACATTCCGTCGCCGGAGACTTTAAATTCGGATGCTGCAACTATAATTTATTATGTGTGTATTGTTTTTTATGGAAATATGCGTAAATTCGGATATTTGGAATGTCTTTGTGTAAGACTAGCATAGTTCCTGCATTCATTATCATCTAAAAGATGAACTAGATTCTTATTTCTTCCTAGTTTTGAGTATTTTAGTTGTGGAACTGATATTAGTGTACAAACATAAGGCGTTTATTTGAGCGTTTGAAATCCTCTGTAAACGACTCCCAATATTACTTTAATTACTAAGTATGAATCTAAAGTATTCGAGTCACAGATAAGCATTCTACCTCAAATCCAACAAACAACACAAGGTATGTAGGTAACCGGGTACGAATTATGCTGTACATTTTTCCGACCGGTTGTTATTACGCAATTCGATTCGTAATGTTGTTTTAACTTTTAACCAGTGTCGTGTGACCCCGTCAATTATGTCCCGTTTGACATGTCTTCTGTGCTGTGCGATGTTCAAGCAGGTGGTCTTCTTATTTGGCAGTATTCCCGTTTTTGATTGTATGGAGATCCTTAAGAAATTAACCTTACAAAACATGGAGTAGGTACTGGCAATAAATATGGGCTGAAGGGTCTATTGATCAATTTATTAAGGTTTAGTATAGATATTTATTATCGTACTCGTTTTAAAACCAAATTTTTTAAAAAGTTTACCTAGGTGATCTTAAAGATTTTTGATGGAAATTATAAAGAATTTTTTATGATAAAGTTGTTTTTGGGCTAGTTAAACTTTACTCTGTTTCACTTCTTTAGTACCTATTTTATTTATTCGGATTTGATTTCTTCGATATTATTTTGAAGATCATAATAAAAATGCTCTTTTGTCACTTTATTAATTTCTAGAAGTATTGTTGAAAATTGACCAGGAACCGGATGAACAGTTTACCCCCCTCTTTTCTCTAATAGTAGGACTTGTATTTTTTTTTATTGGAAATAGTACCTAATAAGGGTAGGTAAACGATTTCAATATTTTCCATGAATTTATGTA
Organism: Colias croceus; assembly: GCF_905220415.1. Taxonomy (NCBI): domain Eukaryota; kingdom Metazoa; phylum Arthropoda; class Insecta; order Lepidoptera; family Pieridae; genus Colias; species Colias croceus. Next base: position 927,763 of record NC_059543.1, on the reverse strand, counting down.
TTTTTGTTATAACTCATTGTATATTACCGGATTTATTATTGGATAGTACTTACCTAAGTAGTCTCTTGATTATTGAAATATTGATAGCATTGTAATTTATGTTATATCATTTATATTGCGTTTATATAAACTTTATTAGTGCTGTAGTTACGTCTAAAAATATGAAAGTTGGCAAATAATCTTCACGAATATAAAATAACAGACCAAGTGCTAATATCGGAAGAAACGACGGATATTATAGAGTAAAAAAATGGCTTAGTCAATACTAAATAATTACTAAAAAGAAAAAAACATAAGACATAGGTAGACATTCCGAATTCCAATGCTTAAGAAGATACATATAACCATAGGTTAACCGTAAATATCGACATATTGACCAATATCGTTAATCCGTAATGGTGTGTCCAAAAATAAATATTTAGAAAGCTTATCTAACGAAGGTGCTGGTAAACTTCCGTTTTTACCGATGGGAACCGGGTTACATTTACCAAACTTTGCTTTTTGGGTTCTTCGGAAGATTTACAAAATATAGGTAACATCGATTGTTTCGTTCAACAATCCATGGATTAATATTACTCATAAGAATTTCCGTAATTTTCAGATATATCTACATATTTTGGAAGTCTTTAGATCAATGTTCTCTTCGTAAGATATATCTATAAGTAAAAATCTTCTGGTAATTGATACAAAAGAAGAAGTTATACAGGACGACAGGGAAACCATTTTTTAGTGTCTGTATCTAAGAGCAATTAACCTATAGAGTACTTGTATCGAGCGTATACAATTTACATATATTTGTTTCTCTCTATCTAAAGAAAACGTCGTATGAAAGAATGAGACAGCTATAGACAACAAGCTACGTTTCAACATAGTCATGGCACCATTTTTACTATAGGTACGTATTTAGATAGATAGAAGGTGATAGTGATGGGATGTGCTTCAATCGATAAAATCGTGAATGTATTTTGCATTTACGGTTTCGTGAAATAATAAATAATAAAAAAACAAAACTTATAATTAATTTCAGTTGAATACATTATTTGTTTAATCCTACGTATATAATAAATGCGAAATTATGTGAGAAGGGATGTTACTCTTTCACTGCGGAAGCGATTACAATGAAATTTTGTACATACACACATAGGTTAGGTTTTATCCCGGAAATCCCACGTGAACGGGAACTGTGCAGGATTTTCTTTAAAAACGCGGGCGGAAAGTTAGTACATTATAAAAGAAATTTTAAAACTAGAAATGTAATTTAAAATAAAGAAGGAAATAATGATAAAGTTAAAGGAGTGAGGAGAAAGGCACAGTCAGCATGAAGGAATCATGCAGCATTTTAACAAGTTAATAAAAGGACAGTCTTAATGAAAACATTTTCCTAACATCCTACTAATAAATCGAAAGTTTGTGAGGATGGATGTTTGTTACTCTTTCACGCGAATACTACTAAACCGATTACAATGAAATTTGGAAAAATTACTTTTGATCCCGTAAATCCAACAGGAATGGGAACTATGCGGGTTTTTCTTTGAAAACGCATGTATATTAAGTATGTATTTCAATAGTAGTTTCTCATCTATGAGAACTATCATTTAATCAACCGTTTAATTTTCACATAGTTACACATTTAAAGTAGGTAACTTATGTGTAAAAAATTTCAAAATAAAAATTCACTCTCTTTAATCAAATGTATTTATTATCTACAGGAACAAAAAAAAAACGTAAGCGTAAGATTGCACAATTCTTCTAGAGTATCCATCTTGATAACACGTAGGCTCGAAATGCAGTGAACACAATATTGCAAATTGTGGCGGCGTCCAATCAACTCATGTCTCACGTTTTATACCCATTTTTTATTTAGCTCTGGAAATCTAAAACAAAATGAATTTATTAATAATCTGAAAGAGAAATTAATAAACAACAAACGAAAACTAAAACACATAGGGCAAATAAAACAACCACGTGGTATGTTTTATTTTCCTGCGGTAAAAAATTTACATCTATTATTTGCAACAACAACTACATATAAATCTGATTTATGAAACAAAATAAATAAATCAACGTTAATATGAAATAGATATTTTTTTGTCATAAATCGATAATATACGCTAGATGTGTTACAACACTACGGTGGTAAACAAAATGCCAAACGTGATATTATTGTGACGTTTTTTAAAAATTATTTCATTATTTTATATTCCACAACCCCATAAAGTGGGTAAATGTTACAGTTACAACATAAAATTACAAAAAAGCGCTTGATAAAACCTTCAAATAGGTTTAAAACATAAATATTTATCAATTTGCTGAAAATCACTTACCGATGGAAAGATATTTTTACATTGTTTTTATCCAAAACTCCCATTCGACTAGTGATAGCCGGTTGCTAAACATACAATAGTTATTTTAGCACACTGACAAATAAAAAGAAACACTGTACACTTTATATTTTCTAAATATTTCGTTAAAAACACTTGACGCACTGAGCCCACCAGCTGGTTGGAAAACAAACTGACTGCCGGCGCGCTACGTTTGAAGACAGTGCAGATACTCTATCGCTATCTCAATCTGGCTTATGCTGTTATTGACTAAGAGTAAGTAGATTAGAAAATATGTATTTTGTTCTGTCTTAATATAAGAACTCTATAGGTTAATTGCTCTTAGGTCTGTATAATGTTCCAAACTCAGGTAGGATTGAGAATTGAGATTATGTAGCAGGAAAAGAGTGTCAAAGGATGTGAATGTTCTGCTTCCTTAGATCTAAACGGAAAGTCTGTTATGAGCTACCAATGAGATAATTGATGTAGTGTGATTATAAAACTTCATAAGAAACTGACCCACCTGACCTACTTGTCCATAAATATATAATGAGTAAAAAGGATGCCAAACATAACTGCATCAAATCCTCCCAAGAAGCCCACTAGACAGGACTGTATGTAAACACATAGGAAAATAGGTCAAAAAATAAAAATTTCAATTCACAGAAGCATTTTAAATTATTTTATTATTATTCTACGGAACCCGTCGTGGAATTTGACCGCAAGTTGATTGATGACTCTCATTCATAGCTTTAACAAGTCGTTATATTATAACAAGACGCTTGGGCGGAGCCATTTTGATATAATTAAAAGTAGATGATGGTATGAAAGATATATCATCTTTGATATCTATATAATTTGATTGGATTCGCCCTTTTAAGGAAAAGTCATGAGTTTGTGGAGTAACTTCTCTATAGGTGATCTTGTTTTCAGATATATTTGGTGTCATATAATTGTAGAGATTTACAATCCAAAAAGAAAGCTTTCAAGTCGTATTCTGTGATGTTAATGGAGCTTCCAACCGGATACACCACACCACATAAAGTTCAGAGGTGAATATGTATATATCAAAGTTTAAGTTCCAACGATATTTAAAAATAAAAAAAGACATTAAATAAATAAACGTGCTGTAAATGTTCGATTGTGGAATGCGCGTGACCAGAAAATTACTACAGAGTATAGACCAATCTATGAGTAGATAAGCCATAAAAGCGTTCGCCCGAATATTATCCACGATACATTGCTCACGTTATCTAAATTATACAGCGGACATTACAAAACCGGACCCACGTAAAGAGTGAAGATGAAATTAAAAATTATAATTAACTTAACCTAAAAGGCGAACGAGGTTACGAACAGCGGTTGCGCGCAATTCTGGTGCGCACGCGCTTTCTCGATACGTTTGTATGCGACAGGCGTTCGGTGCTTGCGCATCGTGATCTAATAGCCCCCAAGTGGGTCAAAGTCGCTATGGATTCGCGTATTCACTTGTTACTGTCGCTTTGATGGTTACTTAAACTTTTGTTTTGTGCCGCGGTCCCGCCTACGCACTAATGATTCACGCAATTACGTTACGCTCGTATTTGTCAGTAATGAGGTGTATTTGTTATAGTAATAGTCATTTATTGTAGTCAATAGTTCCTGTCAGACTGTGTTCTAGCGTGTATGTGGGTAAATTGGTGTTTGGATACTCTTTTTTAAATTAAGACTCAATGTCAATTTTTTTTTTGGTTTTTGTAGATTTATCGCGAGTATAGAAGCTGATATACCTATGTATGTCTGTTCTCTGAGCATAAACATTGAAATAAATAATTATAGGGAAACCATTAAATATAAAATCAGAAAAGCTTTTTATTAAGAGCAACAAACAGACGAGTAAAAGGGGCTTTTCCTGAATCAAGTTCAAAAACATAGTAGTTATAAGCAAACAACCAGAATCACAAGACAGTGTGGATAAACCTCATACAATACTTAATTGATGAGATACATACTTATAATTCCCATATCAGTTAGGTAATTGGGCGATAATTCAACTTTTTGCAAAACACTACAATTATAAATATATACAAAGCACGACTGTCCCAGATTCAATGGGAAAAACCGGCATACGAAACGACAAAATGTTTTTATCGTAATATGTAACTATGAGATATCTTCGATATACGAGTCATAAGAGAGTAAATTAATTAATGAAGACATCTTTATTTGCTTTAATCGTGCTCCCATTGAGATAACATCTCCGCATCTAATTATATTAATAGTTTGAGCACAAGTTTCCTTAGCTTTCGTTCGTAATGTTTAAAAATCTAGAATTCTGCCCCTAATATAAATACTTAGACCATACGGTCATTCGGAAATTGAGTAGGAAGATACATATATGGGCCTAACCTACCTGATTATTAACTTTTCTGAAGCTAATCTTGAAAGCTCGTTAAATGGTTAAAATGAATTTAAAAAAAAACTTCCTAAGAAAAATAAAGTCATAGAACATCAAGTACGTTAAATGTGTTGTAAAAGTTGCAATGAAGACCAATTATTAAGTAACGAATGTACCCTTATAAGGTTAAACGAAATAAAGCCTGATCGCTTTTAAAACGGTAATAAAGAGAAAGTTGTTATCAACGGTTTTTAACATGCCAAGTGTAAATCCTGTATAACAGTTAGTACTAATTAATTTATAAAATTAAAACACATTTATATGCACTTCTCCTAGGTATTTGTGTTATCAGACCGCAACGCGTAAGCATTGGGTTATGAATTCTGATAACTTTTGTTTCTTCACTACATAGTATAAAACAAAGTCATTTTCTCTGTCCCTATGCCCCTTTGTATGCTAAATCTTTCAAACTACGCAACGGATTTTGATGCGGTTTTTTTAATAGATAGAGTGATTCAAGAGGAAGGTTTTAGTATATAATCGGTAAGCTAGTTTCGTTATAAAATTCTGTTATAAAAACAGAATGTATGAATCAATATTAACGTCGCAACCTTTATTGATAAACATCATCATCATTATTCTTTATTCTTCACTATTCTTCATGATTCTTTAATGATTTGACATAAACAACCATTTCCTCTGCCCGCTATACGACATTGTCCATTTCATCTTTGCCTCTTATGTGCGCCTAAATGATATCAAGTGTTCTGGGCCAAACGACAGATCTTCTCTTCCTGCCAGTTTGCATTGCTCTCATACACCACTTGAATATAAATGAGTGTTGTATAACATGAACGGCTCAAACACTTGTACATAACGAGATATCAAATAGATTTAAATAAATGTTTATTCTTTGCTGCGACTGGTCTTGTTTCCGTGTACGAAAAAACTGAATCTTGCTTAGTTCTGCTCTACACTTATGTGTAGTTTGGAGTAACTAGTCTATCTTAAATATTATGTTTACTCATATATTTTCTTGTGTTATTTTTTCTTCTTTCTCAATGTCATGAATAAGACGAAACTACAGACCCCTACAGACACTTCTTATAATACTGATGACTTCTTATCTTACTTATGAAACTTTTTGTGCAGTCGGGAATAAATAGATATTATTAGTTATTACCGTACCTATTTTAAATTCGTTAAAAATATTTATCTTATAATAAAAACCAAAAACAGCTTGTGTAGCAAAAGCTAACCAGAGTGTAGCACGAGTAGTTTATAATTAAGAATTGATTGTATTGTTATATTTAAGATAGAAGGTAGATAAATAGATAATGATAATCTCAAAAATTGAATAGGTGCTATAATTATAAGTTTTATAATAATTTACGTACTATCACAGCACATCAATATTAACAATTGTTTCTCTTTCAGTGGTCCCTGCACTACCCCGGCCGCAAGTCACAAGTCCGCCGACAGCGCGCGTTCCCCTCCTCCACTCCCTTTCCCTGCCAGGACTCCCTTGCCTGGGGGAGGAGTAAGCAGGTCCCCACATCCGTGCACAAGCTGCGTCCAGGGGATATAGATGTGGTGGCGGCTATTGGAGATTCCCTCGTGGCAGGGAGTGGAGCGCTAGAGGAATTCGCGCTGGGAGCTATTGTGGAGTATAGAGGCGTATCCTGGTGTGCTGGTTAGTTTATTTTATTTATTGTTATAAATATATAAAGAAAGATAGTCGAAATTTATAATAGAAAAAAATCGATCACGAGGCGGGACTCGAACCCACATCCTTTCGCGCCAAACTGGGGCGGATGCCTGACTAATTCAGCCACCCGCCATCGCCAGAGCAATCGAATTTATTCTATTCTTTCAGTTTTTTTTAAGTGTCGGACACACCGCGCGCCATCTATTGAGATGATTAACATCCATCTCAAGCAATATTATGAAACACTTTTCAGTGAATATAATATTGTAACGATGGAACACGACCTTTTTTGTTGAATTTGATATTTTTGGTTTAATGGCATTCAAATTTATTATTTTTTGTTGTTAAGGTTTTTTTGCGGATTCAGTACTTAAAGTACTGAACCCACATAGGGTTAATTAAAATAAACAATGTATTCTATATACTATGTTAATGAATTATACATGTTACATATAGTATAGACTATACTACTATAGTATCTATGATAAGTTCTTACCTAATAATAAAGAAAAACAAATAAAACATAAAATTGATACGTTCATGGCTCAACATTATTTAATAAGTAGGTAGATAAGTACGTCTGAAATATAAATAGCTTTAATTCCAAAATATTTTACAATCCATATCAAAAAACTGATTTAAAAAATTACAAGTGGTTTTTTGACCTCAATTCCATATTTCACCATGTTTGTAGTAACGAGACGATAAAAGTCAAATATCATTGCTTGACCGCGTGTTTGCGTGCAATCGTAAGAAATTATGAATGTCTTGATTTAATTAATATCCGTACTAATTATCGTTGTTAACTGATTAAGTCTGTCCATCTGTTATATTTTTAATTTTTGATTCTTGAGGGAAAGTATTATCTATTAATAAAATTTTTAGTAGTTGAGTTATTTATTTGGCAAATTTATATTTTTGTCATAATCATCCGTTGTGCGATTATTTTCATTCATCATAATCCGTGGTCTACATGCATTCTTTAAACATCATTTCATCAATTACCTAGACAACATATTTTGTCTGAATATTTATTTTTTAATGAGATGTTTTTTATTTAGAAAAATAGGCCTTGAAAATTGGTATGAAAGTTTGTTTAATAAACTAAAGATGTTTCAATAAAATGCAGCAGCAAAGTCACGGCAAAAAACAGTAATATTGCAATAATAATGTTCATCGCCAATCAATATTTCACCACACATACCTACATTTGAAACCCGTTAGTAAATCCAAAGATCATTGAACGTTTACTGGTTAACCAATAACATGGCATTTATCATTAATTGATGTTTTTGTTCAATTCTCTTGTAAGTGTGCTTGTACCACAAAATGAGTAGGTATCATTAATAATTTTTCTGACCGAACCCAGATATTACAGATTTAACCCAATGTTCAGGAGATAATATTATGAATGTCCTACTAAAAAGGCGATTTGAAATATTACGGAGAAATCAATTTTTCATCAATCCCTCTGTAACTTGTCTATGGAAAAATCTAAAAAACACGCTTTTTATAGAAAACCGAACTAAAAACTAGAAAATCAAATTAGTGTATTGTCATCGGTCCTCAATAAATCTACAAAGTTTGAACGAAATCTGGCCGTTTAAAGTAAAAGTAATAATAAAAATTAGCGATGTCATTTGGCGCCAAAAACTACCACTGTTTTTTAATTGTTCTCAGATAGACAATGCCACACACAAATAAGTGGAATCACCAAGCCATGCAAGCGTTTTAAAAAGAAAAACAACCTCATAGGCAAAAAATATTTGTTAATAACAGATATTTACAATTCCAGGTGGAGATAGCACATGGCGGGAATACCTAACATTACCGAACATTCTCAAAGAGTACAACCCGAATTTACGCGGCTATTCGACAGGCACCGGGGAATGGTTGGCCAAGAATTCTAAACTAAATGTCGCTTTTCCCGTTGCGTCTGATCAAGATGCGTATAAACAGGCTAAGGTAAGAATTAAGATATTAAAGTTTCATTATTTATTATGTCGTGGCTTTTTTGCTATTGTGGATTTATAAAGAAAAGTATAAAATGCCAGACGCGGCGGTTTTATGAAAATATTCGTATAATATTTATATCGTATAAAACTATAGCAAATTTCTGTGGTCGCGTATTTTCACCCGTTTTTCATGCTTGAAAATCTTGACAGGTAGCTTATTTTACAACTTTTAAGGGATTTGCATAACAATATTTATGATGGTCTTTTTGATAAAAAATTAGAGCACCGAAGAAAGTTCTCTTAACATTATTATATTATTTTCTTTGTAAGATTTTTGCAGTTTTTCTGCCAATCTAAGATTGCATTTTGATCATAATAACGCAACGAAGCAAACTACATTCATACTGAAATTGTATTGCAACTGTTTACTAATAATAATTAAGTTAATAATTAGAATTGCATTATCACATCAATTAAAAATTAATGTTCGCAAAATGAACGTGAACTCATTTCCGCCGAATATTTTGCTCTGATTCTGAAACGACTGAAGGCCAGCGACTTTCCAGTAATTACGCAGATAATATTATGCAGATATTGTTCTGTAGATGTAGATTAAAAATTTCGGTTTGCGTCAGAAATATCCTGACTCGTTTCGTACTTTACTTTACCTAATAAGAATGTTATTTCCTAACTATAAATCAATTTAATTTTTCACAATTTTAACGGTATGACAGGAGGCTACATAGTAATGAATTGATATTCAAGTGAGCGACATCTTCGTTTCGCTACATTTTTTTTTCGATGTACGGTCTATTTCATTTCCTATCCGACAAGGGAATTTTTATTTTGCGATTTATAATGTATTTTGCGTTATTACTCAAAATATATTATTTTGTATACTGTAAAAGGCAATTACTTATTTAGTACTAGCTGTTCCCCGCGGTTTCACCCGTATAATACGGGCCGTAATGCTCCGCTCCTGTTGGTCTTACCGTGATGATAACATAATATAGCCTTCCTCGATAATTGGGCTTTCTAACACCGAAAGAAATCGGACCAGTTGTTCCTGAAGATTAGCGCGTTCAAACAAACAAGCAAACTAACTCTTCAACTTTGTAATATTATAGTATAGATAAGTGTGACATCTTCTTGAATTATTTATTTATTATCATAAAAATACAGTCTCATAAACCTTCTTTGATGTTAAAAATGCAGGAAATAAATTCTTGAATAACTAATAACCACATAATGACAGGTTATGCGTATAATATAACCGTTTTGTACATTTTATTTGAATTAACGAGAAAATAGCGGTTATGCAATACGTAAAAGTGATTTTAATGTGTGTAGATTTGTATCATTGACATTAAGCACAGCCCAAGATGAACATAAAAATATGAAAAAATGCGACACGTAATACGAAACGATTTTCTTGATTATGTGAAAAATTTTGAGATTTAATCGTGTGCGTGAAATACTGGAATAGTTCACAGTATGTAGAGCAATTAAGTTAATAGTTTCATATTATTACTGGACTTATCAAACTTAATTAAATTGATCCGAGAGTTATATTACAAAAATTGCTAAAATTATTGGTCCTTTTAACCCTCAGGTATAAATAAAGCATAATATATAACTGTTTTAATAACTATATTAGATGAACATATGAACAATACACTATTATATTATCTGTGACAATATTATAATGTACCCGCATGGCGGTTGATGTCACAATCACAACATTTTAAACATCCATTTTCTCTCGCGGATTCCTGCATAATTACTAATTTAGTTACATGTGTTGATATGCATGATAGTTATGTCGTAAATAACTAAATGAATAAACATGCCAGGTTTGAACCTATGACCTGTGGTTACTATGTAAATGTAGGTCTATAGGCCTAGATTTTACAATTTAACCCTCTGAGGAGGATTGGTAAATAATACTGGTTATGATAAAAACACGCTCTAATAAGATAAAATGATTGTATTGTCTCCGATCCTTGATAAGTGTACAAAGCTTGGATTAAATCTATTTTAAAAATGGGTCAAAATTGAGTCTAAAGGAGTCGGGTACATACAAACAGGTGAAGCAATATAAGCGTGTTAAAAAGATACACTACAAATTTTAAACATAGGTGCATGAAGGGTGCATGGTTTTAGTGACGTCGGTTGAAAATTGAAAAGAGATCCGACTCAATTTATTTAAAGAAAATTCACTCAATTGTTAAAAAAAATCAAGGACAATGAAAATATTTTTGTAGTCTAATCCTACCTAAATAGACTTCCTGACCAAAAATAATGAGTAAAATTTAAATGTTTACTTCACAAAATGCGCACAAATTTGAAATAAATTTGTATAACGACTTTCGCCGGTGCACTATGCAATTATGAGCGATTATAGTAATTACTCAGTCATCATTTCTTATAGCTTTTATGTTGCATATAAATCAGTATCATTCGCTCATTATAACATCAAGTGTAATTATCAATATCGGTAGCAATCTATTTTCATAACATGCGGCATTAAGACCATCAATTTTAGTCGATCTTTTTAAAATATATGTGGTCTATATACATAGATAATATATGGTTGCCTGGAAGAGATTGCTTTGAAGGAATAAGGCCGCCTATTGTACACTTTTCAATTTTATGTATTCATTTATTATAATATCTATATTAAATTTCTCTTAATAATAAATATAATAAAATCTTTAGAGGGGTGATATATAACTAGATTCCAGTAGTTTTATACCACACATATTTCTTCATTATATTATTCACAAATTCATTAGCGTAATTTCTGATATATAAAACTATACTGATGCAGTATTCGGCTAAAATTTAAAGAATCTGGCTAAAGGGGAAAATAAGAGCAGCAGCCTTTAATAGTACTTAACTTAGTTGGTCAACTACGAAATCAGAACTCATCAACATTGTAGATATCGATACAAATCGATAAAAATAGTTTATTGTTGTATCCATTTTTACGAATGTATGTACATATATTATTATTTTATCTCGGCAATAAACTGTCTGTTTCATATTATTATTCGTACTGCATTTTTAGTAGCTATAACAATTTTTATTATTTATAGAGTTATACTGCCATATGGTACAAATCACAGATCACAGAAACTAAAGGAAGAATGGTACAAACTACAAACCCACTTAAAATGTTAAACCAAACTAAAATGCTATAACAGGAAAATAGTTAAATGCTTTAAAGCTCTGAGTCAATGGTTTTGGGAATTGTTCAAGCTTACACAGTCGTTTACAAATGGTTTGCGCAACTTGTTGAACCGGAGATATGGGTACGTGACGGGACCGACACGACATTGTGTCGTATGAATCTTGGGTTTTTAACTATTGCATATTATGTATTTTATTATGGAGCTTTAGTATTTGTTAATATTTATTCATCATTCGGATTTGGAAATATATTATGAGTCTTGATAATAAGGAGATTATAGGCATTTTGTGGTTAAGAAATAGGTAAATTTTTTACGATGATGTATTTTTATATTTTTTGTTGTAAATAATTTTTCAATCTCATAATTTATATCGTGTAAATAAAAATATTCTTAAATTAAAAATTTGCGTAGAAATACACTTTTTTGCTTATGGCTTGGTTCATTAGTAGCTGTTGATAATGTGGGAAATATTAATGATTGAAATAATTAAAAATTTACGTGGGAATATTAATTAAATGGCGTGAGAATTTAATTTTGTAGGTAAAAGTTAAGCCTAGATTCGCCAATTCTATGCGAATATACGCATGACTAATTGTTTTAACTACGTATACATTTTTTCTATTTTTGTTAATTTAATTTAAAAGTTCGTTAATAATAAAATGTTTGGATAATATTTTTTGAATGCTTTTATTTTTGAAAATCTTCACAAATCATGCTAAGCTTTGTTTTTTCTGTAGTGTTACAGGCTTTAGAGGTTGTTTTGTAGATTATTGTTTTTCTGTCCATGTAAAAAATAAAAAGGTCATTATTCATATACCGCCAGAATCCATCCTCGCTGGGATCGGCAATTGCCATTTTAGAAAGAGAAGAAGAAGATTATTCATATACTAGATATAAAGAACTCATATTATATACTTAATACAACACAAAAAACCTTAACCTTCCATGTAAATATTTTATGTGCCATATCCAACATAAAAAGTCCCTTTTTTTCAGATCCTGGTGGCCCGCATCCGCTCCTCGCCCGACATCGACCTGTTGCGCGACTGGAAGATGATCACGGTGTTCATCGGCGCCAACGACCTGTGCTCCGCGTCCTGCCTCTCGCCCGTGTCCTGGTCGCCCACGGCACACGCCAGGAAACTCGCCAGAGCACTGGATTACTTCCACGAGCACTTGCCACGGACGATTGTGAACTTGATTCCGGTTTTGGGTATGTTTCCTAGCGGAAATATTACAGCCTAATTGATTTTCTGTACTATTTGGAAGAAATTCTGTTCCTTGAATTTATTTTGCCAGCTCTCAAACGTTCCTGTGCTTCCTGTAACCACTTGTACCGCCCTTAGTCATATTACACCATTCCTATTTTGTCCTTGGTCTTAGATATAAATGTGCGAGAGGAGCAAGTACTTTACGGTACACCATATCTCTAATCACTGCTTGTTAGCATTCACACACAAATCACCTAGTGCATAGTTTAATCCATATTTTGTGTTCACTAAATGATGCCTACCTATAATTTACGCATCGATTCGCATCTCACATCATCAAAAAAAAAAATTTTTGGCCGGGCAATTGATGAGAATTATACTACACATATCACACTTTACCTCTAATCCTTGGCTAGTTCTTGCTATATCCTACTAATATTATAAATGTGAAAGTTTGTGAGGATGTGTATGTGTGTGTCTGTTACTCTTTCACCCAAATACTACTGAACCGATTACAAAAAAATATTACCCGTGGTCCCCCCGCTATAACCCACTGGTGGGTCTACGGGAAAAATTTTTTCCCGTCGACCCACTGCTATATTACACAGGACATAAACCGGGAAGTGCAGATAGTGTAACGATCCTGTCTCTATAATGGTCAAAGCATGGCAGTGGGGGACCTCGGGAAAAAAATATTTTTAATTCAAGTGCCCGTAGACCTACTATTATACCATTCTATAGCAGTGGGTCCATGGGGAAAAATTTTTACCCGTAGACCCACCAGTGGGTCATAGCCGGGGGACCACGGGTAATACGCCAAAAATTTAGCACACATATAGAGTAACTTGGATTAACACACGGGAACGGGAACTGTGCGGGTTTTTCTTTGAAAATGCTGGCGGAAAGCTAGTATAACACTGCTTTTACGTATACTTGCAGACGTGTCGGTGTCGGTGCGCGTGCAGCGGCCGCTGATGTGCCGGCTGATGCACCCGCTGTTCTGCGCGTGCTTCCACCGCGGCGGCGGCGAGCTGCCCGCGCTCGTGCGCCAGGCGCGCCGCTACCAGGCCGCAGAGATGGCGCTCGTGAGTAGCCGCCTGCTCCGACACCGCAACACTTACCGATTATTATTAAGCTATTGCATAGCTTCTATCGCGGGCCATTATATAAGTCGTTATACAAATTATTTCAAATTTGTGCGCATTTTATGAAGTAAACATTTAAATTTTAATCATTATTTTTGAACGAAAAGTCTAATTCGACTATAAAACTATTTTCATTGTCCTTGATTTTTAAGCTATTGCATAGCTTCTATCGCGGGCCTTGAGCGCGGGGACCGAATCGAGAAATTCCGTAACGAAAAAACCTCACGCTCCCCACTCCGACGGGCACGAAGGTGTGGCTTGCTTGAAGACATGCTATGCAATAGCTTTACCGCGGCAGTCCCCGAGTGCCACACGTCTTTTTTACCAATAGAAGGGTTCAAACAGAGCGAGAAGCCTCGTAATTGCTGCTGGTTTAGCCTTTGTCTATGATGAACGTCCATAAAATCAAAACTGTTCGGTGGAGGAATTAGCAGAAATGCTTCTTCTCCGGCCAAGCTACACTGACCGAACTGCTTCACATGGAAATTGCTTCACGAGGCTCTACGTTCGAGGAGATTCCTTTTACCACACAAACGAACTCGTGGGCCATACCTAACAGTCCACTACGTTTTATAAATGGTGTTCAATAAAATACGAAAGATTGTGCTACTTATAATGTTTCGTATTTTATGGAAAATTGTATTGTGTTTGTACATAAGAAAGTAAAGACCTTTGGACGCATATCAAACGCAATTTATTTATTTTATTTTAAATTTCTTTTCTAACCGTGTTGCAGGTGGACAGCGGTCGCTACGACACGCGTGACGACTTCACCGTAGTGGTCCAACCGTTCATGCGTTTGTTCAACGCGCCACTACCACCTCGGGAACCGCTCCCATTGGTGATACACCAGTCATATATTACACATGATTGCTTCCATTTCTCGCAGAAGGGACATGCGCTGGGTATGTGTTTTCATATATTGTGTGTGTTGTTGAAAATTTTTATTGCTGGTAATATAATCTATCTCGTGTTATTGTTAAACTACGCGCTGATGTCGGTCTTTCGCGTGGATGGTTTATTTCTCCATTTTGAGTAACTCTGACAATGACATCTTATAAATATCTATTGGACCCAAATCAAATACGGCTAGGCCTATAATAATACGCAACGTGTGTTCGCGGTTCTACAGAACAACGTCTATGGATAAAACTGAAAAATTAAGTTTATTTTTTTTCTACGTATTTTTCCAGAATAAAAAGTATCCTATTTTAAGCCCAGGATAATAAGGAATAATTATACCAAGTTTCATCGAAATCGAACCGTTAGTTTTCACGTGATGTCTTCACATACAGACAGACAAAAATTTTTTTAATCACATATTTGGGTTTGGTATCGATCCAGTAACAAAATAGCAGGGGCTATTTATTTTTTCAATATTTTCAATGTACAGAATTTACCCTTCTACAGATTTATTATATCTATGTATAGATATTATGTAGTTGTAAAAATTGTAACACCATAAAATCCTTTGTAATGTAGCATATTTTTAATATTTAACTGTATAAATTTATACCTATACAATTTTGATTCCAGCTGCGAATCTCCTCTGGAACAACCTTCTAGAGCCAGTCGGCAACAAGTCGGACAACGTGCCTCCCGTACTCATGCATTCCTTCAAATGCCCCTCCAAGAACGCTCCATACATCTTTACTCATAAGAACTCGCAAATATACATGGCAACTGGCCGCCAAGAAGAATAAAAAAAAAATTGGTTGCCTGTAAAGTCGGTATACGGGCGAACGTTTTACGTGACAACGACTTTTTATGTCTGTCTCTCTCGCTCTTAGGCGGGCTAACCATGCCCGAGTGGAAGGGACGCGTGCCTCTCACTCGCTCTCATTGTGAGCGCATAACGTGAGCGGAGCGTAACGCAGTTTCTTGAAGTGTCACCCGGCAAACCAATTTATAAGACGTTGTCACGTCAAAAACATTATTTAATAAATATATACTGGCCGCTAAGAAGAATAAAAAAAGTGTTTAATTTACATGACAACTGGCCGCTAAGAAATTTGTCTTGACATTCGATGACATTTTGTTTTTTTTTTTCGATGATGGTCGCCAAGAAAAAAGAATCATTGTCTATGGCCTTAATTTTTTTATCAATGATGTTATGGCGGGAGAATGTGTCAAATATTATATTGTATAGATTATTGATGGCCAGTACCTAATTGGCCGCCAATTGTTTTTATAATAAAAACATAAAATGTGTTTAGTTAGTACCGTTAAAATTGTATATATATATAGATGGGTTTATGCAAAATACAGTTACAAATAAAGGCCACGTACTTGAAAAATATTGATATTTTTATGATAGGTACATAATATTCTATATACATATTTATTACAACAAAAAAAGTACAAAAATAGAAAAAAAATATATTTTAAAATTATTTATGAGTAAAAAATATTGAATTTTGTAAATAAATTTTTCTAATAATATACCTATTAAGTGCAAATACCTCATTACTTCCTTAAGAAATCAATTTTATCATTTGCATTACTTCTAATTAATTGTATAACATTGTTAGGTACTATTAAGCTTTCTTTCTATTAGATTGGACTTAATAAAACATATAATGTACATATTATTATATATTTACTTTAATTAAAAATATGTTACAGAACCATTCGAATTTTTAAAAATGGTAATTATATTTTAAACTAGCT
The DNA here is from genome assembly GCF_905220415.1 of Colias croceus. NCBI lineage: Eukaryota > Metazoa > Arthropoda > Insecta > Lepidoptera > Pieridae > Colias > Colias croceus. Next base: position 911,182 of record NC_059543.1, on the reverse strand, counting down.
TCCGCCCGCGACTCCGTCCGCGCGGAAAAATTAAGAAAAATTAAGATTTATTCTTTTTCTGCGTATTTTTCCGGGATAAAAAGTATCCTATTTTATGCCCAGGATAATAAGGTATAATTATACCAAGTTTCATCGAAATCGAACCGTTAGTTTTCACGTGATGCCTTCACATACAGGCAGACAGACATACAGACAGACAAAAAATTTTTTAATCACATATTTGGGTTTGGTATCGATCCAGTAACACCTGCTATTTATTTTTTCAATATTTTCAATGTACAGAATTGACCCTTCTACAGATTTATTATATATGTATATAGATTTATCTGAAAAAAAATTATCTACCGATACCATATTTGTATAAAAACCTAATTCTGTGGTCATATAATAATATTTGAAATAAGGAAATGTATGGTAGAGTTATAGAATTCCGCTGGGTATAGAAGTTTTTTTTACCGTATTTTAATTCCTTATAATAAATTTATATTTTTAAGTATTAAATACCTATTTCGAAGTTGACATAGTAAAATCATATCTTTAATTTTCCATAATATGAATCTTCGAATATCTTCCCCTGACTTTCCATGTAAGTTATTTATAATCTATGTAAATAATTTATTGTCAGTACGTTTAATATTTACCAAAGTTAAGCTATAGATAGACTAAATAATTCTAGCTCAATTCGAAGGCCTAGTCTAAGGCTAGTCCTTGAAATTTTGTATCGTTTAAAAATTCATATTTTTGTTAAATCTGGATTTTAAATTTAGTGTAGGTGCTCAGTTAGTGCCATTGTGTTTAATTATTTGTTGGAGTTTAGTTTTTAATGGTTCAATGTTACAGTAATAAAGTTATTTTTTTATATTCTCTTGTTTTATTCATTGCCTAAATTTATTAAAAACAATCGTTCGACAATTTGATATTTATGGTTTTATGGCATTCAAATGATTTATAAAGAGTAGAAAAAAATCGATCACGAGGCGAGACTCGAACGCGCATCCTTTCACGCCAATCCGGGGCGGACGCTTGACCAACTCAGCCACTCAGGTAAGTGGGTGTGATGTAATTAAGATATATATGTAAATGAAAATATATTCATTTGTAGGTATTCTATAGACTAGATAATTTCTTAAAAAATCTACTAAAAGAAAATAAATAAATAAACAGTATGAAAAATGAACAATTTCAATACTCCTTGTCAAAATATTAAGCAAATACACAAATGCGATTTGAAAAGGAAAAATTTCGATTTGATTGAAATGAATACGATTTCAATTTTTTTAAACTACAAACGTGACATTTTATCAAATTTAAAATATAAGTACAGTATCTGTTTGTTGCTCTATTCCCCAAAATACCTAAATAATGCTGGCGGGAATAGTAAAAACACAGACTTCAGTACCTACGTTGTTTTTTAGAAACCCACTTTGCGATTTTATACTTTATTGCAATACTTATTTTTAATTTATTCTACTACTACGGGCTTTCAATGATTTTTTCCCAACACCTACTCTACTTAAAGTAAAAGTATTTTTCTAATAAAATCAAGAAAAAAAGACAAACAATTCTATCGAACATGCGTTATAATTGCTGGTAATTTATCGTAATTAAAATGTACAGCCGCCATTTTCTTTACAAGTCTTTAAGCCTAGAAAAGCTTCGAATTTCACGGCATTTTCAACGTTATTTTGTTGAAATAGAGTACCGATTCCTTTGATATTGTGCACCATATGGTACAATATCATGTAATTATTAGGTACAAGAGTTCAATCGATGACTGACATGACGTGATGTTTTAACAAACAATTGGAGGCAATTTTGGTTTATAAATAATTATGTTAATATAGAAGGTTATGATCTTATGTCTCATATAATAATAAAACACACTACATTGGATTGGAAAATGACAAGTCTTATTTATTTGGATAAAATACCCGATGTAATTTTGTTTCCTATGTTTAACTTAGGCGTTAAACCAATGATTAAACGTCGTTTAATATGCTAAATATTATAATGAAAAATATATTATTATCTAACTACTATACATAATATATAGAAAACTGCAGTATTCCTAAAAGACATCCCATTATCCCATACTCAAAAGTTCATACAATCTCTGAGTCATAGCAATCGAATACGATAATATATTCCGTTGAAACTAGAACATTTCCCATATAAAGAACAGCGACCGCCAAATGTTCCACTAGTGTAACCTTATGTAGGAGAAGACGACAATTTTCCACAATATTGTAGTAGATAATCATACTATACTTTACTATAGTATTACCACAGAATACTTAATAGTAGCTGTATATCTTAATCCTCAAAGCTCTCGTTAACAAACCTCTCCGCTATCCGACCAGCGAATTATATGCTCTTTGCCAAGTTCCCACCGTAAGACAATTGTTTATTCTCAAAGTTGTTCTGAGGAAGCACTCAGACACTGTGTATGACTTGGACTTTATAAATACTAGGCGCAGAAACGACAGAGTATGCGTTATTAAATATCGCAGAACAGCAATAGCTAGTCGCCACTATCTTTTCATAAGTTCGTTAATCTACAATAAAATTAATCAAGTCCTCAATATTTACCCACTCTGTCATTATAAGCTAAAAACCATACTCCTAAACTGGCTTCTATCCCTCTCGTATGATGAAACTGAACTAATTATTAAAACCACCATCTAAACTTCTACATTTCTCACTCAACCTCACAAACTCACATAATCTCACTCTCGCATACTCACACACATAACATTCACACACTCTCTCACAAACACATACCTGCACATTTTTGTCTTTTTAATTTTGTATAAGTAAATCGTCTTACTTACTTTTATCATTACTTTGTGTTTCTGTTTTGGAGATATGAATGTTAAAATTTGATTAGTGGAACTACTAATGTTTGGAGGCGGGCGTTGGCACCTGTGCCGCAGCTTATTTAAGCTTTTATGGGTGCCATCGTGCATAAAGTTTTTGTAATGTGTTGTTGTGTTCCAAATAAACAATTTTTATTTTTTTTTTGATTTTTTTAATACTCTTCTGAGATATTATAATTATAATTGTTTGTTTATAACAATGCCAATTTGTCGAATTTATGCTTTTATAAATAAATGCGGATAGTGGAACGTACGAGTAGTCGTGAGCTTAGAAAATACTGTAGGTGTTATTCTACTAGCTTAGTATCATATAATATTATAATATAGGTGAAGTAAGAAAACAAATGTAAACATTTTTTTCCATTTACATTGCAGTCATTTGAATATCACGCGATGTTAAGCATAGATGCGGTCTAAAGTATTTTATTCTTGCTTTTAGAGATATTGCCTTTTCATTTTTGCCTAAAAAAGATAAACTATAAATATACTTAGCCTATGGCTTCGTAAACTTCCGTGCTAGCGAGTATTCTTTGCTCATGCGACAGCCGTTGCTCATATAAAATTCCATCCCCTATTCCATCCTTTCGCGTTTATTTTCACGACAAAAGCTTTTTCAACGTTCCAACTTTATATCAAAGTTCATCTACTATTAATTATTATGCGTAAACAATGTGACAGACGCATAGACAGTTTCCTTTTTTCAACCGACTTAAAAAAAGGATGAGAGGATATTCTCAATTTGAGTGAACCGATTTTGATGATTTCGTCCGCCCCGTTTTAATTTTTTTTCAGTTCTAACCATTAATTGAAGGCGGTTTTGATTGTGAAAAAATAATAAGTATTTGTTTCCATGGAGATCGAGTATTTTTCACTTTTGTTGTAAGTAGTAATTTAATTTTGTAGGCTTTTATAAATAAATGTAAGTCATTAGTGTCTTCGGTTGATGGAAGCCCGCATTTCTAGGTGTTGATAATAATGCGGGGTAAACGAGGAGCTATAACGAGTGCAATAGTACGATAGTTTTCATAAATAGTTAATGAAATTTCGAAATTTTGTTTGTATCCATTATTTTGACTATTTATTGATGAACTAATATTGAAGCAATATTAAGAAAATGAAGAAATTCGTTAGGTGAAAAAAATTAAGAAATATTTAATTGTATTACGGGAATGAACTTACCTAATCACAGAGCACGTCGCTAATTATAATAAAAAAATCGAATTCAGTTTAATTTTTAGCAACGCTGGACAAAAACTACCCCATAAAAGCATCTTCATTTTTGTAAAGTCGGTAAAAAGTGCATGTTCCCTCATGTAAACACACGCTATCGATTGCAGAGGGTCAAGGTTGGGGAACCAGCATCCCCATTCATCTGAATCTCCCTACGGGCTTACAGGCAACCCTTTCATTGTGACCATATTTTTAATAAAGGCGAATTTTTTTAACTAAGTACATAATATTGTGATTTTTTGAAGGAATTAATATTAATTTTTCCTTTTTTATAAAAAATTTAAACATTTATAAATTTATGTACCAAATTATTTTCTAGAACCTGTATCAGAACTATCATATTCAATGAATTTTCTCAAAAGTAGTCATGAATTTGTTTTTAAAGAAAGTTTTAATCGTAGAAAATTGTCAAGATGATGAGTAATGCTCTAGCTTTAGATCCACACATCACAATGTGGTACTTCAATTATTCAGTAATTTTCTTTCGATGTAAAATTTTGTTCTTGTTCATCATAATCAGTGATCACACAATGATCAAACAAGCAAGCTACTGGTTGTTGGGTTGGATACAAACTAAATGATGATAAACAACACTGTAATGTAAATACCTAATATTACATTGTTATTAAAAGGTAGCTCGATATTATTACTTAATCATTTCGATGTTGGAAACACGCTTTTCTTATAAAATCGAACTTAAGACTCTATGGAATTAAAATTCAATTTTTACAATAGATCCAATTTGAAAAAGACAATAATTAATAGTTCAACTTTAATTATATCATATAATATTGAAATTTAACATCCGCACATTAATTATATTTGACCAATTTTTATCATTTCAGGAAGCAAATTAGTAAAATTACAATAGAATAAAATCAGATGTTTAACCATACAATGTGTAATGAATCTATTAATAACATTAATTTCCTTATATTACTCATTGTTCCCAACAAACTGAGCCGAAAGACAAGCCCTGTCTGTAGTGTGTCCACTAGTGCATATTATAGCTACACGATACGGTGTTATTCTGAATCTAGACCTAACTTGGATGCGATATCGCTTCGATCTCGTTTCGATTAACAGCCTATTATATCGGTTTTCAGCGTTTCTTCGGGAAAAACAATACATTACAAAACTCTATGATATTTTGAGATGTAGAGTTTTTTTCTTGGAGTTCTTTCAACTTTATAAAAAATTTATCTGTCTATTTATTACATTCCCTAATCAAAATCAATCGGTCTTTACTTCCCACATAATTAACTATACAAAAACTATGGCCACAACATACATACAAAAAAAACTACAGTGCCCAGTAGAATCAAACATCTTTTAACCATGAATCGTCATATCTTTGTTTTTACCTCTATCCATCCTTCGAAATGACTAATCTCCTCATCCCAAATCCTCTTTTTCCCTATCAAATTCAAAACTATTCAATTCCATACAAACCCACAATTCCAGAATAGTCCCGGCGCATATCCCACGTTATATAAAAGCGGTGAACACCACGCACCACCACCAGTCCGGCCCGGTGCGTTGCCTAGCGAACTCGCCACGCCAAAACCGCTCTTATTGTTCAAGACTTGACAAGACTTAAAAACTAAAGCAACATGGTAAGTTAACTTTTTTTTAGTTAGTAAAAAAAAATAGAAAATAGGCTTCAAAAAATATTTATTTATTAAATAATATCACATAACATTATACTTAATATAAAATATTGTCGAGTCCTTTGAATTTTTCAAAATCTAGAGCAGACCTTTATTAAATAGGAAAACTAGAAAACTGGCAAAATAATTATTATAATAAATCCGTACCTTAATTAATTAATTATAACGTAAATTAATTTTCTCTTTAATTGTGAAAAGCTTATAAAAATGTTTTATCATTACTTGTAATATACTGTACTAAATATAAAGTAATATTTAGGTGCTCTACTATGCTCTACCTTTTAATTAAATTAAATAAAATTAAAAAAAATATTTTTTATTCCTTATTGTAGTTAAGTAGGTACCTTTAGGTATTTTGGCATTGTATATATGAATAATTATATTCATCTAAAATATTAAACTACCTACTTGTATCATTTGTATGTGCTAGTAACTTCACCTTATGAATTAAATAGCGCAATAGGTGATATAATAATATTATCGATAGATTTCAATCGATTCGTAAATAAGTGATAAACTACTATTAATTTGCAAAAATTAATTATTTTATTCTGTCATCTGCAAAATTACATTGGAATCTCAATACCAATTTCGCGATTGACTGATCAAACTAATTTCAACGAGCCGTTAAAGCTTAATAAGTTTCGGATAAAAAAGTATTATACTAAGATGTGTTTATTTGATGCCAATTGAAAAACAATATTAGTTGCCGACCGTAGTTGGAACGAAGGAACAGTAAAAAATGAGTAGTACTTAAGTAATTTTATTTTCTTATTTTTACCCTAAAATTGTATAAAAAGTAAATATATCACTTCAAGCGGTATTTTTCAATTCAACAGCGTTTATAAACGAAGTTTATTTAATTAAATAAATGTTAATTAATTATTTTAACCGCAATTTAATAACCGCGATTTAATTTTGATATCCTCGCTCGTTCGTTTCATTTATTTTATCTATTTTTTTTTCTGTACTGATGTACGGGTTAATGTTTTGGTTTTAATTTTGATATTACAAGTGTTATATTTAAAAAAAGTTCAAAGTCTGTCCCTGATGCTTTGCCAAGTTTGTAAAGTCCACTATATCCTAGAACAGCTCTTACCGATTCCTTGATCCTTTGTTCCTTGAAGCATGTTTTATTCAAGCCGATAAATATTAGATCGGGAATAAGCAATTAGTTCCCGAACACACAATGCATACAGACAGACTTCGTGACAAACAATGCAGCTATTGTTTATGCAACCGCCTTATTGAGGGGTTCACTATATACGTACAATAAATCGGAAAGTGGAGAAATTAAAATAAATAAAAAAACATTTTTTTCGAAATGTCTCTGATATTGTAGGTAACCACGCTATTAACTCATCAAAAAGTTTTCCGAAGTTTTTTCAGTGAAGAAATTTTATGCAATCGATCCATCTATCGATCCATCTCAAAGGTGACTGATATAAGTGATCTATCAACGCACAGCCCAAACCACTGGTCGGATCGGGCTGAAATTTGGCATGCGGATAAGTGTTAGGACGGTGGCGCGGCGGCCCCTTAGAAAGGATTTTGATCAATTCTACCCCCAAGGGGATAAAATAGAGGATGAAAATTTGTATCATGTTTAATTATCTTTTCCACACATAAAAACTAAACTTAATTCCCAATACATTCGCATTTCCATAGAACATTATTTTGTAATTAATTTTATAATGTATATAGAGTCGAAATTATTAGACAGAGTCCCTATTGTGGTCCCTATGCAATTAATAAAAACGTCAATAATTTTAGTGTTGTTCCTTATATACTGGCAACATTATTCAACAATAGCCTTAGCAGTAAAAAATAAAGTAAAAATGTCATTTCAATATCTCACCACAGATAAAACCTAACTGTACTTTACAATAATTTATTGTCGCGTGAAAGCGTTTAATCAGTTTTTGCAAGATATCGACCCAACGATATAAGTTGCATCCAACACGTTTTCGGTCAGTGCAGTGACCTTTGAACGAAGAATTGGCGGGTAAATATTTGACAATTTTATTGTTCAGAAACAGCTTTCAACTTTCGAATCGTCCCGAAATATTATGTAAATAAGAAAAAAACTCTATTTTCATTATTCTGATTCCAATAGGGAAAAGAAAGAGGTAAAAAAATATTAAAAAATACATTTAGGGTAGGTTAGGTAGATATATCATAGAATTTAGAAAGATATTTAAAATACATGCGACGCAATAAAACAAGCTCTCTGGTAGCCGTACAAGCTTTTATATTCAGCTATTTTAATCAATTAAATAGATATATAAATACACATATAATTACACTACAGACAATACGTGGGTGTGAGCTTATCAGATTATCCATACCTAAGTTATTATTATTAGGTAACTATTAGGTACAGTAGCACGACTTTGTCTATAGAAAACTTTAATATAATATTATGGACGTTCCTACATAATATATGCCTTTTATTAATATTGAATAAGGTGTCAAAGAAATATCGATTAAGTGTGTTATTAACTATCTACAAATAAGCTTTTGTATTGCGTCCAAATTGCGTCAAGTTATTTCATAAAATAATTGAGACTGGGAAATAATATCACATAATATCGGTCAATTAAAATGCTGTCCTTTTTTAGAGATTATTATTTTATTATAGTCACATTAAAATAACGTGAAAGATCTGTTACATTTTTACAATTTAATATTTTTCTAAAAATTGTGTGTAAGTAATTATTTGCACAAGTTTACTAAGTGATTCCACTGAAAGCTCTACAGTAGAGCTATCGCCAAAATATCAACAAGGTCGTATTTTGCGTAACTTAATTAATTAATATCATAAACCGAGCCTATATTTTATTATAATATATGTAATACCTAGATAATAAAGTACGTTATTAGCTCTTATTTTTTTACTCTATCTTCGCGATTTCGCCTGCTTTGTCTAGAATACAGATCTCTTCTGTATAATGTAGTGATTAAGCTATAATAAAAAATGCAGATGCAAGCTTTAATTAACATCTACTAATACATATACTTCGTATACCTAAGTATTTTAATAATTAGCTTTTGGAAGCTTCGAGTGACGTCACCAGCCCCTCCCTGTGACTCATCCCTATTTGCATGTCACTTGGGATTCAGTTACAATTATTCCAGATATTTATTCAGCGGTTATCCGTTGTATCCAATTTACGAGGTTTTTAACCTCTGGATAGTTGGGATATTTTAATGGTATTCATTGAAAAGTTTTAATTATTTTTAAATATCAATGACAAACTTTACATCACTTACGTTTTTATTTCTTGTGACCTTTTAGTTATCATCATCATTTGATAAGCAACTTAAGTTATCTATCATCTATATTGTTATGAATAGTCAGAAAAAATAAATAATTAGGTAGGTAGTTATATATTCACGAAAATATCAAAATAATCTTCTGGATAAATGATTATTTTTGTAGGGACTAAAATTTAAACTGTAAAGTTGTATTGTTAGTTGTTACGTATTAGATCAGCCGTATGTACCTAGTGTAGGCAAAATAGATATCTTTGTTACAATGATTCAGAGTTTCAAGAAATCAATGTCTCAAATTAAAAGTCTTACAAAGAAATCCTTATTCACTTTGTTTTGATATTCCGCGTTATTTGATTCATATTAATTATTATACAATGTAAACAGATGGTATAACCATTGTATTTTATTTATTTTTAAACCATTATTTTATTGTGTAACATCTTTGTAGGTAAATATCCTATACTAACTTACTTATAGGTAACTAGCTTTCCGCCCGCGGCTTCGCCCGCGTTTTCAAAGAAAAACCCGTTCCCGTAGGATTTCCGGGAAAAAACCTATCCTATGTCCTTTCTCGGGTATCAAAATATCTCTATACCAAATTTCATGCAAATTGGTTCAGTAGTTAAGGCGTGATTGAGTAACAGACAGACAGACAGACAGAGTTACTTTCGCATTTATAATATTAGTATGGATAATGTCAGTTTTTTTTATAAATAACGCGATCGTTTAAGCTTTTAGATAATAACCAAAGGTATTGGATAAAGATACTACATGTACATTCTATTTCATTGATGTATCTTTTCAAAAAAGTAAAAAATGGTATGTACTTAAATTAATACATAAACCTACGAACCTATCATAATATATATGTATTACCTACTACTATACCTAAGCCTGCATCTTTTTCAGAATTTACCGCAAAATTTACATAAACATAACACTATTTTTTAATAAAATAAAACAGGTTGAAAATAAAATTTTAGCGACCAGAAATAACTCTTGCGTTCCAAAAATTGTAATTTTTTTCGCTCGCTTATGACTACCGTGTAAAAAAACTACATAGCGTTAGAATACAATGTTCACGACTGCGGCAGGCCACATCGGACAATAGTTATTATGAAATGTTTTTGCCTTTTTTGTCAGCAGGCGTCTCGTGCCGGACAAAAACCACAATGGGTGTCGGTAGCAACGTTGTTATAAACTATTTATGCCTCTGAAATAGTAGCCTTATCATCAACTTCTTTTCTTATTAAATATTTTCAAAGGACAACGTATCTAGTGCACATATATTATGTATGTTAAACTAGAGGGTAGTAAGGTATTACTATTAATTTAGTATTTTAGTAGTTTAACGTTCATATGGGCCGTAGTTTTAAGTTATCGGTATTAAGACCTTTAACTGTAACTACATTTGTTGCCTGAAATAAAGAAATAAATAAAATAAATAAATTACATAAACTTACATGTTACATAGTTACATGTAATGTATACTACACAGTACACAGTAATAGTTAGAAAGTAGTACGTAGTAAGAAAATAGTCTCATAAAGTAGAGTCTAGAGACATAGGGTCAGAGAACAGAGATAGATATGTATTAGAAAGCTTACTTTTGATTTCATTTCATTTCAAGTATAAAATGTATAATATGATCGGATTTAAAATCCTGCCTATTCACAGGAAATATTAATTAGGTATGTACTTTATATTTTAAGTTAAAAGTAAATCAGTTTGTAAAATTGTTAATGATAAACAATTAACTGATTTTTAGTACAAATCAAGAGTTTAACATTCCTGTAATCCACCAAATAAAGTGTTAAGTTCGATTCACTATTGTCAGTTTTTATGATGTTTTTTGTATTGTTACTCCGACGTCGGAATTAACAGAGTACATTGAACTCGGCTCTATAACTTGGCTTGCAGTAATGTAGATTTTGATAGCGATTTGTTCCTAGACATTTCTGCATAAAACAATGATGTATTGATTTAATTATAGATAAATAAACGTGTTTTATTATCTTCATTTGTCTGGCTAAGTGTTAGTTACGTTGTTCTATACAAAACGCAGATTATATTCGTCTCAAATAACTACATAGACAGTAAAATTTGATAAAATTATCTTTAGATAGTAATTTTCTGATAAAATTGGATCAGGAAGTAATAAATATGTATAATTAAAGCATCTTATTATGATATTAATTGAATCGAGCTAAAACTTTTATAGAGCTCTTCATTCAATACTAGCTTACCGCCCGCGGCTTCGCCCGCTTTGTCTGAAACCTAATAAATTATATACTAAAACCTTCCTCTTGAATCACTCTATCTATTAAAAAAACCGCATCAAAATCCGTTGCGTAGTTTTAAAGATTTAAGCATACAAAGGTGAAAGGGACATAGGGACAGAGAAAGCGACTTTATTTTATACTATGTAGTGATGATAATAACCTTTGTTAACATAAATGACCAGTCTTCAAGTGCCTAGAAATACTTTCAATTATTCCTACGAATTTTGTGTAAAGAAAATAACTAGAAACCAAGGAAGACCATTAATTTCGTGTAAATAGGTATTCCGATAACCTGGTTGACTGGACGTTTTCAGGGCACCTACAGGAAACACTGGATTTAAGTCACTGCTGTCTAACATGCTATTTAGTATTTACTAGCCTTGCTTTTATCTAGGATGTAGGTACTTACTGTATTCCAGATTGTAATCTAGTATTTTATTTAGGTAAATAGGTACATAATAATATCCTGATTCGAATCACATTGAAAGCGAATATTGCTAATCAGTAACTAAACAGTTAAAATAAATTATAAAACAAAATCTATCTCTAAACTAGCAATATAAATTTAAAAATTATACCACTATGTTATCAAATACCTACTAGGTTTATGCAAAAATTCCCTTTACTTCAGACATTCTAGGCATCCTAAAACTACACTCTTTACGTTCCCAAATAAAAAGCCGTAATATTTGCTTACGTAAGGGCTTGTAACCCTACCTCGATGTAGGGTGCTTCGCCCCTGTGGAAAGGGCTTTTAGGGCATCGGAAGCGTATGTACTAAGTATCTACACTGTTAGACCTAGGGAGTGCTCTTATTACATGAAGGGCTTTGTAATGAGTCTAGGTAGGATGAAATGAATTTTTGACAGCCCTTTTTAATGCATACGATGAGCTAACATTTTAATTGTTAATCAATAAGATTTGTTTCGAAATTGAAAATTTATGGAATAAATATCTTGAAGTATGGAATGAATGCAACTGTAAGAACTTTTTGAAATATTACATTTATTAGCAGGATAATTAAAATATAAAGTCAAATTAATGAATCTATATTTGTTATATTCTACTACTTTAATGTTGCTACATCATAAAAACGATTACACGATTAATTGTTACGATTAGAAAAGTCACTAAAAAAGTCATGTTAATTCACAAACCAAAAGTGTCATGTTAATTCGATACTATACAATAAATCTTTCAGAAATAATTAATGAACACAACTTCAATGACGTGTTTTTAGTCGTTTAAATCGAGTCAAGGGTCGCTTTGTTAATATACTTGCCATTTATTAAATAAAAGCAAAGCCAAGTTTTTACTTCTTTAGAGAAAAAATGTGCTGACTCAGACTCATTTATAACAGCGCCTGGCTCTACGGTCATTTATGATATTTAAACTAAATAAATTCTTAATTTGTTGCCATACAAACCTTTAAAATGATTTTTTGTTTCGTGTTTTTGTAAATTTCAAATATCATTAATCTTATATAATTATATTGGCGCTTAAAAAAGTGGTAGAAACGATTTCCAGAAATTTCTAGTCATCGTAGTCATTTTACCTTACATAGGCCATTTTAAATATGATATATTTAAGTACCACGAATGTAATTTGATTGTAAGTGTACCTACGATTATAATGTTCACGCAGCATATCATAATATACTTTCTTCTATTTTTTCAATTATCTAACTTATTATAATAATATTATGACCGTGATTATGTATCATTCATAATAAGACTTCAAATTTACTTAAATTATTATAATCAAACTTTTACTAACTTTCCACCCGCGGCATCGCCCGCGCAGAAGAAAGAAAACCCGCATAGTTCCCGTTCCCGTGGGATTTCCGGGATAAAACCTATTCTATGTCCTTTATCTCGGGTATCAAAATATCTCTATACCAAATTTCATGCAAATTGGTTCAGTAGTTAAGGCGTGATTGAGTAACAGACAGAGTTACTTTCGCATTTATAATATTATATTAGTATGGAAAAATAGTTTTTTTTTTTAATATACCTCGTGTGTTCATAAGTTTTGAGACGAACTTTGTAGTTAAAAAATGAGATAAAATGTCACTGGTTGATATTTTTTTCTTTTTCCAATTTTGAATTTGGAATGTTTACTCTTAATTCCTTTGATTTTCAAATTCATTTCTTTCAATTTTCTCGTGATGGAGGGAACTAAAGAATTACGTGCGACCGTAATTTCGCTGTTTAAGGCGGGGAAAAACCCAATGGAGATTTTCCATGAGGTGAAAATTTTTGGTGTGAGCCGTAACTTCGTGTATTACACTATCAAACGATACAAGGAGACTAATTCTTTGCAAGATCGCCAAAGAAGTGGCCGGCCACGCTCTGTGAGGACGCCTGCGAACATCAAAATCATCAGAGAGCGACTTCGCCGAAATCCATGTCGCACTCAGAAAAAACTCGCACTGCAGACTGATATTTCGCGCGTATCAATCAACAGAATACTAAAATATGATCTTAAGGTAAAGGCGTACAGCCGTAGGAAAATTCACTTTTTAAACGACCGGCTTCGTAAATTGCGACGCGAACGTTCTCCAATACTGCTTAGGAGACACGATGCGAGGAAAATACTCTTTACTGATGAGAAAATCTTTACTGTCGAAGAAAAGTTCAACCGACAAAACAATAAAGTGTATGCCAAAAGTAGCAAGGACGTCCCACCTTCTGCACGGAATGTCTTGCGTACTCATCATCCGGCTAGTGTGATGGTATGGTGGGGAGTTTCGTATGAAGGTGTCACTCCGCTGCATTTCTGCCAACAAGGTGTCAAGGTGAAAGCCAAGAATTATCAAAGTGATATTTTAGAGCCTGTTGTGAAACCCCTGTCTCATACTTTATTTCACAACAAGGATTGGGTTTTCCAGCAAGACTCAGCGCCATCTCATAAGGCAAAAACCACCCAAGCTTGGTTGAAGGAGAATTTGCCGGCCTTCATTGCGGCTAACGAATGGCCCTCCTCCAGCCCAGACCTCAACCCGCTGGATTATTCTTTATGGACTGAATTAGAGCTCAGGGCCTGCCGAAAGTCCCACCGAAACTTGGAGTCACTGAAGCGAGCTCTTGTCCGAGAGGCAAAGCGAATTCCATTGGAAAAGATTCGTGCCGCTATAGATGACTGTCCAAATCGTCTGAGGGCTTGTATAAAAAATAAGGGTGGACATTTTGAGTAAAATTGAAAGTTTATTGTTTGTTATTACTGACTTAATATGTTGTATAAATTTTAGAATTATAAGTTAAATATTACAAAAGATATGCAACTTTTATTTCGTCTCAAAACTTATGAACACACGAGGTAAGATCCTATTTATAATCATTATAATAAAAAATAGTTTTCTAAATACCCATACACCATATTAACATTATAAATTGACTAAAGCTAAAATACTAAACTCATTTTAAACACATGTCCGTCACAAACTATATTTTATATAAGAAAAAACTAAGTAAACTAAGTAAACTTCTCATAATGAAACTGCCTTCCGATAATGTCTGATTTAAAAAATTGCTCTTGTACGTAGCACGGTGTGGTACCAACGATATCATCAATCAATGTAGAAACATAATAGGCTAAGTTACTGTGCCAAATTAATACCTGGATCTAGGTTAATTCGATTCTTACGATCTAGTGTCAAAATTGTGGTAAATTATGGAATTCTGGAAGTTCATTTCACCGAAATATTTGGAATAGAATTATAATACCTAGGTACCGATTCACTTCATGTTGTAGCTAGCTGCGCCCCGCGGTTTCATCAGCGTGGCTCTGCTCCTGTTGGTATTAGCATGATGATATATTATAGCCTTCCTCGATAAATGGGCTATCTAACACCGAAATAATTTTTCAAATCGGACCAGTAGTTCCTGAGATTAGCGCGTTCAAACAAACAAACTCTTCAGCTTTATAATATTAGTATAGATTCCAATTAAATATCTATTGACTAAAATGTTCTTTTTATGTCATGGTAAATTGGCAAATAAAAAGCTCTTAAAATGTGTTCCCAAACAGTAGAGTTGTTAAAGAAAATTGATGTCATTAATTGTGAAACAATTGACAATAAAGATGTTTTTTAAGTATGTAATCGTTTTCAATCGAATAAGTGTGGGTGTGTTTCCATTTTGGAAATAAATCGATTGATCTGCATTGAAATTGTTAAACAATTTGTTTTATGTAAATTAATGTTTCGTTTGTTAAATGACTTGGTAAAGTTTTAGTTTAGTTTTCAGTACCTATGACCTTTTAAGATTGATTTTTATTGATTATTGCTTAGGATTATAGTTTCAGTAATTCAGATGTTTTCATTTTCAGTTTCAGACCATTTTTCATAACAAGAAATTATAAATTATTTAAAGAAGATCTTTGAAGCTTTTATTATACCTAATATCGTAATAGTTTTGAAGGTATAGATAGGTTTACAAATGTTTAATTCAGATCAATAAATCTTCAAGTAATACAGAAGTAGTTCCACTTGAGCGGGTATAAACAAAGACGGATTTAGCAGGCCGCTGGTTGCGCCTGCGCAGCCAATGAAGCATTCCCATAATATTGGGCCATTTCCTATCAATTGTATTCTTCTAGTGTCCTTTAAAGTTAAGCTAGAATGAGTGTTTGATATAATATGTATGGAATTATAGGTATATTTAATTAATAATTTAACACGTTTTAGAAAAAATGACTGCATGTAGTCTAGATCGATTGGTGTGTTTCAATTAATATGATACTTGTTACAGTAACATTGGGACTTGGGTTATGGGTAAATGAAAATGACAAAAAGAGATAGGTAATGTTTTTTTTAATGCGTTGATATTTGCATAGTCTCATAAGTTCTTTATAATTACATAAAAATAAATGAAGTACTTGTAAATTCCTATTTTCAAAATCTGCTTGCTAACTAAAAAAAAATGTTGTGTGGTTTTATGAAACCACGGTAAAAGTGAAACTTTTTTTCACACAATAGAGTATAGACATTTAACTGAAAATTATCGTATTTGTAGGATAATTATCGTACGTATCGTGCGTGACGCGACATGCGCTACACAGACCAAAAAGTTTGAGACGATGTAATAAAAGTTTCACTTTAAAATTAAATTTTCTACATGATTACAATTCAAAATACTTTAAAATTAGAATGTATTACTGAAAATACCCATATCAAAGTAATCGATACTGCATTGTAATTGAAAATAACTTCACTACCATCTATGCGTGCATCAGTAACAAAACCACCGTATAACATGAAAGGGGAAAATCCCTGGAAACAGAAAAACAAAGGATAAGTATATGCTTCATATGAATAATTTCATAGATTCCCATCTATTTGTATTCATTGTATTCAAAAAATGTAAGCATTTATCCAAACAGCCTGTTTGTTGTTATTTTTATCGATCTTTAACAAAATCGTGTGTATTATTCGTTTAGAAACCTATTTTTAGATTTTTTTTAATCTACTTATTTCAATTCGAAGACAAGTTATTTCCGCTTATATCTCAGAAGGCAGAGCTACGACGTCGCAGGTATTGATACTTGTGATATGAAACCAGATCCAAACCAGCTGCTTCACCAAGCATGTCCGTTTGTTCATGTGTAACGAATGATGATGTTACATTAATAGCTTGCCCAGTCTGCATCCATTTGAGATTATCTTCGAAAATCTGAGAAATATGCGTCATGATGATTAATATTTTTGTCTTTTGCTTTTAGTTTGTAAAGTCATTGGTACATAACTACCGACCTTTCCCCGTTTAATTTTTCTAATTAAAACTTCTTTTTCTTAACTTAAAAGATAGGTACATAGAGTGAGACGTTTGCTCTATGACGAATATATGCAAACCCTGGTACGTCAGCACTGAACATAAGTTTTGAAAACACCTTTAAGGTTATTTTTCATCACAATAAGTTCATTGTTTTGATATATACAGTCTAACAATAAAACAAAACAAAATGCCAGTTTTAAGGCTTTACAATTATCATCTTTCCTATAGACGCAAACTAATACCGTATCCATTCCACATTTATGATAATCATAAACATATCATGGCAGGCAATTCGTGGCTGACACGGCGTTTTTCAGTCCTGTAATGGAAGTTCATTGAACTTAACCCTAATCTTGTGCTTTACAAATTACCGTCACGCACGGAACGATTAGCTTTGAACAGCTGATGTATAGATATTTTCTGTAAAGTTATGCGTGTAATGACATAGAATAACCCCTGTTTTTATGTCAAAGTTCATGTACTAAGTTGTTAGGTCTTTTCTTAATAATGAACGATTTGACTAAAATTTACCCCGGTATTTTAGTCAACGCTAAATTCAAATTAAGCTGACCTGCCTATTTTAAGGTTTCAAAAGTCACAGATTACAAAAAGAACAACTAAAGAAAGTCTTGTCCTTAAAAGCTCTATTGAAAATTGATACACTTAATTCTATAGTTTAATTTAATAGGATTAATTATATAATTACATATTCAACATACATATACCTACCGTATTAAATCCGGAGAAACTGCTATAAAATGTAAATATAAAATATTTCCAATGAAAGTGTTGATGCATTAACGTGATTAACATATTCTTGTGGTCTGCACGTTTTCCGCCCCATTTCATGCTAAGTGCATTTGCATTGCCTCTTTACTATTTCACTTTGAATATTTTCATTTATAAAGTACTTATACACCACTATTTTTAAATCAGTACAAAAACTTTAAGGACATGTTAGCGAATACTTTATTGTCGTGATCATGATGTTAGAATTACATAATATCGATAGATAGCAAAGATATAATCATTTGTTTATTTAAGAAAGTCTCACTAAAATCATAGACACATTGCAGAGTTCATTCACTTATTCATTGATAGTATTACCTAACCTTGGGCAATAAAATGAAACAAGAGATGTAGTTACCAACTTTATTTATTTTAATTTCCTAAATTCAAATCTCCCCTTCATAGGTACTTCATCCGGGCTTAGGACCGGCATAATTACTTTTTTACAATAAATTAAATAGGTACGTAGGTATGCAATTACAAAGCAAACAATATCAAAATCGAATTTTGACGTATAAATTAAGAAGTTAGAATCAGCTGTTTTTTACAATACCTAATCTGTATTGAAAGAAAAAACGATTTTGGCGTGTTTAAGAAGTTAGAATCAGCTGTTTTTTACAATACCTACTCTGTATTGAAAGAAAAAACGATTTTGGCGTGTTTAAGAAATTAGAATCAGCTGTTTTTACAATACCTAATCTGTATTGAAAGAAAAAACGATTTTGGCGTGTGAAGTTAGAATCAGCTGGTATTTACAATTATCTTAACTAACCTTACAAGTATTTCAATAATAAAATTGTCCTTCAAAATGTCCACCACCATTATCAATACACAGACGTGCACGTTTTATTAAATTGTTTTTTAACGAGAGAAGTAAGTAGGTATGTTTTTTTGTCTTTTCACTTCATCCAATATGCGCTGTTTTAATTATTGTTCGACACTAACCGGCTCACTTTTGTTCACTTAATTTCACTCCACAAAAAGAGGTCCAAGGGTGTGAGATCAGGTGAGCGAGGAGGCCAAGCAGCAGGCCCGCCTCGACCGATCCACTGACTTCCAAACTCCGCTGTGAGAAATTCATGAACCGCAGCGTTATTCGACATTCGTACTACGTCGAGGATCCTCTTAAAAATACGCTAGTACATTACACGTTAGCATTTTGTGACAACGCCTGCTGGTAAGCATTTACCACGACGGTTCGTACATTTGGCGATCGAGCGTTCGGGACTCAGGTACTATTATCTGTACATACGTACTGCTGCACTCGCATTTTCTCCACTCAAAAAGAACGCACGAAGCATAAGTACATAATCCCGTGATATGAATTGATATGATATTGTACCGGGAAAAACGTAAACAAACGCGACGAAAAAAAGCAAGTTTTCACTTCCGCTAACAATTAGGCACTGTTTGTCCGTTGTCGCAACGCGTTCGGCGTTGGGGTGCGAACTGCGAACTGCGAACTGCGACGCGGGCGCAGGCCACAGAGGGAAAGGGGGTGGCGGGGTGAAGGATGGCGAGCTTCGACGCGAGTTTGCCGGAATTTATCAATGGAGCTGTCCAGCGGACCTATTCGAAATCGTACGCTAGAAAATTACAACACAATTATACCTAGTGTGGGTCATTGACTAAGAATAGGTTTAACAATTTTTACATATTTATGTGGACAATTTTGGGACATTTCTGTTTGTTAGTGTTTTTAATTATTTCTTACACAAATATGATTGGTTAAAGGTACTTAACACCCTGTAAAATTTTATGTACTGATTAAAAAATAGTGGTGTATACACCACTATTTTTTAATCAGTACAAAAACTTTAAGGACATGTTAGCGAATACTTTATTATCATTTATATGATGTAAGAATTACATTATATCGATAAATAGCAAAGATATAATCATTTGTTTATTTAAGAAAGTCTCACTAAAATCATAGACACATTGCAGAGTTCATTCACTTATTCACTGATAGTATTACCTAACCTTGGGCAATAAAATGAAACAAGAGATGTAGTTACTAACTTTATTTATTTTAATTTCCTAAATTCAAATCTCCCCTTCATACTTCATCCGGGCTTAAATAACTTTAAATAAGAGGTATGTAATTACAAAACAAACATCAAAATCGAATTTTAGCGTATTTAAGAAGTTAGAATCAGCTGTTTTTACAATACCTAATCTGTATTGAAAGAAAAACGATTTTGGCGTGTTTAAGAAGTTAGAATCAGCTGTTTTTACAATACCTAACCTGTATTGAAAGAAAAAACGATTTTGGCGTGTTTAAGAAGTTAGAATCAGCTGGTATTTACAATTATCTTAACTAACCTTACAAGTATTTCAATAATAATCGTCCTTCAAAATGTCCACCACCATTATCAATACACAGACGTGCACGTTTTATTACTTAAATTGTTTTTAACGAGAGAAGTAGGTACGTTTTTTTGTCTTTTCACTTCATCCAATATGCGCTGTTTTAATTGTTCGACACTAACCGGCTCACTTTTGTTCACTTAATTTCACTCCACAAAAATAAGGCCAAGGGTGTGAGATCAGGTGAGCGAGGAGGCTAAGCAGCAGGCCCGCCTCGACCGATCCACTGACTTCCAAACTCCGCTGTGAGAAATTCATGAACCGTAGCGTTATTCGACATTCGTACTACGTCGAGGATCCTCTTCAAAATATGCTAGTACATTACACGTTAACATTTTGTGACAACGCCTGCTGGTAAGCATTTACCACGGTTCGTACATGTGACGATCGATCGATCGATCGATCTGTACATAGGTACGTACTGCTGCACTCGCATTTTCTCCACTCAAAAAGAACGCACGAAGCATAAGTACATAATCCCGTGATATGAATTGATATGATATTGTACGAAAAAAAAGCAAGTTTTCACTTCCGCTAACAATTATTAGGCACTGTTTGTCGCAACGCGTTCGGCCTTCGGCGTTGGGGTGCGAAGTGCGAACTGCGACGCGGGCGCAGGCCACAGAGGGAAAGGGGTTGGCGGGGTGAAGGATGGCGAGCATCGACGCGAGTTTGCCGGAATTTATCAATGGAGCTGTGCAGCGGACCTATTCGAAATCGTACGCTAGAAAATTACAACATAATACCTAGTGTGGGTCATTGACTAAGAATAGGTTTAACAATTTTTACATATTTATGTGGACAATTTTGGGACATTTCTGTTTGTTAGTGTTTTTAATTATTTCTTACACAAATATGATTGGTTAAAGGTACTTAACACCCTGTAAATTTTTTTGTACTGATTAAAAAATAGTGGTGTATAATTGTTTGTACCCATGGGAATATAGTTCGATTTGAAATGTAAAATAAAGTATAGATGGGCCGATATCTATGATTATTACTATGAGTTTCAATTTTCTATTCCAAATATCGGACTGATGATTAATTTACATAATATCACACGTGTAGGTGCGTGCTCTTTATTTTCTTAACCTTCCTCTTTAATTTTACCTGTTAAAAAAACATTTTAAATAACATTATTATTTGTTATAAAGATTAATAATCTTCAATCAATAATTAAAATTAAAATTCATCTCTCCAAAAAAAAAATCAATACCTATATTATTATAACCAATATTTATTACGACAACCTTCTGCACTACAACAAATCTTGTTCACATATCACCAAGAATAAAAAAGAACCACCTCAATACAACAAATTATTTGCCCACAGAGGGAATGCATCTCAGTCCACATCGGGCAAGCCGGCGTGCAGATCGGCAACGCCTGCTGGGAGCTGTACTGCCTGGAGCACGGCATCCAGCCGGACGGGCAGATGCCCTCCGACAAGACGCTGGGCGGCGGGGACGACTCCTTCAACACGTTCTTCAGCGAGACCGGCGCGGGCAAGCATGTGCCGAGGGCTGTGTTCGTGGACCTCGAGCCTACTGTAGTGGGTAAGTGACAGATGCCCTACAACAAGACGCCTGGTGGCGGAGACGACTCCTTCAACACGTTCTTCAGCGAGACCGGCGCGGGCAAGCATGTGCCGAGGGCTGTGTTCGTGGACCTCGAGCCTACTGTAGTGGGTAAGTGACAGATGCCCTACAACAAGACGCCTGGTGGCGGAGACGACTCCTTCAACACGTTCTTCAGCGAGACCGGCGCGGGCAAGCACGTGCCGAAGGCTGTGTTCGTGGATCTGGAGCCTACTGAAGTGGGTTAGTAAGAGTACTTTCATGATTTTATAGAGCAATATTATGCTATAAAGTCAGTTAAAAATTGACATACCTATAAAAAATGAAGATTTTTATACTTACGTCTTTCGTCATTGGAGCCTTTTTCTTTTAAAGATTTGACACAATTTCCCGTTGAAGCTTTTTGGGTTTATGATATAATTTTAGAAGTCTCTAGTAAAATAAAATAAACCAGTTGAATATAAATTATCATCGAAGTGAAAAAATACTGCATCATCATGAATAATGATTTCTAAATCGAATGTAAAAAAACTTAGAGAACTTAGAATTAAATAAGCTTTCTAAGCTGAGTGCGCTGTAATAATCATGACCACAAATAACTTGCTTGTCTGGAGTTTTTATAGTAAGTATATATGTATCTAGTAAGTAGGAACATATAATCAGAATACTAAATGTAAACTTTTAAAATCATTTCACAAGGCTCATAGAAAATTATATTATACAAATTCTATAGGACGATGAACGTCGAAACCTTTAGTGATAAAAGCTTAAAGCACACTTATGAAAAGTTGTTTAATAACTTCAGCCATTCGACAAATCATAATTGAATGTACATTATTATATTATATTACCCATATTAATGCCTGTAACATTTCCCAAAATAGTCCCGAAAAGCTCGAAGCTCGAATCATACGAGTGTGCTCTTGAAGTAAGAACTTATAAGTTAGATAAGACGACCATTGAACTTGTTCAAGAGGCAGCTATTACAGTAACGTGTCATTACGTCTATATTCCGCACTGTACTTACCTAAATCGAGGATCTGGCTGACAGGGCTGCTAACAAAAAAAAATGCCTTGCTAACAAAAAAGTTCTTGATGATGTTTTTTTTTGCTTAGAGAAGCAAAATGAAAACGATGCCTTTCTTGGAGACATTATTCGACATTTTTTCTTTCTTAGTGTTTCATGTTGTTAAAAATAATTTGCTGTTTAAATATGTACTTAAATCCAATAATCTTACGATTAGCTAATTAATTTCGGCAAATGATCGAAATATACATTAAAATTTAAAACAGCTATATGCATATTGCATATGTAGCTTTTTGAAATTTTATACATATTATTAAACTCAATATGAATAACAGGTGACAACCCTATAGCCACGTTATAACTCATCAAATTGCTATTTTCATCACTCGAAGCACAAATATAAACCCGTCGATCGAAACATTGAAAATGTACACAATTTACGATCAAATTACAATGTTTAGCTACCTACTACAGTTAAAGGGAAAATTGTTTTAGTGATGATGGCGTTATTACTTACTGATACTTAGTTCGTATTATAGAGGCTTTAAAAATAAAATAATAGTTTTCGCTCTTTTATCTTTTTCTAAACAAATTAAAATCTTTATCGAATACATTTGAATTGTTTCCCAGTTTATATTATGTATCTAATATAGGTAATTTGTACCTACGATGTTTTTCTATTTCAAAATAACATAGTACCTACCATTTATGTATAGTCTATGATACCTACGCAATAATATTCACTGCGGTTAATAAATAGCCTATAAAAACGATCAATGTATGCTATTCATAATTCATCCGTAATTGTTAGTATAGAATACAGATTATAATTCAATATGAAATAATAATAAACGATTGCCTAAATAAAAATGTCGTTCATGAACGATGAAGAAAATTTCGTCAGGCTGTATTCGTTTCCAATAATATTGCCTATATTTTTGAATACCTACATAAATATTATTTCTAGTTTGAAACAGTTATAAAACAGCTTACAAGCAGGAAAGCTTTCAATCCACGTTTATTTCGGCCAACTTTCAGTTTCACATACTTTATTTCTTCAAAATTTACTTACGTATATAGAAAAAAGCTATCCACATTGACTATTAGATTATTGACATAAATATAAATAACATTAAGAAGTGCTATTTTTTGAAATTATAGGTTTTTAATTTAAAAACTTTACTTCTAACGTCGGCATTATACTAAACCCACGCCTAAGATTCTCAGAAGCAACAAATAACAATGCAAATACTTGCGTGTCAGATTACGCCTACAAAAAAATAGATGACCAATAATAATTACGACTGTATTTGATTCATTTCATAACATATCATGCGGCTGTATATAAAATAATTTGCATAATATACTATATATAATGCTATGCTCCGCCGCCCGTCTGCCCGTTACCTACATGCTAAGACCTTAGCTAAGACGATGAGATTTTGCAAAGAATCTGAAGAAAATTCTTTACGAGATTTCTTTACACTTAACTTTTAATTGAATTTTAATTAAAAATGTTTTATATTAAATTATATAAGTTTAAACTTAGAATAGCCAGCTCCCATTCAGAGTTTTATAAATAAGTAATACATATTACTTATTTACTTAAATATAAGTTTTTGAAGGCGCTACATTTTTTCCTTCGAAACTATTTAGCCTCGAGTAACATTTTAAATATATTTTAAGTATTCTGAAACTTACATAGCTTATTTAACTTCAATTATTCAAGACCTCATTCCCAGCTATTTAGGTTACTTATTCCAGCCTAGATTGAAAATTCAGAGAAACGGGAGCATGCCTGCGGGGCAGAGCGAATACAAGCTCAAAGAACTTAAATTTTCACGAGATGAATTCAATCTTGCCTTGTTCTTAATAAGATGCTTTTGTTTGACTTTGTATTGAAGAATAGGACTATATATGGCTTATATTGTACTTACCTATATATAGTAGCCTGACTTTGTAGAGACAATAATGCTTGCATAGAAGCGAAATGTTCGGTCTCTTTTAGTTATAGATAACTACTAGCGGTCCGCCCCGGCTTCGCCCGTGGTACATATTAACGTTTTCTCTACATAAGAACCATCCTCGTACTTCAAGGAATATAATAAAAAAAGAATTATCGAAATCGGTTCAGCCGTTCTCGAGTTATGGAATTACAACGAAAAGTGGCATTGATTTTTATATATTAGAAGATAAAGAAAATTCTGTCTGTTAACTTTGATTAACTTATATTTTAGATCACATATTTTTTTAAACATAAGTACATACTTTTATCTAAAAATTTTCAATATAGAAACAACAAAAACACGAACTTTAATTAAAATCATCCCTTTCGGAACCACTGTTTTCTTTATACATGACTAAGTACCGAGTCCCAAAAATAATGAATCGTCTCAAGGGCTGAAACATAAAACGAAAAAATTACCCTCCAGATAGGGGAGACTAGACATAGACAAACATGATGACAATACACAAAGTAATTAATAAACTGAAAACATATTACAATATCTATATTTTTAAAATTATGAAAAGGAATGTAATGATTTTTAATTACGACCCGACTCAATATATTAAGTAAGATCAACTGGTTCGATATTAACAAATTCTATTATGTTTTAGATATTATAATTATATAATAGTACAGTACAGTAATAGATGAGCATTTTATTGTACGACTATCGAATAATAATGTGAAGAACACTTGAGCGAAACAACGAAAGACTGCTAGACTTTTAAATGTTTATGTTTATGGTAGCGCCTCTACACTTTATTGTAGTTATTAATAATTATTACAATATGGATAATTAAATGTTGCTTTACCTGTTTCTAAATCAATAAAACAATTGCAAATAAAAATGCACTAAAAGCCAGTAATCAACACAGGCCCGACAAATCCAATTACGCAGTCTGCAGAACATTCCACCTCATTAACTGCCACTTGACTTTCTGATGGAATCACTGTTTTGTTCGCTTTGCCCACATGTGCTGGTCGTTAGTTATTCCTGGTATTTGCTACTGAAAGAATTTAATTAGAAGGGTTATAGATATCTATACTAATATTATACAGAGAAAAGATTTGATTGTTTGTATTGAAAAGGCTCCGAACCTACTGGACCAATTTTTAAAATCTTTATCAACATAATCCTACGTTATCCCTTAACATAGGTATTTTGTGATGTTTTTATCCCGGTTTAAACACGTGCGGAGCCGGGACGAGAGCCTAGTTTGTGATATATTCAAGCTATTGTTTAAGTACCTAGTTGGCGCAATTTCTGAAGCGAATTTCTGTGATGAAAAGTTTAATTTAGAAATGCAGTTACTTGGCTTTCTGATTGATTTGCGTACAGACATTCTACTTAATGAAGTTTAATTGCATTGATTGAGTGCAATACTTAATTAACCTTCGCAGACTTGCTCTGCTTCAGATTCTGCATAGTTATGTCCGATTTAATAATGAAATTTCTTTTCTTTAAATGTTTTTACCAGTTGCCATAAACAATCAATAAAATTAAGAATGTAGAGCTTCACACACACAGACACACATTGATATTGACAACAACTTTTAGGCGTATTCTTTTTAAGTATAAGTTCGATTGCATTATCTATTCAGCTTCACGTAAAAGCGAGAACGATTCATCATAATTATCATCATCATATCAGATGACAGATCGCTCTCTAATAAAATATAGAGCCCTTTAAAAAACCGTTTCATTCTCATACATAATTTTTTCCACGTCTAGACGAGGTCCGCACGGGCACCTATCGCCAGTTGTTTCACCCAGAACAGCTTATCACTGGCAAGGAAGACGCCGCCAACAACTATGCGAGGGGCCACTACACCATCGGCAAGGAGATCGTTGACGTCGTGTTGGATAGGCTCAGGAAACTTGCTGACCAGTGCACTGGACTGCAGGTTTGTTAATTTAGCTATTATCATGCTAAAAGGCTTAGTTCTAAGTTGATTTGTTAATTAATTGTTTCTGCATTCAAATGGTATCGAATATTGTCGTGGATATAATATTTTGTAACATAACATATACATAATATAACGTAGAGTCCTCCGCTGAAATTTTCTGTTTGTTCGCGATAAACTCAAAAACCTACATCACCGATTTACATTATGTTTTGACCAGCACAGCCTGGTTGTCGTGGAAATAAGAATATTATATTTTGTTTTTGACAACGCGAGTAAATCCGGCGGAAACTAGTAACTGATGTTTTATCTCTGTGTCTAGGGATTCCTCGTGTTCCACTCGTTCGGTGGAGGCACCGGCTCCGGGTTCACGTCCCTGCTGATGGAGCGCCTCTCCGTGGACTATGGGAAGAAGTCCAAGCTGGAGTTCTCCATCTACCCTGCACCACAAGTAAGTGTACTAATTTGTATCTAAATTTATTATATTTAATTTTGGAGATAGTTAATTTTGAATATGTCCCCGTCTTGTCAACTTCATCTAGTTGGATCTGCTATTTGATAGAAAGACTACTGTGTTAATTGAATGACGACATTTAATTGAATGACTAGGTCGAACGTTAAATTAACAAGTATCAGTCAAAGTTCAATTAGTTAGCGGATTGTAACATAGCCCTTTGAACAGAGCGGCATATTGTTGAATGACTAGCGTGTTCATCGAAAGACTACGGAATTTACTCCTTCCAAGGTATCCTCAAAAAGATGGTTGCGAGCCGACGGCCGACTTCTTATTTCCCCATTATCATAGAAAATCACACACTAAAACTTTAAATTTCTCATTTATTAATCTAATATTCTTCCCCAGGTATCAACAGCAGTAGTAGAACCCTACAACTCCATTCTCACGACGCACACAACGCTGGAGCACTCGGACTGCGCCTTCATGGTCGACAACGAAGCCATCTATGACATCTGCAGGAGAAACCTCGATATTGAGAGGCCGACATACACCAACTTGAATAGGCTTATAGGACAGGTAAGATATATCAGATAATGGAAATGTAGTGCAAAAATAAAATATTTAAAAGGTAGAGATTTTAATTTTAGAGAAATTCATCCAGTTTTTAAGATTAGGTTTTTAAAGTGTTGTTCTAAAACACTAATTCTCATTCAAAGCTCTATTTTCTTTGATCTTTCATTAAACAAAGTATCTCTTATCGTTTTACTTTTTAATTGTAAGTTATAACAAAAATCGTCTTACGTTATATTTCCCTTTATAGGTACCTATAAAATATACTAAATACATTAATTACCTGATGATTAATGATGTTAGCTCACCTTTTACCATTACTTTTAAAGTTATAACATTGCAATTGTTTTAATAATAGTGTTAATAGTACGTTGTTTTATTATGCAATCTGCATTGATACAATTTCTTAACCTAACACTAACCTAAGCACTATTCCACAGATCGTATCCTCCATAACCGCGTCCCTCCGCTTCGACGGCGCCCTCAACGTGGACCTCACGGAGTTCCAAACGAACCTGGTGCCCTACCCGCGTATACACTTCCCGCTCGCTACTTACGCGCCCGTCATCTCCGCGGAGAAAGCGTACCACGAGCAGCTCACTGTCGCTGAGATCACTAACGCGTGCTTCGAGCCGGCTAACCAGGTGAGTCATAAATAAAATATTTATTGCCAAAACGAAATTTAATAGTTATTCGAATTGCGATTACCAGGATCGAAAGATAGCTAGAAAGTTTTATTCGAGCTGGCTTACCAAGCGAACAGACTGCGAATCTATTAGAAACAGATAAGCTTAGTCCTGAACCCTTTTTATTATTTCACATTGAGACTGGTCTTATCAAAAGTATGGAAGACCTATCAGTCGGTCGAAATCATAATTATCTTGGCATTCTTGCTTACATTATATATTTATTTTTCACATTGATACTCAACATAAAATTGTTCAATAGATACATATTTGTTTTAAAACGATGATAAAATAACAAAGTTGAATCGATAATAGTTCAAAATAGTCATTTTGTCAAGAATACCATAAGATACAAAAACTAAGAGAGAAAGCTACAAAAACATTCAATTTACCTAAGCTTGGAATTGCTTGGAATAAAATATGCGCATTGCAGATAGGTCCTTATGCAATATTAATTCCGCTGGCTGGGATCCAAAAGCCTCCCTCATAACTTTTATGACGTTCTCAAGATTTCGAGCCTTGTACCTTATACTTTAATGATGCTTTAGAAATTTAATTCAGCTTGGAATATTACCGAGGTAAAAGAAAATTTAATGGAAAATTTATTCAGTCGACCTATGTATGATAGAATACGACTTAGGTAGTTAGATTAGTTTGGTATCGTAACATAGTTTGAAATATAAAACTTTATCCTGAAATAATAAATTGATATTGGCTATAAAATTAAAAGGTACTGATTGAAAACTCCTGTTTGTTGTGTAATTAGATTCTTTGTATTTCTATTAGATTTGTTTTAATTTTGTTTTGTAATTGCAGATGGTAAAATGCGACCCACGTCACGGCAAATACATGGCGTGCTGCATGTTATACAGGTTTGTATTCAAATCCTTATTAATAATTTAAATATTTGATCATTTTATAACTATGTGTAAAGTTTTTAACTTCATAAAGTTTGAAGAATGAATGTTTAATAATTTCATGAAGAAAATTTGTCTGAGCTTAAATTAACTTTTCCAATTTCGAACCTAAAAAAAGATTTTTATCTTCAGCCACTTTTCAGCCACTTCTTTGCTTAACTCTAATAAAATGATTTTCAACAGAGGTGACGTAGTACCAAAGGACGTGAACGCAGCCATCGCGACCATCAAGACCAAACGGTCCATACAGTTTGTGGACTGGTGTCCTACTGGGTTCAAAGTTAGTGCTTTTTGTAATTCTCATGTAATTTATGAAAATATAATATACGTGTGGCACTCGGGGACTGCCGCGGTAAAGCTATTGCATGCTATGCCTTCAAGCCACACCTCCGTGCCTGTCGGAATGGGGAGCGTGAGGTTTTTCGCAATTTCTGGATTCAGTCCCCGCGATCAAGGCCCGCGATAGAAGCTATGCAATAGCTTAAAAATATTTTTCCTTAATTAATTTCATATTCATATAATAATTATCATATAGGTGGGCATCAACTACCAGCCACCGACGGTGGTGCCGGGCGGCGACCTCGCCAAGGTGCAGCGCGCTGTGTGCATGTTGTCCAACACAACCGCCATTGCAGAGGCTTGGGCCAGGTATATTACACATATACACATTTTTTTATTTAGACCAAAAATCAAGATATCTGTTGCTCTTCGTTTTAATGTGTGAAATGACGATGTAATGCAATGTAATTACCAATTATGTAGATATATGTATATTTAGAGGTATTCTTGTGAAGTAAATGTCAGATAGTCGTGCTAAAGTTTTATGCTGATTAAAAATTTACCACTTTTCATTCTACAATTTTATATGTAGGAATATTAAAAAATGAGTGTAAATAAAAGCTCGACAACATGATTTTAAACAACTTTATTAGATATAATATACAATTAGTACAATTACAATAAATACATACCACATGGTATAAAATAAATGTCTTCTCATTAGAGGAATTCAAATTCAAATTAAATAATATTCAAAGCTATATAACGAAAGAGTTTCATCAAAATGCGTCTAGTAATTTTTGCGTGAAAATCGGATAACAAACAGACTTCCAGTTTTATTATATCTTATATCTGGATACTCAAATCTGTGTATTAAAACAATGTCTTTCCCACAGGCTCGACCACAAATTCGATCTAATGTACGCAAAGCGCGCTTTTGTACATTGGTACGTTGGCGAAGGTATGGAGGAGGGAGAGTTCTCTGAGGCTAGAGAGGATCTCGCAGCGCTTGAGAAGGACTATGAGGAGGTCGGGGTCGATTCCACTGAGGGGGAACTTGATGAGGATAATGAATATTAGAGGGGAGGCTGTGATGTGCGATTTATATGAGAGATAGAGAGAGACAAAGGAATATTGCCTATACCATAGAGATAATATAAATATGTACTTAATTAGCTGTGAATAGAGAATACTTCATAGAGGGAATCAGTATTTTGTCTCGTTCTGTAATCTGTAATACTACTATGTCATCAATGTATTTTAAGTATATAACATTATTATATTGCATTGTCCAAAAGTATTGACATATGTAGTAGATTTTACAGATTTTAAGTGTCTTTTTTGGAGATTCCGTCACTTTCAATGTAAAATGAAATAAAGTATTGATTAAAATCACTAAAATCAATAAATCGCACATCACTACAAATTTGACGTCTGACATCCACCATCAATGTTGCCAGCAATAAAATATTTTATCAATTTTCTACTAAATAAGTAACAAATAATAAGGGTAATATGAGCTTGTAAGAATGCTTATTAACAGTACAAACTTTTGAAATATAATTTCCATTTGAAATACAAAGTTTGTATAACTGTAACATTGTGTGAATTTATTTGCGGTATGCATTTATTAAGTATAGAGATCGTGATGATTAGATTTAGCTTTTCAATTTTTATCAAGCTAACTTATAGATTTTTATGTACTACAATATTGTATCAATATTAATTTATTTTTAATGCACAATAAAAAATTTACACTTTACATGTCGATGTTTTATTTTCATTCCCTTTTAAGAACTCTTTATTACTAAGTTGTTTTATAGATAATCTAGTAATTGTATATAAAGCCTATGGTTATTCTATAGATCTAGATCTGTTTATCTGAATACCAAAACAAAGCAAAAGTAGTTCAGCAATTTTGTGCGTGCCACAGATATTCAAATACTCTTTTAAAAAATATTTTTTATAAGGATAGGGTATTAATGTGAATTATTATGAATGAGAAAGAAAACACATATCAATATTTAAATTTCCTAATTTATTTACAAAGTTAATTTCAACTACACAAATGTATTAAAATTAAAAGAAAATCGATAAGCCTTTATAAAAACTTTATTTCAATGTATAACATTAACAAAATGACTTCTATATAATATTGTATATAGTTACAAATTATTATTTGCAATAAATCTATTTTCGAGTATATGTTAAAAAAATAAAGAACTTTAAACACAGTTAAAAATAGCAGCAAATAAACTTTTATTAAAAAATAAATCTTCACAGAATATATGTAAATTATATAAAATTAAAAAACACTTGGGTCAGAATAAAAAAAACGTAGTTAGGAATGATAATTGTGACATAAACATTTCTTAATATACCAGTTGTATTTTATTTAACAAAATAAAAAATAGAAACCTATCAAAGTTATTAAAAGTACAAAAAAATATTGCAAAAAGTACATAAAAGGTAATTAAACTATAATAAAATTCGATTATAATTACCATAGATTAACTAGACGACACGAAAAATCGCACAAAATTTAAGTTCAATTCGATCGATTTTATTGGATTATTTCATGTTTATTAATATTATTTATAAAACCTGTAAAAAAGTAAAAAAAAATGATTGTTTATTATACAGAGATTGTTTATTCTGTCACCTCACCTAAAAACTGTCTTCCGTCTTGTGCCACAGCACAAAAAAAAACCATTAAAAATATATAATGCTTGCACCTGTAATCATTTACTTGACACCTCACAAAAAAGGGTTTTATAAAATAATTAACTAAAATAACAGTATGTATAATCTATTTATATTTGACTGTACAAAAAGAGATCTTGACTAACAATATTTAGTACAAATGCCATTGTAATATTATGTATTAGCATACAAGTTCTTTATAAACATATACAAAATGTTCTTAAAAATTCGCTTCGTTATAAATGCGGTTATTCTTATAATGACTAAAATACAGGGTTACTTGTAAAACACCAGCAACCTCGCAGGACAAGATAGCTAACATCATAAGTAACAACATTTTGTTCTACGATTTTTGATAATTTGTTAGATTTTATTTTCATACAAAAATAAATATTCATTTAATTTTCCGTTTGAATATTATAAACTTTTACGTTATCTATCTGCGACAGTCAGCGCATAGACTTACAAATGTTAGGAGAGTACAATAAAAGCTTAAAAAATCATTTAAAAATAATTTATTGCGTTATGCCAATAGTCGTAGAACAAATGTTGTTAATTATGATGTAAGCTATCTAGTCCTGCGAGGTTGCTGCCTGCTGGTTTTTTACAAGTAACCTGTATACATATTTCATTATTTCCCTTCAAAGTACACTACCAACTTTCAACGTTGTATTTAAAATGTATAAATATAAATAACGTTTATTCTAAATGTTGACTTAATTAGCAGGCACAGAATCATGTTAATATTTTTAAACTAAGACTCAGGCACTTTATGAATTTCTGAAAAGCGTTTTTATATTATGAATATAGTATATTCTTAATTTAAAATAACATTCTCTTTAGAAGGAGATAGATATAATTTGTCTCCTTCATGCGTGTGGAATTTGAGTTTGTTTTATGTGGAACATGGTGTTATTAAATACACTGCGACTTATTTGAAATAGTATAAAAAGGGTGTATACTGTATAATGTACATTCACAAAATTTTATTTTATTTTCACATTTATATCCCGCATCGAATATGTAACAGAAATAAAAACAAACACAATTTTTTAATTTCATATTTTCATCTACCATTAATTATTTTAATAAAAACGTGTTTTCACATTTTTTTCATAACACAAAAAATTAATTATCGAAATCGGTCCACCCACGTCCATGTCCGTCCACGCGTGAACGTGATGCCGTGACCAAGGAAAAAGGGTTTTTTTTGTATATATATATAGAGATGTAATGATAATATCATTATTTAGGGCACTTATTAGAAAAAAATATATCGCTGCCGTTAAAATCATATCGTATTGTAAACTAACTTGACTCATATTACTATTTACTATATCAGCATATGATTTCAACATGTGTGTTTAATTAACAAAAACGTAACAACTAGATCACTTTTGATTATCATTTTCACTTTATCAACTACAATATACCAGTGGAAAGTTGCCATGGAGGAGAAGTACTTGAAATACTGGATATTGCTATCCAATTATATTGCTGAAATGAAACATTTCTTTATTTTTAAAAAGAAATAGAACCATGCCCGGGAATCGAACTTACTAAAAGTTCGTAGTGCTTTTCCTCCAACGCCCATACAATTTTCCATCATGTATAGTACCTATAACTAACCGCTAGATGGCGCTGATTTCAAAATTCCGGTATCACTAAATAAGACGTGTGTTAAATATAATTTTGTATTTTGAACTTTGCGCCTTGCAACACCAGCTCACGCTTGACCTTCTTGACCTAGAGAGAGCTCTACTCTGTGGAGACATTATAGTGACTGTATGTGTTCCTGGTATTTTTACTTAAAATAAAGTTAATATTGAAATAAACAGTATTTGTGACTCATTAATCTTGATAGATTAATGCCTACACTAAACCAATATCTGTGCCCATAGCTCAGAATCAGAAACAAGAAAAGTGCGAAATCTCGTTGTAAAAACAGTGATCAAAACATTATAAGTGAACTTCACCTCAAACCAGCAACGTGACTTTTGTTAATACAACTTTTGTGTTGAAAGTGAATAAATTCAAACAAAATGGCAACAAACAACCAATTGGCATTAATTGAAAAGCTATACGGTCGGGAAAACTATGCAACTTGGCGGTTTGCAATGCTAACATATTTACAACATGAGGAGTTGGGGGACTGCATAGAATCTAACACGGAACCAGATCCAAAACGAGATGCTAAGGCGAGAACAAAGATAATCCTCTCAGTTGATCCCACAAGGTATGTGCATATCCAAGTCTCGCACCGCCAAAGAAGTTTGGGATAAATTGTCCTCATCATTTGATGACTCTGGGCTGACACGCAGAGGTGGGCTACTGCGTGATTTATGTAATACGTCACTAACAGAATGTCAAAATGTAGAAGAGTACGAGAATAATGAACAAAGCTCATAAACTCAGAAACATTGGTTTTAAAATGGACGACGAGGTAACTATGTCGCTCTCAGTTCTGCCCGAAAGCTATAAACCAATGATAATGGCCATTGAAAGCTCAGGCATGACTATTACTTCAGATTCTGTAAAGGCAAAATTATTACAGGGTTTCGGACCATGTGAAAATGAGTCAAAAGCATTCGCAGTTAACAAAAAAATTCAGAAAAATTTCAAGAGGCATTCTAAAGTACCTAGGTGCTACACCTGTAATAAATATGGACACAAAAGCCCAGAATGCAAATCGAAAAATAAAGAAGAGTGAAGTCCCATGTCCCCGTAGTGGGGTAAGGGGCAGATGCATTATACATCTGTTACACTGATCGATTTTCTTTAGGGGCAAGTAGGTTATCAACCTTCTGTGTCCTGCCAGACCGAGACATTTTTTTTTCTTCCTCTCCACCGGGAATCGAACCCAGGACCCCTCGGTACTACGCTCGCGCGTCAACCACTGTACCAAGGAGGCGGTCAAAAATAAAAGTTGAAAAATAAAGAAGCATCACAAAATTCCAGTAGTTCATCATATGCTGCTGTATTTATTGCGACAACTGCACAATGTGATGGTATGTGGACTCAGGCGCATCCTCACATATGGTCAAAGACAAGAGTTTGTTTCAGAATGAGACTACTTCCGTTATAAAGAATATAAGAGTAGCATATAACAAAGTATTATCAGTGCAATGCTCAGGGCAAGTGAGCTTAAATACTTACAATGAAAAAGGTCAAGAAAATAAAGTACTGTTTACAAATGTATTACATGTTCATGGATGAGCTACTTACTATCTGTAAGTCAGATTATTCGCAGTGGAGGCCAAGTAAGATTTGACAAAACTGGCTGTGTTATTATGAACAATGGAAATCACATAGCAACAGTATTAGTATTATCAACAACGTGTACCGGCTGAACATGCCTGGAGGCTATGCGTGCATGTCCGATGTTGAAGAAAATTATATCTTTCTATCATATAGATATACATATGGAGACGACACCGCCTACATCACTTATGTTCCGCTCACCATAAGCCATATGGCTTAACTGCACTCAGTCGCTTGCTCGCTCATTAGCGCGAACGTCACGCTCATTTTTTATTTGTTTTAAAGTGAAACGCATCAAATATGCCTTCGTGTGTGTGACGATATTGCACAAATAATACGGAAAAGTGCAAAGGAATAACTTTTCATCGGTAAGTACCTAACTAGATAATAATTTTTAAAACTTAGTTAGAGCAAAAAAATGGCGCACAGATTTTGTTCGTGGTGTCTCCTCCATACGTAGTAATATCTCAATGCTTTCTATGGCACATTAATTTCAACAGTCTAAAGAAAATGTCTGATAATACTGACCATGTAACTTTCTCAGCAAATTCAGAAAATCATGTGTCACCTGTAAGAAAGGTAAGCAGACAAGAACTTTTAGAAGTGAAGGGTTTGCTTCAATTGGTCCACTCAGATATATTATGTGGCCCTATGGAGACAAAGATATGATTTTTGTGTCTGGAGATAGTTGGGAGGCTAGAGTGATATTATAGCCTATATTTTTATGTAATAACTTTTCTAATATTGCCTGTTGAGCACACACATTTCTTTGTTGTTTAATGTATACATATCGCCTAATTTATTATTAATTTTTTTTTAAATAAATAAATAATTTCTGTGAATGTAGTGTTCATCTATAATAGTTGCATAATAATGTGTAAATCCTATTGTTCCTGTTTTACGAGAATGATACATATGTAACAACTGGTGATGAACCTTTTTAATAAATAAATAATAATACATTTTACTGCGCTCATTTTCATGGGAAATTCCTTTGACTACACAGTCTAAAAAAAACTACTGGGCCTATCCGAATAAAATTTTATGGGACCAATTCGACACCATCCCGCAACGAACAAAAAAAAAGAATCACGTAAATCGGTTCAGAAACCTCGGAGTAATCGGTGTACACACATTTAAAAAAATATACCGGCCGAATTGATAACCTCCTCCTTTTTTTTAAAGTCGGTTAAAAACTAATTTAAACACATTTAAATGAAGATATAACCTAGTGCTAATCGGGTTTACTTTTAATTTGATCTGTTGGCACTACTGCGTCTCGCGGGAACCAACCCCGCGGCCCTCGGCTTGATTCCTCGAAACCGACTAGTTTCTCGCCGAAGAGCCAATGCCTGAAAAAAATTAATTTATTGAGTAAAAAGGAGGATAAATTGAATAAAAAGTACATATTTGATCTTAGGAGCGACTTAGCGCCATATTGAACGTCATAATTATTGTGATTCTAACTAATTCAGAAATAACCTTTAATATTTAGGTAAGTACGTTTATTGCAACATATTTATCTTAGTTAAGAAATAACATTTAACATAAGGGAAAAACCCCTGTTTTTAATGTAAAAAACCATAGTTTAAAAAATGACGTTGAACAGTAATTTTATGTTATTTCGCATAGTATTTAAAAAATCAATCCAAACGCATTACTAATTGGCGCCGGAAATATAACGCGATTTTTTAATTTCTTTATAATATTTATAAAAAAGCATCACTACATCAATGACCTATTATACTAGTAGACGCGGCATACGCCAACATCATTGCACTAAAAAACAGCGTAATTAATACATACCTACTTACTAACGCATTATCACCAATACAGTTGTTCTCTCTTTCACTCTCACGCACGAGACGTAATACATGTCTCACTCATGTACTTCGTAATAACAACTGCCGATTAAAATACAAAAAGAACGTCCAGCCACGACGCTGAATGGTGCGTGACTAAGTGAAACTCGGGCACTTACCTGAGTTTTTTCTTGCCAAAATAGAGAGCGGGTAACGTATCTAGCTTTTTTATATAATATCATAGCACTACATAGTATAAAACAAAGTCGCTTTCTCTGTCCCTATGCCCCTTTGTATGCTTAAATTTTTCAAACTACGTAACGGATTTCGATGCGGTTTTTTTAATAGATAGAGTGATTCAAGAGGAAGGGTTAGTATATAATTTATTAGGTATTAGACAAAGCGGGCGAAGCCGCGGGCGGTAAGCTAGTAATATAATAAAATTAAAACCCGCACCTTCTCTGCCTAGTAGCTCTGATAAGATCTCCAGGCTTCAACGGCAGTCTAGCTTCATCGGTACAAGGTGCTGCGATGGCTGCGCGCGGCCGGCTGAGGATGGGTACC
Organism: Colias croceus; assembly: GCF_905220415.1. Taxonomy (NCBI): domain Eukaryota; kingdom Metazoa; phylum Arthropoda; class Insecta; order Lepidoptera; family Pieridae; genus Colias; species Colias croceus. Next base: position 873,159 of record NC_059543.1, on the reverse strand, counting down.
CAGTGGCCGGAGTAAGTACTGGTCGCCGTGAATAGACGGGAGCGGAGTTGTTTATCTATCTTTTGGGCTTTTTGCTCCATCTGCAGGAGAAAATAATTTTAAATTATTATTAAATATAAAATGATAAAATCATTTTTTAATAACTCAGCCCCCGGAATCACAGGTCGTGGACCGATCGGGTCGCTGGGGGCTCAATGGGTTAACGAAATTGTTATCGATTTATTTTCAAACTGGCTGTGCTCCGCGGTTTTACCTGCAGTGCTCCGCTCCTGTTGGTCTTAGCGAGATGTTATATAGCCTTCCTCGAAAAATAAGCTATCTAACACCGAATGAATTTCAAATCGGACCAGCAGCTCCCGAGATTAGTGCGTTCAAACAAACAAACTCTTCAGCTTTATAATATTAGTATCTAGATGAAATTGCATGACAGAGATGTAGCAGAGGATTACTGTTATCGTGTGAGATAGTAAAAATTTAGGAAAAAAATATGTATCATTAAAAATATAACCATACATTTTTATAAAAAAATTAAATTTTGTTCATCTCTTTCTACATTACTCACAGTAAGATCATAAGGCCCAGTTCCCTCGATCACGTGCCAGTGCAGGCCGTCCCCGAGGCCGGGGGCGAAGGCCGAGCGCAAACTATCCGCCCAGTGGTACATGTAGGGGTACACGAAGGGCGGTAGGCCCCGCTCTTCGCGCCGACTCGCTGCCTTCTCCACTATCCAGTCCTCGATGGTCGTGCGGTTGCGGAGTAGCCCGCGGATCTGGACATAATATAATGTCAAGATTTTAAGTAGGAGTTTTCTTTGGGAAATAGATAAAAAAATACTCAAAGATTTGTGTCTTCAAATTATCACTGGATTTTGAGAAAAGGTATATTAACCTCTTGCTTTAATTCAACACTATGCAATACTTAGATTATTTTTTTTTACGTCGGTAACTATATTGTCAATTTGTCAATATATAGGTAGAATTTATTGTGCCACCTGGAGGAAAATACTCTAAACACTGTAGTTAGAAAATTTTGCAAAAAGAATAATATATTCTTTTAGTTTTGAATGCAATTTGCATTCAACAATTTCCGATTTTTCCGATTCCTTTTCAATTTACTTTGACACAACTTTTTCATTAGCATAAAACCCACCTGCAAATACAACAGCGCTCCAACCGCTAACACAACGCCCACAGCCAGCCCAATCGCCAGCAGGGTCAGCAGTAACGTGGTCAGCGTGAGGAAGATCAGCGGCTCTTGGCCCGTGCCGTGATACATGTACCAGCCGCGGTTGATCGCGTGGTACAGGCAGATTATTAGCACCTGTGGGAAGACCGATCTAAATAGTGTGGTATGGGCAGATTGTCAGCGTAAGAAAACACTGAAATAATTTTTCAAATCGGACCAGTAGTTCCTGAGATTAGCGCGTTCAAACAAACTCTTCAGCTTTATAATATTTATATAGATATCTTAATATATAAAAATGAAACCCGCTTTCCTTGGTCACAGCATCACGCGTGAACGAACGGGTGGACTGTTTTCGACAATTCTTCTTTTATTATATTCCATGAAGTACGAGGATGGTTCTTATGTAGAGAAAACGTAAATATGTACCACGGGCGAAGCCGGAGCGGACCGCTAGTAGATTATAACTTACAATAGATGCATGCAGACATCCAAGCACAGCAAACATGAGGAATGTGATGAAGTAACCATGATTAGCATATCCCACACAACAGTTGATCCACGGGCAGTGGTGATCCATTTTCTTTATACACCTACCACCTGAAATAAAAATTAATTGATTTATGTGATGTTACCATTTAGAAAACTTGTTATAGCTACAGTTCTAGTTGCTATTAATTTTATTAAATACTAGCTTTCCACCCGCGGCATCGCCCGCGCAGTCAAAGAAAAACCCGCATAACTAGTTCCCGTTCCCGTGGGATTTCCGGGATAAAAAGTATCCTATATCCTTTTTCGGGTATCAATATATCTCTATACCAAATTTCATACAAATTGGTTCAGTAGTTAAGGCGTGATTGAGTAACAGACAGACATAGTTACTTTCGCATTTACAATATTAATATGGATATTTATATGTTTGATTTAATGTTTCAATTATTCATGTTTGTGTATTTTGGAAAATCTCTGTAACAACTTTCTAGGAATACTAGCTGTGCCCCGCAATTTTATGCGCAGTGCTTCGCTCATGTTGGTCTTAGCTTGTTGATATACACTATAGTCTTCCTCGATAAATGGAAAAAATCAAACTCTTCAACTTTATAAAATTAGTAAAGATTTCTAACTGGCAGAAGTATACAGTCGACTCTCGTTAATTCAAACCTGCGATAATTCGAACCTCTCTATAATTCAAAGTTATCACGAGATCCCTACAAAATCTCTTTATATTTCGAAATAAAACCATACATTTTTGTGCACTTGGTAATTCAAATGAAAATACCATTGCTATATAACAAAACGACGCGTTAATTCGAACTCATCGACGTCCAACACTCGACAATTCAAAGTTGCAGAGAGAAAGAGGCGGAAAGAATCGTAAGCAGGTAGTCAGGTAGGTACATTTTGCGACAAGTTCAAACTTGTTCAATGAGCTGTTGTTTTTGTTATGATTAGTTTGACTTTACACTTCTCACGAATTGGTATGTTTAGTTATCATTTGGTTACTGTAGAATAGTATATAATAAATAATAATTCGAAGTTTTATTTATTTTCTCTCACAAATTTCGAACCATTTGATATTTCAAACTCTTGATAATTCATAATATTTTGAGAGTCCCTCGAGTTTCGAATTAACGAGAGTCAACTGTAGTTACAAACGTACTAGAATTGGCTTTATTTTGTAAAGATAAATAATTTTATAAATAATAATAAAGTCAAAGGTTGTATTTAAATAAAATTTAGTATAAAATGAAATACTCACACTTTTTACAATGATGTGACCTAGGTGCTTTGTAACCCTCACACACAACACAATATTGCAAATATTCTACATCCTCTTCATTTTCCTGCAATTTTAAAATCAATCAATTAAGATTTTTATTTTATTGAGTACATAACATTTATTAACGTCAATACTTATTAAAAAACAAGAACTCATGTTCTTGCACTTAAATAAATAAAATAAAAACTGAAAAAGTATATCTTCTCCATAATAAAATAAGTTTTTTTGTTGATCCATCACTTCACTTTACTCTACAGTGATAAACTTTAGTGATTCATGAAAAAATTGTCCAAAAATCTGAAATAATCTAATTACCAAATTTAATAATAATAACAACACTCACAGGTTTCCATCCCATCGGCACATATCCCGGCCCTTCAAGTAATGCTTGTAGAAAGTAATATAGAGTAAGGGCTGCAAGGCTCAGAAACATGAGGGAGTGAAGAGCTGCTCCTAGGGAGACATGTGGGGGCCACCACATGCTCATCAGATGGACCATAGCCCATGTTATCAGTTTGATTATAGCTGCAAATTATAATAATTCAAATTCAAATTCAAATAATTTATTGCTTACTAACCAATTTACATATTAGTAACCTTATACAGGTATTGCAATACAATCATAATGTTATATTTAAATTACATAATATTATCTCATACAATTAAATTTGACAATAATTAGATTACAAAAATAACAAAAATAATGTACAATTTATATATGTCCGGAATTACACAATTACGTTTAGTTTAGTTTCAATTACATTTATTAGGTATATGAGATTGGAAAGACTCGCCACACGAAGCCACACGAAAATTCAAGTTTAGCGTAGTTTAGCTTCGAAATATTCATTTATTGAATAAAAGCATTTTTGGATTAAAAGGAACTTTAGTTGTTTGTTAAAAGAATAAATAGTTTTTTGGTTTTTAATTTGGTCAGGAAGTTTGTTATATATTTTTATAGCCATGTGATAGGGGCTTTGATTTAACATTTTGATTCTTGAGAATCGTAGGTGTAATCTATTTTTAAAGCGCGTATTTACTTCGTGGTGTTCCTCGACTCGTGAAAATGTATTAATATTTTTATAGACAAATGTGCAAATTTCGTGTATATACATCGATGGTAATGTTAAAAGGTTATATTTTCTAAAGTATGGTTTGCAACTATCTGTGTTTTTTATTTGGGCTAAGATTCTCACGCACTTCTTCTGCATTTTAAATAAATCATTAACATCAACGCTGTTTCCCCATAACATCACACCATATCTTAGCCATGAGTAGGCGTACCCGTAATATGCAGATAAAGCGGTGTGTAAGTTTGTGCTATGTTTTATATGGAATAAGACATATTAATCTATTATTTCTCTCTGTGCACTATAAAAATATAATAGAGTGGTGATGAAGGTTGCATATAGTTAATTCTGGTAAAGATTTACAGGAACCTTCCTTTGTTGTTCTGAATATAACCTTCTAGTCTCCAGATAATCAATTAACATACAGTTATCATAATACGAACAACGAGCGCACAAAGTTGTCAAAAAGTGCGTGAAATACTTATCAAAACGCCGGTTTGTTAGAAAAAAACAATATTTTATTATTTAAACGTACCTAATACTGAAATTGGACCCCAATGCAACAAACGTCGAAAAGGCGATACGTGCATGATTATTTTCTTCTTTTATTACAATCCAATATTCGATTATCAACTATACATTATTCCTTATCATTATGCTCTACTTAACGCAATAGTTTCACTTATATTCACTATAAAATCATTGTATGCTTGCGTTTAATGAACTCATGAACTCTGAAGTGCTTTGCTTTCAATAATAATCAGCTGTCGCCTGTCACTCAACATCCGGACGACAAATTGACAGTAGCGGTATTCAAATCATTTTACGCAATAATGTTTGACCATAATAGTTTAATTTTTATTTTTTAATGTTATTTACTTTTTATTTTACTTTTTATTTCAATATCCTTAATTTTATTATCATGTTGAAAACAATATTCAATATAGTTTCAGTGAAATATGAGTGGTTCAAGACCAGTGCAAACTTAGCACCCCATCTATGGAATTTTGGGTCGAAAATGACCTTGATCGTTAGGTCCCCGTTAGGTCCTTTAAGGTCCCACAATTTTTTCGTTAGGTCCCCTTTAGTTTTTTTTTAAATAATTTTTTAAATTTTAGGTATAAAAAAATGCAACTTTAGCACCCCATCCATAGAATTTTGGGACAAAAATGACCTTAATCGATAGGTCTCCGTTAGGTCCTATAAGGTCCCACAATTTTTTCGTTAGGTCCCCTTTAGTTTTTTTTTTAAATTTTTTTTTTTAATTTTAGGTATAAAAAAGTTACACTTTAGCACCATTGAGATAATATTAATATGGAGCAGACACCACGAACAAAATCTGTGCGCCAAGCGCGGCGGCGCGGGGCGCGCGAATGACGGCTAGACAGTCATAGATTATGCGATGTCACTGACTCACCGCTATAGAGGCGACACTTTGTTTCATTCTGTCTATTTTATTGGGTGCCACTCCTTACATGCACGTTGACTTGAAATTTTCTTTGTACTTAAGTACTTAATATTTATTTTAGGTATAAACTGACTTTACTACGCGGGGCTAACAATATCTGGCATATAATATAGGATGATGTAAATAGTGATGTCATATGGAATAATTTAATTTTTTTCGTGTTTTAGGTTCAGTCAGGGCTATGGGAAGTTTTATTCCTTACAAATTGAGCCTTTTTTAGAAAAAAAAATAATTTTTCCCTTTCTTCACGGCCCAGACATGGAAACCTTGAATAGAAAAAATATTAATTACTTATCTCTGAACTAGCGGTCCGCCCCGGCTTCGCCCGTGGCACATATTTCGCAATAAAAAGTAGCCTATGTTCTTTCTCAGGGTCTTAAGATTGTCTGTGCCAAAGGAGAATGCCCATGAAAGTATGGACCACAGTACAGTGTTGCGTCAATGCCAGAGTGGTTTTGGAGGGTTCTTCGATATTCAAAAGATTTTTACCAATTGATTTTTTTGTGATAAAAACAGGGGTTTTCAAGATATTGAGAAAAATGTGAAATAACCTCAAAACTTAAATAAGCCCGATTTAGTTAGGTTTATGTGTGATTTAGGTAACATTTTATCGTCCAAAGGGTATTTTTCGATTAACATATTTAATCTATGCGTAGAGCTTATGCTTTCAGACAAAGTCTATCTGTTCATCGGCTAGTGTAGGTAGGCACCAGAAATCTTCCGGGACGGATTTCAAGAAAACCTAAATATATACTTAAAAAATGCCAATTGAGTTTTTATTCGGTTTACATGTTGTTGTTGTTGTTGTTGTTTGAATAATTTTTTCACTACATATTCCAAGAAAGAAACAAATAAGAAATAACTGGTTACCTACCAAGCTATGTCATAATAATATTTTTTTTATATAATATACATATTTATATTATTTTACTTCACTATCTTTGTTAAAACAACATACAGTGTATAAACAATACCTTTAAAGAGTGATTTTATGTTAATTGATTTTTTTTTTGTAATTCAATGAACACAATAATCGATATTAATACATTTAGCTATTTACCATAGTAAATGTAATAAGTTACCGCTTGGTTACCGTGGTAACCGGTAATGGACACTAAATCTATAATAACGGATCTAAACAATTACATGTCTTATTAGATTTTACAAAACATTCCCTGTTCAAAATATATTTTCCGATGGTAAGAAGGCCTCTAAATTGCCGAGATTTTTTTTAATAGTATTGTTGTCTTGATGCATGAGAAAAACCAGTACCAAAAATGGGCATTCTCCTTTCATCAAAATCGGTCCAGTAGTTTATGAGCCTATTAATTACAATCAAACAAACAAACAAAGTTTTCCTCTTTATAATATTAGTGCAGATAAATAAATAATAATTCAATTATACGTTCAAGTCAGTAGCTTATACAATATCAATTAAAAACTTGATTAAAATAAATTAACAAAAAAAATTGGTGATTGAGTAATTGATTTTCATATTTCATGATTTCACCTTTTTTCAATTAACAACCAGTCTATGCTTTTCTAAATATGTAAAATTATTATTTTATACTATAAAAATATACGCCAGCAAATATTACTAACAACACTTATTTCATGCCCAATGTCATATCTTAAATTTTTAATCTATGACAAAATGTCGCCCGCCAAAAATTTTGTTCTAACTAAGTTTTAAAAATTATTATCTAGTTACTTACTGATGAAAAGTTATTCCTTTGCACTTTTCCGTATTCTTTGTATTATTTGCGCAATATCGTAACACACACGTAGGCATATTTGATGCGTTTCACTTTAAAACAAATAAAAAATGAGCGTGACGTTCGCGCCAATGAGCGAGCAACCGACTGAGTGCAGTTACGCCACATGACGTATGTTGAGTGGAACATAAGTGATGTAGGCGGTATCGTCTCCATATTAATATTATCTCAATGTTTAGCACCCCATCCATAGCAAAATTGGCGAATTTTATCAAAATCGTATTCTTTACCGTTAGGTCCGTAGAGGCCCATCATTGAAATTGTTAAATTATTTATGTTATTAAAATCTATATATATAAAAGAAAGGCGTGTTAGTTACTCCACTTATAACTCAAGAACGGCTGAACCGATTTAGCTAAAAATTGGCAGGGAGGTAGTTTAGAGCCAGGAGAAGGATATAGGATACTAAATATGTACCACGGGCGAAGCCGGGGCGGACCACTAGTTATAAAATAATTGAAACCTGCGCATGCGCCTTAGAGCATTAAGGCATGCGCACATCATTCATAAACAGTGCGAAATTTAAATTGGTATCGTTTCATTTATTAAATTAAATCAATAAATAAATATATATAGGTCTACCAGAATCTGATGGCATATTTATATTTAAACTCAAACTCAAACTCAAACATTTATTTATTCAATTAGACTTCTTCGAGAAGCACTTTTGAAACGTCAATACATATTTTTATCATTTACCACCGATTCGGAAAGCAGTATCTATGGAGAAGAATCGGCAAGAAACTCCATAGTTGCTCTTTTAAATCATTTCAGTATTACAATTTAATTTTACAAAATATGTAAGTAACCGTACGTATATAATATTATCATAATATGCCAAAGAACTGTCCTGCGGTTCTCACGCGACAACCCTCCATGGGTTTTTATCTTCCATATATTCCTTAATGCTGTAATAGGCTCTCTGAACTAAGACGTTTTTTACATAATTCTTAAATTTAGCACTACTAAACTCTTTAATACTATGAGGAATTTTGTTGTAAAAAAGTATACCTTGACCCATAAATGAATTTTTAACTTTAGCTAACCGGTAAAATGGCATTTCAATTTTATTTCTGTTCCTTGTGCCATAACAGTGTCTATCTCCTACTCTTGTGTGTAAGTCTGCGTTTTTGTGTACATATAAAATATTATTAAATATATACTGTGATGGTACAGTGAGGATACCAGTATTCTTAAAGAGATCTCTTAGTGAGTCCCTAGCACGTAAATTATATATAGAGCGTATGGCTCTTTTCTGTAATATAAATATAGTTTCAATATCTGCAGCCCTGCCCCATAGAAGAATTCCATAGGACATAATGCTATGAAAGTAGCTAAAATAAACCAATCTAGCCGTGTCTACATCGGTGAGATGCCTTATTCTTCGAACTGCATATGCAGCTGAACTAAGCTTAGCAGCAGTGGCGGCAACATGGGCCCCCCATTGTAACTTCTCATCTAGTGTCAATCCAAGAAAAACAGTAGAATCCACAGGGTATAATACCTCCCCGTTTAAAATAATATCCCTTTTTACCTTTTTTACATTTGGAAGGATAAATTCTACACAATTTGTTTTTTTTGCATTTAATAATAAATTATTAGCAGTGAACCAATTGGATATGCGTAAAAGAGCAGAGTTTACTTCGTCAACGTTTGAGTCATGTCTATCCACATTAAATATTAATGAGGTATCATCTGCAAACAGTACTATTTCACACATATCCTGCAAATAATAAGGTAGGTCATTAATATATACTAAGAACAAAAACGGTCCTAAGATAGATCCCTGCGGAACACCTATGTTAATCGGCGCACCGCGAGATTTCTCTCCATTAACAACAACGGTTTGTACCCTGTTCTGAAGATATGAAGCTATGAGGTCCTGAGATAAACCTTTAATACCATAAAAATTTAGTTTCCGTAATAGAGTGGTATGTTCTACACAGTCAAAAGCCTTAGAAAGGTCACAGAATATCCCTAAAGCATTCTTTGAATTTTCCCATGCTTTATATATATGTGACAAAAGAGCTATTCCAGCATCAGTAGTAGAGCGCCCCTTTGTGAAACCAAACTGTTTGGCGTGCAGTAAACCATTTGATACAAAATGACTACATAATTGGTTTAAAATTAATTTCTCGAAGACTTTGCTCAAAGTTGGTAAAATGGAAATTGGCCTATAGTTATTACAGTCTTCCTGGTCACCACTTTTAAATAAAGGAATTACTTTACTTAACTTTAATAAATCAGGGAATATACCACAGTCACAACATTGATTAAATATAAACGCTAAGTGGTTGGCAATGTTTTCTTTAAGAAATAAAAGATTTTCATGTGGCAACTTATTTGACAACTATCAAATTGGTTGTCAAATTATTTATCTTTTTTGCAGTTGATGAATAATTTTTAGGATTTTGTCTAAAAAAATCTTCGAAAATGTCGAAAAAGCCGCTGCGATCACAAGCAATATGTGTAGACTGTAGTTTATAATGTGTATAGAAAAACATTCGAAGAAGAAGGGTCAAACACATCACAATTTTCAATTTTGAAGGTTTTATTGGTAAATTGGACTTACCCGTTTTGATACTTTAAATTAAAAAATATTATATGTAGGTAACTATAATATTGTTTGTTGATTAGAATATAATTTTATGAAAACTTATTACAGGAGTTTCCAATACGGCTATTCTTCAAGTCCAAGCTGTCCAAGTCAATTTTATAATGTGGTAATCTGTTAATACTTACGACAATAAACATAGTTTTATTTTATTTTATAAATAATTATTATAAGCAGTTTTGATCTATATTATCATGGCATACACCAGTATGTTATATTGTATATTCATTACCAAATGAATATACAAATATAGGTATGTGTAAATAATAATATGTATTACCTGTATACAAGTAATATGTCTAATTGTATATGTAAGTATGTACCTACATAATATTAAATGGATATCTCATTATTAAGTAAAGTATTGTCCACTTATGTAATGTGACTAATGATATTGAGGACAAAATAAAAAATAACGAGTATCAAGATCGTTCAGTCCATTTTCCCTAGGGTTGCACACTCAAAATTTTGATTTCCCTAATTGCCATCAGATTCTAGTTTACCTATACTAGTCACGTCTGGTTCGAAAGATGAAACTGGCTTTTTATTTCGAAAATTTATTTGGCAACACTTGACAGTTAACTGTCATTAAAACCTGAGTTGTTGATGTGTCAAAGCTTGTCAAAGTGATTTTTTTGTGTTTTTCTGCGATTTTAGCTTAGGATTTTAGTGATTTCTAAAAAAAAATTAAAAAAAAAATTATTAAAAAAAACTAAAGGGGACCTAACGAAAAAATTGTGGGACCTTATAGGACCTAACGGAGACCTATCGATTAAGGTCATTTTTGACCCAAAATTCTATGGATGGGGTGCTAAAGTTGCATTTTTTTATACCTAAAATTTAAAAAATTATTAAAAAGAAACTAAAGGGGACCTAACGAAAAAATTGTGGGACCTTAAAGGACCTAACGGGGACCTAACGATCAAGGTCATTTTCGACCCAAAATTCCATAGATGGGGTGCTAAGTTTGCACTGGTTGGTTCAAGAGCTACGACCTAAGGCTACGACACATGAACACAAATATTTAAAATTAGAAATTTAATTTTACGACATTCTACCTATACCAATATAATTAATTATTAAGTACAATATGTAATCGAAGTTAACTTTTGTATTGATTATATTTAATATTTCATAAATGGAATATTTAATCTATTTGATTATTCATAATCTGTAATAGAAATTTACAAGACATTACCAGTTTTGTCAAGTTTTTATTTGAAAATTGATAAAATGTGGTAACCCGGCGTACCACGTCACGCAGTTGTCACATCATATCGCGATATTTTTGTGACTCTTTTGGGTGTGTGCTTTCTTCATGTGTGTTTTGCTACTTATGTGGATTATTAGGTGATATTCTTCTTTTACCGGGTAAGTTTTAATAAAACGTCAACTGTGATAATTTATTTTCAAGTGATTAAAGTTGGTAACCGTATATAGCCTAGTGGGTATAATCCCCGCCGGTGAGTAGGTAGGTAGGTTCCCACTATCTAATAACCGTCGTCACCAGTTCAACAAATACAATAAATGAAATAAGCAGCATGAGATATTCAGTACTTATAATTTCTCTTATAAGATACGAAAACATAATCTTAGACTGGAACGACTTGTCAATGGCCCCTTACGATGTGGTGTTTGCGTGCGAATCTCTTACACTTGTTTTTCCGTTTCAGATTGCAATCCTAAACCGCAAACATGCCAAAATCGGTAAGTACTTTTTTATAACATAAAAATGTCAATATTACAACAGGTAGTTAGTTAAAAACACGTTTTAAATGATGGAATATGATGTTCTCAAAAGCGCGTATTTCTGATTTCACCACAAGCATCAAACAGCATGTTAAATAACTGAACAAATATTGAATGTAACTTTTGCGCAATACTTAGTTTAAGTAAATACCGGAATATTATCCATATGAGTAGAATAAAGTTTTAGATTTACTCTCACATACCTTACATACTTACTGATAAGAGGTTATATTATGACTCATAATAGCTTAAAAACTTATTTCTATAATGTTTAATGGAAACAGCCACAATGTTGGCAAAATGATTCATATAGGAAATGATTCTACTTGTAAAACACTTGCTATACAATAAAACAATCATACTATCATATTATTTATATATTATTATAAAAAACTAGATTCGCATAGAGTAATGGAATAAGTAGTTCATTTCTATAATATACACATAGTTTTCATTCACAAATGTCATACAAGTAATATAATTTTTTAACTGTATATCAAAAACATATTATCAATGATATGAGAGCAATAAATAAAAATGAACTATGTACTTAAATGAAAATTTTTCATGTTCTCGGGTTTTAGTATAAATAATTTTTACCTCAATGACTACCAAAAGTGTGATAATGCTATTGTAATTTATTTGATAACATTAATTAAGTGGATTATATTCCGTACTTTCACCGTTTAAGTGATTATAATTTAAAACTGGAAGTTATGTTCAAATATTTAAATATTATTAAAGTATTTTTCATTAAACTGCACAATTTAAATAGATGTGCATTTTCCATATTTATAGAAATACGTCTTATTTATTTATAAATGAATAAATCTTGATTTAATTTATATGATTTGAATTATTTTGATTTTATGTAAGTAGTATTGATCTTTGGTACAAATATATGGAAGTTGGACATAACAATTTCATAAGTCAAATACTAAAGTTGAGTATCAGACAAAAATATATTATATATTTATTTATTAGTTTTTTGACAAACACAAGTACACGCACAAATAATGATTTGAAAAGAAAGTACAAAGTTCCACTCCACATACTTAGAAACATTAAGATAATAAATTACACACATTTGAATTTATATTTTTTGGTTTTTATGGCATTCAAATGCTTTATAAATATAAATTTATAAAGAATAGAAAAAATTCGATCACGAGGTGGGACTCGAACCCGCATCCTTCGCGCCATTCCGGGGCGGATGCCTAACCAACTCAGCCACTCGTGACCCTTGTTGACTCATTTATAAATTTATATTTACACACATTTATTTATTTTCATTTCTTATTTTATTTTTCAGATATTAGCATATATAAATAAAGCTATAGGTGGTTCAAGTGAAAATCACTTGGTTAGTTAAATTGGACTGTTTTCGTTTGGAATTCCTCTGTATACCCCTGAAATGCTATCCTTTTATAGATTAGATCTTTGCTCGAGTTTTGATTTTATTGTAAATAAATCACGTGTATGGATGCCTCACAATAACAATTTTTTTATGTGTTTCACAATATTGCTACACTTGTAAATTACATCTAAAAAATTATACAGTGAGTGTCGCTATAGACATTATTTCTTTCGACTTCTTTAATGTACATGTACCTATAACCTAATTTAAACTCTATGAATATTTGCTCACCCATTCCTTATATCGATAACCTTCTTTTTATCCAAAGTCTCAGTTCAGGAGTGTAGAATTTCATATGTTTGTTTGTGAGTTTCTGTATCCCACCCTAACTTCGGAATGCCTGAATAAATTCAAATGTCTGGATGTTGTGAAATTCATCTTAATTATAACAGTTGAATATTAATTCAAAACTATACTTAATTGAACAACATGATTATATATTAACTTAAAGAAGATGTTTCACAGTTTTTCAATCTTTAATACTTTTCAATTCTTATAAAAAAAAATTCGATAGATTAGATAATGTATCTATTAAGACATTCATGGAAACATGATATTTATGCAAAATTACTGCTAATTAATGTTAATGAAAGTTAGTTTTCAATAGGTTAATCAATAATTATCACTAATTTCAACATCTCGTTAGGTTAATTAAGCTCTCTTTGATAATGCAGCATGTTATAGACATGTTATACTGATTAAAATTATTGAAAATCGAGCCTTTTTTATAAAGGACACATTACATGATTAAGTTAGAAACAAGTAACTTGACATTTTAGCCAACTTGCTGTTCAATATAGTTATAAAAAAACAATACAAATGCTTTCGATACTATGCTATAAATATAAAACATTCGAATTTGATCGATAAGAGAAACAATATTAGCTTGAAATTAGAGCTGAATAATAAATGTGCCATTTCGTGATAGCAGAAGGGTTTGTTGCTGTAAGGGACATAAATATTACAATTCAATTATTTTTTCCATGTCAAATGAACATGGAAAGTACGAAAGATATCGCTAAATGCCTAATTTTTCTGCGTTCACATAATTACGAAGCGTTTAAAGAAACTAGAATAATTTATAAAATTGCCAGTGAAATGCCTTAAAGTGGCTCGTGAAGGAAGGAAACGCGAAAGTGGGGCACACGTTATCAGCTTAGTGGGCAGTGGACAACGTTACATGGTTTTATTTATGTATTCATTTGCAAGTGGATGCGCCGGGGTTTACTTGTAGTTTGTGACGCTTGATCTCTTGGTATTTCGTTAGGTTTTGACAGGGTTTGCGAGAGAACTAGTGGACTTTTAGGGGATTTATTGTAAATTATTGGAATTTAGGAGGTAGAAAAAGAACGAACTTTTTAAATGAAATAAATTGATTTGTCCTATTATAGGTAAGTAGGGATAAATATTTCGGGACAAGATAATTTCAAAGTATACCACATTTTGGGTTGGCTAAATCCAAGTGAAATTTATTTGCATCACGCATGTAAATATGTATATTGTATAGTGCTGGCTCATAATATTTTATTTTTGATTAAGATCAATGGAAAATTGTGGCCCATATTTAACTGAAAAGATTTTCGCTTAAGCTCTAATATTGTCGTCTGAAAGCAAAACCAAAAATTTCCGCGAAGACAATAATAATATTCTTTGAATTTCCATAAAATAGCACCTCCTAATTTGGTGTCTTTGCGAAATAAATTATGTTTCTTTAAATTAAATTAGTCACAGAGTAACAATAAAATAAACATACACTAGTCAATAATTCATCTTTTTCCTGATCCATACGAATTTTTATGAAAAGTTTTAAAACACGATGCTGTCAAATTCCTATTATTTGTAACATGAGCTTAAACTTTTAATAGCATTTCCTAGAGATAAGCTCAGCAAGGCGAGAATTACATTAAGGTCAAATAAGTCGTAATGTTTTTTCGTCATATGGAACTTGTATTTCAAATTAAATGAAACCTATATTTGGCAGTATTAGAAATATTTTAAGATGGAGTTATGTATGTTATTCTGAATCTTATTATTTTTTTTTTTTAATGTTAGTAAAATCTCCTGAGTGGTAAAGCGATATAATGAATAGCTGTAGATTAAGAATGTAATGGAAACCATTCGACATTACAGTTAAAAAAAATAGACGAACAAAACATTAAAACCTGAATTCAATCTATTAACTCTATTCTGGGACCCATTAGGGATAAAAACAGGTTTAAATATTTACAAGATGCCAATGCTCGACCGTTTGTCTGGAATTGAACGATCAGTCACTAGAAAAGGCACTAGGATTCAATCCTTATAAGAAAACAAAAAGCTGTCTAGACCACACTTAACGGTGCAGAACACCTATAAGTTTTGTCGAGAATAATCCTTTTCATTCAATCACTATTGTACTAGTGACTGATCACTTTATAAACCTAAAGGTTTAAAGGAAATACCCTTGCAACGTTTAGCATAACTTTTAGCCATGACACATTGGATCGATGCCATCATATTCAATTTAGGATCGACTCATTATAGGAAAAACATGTAGGCGGCCGTCTGCGGCGGTTAGACAGTTTGAACGCAACGTGACGAATTCATTGAACGCGCGGTTCAATCACAGTTAATCCGTTCAGTACCGCGACTTCAATGTACACTGAGCGGTGACTGCAGTCGCAAATTCAGTAAGGTGTGCAGGCTTCGTCCTCAGGGCGGAACGCCGGCGCATCCCCGCAAAAGCCGCCGGTTCAGTTTTAACTCTACCGCCGCGATCGGCAGACGCGGCCAGTGCTAACTCACCCCCGAAAATAATTTACATACTTTAAGTAGCCCCCAATATTGATACAAGTGATTGTGGCCGTGACATTAACAAGTGTAACCCGAAAGCCGGCAAAATGGTAGCGGGCGGAAAACAGGTAGATTGTTATATAACTTATTCAATGTCAATAGGCTGGTTTATGTACTTTGACCGGTAAAGATTTTTATGATTATGATTTTATGATAATTCACTGAACATTGATAACAAATTAATTATCTACTCGAGCTCTGTAAAGGTATACAAATTGTCATCAGGGTTTGGACTGAACTTAATAACTGATAGAGGAAATTTCATGCAGGCTTGATCCAAAATATAATTGGATTCTTTTGAATTGTAACGTTGGGCGTAAATATTTAATTTCATTGTCACGTCTTATCGATTTTACAGCTCACGATTTTCAGTTTCACGTAGCAACAATAAATAGTGGTCGTCAAGTGAATTGACGAGCGTGTTACATGTAGACACAATACATAAGTCGCGATGATGTCATCGAGCAGCCTTTGAGCCTCATCCAAGACGCTCAGCTTTTATTATTTATTTTGTTGGCCACAAACGGTTTTAACCGTCTCATACCCTGTCCCTGTCTACTGCGGTCACAAAAAAGGGACAGAAGGTTTCCTGTTTCGCCAATGTTCCCTCGCTTTCGATTTCTTCGGTTATATTTAGTTACCGGACCGAGGAGCAATTCGCGAGGCGAAAACGCCTTTTATCATTATCATATTCATATAATTCATGTATGCGTACGCACACGCTTTCGACGAACGTTTAGAAAAATAAATTAATCTTATCTAATCGGATCGTAATTATGATGAAATAAAATAATCTACGTTGATATGGAAAATAATTATGGACGACGACGATGTGGACAGTAGCCCGCGTTTCTATATTTAGCCTCACTATCGCTTCGAAGCCTGGCACAATTCAGGTTAATCCTTATTAAAAAAAGTCGTCTCGGTGTAGACGTACCTACCTGGGTACAAAAACTTCTGTTAATTCTGAATTATTAATTATTTCTTACCGCTCGTCAATCCCAAGGATGTTCCTTATTTGTTCAAAGGTTACAGAGATCAGAATACAACCTCACTACCTAATTATATATTATTATTAGTGTCGTTATGTTACATGATTATTTTTCTGGTACCTTGATGTAATGTATAGTATTTATCGTCATGTGAGATAGATGTTCTAGGTCTTACAATGGTTATGTTTGATATTCTAGCGCGTTGTCTACGTACCTAATTCGCATGAAGCTTTGTAAAGTTCCTGAGAATTGATACAGTATGGATCGCGAATGAATTATTTCGCATCAATAAATAGCAGCCTTCTGAGAATTACCACAAAGATGTGCTTATTTTCCTCTAAACACTGTCATACCTCTTATCATGGTCACATGTGATGATTATTATAAATCAGTCTCCACTTCCTTATTTTTTGCTTTCTATTATAATAATGAGATAATGTGAGAATCTATGCTAAGGTTTAGTGAGAATTCTCAGTATGTTGAAATATTATAAATATTTTTTTAAATAATTTATTCGTTATTATGTTTTTTGAGTGAACTTAGATTTCCTAGTTTTATAGTAAAGTGTAGTTTATATTTAAATATTATCTTATACTTACCAAAACAAACAAAAAAAGAGACTCATTAATCATCTAATTTTTATCTGTGTCCCAATAAAATATATAAGTATACGTACTTATGAAATAAACTATACTTAGCTAATCTTTTATTGTATTAAAAATAAACTACATCGAATACGACCTGAATAGGTATAATGTATTTGTAGTTTTCTTTACTGTCCTAGTTTCTATTGGTGTTACAAGATTATTGGAAACATACCTTACCTACTGATGATTTTTCAATAGGTGTTGAATGGTCCCAAAGCAAAGCAGAATATTTTCATCCGCACTTTAGAAATGCTTTCTCTATCTGATGTTAAGATCTCGGGCATCATCATAATTGAATTTGAATAAAATTTATTTCGTTAGTAAATTTCTGAGGTAGGTATATCTTTATTCATTTCGTACTTTTACATACATTTTATATCTACAGCATAATAACATAACTTTTTCATTTTTGTATGTAGATTTTTTTGTTAATTATAATATTTGTAAGAATGGTTTCTTGATGATAGTTGTGACGTGCAGTGGAGTCTATTATTATTTTTGTTGTATGAATTTGGGAGTTTTGCTGGCATTTGTTAATTTTAGAGTCCAACGTCCAATAGTGGGTTTCCGGTATTAAGACAAATAATTTCGTTAGTACCTACTCAATGACAAGCTTAAAATTTATGCATAATATTAACCATTGATCACACATTCAAATTATGAGGGTGGCAAAAAATATACCTTCTTATACCTATAATTATTCATTAAATTTAATATATTGGGTATTTGAGTAAATTTTATTGTCAATACATGAACGACGGTAATAAAAAATAAGAAAGACTTGAACGTAGGTATATTTACGTCATTGTTAGTTTTTGTTGAGGATGATGTAAGGCAACAGTTCTCACCTGTGAATTGTCAGAGAATTATAATAAACGGCCCGTAATTTCATACACATCATGGGAATGGAGACGGAATTATATAAAAGAGTTGAAGTTTTTATCAAAGCTTTAAATTGAAATGTCCCATAACTGCAACTGAAGCGGATGATATCCTAATATCCTAAGAATTGTATAACTTATCTGGTTCAGTTAAAATTGTACTGATATCTGTAATGAGTTATCCAACTAGCATCGTTTAAAGTCTTAACTCGAAATCCTGATGAAATCAAAATAAACATCCCCATCAATAGAGTTGCGCATGCGCATCTATTTTCAATTCCTATAAAACCATAGCATTTATACTCCTGTACATTTTTGACTTCCTACGATGCTATTTTTTTTATTTCTAATGCAATAAGTTAATGTGCATGCACCTTTTACCCTTGTTCCCGATACACGGTAACCACGTGGCGTCACCATCTGCCCCTGTTTGCACCTGTCCCGGCATTTTGAATCCCACCCCTTATAATGATTTTTGTTGTATTTATTTCCGTGTTTTTTTGTGGAATTAGTTTTAAAGTTTGGTCTTGGATGTTGATGACATAAAATCACTAGCTTTGCCTCGCGGTTTTATCCGCAGTGATCCGCTTCTGTCGGTCTAAGAGTGATGATATATGTGGGAATAGGATAAAATATTAAGACGTATTTCATGATTACTAGTTTTATTTTTAGTCTGTGTTTTTCTATTATTTAATCTGTGGACATGTTATCTGTAGACTGTAGATTTTTGGTTGTCTATGACTTGACTTTGTGTTTTTTGGTACGATGTAATGGAGGATTGGTTGAAATGTATTTTTGATATGTAACCGGTGTCTGGGAAATAAATCGATTGGGCGAATTTGGCTTTTCATTTACACCATCCCCACATAATTTGGGGGCTCGTCCGGGATACGGGATGGTGGAATAAAGAAAAAACAGACGAAGACTATGATGCCGGTGATTTAACCTGATTAAGAATTTACGAATTACGAACGAAGACTAAGATTTAAAGAAGCTTATGATTATACGATTACGACTTGAAGACTATAAAACTTTTTATTTACATTATTCAACATGCCGCCGAAACGAGTAAAAGATGATGATGATTGTGGTGAACCATCGCCGCGTATTTCCTTCAATGACTTAGAGAAATCAATGACGCCATTTTCGGGTGATGATGCCTATGGCATCGAAACATTCGTAAAAGATTTTGAAGATATTTCCTCTTTAATGCAATGGGGCGAAATAGAAAAACTCATATTTTCGAAGCGGCTTCTCGCGGGAACCGCCAAGCTATTTTTACGTTCACTAAGTGGGACCACCACGTGGGATACACTTAAGTCTGAGCTCCGTGAGGAATTTGGTAAGAAGTTGAACAGTGCAACTGTTCACAAGAGACTTTCAACTCGCCGGATGAAGATGAATGAGACTCATCAGCAATATTTTTTACATATGAAGGAACTTGCAGTACTTGGGAATGTTGAAGATGAAGCCCTGATGGAATATGTCATCGACGGTATTAAAGACAGTGAGTCCAACAAAAATATTTTATATGGCGCTTGTAACATTAAAGAATTCAGAAAGAAATTAGACATTTATTCAGAAATTAAGAAAAAATCATATTCACCTAATAAGATTCAAAGTAATTCAGTATCAAAGTCCATTGGCATGAAAATTCAAAAAACACTACGAGTAAAGAGATGTTTCAATTGTGGAGATTTAGATCATGAGTCGCCTAATTGTACTAAAGGCATTAAATGTTTTAAATGCAACTTGTTTGGCCATAAATCAACTGAATGTTCTAAAAGTATAAAAAAGAGTTTGGAAATTATGTCAACTAAAAATAATATTGATGTGAGACCTTTCAAGAAGCTGAAAATAAATAATATTGATGTAGAAGCCCTGATTGATACCGGAAGCGATGCTAATTTAATAATTATGTCTTATTTTAGGAAGATTCAAGGTGAAAAATTGTTATCTTATAGTTCAGGAACAACAGAAACTTTAACTGGAATAGCTGAAAAGGAAATTTATACAAAAGGATCTTTCACAGCAAAAATTGAAATTGATGATTGTTATTTTGAAACTTTATTTTATGTTGTTGATGATGGCGCTATCCCTGTCAACATTATATTAGGAAATCCTGTACTGAAAGAAGTAGAAATCAATTTTAAATCTGGAACTATCACTGCAACAAGAATATTACACCTTACAATGCTAGAGAATGAAAATGAAGATATCACAAATATTGAAAACAAAGAATATAAGAATAAAATACAGAATATTATAAAAGAATATAACCCCAAAAGATGTACTAAAGCATCAAATGTAAAACTTAAAATATTATTAACCGATGATGTACCAGTTTATCAGAATCCACGACGATTGTCACCTTTGGAGCTTAACATTGTTGACAAACAGATTAAAGAATGGCTTGATGAAGGAATAATAAAAACAAGTAAGTCTGATTATGCTAGTCCAATTGTGCTTGCAAAAAAGAAGAATGGAAACTATAGATTGTGTGTTGATTACAGGAAATTGAATAAGAAGATTATTAAAGAAAGATATCCACTACCACTCATTGAAGATCAATTAGACAGATTAACTTATGCAAAAATGTTTACCTCGCTTGATTTAAAAAATGGATTTTTACATGTGAATGTTCATATTAATAGTCAGAAGTATACATCATTTGTAACACCACGAGGTCAATATGAATTCATTAAGATGCCTTTTGGCTTATGCACTGCTCCTTCTGTTTTTCAGAGATTTATTAATGATATTTTTCAGGATCTTATTGTGGATGGTATTGTTCTATCATATCTTGACGATCTCATTTTACCATTTCAATCTGCAGAGGAAGGATTTGTTAATTTACAAAAAGTATTTGACAGAGCTGAAGAGTATGGTTTATTATTTAACTGGGATAAATGTTATTTTATGCAAAAAAGTATTAATTACTTGGGTTATATTGTTTCAGAAGGTGAAATTAAACCTTCAGTGGAGAAAATTGCCGCTGTAGAACATTTTCAGACTCCTCACAATATAAAGTCACTTCAAAGTTTCCTCGGACTAACAGGTTATTTTAGAAAGTTTATAAAGGATTATTCTTTAATAGCAAAACCTTTGACTGATTTACTAAAGAAAGGTACTGTTTTTAATTTTAACTTAGACTGTGAAAAAGCATTTCAGAAATTAAAGTTTATTTTATGTCAATCTCCAGTTTTGAAGATTTATGATCCGAATTTAGAAACAGAACTACACACAGATGCAAGTGCTGAAGGATATGGTGCTGTATTATTGCAAAGGAGTTTAACAGATAATAAGATGCATCCCGTTTACTACATGAGCAAGAAGACATCCGCTACTGAAAAAAAGTATCACAGTTATTATTTAGAAATATTAGCTATTGTTGAAGCTGTTAAAAAGTTTAGAGTATACTTGCTAGGTATTAAATTTAAAATTGTTACAGACTGCTCCGCCTTGACTATGACATTGCAGAAAAAAGACTTACCTCCGAGAGTAGCTCGCTGGGCGCTCTTACTTGAAGAATATGACTACACGATTGAACATCGGCCTGCAGCAAGGATGAAACATGCAGATGCTCTCAGCCGACAGCCTATAAAGAATATAATTGTACTTACCGATACCGCAGCACGCCTGCGAAGAGCTCAAGATGATGATCTGCAAATAAAACTAATAAAGAAAGTATTAGAAAAGGAATCTTATGATGACTATGTTTTAGAGAATGGAATGTTATGGAAGATTAAGGATGGAAATAAATTAATGGTTGTACCTAAGAAAATGCAAAATGAAATTATAAGAAAACATCATGAAAACGGACATTTTGGTTGTGTTAAAACTGAGGAATTAATAAATAGAAATTATTATATAGAGAATTTAAAGGAAAAGATTAAAACAAACATTGATAATTGCGTGGAATGTATACTTAATTCAAATAAAAGAGGAAAGAAGGAGGGATTTCTACATGTAATAGATAAAGGAGATTTACCATTGTCTACTTACCATATTGATCATTTAGGACCGTTGACATCCACCAATAAAAATTATAAATACATTCTTACCGTTGTAGATGGATTCACAAAGTTTACATGGATTTATCCGACAAAGACACTATCCACCAATGAAGTAATAGATAAATTAAATATTCAACAACAGACGTTTGGCTCGCCGCAACGAATCATAAGCGATCGCAACACTTCATTTACATCCAACATGTTTAAAGAATACTGCGAAGAAGAAGGAATTATGCATCATACAATCACAACTGGTCAACCGAGAGGAAATGGTCAAGTTGAGAGAATACATAGAATTATTATTGAAGTTTTAAGCAAATTATCATCAGACGATCCTACAAAATGGTATAAACATATCAGTAAATTGCAAAGATGTTTGAATAACACATATCAGAGAAGTATAAAGATGTCACCTTTCCAACTTTTAACAGGAATCAAAATGAATGATAAAGATGATGATATTTACAATAAAATACAAGAAGAGTTTCAGCAACATTTTTACAACGACCGTGAAGAACTAAGAAGGATGGCGAAAGCAAATATTCAGAATATACAGGATGAAAACATTAAAAATTATAATAAAAGGAGAAAGAAGTCAAACAATTACGAAGTAGGTGATTTAGTAGCGATTAAAAGGACACAATTTGTACAAGGTTATAAACTTTATCCAAAATACCTCGGCCCGTATGAAGTTATTGAGAAGAAGAGAAATGAACGATATAATTTAAGGAAGATAGGTCAGGGTGAAGGCCCTCTGAGAACCTCAAGCTCAGCTGACATGATGAAGCCATGGGTAGCGACTGTTGACTCATCTGGGACAGATGATTCTGCAGGATGACCGTGTGGGAATAGGATAAAATATTAAGACGTATTTCATGATTACTAGTTTTATTTTTAGTCTGTGTTTTTCTATTATTTAATCTGTGGACATGTTATCTGTAGACTGTAGATTTTTGGTTGTCTATGACTTGACTTTGTGTTTTTTGGTACGATGTAATGGAGGATTGGTTGAAATGTATTTTTGATATGTAACCGGTGTCTGGGAAATAAATCGATTGGGCGAATTTGGCTTTTCATTTACACCATCCCCACATATATATCCTTCCTCAATAAATGGGCTATCTAACACTGAAATAATTTTCAAATCGGACCAGTAGTTCCTGAGATTAGCGCGTTCAAAACAAACTAACGAACTCTTCAGCTTTTTTAGCTCTGAGTCCGCCGATCATAGATACATTTCATGCTGTTGATATAACATAGAAACTGAAGATCATAACATCCATGACTTGCTCACTAGTAACTCTATTAAGCTAACAGGACAATAATGAAGTCAATAAAAGTACCAATACCGTCTCTCGTTTCCGATACAAGAGTCATTGCCTGTGGTCCACACAATGGCCGTGGAGAATCGCCACACAGTATTCAGGGTCGCTAGTTTATTGTTGATAATATTGTGCCGAATCGTGGCAGTATTATGTAAGAGTCCTTAATGGTGATGGTTTGATTGCTTATCTGGAGATTTTGCGATATTCAGATAATCGTTAGATAGTATAAACTTTCAACAAAGTTACCCTGATATCAAAATCGTGTCTTCTTAAAAGCAGCGACCAGACATCAATTAACATTCTTTATAAAATTGTACACATGTCTACTGAAACATTTACAAATCTCTAAAACGAATACGATATTTATTGCCCATAATTACGATCGAATAAATAACATTTTCAGATTTTCCACACATGATACGGTTGCCAAGGTATTTTCCGCTAAATACGTGCTGTAACTAAAATATTACGTCATCTGTATTTGCTCATGTCGCCATTTTTTTGATAACCAATAGCATTCTGTTCGTATTCTCAGCTTTTACTTGTTTCCTCGTTATTAAACACAATAATAAGACTAGTTGATAACTGCGCAATGCCTTATTATATTGTGGTTATGGTATAGTATGAGCAATGAAGGTTAATTACAACCGTATATAATGCCTCATTTAATAAAATAAATGTAATCCTACAATTAAAACGTGGAGGGCTTGTTGAGGGCCAAAGTACTTAACAGTGAGAATTGTCAACCGCCCAATTAGTTAATAGATTTTATGAAAAAATTGTTATCGAAATAAGTTAGCTACTTTTAGGATAAAGCAGCACATAGGAAAAATTTAAATTTAACTCCATACACGTACTTATTATTCTCAAATAACTATAAAGTGTTTCAACTAGTACTTCCAATATTGTAACACCCATAATTCAGGCGCGTTATAGCAAAACGCGTTACAAATATAGGATCTTATCTCCATAAAGCAAGCACGGTGATGTCATCTAATCTTTAATGTTTGCCGAGGCTGAGATGCACTCAAACATGTGTGTTTGCTTCTAGTTACATTGCTATTTATAACCTCTGCAATGTTCATGTAAAAGTAGGATATACAACCACCAAGGTCTTTCACTAGAATTCGAAAATCGATTGATGCAGACCTCGATGTCTGTGTCGATCGCTTTTTCGTTTTCCTTCCGCCTCTGCTGATTTCAGCAAGGTCTTCGATATTTTAATAACGTCACATTAAAGTTCTTTTTCTGGTACATTCTGAACATTCTTGACCTCCACAAAATCCCTTGACACGACTCGTGAGTTATGTAAAAGTCAAAATATTATAAATAACGTGTAATATTTCTTCTTATACGTATATCCTTAGGTCAGTAATTTTCCTTGCTTAATCATCTCTGCTTTTTCATTACTTCATATTGAGCATATATTTTATAAAATCGTCACATTAAAAATGACAAAGTATTTATCATTCTATTTTTATCATTTACATTTTGCTTAATAAATTTATTTTTCCAAACAACACGCATTCGTTTACATGCTCACTAACTCTCATACTCATATTTACGAGTAAAATCAACTTTCATTTTCACTAGAAGATGTCATCATCAACCTTGCACCCTAATGTCAAATCGGTAAGGTAATGTTGATGGGAATCACGAATAAGTTGCGCCACCTCGACCCGGTCACTATGTACTCGTGGAACAATTGCTGTTAAACATTCAGCATGTAAAGGCAAATTGCTGGGCTTGCATAAACATCCGCCGTTTACACCGATAACGCTAGATTGGCGTTATCTCGAGGCGTTCTCGATTCCAAATTACTGAATCATCGCGTGTACGGTGTGACGTGACGTCGCAGTTTCTTCTGCTGAATATGATTTGTAGCCTGTGTTATTGTAGCACCTGTAAATCTATTTAATGTATTGCCGAAAGTGTTTGTCTTTATTGTCCTGGATTATGAGGCAGTTTCAATATTGTTTTCATTGAAGATGTTATAAGCGTTGCCTTTTTTGATGGCAGTGAAGTATGATGTTTTTTCATTCAATAATATTTCAGTCTGTCACCTGTGTCCTTTGTTGGAACTGTTGACGTCAATTTTATTTTCTTGAAAACCTCCCATCATTAATAACAACACAAATTGAAACATATTTTTTATGTATGACAGTTATCGATTTTTTCTTATTAATTTCTATGGTTGTACAATATACGGATATCTTCTATTGATTTATTAGTTTTCTATATTAATGAATTAGGAAGGTCAAACCGAGGTATCGGGAATACTACGTTTTATAATGATCTTTCAAAGGGTTTTGTTCCTCACTTAATTTTCCATCTTTCTAATAAGTTATCTGTTTTATTTCACTTGTTGGTTCCATCCTATTATGAAACATTGTCATGTTATTGTCCTCATTTATCTCTTATCTAAACAAATGCAATGATATTATCGACTGTATCTGTAGTGTTACAAATTCTTTATTCTTTTCTAATAGTGTAGTGAACAATTTATCTCTTTCGAATGATACTCATAATAGCAATGATGAAAGACGTAAAAATATTGAATTTTGAATTGAATGTAGCTTCCTTCTTTAATTATTCATCGTAAAATATATCGAAAGTTTTTACAAAGTGGTACAGCAAAATTAAGCCTTATCAGTCACTACTCAGTAGTCGCAGTCGTAAATATAGATTGATTATGTATTATATATGTAGTAATATTCGTAATAATATAGTCTCATTAGAAAAATAATTTCCAAATGAATGTTAACAAACGGCAAGAACTCAACCTACATGATAAGTAGATGCGGGTACTGAGTTATGCAGAAAATAACAAGAGGAATCAAGGCTGAGTCGACCTCGAAATGTATTCGATGAATGGACTAATGCATTGTTGCCAGCCCATAGATCATATTATCATACACTATTGTGAGTGAATTTACGATTATGTAAATAGCTAAACACGAATGTATAGGAAAACATGTATGCCGAAGTTTGAATCGATTTATAAAGAATTTTATTTTGATTTGAACGCTACCTTGATGAGGCAATTAGATTGGAATTTATGACCAAATTTAATAAAATAATGTTTTTGTCAAAACTGAACTGCTAATAACTTGGATTGGAACAACTGTCTATGAATATCTTACATCGAATTTATCTATATTTAGGTTGATATTTAGTAATAGAGATCGCATTCAATAGAAAATTGCTAAGAAATGTACTGGCGCTTATCAGCGGCGTGTACCAAGGTGAACGATTACATTATACGTCTAGAAATGCGCGCAAGCAATTACCAAATACTTGATAAGATAATGTATCGATTGTAGCTGGGCGCTGTTGTTGATTCTCTGATATTTCTTAAGTTTATACAGTCGGGAGATTAAACGAGCAAATTTTAGACTTAACTTGCTGTACCGGCAAGTGTTGTTCTGCGATTACTCTTATCTACCAAATATACACACAAAATTTCTTGAGAATTGGTTCAGCCGTTTCGATAGTGTGTGGTAACTAACATTGTGACACGAGAATTTTTTATATAGAGACTAGCTGTCCCGGCAAACGTTGTTTCTGTCTTACTCTTATCACGTGGTATGAAAAATAGATTAGCCGATTCTCAGATCTACCCATAGGCACGTGTGGTGACAAACATTGTGGCTCCAGAATCTTATACATAAAAATGAATCGCAAAATGTGTTGGTAAGCGCATAACTCGAGAACGGCTGAACCGATTTCGATAATTCTTTTTTATTATATTCCTTGAAGTACGAAGATGGTTCTTATGTAGAGAAAACGTAAACATGTACCACGGGCGAAGCCGGGGCGGACCGCTAGTTTTATATAAAGAGATAGTGAGATGTCCTAACAGAAATGGGAGTATCTGGTCACATAGTACGAAAAGCGAATACACTAGTAACATCAAAACACAATATAATTGTAAACGCTAAACGATGACACAATCGCCTCCGGAAGATCACATCCGCTTGGCGCGATCTCAACTTTTAAATATAGTCGGATGATACTATTTATATACTATCGTCTAAGTTCAGTTGCGTCTCGTTTAGTTCTTTTAATAGGTTTATATCACCGACTCGGAAGTATGTTTGTTCGCTATAGTAGGAAATTAAAAGATATTAATAATCTTTTTAGTTATAGTGAAGTTGATTTAACGAATACTGAAAGAGAATAATTAAAAAAAATAGCGGTAATGGGAATGTTATTTATTGATTGTGATGAGAAGGAAAACTTTGCACTGCACATGAAACTTTTTGGGTGTAGACTGTAGACGTAAAGAGAATGCACTCACTTATTTAAATTTATTATCAGATCAAAAACTAATCGCTGGAAATACAGTTTTGCCTTTGCAATATTATAAACATCGAAAATATCTAGATTTTCATAATCTTCGTCGATATGACGTTGCTTACTACACTGGTGAGCATCCTTGGTATTAAAAAATATGCCATTCTCGGCTATAGTATTCCTAGTAATCATTCTAATAGTAAAAAATACGGCTGATGTTGAAAGATAATCATTAATCCTGAGATAAATTGTACATGCGAATAAATTCAGTAGATTGATATCGCTTAGTTACAAAGTGAAGATCCCAAGAAAAACATCTTATAAATAATAGCACATATTTCTTGCAAAGAAAAGAATGCCCATTTATATTTATAGCCTCTTATATGTTGACTTCTTTATTAGTCTATGCTATTGCTGAAGTATTTAACGTACCTCGCAGATATAATTAAGTATTTATGAGCCTTTAGTTATCTTTGCAAAAAAACACAAACACTGGTTTATTACTGGTATTAAGATGGAGAACTTGAAAGAAAACATTGCACAGATGACTGAGAATTTTAACACCAGGATGGCAGAGTTCCAAAAGCAATTGCAAACTAACAACACACCTGCCTCCTCTAATATCACTACGGAATTTTCACTCTTCCAAAACTTTATATTGTCTTCGCTGAAAATCCTGCAGAGTGAAGTGGAGATGTTGTACAAGCTACATGACATACAGGAAATGCGGTCTCGTCGCAAGATTCTTCTTCTGCACGGTGTTAAGGAAGACCACAATGAAGACACAAAAGCAGTAGTGTTAGCGACTTTATCTAGCAAGCTTCAGT
Organism: Colias croceus; assembly: GCF_905220415.1. Taxonomy (NCBI): domain Eukaryota; kingdom Metazoa; phylum Arthropoda; class Insecta; order Lepidoptera; family Pieridae; genus Colias; species Colias croceus. Next base: position 844,288 of record NC_059543.1, on the reverse strand, counting down.
CGTTGAACCTTGATGCGGACTCCTTCAGTCGATGTCACAGAATGGGTCATGTGAGTACTAGTGCTGTCAAGCCTCGTCCTTTATTAGTTAAGTTCAGAGATGTAGCAACAAAGAATACTGTCTGGTTTTCAAAAACTAAGTTCAAAAACAGTGGTGTCACTCTCTCTGAATTTCTCACTAAATCTCGACACGAAACTTTCATGGCCGCTAGGAAGAAGTTCGGGCTCCCCAAATGTTGGACCAAGGATGGCAATGTGTTCATTATTGGTTCTGATGGCGATAAGTACCAAGCAACCTGCCTAAACGATTTAAACACTATTCCGTGCGCGCGAGTGGATAATGTGCAATTGACCTCAAGTGATCCTATGTTAAGCGATTCAAATAACTGTACTAAAGCCGCTTCTAGACCTAAAAGAATGGGTAATAAGATTAAATAAACTTATTAATATGCACATTACAATATTACATTGTATGTCCTTCTCAAACGAATTTCACCTTTATTGTTGTGTCTTATGTATCCTTTTTCTTTACAATCTCCTACCGTATGTCCGATTACTCTTTTTTACCCTCTTTTGTGTATTTTAAATCATTGTTAATTTTTGTGTCGTTTTTCAAATATTGTTTTTGTACATTCGATGACATTCTGTCAGTGTCAAATGTCAATTATTGTCTGATATGTCAACAGCAAATGTCAAATGTCATTTATGATATGATAGTATGTTTTCGTTTCGTTTCATGTAATTTTGCAATAACCTGTTTTATATTGTATTTGCTGGGGGTGTAGAAAAAATAAGCGTTTGTTTGCTTATATTCTTTAATTTGTGTTGTGTATATACATATATATTATAATATACATATATTATTTAATATTTATTTTATTGTCTATTATTCATATATAGCACGTATTATATCTATTTAATACATTCTAATAATATTATATTTTACTCTTAAATCTTTTCGGTGTTTGTAAGTAAGGTGTATAAACTGTATACTTTTGTAATTAATGGTTAACGACGACTCATCTAGTGATCTTAACTATATGTCTCTATCTTCCGAAGATGATAGTAGTGACGATAGTTTTCGCAGTTCTTCCTTTATCCCGTTAAATAATTTCCTATCCTCTTGTCTCCCTCCCAGCTTAAAAAGTTTCAATGTTATCCATATAAATGCCCAAAGTTTGCCTGCACACTATCCTGATTTCCTATCCTCCTTCGACTCTATTAATGCCCACGCTATCCTTATTTCCGAGTCTTGGCTCAAACCCTGCCTTCCTTCTTCCGCCTACTCACTTCCTGGTTTTCACTTGATACGGAATGACCGCACGGGGAGGGGTGGGGGAGGCGTCGCAATTTATCTACGGTCCCACCTTCCATTTAATATTGTAAGCGTATCGCCGCAACCCCCTCCCCCTGACGCTGCTGAACATCTCATTGTTGAAGTTTCCTTATCCCATAAAAAACTCCTCTTGGGTGTGTTTTATAGTCCTTCCCTCTCCATTAATTACTTCCACTCCTTCGAAACCATCCTCGAAAAATTTATTCCTATCTATGAGCATTCCATCCTTATGGGGGATTTTAACACCTGCCTCCTTAAAAACGATTCCCGAGCCAAGACTCTCCTTTCTATTACTGAATCTAACAACCTACATCCTCTTTCCTTAAAACCTACTCACTCCATTCCAAACTGTTCTCCTTCTCTCCTCGACTTAATCTTTGTCTCCTCTCCTAACCTCGTCCTAAAATATGGTCAGTATGATGCTAGTGCATTCTCTCATCACGACCTTATTTTCCTCTGTTACAATCTGCGATCTCCCAAACCTAAACCCAAACTCGTGATGCGACGCAATTTTGCTGGGATAGACATCGAAAGTCTTCACCGTGATGCCGGTAAGATTGACTGGTCTGTTATATTCTCTGCCGATACAATTGACTTGAAAGTTGATTTGTTTACTTCACTTCTGACTCAGCTATACGACCAACACGCACCCCTCAGACCAGTCAAACTTAAACATTTACCTGCTCCCTGGCTCACGGATGACCTCAAGTCACTGTTAAATTTAAAAGCTAAGGCTAAAGCTAAACTTAAGTCGAATAACAGTGACTTGAACAGGGAAAAGTATGTCAAGATTCGGAATCGTTGCAATACATGTTGTAGAGATGCACAACGACGCCATATTCACTCATCTGTCGAGAACGGCGACTCCAGTAAAATCTGGAAATTCTTAAAATCCATAGGAATTGGTAATAAACCTAGTAACCCTCTTCCTGATAACATAAATATAGATCTTCTAAATCAGCATTTCACCGTTTCTTCTCCTATTTTAGATAATAATACAAAATCAAACTCTCTCCAATATATTTCTTCTTTACCAATTCCTGATTTCCCCCCGTTCCATCTGAGCCAATTCGCTGATGGTGATGTTAAGAAGAGCATAATGTCAGTATCGTCTAATGCAGTCGGTAGTGACGGCATTAGTCGTAACATGATCATCCCTATCCTTGACCTCATCATTCCTATCGTAACTCATATTTTAAACTCTTCCATCTCCTCGGGTACTTTTCCCTCTGCTTGGAAAAGTGCTCAGGTTATTCCTCTCCCTAAAAAGTCCAAACCCTCATCCCACAGTGATTTCCGACCAATTTCTATTTTACCGTTCCTGTCAAAAGTTCTTGAAAAATTAGTGCATCAACAATTCAGTATTTTCCTTAACAGACATAATTTATTCAATCCTTTCCAATCCGGTTTCCGTCCTGGTCATGGGACGACTACTGCTCTCACCAAAATCACCGATGACATTAGACTTGGCATGGACAACAAACAACTCACTGTACTTACGCTACTTGACTTCAGCAATGCTTTTGGCTCTGTTGACTTCGAGTTACTGCTGGGTTTGCTACGTTCACTTAACCTATCGCCATCAGCGTGTAATTGGTTTCGTAGTTATTTATACGGGCGCCGGCAGCGAATTGCACTCGATGACATTTCATCGTCTTGGCGCAATATCAATGCCGGCGTGCCTCAAGGTTGCGTCTTGTCCCCACTTCTCTTTGCAATTTTTATTAATACTTTAACTCACTCTTTAACTTCTCTCTACCACATGTATGCCGACGATGTCCAGATCTACACCCAAGCGACTCTGGAAGACTTGCCCGATGCAATCAGTAAGGTCAACAATGATTTGTCTACCATCGTAAACTGGAGCAGGAATTTTGGACTTTTACTAAATCCATCTAAAACACAGACAATTATCATTGGGAGTGCGTCATACGTGTCTAGGATTGATTGGGCAACTCTTCCGGATGTTTTGTTGGACGGCATACAGATCGGTTACAGTACCCACGTTAAAAACTTGGGTATTTTAATGGATCAGACCCTGTCGTGGGATGTTCATCTGAAGGAGGTTAGTAGGAGGATGTTTGCTTCCGCTGGCTCACTTCGGCGCCTGCGCAACTTTCTGCCTATCCCAACAAAAATAATGCTAGCTCATTCCCTTCTCCTTTCCCACCTTGATTATGCTGATTCCTCCTACCTTGATCTTTCCGAAGTCCAGTTGAGTCGACTTGAACGCCTTCAGAATTTTTGCATTCGCTTTATCTTTGGCTTGCGTAAGTTTGACCACGTGTCAGACTATCGCAAAAAACTCAACTGGCTTCCCATCCGCCTCCGACGTAACTCCCACATTCTTCATCTTCTTTTCTCCGTCCTGTTTGATCCTAAAGCTCCTCACTATCTCAAAGATAAATTTGATTTCTTTACCTCTCCTTTCCCTCGTCCTTCCAAAACTTTACTTTTGCGTGTCCCTGTCACGAACACCAAATTTTATGGTCATTCCTTTGCTGTTCGTGCTGCCAAACTCTGGAATGAACTTCCACTAGAAGTACGTCAAGCGCAATCCTTAAGGAGTTTTAAACACCTTCTTAAGTCACACTATCTTTCTCTTGCTTAGCTTCTTCCTCTTTTTCCTTACTGTTATCTTATTTTCTTTTTTGTCATATACCTACTACTATATATGTATTTGTTCTATATGTTATATTTATTAAATATTTATAATTATATTTTCTCTGGTTACCTATATACTTCTACTATATATTTGTTGTATGTGATATATATTATATACATTGAATATTTATAATTATTCTTTCTTTTTCCCTAACGCCTTATTTTTTGCTCACCCACCTCCTTTTAATGTCTCTCGTTACATATTATTACTTACGGTGGCCTGGAAGAGATCGCTATCTAGCGATAAGGCCACCGTTTGTACACATTATTTTAATCTTATCTGTACTTTATGTGTCTCTATTTCTTTTGTGTGTGCAATAAATAATTAAATAAATAAATAAATAAATAAATATGATGTTCAAACTAAAATCCGTTTTCCTGTAACATGTTTCTGAACGTTGCTTACGAAGTTTCCATCATGATACGTATGAATGAAAGTGAGGGGATTACAAAAACGTACCCTACTAAGACAATATTTTGTAAAAAGGTTAATTGCCTTAGGTCTATGCAATAATAATGAATGTCAGTCTTCCATACCTATACAAGTTACACTATGAACGTAAAAGTATTGATCAAACTCAAAAGTACGTGCTGTAATATAATGAGAGTTGAATAAAGTAAATTTGTAAAATATTTATTTCCTACATTGCATAAGATTCCTCTGTAGCTAATAGATATAAAGGCTGAAACTTGTTACGATAACAACTATTTTAAAGTTTATACTTTCATTTTCTTAAATGATAAAACATCGACATTTATTATAGGAAAATTCTTCATAGGAAAATAGTTCCTTCGTCTTGTTTATTATTTTGTTCCTGTTTTATTTCAATCCCGCATGACATCCAATTGAGAAGATGTAATAGATTAAATGATAGGTTTTTAACTAACACACGTCACAAACAGCCATTACATGAATAGGAACAATTGTTTTCCACACACATGTTGTGTAGATGCTCTATTGTATTTCACACACATCACACATTTTACAAATCTTTATTTTATGCAACACATTTATATGTCATAATAAAATTCCTGGATCATTATCTAAGTACTTGTTCTCATTAAAAACATGTGCTCATAGAATGCTCTTCGTTCAATGCTCGATTTGAATTTCACCCTACACCATCAACTAGTATATGCATCACCTACCCTGGATGAACACGCTCCAAAAGTAGATATAGAACTGGACAATAAAATGGTAGCAGAAATAAAACATGCAACATTTACAGATGAACGTCCGGGTGACGACGATGGACGCGGAGCTGGAGTTCGCGATCCAGCAGACGACGACCGGCAAACAGCTCTTCGACCAGGTGGTGAAGACCATCGGCCTGCGGGAGGTCTGGTTCTTCGGCCTCCAGTACACCGACTCGAAGGGTGACCTGACATGGATCAAGCTGTATAAGAAGGTACGGTTGGCTTTCAGAATGTGTGAATTAATTTCTTTTCAGGGATGTTGGACTGGCGGGAGAAGATGCGATGTCTTCAAAACAAAGGGCGTTTATAATTCGTTGAATAGATATTCACAGACAAACACTGCGATGAAAAGCAGTATGCAGTATTGTTGAATATAGTTAATAGGCCATTTTTTAAGTAAATTAAGGCCACTTTAAAATGTAGATTATCAGAATCGTATGGTTGCATAACACGCATACACAGGGGTAATTTATTCGATACCATTCCATTTATATGATGTGTATGTGAAATTAATCTAGTTAATGTAAACGGCAGTTTAAACACATGTGAGAAGTTTATTTTAGTCTGATCCATCAAGATCAAGGCTCGAAGCACCGACCGCGTTATCGTTGCCAAAATGTTCATTTTGCTACAGTAACGTGTATGATTTACAAGGTTTTCTCTCCATTACTATAGTATATCTTATAGTTAATTGATTAAATATGTAGCACTATAAAGTAAATCAATGTGAGGAGTTCTGCAATTTATTTCTATCAGGGATTCCTTAACAAAAGAACAATCTTCAGACATGTCTTTGTATCGCGGTTCTATTTCTCACAGCATCATTCGTCACATAAAATAATGGTGACGTTGTATAAGCGTATGCCATTGTGTACAACACACATCGAGAAGTTCCCTCAGATAATTTTCATCAATAACGAAACGTCTGAGATTCAACCTTCATTATGGAAGTCACCATGTTATATAACCAACGTGACAAATTCAAGTGTTCTCGCCATTTATGTCGACCCATAAATCAATGATGTCCATCTAATATTTAAATGTCCGTCGTCGCTGTTGCTACGTCGATTGAATCTCAGAGCCATTTTGTCGATTGATATTCACCGCGTGGTGTTTATTGTTTTCGCCTGGAGTATTTGTGAAATTGTTTTCCTTTCGTACTTATCACGTGGCATTGACCCGCTAAACCAATGTCGCCGCGTTGATACCAAAAGTTAATTTACCCTCATACGGCCTCTTGCATTGAGGACGTCCACTTTTTAATCACCATATACTATACACCTCTGTCTTCGTGAAAACACGCCGGTACTATTTTACCGTCTATCGATGGCCGTATTTGTGATTTCTTTGCAATTCCAATTAGTTTCGTTACAAAATATCCTTGACCTCCTTAAGCGTTATATAACTCCACTGAGAGTACTTCTACCGTCGACTTGTAGAAAGTATTAAGTCGTCTAGCGGTTTTTAAATAAGCACCAGCATCAGTGAATGGATAAACAGGTGTAACGTTACCAAACTAGTTTTTGGCCGTTCGGATAAATTTTATTTCTGTATATTGTACATAAAACTTTCAATCTTCTAACGTATAACGACGAATTATTTTCGTCTTTATTCAATTTTGTATCTGTTGAGTGTTTTAATGATTAGAAACCGGATTTAGGTGTGTTCGTTTATCATATTTCACAAACGTTTTTGATAAAATTACCAATTTTTCAGACCGTTTACTTATAAGTCTTCGTCGATATTCACCATCCAAATATTTATTGCCGCAAGGTTCCACGAGTCTGGTTTATTATATGCATAGGATAACGGAATATGCCAAGAGTTATTATTATCAATCGCCGTATGACTGACGTGCAATGCAAAAGCAATAATCAGCTAAATGAATGTACTCGTTAGTAGAGTATAGTAAACACTTATTGACGTTTACTATAATTCTATTCATGCACTTTCCTTCAATCTACTTTAATGCGGCTTCATTTGAAAGGCACGCTTTTATGGTTAATGTAACTTGAATTAATTTATCAGAAATCTACGGAATAATCAACATAATTTGCACGATTTGAATATAAAATAAAACCTGTTTTCAACAAAAAGGCTCTCTAGAAGACAATGACGACAATCGATAGCAAAAACTGAAATGGCATATTACTCGTTTTTGTCAAATCGAACCGAGTGGATGTACGTGTTCAAATGGAGATCTATTCATTCGATAGTCCACTTCTTGAAATTTTCCGGTCATGCACTCAACAATGAAAGATGAAAGTGGCTCAGGTGTAATTTAAATATATTTAGCATTAAAATTTTATATTTGCTGCGAAAAATTCGTGTTAAAATGTAATGTCACGCTTAATAGTACATTTTCTATCTTAATTGAAGGTATTAGCCATATCGTAATGACGTGTTATCTAGTGTAAAACTATCGGCTTATACGTAACTAATACAATAGATTAGATGAACTTCCGTCCATTAAGTATAGTTTTCGAAAACATTAAAATTAACGAGGATGAAAATTTTGAACTTTATAACTGGTTATCACTCCCAGCAAATATAATCTTTAAAAAATCATGGGCTCGTAGGAAGTAACGAAATAACTTTTAAAGAAAACCTAATCTAGACCGATGGTAATCAATGTCTTTGAAATTTCTTCTCCCTCGGTATGTCAGGCGACTCAAGCGTAGGAACGGCAAAGCGTAGTGAATTGAAGAAAAAATTATTTGATTTAATCCTGAATACCCGTTCATAGTTTCTGTAAGCACATGTCCAATAAAGTTTGAAATAACGTAATCAACGGACTCTATTAATCAGAATTCCCACATTGTACAAGTGTATCGAGTCATGAGTCACGAGCAGCTACTAACCAGATGCTAATCACATCCAACTGGGCTTATCATGTTCCAACTCCAACGGTCATATTTTTATTACGTACTAGCTCTGTTTGCGATTTGTTACGCGTTTATAATGGTCGCCAATCGCTGCTAATGATGCTATAAAGTTGACAAAGGCGAGAGCACGAGACCGTTCGCGTTGTTGTTTCATAGACGTGAAGGAAATACTTCTAGTTAATGGGTTATTATTAGAAAAGTTTGAGAATGTTGAAGACAAAGAGCATGCGAACCTAAAATAATAAAGCAGTAGTAGGAATGGTTTGGTTTGTCTTAACCTTGGAATATTTAAAAGAACTGTGAAGCCTCCGGCAAGCAGGTTCTGCTGCTCTTTGCTACGTGTATAGCGCAAAAGAATCGTGCTGACTTTCATTTAGGCAGAAAGTCTTTAACCCACTGGTTCTTGAATTGAATCATATAAATCAGCAGAATCTTAAAATTAGATATACGCGATACGATAAAAGCAATTATCATGCAATTGCTCAAAATGTTATAAAGTGCAAGTGGTTGATTCATTTATATCCCCCGAATTTATAACAGCAGCATTTCACCGCTCAGCTGCGATACACTATATTTATAACTTTCTTCGGCGTGTGTCGTGGTATTATTTATTCCGCTTTTTGTCGCACATGAATTTTAAGAAACTCAACATTTCATTTGGAAATAATGTTTCAATTTTTGCCGTGTAACGGAATCGTATGAAACTATAAAGATAATTTATTGTATAGGATAAAGATATTGATGAAGAACAATAAATTTATTAGAAAACCAGGGCATCGTTCAAATGTTGATAAAGTTCTAAGAAAATCGTTGATAAAGTTGGAATTCTCACTACCTTGTTAGTTGTTTTAGAGAAATTTCAAGTCAGACATTATATAAGGTTTTCCAATACTTTAATTTAAGAAAACAAATGAGTGTGCGCATTGAAAATTTTAAACGATGAGTTAACTAGTTTTCACAAGTTTACGAAAATGAAAATGAAATCGAAACTAAGAAGCTGTGTTTATCTTATAATGTACCAGATGGCGTGCACTAAAAATCTTACATATTTATGAAGCATGTGGTGCCAATGTGAGTGTACAAGGTTCGCTCGCTAGAGTATTCATTTAAATGCTAATTTTAAACACTTTCATATTTTTGAAATTAAACGAAACAAAATGACTGATTCAAATAGCGATTTATTCAGTATAATTTTTACTTGAATTGTTTGAATGCGTTCCAGGTAAAATTGTTCAGAGATTTCTCTTGGACATCGATCAACTAAGATTAATCTTCTATCATACAACATTTTCTATTGGTTGTAACAATTTATTTCAATTCCATCAATCCCATTTCTTTAAACACAGCTATGGGAACTGTGACGAAATTTCGTAATTTGATAAGAAAAAAGAAAATAACCGGTTGGTTATGTTTTATTGCCTATTAACTTTCGTCTTTGTTTTGATAAATATTCATTCGCCCTCATTCCCTACTTCGAATCCTAAAACCACAGCTCAAGACGTTTCATTCACATTTGTGAGTATTCCGTGTATCATTCACAACGGTTGATAGACATCATCGTATGACGTTGCCAGTTATGATATCCGACACCGTAAGTCCTCTGGCGTGTTACGCGACGGTGGACGTGCAACTATGTCCCCTGTCGCACACGATACGATTTACATGCATATGAATATTTTGATAAGTACACGCTTGCTATGATTGTGTAACGTTTTGACTCACGGGAATCGCGTTTGCAGAATATTGGTCTGTAATCTACAGACTATGCAATATGATGCGGGTATTTGAATGTGGATCGCAATGAAATTTTATGTTTACAAGATATGGTAGCTATTGTTGGGCCTTCTGATTTTATTCATAGTATTTCGTCAGCTTTTTATCCGTAATATTGTTACTTGCTATATTTTCATCTTTTTATTTATCTGCAAACGTAAACGAGAATAGATACACTTTGTTAACGGACTCTTTGAGTCTACAACTAACCTGGCTTCAATTTAATAAATCAATCACTTAAATTTCCTTTCATTAGTCGTTACTTTCAATCAGCTTTATATGGCATTAGGACGTCCTGTAATTAACTCGATAAGGCCATCGAACGTTGTTTAAACTTTAAATACGTTAACTGTCTTCTGTAGTTTTACTATTAAACTTTTATTATTTATTGTGTAATCGTTTCGTGTTATGACGACCGATTGTCAACGCTGACACTTAACCTAAAGAGGCTCTGTTAATATTGTGGACGTCAGTTTTTTATGACTTGGCGTCAAAGACTGTCTTTGTGACGTCAATAGAATTCGCAACCAGCAAACCTGTTTTAAGTTCCATTAAAGAGGGGCAATTAGAAATTTTGTCTTCAGTAAAATATTCATCTGTGTAGATTTTCACGTAAATGATATTAATAGCGTGAGACATGCTGCACAAAATCGGTCCCGGAATGGTAGTATATTCTAAATTCATTATATCATCATTTGGAAGCTGGAGATCCAATCTAATTGATAGGATACAAATACCAAACTGTATCTACATATTCGGTAATATTGAAACATAATGTGATGATAATAATTGTCAATGAGGCATAACGTCCTCTCAGTATCAAAGTGCTAAACACATCGCACTTACGCAATCTTTGCTGCCTTATGTCACCGCCGTCCTAACACGTTTCAATATAACATATAATTGACTAGTGGTTCGCCCCGGCTTCGCCCGTGGTACCTACATGTTTAAACTATCCTATCTCTCAAGTTGGATCGAACTGCACATGGTGTGCGAATTTTATTATAATCGGTTAAGTGGTTTAGGAGTCCATTGAGGACAAACATTGTGACACGAGATTTATATATATTAAGATAAGATATTGTATTGTGGCTGTTAGAATGCATATAACTACATATATAGTTCTACTATATAGTCTTGACAGATCAAGTCAGACCATAAGCTTATTGCTGCTAACTTATGGCAGAATCTACTACTCTTTGATCTTAGAATCTACTGAATATTGAACCTCACGTAGTTATTTCACTTTTTCTGATTGGATTTCTAAGAAAACATTTAGTTCTGACTCATGTGAATTATAAAAAGGAAAGCCTCCGCGTTTAAGTCGATTGTTCTAGTTTACAAACATTTATAACCAAATCCAAAACTTGAATATAATTACGCCATTTCTCTATGCACACTCGATACATTCTTGTTCATATAAGGGCCGATTTTTCAATGCCCAGATAAACAGTCTAATAACTACCCCTCGAATAGATTTATTCAATTGCTTATCTAACTCATAACGGCTCGCCTATTTTTCAATCGTGATTTATTTGATGAATAACTATCTGACCAAATATTTCCATATTGGCAGCTCTGCTCTTGGAGTGGCGAAACAAACATATTAAATTAGTCAGGTTAGAGCGGGATAGAGTCAACTTGCAATATGTCAACAACCGTCATTATGACTCACGTCAGGAGTGCATTTTAAGTTTATCTTGTGTTCTATGATTGTTGATTATTGTTTTGATTCGAGTAAAGAGTTTTGATTAAATTTGTGTTAAAATTTATATATTTTACGATGGAAACGACATAAAGGCAGCGTCTGGCAAATTTTCAATGGCATGATCATCAGTAGGTACTATCAAAAACATCAATTTCAATATGATTTTAATTGATAATTATTTTATAGAAAGAGGCTTTATTGTAAAAATTCTACGCTCTATGTTATTACATACGAAAATATCCCAAATTTGACGCGTCAGTTGTCAACTCAAACGTCTAATCGTCGAATAGCACGCTATCTGGCCGTTGGAGCAGCAGATAGATTTATTCCTCAAATAACGTAGTTATTCGATAGATAAGTCCTATTCGTCTATTGAAAAATTGAATATTTTGTTAACTGAAGAATAAAGTCTATCTAGCTGTTTATCTGGGCATTGAAAAATCGGCCCTTAATGTTAAAACACATGATTCATCGGAATAGTTCCGGAATGACTGAATAATGACGTTTTCGATAAGCGAATTTATTTTTAAATATAACGCATGCTTAACTTTAATAATTAACTTTATCGGATTCTCTTGAAATGAGTCAATGTATGCAATATATATGGCGGTTGGAATTATGGTTCACCTTGATCCAGTTAAGTTTTCGATCGGGACACCTTGGGACAGTTGATGTAGGTTGTTCGTTTGATATTCTGTATTCGGTGTTTGAATATTGTCTTGTTGAGGAGGGAATGTTATGATAAAGGACGATAAAATTGTCTATTCTATGTCTGTTTAATCTGTCAATTGATTGGCATATGTTTTAGATGAAGATAACTTAACTCCTTAGAAAAATTATTCCAAATTTGTGCACACCTCTAACGCAATATTTGAAACTGATTAATTATCGAAGAGATAGCAAAGAAAAATCAGCACAATGCTTTTATGAATATTGATAAATTCTCACTAAGAATATCAATAGAAGTCTTGTATCGATATCTTGCAGGCGTTGCAAGGTTGAGCATTATTATGTAGGCCAAATCGCAACGACACCGTTCAATATAATATAACAGTTCCACGTAAAGACACGCTATTGGCTATGTTTTTACCTAGTTACGGTTTTATTATGATGATGATTGATGAAGAATGCATATATTTTCATTAATAGAACAAGAATAAAAGACAAGTATTAGGCTCACCAAATTTCCACTACCCTGGAAAGAAATAACAAAAACAAAATGCACACAAATATGTTTTTTTCTTTCCTTAATAATAATTTATTTAATATTTACGGCAGTCCTAATATAACTTCTTCTGTAATAGACAATGTGCGTGGGAGAGCATCTAATAATAAGTCTCCAAAGGGATAATCGAAAGATTTGGGCGAACCAAGGATAGGATTTTTCCGAAGTATATTGTTTGTAGTTAAACAAATTGCATAGATACCATAATTTGGCATTTTTTAGTTAACGTCAATTAATTAGAGAGACGTCTTAATAGTGAGTTATCAAAAAAAAGACGTGTGGCACTCGGGTCTGCCGCGGTAAAGCTATTGCATAGCATGCCTTAGAGCCACACCTCCGAGCCCGTCGGAGTGGGCAGCGTGAGGTTTTTTCGTTACGGAATTTCTCGATTCGGTCCCCGTGCTCAAGGCCCGCGGTAGAAGCTATGCAATAGCTTAATATAGCTATAATTTTTGTCAATATGAGATTCTCGAGGACAATACAGTATAAAACAGTGCGCTTACATCATATTATAATATATCAAGATTATCTCGGAGAGTCGACGAAATTTATAACAATAATTGTTGACTAATTGACGCATGTGGCTTGATGAGATCACTGCTTGAACGTCCTATTTTTCAACCGACTTCAAAAAAGGAGATTCTCAATTCACTGCATTTTTTTGGGTTACCTTAAAAACTTTCTGATTTGTATTTGTAAGCTAGAAACTTCTGGTTGGTTTTATTGAAAAAAAATTTCCAGTTCCGACCGTTTCAATGTGGTTTGGTATATTTTAAATTTTAAAAGCATATTTGCATAGAACTGTGTTATATAGAACATGTGTTACACTTGGGTTTTCCTTGCCATAAGTGAAACTAGTTTTCGATTCTAAATAGACGGATTATAGCGCTCGGATTGTTTATATTAATACATAGATTTATGAGGCTCGATATTATGATTTATTTATTAATGCAGATATGGAATCTAGTTTGACACGTATGTATTTGCTGACTCATGGAGTGTTTCTTGTAGGTATGGAGGAATAAGTAACATATGGTAACAGTATAATAGTAAATAGAGTATATCATAATACGTGATATAATACTTGATTCAGAATGGTTGTTGTTGCTAAGTAAGTGGTTACGTATCGTATTTTCGAGTTCGTAGATTAAATTTTTTGGCATAAATTAAGATATTTTTTGTTGTTTTCAAAACTTGTTAATTATAATTGTTGCTATGCTAACTTGATATTATAGTGAATGAATAAATGTTTCTTTTTAATTAGTTAGATGAGTAATATAATATCTGAGCCTTAATATGTAAATCTACTTCATATAAAAATATTACTTGATAGTCAATATGTTTCCATCAATGTAAACTGAACCTGCACAACCTGACGCAGCAGGCCGGGTCATTAACCACCGGACCAGTGGGGTCCATTACTTTCCCTTGCACCGCAATCGCAAATCTCGAAACACGAGTATAGCGTGTATGTTACTTCTTACAAGTGTTATAAAATGAAAACAGAATTTGAATGGTACAAAACTGTTTTCTATAAGCCTAAGATGAATAGAATAAGATGTCGTTTGCTGGCACGCGAGCGCGCGCACGAAACGATACTTTTTGTCCCATTCTTAATTGTTGTAATGGTGTTGTAAATGCTTAGATCATAACGGCCAGGACTAATAGACTATTTGGATTTCATCACTTACAGATGACGTAGTTTTTATGTGAGTCAAACTTGTGATGATGGGTCACATACCACATGTACAAGAGTGACGGTTTTATATTTTTTATAATTGAACTGTGATGATAAGTCATCACCTACCTAAGTTAAGACTTAGGTACCTATATTTCTCGTAGATATCATCATATCTTAGAGGTGACGCGCAATTACGTCATCACCTTCAAGGTACATCTATCGTTTTTTATACAAATTCTTCTATCCATCCGTCTCATGATGCAAACATCGAAACTAATTAGCTGAAGCCCATGTTCATTCATTTGTTGGTTTCATACGATGCGCGGGCAGCGAGGCGAGACGATGCGTCCGCGTAACCCCGTTCCCACGAGTCACCACCAGGTGGCGGTGGTGACCCCGACCAGCTTTTGGTTTGCGCGTCCTTGACTGCCTTCTAACGATGAAATCGGCGAAAGGTCACGCGAAGGTCACGCAGCCTCTGCCGCTACCGCCTTATCTTAGATAACAATCCTGTTTTTATGTACTTTCATTCAACATAGTGAAAGTGCATTTAACATTTCATTCAAGAGAAAACAAAATACCATACGCGCGTCGTTCCAACCCATGAGATGGTTGCGGGATTAGATTCCTTCAAGGAAAACGATTGATAAATGAATGAAGTAATTGCGGTAAGTGCGTCAGGTGCGATACGATGGAGATAGTGGGTGGGCGAGCGAGATGGCGATAGGTTTCGCAGCTGCGTCCGTCCGGCGGCGCGGCGGTCGGATGCGGCGCGCGCGCTGCGACGTGCAAAGTGTATCGTTGACGAGTTTCTCTCGGTATTGACATACGCAGTGGAATTTACGCAGTTTTGTGGAAAGTGTGTCTGGCGCATTGTTTGGGATGCAAACTGATGATTTCCTCGTTTCTTTTACTGTTCCGTTTGATGTTACACTCCATGTTGTTTTTTAGCGCATTAAATGTATAAACTGCAGTTGTCTTATTTTTCTAAGTCTCATCTTATGAATACTTATAAGTCAATCATCCCTTGTAATTAGTAAAAGTGTGAAGTGAAGTCCCATATCCCTAGTGGGGTAAGGGGCAGATGCATTATACATCTGTTTCACTGATCGATTTTCTTTAGGGACAAGTAGGTGATCAGCCTTCTGTGTCCTACCAGACCGAGACATTTTTTTTTCTTCGTCCCCACCGGGAATCGAACCCAGGACCCCTCGGTGTTACGCTCACGCGTCAACCACTGTACCAAGGAGGCGGTCGATGTGGGCATTAATTATTTTAATTATAATTTATAGTGCTTCTTTCACTTTTAAGTTATTTGACCTGAGGTAGAAAGAAACAAAGTAATGTGTGTAAATACCGATTATGGTTTATAAGTGCATCTTGCATGTTTCCTGTAATGAGGGCGAGGTCAATAGATTCTTGTTCGATTTGAATAGAAAAAATCGTTTATTCAAAGTATGGTTATTCCGCAAATTTATGTTAAACAATATTCTGTCTTCTCAACAAGAAAATAACTGATTTTTTCATATAAATTTTATTGTTTTTACATATTCAATGAGTGCCTGTTAGATACCTAATTCCCATTCAATATACGAAATAACATTTTGCAATGCGCACAAGAACAGGTGATTGCACTGTTCGATACGTTTAATTAAAATGGCTTTGATAATTCCCAATAGATAGCATTATATTTATATTCTATGACCAATGAAAAAGTCAATCAATCATGAGTGCACAGCTTATCAGATGTATCGTTGAACTCTTGCATATTTTTATAAGAACCAATTGCTTAAAATATTCTCAAAGCTATACAGATATAAAAAACCGACACACTATACAATGAATACAGGATTTAGAAGATACATATAAACACTACACAATTACCTCGGCTACCAGTTCGACAAAAAACCGCGAAAATGTA
Source organism: Colias croceus (assembly GCF_905220415.1). NCBI lineage: Eukaryota > Metazoa > Arthropoda > Insecta > Lepidoptera > Pieridae > Colias > Colias croceus. The sequence goes on along the minus strand of NC_059543.1, from coordinate 827,899 downwards.
TATAAAAGTGTCAGAAGCAACGTCCCAAGAACAAACTGATGTATGTATATAGGACATAGGTACAGATGATGCAGACCCATGTTTAGGAATGTTCGCACAGAACAGCTGATTGTGCTAACGCGGTCGCGGGTTCGTTGACCGTACTTTCGCTCCCACGAGCCACAGTGAGCTGCGACGTTGGCGTTGCTCAATGCTGCCTGGGACACGCTAATTCGTTTTCCACTACGAGCTGTCAGGACCACAGTCAAGACATTCCTTGTAGGGTTAGGCTCTAGGACGTAGAGTATACACATTACGCTAGGTACGCGCTCTAGGACGTATACCGGTTTAAGAGCAATGCAAATGTCAAAATATTAATGCAAAACTATCGAAATCGTTTTTGGTAATTCTAAGATAGCTCCTCGGCCCTCAAAGTTTCTATTAGCAACTTTGAAAGCCATTATTAAAGCACTATTAATTATTATCAATTGAAGATAACCGTTTTATGATAAAATATAACAATATCATTCTGAAAGCACTAATAGATCTGAAAGTAATCGAGCTATTTTAACCCAAAACTTTGAGGCGTTTCTCCAACCAACAAATAAATAATGATAAATGTTAAAGCCGGAAACGATAGCGGAGAAGACGGTCAAATGCGTAACGACCGCAGTAAAGAAGTTGGTAACCCCGGAGGAGGATGATGAAGAGGCTGCGTATGACCGCGCCGACGATATGGTAAGACATGGTAGCGGGCTAGTTTGGTGTATCGCTAGATCTTAATACGACGTGATAGAGCTGAATATTGACTGGCTAGTGTGGTTTTACTAAGTGATTTGGTCGTTCGAAAACACCTCTCGAAAGTATGGGCTTGAATTCTTGCCATTCCGAAGCAAGGACACAAGGTTGTATATCCGAATTGTAGCTGTCTTATGCTATATGTTTGAAGAATACCTATTTGATTTTCCTTGTTTTATATGACTTTGCAAATTAATTTAAGGCAGTTGGACTATTTGTGTGGTTGGTTATCTTATTTATCTATTAGGACCACTTAAAACTGTAATGGCAGGTTATGTTTTGAGTAATTAATTCATCGAACTATGGTACATGGCCTTACGCCACGGTATCGAGGCGTGACTGAGCACACGAATACCGGTTATTTATGTTTTACGTAAAAATTAAAAAACGATCCGATGAAGTCATTACAATGACACTAGTAATTTTAATCAATATGTTATGAACGCTTATTTCGATAATACTCTTCTGTATCTGTTATAATCTGAGATTAGCTCTAGACTAAAGAAAACCTATTAGAAAATAAGCGGTTCTTAGGAATGTATGAATTACCTCATAGAAAATCGTTATCAATTGGATAAGCATATGTACAGCATATTGTAGTAAAATAATCGTGGGCCAAGTTCCATCTGCAGATTGATATTATCGTTATACTTATTTTGAACATGTGATAATTATGTAATACACAGTTTCTTACTCCCAAAAATAAAAGTTTCGTTTCCATTCAATTCACATCAATTGACGCAATTCGCGGCAAGCAATATAGTATTGTCATATACCACATGACCAGAATATTTTGATAGTGCTACGCAAACGAAAGTGAAATCTGCCTACTAATGATACGTTTTATTAAAATAACATTATGTTTTGCGCACGTCATCGGTAAAATTAAGAAAAGCAATCATGACAAGATGAATGTATCTTTATTACTGTATTAGATAACAAGCTATACATATTTGCTGTATGCTTATTATGAACCTCATATGAATGTAAAGAATTGGTCATGACTCACGAGTTTAATAGCTCCTCTGTAGGCTAAGTAATAATTGTAGTTAGTAGTCATTTATACAGTACATTATCGCTATACGAACAAGCCCTAAAAGGCAAGTCGGTACCAACTTTAAGTTAATTTAAACATGATCGTAAAACACATTGATTTTTTCCTCTAGCTTTCAAACGGACATTTTATTTGTCGACGATTAAAATTTTCAGAGATTATGTAATTGTGTAAGAGCTAGCGCGCAAGAGCAACTTTTGTCCCAACTATTTTGTCTCTCCCATCAACTCTATGGGAAGTTGCGTCGCTACGTGCGCGCACTTTCTTACTAGCTCATAGAGTTGATGGGAGAGACAAAATAGTTGCGGAGACAAAAGTTGCTCTTGCGCGCTAGCTCTAACTCTATACGAAAATAATGAACGAATGTATCTTATACTTTCCGTACATCATAACACCAACTCCTGCTTTTTAACAGCGATTTATGTTGCTAGGTACTAATCTTTTTACACTGTCGTCGAACATTAAATTAAACTTGAGTACATTAATAACGCAAAACAATAAATACTTATCTTCCACGATGGTATCTGCTAAAATCGTTGGCGTCGTCAAGAACTACGTTAAAGTAATTATGTGCATCGTAAAATGGTTATTTTTTATGTTCTTGGATGATTATAAAACTGACGCTGAATTGTAATTAATTGTTGCCTTTTTAACGCTCACCCTGGATCACTTGGGCACGCAACGAAGTCAGGGTCGCTACCGTTCTCCAGATGGGTAAGAGTTATTATAAGAAATGTACTTTTTATTTTATATAATAAAATTATTGAAAACAATTTTCCTGTTGTTATTGTTTAAGATTCTATAAATGAACTTTAAACATTATATCTGGTCCTTCGAGTCGAATGTGTTTGTAGTTCAAAAAGCTTTCTAAATCTGGTTCAATGTTCTAACAATTGTCATTGTTTCGATAAGAGCAAGCAAGACCAAGTCTTAAGTCGTATCACAATGTGGTCAATTAATTCAATTTAACTAATCTCACTTCATTGTAACATTAACTATCTGACCAATGAGCTGACAAAGCGAAATTAATTCGAAGTTTTTTTGTAGCCTATATAGTATTTTTTTTTTTCAGATAAACTTACTATTACAATTTAGCTCCTATGCGCATCAACGGAGACATTGTAGATTTCATCTCCGATAAGAACTTGCACAAATAATTTTATGACATAAATGAAAATGCAAAGCATTGGTTTACTTCCTGATTTTTTTGGTTTATTTTATTAACTTTTTAATTTCATTAATCCCGTGTAGTAGTATCCTCTGTCTCTCCTATGCCCTGTTATATTTCAGTAAGCATAAAATACAATAATTGTACAAAAATGCTAATATTCCACGTATTGTTTCCAGGTGATGCAACAGGACGTCAAGAAGGAGAACCCGCTACAGTTCAAGTTCCGCGCCAAATTCTACCCCGAGGATGTCGCTGACGAGCTCATACAGGAGATCACGTTGAAACTCTTCTACCTGCAGGTATGTGCACAGATAATATAATATATTTAGAAAACAAATATCAGGATAACGACAATAATAATTTGTACAAAAAAATAACTAAGAAATAGCTCCTCCCTACCTTTTGTGCCAATAAAATAATGTTTTGGTGAAATTGATGAAAGATATTTGGTTCTGCAGATTTGGATCTTATTTTTAATATTAAGTAGTTAATTGAAGGTTTATTGATGGGATTTTAATTGAAAACCTCATGCAAACTGATAAACTTTTTGAAATTACTGATACTTTTTATGTTAGTTTACTAATGATACGATTGCACGATATTTAGAGCCAAATTGCTTAATTGCCCCTCCATATTTGGATACTCTGCGTATTTGCATAACTAATGGAATTTTCAACCGCAAAGGAATTTTGTGTGGGTATTTATTGTTGTTGCGTTCTGGTAAATGAATAGTTAATTAAATTCTGGTAGTGCTAACGGTACCTTAATGAATGTAAAATACAATTTGCCTTATAAGTAATGAGAGAAGTCATGAGTTTAATAGTTATGAATTAAAAAAAGTTCAACTCAACTCTAAAAAACTTTGGGCTTTGTTACTAAATTATGATTATTGTTCACATATTATATAAAATGCATATCTATGACAACGTTGAACTAGCTACCTTCCGTTGAATGGTCCATCTTTTCCGAATTATGTTAGTTTTACTTTTACCAGGTACCCTTTAGGATAGTACTATGTAGGATATGTCACTATTTTCCTGAAGGCCAAACCATGTTTTGGTCACGGTCCTAAAGTCTAATTAATCCTTGTAGGTTACAGCATCGTTTTTCTAAAGACCATAAAACATATTTTCCTCAACTAAACCAGATAAAATTCCTCGATTCCAGGTGAAGAACGCAATCCTGTCAGACGAGATCTACTGCCCGCCGGAGACGTCAGTACTGCTAGCATCCTACGCTGTGCAGGCAAGGCATGGAGATCACAACTCGTCGATACATGGGCCTGGGTTCTTGGCCAATGATCGTCTGCTGCCGCAGCGTGTCACAGACCAGCATAAGGTGGGTTTGGAGATATAATTGTGATGAAGATTCGAATGTAAAGTACCCTACTTTTCAGTTTTTGGCGCAGTGTCTTCTTTTAAGGGAATTTTGATCATAAAATGAAATATTATAGGTCAATTGTAAATACAACTGGATTATATACTGTTATTAAAAATCATAAGCATTTTATTTTACGTTGAATTTTAAATTTGTATTTTACCTCTTTTATTTTTTTACGGTATTTTTGTTTTGGTGTCAAACAAATGAATTTGAATGTAATACATTGTCTACGTACATTGATTGACATACATACATCGTCTACATATCAGGATAAGTTATCTAATTTCTAAAAAGTTCTATCTATCTATCTTTTTTGATAAGTTTAGTCTCTTTCTTAGGAGAAAATACGATTTTCGTTTGTAGTTTCTCCGAATCTTCAAGTTCGCATGAATAATAAGATGTTATTTTGAGCCATTTGCCTCTTTTAAACCGCTACATATAATATATTGGAATTCCATCCCACCAGATGTCCCGCGAGGAGTGGGAGCAGAGCATCACGAACTGGTGGCAGGAGCACCGCGGGATGCTGCGCGAGGACGCGATGATGGAGTACCTCAAGATCGCCCAAGACCTCGAGATGTACGGCGTCAACTACTTCGAGATACGCAACAAGAAGAACACCGAGCTGTGGCTGGGTGTTGACGCGCTGGGCTTGAATATATACGAGAAGGATGATAAGTGAGTGTCGTTTGCATTTATCATACTTTGATTGGTGTTTTTGTTATAGCGTAGCAAAACTACAATATACCCAATTATTGTCCTCCGCAAAAAGGCACAAAACATTACTGACCTATTTTTTGACCTATAACATTGTATAAAAAAGGGAAGTCCTATGTCCCCTAGTGGGGTAAGGGGCAGATGCGTTATACATCTGTTTCACTGATCTATTTTCTTTAGGGACAAGTAGGTGATTAGCCTTCTGTGTCCTACCTCGGTCTGGTGGTGGACAATTTATTTAACATTGTATGACCTTATTTAAATTCAAAACATGGCAAGCTATTATGTATATAAATAATAATTGTCCAATTACCATCGTATGTAATGCTATCCTGATTCAACAACGATATATAACCTTTACCTCGTCCACAGACTGACGCCGAAGATCGGTTTCCCGTGGTCGGAGATCCGCAACATCTCGTTCAACGACCGCAAGTTCATCATCAAGCCGATCGACAAGAAGGCGCCGGACTTCGTGTTCTTCGCGCCCCGGGTGCGGGTCAACAAGCGCATCCTGGCGCTGTGCATGGGCAACCACGAGCTGTACATGCGGCGCCGCAAGCCCGACACCATCGACGTGCAGCAGATGAAGGCGCAGGCGCGCGAGGAGAAGCTGGCCAAGCAGGCGCAGAGGTGAGCGCGGACAGACGCACAGACACACGCACGCAACCACGAGCTGTACATGCGGCGCCGCAAGCCCGACACCATCGACGTGTAAACAAACAACCAAAATAATAATATACAATTTAATCTTATGAATTAGTAATGTATCATTTATATGCTCTGTAAAAGCAACCTTCGAGAATATTTTTAAAATAGTGTCGCTTTTTACAAATAAATTTTCATTTATTTTAGGATGTAATTTTACATCCCAAATGATTATAAAAATAAATATATGAATTGAAAAAATTATAACATTGGCTCGTAATTCCAGAGAGAAATTACAACTGGAGATCGCAGCACGCGAAAGAGCCGAGAAGAAACAGCAAGAGTACGAAGACCGCTTGCGGCAAATGCAAGAGGAGATGGAGCGCTCACAGGTAATAAATACTTCATATTTACTTTAAAACTAGCTGCGCTCTGCGGTATCACCCGTCTGGCTCCGCTCCTGTTGGTCTTAGCGTGATGATATATAGCCTATAGCCTTCCTCGATAAATGGGCTATCTAACACCGAAATAATTTTTCAAATCGGATCAGTAGTTCCCGAGATTAGCGCTTTCAAACTCTTCAGCTTTATATTATTAGTATAGATTATAGTCTAACTATGGAAAGTAGAAAGAGAAAATAGACTATGGTTCGGAATTTCAGATAACAGTTAAAGGAATAAAAAGAGAAATAATTCATTATTTTAATATAGCGATTATTTTGATGAAAATTCCATAGTCATCATCAATTTTAACTTAAATGGTGAAGGAGTATCGTATAACATTAAGTAGTAACTTTAACAAAAATTAAACACGTTTATATGCGTGAATGTGTACTGTTATCAAATATGCCAATGCGATTAAAAATAAATTTTGTCAAAATTTAATATCATCGTAAAAAATAAAAATATTTATATATCTGATATGTTTTTAATCATTGCTAATAACGGCGATATCAGATAGCTGCTTGCGTAATATTAACGATTATAAATCAATGCTGTGCTACGAAGTATATAACTAAAAATATATGTAAATACATCATGGTTTTTGAAAAATAATTTTCTTCTACCAAATAATTTTACTTAAAAGAAATGAGATTAAGGTTCTTAAATTCTCAATGATAATAATTTATGTATTAAAGTTTTAAAAATAATTGGAAATGTTACAATAGCATTCCGAAAACTTCGTTTTATTCTTTATTTTCCAACACTATATATTTCAAACTTGCCATTTTCCATTTTATCACACATTTCACTGATCTCTGCACCGCAATTATTTATTTTCACGTCCTAATTATTTCTTATTAGATCAAACAAGGTTATTATTCTCTATTTTCCTACATAAACTTACATCGTATTACCACAAAACAATTTAAATACAGTCTAACTTTAAACCAGGGAGCTGTCACTTTAATAATTGTCTATGTACAATACGACAAAACCGGATTAAATAGAACCCGTGCTTAAAGATAAATCCTGTCTAAAGTTTTTGAAGTGAAACTTATTTATCGGGGTAAATTTAGTGTAACATTTTTTCGTTACGCGTGACATTTTTCCGTTACGCGCCATCTTTTTCTTATCCCTACCACGCGTGGTTCGAAGTATTTCTGTAAAGTTGCATAAAGTATATTATTTTTTGAAAAATAAGGTCATAAAGAAGTTTCACTTCTTACGTGTGTAGTGTGTACACTAGTACACGCACACATTTTTTTGTGGTAAGAGTTAAGACAGATTAGAATTACAATATGCGTTTAACTGTCCCCAATTTTCAGGCGAATCTAATCGAAGCGCAAGAGATGATCCGACGGCTGGAGGAGCAGCTGAAGCAGCTGCAGGCCGCCAAGGACGAGCTGGAGCAGCGCCAGAACGAGCTGCACAACATGATGCAGCGCCTCGAGGAGACCAAGGTATGTCACAGGTTCGGGAAACTTCAAGAAACTTGGAGAAGCAAGATATTAAGATAAGGGTTTAGTAGAGTGTGTGTGTTTTTGGAAATGGACTTTGAATTGAAGTTTATTAGGAATTGAAAAAATGTGGTTGTGTCGGAAAATTTCGTCTACTACTTGACGTTTATTTTGTTGGAATGTTATAGTAGTTTTTGGGCAGTCAAGTTGCGTATTGTTTGTGCATAAAATGTTAATTGTAGTTTTTTCCGATATTTCCATTTTAATAATTTTTATAAACTTATTGATTTTTAAATTATGATATTTCTTCTAGTGACTATTAGAATTGAGAGCAACTGGGTATGAGTGGCTTATTTGAAGCAGCTAATTTACGACCATATTACTTTTGCACAATTCGTCACTTAGAAAGGTTAGACTTATATTTTATACTAGCTGTACCGCGCGGTTTCACCCGCGTGGCTCCGCTCTTGTTGGTCATAGCGTGATAATATATTATAACCTATATTACTCGTGGATAATGTAGCTTTCGAATGGTGAAAGAATTTTTAAAATCGGTCCAGTAGTTTATGAGCCTATTCATTACAATCAAACAAACAAAGTTTTCCTCTTTATAATATTAGTATAGATATAATATTAGTGTCGATCATAATGGACTATTATCCCAGAACATGGAAGCAGCGGAGCGGCAGAAGCTGGAGGACGAGATCCGCGCGAAGCAGGAGGAGGTGTCCCGCATCCAGCAGGAGGTGGAGCTGAAGGACACGGAGACGCGCCGCCTGCAGGAGGAGGTGGAGGAGGCCCGCCGCAAGCAGGTAAACTATAAAAACAAGAATATATATTGTATTGGGTTTAATTGAGAATAGGATCGATTTTGCGCCATTTTGTAATGTTAAATGTGTCAAATGAAACAAATTGTTAATTGACACCTTTAACGAGGATAGAAAGCCGTTTTATTTTGGATCTTTCTATATTTTCATTCAAAATGTTTCTATTTATAATCGAATCGAATAGTAAAATGGCGCTGAGTGTGTCAGAACACAAATAAAAGATTATGTTTATGTATGTGTTTATGAACGGGTAGGATAAGATGGCGCTTATCACTACATTACTATCTATGTGTGTGTAGCACGAGATGCCGGTGTTCATTGCTCCAGTACTATGAATCTTTGTGTGTGTCATTAATTACATATTGTGTCTATGGGTTTAGCACTAGGCGGCGTTACTGGCTGCTACGGTTCTATATCTATATGTGTGTGTGTGTGTGTTAGTAATATATCTATATTCTGTGTTTAACACTAGGCGGCGTTACTTGCTGCTACAGTTCTATATTTATATATGTGTGTGTCAGTAGTACATGTGTACGTGCGTGTGCAGGACGAGGCGGCGGCGCTGCTGCTGGCGGCGACGACGCCGCAGCACCACCACGTGTCGGAGGCGGGCGCGGGCGCGGAGGGCGCGGGCGCGGACGGCGGCTCGGGCTCGGGCTCCGACGGCGGCTCCGAGTCGGGCGGCGGCGACCTCACGCGCGCGCCCGACGACCTGGTGGACCCGCTGGAGGAGCGCCGCACGCTGGCCGAGCGCTCCGAGCGCCTGCACAACCAGCTCAAGGTACGCCGCACCGGGCCGTGCAGGGACACTAACACGTTCAATATTACATGCAAAACAGTAAACGTTACGTATATGCTAAACACCAGGACCACTTGAAACACTTTTTAAACACATACACACTATACTTGATCATACGGAACACTATAGAACACTAACATGCACGGGAAAAACCTCAAACATACAGTTTTCAAGCATTTCATTAGCAAACATCACGAACACACTAACACTTTCTGAAACTCTACAAAATGCAACTAATCATACTCTACGCGTGCTAGAAACGCACACCTTAAACATTCACTTCGAAATACATCAAAATATACACGCTACGCAGTGCAAACGTAAACCAAATAAACACCAAAAACATTACAAATCGATCTTAACATTTTCCACAAACACACCCAATATGTTATCCAAAAAAATAATTCAACATATTCATGACAAAATAGCAATTTACACCTACCCCTCTATCCAAAATGACTCAGGTCTAACATAATGTTATACATTACTCAGGCGCTGAAGCAAGACCTGGCGCAATCCCGGGACGAGACGAAGGAAACGGCAATGGACAAGATCCACCGCGAGAACGTGCGCCAGGGACGCGACAAGTACAAGACTCTGCGTGAGATCCGCAAGGGCAACACCAAGCGTCGCGTCGACCAGTTCGAGAACATGTAACCGGAGCGGTGAGTGACAGATCGCAGCTCATCGTACAACAGATCCGCAAGGGCAACACCAAGCGTCGCGTCGACCAGTTCGAGAACATGTAACCGGAGCGGTGAGTGACAGATCGCAGCTCATCGTACAACAGATCCGCAAGGGCAACACCAAGCGTCGCGTCGACCAGTTCGAGAACATGTAACCGGAGCGGTGAGTGACAGATCGCAGCTCATCGTACAACAGATCCGCAAGGGCAACACCAAGCGTCGCGTCGACCAGTTCGAGAACATGTAACCGGAGCGGTGAGTGACAGATCGCAGCTCATCGTACAACAGATCCGCAAGGGCAACACCAAGCGTCGCGTCGACCAGTTCGAGAACATGTAACCGGAGCGGTGAGTGACAGATCGCAGCTCATCGTACAACAGATCCGCAAGGGCAACACCAAGCGTCGCGTCGACCAGTTCGAGAACATGTAACCGGAGCGGTGAGTGACAGATCGCAGCTCATCGTACAACAGATCCGCAAGGGCAACACCAAGCGTCGCGTCGACCAGTTCGAGAACATGTAACCGGAGCGGTGAGTGACAGATCGCAGCTCATCGTACAACAGATCCGCAAGGGCAACACCAAGCGTCGCGTCGACCAGTTCGAGAACATGTAACCGGAGCGGTGAGTGACAGATCGCAGCTCATCGGTCACCGGTCACCACGACAAGTGCAAATTGCTGCGTTGTTAGTTATATAAGCAAAATGGATCACCGTTTATCAATCTTAACATAACGTCATTTATGGAATTGCTAACAACCATTCAACTAACTTGTAAAATCCGGCTCGAAGGACCACTAAATGTACGACCTCTTGGTGTCTAGGAACATTTCAGATGAGACAGGAATTGTATACATTTAACGATTACATACTTTATTAATTACTATGAATATGATTGTGCGACTTACTCGTACATTTGTGACACTTATTTGATTTGAATTAGAAGTTCCTTGTAAATTTTTAAAATGATGGTATTTGTGATGATAATAATAACATTGTAATTTGTGTTCCAGCAGCGCGATCGGCCCAACAAGTCACCGACGGCGTTCGTCAATTATAGTCTTTGGCTAAGAGTATAGTTGTCCACTTGTAGTGCCAAACCGATCCGAACCACGAACAGACACACAGATACATCGCTTCATATACATATTACATGGGTTACGATGGCTCGTCAAAGATAACAAATACATAAATAACTCTCACTGGCCTCCCGAATATAGAATGTCGCCACTCGTCCAAACGATAACGTATCGAGTATTACTGTGACGAACGTTCAGCGAATGCGCACAGAGTGTGGGGGGGGGGGGGGGGCCGTCCGCGCTGGTGCTCGCCGCTCACTGAGCCGTCGCCTTAGGGCTTGTAAATATTGATTATTACTTAATAGTAATTTTATTTTAGACTATAATGTGCTATAATAACCGAATATCTACCGACGACTATATCGTATTCAAATATAAAATCGAGGCACACTTTGTTTTTATTTTAATGATTAATTGTTGAGCGACTCGTCGCTCCGGCCGTTGGTTAGTTGTAACTGCGTGTGCGAATATGGGACCCTGCGAGCTGCGGGAACACTTGACACTTTCATATCTTATCGCTGTGTTTATATTCAAATTCGTAACGTGTCAGACACAGTTATTTTTGTGGATATATAAAATTTGTACGTTAGTATTGCTCAAAAGTGTTAAGAGTGCCCGGAGATGGGGGGGAGGCGATGTCCCTTATTTATTTTTATAATCATTTATATTTTAGATATAGGAGTTTAGCTTCAAGTGTAATTATCGTTCCGAGTTTCTGATATTATATACAATAGTATGTGTTGTATATTCGTTCAGTTTATTGTTGGTGTGAAATCGGCCCGTTTCCTTTAATTCTTGAACAAAATTGAAGATAGCGAAACTATATTTAATTGTATGCTTATATGATGTGTATAATGTTTTAATTTAAGTGAGTAAAAGGCATTCCAATAAGTAACTATGCGGTGGCGTTTTATTGTGAAAATAGTTGCAATATTTTGTTTGTTTATAAGTGCCATCCGTTGATGTCAGTTCTCTGGAGGCAAAGTACGAAAATTTAATATTTTGGATTTATAAAAACGATATACTTAAATTTTAGATACATCGACCATTCTATACATATTTATAATCATATACATTTTGTAAAACTTTACCTACTTAACATTTGGAATATATTTTATAAAATAAACTTATTAATGGATTCGTACTTTGCCCTCGCCTAAATATGAGTTAAAGAACTAATCTTCATACTAAATTATACAAAACCACGTTGCCTTTCAGTCTAGGACGAAAATTTTTCCAATAAAATGTTTAAGTATAACAAATTGTGTTTTATTTTACTACTAACTGAAATGCCTCTTTTTATCCTGATTAAAGATAACCTTAACAATTTAGAGAAAACAAAATACAATAAGCAATATTTCGTTCTCACTTCTCTCACTAAAACACTACATATTATAATTGTGAATGTTCGCTGGGCAAAAATATTAATTATATGAATACACTATTATATTCCAAGGGATGTGATGCCACCTCGTTACTTTCTATTTTCTAAAGAGCAGTATGGAGCGTAATCTAATTTTTTGAAATTGGTAATTCGTAGCATTGAGGTGAGAAAATATAACGAACAAGATACATACGTTTTAGTTAGGGTCAACTCACACCAAAAGAGCGGCGAAGCGCAGTGCAGCGCGGCGAAGCGCGGAGTAGCGGAGACCCGCGACTTCTCGAGCAGTCGCGGGAATCCGCGCGCCTTCCCGCGATGAATTCACGGGTCGCTCTTTGCGCAGTTGGAATGCTCGCGCGCACAGACGCGTGCGGGGAGCGGGCGCGAGGGGCGGGATATTGCCAGCGGCCGCTCGCGAATGCTCGAGCATTCTCTGGAATTCCCGCGACTTCTCGCGCAGTCGCACGGCTCCGTTAATGGAATTCCACGGAATTCCAGCGGCGCCGCGGGCATCCGCGCGACTCGTTCGAGCTTGTCATGCGATAATAAGTATTATAGTAATGAAAATAAAGTTAAAATTCATATGACACGGAAACTGCGCTCCGCTTCGCCGCGCTTCGACGCTCTTTTGGTGTGATTTGACCCTTAAGGGGAAGTAATAAATGATGTGTCTCTAATGCGACATATAGAAAAAGTTGAGTAGTAGATTTTTAAATAAAATAACAAAAATTAGTTTCATATTTTATTCAATACTGAATTCGACACCATATCAACAAAAGTGGAATATATTTTGGCAAATTACAAATATCAATATCTACTTTAACCTACTTTACATTCACTGAACATTTATCACGAAATGGCTACTGCATAAATACATATGAAAAATACACAGTCAAGAGATCAAATATCCACTACATTGGAATTCCTTTATTATCTTTGTACAATTCACAGACATCATTATTTTAATTAGCATAACATCGAGAACATTCTATTCTAAAAATGTGTTGATACAAAATAAATTTAATATCACTAATACAATATATATTACATAATTATTTCATTTAAAAATTCTATTGATATAATTCCATCATCGTCTCTGAGCTGTCATTTTTCTCGCCAAAATTTTATGGAAAGCTAAAAGTTCATATCCAGCACCATTGTGACTAAGCAATTTTCCCTCTTTGTCTATTATTATCTAGAACGTTCTATTATCCCGTATGTAAACAGCAGATCGCTGTGAAGTAGAGGCTAGGTGGTGTGTTTGATCGTCTTGAGGTGCCGTAAGAGCGAACTCTTGTCTTTAAAGGCGCGTGCACACATGTTGCATGCGTAGTAGCGGTCCGTGTGAGCTACCATGTGCCGGCTTAAACCTGATGAAATTAATAAATTAAATGTAAATATTACATAAAAAAAATCTTGGAAATAGTATAATGCACTCATATAATATCTTATATGTCATACATAAAGATAATACAGATATAGATAATAAAGATATAATACTGAGAATGGAATGATAATGTTTTATGAAGACACCAATTAATTTTTATCTATTTCAATATTTAAGATAGGTATACAACATGACACAGGTATACTGGAGGGGCTATTCATGTAAATTGATTGAAAAGCACTTGATTTTGTGTATTTGATTTGATTGAAAAGCACTTTATTTTATTAACTGAATTAAAAAAAGGAGTAGGTTATAAAAATATTGCCAACTATTATTTTTTATTTCAATTTACTTGCTGTCAATAGGTTTTAAATCATAAAAATGGGAGCTTATCACAATTACTATATTTGAACATAGGAATGAAATGAGTTATCGCAATGTGTTAAGGAAAGTTCATACCAGACGGGTGCAGGAACACCTTGGGGCACTGCTTGCAGCGGTGCAGGGCCAGCGGGCGCAGGTGCGGCGTGTGCTGCGTCAGCTCGTGCGAGCGGAGCGCCGCGCGCTGCGTGAAGCCCTTGGGGCAGCGCGCGCACTTGAACGGCCGCTCCGCTGTGCAGAGATGGGTGTTAGCGCGGCAGGCAGCTCGGGCAGTTAACGGCTGAGCGACGTACAGTCGGTTGTTGACTGCTCGAGCTGTCCCTACCAACCTTGGCTTAAAGCGGTCGCGACTGCTCGAGCAGGCAGTGAATAAATCTCTATAGTTCACCACGTGGTCGAGGCTTCAAGCCGTCAGCCTTAACTGCTTGAAGTGGTCCGTGTACGACCGCCCTTAGCTCGCGTGTGTGCGTTGTGTGTGTTTTTGACGTGACAATGTCTTATAATTCGATAGAGCCGGCTGCACGCCCGAAAAAACATGACTCATGCGGCGTTACCTCGCTCTGAGGTGTTCCATGTAAGGCTTGAAGTGCATGCGAGAGCGCGGAATGAGCGACAAAGAAGCACAATCGTTGTCACGTTCAACTATCGTCAGTAAACCGACTTTTTTTTTATTATAGAGGGTAAAAATACCGTTGAAAACCCTCAGGTCTAGATCTTGGACCTGGTATGTCAGTCTCGATTATGGTCAAATGGTCTGTACCAACTAAATAAACCCTCCTCCTTCAGTGTGTGTATATGTGTGTGTGTCTATACCTTGGTGTGTGAGCTGGTGGCGGCGTAACACCTCCTTCTGTGTGAAGGCACGCTGACACACGTCGCAGGCGTAAGGCCGTACGCCCGAGTGCGTCCGCTCGTGGCGGACCATCGCCGCGCGCGTCGCGAAGTGCTTGCCGCATGTTACGCACATAGCCTTGCCACTACAAATTATTTTTTATTTATACACACACACAATTTGTATATTTGTCTTAGAAAATTATATGACATTATAAAGGCTGTTAAAAATGATTAACTGATAAAGAACATTCTAAAAATCTTTCCAAAACATACCTCAGTATCCCATTGGTGGCATTATAAACAAATTCAACTGTGCTGTTTTTATCAATTTCCCTTTCCGGTTCTGGTTCCTCCGGTTCTTCTTTTTTAGGTTCTTTTTTTGGTTCCTATATAAAAACTAAAATTATTATCTGTGATCCATTGTTAATCTATACAAATATTATAAAGAGGAAAGGTTTGATTTTTTGTTTGTTTGTTTGTATGAATTGAATAGGCTCCGAAACTACTTGGCAGATTTGAAAAATTCTTTCACCATTCGAAAGCTACATTATCCACGAGTAACATAGGCTAGGTTTTATCCCTGAAATCCCACGGGAACGGGAACTATGCGGGTTTTTCTTTGAAAACGCGGGCGAAGCCGCGGGCGGAAAGCTAGTTATTTATAATTATAAATTCTCACCTCATCCTCCTCAACGAGCTCCAGGATAACAGGACCATCGCTAGTTTCCAATCTCACATTCTTGAATGTACGGTCAATGACAACAATTTTTTCATTTGTACTATCCTTTATCAGCACTCCCAGTTGAACGAGGATTGTCGAGAGGAAACTGGTAACATCTTCAGGTATAGGCGGAATGGATTCAGAACTGACTGAATTTAGAAAGTCTAGGCTATCATTTATGTTGTAGGAAGTTGTGACGCTTGGCTCCTGTACCTAAAGCATTGTTTAAACATTTTATCATAGTTTTCTTGTATGAAATAAAATTCAACAAATTTTCATTGATATTAATATCTAGATAAAATTTTTATGTTATAAATACCTGCTCATCCTCAGGCTGGTCTCCAGCACAAGCCGTCGTCTCATTGAATATGTTAATAACTTCCAAGGCATCTTCGTCAGTCAACGACAATATAATCTCATTGTCCTCATCACTAAGATCGTTCACCCCCTCCTCCCCATCAATTTCTGGTAAATCAGATTTGAAATTACAATAATTTTCCAATTTTAACTTTAATTCGGCTGCTTTTTTAACCTCTAGTTCTTTTACAGCTATAAGGTGTGATTTGAGTTTTCTATAGGATAGCATACATTTCTTTTTGAAATCATAATAATTATCTAAGTCCCTGCAGCACTGTGAACATATCATGTTAGGTAAACACTCTTCATTGGTAATCTGCAAAATGATTTGTGATTTCGTGATAGCATGTTTGTTTTATTGATTAGTCCTTCACCATTGAATCTACTTCAACAGACACCCCGATTACTTACGTTGGATTAAATAATAAAAGCATACAAACCTCCAAACCAAGACATATCATTATCCTCATAGGCAGGGATCCACAAAACTTTCTGTCGTCATTATCGAAAATCGTCATAGGATTAATGGGTTTTCGAAGGCAGAGACGACACAACTCCAGCACACCGTCGATGAGTTGATGGTCCGGAGGTTTCCGTGAATATGTTCGCATTCTTTTATTAATTATACTTTGTTTAAAATAAATGAAAATAAAAAATAACCTCGCAAGGGAAAAAGTAAAAACAACATCGGTTTAATTATAACCTAATGAAGCATGTCGATTCTTATCTTAATGTACCTATATACATTTTATCCCAAATGTACTAATTTAATTTATATTTTAAAATAAAATAGAGTAATGCAATCAATAATATTGACAACACAATTGACAATATGTCTGAATGACAATTCCCGTCACATTAATTTCAAATGTCAATCAATACGTTCCATTTTCCACAATTGCTACGAAAATGAATTGATGAAAGCGTTTTAATTACATCTTAATTACATACTATTCATATTATAGGTACCTATTTATGACCACGACTAGGACTGTACAATATTATGGCAAATGAAGTGTATAGATCTTTGACTATGTATTATTTAAAATTACGTTAATTGGGTTTAGTAGAAAAAACAGCTCTTCTTAAATTTTTATCCTATTATAATTTATAAACTAGGAAAAACGTACTGAAAATAAATAGACAGTGACGAAATCATTGTATTTTATTTATAATCTGTGTTTATAATGCATAATAAATACGAAGCTCTATAGAACTGCGGCCGTATTATATTCTTCACGTTTTCTTCCCTCTCTTCAATATAAAATTGAAAATACTGAATACGAAGCTTTAACAATCTGAAAAAATGAAGAGATATATCATAATAAGTAGGTACATAAATGCTATATAATATATGAGGTCAATGGCCCAATCTCAAAAATAAAATAAACAATCCTCTAATAGACAAAAAAATAATAATTACCGAAACAAATGACTGGTACGACATTTTAATAACATTGAAACATTGTATCTCGACGGGTTTCTGTAATGAAAAAACTGAGTTTTAATAATTTGGGATTTATCAATATAAATTTTATTAAACATAGGAAGTCAGGTAAAGTGAATGGCAAAACAAAGTGGACATTTTCATACAATTTTCAATTTTATTTGCCGCAAATGTATCTTTACTAATTATTAATGGCATCTGATGATGGTATTAATTATAAGAGCAATGATAAAATAATGATTTCTGATAGTTTTTTTATTTTATATAATATTAATTTGTGCGAGAGCCTTAGGTGTGGTGTTCACTTTGTCCGTACTTCCCCTAATAATTTTACATAAAAATATTAAATATTAAAATAATTAATATTAATAGAATGAGATAAGATAAACGACAATTTTGTCCTCCATTCTCACAAACTAGAGTAGAGAAACTTAATTTATTTTTAATTGATTAATAACCTGGCTTTGACAAATGGCAACAACTAACAAATTCCTGATGCGAACAGAAGTGGCGCCGCGGCAATGTTGCCATCCCGAAAAGAAAATAGCCGTTGGCAATGCAGCTGCCTAAAATTTTAAAATTGTATCAGAATAAAAACGTACGTTTTGTACCCATTACATTTTATCACTATAATTTAACATTACCAATGTTATAAAATACCTAAAATATCTCTTATGCTATTTGGAAACATAGCATGGAAAATGAGCCGATTTTTCCAAGTAGCGTTTGATGTCCTGCGAAGTAAATAACTTGGCATACTTATTTACTTCGCAACACATCAAATTTTGATGGATTTTTTGATGATTATTATATATTTCGTATATAAAGATTATATAACATGTAGGTACATTGTAAGAGGAAAATATATTAGACTTACTTCAACAGTAATATCGCCAGCATTGCACATGAAGAAACCAGTAGCCATCAAGAGAGATGCGCTCGTTGACAAGGTCGCCAAAACACCCATTAATGTGCGCTCAGAATTCTTATAGAACAAAGATTAACAAAATAGTGTACCTAACTACGTAACACAAAGAAGTATGAAAAATATATGTGTAAAAGAGAAAAAAGTTGTCCCATGAGACTATAAATTCAGCTTACCACCATTTGGAGCATAAGCATGCAAAATACAGTAAAATTGAAAGTAATTTGGCCACTGAACACCCAGCTGCAAATTCGTTGACACTCCCTTACACACCTAAAAATGGAATAAAACCAATAGTTGTTGGTCAAAGCATTGTCAAAGCTTTTAAGCTTTGAAGCTATAATTAATATAATAAGCTATAATCGCAGTGGGTCCATGGTTCTACGTACCAAATAGTATCAGAATGCAATGAAATACCAACTTTCAATGCACGTTCATATTCCTTCTCCTTTTGTTCAAAATTCTCCACATTAACATCTTTAAAAATATCTTCTAGTTTGTAAAAATAGCTTTGTAAATTCTTATACTGATAACTCAACGTTATCGTTAAAGAAATAACTAATACATAGACGGCTGATACACGAAACATGAAAAGCCACCACAGGAAATACACGGCAATCCTTATAAAATCTGGCAATATTCCCCTTTGTTGTACATCCGGCCATGCCAAAATTACCGTTGTGAAAGTGTCGCCTAAAAAAATTTTATCTTTGGGAAAATTCTTTATTGAAAAGCAATTACATTGTTATTTGTGTGGCGGTGGCGATATTTATATATGTACTTCGTAGAACACCTTTATGGCTTAAAAAAAA
Source organism: Colias croceus (assembly GCF_905220415.1). NCBI lineage: Eukaryota > Metazoa > Arthropoda > Insecta > Lepidoptera > Pieridae > Colias > Colias croceus. The sequence continues at coordinate 808,615 of NC_059543.1, read as the reverse complement.
TATATGGATTCAATGTATGATAGCTATACTAAAATTTACACGTTTTCAATATTTTTTGTCACCAATTAATAAATTCAGTCTTCAAATGCTTATTCCTTAAATGGTTAAGTATTCTTTTTAGTAATAAATGGAGGATAAAATTTACGATTTTCGACTACATATTACCTTTTTTAACAACCTGCATAATACCATCAAAAGCGTAAAAAAACAAAGCAGCGCTAAAGCTCATAACATAAAATGTAGAATACAACTTCGCCTTTCTAATCATTTGTGTCTCTATTTCCAAATCGTTGTAGCCCTCTTTTAAAACCACAGAGAGCTTGAATAACAGCTTCCTAATATCCTTCCTGTAATATAAAATGCTGAAGGAATATGACATGAGTATTGGATGAGAAATAGCAAACATAATTTGATCAGATGCCTGCTTATCACTCAGATTTTTTTGCGTGAAAAACGCTATATATTCAGAGGTCATCAACGTAAGCATGAAAAACGTTGAAATCCTGTTGAACAGTGTAAAATATTTTAACGAAACTTTATCCACCCATAAATACGATAATCCACATTTGTACATTAGAATACTGGAATTGGAAAAGAATTCGGATGTTTTATTCTTTCTATATTGTATTTCAGACATCCTGACAGTTTTAAAATCACGAAACTCTTGGATTAGGTTGTTTAGGAGCGATTATTTATGTGGATTTAAAGCCAGAGATGTACTTAAAACGAAAGTTTGAGAATAGCTGATTTCAATTCTATACATACTTTGAATTGAGTTCTGACTCAAAAAGGCAAGAAAGAGAGTATAGGTACCTACTTTCTTTATAAGAAATGAAGAATGTAATAAAAAGAATAGCAAATTCTTTTTATTACATTTATGGTACATTTTCTACTGATCTTTTGTATATAGGCTACTGTCTATGGGCTTTTGCACGCCTCATAAGCGAAGCGTTGAGGTGGGTACTACTGTCACTTCGCGCAAAACATCTGATTTTTCAAACTTAAAATGTCTTTATGTATCATACATTGCACTTGTAAGATAATACATACATACACATATTAAGAAAAAACACTATTTTTAACGTTCATGATATTTTTGATGTCATTTTTGTTATTTAAACTAGTTAAAAAACAGTTTAAAAAAGTTCTGTCTTGGACGTCCGTGTGTCTGTATGTGCGGATCCTTTTTCTTGTTAACACGATAGCGACCGAAATACTTTACTAATCGAGTCTTTTTTTTTCTCTTACGCTTGAGTATGCTCAGGAATAGAACCCTTTCATTTTTCAGGGTATGATTCGATGTGGTTTAATTGTTATTAAATAAACAAAAAAATATCGACTTTTTTTTTTTTTTTTATAGTGTACTCAAAATTCACCATTATAAACTCGATTCTTTATACTATAAGCCAAGGTTTAAAAAAATAAGTTGGTAGTCAGTCCCTTAAACCTGCGCAGTTTCACATCTAGGTGGGGCCACAAGAAAAATAGCTCAATTATTACGGTACCGCTTTCTTTACTTTTCCAAATGTTTTATTTTATTTCATTTTTATATTTATAGTCACGTACTCTTTATAAATAATCAATTTTATTGTAAAGGATGAGATTATGAGGCGTGCACTTTTGGATTTTCCAAACTATTTAACTATTCTTTAAAATCAAAAGTGGCGGACTGCCCTGCTCCATATTATTACTTCACGATATTAAAGGATAAAATATATAGAAGTAATTACACACTTCGTTGAATAACGTTAATTTAGCTAATTGGTAGTAATTGACGAGCATGATCCTCGACAGTTCATAATTAGCTGGTTACTGTATAATTAATTTTATTCGTGATTTATAAGCAGTCAATGTCAAAGGGTGCTTTACCAGACCATTTGTATATGTAACTCATTTTAAAGATCTTTTTGTTGCACATTTGTATAGGAAATTTAAAATACTAGAATATTTATTTCATGATTTCATATTCTTACAACTTACATATTCAGCGATGAAAGAATTTTGAAATTTTTACAGTAGGTAAGTAGTTCCGTATCGGACATTACCGCGTTCAAGCAAACAAAAAAGCTCTTCAGCTTAAATATGTAGGTACTTAAATAAACTCTCGTATCTAACTTTTAGTTTAGATATTAAACATAACATCTTTAATTCATTAATTCGTAGTAACTAGGCATTTAATACCTACCTACTTCTTATATTTTTGTCCTTTAGCAAAAATATCTTTTCAACACAAAAATGGAATATCTCTATCACAATTAAGTAGTGTACCTACCTATTAGATAGATATTTCAAATAACTGCCGATTAACGTAGCAATGTATACTATAAAAGCATATAATTTTGCATAAATTAACGGAATTAAAGTATTAAATATGAAAGGTCTGATCAATGGGTATACGCTCGCTATTAGAATATATTATTATGTAATTACCTATAAAGCATGTAAGTACCTACTTCATTATATAACTTTTCAGTTTTAATACCATAACTAATATGAGACTAGCAGACACGGCATACCTACGTTAGAACCTAGAATAGCTACTTGACATAAAAATCAAATTTGGAGTAATGCATAGGTACTTATACAGGGCAAACACTCAAACAGCAGCTTCTATACAGGGTTAAAATTGTGTTTTCAAATAACCACCTTCAGCAAAAAAGATTGATACATGATATAGGAGTTAACGATCTCCTTCAGAAGATCAACAAATTGACCAAGAAAATAAGGTTACGATTGAAAAATATTGTAAAATAAAAAATATACTTAGAAGAATTCAGCACTTGCTATAATACCGATAGGTGACGCCGCGCGCTGATAACAAAAGACAGCTTTCTGCTTTGTTGTACCGTTGTATAGTACCCGTCAAGTAAAAAGATCGCTGGCTAAAAGTGATGGGGTGTGTTTGCACATGGATCGAGTTTTGCACGAAAGCTATGTGCCGATTATTTTATTTTTGAACAAGGCTCGCGAATCGTGGCTTCGCAATTACCTATATGTTATTCTTATAACCACCTCATAACACCAAATAGACCGATAAATCGCCAATGCGCAGCCATCCGTCAGCGTTCTTTTTACTTGACGCGACTTGTACCCATAACATGACCAGCCCCCCTAGCCAAGTGGCTTTCTATTAGCGTAGCATTCAATAGAATAGACTACGAATGTATGAGATTGACGTAAGCTGTAGATACGTTTATCTAGCTATGGCTAGGGGGGCAGGACTATAGGTACTTGTATTAGTTTGAATTTCGATATTCAGACAGGATCATGGAACATGTCGTACAAATCCTACTTACTACTCCTCTTTTTTATTCGCACTACATATTTCCAAATTACTTTCAAGGTACGACGATATATATAAGTAAATTATCTATGTAGTTAGCTACTTATTTGTTGCTGCCTTCTTTTATCATAATTAAAATGAATAATTATTAAGGAAAAAATGTAATAGATAAATATCTACGGTACTTATAGTAGTTACATTTTTTTACATTTCTAATGTTGTTCAGTAGGTAAGGCCCCGTTTCCACCTGCAAGTAAACTCGCGGAAGTCTTGCATGAGTTACTTATTGCAATGTCGTTTACATATCCTGCAATTTATTGCTGCAATAAATGTCATGCAAGAAGCTCGCGCATCATACTATCGCAACTTATCGCGGAGGTGTTTACACACGATCTTGCGAGTGACGGGATAGGAATTACTGTTACAATTTTTCTATTCTATTTTGTGAAATAAATCGTATACTATAATTTATAATGTGTACTATTTAATGTAAAATGATCTAATGAACTAATGTAAATAATATATTGTTTAAATAATAACTTAGTTAAATTATAAAATTAGATACAGTGCGACATAAAAGAGATGAAATTAATTAATTTGGAACTAATTTTTTTTTCATTATCTGGCAACCCTAAATTTTCAATGCAGCTGTCAAGTTGAATAAAAATTTGTTGTTTCTTTGGTGAAGTTGAGAATTCTTAAGATAAAATTGTAATTTTGAACAAGAAATTTACTCAAAAAAGGAGAAATCATGAAAAAGGTTAAACGTAGCGGTGTCCGTGATGCCATGTATAAAGTTTTAATTCGGTGTTTCTCATAATTTCAAGCTGAAAAACGAGAAAAATATTTGGAAAACGTTTCAAAACGTACAGCAGATTATACCGGTGAGATTCCATTTGTTTTTGCTCAGTACTAAGTAAAATAGAATATTCCATTAGTGACGAGTGTTTAATGTACGTATCTAGGGCGATTAACGTTTTTGAAATTTAATTTGAGGTTATTTGTATGTAAACAAAAACTAGTTTTTATAGTGCGACCAGCACAATTTGAGTCAAGAAGTTATATCCAATCCAACCAGCCTTAAATAGTATAGTGATAACTATTTTCATACAACTACCTAACTATGAATCCTTACTTACTACACTAGAGTGGCGCAGGGACCCAAAGTGAGTCTTGGCCTCCGACATAAAAAAAATATTTTTAAGCTACTAAATAAATATGTTAATGTTAAATGCACTATGTATTTGATTTTATTCATCTTAATTCGTTTGTTATAGGGGTTTCTGAAAGCACAGTACGCAGGATAGTGGAGCAATGGAGTAAAAATGAAGGAGAATATCTACAAAAAATAAATAAAAATATGTAGTTTTCAAATCACCTTGTTTTTTTTTTTACCTGACGGACCCAGAAGGAGGGTAATGTGTTTGAGCCTAAGGTTTGAGCTGTATGTATGTATGTTTGTTTGTTCGTATTTTGATTCTATGTGCGCCTCTGCAGTCTAAATGGCTTGACCGATTTCTATAAACTAATTCCAAATACATTTAAGTAAAATTTGACCTAGGTAGGTTATTTAAAATACTAATGTATTTTTGTCTTAAATTTACACGATGATCAATGAAACAACTTTAAATCGCGGTATTTATTACTTTTAATATTTTGATTTTTATTCTATAGTATCAAGATCGCTTGCGTCGCAGTATCAGTGTTGCTATATGAGCGACGGTGGCGCCCTCATTTTTTTTCATCTCTTTTGTGTCGCACTGTAAGCATAATATAAATATATTGTATGCCAATTTGTTGGTGAATTGTGCGGACATGAAATTTATTATAAAAACTTTGTAACCACAACTCAACAAATAAATTTTCATTTCATTTCATTTTCAAAAAATAATCACATTATTCCATCTTAAGATCTCATATAATCCTATTGACTTTATAGTTTCTTCATTCTTCACAAGAGCATTCACGACTCATTAATTTCAAATAAACAAAAATCAAAAGCCATGTGGGCGATACTTGCAGCTTGCTGCGAGATATACGGAACTAGACCGACAAGCTGCGAGAACTGTCGCGAGTAGACGCAGTCATGTTTACACATGCTGTCGCAACTTCTCGCAAGAAGCGCTTGACAAACTGTCGCGACAGAACTTGCAACATAGTTTACACATGCAAGCTGCTGTCAGACAGACTGTCGGACAGTTCTTGCAGAAGTTTACTTGCAGGTGGAAACGGGGCCTTAGTCTGTGACGGAACTAGACCGATAAGCTGCGAGAACTGTCGCGAGTAGACGCAGTCATGTTTACACATGCTGTCGCAACTTCTCGCAAGAAGCGCTTGACAAACTGTCGCGACAGAACTTGCAACATAGTTTACACATGCAAGCTGCTGTCAGACAGACTGTCGGACAGTTCTTGCAGAAGTTTACTTGCAGGTGGAAACGGGGCCTAACACTGCTTTATCTGCCGTCATGAAACAGTTACCTACCTAAACTCGTAACCAAAATAGATTTTGCTAGGTATTCTTTTTTTGTTAAACTTAAAAACACGAAAGCGATTAATAATGAAATATTAATTAAATAGGTTATATTATATTATGTAGGCCTACCTATCCTATCTCTAGCCAATATTTATTATTTACATAGGTAGGTACTCATCGACGAGCTTTCAACTGGTACCTAGGTAATTAGATTACAAACAAGTTGCTATAACACAATAGTTAAATCATTTAAAAAGCTTCCACAATTAAAATAATTGCTAGTTGTTTTTAAAATCGAGTATTGCAAATAAACAAATATCTAGGTACTTAATTAAGTAGGTACTAAGTAATTCAATAAGTAAGTGGACGTATTTAACATTGTTTTACTTAAAATAAAAAAAATGTGTGCGTGTACTAAGTGTACACACGTAAGAAGTGAAACTTCTTTATGACCTTATTTTTCAAAAAATAATATACTATATGCAACTTTACAGAAATACGTCGAATCACGCGTGATAAGGATAAGAAAAAAAATCACGCGTAACGAAAAAATGTTTCACTATTTTTTTCCAACCTCGATAAAGAAGTTTAACTTCAAAAAATGATATTAATGTGCCAGTACCAATTACTTAGTTACTTAATTTTACCTGATAAGTTTTACTACAACGTACAATAAAAATACCTACAACGTACCTACCTAATTACTTACAATCTTCAAAAATGGCATACCTACTAACGCACATTCAATTAGACGAAAAACTGAAATTCCAAATGCTCATGTTAAATTTTAAAAGAGTAGGAGTACCTACATATTACATTTTATAATATTTTATAATACGTAAGACGCGCTCAGATGGCTCAGTGGCGTGCCATGACTGAGGCCTATGTCCAGCAGTGGACGAGTGTAGGCTGACAGTGATGATGATGATGATGAAGACGCGCTTGGGTGCGTTTGGTATGAAAAACACACAACCTCAAGCAGACATGATCGATTACAGCCCTGTGTATTGAATTCTTCCGTATACTATAAATAGAGCGGAAAATATTTTTAATCACACTTTCCTCGTATTTTTTATCGTCATAAACTGTAAAAATTAAAGCACAATGGGGGACCAAACTCCTGAAACAACTAAACTAGCGACCTTTTTTTCTTCAATCAACAAATTTGCCTACCTTTGTGGGCTACCAAACTTTGTAAATAATGATTACAATTTACCGCCTTCCCTTGTCCGCTTCAATGCAATATACGTGAAAATAATAAATACAATGTTACTTACTTTCGTCGTTATAGAAAACCTGTCGTTTATCACACAAAAAAATCTTACGCCAAAGCAGAAAAACGATTTGTTGACTTTGGGCGTTTCTCACTTCATGCTTTGTTTCTATTACATTAGTTTGTATCTGAATAGGGATACTGTGAAGCAAATAGCATATACTTTGACGATATCTTTGAAGAAAATTTACAATAATGAGAATGTAGAGAATGCCGCTATAAAAAGGTCCAAATTATACGCGGTGATGTTCCTTGCATTGTGCTCGGGAGCTCTGTTCTCTTACGGGTTGGAAGCTTTGTTTTTAGTTAAGTATACTTGGAGGTTTTTTAATAATTATTTGCTCTTTTCAGAATATATTTTCTTCACTTCACCTAAATACGAAATACGCAGATAACATTTTGTACCTTCTATATTTCAATGTCAAATATGATGAATTTAACATTGAAAAATATAACCATATCATATTTTTTTTTGTTTATTTTAGATGGAAAATTCATCACCGTGATTACAGCCTTTCCAGATGTTGAAGAGGACAACGTGGCTGGGAACATATGGAGAGTTGTATTTTATGTATTTTGGTGGTTCTTTATGGTGCGAGTTATGGCCTTGTTTGTCGTGGTCATAACATCCATTATTTATTTGAGTTATCAGTATACAAATCTACAAAGCTACTTTTACAGTCTCACCACGATATTTGACGAAGACATAAGTCAGTCGGAAAAGGAGATGAAATACGAGCAAGCTCTTAAGACTGGCATACAGTTGCATATAGATACATTAAGGTAGCAGGTTTTGGAACTATTTTAATATTTGATCTCTACTTAATACTTAATTAAAAAGGCATAAGAAGAAGTTAGGTGTCCGGCACAATCTTACTCAAAAGTCACAACTCACAACACAAGTAGAAATTGCTTAGAAAAGCACTCTCATCCGTTTTTATTTTGGTAAAATTAATCAACCATGAATGCCTGCGATAAGTAAAATAAAATGCAAGAATTTCCGAAGAAAACTTAAAAATAATGTATTGGTCTAACTGCTCACACTACTACTACTACATAGGGAATATAATTAAAATTTAATGATTCAATTGTTTTAGATGCACGGATGATATCCAGCAAGCGTTCTACGTAGTATTAAGTGTCCAGCTAATGATAAATATGATGACTGTCGTTCTGGTCATGATTCGTGTTATGGTAAGCAGAAGGCCCCTGGAACAGTTATAGAATTTGGGCTCTGGTCAAATATTTTCAAGTATGGCAAACCCAAATTGTAATATAAGATCCAATAGCTGGGTCCACACCGGACGATCCACCGCGATCCAAAGATGCGGGCGGTGTGGACGTGCCGCGCGCGATCCATGCACGCGTTTTGGAGCGCGCGCTCCCTACCTCGTGCGATCCGTAAGTGGTCGGTTTTTGTGCCCGCTTCAAAGGTGCCTCAGCTGCGTGATGCGCGCGGTGTGGACGGTTGTGTTGGTTCGCGCGATCCACCTCACCATGGACATCTCAGAAAGTCGAATATCTCAAATTGATTAGCATTCATTCTTGCAAAATTGTGTTCAACTTCATCTGAAACTAACTCTGCGTACAGCTGAGTCCCAGATGCCAAACGATTTTTGTAAAATTGTTTCACCCAAAACCGTCGATTTCTTTTTCTTGATTTTTTTGCGCAAACATTTAAGTATTATAAAAGTCACTGCTGCAACGGCAAGACGCCGCCGTTGTACGTATGACTGCATATTGTACAAGAGTTAGACTGGCTGAATCACGGATCGCCTTAGGATCGCTTGGAGCACATATTTGGGATCGCAAGTTTTTAAAGTGGATCGGCCTAACACGATCCACGATCCATGCTCCGCGATCCAGGATCGCGGATCGCGGGATCACTGGATCGTCCGGTGTGGACCCAGCTAATGGGGATTTACCTACTTGTATTTTCGCCTTAAGCTTGTAAAATTGTGAAATGACATTCACTGATTGAACGGATATACCTTGGGATATACAAATGCTCGTTAAGCATCAAACATGCGATAAACTGAGATTTTTCCCAAACGCTCATCAGGCGCTGCAGGTTGAGTCGACGGAGATCTATATTCGCTGCGTAGTTTTTAAAATAAATAAAAATCATCTTCATTCAACCAACCAATTATACAACTTTACAGTTTCGCGAAAAATAATGCATTAAGTACATTGCAAGTAAAAATTACGAATCCGAATGTTTCGATAATTTGTAATCCCGCGGGAATTTTCCCGGCTTATAATTAATAAAGGCTTGAACTACTAAAATATTTGGTATCCATCCATGTTCCATAGTTAGGTACTTAATATGTTTATAATAATTTCCAGACATCAGAGCACACTCCCATGAACTTTTTAGCTACGGGCGTTATGGGGTCCGCCATTCTGATAGGTACTGGTTTCTTCATGTGGAACATGGGAGATGTCACTGTCGAGGTAATTTCAATTTAACAGGTAACAGAAATTCGTTATAAGTAATATGTTCAGTGTACACGAAGATGTTAAATAGTGATTTTAAATATTAAACCTGTAGAACATTGTTTATATTTATTTATTTTATGTTCTTATCATAACACAAATTGGTAAAAACAATTGTTGAAGGCAAGCAAGGTTCCCACAGCTATCTACAGCTCTGGGTGGGAAAACTGTACCAGAGGCTCGTCGGCTCGCGTGCGACACCTCATCTTTTTCTCTATAGCACAAGGACAGGTAATAGCTTAAATTATATATTACAAGGATAATTTGGAACTTGAATATAAAACTGTCAGAAAGTGTCGGACGTGTGGAACAAAAATGAGCCAAGTTCCAAATGGTCCCTGTAGCCTGTAGATTTTTTTAGATGTTATTAATAACTTACAGGATTTTTTGTAAGGTTTTTTTTAAGAATACATATATTCTAGTCATAGATTTATCAAATGCGTGATGCATCAGTCTATATGAATTTACAAACCAAATTACTATTTTCACTCATATACGCGTAAAAGTGTTTATTACGATTAGGTACTGTGAATTTTACATTAATATTTCAATCTTATTTAATTCTAAATATTTTCAGAAGAATGTGGCCATACGAGCTTTGGGGGTTGTCGAGCTTTCCTACGCATCTTATGTAACGGTAAATACATACTGGGTATATGAAATTGCTTGCTTTAAAAGTTGCTAAATTGTTTGTAGCGTAGGGCAGAGGCTAGAGTGGGGTTTTTATTTCTTAAACTATGTAGTATGTTACTGTTTTATGATATCACATAATTTAATTGAACCATTGTTTTTGTTTCAGCTCGTAAAATCGTCATACAGCGTTTTCTCTTTGTTTTACTAAAATCAACGTAGCTCCGGCAATTGAGTATGTTCTTTCTATTGTAATAATATTAACAATAAAAGTATTTTGAGGAATGTGTATTTATTTTGTGCCCATTAATCTGATACAAATCAATGTTTTATTACTAAATTTCGCTTTCATCCCTAAAGTTATATGAAAAGAAAAATATACAGATCCCAATAAACTTATGTTAAAATATATCTATAAAAAAAAATATACCGGCATCCTCCTTTTTTTGAAGTCGGTTAAAAATAAAACACCATTGAATACGTAAAAAACATTTAATAAGATCAGTCCGACTGATTATATGGCTTCATTACTATGTCTATACAATATAAATGCAAATACGATATACAATATATTAAAATACAATAAATTCCAAAAACAGCCAATAAATTTTTCAAATATATATCAATTCTGAGTTTTAGGCAAATAACATTAATTGTATAGAAAAATTCATATAAAAATATTTTATTGTCTTGTGATTTTTTTTAATGCTTATTTCTATATGATTAACGTTTTTAAGGTTTATGTGCAATAATTGTTCTTATAACAACAGTATTAGGAACTAAATTAAAAAAATATGAAAATATAATTGTATTTAAGTACCTATAATTAAATTCATTGTATCAAAGCTGCATTTTTGTTTAATATTTAAATGCGAAAAAAATTATTAAATCTGTTATTTTATTGATTTTTACGACATTGTATTATAGCGAAAAAAAAATTGTAATTCACAGATATTGCCTGAGATCACTGCTATTAGGCTTAATCTTTTTTCGAGACTAAAGTTTGATTTGTACTTAAAGCCGAATTTTATAACTGACTTTCGATTGGAAAAAATCTTACTTAAATTGGTTCATTGGTTTGGAAGTTTTATTGACACAGATACACGCGATACGCTCATAAAACTTTTGGTTAGTTCAGAATATTTTTCTTTAATGACCAAGTTCCGATAAGAACACTTAATGAGTAACATTGAGTTTATGCATATTTGGAAGATTTTTTAAATGCCTATAATTTGGAATCAAAGAATTGTAATTCTTGATCTTGAGGCAGTTTCTTGAAGTACTCCTCGACGTAATCTTCGTCAACCTCGGCTAATGATTTGTGCTGCCATTTTGGACTGTTGTCCTTGTCTATGAGTAGAGCACGAACACCTGGAAACATTTTAAATACTTTTAGGAAAGTTATAATAAATACCATATTATGCAACTTCATCTTTAGTTAAGTGTTAGTGCGTGCATGTGTGCATGTGCTATCACGTGCTTGTGTGTGCGTATGCTGTCTGTGTTTGTGTGTTTGGGTTACTGTCAAATGTCTGTGTGTGCGTTTGCGATAGCACTAGGCATTTCATAAAATGTCTGTGTGTGCATGTGCTATGAAAATTCTGTATATACTGTCAAATGCTGTGTTTGTGTGTGCTATCAAATGTCTGTGTATTCTGTCAATTGTCTGTGTTTGTGTGTGCTATCAAATGACTGTGTATTCCGTCAGGTGTCTAAGTTTGTGACTTGTGTCTATGTTGTCACATGACTGTGTGCATGTATACGTACGAATACGTGTAACGCGTTGTCATGTGTGTGTCAAATATATGTGTTTGTGATTGCTATCAAATGTCTGTGTGTGTATGCTGTCAGATGTCTGTGTGTGCGTGTACTATCAAATGTCTATGTATTCTGTCAAATGTCTAGTTTGTGTGTGCTGTGACTGAGTGCATGTATACCTTCAGGGAAGTCATGTCCGGTTGTGTGTCGGCATGAGAGGCGGTACTCCATGCGCAAGCACTGCGGTAAATCGAGCTGAGCGCCGCGTTGTAGCGCTCGAAGGGTTATCTTGAGCGAACCCGGGCACATTTGGTGTAACGTCTGGTGGAATGATGATTAATTAAAAGCTTTCCATTTTGGTCAATAAGTATATATTATGTTACATAGAATGGGGTTTTGATGGCAGTGATGTCATATAAAGATGGATGAAATATTGTACTAGTATAATCCATACTATAATATTATAAATGCGAAAGTAACTCTGTCTGTCTGTCTGTTACTCAATCACGCCTAAACAACTGAACCAATTTTCATGAAATTTGGTATGGAGATATTTTGATACCCGAGAAAGGACATAGGCTACTTTTTATCCCGGGAAAATTACGCAATCCCGGAAATCCCACGGGAACGGGAACTATGTGGGTTTTTCTTTGACTGCGCGGGCGAATCCGCGGGCGGAAACCTAGTACAATATAAGCTATACAAATAGGCTTTGATAAAAAAAAGTTTTGCTATTTATGTTAACAATAATTGATAAAATAGTTAAAGTAAATAATTGAAATCTCACCTCAATAGTCTTCACAGACCACTCATTCTGCACCTTCTCCAATCTTTCAATAATCTCCTCCACAGTAGACGCGGCGAAGCAGTAATTGATGTGTTTAATGTTCGGTGCGAGTGTGAAATCCTCGGCTGGTTCGTGGAACTTGTTCAGGAGGGACTGGACTTCCACCTCGCTCGCACACCGAGAGAGTAGCTTCTCTAGTTCATAGAGACGCTTGCTAGGTACAAAGTGGGTGGCGATACCCGACTTTACTACATCTTTGCCTTTTAATCTGTCACCTAGAAGTTAATGTTTTGTTATACATTTGATGTATAATGGTAATATTGTTTTGTGATGAGAGGAAATGGAATGTTTTAGTGAGCAACAATTTATTAGAAAATTGGAATATCCTAATAATTTTATTAATATCAGTATTTGTTGGAGAGAGACACTTTTCTGCTCGAGCAGTCGCAACCGCTTCAAGCCCTCACTGCGCGATTTGTAGCTACAGCTCGAGCTGTCCGTGTACGGCCAGGTTTAGTGTGATGAGCCAAATATAAAATGTTGACAGCATTAATTAGCAATTTAGATAACATGTTAAAATAAAATTTGACATGTAATGTTAATGTATTATTTTATTCAATCCATACTAATATTATAAATGCGAAAGTAACTCTGTCTGTCTGTTACTCAATCACGCCTAAACTACTGAACCAATTTTCATGAAATTTGGTATGGAGATATTTTGATACCCGAGAAAGGACATAAGCTACTTTTTATCCCTGGAAAATAACGCAATCCCAGAAATCCCAAGGGAACGAGAACTATGCGAATTTTTCTTCGACTGCGCGGGCGAAGCCGCGGGCGTAAACCTAGTTAACTATAATAATTGCAAGGGTATTTTTAAATGTTGTTATATTTTTTTCATAAAATTTTGTGAAGATATAAAATAATTATATGCAAATGGAATCCTGGACTTTGTCAAATAATATTTATTTAGAATGTTGAATTGAAGATAACACATTGCGTCACATGTTTCTCTTTTAGATAACATTATTTGAGATAAGAAAACAAACATAACCAAATAATTGTTGATATTGTATGCAAATTACATAATTTCTTTAAACCCACCTTTTCAAACCTACTTTTTCTCCAAATTTAAATTTAATTAAATAAAAAAAAATATTTATAAATGTTATTTTTTACTTTTATTTACAACTTAAAAATTATTTTCACAATATAGTATTCTTCAGAGCAATCAATGAAGTCAGTTCAAAATTATTTAAATCATTCACATCACATAAATATTATTGTTATTAACTTACCAGTCAAACCCAAATACAGTCCAAGATTCACAGGAAGCCGTGGCAGGAAATATGATCCTCCGACATCTGGGTACAATCCAATCTTTGTTTCTGGCATAGCTATCATGGTCTTCTCTGTAGCGACCCTGTACCGACCATGTACCGACAATCCCAAACCGCCGCCCATAGTGATCCCATTCATAAATGCAATATAAGGCACCTTATACTTCCCAATTAGGTAGTTAACATTATATTCTGTGTAGAAGAATTTGGGCCCTTCGACTTTGTCTATAGCTGCTTTGACATCTCCGCCCGCACAGAAGGCCTTCTCGCCTGCACCTTTTATTATGACTAGACTCTTTGTATTCATCCATTCTTGTAGTTGCTGTAGTAGTTTAGTTACCATGGACGTGTTGAGGGAGTTTAAAGCCTTTGGCCTGTTTAATGTGATAATGCCAGCGTTGTTGAGATTTTCAAATAGAACATCTTGTTCCTGTGTGCACATCGCTCGTTTTAAAATCGATGTGGTTTGCGGTATTATTCTTAGTTTTAACATCTGGAATACAATATTTTTATCTTAACATATTATGTGGCTAACTATTATTTGATATACATAATAACTTAAATCGTCTTTCCTTGTATCATTACTGAATATTAAATTAAAGAATTACTTTTACATGTTTTGATACGAACGGGTTTTTTATGGTAAAGTTCAAACTTTACAAATAAATATAACAAAACCCAAAGACTTTATTAATCACCTACTTTAATTTTTGTGTTTCAATTACTATAAGCTGTAATTAACCGATGAAGTATAAACTAACAAACCTCTCAGTTATAAATAAAACACTACTTGACAAAAATAATGCGTGCGGCAACCATATTTATGAGCACAAAATAAAAATGTACTATATATAAGATATTAATATTATATCATAAAAAATTTAGAATGAGTTTACACTTATAAGAAGACAAATTTGCTGCAAATATAAAAAAGTATTTAGATTAATTAATTAAAATTCATTACCTTGAAATCGAACTTTAAAACTTTGTGACTTGCGTAGTAGATACAGTAGGTAAAATGTCACTGTCAAAGAAACATTTCAAAATGCGAATTTGATCTTCGAATTTCAAAGTTCAAATTGTTTATCGTCTTTTGTCTATTGTTTTAATTGGCGCATATCAAGCGCTACAGACTTACACAGAGGATAAGTTAAATTGATTATGTACCTATTTAACATTCTGGCGATTAAAACCATTTTTTAAATATACGTGCCTGTAATTCATTAACATTTTCATGAACACATGTTGCATAAATTAAAATATTGAATAAGTTATTACCACGTTATCCCCACTCTCCATTGTAAGACTGATTTATGCGTTAATATTTGCTTGGAAGTACATAAAATAACTAAACTAACAATTTGTCAGCGAGGACAATAGCGAGGGCATACCTACCTATAATCTGTACAAATAATGCCAGTTGTCAACTTGTCAATCTATCAGCTGTCGTGGGTCGCCTGTCATAATTATTATTGTTATCGATAAACGTATGAAAATTTAGAAAACCTAGTGCCATCCTTCGAAAAATTGAATTGAATTGAATTAGAAAACCTAGTAGGCAAAATAGATAAAATCAATTGTTAGTTTAAAAAATGGGGATACTAAGAAAAACATTAAATTGGTATGCTAAATTATCACCCAGTCGCGGTATAGTAAATCCTCCATATGAACACATTGTGCAGATAGGCGATCCTAGGTTACGTAAAATATGCGATCAAGTTCCTATTGAGGCTATAAAAACGAATGAAATTCAAAAATTAATTATTATATTGGAACATATGCTTAATAAGTATGGAAGTGTTGGAATGTCAGCTCCTCAGGTGGGCATTAATAAAAGAATTTTCGTCATGAGACACACTGCGAAGCAAATTAAATCCGAACTACCAGAAATTGTGAAAAGCAGAAATATGTACGAAGTACCATTCACTGTGAGTAAGTACACTTAAAGAAAACCCCAATTGATTACAATTTTCTCTCATAAAAACTGATTTATGTCTGTGACCACAGGGTCAATTACTCAATTACTTTAACTTTTATTCTGTTCAATATAAGGTTGAATTTCACATATTATGGCATTGTTTCAGGTTTTCATTAATCCAGTTGTCAAAGTACTGGACTATAATAAAGTAATATTTCCTGAAGGATGTGAAAGTATAAAATCATTTCAAGCAGATGTTGCAAGACATCAATCTGTTGAAGTAACAGGTAATTAATTTCTCTTGTTGATGTTAAATTGATGTTTGATGGGTAGTTGGTAGTACCAAATACCATTCAAAATCTCAACTTATAAACAAATGTTATGTAAAACAGTTTCATAAGGATCTTTGCTATGGTCTGCACTCTGCAATGTGCATTTACTTATTGGATGAAAATTTTTGTTAGATATTTTATAAATTTTCCTTCTAACACCTTATTTGTACTCCAACAATATTACAAACTTATTTGCTTAGGTATAAATAAGATTCTATAATACTGTGTTCTTGTAATATAAAAAACTAAAACTAAACTAAACTAAAACTATGTGATATTGAAAATTCTTTCACAAAATCCAATAGAAAAGTACAATTTTCTTAATAGGCTATATTTTTAATTCAAGTTTTTTCATAGGTTACAATGAAGTAGGAGAGCAAAGCACACAACAGTACAGTGGCTGGCCGGCCAGAATAGTTCAGCATGAAATGGACCACTTGAACGGCAAACTATATACTGATGTTATGGACAGAAAGACGCTACAGTGCGTATGTTGGGAGGAAATCAACTTGAGTAAAGGAAAGGTTGCTATACTATATAGCCCATAGAACAATAAATTATTATGTTAATAGGGTGTTTTATTTATTCAATCTGTAACTACCTGTTAAGATATAACTATATCTTAACAGGTAGCCATAGCGGTAACCTGTTATTTTATTTTGTACTAGTGGTCCGCCCCGGCTTTGCCCGTGGTACATGTTTACGTTTTCTCTCCATAAGAACCATCCTCGTACTTCAAGGAATATAATAAAAAAAGAATTATCGAAATCGGTTCAGCCGTTCTCGAGTTATGCGCTTACCAACACATTTTGCGATTCATTTTTATATATAAGATTAGCTTGCCGCCCGCGGCTTCGCCCGCTTTGTCTAAAACCTTATAAATTGTATACTAAAACCTTCCTTTTGAATAATTCTATCTGTTAAAAAAGATCGCATCAAAATCCGTTGCTTAGTTTTAAAGATTTAAGCATACATAAAGGGACACAGAAAGCGACTTTGTTTTATACTATTTAATGATCGTGATTGTCCTAATAAATACAGTATAGATTGAATTATTTTAAAATAGTAAATTTATAGTTCACTCAAACACAGAGTATCTATTTTATGTTTATTTTTAAAGTATCTGTAATCTAATCTGTTAGATAAAAATTGTATAATTTGTAAGTGTTGTTTCTATTTTTAAAGAATTTATTCAGTCCTGTTCCAAATATAGGTGTGAAATAAAATACCAAATGCATAAGCAATACATTTATTCTGTTACAAGCATAAGTACTACAGTAATAGATCAACTAAACTTATACCTGTTTAAAATAAATAATTTTACACATATAACATGTTTGTTAACAATAATTACACCTTTTTATAAACAGCGTTCTAAACTAGGATTTTATTATTATCGAAGGATATCCAATAGAGAGTATGATAGTATTATATTGTCTATGATTCGTAAATTTTTAAGATCTTGTGCTTTTGGTATAGATATAGACAAATAACAGAATACAAATTGTCTATTAATAATGTATATTCAATTATTAACGTTTAGAAAGAGATAGTTGTTTAATATGCGTGCATTATTTTACGTAAATTTATCGACTTTTATGGTTTATTTTTTTAAATGGATTGTTATAGTAGTAACGTCTATGGTCTACTTAGAGTTTAAAACAGTTGGTTGCATTATTAATAAATGCACATGAATATTCACTAGTTATAGATTAATTGTGTTAACCTTTGTAGCATAATTTGAGATAGATTGGAGACAATAATTTTAACATTTACTAATAAGAATATCAATAGTATTTAATACTTGAGTAGATTTGAATTTCATCCATTACTGGGGTGGCGTCTTGCAATGTCAACAATTCATTATTAATTATTCATTTATATAAAAATAATTTACTGTCTTTTTATTAAAAAATTTAAAATTCTACGACACGATAGATATGCTATATAGGTATAATCAACAATGAAATATCGACACATCAATCAATTCACATAAAATGACATACAAGCGTAGCCGAATTTTTACTTCCCAAATTATACAAAAAAACTTAATCTCAAAGATTGCAAAACATACACTTAAATCTAATTAAATAAAACTTAAAATATTCGCACCAAAAGAATATTTCAGACTTAAAAAACAAAGTAAACGTACGAGCTGCTATAAAATGAACAAAATCCGACCATCTCTGTTTAGTCTCATTCGTATCAATCAGTAATTCCTGTGCCCTATAGTTTCCACCCGCAGCGAATGTCCCAGCGCATCAGTTATCTGGAATAGAACATTAAAGTTAATCCATGTTTACGTGGATTCTTGTTGTGTGTGTGTGTGTGTGTGTATGTTAAATCACGTCCTTGTGTACGTGAATGTGGGTGTTATATAATATGTTGAATACGCGCGGATGACGTGTGTGTGTGTGTGTGTATTTGTGCGTGTCGTGTGTTTGCTGTTGTATGTGTGTGTGAGTTAAATCACGTGCGTGTATACGTGTATATGTGAGTTCTATAAATTATATCATGTGTATACGTACGGGTGCGTGCCACATGTGTGCTTGTGTGCATGTCGCATGTTGCTCGTTATGTGTGTGTGCGTGTATGTCTGTTTGTGTGATTGCACGCACCTGAGCGGGTTGGCGCCGAGCGAGGGCGGGCCGCTGGCGACGCTGAGCCGGTCGGTCTCCTCGTCCATCTGGTTGTTGCGCAGCTCTTGCAGCGTGTACACCAGCTTCGTCCACTCGTCGTGACGCGGCTGGTACACTTGCTGCGAGTGTAAGACACACATAATATATGAAAAGGAAGATTTTTTGACGTGACAACGTCTTATAATTTGATAGAGCCGGCTGCACGCACGAAAAAACATGACTCATGCGGCGTTACCTCGCTCTGAGGCGTTCCATGTGCCATGTGGCTTGAAGTGCAAGCGAGAGCGCGGAACGAGCGACACAGAAGCACAATCGTTGTCACGTTCAGCTATCGTCAGTAAACCGACTTTACAGACAACCAATTTTTTAATAAAAAAGTCACAAAACGACCAATAATCAAGCTGTAATCACTATCAAGTATTACTAAATAGAACGGAGATGCTAAAATTGCTAAAACGACAAGCCCTTGTCACCTTCCATGATTACGCGAAAGGGAGGGCAATTTCTTTTCAATATAAAGGGGGTGAGTTTAGAAGATAGGCAAGTCAAGCTGCTCCCACGGCTACGTAAGGGGGGAAGAGGGGTGTTATTTATTTATTTTCAATAGAAAAAAGGCGTGTTCTATTAGCTAAAAGGCAAGGTAGAAGCTAAATGCTCACCTCAGCGAGCTCGTAGACCCAAATCTTGCCGGCGTCGTCCCCGGCGGTGAGCAGCGAGCCGCTCGGCGACCACGACACGCGGTTGAACGCCGCTCCTTCCTCCGCGTTTATGGACGCTATCGGCACCTGCCACGTACATTAAAAGAGTAATAGTTGTGTTTAGAGATTTAGAGTAAAAGAAATGGGTACAAAATTTAAAGTTTCGTTTATTTATTTCTATTTAAAAAATGCTATTTAAATTATTTAATAGCTTAGGAAGGAAGGATTTAATAAGCTCTCCATGCAGAAATCCACTGTTGAAATATCCTACTAACTAATCCTATCCTACTAATATTATAAATGCGAATGTTTGTGAGGAAGGATGTATATGTGTATGTTTGTTATTCTTTCACGCAAATACTATTGAACCGATTCCAATGAAATTTAGCACACGTATAGAGGGTAACTTGGATTAACACCAGTATAGTTTTATCCCGGAAATCCCACAGGAACGGGAACTATGCGAGTTTTTCTTTAAAACACGGGCGAAGCCGCGGCCGGAAAGCTAGTTTTTATAATAATTTCGGTTTCAAAATATTATCATGGTCGGAAAAATTGTAAACTATGGCTGTGGATCAGGGTAAAGACGTAGATCGATTCCCCTGTCACCATTACTACATGCCAGCGACTGCGTTTAAAATCCATCAGTCCCATGGCACAAACACAGCGTTCAAAATTCATCAGACCCCTGTCACCACCTTTGTATCTTCTTCTCCCGTCATTCTCCTATCCACTCACCTCAGTATCCCGGTTCAGGTTCCACAAGTCCAACCGGCCCGCCGCGTCCACGGCCGCGAACAGCGCCGGGTGCACGGGCGACCAGCGCGCGTCCGACACGTAGTCGCCGCTGTCCTCGAACGAGTACAACGCTTTCGACTCCTGCAGAGAACATATGTTTATGTAATTTTTTTCTGGTTTGTGTGTTATATTACTAAGATTTATATTTTTTTTTTTAGATGGTGGCACATAAAATGTTTTCTATTTCTATTTCTAAATAGGTGTTTATTATTAGTTTATACGCTGTTTTAGTCTACAGTAGCTGAGTACCATCTTAACTTGTTCAGACAGACGTAGTCTTTCTTAGTAAAAATGACAAATAATAAAGTTTTTGTTTAAATCCTAAATTAACAGAAGCACAATAGTTTGATTAATTTCCGACATCTTATAACGATATAAAATATGCAATTGTGATAAATTACTGATGATGATGATAATCATGCTATTGATGTTATTAACGAGTCATGACGATACTGATGATAAAAATAACGAGGATTGTGAAGTTGATGTTGAAGACAATCATGACAATGTTGATGACGTCATAAGTTCACGTCATAAGCTCTGCATTAAATTGTAATACTGAAATGATTTAAAAGAGCAACTTCAGTTTCTCGCCGGTTCTTCTCCACAGATACTGCTTTCCGAATCGGTGGTAAATGTTAAAAATATATATTGACGTTTCAAAAGTGCATCTCGAAGAAGTGTAATTGAATAAATAAATGTTTGAGTTGAGTGCACCTTGAGGCTCCACAGCTTGACGCTCCAGTCGACGGAGGCGGTGAGGTAGAGGTGCGAGAGGTCGAGCGGGCCGGCGGCCGCGTGGCACGACACCGCCGTCACCGCGCCCGCGTGCGCCTCCACGCACTCCGCCACGCCCGCGCGCTGCCCGTGCCGGCAGCCTGACGGCACAAACAATTATAACGATAGACAATCCACCCCCAAGGTGCACACGGTAATTAAAAAATAAACAAAAAAAAATATTGAAGACCTAATACTGATCCTTGGGGGACCCCAAATTAAATTTATAACCGAAACGATATCAAAGTGATGCTATGATTTATATATTTATATTTATGATATGTCAAGCAACTGCCAAACAACAGTTTTATAAATACAAGCCTCGCAATCAACACTCCTACGTAATTTCATATCGACAAAAAGTAGCTTAGCTTTATCAAACGCTTGTCACAAAACTTTTCAACTCTATTTTCTATAACTCACCCGTATACACGTTCCCGTCTTCACTTCCCAGCACAAAATTGTTCACATCCCCATGCGGGAAGCCCATGGAGGTGACAGCCACCGCCTTGCTCTGGCGGTGCTGCAGCTCCAGGGTCTCCTGCGGCTGCGAGAGCATGTCCAGGGACCAGGAACACATGCGCCCGTCCGTGGACACGGAGATCAGGTTGTGTGCGTTCTGACTGCCTACCACGGAGAGGCAGTAGACTGGGTGCTGGGGAATGCATATTTAAATGTTTTAATAGAATTAAATAAACGCACAAGTGTTATCGAATTTGTAGTATAGAATTGGATAAATATGATAAAACTACGCTCATAAGTTTTTTAAGATTGTTTGAACTTTTAATACTATCAAATATGATGGTTGTTTCCGTATAAGTGAACACTAAGTTAAGCTAAGTGTTTGAATATCATAAAATCATTACATAAAAGTTGTAGCACCACTAACATAGAATTAGTAAAATTTGATCAAGATTAAGAATACACTCATAAATTACCTGACGTAAAATCTGTATAAGCCGCGACATGTATCAGAAATCAATGTAGAATCGAGTAAAGTTGTATTTGAAACCAATATTAAATTTTAAGTAACTTCAAATTACTTACAGTATGTGCTAGTGAAGATAGAGGCGACCTTTGTATAGGCGTTCGCTTCTGCACGCGGTTGTCCCACAGCACGATTTGACCAGAGTATGTACCCCCCAGGATCAAGTTGGGGTGGAACCTATAAATTTTGGAATACGTTTTAATAATAAATTATAAATTGACGCCGCGAGTTGAAATTTCTTATTTGGCCAAAATCTGAAACTTGTAAAACATCATCAAAATTCCACTTTCGAAAAGCAGTGCGTTTGTAGTACGTAGATGTTTATGCGTTTGTATGAACGTATCAACACGTGTGAGTTGAACTTGGTGTTCCACACGAGGCAGACTCCGTCTGGGTCGTGTGGGGCATCGTCACTGTTGTGGAACACGACTTATCCAACCACCTAGCAAGTTCACATACCTGGCGAAAGTGGCGCTCATGACCGGCGACTGGCAGTGGAATATATCCTCCGGGGTGGACTTCTTGAACTTGGTGTTCCACACGAGGCAGACCCCGTCCGGGTCGTGCGGGGCGTCGTCACTGTTGTGGTACGCGGCCAGCATGAGCTCCGGGTGCGCGGAGGACCAGTCCACGCACGTGACGCAGCGCCCGCGCGACCACCGCTCGTCGTAGAACGTGCGCACCAGGGATAGACGCGCGTCCGACTTGTCGTCCCTGGTTAAAGGAATTTTCAACACTCTCTTATTATTTCATTTTTTTTTGAAGAAATTAGATTAAATAGATCCATTATAAACTTCATCATTATGTTTATATGTAACCGACTCCTTGAGACTCAATTTCGACCAAAATTAGAACATTTATCAAGCATCATAGACAGGACAATAATTTCATGAGTTTATCTTAATAAATCGTGTTTTTTTTTACTACATTTTCTAATATGTAGTGATGAAGTCATAACGGTTTGTGATTTTCCGGATAATACTGTCTACTGCAGTATTCACAGGAACCAATTATAATCCTCTCGATAACATAACTGTAAGGACTCGTACTTTTGGCAAGGTACGTAACCTTATCAGATAAAAATAAAGATATATTTTATGGAATATCCCAGGTAGCTTAAAACATTGAAATGGCGATTTAAACTCAAATGTCAAACAAGAAACTAACTGCGCGTTCTCGTTATCCCCCCCGCCGGTGTAGTCCGTGTAGATGTCGACGCTCTCCGCGAGCGCTCGCTCGATGACGCGGCCGGCGCGGCTCACGAACTTCTGGAACTCCGCCGACAGCATTATCGTCTGCTTCTCATCGTTGCTCAGCTCGCGGACTGGGAGGGTGAATTCAATGTTAATGATAATATATAAGGGTAAATCATAGTAGTAGATAATATTGTTTCGTAAATAGGCTGCTAAGAATGGTACAGAGCTATAGAACCAAGATGATACCTTTAATTTATGAAAGTGAGTAATATTTTTTGTTTCGTAAATTAAAAGTCTTACGAACTCTTCATTTATAAAGACTTTTATAAATAAAAACTAGAAATTTTGTAATTATAACTAAGAATGATTTTAGAAAGTTTGATAAAAAAGATTCCAAATTTAGACCCCGAACAGAAAACGCTGAATCATTATCGTCTTTACATTAATAAACTGTTATTTATACATCGGACTCACTCTTCTTCTCCTTCTCCTCCTCCTTCTTCTCCTGCGGCGCGGCGGTGACGGCCGGCTGCACCTCCTTGACGGTGGGCAGGCCGTGCGGCAGGATGCCCGGCGGCAGCTTGCCGTGGAACGCCGCGTCCTCTTCGTCACCTTGCCGCGCGCCGTCCCCGTCGAATGTAAGCACTGGACGGTGAATAAGAATGGCCCTTTGCGGCGGGCGGGCGGCTGCGGCCTTGTGCCATGCGCTGGCTGACTTACTTTACCTCTTTGCTGGTTCTACCTCGTCTTTTGTTTATTTTATTTTTTTCAATTTTAGTGGGTAGTTTGATTGTTAATGTTACGACTACCCGCATTTTTTAAATTTTAGTATTCAACCAATTGACAAGGATGACACCTTTCGATGCCGTCAAGAGTATGTCAGCCAGGGGTGTATGCTTCGTGAAGTTTAATAAAGTTTTCTTATAATAATAATTTGAACTGTTTGTTGAACGTAAGTGATTATTATCTTTATTAGGACAAACTTCACGAAACAAAGTGTTATAATATGTGAATAACTGTGTCATAAAATGCATATGAAGATAGCTCTACTTTTAACTACCAGCGAAATGAAAGATTTTAATAAATCAAAACATTTTGTGCAGTTTATATTATTATTTTTAATAAATTCAATATAATTCATTATTTATGGCAATTTTTACGTATTCTACGAAAAGTAGAAAACTGCTGCCATTATTCATTTTAATTCGCCTATAAATAATATATAGTGGAATCGATTTACGAATAATATAAACTGCAAAGTCTACGTCTCTTCCAATTAATTATCCATTAATATTCAATGAATTGATGACAGTTAAAACTTTACTCGGCTTACTTCGGCCGGTATGTTTTTTTTATGTATGTACACCGATTACTCCGAGGTTTCTGAACCGATTTACGTGATTCTTTTTTTATTCGATGCGGGATGGTGTCGAATTGGTCCCATAAAAATTTTATTCGGATAGGCCCAGTAGTTTTTATTTTATGAGCATTTTTGTCTATATTTGTAAATGTTGCAAGTGCAAGTTTGAAGTCGGTTGTTTTTAACGCAGTTATCACTTGTATTACAAACATTACATCAACTTTATCTCCAAAACCATGGAATGGACGTAGACTTCAAACCAGTAAAAATAGCTAGTAAGTTTAGCTGTGATATGTAACTATTTGAAAGCTTGACCTAATCCAAAAGTAATTTATAACATGAGTCATTAAAGTATTTAGTGAAATCTTTATATATTTTCCTATTATAGTTGCTAGGATTGAGTAGCCAAAAGACCACACCAACAATGATATTTAAATCCTTCTTCTTTTTGTTCTTTAGTGATTCAAGTTATAAATAAGAAATAATTTTGAATTTTGAAGAAGATGTCCCAAATAGATCATTTAGCATGAACCCCTGCGTTTTGTTAACACATGAAGCACTAAATTTTTACAACGTTTTGAGTGTACATTTTTTTGTATTTTTTCTTGATAAAAAATAACAGAAAGTATTCTATCATACACTGTAAGCTAAGGGGCAGATTAGTAGCGTTGAATGTCGATTCATGAAAATTCTTGAAGATTTTATAAAAAAAAAAAATTAAAAAAAAACGGGACCTGAGTTGGTTCACAATTATCAACAACATCTTTTAAATTAGTTTTGATTTATCATCACCTCTCTTAGAATCATTCTGTTATTAACTTAGATGTTTTTCAACGGTATAGTAAGTATGCAATAATAACATTTGAAAAAATATAAAAAAAAAAATGTGGCTAATGCAAAAAGCAGGCAGATTCATTCTTGATATGTGTCAAGAGTGTATAAAATGTAGATTTAAAATTTTAATGAAAATATCTAGAAAAAAGTTCACACACGGGATTTAAAAAGCAAATTGTAACAGAAAGCCTTAATATTATCTTAAAATAATGAAAAAAAAAACTTCCCGAGCTCTCCACTGAGAGATATATTTAATAAATAAATAAAATATAAAAATACCTAAACATGAGACAATGACATAAATGTCATGCATAAAAAATATATTATTTTTGTTGCATGCATATTAATCAAAACATTATACTTGTATATTAGATAAATATAATGTATAATTAAGAATTGTCACCAAATGCCAATACATACAGGTATAATCTAGCATATTATAGTCAGTTTCTATTATAATTTTACCATAAGAATTTGTAATGAGGCAAAATCGATTTGAAAAGCCTTATAATTCTGTTACTAAAGATTTATTTCGCGCCCACCAAGGTTTTCTTATCAACACAGTTACTATTTCACAAAAAATAATCTCCCCAAAACTATAGAACCTGTATATATTGACATATAAGAGTATAATGCCATGTTATGTTAGCAACTACTGATAAATAGCGTTACATATACGAAGAGGGATAAGTCGAACATACATGCTAAGGTGACAGTGGCACAGGCTAAGGTCGTCTGTGGTTCGGATTTGAGACCTACCTGTGAACTCGTCCTCCCACTCTAAACCCGGGTTTAGATTGTACTCGTCTTGAAAAGGGAGGAAAAAATAAATCATGTCAGTATCTTTCGACCAAAAACAATATTAAATGACTACACATAGGAGCGTAATAACAATTGCTATGTAATATACAGCATGGTCTCTGACTCCATTTGATGTAACTCTGAGACTGCATATTTAAGAACAATCCGATCGGATGCATTTCAAGAAGAATTTAGCGCGTGAAAAGAAGGTATAGTTCTTATAGTATATCAGTTTGGTAAAATTTTGATGGAACAAATCCTTATTGAAACGCAAAGTATAATTATCATTGAGATTACTAAATACCAATCCAGTCTGAAAGTTGAATAAAATGGGTCCGAATGCGTTAAACCTGTGCAATGTTTTGTTAGTATACTTGGAAGTGTGAGTGAAATGATATGGCGATCCCCATACCACCACCATAATAGACATATAATATTCCTGTGCTATATACTGTGGCCTGTGGTTCAGAGACCACGTGGAGAACTCTGGAAGGCCACTCTGGTTGGTAATTACCACATCATTAGTCCAAATATCGACCCCTGTGGGACACCAAACTTCTCGAAACTTCCGAACTTCGATTCGAGCACTTTGGTGTACGGGAAATGTTAGTAAGATACTAAAAGCGTGATAGTAGTTCTATATACATATCCGATGAGATCTAGACTAGACCGGCACCATGTTATTCACCGACAGATAAGAGTAATGTGTTACGGAAGCGTACAGGAGGAATAATGACTTACCGTAGTAGTCTGTCGCGTGGGCTATTGGGACAAAAATTAACAATAAAATCAGTAAATAGATTTAGGATTCTAAATAGTAAAATATTTTATAAATGTCCTATAATCTAAATTGTATTAATTTATATCTGGTAGTGTTAGACCATGCAACTCCCAACATTGATTCAACATGCCCAAACGAAACATTCAGATGAAATTATTATTTTTCCAAAACTGATCACGAAATTAGATTTTCATGCAGCTTTCAAGTGATAAGAGGTGGTGACTGTATTTTTAGAATTAAAAATATATTTATTACAATTCCTCCTGATATTTTACATTTAAAATATAAAACGTTAATAATATAAAATTATAATTATTATACAAATTCTGCCAATTATTATGGTAAATACAACCAATTTTTTTCCCCCCACTTACGTTTTATAACAATTTTTTCTGTCTCAATGAATATTGGAGTAAGTATATATTTCTAAGAAACTTTAAATTTTATATTCTAATCACCACGTTATGAGGAAAATTAGTGTGTTGATAAAACTAATAATTTTGAATACCATTAAATGGATGTACCATGTCTCTGTGTAGTGTTATTTAGTTACGGAATGGTGGTTGTATTTAAGCCAATCTAAACACAATATCTTAAAACTTTGATATGTGAAATTAAGAAGTAGATATTTTTATATAGCATGTAAGTAAGTACTTTTATTTGTCTTAGTTCATGTACTTTATCAAAATCTAGTCTTTGATCTGTTTACATAACCGTCATAAATCTGACCCAAAATAATTGAGACCGTAATATTGTTCAAAAACACAGTTCAAGCAAAAAACAACCACGATCCCATGTAATAGTGTGTTAATAAAGTGTACATTACCTTTCCGTGGCCGCCACCAGTCCTCCATGTATCCTGCAAGCGGTGATGCATTGGAAGAGCAGCCTTTTTTATGGTAGCACAAACACAAACAGCACCAGACACTCATACAGTATTTACTTTTGTTGTACTATTTATTTACTATGACGTCACCACGGGTGGTTCAATTTATAAATGCAGCCATTGTTAATTTTGTGGAGACAATATTAATAATAGGAAATTCGAAAGACAAAAAAGGATAACATTTTTTTTTTGTAAAAACACAATATTTAAATGTAACATTTTGAGGGTATATTCAGAGAATTTACTGAGAGAAATTTGGTTAAACAAAGATTAATTTGTCATTTGACAATCGCATTGATTTCTTTGATTTTTACAGAATAGTGATGTGCAATGAAATTCGTTTGAAATGTAAAAACACAATATTTAAATGGAAAAGTTTTGAGGGTAGATGGATATATCCAGAGAATTTACTGGCTGAAATTTGGTTAAACAAAGCTTGGACATTCGCATTAATTTCTTTGATTTTTTACAGACTAGAGTGATGTGATGTGAAATAAGTGTACACATTGAACAACTTTTTTATACTTACAAATAAAATAACTATCTGATAGACTGTACAAAAATGATATCGTCCTAGGAAATGTGACATAAACAAAAAAAAATAAACAGCTAAACACATTAAAGCTATTGCAATAAAGCTTGATCACAAATGTTGAAACTTTTTATTCAAATTTGAACCTTGACTGCATTTATATAAGGTAAATTTTCTAATACAAAAAGATAGCACGAAAGCTTTTCCAGAATTGCGTGAAAATGTGTAGTCGGAATTTATTGACGCAACAAAAAAATCAACAATGATGCGACTAAGTTTCTAAAAATGTCATTTCTAGGAATTTTTTTTAACAAATTCAGACTACTGAGGCAAGAAGTGTGAAAAGTAAATACTGCTTTGTAACTACAACGTCGTTGGTTATTCGACAAGTTTCATTTGCAAACACGAGACTATACACAAAATTATATAAGCGATGTCTACGATATATGATCATTGCTTATTCTGTTATTTTATTAAATATCATTATTATAATTAATAGTTCCATTACTAAGATTATTAATTAATTACTAAATGAACAATATATTGACCACATTTTGTAAAAAGCAAAAATATAAAGTTAAAAACTACAGTGGAACTATAAATTAATAGCTAAGCCAAATCTATACAAATAAATTTGCATTTCACTATAATGTCATCTCTTTCTATCGCAAACTAAAGCTTTTCACTAGAGCGAGGACTGCTTATATGCCAACAATGATTTACAACTTATAAGCAATCCATATCGCTCTAGTCAAAGTCGTTTCCATATGAGAGAAAGAGACAGATGTACACAAAATGCAAATTCTGATAGATTTAGTTTTGCACTAAATGTCATAATATGAGTTAAGTGAATGTGATTAATTCATTCGATTAGTGACAGACACACAAGTTACATTTGCAAATGAAAACAACAAAACCATCACCCAGACATCACAGTTAAGTCAAATTCATATCAGACCAATTCTCAAATTAATTGCTTTTATAGAAAATATATAATAGAATACATTAATGTATATCACTGATGTATAGTATTTTTTATCTGTTCAATATTATGTTAGTATGGTTTTTTTAGTTTTTGGGACAGGTATTATTAGTAATTTGAGAATTGGTCCCCGCCTTTGAAAGTCAAAATATGTACATCATTTGACAATCAGAGGCATGTTAATGCAATCATACTTATTGTACACACATTTATAGGAATCAAAGTATTAAATTATTGCAAATAATCACTATATTGTTTATACATATTTGTCTAATTAATAAATATTGGATATTAAATTGTACTGCAATGGTTTAAGAAATATTACATGTCATTTAAAAAACAAGATATTTTTTTTTGCGTAGAATTTTGTAAAATTGTATTGTAAGTACTATTCATTTAACTAACGAAAAAAATTTACGATAATCAAGGATATTTAAAAAAATGGGGGGGGGGGGAATAAATTATTATCTAGGATAATATAAAAAATGGAGGGAAACTTACCATCACGCAGTTCAGTGACCCCCGACGTCGTGGTCTGGGTCTGCTTCGCATACGTGACGTTCTCTTTTGGCGGAATGTCTGTAGACTGTACGGAGACAACCAATAGTTGCGTTGATTTCTTCACCAGTCTAGAAATAAAAAATAAGGTGTAAATATTTTAATTTGTAAGAGTTCTCTTTTTTAACCAACTTCAAAAAAAAGGAAGAGGTTATCAATTCGGCCGGTATATATTTTTTTTTTGTATTGTTGTGTCTTAGATTATTTTACTTACTACTTTAAAAAAAAAATTTAAAAATGTGTACCTATATGGTTTTTACATGTGATAAGCAAAAAAGGCAGAAAAAAAAAATGTCTGTTCTATTCAAATTTGTCTGATAGTATTAAAATTGAACTTATGGCAGAAACTGCTAAAATAAAAAATGCAGCAAAAAAAAAAACCTACCCATGTGGTGGCAAGCTGGCTTTATCCGTATGTGGTAGACTAGCGTCCGGGGAAGCGGTTTGCGGCGGGGTTAGTGACGTCATCGAGGATAGTGACGACAGTACATCCTTAACGGGAGCCACACCCAGGGAAGAGAGCATCTCGTCGAGATCCCGCCGGCTGTCGAGGCTTGACGTGTTCGCTGCACGTATCTGTTGATGATTTTAAAAAATTAAGAAGAGACACGTCCTAAACCAAAACTAAACTATAATAATGATTTTAATAGAGCAACTATGGAATTTCTTGCCGGGTCTTTTCACTATACAAACTACTATTTTTCTGTATTTTGATGATTCCAAAGCGGTTCTAAACAAAACCTAGTTAAATGAATGAAAGTAAAAAACGAAAGTAATTCTGTCTGTAATTCTGTTCTTTACGCATACACCCCTGAATTAACATAAGGGAAAGCATTGATGAAAAAAATGAACACTAAAGCCACAACAATCAATTTTATAACAGATTGGAATGTCTCCAAAATATTTTTTTTTCTGTGCTCAATTCTGATTAAAATAAATAAAAAATAAATGTACCATCACTTCCTCCGCATCCCTCTGCTCCTTCTCCCTCCTGCGGCGATCCTTCTCCTCGCGGAGCGCCTGGAGCTTCGCCTTCTTGCGCTCCAGCTCAGCTTTACGATCTGACATGCTCGACATTTTTGTATCTGCCAACAAAACTGAGAAAAATTCGGTTTACACTTTAAAATTGGTATGATAGTAAGCTCAGATGATATCAAACGAAAAAGTAAATAAATAAAATCAAATTTTTATATCATTTTCCAAATCTGGGGTTAAGCACATTAGATTGCGCCTCATGATATTATTCATGCTAAAACCATCATTGATGGTCACAGACGGCAACCTATTAAGGTCCCTTGCCACAACAATAGCCAAACATCCTGCATCTATTTCATCTGTATGTTTCAATAGCCTGATTATATCTTCCACATCTCTCACTGATACATTACCCTTGCTTTCTTCCATTCTCTTTGATTGAACGAATTAAAAAAGCAGTTTTTTTTGCATTCAAAATTTCTTCAGATGTAAATGCTGGAAAAGGATTTATTAATCCTCGATAGAGCATCCTTGTCAATTACTTTTATCTTGATATAAACAAACTCAAACACTTCATTAATTCCAATATTAGACACAGCACATTTCAAAACGTAAGGTCATTTTCCTCTCGTCTAACTAGTGGCAAAGACCTTACGCTGGAGCGGTCAGCTGATGGCTGATCTGATGATGATGATGGTCAGCTGATGTCAGCTGACTAATGAAAATATCATTTGATTAGATAGTAAACTTATTTTTTAATTTTTGAAACAAAAATCCTACTTATTTTATTTTGCTCCTAGCTCCTATACTATAACGATTTCAGGATTGCTGCTTTAGCTACATCATTTATTTGTCAATCCATTTGTACACATTTCATTATTGTCGATTCTGGGTCTTTTTTTTGCGACTCTTTTGCATGATAAACCCTTAATCCAATTAGAAATGTGAATTATAGGAGAAGATTTTGTTTATATAAATAAAAAAAACATTGAACTCAATAAAAAAAAACATAATTCGCTGCGTATATTAATAAACGTATAAAACATCGAATTACATTTATTTCAGCAACAAAACTAGAATAAAAATCAAAGAGGAACTATTGAATAACACAATACATGACATGTATTCGTATTGATTTTTAGACAACTGCATGATACCGCAACCAACATCTAACTTATATTGTAAAAATTAGTTTATTAAGAACTGTTATTTACCTTTTTATTCGCTTCCTTTAAATATATAACATTCTGATGTAACAGGGATTTAAAAAAGCCGACAGAACGTGGCAAAAAACTTTCTTGTGTCACGGGAAAATGGAAATTCTTATGGAGCGGCGAAAGCCTGTTATGGGATATGGGCGTTCACCCACTTTAAAATTAGATAAACGAAGTACAAGGGCTTGCACTGAATGTGAATATCTTAAATAATTATACTATTAATTCAAATTAATACTGATTCTTGCTAATTTATTTAGAAAAAAATTACAATCAACCAATTCAAAATTTTATTGACATCAGACATGAAGTCATCAAAAACATGATGAAGTTTTCATTTACACAGATAAAAAAAGTGTGTTACAATCTTAAAGGTAGATACATAAAAATTCCATTCACATATCGATTTAATCTTGAGCCGCTTGGTCCAAAAAAATAATATTGGTAATTAGAAGCTAAGAAACTGACGTTCTAAGTTATTAAACATATTATAATATAATAGCATAATATTTGCCATTTCCAATATTATAATCATATTAATAGATATATAGATTAATCTCACAGTCCGAACGATAAAAGCCATTCTTCCTGAAATCATCAATCCTCTTACATACATTTACAATTTAAGCTTAGAATCGGGAGTGTTTCCAAACTGCTGGAAAACAGCAGTTGTAATACCAATTTATAAAAATGGAATAAAAAATCATCCGGAAAACTACAGACCTATAGCCTTATTAAGTATTCTCGGAAAAGCTCTGGAAAAAATTGTGAACTACCGACTGACTTCATACTTAGATAAATTTCAACTCATTTCAGACAACCAATTTGGATTCAAAAAAAACAAATCTACTGAACATGCAATCTCTTTACTTTCCAACACCATATCTTCACACTTAGAAAACGGACACTGTTGCATTGGCGTCTTCTTAGACCTAGCTAAAGCATTCGACACAATATCTCTCGGTTTACTTGCAAAGAAACTAGAGTCAATTGGTGTTAGAGACACCTCATTAAATTGGTTCAGGAGCTATTTAACTGACCGCAGGCAATGTATTAAAATTGACAATAAGCTTAGCTCTGAACTAAAAATAGAATTTGGCGTTCCTCAGGGAAGCGTTCTCGGTCCAGCCCTTTTTATTATTTACATTAATGACATACTAAAACTGTCAATAGAAAACTCCCACTTAATAGCTTACGCCGACGACACTGCCATTATCTTTCATAGTACAGATTGGGAAAATACATATAAGACCGCAGAATCTGGATTATTAACTATTATAGAAGCTCTCAATAAAAACCTACTCACTTTAAATCTCCAAAAAACTAAATACTTGTCCTTTAAAAAATCCGCACATACCAAACTTTCGCCAAATCAGACTATCAAAATTCATTCTTGCACTGGTGACAACATCATCCATCCAACATGCAATTGTAACCATATTGAGGCCACTTCCTCTATCAAGTATTTAGGAGTGACCTTAGACAGTAATTTAAACTATAAACAACATATAGCAGAGGTATCATTAAAAACTAGAAAACTCATCTTCATAATGAAGAAACTTCGTAACTGTACCCCTCTTAATATTTTAAGACAAGTATACACATCTCTGTGTCAATCCGTATTAACCTACAGCATCTCGGTCTGGGGATGTGCCGCCAAATCTCACATTCTGCAGTTGGAGAGAGCGCAACGTGCATTGATCAAAGTGACATTAAAAAAACCTTATAGATTTCCTACTAATGAACTATACCGTGAGTTTAATGTACTACGTGTTCGCCAATTATATATATTATCAGCAGTCAGCCTAACCCATAAATCTGTAGCTTCGCGTCCCGATTACAAAGAACTAATAAGAAAAAGAACATTCCGATTCCCACTTCCTGCATACAATTCAAAAATAGCCAGACGAAGCCCATCATATTCACTCATTCACACCTATAACAATGTCTGTAAGGCAAAATCATTGAAGAATTACAGCACGCATAAATGTAAGAAAATAATTAAATCCTGGCTCCATGAATTGACGTACAGCGACACCGAAGATCTGGTCTAAAACGTACAATTAACTTATTGATCTCACTCACGTATCCGCACAGAACCACAAATACTCTCGCACACAAATCTACTCACTCGCATACATAAAAATATTCACATACACACACACACTCACTCACACACGCACGCGCGCGCACACACACACACACACACACACACACACACATATAGTAATCCACTTAGCCACATATCGCTAAATTTACTCATCTTTTTTATATTTTAATTTTGTTATAGTTAAGGTGTAATTCGACATAATATCTAGAAACCTGTACACCGTTTTGATATCCAAGATACAGGCAACAGCCTAGTTTGGATCTCCTGTAATGATGTAATGTTTAAATTTTTTAGTAAATAAAGATTTTATTATTTTTTATTATTATTATTAAGCACACTCCTAAATAATTATATGCGTGAATAAAAGGCCCTACTCACGGTTCAACACAACCCACAATCTGCTGACACAATTTGTTGCAGTCGCGATTGAGCGTTCTCTACATCCAACCCTCAATCTGATGACACAATTTCATTCCGCGATTGCTTGCCACAACGTGTGCACGTCACGTTGATGCCTGGCCTGATGCTAAACCTCAACGCAATAATACGCATTATTAATGGATATACTAACTAATTTATGAAATATAAGATAATTATCTTTGTAAAGCTTGTATTTTTTCCAATTTTATTGATAGATTTCAAGGGCTATAAAGTATAAACGGCTATAAAATATAAACATCTTCCTCAAATATGTAAAAATGCTTATAAAAATGTCTTTCCCGCGTTTATCTCAATACCGCCATTTTGCGATTACAGCATTCTTAGTTAACGCGGCAGCGCGATTGAGCCGAGATTGGAGCAATCACAATACTCACGTGTCAACACGCACACAATCTGCTGAGACAATTTGTCTGGTTGCTTCCGCGCCGATCCAATTCGCAACATGTTGGGTTACACCCCCAACGTGCCCTCAACTATACTATTGACGACACAATCTGTCAGCTCACTGCAGATTGTGTCAACAGATTGTTACTGAAATTGAGTCGTGAGTAGCCTGCTTTACACAAATAAAGCCATAGACATAGACTAAATTATGCTATATAAAATTGTCTATGGTAATAAATGTAAATTATTATTGGTTATTGTTCATTTTACCTAATTTTAACCAATCGCATCCGCAGATATTCCATGGTAAAAACGTTTTAAACCGGAGTTGGGTAGGAGTTGGGTGTTGTCCTGTTTGGTGAGCGATATGACAAGTTGACAACGCCGAATCTAATGATCAAACAATTTTATTTGAATTTGTGACTAACTCATAATTTGTATTTATTGCTTCAATTTGGTTTAAATATGAAGTTATGATGAGCAGCCCTGTGTATTATTTTGTTGTGGTGCTTTGTTTTAGCATATCAAGTACAAAATCAGGTTAGTACATAACAATATAAACTTTAAAACAATTAACTCATTTTAACTGCTATTTAAAATCGAAAATTATTATGTTGCTTGCACTTGATTTCTTACTTGAATCTTCAAATTTTTATGAACAGTTTTCATGTTATAAATGTACGTATTTTCAGATTCAGTCCGTTATTATTACGACTACGAATGTAATGAACCTCTCTTAGACTACGCTAAATTGACTGCTACTTCTAGCTTACGGGAAAGAGGACCGGATAATGCTAAATTACATGGTAAGTTTATACCTCTTGCTTTTACCAATCAAAATACCAATATGCATTTTGTTTATGTAGTTCCTCATATTTCTTCATAACACATAATTGTTGTTTCACGAATTATTACAAAGCCCATGTTTTATATCTGACTGAATATTGTTCTTAAAAAATATGACAATATTGAAAAACTCTTATTGGAACTTGGATTTTTGATGTTTCATAATCAATTAAGTATTTGATAGTTTTGTTAGGTGCAAGGTCACTGATTTAATTTGCTATTGTGTGAGTAGTTTGAGCATTGTTCATTGTAGTTTTAGAATATCCTTGTTTTTAATATCTTATAGGATTTACCTACACATACATTCATATTTTCCCATAATCCTTTATAGCTTAATGTTTTACGGGTTGAATAGATTTTAAATTATGAATTAGCCCTATACTTCTTATGTATCTGGTCAAGAAAACTATAAAAAGATTATGGGAAAATAAACTTTCAGTCATATGTGTTATTTCCCCTTGAGAGATTGTTTTAATTTAAATTGTGCATGCATATATTTTTTTTCTGTTTTATTGCATTTAAGTTTTTAGCTTGAGAGTGCTAGATAAACCCTGAAACAGGATTAATTCGTCAACAGGTTCACACATGGTATAAAAAACTATCCCTGTTGACTAATTACGTAAACACATATAAGGAATACAAGATAATTCTTCCCATCCACAAAATAAAAATGGCAGCAAAGAATACAAGATGGGCATTTAATGCCAGCGAATGGAATCCTACTGAAGCTCAGATTTTAGCTGCTTCAAGCTACATCCAACCTGAGGAAAAGCAGAGAATCTCAAAATTTGTCTTTCTCAAGGATGCTAAGTCGAGTTTAGTTGGACGACTCATGATTAGGAAGTATCTTAGTGTCGCAACTGATATTCCGTATCAATCCATACAAGTTGGTAGGGATGAAAATGGGAAACCATATTTGTTAGGCGCTGGTGATACGTCAGTACATTTCAATGTTTCCCATCAAGGTGACTTTGTTGTCTTAGCTGGCAACACTACACAAAATATTGGTATTGATGTTATGACAATTGAATCTCCAGTTAACAAGGATATAACAGATTTCTTCCGCCTGATGAGAAGGCAACTGTCTGAACATGAATGGAAAAAGATTCATAGCTATCACACTGATCTACAAAAGATGGCATGTTTTTACCGTATTTGGTGTTTGAAAGAAAGTTATGTGAAGAACATTGGTGTTGGAATTACAACTTCTCTAGAAGCTCTTAGTTTCTCTATAAAAGAAGAATTAAAAGTTGGTGAAATAACTACAAGCACAGTTTTATATGAGAATGATGTACTTATAGAAGACTATGCTTTTGAAGAAACATTGTTAAATAATTTATATAGTGTGGCCGTTGCAATAAAAATTAAAGATGGGATAAACAGTGAAATTGTTCCATTTAAATGCTTAACTATAGAAGAACTGCTCGAGGATGCAAAACCATTGGTTGAACCAGACCCAAAATTTACTAGTGATTTCTTAAAAAAGAAGCCAAAACCTTATTAAAATGTTATTTTCATTAGGTGTGTGTTAGTGTGTGGTTTTGTTTTTTAGATTGTAGGTTAAAGGGCTAAAATGTATATGGGTTAAATAAAATGTTATAAAAATTGCGTATTTGATTTCCACTAACGTCCAAACATACTAACAGACACGAAACTAGATGTAAAGACTAAAATGCAAAATTGGAAAAAGGTTTGAACGCGTGGACGGCGTCCGAGAATGACTTTGACCAACAACTCGTCATAGATTTGGGTTCAGTGAAGAATGTCACTCGAATATCGACACAGGGACGAGCGCATTCGCAGGAATACGTCCAAGAATACCATATCAGCTATGGTAGTAACGGACTTGACTACGCGCAGTATAAAGCGGCGGGGGGTGAAGTCAAGGTAATTTGGTGGTGGGGCTAAAACGTGAATCGTGGTGGGGTGTATCTGCACGT
Organism: Colias croceus; assembly: GCF_905220415.1. Lineage (NCBI taxonomy): Eukaryota > Metazoa > Arthropoda > Insecta > Lepidoptera > Pieridae > Colias > Colias croceus. Next base: position 770,580 of record NC_059543.1, on the reverse strand, counting down.
TTAGATGCTTGTGTTAGTGATTTATGTTTGTATTGGTGATGGGTTATGTACCTTCCTTAGTATGCTTGGCTGTTAGAGTTTGAATGTAGAATTAAACACTTGTAGTTCGCGTAACTATAACATATTTTATCAGTAATATCAAATACTAAATCTATTAACAGTTCTTTCATATAGTTTAAATGCAGTAATCATTATTTACCATAGCCAATCGGTTATAAAGCTGCATTTACACTGTATCGCAACTTACTAACAAACACTCAACGGTGAAGGGACATCAGCATGGACGGCGAAAGAGAGCTCGTATAACCAGCACTTGACGATAAACCTGCACAAGAGGCGGGAGTTGCGCGCGGTGGCCACGAGGGGCCGGTTCGCGACCGACGAGTTCGTCTCGGAGTACATGATACAGTACTGCGATGATGGCGAGAGTTGGAGGGATCTGACCGACGCGGAGGGATATGCACAGGTTGAAGGGTTTTTTTTGTTGGATTTGCAATCTTATAGCTATGTGTATAAGATTGGTTTTAATATATCATTATGGTCAATATAGTTTGTAGATATTTCCAATCATAATTTACAGATAATTTCAACAGTCAATTCCCTAAATACAGTAGCTAATTCGTACTGTATTATTGCTGCTCATAGATTTATAAATGACATTCTTGAATAGTAATAACTATTACGGTTCTGTAGAATATACAAAATGTAACTCAACATTGTTGGTGTATATCCAATGTGTGTAGTAATGTAGATTTTTGTAAATATGTATTAAGTATGAATATTAACCTTTAATTTTAACTTTTCTAATATTAAGCATGCACTATTACTTTTGGAATAACTAACATAGTATTTTTAATATGCACACTATTGTTTTTCTAAACACCATTAACACTAAAACTAAAAGTATAGCGTAGATTTAAAGATTTAAGCATACAAAGAGACATAGGGACAGAGAAAGTGACTTTGTTTTATACTATGTAGTGAAGTAAAAGTAGTAATTTATAAAGGACTAGAGGTCCGCCCCGGCTTCGCCCGTGGTACATATTTCGCAATAAAAGGTAGCCTATGTCCTTTCTCGGGTATCAAAATATCTCCATACCAAATTTCATGCAAATTGGTTCAGTAGTTTAGGCGTGATTGAGTAACAGACAGACAGACAGAGTTACTTTCGCATTTATAATATTAGTATGGATAAGTTATCGACATTAAAACTTAAGATTAACTATGTATTGCAAATATTTGTATCAGAGCTCTAGCTGTGATTGGTAATCCAGGATGTTACAGTTACAAATTGCTCAATATATAATTAGATAGTTTGTTAGTTTTTTTTGGAAGTATCTAAATCTAATATTGTCTGAACATGTTGAGAACTACTAGCTCGAATTTTAAACTATTTATCTGCATAGACAATAGTTTTGTTTTTGGCCTTGTTTAACTATTTCTTTAGTAAGAGTATACTGAAGGTGGGACACTATATTGAGCATCATGACCAGGAGCACAGCATTCGTTTGAGAGCAGACAAACTTACGTGGTCAAAAGTAGAACAAGTACTTTTGACAATTTCAGCATATTGCTATTGCTTATTGGTCAAAGCAATACCGATGTGCTATTAAACCATCTTTTACAACTCTGTATATTGAATTGTATAACATTGGGATACACAAATGATGATGCGAAACAATACACTCATTAAAACGTTTGCATAAATAATTACAGATGTTCGAAGGTAACCACGACGGTAACACGGTAGTGAAGAACGAATTCGAAGTGCCTATAATAGCTCAGTATATAAGAATCAATCCCATGAGATGGCGGGACAAGATATCAATGAGAGTCGAACTGTACGGCTGTGATTATGGTACGTATGTAATGTCTTGGATACATTTGTATAGTAAAAAAAAAATTGGTTGTTTGTAAAGTCGGTTTACTGACGATAGTTGAACGTGACAACGTCTTAAGGCCGATTGTGCTTCTTTGTCACTCGTTCCGCGCTCTCGCTTGCACTTCAAGCCTGGAACGCCTCAGAGGTCTATCGAATTATAAGACGTTGTCACGTCAAAATATTGTTTTATTTATGAGAGTTCTATGCATTTCGAAATTAACGACTATTTAACAGTTTTTAAAAGCGATCATCAAAAGTGTAATATATCGATTAAAATCGGGTAAAAACAAATTTTCTTTTCTACTTGTTTTTTTAAATTGTGACTTCACATAAACATATTTTGTCATTTTCTGTAAAAGTTATTAAATCACCAATCAGCCGCTGACAACAATTGTAAAATATCAAAAATCTTAAATCAAGACAAATAATACATAATTTATTTCTATTCTAGTTGCCGATACGCTATTCTTCAACGGTACATCACTAGTGAAGATAGACCTTCTCCGGGATCCCATATCAGCGTCTCGGGAAACAGTTCGATTCCGGTTCAAGACTAGTGTCGCCTCCGGGGCTCTGCTGTACTCTAGAGGCACTCAGGGGGATTATATAGCGCTGCAGTTGAGGGACAATCGACTTGTGCTTAATGTTGATCTGGGTAAGTTGAATTGGAATGTTATTATGGCGTATAGTTTCTTTTTGTGTGAATGGATGGTGTACTGTGTGTCCTAAAATAGTATCATGAAAATAATAATACTTGAATCAAACCAATACATTAATTTATTTAATTAGACTTCATATGGAAGCACTTTTGACCATTAAAATACAGATTAAAGTTAATTGTTTGCAGTTTGGAAGGTTTTTACTTTATCAATCTGACATACATAAGCAACAATTTTTTTCGTTTATTTTACAAGTGAATTTGTCGATTAGCGACCATGTCGTCCCGTTAGTTATTGGGAAACATAAAAAAAAATCCTTCCTAATCAATAATTTAGGTATCAACAAAAGATATGTCACCTGACGTATTTTTTAAAAGATTTTTTTCGTGCAATTTATAAACATTTTTTCTACCAACATTTAATAGGAGATAAAAACTAAATATATTCACAGGTTCAGGCGCAGCTACATCTCTCTCTGTGGGCAGTCTACTCGACGATAACATATGGCATGATGTAGTCATCTCCAGGAATAGAAGGAACATCATTTTCTCTGTCGATAGAGTTATTGTGCAAGGCAGGATTAGAGGAGAGTTCTCCAGGCTGAATCTTAATAGAGCGGTGAGTTGAGAAATGAATAAATTATCAAAAAATATAAAATTACGGTAGTTTTAGTGAAAATCCGGCTCGAAGGACCTTTTTTTAAGCAATTTAGAATAGCAGCGGTCATTACAAACCAATATGGTTTCAACTAGTATAATGAAAAGGAAAATAACTGGGTGTTCACAATGCTTTTACGCCTTAACTAAATTTTTAATGAAAACTATCTTTTTATTTAGAATAGATAATTTGGATAGTAAAAATGACTTTTCCAGGTACAACAGAATGCTAAACTAGTGCCTTTAGTCTACTTATAAAGTTGAAGCGTCTTCTTTAACTATCTAGTTATCTACCCTTCCTAACCCTATTTATTATACTCCCAGATGTACATCGGAGGAGTTCCCAACTCGCAAGAGGGTCTAGTAGTGAAGCAGAACTTCACAGGGTGCGTGGAGAACATGTACCTCAACGCTACCAATATTATAGCGCAACTCAAGGAGGGCTACGATACGGGCGAACCTTTCAAGTATCAGAAAGTGAACACCCTGTATAATTGTCCTGTGAGTACTGTATTATGTATTAAATTATATGTATATGTTACTGTTAAAACTCATAGACAGTCAAAACCACTTTTGACTAAGGACGTCAGTCAAAAACGTTTTGACAGATTTTTATAATAATCAAAAGTGATTTTGACCTTCAATGAACTTTGACTGTAAAATATACTTAAACTAATTTTGAGATTAAATTTTCGGGAACCAATTCATTTTGAACTATGTATTTGAATATTGTTTCTTTCATATTTCTTAAAAAAAACAACTAAATAATTAATTCTACACAGGAACCACCAATAGTACCCGTGACGTTCCTAAAAGAAGGTTCGTACGCGAAACTACGTGGTTACTCCGGAGGGAATACCCTCAACGTGTCTCTGGAGTTCCGCACTTATGAGATGCATGGACTGTTGATATATCATAAGTTCAAATCTGAGGGATATGTTAAGGTATGTGTTAATTATATTATGGTGATTTAACTCCTTGGTACATTGATTGTGTTATTTCAGGCTGTCATTATATCTAGTTTTGTTTTAATGTGTGTGTGAAGAATTGAAAATTTTTTATTAATCATATACCATTATAATTTTTTCATCTTATAGATGAAAAAATACGTCACCCATTTTTTTTTATTTAATCATATCCAACTAAGTATAGTAACTAATATCTAAATAAAAGAAAATCATATTTAATATTTTATTTATTTATATTGCATTAGGATAATAACTGTTATAACTTTAAAAAGCACTGAGCATAAAATAAATACATTACCAATTAATTAATCCTTACAGGTGTTCTTAGAAGAAGGTAAAGTGAAAGTCGAGCTATTCACAGAAGGCTCGCCCAAAATCAAACTAGATAACTACGCTGACACATACAACGATGGACGTTGGCATGCCTTGGTGCTCACGCTGGCGCCGGACACGCTCACGCTAGCGGTGGACTATAGACCAGTGAAGACTACGAAGAAATTGAAGTTCTTTACAGGCAGTACTTATTATATTGCTGGTGAGTTTTGGGTTTTTTTTTAATAATAAATCATTTTTTTTTCTACATGTAAAGTTTGGTTGGTCTGTTGTCTATAGCATTGGAAGGTATACTTGTATTCAATGTTTTTGGGTATTATACGCGTTTATTTTTATGGTTAAATAAATTGAATCCATAAATATATTAAGGAATGCTTTTTTTTGAGAAAATAGTAAATTAAATGCTTTTGCTAAAATAAAATACTACTTACTAATTTCATTTTTTTAAGTTTTAACTGAATTAGAAAACTCTTATATTTGCAAATTTTATTACAGCTCCAACCATTTTTTTAAAGTGAGGAAATCTTGCATAGATACCCTTGCATAGATATGTCGGATTTCTACCGACCAAAACCCCACTGTGTTCTGACTTCTGTCAAGCCGCATCAACGACAGGGCCACGGGTATAGGTAGAATTCGTCCGTGACCACAGCTCCAACCCTGCTGAACTGCAATAGTTTAACTATACAAACTCCGTGATTATTTATACCACTTGTACCAAGTAAATATATTTGTTGTGTCCAGGGGGCAAAGGGCCGCCGCGCGGGTTCGTGGGGTGCATGCGGCGCATCGCCCTGGACAGCAACTACCGCCTGCCCACCGACTGGAAGCCCGAGGAGTTCTGCTGCCCCAACGAGGTTGTGTTCGACGCCTGCCACATGATCGATAGGTATGGGTGGGGTTTACTCGGGGATAGACTCAAAAAAAAAAACAAACCGTTTTCCATAAGTTACGTGTGTTTGTTTGTGCTCTTACAATACTTTTGAACTAAGAACAAAGAAGATATTAGACAACTCGTGCGCTGGCAAAACCAAGGACAAGAAGATACATAGATAATAGATTCGGCACAAAAAAAAACACAAATCAAAGAGCAATACAGACGCAATATAATGAAAAATATGGATACAATATAGTATATTATGAATATAAACACTAATACATTTCTATCAGATGTAGAATTCTGAATTTGATTGTTATATTTGTAGAAAAAAGCTAAGTAATGTTAAAATCTAAGAAAAACCTTATTTTTATGTTTTGTTATTTAAATCCGTATTTTTTGTTCAAAGAGTACTTAATTAATTGACAAAAAAATCAACTTACAACTTTTATTTTAAGATGTAATGGCTTGGTTTCTATTGAATATCAATTAAATGTGTACAGATGCAATCCAAACCCGTGCGAGCACGGAGGCGTGTGCGTGCAGACCGCGGACGAGTTCACGTGCGATTGTTCAGCTACGGGATACGCAGGCGCTGTGTGCCATTCTTGTACGTATTTTGTTATATTTTAAAATATTAAATGTAAATAATGTGAACAAATAAAAATACAAATATTTCTTTATTATAATGCTAACGATAAAATTGGAAAAGTGTGCGAACATTGCACGTAAAATTTCAAATGTAATATGTAGCAGTTTACATTTTGAAAGTTGCCTTTTTAATTATTATTGCAAAGTTCTTCAAAACTACTTTATTTTTGATGTACCTATTGGATGAATAGCTTCACTTCTTCACATAATATATCAATCACCTTTTCACGCATTATATCAAATTTAAACTGTTTTACAGTTGAAATTGGACGATTAATATTATTAATTTACTATTAAGTTGCTATTTCTATATCATTTTGTACATTTTGCAGCGGTCCACCCTCTCTCGTGCCAAGCGTACGCGAACGCAGCGGGTCTGACCCGTTCCGCAGATATACAGGTGGACGTGGACGGTTCCGGACCTCTTCCCGCCTTCCCGGTTACTTGTCAGGCTTATTGTGAGTATTGTGGACGTGTTTAAATACTTTTTTATAATAAAAAAAAAACTTTATAGTTGAATTATGTCAGGTCCTTTTATTTTGTGTTAGTACTTCTTTGTTCTGATTACGTTTGGTAGCCGTAACGCCCACTGAAAAATAATAATAAAACACTTTTGAAGTGAAACTTCTTTAGTCGCGTTGAGAGTAAAATTTCAAAGTCGTGCCATGGAAATACCGTCGCGTCATGGAGTAAGGCGACGATTTTTGTATCTTTGAATCTTACCAAAGAAGTTTTACTTCTAACACATTTGCTAAGCACACACGCTTGTTTTGTTTCAATAATTTTCTGTCAAATACATTTTGATTTTATTTATTTAGCTTTATTTCTTTTAGAAACAAATAATATTATTATTTTGATATTTTTTATTCCAGTATACAAATTATCAAAATAACTGTTATTATTATTGTGTATTTTTTTCTGTAAATGACTGTTAATAAAATAAATAAATAAATTTATTACTTTCCCCAGCGGACGGTCGAATCATAACGGCAGTGCGTCACGCAGCAGCGGGCGGGTCCGTGGTCGACGGGTACCAGGAGCCCGGCAGCTTCAGACAGGACATAGAGTACGACGCGACGCGGGCGCAGTTGGAGGCCCTGCTGAACAGGTCGCACACGTGCTCACAGCGGCTCGACTATATGTGCCGGCATTCGAGACTGCTCAACTCGCCCAGTGAGTGTTTGTTGTGAGGTGGGGGGATTGGTCCTTCGAGGATGGATATTATTTTTTAGTTAATGTGTACTGTTTTGTTTTGCGTTGTATTTTAAATTGCTCTTACTTACTTTTGAACCGTATTTTGCAGAACCTTAAAATTCACAAAAAATTGCCATTTTTGAAATTTACATATTTTTTTTGATAAAATAAAAAATCATTAAAATGTAAGATTTTAATTTATTTTTGTTATGTATGTATTTTGTCGTGCATTTGAAAAGTCTTCTTACTTATCTTTGAACCGTATTGCACAGAACCTTTTAATACACAAAAAATTGCCATTTTTTGAAAATTAAAAAAAAAATAACTCAAAATTTTCGAATCTAATTTTGTTGATTTTGTGTATGTCAGGCGAGGAGGCGAACTTCCACCCGTTCGCGTGGTGGGTGTCGCGCACGGGCCAGCGCATGGACTACTGGGCCGGCGCGCAGCCCGGCTCGCGCATGTGCGCGTGCGGCGTGCTCGGCGCGTGCGCAGACCCCAGCAAGTGGTGCAACTGCGACGCGGAGCGGCCGCCGCACGATGCGCACGGTATGTGTGTGCTGTAGTGGTGCGCTCGCGCATGTGCGCGTGCGGCGTGCTCGGCGCGTGCGCAGACCCCAGCAAGTGGTGCAACTGCGACGCGGAGCGGCCGCCGCACGATGCGCACGGTATGTGTGTGCTGTAGTGGTGCGCTCGCGCATGTGCGCGTGCGGCGTGCTCGGCGCGTGCGCAGACCCCAGCAAGTGGTGCAACTGCGACGCGGAGCGGCCGCCGCACGATGCGCACGGTATGTGTGTGCTGTAGTGGTGCGCTCGCGCATGTGCGCGTGCGGCGTGCTCGGCGCGTGCGCAGACCCCAGCAAGTGGTGCAACTGCGACGCGGAGCGGCCGCCGCACGATGCGCACGGTATGTGTGTGCTGTAGTGGTGCGCTGGCGCATGTGCGCGTGCGGCGTGCTCGGCGCGTGCGCAGACCCCAGCAAGTGGTGCAACTGCGACGCGGAGCGGCCGCCGCACGATGCGCACGGTATGTGTGTGCTGTAGTGGTGCGCTGGCGCATGTGCGCGTGCGGCGTGCTCGGCGCGTGCGCAGACCCCAGCAAGTGGTGCAACTGCGACGCGGAGCGGCCGCCGCACGATGCGCACGGTATGTGTGTGCTGTAGTGGTGCGCTCGCGCATGTGCGCGTGCGGCGTGCTCGGCGCGTGCGCAGACCCCAGCAAGTGGTGCAACTGCGACGCGGAGCGGCCGCCGCACGATGCGCACGGTATGTGTGTGCTGTAGTGGTGCGTGCGGTACTGGGAACGTACATGATAATATGTACTCTCGAGACAGATCCAGCGAGCGAAACAACTACCAAAAATCACCAACATGACTTTCAAATTCCTCCTACGTGGGGACACATACAAATTGTGAACTAAACAATTACAATGAATCGAACTTTAGTCGAACCGAGTTTCGCGCCCCGATGAAAACAGGCATTGAAAGATAAAATTTCACAGACATTGCAAGTTTTTCTGAAAAAATATTCATCTTTTTTAGAATTCCAAATGGACGGTGGCGATATAACCGAGAAAGAGTACTTGCCGGTCAAGCAGTTGCGTTTTGGAGATACAGGCAGCCATCTGGACGAAAAAGAAGGCCGGTACACGCTTGGCCCTTTACTGTGTGAAGGAGATGGTAAGTGTATCAATAGTATTAACTTAAAAAAATCTGCAAATATATGTACATTTTTAAACAATAGAAAAAACTGATCACGATGCGGGAGTCGAACTAGCGTCTTTCGACTGTGTGACAGTTTTTTTTCTATTCTATAAAAAATATATTTATAGAGCATTTCAATGCAATAAAACTAAAGTATCTAATTCTGCTTATAATCTAAATTTTTATACAATCCATTTTTTTCTAATATATATTTTTATTTTAGATTTATTCAGCAACGAGATAACGTTCCGTATATCAGACGCGGTGGTCACTCTGCCAACTTTCGACCTCGGTCACAGCGGTGACATCTACTTTGAGTTTAAAACGACCAAGGAAAATGCTGTTTTGCTGCATGCTAAGGTAAGATGTATTTTTATTTTTCAAATGCTGTTACTATTTTCGAAAAGGAGGCGGTTCTAATTTTGTTTGAAAGCTTTTTTTTACCTATATTTTTGATGGTTTTTCCTATACCTACATAAAGTTCTGGTTACTCTTTGTCCTTTAAAAACTGAAGCGAATGAATGCCCTTTTTGATAGTTTTCCGCATAATAAACACAAAAGATAAAAAAAAAATCCGGGCTTACTATTACATCTCCAGTAATATATAGATTTAAGACACACTACATTGAGAACAATTTTCCCTAGGGTCCGCAAGACTACATAAAGCTGTCCATCATCGGCGGGGACCAGCTTCAATTCCAGTTCCAAGTGGGAGATACGCCGCTCGGTGTCTCCGTGGAGACCAGCTCCAGGCTCGCTGATGACCACTGGCACTCCGTCTCCATCGAGAGGAACAGGTATGCGCATCAGAACAACTAGGTCAATTGAACAAAACGGTTAAAACTTAGATCTGGATAAGCTGCATTCGTGTTTGTTGTGTCAGAAGTCAGAACTTTAGACAGGGTGAACAATGCTGATGTTTTTTTATTATTTTAAAGCTGTTTCTTATAACACAGCACACCTCACAACAACACAGCACAACACAGCACAACACAGCACACCTCAGCACAACACAGCACATCTCAGCACAACACAGCACAACACAGCACAACACAGCACACCTCAGCACACCTCAGCACAACACAGCACACCTCAGCACAACGTAGCACAACACAGCACAACTCAGCACAACACAGCACAACTCAGCACAACACAGCACACCTCAGCACAACACTGAACAACACAGCACAACACAGCACAACACAGCACACCTCAGCACAACACAGCACAACACAGCACAACTCAGCACACCTCAGCACAACACAGCACTCCTCAGCACAACACAGCACAACATAGCACAACACAGCACAACTCAGCACAACACAGCACAACTCAGCACAACACAGCACACCTCAGCACAACACAGCACAACACAGCACAACACAGCACAACACAGCAAACCTCAGTACACCTCAGCACAACACAGCACAACACACCACACCACGACACAGCACAGCACAGCACAGCACAGCACGACACAGCGCAACTCAGCACAACTCAGCACAACTCAGCACAACACAGCACACTTCAGCACAACACAGCACAACACAGCACAACACAGCACAACACAGCACACCTCAGTACACCTCAGCACACCTCAGCACAACACAGCACAACACAGCACGACACAGCACAGCACAGCACAGCACAGCACGACACAGCGCAACACAGCACAACACAGCACACCTCAGCACAACACAGCACAACATAGCACCACACAGCACAACACAGCACAACACAGCACACCTCAGCACAACACAGCACAACATAGCACAACACAGCACAACTCAGCACAACACAGCACAACACAGCACAACTCAGTACAACACAGCACAACGTAGCACAACACAGCACAACTCAGCACAACACAGCACAACTCAGCACAACACAGCACACCTCAGCACAACACTGCACAACACAGCACAACACAGCACAACACAGCACACCTCAGCACAACACAGCACAACACAGCACACCTCAGCACAATACAGCACACCTCAGCACACCTCAGCACACCTCAGCACACCTCAGCACAACTCAGCACAACACAGCACACCTCAGCACAACACAGCACACCTCAGCACAACACAGCACAACATAGCACAACACAGCACAACTCAGCACAACACAGCACAACACAGCACAACTCAGTACAACACAGCACAACGTAGCACAACACAGCACAACTAAGCACAACAAAGCACAACTCAGCACAACACAGCACAACACAGCACAGCACAACACAGCACAGCACAGCACAGCACAACACAGCACAACACAGCACACCTCAGTACACCTCAGCACACCTCAGCACAACACAGCACAACACAGCACGACACAGCACAGCACAGCACAGCACAGCACAGCACAGCACAGCACGACACAGCGCAACACAGCACAACACAGCACACCTCAGCACAACACAGCACAACATAGCACCACACAGCACCACACAGCACAACACAGCACACCTCAGCACAACACAGCACAACATAGCACAACACAGCACAACTCAGCACAACACAGCACAACACAGCACAACTCAGTACAACACAGCACAACGTAGCACAACTCAGCACAACACAGCACAACTCAGCACAACACAGCACACCTCAGCACAACACTGCACAACACAGCACAACACAGCACAACACAGCACACCTCAGCACAACACAGCACAACACAGCACACCTCAGCACAATACAGCACACCTCAGCACACCTCAGCACACCTCAGCACAACTCAGCACAACACAGCACACCTCAGCACAACACAGCACAACATAGCACAACACAGCACAACACAGCACAACTCAATACAACACAGCACAACTCAGCACAACACAGCACACGTCAGTACAACACAGCACAACACAGCACAACTCAGTACAACACAGCACAGCACAGTACAGCACAGCACTGCACAGCACAGCACAACACAGCACACCTCAGCACAACACAGCACAACGTAGCACAACACAGCACAACTAAGCACAACAAAGCACAACTCAGCACAACACAGCACAACGTAGCACAACACAGCACAACTCAGCACAACACAGCACAGCTCAGCACAACACAGCACACCTCAGCACAACACTGCACAACACAGCACAACACAGCACAACACAGCACACCTCAGCACAACACAGCACAACACAGCACACCTCAGCACAATACAGCACACCTCAGCACACCTCAGCACACCTCAGCACACCTCAGCACAACTCAGCACAACACAGCACACCTCAGCACAACACAGCACAACATAGCACAACACAGCACAACTCAGCACAACACAGCACAACACAGCACAACACAGCACAACACAGCACAGCACAACACAGCACAGCACAGCACAGCACAAAACAGCACAGCACAGCACGACACAGCACGACACAGCACGACACAGCACAACATAGCACAACACAGCACAGCACAGCACAGCACAGCACAGCACAACACAGCACAACACAACACAACACAACACAACACAACACAGCACATCGCATCACATCATATCACGTCACATCACAACAACACAACACATCACATTACATCACGTCACGTCACGTCACATCGCTTCACGTCACATCACGTCACGTCATATTACATCACATCATATTACATCACATTATATAAGCATTTTTTTAAGCAATTCCATTGAAATGCCTGTCGAGGTTCCTTACGTTTTATCGCCGACTATATTTAAGCGACTTGATGATTCACTTATATTTTAACACACCCACATTTTTGTACAGAAAAGAAGCTCGCGTAGTAGTGGACGGGGCGTTAAAGAACGAGATACGTACAGCCAAAGAGCCAGTACGAGCGCTACATCTCACCACGGCGCTGGTGCTGGGCGCCACGCTGGAGCGCAAGGACGGCTTCGTGGGCTGCATGCGCGCGCTGCTGCTCAACGGCAAGCCGGTCGACTTGCGCTCGTATGCCAGACGCGGTGAGTTCAGTTTAGCTTGGCATTGACAATGACACAACGTGAAGACACAAACGTTTAAGAGTGGGTATAAAGCAAAATTACCAATCTTCTACTAGATGATATAAAACCAAAACTAAAAGTAACGACACAAAATGCTTTGACAAAGATGTCGCAAATGTTTTAATATAATTATTGTTGATGAAAAAAAATCATAATAGGTATTACCATGTCAAGTAGAAAACGTAAAAGTGTGAAAATTAGAGGTAACTTCATGATTTTTTTTTTATCGAGTCAATTTTAATATTTTATGTTTTTGATCAAACAGAATCCTCAAAAGTATCATCTAGTTTGATATATATTTTATTTTTTAGATTTGGTCTTAAATATTACACGTATCATCTAATAGAAGATTGGTAATTTTGCTTTATACCCACTCTTAACACAAGAGGAACATGATGCGTTAGCTGGATGATTATTTTTGAAGTACTTTAATAAACTCAAATTCATAAATTTTCAATTTAACAAACATTTTTTCCACCAGGTCTATACGGAATATCAGAAGGGTGCGTGGGCAAGTGCATATCGTCCCCGTGCCTCAACAACGGCACGTGCCTCGAGCGATACGACACATATTCTTGTGACTGTCGATGGACTGCCTTCAAAGGACCTATCTGTGCTGATGGTAAGTGATGTGTTTATTAAAAAAATATTTACTTAATTGATACAAATGAAACGGTTATTTGTCTGTTTGTTGTTTTTTTTTAACAATTTTTATGGTATTTTTAGTTATACTAATTAGTAAATATGTATTGGTTTGGTTGGACGCCTTGTAGTTAAAATACTGATGCACTCAAGACATACTGCGTCGAATTGATAATAGAAGCTTCTTGCTGCAGAGCAGCGAAAAAAAAAAGTCAGGAAAAAATATGAAGTGAACTAGCTATGTTTTAAAATTTTAAAGAAAAGTGTGAAAGTAAATTATCTATATTTTAAACTATTAGGTACTTACGTAAGCCCGCGATGTACAGCTAAGTAAGCCTACTTTAAATTCTTAATCAACCCACAGAAATTGGTGTAAACCTCCGTCCCAACTCAATGGTGAAATACGACTTCCTCGGCTCATGGCGGTCCACGATCAACGAGAAGATACGCGTGGGTTTCACCACCACGAACCCGAGGGGATTCCTGCTGGGTTTCTACTCGAATATATCCGGGGAGTACCTCACGCTCATGGTGTCTAACTCGGGTAAGTTACGGGTTATGTTAAGGCGAAGGAGTTAAGAAAATAATGGCAAAGTATATGTTGTTTCTTAAAATTGTCATGAATGGCTGTTAGTTTTTATGTGGTATATATGTTACAGTCAAAACCCTGAACCAGTCAATAACCTTATTGACCGGTAAAATTAGTCAATAAGGTTATTGACTGAGGGTGTCGGTCAATATCCTTATTGACTGATTTTATCTATATTGTTGAGTAAAGTGACTATATCATACCGTAACCAAACTTGTTCAGAACAAACGCCAATAAGCAACGGCAACCAATTGCACTATTTGAACCTGTTACTCTATAAGAATAGTACCTGATGGACGCTTTTGATTGAAATTACTGCTTCTTTATTTTTCGTCCTTGTTTTTGATGATATGTATTATAACTTAATTCTATATTTTTGCGTTGTTTTAATGATGTTATACTATGGTGTTTTATTAAAATTTGCCTTGTTAGCGTGTAGTGCTATATCTGTCAAAAAAATAATATTTTTAACTCTCTTAATAATTTTTTTCCCCCCAGGGAGTCTCCGCGTGGTGTTCGACTTCGGTTTCGAGCGGCAGGAGATAATATTCCAGGGCAAGCACTTCGGGCTCGGCCAGTACCACGACGTGCGGCTCTCGCGTAAGGACAGCGGCGCTACTATGGTTCTGCAGGTAATATGGAAGTACCCTCAAAAATTTATGATAAAAAAAATTGAAACTGTTTTGTGTTCAAGTTTGGCAGTATATTTTTAAAGGAAAAATATGACTGAAACTACCTAAGTAAGAAGGAATTTTTGATAATTGTGTCATTGCGATGGCATATTTTTATTGATTGTTAAAAATGAGTGAATTTGAATAAAATTATAAAATATGTTTAACAAAAGATGCTAGAGAATTTAGAAAATAAGTTTAACTGGTCATTTTAAATTGTCTATGTATTTCGCGTGCCAGTTTCCACCGCAGCTGCTGCATACTAATATTCCAAATGTACGCATGCAGGTGGACAACTACGAGACGCAGGAGTACCACTTCAACATCCGCGAGAGCGCGGACGCACAGTTCAACAACATCCAGTACATGTACATCGGGCGCAACGAGAGCATGGGCGAGGGCTTCGCGGGCTGCGTCAGCCGCGTCGAGTTCGACGACATCTACCCGCTCAAGCTGCTCTTCCAGCAGGACCCGCCCGCCAACGTGCGCTCTATCGGTGCGTGCTCTGTGCTCTGTGTGCTCTACCGCAGCTCTGTGCGCTCTACCGCAGCTCTGTGTGCTCTACCGCAGCTCTGTGTGCTCTACCGCAGCTCTGTGTGCTCTACCGCAGCTCTGTGTGCTCTACCGCAGCTGTGTGTGCTCTACCGCAGCTCTGTGTGCTCTACCGCAGCTCTGTGTGCTCTACCGCAGCTCTGTGTGCTCTACCGCAGCTCTGTGTGCTCTACCGCAGCTCTGTGTGCTCTACCGCAGCTCTGTGTGCTCTACCGCAGCTCTGTGTGCTCTACCGCAGCTCTGTGTGCTCTACCGCAGCTCTGTGTGCTCTACCGCAGCTGTGTGTGCTCTACCGCAGCTCTGTGTGCTCTACCGCAGCTCTGTGTGCTCTACCGCAGCTCTGTGCGCTCTACCGCAGCTCTGTGTGCTCTACCGCAGCTCTGTGTGCTCTACCGCAGCTCTGTGTGCTCTACCGCAGCTCTGTGTGCTCTACCGCAGCTCTGTGTGCTCTACCGCAGCTCTGTGTGCTCTACCGCAGCTCTGTGCGCTCTACCGCAGCTCTGTGCGCTCTACCGCAGCTCTGTGTGCTCTACCGCAGCTCTGTGTGCTCTACCGCAGCTCTGTGCGCTCTACCGCAGCTCTGTGTGCTCTACCGCAGCTCTGTGTGCTCTACCGCAGCTCTGTGTGCTCTACCGCAGCTCTGTGTGCTCTACCGCAGCTCTGTGTGCTCTACCGCAGCTCTGTGTGCTCTACCGCAGCTCTGTGTGCTCTACCGCAGCTCTATATAGATAGACTCTACCATAGCTCTATATAGATAGACTCTATCGTAGCTCTATATAGCTCTAGTTGTAGCAGTGCTGTGGTCGTAGCAGGATACGGCGTGCAATTTACGCGCTATGGGTATGTTATGGTAGAGCCAGATAGAGATCTGGCTCTACCAGAGCTTTATTAGATGTAGCGTGCACACCCACCCTTCAGTGTGCACGTTATCGATTCGAACCTACCTACGTCTACGGTAGCTTTATGTAGCCGTACCGTAGCTCCTCTGCAGTTATTTATGTAACGGCGCCGTAGCAGTATTTGCCTTACAATATGCGCTCTATCGGTGCGTTTTGTCTCTGTATAGCTCATTGTGGCTCTATTCATCGCTACTGCAACTCCTACAGCATTTATGCCCGTAGCGTGCGTGCCTGCTCTATCTAATTTAACTCTATTTCTCCTATAGCTCTACTGTACGTCAGCAGGACTTAGTGTATTCGTCCTAAATATTAATAAACACAGAGCTATGTTATTATTATTAGATATTTCTCCATAAAACAAGGCTATAAAAGAAACATACCCTTACGTGGGGAAACAGATCCAACACGCAACAGCCCTTTAGATGAACTTCAATGTGTCGTGGGGCACCAGCAAATTAATCTTTATATTACCAACTAATTTATATTTTTTTTATAATTTTAATTTAATATTAACAACAAAATGTCCCATAAACAGGCGGTATCCTCCACGAGGACTTCTGCGGCGTAGAGCCTGTGACCCACCCCCCCGCACCGCTGGAGACCCGCCCCCCGCCCTATGTGGACAGCGACGCGGATCTGGACTACCATCGCACGGACGAGGCTATACTTGCTAGTGAGTTAATGTTTTATATGTTGCCTTTTATAAAAATTCCGTCAAGAATTAAGGTTTTTTTAACATGTTAAAATGAATAATGAAAGAAAGTAGAAAGAAAATACGTTTATTATGAACACACATAAAAAAGATATAAAAAATGATACAGTAAATATAAAATCATTCAATACATTCTTATTTGTATTATAAAAAAGATACACATTGTTACTGTTATTAAAAATGTCTCGAATAAAGATGGCGGTCAAGAGTTTTATGTACATATATTATAAATAAACTTTTCTTCGATTAACAGTATACAGCAACTTGTATTCTAATCCTTTAGTTAAATATTCACGAATAATATTTCTGTGTATGTAAAAGTCAAAATTTTGTCAAGTTATAAATTTTATGTTTTCGTTTTTAGCTGTGCTGGCCTTCATCTTCCTTCTACTGATCGTTGTGGCCATTGTTTTGGTGCGAACGCTATCTCGACATAAGGGAGAATATCTCACTCAGGTATGTTGTTTTTACTTAGGTATATAGGAATAATACCTGCAATAAACAATGTAAATGTAGAATTTTATATTTTGGTTTTATGGCATTCAAATGCTGTATAAATATAAAAAAATCGATCATGAGAATTTGAATCCGCGTCTGCCGCCATTTAGAGGGATTAGAAGTTGCGAATGTTATTAAAAATATAGTAAAGATAAAGTTGAGTCAATTAATTACTCAGTTCTTATACCTGCTATGCCGTACCTTTCGATTCCATCGTTGAATCAGCTCTACGTCATGATAATTCTTCATCGCTATCTAATTGATACGATTTTTCCTTTTTTTTTTGAAGTCGGTTAAATACAAAATATGAAATTCCCACTGCCGGGACACGGGCGTTCTATTCGGGTATTGGGTAATTATTGCATTGTTTGAACTAAATAATGTTTACAAATTTAGATAGAATAGAAAAAAAATCGATCACTCAGCGGGACTCGAACCTGCATCCTGTCGCGCCAAATCCGGGCGGATGCCTGACCAACTCGGCCACCCGTCAGAGCGATCGAATTTATTCTATTATTACAGTTTTATGTGTCTACTAGCTTACCGCCCGCGGCTTCGTCCGCTTTGTCTAAAACCTAATAAATTGTGGAGGAAGGAAGGTGGAATTCCTCCATCGAAAAAGGGAGGATCCTCGACCAGTCTACTCGACTGGCCGGCCGTGAAGGCCCCGATGGATGATGTCGGAAAGTTGTATATATAGCTCTGTAGCGAAACATTTCGCTTGCGCGATTCAGAGCGAAGTGTCGCTACAAAATTATATACTAAAACCTTCCTCTTGAATCACTCTATCTATTAAAACCGCATCAAAATCCGTTGCGTAGTTTGAAAGATTTAAGAAAGCGACTTTATTTTATACCATTTAGTGAAGGGACACACTGAATAATGTGTGTGTGTGTGTGTGCAGGAGGAGCGCGGTGCGGAGGGCGCGGAGGGACCCGACGCGGCTGCACTCGCGGCAGCAACCGGACCCCGGGTCACCAAGCGGAGGGAGTTCTTCATTTAGTGCTGCACACAGAGAGAAAGGGGGGATGGGAGGCTGGGGGGGGAGTATAGAGCAGTAGAGTGTGGGGGGAGGAGAGCAGTGGAGTGTGGAGGGAAAGGAGTTCTTCATTTAGTGCACATCATACAAGAGAAAGGGGGGATGGGTGGCTGGGAGGGAGTATAGAGTAGTGGAGTGTGGGGGAAGGGGAGTTCTTCATTTAGACACGACACTACTACAAATGGGGAGAGGGGATTATGTAACTATACTTGTGGTGAGTTACTACTTGTACTCGAGTGGGAGGAGCGAGAAGTATACTTGTTATATAACTTGTATAGCTAAGGATGAAAACCATGCCTAAAAAGAGAAGAGGGGAGGCGAAAGGGATATAGACATCACCGTAAAGGATGTAGGGACAGGAAAACACATAACACTATTACAATAGATAATGAAGAACAATTACTTTGGGCAATTATATTTAGGGGGAAATTAAAAACCACAACTTATTACTTTACAAAAAAGCAAATAACATTGTCCACTGAATACCTGATACTGTTAATATATTAATTATTCATCAATTTCTCGTATTTCTTCATAAAATACAGAATTGTATTGCTCAATATACTTCAAAATTCATAAAATCAGTATTTACACGGTACCTTAATACAAACTACCGCAGAGTTGATATTCCATTTATATTTTTTCATATATAAATGAGTAAGAACATAAAATATTTTAACCAGAATCAAGCTTTTCATTATCTGTAAGCAATAATCTCGAAACATAAGACTGTAATGTATTACCGAATATGACATTATGTTTGACATAATACAGGGTGGCTCTGAAATACGTTGACAACTCATTTTACGATTTATTTTATTTTTCTTTTACACAGTATATCGGTGACTACTTTATAATAAAAATACAGTATTATTTTGATGTAAATATCTATTTATTTTCAAAATAACCACCTTTAGCTTTAATACAAAGGCTTAAACGCTTTCTGAAGTTTTCGACGATTTTCCGTACCTCCTCTTCAGATATTTTGTCCCACTCACGAGTAAGTGTTGCCTCCAGCGCGTCTACACTTCTGTGTGATGTTGCACAGGCCTTCGCCTCTAGAATTAACCATACGCTGAAATCCATTCGATTAAGGTCTGATGAAAATGGAGGCCATTCCTTGGAACTTATGAACTCTGGGAAATGGTCCATACATCACTACTGCACATTTGAGGTCCTGTGAGATGCAGCAGAAACATGTTGAAAAGTCCACGGTTGGTCAACGAAGTGTTACTGGCTCCAAGGATGAACTACACTCTCTAAAATATCGCGTCGGTATATTTCTTGATTCATTTTCACACCTTTTTTTACTAAAACAAGAGGAGTTTTGCATGTTGAGAAAATGCCACGCCAAACCATGACTGAATCCGGTCTTTGCCGATGGGGGATAATTGCTGTGGCTCCAGGGCGACTAGAAGAGTAAACTTTATCGTTTTGGTGGTTATGAGACTGTTCAATCTGAAAAATTTTTTCATCGGTGAAAAAAATATTTTTCCACGCTTCACCAGCGGAGCGCGCTTTCAGTAAGTGACATCTTTCAAGGCGTATTTTTTTATCTTTATCATCCAACTGCTGCGCTTTTCGAAGCTTGTATGCTGTTAACTTGAGCTCATTTTTAACAACTCGTTGTAACGTTGAATGACTTACACCTAAATCTCGAGCCATTTTTCTTACCTTGGCTTGTGAATTGCGGGTCTATCTTTGTTTGACGATATGTCGAAGCCTAGGCGTCTTTACAGTTCTTTTTCTGCCTCTTCCCAGACAGTCACCAAGATGGCCAAGCTCATCGTAGCGTTTAATAGCAGAAGAAACTAACTGCCGACTGATACTGAGAAGTCACACTAACGCGCACTGCCGCTTACCAGCCTCATATAAGGATATTATTGCACCTCGTTGAGCAGACATAGTAAAAAATGACTAATTTTTGATTTATTCTCTTCACAAATAACGTTAAGTTGGCGCCAAAACATGTGAAAATAATAATTAAAAAACAAAAGCAACGCAGCATGTCCCATTTTTGAAATTTATTATTTTGAAATTTGTCAACGTAATTTAGAACCACCCTGTATACCAATAATTTACTCTATACACGCATTAAAACACAAAAAATAATCAAAAATCATCTTAAAATACAGACAAACCCAAGCACATCAAATATATTTAGTTAATTAGTTTAAATCACTATTTCACGCATACATTAATATATCATATTATCATTAATTGATATTATCAAAAGAAAATCTCATGTGATTTAAAAATATTGTCTATCTCTTTCTGACATCAAGGATCATGTAATGTGTAAACGAGATGACGCAATTCCATTTATTTTAAATTAATGATATCATCTTATAAAAAGTATTTTATTCACAAGTATTTTCGAGATCCTATTTAAACAATATGGGTCATTTTATATTATGAAATACATAGTTGCATTATGCAAAATCCGTCGCTTGTGCCTTTTTGTATTGACGAAACATTATCATTAAAATTCTAATAAACATTTCATTAAAATTCAAGGATTGCGTTTAAATCATTTCATATGTATTCTAAAAAATCATGAAAATATTATAGTCATCATAATCATTAGTACCTAATATTGGCACAAAAAGTTCAAATTACTTATAATAATGCACAAATAGCATTTTTGTATGTTTTTTCAAATTTCTCCCGTTACGTGCCATTTGGCTTGACATTTTGTATTTTTTTGTATTTTGTAACACATTTTTGTATCGATGTATATTTAGTTACTTTCGTATTTATATATTTGAATGTATTAGATTTACAATAAAATTATTAGTTTATAGAATTACAAATTATAATAAGTGTAGTTTATTTTGTATCGTCACGATATTTTGTGTTTAGGTTTAGTTGTTTAGGGTTCGCTGAACTTTTCTTTTATTTTCCGTCCAGAAACGAATGTCACCGCTACTTAAAAGTATTTTTTTTCTGTGATTATAACGATTTTTGAACGTTTTAATTGCGTGATTGAGTCGAAATACCAACAGTGTAGGGAATAATTTTGCATGACAGTGTTTTAGAATATTTGTGAATCTCGATTTATTTTAGTGTATTTTTATGTGTATTTGTATAATTTTGTCGTATTTTATGTTTAAAAAAAGACGTATCTATCGTACAATATTATTTGCGAATGACTGCACACTGAACGATAATAACTACTTTAATGTAAAAAGTATTTTTATATGAAATACAATAAACATGGTTAGTTGTGTGTGTTTGTCATTGTGGTATCTACAAGCGAGTGTTAGCATTTTTTGTAATTACTATATCCATTTTAGGAAACAAATAAATTGTGAAATGAACCAAATTCATGGTTATATTATGAATTAAATCATTTTTACGTGATTTTATTAATATAAAATTACGTTTTTACAAATATCATTTTTCTATACGAAAAATATTATAAAATGATGATACTCGCTTGTGGATTAGACAGATAGGTGCCTTATAGTCGGCACGGAGGTCACGTAGCGTGTTAGTAGAGTTTTTATTTTACTACGAAATCACAATAAATTCATAAATAAACTTGGTGTTTTATTTTATTACCTTCCCATTAAAATAAACAAGAAGTTGATTAGGTAATTCTGAAGACTGAACCAGTACGTTCATAAAATATACCTATATGTAGTAGCAATATTAACGTTTCTTACAAGCGTAGCCCAAAGGCACAATTATGGAGGGAGTGTTTAGAAAGAATATGATAATCTCCTTTAAAGTACATGAACTAGTATATCTTCTTATATATAAAAATGAATCGCAAAATGTGTTGGTAAGCGCATAACTCGAGAACGGCTGAACCGATTTCGATAATTCTTTTTTTATTATATTTCTTGAAGTACGAGGATGGATCTTATGTAGAGAAAACGTGAAGATGTACCACGGGCAAAGCCGGGGCGGACCGCTAGTATATAAAAACCTTCAATATATACAGTGGTGGTCACATAATTAAAGACACTAAGAGCATTTTATACTACCCAAGACACTTCTCTCAAAAATTTTTTTTACACTATCATTGGAACTGGTTAAATAATTTTAAAATATTCAGGTATGTGTTGTCTAATGCTAAACTAAATTTTATCTACAGAACTTGTCGGTTTGTTAGATTTTAATCGGTTCATCCTTACTACTAGCAGTTTTAACCTAGCAAAGGTCTGGCCATATAATTAAAGACATAAGACTCGCTTATAAGAAATATAAAAAAATATTGTTTTAATGAGATTATTTTTCCAACACAAAATGTCTGACGCTTGTCTGACGTATTTACAAAACATTTTTACACTTTTCAATATTTGGTTGCATGTCCTTTGGCAGTAGTGACGGTTTACATCTCTTGGGCATTGAAGCAACTAATTTTGTACAAGTTGCATCACTAATTTGGTTCCATTCTTCGAAAATGCTTTGCAAAGTTAGTCGACGTTTGTTGACCGCTTTGCCACGAATTCTTTCTTTCTTGATTCCATAATTTTTCGATCGGATTTAAATTCGGACTGTAGGGGGGCCAATCCAAAACAGTTACAGATTGGTTCCTTAACAAGCATTTCACTACTTTTGCAGTGTGCTTAGGATCATTATCGTGTTGAAAAGTCCCAACAAAAGGTAAATTTTCCTCCCCATAGGGCAGCATGGATTGCTCTAAAATATACTTGTACTGGAATTTATCCATGTTGCTTTCTGTCTTTTTGACAGGTCCAACGCCAAGTCCAGAAAAAAAGGCCCCACACTTTGATATTTCCACCCTCATGTATGACTACTTATTAGTGTATCTTAGATCCATTTTCTTATTGAGATGGCGTCCTACATATTCTTTTCTAACAGAATTAATAATATAAATCTTAGTTTCATGCAAAAACAGCACATGTTTCCATTCTTGTTCAGTCCAGTGTTCGTATTTTGTAGCAAAGTCAAATCTTGCCTTCACATTTTGTTTTTTCAAAAGTGGTACTTTCCGAGATACTCTTCAGTGCAAGTTTTCCTCACACAGTCTCCGTCTAATTGTCCTTGCAGACCCCCCTTCAAGCCTGCTGCACCATACAACTCTGAACTGTATCAGTTCCGACCCTTTAAATTGATCTTTTTTAGCCAAAAACACCATTTTTGAATCTTTCGGCCGAGTACTTTTGCTTTTCTGAGTACGTTTTCGGTCATGTGGAACATCTTGAAATGTTTTATAGCATTCATAACCATATCCTTGGAACAGTTTAATTATCATGGAGTTAAAAATAATTTTTCTTTTGGACGTGTCGTAACTCTTATTTTTTCCCATAATAATTGACATTAAAAGACAATTAACGTATGAATTTTAATTTAAAAAGTTAAAATACTCAAAAAAATTATGGAGTGTCAACGATTTATGAATTTACGCGGCAAAACGAAGAAAAACACAATGCTGTTTCTTTTTATTTATAAAAAATTACAACTCATTTCTTGTTGTCTTTAATTAAGTGGCCAGCTACACGTACGCAAATAAAGTTTGTGTTACATTCCCACAGAGAGCAAGTGTCGAAACTAACAAGGAATATAACTATTTTTTGTCCCTCATTTTAAAGAACATATTGTCTTGTATGGTTCAATAAAAATAATACTAGATTAAATATACTTTTTCAGATAATTGTACTTCCTAATGTAAATCTTTTATGGTCAATTAGGGGGTGTCTTTAATTATGTGACCACCACTGTACATACAGACTACAGTCTGTTACGATAACCCTCTAAATAACTTGACCGATTTTTATCTCTGAAACTATATTACATAAGCTACTTACTCTTCATGTTTATGTAACGGTCAATTAATACTTTTTATATTGATAATTCAATAATTCATTACTACAAATGTAGTTTTTTAAAGAATCTCGTCTTTCAATCAAACCCACGAATAAATAAACAATGTCCCACTTATATTGTTTACCTATAATATGATATGATATATGCGAAAGAAATGTTCGTTTATTTTCATAAAATTTGGCACACACATCTAGAGGGCAACTTTTAACTCATTTTTATCCCGAAAATCCCACGGGATCGGGAACTATGCGGGTTTTCCTTTACTAGGCGGGTGAAGCTGCGGGCGAAAATCTAGTTTACTATAGAGCATTTTCAACATTCTTCTTAATTAAGGGTTCATAATTAGCTCAATAAAATGGAGTATTTCTTATATGCACCTATGGCTAGGTATACCTTTAAGCGCTTAACATATTAGCAACATATTAATTCCAATCACCGCTCCATACATCCTTCAACAGTTCATAGAAAGCATTAGCCACAATTAGGTCGCTAACAAAGCCGCGAGCACCTGGCCCAGTGACCCGCGAGGTGGAGGGGCGGCGCGTGCTCGAGAGCCGATAGACCGATGCACTCGATACATAAGGATGCCCTGCGTCGATGCATTTCATTTTTATGTAAGTTTGGTGACTTTGTTGTGGAGAGCTTAGATATTATAATATATGTCAATTAAGAGCTTATAAAACTATAAAAAAGACTTCTAAAGACTCAATTTTCTAGTTTATTGAATAGATAATAATTATCAATTATGTAGTTATAAATTGAAGTTCTAGTTCAGAGATAGAGAATGAAAATAACATATTGAATACCTACATAATGTTCTTTCAAATTAAAATAAAGTTTGATTCTGTAAATGTTATGAAATAAGAAATACAAAATGCATATTGCATTACAAGGATCATAAATAAAGCCAAAAGTATCGACAAGCGATGCGGCCAAGCCTACGTTTCTCACGTAAAAGCGTCCAATGTCGGCAGTCAGCGCTTTGCAAAGGGGTTAAGTGGTACAGGTGCTTAACGGGCCGATTGTGCCTTAAATGGTTTCCAATCGGCCTCTCTTTGAGTTCTTTCTTGCGCTAAAATTTCAACGTTCTTGACATATATGTCGAAACATTCTCTAACATCACTACTACTCGAGATTTAACATTTATTTGATAAGATAATAGAGCTCTTAAGATTTATTATGAGAAGGTTGATTTTTTCAAGAGCATAAGTGATCTTGATTCTAATATTGTTAAGGTTGAGAATAGTTGTTAATTTTAACACCGTGTGCGAATATTCAAGTATGCTTAGTTATTGGAGAGAAATCTTAAAATTATCAGATGG
This sequence comes from Colias croceus, assembly GCF_905220415.1. Lineage (NCBI taxonomy): Eukaryota > Metazoa > Arthropoda > Insecta > Lepidoptera > Pieridae > Colias > Colias croceus. The sequence goes on along the minus strand of NC_059543.1, from coordinate 744,941 downwards.
CCGCAGATCTATCTAAGTATTTCAGAAAAAAATATTTAAAAGATAGACATTTTTATTCTTGACCTTGGTCTTTCACTATTCGAGATGAATTTTGTAGCTTGTATCGTGCGTATTTTTTTTTGGAAATATAATACGAAATAGTTATTTTTACATAGATACCATCATCCATCAACAATTTATTTATTGAATTTGCGCCTTCGCGTTTTAGCCTTAGCAATCAGGGTTGCCTGGAAGAGATTGCATTTGAGCAATAAGGCTGCCTTACGTATGTGCCGTGTATTTAATTGTATGTTAAATATAGTATAGCTTATTTCTGATTGGTATATGTAGGTACTATAAAGAATAAATAAATAAACCATGAATATTTTGTGTTGTTTTTAAACAGCTGAAAACCGATTTTTGAAATTTTGTGTTCATAATGAGCATTCAATTAAAAAGTTTATTTCTTACAAGAAGTGGGAACAAAGTACAAACAAAACATGCAGATTACATAAACAAGAACCGACATCAGAATTGTGAAACCCTATCTCAAAAGTTAGAGTCGGACAGATAAAATTGAGATTTAACAATTTCGTAAGCTCGCGAGAGTTGTACACCAATAAAGTTGTTGTTTCACCTGTGTCGGAGCGTATCACCCCTTCGGGACGTTGTTTTTATTGTTACAATCCACGACGTGGTAAAGGGGAATTGAGACAATTGTTATATGAATGGTACGTTTGATCACTCACGTAGAATGTGAGTTTGGTTTTATTATGTTAATCAAATGCTGTAATTAATATTATATTGCTACATAGTTCGTAAAAGAATATAGCTGCAGCTATACAATACTGCATCTACATTTGTGTTGGTTAAATAATTAGTTACATGAATTCTGACGGATATTTTCGCCTTGATTTTGTCATTTTTTATTTATGACTCCATCTCCTCTTATTCATTCGGCTGCATCAAAATTGAGTGAAAACAATTAGGTTAGGGTAATAATCGTTGCCAACCTGAAGGTCAGTACATATTTCTAAAAAGGTTAGGTCATTATTATAGACGTCGTCGAATTTATATTCATGCTGCTGAATTAGGTACTATCTCTATAATAACATACAGTTGGCGGCTCCATACTTAGGTACCTACCTAGTACCAGACGACATAATATATTACTTAGTAGGTACCTGTCGTTGATTATTTCCTCTCGATTAAATTTAAGACTAATTATTAAAATATTTCGTGATTAGCCATTAATTGTTCAGAACAAGAGTGTTTTGTCTCGTGGATAGAATTTTATCGAGATAAATATCATCGGATTTATTTATATATTTCTTTCTTAAATCTGATTACATTTTTTTAATCATCTTGAAATGCACTTTTTCTAGAACGTTATTTTTTATTCAAAATACATGGATGTTTTTGATTCTAGGTTTATCTAAAGCGTAAAGCTACACCTATTCAATCACTGGGCTATTGTGCGTAATCCAAAGGTATGTTGCCTGTAATCTAAGCCCTGTTATTTCGCTGAGGTATCATCATTTTGTTACGAACTCTGTAATCATGTTATCATCTCTACTTTGGAGGTGTGGATACGCCAATTTACCGTATGATCACTAATTTTATTATAGTCTATTCATAGATTTAATAGACAATATGAAAATAATAACATAAGTAATTACGATATATTGCTTGTGATTAATACTCTATTTATCCTTTGGTTAGTCATATTTTACTCCTATTATAAGCTTAATTTTCTTTCCATTGAAGAAGATAAAGCAACCTATAAACTGTAAAGTAATTTTGTTCTAAGACATTTCAAGAGTCTTAATTATAGAATAGTGGATACAGTAAGTAGGTAGTAAAGGATTGAAACGTTTCACACTTTCTTACTACGCTACATTTAAACCGTAGCATATTCCACCTGCCAAGTGCCACCCCTTGAACGTAATAATCAAAAATCGTATACTGGCCGAGCCAGAGTCGCCTCATTATGAACTTTGCAATCGGCTTAAACTGTTAAGCGTTGAAAATTAGTTGCAAATTAAAATACACCCTCTCCCCTCCTCCCGTCCCCCGCTGCACCTGTCTGAGCCGATTATAAAGAGACTTTGACAGCCTTTTAATGCCTATTTACGTTATTAAAATGAGTTACGTAGCCCGTAGGTAGGTACGTATTACAGGTGAAGGGTTTCCTTTTGAGTTGTTTATTCGGTAATTAAAAATCTATAGGTACCATATCTATAGTTACCAACCTGTAAATTTATATTCTGGAACGATTTTGAAATGTGTTTAAAACCTGTAAATATTGCGAGGACACATGGATATTTTCTAGGTATACAAACAAAATTGTTACTGAACATTTCATCACTTTTGGTCGTAAAAAGTGTATTCCGTTACATAAATGAAAGATGTTGATAACTTTAAGGTAATTGTATAGGTATGTATTTGCGTAAAGATACATCTAGCCATAAAAACAAAAATACATAATACATACGTAGTATATTATTATTAGTCTGTGATAATACATATCAATATTTTGGATTAAAATGAGTGAAACGCCGGGCACCAGCCAATACTAATAGGTAGGTACAATAAATAAAACACATTTTAAATCTTTAAACTTTATTCATTTAATACCATTACAATAAAGTTCATAGTACTTAGTACATTTCCCGCTAACTCCTGTGTCAATAAAATATTCATTTGAACTGTCGATAGGTACAACGGTAAGTGTTGTGTAAGTTATCGGCGGAAGGTGGCGCTAAGACGGGCGGCGCTTGCTGCGGCACGTTCGGCTATCGACACCACGATGTTTAGTGATGTGCTTAGTGTTACCTGGTTATCGATTGTTGCTGTATTTATTACTGTGGGGAGAATAAAACTATAGAGAATTTATGTTAAAATACAATAAGACAAATAAAAAGTATACAATCAGACAAATGAATTTAGTTTTTGTGAATTAAAATAATATGAAATCATCGACAGAGAGTTGTCTTGACATCAATTAATTATGTTAATATCTAGGTCATTTAGGTACATTCAATTGGATTTGACGATTCTTTCTGAATACCTACCGAAGCACATATCGATTATACCTGATCATTTGAAAATTTGTATTTATTTTTACCTGGCTATCAGTAAATGAATATTAGAGAGGGGAATGAAGCTTTCTTTTGGTAAAATCCAACTCTGAAGTGATCGGGATTCAATGACACGTATCTATTCAATAAAAGAGGTTCATCATTCCTATAATTTTATTTAATATCGATGTTATAACCTTCCCTACACCTGACACCTTGCAGAATATATTACTCCGTGCTACCGAATCTAATCACGATCTGACGGATTAATATCTGCCGTGTGTTCGCTAACCCGCCGGCTATTTTATAATTACACTCATTTTGCGACTACCCTCACCTTATTTACATACATATACAGTTCAAATTCGCATGTATATTGTTTTTGTAAGTATGCCCCATGAAATATTGAGTTGGCCTGAAGCAGTTGTGAAGATTTATTATAATACCGGCCTTGTTTGATTGTTGTTTAATGTAGGACAGATTAGATGAGAGATGCTTAATCTCGCTAATTTTATTGTGATATAATCAATTACTCTACGTCATTTTGTTATTAAATTCTTTGTGTAGAGGACAGTTTCAGATTATATAATGAACTAAATATCAATCATCTTGTGACTTCACACATAAAATTAATGAGCATTTCTCCACTCTTGGTTAAGCTTTTCATAATAAGAACCGATAAAAAAATAGGTTATCTATAGAATTAAATATTGTTGAGGTACAGATACCAAGACTTGCTTGTAAGACTTGCCCATAAAGAAAATCTATTAATTTGAACTGAATATAAAAAACTTCATATTATAAACTACGAGTATTTCCACAAACCTCTATAGAGACCATGACACGATTAAACACAGATAATAAAAAATCGTTAAGAACCCTTATCACATTATAAAGTAGATAAATGTGACGGAACGGAGATAAAACTTCGTCACGACAGTCGACACGGTGTCAGCAACATAATTCTGAAACTTATAAAAAGATTTCCACTCAACAAAGGTGAAATTTTTATCCGAGAAACAGGCACCTGCTTCGCTAAGTTTACGAAACTTCGCGAAACTTCGGCAAAGTTCGCGCAGGATGTTGTTATCGGCCGGAAGCGCTTTAGGCGACTTCCTGTTTTGACGGATCTGAAAAAACGGATCTAATGTAGTTTATATGGAAAGTTTTAGCTTTGTTTTTAATGGTAATTAAACTTTGAATGAGATACACATCTAAAAATATAATTTTCTACAAAAAATAACGCTTTAATTTAATTTGCAATATACACTGCAACTGCAATATACTTGCATATAAACTGTGTTTACTAATTCTGTAGTCATTGAACCAATTTTGTATTCCCAATTTAGCAGTCTAAAATATATTATAAAATTCCATATTTACACATTATTTTATCTTCACAGCAGAATATTGCGAAACCACCCCGAGTGTATTTTTATATTTTCCAAGGTAAGGTAAGATAATCCGTACATTAAGGACCTGTGAGACGTTATTTCAACTACTTTATGGGACACTGGTGGCAAGTCGCCTGAGAAATTGCTCCTAACGTCAGGACAATAGATTAGAACAACTTTTTCACTTTTATATTTTATAACGCGAGCATTGTTTTAACTTGCTGTGTAGGTAACAGGTATTAAATAAGATGATTTGAGTTTTAATTTATATATTATGTACTTTTCGCTGTATTTATTATTAAATAATTTATTTAGTATGTTTATAAAGTGTTTAGTTACATTTGATTAAAAAAGGATTACGAAATACTATCTGAGTAAGAACCTACTTACATATTATAATAATGTCATGGATTTATGTGCAACAACTTATTGTTATAATGAATAATTTCCTTCACAAAATTACAAAACCGCCCAAAAGAAAAACCATTTTACCACACCCCTTAGAAGGTTCATTGAATTCATACACTTTACACCGTTTCAGTAGCACGCAGCGAACAATAAGCAAAAACAGAGTTTCTTAGAATTTCAAGTACCATCACCTACCACTACCTCAAACCTGTCACGATCACCGCCCACTTGAAAATACCCTTACAATTCTATATACCAATAACACCACCCTTATACCCTTCACATAAAGCTCACAATCCCATATCAAACAGCTTCTTAATATTTGCTGTAGTATATTTAATTTTCGCTTCCAAGGAAATGCTTGTGACATTAAGTAAATGAGGAAATTAAGGAAACGTTTTCAAAATAATTCTCACACCTGTTTTGGGGTGTGCAAATTATTTTGCGAATAAAAAATTATTGCTAAGTAGGTGCTTTAGCTACGCGAGAGTTTAAATTTTAATATATTTTACACCTAATTACAATTTTACCGTAATTTCTGGTGATTATGATACAATATACTCTACATATTAGTAAATTTAATGCAATCTTACATTATTTTAACATGTTTCAAGTCTATAAAGTAAAACTTATTTCAAATTGTCCCAGTACCACAGTGGTCCACGTTTCCAAAAATATAAATTACGACTTTAATAAATTTTCGATAATTTCTCTTTACAGATTCAAAATTCTATTCAACAACATCTAAATCCAGTCCCTTCCCTAAATTCTCATAACAAAACCACGACATACATTCTTCCCCTCAATAAAAAATTCAACAATATCATCATTCCGTGGCTGGAGCAAATAATTAATGGTTCAAACGTCCAACACCTCCCGACAAGGTGGAAAACACTTTTAAAACTTTCACAGCCGCAAGTTATTAATAGGTTTTCGCGGATTAGGGATGGGGAGATGTCGATAGTTTTTTAAGGGTTTTATTTTATTAAGATAAGATAACAATTTTGTGGTTAAAAATCGAGTAAAGTTTGCGATGTTAAGGATTGGTAGTTTATTTTATAAAGAAAATAAAATAAAGCACAAAACGAAGGATTGGAAATTAAAAAATAAGGAGACATTATTTAATGAATGTTTGTAATGAGAAAAAGATATTAAATGTGACTACAATATGGAAAAGTGGGATAACGTAAATATTTATTTTCGACGAATAATATCCACAGTCATATAGTCGCACATAATTTAACTAACTTAGGTACCTATGCAATACTTCTAAGCAATTAAGATGAAATACATCATTCAAAAAAAGTTATAAATCGACTCTCGTAATCAATTTTAAATGTTAATCTTATCAATTAGTTAGTTACACCAGTATTTTAAAACATAGGTAATTTCTACTTTAAATATAAAAAAATAATATCGACACGCCCTTATCCCTAAAGGTTACCTTACAACGATGTAAAAATTAAGTAAAAGAGAGATTTTTAAAAGTGGCAGCCGAACTCCCGAGTTAGTGCCGCCACATTAATTTCGCTTGTCGATTACTTGCCTTCTCGGCTTACAGATAAAAAAACACCTGAAACTCCTAATGACTCGCAGTGATGGCCGCTTTCTCGATTTGATTGATGTTGTTTTTATATTTTTTTCTTATTTTTGTGCCGTCACGGCGCTGTCTCGGCAGAATTGCGTTGTAGGTACCTATTGTGTAGAAAGTTTGGGATAAATAAATTTGTTCGGATTGATAGCGATGTATACTCGTGAATAAAATTGATTTGAAAACAATTCTAAAATGAAATTCACTGAATCAGTTGCCCAATGTAGAGCGATGTGAACTGGGGAAATGTAATTAGTTAGTACTTTAATATGTACTAAATGGCGTAATATACCTACATATGGTCTGCATATTTATATTATTTCATTTAGCCTGAGATCTAACAATATATATGAAATAAGCCTATTTTGTAGAAAAGTCTGTTTCTGCAGTTACTAAGTATAGGTCTACATATTAAAATGTCACGCAACCCAGAATTTATTTTATAGAACTATGAACCTATTCTATTTCCAAAAACTAGCGTTTCAACTCGTCTTTACTTAATAGTTTTAACTAAATGAAAAGTGAAACAATTGTATTAGTGTATAAAAACGGTCGACAAATCAACGTCACGCGTGTTTACCATCGGCTGGCTTTCCATTTGTGCACTCCCACCGTGAGTGCCGTGTGCTGGAACTACGAACTAGGTTTAAGGTTTACAAGTTTAAAATAACTTAAACTTTAGTTCTGTAGTTTCGTAGATTTCTAACATGCCTATCTTGGTGATAAAATCTTAAATGATGTAGAGGGAAATCTCTGTAAAGACGATTGTGGAAATCAATCGAAAAATCTGCTTTTTGTACATAAAATCCAAATAAAAATGGAAGCGTTTTATTTTTACAATAATAGTTATAGATACACCCCATTAATCGAACTATCATGAAAGTTTCGCTCCTTTTGTGTATATTTTTATGGCTTTCTAAATATTATCCTTTTGAGTTTTATGTGAATCCTATACATAAGTGTATGTTGCAATTATATAGTTTATTATCGTTCACTAGTGGAAAGACAAAATTTTTTAATCCATTCATATGCGAAATAGCACTAAAAATTGCAATTCGGAACAACCACGTTCGTAATGAAGCTAGCTCACATTACCAACAAACAAGTGGCCAATTTCTGTTTAAAAAATAACTTCGTGGGAGCAACTAGGCTACAATAGATGCAATCAGGCTGTCCCCGACTTCCTCGGAATGTATTACGAATTTTAATTTTTTTCCATTAGTATTCCTGTTTTGTGTGTCTTTACAAAATGGTGTCCTGTCATAAAGATCAGAAGTTTGAATTACTAACGCGAGATTATGTTAATTCTATGACCTACGCTTTTAGAAATTATTGATAGAAATAAAACGGCCGATCATAAAAAAATAATAGAAAAATAAAGTTTATTTAAACATTTAATTAAATTATTATATAAAATCACTAGTTGTTGCGGTTAGGTTCTTTCATTTATTATCATTACATATTATATTCAACAATTCCTGTGAGCCATAAGTTGAAAAATAATATGTGTACTACTTTATTTTATGGAATTACTACAGAAAATGCCCTCACTAACTCACTCAAAATCAAACATAATAATTGTAAATACCATTACAAAGTTTCTTCACAATTTCACATACCATATCCAAAGTATTCGTATATCACACAAAGCATCCGACTTGCCCGTGTACACTAATGATAATTTATCTGTTCTTTCGCCATCGCCTCTACAAGAATGCAACTCGATCTAACGTCTAGTTTTTCGTCTGCACTTAATATTATTACTGGACAATACAATTTTCTGTTTTAATGTTAAATAAGATTGTTTACAGATTTAATGTGTAGTTTTCCCCGCCTTTTTTCATCTATGATTCAAATACGAATTCGTTTTCGAAAATGGAATTCTATGTTTCAATTTTTTTAATCACATTGTCATCATAATGTCATTGGCCAGGAATAAGAAGAATAATTAACATTATTGCCACGTAATAATAAGTGTGAATGAATTATACTTATTTATATTTAATTACTAGCTTCCGCCCGCGACTCCGTCCGCGCGGATGTCGGTCTTCGCGTGGATGGTTATTTCTCCATTTTGAGTACCTCTGTCAATAACATCTTATAAATATCTATTGGACCCAATTCCTAAATACGGCTAGGCCTATAATAATACGCAACGTGTGTTCGCGGTTCTACGGAACAACGTCTATGGATAAAACTGAAAAATTAAGATTAATTTTTTTCTACGTATTTTTCCAGGATAAAAAGTATCCTATTTTACGCCCAGGATAATAAGGTATAATTATACCAAGTTTCATCGAAATCGAACCGCTAGTTTTCACGTGATGCCTTCACATACAGACAGACAGACAGACAGACAGACAGACAGACAGACAGACAAAATTTTTTTTAATCACATATTTGGGTTTGGTATCGATCCAGTAACACCCCCTGCTATTTATTTTTTCAATATTTTCAATGTACAGAATTGACCCTTCTACAGATTTATTATATGTATAGATGAATTTTTATTTCAACACACAATTATTAAAACCTATTTTAACCTAATTATTTTTTATTACTGGGCCGCCTTTACACCTGTAAGTTACTTTCGTAAAAATTATGTAACTGACTTACGGTTGCATTTACACTTAAAATAAACTTACAGTAAATAATGCTTACGTAATTTTTGTGAGTTTAAACTTACATAAATTATTACACGCCCGTTTACATTAAATCAGTAGGGCAAGTCGTAAGAAAGGGCATTAAAATACCGCCAATTTGACACATAAACTTCGTTAGTACCGCTGCCGCTCTTCTTTTTCATTAATTTTGTCACTTCTTGGCTAAATTGTCCTTTCAAATTATGCAACTTTCTAATGATTTCATCTGGAGTGGTATTAAACATTTCGCTAAATTCAACATGTAGTGAATTTGTTTTTACGCGGTTTTTGTATTCTTTATTTTTGTAGTCCCACAGTATGGGACGTGCTTCAAAAGCGGTAATTAAAGCTTCTACCTCGTTTGGTGACCAGATTTTATTTTGTTTTTGTTTAGAGGACATTGTTTTGGTGAGTTCTCAACTTATCAAAATAATTCAATAAGCTGTGAGTCGCTTCCGTAAGCAAACTCGAACACGTTTAGACTTGTAATTTTTAAATTTACGAAAGTTGTAAAAAATTACAGTAAGTTACTTACAACGAGTGTTTACACTTGAAAATTTATCGTAAGTAGCTTACGTAAGTGACTTACGTAAGTAAAACTTACAGGTGTAAAGGCGGCCTTATTATAGCTGCTATAAAAATAGTGTCATGTCATAGTCATGTTTTTTAATATACTTTCCTTACTAAATTACGTAAATCATAGGTAAATATCCTTTATAAATTTAAATTGAAAAGCACTTGGCCATTTAGCATAACATCTGATCAGGATAAAGCCGAAAGCAATATTTTAAAAGAATAAATCGATCCCTACATCCCGGTTACAAAGGCTTCCGCTTTTATATCAATAACTTAATAACGTCTGAAGTTTGATAATGTCGTAAAATCGACCATCTTCAGATAAACCTCTCAGGGCTGCTCAATAATCCGCACAATAAAGAAAAATTCCAACCCCCTTTATGAAGAGGTAAGTCCTCGACAAATTGTGTCCTCGAGAATGCGTGGAGTCGCGTGTTATTGTTAGCCTTTTTTAATAAAAATGTTGAATGCTTTTGTAGTTTCCCTGGGAAAAATTATAAAAAAAGTTTTATGATTATCTAACTGATAATTGACGTGTTGTTTAAAAAATAAATAAAATATATCCAATATAGTTTTATATTTAACTAGCTGCTCCGCGCCGTTTCACCCCCGTGGCTCCACTCCTGTTGGTCGTAACGTGATGATTAGGGCCCGGATAAATATGTATTAAAAATTCCGAAATATGTACTTATAAAATGGACTAAAAATACTAAAATATGGAAAAAATATGTACAATAAAAAGCAACAATTTTAATAATACTAATGTTTATTGAAAAAAAAATACAATTTTACTCATCTTCCGTTTTACTTACATCTGAATTACAATAAATAATGACATGTTTCTTTAAATTTTCGAAATTAAAATTTTCAAGCAACGAACGAACGAAAGCAACTTCAGCTGCGGGTCCTTCCGATTCGGAAATCTTTTTTTCTATATTATCGATAATCTTCAAATTTTCGTTAAGTGAAGTGGAAGAATTCTCGAGCGTTATTATCTGGTGTGATAAAAAGCAATAATTGCTTTTTATGTAGACCAAGTCATTGCGTAGAGTCTCATCTTGGAGAAGTTCTTTTGCGTTCGCAATGGCAGCAGTCTCGTTTTCGAATCCAAAAATAATAGTTTTGATTTGTTAGTAATATTGAGTACAGATTGCATACGGATGGGTAGCTGAGCGGGTAGTGCGAGCGGCGAGCGGGGTCAATGACCACACGCGAATTGTTTTGCCAGAATTTTTAGAAAACTCATAGCGCTGATAGAAATATGGATACATTTATTGATATTTTGTGGAATATGGATTTTCATTGAAAATATGGAAAAATATGGAAAATAAAACCTGAATTTTCACGATCTAAATAACATATTTACCTTGGAAACCATGATTAATTACGAAAACAACTTCAAATAAAAATATGTAAATACATATTTATCCGGGCCCTAGTGATGATATTATAGCCTATAGCCTTCCTCGATAAATGAGCTATCTAACACTGAAATAACTTTTCAAATCGGACCAGTAGTTCCCGAGATTAGCGCGTTCAAACAAACAAACAAACAAACTCTTCAGCTTTATAATATTAGTATAGAACATAGATATACATAAAAATTAAGCTACAATAGAATGTCATTTTTATATTTATTTTTCATTGCATTTTAATAATTTGTACAAACAATCTAGATCTGGATTGAATCTATTGAGTATTAATAGATTCAATCCAGATCTAGATTGTTTAAATAGAAAAAAAGGAGAACGTGTGTCGAGCACACGTGTCAGAAATCAGAATCACTTCTTCTTTGGCGAGATTCAAATATACCGAAATCATCACCTTACTCCATGACGTGACGGTATTGCCATAACTTAACGTTATTGCCATGACGCGAAATTGAAATTTTACTTTCAACGCGCCTCAAGAAGTTAAAAAAATCAAATAAACAGTGACTCCAAGCATTTTCTGTGCGTAGAACAGCATATTCAAGTGGAGCGTCGTGCAGGTAAGAGTCTCTAAGTGGATTGCCTTTCTGCTTTACATGCAAATATTTTGTGCAAACGGTACGCACGGTTATGGTATGGCCTTATTTATGGGACTACCACTGGGACTGTTGACAGGATTTATGTCTTTGGTAATCTTTTTAAAGGGTTCGTGTTTGATTTTTATGTTCATGTTAGTGGATAGTTTGTTTTAAAGTTGTAGAAATGATGCATATTGTAAAATTGACATGTTAGTTGTTACACTGAATGATAGCAATTCCAGATTTTTTTAGTAATGGCAACTGTGAAAAACATCTAATGTACGTGTTCAAGCAATTAATACATGAATTATTTGAATTATGTGTTAACATTTGATTTGATGGTTAAAATATTATGTAAACTTTCGGATCTTACATCCTTAGGCCTTTTATAATTTAATAGCCAGAGAAATAGCTCAGAAAATGTAAACCTTTAATCTTACACTGAACAAGTAGGGTAAACGCAGGTATTAACGACCCCTCTAAGGCAATTTCAAAATCAACCATATTTTTTAAGTATACTGGTTCTTCTAAAGATTTATAATTTCATTTTATATGCTAGTGTTATGTATAAAAAATGTATTTATTGAAGCAAATACATTCTAATAAAGGATTATCTTGTAAAAAATAATTTACAATGTGACTTAGTCGATTGTTGCTATTACCGACCCATAAAAACGGCGGTGAAGCTATTAACGATTTTTATGCAGCTATTCCCGATCGTATGTGAGAGGAAGCCTTTTTCCAGCAATGGAATGTATAGAAGCTAGTGATGATGATGATTACCGATCTTAATAAAATGAAATAAAAATGCAAATATATTCGTATTTTTTTATTGTAGTTATTTTTAATAAAACAAATGAGTACTTTTTAGTAATGAACTATATAATTACAAACTTTTAAATTAATCAACATAATACTATTAATATATGTACATAATATATTAAATTAAGGATTTCAAACTCTAGGATATTTCGTTATGCTATTTGATTGATTGCTTCGGCGAGTTGTGTTTTACTGAATATTTTTCGCCGCTTTCGTGGCTCCATATTTCTGGAAAAATATACCTAATTATATGTTTTATGTTAATTGAACCTAAAAAAAATATAATTTTTAATAGGCACCTATTATGTCATAAAAGTAATAAAAAATATATTTGCACGCTCAATTACGAGCGGAATATTTAAGGATCAATATTATCTGTATATACAAACATCTTTATTCTACATTCTGCAAATAAAGCAATTTGAATTTTTATTTGTAGATGAGAAACTAAACAATCTATATTCGATCGGTAATAGCTTCCTATAGTTGCTATTGCCGACCCACATGGGTCGGTATTAAAGTATGTAAGTATAAACCTAAATTGTATTACCGACCCATAAAAAAATGGTTATTTTAATTCATTTGACCATCAGACTATAAAATAGATTATAATTGATTAATGTCATACAAAATATGAACAAATGCATATTGTTTAAACAAAAAAAAAACAATGATTTACTACTGTAACTATTCGATAGGGATCCTCGAAAATATCATAACTTTGTATAAATTGACAACGCTAAAAGACACAACACTAGACAAAAAAGTTTAGTCGCTAATAGATTTTTATGAAGACTCATAGCTTAGATTTAAACTGGTCCATAAGACCACTTGTGTTAGTGTGATATAATAACATAAAAGAAAATAAAACAAAAAGTTACGTTGCTGCCATTGCCGACTTACGGGTCGTTGATACCTGCCACGACTTTAACTGGTGAAGCTAACACCGTCCCATTTTAATTTTAAGTTTTATCGTTTCAAATTACATTTTATTAATAAAATGTTGTAAGAAATGAAAAGTTGACACTTAAATGCATTGACATTTAGTAATATAAATTAAAGTATAGATGTCATTTGTTTGTAAATGTCTTAAAAAGATACTCACAGTACTTACCCGAAGGAACAACGGAACAGTACGACACGTCCTGCTTCCACGCTACCCCGCAGCAACTTACGCATTTTAACTCTTTTTTGCTCAGTTACTCACTCTAACGTTAAAGTATACGATGCTCAATTAATACATTCGTGTATAACTTTGCCTACCTATAGCTAGAATAGTTCTGGAAACGTTTAAATTTCGAATTACTTTTATAGGTCGGTAATACCTTCAGATTTTCGATGGGTCGTTGATAGCTGCGTTTACCTTATCTAAGAAGTAGGTACCATATTAAAATTAAATTTTACAGCGATTTACAAAAATAAATTCGAAAAATTCCCACTTCAACACTCAAGCATTTACGTCTCTATAAGCGTTTGTAACACCGTAATTCACACGAACATTTCCATTGAATTGCTATTGAAAGCGTATAAATCTGCCCGGTCTCTGGCGAGTGATAAATTGTCGCCAGTGAGAGATAGGTGATGATCATCAGTCAGGATTATTGCTATTATACGCGCGTGGAGCACGGAAATACACGATTTTGAGGTTATGTTGATTGATAAGGTACCTCTATTGAAGTAAACCTATACTTGAAAATGTGGGCTTTGAAATTAAGAATTCTTTTCAAGTTACCTACATACTACGTATATGGATATGTCTCAGTTATATGTAGTAGTTACTAAACTACGAGTAGATTTCATGAATATTTGATTTAAAACTCTTGTATACATGCATTTATTAAGTATTATGTACATCTATCTGTCTTTGCTCCCCATCAGGCAGATAGTTCGAATGAAAAATAGCTATAAGTTTATAGGTAGGTACACATTTCGTCGATCTGCAAATAAGTTTTAATGATGTGGCGTAATGAGCATTGATCAACAATACCAGTAATGAACATGCCTACATATATAACATGATACAGTTTCCTTTAAAGATGCGATTGCTTATCTCAGGATCTAAACAACAATAAGCAAACAGAACATAATCCACATCACCTGACCCGCACAATTCTCCCGATCTCCGCTATAATAAGATTAGTTAAAGCCGTCCGTCTGGCTAACCTTTATCCAGCGCTTTGAGTTATAAACTTTTCACGGAACTGAAAATTATATGTAAAATTTGTACTTATAGTAGTAGCATATTCTAAACTAGCTTTTGCCCGCAGCTTCGCCTGCGTGGAAAAGATAATTTTTCTTGGCACAAAGTTTCGTCCCCTATTTTATCCCCTTGGTGGTAGAATTGATCAAAATCCTTTCTTAGCGAATGAAATTTATGCAAAGTCTGCCCGCTTACATCATAATATGACAGCAGGGGATTTCCTGATACATAAGTTAAGGAAATAAGTGAATATGCCATCATCTGCTTAGAACTTACACCGTCACATTAAGGTGTAGCCACACGCGAGTGAGATTAGCCGCTGAGGAGCGATGAAGGAGGCTTTATTAGCTCGCTAACGTCTTACGGCGATCCGACTTGACGGGGCTTGGTTTCCATTGTCACTGGGTATACGATACGAGAAGTAAGCAAGAAGGGAAGAAGAAAATAGGGATAAGATGTGATAATAATACCTAGATTAGATTATTTAGCCTAATAATAGTAGGATAAGTACATAGTATGGTTATTTTATTGTACTGTTTAATGTTCCTAACAGCGGGACTAATGTAAATGCTTATATGAATTAAAAGAAGAATTAAAGAAATGGCATGGCATGGATGGCATTCATGCAATAATTATTTTAGTTAACATTGTTGTTTTCCAATTATGTTATTGGAAAATTAGTAGGTACCTATTTAAATTTAAATATCAGTTGAACAATTTGCAAAAAAAAAATGTAGAGATTTGAAAGAGCTGTGAAATAAAGTTCTATGATTATATTTTTATTGTGTCTACAAATAAATATTAGCAAGAATCGTTTATTGTCGTGTCGTACATTATCTATTAGGGTATTTCTCAGGTTACAACGTATAAAAATGCAAAAATTTTTGGTGTTACAATGGAAACGTATCCCTTAAGATAGCAAGCGTTTAACGGCACCTCAGGTCTAGTGGTTAGTGTAGCGGATTGAGCCCAGCGAATGGGGTTAGCAGTTAGCCGTAAAGTTTACCTGAATTAAACCTGGCTAGTTGTTTGTATTCAAAAAAAGTTTCTACAGTAGACTGAACTCTGAAGGACTATAAGGCGCGTATGTTTTTCCAAACAAAAACTTATTTGCTGAAAATTGGTATAGAGATATAAGATAAAAGCCACTATTTTTGTTAATATCTTTTCATATATAAAACGTAAAGGTATCGGTCTAAACTAAATTATGATGCAGGCATCCGCTAAATAATAAATAAATAAAATTCATTTATTTTAGGCCACATAGCCCATAAAGTATTAGTAAAATTTTATTCTATTGTTAGTATTACGCTGAGATGATTATGTCAAATTCTATAATACATTATTATATCCCCCAAGGGGACAAACTTAGCACAAAAATTCTTACCAAGTTACCACGCGGGCGAAGCTGCAGACAACATAAAACTAGGCATTTCATTTCCAAACATTGCAGTAATAGCAGTAAATATTTACTAACCTGTGGTAAAAGGTCGTCGTTGTCTGTGGTAATAGGTTGTTTATACATTTCTAATGGAAGAACTTTCTATTTACAATAAGTGTAAGGATTTTGGATAAAATAAATAAAACATTCATTACAATAATTAACAATTTTTTTTTCACACCTTTCATACACCAAATTAATATAATTTTAATGAACTAAAAAATAGCAACTAATATTCATATTTATAACATTTTACTCTCTTGAAATTCATCTCATTATTATATTTTTCCTTAAAAAAGGACTAGAAAATTCCACAATACCTCATTGGGAATGAAGATTTTCCACCTACCTGCGTCAAATAACTTCAAATAACACATACCCAAGAATTCTATTGTGGTGAAAAATGTCCTCCTTTGTACGCAGGTATTCAGAAAATTAACTCGGTCTAGACGACATCGACCTGAACTCAATTATCTTTTTCTAAGTCTTGTTTGTCTTAGCGTCTAAAGACAATTGAATAGTTCTTTTCGTATTCGTAATTTGTGCGAATTATCGAGGAACTGTGGAGATGTTTCGCTATTTGTTAGGAAAACTACGGATTCGATAGAGGTCTAATTTTTATAAACTGCACTTGGAAAAACTAGGGATACAATTTATATTTCAGGGATAAAGACTGAATCAATATATCAATTGGTACATACAAGTTAAAAAGGTGACTTTACAAGATGACTATACATTGTCAATTCGATTTTATTTATTTATCGTTCTGCGCGCTGTTCAGTTGAACGCAATTTTTATCTGAGAAAGCTCTCAAACAATGTATTAAATATGTTTTGTTCATTAAGTTATAAGGTCAGCTTTACAGTACTAATTAAAATGTAGATACTAGATACCCATTACCCATAAAAATAAATCGCAAACACCATTAATTAAACAATGAACTGAATTAGTTGGAATGGCCAAAGGTGCATTCGTGTGCTGGTACTCGCTGGGCTATGGATATGACAGCCGGCCGGAGAGTCGGCGCACTCAACTGATTTACAGTTTGGGACCAAAGATCATGTTGGATTGTAGATTTGGATTAGATAGTAATTAGTATTGTTGTCAGTTTTAAATGCAGGATTGAAATTTAATCGATTTTTGGTCTTGAAATAGAAGTTCAGGTTCGTTGTTGCTTAAAAAATTTCATTAAAATGGAATTTTGGTTAACACTGATACAATGTTAGAGATTTATGATAGGTAGGTATTACGTGATAGTTATGTATAAAATATATAAAAACGATTTTATTGGTGGCATTGATCTCTATTTTTGAATGCATTCCTGCAAGGTTTCACTTGCTATAATATGAATTTTAGAAATGGTATAAATTATGCAGTTAAAAATAAGAACAAATGAAAAAACAATCTG
Organism: Colias croceus; assembly: GCF_905220415.1. Classification (NCBI taxonomy): domain Eukaryota; kingdom Metazoa; phylum Arthropoda; class Insecta; order Lepidoptera; family Pieridae; genus Colias; species Colias croceus. The sequence continues at coordinate 727,392 of NC_059543.1, read as the reverse complement.
CTGAAACTTGTATAACAATACAATTTAAATTTTACATAATCACAATTAAATTATAACGTTATGTATAGTCGTTTAGATTCGTTCTTGCGACTTAATTTTCTTCATTAACTACAACACATTTAAGACATTATAATTATTATATTTATAATAATGGCATATCTGTTACTTAATCCATGTCAAACAAATCATTCGTGTGCATATTGCACGCCGACTGGTTGTGTCAGCGTGTCACTGGCCTAAACTATGAATTTTAGTTTTGTACCAAAATTGGCGCTGCCTCCGAGTGATTGGTGTTATTGATAACCTTTGTGACGGATGCTGTTTATTCACTGTTATACACAGTAATACACATATTTATTTATGCATTTTATTTCAGAAATAATATTGGCTAAATTATCAATAAGTATTTAGTGACGGACGACGTTACGTTTTCTAACGATTGCTTATTAAGTACATAATTTATATATTTAAAAATTGGATACCTACTTTAATCTATTTTGTTGGCTTTACCTCTATTTAAAAGCAACAGTCTTATAATCTTTATCTTTATTTTTATTTTAAAGAAATCTAACTATTTTATGGTACGCCAACTATTTTAAAAACCTGTGTTTTAAAGACTATGCTGACCAGTAGTTATGACCTGCATTGCATTTACATACTTATATAATACATATTGGTAAAAGCACAGAGTATACTAAGCTAATACATAGAGCATAAAAAGCCTTAGCTCCCTACATATGCATGAAGCACGTTTTGCCCTGGCAACATTATGGCAAATCAATAGCTTCGTTGCTTGCCAATGCTACTTTCGCATCATAAAAATGCTAAAATTGAGTAAAAAAGTAAAAAATTAACAGGTAAGTTGCGATGCGGTTTGGCGGGAAGCCAGCCTTGTTTATGGCTGCATTATGTTTATTTGCTGTTTTGAATTCGTATTTTGGAACTAGCGGAATAACAGGCGTATGCATTAAAATGGAGTGGTATTTTTGTGAAGTAGTAGGTAGTACAGACCACAGACAATATTATATTAAGAAAATATTCAAATTACGAATATGTATTAGGTAGGTATGAGATGAGGATTTCTCGTCTGATTATTCTTGGTAATGATGAAGTCTTTTATACGTCAGCAAATTATAATGCTCCGTCATTATATTATAGCTGTTTTAAAATAAAGATTTTACATAAAACTTTTTCCTTTTTTAGGAGATTTCATTTCTCTTTTTATTGTTTATTTTATTTTGGAGTCGTATGTTTACACATCCGTGGTATATCACTATGACAATGCGTGTTAAATATCTCCACAATATTTATGCATAGAATTTACGATTGGGCATTCTGAAAAAAACTTTTCCTGACATTAAAATCATACGTAGCAGCTGAAATATATAATATGACGTTCAGGTGGCGTGCTGCGGTCGCGTTCCTTATGCATGAGCACACGCGATCCGACGCACGTCCTGTATCATAGAGTAGTTATTGAACAGATATTCAGGGATGTTTATATTAAGACACAATACGTTATTAAGTGGGATATGGAAAAAGAAGGCGTGTAGGCACCAAAAGGATTAAGGATTTGGTAAGGAAATAAATTACTATTCAACGTAACTCGAAAAATAGTATTAGTGCAATAAATTAACAATGATATTTATAGTTTTGAACCAAAATATAATCACAGGTACACGACATTAGTTATGCATACGAAAGCATAATATTATTATACTAGCTGTTGCCCGCAGCTTCGCTTGCGTGGAGAAGATAAATTTTCATGGTATAAGTTTTCATCCCCTATTTTACCCCCTTAGGGGATGAATTTTCTAAAATCTTTTCTTAGGGGTCGCCTACGTTATGACATCTACCTGCATGCCAAATTTCAGCCCGATACGTCCAGTGGTTTGGGCTGTGCGTTGATAGATCACTATATCAGTCACCTTTGAGTTTTAACTTTTATATATAAAGATTCACAATGATTAATCTTCATCAGAAATTATACGCGACGGTAACTTATTAATATACATTCTCACATAAAACTTAGCCGCTCAGAGCTAACTCGTACTCAGAATAAATACTCAAGAAAGTTAATCTATGGCCATCGGTGGGCATCGAACATTTACATTTATATTGGCCGAGTCTGGCTTGTAAGAGCAAACTCTTCACTCGGATCTGATCGATTCCATTACAATATACCTTTCTTTGACAAGGAAATGTGCTTTCAATAATTTATTTGATACGATCTACTAGGTTTTTCAAATAGATTTACGTATAGTTAGAGGTTAGTTTATTTGTTAATTTGTTGACCAGTGTTATTTCTGTACGAGTATTTTTATAATCTAATATATTGGACTCCTTGTACGTTCTCTATTGTATATTCAAGTTTTTACTTAGTGGTTGTCCCTTAAGTGCAATAGTTGTGAAATTAAGGTAATTATTTGTCTGTTGGTGTTTTTAGAAACATTATTTAAGGATTTCCCAGTGTTTTAGATTTCATTGGCCATCGCACTTGCGGTACATGTCTATAATAAATAAATTAAATAATTAAAAATAAATTAAACGCAGAGTATATTGTGAACATATTCTTTACAACCATTTCGCACAATTTTAAAGTTTTTACCCATGCGCGTATTTAATCAAAAGTGTCTCCAAAATTAACTAAGATAAAACAGAAAACAAACTGAACGATGCACACCGTGGGTACCTGAAGTTCGCTATGAATTATTCAAAGGCAACAAAACAGCTAATTTGATTATTTGAGCGACTAAACAACACGGTATTAGCTGAGAATTTAACGCCTTGTTTTGGTGTTGAGATGAATTGACGGATTATAAATAAGTATGATAAAATTATAAAATGTAACTTCAACGAAGCTTCAACGACCTTTAACCCATTTATAACTTCTTTTTTAAATAATTAATACATTTTACAGACCTGAGATTGAGTTGACAAAAATACCGCGAATTTATAGAAAACTAGATTTTCACCCGCGGCTTCGCCCGCGTTTGCAAAGGAAAACCCGCATTGTTCCCGTTCCCGTGGGATTTCCGGGATAAAAACTATCCTATGTGTTAATCCAAGTTACCCTCTATATTATGTGTGCTAAATTTCATTGTAATCGGTTCAGTAGTTTTTACGTGAAAGAGTAACAAACATCCATACATCCATACATCCATACTTACAAACTTTCGCCTTTATAATATATATTAGATATTAGATACTGCTAACACAACCATAATAAAAATAACAACTGTCTTTCTTGAAGTCGATTATATTTAAATTTATCTATTGTTATTAAAAATACATGCAGCTAAGTGAGCAAATCTTAAACGTTTGCGAATAATTTAGAACGTTACGAACGAAATCCGGAAAAATGGACACTACCTGTGCTGGTCGCTAAATCCGAGGTAATGAACAAAAGCTGTAATCTGACATGTACAATGTACATGAAGGGCAAAAGGGTTGTGTAGACTGCGACAATATCGTTTGTTATTTAAGAATGTTATATGTTTTGTGTTAATTTAATTTTACTACTTAGTATTCTATATATTGTCAGTAATGTAAATTTACATATTGTATACATTTTATCTTTAATACTTAATGGCCTATATAATATTATATATTTAAGTTCAGAAGTAACATGCACATAGGCATAATTTAATTTAATTTTATGCCAAAAAGTGACGTATGATAAGTGATAACATAACTTATAGAGATAAATAATAATTTAACCAGTGCCCCGTCTTGTAGTACAGGTATTTTGATCTTTAATATAAATTAAGACCTTACCTTATATTAATATTAAATAAGCTACACCACAAGCCCCTACATGATTTTCGCAGGCCGTTCGCATTCATAGAGCGTAATAATTCATTAATTGTCGATGCCGCGGTTGGAATATGGAGTTTGTTCCAACAAATCCCTCTATACATTTTTATTGGCCCTACCTTCCGTTGGATGCGACGTGACGGGACTTTTTACGAGAAGGCTGGTACACACGTAGCGGTTATTCACACTATGAGGTATATTATTTGATCTTTTACTTTAACATTTGAAACTTTTGCAAGGCTAAAATATATGAATTTTATTAATATTTATTATAAACGTTATTAAAAACAATATCTTTTCCTTATAATCATTTCATAATTAAATAACAACAATTAATAAAAATCATTTCAGTGAGACAGCCGCAGAACAAAGCACGCATTAATAACTACCTATCTAGAGCCGACCTGTGTGTGCAGTCTCACCCATCGACCAAGCATCGGGCAGTCCCACCGGTCACTAAGTGCCCTCAACATGCCGTGGGTGCTGGTATCTGTTCTGTGCCGGAGAGAAGCGCATCGTTTGCGAATTATGGCATAAAAATCGTCCACTCTAGCATCGGCAAACATACCAGAAGCGCTACAATAACGCGGCAGCCCCACAAGCATATAATGCATAATCTGATATATTTAAAATTATTTAAACTACTTCAGTTAAAGAAACATTTTATCAAACACATAAGTACCTAGATTGAATATAATATTTTTATAATCTTAATATTATGTAAACTAAATAGTTACATTAAAACTACCCTAAAAACTAATTAACTTTCAATCCTAAGGCTCACATCCCACCTACCGTTTAAACCGCCCAGTCTAGTCGTCGCCTAACAAGTGATTTGTTTCCGATTTCCGCCCCATACGTCCGTCGCAGGTGGAACGACTGTTACGCACTATTACACGCTCCATGCGACTCGGGCTTTATTTTATGGATTGCTCCTTTCCACACATTGTTTTAATATTTAGTAGTTATTTCATGATACTTTTAATGTGGACGTGTGAGGTTTGTGTGGAATTTGTTAAATGTGGCTTAGCGTCGAATTAAACCATACAATAAAAAAAACTGTTACTATTAAAAATTCATTCAACTATAGGTAACTTTTCCCTTAAATATTTATGTTTATTTTTATATTATCCTCTATAAACTAAACTATCCGAAATTTTTTTTATTTCTCGTTTACAAAATATAAAATCAAAAGTACTTAGGTACTTTCTCTTACTTTAAAGTTATTCGTTAAAAAAGTACACAGCCATATTCAGTGTTCAATTGCTACCTAGATAACCTCACAGATAAAAATATCAAAGGAAGTTATCACTTGAATCTTAACTAATCTGAGTTTGAATTAAAAATGGTCTGATCTTCATGACTATTCGAAGAACTCTGTCATAGAAAAGTTCCTCATTTCTTGAGTAAAAGGTAGATTACTCAATAAGACTTGGAATTAGTTAGTTAAGCCCTTAGCAAAAAGAAAAGGATAGATTAAGTGAGACTTTTACTGTTGTTTTCTTAGCGGTAGGAACTTGGTATGAATGCCTTAGTTCAATTTAAGTGAAACTCTTTTATGAGTAAAACTTTATGGACGCGTCATGACAATAATCTTGGCATCTTTTAATTTTGCCACAGAAGTTTCACTTCTGACACGTGTGCTCTGCACACTTTTTTTTAAATACTGCTCCGAAACAAGTAGCACCTGTATGGAAACCCTTCATAGATTATTCTCATAAAAGATCCGACCTCTGTTTACCTACATGACGTAGAATCGTCATAAAATATATAAAAAGTTTGATACCATCTAAATACCAGAAATACCGAATATTTTCCGGCTATGAAACTATTATTCAATACTGAAATAGACGTAGAGTAAACGCAAACAGAGCCAATTAGCTGGACGCACGCAAAAAGGACGAATACGTCAAAGCCATAATTCCGTGCACACAAAAAGCGCGGTTTCCCCACCGTCCGCACGCGCTATGCGTTTTTTCTTTTCCGTTCGATTGATTGGTTCGCGGTATTTCGCAAACAATGGTCAGGTATGGGAAATGGGTTTTGATTCAATAATTTGTTTGGATAAATATTTGTTTGTCGGATCTTTGTTGTCTTTTTGGAGATATTTAAGAGAGCTGTAATATTTATTGTTAGCAGTCAGTGTAGGAGCTTTTTCGCAAATTATAATTCACTCAACTCTAATACTTTCTAAGGTTATGTCGACTATACAACTGAGATAAATTTTTCAATTTTTAAAAGACACTAAATTACATGGAAGGTAAGTTACGCTTACGAACAAAAAGTATTCCGATGAACGGGGTAAAAGTTTTTGGCAATAAAACTTATCTTGAACGCTCGACCGGAGCGGTGGCTAATGAAAACTAAAAACTTGGACCTATCTACAAGTTGGACTTTCAATTTGAGCTGGGACCTAGGTGTGTCTGGAATGATTCAGTGATATGGATTTTGATATCTGATTTCTGGAAATAGCGATTCATTTTGAAGAGGATGTTTCATTTTGTTTGTAGTCTAGAGATTTTAAAATTTTCTTGGTATATAAAGTAGGAAATAGGACATAAAAAGTTAATAGATAGATAGATACCTAGATAGAGATGCCTCGTATGTATCTTCAACAAGATATTCTTTTTTTTTTTTCGAAAATAACAGACGATAATAGGCCGTTTGTTGTTATAATATTCTGCGTATCAAAAACATTCATATACTATTTAAGCCTTCATCCAACTTATTACAGAGTTTCCAAAGTCCTACAAAAAAACAAGGAATTAAGCACGAATTAATACCCTATTATCAGAGTTTCAAGTGAGAACAATCGGAGGCTTTTATTGGCAAGTAATAAAAGGGGATTAGAGATTCAATAACTCGATCTGGAAGTTTGGGGCACCTGTACCGGATTTACGATCAACCCTTGCCTATCTAGCGGTTCATTGCCCCTGATTGCGTGTTTTTATGTGTTTTCAATTGCTTATTATTTATCGACACGGTTTACCGGAATAGAATAATATAAAGGTTTAAGGGGCTACTTACTGCCAATTGCCTGTTTTCTTCGTCTAACTACTCTTCGGATAGTGAATATAAATGTCCAAAAAAAATATATGTTACTCATTAGACCTTAAACTTTAATTTGAACGTTTGAAATAATTCTATCTATAAAAATAATGTCCGAAAAAATATTCCAAAGTGGAGCATTTCTTGTTTGAATTTTCGTAACTACGTCTAAACGGTATGGAGTTTTGCTATTTTTCTTTCACAATAATATTTTAAAAGGTGTTTGTCATAAATTGTACGTTTGACGAGACAAAGCAAGTTCTTATTGAGCTACAAATAATCATTCACTGTTTTCTAAATGAAATGAAATGAGCGGGTCCGTGCGCGGGCGACGGGCGGCACTCTAACTCGAACTGTCGGACGAGGAGGTTGTGCTGCTCATTCTCTAAAATTGTATTTTGCCTGATTGTGGATGGCAATTTTGTACAATTTTTCTTTCGACAATTTTGTGCGTGCGCGTGGTTTCACATAAGTTTTCTTTTAACTATGTTTGCGAATGTGTGCCCGCCTGCTACTAAGTTTTCTATTAGAAATCTTTTTTTGAATTTGTTTTTTTCTCAGTCGGGTTTTTTAACAACTTTTTTATTTTATGCTTTTTATTGCACATTGATAACCTTAGTAGGTCAAAGCCCTACACCAACTACCCGTTACGTCAAGATGGCGCGACTTCCTCAGGCATTTTGAAAATTATGTACCTATAATTTAGTGCAAAATTAGTAGGTACTATTTTATACTTTCGTAAAAAACTTCTACTCTAACAGGATTTCAAGATATTCTTTAAACAAAGTGGTCCCGCCATTCTGACGTCAAAACAATAAATATGCGTAACAAAAATAAGATGTAGTAACTTTCTACACTTATTTTCCGATTTTCAAAAATTCGTAACTCAAAAACTAAAAGTATCCTCAAAGTGAAATTTCAGATTTGGGTTCCATAGGACAATAGCTAACCACAAAAAAATTTACGAATCTCAACTCCACGCCCTATAAAGTACAATTTTAGCTTTTTAAACTATTAAAATACTTAGTAAATTCAATATAAAAAAGTAAAATAAAGTTTTTTAATAGCGCCTGAAAAAATTACAATGTTAATAAAGTTGCATTTCTTTCAGGCGCTTTTCTCTTAAAATTTCGTTCACAAATATGTACCTATCATCACTGATTTCATTTCACAAAAATAAATCTATGTTGTTTTATTATTGTAGGTAATATAAGCATGATACACTTTTTTGGAATCCTTATTATGATACCTTTAATTTGATACCCATATTGCAGAAAAAGATTTTTTTTGTATTTTAGTCTAGCACCCCACATTTTCCTTTTTTTTTCACCTATCTAACAAAACTTGGGCTAATACGACGAACCTAACGATACCCTAATTAAAGAAATCCATCCAGTGGTTCGGAAGATATCAGAGTATAAAGAATATTAGATACATACAAAGTTAGGCGCGAAAAACATAACCCTTCTTTTTAGTCGGGCAATAAAAATGCCCGAGCTGCTGCGGAACGCGACGCGAGCGATTAGTTGCGATAGCGCGGATCACGCTCTGCGCACGTAAAAATGAAGCGGGGGTGCTTGGCTAGCGCGGGGAGAACGTCCAAATCCTCAAAGTCGTTTCACTGTTACAACAACCTTAATGGTTTAGGTTAAATTGATTGTTGTGTAATAATTGAGATTGTAAATTGCTTTGTTCATTACGTACGTATAGCTTTTATATTGTGGTATTCTATATACTGGTTTCGAAAAGAATCAAAATTGTATTTAGTTTGTGCCTACGTATTTTCAAAAGGATGCTGTGACAAAATATAAAATAATCTTTACAAGCCTTTATTTTATTTTAACTGATAACTAAATAACTAGGTATGAATTGTTATTTTTATTTAACACAATCAATTTGTCTTGCCTTGTAAGTATCCAGTATTAAATTAATATACATATTAACTATGACCACAGTAAGAAATAAGCTACCACAATTAATAAAATTTGTTTAACAAAGTTAATTAAACAAAACTTTCTTTATGTTTCTGAGATTTCATCGTAAAAGTAAATGAAATAGAAAATGAAGCATTTGTTTTAATCCACAGCGAAGCTTGTGACTGATAGTTCTTCACGAAAGGGGAGAAACATTTATTCACCTGTCCGAATGGCTCAACATTTTGCGAATACCAAAAATATTTATATAGAGATGTTTATACCGATTTATTAACTAGAAAGATAATCCTTAGAGATTGATAAGTTAATAAGAAAGTATCTTTTAACTCATTGATGCGATTCATAAATATAGAGTTGCTTATTATGAAACTAAAACAACTATTTTATATACTTAATTAATATACCGAGTAATGTGGTTACATACCTACCTACCACTTTTAACTTTGGACTCTTCCATATTTCCGTTTACCTGTATCTTTTAGGCACAATAAATATTATTTAACTGCATTTATCAACAGCAGAATTTTTAATTACTAAGTCGAATAAACGTTGCGTATAGTCCATTAACTGTAAAACAAAATAAATCGATCAATTAACAGCTCTATATAAATCCGTTGCGAAAACAGAAGCATTTATCGGGATATCTTCGGACGGGCGGCGATTGAAAAACGAAGGGAATGTCTAAAGGTTTTTAAAAAGAGTAATGGTTGAGAATAGCTTTTAAAGGTGCTAGACAAATGATCGAGCCTTCTGTTCGGTACAATACGAACTCGTGGGTCGTTTCCTGCTATCAAACTTACGTTATCTGTGATGTTTTATCCCGTGGGATAGTGTGAAATATTATAAATGGTGTAACACAATAGGCTTTGTCTAGGAGATGTTTTGATGTATATAATTATAGTGATATATATGGTACGTATGTTTGTATAAAAATTAAAATTACATATTTAACACCGTCGCGTCGTATAGAAGTGGAACTTTGCTTGAAATTATTTAATTCTTACCTCATGTTTCACCTATAATGCTGCAGAAATTTATATTAATTCCAAAGCAATAAATCATGTTTGATTTTTAACCGACTTCAAAAAAAAGGAGGAGGTTATCAATTCGGCCGGTATGTTTTTTTTATGTATGTACACCGATTACTCCGAGGTTTCTGAACCGATTTACGTGATTCTTTTTTTGTTCGATGTGGGATGGTATCGAATTGGTCCCATAAAAATTTTATTCGGATAGGCCCAGTAGTTTTTATTTTATGAGCATTTTTGTCTATATTTGTAAATGTTGCAAGTGCAAGTTTGAAGTCGGTTGTTTTTAACGCAGTTATCACTTGTTGTCATTACCTTCTTAATAATTGGTCAAATGACTGTCTCACATAACATACTAGGACAACATTGTTCCTGCATGTATTATTCTCCTCTCTGTTAGAAAAACAAATGCTTTTAATCGTCCTCCATTCATCAAGTCGTGTTTAGCTCTAATTGAAAGCTTCGAGCGCTTATTGACGCCATCAATACCAACAGAGCCGTTTCCACGTTTATTTTTAACGATTGATGTAACGGACCCTTTTTAAATTGCTAGATTCTGTTAGTTTGTAATTGGCAGTTGGATTTCTTATTGGCATGGAGTGTTTCTGGTATTTTAATTCGAAGAATTAATAAAGAACCTATTGAACTATGGTGATGAAAAACTTATGTAAAAATTCTGATACAAACAATTATGCAAGAAAGTCCAGTTTAAATGTTCTTTATGAATCGTAGACATTATAATAATCGTCTAAAATTCTTTTGAAAATTGGCTTTATAAATTATTTTGTAGGTGATGAGAATGTTGTGGTTGTAAGATAATCAGAAGACGATTCTTTTAATGCAGTTCAAGTATTAATTAATACTAAAAGTAAATGTTAAAAAATGTTATGACGATTCAAAAGTTCTTATATAAGAAGTCTAATTTAATAAATAAATGTTTGAGTTTAAGTTTGAATTTACTGCATCTGCATCTACATTTACTACATCTGAAAGCTTCAACATTACAATGGAATTAACGCGATGAAAATATTTTAAAACCATTTTATGGAATGAAAGAAAATAAATAGGGAATTTAAATTCCTCTTATTTTGTACATTATTTATACTCTTTTTGACATGAACATTGAACGTCCAAGGTCCGTTAAAAGCAATTAAATTAGAACAAATTCATCGGCAATCCATCATGGCGCACAAAGCTCTATCCGGATCAATCAGCCGCCATAAAGGAACCGCAATAAATCCACGTTTTCGCGCCATTTTCCACATGTTTTCACCTCTGCGTTCCATTCGACGCTATTGACAAATCTGCTGATGCGTTTCTATTAAAATCGGAATAAAGCTGCAGTTTTGCGAATAATCTTGTTTTGTATGGTGTAAGTATATTTATATAGAACAGATATTAGCTGAAGCTAGATACGATAAAATGGGTTCCAAAATTTTAATAGAACTGACAATATCGTCAATAAAGGTGTTTGTTCAATTGCTGATAATGAAATTTTCTATCGTAAGTAATCACAAATTATGAACATTTTCCCCTTCTATGAAAAAGTGCCTGCATAATAAACATTTTTATGAACATTAAAATTAACAGTAAAGTGCTAGAATTAGTGTGAATTTTCAGAAAGCTTTTTTTTGCAAAATCATAAACATACGTCAAACCCTATGCGTAAAGAACCCTCTGAAACTAACAATATTAGGACATTAGACCCCATATTATCAATGCTATATTACAGTACATTTCCCCATAATTACACCTTACTAAAACCGAAGCAGGTATCGAGCTACGTGCTCACACTCGCCTGTAATCGGTTTACTTCACTAAATCATTTGTAAGCTTTTATACTCGACTGCGATTTATGACCTTTGCGGTTGTGATTTTTATACCTGAGTGCTTGAACGAATTTTCAGTAAGTGGCTGATTGTTAAATGAGCGTGAGTTACAGTTGTTACATATACGTAATTTATATAGACGCAGTGTTAAATAATTCATTTTTATTATAAACTAGCGGTCCACCCCGGCTTCTCCCGTGGTACATATTTACGTTTTCTCTACATAAGAACCATCCTCGTACTTCAAGAAATGTCATAAAAAAAGATTTAACAAAATCGGTTCTGTTGTTCTCGAGTTATGCGCTTACTAACCATCGAGATATAATTATGTACTACGAGTACATATAATATCTCGATGTTACCAACACATTTTTATATTATAGATATGAGAAGCTAATTATAGCACAATTTTTGCAGAAATTAAATAAATATTTTAGAAAAAATGAAGTTACAATTATTCGGAAGCACTCTGTAGATATAGGATACTCAAATTTTATATTCAAACTCATTTTGAACTCTTATGTTAACATCTCTATCTAATTATCGTTAATTCGTAAATTACTCTATCACAAATATATGAATGATATATAATTTGTTAGTGTTTGTATTATTATGAGGCCCATATCCTTTTTCTTACCCTTCCCAATCCTTTCCTTCCTTCGTCAATCCTTACTTATAACCCAGGTCCTTTAACGTCGGCAATGCATAAGGGGTAAAGGTCTGCTTACAATCTTGCTCCTCTGCCAATGATCATGGAGGTAGTAGCGCTTACCATCAGGCAGGTTATCAACTCCGTTGCCGACGATGACATAAAAAAAAATGGAATGATTCTTAGTATATTTATTCACATGAACGTCTCAAAGTACTTTTCCACCAATAATGTGCGAGGATATATAGCGAAGATGTGTTTGTAAATAACCAATAGTATCGCTTCAAACGCTAAACGGTTCAAACTTCAAACTAAGCGATAGGATTGGTGAAAACCCGCACATTATTGGTGAAAAAACACTCTAAGGATTAGACAGCTACGCATACTTACATGCTATCAGGCTACATTTTTAACCGCAAGTCAAGTCGGGTCACACAACTAGTTGTGAAAATAAATACAAACCGTTTAGAGTCGCGCGATGTTTGAACTTGGACACTCTAAACCGAGTCCAGTCGGTAAACATAGCTAGTGTTTGTCTACCTAAGCGTTGTTTTAACAGATTCTGTTACGTGTACTTTTCAGTTAATGTTTTGAAGTTTTACACATTTTTATTGTATCGTAAAAATATATGAAAAATGGAAAATTCTAAAAAGATTTGTTGTGGAATATTTGCATTTTTTTTCAAATGTATATTGTACATTTTATAATAATATTACAGCTATTATTGTTGTCCATTTATAGGTCAAAATAATTTTGAATTACGTGTCACCAAATTCATTATTTATAATCACACATCTTTCTAATTTTAATTAAAAACAAATAAAATTACATAATTAACTGTTTTATCTAATTAAAATAAAACTAATCCTTAAGAAAAAAGTACTTCTTCTAATTATACACACAACTACACTAGTAAAATATACTACAATTTCTTTAATCTCAGTTAACTTCATTATAATAAAGTGAAACATTTTTAGACATTATAAAAGTTACAATCTATTCATTAGTGTTTACAATCTAAATTGTCTATCTCCTAAATTATGTTGTCTTCAGGTAAGTACCAATATTAAACTTTCTAAGTTCTTGAGATCGTGCCAAGAAAATACAATCGTGGAAATAGTCTGCAGTAACTTTTAAACAATTCAGAGGTTGAGGTGAACCGTTGGATCTTTTCTGAACTTTTGTTTAAATGCTTTGAAACTAATACACCTGTTGAAATACAGTTTTATTGTATGTATTTTAAATATAATAGCTATTTTAATTTAAACAACACTGCAAATATTATGAGGATATCTAATTGAGGCGATTCGATTTTTTAAATTTAACTTTTTCTCAAACCAGTTTGACATGTCAACTCCTATGAGCATAGATTAAAAACTTTTTGCATTAATGAAAAAAAAAGTTAGAATTTAAAAAAAAGAACACTAAATGCACCATGCTTTTATATGCTTTGTGGTAAATAAAGGGAAGAAATATGAAAACTGATCAGCTAGGTAAGCTTGAAATATGACGTGTAGACTGAGATCTATACCGGAGGCTGCGGTCCAGACACATTTTCATCTGGGAGATCTATGGCAATACTTATGTGATGCTTGCGGTGGCTGCGTTATCTGACGTGGCTGTTTGTTTGAATCACCTTGCATTTTGCGATTGGGAAATACTTTACTGAAATTTTCTTAATAATTAAGATGCAATACGCACATCAAATATAATAAATAATAAAAAAAATATCGTTTATTTCTTATTCTTTCATAAACATAGACATGGACATATTCAATATAGTTTTGTTCACAAGTAAAAAGTATAAGAGGCACCCGTTTTAGGCTTAGTTCGAAGAACTAGCCTGTATATACAAGCACCAGCTTCTCCCTAAGTCTCCCTAAGGGAATATTTTAACTTATTCAGTGAAATATTTACGTTGGTTACACTTTATTAAGTTATTAACATAATATAATATGTGAGGTGGCAATCCAAACAAAAGAAAAAAAAATGGACATTCGAATTTCGAAGTTAACGAACGCCAATAAGTGACTGAAATTTGAGTCCTGTCTCTCCTATATATTATTATATACTGGACATTGGCGAAGTCCCTTTTTATTGGGTGGAGCCATTAATTTAGAAGAAGAAGATAAAACCAATATTTTAGAAAAGTCCACATTGATTGTGTATTTCTTTTCCATTTAGATCAAAATAATATGTCATTTCCATACTCAATTTTCCATATTAAAAGAACACGCTTTTACAGCTAAAAAAAAGGAGCCAATATCGTAAGGAACAGACAAATAAGGTATATTCAAAAGCGATATTTCACACCGGGCGGTGTCAGCAACGATGACTAGCATCGATGTTATGTCTTCACCCTGCTTGAGAATCGCTTAGTCAGCATTCATATAATATTGAATAAAGGTAGGGGACAATTATTGGGAGTCTGTGGTTGTTAAGTTTTGTTTTTTGTATTTTATGGTGCAATTATTGTAGCTTATGTTTGTTTGATCTAGATAAAATAAATAATATTATGTAATGTGCTTTTTTCATATAATATTAGGTACCTATTAAGTTAGCATATATTTCAATTTCTGAAGACTGATTAATTGATAAATACATTTTTATAAATACTTTCAAGTGAATACAATTCATTTACATTTCAGTTTTAATCAAGTTAACTTAATTTCTTTTCATATTTTATATTTTAGAATTCCCCTAACAGTTGTAAAATTTATTCCCATTACGTATAAATAAAGGTTTGAGCAAGGTGACATTCGGACAAATATTCTTGTCTCATGCAAATGAGCCCTAGTATTAACCAACTTAAACTAGTTCTTTATCTATCCTTATTGCGCATGTAATAAAGTTCACTTTTCCATAATTAAGTGTGAAAATAAGTTTGTTCAACAAATTGACATTTTAGGCTTTGTTGCAAAGGAACAGAGTTCATTTTGGGGTTACGTTAAAAATATGTTGGAAGTCTCACGTGGTTTCTGAAATAAGACAGCGGTCATGTGAGTAATATGCTACGTGGAATGGGGTTCCGCATAATATATTATTATGCATGTCATGGAAATATACCTTTTTTGATGGGCAGCAAGAAAATTTGAACTTTTTATTACATCAGTTGGAATTGATTCACGTCTGAAGAACTTTTCAAATACCTATTTATTATGGATCAAATGAATGAATGAACATGATGGTTCAGAATAAAATAAAATTACTCCCAAAAATGGAAACCTCTATGGTAACTTATTCTGGTCAAATATAAACAATTTTAAGTCACTACAGCTACCAGTTATTATTCTGTGACACTACGTTAAGTAAAGGGAAATGGACGACAAATATTTGAATATTTGAAAGTTATTGAAACGTAATTAATGAAACAATTGCATATCACGATACAAGTACGAAGTGAAACTCGAATAAAAAAGTTAGTTAGCGTTATAACCATTGATATCTATGAATTTTCTTCTGGAAAACAAATCAAGGTCCTCCTTTATTTGTTTTATATCTGATCCTTCAGATAAGATGAGTGACAAATGTCGAGATGATAAGGACCAATAGTTTTGAAATTAAAATAATCACACTAAATACATCTAAATTGGCCAAAACACACGGGAAAAGCAATATTTACTGTTACTAACGCGACAGCACAGTCCATTGATTCCTTTATTTTTATAGCTTTCACCTTGAAGGAAGGACAAATTTATTACTATCAGGTTCGCGCTTGACTAGCTCCCGCATCTGCTAGCCAGGTATGATTTAGGGCACCTAGAGTAGGGTGACCTAATGGGATACACTTTCAAGTTACGTAACAACGATTACAAATATTAAGAATATAACTGATTGTTTTGTTTTTGTTAACACATAATTTACTAATTTTTTCAAGATAGGTACTAATAAGGGCTGATTTTTCAATCCTTGGTTAAAATTTATCCGTCCAATAAAGTATTACACGAACATTTTAAAATGTCACCTATAAACTGTAAAATACGGACAATTAGATAAAATAAAATTGAATATATTTTTGAAATGGTAGTCTAATACGCTATTCGATGAATAAGTTTTAACTAAGGTTTGAAAAATCCGCCCTAAATTTTTAGTTGAAATGATGAGTATTATCTTTGCAAAAGCTCCAGAAACAACTTAATTTAATGATGGATTTTAAAGGTATGAATTAAGATCATATTTTTACAAATTTCTAACGTATAGTCAACCTACACTAGGCAGACTTAGGCGCAGACTTTGATACTAAATTAAAGTTACCAGTCGTAAATTGGAATGGTCGTATTTTTAATCTTTGTCATTGGTCGGTGAACCGCTGAAATCCTATTATAAAGTGGGATTTACTGCACCTAGCCTGAAACTTCTGGGCTTCTTTTGATTAGTATGTCGATGCATTTTGTGCTGGCATTGTCTGGAGCTTTTTAGGAGACCTATTTGGCTTTAAACATAGTATACTTTATACTATGCTCTGAATCAAATAAAGATAATTTTATATTACATAATTAGGTATTTCACCAAAAAAGAGGATACGAGTTTCGCCACGTATTTTTTTATAATAACCAGTCTTTTAAATATTTAATTCACGTGTTTCATGTCCGTGCCATGAACCAAGTATGAAAATTCTTTTGGTCACAGAATTTTGCAAAATGATAAATTTGTTTTTTAAGTAATCCACTACATACGAACTCAAACTCAAACTCAAACATTTATTTATTCAATTAGACTTCTTCGTGAAGCACTTTTGAAACGTCAATACATATTTTAACATTTACCACCGATTCGGAAAGCAGTATCTATGGAGAAGAATCGGCAAGAAACTCCATAGTTGCTCTTTTAAATCATTTCAGTATTACAATTTTATTTTACAAAATATGTAAGTAACTGTACGTATATATTATCATAATATGCCAAAGAACTGTCCTGTGGTTTTTACGCGACAACCCTCCATGGGTTTTTATCTTCCATATATTCCTTAATGCTGTAATAGGCTCTCTGAACTAATACGTTTTTTACATAATTTTTAAATTTAGTACTACTAAACTCTTTAATACTATGAGGAATTCTGTTGTTCAAAACATAATCTTTCTCTATAGTAACGTAGAGTGACTACAAAAAGCAAACAAAGTACCGAAAAGTATCACTAATAAACTTAGCTTGTGTAGATGAAACAAATTGCTTCCGAAGGGTTGGTTAAGGGCCAAATATCAGGTGCTAATCGAAAAACTTTTATTGGCGGTTAGCACTGCCAAACTATCACTGAATCAATATTCTTCTACTCTATATGTGGTTATGTACGGATCATTAATTTGATCGGAGTTTTAGGTGGATTATGTTGCTTATTTTAATTGTGTTTTGAGGGTTTTTATCCGACTGGGAAAGGGAGGGTTATTGTGTATAATATGGAAAATTTAAGGTGTTGTCTGTACTCTACATAATGTTTGTTGATATGACAAGATTTTTTTAGAAACAGTGTATTTAAATAGCGCTAGGCGTGGTAATCACTTAATCTAAGGTATGTTTATAATAAAACTAGATTCCTGCCCGCGGCTTCGCCCGCGTTTGCAAAGGAAAACCCGCATAGTTCCCGTTCCCGTGGGATTTCCGGGATAAAAACTATCCTATGTGTTAATCCAAGTTACCCTCTATATGTGTACTAAATTTCATTGTAATCGGTTCAGTAGTTTTTACGTGAAAGAGAAACAAACATCCATACATCCATACAAACTTTCGCCTTTATAATATATGTTAGATGATGTATAATTAGCACAAGGTTAAAATAATAAATCGATAAATGAATCACTAATAACAATTAAGAACAAGGTGTACATAGTAATTATAGAAATTTATTGTCTCCTATTTTAATTACGTCATTCTTATCTGAATGATGTACTTACACGATGTGCAGTTGTTAACGACGGGGACAGGAAAATTTGGATCCCTTCTCATAGAATTACAATCATGCTATCTATTACACATAATTCTTAATAGTAGCTGTATTACTCTAATTCCAGAGTAGGTTGAGATGGAAAAATGCAAGTACATATATTAGGAGGAAGGAGGATTCATCATCAATTTTTATTCAATCTGGTATATTTATATGTAACTGAATATGCTACTCGTATCTACTCGAACATAGATTTGTAAAAAAGAGCGTGTGTGCCGAGCACACGTGTCTGAAGTGAAACTTCTTGGCAAGATTCAAAGATATCAAAATCGTCGCCTTGCTCCATGATGTGACGGTATTGCACTGACGCGACTTGAAATTTTACTCTCAACGCGCGTAAAGAAGTTTCACTTCAAAAATTAAAAGTGTATTTTTCTCATTTTTTTGTACGCGATCTTAAAGTGCACAAATATCTTATCACATTGTACATAATACATTTCCTAGTAAGAACTATGAGGATAAATATAAAGGTATTAATATGCGTGCAGCGGATAGCCTGCATTACGAGACCTGCGTCTGGACTACTAAGTAGTTAAGTACTATCTAATTGCGTCTCTCGCTTTATATTTTAGATATTTTAGTCTACCTTTACACTTCGAAGTATATTGTTATGTTTATAAGAAGCTAGATTTCTGTCCGCGGTTTCGCCCGCGTTTTCAAAGGAAAACCTACATAGTTCCCGTTCCCGTGGGATTTAGAGGATAAAACCGATCCTATGTGTTAATCCAAGTTACCATCTATATGTGTGCTATTGTAAATTGTATTTATTTATTGTAATCGTTTCATTAGTATTTGCGTGAAAGAGTAACAAACACACACACATCCTCACAAACTTTCGCATTTATAATATTACAGTGGAACTTGGTTAAGTGGGACCTGGATAAGTGAGAAACCTC
The DNA here is from genome assembly GCF_905220415.1 of Colias croceus. NCBI lineage: Eukaryota > Metazoa > Arthropoda > Insecta > Lepidoptera > Pieridae > Colias > Colias croceus. The sequence goes on along the minus strand of NC_059543.1, from coordinate 708,254 downwards.
CATAACTGGAACTCATGCTGAGGTCCCAACACTTTGGCATTGAATTACCTCTGTTAGTGGGACGAGTAAACCTCTATATCTGGGATTTGTTCTTTCGATTTATCATCATACTTACCTCTATAAATGAGACAGCGAGTAAATTTTGTATGCATAAACCTCTGTAACTGAGATAACATTGTTTGTTTACTCATTCTTATTCTATCTACAAATTCCACACGTAATTCCAAGTACGTAAGTACAAATTTTGAGCTTCAGTTTTAGTTTTGCTTTACTATCATACAGATGTTTATTTAAAAATGTCAAAACGAAAGCTACAATCGTTATCATTAGGTGAAAAACTGAAGTTAATATCCATTTATGAACCTGCATTCTCACCTCTATTAATGGAACCCTCTGTAAATGAGACAGATATTTATTTATACCTGTATATCTGAGACACTGAGTAAGTGGAATACCTCTATAAGTGAAACGACATTGCAGGTCCCTTGATGTCTCACTTAACCAGGTTTCACTGTAGTAGGAAGTAGGATAAAGAGTAGTATTAGTGGATAGTGTAAAGATAGAAACATTTAGATTTGTGTTTATTACGAACTACGAAGAATACTACTATATTCGTCTTGCAGTTTTGAAATATTTGCTTTTATTAATAATAAGCTTCGCATAAATGTAAAATAGCACGATAATGGTAAGTAATTCATAATTTAGAGAGATCTCTGTAGATCATTTCAATATAAGCCATCCTTATGCTTATATAAAATTTAGTGAAAAAAATGCTATTTTGTTATCAGAATTCCTATAAAACTATTTGTACAATAACATAAAAATATGCACGTAAATCAAAGTACCTTTTACAAACATCTCCTAAACATCGACCAATACCCGCAAATTTTTCGATTACACAATTTATTTCAAGGGAAAATCCTAGAACGGGAAATCAGTGATAATAGCGCACTATCATTAACAGACAGACGACTAACCCGTCGCGGAGTCAATACCTCAATATTTACGAGTTCAGGGGTCTCATCGACCCTAGTGATGTGGCACGTAAGGTATCTAATGTATGGAATATCGATACTGAACGCCTTGTAAAATAGACGAAAAATGTAGTTGTTTTGTTGATATTTTATAAATGAATGGTAAGTATGATTGGCTCACTGGTTTGAATCCTCTAAATATCTCTCCATTAGGGGCATTTTCTTTCCAATCCATCGTTAACATTATTTTTTAAAAGCACAGTGCATTTGCGCATTGTGCATTTTACAATAAAAATTACAACCAGCTTTAATGTGGACTGTAGATAACTGTAATACACTACACACATTAACAAATATATATTTATGTTTATAATTTTCAAACCGCGAGTATTTTTCTCCTAAAAGGTTACACTTTCATCGACAACCCGCCCAGCACTAAAAGCAGTTGAGATTTATGCGTTTAGACAAGTGCCCTCGGTCAGGTGCGCTGATTTATCGTCACCCGTGGGGTCGCCGAGACCCGGCCCGCACTCGTTGGTCACAATGTATTTGTTCCTGTTTTTATTTCACATTTCATGTCATTATTGAGGATGTCACGCAGAAATATATATTTAAAAGCATATTTTAATTAAAACTGTTTACAATTATTTCGCCCGCGTAGTAAAATAAATACCCGCATAGTTTCTATTACCGTGGGATTTCCGGGATAAAACTTATCCTGTGTTCTTTCAACAAACTGCAGGATCAAACTTCATCTCTGTAACAAATGTCATCCAAATCGGTTTAGTGGTTTAGTAGCGATTTGATTCGTCACTCAAAATTCGGAATGTCGATTTTCAGAGCACAACTTTCTAACTTCAATTTGTGCTTCAATGGATTTTTTTTGTATTCCATCGTTTTACTTTATACACAGAAATACTCACCCAAGTTAATATCTATAACTTTATTGTAAGATGTTCCGTTTATCTTAATATGCTTTTCCCGTTTTCAAATGTTACCTCTTAAGACTGACTAGCCTTCAAAGTTCAAAGTGATTAAGTGAATGGGTCATAAATAATAGTAATTTATTTGCAGTTAATATCTATGTAATTAGCTTTTGCAAAAACCTTTCGCCCATTTCAAACTTTTGCTCAATAATTTCTATCCTTCGATTTAAAGGTTTAATTAAACTAATAGTATAAAGAGGAAAGGTTTGTATGTATGTATGGTTTTCACGCATAAACTACTGGACCGATTTTTTGGCTCGGACAATCTTTAGATCCTGAGAAAGAACATAGGCTACCTTTTATTGCTAAATATGTATCACGGGCGAAGCCGGGGTGGACCGCTAGTTTAGAATAATTTGTTTCCACATTATATCCAGTAATTATTCCTTCTATTCGTTTTTAAGCAAATAATGATAATATTGAAAATCTATGATAATACGCTACTTGATTTAACGATTGTATTTTTATTCTTAAAGCTGTCTCAACCTCCTACGCGTTAACATTGCTATTCTAATATTTTTGTTGACGCTCCTTTTAAACATTAACTTATATTTAGTTAAGAAACAATATTATACTTACACTTTATTTAAATTCCTTGTTCTCTCTAGTTGCTTTAAAACGAATAAACTTTACTGTCTGATTTTTACAATTATTAACCACCAGTAAAGTGGTAGTAAAGTAACCACCAAATTTAATTAACCCGTAAATACCTACATTATTCTACACTGACTATCTTTTACTATAACTACTTCTCATTATTATATTCAAACTCAAACTCAAACTCAAAAAATGTTTGTACATTTATTTATTCAATTAGACTTCTTATAAAAGCACTTTTGAATCGTTGTAACATTTTTTAACATTTACCACTGATTTGTAAAGTAAAAATACTTCTCATGTATTGTTTAAATTAACAACACACTTATCAATTTATCATTCACATTATCTATATGATAACCATCAACATCTCAAGCAAGCTGTATCAATCTATATTCTTCCCCTTCTAGCTGACAATAGCACATTCCAGGTGTTAGTACGAGGCTCACGTTTCCAGATAATTAGATAGACATCATTACGTCTCAGACTAATGTAGTTACACTCTTTGCACGTTTGCATGTACCTTGGGGTTTCTTTGAAGTGTCCTTGTAGTTTGATTAAAGGAATGTTATTTATGATTCAGTAAAAATGGAATAAATAACGTTATTAGAAAGAAAGAAAGAAAGAAACTTTCTTTCTTTCTTTCTTTCAAATAACGTTATTAGGGAGAACTTTGCTATATAGCCTGTATTACATGTTACACTTTGATAGAGATTAAATAAATAAATTGTTATTAATAGAGTTTTAGTTCAAAAAAATCACTACCTATGCAAAATAAATATGCTTGTTAAAAATTTCTCTATTAACATAAATATAAATATTGTCTAAAGCATATATATTCATCTCTATTACATAACAAAAATAGTAAATACATCCATATACATGAGACTTAAAGAAAATACTTACCTTATACTAGATATGGAAAATACGTGTAGAATACCCCAAAAAGAAACATCTTCCCAATAAAAGTAATAAACACGCAGAGTATCATTAATTCGCAAGTGACACGCATTACCTGACGTGTCGACGTGACAGCGTGACGTCACGTGACGAATGGCGGGAAATAAAAATTACAACGTAACTCAATAGAAGAGGGAGCGTAATTTATTTGACGCAGCCAACCGCGCGGAAAAGGGCTTGATAGGTGTTCTGTTAGATGAATTTTAAAGTTATTCTCGACTTGATAGATTATTTATTGCTGGAAAATAAAAGAGCTTCCGAGGTAATTTTAATGTAAAGTAAAAATAAGTAAAGCTACCATTTTTATAGATGTACATATGTTAATGTTTAGCAAACAAAATTTTTAAAGCCTCTGCTGCTGCTTCTCCTCGAATTATACCTACCATATGACAAATATTAAGTAGACCGTACTCATAACTCTTAAATAAAATAATTATGTCACATATCACACACTTTTAACCAAAACACCACACGTATTCAAATTCATCCAATTACACACCGCGTTTAGAACGTTGTATGCTGTCACGGCGTGACGGTATGACGGCGTCACGTGCGTCGCGTCACGTGCTCCGCCGTCAGGTAGCAATTTTTAAAGTGACATTTAAATTAAATTCTGGCTGCACGGCCGCTTAATTTAGCCAATTTTAGCGGAATGCTTATCTGTTGCTTGTGGAATGAATTGCGTGTTATAATTTATTTTGTGAAGTGCAGCGTTGGCGGGTTAAGATGTTAAGTAAGGGAAATGAATCGTACAATAATGTACAGCAACTGTGTTGGTATTGATGATCTGGAAATTAATTTTCAACTTTAATCGTCTGTTATTATTATGCTTTAAGTTTTAAGACAACTTATAGTACTTATTTATTTAATATCATATGAATAAGTTATGTTTTTTTATGAAACCTTTGTTTGGAATAAATAAAACTACTGTTGTACTGAAAGAATTAGAATTAATGGACATGATTTATTTATTTCCAAAGGTAGCTAGAGCCTCAATATTAATTTGTTAAATGTACACATAAATAAGAAAGCTTGTTTTTGTGCAGAAGTTGGTTATTTGGTGATGTAGCTATATTGTTTTTTTCACCAGTCTTTGTTTGAAGTTTTTTGTTTACTATAATATTAGTGAATTAAGATAATTAACAAAAAGGCCGAATGTATCGAGCTGTATGTTTTATTTCTTACCAAAAATATGTACAGGTCCATATTTTTTTATTTGCTTTTCTTTAAAATTATTATTTATTGTTATTTGTTATATATTATATAGTAATATTATTATTTATTATGTATAATGTATTATAAAATTATTAACATGAGCTGCTTTATAAGTCGTCAATTTTCAGCAAAGACGTGATAGGTCCTGAGTTCGATTACTGGTGTCGTTTAAAATAAAATCAGTATAGTAAGGCAGTTTTTAGTTGCCTATAAAGAAAAATCGATTAGTGAAAAATATGTGAAAGGTAAAATTATTATTACACATAGGCAATATTTTCACCCCTAAAAAAATATTTCAGTCTCAAATAAAATGCCTTAGTGTTTTTCCAGATTCCTATAAATAAAGGCGTAGACAAAGCCTGAATTACAATTGTCAACCTTTGTTGTAAAATAAAATTTGGCGGAGCGAATAAATCTAAGTGAGTCTAAGTTGTGGAGCGTTGGTATGTTTGTATGTATGTATGTAGCAGGTTACTTTGGCAGTGTTCCCACGTCGTGATAGGTGCGCGGAGGTTATGATCATAGAAATAAGTGAAAGCGATTTAAAATTAATTTTAAGCGCTTTTCAATGTTTTTTAGATATAAATAGATATTTATTTTACAGATAAAAATTATGTTAGTTCTATTAAATAAAGACTGCTGAAGTACTGTTTAATTTCATAATAATGCAGGTTTTTTTTTTAATTGAAACTTTATGGACATAATAAATAAGTACATCTTGTATATGAATTATGAATCTATAGAAAATGTTTATGTGAAAACTCGTGAAGTATATAGACAGGCTCTATTTTTAATAAGTAAGTTTTTATTATTAATAACTATGTGACCGTATCTTAGAAATAAAATAATATATTCATCGTTTAATTTAATTCAAAATCGCCAAGTTCATGTGTATGTCCACCGATTGTTACACAACGCACTGTCTTGCAACGCAAATAAAGAAATCTCGAGGAAATTTATACTCTAGGATTATTGTCTCGTAACTTGCGAGAGAAAAAATATGTTATGAATAAAAGTTTCATTGTTTAATCATTTTCACAGCTTTTGGCTTTCGAATATTTCAAGTAGTGTGAATATAATATCTTTAAATGCGAAATATCTTGAATATCTTACTAAATATGTATGGTTTTTTTTAATATTCTGTTAGCAGTATCTGTGAGTTGCAAATTATGCGTAGCATGATAGCATATAGATGATTAATTATTTATGCACCTGAAAAAAAAAATGCAAAACTGTAACATTAAGCATTGTTTCAATTGTAAGAAAATCCATAATTCATATTTTGTAACGCGCAATACAAAGTCATGTCCGACGAGCTTAAATAACTCGAACCTCTACTTGTTCAATACTGTTAATAGAAGCTCTTTATCATTCTATTATTAGTTAATTAATCGTAACCAGAATTTCTACAAGAGCAATAAACCCTAATCCAAATCAGAAACTATTGGTAAATTTATTTACCTTTTACAAACTCACTGAGGAAATCTATACTATATCTATATATATAAAACTCAAAGGTGACTGATATAGTGATCTATCAACGCACAGCCCAAACCACTGGACGTATCGGGCTGAAATTTGGCATGCAGGTAGATGTTAGGACGTAGGCATCCGCTAAGAAAGGACTTCCCGAAATTCTTGCGGGAACGGGGAAAAACGGGGATGCACGTACAAAGTCGTGGGCGGAAGCTAGTCATATTATAAAGCTGAAGAGCTTGTTTGTTTGAACATGCTAATCTCAGGAACTAAGGGTCCGATTTGAAAAATTATTTCGGTGTTAGATAGCCCATTTATCGAGGAAGGCTATAAACTAGAGAAGGCTATAATATCTATATATTATCATTACGCTAAGACCAACAGGAGCGGAGCTACGTGGGTGAAACCACGAAGCGCAGATAGTAATAAGAATTAGTAATCACAAAATCCTACATAGATGTACTAGGCCATTAGGCTTCACGTGTGCTATCTTTTGGCTCGACGCCTGTAAGATTACTGCAATGTATCCCTGTATCATAATATTTCTTTTTAATGTGGGATGTGGACTATGAAGGTACAGTTTAATGAACATGAGGTAAGAGACACGATAAATTTATCAGGTAAAGATATTTTATTTAATTAAGTTAACAGTTTGGTTAAAGAGCAGTGGTGGCTAAGAGCAATGGTGGCTCAGTGGTGAGACCTCGGACTTCGAATCGATAAGTCCGTGGTTCGAGACCAGGCGAGCGCGCAGGAAATAAATTGATTTTTCAATTTATCTGCGCATGTTGTAACATCACCACTGCTCGAACGGTGAAGGAAAACATCGTGAGGAAACCGACATGTCGAAGAATTAAAAAAAAGTTCGACGACATGTGTCATCCGCCAACCCGCACTTGGCCAGCGTGGTGGATTATGGCCTGTACCCTCATAGGAGGCCCGTGTCCCAGCAGTGGGAACGTATATGGGCTGATGATGATGATGATGAACAGTTTGGTTGTTACGCACTAACAATAAAATAAAAATATATTCACATAACACTTTATAAAACAGTTATATATATTAAAGAAGGTAATATAATATATATAATATAATATTAAAGTGCTCTACATATTACGCACGCATATATCGTATTTTGGAATGTCGATAAAATAAGTTTTATTAACATTTATTTTTAAATATTGTATCATTATATTCACAAGGCGCATATTTTTAACGTCTCGAAAATAAATTATTGGGTATTTCTACTGCCTGTCTTCAGCCTGCTTTTTTTATGTATTAGCGGGCAAACGAGCTGGCGCGTCATCGGATTAATGCGATAATCACCCACAAGACCTGTACGGTTGCAGGTGTGTTGCCGGCCTTTAAGGGAAGAGTACGCTCTCTTTTTGAAGTAACCTAAGTCGTATCTGTCCGGAAATGCTGAGCTCGGAAGGTCGTTCCACAGAGGAGTGGTGCGTGGCAGAAAGTAATGGCTTTTAGTAATGTCGATTTATAATTTATTAATTATACAAAGTTTTCTTCAATCATGAACCTTTAATATTCACTTGATTTAATCGAACTTATTTCAACACAAACAATAAGATCCACATTGCCACCTCATCTCCAAACGCTATTTAGTCTAGACTCGTTATAACACTATAATGCCTACAGAATCCATTAGAAGCGACTGCATTAACCTTTACGATCTAATTTGGCGTGCGCATTTGGCAGAGGGTTTCAATACACAACAGGTATGGACAATAGCTAGATGAAATTTTTGGCTAGAACTTGCCAAGTTTGCTAACTATACTGCTGGACTGAAGGACGCGGTTGTATACGAAATACTAATAATTTAAAGGAAAATCCCTCTTTTTGTTATTTAACTCGGAAAATACTCGAACAATTGCATTTTTTTACTAATATAAAGTTGCATTCTTTATTCCGGGTGAACTCAGGCGAAGCCACTAGTTCTGCTTACTTCTGGTATATATTTTAAATGCTAACTTATTTTTTATATCACGTGATACGTTTAAACTCATCCGAACGGACTAAGATACCCAAAAACAGGACTGAAATGCCATTTTTGTTTTGCTCTTCCTTAAATAATAAAGCAAGCGTGAATGACACGCACAAATTATCAGCACATAACACTACTGAGATTATAAATAACTGACTTTATCTCCAAAATGTATTCAGTTAGCCGAAACGATTGAATATATCAACCGAAATGCCTTCGATAAAAGAAAATTCCTTATAGGCAATATCATAAAACCTAACAAAATAAAGGTAAACAAGAGGACGGTTAACGTCTCAACGTAATTTGGGAAGAAAAAAAATTGCCTGCCTATTACTGTCCTTATCTAGGGTAAGTCAATTTTCCCCACTCTACGGGAATTCTTGGCGTTTCTCTTTGAGCTCCGCGATTGTGAACTCTATGAGTAGGTAGTTAAGGGTTATGTTGTGTGTAAAAGTATAGTGGTTAATGCTATGTCCAAACCTGGGTATGTGGAAGAACGTTGACAAGGTGGAGCCTGATCGTATAATCCCCATAAAATAAGGTAGCGGAAAATATTGGGATGCACCGGGTGATTCGATTGTACTGCTTTCGACGAGTGCAAGTAGATATACATTGAGTATTATAAATTGGTATTTCTATGTATTTATTGCTGAATTTTCCAGACACAGTTCGCTATTTATCTAGTATATTCAAATCTATAAAAATAACTGCAATCGTGTATGTAGTAGGATGGTAAGTCCATAATATTTTACTTCGACTGTAATCTTTAGACTATATAAAAATTTTTGTGTGTTCCTTTTTAGGGTTCCGTAGCCAAAATGGCAAAAACGGAACCCTTATAGTTTCGTCATGTCCGTCTGTCCGTCTGTCCGTCTGTCCGTCTGTCACAGCCGATTTACTCGGAAACTATAAGTACTACAGTGATGAAATTTGATGGGAATATGTGTTGTATGAACCGCTACAAAAATATGACACTAAATAGTAAAAAAAAGAATTGGGGGTGGGGCCCCCCATACATGTAACTGAGGGATGAAATTTTTTTTTTCGATGTACATACCCGTGTGGGGTATCAATGGAAAGGTCTTTTAAAATGATATAAAGTTTTCTAAAAAACATTTTTCTTAAAGTGAACGGTTTTTGAGATATCAGCTCTCAAAGTCGTAAAAAGTATGTCCCCCCCCCTCTATTTTTATAACTACGGGGTATAAAATTCTAAAAAAAATAGAGGTGATGCATGCTAATTAACTCTTTCAACGATTTTTGGTTTGATCAAAGTATCTCTTATAGTTTTTGAGATAGGTTGATTTAACTGTAATTTATTATATTTGCTGCTACGGAACCCTTTGTGCGCGAGCCCGACTCGCACTTGGCCGGTTTTTTTCATATTTTATTGATATTACTTAGAGGTATAATAAAACATTTATTAAGCGTTAGAAGTACTGTACAAGACATTTATTTTTACAAATAATATTTTAATGGTTTTGTACGATAATTTTATTAATTATTTGTTTAAAATAATCATAAACAGTTTTATGTTTAAACTATTTCACTATCATCACTGAATAATTTAAAAATTCCTAAATATATTTTTTAATATATCCTGCACGCTATCCCAGTGAACCACCACCCTATACATAATATATATTGGAGCCCCGTATCTGCTCGCGCCGGGCCGCTTTACGACCGTCGCACCTCACTGACCGTTTCTTAGATATCGACACCTTGGTACTGATAGATTCCTTATATTTACGCTTTTATGATTTGTTTTGATTGTAGCTAGAATCGCAAATTGAAACCGTTATGGTGATGGCTAGCTGACGCATATTATAAAGAGAAAAGTAAGTTATCTTCGAAAAAATTATATCGCGCCATGTTACAATGTCGAATTATAATTTACTAGCTGTGCTCCGCGGTTTAACTCGCAGTGCTCTGCTTCTGTTGGTCTTAGCGATATTTATTATAGCCTGTATCGATCAATGGGCTATCTAACACCGAAATAATCTTTCTAATCGGATTAGTAGTTCCCGAGATTAGCGCGTTCAAACAAACAAACAAACTCTTCAGCGTTATAATGTTAATAGTATAGATATGTTGCATTTTGATATTTACAAAAAATAGCAGGTGAGTCGATAGAGGCAAACAACGGGCAAGTAGCAGTTTATTGAACATCTGGCAATTGTAAATGGAAATTAAGAACTTAAAAAGTATTTTAAATAGTTTATTAATTTATGGTTTCAAATAAACTATTTTTCAATATCTACTCTTTAATCCTCAACTGTTAAGCCAGTGGAAAAATAGTGAAGCCGTTAAATTTAAACCCTTTCCCCAACATAGTTTTCACATTAAACGTAATAAATTTCCCGTTAAAAGCTAAAAGTACAGTCGTGTAATAAATTAAATGGTACAAAAATATTTTTTCGTCGACATTTCGCGTCCGCTCAGGTATACGTAAATCACTTGTCTAGACGAATTTAATGGGATTGCTGATGTACGCACCATAATAATATAAGCACTTTATTGTATTGGATTTTCTTCACGACTGTACACGACAAGATTGCCTCGAATCTTGTTTTTGATCTTATTTTATTGTCCAATCGGGTTTTATTAGCGCGATTAAAATTTTTATAACAATTGTTTTTGGTTGGATTACCTTGATATTAGTTGTTTGGCTTATTAGTCATTTTGATCCAACCAAATATATACTCGTGTTGATAATAAAATATACTAATGGTATTAATTCCTTCACATAAATTGTTGTACGAGAAAAACATTAAAAATTTTGAGCAAGTAAAACGAATAAAATTACTTTTTCTATTTTATTTGGATCGAATTCAAGTTCATGCATCCCAATTTATAGCAAAATCATCTAAACAAGTAATTAAGATAAATATTTATCTTACGAAACTTTTCAAATAATCCACGACTGTCATATTAGTATTGGTCACGGCGGCAGAGTCAGAATGATGAAAGAGTTAAAATTAAGATATAAAAATGTAACTGCTGAACTCGTCACTGTGTATTTGAATCTGTGTGAATCTTGTCAGAAAAAAAAAGTTTGCCAAAAAAAGGTCTTGTTGTAAAACCGATTATCAGCAACGAACTTAATTCAAGGTGTCAAGTTGATCTTGTAGACATGCAATCTCAAAGTGATGGTGAATTTAAATTCATTATGGTCTATCAAGATCACCTAACAAAATTCGTGCAGCTGCGGTGTTTAAAAAGTAAGCGAGCAGAAGAGGTAGCGTATCATTTATTAGACATTTTTACTACATTCGGAGCGCCTAGTATATTGCAAAGCGATAATGGTAGGGAATTTGCTAACAAGGTGGTCAAAGAAGTCTGCGCGATGTGGCCGGAATTAAAAATCGTGCATGGCAAGCCCCGACACTCTCAATCACAAGGGTCTGTTGAAAGGGCTAACCAAGACGTAGAGAAGATGCTTTGTACTTGGCTAGAATCTAACAAGACGACGAAATGGTCTGAAGGAATACGTTTTATTCAATTTATGAAGAACAGAGCGTATCACGCAGGGATAAATCGTAGCCCTTACGAAGCAATGTTTGGCTGTAAACCTAAAGTCGGATTAAATAATCTTCCTAAAGACGTGATAGTTGAACTGTCAACAGAAGAAGAGCTAGAATCTATACTGAAAGAAGACGAAAACCAGTTCGATGAGGAGAGGGAAGCCGAACGCAATATTACCGACGCTGTGTTTAATAAAGATGATGAAATAGAGAGTCTAAACACTGATTCGCAAAATAAAATTCTAGACAACCTGACAGGAAAACCTGATAACGAGAACAAAAACCAAGGAAATACGTCAGATCCGTCAAATATAACGCAGTGTGTAAGTGACCAAGAAGTAGTAATTGCTCTCGATAAAAAGAAACAAAACATTGGAAATATCAGAAAATTAGTTGGACAATCTCTGCAAAAGCAAGCAGATAAAATGTTAGCCCTATCTTCGCTAAAATATCCTGCTGCTAATAGAGGTGATAATGTAGTGGTAAAGATTCCAGATGTGGACCGCGCCAAAGCCGATGATAGAAACATTATGGCTGTTATAATTTCTCAGGAAACAGAAGGAATGTACAAGTTGGGCACGAAGCATGGGATTCTAAATCAACTTTACACAAGAAATCAGTTCACTGTCTGCAAAGAAACATTTATTAAAACTGATATCATTCCCCAACATGAAGTTACCATCAGGGAATGTGCAAAAAAAGAGTCGCATCTTGGTGGCCAAGGATTTCAGCATTGCAACTGTACTGGAGAGTGCGTTTCTAATAAGTGTAAATGTAAAAAGTCAAACCTTATGTGTAACTCAAAATGTCACAAGAGCCTTACTTGTAAGAATAAATAATAATTATGACCCAGTTATATTAATTCAGTCAGTTCATTTTAATTTTTTTTTTTGTAGTCTAAAGAGTGATACCAAATACTTGTATTGATCTCTGTTTTTTTTTCACTTTATATTTACTTAGCTTTAAATTTACTTTAAAAGTGAATAGTTTAATAACTCTATAACATTGTTAATTAACGTAGAAATATTATCTATGAAAATGTTATTTTAATTCTTAAAATAATCTTTATAATTGTTACATTTCAAATAAGAGTATAATATTGCTACACATGTACTTAGGTATGCTTAAGGCAAATTGAAATATAATTTTATAATCTTTACCTACTTGTTTTATTACATTATCCAAGTATTTGAAGATATTATATAAAATTGCTAGTTAAAGTGATTAATTATGGGTCAATTATCACTTTATCTAAATTGGATAGACATTATAAATAATGGCTAGATAATATATATAATATCCAGTTTTATTACTTTGGCTGTAACATATACTAATAATAATTATAAAGATAAATTTATTTGCTTGAACACGCTAAGTCGTCCGTTTATTATAATGTCATGTGTCAATGTGGGTTCACCGGGGGGGCAAAGTTAGTACAACTATAATATTACTAGCTTTCAACCCGCGTTTTTAAAGTTAAACCCGTTCCTGCGGGATTTCCGGGATAAAACCTATCCTGTGTTAATCCAAGTATAAGTGTGCTAAATTTCATTGTAATATCTTGAATAGTATTTACCTGAAAGAGTAACAAACATACACATACATCCATCCTCACAAACTTTCGCATTTATAATATGAGTAGGATTAGATATTAGATTAGTAGGATGTAAATTCAAAACAGCCATAACACAAAACAATCGGGTATCTTCAAAATTCCGTCCGCACGGGTTACATAAACAGCGGTCGCAAGGTGTGATATAAAAAATTGCGATTTATTACGGGTAGTTTTACAAGTCCGCTCACGTAGGGTAGGGCCAGATTTGAGCGGTATCCTTTGAAATAAAGTTTTCCCTCGCCAACTATATTGAAATCGGGCTTTGTGGTTTGTTTTATTTCCGTTATTATGATGCTGAATGCTTGTGAGATGTTGCAATGGTATGAGAAGTAATGTTTAAGTATTGTTTAGCAGGATTGATGAGCAAAGGACTAAGTACGTTATTATTGTTGACAATTTTACGGTCTTTTTATTGTGAATCTGAAGCATAAGTATTACAGTATTTAAAAATATTATACAGTTCTATAATATTCACGAAAACTAAAGAGAAAATTAGATATGTTTTCAATCTTGTCTTCCCAAGTGTTACAGTTTTCTTTATATAGGTATATATTATAATACCAAAAGAAACGCAAGAAACTATCATATTAATTCATTTCAATAAAAATTCGTCCTTTAAAACCTTTTTCCAAACATCATGCTATATTATCCATGTAAACAATTTTAAAAATAAACTAAAATCTCTGCACATAAGCTAGAACCACCAGAAAACCCAGCGCAAAATAAAAAATAATTGATTCTTAAATCCAGTGTCCGCCAACATTATCTTAACCCTGTACCTGATGCGTCGTCACGTCTCACACTTTGAATGGCAAATCACGAGGTAGACCCTTTGGGCCTTTGAGACCGGCCATGAAAATAAAATGATTGCGAAGGGTCCACGGCACTGTATTAAAATATTCCCAGCGGTCGAAATCTGCCCTGCACCTGATGTTTATCAATAGTTTGTTGGATTTATTTCGATTTTCTTCTGATTGATGATCTGTTTCCAGTTTATGGGCCAAGTTTGTTAATAATTTACGTGCTGCGTTTGGTTGTAAAGTTTGTAGGGATTTGTATGTTTGCATGTGTTTGGGACGAATATTTTATAAGGTGATGTCGAGGTGTGGACATTTTGGAATATGGTTTATTATATGAATGTTTGGCATTACATGTAATATACTAAGAATGATTTTTAGTTATAGGCGTTATTGTATTGGCTAATGGCTTTGAATGAAAATGTTGTTTCAGAAGCTAATGAGATTATCAATTACTAGCTGCGCTCCGCGGTTTTACCCGCGTGGCTCCGCTTCTGTTGGTCTTCCTCGATAAATGGGCTATCCAAAACCGAAAGAGTTTTTCAAATCGGACCAGTAGTTCTTGAGATAGCGCATTCAAAAAACAAACAAACTCTTCAGCTGTATAATATAAAGTAAAGATAAGTAAATAAAAGCATACCTAGTTAATGTAAATACGTAATCGAGACCAATCAGTTTCATTTTCGGCTATAGGTACAAAAGTTTTCTCTGCATCTAAAATGTATCATCTTTATTTCCTTGTCTAATCCGTTAACTTCTCATTCTAATAGGATTAATACATATTTTACAAAATAGTGCCGTCTTCATTAAAATCATTAATTACAATTTTGCTAATTAATGACTGTGATGTCACACGGTGACTTCCTATAAGTTTAATTAAAATTAACGAATATATATTTTAATTACTCGGCTATACCCGCAGGTGAAGGGTTGTTCCAATAAATCGACTGATGCATTAGTTAGCATGAATTAAGGGATCTTGTGAGATTAATGAAGATATCTTCTTGCTTGCCAATCTGTATACAGGATGTTTTATTTGTCAAAGAACGTAAACCTATAATAATTGGTGTTTATATACCGTCTGTGTCTCTGCAATTATTAAATATATCTCGTCCGTTTTGTCCGTGTGTTTAATTATAGTGAACGTGTACCCTAGTGGGGTAAAGGGCAGACGTATTATGCATTCATCTATTTCACTGACCGATTTTCTTTAGGGACAAGTAGGTAATCAGCCTTCTGTATCCTGCCAGACCGAAACATTTTTTTTCTTCATCTCCATCAGGAATCGAGCCCAGGACATCTCCATTCTACACTCACGCGTCAACCACTGTACCAAGAAGGCAATGTGTTTAATTATGCGAACGGTATATTTGATAATCGCTATTTATTGCAATAATCAAATCCTAATGTATTAACGATCTTAGCTTACTCACGGGGAGTAATCTCTATAATATGTGAAGACTAGCCAAGTCCCTGCAACACGAATACGTAATTAAGGAAGGGTATATACTATATACTATATACACAATATATTTGGTAAATGTTAAAAATATGTAATGACGATTCAAAAGTGCTTCTAGAAGTCTAATTCAATAAATGAATTTTTGAGTTGAGTTTGAGTTATATTTAAAGTATACTAATATTATCAAGTTGAACAGTTTGTTTGTTTGTTTGAACGCGCTAATCTCAGGAACTACTTGAAAAATTCTTTCGGTGTTAGATAGCCCATTTATTGAGGAAGGCTATAGGCTCTATATCATTACGCTAAGACCAACAGGAGCGGAGTAATGCGGGTGAAACCGCGCGGAACAGCTAGGTATAATGCATAGCAGTTGTTTCTATCAATCTAATCACGAACCTATTTAATCTATATAAACTATGTCAAACTCTATAGCATTCCGTACTCCGTGTTGAATGTATTAACAACAGCCTGTATATTCTACCTTCAAGGTACACTCCTGAGAATAAATCGCGTTGAATAATTCCTAAATTAACATTTTTAATCTGTGCCGAGATGTTACTGCATAAATTGTTCCACCCTTTACTGATTGCAGACAGATAAGCTAAATACCCTTTACTGTTCAGGTGGGGCTGCCAACTTGAGATAAAAATGATATTATAGATAATAAACAATCTTACGTAACAGCTGTATAAATAAATAATTGTGTTGGTAATGTGAAATTACCAATTAAGGCACATATTAAAAATACCTATTTGGTAGCTGAAACAAAACGCTTATTATTAAAATATTATTAACCCCCCTTGACCACCGAGCGGCCCAATGAGACCACGACACAATAGATTTTCTATTGTGTCTGTGATTCCGGGGGCTATCTGTGATTCCGGGGGCTAAGGATTAAAAATTAAAATATGATTTTTCAGGCAAATCTCTGATTTGACTACACCGATTTTATTTTCAGAAGGTGTCAAACTTAAATATTAAAGTAATGTGTTAATGTAACATAGATAAATTACCCAAAACGCATAGCTAGAAGGCTAATAACATTTCTTTAAATTACTCCTTGTAGTATCTTTAATAACCCTACAAACCATTATAATCGCAGGACAACATAACCATCACACTAAACATATTTAAACAACACAAATTAGTACACATTTACCGTTCCAAAGCATATATCAGCGTGATCGTGTCCATTACATGCATAAAAGCTACTAGAATGTTCCATAACCGCTAGAACCATTACCATATTTCAGGCCCTCATTTGTCCTCTGAATCACTCACCTGGTTCGCTGATGTACAGCTGGCTTTATTACGCCATTCGTTTCGTTCCACGGACTAAACGTTGTAGTGGAATTTTACTATGCATTATTGTTTAAATGGCTTTGTGACGCTTTTGTGTGATACAACATTCTTGACGTTTTTTAATTTGTATTAGGTTTTTAAAAGAGAAAAGAGGAAGAAAGAAAGAATATATTGCGCTTGTTGACGGTTTATGAAAGCTTCTCGTGTAAAAGCTACGTAACAATACTATAGCTTGGAGTGTTACAATCATGTACATGTCTGATTTTTATTAGTATTAGAGTCGTAATTGCCTCGAAGATAGATCTTGCATTATTTTGTTTTAATTTGTGTATCCATACGCTATTTTACTTTTCAGTTTGTGTGTTTCTTATTTATCATATTTCAAATACTCCGATACAATTCATTGTACCTTTAGATTTACTTTTAGATTTCAATTGTTTTCAACAAGGTGGCAAATCGGATACCTACAATCATATTACAAGCAGAGAGGCGTGTATTGTGAATCTGTATGCAAATTGCGACGGTGTGCAGGTGTCTCCAGCTAACGGAAAGGGTAACCGCCAGAAAATTCGTTCAGGAACATTGAAATAAAATTGTAAAGGTAAAAGTTTTGAAAAGAGCCAGAAATTTTATTTCTCGTTTTTTTTTATAAATGCGAAAGTCGTTCTGTTGTCTATCTTGGAATGAAAATATTGGAAGACCAGGGCTAAAAACAAGGTGCTTCTTATTTTAAACGGGGTTGAACGTTTTTGTAAAAATATTAACTAACATCCGTCCACCAATTTTTGCAAAGTTGCTTACAAAACAGAATAATTTTAACACACAATAAATTTTTACCTATAAAAGTAACAATATATTTTCCCCGTAAAATTGTATCCAACAAAAACAGGCATTAGGTTCGTTATTTAATTATTCCGAAGTGCCATAAAAGCTATCGATAGAATACGAATTTGTTCGAAGTTTTATCGAAAAGCGTGCTAATGTGTCAGAGTGTCGACAAACAGTGCGGAAAGCACTAAAACTGCGATCAAGGTGGACAAACTTGTGCGTACTGGAGATATCGTAGTGATGGGATAGCGATATCGATAAATTGATATTCATTGATTAATTGTAATAAGAAAAAAAGACGTGTGGCTCTCGGGGACTGCCGCGGTAAAGCTATTGCATAGCATGCCTTCAAGCCACACCTCCACCCGTCGGAGTGGGGAGCGTGAGGTTTTTCGTTACGGAATTTCTGGATTCGGTCCCCGCGCTCAAGGCCCGCGATAGAAGCTATGCAATAGCTTAAAAAATTGATGTATTCGTCCAGTATTGAATATTATGATATATTTCCATTGCAGTACCTGTGGCTGTACGTTGTATATAGAACGGATATCTCTCCATAAAAAAAGCACTTCAAAAGATTTAACCTCTGGAGCGAATTCTAAAGATAATACTTAAGCGTTTCTAACTTTTCTGGTAAATTTTCTCCTGTGTTTTACCAAATAAAAAAATTATCCATAATTAAACACAGTTGCCTATTTAATTACTAACAAAAATTGACATATCGATAGATTTATATCGATATACTCGTAACTAGAACATCCCTAGCAACAAAGGAGCGTAAGAAAGTAAATTCCGTTCACCTGATAGAACGGTTATTAGCCAATTCGATGCCCATTCCTATCCTAATAGAGGTATAATAAAAGGGTCCTCTCTATTTTTTTCGTTTATTCGACGAAAAGGTAAAAATAAAATTTTCTTATTCAATTTGTTAGACGTAGTTCGATTTTTCGTGTGCGAGTTCGTTATTACTGCATTATAGTGGTATAGTTTTAGTTACAAGGATTTTTCGATATAAGGTACAATTGTTTATTGCATTTATTTTATTTATATTAAAATACCTTATATTTATTACCTTTCGTTATTATAGGTACTTAGGGATATAAAGACTTGTGTGTGTAGAATTAATTTGGATTATAAATAAATTGTATCTACGTTGTTTTATATATTTGACTAAAATTCTCTTGTATTTAGAAATAATATTATATGACCCGGTAAAGTGTAGGTAGCTTATGTACAGTGTACTTTTCCGGAAAACAAGTTTTATGTTTTCTAACTGTTCAGCCTGTCTGATGTGATTATATAACGACTAACACTCGTACATCAACATTACAAAGGATAATTATCTACTAAATTTACTATACTCTAAACTGTTAATAAAAAAAAGTTGCATCATCCCCAAAACACATTTATTCCATAGGTACATTTCACACCAATCATAACATCTTTAAGACAAGTTACACGCACAATATAGGGAAAAACGTTTTTGCAATATTAGCATGGTCCACGCGCAAGCAACGCCATGTGTTAGTGATAGTGCGTTAATAATACAGGTGCCTGTGATCTATTGCTCCTACGTGGCGTGGTGTGGGGTATAGGCGGTAGCGGAAAATGCTTTTTTACTATTTGAAACTTCTTATAAGCTTGTTTTACTATGTATCATGTTCAAATTGGTCTAAATCGTCTGGCATTTATACATATAAAACTATTAATCGTGGAAACAAGAATTTGTTATTTTTTAGCGAATATATTCAACTTGATGTATTGACTGCTGCCGCCGACGCGGACGCGTCGACGACTGACGTCAGCATGTGGCGACGGCTGAAGTAGCCTCTGCCGTTCGTCGTTAGAACGCTAAATAGACACGAAAATCATACCAAACTAAACTATTGTATTTATAATTTCAGTAAGTATTTCCAACTTGTACCACAGAAAGTGAACGTAGCAGAGAACACACGAATATGTGTAAAAATAACTCCAACGTGTCGATACAATGATTTACTTGTTTTAATATTGTCGCTTTTCAGCATTTCAGCTTCAGTTTGCATCTTATTTTAGTATTTCACCAACTTTATAAATGGTAGATGTAGTATATTATGGAAGTTATGATTATTACAATTATTGTATTTTAAAAATTTTAAGGTAATAGCAATGTTGTTAAAAAGAAGGAGTGTTATACAGTTACTAGCTGCGCTCCGCGGTTTCACCCGCGTAGATCCGCTCCTGTTGGTCTTAGCGTGATGATAATATGTAGTCTATCCTTCCTCGATGAATGGGCTATCTAACACCGAAAGAATTTTTCAAATCGGACCAGTAATTCCTGAGATTAGCGCGTTCAAACAAACAAACTCTTCAGCTTTATAATATTAGTATAGATTTTTAAATTTTATCAAAAAATTCACTAAGCTTATAGTTACTTGAATAGAACGCTGTCAATAAAATTCCAAAATATTATTAATTCCTAAACATATTTAACAAAACTTCCAAAATCCACCCTCTTTTTACGTGTTTTACAATTTTTCCCCTCTCCGAGTGTTAAGCGACTTAATGACAGGAAAATTGAAAGTTTCGCGCCGTTCCTTGCAAAAAGTTCGCTAAGTATCGTAAAAAACCATTTGGAGATAACGCGAAAGCAATGTAGATACGTGTGAATACGAAAATATTAGTTACGATAATATCTAACCTAAATCTGGAAATGAAAACTTTTTTTCAGCATGAACTTGTACATATACGCTTCCTTTAAATATTTTTTTGTAACACTCGTATTCTTATGGTTTCAAATGTGTTAGCTTTACTCATTATACTGTAAAAACGTTTCAAATCTGTTAAAAAATCACTACAAACAGTACTTAAATACTTAAGAAATCTTAAATATACATATTGTAATATGTTACATTTCTTCAGTATATTATTATAGAAAAAGCCATTACAAAATCAATTATTACAATAGTATTTATCTGTACCGTTTCTAACAAAGCATCTTTCATTTAGCAAAGAGGTTGGAAATATTTTGTTTGTGTGTAAGTACCTCGGGAAGAGAGACAACAAAGGGAGTGATATCTTATCACCGTGCGAGTAACACTGTGCATTAACACCTAGAGAAGTCGCTTTGATGTCGTAGATGTAATCTTGTGTTGGAGAAGGTACTCTACTTTAACTTTGAAATTATATGGTAAGGTTTCATGGAAGAATTTGGAAACTTAAATATAGGTATATATGGGGTCTATCTATGGGGTCTAGAATGTATATTGTATGAATGTTTAAATAAGTAATAAGGTGTGTATATCCATTGCATTTTAGTTTTCCTAAAATGCGCGTCTACTAAGTTTTCCGAAACGTTTCAATTTTTTGTGCTATTTTTAAGAAGGAATCACTTCTTGTCATGTTTTTTATTCAAGATTTTAATGGAATATTGTTTATGACAAAGGAATGCCGAGGAACTATCTAACAACTGAAAATTGAATTATTTCTAAAATAATCAAGTAGAGTGTGTTCCACATGAACGCATTGTAGAGTACTATTTACCACAATGGGATTCTTTTTGGTCCCTTTGTGTTGTCGATTAACTTTGATCTAGGTAGCACTAATGGATTGTTGAAAGACCTACCTGACTGTCTTGATCTGGCTTCACTTAGGTTTTTAGATAATTGGTCTCGTCTATTGTTAAAAAGGGGTTTCAAAATTGAAACTTTAATTAAAATCTTGAAAAGGTTTAAAGCAAGTTTCAATATTAAGACAAATAAATTTATAATGTATTAAGAAGAAGATTGTGATTTTAAAAATTTACAGTGTGTTTTAAGTTCTTATCAATTTTCAAAAAACTTTTGTTAATTTATGTGATAGAATTAATATTCATATTAAATTAACATCCGTCTTACTTAAAGTAATCAAAATTTTTGTCCCATTCATGCACAAAACGAGGAAAGAAAACAACCAAATGTGGAATCAAAAAAACATGTATTGTCTATCTTAGTGCAATAGCCCAACAAATTAAAAAAAAACTTCAGTCGACATTTCAACTTGATGGTCGATCGGACTAGATATCAAGAAGGCTCAGGTCGTCGTTTATTGGGGAGGTTGGGGAAGGTGGGCGCCGGTGGCCTGGAAACCGTTCTCGTTGGCGATGTAGGTGACGGTGTAGACGACGCCATCGGGACCGGGGTAAGAGAACTGTCCACGGACTTCTATAGCCTCATTCTCGGCTCCTTGGTTCTTGAGCACAGCCTGTTCTTGGGCTTGGATGCCGTTGGATGTCTCTAAACTGGAATTTAAATGGGTAATTAGTATCATTCTAGAAAAGACTATGGATATTGAAATAAGTTGGTAATTAGTATCCTTCTATACTGCGTTTCTAGCATGATAAAGTTTAAGAAAGGTCTAAAAATCCATTTAAAATGTCTAATAGTCAATATAGTGCCAATAAGATTCAAGATTTATATTGCAGTAGCTGAATTATTATAATGTAATAAATAGATGAATTTACTTAAAAATTCAACTTCTTCCTAGAGCAATGTAATAAATAAGTAAAGATAAACTTACTCGTAAGCGTAACCGTCAACACCAATGTTGTTGATGTTGTATTTGAGGATGGTGGCTTCTCTGTCCTCAGCGGGGAGGGCGACGGCCGCGGCCACGAAGAGAGCGAATACGATGAACTAGAGAAAGAAGAATGGTTAGAATGTGCTACAGAACATCTCTCGACTCAATGTCACAAACATGTTGGGCATCATATTAATGAAGAGAGGCTTTTTTGTGATGTATTTATAAAAAAAGGGAAAAAAACTTCATTTACAGAACTGAACAAGATAGGTAGTTAAACTACTAATTAACCACTAAACACAATCATTGCACATATCATTGACCTCAGGTCGATTACTTTGCCATTTTTGCTAATTGCCAAACATTTAGACAATCTTGTATGATGAAACGCGCCGTTTGGCCCAAATCATTTTCAATGTGTAAAGGTCAAACATATAAAAAGACATTATGAAAAAAAACCGGCCAAGTGCGAGTCGGACTCGCGCACCGAGGGTTCCGTAAAATTTAAGGTTTTCGGAATTTTTCCTTTATGTGTGCTATAAAACGTTGCTTCATGCCAAATTTCAAGATTCTAGGTCGACTGGAAGTACCCTTTAGGTTTTGATTCCCTTGCGAGTACTTGCGAGTTTCAAAATATGCAGCTTAAATTGCTGTTTCTTTTGATTGCGTTGACATAGAAGTTTGATTTTGTTACAGCTTAAAGGTATTATAGACCTGAGTATTTGTTATGAATTTCAATTTAATACCTCTACGCGTTTATGAGGAAATGGGTAGTAAGTTTAAAATTATTAAAAAAAAATATATATTATGTGATGTAACTAAAAAAATATGGTTTTCGTAATTTTTCCTTTATCTATGCTATAAGACGTTGCTTCGTACCAAATTTCAAGATTCTGAGTTCACGGGAAGCACCCTGTAGGTTTTGATTCCCTTGCAAGTGTCGAAAATTTGCGGCATAAACGGCTGTATCTTTTGATTGCGTTGGCTTAGAAGTTTGATTTTTTCACAGCTTCAAGGGACAGTAGACCTGAGTAATTGATATAAATTTCAGCTTCATACCTCTACGCGTTCCTGAGAAAAAGGGTCTTGACAGACGGACGGACGGACGGACGGACGGACAGACGGACAACAAAGTGATCCTATAAGGGTTCCGTTTTTTTCCTTTTGAGGTACGGAACCCTAAAAACTCTGATTCATAAAATAACTTTAGTATCACACAATCGACGGTAACAGTTGAGTAATTTTGAAGAATGTATCGTTAACTTTCCTGTTACAAGTCGTAAAGAATGATAGTGACCTTGACCTAACCACATTGTTACCTATTTATTAAACGAGGCTTGCAAAAAGCTTTTTTCGACAAATATAGGACTTTAAAATCGATGAGTTTCTGGAAATTTTAGAGCCGCAATGACAATCGTCACGTTTTTCCACGCAATACTTTATCATTAAAATATTTAATTTGAGCTTTACTAGTTTTATTTATTTAAATTGAATTCCACTCGATATTACAAACGATGTTTTGGACAAAAAACTTCGCAGAAAAGTTTTTGCTTCCTTTTCTGCCGCCGTTTTAACTACTGTTAATAGTATTAATTCGACTTTTTCTGACAAGTGCTGCCAATTTTATGTAATAATGGTCACTAAGTACTCACGGATTTCATTTTTGATAGGTGATGAGGTCTTGTAGTCCGTGAGGATGAGTCGACTGAATTGAACTGTGATCGGAATATAGATTTCGCACTATATATACCTATCCAACTATTTTACATATATTTAAATTTGGGCTGATGCAGTCTGGTTTTTTCGGGCGACTTTTGGCAATTTCGTTGTTTTAATTATGTGTCGTGATGATTATTGGGATAATAGGATATAATATTTTCTAGTAGATAGTGTTAACTAGTAGATACTAGTTCCCACCGCAAGATTATTGCGTTCATAGTTTTTTTGATGAAACCAAAATTTTATGTAAGTATATTAATTATAATTAGGAGAATATAATATATCGACTTGGTTGCCAGTTGAACAGTTTGTTTATTGAAGTCTTTTTATTACAATAAATATTGTGTATTGCATTGTTACTTAAATTATTTTTTGTTACTTCTTATGATTTTAGATATTTCCTAATACTCTGGATTATTTTAATTAAAGTGCTTAGTGTAAAAAACTGTACTTAAAAATAGATCTACATAAATATATAACTTTGAATCATTTTTTGTATTATTGGATATATTTTCATTCCCAGCAAAATTTGTTATTGTTTATTTATATAAAAATAAACTAGTGCAATTTGAAGAAACGAGATAATTTTCCGTTTCAATTTCTTCAATCAGTTAAGACATTGTTACTTACCTTAACATACAATATTAATTACAGAGTTTCTACAGGCTGAGCCAAGATTTGTGAAAGAATCTTTATATTATCGAATCTACATACTATCTATAGGTACATCTTATATATAAAAATGAATCGCAAAATGTGTTGGTAAGCGCATAACTCGAGAACGGCTGAACCGATTTCGATAATTCTTTTTATATTATATTTCTTGAAGTACGAGGATGGATCTTATATAGAGAAAACTTAAACATGTACCACGTCACTGGATCGATACCAAACCCAAATATGTGATTAAATTTTTTTTTGTATGTCTGTCTGTCTGTATGTATGTGAAAGCATCACGTGAAAACTAACAGTTTGATTTCGATGAAACTTGGTATATTCCTATCCTTGATATATATCCTGGGCATAAAATAGGATACTTTCTATCCTGGAAAAATACGTAGAAAAATCAAATCTTAATTTTTCAGTTTTATCCATAGACGTTGTTCTGTAGAACCGTAAGTCCGTAACACACGTTGCGTTAGAAACGTCTTACAAGTTCAAAATGGAGTCGCGGGCGGAAGCTAGTCTATACTAATATTATAAAGCTGAAAGGTTTGTTTGATTGTTTGTTTGTTTGAACGCGCTAATCTCAGTAACTACTGGTCCCATTTTTCAAAATGAAAATTCTTTCGGTGTTTGATAGCCCATTCATTGCCCAAAATTCTTTCACCATTACAAAGCTGCATCTTCACTATATTGCATTTAAAAAAAAAAATAGAGATCCTTACCAAAAATGCAATAAAGTAACCCAAGGTGTAAAAAATTCCTTAATAAAAATTCTGTCATCGCGTGCGCTGTGGAATTTATTCCTTGAAGTACGAGGATGGTTCTTATGAAAAAAAACGTAGACATGTAGGTACCACGGGCGAAGCCGGGGCGGACCGCTAGTATTATTATAAAGCTGGAGAGATTGTTTGAACTACTCTGGTCCGATTTTAAAATTTATAACGGTGTTAGATAGCCCATTTATCGAGGAAGGCTATAGCTATATATAATATACAGTATCATCACGCTAAGACCAACAGGAGTGGAGCAATATGGTGCACAGCGGGCTATGTTGAATAGGTATGATTTCGTAGCAAATTATATTTCATGTTTTTGTATACGATTCTTAACTTATCGAATATATAATAAATTTTTTAAAATTATTAAAAAGCGTAAAATATAGTTTAATTAAATATCAAGAGCTTTTAATTAACAGAATCGAAAAAATCGTTTTTGGTTTCCGTACCGAAAGGATAAAACGGGATCCTATTACTGAGACTTTGTTGTCTATGTGTCTGTCTGTCTGCAGGTTGTATCTCATAAACCGTGATTCTCGTTTTATTTTTTAAAAATTTACTATGGCCATTTTACTCATTAGGCTAAGTACTTTTTTGATATCTGCAATAGTTACGGAATAATCGCTTGTGCACACTTAATGATTACACCCTGTCTTAATACGTAAATATTTATACATAATATCAAAGTATATAGATTTTAAATCTCTATGCCTGCTTGAAAAAAGCATACAAGCTTGTAGGTTTTGTAGGTTGGTATAAGATCAACCTAATCAAAATAGATTCCACAAAAAATATGCTACGAGCTGTTCCCCGCGGTTACACCCGCAGGCCGCATTGCTCCGCTCATGTTGGTCTTAGCGTGATGATATAATATAGCCTATAGCCTTCCTCGATAAATGGGCTATCTAACACCGAAATAATTTTTCAAATAGGACCAGTAGTTCCTGTGATTAGCGCGTTCAAACAAACAAACAAACTCTTCAGCTTTATAATATTAGTATAGATATCAATAATATTTATATTTTTTAAATAAACTACCTACTGAAAATCTAATACTATCTGTATTAGATTTTCAGTAGGTAGTTTATAGTACACAATTTTTTTTTCTATAAAGTTCACAAAAATCACATTAAAAACAAAACTATTGGAACCACGACCTTGACATTCAGAAAGGATGGAACCGGCTTACCTAGCTCCACGAAACTTCTAATAACGTTTTTAAAATCTGAGTGTGTTACGAGGCATTGTCATTTTAAATAATTAATTAAATACTAGTTGCTTGCCACGCCTCCACCCGTGGTTAACTATACACGTGTCAGAAGTGAAACTTCATTGCCAAGATTCGGATATACAAAAATCGTCGCCTTACTCCATGACGTGTCGGTATTGCCATGACGCGACCTTGAAATTTTACTCTCAACACGCCTAAAGAAGTTTCACTTCAAAAAACCTATGTTGTTAACTTTTTAATGGTTTTTGTATCAATTGAGCACAATTGAGTTACATCTATGATCTAATCTAATCTTCTAATATACAGGGTGTCCCACTGTTGGTATACTAAGCTCAAAGGAGGTTATAGTTTTGCATACGCTGAATACGTAAAAAATACTTATAAAATTCCAGACGCAGTTTTGTGAGGATGTGTATGTGTATGTTTGTGACTCTTTCACGTAAATACTACTGAACATCGGTTCAGTAGTATTTACTACCAAATTACTGTTACTACTTACCAAATTACTGTTACTATAGTACTGCCAAATTTCATTGTAATCGTACAATGAAATTTGGCAGACATATCGAGGGTATTCTGGCAGAACCAAATAAATGCAATAATTTTAAAAATTTAGTTAGAAACATAGAATACTTAGTTTTCGTCGCATTTTCTATCTGACAAAACCATATAACTGTCGAAGCTTTCATACCGGTTTTTTCTTCTGGGTAAAGAAAATAAATAGCTTTTTTTTCTATAAATTTAATTACATAAAGTGATATGGTCTCTTAAAAAGCAAAATAAGAAGTTTATTACAGTGACAAGTGAATAAAACAATTTACTTTCTTTACCCACAAAAACACTTATAGATAATTTATTTTATATTAACAGGTAAAACAAATTATTGGATCTTATTTGTTCCTCATTGGTAAAATGAACCGAGTCGTTTATTTTATTGACAGGCAGAATAGAATAAGCGAGTTTGTTTTGTTTTGCATGCTACAAGTAATGCAACTTGATCCTCTTCTACAGAGATAAGGCTTACTTAGTCTGTTTTGCCTGCTAACGTTTTTGTATATTAGTGTCAGTTACAAGTCGTCACACGCGCACGTGTTTATTTCATCGAGATCTAAATTCGAATAATTACTGTGTTATCATATGTGAATCTGTGTAAATCAATATCAAGAGTTCCACGGAATGAATATATCAGTGACGAAATCGAAATAGAGATGGAGAGCTTATTTGGCGACGTATCTGATAACGAAGATCCTACCTATTTACCTCCCCTCCCCAACGTAGACATGAATCATGATGGTGACTTAATTACTCTTCAAGATTTACTAGGAGATGGTTTACAGCCAAATAATGATGGAGTCGATGGTTTGTTAGAACAAAATAATATTGAATTACTACGGGAAGAAAATAAAAAACAAAAAGAGTTGTCAGAAATTGCTACTTCAATATTACAGGAAATTTTAAATATTATGTGGAAAAAAGTTAAACCTATGAAAATGTGGAGAAAATCTAATCCTGAATGTTGGGCAGTAAATGTTGCAAAAAAAAGAAGAGCTGATGGTTTGCCCTACAAGTCTCGCTCTAAAGAGCGGCCAGCAAAGATTCCAAAGGACATAAAGTGTTCTGAATGTAAGTACAAATGTTCTGATAACCTTGATGAGAACACTAGAAACGAAATATGTAGACATTACTGGCAGCTTGATTTCGTCGGTAGAAAAAATTTCATTCTATCCCATATAGAAGTAAACCGTCCTAAGCGAGTACTTGCTGTAAGAAATAAACGTGAAAAAAGAGCTACACAAAAAAATGCTACTTTAGAAACAATGACGAAAATTACAAGTTAGGGCCATCCATAACAATGACGAAAATTACAAGTTAGGGCCATAGGGCCATCTGTGATCTTTGACGCTGAAAACAAACGCAATAATATTGGTGCTTTTGATGCAATTGACAGTAGAGGAAAACACGAGCCGGCTAACAAAACTAAACCAGAGATCTTGGAAGGAATTCGTCGCCACATAGAATCATTCCCGTGTATGGAATCTCACTATACAAGAAAAGATACTAACAGAAAGTATTTGAGCGCAGATCTTAATATAAGAAAAATGTACATATTGTACAAAGAGTTATGCCAAGAAAAAACCAAGAAGCAGCAAATGAGCTCACTTATCGAAGAGTATTTGCTATGGAATACAATTTTAGTTTTTTTTGTGCCGAAAAAAGATCAATGTGCAATTTTTACAAATTACGAAAAGTCTGACGAAGAGAAAAAAGGATTATTAGAAGAAAATTATAAGGAACATATCCACAGGAAAAATGTTTGTAATGCGGAAAAGGAAAAAGACAAGGAAAGAGCTAACAAAGATCCTAAGTTTCTTTCGGTTTCTTCGGTTTCATTCGATCTGCAGGCTGTACTTCAGATCCCTCACTGCAAAGTGAGCCTGTTATATTATTCTCGAAAGCTGTGCGTGTTTAATCTCACTGTTTATGAAGCAAGTTTGCCCAATAATGCATACTGTTTTCTATGGTCTGAACTGAACGGTAAAAAAGGTAGTTGCGAAATTGGAACGATTTTATTACATTATTTAACTAAATGTATTTCAGCAAATGTAACTGAAATAAGCCTTTTTTCTGATACTTGCTCAAGTCAAAATAGGAATCAATATGTGGCAGCAATTCTTTTGTGGGCAAACAAATTACAGAACAAAAATTTTTAGAATCCGGACATACATACATGGAGGCCGATTCTATGCATAGTGCTATTGAATCACAAAAGAAAGAAACATCAGTATATTCAATGCAAGACTGGATTTCAATATGCGAACGTGCAAGGCGTAGGAAAATACAAACTGTTCAACAGAAGAAGATAGTCAAGGAGCCATACAAAACAAAAGAGTTTAAATACCATGAGTTTTATGACTTAAAAGAGATGGCTTCTAAGATTATTCATAACAAAGATAAGGACAAGGAAGGAAATAAAGTACAGTGGCTTAAAATCAAAAGACTGAGGTTTGTAAAGGGGGAGAAAAGAATTTACTTCAATTATGACATGAGTGAGACTTTTAATTACTTTGACGTTTCCGGTAAAGAAGGAAAAACTAGAGCTACACGAACAAAAAGAAAGGAACAGGATGAATTCCCAACTGAGTTGACAAAAATGTATAAAGAATCATTACCTATATCCGAAGCAAAAAAAAAGGATTTACTAAATTTGGTTAAAAAAAAAATAATACCAGAAGAATTGGAGCCTTGGTATAAAAATCTGAAGACGGTTAGTGTTCCTGAAGAGGCTGAAGAGGAGGATGAGATGTCTTGCGAGGAAACTATTGTGTAATTTTCTTTACTCGTGTTAATTTTTCCTGATAATATTTTTAAGTGCTATTTTATCTAAAGGATTTAACTGTTTAAACTTAAGAAAGCTTACATTAAATAAAATAAATATCGCCTATTTTGTTTTTAATGCAGTAATTCCCAAAAAATTTAGAGGTAGAAACAGATAAGTGAGAAAAAAATCATTCTACCGCCTGAATTGGAATATTATTTCAATTAATTTTAACATCAACTTATTCAATACGAGACAGTGAACTGTTCCTAATATAGTACGTAAAGATTAATGTGTGTTTAAGAGATTTACAGCTTATTTACGTATTTCAGGTAAAACAAAATAACTGCGATACCTTCACGCCAACTTTCCCCATTTTTTTACTTATTTCGACAATTATTGCATAAATTAATGTATCAAAATAAACTTAAATAATGTTTCTAAGTACAAGTAATGAAAATTTTCTGTGTTTATGCTTCGTCGTTGACCTATAATCATCCAAAATTTTAAATGCGTTTTTTTCAATATAACAGTATCGCTACTTATCCGATTCTCCCAGAATACCCTCGATATAGATGTTAACTTAGACTAACATATAGGATAGGTTTTATCCCGAAAATCCCACGGGAACGGGAACTATGCGGGATTTTCTTTGAAAACGCGGGTGAAGCCGCGGGCGATAAACTAGTATAAAAATAAAATCTTTCCTCTCTATGTAATTTTTTTTAGTTGGTCTCAAACGTGTTAACATAATCCGATTATAATAATTATTATAAGTATATAAATGTTTGATATAATTATTATCATAAAAACGGGAAAATACGATAAAAAAAATATTGTTTAACTGGTTCCTTATATTATAATAATCATGTATACGATTGTCAAGAAAGAACAGGAGAGTCTAACGATTTTATATTTTTTCTATCTAATCTATCGTCTAATTTAGAACGAGATCGAGATCTAAAAAAAAATGGCACACAAATAATATTTAGTGTAAAAAAAAAATTATCACAGTTTCCGTCTCACGTTTTGGTAATATTAATTTAGTATTAAGGAAATTTGGTATTTAGGTAGTAAGCTAGGTATCACTGAACTAAAACCTATCAATTATTCTGTAACAAATATCATACGTGGATGATACAGCGGGTTGATGCTAACTTATGAAGAGCTTTTCATTATAAAGCTTAACCTTTATAACATCCTTCTATATTAAAAAGTACAAAATTTCAATAAAACGGCCATTGCAGTTACATTTCCAACGTAAAAGCTGTTTTCAAAATAAACCCGCATAGTTCCCGTTCCCGTGGGATTTCCGGGTAAAATTCATCCTATGTGTTAATCCAAGGTACCCAACCTATGTGTGTGCTAAATTTTATTTTATTCAGTAGATTTGCGTGAAAGAGTAACAAACACACACATCCATCCTCACAAACTTTCTCATTTATATATTACTAGCTTTCCGCCCGCGACTTTGCCCGCGTTTTCAAAGAAAAACCCGCATAGTTCCCGTTCCCGTGGGATTTCCGGGATAAAACTCATCCTATGTGTTAATCTAAGTTATCATCTATATATGTGTGCTAAATTTCAATGTAATCAGTTCAGTAGTATTTACGTGAAAAAGTAACAAACATACACACACACATCCATCCTCACAAACTTTCGCATTTATAATATTACTAGTAGGATAGGATAGTAGGATGCTGATGCAAGTTTTTAAATATTTACTACATAGTATAAAACAAAGTCGTTTTCTCTGTCCCTATGTCCCTTTGTATGCCTTAAATCTTTAAAACTACGCAACAAATTTTGATGCGGTTTTCTTTAATAGATAGAATGATTCAAGAGGAAGGTTTTAGTATATATTTTATTAGGTTTTAGACAAAGCGGGCGAAGCCGCGGACGATAAGCTAGTCTTGTTAACACTAAACATCAAATAATATGATCATAATATTTGCGTCATAATTACTATTTCGTCAATAAAAACAACATATCATCGATTAGGTTTAAAATTTATAACCACCGTAAAAATATACAATTAAATATTTTGTTAGTTATCTGATAAGTATAATGCACTTTTGCCCTTGAACTTGAAATTTTACTCTCAACGAGCCTAAAAAAGTTTTACTTCAAGATAAAAACACAACAAAAGTATATTCTCTTCATACAATTTCTTTAAATATGTTATGTTTTTTAATGAAGCTAAGCTACTAACAGAATTTCGTAATTTTCTCTTTTATATTTTAAGCATTGATATAGTAATTTTAATATTAAAATGAATATCCAGATTCGTGTTTCAATGAAAGTTTTTAAAATCAGTTTCATATATTATTATGTATTATCATATCATAGATTGTATGATATGATACATTAACCTAAGACAGGATAAGGAATAATTTGGAAGTTTTTCCTCGTTTCTAGATAATTTTATTCTAGTTTTTCTAATTTCAAAAAAGTATATTATCATAATGAAAACTAAATAAAAGATGAGCCTTAAAAACTACAAAATATAAATGTCGTCTGTTCAATAAATTAAACGTTTCTCATGAAATACGTTGGCGGAAACTTGCATATAATATATATTATATACCTAAATGCATACTTAAACGGGTATGATATATCTATTAATCAAATATGTTTTTATAAGCTTATATATATCAGGGGTTCCCAATCTTTTTCAGCTCGCGGCGCAGTTTCATGATAAGTTTTTTGTCGCAGCGCCCTACCCTCTCAACTATTATTACTATAGCTATTTGAAAAGGAAACAGTCGATAATGGTACCTACAATAAAATAATATAAATTAGATTAGGCAAAGAAGGACAAACATTAACTCAATTTCTTTATTGTAAAATAATTTAAAGAGAAATCAGGTAGGTACGGCTTAAGAAAAATAAAAATAGAACACGATAAAACATAATAAAAATAGAATACTCGCGAATTTAAGCAGATCGACTCACGACGCCCGGCCCATCTTCACTTTCTACGGCGCACCAGGGCGCCGCGCCGCGGCGCACAGTTTGGGAACCCCTGTTATATCTTTTAAATAAAATATAGACTTACAGCAAAAACACGTTTGTAACATTTTTAAATGCCATGTAAAAAAATGGGTGGCAGATGTATTTCACACCTGTTTCACTGATTTTAATTAAAAGTACTAATAGACTGTCTTGTTTAAGTTTTTCCTGAAAATAACCCATGACCATACAACTCGTGCCACGACTGTACGAAAAAGCCGAACAGATAGATATAAAACCACCCCTTCAAATAGAAAAAAAAAATTAGATTAATTCGCGGTTGTTTGTTGCACTTATCCTAAAAACAACTACGAGTCCAAAGCAGTCGTTTACATACGAACATGTGGGTTAGATACAAACATACAGGTAAAGGTAATTAAAGTTATTGTGAAAAATTAATGATGACCTAATTTTATACACGAGACTTCACCTACGTTCTCTTCTATTCTCTAAAAAGAATTATTCCATAGAAAGCATATAATTATAAATATATCACAGCTGTGATAAATAAACAGGTATGAATGTTGAGTTACATCAAAATCCATCCAGCCGTGGTTAAGCAATAAACGAACAAACTTTCACATTTATCTCGTCACTACAATGCTAGTAATGGAAATGTCAAAGTTAGGCAAACAGCCAAGTGTAAATTATTAAATATAAAAGATTATCACAATTTGATCGAGCCTCCGATAATGTTACGAGTGAGTTACATCACTGAGTCATTGCATTCTTTGTTATGTCGACTAGTGTTGTGCGACTGCGACTGCGACTACGAGTTACGACTACGACTACGGCTAGGTATGAGTTTATATACTACTGTGATTCTGTCTATAAACGTCAAATATCTGTTGGTGCTCTGGATTTTGTTTTGAAGGACGATTTTTATTTGTTTAAGTGAGAGGCGATGTATTTTGTAGTAACGATTAGAAAGAAAATAATAAGTAATTTTTCCCATATAATTTGACAAAAAATATTTCTTACAACTCTAACGAGATAATATTTGTTACCAATGTGGCTATTTCCATAACCTGTGTTAAAAATTAAAAAGTCATTTCAATAAACGCTTAATAATTACCGGCAACCATTTTCTTTGCGGGGTCGATAAAAAAAAATACCACCAATAGAATTATTTATTACCATATACAACATTACATGCATCAATCCCTATACTATCCAATAAGTTACAACAGCTCAAATATAAAAAAAAAAATGCAAAAAATTGTCGCACGTCGATCAACAGCCTAACATTGCTAAGTGGGTACGGAACAAGGTCACGGCCAGGCTCACATCTGCAAAGGTTATGTCGGCGAAAGCTTTCGATTTTAATGATAGCTATAAGATAAATTGACCATTGAGTATCCTTTACAAACTATCGTAACTGTTTTGACATGGTTTTTTGTATTTTTTTTATATTTGGATGTATTTGAAGTGCCTGTAAGATTTTTTCAACATTTTGTCTTATTAAGGAAAGTAAAGTATATATAACACTTACAGTTTGTAAAGAATGATATTATGCTGTGTAATTATTATTCTATGTGAACCTAAATATTCTTATTAAAGTTAAACAACGTCGTTTATTTATTAGACCAGGGTAGATAATTTTTGAAACAAAAAAACGACGTGTGGCTGGCACTCGGGGACTGCCGCGGTAAAGCTATTGCATGCTACCGGCTATGCTTTCAAGCCACACCTCCGCCCGTCGGAGTGGGGAGCGTGAGGTTTTTTCGTTACGGAATTTCTCTATTCGGTCCCCATGCTCAAGGCCCGCGATAGAAGCTATGCAATAGCTTAAAAAAAATCGCAGTAGGATGAAACCCATTAGAAAAGGAGGGAATATGATAAAAATAAAAGGAAAAATAAATTACAGACAATCCGAGTTCGGGAAGTGGGAGGGGGGGGGGGGCTTCTAAGGTTAAAAAATGGTTTCTCTTGATTTCCGACAAAACTACAAGTCCTATGGAAAAAAGTTCAATAGCAAAGTTGTAGGTAATAAAAAAGAGTGTGTGTACTTATGTACACGCGTTAGAAGTTATACTTCTTTGGCTATACTAGAATATACAACTTGAACATAGTTATCAATTTCATACCACCTAGAACTAACTTCATGCTGTTAAATTTAGGTGTCGGTGTGCGCGCGCATCGTAAAAATTCACTCTCATCATTTTTCTCCATCGCGCCAAAAGAAGTAAAAGTTCAAAAAGTTCTACAACTTTTGTATTCGCAATTTTTTCACATAACCTCAAAATTTAGGTGAAAAATTCAAAAAACGAAGTTTTTGGTTTTTTGTAATTATATTATCTTTTTCAAAAAAAAAATTTTTACTACGATATTTGGTGAAAACTTACCTTATTATGTCCCAAATACACTGTAATTTATTTGATTGAAAATATTTATTTTTTCGCATTATTTCAACTTAATACCAAAAAAACAACCTAATTTTCAATCGAAAATTCTGACGTCAAAATATTAGCTGTTTTTCAAAAAGTTTGGGGGCTTTTGTTCGTTGAAATATCTACTTTCTGATGGTGTAAAATATAATATATATTATCGTAGTAAATTTACTTAGAAAATGCATACAAACAGTGTGATAATGAGCTTTTACTAAATCTATAACTGAGTAAATCTACAATTTTATGAGTTTGCCTCTTTCTGTATTAAAGGCTGATTTATGTATATTATAGTTTAAAATGCGGATATCACGAATCTAAATCCTAGAACGCATAGAATATTAATATGATATCAATGCAAGGTTACTTTACCTATCCATTTTATTGCAGTGTTGCATCCTGAACAAGCTTTATTAAAGTTCATGGTAAGAGAAAGTAGATACTTAGAACTTGTTAATAGATATACATTAAATTTATTTACCGTCACAAAATTATCGAACAGTTGCCAACAGAAAAATGTGGAATAATATGACTTAATAAGAAATAGCTTGATGATCATTTTCTGTATAAAATAAATTATCACCTTATGAATTTATATGCATTAAGATCACTTTTTTCGTCTATATAATATTATCTAATTTGTTTACCCATTTTATTTTTAACTAGCTGTCCGCCCCGGCTTCGCCCGTGGTACATATTTAAGTTTTCTCTACATAAGAACCATCCTCGTACTTCAAGGAATATAATAAAAAAAGAATTATCGAAATCGGTTCAGCTGTTCACACGTGATGCCGTGACAACGCGAAACGGGTTTCATTTAAACTTACTTCTCAGCGATACTTTGATGATGATAATTAAAAAGCGAAGTATAGCTAATTCATAATAATAATAAATTTTGAATCAAGAGCCTACAGATTCAAAAGAATTTCAATTTCGCACACGGTCAATGTTAAATGCTTAAATTTAACGGTAGCTTATGTAACGTGTAATCAATAATAATCAATGTCCCCATTCTATATATAAATACCTAATTACATAATATTTCATTACCTACATCAATTTATAAATGAAATAATATGCTAAATATCTCAAAAAACGGAAGGCTTAATGTTAAATGAACCTTTAAACCTTATAAAGATATATATAAAAGTACCTACAAAATAATAGTAATCGTCCAATCAAGACATTCCAGTTTTATTTGATTCCTTTGTTAAAACACGATAAATGTTTCTAAAAATATCGATGACATAAAAACTGTGTAAATCGTAATATATTCTAAAAAGCGAGTGACAAAATTTAGGATTCCACGGTAAGGAACATTAAAATTATAATGAGATTGCCGATAGAAGATGAGAAGGTCACGAATTTACATACCGGCTTTACCGTCAACTTTGACTGCGCAAAACATCGCATATAATAATATTATGTATCCTCTATAATAAACTATATAAATATCGCGGCTATGATGCCTTAATGTCGAATATTAATACGTTGTGGTAAACCTTGAAATATTTTCGAGTAATTTAATATTTAACGTCTTCGATTTATAAATGGTTAATGGTGTAATAAAATGCGAGAATAATTATAACATTGGTTTATTAACAATATACAAATCAGAGGGTATCACAGAATCGCTTGAACGATCTAAAGAGGGAGGGGGGGACAAAGAAGTTGAGTATTTTTGGACTAGATTATAGGCTAGGTGGTGAGGGCTTATTGGGGAGGTTGGGGAAGGTGGGCGCCGGAGGGCTGGAAACCGTTCTCGTTGGCGACGTAGGTGACAGTGTAGAGGACACCGTCGGGACCGGGGTAGGAGAATTGACCGCGGACTTCCAAAGCCTCATTCTCACTTCCGACGTTCTTCAGCTGGCCGTTCTCTTGGGCGCTGATGCCGTTGGATGTCTCCAAGCTGTCGGAATAAACACATATTAATAACGACACTATTAATTAATCTCATTCGCAGTGGAAGAAAACTGAATGACATGATGACATTATGAATATTTGAACGTTTCGTCAATTTTGTTACCGAATATCGCTCGTGAACGATATTTAAAAGGTGAAGAAATCGTGAATATTAAATAATACTATATATGAGGAAGTCAAATATCAATTCATATGAATTAAATAGCTATTTTGAGTCCTGATCTATCTAGATCTATATAAAAGGTTTACTAGACGTGAAAGGGCTCCTGAGTGTTTCCAGATTGGGATATGATGAAGGGAGCAATAGGTAAAACTTACGTGTAGGCGTAGGGGCCGACTCCGATGTTGTCGCTCTCGTATCTGAGGATCT
Organism: Colias croceus; assembly: GCF_905220415.1. Taxonomy (NCBI): domain Eukaryota; kingdom Metazoa; phylum Arthropoda; class Insecta; order Lepidoptera; family Pieridae; genus Colias; species Colias croceus. The sequence goes on along the minus strand of NC_059543.1, from coordinate 670,586 downwards.
GGGCATCGCCGTCGTTGGTGGTGGGGGGCGCGGCGAGGGCGGCCACAACGCACAGAGCGAAAACTACGAACTGTAAACGAAAAAAAATAATAATATAAATATATATATATATACCTATTAACTCTTGTTAGGCCGGGATCGGCTAGAACACCACAGGCATTGTTGCCTTAAATATCACATGTTATAAAAAGATCGATTATTTGAAGGTACAAATTCTTATAAAGGGTTGATTCCAAACGTACCGATTTCATTTTTGAAGGATTTGGTTTTTTTATGTGTTGCGGTGAAAAGCAATCGAGCGACTGATGCCAATGGAATAAAGATGTGCCTTTTTATACTGACTAACACTGCAGGCAAGGACGCGTTGTGACATTTGATCTTAGCATCTTCGGTCAGCGATCCTCTACATATAGGTAACCAAAGGTTCTTCGTGTCCGGTTGGATGAAGGATACCGTTTGTTAGGAACATAAGGTCAATTATGGAATTATACAGTTTACGGATTTATTGAGGATTAGAATTGAGCATTATTAATTGCATAGTCAAATTTACAGATTTTTTTACATTTAAACGTTCGGAACATAAAGTTTTAAGGTAGCGGAATACAGCTTCAATACTTATTTCAAATCATTCAATACTAATTAAAACTGATATTTAAAATACAAGATGCGTAGAGCAATATTGTAACTAACATTATAAAGCATATTTTTGTTATATTCATACTAAATCAGGCCGTACGTTTTAACATGATTGAGTGGACTTTCACATTTATAATATTAGTAGGATTTGTAGTATGTTTTAGGAATGATAAATCTAGGAAGGCTAGACACAGGGCGGTGAACTATTGCTCGTATGGGTATTTAGCAATAGATTTAACGTAATATGTAATTTGCTTTAATATTGAGAACGAATACGAATAGGTTTATAGAAAGTTTTGATAGATTTTAATAATGTAATTATAATATTAATAAGATTGATTCTAGACTGCTAGCTGTTTAGCGTGACTTTGTTTATATTTGAAACTTGTAATTTGCTCTAAATTCAGATGGAATAGACCGAGAAAAAGTGTAAAAAGATGTTCTAAAATCTAAATTATAAACAATATAAAATTATTGTTAGCTTGTTTAACATTTCTTTGCAAAGTACCTGATTTAAGAATATAATGCAATTGCAAAGTAACTGATAAAGTATTGTAGATAATATTGAGGATTTTCACTACCTATCCTACTAATATTATAAATGCGAAAGTTTGTGAGGATAATATGTGCGTGTGTGTTTGAGAGCTAGTCCATTATATTTTATTCATATTGATATTCGGACTAAATTTATTTTTAGAGCTACTGGCCATTCATTATTTAATCTTATGAAAATAATTTTTTGAAAAAATAAAGAAATCATTATCTCATATGAAATAAAATAAAAAACAGAACTATTTTGATTGTTTGTCGATGAAATCTAGAGCAATTAGATTACACCCACAAAACAAACTTATCCGTGGCAAAAACGCAATCAATAAAGATCTATTTCATATAATTATATAACTCATTGAGATTCTATTGTAATCTAAATCCTATACAGATAGTTACATAACTCGAGTGGGCGAAAAATTATAACTTATTCCGCTAGCGGCTTTCGAGTAATATCACAATGACAAAGTATATTTTTAAAGATTTATTGTTCAATATTTGTTCAAAATATATTAAGTTTCTAATAGTTCGATCTAAAGAAGTTGTAGTCCAGTAATTTTAGTAGTTTCATCTTGGAATGAGAGCTATTCCATATGTTTATGCATGTTTAAACATTTATTTGACATCCTCAAACATGTCACAAAACCTAAATATTTTAAAAAAGGTCGGTCACAAAAATCGTTTTTTTTTTTTCAATTATTCCGTTTTCTTTGGTGTTTTCGCTATTTGTATCTATATTTTATTACCAATGATACAGAAGATAAAATTCTCTACAGCTTTTTTGTGGGAGAGCTTGTGTTGCGTGTCCTTTTCCTAACTCTACGCATTTCTTTCCTTCCTCTTGTCAGTCCTTATTCCATATCCTTTAGATGATGTTTGTAAGGAATAGCGTGAAGATTGTACATGGTAGGATTAAGCCATAATAATTATACGCACTTTAGGTAAAGACCATTTTAACTCATCAGCAAATAGTTTAGCATAGATATGGAAATGAGACGTAATCTCAAGTATTATACAAACTAGTGCACTTATTTGCATAAAGCTTTATAATCAATCGGGTTGAAAATATGCGGGAAGTATCCTTATGATTAATTATTTGATAAATGGCATATTGTAAAGAGCAGGATGCCCCTTTTGTTTAAATCTAAGGATATATCTATGTTCTATTACATCGAGATAAGTCGGAAACAAACATATAAACAATCAATACTTTGCTCTTATTTTTATTTTGTGAAAAAGCACATTGTCACTATTAAGATGAGATACAACAATGCCATTTTATAACACAATATTAACTAGTTAACCATCCAAACGTTGTTTTTATCATTAAGGTGTATATGTCGCAGACAAATTGTATAATCTCGCCGTTTACAAATGCTCGGCATTTTGTAATATGTCGAGAATTTGTAATCAGTTTTTCGTTTGGATAAGGGGGTGGGTTAGGTTAGGTTCGTGTTTTTAAAACTACACAGAAATAGGAGCCCCACGAAGTGAGGCTCCGTCGACTCGCGACCATCTTTTTGTAGAATTTTGGAAAAAGTAAATCCTCAGCATATTACAAAATGCCGAGCGTTTGTAAACGGCGAGATTATACAATTTGCCTGCGACATATACAAAATAGTTTATGACCGTTCTTCGTACACACCAAATAAATTAATTTATACAGATCTCTTTAAATATAGTCTACATACGTATACGGGTTACGAGCATATATCACTAATACCTATTACAGCATTACATAATACATTGCAATGAGTCTGATATTTGGCTGTAGGTTATATGACGGCGGGTCATCTTAGGGTTAGGTTGCGTAACAAACACGTATATTATATGCTAATCTGGTTTAAATATATATAAATAGTTTGATTGTTATTTTGTGTCCATTGGAAAGTGATTTAAATAAGTTGATAGTGGTTTACTGTCCGCCCTGGGTTTGATCGTAAATTAAATTATGTTAATGTTTGAAATCTAGAATTAATTAAACGAATAGCTATACTATATTTTATAATTTTCTTTGCATATTTCTCTTTATCATCCACGAATCTTCGTTTGATATCAAAAGGAATAGGTACTTTTTTCCCATTTTTAGATCACTTCTTGTTGACACTGCTATATAGTGTGGGTCGTAGCCTCGTAGCTTACTTTATTCCTCCTCTTCACAATTATAGGCAACGATGGCCCAACAATTAATGATCGTCGATGTTTGCCGCCATTACGTCGATTATGAATAAACATCTACAATGACGACCGATCACAGACATATAGGCCCTAGTCTACACTATCGTGATAGCCTCTACTCGCCCAAAACTGCCCATTGTGAGTAAGGCGCATAACCTAGCATTTGTCGATAAATAGACTTTTTGTTAAAGAATAATGTTTTTAGGGCCATCGCGTACAATGATTATTTTCTAAAGACCAAATATTAAGGCTAATAACTACCTATAATATCAGACTTTCATCACGTATCAGTGTAAAACCAGTATCTCATATTTATTCCTCTTCCTACCAAACATAATATCTTGTATCTTATTTAAGGTTATCATAGCATCCGCAGCTATTTGTTATTATATTATATTATTATAAATATGTAATATGTTAATTGATGTGTCTTTGTAACAGCTTGATTGCCTTCCTTAAATCTTAACGAGAAGTTTATTAAAACTTCCGTCAGAATTCATAGCATTTATAGAACCTTCTTTATTAACTTTAAAGAAATTCAATCCAAGCTTTTAATTGGGATTTAGTTTAGTGTTTAATATTCAGTTTGGTTTCCTAGGATCTGATTTTTATTTGATAAATTTTGTAGCAAATATGTCATAGATAAAAAAGTCCTTAGAAAGCTTTTTCCATCGCCTGTACCTCCTAGAAAGAAATAAATCTATGAAAATATTTAGTCTATCTGTGAGAAATTCATGAAAATCGTTGCAGTCATTTTCACGTAAAAAGTGCATGTAGGTATTATTATTCAAACATACATAAACATCTGACATTTGTATTAATAGGTATGACTAAAAAATGTTTTAATAATAAGCATATAAAATATTTTCACACTCAGAATATAAGTTTTAAGTTTGCACATCTTAAAAGAATGTCTGCCATATAAGTAAATGCATTATCAACAATGCCATGTGTCAAAATTATTTATTCAAGGCCCGTTTTGGACCCACATACGAACATAATATTCAGTTTGAAATCTTATGTGTTTAATGTTTGAGTTTAATTTTTAAAATGTTAATTAAGGGTGAAGTAACCACGAGCGTTTTCAAACAACCGTCTAAGAAATCCTACGGTACGTTATATCTCCGATCTATCTATTTCTGACCGATTTATCGCTAAATTATGACCAAATTAAAAGAACTTATTATATTTTGTAGTAACTATGTATCATGGTGATAAATGATCAAAATTACTGTAAAGCTTCATTAAAATCCGTTTAGTATTTTTTGCGTGATAGAGGATTATAAACAATCCATACATCTTCACAAAATTTCGCATAGTTATAAATTTCAACCTTTTTTTCAGATTGTTTTTTATTTTCAGTTAAAATTTTATTTCGCGAAAACACACGATCATAAAAAATCCAGTGTTCCCCACGCAGCCTCCTTGCGGAGGCTGCGTGTGAGAAGATCCAGTCGTCGTCATAAAAAATCTGAGTATGTCACGTTGAAACGCTCGTGTATCACCAGCCTTATACATTTACTTCAGAGATTACCAAACAAGTTCAATGTCAACATGTAATTAATTCATATAATTAGTGATCTTGTGATATATGAAGATGTCTCTAATAAAATAATATTTAGTTTTTTATTGAGCGTGTCATGGCTGAGGATTTATTTTATAAAAATTCACATCTAATACAAATGCAAAGGTATGTTTGTCTGCTTGTTACGCTTTAACGGTTAAGTTACACATTTAAAATAGTCGAAGTCACAGCGCTATATTTTCAAACGTCAATTCCTGAAGAGTCGGAATAGATATTATAATGAGTGTGAGATGAGTAAAATTTATTCGATCGAAGCGTTCGATACATGTAAGTAAGTAGTGATAAATATTTTAAAAGAATCCAGTTTTTTAACAGGTTTCCTTGTTAAATTTAAGAATATGTACTAACCGTTTTTGATAATATCCTTTATTCGAAAACCGAGAGTGTTCTTCGAATCATGTTATAAAATTTTATTGAACTAAAAAATCTTAAACTATCGTAATATTGTTAAAGAATTTAGAAGCTAATCGTGACTTTAAATTATCACAGTTTTTTATAAACACCAATCAATGCAGAAACAATACAATAAATTTGAAAACAACATCCTTTTACACAGAAATAAGAATTTAAATTAGTTATTTCTAAAAAATAATAATAGCAATGATTCTTATATGTAAATATATCACTATTATTTCACTTATCCCGTAATATCCTACTCATACTTAAAAACTTTATATTTTTGCTAATAATAAATATATACTTTAAAAAAAAATGTATGCGTGTACTGTACACACGCAAGAAGTGAAACTTTTTTATGACCTTATTTTTCAAAAAATAATTTACTATATGCAACTTTACAGAAATACGTCGAATCACGCGTAGTAGGAATAAGAAAAAGATGGCGCGTAACGGAAAAATGTCACGCGTAACGAAAAAATGTTACACAGATTTTTTCCAACCCCGATAAAGAAGTTTCACTTCAAAACTAAAAAAATACGCTTAAAACTCATAAAATTATTGTATTGTCATTGATTCTTGTTAAACAAAGTTGGATTAAATCTGTCCGTTTAAAATGGGTCAAAATCGAGTCTAAAAGTTAACAAACAGTCGATTGTCAACAAAACATATTAGTTACAATATACAAACATACACATGAAGCTAATAAAGGCGTGTTAAAAAGGTAATTATTAATATATTAAGACTCCGCGGCTTCGCCTGCGCTGTTAAAGAAAAACCCGCATAAACTCAAACTCAAACTCAAACATTCATTTATTCAATTATACTACTATTTAGTAGCACTTTCGAATCGTCATTACATAGGTAAGTATTTTTAACATTTACCACCGATTCGGAAAGCAGTATCTATGGAGAAGAATCGGCAAGAAACTCCATAGTTGCTCTTTTAAAATCATGTCAATATTATATGTCATGTCAATGTCATAGTTCCCGTTCCCGTGGGATTTCCGGGATTGCGTCATTTTTCCGGGATGAAAAGTAGCCTATGTCCTTTCTCTGGTATCAAAATATCTCCTTTCATGAAAATTGGTTCAGTAGTTTAGGCGTGATTGAGTAACAGACAGACAGACAGAGTTACTTTCGCATTTATAATATTAGTATGGATTATAAGCGGTTCAGGACTTGACGATGTAGACACTAGGCAGTGGGAGCGCCGCGACAGCCTTCGGCAAATTATGCAAGGCTTTGCGAATTTATTAGCTGTAAGTTTTTATGTATGTAACTTGGGGCTTAAGAAGGTAATTTTGTTGGAATTCCATATTTCTGATGAGCATTTCTAGCTCGAATCAGTAATTGAATTTGTGTTTTGTAGAGACGATTAACAGAATTGTGGAGGCAATTATTTGGTATTTTAATGTTGACAATTAAAGGTCATAGAGTACAGTTTTTCCATTTGGAATTGTTTTTTGATAGATATTATTTATTAAATAGTTCGCTTAAATATTATTTTTAACATATTTTTCTCTAAAAGTCTAAAATCAAGGAAAATTATTGACCAAACTTGCTCTATATTTATTTTTCCCTAGTTATTTCAAATTAAACTTTCCAAAATAAGGATATTTGTATGTATGTGTGTGTGTATATAAGATCTCAAGAATACCTTGAAAACCTTGTCCCAAAAATAACAAGTGATACAGTCATAGAATGGAGAAATTTTATGCAATATGATTATGAGATAATATGATTCACAGTTTTTTGTTATATGCAAGGTTTTGGGAAAATACAAAATGTAATATAAATACACCTACATGCTTTTTACTGGATTTTTATTTGCATAACTTTTATGAATTATGATAACAATTACGAATAAAGAAATTTGACATCACTTAATAGTACAAAACAAAGTCACTTCCCGCGTTTTTGTGTATGCTTTTTTATAAGCAACGGATTTTGATGTTTTTTTTTTAAAGATAGAGTGCTTCAAGAGGAAGGTTTAGGTAAGTATAATATAATTTATTGAGTTTTAGACACTGCGGGCGAAATCGCGCGCGTTAAGCTAGTAATAAATAAAGTAAAGCGATTCTTGAGTTAACACCGCATAAAAAAAATACAGATATAGGTATGACATTATCAAAAATAGAAAATCACGATTAAAGAAAACGATTATAATGGTTCATAAGCGACTTGCTTATAGCTAAATTGCTAGAGATATAATTTTATTTCCTCCAAAATAGATACTATATAGAGAGCCATAAAAACCGGCAAAATTAGTAAGTATATTGTTAAATTCAACCTGACCTCTAGGCAATGCCCTTACATCACGTAATCAAAACGCTTATTAAAACCAGTAATGTTATAATTTATATACATAAATATAACCTGCTTGAACGACCTTTTTCGGTGAACTTCGGTATCTCACCCAGTTAAAGATATACTTGCGATTTGAGAAAGCTATATTTTATTAAATGATATGTTCTATTTTTTTGATTATTTTATGTAAGGTTGTTGTTGTAAGGTAAAAGCGACTTTCCCATTTTGTCTATAATTTCAGCAAAGCTCTAGAAATTGAAAAGCTCTATTGTTTTTGGGAACATCAGTTAAAAATATAGCTTAGCTTTTGTTACACACATAGTTTAATTCTGATTAGTCTACCTTATACCGACTATTTAGCATTTCGACGTTCCTTCGCGCACATGTGTTAGGCGTAGTATATTAAAACTAAAGTTTTACAATAATTATTGACCATTAAATATGTTATTAAGTAGTTAAAATCTGAAGAAGTGATGGAACTTCGATTATTATATATCTATTTATACATAACAGATTCTGGTGTATTGATAACTAGCTTCCGCCCGCGACTCCGTCCGCGCGGATGTCGGTCTGCGCGTGGATGGTTTATTTCTCCATTTTGAGTAACTCTGACAATGACATAAAAAAAAAATAATAATCACATATTTGGGTTTGGCGTCGATCCAGTAACACCCCCTGCTATTTATTTTTTCAATATTTTCAATGTACAGAATTGACCCTTGTACAGTAGGGTGGAGTGAAAAATATTTTTTTTTCATTTTCGTTTCGGCATACCTGTAAAAAGATGTCATTATTGCTCATAAATAAACTTGCAAAATTATACTTTGCAGATGCCCCCAACATCATGAATTTTCAGAAATTTAAAAAATTTAGTCGAAAATCATTTAAGTTTAATTTTGACAAATTAACGCTAAATCAGATTCTGTGTTATCTCGTTGGTTGCCAACGGGAAGACACAGAATACACAATTTTTCAATATATGTATTAAAAAGTGGCTATCGCTGGCTACCAGTGGCTCTGGTCGGTGGCCCGTTTGCGCCGACTCTTAGTGTAGGAAACATTGATTTTAAACAGTGCCGTTAAGGAAATAACACTAATGTTAGTAATATTTCTAAATTACATTTTACACGTAAATACAATTAAGATCATAATTTAATATTTTTGATGTGAGCTCTATCTATAATTTCGCTTTGTTACAGTAAAATGTTGCAAGTCAAAATACGACAAACGACATGTTGTCCTGTATTTTGTTTGCCAGAGAAGTACCCAGTGTCTCAATTACCAACTTATACTGATGCTAAAGAAACTATTACTTATTTATTAGATATGAATTTAAACCGGATAAAATAACAAAATTCATGATTTATCCGAAAGATTAGCTACGGAAATGTTTGATGTGTGGCGAAAAGCATCGCTTAGAGTACTACAACTTCTTCGACACACCATATTCGATGAATATAGACGCTTAATTAAATCCTTATCAAGACCGACAAACGAACAAAAAAGAACAAGAAAAGATAACTGAAGTATTTTGTCACTCAGTACCAAAGCTTATTTGATATTTGAAGTTGCGAATGTATTTTTTTTTAACTCTCTTGTACTTGCTCAAAAGATTATACCAACTTAACTATGTGGCAAGAATGTAAGAAAACTGAGCCTCTGACTTCTAATTTATCTGAAGAAACCTTAAAAGACATCGTGAAAAGCGGTTTGACTATGTTTCAGAATATCAACATTTTCTATGCCTTACTCAGGCCGTAAAGTATATTATCAAATTGGTGACAGAAGCTTCAAGTGCAGTTTGTTGAGAAAGTAAACAAAATGATTATATAATGGCAAGAGTATCAGTATCACGACTGTCAATGCCTAATTTTGAAAAAAAAACAGCCTTATCTATACTAATATTATAATCTATACTAATATTATAAAGCTGAAGATATTGTTTGTTTGAGCGCGCTAATCTCAAGAACTACTGGTCCGATTTGAAAAGTCCTTTCGGTGTTAGATAGCCTATTTATCGAGGAAAGCTATAGGCTGTATATCATTACGCAGATTAACAGGAGCGGAGCCACGCGGGTGAAACCGCGAAACGCAGCTAGTACTAAATAATTACTTATTTCTGATATTTTCATTCCTCTATAATATTATTTACATAAATGAAACACGTTAAAACAACTAATCAGGCTATTATTTGATGTATCACAAAGAAGTTTGTTATATAATAGACTTGAAGGCCATAAAAATACTGTGATTAAAAAATAAAACAAAGTTTGCTAAAAAAATCATATTTTTCTAATTTTCAATTGGGTTGGGGCACCTCAAAACATCAAGACACGTAAACAATATTTTGTATGCTGAATTCACTCATTAAAAGGCACCTTTCTGTCGCTATGCCATTTGAAAAAAACAAAAAAAAATTTCGTTCATACATTATCACTCCACCCTATTGTACAGGTTTAGGTATTATGTGTATAGATTTTTAATTATGGTAATCTTTTTACATTTACATAGAAATGATACCTATGTTATTATGACAAAGGTTACGTTTCCAAAACAACACAAATTTTATGCCCAGCAATTTATGAATAGACATTATACGAAAAACTTTTATTAGTATCTATTTGTAGGTCATCTATATGATCTTTAGATCATGTTTTTAATTATCTTCTAGACTAGATTAAGACCTAAACCAAGATACTTTTGTAATAAGACCTTAACCTTTAATCTAAGCTACTTCCTGATCCAAAACTACCTAATTTTATACAATCATGGCATCCATCAATTATAATTAAAAACTATAAATCATGACATAAATTAGGTTCGATATAAGTAAAACGATGTTTAAAATTCAAGGAAGTATACATACTTAAATTATTACTTCTTTACTACGTTATTTATTAATTTGTAGCTTCACTTTACGTAGTTTCATATAATTAGTGTCAAAACAAAAAGAAGAACCCAGCAGCTGTTTTTTTAATTAATAATCCGTGTTTTCATTAAAGGAAAAAATAAATTAAAAAATATCAGCTGCTCAGCTGCTTGTATATTCATAAATGTTATTTTTTTATTTCTTAAAACATACAACAAATATTTAATTCAACTATCAATTCAACATTATACAATATCAATTATTTATACCTACTTCTTCACGAATAATTTAATCGCTTTTTCGTTTTACACAAACAGGAAAATAACGTGCTTATAATTATTTTCTTAACAAATACAGCCACTGACAAATACCACGGAAGTTTATTAGCCGCGTACAAAGGATATGCCTAGATGTGAAAGTAATGCATTGCGTCAAATGCCGCGCAAACGTAACGGTGCATTTACATCAAACGAACATAGAGCTAGAGCTAGAGCAAGATTCTTACGTGATCTTTTAGTGTAAACGAAAACTCATATTCAGTGTTGTTAATTAGAACATTGCATAGAATTTTTCCGAACGCGAAAGAACAACGCAAGAATGCTCTACGCCTAGCCTGTTTTAACTAAAATAATTTGATATAGTGAGTTAGAATGAGTATTCGCTCATTTGATGTAAATGCACCGTACCTATATGCTTACGCAACCGCCACCGTGAACTATTAGATTTTTAACCATTGATTGATGACATGCGTAATATATTATACTAGCTTCCGCCCACGACTTTGTACGTGCATCCCCGTTTTTCCCCGTTACCGCAAGAATTTCGGGAAATCCTTTCTTAGCGGATACCTACGTCCTAACATCTACCTGCATGCCAAATTTCAGCCCGATACGCCCAGTGGTTTGGGCTGTGCGTTGATAGATCACTATATCAGTCACCTTTGAGTTTTATATATTATATAGATAGATTAGTTTCATTTTTCAACCGACTTCAAAAAAGGAGTTTCTTAATCGAGATTTTTTTGGGTTTGTAGCATTTAAACTTTTGACTGGGTGAACTGATTTTGATGGTTCAATTTTTACATGAAAAACTAACGTAATATTAGGTATGGTATCATTTGACTTTTATGTACATAGTAGGTATAATGGTAATTATCTGAGCCGTGTAATTGTGTGATCTACATTAAAAGAATATTTTTATAACGTTTTTCATTCATGCATACCTATGCTTAAAAACAACAAAATATCTATACAAACCAGTTCTTGTCATTAGAGCAATATAATATATTATTTAATTTTATTTTTTTGGTTTGCTTTGGTGTTTAATATCGTAACTGTTTTTAACCGACTTCAAAAAAAAGGAGGAGGTTATCAATTCGGCCGGTATTTTTTTTTATGTATGTACACCGATTACTCCGAGGTTTCTGAACCGATTTACGTGATTCTTTTTTTGTTCGATGCGGGATGGTGTCGAATTGGTCCCATAAAAATTTTATTCGGATAGGCCCAGTAGTTTTTATTTTATGAGCATTTTTGTCTGTAGGTATTTGTAAATTTTGCAAGTGCAAGTTTGAAGTCGGTTGTTTTTAACGCAGTTATCACTTGTAATATTTATGTCTGTATCTATTTATATAGTGATTATATTATGTATGTATATATTATATGTGTATGTTTATGTATATTTGTATGCTTTATATAAATATCTATTTATATATAGATTCTTATTTATTTTATGTAATCTGTGATTAAATAATTTAATTTTAACAGGGAGAAAAATTACTAATCGAATTGCATATCCTGCTAATACTACGTGTTTTTTACTCTTTTACGCCAAAACTACAGAACCGATTTTCATAAAACTTGGCACACACATAGAAGATAACTTGGATTAACATTAGAATAGTTTTATCCCGAAAATCCCACGGGAACGGGAACTATGCGGGTTTTCCTTGGACTACGCGGGCAAAGCTGCGGGCGAAAAGCTAATTAACATTAGACATCAACCATAAAGCTCCCTGTTGTGTTATATTTCAACTTCGTTATTTAAAATGTATTTTAAATCAATTATTCTATTCTCACCAATAAATTAGTTTTCATTTAACACTTTTAGCTAAATGTTAATTTGAATAAAAAATATTGTTACAATATTCACAATGAAGAGATTGACCTCTAAGATTTGGAATATATCTTGGTCAAGATATTATGAAATATAGAAGCACGTGCCCACACAGCACGTTCACGTGAATGTACACTAATAGGTAAAGATTTTTTGTTTGTATGTTTGTATTGATACACATAGATACAATATTATTATGTATATCTATAAAAGACATGAAGTCTGTAAGTTTATTATCATGAAAGACTATATACTAGATGAGAAAGTTTGTATGTTACCCAAAAACTGCTGAACCGATTTTCATAAAATCTAACACACTCATTGAGGGTAACTTGGATTAACATTAGAATAGTTTTATAGATTTCATGTTATAATGAGTTGTTAACTTTTAATAAATCAAAATTATTCAAAGCAATTACACTCTATCTATAGGTACTCATTCATTCATTCATTCATTTTATTCATTCATTCTTTATTCGATATTTTACCAATTTTTTTTCATGACAACTAAGTACTTATAGCATATTATTATTTTATGGCTTTCTCAGAATTATTTATCCTAAATCTCTTAAAGTTCATGTTATTAATTTTAATATATTTCTTTAATTTAAATTTCCTTCAACAATTATAACAAAAAATATTCTAAGGCAAAGCAACATCTTATTTTAATCTCCTAATTCTTTATCATGTTACCTACATGGGGTCGTTATACCGGTTATTTTAAATAGACGACCTTTTGCTAATAATATAGGTGACATAAATTCTGGTATCTAGCCAAGTAAAATGTCTGTCAATAGATTTTTCTAACAAAAAAAATTACACTTCACACTTTTTCACATCCGAAATCAAACTTGTTTATCTAATATACATATTATTTTTTTGTTATTTGTTACCAAGTCGTTTTGTATGATAAGAAGAAAAAAAAATCTATTAGCAGACTAGTTTAAAGGTCGTAGAGAGCACGTTTTCATTTGGTCGTGTTATCTATACTAATATTATAAAGCTGAAAATTTTTTTGTTTGAACGCGCTAATCTCAGGAACGACTGGTCCAATTTGAAAAATTCTTTCGGTGTTAGATAGCCCATTTATCGAGGAAGGCTATAGGCTATATATCATCACGCTAAGACCAACAGGAGCGGAGCAACGCGGGTGAAATCGCGGAATCAGCTAGTAAATTATAATTCCACATAATTTAGCTGGATTACATACACATAATATATCATACCTAGATATGAATTATGATTATAATATAATGAGGTACGAACGAAGCTGCGAGCCAAACCTAGCATAAATTGATAGTACATTATATTAATTTAAACATAATATATGATATTAAATAGTTATTTATTTGCATTTTAAGGACAGGTGGATGATTGAATTCAAGGTGAAATAATATTAAATAGGCATTTTTGGACGTAAATGGCGATTTGATCATTGACAGTTATTCATAAATATATTTAGAGAATAATAAAAGTTTATTTAAGTCGCGTTTTGGTGAGGTCTTTGTTTGGTTTGTCGATTTTGTAATAATATGGTCTTTAAACATTATTTAAAGAACATATTTTACACCTAACTAGAAGAAGAACATATGACATCGCTTAGTATTGAAATAACACCCTTAAATTGCCATACCTATACGAGCAAATAAATATATTTGATTTGATTTGAACAATAATTAGAATTAATCTTGTTTGATAAAGCTTAGAACACATTTGAATTATTTCCTACTAGCTTTCCGCCCGCGGCTTCACCCGCTTTGTCTAAAACATAATAAATTATATACTATAACCTTCCTCTTGAATCACTCTATCTATTAAAAAAAACCGCATCAAAATCCGTTGTGTATTTTTAAAGATTTAAGCATACAAAGGGACATAGGGACATAGAGACAGAGAAAGCGACTTTGTTTTATACTATGTAAGACGTAAGTAGTGATTAAACTTAGCCGATTTAGGATCGGCCTTAGCAGATAGAGTCTTTTTCAGACTATTGTGCGCACGATTTAAAACTAAGAAGTTGTTTCATGTTTAGTGACTGCAAGTCATTTATAAATGAAACCCAAATCAATATCGCGCTCAATTAAATCCTAAATTAATACGTTTTTAATTCACACATTCGCATCTTTTACACATTTTCGTAACTGAATGAAGTTATTTCAGTAATAAAATAATAAAAATATAAAAAATAAATCCCAATACAACACTATATCGCAATATTTGTTGTTCACCTTGACACGCGGTGTCGCATAATTAGAGACCAATAAAAAAACTATAACTGGCTTCGAACCCGCGATACATTCATCGGTCGCGTGCTCGAGTGTCCGTTGTTGGACGGCACGATATTTTTTATTTATGGAGAGATAATGGAAAAATATTTATTAGTAAAAAAATAACGATAAAAAGTTAAACACCTACCATAGAAAAGGTTGAGTTGATTAGAATAGCAACTAAATATTTAAAAAATTTGGTCATATCAGTTAAGGAAATGGCTATATAAAAAACTATTGAATTTAGTAGTCAAATCTGATTTGGTTTCTTTAATTGCCCAGCGCATTGATAAAAAGCATATAATATGTCAACACGTATCGGCATTATTTAAAACGAATTTTATCGAACTGCATACCTTCTAATCATATACCCTTTTTAAAAAATTTAACCTAATTATGAGGCACCAATGAACTTAATCCAAAATTACAGCTACTGGAGCCATCAGTGAAAACCACGAATAACTACTTAATCTTAGTCTATGGATGATGGGAAACACTGACTATATCTTCATTTAATTTTTCACAATAATATTATAAAGCAAAATATTATATAATAATATTCGAATATACCACATAAATAATATTATATACCTAGCAAATTTAAAATCTATGTCCATTGATTGATCGCAGTGAACGAATCACAAAAGTATGACGTCATGAATTATTCAAAATTATCGTGCGATAATGGAACCATACACCATTCGATTTGACATTTAGCATCTTCCGCGGAATGTGTTCATATGTCTGTCTATTCGAACAGCATGCCTTCTACGGGTTGAATGTGTAATTTGTATTATAATCATATTGTTGTATTAATTTTATGCTTTACAAAAACATTGTTTATTAAATTAAAAGTATGTTTTTTATAACTTTTAATTACTATGCTTTGATTTTATTTGTTACCTACTGTTTTATTCGTTTATAAAACGTTTTTTGTATTATTTTAAGTATTTTGTTATTTTAAATGCTAATGCAAGCATTAGTAGGGACAAGCCCCTCTGTTTGTGATGTTTTTACGCCTAAACTTTGAAGAAAATTTGAAACAATTTTGATACATCCATGTAAAATTAAACATTGGAGAATGTATATTATAATTGGATAAAGGATGTTCGTCTTGAACTTTTTTATTTTACTAAACTTAAAAGTGCAAATTTTACTAAACTTAAAAATGCTAACAGTAATTTGAATTACAGATAAGAATCTCTCATTTTTTTTTAATTCTTGCAATATACAACGCTATTTAATAACAAGCGAGCTTGCGTAAGTTGCATGTCAGTCAAACGTCAAAACTCTGTTTTCAGATACTTAATTACGTGTGCTTTAATTGTTTGTAATTAATTTAATAAGCGGTTTAAGGGTATTTAAATAATTATTAATATTGACAGGGTTTGACTGGTTATAATACTTGTAGAGGTTTTTAAAATCCTTTAGGCTCTAGATTTAATAATGTGGGCGTATTACAATGAAGATTATTAAAGTAATAGAAGATGTTTTTTGTCTGGGATGTATTCAATTATGTATTTGTAAATATTATAAACATTAGTTATATATTGACTGAAGATGTTAAATTCGCTTTATTGTAAGTCAACAATGAGAGTTTGTCGAATTATTTTTTCTCAACTCTTCGACCATCAAAACTCTACTCTGGAAATAGATATTGTTTATAATTAAAAGTACAAAATAACTTGGTTTATTTCGTGAAAATACATTATTTACCATTGCTTTTTTAATTTCGATATCATAGACCTAGTTTGTCTGATGACTGAAGTAAAAGGAAAACATTATATTATTTTGTAAATGGTGGGCTCTGTTTCCATAATAAGGATGCAAAATAAACATCGCTGATGACACCGCATTTCTCCATATTCGAATTACCAAATAAAATAACAAACAATCAATATTATTTCAACCCACACATATTATTGCTAACTAATAATATACTTTAAAACCTTGCCAATAAAGTTCAATTTACACTATGGAAAATGCGTCATACTGCTTTAAATAAATCGGTCATAAGCTAATCGGCTTATTATTTGAATAAAGACCTTTGCAAAGTGAAAGCTAAGCGAATTGTTCTAATAAATGATATCATTATCAATCTATTTTTTTTTTTTCATTTCAATCCTTTAACTCCATTCCGCGGTTTTACTTACAACTTAGACTTAACATTACCAAATAAACAAATATTCTTAACATTTTAATACATCGTTCCTTGATTTTTCAGATACAATTTTAATGTACATGTGGACTGTATTACTTTCATTCTATTCGTAGGTATTACAGACTTAAAAATTAAATGATCAAGATTTATTTTATGAGCCTTTTATTATATATTCAAAATAAGGTGCAGAGAAATATGTCTTTAAATCTATCGTGCATGTAGCTTTAATGTTGCCGAATACGTTATAGCTTTCACTGGAAGCTACACCTTACATAAGGTCAGCGCAACAATTTTTAAATGTAAACAAGCATTGCTTTACACCAGGGATGCACAGACTTATTAAGACTAGGGGCCACTCGGGCAAATTATGAACTGATGGCGGGCCGCCGGAAATATAGGTAGGTAATTAAAGACAATAAAGAATTGATAATAATGTATTAAAATTGAAAAAGAATTTATTAATTTGAAGCGTGGCACGGCATAGTGCTTACAATCTTTTTTATATTTGGCTCAAATTTACTTGTAGCAACACGTAAAAGTGCTTCCAAACTTTCGTTTGCAAGGCGGTTTCGATTTTTTGTTTTATTATTATTTAATATCGAAAAGGTTTGTTCACACATATAGGTAGAACCAAATAAGCTGGCACATTTCAGTGCGTTTATGCGCAACTTTTTATACATATTTTTATCAATGCAGCGGTAAAAGTTCAGCAAGTCTCCTTCGTTGAATTTGTTGCGTAAATCTTCGTCGTTTTGAATGTCAATAATTTCTAACTGCATTGACTGTGGTGCATTTTCAACTGAAATCGTGAAAGGATTGCTGAATATGTCAAACAGAGGTTTCACTTTTTTAAACTCCGAAAATCTGTCTTGAAAAGATTGAATCAAAATATCCAGCTTTTCTACGTAACTGTAATTAATCGCAGTTTTGTTGAATTTTTCAGCCATTTTCTTATAATTCTGAAAATGGTTGTAATTTCCAGAATTCAATTGCGATCTGAAAAGTGTCAGTTTGCATTGAAAGGATGATACATGAGCGTAGAGCTGGGATATCATTTGATTTTTGCCTTGAAGCCGTGTGTTCAAGACATTTAAATGATTTGGTTACCGTGACATTTATGCCATCTCGACGCGTGCCGGCCGCGGCGCTTCCTCAAGAAAACGAATTTAACCGAGTTCGGCACGTACATAACCGACCGCTGTTACCGACACAAGCAAGGTGCACTTGAGAGCGCGCGCGCGTCATTCAAATTACTTTTCGAATATATTTTTTTTGGTTTTATTCTGGAATAATTCGAGAGTATTATATTTTATGCTGTCGGCGGGCCACCAGAATTCGACCAGCGGGCCGCATGCGGCCCGCGGGCCGCGGTCTGTGCATCACTGCTTTACACACATATTTCTTTTTTTTAATAAGTATGAAATTGCTTGTCAAAAGTAATTGATTTAAATAGGATGGTAAATTGGAAAAAAAAAAGACAAAACGTTTACATATTCTATTGTGAAATAAGTTTTAGAGATATACATCATTCCATCTTTTATTTTATTGTGCAAATTTCGATACTTAAGTCTTGGTTCATTTTGAAATGTTATATTTATTTTTTCTTGCCTTTTTTATTTGTTTTGTTTTCCATTAAAGGCAATAGACATGCAATCATAATATCATAGTTGAAGAGGTGTTAATCATAAATGGCTGAACAGATTGTAATGAAAGAATTAAGGAGCATAAAACTTATAAATTTATAAATATAAATTTATAAGCATAAAACTTGAATGAAAATTTAAGTAAACATAGAACGATATAAATAGAATAAATATAACTTTTGCATAAACATTATTTAAATATGCAAACATCTTGGTACAGCGGTCATCTCGTAAGCATCAAGAGATGTCAAAGGCTCATCTCATCTCCTCTATTACAAAATTAATTTCTCAAACTCTTTCTGAGGCTCTTTCAATCAAATAATCAAATAAACTAAGAAATTAAAGATTTAAACGGATTTTAAACGCGATTTTTTAGGAGACTGTCTCTCAGTGACCACGTACAAAGTTAACTAATAGAGCTAATATAATTAATAAATCGAGTTTAAAATCCGTTTACCTACTCTATCTTCATCAAATATTTTACTCCATCAATCTATAAAAACTACGAATATCCTACAGCTAATAAATCAAGGTGCGTTCAAATGAATCACATTTATAACAGCATAGTGCTGACATTTTTAGCGATGTATCGTGAGTGCGTGATCAGATTCTTTGTGAAATGATAGGAAATGCCAGTGAGTCATGTGTGGTTAGGTCACACAGAGCTAGTTTAATATTTAACACAATTGCCTTATTTAGATATATTTTATATATTCTTATACAATAGTATCCTACTTCTGCAGTACTTAACTCTTTGAAATGTATTAGAGATATTGACTCGATTCGTGTTTGCAGTATGGGATATGTTATAAAAACTGCGAAAAAAATGTTTTTTTTTTTCGAAGTATTTTTACATAATATTACAGGTGATGTCTATGTATTAATATGTTTTTTTCATAAGAATTCATTCAAAAGCTTGAGGTCAGATAAGAGATTTCGTCGCGTCACTGTTAAGCGAATGCTGTTCGTTCGCAGTAAGGGCACTGTGTGGACGTTACTTTACAATAAAAAGTTAGGCAATATTCTTAAAATAGATTTTACATAATATATTATATGCGTTAAACTCTGTGGTTAGACTTAGCATATACATATAATACTTTAAAATCAGTTCATAAATTAAGTTAACAATTACGTAATAAATAAACAATTGTATGGAAACTCTCAGATACAAATCGTGCAAAACTATTTTTTAAATTTTATGGTCTCAGACGTATAATTAGTCAAAGTTCTTTAATTGGAAGAAAATTTTGGAATTAAATTGTCAAAAAAATCCTCCATGAGCCTGCCCCATACCCCAGGGGGGCATGGGACTAATTCTCACTATTCCTATGTCCCCAATACATCACAAAATGATAGTGATGGTGTCGTTACAGCAAAGGGCAAAGGGCCCTTCCCTTTGTGAGAGTCACGCGCGAACATCAAAGACTATGTTACCATAATGTTACGAATAATTGGGATAAATTTGAAAATTATTTTTGTTGTTGTTTTTCTTAGAATTGTTATGGATAGATCTTGGCAATGTCAATTGTTTTGGAATGTAAGGTTTGATGAAACATAGAATCAAAGACACTTATTTTTTAGAAAGATAATAAGTTCACGTGTTATCGTGATTCAAGCACCAAGCAAAACTTAGTAGTTATGAGTATTAAGTAAGTATATAGGAAAGAATTTAAGTGAATATTTGTGTGTAGAATTTTAATATTACTTTTTAGTACTACCACTAGTACTACTACCAAATTTGCATGCAATACATAGTACCATTTCATCAAATCATCGATTAAAGCAATGTATGGTAAATTGACAGTAACTGGTATACTGTCAATTTAACATACTATATTCTATAATTTCAAATTATCAGAATGTTGCTTAAAAATGAAAAATAAAATAAGTACTCAACAAACAAAAAGGCTGGTGAACCTACAAACGGTGTTTGAATTCAGTTGCTTGTCGACAATCCTAACTGCAATAATATACGAATGCTTTTTTTTACTTCATATGAACGTGTCGAAATACATCTTCAAGACGAACATGTAATTATAATATGACAATAAATCATATTATTATTTCTTTGTATGTGAAAAAGGATAAAACAATACACAAAATATCATTAGACTGTTTTCACAAAATTAACTTGATATTACATAATATTATATTAGATATTGGTGGCTAATATTACAATGGAATTATCTGTGTAGTATTACCTATATAATCTATGGATTTCTTTATTTGCATAATATGCAATTATAATATTAGGTAATAGGTATACAACATTTTATTGGACTGAAGAAGATCGCTTGTAGAGATACGGCCATCCTCAGTACATTTCATTATGAATTATTTTCCTTATTTATAAAAATAATTGTACCATAAAATATCCCTCTTTTTATATCCTTATTCAATAATATTTTCATCATTTTACCTTATTATGAAAACTAATTCTCAACTCGCATAGCGTTAGTTTTTCCCGCCAAAAGTTTGCAACTAATAAACGACACCTGCGCTCAGCAAAAACCGCCATGACACCAACTTTTAGTGAGATTATTTCTTTATGAGTATGAAAACTATGTGTGTGCTTGTAATAACATACCTATACTACACGCAGAATGTATTCTGGCATCGTTTGTTATTATTTAGGCATTATATCGGAGGAGGCTTTTATAAAGGGAAAATTCAGTTAAAAATCAATGGAATTACAATTCCTAATATTCTTACAATTTTTTTGTGTGTGCAAAGGAGCTGGTAACTTGTAACCATCACCCATGAATATTTGCAGAAGCGTAATACTATTTTCACATACTTTATGCCACTGCAATCAAATAGCCGACTTTCATAGATATGGGATAAGCTTTGATGATGGGATGGGAATAAAGAAGAGGAATGGGATGGGTAAGGAAAAGAAACTATTATTTCACGCTGATTTTCTACAGGGGTATGTTACCTGCCCCGGTGCGATCGCCAAATACGTTGCAAAACATGATCAACTCCCGAAGCAATATAAATTTATGTCCTTACTGTTATCATCCAAAAAACGCATTAGCGCGAGCACAGCCGCGGGCAAGGGCTAGCGATAAATTGTACCTGGTCCCCTCTAGCCGTGATAAACATAAGGTCACAATATGATAGAGGGTTATGATGCTATGGATTTATTATGAAAATAAACCATTATGGTTTTAAAAGTTTTTGCTAGGTGTAATGGTGAAGCTTGAAAAAAATTTGATACGTTAAATAAGAAATTTTTCGTAAAAATAAATCGATCACGAGGCGGGATTCGAACCCGTGTCTTATACCGGGGCGAATCCGACCTCGTTCGTTTTTTTTCTATTCTTTAAAAATTTCTCATTTATTAATTGATTTATTAAAGGATTTGAATGCTGTTAAATTTAATATCAAACGTTAAATATAATATTTTAATTTAAATAAATTAAATATAATATTAAATGGAGACTGGGAAATAAAAAGAAATATATAAGATTTATTAGAGCGTTACAAAAATTTAACAAAATTATTAAATGTAAAAGGGAGGGAAATAACCCTATACCTATAGTTTTAAACTATAAAGCTATATATTTCTATATTGTTTCCAAATATAAGTGAGAAAAGCTACATTATTTTTTTTCATCTGTGCATTGTCTATTTTACTGTAAATTTTAATTGTCTTAAACGAATATATCATGTTTCTCTTACACTGTAATAAAACCTTTTCAGCTGAAATAATTCTTTCCAAGGTATCTTGTTTGACTAAGGACTTTCAGTAAAACAATGCTAAAGCTTGTGCACACCAAATAAAGCTATAACAAGCTAAGAAATATGTTCGAAAATTGAGAAAAAATGAGTTAAAATATTTGTAGATGAAAAAAGGGCTACTTTCATTTCGAACAAAATAGTTTGACTCCATTGATTACTTTTTTGTATGAAGTTTATCTTTAGTAGCTCTATTTCTTTAGCTATTTTCTACCGATGATACTACCATTTTACCCATTACATCATAGGTATTATACCTAGAATTCCTTTTAACACTGTACAATTTTATATAATATTAATATTATCTTTTTTAAATCCGGCAGTATTTCTTAAAATTACCGTGTATGTACAATGTACATTATCTCTATACCAGTGTGCACTCACCCTAATTCCACGCTCACCGCTCACAGAGCAATAAATTACAAAGACAACACCTTGTTAACTGGAAATAATTAACTACGGAAAAATAAAGCTGAGTGGAAGCCATGCTTTATTTCTATTACCTCCCCAGTGAGCGGTGTTCATTAATTACATGATGGGATTTTGTTTAAAAACGTATGTTTATGAAATTTAACTATTTTTAAGTTTTATCTTGTAATCCAGTTCTTAGGACGAATATAGAGATGTATGAAATAATAATTATTAAACCATAATTTATTCTTCAAAGAGCTTTAAGATTCTAATTTTCAGTTATAACATTTTTTCTTTACCTACTATTACAAAGTTAAAGTATGTGAATGTGTCAAATAAATAGCAAATACGCTACAAGGGGTTTCACCTTTGGGCTACCAAAAACAATATATAGTTTTAAATTCACTCAGTTTATCTACTATTTATTATTCACAGTTTCAATAATTAATTTAAATCTAAACACATACATTTTAAAAGCGTGAAAGAAACAACCCCGACAATTTGTTGTAAAAATATAAATTCATATGAAAATGTGTAGCAGTTAAAATGTCTCGCCATGTTCCCTCAGGTATAAACGAATTAAATTGGGATTCCTGAACGAGCTTTGTTGAAAACATGTATAATTCTACAGTTACAGAACGAAGCTTGTTTTTCGACATGCAATCGTAGGTGTTTGTTATTGTAAATTGAAAAATGAATCGTAAAATGTGTTGGTAAGCGCATAACTCGAGAACGGCTGAACCGATTTCGTTTCTTTTTTTAAATATTATTCCTTGAAGTACAAAGATGGATAAAACGTAAACATGTGCCACGGGCGAAGCCGGGTTGGGCCGCTAGTTGTAAATAGGAAACATTTTTGAATTATTGTCTTTTATTTTAAATCATATTTTCTACTGTAAATGAAAAGCTTACGACAGTGGCACAGAATACATAATAGTAGCTAAACGCTACAGAACGGACACTCTCCGCCTCCCGCCAAAATTAAACACTTACCTCACCCCGCACGATCAGACATGTTATGGTACCCATTTCCCCGCAAGGACGATACCAACGACGTCTTAGACGAAACGCAACGAAGATTGACAACATTAATCAAATTGACATAAAGTAATTTTATTATTTTGGATTTGTGATTATCGTTTTTCGTAGAAAATGGTTAAATATTGTGCTGTTTACGGATGTATTTCATCAGAAAAACGCGAATTTTTTTTTACGCTAGTCACAAATGTGCCAACCATAAAGCGTTAACACACACATTTGCAGTCTCTACAGTGTGACTGTCAAAACAATCATTTTGTATGGAGTGTCCGGGGTGTGACAGTGGTTAAGTTAATATTATAAATAATATTATATTATTCTTGTTCTAAATCTTAAAAATGATATTTTATCAAATTTTAAAGAAAAGTTCGAGAAATCGAGTAATTTGATAAATAATAAAAATAAGTTTTCGTTTTTAACTATTATTGTGAAAAACAGAAATAACATTATAATATAACAATAAACCTACCTAGTATTTTTGTAAATATTTCATAGTTTGATCGGGGTTGTTTACAAAAACAACATGACTGGCTCTACTGCCCCTCCGTGACTTTATCGGTCCTTATAGGCCTGTTGTTTGAAGGGACGGTGTTATGCAAGATTGTATTCAACATTTCATTAACAGAATTTTTAAAAGAAATTATATTAAGGATAGACAAGAAGGTTGGATATAAGATGAAGAAGAGGCTATAAAAATATATATATATTTTGACGCGACTAATGAAGTCGAAAGTAGTATAAAACATAAGTCCACAAAGACCATAATATGTTATATATTTTATATCTTAATATATATAAATCTCGTGTCACAATGTTTGTCCTCAATGGACTCCTAAACCACTTAACCGATTATAATAAAATTCACACACCATGTGCAGTTCGATCCAACTTGAGAGATAGGATAGTTTAAATCTCAAATCGTTTTAGAGAAAGCGGGCGAAGCCGCGGGCGGTAAGCTAGTATGTTATATATTTTATAAGCTGCTATATTTTCTGCAATGTAAACGAATACTTTTAGAAATATGATTTACGGAGAGAAGTTTAATTCTAGGATAAATTGTTATATTTTTTAAATCTCAATTTTTATATTTAGATGTAAAATTAAACTTAAGTTTCTAATATTCCTGTTATTATAATATGAAATAAACAATCGAATATCCTTAACTAAAGTATGCAGAGGAAATTTTAGTATAAAATATTATTATTGCTACTATCTTGCATAACTGGAATACAAACTAAGTTGGCGCAGTTAATGGAGCGAGTCGGGCTCACTGTTACAGCCAGGTACTTGTAAACAGGTATAATGTTACACTTTGAAATTGGGAGAGGAAATTGAGACACAATAAAAGGAAAATGGTTTTATAAAGTTAAAATATACAATAAATCAATTTCTTAGATACGTTTGTTTTGGTTTTGTATTGATTCTTTGACTTTCAGTATATTATTAAATAATTATTATAAAACGTTAGAATAAGTGAATTTTAAAATTCTTTGAAATAAATGTCTCTAATTAGTAAAGCTTTACCTTTCTGTCGAAGGCCAAAGGTCGGAAAATCTCCTCTCGAGTCTCGATTAAGTTAAGCTTAAATTGAGATGAAATCGTTCCAATGTAAAATGTATAGCTATTCTTCAGCGCATAGTGCGTATGTTGTGTACAATGTGAACTTTGTAACCTCAGTTCCAATTATTATTGCATTAAATTAACTCCCTATTAATGATATTATTTCCAAATTTAATTTTCCCTATTGGAAAAAACAAATTAAAAAATAGATATAAAATTTAGAGCCATATTGTTATAGCCAGACATTAAGCTATTAAGGCAGTACACGGAGGGGACACAAAATTGTCCTTTTTTACTGAATTATGTTTGAATTTACGATGCCAAAATACAAAGTATCTTCTGCTATCTGTTGGCGACTTTCCAAACTACCTGCGCGATAAATAACACAATCTGACCCGTTATTAAAATTGTGCTTTTATATTTTAGGGAATTTGAAAACTGATATTTTTTAAGAATTATTTCTCTAAGGTGCAAAGGGTTGGCAGTCGCGATACGTTATATAGATAGATAACAGATACGGAGTTGATGTTGAGATGTCGATATCCTAAAAGCTGTTACTAGTAGAAACACATTGGCAAGCATTTTGAAATGATGCATTGGTATAGTAACTTTTTCACGTTTAAATATTAAAATGGATTGAATCTAGCATGTATAAACAACTTAGCAATATCTTGGAATAGGTATTTGAAAACGAAATCTTTGATTGTTATTTTTGGACATATTTAAATATTAAAGCATTTTTTTAGATATGAAACTATGACCGAAACTTTAAAATTTTAAACAATTTCCATAGTAAACGAAAATCACTTTCCATATTAAATTTAAACTAGCTTCCGCCCGCGGCTTCGCCCGCGTGGTGTTTTGATAACCTATAGTAGCCTATGTTCTTTCTCAGGGTCTAAAGATTGTCTGTGCCAAATTTCATCAAAATCGGTTGAGAGGTTCAAGCGGGAAAGCGTAACAGACAGACAGACAGACAAAGTTACTTTCTAAAAAAATCACATATCTTACCATTGGTAAATAAAGCTTTACTTCTTTAACTATTTTTACAAAAGGTTAAAAACACTTGGCTATGGGTCCAAATCGATACAAGTCAAGGGGCTGTACTGAAGATTTATAGAATACACTTGGCATATTACAGTGTTGTTCCTGTAAGGTGTTGCCGCCCACACATTATCTGCTCCATGAAGCTTTGTTTGGAGGATTGTTGAAAGAAAAATACTTTTAAATTTATTTTTACATGACTTATTTATTATCTACATCTATACCTACTCAATATTATAAAGCTGAAGAGTTTGTTTGAATGCGCTAATCTCAGGAACTACAAGGTCCGAATTCCAGTCCGAATTGAAAAATTATTTCGGTATTAGATAGCCCATTCACAGAGGAAGGCTATTTATCATCACGCTAAGACCAACAGGAGCGGGTGATACCGCGAAGCGCAGCTAGTTATATTACAAATGGAGTATTCGTAGCCAACTGAAGAAATATAGAACATCAAATTTTGCGTATGTGGTGTAAATTGCTATGGAGATTAAAAATATAGGTACTTATTTTAATAGAAGATGGTTTGAAGCTGTCTAGCAACTCTTATCCTAAAAATTTGTTGAACTGCAAAAGACTGTATGATGACGACGATACTAGAAATAGTCAGGCCAGTTATTTTTTTATTAGGCCAACGTATCTTAAAGCCAAAAAACAAAACTCTATCACTTATTGAGGCAAAAATAACTAGTTCTAAAAAATACATATTTCATGAGTTCTCAAGATTTCTCTGCTAAAAGTACATTTTCGTACATGCACGCCCTAGACAAGTATATGTGCGAATGAGTCAGGTAGTCTAGATTATGTCCAAGTCTAGCTTCAGTATTTATTGTCGCGACTACACGTGTTTTCAATTTAGATAACGTTTGTATTTTCGAGATTGTTCTTTTCAAGTGTAAAGTGTTTAACGTTTTATTTTTATAGTGTGTGTTTTATAACTAAACTAGCTTCCGCCCACGACTTTGTACGTGCATCCCCGTTTTTCCCCGTTACCGCAAGAATTTCGGGAAATCCTTTCTTAGGGGACGCCTACGTTATGACATCTACCTGCATGCCAAATTTCAGCCCGATACGTCCAGTGGTTTTGGTTTCCATTATACAATCGTGAAAAGTGTAAAAACCTCAAATTTTCCTTTTAAACCCACCAGCTGTTTTATTTGGAGCGGTCAAGACGTCACCGGAAGTCGTCTCGACGACAGGTGGAGCGAGAAAATGGCGGCGCTTCCGGTTTCAGCTTCGAGGACCATTACAATCAAACGCGGAGTTTTTTTGGCCTTTTTGTTTTGAGGTTTTAAGGTGTTGGAGTGTTCGTTTATTATGTGGTAAGGTTTACGGGATAAAATGTATTTTTGTTTAAAGTACCGTTCTTGTGAATAATATTTACCTCACATGAAAATTTTTAGGGGATAAACGCGCAAAAAAATTGCCTTGAAGTGATACTTCTTTAGGCGCGTTGGTTAAAATTTTAAGGTCGCGTCTTGGCAATACTGTCACGTCATAGCGTAAGGCGACGATTTGAGTATCTTTCAGCGAAAGAAGTTTCACTTCTGACACATAACATACACACACGCTGTTGCTTTTTTGCTGCTTTTTTATTGATAAAAAGAGTATATAATGCATTCAATTCCCGGTTACGTTTAAATACAAGTTATCCCTAAAAAAGTTTACATTAAGAAACAAGAAAGAAGACGTTTTAAAAAATTAAATAACAATGCTCGGGAACAATGCATAGATAATGTAAAAACTTTGCAATATAAAAATCATGGAAGCCCTCAAAGTTGAGCGATCGAATAAAGAATTCATTAAAACTGAGAAACTTGGGTCAGGTAGGGGAATTCATAAATTAGAAGCAAGTTCAGATTAAAGTATTGTTTGAAAATAATGCTGGAAAATTGTATTACACTTGAGAACTGCCCCGACTTTGTGGGAAGTGCCCTGCGATTTTTATAGTTTCAAATTAGTTGTATGTTTCTAATGTCAATTAATTTCTATTTTAATTCTTATATTTAGATATATTACAATCCATTGCAGTTAAAAAGGTACATACATCATCTTCTGGTAGGTACGAATAAAATAAAATTATAATTGTAAATTCATATAAATAATGTTAATAAATAAATAAATAATAATTTAATTTAATTTGTATTAAATACAATTTTTTTGTGAAAGTTTTGTCAGGCGTTAAATTTTATCAATTTAAATTATGTTCTTACTTCTTTCGTCTTTCTATATCTACTGTAGGCAATAAGGTTTAAAAAAAAAAATAAGTGAAATCCCTTATCACACGACGATACTCTTCTAACAAGTTACACTGTACTCTTCCAAAATAACACAAAATTTAATATTCTCAACACTGAAAACAATAATCTTTTTGATATTTATGTTGCCAGCTAGCGGAAATTATTGTGACCGTTGCATTTGCATTCCCTGCATGCCGTGTTTTACGACGATGTTTAATTTTACTTGTTTACGATATATCCTAAACTGCTGTCTCATATTCGGCTT
Source organism: Colias croceus (assembly GCF_905220415.1). Taxonomy (NCBI): domain Eukaryota; kingdom Metazoa; phylum Arthropoda; class Insecta; order Lepidoptera; family Pieridae; genus Colias; species Colias croceus. The sequence continues at coordinate 641,578 of NC_059543.1, read as the reverse complement.
TATGTTAGATATTTTCTAAGCAATAATGGAAAATTTCGGTAGAGGAAATTTGTATTTTGATTTCGCATGTCTGCGATTTTTGAAGTGAAACTTCTTTAGGCGCGTTGAGAGTAAAATTTCAAGGTCGCGTCATGGCAATTCTGACACGTCATGGAGTAAGGCGACGATTTTGCTATCTTTGAATCTTGCCAAAAAAGTTTCACTTCTAACATCACCTCGCCACACATGCTTTTTTTTAATAAGTGTCGTTTTTTATGAGATACCAATAATTGTCTTAATTATTAAATAATACATTAATAAATAATGTAGGGACACACATGTACAATTCGCTGATCGAGCTTTTTGTATATGTGTGCGTCCACATTGTTTCTATTTATTTATTTATTTATTTATTTATTTAAATTTTCCCCGACGCTTTTTAGATTTATTAGAATTTAAAGTCAGTAGTGCATAACGGCTAGCATAAATAACACTTATGTATTGTGAAGAGTAATAAAGCAGTTGAAGGAAAGGTTTTATTATTTGGGCAACCTTGGGGGCAAAGGCACTACTCAACATTGGTGACCCCGACGTGATCAAGGAATAATGTAGGGACACACATGTACAATTCGCTGATCGAGCTTTTTGTATATGTGTGCGTCCACATTGTTTCCCCGACGCTTTTTAGATTTATTAGAATTTAAAGTCAGTAGTGCATAACGGCTAGCATAAATAACACTTATGTATTGTGAAGAGTAATAAAGCAGTTGAAGGAAAGGTTTTATTATTTGGGCAACCTTGGGGGCAAAGGCACTACTCAACATTGGTGACCCCCGACAAAGAACAACAAGAAATTATAATAATAAAATTATTTTGAAGACAATTTATTGGAAGAATTTAAATTTTAACATGGCGATGTCTACATCTAACTTTTACGGCACCCTTGCGGCGGAATTGGCGAAAATCAACGTGCGCCTTTCAAACATCGAGCGCTCACGATCACGAGCGGTACACCGGCGACCCAGAACACCGTCACGCAATTTTCGAGAGTCTTCAAGGTCATCTTCGAAGCGACGTCGTCCCGGCGCACCTGACTGGTTGTGCAGCTACCACTTCAGGTTCCGGCAGCGCGCTCACAAGTGCATCCCACCGTGCGCGTGGAAGAGAAGCCCCAGCCCCAGCGCAGCAGCCGCCCAGCCGGAAAACTAGCGAGGCAGGTGCAGACTACGGCGGAGGTCTGTACCATCACGCCGTGCAGCCGTCTCATGGTAACAGATTTAAATACTAACTTAAAATTTTTAGTAGATACCGGTGCCAATGTCTCCGTTTTACCCGTACCTAGAAATCCATTTAAATACAATAAATTATGTCGATCCGATCTTAAGTTATACGCTGCTAACGGTACAGAAATTGCAACTTATGGCGTTAAATCTATTGTTTTAAATCTTAATTTAAGAAGACCGTACCGTTGGGATTTTATTTTAGCAGATGTCAAACAGCCAATATTGGGAGCTGATTTTTTAACACATCATAAATTATTAGTTGATTTGTATCGAAAAAAGTTAATAGATCAAGTTACCGATTTACATGTATTAGCCTCCTTAGTTTCGTGTACGCAACAATCGCTAAATTCTGTGTGCAAAAGTCACCCGTATTACGATTTACTAAGTATGTTTCCTGACATTATTAAGCCGATGTCGTTTAAAGAAACTACATCGCATAACGTTTTGCATTATATAGAGACGAGCGGCCCACCTATTCATGCTCGAGCTAGACCGTTGCCCCCGGATAGATACAAAAAGGTGAAGGAAGAGTTCAGGGTTATGCAAGAATTAGGTATCTGTAGGCCTTCTAAAAGTGCTTGGGCTAGCCCACTTCATGTTGTAGTTAAAAAGAATGGCGAGTTAAGGCCGTGCGGAGACTATCGACAGCTCAACGCAATTACAAAGCCCGACAGATATCCAGTTCCGCGATTACACGACTTTACTTTTATATTGGCTAATAAAAAAATATATTCAAAAGTAGATATAAATAGAGCCTATCACTGCATAAAAGTTGCCCCATGCGATATAGAAAAAACTGCTATTATTACCCCTTTTGGACTTTTCGAATTTCCCCGTATGAGTTTTGGCCTAAGGAACGCCGCACAAACGTTTCAACGTTTTATGAACAATACCGTTTTACAAGGTCTCGATTTTTTATTTTGTTACTTAGATGACGTCATAATTGCCAGCGAAAATGAGACTTTACATCAAGAACATTTGAAGTTAGTATTCGAACGTTTCAATACATACGGCATATCTATAAACTTAAGCAAGTGTAGCTTCGGACAGTCGCGTATAGAATTCTTAGGTCACGAATAAGTGTAGATGGAATTAAACCACTCAAAGACAAGGTCGAGGCCATAGTTAATTTTCCTAAACCCGTTACAGTATCGGATTTAAGACGATTTTTAGGAATGATCAATTTTTATAGACCACATTTACCTCATTTAGCGTCACATCAATGCGAACTCAATAAATATTTAGTAAATTCTAAGAAAAATGATAAATCGAAAATTATTTGGAACAATGTTAGTGATAATGCTTTTGTGCAATGTAAGATAGGACTACAAAATGCCGTCACATTGTCACATCCCCTTTTAGATGTTCCCTTAGCCTTGATGACCGACGCTTCCAATACCTGTATGGGTGCGGTATTACAACAGCGAGTAAAAGGTAAGTGGATACCCCTAGGATATTTTTCCAAAAAATTTTCGCCTACCGAGCAAAAGTATTCTACTTATGATAGGGAATTACTAGCGATTTTTCAAGCTATTAAATATTTTAGGAAATTGTTTGAAGGCCGTCCTTTAACAATATATACAGATCATAAGCCATTATGTCATGCATTTTCTAAAATAGGTAATGACAGTAAAGAAACGCCTAGAAGGACGCGACAATTACTTTTTATAAGTGAATTTACGGTCGACATACAGCATATTAGCGGTAAAGATAATATTGTAGCCGATACTTTATCGCGCGTAGAAACAATTGTTTGCCCGACTGTACTCGACTTCAACGAACTTGCTGACTCGCAAGCGAAAGACGAGTACTTGATTAATATGACACGTAGTGGGCATAGCGATAATAATGTAAAGTTTAAGAAAATGTATTTACCGACTTGTAAAAAAGGAGTATATTGCGAAGTTTCAAATAATATTATTAGACCTTATTTAACAGAGTATTTTAGAAAAATTGCTTTCGATAGTGTTCACAATCTAAGTCATCCCGGTATACGTACGACTCGGAAGATGGTCACTAAACAATTTTTTTGGCCTAGTATGAATAAAGATATAGGGAAATGGACCAAAGCGTGTGTATCATGTCAAAGGTCGAAGATTTCGCGTCACGTTGTTTCGGATATAGGAAAGTTCCCGGAAGTTTCGCGATTCGAGCATATCCATGTGGATTTAGTTGGTCCATTGCCGACATCTCCACAGGGATTTAGATATTTATTAACAATTATAGATAGATGTACGCGTTGGCCTGAAGCATTTCCCGTTAAAGAAATTACTGCAGACGTCGTTGCTAAGCATATTTATGAAGGATGGATAGTTAGGTATGGTTGTCCCGTCCGTATTACTAGCGACCAAGGACGTCAGTTTGAGTCGAGTCTATTTTTAAAGTTAATGTCATTTTTGGGTATTCATAAAATTCGTACTACACCTTACCACCCACAAAGTAATGGCGCGGTGGAAAGGTGGCATAGATCGTTGAAGGCAGCCCTTATGGCGAGACTGCTTAGTAGTAAAAAAACGTGGTTAGACGAATTACCCACTGTTATGTTAGGGTTGAGAGCAGCAATACGAACTGATAGTAATGTTAGTGCCGCAGAATTGGCCTTCGGTAAAACTTTACGTTTGCCTGGCGAGTTCTACGATAGTTCTACAAATGACTGTGATGTAAACGATCCTTATAGTTTGGTAGAGAAAATCCGTGAAACTATATCTCAGTATCGTCCGACGAGAGATAAGACGAACGCAAAGAAAATATTCGTTTATTCCGATTTACAAAGTTGTAGTCACGTTTTTGTTAAAGATGACGCAGTACACAGGTCTCTAAAACCGCCTTATGATGGTCCTTATCAAGTGTTAGAACGTAGTTCTAAAGTTTTTAAAATACAATTTCCGGATAGAGTCGCACGCGTTTCCATTGACAGGTTAAAGCCAGCCTTTATATTAAAAGATGATGTTACAGTTGAGAACAATATTGTTCCACATAACACATCTTTATCGAAGTCGGTTGAGCATGCGCCACCCATAAGCGTAACTAGGAGCGGTCGCGTAATCCGACGACCCGTGCGATTTGCGATATAGTACTTTCACACAGTATTTAGCTATTGTCTTTAATTATTCTAAGTATTATCGTTGTAATTCAATTTATTATACTTGTGTGTTATATACATTTTTGTTAGAATGTAAGTTTATATTTGTTTACATGTAATATTGCGTCTTATACAAATTTTTATATTAATTGTTCACTATACAACGTTTTGAAGTAAAAGTTTTTATTGTTTCATATTATTGTTTAATCATTTCATTTTATGTTTTACATAAATATGATTAACATTATATTGTGCATATTTTACATTTTTGTGTAACTATTGCGAAAGAATAAAGTAGATAATACGATAGTTTTGTTTTTACGCATTGAAGATGCTTATTTAGTATTTCCTGTTTTTGTAATAATTAGTACTTATTTACTTAGTGAGTTATATCGGATTACATAGGTAATAATATCGTCACTCATTTAGCATTTTTATTAAACTTGTATTAATAATTGTAACATATGGATAAATTCGTGTAGTGAAGTGTAATCCGATCAATTTTAATTAGGCTAAGCCGTTTAGATGTAAGATCTTATTTTTATTGTTGTGACATTATGAAATATTACGAATTAATATGTATTCAGTATTGCATTGTTATCTCATTTGTATTTTACGGAAATTTCTGTGTTTGTCTTTGTATTTTTTGGAGTGTATAATTATTTTTTTTTGAAAAAGGGGGGGAATAATGTAGGGACACACATGTACAATTCGCTGATCGAGCTTTTTGTATATGTGTGCGTCCACATTGTTTCCCCGACGCTTTTTAGATTTATTAGAATTTAAAGTCAGTAGTGCATAACGGCTAGCATAAATAACACTTATGTATTGTGAAGAGTAATAAAGCAGTTGAAGGAAAGGTTTTATTATTTGGGCAACCTTGGGGGCAAAGGCACTACTCAACAAATGATTTGGACGCTTTAAAAGAAACACGTACATGTCAAACAAAAGAGGACCTTAATCAGAAATAGAATCATGTCGCAATTTTCTCCTCATGTGGTATCTAGATACTAATTATCCCTCATATTATATATGTCCCATTAATAATATTTAGCTTACTTAAAAAAACATTTTTATAAATACATGTTTTTTTAAGTAAGCTACAAAGAAAAAAAAGCTTGTACCTACAAAATACTGCCAAAAAATAGCTTTCATACCTACCGACCAAAATATCTTCGTCAAATCAAAACCATTTCGATATAACGATGAAAAACACCAAAAAGCCGATATTAGTTAGACGGATGATGAACGAAGTGATCTGAAATGAATCTTTTAATATTGGCGAGCGAGTCGAGCTCAAATATTGGTAACACGTAACAAAAGGTCGAGGCTTTATTGAAATCCACTGTTCGACGATCATACCTAATAACGAAAGGTTGGCAGTGTGGAGGCGGCTTTATCTTCTAAATTCTAATGTTAGGTAAGGTTGTGTTATGTATATTTTATCATGTGGCCTAATAAAAGTAAATTGTAATTTGTATTGAGATACATACATAAAAACAAAATACGAGCTTTCATTTCTGTAAGTTTTAAAAATAACATTACAAGCTCACGAATGTTCACGAGAAATCACAAATCACAAGCGTTTTAATAAGTTAATTATAGAAATATATTATGTTGTATCCTCATGCTCACTAATATTACACTGTGAATATGTTTGTTTGTTTATACTTAAGTGATTTTATGGTATGATTTTTGTGTTATTTCTAGACAGGGTACTTTTTACCGCAGTCAAACATCTGATTCCAATAGAAAATTTATTTGACTATGCGTAGGCAAAGCCGTCGATGGAAGGTATATAACATAATCGTTACTATAATATAACTAGAGAAACGATAACCATATAAAAAAATGTGTGCGTGTACTAGTGTACACACGTAAGAAGTGAAACTTCTTTATGACCTTATTTTTCAAATAATAATTTACTATAATATGCAACTTTACAGAAATACGTCGAATCACGCATGGTAGGGATAAGAAAAAGATGGCGCGTAACGGAAAAATGTCACGAGTAACGAAAAAATGTTACCTACACTGAATTTTTTTCCAACCCCGATAAAGAAGTTTCACTTCAATTAAAATAAAAAGTCCAACTCCATACACACTTAGCATTGGATGTTAGAAAAAATGCGCTAGGAACATCAGGATATGAAACAAAGGTAGGCGCAGCCGGCGTCGGGTTGCTCATGAGGCTCTCTAGCTATGCCCTTGGCTTTACTTGTAAAATCTTATTAGGAAATTATTAATTTTTTTAATATGGAAGTCAGACTATAAATGACAACATTTTCATTCAATTTTCACTTGATTTCAACGTATATTGAAAAAATATATTATTGTTTTAGTAATAACGATATTTAAATTAATTGCGACGTTGTGAAACTTTCAATTCAGAAAAATATCTAATGCATTAGTTATATGATATATCTTAAAAATTATGACTGTGTAACATGAATTATGTAATAAAGTTAGCTGTAAAGATTAAAAAAAAATTCGTACGTAGGTATATAAAAATATTACCTATTGTTGAAATATATTATAATGCTACCCTTTTTAGTTTTTTTTTATAAATTTTCTAGCTTCGGAATATGTACCTCTAGATCTCATCTCGGCTGTTATTAGATATCACGTGGAAAATACATACCTACATTTTTACTTAACTCAATTCCATCATAATGCACCATAAATATTGTAAATAAAGTACCTTTTACAAAACTGTTAACATGTTCCAACGAAATAACTCAATACAAAAAGACATCACCAATAATCGTTCAGGAATTCAGTAACAAGCGAATTTACCGCTCACGGGATCTGTACCCGGGACATTACTCATTCCAATGTATTAATGACAGCCAGCTTGCCTGACTTACCTTTTTCTTGTTTTTGTATGGCTTAAGTCAAGGGCAGTAGCGTTGGTGTATTTTTTTGAGATTTTTGGGTAAAAAAGTACAAAAAATCCAATCTTATAGGCGTAATATTTTTAAAACAGTAATTTCAGTTTCATTAGTAGTTACTAGTATAATATTATCTATCCATGCATGTATCTATCTGTGGTAATTTGTTGCATTGCCAACATTTTTTTATATACAACAACTTTCTTTTACTTTAATAAAAAAAATTATTTTTTGCATTTGCTCTACAATTTATAAAACTGAGCCATGAAGAGAAGAAATATCATTGTTATAAAGAAGACATTATATATTAAGAATATATATTATAAAGAAGACAATTAATTGAGAACTATTAGTAGATAGGTACCTACTGTAATTTTTAAATTTAGCTTTCAATGTAGGTTTTTAGCACTAAAACTTTCATGTTATTAAAAAGTAATATTTTAAACAATTCGTTACTTACCCCAAAAATAAACGTATACCTTGCACCTCAACTCAATTATCCACACCGCAAACAAAATCAAACCACACTCCCTTATCATAAAACACATTTTGCAAAAACTCAGTAGGTTGCGGGCCCGCTACAATTTTTCTTTGTCACAAAGAGACGGATTTCGGGCAAAATTAATTTAGTGAGGAAATTTTATTAAGTGGTTTTTAAGGTATGTACGTGAGAGCACGATTAGGTTGGATAAATGTTCCTGAAGGGTGCGTAATGTGTCCTCATTATTTGATTGAAACGCTCGTACTTTTTGTATCAATTCCTTGAGTGATTGCTTTGAAATTGCATTGAAACAGATGTTGGGTTTTAACAATATAAATGTTATAAATACTTTAAAGGATATTACATAACAATATACAGGATTTAGGATGCTTTTCCACCAGAGATTTGCTAAGCTATGTTGCTGTGGATGCGTTTGATATCCACCAATCATATTCATTTCGTCGTGTTCATCGGGGCCGCTATGGCTACGGAAGGCGAAAGAACGTGGCGAGTGGAAGAAGTTGGAAGAGGCCTTTGTGTCACAAGGACACGCCAACACCCACAAATAAATTTAATTTTAGTTTTAAGTAAAAACTCAGCAGGTTGCGGGCCCGCTACAATTTTTCTTTGTCACAAAGAGACGGATTTCGGGCAAAATTAATTTAGTGAGGAAATTTTATTAAGTGGTTTTTAAGGTATGTACGTGAGAGCACGATTAGGTTGGATAAATGTTCCTGAAGGGTGCGTAATGTGTCCTCATTATTTGATTGAAACGCTCGTACTTTTTGTATCAATTCCTTGAGTGATTGCTTTGAAATTGCATTGAAACAGATGTTGGGTTTTAACAATATAAATGTTATAAATACTTTAAAGGATATTACATAACAATATACAGGATTTAGGATGCTTTTCCACCAGAGATTTGCTAAGCTATGTTGCTGTGGATGCGTTTGATATCCACCAATCATATTCATTTCGTCGTGTTCATCGGGGCCGCTATGGCTACGGAAGGCGAAAGAACGTGGCGAGTGGAAGAAGTTGGAAGAGGCCTTTGTGTCACAAGGACACGCCAACACCCACAAATAAATTTAATTTTAGTTTTAAGTAAAAATGTAACCTGTAATATTGGCAATAAAGGCTATAAATAAAAAAATAAATAAATAATCATATTCATTGATGCACATAGAGTACAGGTGGAAGCGGATTCAGCTAAGATACGTTTTTTATATGGAAGATAGATACTGCTTTCCGAATCGGTGGTAAATGTTAAAAATATGTAATGACGATTCAAAAGTGCTTCTGAAGAAGTCTAATTGAATAAATAAATGCAATGGATATGTGCTATGGCCTATGGATGTGGGCTATAGATGCGTGCTATGGAACGCATCTACAGCAAAGTAGCATAGCACATCTCTAGTGGAAAGGCACCCTTAATTTTCTATAGGAGAAATGAATTCTTTATTTTTTTTTAATTCACATTTTATCCAGAAAAACCAGCAAACACTCTATTCCTTAAAAAATACATTAAAATAATATACTGAAAATAATTCAAAAAACCACAAGCAATGAATAAAAACAAAAGCTCCTAACTCGATACTAACTCAGTTACTCAGGGGATTGTAATTAACAAACAGCTATTTACAATTTACAAAGTTGGTTAAGATTCAGTCCGCGAGCCGCGTAAATAAAACTAATTGTATATTCTATGCCTTACCTGTTCTAACGAGGTGTTTTATTGTCTTTGTACTTGGCTTTATATTACTATCTTTTTAAATTTTCATTCCATATTTCAAGATACTTTCTTTTCACAACAAACACTGCCACTACCTTTCTTCTTTCGTATCATATCAGTTGTATTAATTTTTCATTAAATTGAATCTTAAAGCTGTCTCATACATGTAGAGTCTTTATAGTTTGAATTACGGTTCTTCTGAAGGATTGACATGAAATAGAGGAAATATATTTACTCTATAAGGGGCTGATTTTTCAATCCTTGGTTAAAACTTATTCATCGAATAACGTGATATATTACCATTTGAAAAATGTATTCTAATTGTCCGTACAGGTGACATTTTAAAATGTTCGTGTATTTATTGGACGGATATATTTTAACCAAGGATTGAAAAATCAGCCCTAAAAGTTTGTTCACTGTTCAATTAAACAAAATTAAGTATAATTTGACAACTACTATCCTTGTTATTAGTAGCTTTTACCATGCATTTTTTTCAAATAAGATTTTGGTTAAATTTTTCGACGGCTTCGCCCGTGGTACACCCGTTTACGTTTTCTATCCATAAGAACCATCCTCATACTTCAAGGAATTATAGGCCGTGACCAAGGTAAATAGGGATTCATTTTTATATGCCAGGCCTAGGCCTTTTGCCACAAAAACACGTTTTTATTATTTTCTTGTTTTTTTTTTTTATTTTATTTTATTTCAATTTTGTTATTAGGTTAAGTAGATTTTAAGTTTCTTTGTATCCAAATTATTGTGGCAATAAATACATTCATTCATTCATTCATTCATTCATTCATATATAGAGATAACTGGTATTTATAACTTTTCCTATACAGTGTCCAGTCATTTTCCTCAAGATAAAATATTTAGTAATCCTTTAAGTCACTTTTACAACCTTTAGAACTTCTTTTATAATGTTTCCTATACAGTGTCCTTAAAAAGAAACAGATAAAATAATCCCAAGTAGATGGGGATCAAGATCCCGCAGGTATCCGGGATTACGGCTAAGCTATCCGTCTCCATGATATATCATATGGAGTATTATCATCGACGTATGTCGCTAACGGTTAGATATGGTTCATAGCTTTGTTGGTATGGGGCAATGACCTATTATATATCATAGGTATGGGGTAAGTTTAGAAGAAATGTTTTTTACGTTCCTATTTGGAATTATTATTATTAATTATAACTAATGGACTAATAAAATTATAAAGCTGAAAAGGTTGGTAATTATTAATCTATGTTATGACGAAAGGGATTCCCAGAAGAAGTCTAATTGAATAAATAAGTGTTAAATGAAATTTTTAAATGGTGTACCTATTGATGTTAGTAAGTTTACGAAACAAATACACTATAGGTATATTGTTTTATTGTGTTAGTAAGTTTACGAAACAAATAAACTACCTTTTTACTAACCTACCTATTTTTTGTTCTGAAAATATACGAAATAAATAAAAAAGGAGCGTGTGTGCTGAGCACACGCGTCAGAAGTGAAACTTCTTTGGCAAGATTCAAAGATCCCAAAATCGTCGCCTTACTCCATGATGCGACCTTGAAATTTTACTCTCAACGTGCCTAAAGAAGTTTCGCATCAAAAATGGAATACTTACCAACTTAATTATTTGGATTTGAGTATATATCTAATTGAGTAACGTAAAAAAGGTGGAATTTTGAATTACATTTAAAGATAACTATGACAAAATCTCTAAACACACCAAATTCCCGTAAACCACAACTTACAAGAGACAATATGAATTATTTATTCGCAAAGTTCAAATTCCTATTTCCTTATAAACTCCGGGATATTCATTTATACAAAGTTTGAATTGGCCACTTCACTAACTTCACCTGAATTTGAAACTTGGGAAATTTTAATGAAAAAATAATTTCAATTTGTCCACGAAGTTTGTCGTTACGTGGAACTTTTGCGTGTTATTCTAGTCTGAGTTTGAATGAAGATGTAATATACATACACTTGAATAAGGTAATTTTGATTATTTTTGAGGACGTTGGAATCTAAAATGAATATAGTACTTATAGATAAATAAACAAAATTGTAAGAAGTTATGATAAAAAATACTTGGCCCAAAATAGATTTGTGATGTAGGGAAATATCGAGGCAATAAATTTTCATCGCTTATCCTAGTATGTTATGCATAATTTTAGAAAACGAAACCATTGAGCTATTATTCCTTTGAGATGTATTACTACGTACTAATAATAGCTCATAGATCAAAGTTTTGGTAGTTCAATAAATGAATGTTTGAGTTTCAGTTAATGTTTTCAGTTTCGTTAAAAAGTCTTTTCAAACAAAATTCTCTCGAAAACTAAAAAAGTGATGAATTACAAAACAATGTTAAAGGCTTAAAAATTCCCCATCGTCTAGAAACTTTGCGAGAAACTTAACGGTGCAGGTGTTAATCGCAACACTGAACAACAAGTTGCGCAACTTGTGACAGAAAGTCGCCCGCGGCTGACAGATGACGTAGTGGCAAGTTTCTGAGGAAATTTTCTTGTATGGGGGAGCAATGGGTAAGTATGGGGTATATTTTTTATGTTTAAGGCGAGGTCGCTTTTTATATTTTTTATTTATGTAGTAACTTTCTTTCGCAAACCATTTAGTCTTACGTAAAAATTTATAATATTATGTACATTATGATGATTGGGTACTATCAAAAAATTTGAAAAACTATCGCACATCATTTACAGAAATATTACTGAATTTATATTTTGGGTTACTTACTTATTAAGATTATTAATCGTTACTTTGTTAAGTAACAAAGTTATTTACAATAATATTATTTCCCTGTTTTCGTCCAATTTCCTCCTCTAAACGCAGTGTACAGCCAGAAATTTCTATACAAAACAATTTGAGCTAAATCCCATACAAGTTGAAGCCCCGGCAGATGCCGCAAGTCGCCCGTGGATCAGGTGAACCGGATTATTCCGGTTCGAGGCGGATCGGGGCGGATCAAACACGATTTTAGACTCACGCCGCAAGTACGGTTAATGGATAAAGTACGTAGCTGCTTAGATAACCGGTCCTGTGGGGTTGAGCTTTATTTTTATATTTAGGTGGTCTTAATTCTTATATGTGTGACAGTCAGTGAAACCGTGAAAGTAGGTTTTGTAATAAGATACTAAAGCGGTCCATGCCATAATAATTGAGAGCGCTTATCAACTAATTTATAACAATAAGTCATTTATTTTTTCCACGCATCATTCATTAACCCTAGATCACTACCCTTCGTCGATTCGACGACGCGTCACCAAAAAAATCGCTATAACTTTTACGCGCGCGACCGTATGGTTTTCTGACTTCAGCTAATCTCAGCCAACCCGTTGCGCTTGCGATGGACGGTATTGCTTTGTACGTGGAAGGTCCACACGCGCTGTTCCAGCAACCATGGCTCGTCACATCGACGAAGGTTAGTATTAACGTAACTTTTCGTACTATTTAGTTAAGTTAAAATTACGTTATTTTATCTTTTATAATGGTGCCTATTATTTTATTTTTTAGATACGATTCATACGTTATTTTTAGAAAGTGAAAGCGATGAGGAAAATTCATCTGCGAGAGAGCCTGAAGACCACATTGAGGCTGAAGAGGCATGAAACGGAGGGTGATGATGAAGTTTCTACTGTCAATAAAGAGCAATTTCCAGATCAAGATTATGAGGCAAGTAGTAATACATCTCCCCACGTTCTATTGAAGATGAGACACCTAGCACTTCAGCTGACCCTAGCGATTTGATTATAAGACCATCGCGTACCATTCTTCGTGGGAAAGACAAACACATATTATGGTCATCACAACAGTCAAGGTCACAAAGCAGAAGACCTTCAAAGAACAAAGATATATAGTACGTGGGCCTGTACGCTTTTTTCAAGATATTTTAGATCCTCAATGTTTTTCAGGTATAATTACTGGTGACATTACTGATACTCTGCGGAACTCAATCACATAAATTTTAAACATGCCAGGAAGAAACAATGTGAAAGTTATAAATGAGACTGAGCAAAGTAATGCTGCTAATGTGCCTCCATAACAAAATAAAATAAACATATTATATGCTATATGTCCCTCCGTATAGCAAAGGTAGACTAAAAATAGGTGCACTAGGTGCAAAAAATCGTTGTGTGGGGAACACAAACTTGATGTGTGTCACAAATGTTTTAGATTCTAAGCTATTATCAAAATTATATTTTTAATTAATTTTCCAGATATTATTTTTGTAATTAATAGTTTATTTCGAGCAATTTAGAGGTATATATTATATGTACAGAATTTTTCAAAAAAATTAAGAATGTTCATAAAGCGTGTAAACTGTGATCTCATTTTGATGACTATTTGAATTAAAACTATGTTAAAATAAATATTTTAATATTTTTATATGTAGATTAATACATTATGGTTAAAATAAAACATAACTACAAATATATTTTTTTAAATTAAACCCTTAAATCCCCTCCAATAAACAGCGTAGTCGAAACGACGAAGGTTAGTATTAAACGTCGAAAAATAAGGTTAGTGTTCTAGGGTTAAAAGCCACACAACTTGTACATTATTAAATGCCACCAGTAAAAGAAACTTATTTTGTAGGGCTTCTTCTTCAATTATAACGTGGCCATCTAGTAAGAATTACTTAAAATTGTAATAGTGAAAACTGACTGTGATGTTCTAGTTTCTAATTAAATCAAATTAAATTTCAGGACTTTATTTAAATATAACTTCGTGACATTTTTTGCATAGAAACTTATTATAAGACTACAATAATGCACATATAGTAAAAATATTATGAGATTGTTTTTTTTCGCTTACTTAGATTATACCACACAAATTTTAAGGCCAATTTCGTCCCACCAATACAGATGAGCTGATTATATTAACCATTTAGCAACACAAAGGGTGAAAAATTGTCGAAAAGGGGGTTTTGTGAATACCTGAGTAATTCATGCTAACGAATGCAAGCCAATTAATTAAGAGCAGTCTGACGGTCTCAAATCTGCTGCTGCGGAGAAAACTAAGGAATAAAGATTCTACACACTTGCAGCGGAATCGCGGTGGTTTAAAAGGGCTTAAAATTGGGCGTTTTTAACTCTAGTATGTTATAATATCTTACAATAATGTAATAATAGGTATTTTCTATTGGAATTAGACATTTAATTTCAAATTCAGTTTCGTTTGTTTTAGGCGAAATAAGTTTGAATTTTTCACAGCTCCATGAAATTAATGATTGCAAATAAATTTATTTCTGATAATGTTTTGTACTTACGTTTTATTTCTGTATTTGTTAAGTTTATAACTTATATTTTGATAGCCTACTTTTTATATTTTTTATTATGAGCAATGTTCAGCTAGATTATTTAATCTTTGATGTTTATATTTCTCTGACGCTTATAATATAACGTCTTCATTATCTAAGACCATTTAGCAAAACGCAAGCTAACCGCACTAACTGCGTTGTTCGTGTGGCAGCGCCTTAACTACTAATTAATATAGCAGAATCTCATCTCACTGCAATGAGATCTTGCAAAGATTAAGGTGTTCCATTATGCCTTCTGCCGCCATTTTTAATTTCAAAAGTATTTAATTGCCAAGGAATGTTTCCTATGATATCAAAAAAGTTCAGTCTTAAAAATTCCTTACTAATATTTCCGTCCTCACAAAGTTATTCATATTAAAACATGTATAAAACGTTAATGCCTTAGAATCACATACTAGATATTCTATCCTTTTGTTGTGAGTTTTCCAAGTTTTTCAGGCGGAGACAAATACAACAAATTAAAGTTCAATTTAAGTTCTATAATTAGTAGCGATTTAATCCAAATGTCCTTTACTTTATCGTACTACTCGTATACTCGTAAACAACATATTTTTAACATTTGTAAAAACAATAAGAATAATTCGAGTCATAAATTTTATAAATAGGAATGAAATTGTGTGTTTAGAGACTGAAGCCACTCTGGGTCCAGTGACTACACGGCATTTGTCACTTCCCCTGCGAGTTGGTAGTGATGTGCGTAGTTTATCGATAATGTACATTATCGTAATTAAGAGTGAAGAAATGTTATAAACTTTGTAACTTTTTATAATTCCTTTTTTATCTAGACATTAAATAAGATAGCAGATAGCTGAATAAAACCTAAATTATAATAACTGTTAGTACATACATCTTTTTAATATTTAAATGTAAGCCACAAACACATTGTAATTTTAAAGCAGCTAAAGGTGAGGATATCGATTGTTAATTTTTAATTTAAACTAATGTTGTACCTTTTTATAATGTAACCATCAATACACTAAATTACCTATGATTAATCATTCAACGCTAATAACGTGAAAGACAACATATTTGTCTTTCATATTTTCTCTTAAACCCATTGATGTTTTCTTGAACAAATACAGCGATCAAAATTAAAATATCGTTCATCGATAAATAAATTTCATCAATATCCAACCACACATCACTATTCCCAGCGACCGTGAAATCGGGAACACAAAGAGTCCCCGAGCGCGTCCCGTGAGAGATGGATTGTGTTGAATGCCTTCATACATCCCAAATCACCTGAATAAATCGTTTAACTTACTTATTGCGACTTTCAAGGGTTGTTCTTTCGGATTTATAACCATATTTCTCGGAAATACTAAATAATGCGCTTGTTAATTTATTTGCGATAAATTTTATGTGGAAACTAAGGCTGTAAAGGTATTTGTAACCGTTTTATAAAACTATTTTATGGCAACGTTTATCTTTTTATAATAATACAACTTGCTTTACACCCGCAGCTTCGCCTGCGTGCTATAAAACTTAAAAAATTATATAATACTAAAACCTTTCTCGAGAACCACGCTATCCGTTAGTGAAAACAGATTGAAAATCATTGCAGTAGTTTTTGAGTATTTCGCGAGCAGACAGACGTAGCGGATGACTTTTTTTATAATAATATGTAGTATTGATAGTAGTATATAGAAAATTATATTAGCGATGGTTAACGCTCATTTTAGTAATGTAAAATTTATGTGTTAAAAAAGAATATTTAGAAGGAAGTAGTAGAGTTAGAAAACTCTACCTAAACAATCAAGTTTGATTGTTAAAAAATCATAAACGTTGAGATTGTGTAATCACGAAACTATTACGATATAGATCGTTCATACAATCTTTTATAACTCCCATAAATTGCTATCTAAAAAAACACGTACAAAACACGTTCACCTTATTCCCTAGAAAGCGTTTACAAACAAAAATAAACAGATTGGCTATTACCTCCTGAATCCTTTGCGTCTGATACCTTCCTATCTTGATCGACATCTGTCTTCATCACGGTATTTTTGCTCCAACCAGAAATAACTAAAGTTATTGGTTTGTTTTTGAACGTATTTGTTAGAATTTTTGAATTTAGAGAAGTTTAGAGTACTTGTATTTGATAGCGGGTCGAAAATTTTGCGTTTAGAATATTTAAGCTTTGTGGTGATAGAATTATGACAT
The DNA here is from genome assembly GCF_905220415.1 of Colias croceus. Lineage (NCBI taxonomy): Eukaryota > Metazoa > Arthropoda > Insecta > Lepidoptera > Pieridae > Colias > Colias croceus. Next base: position 624,634 of record NC_059543.1, on the reverse strand, counting down.
ATGATTTGGGATTTGTTATTTGGAACTATTACTATTACCATGGAATTGAATGGACCCGGAAATAAACTAGAATTAAAATGTTTGTTCTAAAAACATTATCTATATTTTGGAGAATAAAAATAAATACCACGTATTAATATATTAAACATACCTTATTTATATCTCGTATTTTAGTATATGTATTACCATATGCATTATATAAAATTATTGAAATTGATTTACATTTAAATATACAGGTTTCTTCCTAAGGCTGTAACATCTGACGCAGTGGTACAATTAAATTTGTCTATTCTTTTACAAAAAAAAAAACGTTTCTTACAAATGAAATTATCATTTTAGTATCCAAAACATATTTAATTCCATATTTGCCTCTATAAATGTAGCAAAGTCACAGTAAAAGTTAATCAAAGCTACTAAATTATCAATAAATACGAGGCTTACGAGGTAAAGCTCTCAACATCTCGCGCACGTAAGCTATTACGTACACTAAATGGTCACCGGACCTCATTACCGGAGTCTTACCCCCCCCCCTCCCGTGGGGGGAGGGAGACTCACTCCGAACGGAAATAAAGGTGCACGCGACTGGAGGTAATGTTAATTGAATTTCTGCAGACGCGTGCCTAGTGATGGGACGGGTTTGTCGATAGTTTTGTGTTAATTAATTAGTTTATTAGTATTAATGTTATAATTATTTTTTTAAAAATTGTACATTTTTGTGGCTAAATAGTTATGATGTTCTACAAGCAAGTAGTTAATAAGGTTTTGATTATTATTATATTCGACCATGTTATTAAATTATGTTTGGCTCGGTAATTTGTTTATAGTATTGTTTTATATGGTATTATTTAAAACATCAATGAAATGATTAAGTATATTTAATGTTAATGAATGAATGAATATTATATTAATATAAAACAGTTAAATAACATAGTAACATAGAGTGAGTATGCACGTACACGTCAAAAATTATCGATACCTCATTACACTACACATCACTAAAGTCGCCAGTCAAGTGATACCTACGCGCGACCGCGCACCACGCAAGATTAAACGTCACAAACCGTCAGATATTTCCCCAAGAAGTAGGGGGAGTCCCCCCATTTTCTAGCACCCTTATTACCAAATCATAAAGTTCATTTTCGCCAATTTCAAATGCAGTTCAAGTTTGTAATAGTGTCACCTGCAGGGAACAACTTTTAAATATTATGACACTGCGGGTAATTGTTTTAAAACTTGGAGTGTTATTAAGCTAATATTCTTTGAATGTGTGTTACTTTAGAGAATTCTTAGCAAGTTTCGTTAAGTGTTTAATGAAAACAATAATTTAATGGTATTACATTTTTGACTACAACAATAATTCTTATTTTAGTGTGATAAGCAAATATTTAAGGAGTTTTATTTAATTTTTGTCAATTTACTTGAAACAGTTAACTTATAAAACTTCGGATAAACTATAAAAAAATTACGTAAATTGATTCAATTGAGTTTTTGAGCTCCAACACAACAGACAAACACACACATAACCTTAAAACAACCCTTTACCGGTTAAAAAGCACTCCACGTAAACGTCTACGCAGCTACGGCGCTACGCCTCTACGACGCCAAGCTACGTGCTCTACGCGCGTAGAAATGGGCTGGTAATGGCCAAGTGAAAATAGCCGTACGGGAAAGCGTTAAATTGTTCGACTATTGGCTTATTCACTTAATATTTAATAGTTTCTTACTTCCATTGTTCAAAAACCGGTAGGAATTAAACAACAATGAATTTAACTTATTTTCACGTAATAGTTGCTAGTAATGAATGACTAAAATATCTTCACTATAATAATTAAACATTAAAATTTCCCAGATTGGTAGAAAAATCAATACGGAATAAAGAAAGAGCGTGTGTGCCAAGCACACGTGTCAGAAATGAAACTTCTTTGGCAAGGTTCAAAGATACCAAAATCCTTGCCTTACTCCATGACGCCTTGCCATTATCCTTGCCATAACGCGACTTTGAAATTATTGTACTCTCTACGGGCCTAAAGAAGTTTCACTTCAAAAGGAAATTCACTTTACAGTTTTATGTGCACTAAACATTAGAATAAATTCTTACAGAAAAATGATCAGTAGCTTCAAACACAGAAAAACGAACAATAACATTAAAATATCAGGTAACAAACAATCAGATATATTCGCAAGATAAATACCATTTAAGGGAAGCACCTGGGATGTGTTTGCGGAGATAAAAGGTGGTGTCGGATGTCAGGTCTCCGGTTACTGAAAGAGGTGGTAAGTAGATAGATAGCTTACATATTTACGGCTGTAATAACTAACTTGTGTTTAACACACACAGGATAAAAATATGGTACTCGGTAAAGATGTAAAAGACAATACTTTACTTTTTTTAATATTTACTTAATATTATAAAGCTGAAGAGTTTTTTGTTTGAACGCGCTAATCTCGGGAACTACTGGTCTGATTTGACCGATTCTGTCGGTGTTAGATAGCCCATTTACCGAGCAACAAGAGCAGATCACTGCAGGTAAAACCTCGGAGCACAGCTAGTACAAAATATGATTGTTTTATGACCTTTATGATTTGATTTTCAATGGATAAAAAATGAGTCCCTGTTGTTAGACTGAGGGGAGTTTATTATTAAATGTGGTGTTGTTCCTGTAATTTTAAGTGTAGTAATGGACCTTTTGAGTGAAAAACTGTATTATTTTTATGCAGTTTTACGAAGCCAAACAGTCAGATAATAAATTTGAAAACCTTTAAACCTTTAAACCTTAAACCTTTTTTTGTACGACCTTTTCTATTACAACACAAGTACCTACCTTCTATAATCACCATGCATTGTTATTCATGACTTGCAACAAATAACTGCATAGTGATGAAAGAGCCTAAAACAAAAAATCAAATTGGATCGACCTGTGATCGATTAACTAATAATATCATAAAATCAAACCGATCAATCAGGAGCTGGCAGTGATTGAGTCTCCTCTTGATTCATCACATCTAATATCTTTGGTTAATTAAATTAATAGGATCTTCTGCAGTATATGTAATAAGTAACTATTGAGAAATTGCTTCCTGTAAAACTTTTATGAATGAAGAAGCTACAGTTCGTATAAATTAAGTTTAATTAATATAAATGATACAGCTTAGTCAATGTAAACATATTATCATCTCAACAAATTTCTATAATATTTATTAAGAAATTTGTTGAGAATTGTCCCAATTCATTTTCTTATTCAAAGAAAAAGTTACAAAATTTTCTACAAATACATTAACAATATTAAAGTATATTGAAAAACATTTGAGAAGTTATTAAATGTTATACTAATTAAAACACTACATTACCAAAATTACAATTTATACATTAAAAATAACCTTCGTGTTAGACTTATATATGAAAACGCAATTGCTAAACATTCGCTCAATACGCAGGTCTATCGACCCTGTAAGTAATGTGGAAGAAAAACTATCTCTGAAGGAAATGGGCAAAGGTAACCAGCTAAAAGTGCTGCTCAATTGGGGAGATGTTGGAAACATGTGGATGTTACTTTTATATTTGTTTTATGTTGTAGTAGTAGGTTTTTTTAAAGAATATTAAAAACTAGCTTACCGCCCGCGGCTTCGGCCGCTTTGTCTAAAACCGAATAAATTATATACTAAAAAATTCCTCTTGAATTACATTATCTATTAAAAAAACCGCATCAAAATCCATTGCGTAGTTTTCAAAGATTTATCATTTAAGCATACAAAGGGACATAGGGACAGAAAAATCGACTTTGTTTTATACTATGTAGTGATAATAATTGATCTTGAAATACACTTTTAACAAATTTTTCTGTCCCTTTGTTTTGAATTTCATTGCTGCGATCAAGAAAGGAAAAAATAAGTTATGAGCAGGATGCTTTTTTCGTTTAATTTAATCTTCCAAGAAGTAAAATTCGCTGCGTACGACTATACTTACTTAAGAAAAATGTGGAAAATTTCAAGCGGCGAATGTATTCATAGCGGTGGCGTCTTTACATATTTTTATCAGATGTTTGTCAATCAGGTTTCAAAAAAATGTTAAATAATCTGGTATCAAATAATTTGTAGCAATAAACCATACTAAATATTACCACACAATGAAACAAACCACCGTACACAAGCACATCCACACAACTCTTTCGTCCCGTCCGCCATAATTGGGCTATCCCGGGCATAATATAAAGCGAGGTGGAACCGATCGACCGTGAACATTCACTGCATTTACGATATCGAAGAAAGTGAACCTGGCATTCCATATACCTTATAGACGAAATTTTATGAGCTTTTAACAGGCGAACTTGGAATTCCATATATACCTTATAGGCGTTTTATTAGCTTTTAACAGGCGCTGTGAATTGTAGAGCACAAACTTGTTTATGTGCTTTAAGTTAATTTAATTTAAATTTAAATAATTAGTTGATGGTTAGGTTGTTGGATGTTTGAATTTTATAATTAGTGACCCGGAAACGTGATTGATTATTTATTTAAGCTGCTGTTCTACACATCAAATTATTCTACATAATATGATATTTGATTCATTTATTCTTCTATCTTAAATAATATCAGTCTGCGAGGTAGGAATAACGTACTTTAAAACTTTTTAGATGTAAATATATTACATGGGATCAATATGAATATTCGCCTAATGGATTGGGTTCAGAGATAGATGTCATCACTGAGCACTAAAAACCAGCAGCAGAATTTAGCAAGTAATATTTAGCTCTACCTTCGACTTTTTCATAACCATTGAGTCACTACGAAAATTAAACGTCCCCCAACATTACCTTCGTAAAAATTCACCCTCCCTGTAGCATGAGCTCCTATCAAAGAAACATCCATTCATTGACAGTCAATTGAGCCGACAAATCGTCGGTCGGATCCTAACGACAACCTTTTAAGGTGACCCTGCATTAACTGCGCTATTTCTTATCCCGTTACTGGCCTACCTTTACGAGAAAATGTATGGTTTTTTGTTGGAAAAGCAACAAAATGTAAGCGAGAAAGATAGCATTGTGCGATCGAGCAGTATGGTTTTAAGCTTGGAATTTTATGGTGTGTCCAGAAATTTATAATTTTGATAAGGAACTCTAGAGAAGACAATCATAAATTTGAAAATAGGTCTTCTATATTAACTTTTTAATCAGCTGTAAAGCTTAAATCTCCATTTACAGCATATTTTGATGAATGAACATAATTAAACTTTAGTTTAGTTGTGGTTCCTTAGATCTAGCTGATTAGACCCAGCCGATACCTAATTTTCATAATTTACTACTTAGATTGAGAAGAATATGGAGGTCTTCAAGAGGAGAGTGAACATATACATTCTAGGGAAGCGCGCTCTATCTTAGGCCACATCTCAGCTACCCATCAGGCGAGATCTTGGCCAAGCGCTCCCATATAGCACCTGAAAAAAAAGAAACACCAAGAACTATAAAACCGTCCACATATTTACCTATAACAATACAAATTTAACAATTCCATTACATTAAAACTCCGAGTTTATTTACTGGTTATATAAGATTGTCTCAGGGGCGCAGTGGTGAGCGCTCCACTTAATAATATTTTTCACCTTGTTTCGTTTTCCAATTTTCCGCAAGTCACTCTCGGGGGTAACGGGCCGTGTTTTGATTTAGAAATGCGCTACTGGTCTGCGATTCTTTTAGTGTATACGATACGATATTTTTGGCAATTACAATAATAATACGTATTATTTATTCTTGATAGATTAAATGCTTTAATACCCGTTAAATTTATTATTTTTAAAGTATTTAAATAAGTTACAATTGATTTAGGATGCATTATTACAGCTAAGAAATCCACTTTGCTATAATTTTATTGTATACCAGAGCAATTTCATAATAAATACACTTCTATTAGTTAAATAGTTTTAATAGTTTGTTCATAATATTTATATGATTTGTTTATTATGCAAATTTACACAGGTCAAAGGTGAAATGAAACGCTTTTCGTTTATAATATCCACACTAATATTGAAAACTAACGACACGACGGCGATATTTTATCGTTGTCGTATGGCGTAAATATCTTTATTTATTTATTGCTCGTCCTTTCAGGTTGTGAAGCCGCTTCTTCGTGGCTATTATATACAAAATTTAATTCTTAACTTCATTTCTAATGACAATATGAAAATTTAATTTTGTTATTTTAAACGTGTTTTAAACAGTAGGCCGAAATAAATGTCTAATTAGTAATTATTAAAGATATTCTAAAGGTAGAAATTTGTCGTTTTGATATTTATGTAATATGAACCTGTTTATATTTTTTTAACTTCTAGTGGAATGAAAATCTTGGCTGTAGATTTTATAGAAAAATATTTTAAATTCTAGTATTTGTTTCTAGCGCTGTTTTAGAGAACAATCTAATAAAATAATATCATATCCTATTAATATTATTAATGCGAAAGTTTGTTTGGATGCGTGTGTGTTTTTTTACTCTTTCACGCAAATATACTTACTACTGAACCGATTACAATGAAATTTAGCACACATATGGCGGGTAACTTGGATTAACACATAAGATAGGTTTTATACCGGAAATCCAACGGGATCGAGAACTATGCGGGTTTTCGTTTGAAAACGCGTGCGAAGCCGCGGGCGGAAATCTGGTAATAAAATAAAATAAAAAATACAAGTAAAGCTCACAAACTACAAATACATAATAATTGTATGTAACGCACAAAAATGTTTTTGTCCCAACCATAGAAAAACCTTTAGTTAAAATCTTATTACTTTCTTCCTTCAGATAGAAATAACGTCACGAGTGTTTAGAAAAGACGACGAAATTGATAATATCATATCTCCCTCACATGTCCCCAGCTCGACCCCACTTATTGTAATCTAATTTAGGCTTTGCGAACGTTGGCCCAATGTTGGCCATGCCCTTGGCCAAGATGAATAGTGAACGTAGTTTTAAATATTAGACGTCGGAATTTGTATCGTTTGTAACTAAAAAATATAATGTTTATTCATTGCTATGTGATTTCTTTAAGTCCTAAAGAATATATGGATTCCAAACGGCCTCCAACGCGACGTTTTGTAATAAATGATTAAAAATTGATCGTCTAAATAGTAGTTTACAAACTACTGTTAAATATATTCATGATACTAGATGATATTGCTAATAACCTTTTAATCCTTGATTATGGATTTTTAAATTCCTATATTTATAACCTTATTATGCTCATAAACAATAATTTGCAACTGGTCAACAATTGCCAAACATATTGACGTACATTGGCCCAAACATTTGTCGTACGTGCCAAGACGCACTCCGCAGGTAACTCAGTGGAAAATCTAATTCAGTAAATTGAATAACATCGAGATATATTTTCTTTTCGGACGTCATTGTGCGGAATGGATACGTGTATTTTGTTAAAAGGTTATAACTTCATTTGGTTTGTCATTCATTTGTGTGTACAGGTTTTATAGAAAATATTTCAACTTTTTCTACAAGGGAACATTTGTGGATGTGTATTTTTGGAATTGTTATTTATTTTGGAATAAACAAAGCCCTTTCTAATATAAAATTAAAAATGAACTATCGCATTTTGATTACCCATATTTTACAAAATATATTTTAGTAGGTAATTTACTAGATATTATCTACCAATTCAAATGTTATAGGTCTTATAATCATCATAATAATTATACTTCTGCATCTAAATACAAGATAGAAATATTAAAGACAGATATATTAGGTAAACATAGATTATCCTTTTCAAATGTGGTCAAAAAGTCACAAATAAAAAGTACATGACAAATATATTTCAAAGCTAGCGTGGCCATTTTTGTATAAATTCGTGCAGGCTAGGGGCCGCCGGGGTGCGGTTACAACAGTTAAAAGTAAGACACGCAGGAGTTAGCTACAATTTATATGTAAATCGGATGTGGTCTGTGTAGCTTAAGAGCTAGATAAATTATAAAAAAGTTAAATTAATTGACTATTTTTGTATTTGTGCAGGTTGTAGAAAGGCATGCAAGAAGGCATAGCATGCTGTAGGTTCGATGTGGTGTAAGTGCATGGGTTGTAAGATTTCTATTTTAATTTATGACCTGTCTGCTTTTAAAGTTTTCTTCAATATTCCAAAATGAAACATTATTTTTATGGATTTCTTCATATTCAATTTTTCAACTTTATAAAATATTTGGTCAAAATTGATTAGTCACATTGGGATTGCTATTAATAAATTTTCTATAATAAATGGATACCTATCGTTTTTCGGATAAAATTGTCGATTCCTTATTAAACTTAAAAATGATTTGGTTTTACTTGATTTGCAATGATTCACATATTATTTTTATTTTTATGCATATTTTTCAAACGATCATTTTCAATAGCAGCTCTTGGACTACAATTCCAGTCCCGTCTATCTCCAGAGACACATCTAATTGCATTTTGCTGAGGTGAATGTGCACCTCACTTGGTTTTTATGTTACCTAATGTTTGATCAGTATTCGTCGGTGATTTGAACGTTCGATCTCGGACTAGAATGCGTAGCGATATATAATTTAGATAGAGTAAAAAATGTTGATAGAAAAACCATTATAAGAAAAAATAACAATGAATCAAACTTTCAATTGTATGTCAAAATAGTGTAGTAACTGGTACTTAGTAACAAATCATTACGAATGTGTTTGTTTATTGACTTTAGTAACAGATAAGATTAGGATGAAAATGGCTTATTTGGTGTTATTATTGCTTTCTTCTTTAATGCTTATTCTATTAGGTTCTTAAATGCTTCACATATTGTCTAGGCTTTCACGGATAATTCTTAAACCGTAAAATGTAATGCAATTTAGCATAGAGATAGCTAAAAATAAGATTTTAAACTTTTCCCAAAAATACTTACCTACTTCTTACAGATACGAAATATCGATACAAATGAATACGTAATTACCCTTAATACAATGAGATTCCTTCTACTATAAGGCATAACAAATATCACAACAAATTAATTTTCCGTGATTTAGGTTGGAAAAGCGTGCACAAAAACTCCATACAACCCCTCAAATCTGGATTAGTTGTGATAGTTTGTGTGACACATGCCACCTGATAAACGAGGGAATTACTAATCCAGTTATTGTTTTTACTTGAAAGAGATTATTAATACAAATATGAAATTAAATTATGTCATACTCCAGTTACTGTTACGTAGTTCTCTATCTATACTAATATTATACAGCTGAAGAGTTTGTTTATTTATTTGTTTGAACGCGCTAATCTCCGGAACTACTGGTCCGATTTGAAAAATTATTTCAGTGTTAGATAGCCCATTTATCGAGGAAGGCTTTATAGTATCATCACGCTAAGACCAACAGGAGCGGAGCAATGCGAGTGAAACCGCGGGGAACAGCTAGTTGATGATAAATTTACAAAAGCGAATATAATTTTGTTCAACGTGACGTATATTTATATTGTTACCTTGATTAATGAATGAAAAAATAGGTTTTAAGAGGAAACAACATGTACATAAAAAACGATGAAATTCAAAAAAGTACGTGCTGTGCTGTATGATATAAATAAAAAATAAAACTCAAGAGTAAAAAACAACTCGAAAAATTCCATTCCCAAGACTGCATTTTTAATGATTTAAAATCTTTTCTTTGGTTATGTAGCACTACATTCGTCTATCGCTCCAGACTCTATATCAAATTAAGGTATCTAAAATATATTTTTATCCAATTAATAATAATAATTAATAATTTGGTAAAGTCAGCACACGTCCCCGAGGGTACACACGATGTAATTAAACAAGTCTAATTTCCTCGAGTTATACGTAACTCGGCATGTTTCGAGATATTTACAAAAGTAACGGGTAAATATTGAGAGCGAGGTGGAAATCTTCAAAGCTAAGTGAGTGTGGAGAAGGCTTTTAATTGTATCAATAGATTTTTTTATAAGAAAATAAACAATTAAGATTATATATTATAGAAGATATTTTATCTATATGAATATGCACATTAATTGCGTCATTTTTAAATATTTTATCATTACTTTGAAAACGATTTAATTGAGAAAATTCATATTGCTGCAGTTTCGTCTTAATGTTTAAGCAATATGTAAAATAAATTCAATAAAGTATTTGTATAGTTGTACAAAAGGCTAGAATAGGTGATTTGATTTTAAGAAAATAAGTTTTTGTATCAGTTTTGTAGATCCCATAGCCCACGTTACTTCACTTTAAAATTCTCCGTTTCATAAAAAGCCGCTTCCACACCGCCTTAGCACCAATACCGCCACTTAATTTGAATATCCAGCACAGAGTGTTTAATAAAACATTCAGTTTGATTTACATCTTACGAATCTCGTACCTTTTGCTCTTTATTTAGTGTAAACACGCCCTTACAATGCTCATTCCCGTTTCGTGTACTTTTAATTTTGAATTTGGAATTAAGCCAATTTGAATTTCGAATCGCGTTGATCTTTTGTCTTTATTAATTGGAAACTTGCGTCTTTGTTTGTGGAATGTGCCTAACTTCAGTTGTGTGTTACGGAATTGTGTATACTAAGTGATTTATATATTTAGGAAAGATGTAGTGGCCAATGAGGTCGAGATAAAAATTAAAGGTATTATTTTAGATATAATAAAATATTTGCGTGAATATGGAATGGAACTGCCATTCAGCATTAAATGTTCAGGGGTAATTGTGACTTAAAATAATAAATAAATAAATTCAATCAAAATAATATATGTACCTACCTACTTATAATCTAAGGAGGATGATATAGCGTGAATATAGATGAGATGAAACCACAATTATATTCGCATTTACATCATCACATTTTTACAAAATATTTTTTTAACCGTATGCATGAACAGAATCAAAGCCTCCAGTCCAATCGAATGTCCCAATACACTTCAAAGCTAACAAAAAGACGCACAAAGTCGGGGCAAAGAGCTAGCTCACGGAAGCAATAAGCCAGCCGAGGTGGCTAATAAAAATTCCTGCAAATCAATACGTTCTCTTTTACGCTTTTTATATTGTATCCTATTTTGTTTCGCGCCAATGTCGTGTTAAAGGGACAATTCTGGGATCTATTGTAGCGCGATTGCAAGTTTTGATACTTGGTTCTTTTCAGGAGATGCAAGTGCATTAGAGATTGATGTATTTACGTTTCGAAAAACGTGTTTTAAGTAAGGTGCAGCAATTTGATTAGAATTTTAACTAGAAATACGGTTATTTTATTTTTGGGAAAGCAACTTCTTCATAACCATCTACAAATTAATATTTGTAAATGAGTACTAAAACTAAAAAATAAGTATTAAACATCCATTAAATATTTATCAAATCTTGGACTAAATTGCAAGCCTGATTTTGTTATGTTAAATTTATTTGTTGTTGTGTTTTGATAAACGTATTTTCGCAAGTATTAATCTTAAACACACTGTGTTAAATTTTCTCATTACCTTCAGTGTCATAATCGTTACAAGATTTCTCAAAATTTTCACAAGAAAAACAAATTCTACACTTTAAACCAATCTTAAAGTATCAAGGCGCTCCTTCCTTTTCACAGAAGCAACAGTAAATGGTATACACGTTAGCGCCGTGTATCTATTTGCATGTAACTTGTGTGTGTGCGTTAACTGGGGTACGGTATTTATTGTCACGTAGGATACACAAAAATTCCAATAAAAGACCCCCGTTCGGAATGCCGATTGAAAGAATAATGTTTAATTTGCAAGAACTGGCTGATTTATACGATTAGTGTCTTAGAATGTTTGGTTGTTTCTTTTAGTAACTATTTGCTAAGATTGGTAAGGTTGTATAAATGTATAGGCTGCTTATTTTCTAAATAATGATGCAATGACAACTCCGAACTTGTTATGGTCTTGATTTCACAACAGCCCAACTTCTGAAACTAGATAATTCACAATATTCTACATACTAAATGCTTTCTATGCTATGGTGGTGGTGTTTTCAGGCAAAACAAGCTGATAAGATCTGTATGATTTTTGTCATGGTGTAGATTATTCTTTAGCTTAGCATATAGGTTGCGGCTCTACAACTCAACAGGGTCTACTGAAACTAAACTTTTGTTAAACATTGCACCTGACTCTATAATAATATAAGAGGTCTTAAAATGCAAGGGCTTTTCGCTTTAAAAGACTTAATTTTAAGCATGCAAATAAATAATCGCTTACGTCAAAAAATATCTTAAGTAAAATTTAATTAACCTATTTATTATTTCCAACGATCATTAATAAAAAGTACTAGGCGGACAGAACTCGACCGGAGCTAACTTCGTATCTTGCTTCCGCTAACTACTAAAAGATGGTAATGAAGCGCGTACTCACCTTTCTACATCTATCTCACTTGCTCGCGTACAGATTACGTAGTTCTATCCCTCTCTCCAGCGCTGTCACTGCCATGGCCGATCCAGACGGTGACAAGAAATTAATTAGGGGAAGCTGGGGAAAATAATGGTCCGCCGTGATTTTTAAATGAAATTTATTTTCTTCACTTCATTTATTTCTTGGCAACATGACACTTTGGAAATTATTAGACTCCGAATCGGTTTACGAAGCGACATTCCCTATTTACCTCTGACGGTTTGTATTATGAGATGAAGGAATTAATTTATTTTTTGAATACCTTTAGAGAGGTAAAAGCGTTTTGTTTGTTAAATAAACTAGGATTTTTTTTCTTTTCGTTGTAATTCTTATACCAGTCGCGATGATGATTATAATACAATCGTTTTAGAATAAATAAACACACCAAAAGACTATTGAATATAAGAAATATTTAAAACTTTATTTGTTATTATACAAATATAGTTACTTAATTTTGCTAAACACAATTACAAAAAAATGAGCGCGGACGACTCTACATTCTTGAACTAGTCTTTGATATAACGAAGTTTAATAAAATAGGAACAATATAGAGAGGAGATAGTTTTATCATTTATGTTTTGTATCAAGTCTTTCAATTCTACCAATTTATATGCATATAATTAATATTTATTTTAAGACTTGTTGACATAACTTTGATGTATCTTAGTAGTGTCATCACCATCCATCATCCGTAACCATGTTTAAACATATTTAAAAACTGTTTGAAGAAACCAAATTTTGTTGACTGCACGTCATGAAAGTGACAGGAAGAGATTTTTCTTTCCGACTTTTTTTTTGTGCTTTTAAAGTGTTTAGCTACGTAATATCCTGTTATCGATAGAGAATGCTTAATAATTTAATGTCAAAAAAAGCTTTTGATACATGTAATTTTATTAACCGACTTCAAAAAAAGGAGGAGGTTATCAATTCGGACGGTATGTTTTTTTTTTATGTATGTACACCGATTACTCCGAGGTTTCTGAACCAATTTACGTGATTTTTTTTTGTTCGATGGGGGATGGTGTCGAATTGGTCCCATAAAAATTTTATTCGGATAGGCCCAGTAGTTTTTATTTTATGAGCATTTTTGTCTGTGGGTATTTGTAAATTTTGCAAGTGCAAGTTTGAAGTCGGTTGTTTTTAACGCAGTTATCACTTGTTTGATTTATTTTGTGGGTGCTTGCATGAGCTTTTAAAAGTTGCAATTTTTACAAGTTCTAAAAATGCAGCGCAAACCAGTCATATAGACGATTTTTGAAATTTAATGCAATCAAAAGTGAAAAATAAATTCAAAAACAACCTTTTTTTTGACGCAGTTGGGTGACAATGAATATGATGGTTGTAGAGTTATAACAATGTGATAAAAATCATGAAATAATACACAAATTGTTCTACAAATGAATTTATAATATGTCGCGTGACTGATATGATTATACTCGAAAAAGATAATTTGTGAATGCTTATAATTTTAATAGTTTGAAATCACGACATAATAATACTGTCGCCTATAGGCTATTATGAATAACAAACAAAAATACTTAATTGGTGTATAGACACGTCACGAGTGAGTATCTACATAATATTCTTTTAAATTTAAAGAACAAATTACGTGCTTATTAAATAGATTAAAAAGTTAAAAACATAAGCAGCCTCATAGAATTATTAGCAAATCATATAGTTTCATTGATTTAGCTCGTTTTATTTATCTTTAAAAAATAATAATTTAAATATTAACTAACTTAGATATAATTAATCATCACCTTCTTACTACTTTCATCCAGCACCATGAAACAACAAAACAAAATTTAATATACTATTATAAAGAAATGTTTGTGCGACCGATCCAACCGAAAACAAACGAAGATCGTAAAGCAATACAGAATAATGACAAATTTAGAAACAAAAAGAAGGAATCAATGTGGTTGAATGTACGAAACAGAAGTAGAGAATACTTGGTATTATTTCTCGAAACTTCTAGTATACATGGTTTGAATCATCTTATTGCTGCAAGAAGACATCCCTTTGAAGTGTAAGCTGGTTTTAATTCTATTCACATTAGCTGTAAAGCTAATTTTGAATGACTGTTACTAATTTCTGATGATTATTGAATAACAATTCATCAAGCATTATTGATGAAACAGAATTACTAGCTTTTAGTAAACTTTCTTTTGAGACTTAATCTTACCTCACAATCATAAGGAATAAGTATTGAGAATGAAGTAACTGTAATTTATTTAGAAAGAAAAGATAGGATGGAGAGAAATCGTAAACAGTAGGACAATAAAATGAACCAGAAATACAAGTATTCAATTTACAATTAAATTCCTATTTAAAACATTAGTTAATCGTTCTTTTTTAGTTTCCTCTGGCTCACCATAGTAGTCCTATCAGTGTTTGGTTCCATATACCTATCTCAAACCACCTGGGCTCGCTACCAGTCGTCCCCCACCGTAGTGTCAATGGACAGAGACATGTTCGCTTGGAACACTACCTTCCCTTGTGTTACTGTGTGCAATGACCAGAAGATTAATCTGGTGAAATTGGAGGAGTTCGTGAAGTAAGTGAATACAAGTGGTTTGTAGTTGATGTTAAATATTAGGATGATACGATATGTTTTGAAGTCAAATGTGGATACAATTTTGTAAACCATTATCAATATGTAAATTGTTATCTTTGGCAAAACGGTGCGAAATTGCTTCTATAAACATCATTGTTGTTGCTCTGAATCGCACCAGTGAAATGTTTTTTTAGCTAAAGAGCATAATATTATATACAACTTTCCGACAACATCCATCGGGGCCTTAACGGCCGGCCAGTCGAGTAGACTGGTCGAGGATCCTCCCTTTTTCGATGGAGGAATTCCACCTTCCTTCCTCCACAATCATGATCATTATCAGCTTCTATAAACACTTTATCTTATTATACTACTTCTAATATGTATTACGATACAACAAAACTAGACATATCCTGAATTTCAACATAACAATACGAGATATATTTATTTTTGAAATATATTATAACAAGAAGAAACATCACCTATCTAATATAATAATCTATTTTTTTATATTATGTTGTTCCTGTTTTTGGTGCTGTTTTCTAGAAAATCGGACATAGAAGACAAGGAAGGTTTAAAGAAGTTCATACTAGCTCTAGGCAACGCAACGTATAAAAACTTTGAAACAATGCCAATCTTCGACCAAGTAAAACCTTCCGAGTATATGGACATTCTTTTCGAGCTCTCTTCTGGATTCAAACCCAGTCTAACTATTGGTGCTCTGGGTAGGGATTTGGAGATTACACCTACTATGACTGAAATGGGCATTTGTTATGCGATCAATTCAAAAATAGCTGTATATAACTCTCCAGGGTAGGTACAATTTTGGCATGTGATTCTTTTATATTATGTGGATTTGTTTTATTTTATATATTTCATTGTATAAACGTTTCATTTTTATTTACATAATAAAATATACCTATTGTAAAAATTATGAACTGTTTTCAAAATCATGTCATATTTTATTTTAATTCCTCCCTAATTAAAATCAAGTATCAAAAATTCGAAA
This sequence comes from Colias croceus, assembly GCF_905220415.1. Classification (NCBI taxonomy): domain Eukaryota; kingdom Metazoa; phylum Arthropoda; class Insecta; order Lepidoptera; family Pieridae; genus Colias; species Colias croceus. Next base: position 608,692 of record NC_059543.1, on the reverse strand, counting down.
AGGCATCATATACCTGAATTTAAAAACTTCATTGTATTATTTATTCTGCTATAGATATATAAAAGCAAATAGATGGGATATGATAACTACTCAGAATGCATCGATTACTGTACATCCATTGGATGGAGAAGTATTTGCACATGTTTTAAACCTTTCGTCGTCTTACGACGTAAGTATTATTAACTTCTGTATTCGCCGTAATATACTTAAAAAGTAACGAATCTTAAGCAACAGAAATTACAGAATGTCTTTTTAAAGATACTATTTTTAAGTTTTTAGACAATTTTATCGGTACGTAACATAGCTTATTATTGATACTATATGGTACTTAATTTTGACAAGTTCCTTTTCAAGGTATACATCCACGGACCTTTAGAAGTACCAGATATATCAACAAAGTTTGAGCACTCTCCAGAAATGTTCTACATGAAGCTCTACGTCACAGCATTTACTGTCTACACATCACCAGAAGCTGCCAGGTGATAATTTAGATATGAGTCGTAATAGATAGATTAATTAAAATTGCATAAGTACTTGGTATTGGTAATAGAAGACTACCTTATATAAACTGCCCTACCATCTCTAGAATATCCATGGGTAGGATATTTCCATTTTTAAATTTAAATGAGTGAGGAGATGTTGCAGTAATTAAATTATTGTTAAATTGATATGATTTACCTACATTGTACTACCTACCATAAAACAAAAACACATTACGAATCATCGTACATTTCTAATGTACAAGACACGCTTGCCATTCTGCAATCTACTTACCTATGTGATTTAGTTTTATAGCAATCAAATGTTTTAAAAATGAGAAGATTTTAAAAGACACGGGTTCGAATCCCACCTCGATGATCGACTTTTTTCTATTTTTTTTACAACTTTGATCCACTACCTAATTATAGTTTTTAACAGATTTAAAAAGTAGGAGGTTATATATTTATTTATTTATCATAGATGCACCAACAGTAACTCAATTTGTAACAATAAATAAGTATTTGTACATAAAATCCTATTCTAAATTGGCTACTAATTATAGGTACATACAGCATTACATGAACATTGGATTGAATTTAGTATTGATCTAAATTATACACAGAAAAAAAATATAACAGAATTAAATAGAGTAATGTAAAAACAATATTGTCAAAAAAAAACTTAGAGGAATTCAATAACAGTGTCACTTACAAATAATTCCAATAATTTTATTCTTAAAAGACCAAAACGAGTCGTGAAAAATGTCAACATCATTATTTGTATTAATCTTATTGAAAGCACGCATATGGATGGGGCTATACTTCTTTAAGTTTGTACGAGACGAAGAGGCAGAAAAAGTATTAACTATCGCATAACGTGGGATTGAACGGAGAACAGTTAAATTACTTAATATAAGTTAGAAGATTGGTGTTTAGATTGCCATCATTGTTATCAATTCGGTCGGTGTATTTTTTATTTTTTTTCTTCTAACAGGCTAACAATCGGCCAGCGTAGATGTAGATTCACACAAGAGAACAATCTCAAGCATTTCGCGGTGTACTCATATACAAACTGTCAGATGGAGTGCAGAGCCCGACTTTGCTTGAAGTATTGTGATTGCCTGCCGTATTTCTACAGGAGAGTTGGTAATTTATATATTGAAGTGAAACTTCATTTGGCGCATTGAGACTAAAATTTCAAGGTCGCGTCATGGCAATAACGTAACGTCATGGAGTAAGGCGACGATTTTAATATCTATAAGTAATAATGTCGTATACAAATAATATGCATAAATATTGTATTAAGTAACTGCTAATTCATTTTGACAGGCGATGAAAAAATGTGTGATGTCAGAGGCTTCCACTGTTTAGCGAAACACAAAGGTATGTACTTGGTATGAACAAATTAATTTATAACAATATAGAAGAAAGGACAGAATCCACAATGAAAACGTGTGATTCTCAAGATGTCACTGTCATTGTAGTTTTGGTATAACCAAGAAGCTTCTTGGGTACCTATAACGCTTTATTTCCTCACTGTCGACCTCTAATCGTATCGAACTCCCTATTTTTTTTAATTAAATTCTTAACTAGCCATACCATTGGAATTTGAATGTATAATTTATTGTTGAGTTTAAAGATTTCATTTTCTAGACGAGTTGTATAAATTACGAGACAAGGCTGGTAAGAAGATAAATTGTGGATGTGTACCCATTTGCAATGACGTCAACTATGTCATACAATCCAATGTAAGTATAAAATTACAAATAAACAGTAGACAAAAGAATAGAAATAAAGTCTAGAACATTCATAACACCAAATTTATGTGTTTTTCGTCCTAGGTAGGTCTAAAGTCACATTATTTTAGTCCTAGGTAGGACTAAAATAATGTGAATTAAAGAACAAACCAAATTTCTCCCTTTTATAAAACGTACGTGCAAATAGTGCAATGAAAGAACTTTATAAATATTTAGATTTTATACTTAAATATAAATATATCATATTGTAGGATCTACAAGAATGGTTTCTGGGGACAAACTTGCAGTGGGGCATCGTCACTTACCCCCGCATGAGATACCGACGAGACATCATTTTTGGATTCACTGATGTTCTGGGTAATATCTATTTAAAGTAAAAGTTACGATGTGCATATTTTTATATAGTGGTATATGATTAAATAATATTGAAATAATCATTATATCCTTATTATAAACTAGCTGTGCCCTGCGGTTTTACCCGCAGTGCTTCACAGTTCACGTTTCTGTTAGTCTCATAGCGTGATGATAATATATCGATAAATGGGCTACTATTTCATCAAGGACGCAACTATTTCATCTATCTATGTGCTAGAGTGAGACATATCATATGCGAAATCCTGCCACACTACTGACAGTTTTTTCGTTGTTTCGCTGGGCGCATACGAATGCTTAGGTGTAGGTACTAAAGGCATAAAGGCGTATCGCGGGAAACATCTTATTCTCAAGGGAATTTTCCTTGACCACGCGGACGACGCCGTGGGCGGAAAGCTAGTTGCAAACAATATTATAATATGAAGAATTTATATTATTATAATGACAATTTTTATTTTCAGTGGCTGTAGGAGGAATGGCCGGGTTGTTTCTTGGTTGCAGCGTGCTGAGCTTCATGGAGATAGTTTATTTCTTAACTTTACGACTTATTTGCTACTCTAGATCTACTATGCGGAAATAGTTCCAATATAGAGTTGTTATAGAAAACAAAAATATATCTTCTCTTATACATAGATGTATTTTGTGATTTAAGTACTTTGCAATTGTTATAAATGTGAATATAATATTCATAATTTAATATGTTTTAATAAAAGTCGATACTTCTTCTTCTTATTAAAGTGAAACTTAAATTACATCGTCTCAAACTGTTTGGTCTGTGTAGCGCATGTCGCGTGACGCACGATACGTACGATAATTATCGTACAAATACGATAATTTTTTGTTAAATGTCTATAGTGTGAAAAAAAGTCTCACTTTTTCCGTGGTTTCATAAAACCACACAACATTTTATTTTCTATTCTTATTTTTTTTTCACAGCATTCCAAAACAGTAGTAGATAGTAGGCTAATGAAGTTAATATCTTAATTATTACTTAATACCTACTTAAAATAATAAGCCTATTTTAGGCTAAGCGCGCACCACGATTTTAATTTTTGCGACACGATTTCAAAATCGCGCTGTAGAAAATCGCAGAGAGTACGGTGCGCGCACAGCGATAATTTAATAGTGATCCTTACTCACTTTCATCATGGATTTCGTACAAGTTGCTTGTCTTTATTTACTACTTCGGAGGATAAGAATAAAAAAAAAAGAAAATTCGTCTATATTGGACTCATTCTTTTACAGCAGATAGAATTGTCAAAGGTTTCTTTTATCCATACTAATATTATAAATGCGAAAGTAACTCTGTCTGTCTGTAAATTTGGTATAGAGATATTTTGATACCCGAGAAAAGACATAGGATCGGTTTTATCCCGAAAATCCCACGGGAACGGGAACTATGCGGGTTTTTCTTTAACTGCGCGGGCGATGCCGCGGGTGGAAAGCTAGTCAGAAATACAATGAACTTCCAATGTATCCCAAAAAATTCTTTGGCTATTATAGAATGAAAATTCCACCAAAAGGCCGCCCTTTGTGCTTTTTTATTATTTTTATTATTGTAACCTTTATGACTGTAAATTTTGTTTCTTGTAAGTACAATAAAGTGTTAAATAAATAAATAAATTCAAACCTTTCACAGATTACTGAATTTATGTTTACCAAACAGTACCTACCTATACCACTACGATGTTTACTGTTGGACAGACGAAACACAAGTGAAGTGCCGGTCGGGCCCGAGTGTGCGATTTTATTATTGCAGTGCGCGCGGTACCATACAATTTCATATTCTGCATTTCATTTTCGCGACAATCGCGTCGCGAGCAGTCGCAGCAAAATGTGACAAATAACAATTTTAAAATCGCTGTGATTATTTTAATCGCATGTGCGCGCATTGCCATAGTAACTCATACGTTGTATTTCTGCGATAAAATAATCACGCTGCATAAAATCGTGGTGCGCGCTTAGCCTAAAACAAATTCTTCCATCTATTATTCATTAAACCCTCCAATAGAGATAAAGTCTTAAATCTAAATTTAAATAATGTTCGTTGATATTCATTGTCAATTATATAGCGGGGGCAAAGGGCCAAATTGGGAATTATGCCCCTTCAGGTAGATTTAAATTAAGGTCGGGGTATTTAGCATACGTTGGGTCAAATTAACACGCAATTTACCCCACACCTGCTGATAATGATAGTTGAATAATTGGACCTTCTGTAAACATGGAGAGGTAACTTTTGTTGATGTGTTTGTGTTAGATGTCATTTGATATAGTTTGTATTGTTGTTAGTAATGCATAAAGCATAGATACTTTAATTTGTAGACCCAGAAAAATGTGTTAAAATATGGATATGTAATATCGAAATAGTTTTACAATATGTATGTCGTAAGCAATAACTACGGTGAAGGAAAACATCGTGAGGAAACCGACATGTCGAAGAACTAAAAAGTTCGACGACATGTGTCATCCGCCAACACGCACTTGGCCAGCGTGGTGGATTATGGCCTGTACCCTCATAGGAGGCCCGTGTCCCAGCAGTGGGAACGTATATGGGCTGATGATGATGATGATGAAGCAATAATTGTAAAAGTTTGATATGCTTATGTTGTTGAGAAATACAGTACAAATAAATTGTAAATGAATTTCGCTATATGGAGCAATAGCTCTAGTTTCTACAACGTCTTTTGCGTCATTTCAAATACAAATTATTAACAATCTTGTTAACAATATAAAAGGCATACGTCAAACCACCATAATATTATTGTCATTTAATATTTCTGCAAATATGATATCTCAAACACTCAATAGTAATACCTACCAACTCATTTACTTATCTGTGACCAACACGTCTAACATAGTCACTTAAATGAATGTGTGGTCGTAGTTACAGCGGGAACATCTAATAATTTTAATATATTATTAACTTACCGCCCGCGGCTTCGCCCGCTTTGTCTAAAACCTAATAAATTACATACCTTCCTCTTGAATCACTCTATCTATTAAAAAAAACCGCATCAGAATCCGTTGCGTAGTTTTAAAGATAAGCGTACAAAGGGACATAGGGACAGAAGCGACTTTGTTTTATACTATGTAGTGATAGTGATTTTAAACTGTGAATTTTTGTTAGGTACTTGGTAAAAAGGCTGTGTACTTATTATCTTTACAATAATTTCAAGAACTTCTATACAAATTTTTGCTCTACAATATCTTGCTTGCTTATCCAGATTATAAGTTATCAATTAGAGCTGAGTTTCAACCAGATTTGATCAGCCGTTTTTACATAAAAGTATATGTCTATACAAATGTAATTCTGTTAAATTAAAATGTATCTACATAATATTATTAATGCAACATAATATAAGTACTATATTATTCAATTACATGTAAATAATATTTTTAACTAATTATTTTCTCTAAGTAAGTAATTATTTTTCGTCAATCAACACGTACAAAAACATATTAAATTACAACACTTCAATTTAAGCATGATTTTCACATCTTTATCTCTTTAAGAGGGGGCGTTGGTTAAAATAGATCCAGAGCGGGGGAAATGTTAAAGATTATTGTTTGAAGTTAGCGAGGTGTAATTGAATTCTAAGACGTACCTCTTAACGACGTTTTGGAGGGAGTGGTTGTTACATAGTTGTCGATACTTCTAAAAAATAAATTTTATAATTTTATGCATAGTTCAAATTTTTTAAGTGCAAATTGTTTATGTTATTGTTAGTAAGAAATTCTTCATATTTTTGTAAAGAACTTAGCAAAACAAGCAAATGTTTTATTAAAACGAAACATTAAAATATTGTTTATTATAATTTTATAATAATATGATTCAAAAGCAACTACAGAGTAACTACGGAAAACTTTTCACGATAAAAACTGCTTTAAGAAACAGCGATACCAAATAGGTGTGTTAAATAGAGCTTAAAAATAAACATAATATAACATAATATTAGTCGATAAATAAATTCGTCGACACTACACATCACTAGCGAAGGTGTTTATTAACCCTATATGTTAAGAATTTAATTGCGGGAATAAGTCGGCTTTGAATTGTGTACGCCTGACTTTATCTCACGCCATGAGGTGGTTTTGAGTACGTGATAACGGACGATTAAATTAACTTACATTAATGACAGTTATGAAATCATTTTGTTTTGTTTGTTGATGCTTTTTGTGTTTGGGGGATAATAATAAACGATGTAGGCTTCCTTAACATTAACAAAATTATTGTAGGTAACTATTTCGAAACAACTGTATTTTTAGACTTATCTACCTAAGTATTTTTTTTGTATAACAAATAAAATAATAGCAAAATCTACCTTGAATTAGTATATATAGGTACAATTATAATTGTGGTGAAAGACATAAACATCTACTGTTTAAACAATATGTACATTGTATGTGGTAGTTAATAGTTATATACTTTCTACTATTAAAACATACTTCCAAAACTCTTAAACATGGACAAAGCATCCGCTAAAAATCATCTAAAAAAGTAATAGAAAATTCAAAAAAAAATTTCACCCACAAAATCATACATCATCCAGAATACTTACCTTGCACCCTATTTATCCTCACCTATAAGATTGCCTGATACGAAAAACATGATTTATAACCTATTTTTTCCCAATAAATAGTTGTCTTAGAGGTCTTAGGTCGGGGAACACTCATTTCTCGGAGGTAAACCTTTTTGCTGATAAAACACATGACGGATGATGGTAGTGTCAGTTTTATAGCTTCAGTGGGGAATATATGGAATTTTCTAGTCATTGAAGTTATATTGCTTTTAAAATAATTTAATACGCACTATGTATGTTTAGGTATGCTTTTCTTGAGTGGTCATAATATAATTTTTTAATGATTACTTATTATCAACTATAATTTAATATTTGAGTAGAGTAGAGTAGTTGAGAGTGTATAATCGGTTAACTACATATAACGCATCAGCATTATCACACACTAGCTGCTCCGCGTGGTTTCACCCCCGTGGCTCCTCTCCTGTTGGTCGTAGCGTGATGATATATAGCATATAACCTTCCTCGATAAATGGGCTATCTAACACCGAAAGAATTTTTCAAATCGGACCAGTAGTTCCCGAGATTAGCGCGTTCAAACAAATAAATAAACAAACAAACAAACTCTTCAGCTTTATAATATTATATTATTAGTATTAGTATAGATTATGTCCTGTGTCTTATGAGAGAAGTTTGTGCCATGTGTGCTGTGTTTGTTTTGTGTGTCGTATCGTTTGTGTTGTTTTCTAAGTAATTTTAATTCTTTAAAGTCTAATCTATACTCATATTATGAAACTGAAGAGTTTGTTTGTTTTTTTGTTTGAACGCGCTAATATCATAAACAACTGGTCCGATTTGAAAATTTATTTCGGTGTTAGATAGCCCATTTATCGAGGAAGGCTAGAAGCTATATATCATATTGTTAAGAAAAACAGAAGCGTAGCTCTGCGGGTAAAACCGCGGAGCACAGCTAGTTAAAAATAAGTAAATTTCAAACAAAACTTTTTTCCAAATTAATAAAGAACAGCGCAGAAATAAAACTCTATGTAATAGCTGAACGTTTCATTTGCACTCTAAGCTAAGCAGTAGCACTTAAAATTGTAGCACAGAGGCTTATTTCCGTTGCACAGGTAATTGCATGTTGGGGCACAATTAATGTCATACACGCAGTCTGAAAAAAAAACAAGAATAAAATACAATATATATTAAAATTTTAGATTTATATAATATATTTTATATAATACCTATATATTTTAGATTTTATTCGGTGCAATGACCACCGAACACTCTAGTCAGCAAAGTATACCTATTATTATATTAAATTAGGGCAGTCCACTAAAGAACATTTTACCATCGCGACGCGCAACATTTAGCATTCAACATCTATAATATAAAAATGAATCGCAAAATGTGTTGGTAAGCGCATAACTCGAGAACAACTGAACCGATTTCGTTAATTCTTTTTTTATTATATTCCTTGAAGTACGAGGATGGTTCTTATGTAGAGAAAACGTTAATATGTACCACGGGCGAAGCCGGGGCGGACCGCTAGTAATATAATATAATTTTAACATTTATTTTACATAATAAATAATAATTAAAATGTAACAATTAACAATTAAACATTAACGAGTAACAGTGTAATAGTGATTTTAGTAATAAATTAATTAGTGTTCGTTTTAGTTTAATTTAACGACAACAAATCCCTCCAACACTACCACGTAGGCCACCGCTGGGTACCTATATCGCCCTACAGATTTACTTTAATCGAACAAATTGTAAGAAAACACTGGAAATAAAACATAAACTTACCATACGCATTCGCATAGTCACATAGAGCTAAGAGTAAAGTTATTGTTAATAAAAAATACAAGAAATTCATGGTGATTGTTTCAACAAATGTTTTCTAATGAATCTTTATTCTTCAATCAAGCGTTTATATTTAGAAGATTGTGAATTTTTAATCATGTTTCTACCACTTTTAAATTAACAATGCGAATTAAGTCATAATTGATTTTGATTGCAATGTTATCACGTAATTTATTATTAGCTTCAATTAATTTTGGAAGCTTCAAAAATTTATTTATTCAATAAGAGTTCTTCTAGAAGCTCTTTTGAATCATCATTACATATTTTAACATTCACCACCGATTCGGAAAGCAGTATCTATGGAGAAGAACCACAAGAAACTCCATAGTTGCTCTTTTTACATTATCCAAACATATACCTATTTCTAAGCTTCTAATAGATATATGTATACAGTTAAGACTTAAGCTAAAACAACCTTTAGAATCTATACTAATAAAGCTGAAGAGTTTGTTTGAACGTGCTAATCTCAGGAACTACTGGTCCGATTTGAAAAATTCTTTCGGCGTTAAATAACCCATTTATCGAGGAAGGCTATATATCATTACGCTAAGACCAACAAGAGCAGAGCCACGCGGGTGAAACCGGGAAGCACAGCTAGTAAAGGATATAACGATAGCCTCTAGGAGACTTGATTCCGATAGACAGTATTTATTTTCGTTTTATCTTCATTCTATTCTATTTATAACACAATAATTAACGATTTCAATTTCACTTAAATTACACATGGCATAACAATTACGAAATTAATTTCCAGAATTAGTGACGCTCAAATCCTATAAATAGCTTCAACAGTTCTGTTCACACATTAAGTAGTAAATACATTACCATGAAATACTTAGCTATCTTTTTAGTGCTGGCTTTGGTTGTCATTGCGTATGGCGACGATGTTGAGCCCGCTCAAAAAATTCCTAGTAAGTACATCAATACACGTAAAATATTATGTTATTAGAGCTGGAAGCAACACAAGTTAGGTGAACTTTTTTTTTTAAATTAATCGAAAGGTACCATGATGTCTTAAGCAGTATTAATTCCGGGAAATGTTACAGAGATATTATGCCCCCTTGGGAAGGAGGAACTGGAAAAATACTGCTTAAAGATATCATGGTTGTCCCCTGAACTTGAGTACCTACTGTTGGTTTTGATCTGTTGCTTTGTATAACTTTTATGTGTAAAAGTCATAGCTAAATAAATATTAAAAGGTAAAGGTTGCCTGGCAGAGATCGCTTATAGCGATAAGGCCGCCTATTTAACTATTATGACTTACTTTTTTTTCTCTGTGTTATTTATTTCTCTTATGTATGTGTGTGTGTGTTAGATAAAGGATTGAAATAAAATAAATAAATAAAATATTACCTAATATAAATGTTAAATTTTCTGTCCTAGACTTTACTTTATATTGTCCTCGTTCAATTCCTCGTATAATTGCAAGCTATGTCTGAAAAACAGTATAGAAAGTATGACCTGGATCTGGATCATGGTTTTCACCAAATGCTAGTGTTAGTTTTGAGTTTATATTGTTTATATCTTAACTTCAATGTTATTCATATTTTTGACGTGACAACGTCTTATAATTCGATAGAGCCGGATGCACGCACGAAAAAACATGACTCATGCGGCGTTACCTCGCTCTGAGGCATTCCATGTGAAGTGCAAGCGAGAGCGCGTTGTCACGTTCTACTACCGTCAGTAAAGCGACTTTACAGACAACCAATTTTTTTTCTGATTTCAGGTACTAATCGCTACGGAATTACTTGCAACGACTCACCTGACTGTTACGTCTATTGCCAGTACCGCTGCGGTGGGTACGCCATATCAGCGCTCTGCTATTTGAACACTTGCTACTGTGGTGTAAAGTTGCACTGATTAGACAAATTGGATATTAATAAATAATTTTGTTGATATTTGATGTTTTTATTTTTAACTAGCGGTCCGCCCCGGCTTCGCCCGTGGTACTTAATTTACGTTTTCTCTGCATAAGAACCATCCTCGTACTTCAAGAAATGTAATAAAAAAAGAATTAACGAAATCGGTTCAGTTTTTCTCGAGTTATGCGCTTACCAACACATTTTGCGATTCATTTTTATATTATAGATTATCTATCATCGATATTAAAAGTCAAAATAAAGAAGTACTATTGCTAAGCGCTCTGAAAATTTAGATCGATTTTCATAGAGTTTTTTTTTTGTAGATATTATTTTATGAAACTATTGTTTCTGTACCAAAAAATATAATAATAAATATTTTTGTACCTATATTAGACATTTTAAAAATAAGAGTAGGTATACCTTCTTCGCTTATATAATGGATTCTGTCGTAACCAGAGCTTAAAAAGGTTTTGAGTTTAATTCCTGTTGGAGTTAAGTGAAGTATGAATATATCAGGAATCTTATCATATGGCAGAAATATTTTCAGTGAAATAGACGTGATATACATTATTAAGCCTTATTCTCCATAAGATGATAGCGAAGTATCCGTTCAGTCTGTATAGTTTCTCAGTTTTAACAGTTTCAATATAAAATCATTTATTGAAGAGTCAAAAATAAATCAAATGATAACTTTTAAAAGATATTAATCTACATAATTATAATGAAACCTGTTTTGAACATATTATTATACTAATGGTCCGCCCCGGCTTCGCCCGAAGTTCATATTTCGCAATAAAACGTAGCCTTCCTTTCTCGGGTATCAAAATATCTCCATACCAAATGCAAATCGGTTTAGTAGTTTAGGCGTGATTGAGTAACAGACAGACAGACAGAGTTTTTTTCGCATTTATAATATTAGTATGGATTGGTGTTGAAACGACCGATCCCACGATATCCTCTCTTCTATTTAAATTTAGTGAATAAAATTCAGTTGTATCTATATAATATTACACCTACCTAATATTTATTCGTAAGTTAACTATGTAAAAAAAAATATTTTCAAAATAAAAAATAATTTAAAATCTATGGATTAACCACAAAATCCGATTTTTCTAGATCTTATTACTTCAAAATGTTATTGAAATAAAAATACTACCACCATAAAAGAAAATGTAGGCAACAATAATTTTTGATTTTTCGATCAAAAATTAATTTTACCTGCCAATTCTTTTTTACCAATTATCACTTCTCGGGCGAGCCGCGGGCAGAATACAATAACTATATTAATTATATTTATCTGAATCATTGTTTGAGTATTATTTTATAGTAGCTTTCCACACGCATAGTTCCCGTTCCCGTAGGATTTCCGGGATAAAACCTATCCTATATGTTAATCCAAGTTACCCTCTATATGTGTGCTAAATTTCATTGTAATCGGTTCAGTAGTGTTTGCGTGAAAGAGTAACCAAACATACACATACACACATACATCCATCCGCACAAACTTTCGCCATTCATAATATTATTTAGTAGGATATAGGAAGATTGCCAATAGTCGTATTCTTTTAGAACTTAACCGATGTGGAAGAAAGGTGTTATTTCTCCAGTGCAATTAGATCCACGATAAGTCTAATGTAGATGGGTATTGGGTATGTCTCCAGAATTTTATTGAAATAAAAATTGTAATACCGCATATTGCTTCATGACAGCGTGTAAACACTAAACATTTTCATGCCTCAATGATATTTCTACAGCTACAACACATCTTAATTAAAACCTAATAATTAACAATTAGTTTCAATTTCTAACACACGCAATACATTTCAAGATTAATTCACAGTATTATTGAAGCTTCCTATAAATAGGCTTTTCAACAATTTAGTTCACACATTAAAACCGTAACAATGAAATACTTAGCTATCTTTTTAGTCCTGGCTTTGTTTGCCATTGCTTATGGTAACGATCTGGATCGCGTTAACAGAATTCCAAGAGGTAAGACGTGTTACTAATTTTAATATATATGCTTAAAATTAAATATTCATAAATAGTTAGGTACTAATTATAATAATTATAGGCTTATTGTTCAGTCCTTTGGTTATATTTAAATAATTTTTTACTAGTTTATTTATTTAATTATATGAAAATAGACAAACAATCATGTGGATCACCTGGCGGTATTAACAGACAAAAAGAGACTCTTTCTTTTCATACATATTTAATTAAAATAAACAATACCGATCGAAATCTTTGGTCTGACCACAAAACAATTTAAAAACAGTCTAACTTTAAACCAGGGATCTGTCACTTTAATAGTTGTCTATGAGAAATACTACAAAGCCAGATTAAAGAGAACCCGCGCTTAAAGATAAACTGTAGTTAAACCCTGACTAAAGTTTTTTGTGGTATGACAGCTAATCTAAACAACAACAGTCTGTTTATTCTTTGATAAGATTTTGTTATTAATCGACCAAAAATCATATTGTTTTAAACACTACATAATTTGAAAGTTTTATTTTGTTTTCCTTTCAAACTCAAACTCAAATATTCAATTAAGAACACTTTCGAATCGTCATTAGGTACATATTTTTAACATTTACCACCGATTCGGAAACCAGTATCTATGGATAAGAACCGGCAAGAAACTCCATAGTTGCTCTTTTAAAATCATGTCAAGTGAAACTTCTTTATCGGGGTTGGAAAAAAATTAAGTGTAACATTTTTTCGTTACGCGTGACATTTTTCCGTTACGCGCCATATTTTTCTACCACGCGTGATACGACGTATTTCTGTAAAGTTGCATATAAAGTGAAGTCCCATGTCCCCTAGTGGGGTAAAGGGCAGATGCATTATACATCTGTTTCACTGATCGATTTTCTTTAGGGACAAGTAGGTGATCAGCCTTCTGTGTCCTACCGGACCAAGACATTTTTTTTTCTTCGTCTCCACCGGGAATCGAACCCAGAATCCCTCGGTGTTACGCTCACGTGTCAACCACTATACCGAGGAGGCGGGCGGCGGAAAGTTGCATATAGTAAATTATTTTTTGAAAAATAACGTCATAAAGAAGTTTCACTTCTTACGTGTGTACACTAGTACACGCATCCCTTTTTCAATAATTAATCTCTATATTTCAGTTTCATTAATTCCTTGTAAGGCGTCTTCCGAATGCATCGATTATTGCAGAAGTATGTGCCCTGGGACAACTAAATCAGCCCTCTGCCATTTAAAACGATGCTTTTGTGGTCTTAACTTATAAATAAGTTAAATGTGACATAAATTATACAAATTATAAGTAGATAAATATATATTTTGTTTGATTCGGTTTATAAAAAATTGAATTGGTAAATAAAATTTTCAGAATTATATTTTGTCTGTGATTTTTACATGTCCCTATCCTTATACTATTGATATACACATTATATAAACTACTAGCTTTCCGCCCGCGGCTTCGCCCGCTTTATCTAAAACCTAATAAATTATATACAAAAACCTTCCTCTTAAAACACTCTATCCATTAAAAAAACGCATCAAAATTTATTTATTTATTATTATAATTAAAACGGTATTGCACAAATTACATTAATTATAAAAAATTACATAAATTATTTAAAACAATATGAACAAAAAAATTAAATTAAATCAGATTACAAATTATATATAAAAAGAAAAAGAATAAATGAATATAATGAATGGTTTCTGTTCCCAACACCAGCAATAGATATGATAAATTGATTGCTAGTATTAAAAACAGAAACCATTCAAAACTTTTCGGAAAAGCTCAAGCACGCCGACAACAACGAGCCCCATCCATCCGCGAACAGATCGCATTCGGGGTTGTTATTGAGGAGAGCATTGAGCGCAGTGAGAGCGCGTGGATTTGGTGATAAGGCTCGGGCTGTAGTGTGAGCCGGCGGTATAGCAAAGAGCACATGCTTGCGCTTGCAGACAAAGGCTAATTGATTGTATTTCCTCCGTGTCTCCAATGAGTTGTACCCAAGACAGCCTAGCAAAAACATTGTCGGATATAAATAGGGATAGTACCCAAATTGATGCTTGAACAGGAACCGAAGGAAAGCCTTTTGGATTTTTTTGAGCATCATGGTATATTTTCCCTCGTGTGTGTTCCATATACAAGAACTAGTCTCCAACTTGCTGCGGACCAGGGCTCCATATACAAGCCTTATAGCGTGTCCGGTTTGAAAATCACGTACATTACGAAGAACAAACCCAAGCCGTCTAAAAGATTCCCTTGCCAACATTGCAACATGATCGTGAAATGTGAGCCCGCGATCAAATGTGACACCCAAATCCTTAATTACAGTGCTTCTGGTAATGGATGTATTTTTGATCTTGTAATCAAAGTTTATCGGGTGCCTCATCCGACCGAAGGTCATAACAAAGCATTTCGTTATGTTAAATTCCAATGTGTTTCTAATGCTCCACTCATAAATAGCATCGATGTCATGCTGAAGAGCTAAGCAATCTAACTCAGACCCGATTTCCAAATACAATTTGAAATCATCAGCGTAAAGTAGACTCCTAGCATGAGATACCACTCTAGGTAGGTCGTTTACCATGATCAAAAATAAGAGAGGCCCCAGTATGGAACCTTGACTAACTCCTGAACGTGTGTGGTAGGGTTTAGACTCATACAGACCGAGTCTGACGAACTGTTGACAGTCACGAAAATAATCCGCCAACAGCCGAAGAAGTCCCGCGGAAAAACCGCGCACAGAGCTTCGCCAACAAGATGTCATTGTTGCCTCTATCAAAGGCCTTCTGGAAGTCAAAGTAAAATACATCAACTTGACGCCCTCGATCGAGTCGAACCGAAATATATTCGACAAGAGTCATTAAATTTGTATCAACCGATCTCATGGTTCTGAATCCATGCTGTTCATTACACAGATACTTATTCACCTGCATGTAAATATATTTATGTAGGATGCTTTCGAAGATTTTAGCAGCTGAGGATAGAATAGCTATTGGTCGATACTCTTCAACTAGTAGGTAATTTGTTTGAGCTCTTAGGGATAGGTAGATAACTCTAGACAGCTTCCATGTTGCTGGGTAGACACCCGACATGAGGCCAAGGTTGAAAATATGGCATAATGGTATAGAAATAATATCTCCAGCTCCTTTGATAAAAGCAGGAGGAAGACCATCAGGACCTACAGCGCTACTGAGCTTCAACTTGTTAATACCAGTGACGACATCATCGGTGGTGATATTTTAATTTTTGTAATTACTATTAGATGAGCTATCCGATATATTACACTGATCGACATTTAGGGTCGGGGAATCTGGCAAAAATACACTAGAGAAGTAATTAGCAAAAGCCTCAGCAGCCGTAGGTCCCGAGAAAGTTGAACTCATATAGGAAACGGTAGGCTCAAAACCTCCCTTCAATCTGAGATTCGAAATGTGCTGCCAAAACTTACGTGGGGCCACCTTAATGTTGTCCTCGATTGCTTTCATGTAGTTTATGTAGGCAGTTTCTATTCGAATTTTCAACTGCGCTCTATGATTCGAAAAATGTATGTAACTTTCGCAGGACTTTGAACGCTTCCACACTGCATGCAATACAGATTTGATCTTAATGTCTTTAATAATATCATTGGAAAACCAAACTGGGTAGCGTCTGCAGCTTGAATTCTTACGCTTCTTCCTGGGTACACAACAATCAAATATAGTGTAAATTTTAGAATAAAAAAGATTGCAAGCAACATCCACATTCTGGGCATGCAACACGTATAGCCAAGACGTCTGTGATAATAATTGATGTAATTGTATGAAATCACATTTTATGAAATTCCAGTCGTTAGCTGGATCTATATTACTCGGCTGAATATGATCGGAGTGATGAGTTGTGCAAAATGACATATCAATATCTATGTTTAATGGCGGATGATAAGCATCGGGAGGAACAATACCCTCTGTAGCAGCTACACTTATCCCAAACGCAACGCTGTTCTCCCTACAAAGAACGACATCAAGCATTCCGCCGTAGAAATTGCGTACAATGTTTTTTTCAGACAGATTACAAAAAGACTTAAAATAACAGTAATAATTATTAATATTCATAGAGGCACTATTCAAGTTTAAATTGCCAAGAATGACTATCACTGACGATTTCAAATTATTTAAAAAGCTTTCAACTTTACAAAACCATTCCATGTAATCACTATCATTGGCACTAGGCTTAACATAGACGACACAGATAAAAATTGACCGACCACCCCAACTAAGGCTCACCCACAGATCCTCTCCTCTCTCTGTTTCGAACTCGGTACAACGCTTTAACATAAGTGACCCATGAGCGCCGAGTAGAACACCACCACAAGGCGTGCCCCTGTCGCGACGGAGAATATTCCAGTCACCATATACTAATTTATTGTCCTCGATAGATTTTTCTAGAAAACTTTCGGTAACAGCAATCAGATTATTATCTAGTAGGGCTAGCCCACTTCGCCAGGTCTTGAGTTTCGTTTTTAGTCCTCGTACGTTTTGATAAAATATACTTAAGGAGGAGTTACTCTTTGTTATTTTGGTCACGAAAGGGCTGGTTTGATCTCATAACTCCTGATGCAGATGAAAATGCTTAGTTTTAAAGATTTAAGCATACCTAGGGACATAGGGACAGAGAAAGCGACTTTGTTTTATACTATGTAGTGATGATGATTTATAGTCGCTTATAACGAAAACTAAATTGTCTGTTTGTTTTTGGTTACCTATTAACTAATCCACATGGATCGATTTTGGATGAAGTTTCGCTGATAATTCACAAATTCAAAATGTCTAGATCTAATAATAATCTAGTACCTATCTAGTCATAAAGAAAATTTTGAATTCAATACAAACAATCAATAAAAACCTAAACCCTTTTTGAATAGAAAAAACCTATAAATAAATAGAAAGCTGTGATCTTAAGCTTTATTATACAAAATCCCATTCTATTGCACGACTCATAATGCGAATCATTTGAGAGTGCTCTACGATCGAAAAATTTGTTTTACCCTGATTACGCAAACTATTTAATTAATTACACTATTCATAAGCCCGTAATATCCTAAATGTTCACATCATTTTATAGATAACTAGCTGTGCTGTGCGGTTATACCCGCATTGCTTCGCTGCTGTTGGTCTTAGCGTGATGTTGTATATAGCCTATCCTACTAATCCTACTAATATTATAAATGCGAAAATTTGTATGGATGTATGGATGTTTGTTACTCTTTCACGTAAAAACTACTGAACCGATTACAATGAAATTTAGCACACATATAGAGGGTAACTTGGATTAACATATAGGATAGTTGTTATCCCGGAAATCCCACGGGAACGGGAACTATGCGGGTTTTCCTTTGCAAACGCGGGCGAAGCCGCGGGCGGAAATCTAGTATTATATTATAGCCTTCCTCAATAAATGGGCTAACACTATAAGAATTTTTCAAATCGGACCAGTAGTTCCTGAGATTAGTGCGTTCAAACAAACAAAATCTTCAGCTTTATAAAATTAACGCATAGATTTAATGGAGATACTGTAAAAATTGATCCAATCCAAAATCAAATCAGTCGTTTTAAAGTTACACTATTTGAAAAAACTTAGGCTGGTTGCAGAGCTTGACCGACCGTCAGTGCGTACCGTCGGTCCTGACGATACGCATCAACAATTGTATGACTATGACACTAATACGCATGACAATACGCGTGCGTATGGTCGGTCTAGCTATGAACGGTTTTATGAATTTCCATACATATGACAAGCGCGACTGACGTACGCACTGATGGTCGATCAAGCTCTGCAACCAGCCATATATATGTAACTTCAATATTATAATAATACTAGCTTTCCGCCCGCGGCTTCGCCCGCGTTTTCAAAGAAAAGCCCGCATAGTTCCCGTTCCCGAGGGATTTCCGGGATAAAACCTATCCTATCTCTCAAGTTGGATCGAACTGCACATGGTGTGCGAATTTTATTATAATCGGTTAAGTGGTTTAGGAGTCCATTGAGGACAAACATTGTGACACGAGATTTATATATATTAAAGAAGATTATAATGTAATCAACTGTACTTTGTTAAACTTTTCCATCAATAGGTATCTTTTATCTCTCTCCATTTAGTTACTGTTATTAAAAACCCTTCAATCTATAATATATAATTTAAAATAATATTATAAAGCTGAAGAGCTTGTTTGTTTGTTTATTTGTTTGAACGCGCTAATCTTGGGAACTACTGGGTCGATTTGAAAAATTCTTTCGGAGTTACATAGCCCATTTATCGAGGAAGGTTATAGGCTATATATCATCACCCTAAGATCAACAGGAGCAGAGCAATGCGGGTGAAACCGCGGGGCACAGCTAGTACATAATATATTATAAGGATATTTAAAATTCAAAAACAACATATAGCAACAAAATGATTTATTAATCACATTCTATTCATCCACAGTAGCAGTCCCCATTATAACACAGGGCATATCCAGACGCCTGGCACATTCGACTGCAAGGGCTCATGCAGTCAGATGAATGGGAACACGTTCCTCGAGGTAAAGCTGAAAATAATAAACATATACATATATTAATCTACACTAATATTATAAAGCTGAAGAGTTTGTTTGTTTGAACGCGCTAATCTCGGGAACTACTGGTCAGATTTGGAAAATTCTTTCAGTGTCAGATAGCCCATTCATCGAGTAATGCTATAGGTTATAAACCGCTTATCATTACGCTAACACAAACAGAAACGGAGCCACGCGGGTGAAACCGCGGAGCGCAGCTAGTATAAAATATTCTTCTATTAATATAAATGTGAAAGTTAGTGAGGATGGATGGATGTTTGTTATTCTTTCACGCAAATACAGTAGTATTTGCGATAATATTCAGTAGAATCGATTTCAATGAAAATTAGTATGTAAGTAGCTGAAACCCAGAATAATACAATGGCTTTTTATTCCGGAAATCTCACAGGAACTATGTGGGTTTTTCTTTGAAAAGCGGGTGAAGCCGCGGGCGGAAATCTAGTGGGTATACCTTCACTGTATTATACCTAAAATACAGTGAAACAGAAGTAGGTAATTACAAGAAAGTGTACTTGGTTATTGTGATAAATCGTAAATGTACCCAAAAGGCAGCCTTTTAAAAAAGAAAGCAGAGTTAATCATTTAAAAGTTCAAAAAATAACACTTTGATATTTAGGTACTAATAGCTGTTCTAATCTTTAAAAATTTTAAATAGTTTTATGCTAAAGTGCAAAATCTGATAGTTTATAAGGAGTACTTACCACTTGGAATCTTTTTAGCAAGATCTACATCCATGCCAAAAGCCATGGCAAACAAAGACAGGACTAAAAAGATAGCTAAGTATTTCATTGTTAGCGTTTAATGTGTGAACAGAATTATTGTTCAGCCGTTTTATAGGAAATGAGCGTCACTAATGCTGAAAATTAATTATGAAACTGTTATGGTGTGTAATTAAAGATAAATTGAAACTAATTGTTTTTTTTTACGTTCTAAAAATAGGTGAGATACATCTATTTTTATTCTAGGAAAAATAATTGGAAAACTTTACAAGAAAAAAGAGTGTGTGTACTTATGTACACGCGTTAGAAGTTCTTTGTCGTATGGAAAAAAAAATACTAGAATAATATACAACTTGAACATAGTTACATACCACCTAGAACTAACTTCATGCTGTTAAATTTAGGTGTCGCGTCGGTGTGCGCGCGCATCGTAAAAATTCACTCTCATCATTTTTCTCCATCGCGCCAAAAGAAATATAAGTTCAATAAATAAAAATAAAAAGCTTTTTATTTACCGTTTACAATTTGTGTTAGTGAAATTTATGTGAAATTGGAAATTTACTATTAATTAACTACATAATATTATTTGTGGTGATGGATCCCACGTTGGGTGAAGGCCTCCTCTATCTTTTCTATTTTTATATAAAAGTACTTGTTCCTTGAGGATTAATAAAAGCAGATTGACATTTGAATGGCCTATTGTAAATAGTAAATAGTGAAGCGGTTGAATGTACCTAACAAATAAATGTTACGCTGTTATGTTGTTGTTGTGTGATTTCAAGATCAATTTTTAATATGCATATTATTAAAATTATAAAAATGACTTTCATGTACACATATATATATCTAGATTCAATCATACATGTATCTGCAGTAAAACTATATTCGTTTTGTAAATAGAATGTTCTTGTACGAAGGTGTTCCAGAGAAGCTCTATGATCACATTTACTAGTAATGAATTAATAGGCTCGTCTCAACTGCGTTTCCTGTGAAATTTTCGGGATAAAACCTATCCTATGTGTTAATCCAAGTTACCCTCTATATAATATGTGCTCTGTTCATTGTAATCGGTTCAGTACCTAGTATTTGCGTGATAGAGTAACAAAAATACGTACATTCACATACATCCATCCTTACAAACTTTCGCATTTATAATATTAGTCGGATA
Organism: Colias croceus; assembly: GCF_905220415.1. NCBI lineage: Eukaryota > Metazoa > Arthropoda > Insecta > Lepidoptera > Pieridae > Colias > Colias croceus. The sequence goes on along the minus strand of NC_059543.1, from coordinate 587,363 downwards.
GGATTAAGTATAGTGTCGTTCCTACTTATATTATGATGCTCAAATGATAATTAAGGAAATAATAGAAACAACAATAATTTCTTATAATACAGGTTATATTTCAACACAGAGTACATTGTTGTAACAGAAAACTATCTCAGAGGTTTGGATCAGGCTTTTGCAAGATTCGGAATAGGCGGACGCACGCAATAACATAAGAAGTTCCTACAACTGAAAGTTAAAAAAAACACAATAAATGTTTCAATGTAATACATGAATATCAAAAATTTGAAGACAACAAAGGAATATTGGATCAGCTCGATCTAATCTTATACTATACTACGGGAACGGGAACTATGCGGGTTTTCCTTTGCAAACGCGGGCGAAGCCGCGGGCGAAAATCTAGTAATCTATATAAATTTTCCTTTTATCAATCAATCTATTAATCTCTGTCTAATTTCCTTCCTTATAGAAATACGAAAAATGATATTATTTATAGCTCTTATATCTTAAGAATATAAAAAAGACAATAACATTTACATTTAGGCATTTTAATAAATTTAGCTATAGCGTACAAAGAAAGAGGTAAAACGTTGACCGAGTATTTCATTTTGATTAGAATGATCGGTCTTTACCAATGCATTTCTTATTTATATAATTTTGAAATTAATAAAGGGTGTTTTTTTTTGTGTGATAGGGAAGCGCTTGACCACGATCTCGCCTGATGGTAAGCTGAGATGTGGCCTAAGATGGAGCGCGCTTCCCTAGAAGGTACCCGTTCACTCTTCGCTTGAAGACCCAGGTTCCCCAGGTTCAATCATTCATCATCATCATCAGCCCATTATGTTTCCACTGCTGAGACACGGGCCTCCTATGGGAGTCTTACGTATGCCGGCTCCATTTTATGTACAAACTAGCTACGCTCCGCGGTTTTACCCGCAGTGCTCCACTCCTGTTGGTCTTAGCGTGATGATATAGGTACCTTCCTCGATAAATGGGCTATCTAACACCGAAAGACATTTTCAAATCGGACCAGTAGTTCTTGAGATTAGCGCGTTCAAATAAACAGACAAACTCTTCAGCTTTATAATATTAGTATAGATAGGTATAGATGAGTTAACCATTAATCTATACAGGGTGTCCCACTGTTGGTATAATAAGCTCAAAGGAGGTTATAGTTTTGCATACGCTGAGCACGTAAAAAAATACTTATGTTTACCCATAACAAGCAGCCCGCCCAACTTTGCCACCAGCACGTGAGCTATCGTTTAAGATTATGTTTTCATAGACAAAATGCTCCCATTAGATTATGCCGGCTGCGCGAAGCTAGGGAAGAAAACATGGATTTTCAGGAAAAATTTAGCAAAACATTTTTGACGTAATTTTGTTGTTTATGTATTTTTTACGTAATCTGCAGGTTTTGCAAAACTACAAGTCCCTTCGCGCTTAGTATACCAAAAGTGGGACATCCTGTATACGTAAAGAAAATTACTGTTTATTAATTATTGTTTATTTATATCACATTTGTTAATTATGTCCACAATAACAATGATATACGTAGCAAAGGGCTAAATTACAATCCGGGCACTGGCTTCGGCAAGGATTCACACATTCAGGGGAGTCGAGGCAGTGTGATGCTCTTCCTGAAAAAAAAAACAAAATTAACAAGAAAATCTTACAAAGTAACTATATGCTAAATAAAAAAAAAAATAAAAATAGTAGTTATAAAATCGTGTAGAAATTACACGTATTGGTACTATGTAATATTAAAATGTAGTCGTTTATTGATTAAAAAATGTAAACGAAAGAGATAAAACGATCCACTCTATAATCTTAATAGCATGTAATTTTTTGAGCTTTTATCATTATAAGCTTCTAGAATTCCGCACGCGGCTTCGCCCGCGTTTTCAAAGGAAAACCCGCATAGTTCCCGTTCCCGTGGGATTTCCGGGATAAAACCTATCCTATGTGTTAATCCAAGTAACCCTCTATATGTGTGCATTGTAATCGGTTCAGTAGTATTTGCGTGAAAGAGTAACAAACGCACACACACACATCGTCACAAACTTTCGCATTTATAATATAAGTAGAATTGTATGTGAAACAATATAATCCCATCAAAAACATCCTGTAAAAAACCCAAGTCTCGCAGCTCAGTCTTTCTACCGTCAAAAGTTGTGAGATCCATGTAATACCAAGTCGGTTAATCTATTTAGTGTCTACTTGAAGGACCTTCTGTCTTAAGTTATTACATAAGTTATTATCATGCCAATATTAAAAATATTTAACGTTTTAAACAAATAGATCGACTTGGACATCGCATGAAAACAAAATGAATATTACAATATTATATTAGATTCTTTAGTCTCTCGCGCCTCACGCGATTGAAACTCTCGTTCCTGTTGGTCGCTGGCCCGTCGTGCTGTGTAGTGTGATACATACTAATAATCAAATCAAGCGATGTCCAAGTCGATCTATTTGTTTAAAACGTTAAATATTTTTAATATTGGCATGATAATAACTTATGTAATAACTTAAGACAGAAGGTCCTTCAAGTAGACACTAAATAGATTAACCGACTTGGTATTACATGGATCTCACAACTTTTGACGGTAGAAAGACTGAGCTGCGAGACTTGGGTTTTTTACAGGATGTTTTTGATGGGATCTCACTTCTTTTTGTAGAGCCTTTCTTTTTGATACCATCTACTTCTAACGAATTTTGTTAAAGGTCTTATGATATTTTCTTATTTTTATATGTAGTCTTCCTCTTTTTCTTTTCCGGTACTACTTCTTGAGCTTCAGCCACAGTTTTTCTCAAAGCCCACTCCCTGTCTCTATGGGCTTTTCTCGGAGGCTTTGATGTCTCAATTTTTGACAAGTCTGGACGGTAAATACTTCTTAATCTGTTGTATTCACAAATTGATGATTCCTGCGCTTTAATACTTCCAAAGTCGACATTAATGAGATGTAAACCGCCCAGACTTGTAACTCTCGAAAGTGCCACGTAAGCTTGACCGGATGTGAACACTGCAGAACCTATATCCATCAGCGCATTACTTAGGCTTAGGCCCTGACTTTTATGTATAGTTATAGCATAGGCTATACATATGGGAAATTGTTCGCGATGAACATAAGCTCTATTAATAATTTCAAATTTAGTTTTGACCGGACCAAGCTCGTATGCATTAGGTTCATTATTAAATGTGATATATATTCTCTTAATTATTTTTGAATTTTCAGGATCAACCTTTACTTTTCGCACTATACCGATAGATCCATTAACTAAACCGAGACTCACGTCAATGTTTCGCCTTAACATGACTTTTGCGCCTATTTTTATAATTATGTTCTTTTCTAGACCTGCAGTCATAGAAGCATCGTCTTCATATTTTTTTATACATTCACGAGCTCTTTTTGTTAGGTACCTGGGACAATCAATGCTATCTATAGCTATAAGATTTATTTCAGGATGTGGGAGAGATCTTAGCATTGCAGTATTTAATTGTTGACACATATTTTTTGTAGGCAATAAGCAAACGGTATCATCAGGAAGTTTCGAGAGGTGTTTAATTATTTCAGTTAATCTGTTTTCATTTGAATCGGACTTGAGAGTTCATAATCTAGTCGAGAGTAACTCGCGGTCTTTTTTTGTAGTCACACCTAATCTAATTCTATTTAGCATATCAACAAAGTCAGAATCATTAATCTGCCGCATGTTAATTGTAAGTTCATCGTATGTGAACAGTTCAATCCACAGATTGGGCATACTGAGGGAACCTAGCAATTTGTTAGTTTCAGTATTTGTCAATTTTTCAAAAGGTGACTTTTCTCTTACCGGTGGAAGTTGTAAGAGATCCCCGAAAACTACAAGATGTTTCTTTCCAAACCACCCGTTCTGATCGTCACTTGTGTCGCATATCTCAGACAAACGTAAATGAATATATGTTAAAGTAACATTGGATATCATCAACACTTCGTCTATGATAAACAACACTACTTCTTTCAAATCTGATCTCAAAACCTGGAGTACTTCATCAGAAAGTACTTTGGTGTTTGCTTGTGTTCCACAGGCAGCTGCAATAGTCTATGTATTGTCAAGCAAGTCTAATCTCATACGACGACTCAGTATTCCCATACATAGAGAATGACAAAGAATGAAATAGACACGAACCATCACCAGGTATACGGACAATCCGGTGTGGGCATGGATGGTCATTCACATACAGTATTTCCGAATCCATTGCGACTACTAGTACTGGTAGATATGCAAGATGTAAGAATACAATTAATACTTAAACGTAACTTTGGTCTCGTTATTTCGACCGACACTATTAAGTAATTATATTTGAAGACTAAGGTATTTATGTAAGTTCCTTAAAATTAACCAAACAACATCCCAATCATAAGCAAATAATATCAGTAAACTAATGAGTAAGCCTTTTAGTCGTAAATGTAATTTATCAATCGAAATTGTAAATGAAAATCGCAAACTTATAGGTTAGGTTTCGAGGCACATCCGAACAGCATGAGGGCGCTCGCACGTATGCGTGCGGCTGCCGCTCGCTCGAAGGCATTCACATTTCATTGTTCTGTCATTTTGGCGTATATTTTGCTTGTCAGTCATAGAGTAAAATAGAGGCCAGTCTGTCTGTAAGGAGGCTAGTCGCGCCAACAATTTATATATAACAGATTTAAATTATAATATATTGTTTTATTAGATTTTCGTACTTCAAGACATGTCCAATCATGTGTTTTTCATTACGTCGACCATTTTACAAGTAATAATGTTGTTCAGTTTCATGGGCTAAACACACCCTTACCCACCCTATACCCCCTCCCTTGCCTCATATGGTAGGTACCTATCTACACCTATTAAATTTATAACCACCACCAACCACCAACTGCATAAATAACTTTGTAATCCCATATATTTATATGGGATTACAAAGTTATTGATGCAGTTGGTGTATTTGGAAAACTGGACCGAAATTACAAAATATTTAAGTTTTCCCATGATTAAGACACTAAACTCTATATGTATTCCAAATATGAAGCTTCTAAGTCTGCTAGAAGTGCCTTGGACTTTTGATGATCGGTGAGTCAGTGAGTGACAAAATTTAGAAACTTTAACAAGTTGTCATTCTTAAACTACTGGTTCAAATTGACTGAAATTTTAAATATTCCGTGTTTATACAATGCCGGATTAGTTACTGAAGATTCAGGTTTCTTGCTTTATCCACAACCGAATTATAGGGGGTCGAAAAAGGCCCGAATTGCTTCGAGAAAAGGATGGTACGGCCGTGCCGCTTTTTTTTTGCTCGACTTGGCGGGGGCACTGCCGTGCCCCCAGATATAAAGATAGATAGATATTTAAGTAAAATTTTATAATCAAAATACATAAGTGTTTAGGTCAAAAACTGTTGTATTCCTATGCAGCTTGTATGCAAACCAAAAATAAACTCACGTAATATTAACTTTATGGCGACCCTTCTACTATACTAATAAAATCATGATTAGAGGCACTTTTAAAGTGTAAAAATTTATAATAATACTCACTGTTTGCAATTAATTCATTGGTATTATTACTCTTAACAATTTTGATTGGGGAATCTACATCCATGCCATAAGCAATGACAATCAAAGCCAGGGCTACAAATATAGCTAAGTATTTCATTGTCAATGATCTTAATGTGTGAAATGTATCGTTAAAGTCTATTTATAAGGACTACCGTCACTAATTCTGAAAATTAATCTTGAAACTACTATAGCGTGTGTAATTAAAGACAAATTGAAACTAATTGTTTTTTTGTTAATTTCTAATAGAATAGGTCTTATCCTATTTTCCTTTATTTATGGTCGTTTTCTTTATATAGAAATCCACCTATTCCTATAAATAAATAAAATAAATAAAAATCTTTATTGACATAATAATTATACAGGTCTAAATAATGAATGCTTCGGGTCTCGAACTAGTTTAAAACTGTGTCTCAGGAGCCAGAGGCTTCTCCCAATATTGATCATAGTAACTATTATGTCTATAAACTAAACTATTTTAGAGCTTTTAAGCTCTAAAATAACAAAATAGTGTTATTAATCTATCCTATCCTGTCCTACAAATATTATAAATGCGAAAGTTTGTGATGATGGATGTATGTGTATGTATGTTTGTTACCCTTTCACGCAAAGACTACTGAACAGATTACAATGAAATTTAGCACACATATAGTGGCTAACTTGGATTAACACATAGGTTAGGTTTTATCCCGGATATCTCATGAAAATGGGAACTATGCGGTATTTCTTTGAAAACGCAGGCGAAGCCGCGGGCAAAAAGCTGGTAAATTATAATGACTATAAAATGGGCTTCAACCCGAACTTAAGTTGAATACCACAAGTAAAATAGAATCCTTTGACTATTAGAACTTAATGATTAACAATTTGCTTCAATGTATCTTTAACAAACATAACGGTTTTTCAAGATTAATTTTCTTCTTTAGTTACGCTCACTTCCTATAAAAAGACTGCAAATAGGTTTTGTTCACACATTTACTATATGACAATGAAATACTTTGCAATCTTTTTAGTCCTCTCTTTGGTTGCCATCGCTTATGGCATGGATGTAGATTCCGCTAAAAATATTCCAAAAGGTAAGTATTACCAATATTTTTTTCAAAATTGGTTCAGTGATTTAGACGTGAAGAAGATACAGACAGAAATACCGACGGACAGAGTTACTTTTGAATTTATTAATTTCGTAGAGATTATCTCTTAACATTAAATTAACGTTTATTTCGTACGGTTTTCTTCTTGTTAATTATTTATGCTTGTTTTCAGTTTCCCCAATAGGGCGTAAATGTCTGTTTACGTGGGAATGCTACGAAATTTGCAGAGCCAAGTGCCTGAGTCCTACAATGGCTCTTTGCCATAGGTTCTTATGTTACTGTGGATGGTAGTCGAATGTTATGTGAATAAACATTTCTTAAGATATGCGTTGGTTTCTATTAAAATCCGCTTCAACCAGAACAGTACTTGAATACCATATTATGTAGAACTAGCTTTCCACCAGCGGCTTCGCCCGCGTTTTCAAAGAAAAACCCAAATCGTCCCCGTTCCCTTTTGATTTCCGGGGTAAAACCGTACTGTCTGTAAATCCAAGTTACCCTCTATATGCGTGCTAAATTTCATTGTAATCGGTTCTGTAGTTATTACGTAAAATATTAACAAACATACACATACATACATCCATCCTCACAATCTTCGCATTTATAATATTTTTAGTTGGATAGGATAGGAAGGATAGAGTGCCCTGACTATTAGAACCTAATAATTCAAACTCAAACTCAAACATTTATTTATTCAAATAGACTACTTTTAGTAGCACTTTCTAATCGTCATTACATAAGTATTTTTAACATTTACCACCGATTCGGAAAGCAGTATCTATGGAGAAGAACCGGCAAGAAACTACATCCAATTAACAATTAGATTCAATTTAACTTTAACAAACATAACAATTTTCAAGATTAATTTTCTTCTTTAGTTACGCTAACTTCCTATAAAAAGACTGCAAATAGGTTTTGTTCACACATTTACAATATGACAATGAAATACTTTGCAATCTTTTTAGTCCTCTCTTTGGTTGCCATCGCTTATGGCATGGATGTAGATTCCGCTAAAAATATTCCAAAAGGTAAGTATTACCAATATTTTTTTCAAAATTGGATCAGTGATTTAGACGTGAAGAAGAGGCAGACAGAACTACCGACGGACAGAGTTACTTTTGAATTTATTAATTCCGTAGAGATAATCTCTTAACAATAAATAAACGTTTATTTCGTACGGTTTTCTTCTTGTTAATCATTTTTATGCTTGTTTTCAGTTTCCCCAATAGGGCGTAAATGTCTGTTTACGTGGGAATGCTACGACATTTGCAGAGCCAAGTGCCTGAGTCCTACAATGGCTCTTTGCCATAGGTTCTTATGTTACTGTGGATGGTAGTCGAATGTTATGGTGAATAAACATTTCTTTAGATATGCGTTGGTTTCTATTAAAATCCGCTTCAACCAGAACAGTACTTGAATACCATATTATGTAGAACTAGCTTTCCACCAGCGGCTTCGCCCGCGTTTTCAAAGAAAAACCCAAATCGTCCCCGTTCCCTTTTGATTTCCGGGGTAAAACCGTACTGTCTGTAAATCCAAGTTACCCTCTATATGCGTGCTAAATTTCATTGTAATCGGTTCTGTAGTTATTACGTAAAATATTAACAAACATACACATACATACATCCATCCTCACAATCTTCGCATTTATAATATTTTTAGTTGGATAGGATAGGAAGGATAGAGTGCCCTGACTATTAGAACCTAATAATTCAAACTCAAACTCAAACATTTATTTATTCAAATAGACTACTTTTAGTAGCACTTTCTAATCGTCATTACATAAGTATTTTTAACATTTACCACCGATTCGGAAAGCAGTATCTATGGAGAAGAACCGGCAAGAAACTACATCCAATTAACAATTAGATTCAATTTAACTTTAACAAACATAACAATTTTCAAGATTAATTTTCTTCTTTAGTTACGCTAACTTCCTATAAATAGACTGTCTAGAATGTTGATTCGTTCACACATTAACATTATCACAATGAAATACTTTGCAATCTTTTTAGTCCTCTCTTTGGTTGCCATCGCTTATGGCATGGATGTAGATTCCGCTAAAAATATTCCAAGTGGTAAGTATCTACCAATAATTAACCATTAGGTTTAAAAACATATTTTAAAATCTCTAGTTAATATTAAATTCCTTCTCGAATCTACTTGCTAGATCTCATTTCTTTAAAAAATATTACACAGGATAAACCTTATCCCAGAAATCTCAAGGGATTACCCTTGCAGTCTTTTAAAACTGCCGTTAAATCAAATTTTTTCAAAATTAGTTCAGTGATTTAGACGTGAAAAAGAGACAGACAGACATACCGACAGACAGAGTTAGCTTCGAATTTATTAATTATTATTATAATATTAGTAGAGATTATCTCTTAAGATTTAATAAACGTTTATTTCGTACTGTTTTCTTCTTGTTATTTATTTTTATGCTTGTTTTCAGTTTCCCCAATAGGGCATAAATGTCTGTTTACGTGGGAATGCTACGACGTTTGCAGAACCAAGTGCCAGAGTCCCAGAAATGCTCTTTGCTTTAGACACTTTTGCTATTGTGGTTACTAATAATATTACTCAAATGTTAATGTGAATAAACATTTCTTTAGATATGCGTTGTTTCTTATTCTGTATGATATAGTATTAGACCACCATTGAATCCATTTATTTTATTTTATTGGCACACTGTCCATACCTTTTTTTTAACGCGAAGGTAATCTTCTAAAGTTAGTCTTCTAAAGTTCGTCTTTTGGGGGAAAGACGAGCATGTGGGATTCTTACCCACTAAAACCAAATCCAAAGCATGGTAGCTCCGGGATCTCTAATATAACGTACCTACCAGATACCCCGCAACCATAAGCCACACTATGTGGCTTCCCTGACTCACAATCAGCTCCTTAATTTGGGTAGGATAATCACAGGACCAGTAAAAATCTTATCGACGGCCAATACCCCCTTGAACCACTGAACTGCCTGCGTAAATAAAGAACAATAGGAGAGACACTGCTCACACCTATCTCTGCTTATGGAATGTAGATAAAGAAGAACAATCTCTCGTATTAAATTTGTCCACTAAAATTTACCAAAGTGTGGCGGTATCAATTATTTTAACTACACTCCAGTCGCTTTTAAACAACTCACTTCACTCTGTATTGTACTGCTAACTTCACATCTATCGATAGGAGGACATCTCATGAGAACTCTTCGCAATCTAGCACCACTGTGGTGGGTTTTCTAACTCTTAGTGTGTCACATTTGCCAGACACTTTTCAGAAAACCTTTATTAGATAAATTATCCTCCTTCATCTATTTCTCTTACCACAAACCCTAGGCCCAACCCTTATTAGCGCATGCAAATACTAAAAGATATAAGAAAATATTACACCCTAAGATATTGAAGTGAAACCCTAAGATATTTTCAAAGTTATAGATGAGTTGTACACGCTCCAGAATGGCAATTTGAAAGTCAGGTAATTGCCTAGCTGATGTATAACTTGGCTATCCTTATATAAACATTTAAATGAAAAAAAAAAAATTAAATCATGAATGGTCATTTCAAATAAACCTTTACCTAGTGCTCCAAATATCAATCAAATCAATCAATCAGTTAATCCCATGTTTTAAATAAAGTCTATTTCATTTTATACACAGGACATAATTGTACAGACGATTATTCTGATACGGGACTGATTGCGTTTGATATTTCGTCACAAACTACACGTGAATGTAGTTAGTGAAAAATAAACTAGGCAATTTTCCACTTAAATACTATAAAGTTAGTGATTATTTTGCAAATATACTATGCATTTTAACTTGTAAAATATGATCGACAAAATCTGTAGTTACCTTTTGCTTGACATACTGATTTGTATCATACGTGTCGTGTAACTGTTAATGGAAGACACAGGCTACTGAAAAACAGTTCTTACTATCTTAGGAGCCTGGGTCACTTTAATTTTGTAAAAAGACAGAACTCTTTTCAGACAGCATTACTTTATCACTTCACCACTCAAAATGTGCTTAAGATAAAGACTAATTTTGAAATGAAATCTTTCCTCTCTATTAAGATTAAGTTCTCTGATTATTAAGTAACATTGTAAATTAATGAATATAATAACACAATATATATTGTAAACGATAACAAGGCCGTATCGAAGCAACAATACACCTAGAACAGTAGTGAAAAATTAGAAGGTAAAACTGATAAAGTAACAATGAAGTTAAGTTCTATATAATCAGATTTGGACAAAAATTAATGCAGTATTATTCGAAAACATGAAGGTGTTAGCAGTTCTTTTACTAGCAGCAGTGGCAGTATTTGCCCAGGATAGTTATGACGAAGCTAATGTGGGGATTGCCCGTGGTAAGTCATTTCTAAGTTATATCTAACTAGATTTCCGCCCGCGGCTTCGCCCGCGTTTGCAAAGGAAAACCCGCATAGTTCCTGTTCCCGTGGGATTTCCAGGATAAAAACTATCCTATGTGTTAATCCAAGTTACCATCTATATGTGTGCTAAATTTCATTGTAATCGGTTCAGTAGTTTTTACGTGAAAGAATAACAAACATCCATACATCCATACAAACTTTCGCATTTATAATATTAGTAGGATTTTATCAATCTAATAAAAATTCCTGAACATTCTATGGAAGAGGAGGACTCTTGACATACAGGTTTTTACCTAGTTTGGAAGGTAGAGACTTCAATATTTAAAAGTAATTTTTATTTTATTTTTTATTTTAATTTGACGTGGTGAAGGAATTCCAATTTCCATGTTTTTGAGTAAAGTTCTTGTTAATATTTTTTAATAATGTTTCCTCTTGTGAATAAATAATGGTTCCTCCTGGTAATTGTGAATACAGGTTTACAATTAAATAATAAAAAAATAGTGGTGGAATTTTAAGGAATTCTTCAGCTTTAAACTAGATAAAATATCATGATCGAAATGGAATAGAATAAACATTATTTTATATCAGAAACAACGTTCACAAATAAATATCTGTTGAATTTGGTCAAATCATGAAAGATTCATCATCCAATATATTTTAAAATTATGCTTCGTCATCTCAAATGGTCAAATAATCCTTCTTCCATGAAATATTGTTGATTAGCATGATTGTATTACGTAAATCTAAATACGGGGTCAAAAATTTTGGGGTCTTCAAGCGTAGAGTGAACAGGTACCTTCTAGGGAAGCGCGTACCATCTTAGACCACATCTCAGCTTAACATCAGGCGAGATTGTGGTCAAGCTCTTCCCTATCGTCAATAAAAAAAAAAAAAAAAAAAAAAAAAAAAAAATACGCACATGCATAATATGCAGAACAATAATTAGTCATAACCGTTTAATTGCCTATAAGCGTGTAGATTAGCACACTTATGAGTTATGTGTGCTATTTTTTACACTTATATTAGCTTCACCTGTATGTTTGTATGTTTGTAACCGACTTCTTTGGGCGCGATTTTGACCCACTTTAAACGGCCAGATTTCGTTCAAACTTTGTAGGTTTATTGAGGACCGATGACAATACACTAATTTGATAAAATTTTATGTTTTTTAGTTCGGTTTTCTATAAAAAGTGTGTTTTTTAGTTTTTTTAAACTATTATTATTTAGATTAGTCATATTATAAGTAAAATTATATTGCTTCAGTAAGGTGATATTTTATTTTCCAAGTATTTAAAATCTTACTGTACTTATTCACATTGATGTGGTTTTTTTTAGCTGAAAATTTTTCTATCTTAAGATATTATATTGCTGATTAAATTTAATTTTACATTTCATTAAATTAATTATTTGCAATGTTATTGTTAACTAAATTATATAAGTTGGTGGGTTTAAAAAAAAAGTTATCTTTCGACATTTTACAGAACTATCTAATCATAGAATGATCTTCTTTTTCTTTTCCAGGTATAGTCCCACCAGATAACTTCCGTTGCCAGATCCACTACGAATGCAAGCATTACAAATGGTTCTGCTTCAGATCTGAATATGCCTTCTGCGTTGATAACAAATGTCAGTGCTTCCCTCGATACCACTTCGGGTATCGTCATCCCTATCATCGACCTTAATTCGTCGTAATAGAATTCAATTTTCTTTAGCTGGAGTCATAATATCTATTGGTGCTAGAAGGAACTGGGCTTCTAAAGAGTTAAAATATTTACCTAATCATAAACTTTATTTCGTTGGTAGACTTTGAAACGTTTCTCTATTTTTTATTGAATGTATATTATTATGTAGTTTCTAAATTACAAAAAATTTAGTCGAAACGAAATTCGGGTCTGCTATACGAAAAAAATGACAATGTAAAATCTTTAAAATATTCTTCCTTGTTTAATTTGAGATGTTCATTATAATTGCATTATTTATTTCTAGAACGAGATATTAGTATTGTATTCACTATCAGATCTTATTCCACTAGGTGACGCAGCCAAAGAAAATTGCATCATGTAACTGTTACGTATAGGAGAATACTAATTCAGAATCATGTATTTAAGTATCTATTTTGTTTATATTTTCAAGTTTCAAGTTTTTTATTTATTTATAATTATTATCTTAAGGCAAAATAAACACATGTTATTTATTAATAAAGCTTTTATTTATTTACCTTTTCCCCACAAATTTATGAAAAATGTTTTTCTATTCTGCTAGTAAAAGGACTATTCCTTCCCTTATCTTACAAACCATTCGATATTATATTTTATAGCATAAAAGTGAAGTCCCATGTCCCCGAGTGGGGTAAGGGGCACATGCATTAAACATCTGTTTCACTGATCGATTTTCTTTAGGAACGAGTAGGTGATCAGCCTTCTGTGTCCTTCCAGACCGACACATTTTTTTTTCTTTGCTTCGTCGCCACCGGGAATCGAACCCAGGACCACTCGGTTCTACGCTCACGCGTCAACCACTGTACCAAGGAGGCGGTTGATATTTTATAGCATAGTTACTACTAAATGCCTTTAAACCATCTACTCCTTTCAAAAAAATCTCATCTGATTTTCGAAAGTTATTTCTCCCAAAAACCCTTTTTACAGCGTTGCGTGTATTCACTTTGTCAAATTGCGCTTTTCGCGGTTAAAACCGAATGGCGATCAAATCAAGCGTTTATTTGTTCGAGACTATTCGACCGTGTGCTCGAATCATCATTCGGCTGTTCGATTAAATTGCCAGTTCGAAAAATCCGCTAAAGGATTGTACCTGTTTGTGGTTATGCAATGGTAATGTAAGCTCTTATGGAGAACTCAATTCTACTTTGAATATCTTTTTATTATTTATAATGTTCAATCATTTCCAGTTTCTGTGTTCAAATAATTTTGTGTGATTTATAGCGCCTGTTAATAAATATTAGCAAAATATATTCCATGGAAAAGTGCTTGTCTTTTAAATATTAAGATTAACTACAGATTTTAGCTTCATTTTGTACTGTCATTTTAGTCAACCACTTTAAAATCCACCAGCAATATATATAGTAGTTAATATAAATAACATGTAGGTATATATTGAAGATAAAATTCTCTAACGCACACACAACAGCTGTCTTGTTGTTTACTTATTTGTGATCATGATCAGATCGTAATAACTATCATACTTTTAATAATTTTCAGATTATTATTATCTTTCCCAGCCTCTTTTATTCGGAAATAGAATATAAATCATTGCATTTATTGACTTTGAATGAAATAAAAATCATTAGCACACAGTATAGAGACTCACACAGTCAGTTAAAACCGTATTAATAAATGGAAGCGGTATATGTTAATGTGAAGCCGCTAGTGGAATTGCAAACACTGTAATGACCTATTGCCGAAATGTTATTTGTCGGCTGAGCGCGGTAATTAGGCAGAAATTAACAGCGATGCAATCTGTCTGATCGAATGTCGATCGGTGTGCCACAGTGTATGTGGCAGATACTAAAGTTTATTTGTTAATTTTAAATGAGCAATAATTATGTGTACTGTGTTGTACTTTGTTAGCAAGTTGCGTAGTGCCTTATATTATGGTAAGATAGCTATGGCAACTACTTATTTGATATTTCCTTCTTTAAAAAAATTATAACAACTAAAAAAAGATGATATAAAAAGAGTAATATTTTCATATGCCAAATCACACAACTAACTGTTATATTATGCGACCCATCTACCAGATCAATTTCAGATTCACTTTCCACCTTCTTAAAATCTTATTTTGATATTCAGATACCTAATTCAAAAATAGGTAGTAGTATTATCAATCAATTTATGTTTTATTAAGGCAGGAGGTGCGTCGAAGAAGAACGAAAAATCCAGCTTTTAGTACGGCACTGCAACTTGAAATAAAATTTTCCTACTGCATTAACTAAACTGTGGCACCAACCAGATTATTTAATCGGCTTTCAAACAAATTGCCAGCACTTGTTACCTCTGATACACCGCCAATATACTGTTAATTTGATGCCATTTGTTAACCCACTAGTTATGAGAGCATTGCGTTTATAGAAGCATGTGGAAATTACGTGTACCGTGTTTTCCTATCTTATTAATATGTAATGAAGGTATTAGTTATTAGGTACCTACTTACTAATATTATAAATGACAAAGTGTGTTTGTTTGTTTTTTCACGGCATATTAGAGCGACTTTATGATTTTATGATGTGATTTTTATGCCTGGAGATATTTAGGTGATTATAAACAGTAACATAGGCCAGGTGAAACATCGCATTCTTATGGAAATTATCTTTGAGTACGCAATCGAAGTCATATTCGGACCGAAGGCTAGTATGTAAAAAACAGTATGAAGTTGTAAAAATTGCTATATTGTATACATATTATGTAAATAGCAGTTTTTACAACTACACATTTAGTTAAGTATTTCTGCTGTCAGAGGTGAAATGAAATAAGTGTTAATCTGTGTGATTTAGCCATTACACTAAAAACTAACAATAAAAAAATACAATCCAAAATAGCAAGAGGTGGTAAACCTCAATAGCGACTCACTAAATCCGGCAATCAATGAAAGCAATACAATGTCACCTAGAGGGGGCGTAAAAAGTGTAAAAGGGACTTAAGCCCTCCCGGGGCTAAGGTTACACGTGAAGCCACTCACTGCCAGCTATTAGATCTCTGTAAACCGCCTCCGTTTAAGGCTTGAGAAATGGGAACTTTTGGGTTAATTTTATTAAAGTTTTAGTACTATATAATTTATAGCTGAAGATTGGAATGTGACTGTTAAATTGGTGTCTAGGTTTAGAGACATTTATTTTCAAAATAATTTTAAAATTCACTTATTCTAATTCAATAGTGTTAACATTAATAAACTTGTACACCTTGACGAAAAAAGTAAAAAATTTGCGGGTGAGTGGAGACTGGAGACTACTCTGTACAATAATATCGTCTTAAATATGTCGGTACGGTATCTAATCTATGATCTGTTTAGTGAAGCTATTTGAATTAAAAATTCAATGAATTGGATAATGTTACAAACGAAATAATGCTAATAAATATTTTTCTTATCGTCATATTTTCTACATAGGTAATTTCTAAGGTTTCACCCACTCCTGTCTTCAAAAATCACAATGTTAATATGAGATCAGATAAACATTTTTTTGAAATTCGCAATGGGTTTTAATTTCACGCGAACGAAGTCATGGGCAGAATGCTAGTTAAATAATATTTAAGTCAATAAAATACATACCTACGTCACCTTTTTACGACTTAGCATTAAAATTTTATTACTTTTTAAATGTTTCAATTTGAGTTTCATAATTTAGAATAAATTACCGACTTGACATATTTATTTTATATACTAGTTAACGTTTTATTCAGTGTTCCAAATAAATGTTTGCGGAACACATTCGATGAAATATTGAGTGAATTTAAAAAAGAAATTTGAAAAAGAAAAATTTATGTGTGTTTCTTATTTTGAACTGAAATAGAAAGTCTTCATTTTTCACGAAATAAATTGTTGGTACTAAGGAGTTTCTAAAACGGCAGAGAGTACCTACATTATTCATTCATTGCAAAACATGCAGAATTTCTTTTAATAGGTACATAATAAAAAAAAAACGTTTTTCGTCAACTTTTCAACACCTTCCAGAAACGTCAATCTACGCTTATAAACATTACACTCTATCACAATATCTTTAAAACTAAAATATTAAACCTCGTAAATATAGTTCATGCAATGTAGATTATATTCAAAAGTAACCAAAATAAATCAGGAATAAGGTATCGAGACCCGCCTCCTCATAAATTAATAGAAAATACGAGTTCATTTGGCCGCAGTCCATTCATCAGTGCTCGATGCATTATTTGAATATGAATTATAATAATATATATATGAAAACTACGTACGGACGGACGTACCTACTAGGTACGCATTTGGAGCTCAGTTTAAGGGATTTTAGAAAAAGGGAGTTATCATTTCTACATGATTATAATTTATATTATTATCTCCTTTTTTGAGCTGCAAATCTGTTCTGCTTTTTATATTTTTTTATGATTATTATTAAAGTTCTTTATAGATATTTTGGTACACATGTACCAAAATGTCTATAAATAACTTTAAATATAATAATATTATTATGTTTGTCCAGTTATTTCTCTGAAATTATAAAACAGATCGTGACTTATTTCTTATAGGTAGATACTTAGTATTTTCTAGTGTTTGATTTTACGAGAAGAGACATTATTATCATAACTAAAAATACGATATAGAGAAAGTTATTTTGACACATAAAAATCGCTTATTAAAATGGTGATCAAAATATAACGCAAAGATCAAAGGACTATCTTTAGTGACATTAATATATGATAAAATTAATTTATTATGACCCATTATTTAGTCGTAACGGCGTCATTTATTTATTCGTCTGTTTGTATGTCATTAAGCAATTTGTTAAATTTTGAATAAACTGTCTAATCTTATTTTATGTCTCAATCGAAAAGAGTTACAATAATCGTATCACCTCTATTTATATTTTATATGTATAAAAGTCTCCTGTCAGTGTTTGTAATTCCTCCGAATTCATCTTGTTTATCTTGATTTTTTGTTTTTCGGTAAGTTTTTTTACATAACATTTGCGGAGTCAGCCAATAAAATGAAACCCGCAAACCTCGACTTAAAATCTCATAATCAAAGATTATTATTATAATACATTTTTAACACATCATTATGTATATTTAAAGTTTAAACTAATTTACCGAAACCTCAGATTGGTAAACCACAGACTATAACCACGAAGATCGCGCGCAAACGACTCCATCTTGTCAAAATTCCCGCCAAACCATAAACACTAGAACACACTGTACGACTGTACGACTCAATTAGGTGCACATTAGTTACGTCTAATTAACTTCTGAGGTGTGAATGCACACGTGTGCACTCGGCTTAGCTAAATGTTTGCTCCACAGATTACCTACATATTTGTTAGGTATTATGTATGAAATTAAAATCTTCATCTTATATCTGGCTTTTAGTTTTAGGCAAGTGGGATTATGTTAAAAGTGGTTATTAAGGAATGCATAGATGTACAACATTTTGTATGAAGTAGAGACAAAGATTAGACAATGGAAAAAGAAAAACGGATTATTTTTGAGATAATCTTCCACAATTAAAAATAAACTGTGCTATTTCGTGTTAAAAATATTATGTACTTACATAATATTTATAAAATATGTACTTATATCCGAGTAGCCAATTTTTATCTAGCCTAATTTTTCAATTTTCACACTAAAATATTGTAACCTCCCTGAAACAGTTCTAAAACATTACCTCAGAATTGAGTTACCTCTTCCCGCCAAAACTAACAAGGAAATCTTTTGTGTATGGTAAATACACACTGTGTCTATTATTGTTAGTTACCTAGAAACACTTAAATTGAATTATCTGTAACTAAATATTGCTTTTGGTATCTGCGCAAATATGTAAGTGATTTACAGACGTAGGTATGTTTGATTTTACATCCTTATTTATTTAAAAGTGTTTTTTCTAGACTTTATTTTCACGCAAAAAAAAGGTAAATCCCTATTTAATATTATAAATGCGAAAGTAACTCTGTCTGTCTGTCTGTTACGTTTTCCCGCTTAAACTTCTCATCCGATTTTGATGAAATTTGGCACAGATGATCTTTAGTCCCTGAGAAAGAACATAGGCTACCTTTTATTGCGAAATATGTACCCCGGGCGAAGCCGGGGCGGACCGCTAGTCATCTATATACTATGCACCTATAAGGAACAAGAAACAAATTTTCTTGTTAATAGGTAAAGTCCCAAGGCAAGGGCCTTAATCTAACATTTCTAAAGGGTTGCCAAATCTTTAAGAATTATTATCATAGACGATGAAATCCAATAATTCAAATTTCAATATAGCTAATTTGAATAATAATACTTCTCTAGCAATACCAAACAATAAAAACGTTCTAAAACAATATAATAGCCGAGCTAAAACTGAATAGGCAAGGCATTTAACGTGGCTATACCATCACATGGTGCTTGTTATGGCACCGCTTGCAGGTGTAGCATATTGCTATGGTTTTGCGTGCAAAATTATGTCAAATAAGTAATAACATATATAAATAAACCTCTGACTGCAGAAGAAAGAAAAAATGAGTTTAGAATTTTTATTTAAATATTCAGGGGTATGATATTCTTGGTTCAAATTAAAAAAAGTTTGTAATATATGTAGTATATATTATTAAGTATTTAACCAAGAACATTGTATACCTTGAAATAAATAGGGAAATTTTTACAATATTCTGGTCAGGAGTACCTACACTCGATGAATCTTTGACTTTAGTAGGTATCAAATAAACGGTGCACAAATATGATACACACTTCAGTATCAAAACAAATTGAACTGTAACATCTCTCTATCTGTAAATCCCAGAATGTATAATTAATTTCCAGAAAGCTCAAACATCAAACGGTATTTTCACGTAACAACAAGACCAACACACCAACGTCCAACACCGCACCTGTCCGACTACAAACGTTTGCAATAGTTTGACTAATTTGTACAATGACAAGCCGTAAGCCAGTAATAACACGACTATTAGTTACTATTAGTGAGAAGCCAGTTTAAGCCAGCGTAATGAAGACTAATCGACCATTAATTCAACAGGTTAACGCAATGCGCTAAGACGGTATCGATATTTCAATCATGGTGCGGACATCACTAGCGATTTTAGGGCTCTTTTTTGTAGTCTTATGTGGGTCTTGAAGAGATGCAAAAGCGAAAATATCCATTCAAAATATGTCTCTTGCGCTTTGGGGTCAAATTTCAACTCAAACATTCAATATTTGTTACAAAAATTATTAACTACCGTTTCGGAAGAGTTCACATAATTAACATTATTAATATTAGTTTGCAAAATAGAACCGAATATGCGAATTATAATATTTGACCCACAGTAGGTAGCAGCATTGAATGGTATAATAAAATTTTATTCATTGGATAACCGTATACAAAAAACAAAAAAGAGTTAAATTATTATCACAATTTACTGGAATTTTCAAATGATTAGGTACTATGATTTTTTCAGTATTCTAATATGATTTATTCTTAAAAGAATACAATATATACTGACTCTATGAACTCTATCGCTGACTTGTTTTAATTTATGTACTATAAAATAGTGAAGTTTAAAAGAAAATGAGCCCAATTTATATTTTTACCATAATAATATTATGCAAGTCAAAATATTTTTGTCAGCTGAGCAATTTGGAAACATCACGATGTGTTTATATATATTATTCATCGTTATTTATTTCTAGATTTTCAGAAAACTTATCCTCGAGGTAATTAAATAAGAACTCAATTTTGTTAGAAGTATCCACGCCCTGTCGGCTGTCATAAACTGCCATACGTTGAAATAATTACGATATATGACTTAAAACAAAATCAATACAGTCCCAAAAATAACATACTAATATCCCCTTAACACAAAGGAAATTACAAACATATCTCAGCAGAAATAATAAACCGCAGCTTGTCACCTTAAGATAAAAGGGATTAACTGACTCGTGAAACAGGTTGTCTGAACATCACTCCAAATGTAAGGCATACACGCACTTATCCCTATAGAAATAAAGCCTAATATCGTTAAACAACAGTTAACGAGTATTTGAAGAAAATTAACAGTGTATTATTGCAAGTGCGGAGGCGGATCTTTGTATAATTTCATTTTCTGACAACCTTAATGCGTTTAGTGTTGTTCGGTGTTATCGATAGTTTGCTTAATTGTTTTATTCGGCTAATATTAGTGTTTAAAATGTTTGATGTGGTTAATGAACTGTTTGGATTTATTAAAATTTAAATAAAATATAATAAAATCATCATTCTCAGTCGTGTCATAACTTGGTAAAGTTTCAGAGATTAGTAGTACATTTTCATAGCAATTTATTTCACAAATTTTATAAAAAGCGAATCTCCAAGACATCTAAGAATTTCATCACAACGCGAACGTGATTATACTGCAGGTGTTGTAGAGCAGTTCACGTAAAGTCATCGTAACATTGTAGGAATACCAAATTATAAACAATTTCTACATCTATGTACATAAAAAATATCACTGAAACAGTACTCTGAGAACCATTATCGTTTTAAGTCATTGAAAAACGGTAAAATTAATATACTCAATAATTCCAACACCGTAATCAATTATTACAACAATCATAACTATCGTCACATACTGCATCACTACGGCTTTATTTCCGAGGTTTTAACGAAACCCTTCGACTGTTTCACATTAGGTGTAATCGTGTTTGTGTTGACAAAGCAGGTGAGCTTAATTGCAGCATACGAGATACGGCTTATCTTAGTCGAATTTTAAGTAGGCTTTAACTGTTATTATTTCGTATTTACAGCTGGTTGTGTTATTTTGAGACCTAATTTCCTATCTCATAAGATATATTATAAAGACTAGTGGTCCGCCCCGGCTTCGCCCGTGGTACATATTTCGCAATAAAAGGTAGCCTATGTCCTTTCTCGGGTATCAAAATATCTCCATACCAAATTTCATACAAATTGGTTCAGTAGTTTAGGCGTGATTGAGTAACAGACAGACAGACAGACAGAGTTACTTTCGCATTTATAATATTAGTATGGCTTACAAAGTATGTAGTATGATGAAATAATAATAAGAATTGAAAAAATGTTACATGAAGATGTGTTATCTTATATTTTAAGACTTGTTTCCTCCTGAAACTTTAATGTATTGTTTATTTTTGTGTTTAACCTACATCACATATGTAATATATAAGTAGGTAAGGTTTAAGGTTTAAAGACATTTATTCCCATTAAGACATTAAGTCACTTACATGAGAAACTTAAATTTTAAACATAGGTATTTATAAAAAATATCATTCGTTAGTTAAAAATTTAGAGTAAGTTACATACTATAAACATAAGTTTAGGTTAGGTACTCATTCATTGCATTCAAAGTTTGAGCGTGTGGTCTTCCAGGATGTGTTTCGCTAATTGTTTTTTGAATACAATGAATGAGTTTACACTTTTTAATTTGCTTGGCAATCCGTTATAGAAACGTGCTCCCTCGTATGTTGCCGTTCGCCTTCCATAATTCGTTCGGATCTTCGGGAGGGCAAGATAGCTAGCTCGTCTATTAGGATAGTGGCGATTTGATGTTGAGAATATTATATTTGTATTTATGTTTTTATGTAGCGCTTTGTGGATGAACATACACGTATTATAAAAGTATAATTGTTTTAAATTCATTATTTTAGTATCGTCGTAGATTTTATTTGTAGAAGTTAAAAAAGGATATTTAAAAATGGTTTTAATAATTTTATTTTGTAAAATTTGTAGTGGCGCTAATTTATTTTTGTAAGCGCTACCCCATACTTCTATTAAATACATTAGGTGAGGTTTGACTAACGTGTTGTAGATGGTGTGGCGTAATTTATGAGGAATGCAAGAAGTGATATTACGCAGAGATCTAAGAAGTGCTGATAATTTATTTTTTAGGTGGTCGATGTGATAATTCCATTTTAGAGAGCTGTCGATTCGCAAACCTAGGTATTTCTCGTGGGTTTTATGTTCTAATACAACACCGTTAATTTTAAGTGGAGCGTGTGGTGGAATAATTTTGTTCTGAGCTTTGAATTTAATATAACACGTTTTAGATATATTTATTGTTAGTAGATTGTATTGAAACCATTTATTTAATTTATTTAAATCATTTTGTGCTTGCTTTATCATGTCATGTATAGAGGGACCAAAATAAAACAGACAGGTGTCATCCGCATAAAGTGTTAGATGACCATTTAGTTTTAAATCTTGTAAATTATTAATATAAATTAAAAAAAGCAATGGGCCTAAAATCGAACCTTGTGGTATGCCACACGTAATTGGTAAGGGAATGCTATTGTAGTTATCTATTTTAACGATTTGTGATCGATTTTTTAAATATGATTTCAGCATGTCTAGTGCTTTACCAGTAATGTTAATGGATGCTAATTTCTTTATTAAAAGTTCGTGAGAAACGGTATCGAAGGCCTTTTGTAGGTCAATAAATACTCCCAAAACTAAATTTTTTGCGTCAATGTTCTGTTTTATTTTAGTAGTCAGGTCTATAGTCGCTGACAGAGTGTTACTTTTTGGCTTAAAACCGTATTGACGCACTGAAATAAAATTAAATGAGTCTAAATATTTTTCTAATCTCGTGTGTAAAATTTTCTCTAATATTTTTGACAACACTGGCAACACCGAAATTGGCCTATAGTTACCAGGTTCAAATTTTGAACCACTCTTATAGATAGGAGTTACCTTCGCTATTTTTAACGAATCCGGAAAACGTCCTTGACTTATAGCTTGGTTGAAACAATCGCTTAAGGTATGATTCAATTTTTCTTTAATGCATTTAATTGCTTTTGTGGTAATACCATCAAGACCTGTACTACAGTTTGAATTAAGGTTATTTATAATTTTTAAAATTTCATTAGGTGTACACGGATCAAAAGTGGATAATTCGTACTTTTTTGATGGTGATTTAGGTAAGGTTGAGGAAGAGTTGGTTTGATATTGTAGGGGTATTAAATTTGCTAGACGAGATCCTATTGTAGAAAAATATTGATTAAATATCTGGCATATTTCATTTGGCTCGGTAATATATTCAGAATTTATAAGTAATTTAGTAGGTAAAGTACATTTTACAGTTTTGTTATTAGCTAATTTATTTACTAAAGTCCATAATTTCTTGGGTTTTTTTATATTCCTTGTAAATTCTTGGTAATAGTAAGAATCTTTTGTGTCTTGAATAAATTTTTTTACCTTTATTTTTTGAGTGTTAAATTTTATTTGAAGGTTTTTATTTTTAGGGTTGTTTTTTAGTTGAGACCATAATAAATTTCTTTCGTTAATTTCTGTTAAAATTGCTTTGTTTATCCAGTCTTTTCGGGGCAGATTTAGAAATTTAGTTTTAGTAATCTTACTTTTATCTATAATAGATTTAATTTTATTTTCTAATATTGTATAATCTTTGTTTATTTCAGTATCAACTATGGAGTCAGACAGGGATGATAATCTTTCGTAATTAATTGCTTTATATTGAGTTTTAACACTTTTTGGGGGTAAATATTTTTTTAATTCTACGTATATGTGCTTATGGTCGGAAATACATGAGTTTATTATTGCGAAATGAAAATTATCATTTTGAAGGTTCGTACTTACATGGTCAATGATAGATTTTTTTGAAGAGTCTCTTGTGCTGTATTTTTTAGTTAGTTTATTGAGTAATATATGTCCATTACACTTAAGAGTATATTTGTATAGTTTGGTATTTTTATCTTTTGTTAACAAGTCGATATTAAAATCTCCAAAAATAATAGCTCTGTGCCTTTGTTGTAATTGCGATTCATACATTTCAAGGAATTTTTGACAGTTAGTATAGCCCGGTTTATAGATAACGCCTACATCAATTTTACATCGTTCTAAACTTATCCATAAGTAATTGTTCCCTTCCTCGTATCGTGATTCAATAAGATTGTGTTTTAAATCGTTGTGGATGTATGCTGAGACTCCACCTCCTCTTGCGTCAGTCCGGTAGTTAAAATAATGTGTGTAATTATCAATATTTAATTCTGAAGCTTGCGCATCAGAATTTATCCAAGTTTCAGTAATTAGAATTACGTGGATAGGTTTTATTAATGAGCTCAGGATACATTTTACTTCATCTAGTTTACCTTTTTTTCTTATGCTTCGCGCATTGAAGTATATAAATCTAAGCCTGGATCGGGAGAGTTGCAAATTTTCATAGCTGTCTAGTATTTCATAGGAGTTGATATTTTGGTTGTTTGTCTTTAAATTTATTTCTAGTTTTTTGACATAATTTTCTTTATAGTAGGCATTCCGTTAACGTATTTTATTGTGAGATCTGTTTCTCCTTCACCAATGCGACGGTTTAGTTCATCCTGTAAACTTTTAAGATATTTTTCCTGAGCTGGCGTTTGATCACTAAAAGCTTTAATATTGTTGGGTAGTTTATTTTTGTTACGTAGGATTATTTTAGCAGATTCAATTGTGTCATAGCAAACCTTTATTCTACGATTTTTCCCCGGTGAATACTTGCCAATTCTATATATCTTTACTGGCTTCGGTAGGTCTGAACTTATTAGCGAGGTAATTTTTAAAATTTCGTAGTTGTCTTTAGATATCCTCTCCTCTGAGTTATAAGATGTCGATTCTGGGAATCCAGCAAAAATTACATTTTTTTCGCGGCTTTTTCTGTCTCGTAGTTCCTTGATTAAGTGTTCATTTATATGTAGTTGATTTTTAGACGTAAAACCCGATGGATTGGATGACTGATTTATTGATTGAAGATTTAACTCCAGTGATTTTATTTTACTCTCACCCTGGTTGATCTGGGATTCTAATTGAGAAATAGTACTCTTCAATATGTTTTGTTCAGTAATTATCATACATGCTGATGACTTAATTTCATTGATTTGATTCGTATTTTGGCGAATTAAATTCAAGGATTGTTCGTTGGACGATTTAATTTCGGTAATTTGTGTTTTTACCTCAGAAATGTTTTCATGAATTTTGTTTATTATTTGTTCGTTTGAGCAAACATATTTTTCAAGTAATGTACTAATACGGCTCAACTCCGAGCGAATATCCTTCATATCATCACTACATCTGCAATCTTGTTCTAGCGGTTGTTTCCGTTTTCTGTAAGTGATTTGAGTATCAGTTGGCGTAGAACTCGTTGAAAACGAACTTAGCTTCGATAGATCGGGATGCGATCCACCGGCAGAACCCACTGCACCACTGCTGGTTAAACGTGTTGGCGATCGGCGTACACTCATATTTACTCCGCAATGGATAATTTGTGCACGAATATGAGTCGTTCTACGGTGCGTGCAGGACAAAAAATTGCAATTGTCTTGCTCCCGCTTGAAACGCTCGTTGTGTTTCGAACGTAAATTGAAATGATATAAATACCAAACACTAATTATGCAACTTGAATTCTTATTATCATGTAAATAATTATTAAAATCGCAAAGCACTTTATAGTAAAAAGTAATACACGTCTATTCTGATTCACTAACGAACGATGACTAGGTACGTTTCGTTTATATATTAAATTGTTCATATTATGTTTGTAGAGCAAAACTAACTCATGTTAGTAACTCTTAGTAGAGCGAAATAGTAAGTTAACATGAAAATTAACAAATTGGATTGAATATTAAAATTTAAGCATTAATCTCGAATTATTTCGAAAATTCGATCAAACTGAATAAGACAGAGCTTTCGTGGTTTTCATCAAGAAAAGTACGCTTAAAGATAAACTCAAAAAACAACAGAAACAAACACTACGTGAAATAAAGCAATCTAATCTTCATTACCTATTTTTAACGTAACCATAAAGCCATAATGCGCATACGCAAGCAAAACTAATAAAATCTAGAGTAGCGATAGCGCAACGCGTTAAACGCTGTAGAAATAGATGGTATAAAAATACGTAGGTGTAGCCAGGTAATGGTGATCGAATTGTGAGCGCATGAACACGAAACACATGGCTGGTGTGATCGTGTAGTTTTGATACTTGGAATTATTTTTGCTAACTTTTTTGAACGTTTCAAATTTTTGAAGTGAAAAAACTTCTTTAGATGCTTTGACAGTATCAAGGTTGTGTCATGGGAATACCGTCACGTCATGAAGTAAGGCGACGATTTTAGTATCTTTGAATCTTGCCAAAGAATTTTCACTGGTGACATGTGTGCTGAAACAACGCACGATCTTTTTTTTATACACGACAAAAAGTTGATAGAATGCGAAGTGAAGATGAAGAACACAAAATTACATGTTATAGTATTCACATTGCTACTGTGTGGCTACTGTGTGTATAATTAATATTTACCTAATTTTGCTACATAATGAAGGTATGGTCAAACAAGTAGTATTCTTTATAATATACTAGCGGTCCGCCCCGGCTTCGCCCGTGGTACATATTAACGTTTTCTCTACATAAGAACCATCCTCGTACTTCAAGGAATATAATAAAAAAAGAATTATCGAAATCGGTTCAGCCGTTCTCGAGTTATGGAATTACAACGAAAAGTGGCATTGATTTTTATATATTAGAAGATTAAAGAATACTACTTCTGCAGTATGTTGTTACTTTTACGAAATTATTACATGCAACAGAACAGAACTTCTACTGAAAAGGTATCTCAATTAAATTAGCAAGTACCACGCAACCTCCATCCAGCTACAAAGCGATTGAGCGCAAACGCATCAAACTTTAACTAAAACCAACAGGTAATTCACGCGCCGTGTTTGTTTTCATTCTAAATATATTTATTTTTTCACGCCGAAAGAACGATGATTACATTTTATTCGATTATTTACACGGAGCGTTCACACCTGGCCCGTAAATTGCTAATGTTTTGTCAGTCTGTCCGTCATCGTTTTATTGGTTATTATAAATATTTAAGTTTGTGGAGATTTTAAATCTTGTACGGATGATGGAGTAGCTGCGGAAGAAAAATATTTATCATTTTATTGTTCTGTGTGTTTGGCTTCATGTCATTTACTCCTACTACTAGTGTAAATGCGTAGTTTGTTTTGCATTTCTCGAGTAAAATAGCTAATCAATCTTGAGATTTACTTTTATAACACGAGGATACCTAATTGGTGACAGAAACTAGCTAGATAAAATCCATTGCACTGCTTGTCAAGGCAGTAATTTAAATTCTTTGGCGACTCATTATTGGTGGGCAATGAAAATAAGTCTGATAGAGATACAGAATACTGGTAAAAAAATATAAAGTCTCATCTCAATAAAATTACTATGAAAGTAATATTATATATATGAGTAGTAATATGTGGGAATAGGATAAAATATTATGATGTATTTCATGACTGGTTTTTTTTAGTCTGTGTTTTTCTATTATTTAATCTGTGGATATGTTATCTGTAGACTGTAGATTGATGGTTGTCTATGACTTGTCTTTGTGCTTTTTTTGGTACGATGTAATGGAGGATTGTTGAAATGTATTTTTTATATGTAACCGGTGTCTGGGAAATAAATCGATTAGGCTAATTTGGCGTTTTTATTTACACCATCCCCACATATATCTACTCTCTACTACTTTAATTTTAAATCTATCATACAGCAATAAATCGACATAATATCACCATCCCAATCCTGCCACCGAAACAGTCTTGGCAAATACACTGGACTAGAATTTGCGGGCGGAGTCGATAGTAAATAAATAATGACAAGTGTACACCAATGCGTAAATCAACTTACTGAATGGGTGATTTAATTCAGGACTCACCTTTTGAGAGACACCTACCTCGATAAATAACTGGCGTCGCTGTCGACAGGCGTTGTTACTGCATGCTCTTGTCGTGTAGCTGCCTGGTGAAAAATATCTAGCTTCCGCTATATAAGCAAGACAATGCGAAGAGCATGTGCAGATCAGTCATGATGTCTAAATGATTGCAGATGGTATGGTCTATTTATTCCACCATCTTCTTTTCCTCTATAGCAATTAAATTCTTTTCGCAGTTAAATGCAGTTTTGCTTAAATTTTCTCAAACAAGCAATGGAAACAGAATTTATTTTTATTATAATATACATATTTTCTTTCCTATTTCCTTTACACAGCAAGACATATTCAAATTACCAACATTAACTGAAGAATACAATGCAGTCGAATTTAAAGATTTCAAATTATTAAATCTTAATGTTTGTTCCTATTTCTGGTTGACGCATGAGCGTAGAACCGAGAGGTCCTGACTCCTGGGTTCGATTCCCGGTGGAGACGAAGAAAAAAAATGTCTCGAACTGGCAGGACACAGAGGGCTGATCACCTACTTGTCCTTAAAGAAAATTGATCAGTGGAACAGATGTATAATGCATCTGCCCCATACCCCACTAGGGGACATGGGACTACAATTTAAAGTATTTAGATCTACTTGCATTTTCATGTTCACAACACCTCGACATCTCTAACCAGTTTTTTAAAGGTGACGGCGCCTCTCAGCCATTTAAAATCGGTGCTGCGTTCTCAGCATATCTCTGGCCAGTATTCAGCGGAGGTGTCAATGATTGCTGTCTAATTACATTGCGTGCGGGACAAATGGTCTGTCTGTTTGTTCGTTTTGTGTTTTGTTTTGTGTGAGGTGAACTGTGTAATGCTGTTGTGTCGTTGTTTTGGGAATTGGGTCCTCTGGATGGTTTTAGTATCATGATAGAATTCTTGTTGTTGAAGTAAATATTTCGGGTTATTTTTTTCTTTTGGAATATTTATGAGTTATGACGAGACCTAGTTCCCTCGGTGGAAATGAGATAAATTTAGATCACATTTCATTGAATACTGTGATAGATTAGTATAGACTAGTGTGGTTTTTGGTAGGTACTATAATATGTTTCATTTTTGTAGTAATTTGGAATACTTACTACTTTTTCCTTGGTATAAAAAAAAAATAATTGAAACGAAAAGTAGGTATCTAACTAACTCCGGCTCCTTATAAAAATTTCATCTTTCCATATAAGTTATCTACTATTCTAAATTATTTAATGGATAGGTACTTAAATTATTGTTATCATAATATGGAATTGTGTTATTAATAGATGTTTCAGTTAGAAGGAACATTTTTTTTTTTTTTAACATGTACCCACCTTACTTACTTATCCAATTACAATATTTTCAGTATCCATAAATCCTTTTGCTAATTGTTTACAACGAGACCACGTTTGCTCGCAGTTTATATTTGAGCATGTTTGGAATACCTAGGCATTGTGTTCGTTCCTAATTTAACTCACCTTTAGTTAAATAAAATGTTTTCTAGACGGTTAGTGAACTGTAAAATGTTTAAAGTTTATTAACATTCATGCTGTTTATAATAATATTATTTAAAACTACTGTTATTCAGAGAAAATATTGAAATCATTAACCTTCCAAAAACACAACGAAGACAACGAAAATTTCAGAACATACTTTGATGAAAATTTTAATATGATGAAAAGTTACAAATTAAGACTTGACTTATAAATTATAATATAAACACAGAAAGTAAATTCTAGTAACTACTTGTTTTTTCCGTGTTTTTAAAATAATAGTACGCATTAAAAAAACAATTATATTTCTTTAAAATTATGTTTAATCTGAACCAGGCAAACAAAAAACTCTTAAGGCGAAGCGTATCGCTGTCTTAAAATAATTACAAAAAAGATCTTTAAGGCGAAGCGTAACTTCGTTACAAAATTATAATAGCGTACCTCGGTAAGTGATTCAATGTAATTACCCAAGCTTATCGGCGGAATCCTCGTTTATCAGGTGAAACTTTTGCGGGAGCAAATTGAAAATTTTACGAGACCAACCTCTGGCGAATTAATTGTGTTATCAAATATTAATGTGCTATCTTTTCCCTTGTTTAATTGCCGTGGAGTTTTGTGATTAAGGCTGCTTGAGGGTATGCGTTTAACTTTTAAAGTTAAACTCAGGTTCAAGACCTGTGGTTGTGTTTTCTTAAGTTTTATAAATTAATTGATACGTAATTTGAGCTTATAATCCTATCTACTAATAGGTATTACGCGAGAGTTTGTGTGTATATGTTTGTTACGAAAAAACTGCTGAATGGCTTTGGGTGAAACTTAACAGTAACATAGGTTATTTTAGAATAACGCATGAGATATAGAAATACATGATTATGAACACGGGTTCGTAAGCAGGTGAAATCGCGCGGCACAGCAAGTAAAATATTATAAATACATTCCCATAATTTTATTAATATTTTGTTAAAACTCGTTGGTGGCAACCCTGAAAGTTCAACACGGCTGGTAGATGTAAACCGATTTGTGTATAATTAGTATCGATTGGAAAAGTTTACGATACTTAGAAATATTAAACGTGAACTAAGAAACAGTATTAACGAAGATGGTTTATTAAATAAGTAGGTTTACATTAAAACGGGTTCGTCTTTTTAGTAAGTTTTAGGAAAAAAAATATTCGTATTTTTGCGATTTTTGGTTTACCATGTGACGATTTTTAATATCGGAAAAGTTATGTAACTTAGTTATAGTTATACGTTATGAATAAAACGCTTTCTTTTAACTTACAAATAAGTTAATTCCAACAACGTTAATTTCGTAAAAAATTAGGTTTTTTTGAGGAAGTTTAAAAATATCAAAGCTGTAATTATTTACACACATTTTACACATTGTTTCAGTAAAGTTTTAATAAGCCAGGTCAACGCCCCATCTCCCTTAATTTAAAAACCATAACAATACTACTTAGTGTTAAAAATATAACTCAAAAGCCAGGTGTTGCACAACAACGGAAGGGTAACGTAAAACCTTAAACCTAATAATATGAGAATAAATCGTGATATTTTAGAATCGCCATTTTCCAATTAGAGTCGGTACAGTCGGGAACACAAATAAAGACGTTAAATTTAGATGCGTGCGGTTCCACCACCTGGTGCCTTTGCCACGTGAGTTTTGTAATCGAGTGTACTTGAAATTGTATGGAGCTGTTAAAAAGTTGTCATTACGGCTTTATAAATGTGGAAGAATTTTAGGTAAATCTTAGACATAATAGTGATGCTTAGTACAGTTAATTTATACGAGGCGACATTTATGATATGAATAACGCCAGTCGGCATGTTACTGTTGCCTTTATACTATGTATAAACCGTATTTGAGTCAACGTAAAGTAGTATGTAAAAAATAATAGTAGGTACCTACACCGTACAGTAATAAATACATTCACGCGTTAATTTATTTTGCATTTGATTATTGTATCGGTGCAAATTACAAAAATATCAGAATAGACATAATGTTTCAAACATGTTATATAAATAATCTTTCACATACCTACTTGATAATATGTGTCCTATGAGCTCGAATCACATACCTACTTTCACACAATTATTCGAGCTTTCAAACAGGTATTAACAGCTCCTATGTTATATTTATTAGCATTGCTTCTAAATACTGTTCGTGTATTCCGGTACTTTTACCGGGAACCTGCGACTTCTTTCGCTGGACCGGACGCGGCAGCTGCGATACTGATTTTGAAATTATTTACGTTGCGACTGTACTTGTTTTTTATATGGAATTAAATATTATTTGGGTGTGTTGCGTTTTTATTTGTCTTGTATTTTTATGAATTGATGATAATTAAATTTAAATCCATTTTAATTTCGGTTTGGCACCATATCGATTAAAAAAGCAAGTAATTAGTAGATAAATAAAATGATTTATGATTTTGTTCTAAATCTACCATAATTTAGTTACAATCAAAGGAATAATAATTATTTTTGCAATATTCATAAATAAAACAAAATCGACCACCTGTTTACTATATACGCAATAAATTGATTACTTTTACGAAACATACATTTTTATCTTCATATAAAATTTATATTGGTTGTTATTCAAACATAAAAATTGAGATCAAGGTACGAAACCGATAAAGTGGTTATAAAATGTTTTTATAAACAATGAACGGAGCGTAAAACAAAAATATCTTCTAATATGTTTTTTATTTACCACAAAATGTTTGGGGATTTCGGTATAAGTTATCGAACGTGTTTCTTGTAAAAATCTTGATGTTATGTGTAACAACTAGAGATATTTGAAACGACAAAGGATATAATAAAGTTTAGTATAGCTTTTTCAAATAAAATTGTTTAAAGTACCTAAGTGTTTGTATGTTTAGGATAGGCTTATAAAAATTGGTAGCTTTTTGTCTGTGTTCATGATTCTGGCATTTTCCTGGCATAGTTATTGTCCTTTATCTGCCCCCGCTCCATGATGTCTTAAAGCAGAATTATTTACAGTACGAAAATGACATCGCTGTATCAATTCTCACACTATGTCCCCAATATGACATCTTTTATTTATTTGTTTATTTTGAAATCATGGTCAAAGGGTTAAAAAATTGTCCCATACTAATTTATTTACCTAACCTTTCCTATGTTCTAGAACGAAACGTCCTTTCCCCGTAGATTATAACCTAACATAAAACAATTAACGATGACGTATAATTAATGGCGGCCATAAATTATGACCGTAAATCAATGGCTATTTGCGACACACGTCACAAACCTTTATGGCGATCATAAAACAAGGTGTCATCTTCATGTTAATTCGCTATTTATTCAAACACGTGTGAGATGTGATGTTGAGAAGACAGAATGAGTTTCTGGTTGAAATGTACAGCAAAAAATAACTGACCCGACAAACGTTCCATCAAAACAAACAGTTCCATCAAAAAAAAAAAATTATAATCCCGTATAATATTGTATACATTTCAGTAACATTGTTATGACCACGACTTCACCAACAATCTTGATATCACGTTGAGTAGGTACCTATTCAACTTTATATGCAATAAAATACTAGTTATCATAGTTAATTCGCAACTTGTTTTCCGCCCGCGGCTTCGCTTGCTTTGTCTAAAACCAAATAAATTATATATACCTACCTAATCTTCCTGGAGAATCACTCTATTAAAAAATCGCATCAAAATCCAACATTGAGTTTTAAAGATCTAGAAGCATAGGTACCGACATACAGTCGGCGGAAAGTGACTTTTTTATACTATGTAGTATGATTCACTAGCTGCGCCCCCTCTTGTTTGCTCTGCCTTCCTCGATAAATGGGCTATCTAACACCGAAAGAATCGGACCAGTCGTTCCTGAGTTTAGCGAGTTCAAACAAACAAACACTTCAGCTTTATTAGTATAGACTTAGTATAACTTATTAACATCGAATTACGTATAAAAAGGTTATTTTTATTCCCAAAAGCCCTGACTTACCGCCACATGTGTTAAATTTATGCCAACGTGTGAATCCAATCAACATATATTGAGCCCATACGTACGGACACACAGACGGACCGACAGATGCCTTGTAATTGTTCCTGTGACAATTTTTTTTCTAAATCCCCTCTCCCTTATCGAATCCGTTTAAATTGCGATGTTAGAGTGGAGATGGCTTCTTATTTGATGAAGATAATTTTTTTTGTGCATTGTAGGTTTAATATGTAGCGTCATTTTGGAAATAACGTGCTTTATTTTAAGAAAATTAGCGGAAAACAACTAAGCAGATCTCTTTTAAGAGCATTTATTCCACACTAGAATGTTACATTATGAATGTATTTTTTAATCTTTTCCTAATAATACACTGTTGGCTGTATCAATTCCGATGACACTTTACAAAATATAGCTTATCTCAGAAATTAATCGCCCAACACATATTTTTCTTTCCTTCCTTTTCCCGATACAGTACTATAAAATCAGCTATAGTCAAAATCCACAAAAAATCCCTTTCCATACATTCCAACTTCATCCCCTAACACACAAACATACAGGAGTGTACTCAGGTGTCGGCTTGCGAAGCTGCGCCGTGTGCACCGGCCCTTATATAACCCGCGCGGCAAAAATGGGTGCACATATATTAAAATATGGTTATAATAAATAGTGTCAGTTAGGACTGATTTGTCTTGTATAACATATACACAATGGAAACAAGTCAATGAATTATAAGTTATAACCGTTACAAAAAATATTCTAATATTGTATACTGTAAATACGATATTTTAATTTTTTTCGCGATATTAGTCGATACCTAAAGAATAACAATTGAATTGATTTTCTTGCATTTCGTTTTCAATATATTAACATGCAAACCAATAAATACCACATTGTTAAGTTTCACTTCAACCACATTAATCACCTTATAAATATAAATAAACCAAATACATATCATTAAGTTTTGTTTCATCCATATTAGTCGTATATATAATAAACATTAGGGTAGGGGCAAGCACCCTCACTCTTTGACGCGACCGTGAAAATGGGCGCCGATTCATTTCGGTGTAATTAACGAATTTTATAATTGTACTCTTTGTGATTAAATCAGGTGAAAGATTCATATTATTTTTGTATTATGATTCGTTTTGATAGCTTTTGGATGGGGAATAAATTGCGTTTTGGAAAATAGTGAGAGAAGTTATTTATCTATAGCTAACTAACTATTGCAAGTTTTATGACACAAGTTTTGTGAAACCATTCAAGTACCTAGTCGATTTTGGATATACTTAATTTATTCTTCTATTTTAATATACAAAACTATATTTTCTTGTAGCTCACGATAAAAGTAGCGCCTGTATTAAATTGAAAATTGAGACAAAACACAGATTAAATTTAATAAGCTGTAAGCATTTGATTATTTCAAGTGTTTTATTTTAATTTCCTCTGATTTGATTCTTTCCAATGAACATAATATTTTATGAACACTGTTACGAATAGAAACTCACATAATATAGAATATAGAATCACAATATACCTAAAATTTCTAGAAAATAACACAATCAAATCAAGCAAAAAGTTTCCAAATACCCTGTTTCACCAAAAAACATTTAAATGTATAACTTTCTCAATGTCAGCAAGTTCCCTTGGTTATTGCATCGATAGACGATAAGGGATATAACAATAAATAAAACATTAATCATCAGTGGGGTGTGTTGCGATTTTATCGGCAAAAACGAGTGTCCTGTGATAGCTTACTGACTGTGCGACGATATCTCTGGGTTACTAAGACTGAAAGTAAATTAACATTTTTCTTTCTAATCACTTAAAACTGCATGAAGATACTATGTTGAAGAGAAAACGATAGTTTAAAGTGAAAATCACGCAACGATTTCTAATTTCAAAGTTAAAAAATGTACGTTTACGTCTTTTCTAAACAT
This sequence comes from Colias croceus, assembly GCF_905220415.1. Classification (NCBI taxonomy): domain Eukaryota; kingdom Metazoa; phylum Arthropoda; class Insecta; order Lepidoptera; family Pieridae; genus Colias; species Colias croceus. Next base: position 551,515 of record NC_059543.1, on the reverse strand, counting down.
AAATTATATTTTTGTAAAGCATAGTTAAAATATTTTTTTTATCTCTTATCATCATTTTAATGTTAAGTAAGCATTGGATGCACGTAATTATCCTACTACTCACTAATAATATTATAAATGCGAAAGTTTGTGATAATGTGTGTGTGTTTATTACTCTTTCAAGCAAATAATACTGAACTGGTTACAATTTAATTTAGCACACATATAGAGGGTAACTTGGATTAACACATAGGTTTCATCCCGGAAATCCCACGGGAATGGGAACTATGCGGGTTTTTCTCTGAAAACGCGGGCGAAGCGGCGGGCGGAAAGCTAGTTATAAATAAACATTATCTTCTTCGTGAGATTGTTATATTTTTTCAACTTTAATATTAATAAACCATAATATAAGTTTTATATAAATAACCTTAACAATATCCCATTGCACAGTGCGTAACAAAACAACACCGTTTACAACTCAACAAGCCACTTCAATTAAACGCACTCTATTACCATGCAACAAAGTCCACATTACTGTGTATTTAACTGCATTAAAATAGTTTTAATGCCCGTATAATTGTCTAATACGAAAGACTGCGAGTGGTCGTTGTATTAACATTTAAATGATACTATTGTAGTAATCGAGATGTTCAAACGAGTCTAGACGTTCCACTGTATGCTCTTTGTGAATGTTGAATGGGATAAACAGGCCCATGGATGTTAAAATTGAAATTAAGTGTCACTTTACAAGGTGATATTCACCTCAATGTATTTTTTAAAGTTGTTTTTTTGTTGTTGAAATATTTGTTTCTGTGTGAGTAAGAAAGTGTTTATGTACTTACATGACTAACTAATATGATTTTTATAGATAGATTTGTAGTATTGTAATTAGCTAGCCAGGTGAAGTAAAAGTAAATTACAGTATGTAGATAGGAGGTTTAGAATAACTTTGAAAAGCTTTTCTGTTGATTTAAAGTTTTTATATAATATTTTCCACCAAGGCAAAGATGCACGTTTACACGTTACAAAAAAAAACTGAATAAAAAACAAAAAGATCACACACCTCCTTAGCTAATTGAATAAAAAAAGTCATATTCTCGCGGTTGAAAGCACCGATGGCAACCGTAACAAAACAACAGAAATATTCTATTATTGTAATTCAAAGGGCGACGGCTTGCTATTGTCTCGGATATAAATAATAAGCTATCTGTTAGTTTAATTAGAAGAAATACATTACATGAGCAATGGTGATTTTAATTTATGATTCCGGTGATATTAGTTTACGACTAGGTATAATAATATGGTTACTACTTAGTATGAATATTAGAATTATTATAGATAGCAATGAATATGATGATCAAACTTCTGTGATAGACTAGCTGTGCCCGTAACTTCATTCACAAGGAAGTCATGAAGCGGCTTTTTCTGAGTGTTTCAAAAAATGATTCTTCTATGGATCATGACGTGATTTTATAGAGATTTCTACGAGGAATAAGTTACCGAACATTTATTATATTTTTTAGTTCGGACCTGTAGAGCTCGAATCTCTCTCTTCTAACCTTTTCTTCACGTAAAAGTCTTGTAAGCATCGCTTGTTTCGTATTTCCCTCCAAACGTATCCATCAGAAACTTCCAAAGCCACTGACAACCCTATGTAAATTCTTACCGCTCTTCCAAAAACCCAGGAACCTGGCGACCAAGAATAACTGAACAAAGCTACCGTATATTACGCTGGCACATTCCAATATAACTAATTAACCGCGGACGGCGCACTTGTGCGTGATTAATGGACCACTAATTACCGGACAAGATAGCCAGGAACATGATATAGTATGCAGGAACTTGTAGCACGTGCTAGGGCATCAGCTTGTATAGAAAAAAGGGGTAAACATTTAGGACAAAATAAAAAAAGGCCCGCGATAGAAGTTATGCAATAGCTTAAAACGAGACAAGTAATCAGCGTTGTATCACAACCGCCAGCTATTCAAAAGTCTTATTTTTGACAAAGAAAGAGCTGTTGTATATTTTTATAATAGCCTTTCTTTTTGGGGGCGTTTTATTTCTATTTGACTGATAGATTTTCAGGCTGATCCCACTGATCCAAGATCCTACTGAACGTCGCATTTTGTTAGCATATATGACAATTCTTAAATGTTTCGATCATCTATTTTCGTTACAGGTAAGCAATCGTTTTTAGTGTCCTAACAGATAGAAACATATTAGACATTTTTTTTAAATTGAAATACTAATTCTTATCCTTCATATTGCCTTCAAGTAAAGTAATATTATCTCCACAACAACAAACATGCTTTCCCCAATATTTTCTAAACACAGAACACAGGTTCTTCCAACCATAAAGTTAATTTACTGCAGTCCACACTAACTTTTACACTCCCATCATCACAAGAATACGATGCAGATTTTGATCGTCTATTCATATTTACTTAAGGTTTACATTTGCTCATCAAGTTTTTCTTTTTCCTCTCATTGCCTCATCAATCACGCTGGACTTTGATGGAGGTGACATAATCAAGTTTGTCTGTCTGTCCATACCTTTTACCTACTAATTCGAGATCAGGTGTGTGAAAAGCAATTTTGGACTCTTTGACAGTTTAATTATGTTTCGCTGAGCGAGACTCGGGAAATTGAATGTCTAATAATATTCGGTTGCGACGAGAGGTGATGATTTTGTTGGTTTTGGTGCAACATGTCTTGTTACAATATTTTTTATTCTAACAATTCTTCCTAGCCCTTTCTGGGTGCGAAATATAGATAATGCCTGATACCAGGATATAAATATTGAGGTACTCGTTTCTGCACATTTTTCTACATAAGTTTTAATACAATCGTCTTTGTAGTTGTTTTTGCGAGAATCAGATGTTTTTTTTTTTAGAATCACCATCCTGATTCACATTTATTTTTACCAATATATGCGTATGAATATTTCACATCTTTGTATTAATATTTTTTTAATTTTGAAGTTTCAAACTTCGTACCATCTGCAACAGTAGGTAGCACACAGATAATCAATCTACCTATTGATACCTCTGTATTCAATACATCCACTTAAAGCTCACACAAACCCCCTCATGTCCACTGATTAAAAAACTCAAGTGGCGAAATAATTTAGAAATTGCAAACAAAAAACTATTTAAATAGCGCCGTACATCTGTCGGTCAGGCCCCGGGGCAGAATCTAAACGATTTACCCTCGCCCAGGGCAATCATATCGAGTGCCATTGTAAAAGATAAAAAGGTGGATGATGAACGAAATTTGGATATGGTAGTTGGCCTTTAGTGTTATTTTTAAAGTATAGTTTTTTTATTTTTTTAACAAAAATACATCAACAGTAAAAATTTAAAGTCTGAAGTATATTTTTTTGTTTTTAATTAGTGTTTTTTATGCGTCTGCTGCTAGTTTTCATGCGTCTTTACAGTGGATGTATAACAATCGGCATCATTCTGATTTCTAATTTTACCTGCAATCCAAAGGAAACAAGTTTAAAAGTGTTTTCTTTCTTTCATTCTTCTAACCAATCAATAGTATCTATATAATCTCTATTATCTAAATGTCTGTCTTATGATGAAATCCTATCAACTTTCAAAACCTTCTCCACTCAATATTTTTTCTACCTTTACCTAATGATAACGTCACATCCAAAAGTACCCTATCCATAACTGACCCTCTTATTACTCCACCAAATATCGCTCGCTGCATTTCCCCCAATTTTTCAAAACGGCCATGTTTCAAGTGGCGAGGTGCTCTAAGATCGATACGGGATCTTTTGGAAATGATGCATTATTATGGGGAAAGGGCGAATCACAATTCGATAGTTGTGTCTCAATCAGAGTAATGTTCAAGTGATGTTATTAAATACTGTTCGGTGTTTAAACAATATGATATCAATTAATTAAATAGGTAATTGTTAAATGTAATTATATCGAAATACTTGTGGAATTGGAGTCTTGAATTCTTTGACTAATATATCGTACCGAGTTGTACTATTCGAAATGTGAATAATATGGTTATATTCTGTAAAAATATGATGAGCAACGCGGTTATTAATAGGTAAGCATAATATGTATTGTACACCTATGAAATATTTTTTTTCCTTGGAAAGTTGGAAACTTGCTTACATTTCTCCATCAAGCCATTTAATTAATTTTGAACATATTGTTATAGGTAGGTACTTTATTAATCCTTGTACACTAATAAATTTTTAATTAATATCCCTTAGGTAAAGAAAGATGTTCAAAATTAAATAAAATTTGTCCATCACGACCAATTTCACAGGAATTCACAATTACACGACCTTTTCGATTGCCTAACTTTTTCTCTCGATAAAACATCAATAGCGGTTTGGTTAATTTAATTAAAATTTTCATTTCAATGATTTGGGTGTTTTTTAATTTTGATTTACCCGAAAATTCGATTTAAATTGGTTGATTAGAAAAAAAGTGGTAAATTAGGTATCCATATAAAATCCACGTTGTTTCAGCATCTGTCTCTAAGAAGTATTAGTAGTATAAAGTTTATTTATTGAAATATTATATGTTTACAGAAGTACATATAAGAAGAAAGAAGAAAATAAAAATTTGTGTATTTGAAATGAAACAGACAAACAATCTGTTGTTCTACGCAGGATCCGGCTAGTTATTTCATCAAATATTTTAGTTAAATTGTAGCTTTTCATCAGACATCCCATACCATTTAATCCAAAGGTGGATTCCTCCGTTTTTAGAAGGATATTTTTGTCGTTTGACTGTTTATTGTTAACAAAATAAAAATAACGCATCAAGTCTAGAGACACATTAAATTTAGTCAACCTTATCTGAATTACCAAACTGCATTTAAATTTAAATGTACGACCACCTTGGCAGTAAGTTTTCAACTAATTTACGACTGAATATTAACATCACCTACCAGGGGAACAGAGCAAGGGTGGAGTTTTGTGTGCTTTCCTAATTGCCAAAAGATGGTAATCAGGTGCCGAGACGTATATCTATCCCGTTCTCGCTCATTGGATCTCCAATCACCCGTTTCGCTTTTCACTGATGATAATTCAACGCAAAAACCATGACAAGGAATTAATTAGTGCTGAGGTAAATAATGAAGATTGTCTCCTTCTAATGAGTTTTGGGTAAAATGATAATCTGTAAGTCGATAGGTAAACTGCTAATGGCTTGATATTATAATAAGTTCAAAACAAATTATTTAAACTTGGATGTTTTCGACATTTCAAGTTTGGGAACTAAAAATGATTTGAAGAACAGAACGTACTGACACGAAATAAATTTTAAATGATTTATTAGGTACCTATCCATTTAAAGCTTCGATAAAATATATAATTCCTTTGACCAAAACCGTTTAGAAACACCCAGAAACTTCAATCAAAAGTTGATTCTACGATTATACCCATCCATCATATACCCTAATGCCCCATCGCTCAAGCCCCACACGGGGTACTAAGGGGCACTAATACCCCGCACTATGCCCCTAATCCCTATACCTGAATGTAACGGGATTTGCTTTTGCCGAATTTGCGGAGTCGCCAATTGATTTTGCTGGACGTAATATTGTTCGTAATGATTTCGTTAACTAGTAATTTATGTAGAGGATAAAAAATTGTAACATTTTTTTATTACATACACAATAAAACTAAAATTATAAGATCTAGTAACGAAAAATGATTAATCAAAGCTTACAGAAAAACAAGAATCTGTCTCTTTCTACCTTCATTTAAACATAATATTTTGAGCAGGAATGATTTTTCGATAAATAGGTACTAAATTTATATAACGAACAATAAAACCCTAATTAAAAAAAAAAAAAAAAAAACACACACACACACACACACATTTATCTTATAAACTATACATCTTACAACCGTCTTAAAAATCAGACCATCAATTCATCAAGATATATTAACATCAATACAATATGTCATTTTATTGGAACTATCCATTCCACCTTTAGAAATATGCATCAACAAGATTTTCTCAATAATCATCCAAATCAATCAAACAGTCCAAAAATTAAGAAAAAAGACGTGTGGCACTCGGGGACTGCCGCGGTAAAGCTATTGCATAGCATGCCTTCAAGCCACACCTCGAATTTCTCGATTCGGTCCCCGCGCTCAAGGCCCGCGATAGAAGCTATGCAATAGCTTAAAAATACGTTCCCAAATCCCACCTATCAATCTAAAGCGTCAAATGATTAAAAATCGAAATTAAACTTGCACCCTTTCACCGGAGGGCACTATTGTTCGACTCTTATTTTAATTTCAGACCACCTTTATAATATTTATTTTTCGGCTTTGTAAACAAGACAAGGGCGCCAGAGGCGTAACGGTCATCCCGATATTATGAGGTCGTTCTTTATATTTATTGCATTTTGTATTGCCTGGATTACAATATAGGTAGGTGCTTCGAATGTAGCTTATGAATTAATTTCGTACATGGGAATTTTTATTTATCTGTTTTGATCATTTTTAGAGGTTAATTTTGAGTTAATTATAGATATCTACTATACTTTACTATTAGTTAATTATAGTTCACAAGGAACTTGAAAAATAAATAATTAATTAATCTATTTGTTTGTTTTTTAACCTTATGAATTTAAAAGTCATTTCTATAAAAATTAAAGTTACATTTCACAAAATTAAACTCGTGTAAATTTGATAAAAATCAGTATAGTCTACTCAATTAATCATTAGTTCTTACTTTCATGTTAATAAACTAGTAAATAAATAAATACTTGTTTTAAACCGGTCAAAATCAAATACAAATATGTAACAGTGAATTCCCCCGTTTTCAGTAGGAGTAGACTACATTTGTCAGCGCGGGTTCGGCCAAAAACAAAATTTTCCGCAACACATATCATACAGATTGGGGTGACTGTTTACTGAATATGCTTGAAAACGCCGCTTTTTGTTTTTAAATTATATTTAATAATAATATTAGCATTGGTGATATAATTTTTATTTTTATTATTCTGTGTGTGCTAGGATGGGCAAAATATTAAAACTATTGAATAGTGATAGTAACATGTTGAATAAATTTTCACAGATTTCAATTTACTATAAAATAAAACCGACAGTAGCAAATTAATTTTAAGATAGCGTGTAATGACTATAACAAATGTGTATAACAAGACTAGCTGTGCTACGCGGTTTCACCCACATCGCTCCGCTCCTGTTGGTCTTAGCGTGATGATATAATATATAGCCTTCCTCGTAAATGGGCTATCTAATACCGAAATAATTTTTGCAAATTGGACCTCCGTCCTGAGATTAGCGCGTTCAAACAAAAGAAAAACAAACTATTTAGCTTTATAATATTAGTAAAGTAGTAGATTCGAACAAGAATTCCAATAGTTAGATGAACAAAGCTCAAAATATTAAATCTTTTTTTCCAGTTTTGTATACAATATATTCCAGTCTATCTCAAGAAAACGCCGCGTTTCCTAGCACAGTGCGTACATCTTTACAAGGGGCCACAGACACGGTCAGTGCGCGCGTTCTAAAGAAGTGAATAAATCTGCCGGACTTGCGACAAGGTGAATATAAATATAAAGAATCCACGGACTTCACTTCCGTGCATATAGGGCTGGCAGAGTTAAGATTTTTACGGGAAAATGTTATTATTCAATGTTTAAGAAACGCGATACAATTGAAAATACATAAAATCTTTGTCGTGGAATTTCTTTAGATAATATCTAATTAAAAATTGATAAAATATATCAATGTAGGACATTACATTTAGGGAAGTGAAGAATTTCTGAAACGTTTCTCATGGCTATGTTTATAACAAAACAGTTAGAGAGTGTGGATTGAGGCATATTATTTTGTTCGTAATTTAAATTTAAAGAAAGAACTGGCTTTTCCCTCTTAGTTTGCATTGCATGATCTTTAAATACAAATAAATAAAATAAATAAATATTTCGGGACAATTTTCACACACGGCACGATCTGATCCCATAATAAGCTTTTCGCTTGTGTTATGGAAACCAGATTGCTGATAAATATACATATATAATTTTAAATAAATACTTATATAGATAATTAACACCCAGACACGGAGCAAACATCTTTGTTCATCACACAAATATTTGCCCCGGGTGGGAATCGAACCCACGACCTCTGGCTTGGAAGGCAGGGCCACTACCAACCAAGCCAACCGGTCAGTCAAATAAGCAAACGGTAAATAAGCACACTTATAATTTAGTAGAAGAATATCTTCATGGAGATAAAATTATGAGTAATCTACACAATTTTCCTAAAGCATAATTTCGACAGATTATCTAAATTTTCACATAAATATTTATCTAATATTATTTACGTTTTTTTTCCATGTGACAGCCCTGTTAACCGTGAAATCCGAGGTGATCATAAAGGCTCGGGCATGTTCTTACATAATAACATTCGATGGTCCCCGGGGACGTCGCGAAATGTGCTTTGTGATCCTCTGGTTAGTTTTGGTTATGTCCGAACTTTTTTGAGGCATTAGTACGTGTTTTTTTAGGACACTGTTTCTTATTATAATATTATGTTTATGCTGTAAGTTGTAACGTCGATTTACATCGTAAAATTAATTCGAAAATAAAATCTATAACATTAAAAATATGGATCTGTATTTTTTTCAGTCTAAGTAAATTTTTTAATTTTAGTTACTGTGCAAAAATAAGATTTATCCTTATCGTGTTATTTTTCATAACTTACACATAGTTTTTATTCTTATTTGAGGTGCCCATTCAATTATCTATGTTTCAAAATGAAACTAGCACACGTCATTATACATCACAATCAACTAAAAAATTACAGTCAATCTTATACATAACAAAATTAAAAAATAATATCAAAACAATGCGACTCCACAGTTTTCCCAATCCCGTCTCCACATCACTCCTGTGCTGACCCGGAAGTCGGGAAGAGACAAACTATTCGGACACGCGTCATAACGCTTGCAGTCCATGTTTACACTGAAAAATATCACCACAGGAAAAGGTTCTTGTAAAATATGTGATCGGACATCTTTGATTTGCTGGTCCTTATATCTTGACCTTAATATGTAATAAATGCAAGTAAAGATTTGTAATCTTTGCTTTTAATGTAAAAAAAGATGATTGTTGAATGTAAATGAAGTTACCTTTAAACTTTATAATTTAAAATTGTTTGTTACAGCTCTCTTCTGAAACTGCTGAACCGTTTTGATGAGATTTGACTAGCAGATTGCTAATGCTATGAGTTGTTATATTTTAATAAAAATATACAACTGAATATACTGAAGATAGCTTGTTATTTAAAAGGAATTATTATGAAATCAAATCAGTTAACAACTGAAATCCTCAAAAACGTTGTTAAATTTATCATTCATCATTCCTTCTATCTATAAACGAGAAACGAAACGACACAATATCCAAAACTATCATCATCATTTCTAATTTGTTTCTAAATTACAACATACTTTCATCATCAAATCTTATTAAATATACCACAAGCCCATAAAAAGAAACCAACCGCAAAAGATCAAATTCGTACCATATTTTGATCGCCACTTAGGAATTATAAATTACCGTTCTAAGCATTCTTTCGACAACATCAATTCAGTTTCCTTTGAACTAAATAAAGTGCATTCTTTATGCGTGAATAATTTTGTCAATTAATTATATTTTATTGTAGTTTTGACCACACACATTATAAATATCTCGTTCTCTTTTTTATTCCGTTTTAATTGTTATAATTTAACGACGCAACTTATTTGAGAAGAAGTTTATTTGTGTTTTGATGGTTGCTTAGTTATTTTGTTAAGCCTTATTAATCAGAAGGTATTTTTCATATTTTTAAAAACGTTTTGTTTTTGCAAATGTTAGCGTTATACATAATAAAAGATAAACAACACACGCACCTGACATTGTTAATCGCTTATAAATTATTGGACATTACTAAAAAATCCATACAATTATGATCAGTCATTTTATACCTCAGAATTTAGCAAACGCCCAAAAATAATCAAACCACAAACAAACACACAAACACCAACTGGAAAGCTTAATTATCTCAATTCTGTCTTTACCTGCCTTTTAATAACCCTTGACTCTATATGAGTCCCTTTATAAAAACAAGAGTCCGTTTGAATAAGTGTTTGATTGCGGCTCCAGCTAATAAAAGCATTGCTTTGAAAAAGATAAAAGGTAAAAGATTGGGCGAGGTTGACTGTACGTGTGTTTTTATTTTGAAGTTGTCATATGAATTGGTATGTCTTATTCACCAAATGAGTTCGGGTTACGTTCTTTGGTTGATTTTTTTTTTATTTCTGCCGAGAATTTTTTTGCCGAAAATTATTAATCGAATATAATTAGATTTATTATCTCTAACTTATACAATATATTCTTAAATATCGTAAAAATAAGGAAACGGTATAAACAGAATTTAATTCGGCATAAATACTGATAATTTAGGTAGATATTTCTATAAGGAATTTCATACTTAAAAACAATTTATAACAATATTTAACATAAAAACTAACACGTCATTCCTTTCACAATTATTTACATATACAATATATATGCATAAATCTATATTTATAAAATCTAAAATAATTGCAAACTCATCATCTCATAAACTGCACCTAGATACGAACCCTCAGTTGCCGCTACTCGCCGCCGCGGCGCTAGCGTCACCGCCCACGCTCGCTTTGCCTCAATGAATGTATTTGGCTCCTTTCCATCAAGGTAGTTTAATTTACAACACTGATTTCCTTTTTACTAGGAATTTTTTAACGCAGTCAATTATTAACGGTGTGTGCTAGAATTATTAACGGGTTACGGAATTCGTATGTTTTAGTTTTGTTTTTAAATATATAATTGTTTTTCTATAAATATATTTAGTGTCGGTATACTATGGGACAGGTTGAAATTTGTTGTAGGTCGCGGATTAAGGCGTCATTTATAAAAATGGGTTACTTTTTGCGTAGTTCTAGCTAGATGAAATTCGTCATTGCCCGTTTTATTATATGTATTTCATGTATATAAGCACTTAATAAAATATATTTTTATTCATACAATGATTTACTTTCCTGCTCAAAATTTTAATTAAACAAAAATTATTACCTATATATACATACTTACTAATTCAGTAGGTATGTACTTAGATATAATTTAAATTTCTCTTTTCCATTGAAAATAATCATTTTGTTTGTTTTTTATCTATTAAGAAAGAGCCCAATTATTTTGTTACTAATTCACAATAATTAATATAATTTTATAGTAGTACAGGGAAATGCACGCGGCAAAGCTAGCTAAAGCACAACCCATCAAAAGTTACCGTTAATTATTATATCAACTGAAACTCAGTTTTCCATAAACCGAATCGTATCCATCTTAATCAAAGGCAGCAAGGTGTAACTCTGACTAATTACCGAGACTGAATATTAATTGATTATCTATGTCAACTGACTGGCACAACCGTACAGTTTGTACCATCACGCCATTCCAACCTTAAACTCCGTAGATATAGAGCAAATATTCCTTTGAAATTGTTATGCGACTATGTCGAACTTACATGCACGCCCGTACCTGTACAATGTTTTCTTAGACATTTTATTCGTATTTGCGATTGTATTCTGTAATATATTGGCATAGAGCTCAAAATAGCGTGACAGTTTTACCCGTCAACTGCAACTTGGTTGCGTATTTTTGCACCTGATTTTAGCGATTATGTAGGTTAATATAGAGATTAGTTTTGTGTGCATTTATTGTTAATTTTATTAAGACGTTACATGCCAGATTTAGGTTAAGTGAAAAGTTCTCTTTGATGTATCATTTTATTAGCGAAGGAAACGGTGTAATACGAACGGATTCCTAGAATAACTAGCTAGTGAAAATAAGACGTATTTTTGTGTTTATTAAAAAATTGTATGCAAAATAAATATTGGAAAATCTATCGCCAATAATTATAAAACACTAATAAAATCTATAATTCTTATGTAGGTATTTTTATATTTTACAAAAATTAAAATTTGAAAAATAAATAAGTGTAGACGGGGCTTTTTAAGAACATGGGCTCATAATGTAAATAACTAGCTGCGCCTCGCGGTTTCACCCGCGTGGCTCCGCTCCGCTTGGTCTTAGCGTGATGATATATAGCCTATAGCCTTCCTCGATAAATGGGCTATCTAACACCGAAAGAATTTTTCAAATCGGACCAGTAGTTCCTGAGATTAGCGCGTTCAAACAAACAAACAAAGAAACTCTTCAGCTTTATAATATTAGTATAGATTCAAAGTTTTTAGTGTCATGTCTGTTATACTGAAAGCCTAAAAACTTATTAATTTAGGTCGTCTAGATTATAATCACACACATGTTTCAAATCTTATTATTTTCTAGTAAAATTGACTTTTAATTAATTAGTTTGTACAAAGTTAACAAAGAACATCTCTCGTCAGGGTTCAAGTGAAATTCTTACAAAGGAGCCCTGTTTACCTCTAATTAATATCCGTAGGTGAGGGACAAAGGAATGGAGTCAGCGTCGTTATGTGCAATTTATATATAATTCGTATGAAGTTATTTTTAAAAATAGTGATAATATTATATTTGGCGGAATTAATATGTATGAGCGATACAATGGTGGTACGATTATAAGTTCAATATTAATTGAACTGGGTGATGCAGTGGTAAATAATTCAATATTGCTTCATGGAGTGGCTTCGATTGTCACTTATACAAGAAATATTATAATATTATGTACTGTGATTACTGATGTAGGTTTAATATTATGTAGATATTTAGTAACACCATTTCACAGTCGTCAAGCACGTTATGAACCCCACAGATTTGCGTATATATAAATAAAAAAAAATATTTTTTAATTCGATGACTCTCACACCCGTCCATGCATTTCTCTGTTCTTGTATGAAAATGACATTAAGTCATTAGCGTTAAGGAGTCGTCGCCCTTACACACACGCGTTTCCTCTCATACAAATATATTGTGTAGATATAGTATTTTATATGTTTTTCAATTTTATAATTTCGCTTTCACACACACACGACATTCATATTAGATCCTGTTTTTGGAATAAGACGTAACAGTGATATTCATTTAGGCATTTTCAATAGCTTTTCTTTAAAATAAACTAACAGGTAAACTATACAAGGGGAAAAATACAGCACAGTTTTTTTATATTATTTTATTATTCTAAAACTACCCACATATCCATTGATAATAGTTTAATTCCAGATTTATAGCCATATAACATTTATTTACAAGAGAATAAATTAAACAACTATTACCCTCCTGTGACATCGCGAAATTATTTTAAATCTAAATAATGACACACTTTGAAATGTTTTTATGGAATGGATCATTAACGTAAACATTTTTGAATCAAGAAAAAGAAAAATATCAAATTGAACTTTACAAGTAAAGAAATAAGGGTGATTATCGTTTGCTGGGTTACTGAAATAAAAATAAAAAATATACTAAATTGAACTCTATATTAATAGAGATAAGTGTCGAGATCGTGTGGTATTTTAAATATGAGTGTGAAAAATAAATTATATTGTCAAATGGTCACCTGAATGTTTTATGTTTTACGATTTTATAAGTCCCTTGTCACACATGAATGATAGTGTAGAATGGCTTAACTGTGAACGAAAATGAGGGTATATTAGATATGTTTAGTTAGCATAGCTTGGAAAATGATGACCAAATTTAATTACAAATATAAACTGATATGAGAGTATGTTATTTTTTAAATCACGAATCTAATACTTTAAAAACAATCTAATTACCATTATGTAAAAAATTTCAAAAAATATTTTTTTTTAGGAACCAAAAGTAAACTTGAAACGTGGTTTAAAAATTAAAACTAGTTTAAACATCTGACTGTGTGACACCGCTCTTACATGATGAAATACTGTGTAAAATTTATGACTCTCCACAAGATGGAATACTAAAAGCTTACATTTGAATGATATAACGTCTAAAAAAAGATTTCATTGAAAGCATCGCATAATTCTACGGTTTAAAATTCATAATCATAATCATCATAATCATTTATTCACCATAAATAAATACAAGATTAAATACATAGAAATAATTATCTTAATTAATTAAACATAAAAACACAATGACATTATAATAGTACCTGATAATTAAAAGATTATTAATATTTACTCCTAGAGTAAACATGTACATGAAAATAAACAAACACAGTTGAAGATTTTGTTATTATGTATATACCTACGCAAAAAACATGATTCATAAAAAAAACTGAGATGCAAAAAAATGATTTTGGTAAAAATATGATTTCGAATATAAAAAAAACATATTATGTACCTTGAAATTGATATTTTTTGTTTTATGGCATTCAAAGTACATAATATAAATTTATATTATGAACCTGCTTTTATAGTCGTATCACTAGTTTCAAACCCAGGCTTCGCTTGTTAGTTACAAAGTCTACTTCATAAGCATTATTGTATACTTTCGAAAAGTTTCAATTATTTGTATGTTTAGAATGGATTCACACCAAAACTACATCTACTAATCTAGTTTAGACCTCGAATTGATTGCTTGCATAGAGGCCATAAGAAGCTATTTTTGAAGCAGATAGTCTAATCGGCCATATTTTTAAGGCAGATACTTAATATAAAGACGAAATAATATTATATTTTTTATTAGTTTGTTTCATACGTTAAAAGTCAAAAACGACTCCACCGATTTAAACAATTCTTTTACCATTCGAAAGTGCTATCTTTACCAAGCAACATAGGCTATACTTCTTCCCGAGACAAGTTCTTGTAAGACATTTGACCCCCCGTTTAAAGAAACCGTAACAAGTTAAACCTCTAATAATGAGCTGTGTACCGTTTGACGGTAATCTTAACAAATGGGTCTTTTTATTCTGAAGCCCTCGAGAATTGTACATGAATTTAGAAATACCTAATTATACACTGAAGGGAACTCTGATACCTTTCTGTACATATAATTACTTTTAAACAAAAAACTATACCGCCTTGTCTAATAAAATTAGCTTACATATAAAATCAGAATCATCAAAAGCGGTATCGCAGTTGAAAGTGGTGAGGTAGGTACTTACTACCTAACAAATTCAAAAATTGATTGACTTCCTTTTTTTGTAGTCGGTTGAAAAAATGTTAAAATAAACTTCCCGCGGTAAAACTATTAATGTGTAAAGCGGATGTTCTTAATTAAAATTTATTTTCCATCGACTTCAAAGAGGTTATCGATATGACTATGTTTGTTGTGTTTTACGGGACTAGTCCGCAAATTATAAATGAATTTCAATGATTTCCTTTAGTCATTAGATCTTGCTTCTGATGATTTAAAAAACAGATGAAAAATAAAATTAGCATGTGAATAAACATGAATATATTATATACGACGTATTTAGTCCCTCACATATGACTATTATACACAATATTATTAAAACATTTTCCCAATTAGGAATAAGAATTTTTTAAACGTACGGGCATCACATTTTGTCCAATTTTTTAATCTGAAAAAGATATCATTGCTCACACAATCACGAAGTTGTTTACTTAATTTTATTAATACTACCAATTAATTTTTCCATATTCACATTAGGGTATCCCTGGTCCACAATTACTCAGCGGTCACTAAAATCCACCAAAACAAAAGCATTGTCTACAACAATCCTTTGAAAGCTTAGAAAGCTTAATTGTAAGGTAGTGGTCAAACTGTGAACACCAGGCGTCCAAGCGCAGCAGGTGGTCTACGGTAATGGAGGGAAAAATGAATTTATAATATAAATGGGTAATATGGGTTATAGAAGGCAGACATTCTCCTTCATTCTTAAGTCATATTACTGCTTAATATTGTGCGGGAGTACATCTGAGTAAACAAAAAAAATCAATTGATTATGTGGTGATAAGCGGGAGCTTTGAGTCAAGAGACGCCACCTTCGATTGGTCTAAACAGTTTTGTAATGCACAAAATAAATTAGGATTCTTCTATAGAGACAGTCCGCATTTCTATATCTTTAAATACTGTAAAATATTAATTACCATATTCAAATCAGTGAAAAAACTAAAAACTTTATATGAAGACGAATTTAGCTGTAGAATATCTTCTTATCTTTGGGTTCAAACTATTTTTTTGTTCCTATTTGTGGCTGAAGACTATGAATTCAAAATGTATAAACAAAGATTTTTAGATTTTAATTGCTTCAGTATTTCCTTTTAGCATAATATAAAGGCAGGTCGGTCGCGAATTGCAAAAGGTTTCATAATCCTAACTGTAGGGGTCATCGTAAACTTGGCCACACGCCATTTTATGGTCAAGGTGCTTTTTTATTAGTTTCAGCATTCTGTTGAGTATTTAATAATAATATTGTAGGTATAAAATAAAAAAAAATGTTCGTCTGCAATTAATAATGGTTTGGTTATGGTATGGTAAGTGTTGTTTAATTGACTTTTTAAATGGCTATGAAACTATACTTTGTTAGTTTCTCTAGTTTCTCTTTAGTGGACACAGTAGGTAACCGTTTTTTCGAAAGAATTTAGCAATATTTAATATTGATTTTAAGTAAATATCCAAAGTAGTTCTATGTATCTAATAAAGGACGGAGAGATGTGCCGGCCTGCGGGTTCATTTGTTTCTCTTTCAGACCATAAGAGCTGATAGGATCTGAACCAAATTTGACCACAGATAATTATAGTCCTTTTTTTCACTTAGACTGAAGCTATTTGATTACAACCTTTCAGCAGGTCCAACCTCCTCTGCAAAATTACTGGTCTAAGTGGTTTATTTTAAGTGTGTGTTTGTTTGTCTGCGCCGGCGCCAGTCCGAGGTGAGGACAGCTAGCGGGCAAACTCTTTGATCATCATTGTTTATGAAGTATCGATCCTAATGGACACTGGGGAATAATATAATATACTTTTAAAGTTCATTGCGTCATGCCATTTCTCTTGGGGTTTGGATGGAAGATGTTTCTACATGGACGGATTAAGCCAAGATAGGAAGTTGTAGGATGTTCTAATTTCTTTTGATATAGATAGGGAATTAATGTTAGTAATTATTGCAGATATTGCTTCGGTGTGATTGTTTACCACATATACGGATATACCTACCCATTTTCTGCATAATATAAACAAAAATGACACCTCTGAGTTTTCACATCAGTAATAAATTATCTTACATTATAAACAACTTCAATGCTCATAAGAAGATGGAAATGTGTGTTTTGTATTCTTTAAAAAAATATTTTGATTGCGATAAAACTCATCAAATCAAAGATAGGTATCTAGGTATGTACACTAACATTTTCTTATGACAGAAACAACACTACACAATACACATACAGACATATTATATAATTCTTCAGCAGTGTTATTTCTTATATAAACAAGAGGAACATTACAAACACAATACATTGTCATGGAGATCGAAGCCATACCTATATTGTACTGTAATAGAAATTTAAATACCATCCAAAAGAAACAGATAAAAAACTAAAAAAAACCGTGGGCGCTTAAATGTATAGCAGAATAAACTTGCGTTCATAACGTTGAATCGTAATTGCGACTAAAAATCGAAATACAATACAAATCGTACGTCGTATTTACGAGATATTTTAGCAAAACGACCACGGAACGATGAATATTTATATTGTGGAAATAGCAATGAATGTAAAAATAAAAAATCCTCTGATTACCACATCTTGGTAGTTAGAACTCTACAATTAAATAATATAATGCATCTTGACAATTAAATGCGTTTAAAAAACGTTTAAAATTAAACTTAATAATATGTAGTTGAATTAATCAAATTAATATTAGAATCGACATCACATCTCTTATATCTAAAAACATGGTATTGATATAGCTCTAATCTAGACAGTACTAAAAATAACCCTGTTTCTAGAGCAGCTGGAAAATTAAGGCTATATTTACACAATATCTTGTCAATGTTATTTACTGCTATGATGTAAAAGCTTTTTCTTCAGTATTGTGTATTTATTAACATTGTCACTATCACTATAAGTCAAATCATTGTGTGCATAAGTATCATCAGTATTTAAATTTTGTATTAACGCAAAATCGCACAGTCGCAAAACATTGTGAATATACCCTTAGTTAGTTATGTAACACCGGCAATATTATGGCAGATGTCCTCATAAAGTGGGCTTATAAGTATTAATTTCGCTGCTGAATGCAATTGTTGAGGTTTTTTACGAGACCTCTAAAAACTTTTTGGACTTCGCCCAGAGGTAATTTTAGTGGAGAGAATTCGAATGAAATTTTCTATTAATACCTTTGTAGATGTTAAATTGAATGCTCGTAAAGCTATTAATTTAGTAGGTATTTAGTTATTTTTATACCTATTGTATTGAAATATTTATAAAAAATACTTAATTTTTTCATTGCACTATTTTGTGAAAGTTGTTTAATATTAAAGCTAGCTGACCAAGGCCAAGATTTTGAATATTAAAAAATCTTCGATCATCTTTGCAAATACCACTTTTAAATCCGATTTTAAAATCTAATTTCCAATCTACAATCCGAGATCTTATAAACAATACTAGACATACTTCCTAAAAGCAAATTTCACAAATTGAAGCCACAGATTAAAAATTATTCCTGTTCGCATTGCGTCATATTTCCGCACATCACACCTTCTGGGAAGGTAAACAGACGTCTGTCATTCATATGTCAGAGTTTTTATCGCCGGATGTTGAGCCGTTCTATAGTGGCTGCGTTTGATTATATGTTTGGAAGTACATAATAACATGGTTTTAATGTTAACCATACCTATAAAGCTATAAATAAAAACTAACGTTTCCTTGAAAACGATGAAGAGCAAATTGACGGGTTAATAAATGATTATTTTTTAATTAAAATTTATTTTGTTATTACACAAACCTATCATTTGCGCTAGTAGATAGATCTTAGTTAAAAATACAGTTTTCAATAAAGTAACGAACTTAACTGATTAGGTAACTACTATATTAAAAGCCATCTGTAGACGCAAAAATTGTAAACTCAATAGAAACCTAAAACATTGAAACCATGAAACTTAATACAAATTGAATTTTTATTTGAAAATTGTGCCCACTGTAGAACAGACACATAATTGCACATATTATAATGTTTACATCAGATCTACGGACAGCTCTTGATCATACGTACCTGACTTCCGACTGCGCAACCGTTTTCTTGTTATATACATGAACAGACATAGATACAAAGAAAAATAACATGTTTTGTATGAATGTGTAGAAAATGGAAATAAATATTATTTAATATAAATAGTTAACAATACGAATTAATTTAACCAATTTCTGAATCGGTGGTCAATGGTAAATTAACTATGTTATATTATGACGATTCAATAGTGCTTCTAAGTTCTAGAAGAAGTCTGGAATAAATAAATGTTTCTTATACTCAACCATTACCTATATTTACTGTTTCTTACTAAAATGCCTGAAGAAAAAGCAAATTAAATGTACTATGAAATACCTGTAACAAGCTCTACTTTTATGTAATTTCTTCATGAACATCCTGGGTAAGCCTAAACCTATAAAAACATCTAGATCAAACCCATGTAGGTAAAAATACCGAACATTTCCCGGTAACGGCTATATTGAAACGATTCTAAAGGCAAGTATGTAAAGGCAATAAAAAGTTTACACCTTCACGCACCTGGTGGTAATAAACCTAGTTTTAATTTGAGGGAAATTACGGGAAAACGTTGTTTTTTAGCGTCTTTAATCTCGTGTTCAGAGGATTGTAGAACATGTGTAATAATTATTATAATTTGTTTAGTACAACTTCAGATAATAATATATTATACCTACGAATAAAAGGAATTGCTTAAATTATTTCTTATAACATTTCTAATTTAATGGTAAAGTTTGTTCCATTTTCACGCTAAAACGATAGATTTAAATAAATACTGTATTCTGATTGGCCTTTAGAGATATGGACATTGTAGCAAAAGCAAATTTTGAAGACGCTGCAATAGGTGCTGGCGGTCTGAAGAAAATACAGAAAAAATACAGGATTTACAAGGTATGTACAGTACAGGCAACGCTACATTTTATTATTGTTTTAACAAGCATAACTGCAGCTCATAATATGTATCATGTCATCGAAATAATTCTACTGTAAAGCATAAGAGCTCCGAATTAAAACATTAAAACAAGTCAATATAGAATACCTTACAACATATTTTCACTCCACGTTCAGGTCACAAAGAATTTAGCTAAGAAAGTAACAACAATATCATTATCAGGAACCAATTACCTATAAGTAAGTATTTATTTTCACTTCGATATCTATCAGAATCGAATCGTATTTAGTTTTTATTCGAGCTGGTCGCGTTTATATTTAGCAGGAATGCCGACGTCCAAGCAGATTTATGGCCAGTACCTGATTTCTATTCTGAATGTATTGTGTGACCAATTTGCGTTAGCGTACACTGCTAACAATTGCTAAATGAATTGCGGTTGCAAGTATCAAAACTGTTTCGAACGGATTTGGTACTTGTGTTATTGTGTAGTGCGATGAAAACATGATTTTGTTAAAAAAGTTACAAGTATCAAGTTAATTGTTATTTTGTATCATTTTCACCTGCGTACTTTAATAATTTTGATATTAGAGGGACTCTATGATCCTACTAATATTATAAATGTGAAAGTTTGTGAGGATGTGTGTGTGTGTGTGTTTGTTACTCTTTCACGCAAATTCTACTGAACCGATTACAATGAAATTAAGCACACATATAGAGGATAACTTGGTAATTATTAATACATAGGTTTTATCCCGGAAATCCCACGAGAACGGGAACTATGCGGGTTTTTCTTTAAAAATGCGGCGAAGCCGCGGGCGGAAAGCTAGTTAAAAATAATGGAAAAGATGAAAATAATGCTAAAAGCTGCCTATTTGTTTGTTTTTGGAGAAAGTTCTACAATTCAGCTCAGCTTGAAGAAATTGTGTTGATAAGGTGAAAATTTTATACAACAAAATACGATAATCGGAAATACTTCGTAATTAGAGATTAACATACCTCAAACAAGACCTTTTCTAAACTATATTCTTTCCATATCGTGAAATGAAGGCGAAGCGAAGCCATATAACCATATAAACATTCCATCAACAAACGCCAATTTTGATGTCCAGTGAATAACAGCTGTGATTTTACGAAAGCCCGCTCCACGTACGTTATTTTTAGTCTCTGACCGCGAAATTAGGTGAAAATTAATTAACGACTCATATTTTGAAATATATAAAAAACGCGAGGTCAACACACTTTAAACTGTAGTTGTTGGCAATATTTTCGAGATCAAAACATAATCGTCATTAATAAAATTGTTAGATCATGTTCACGTCTTTCGCGGTTAAAATAATGCAAAGAAATATGTTTTGATGTATCTAGTAGAGTTATTTTAATCATTTTTACGTGTTATACGTTTTGTTTTGAATATTTGCTTGTGTTTATTTTTGTTTAAATAACACTTTAATTAATATTACGACTTCACAGTTGGTAGATACTTGTTGATCTATTTATTCGACTTATTTTCATCAATCTTACACGTATTGCGTTTTATCTGTTATTATGATGATTCAAAAAAATCATTTACTATTGATATAATGCCTATATGCAACATTGCCTCCTACACGTATCGAAAAATAATTGCAAATCTGGCTTATGATAATTTTATTTCCTAGCTAGGTACCGTCCGCGGCTTCGGACGCTTTGTCTAAAACCTAATAAACATTAGATATCCTTACCTTAAAAAACCGCATCAAAATCGGTTGCGTAGTTTTAAAGATTTAAGCATAGAAAGGGACATAGGGACAGAGAAAGCGACTTTGTTTTATACTATGTAGTGATATTCAAAATTTCACCTTCCACATAACTTTTCAAATTGCCTTCAAACAGCACTAGTTCAAACAAGCTTTATCTATTCATAAACTCCATAATAAAATGGCGAAATATAAATATCGTAACGTATAAAAATGTTTACAAAGTAAGGTAATGAATACAGAATGGAAGTCAATAACCGGAATACAGAATTATTATACGTCGATAAATCAGCATAGTTAAGCCGCGAAGTTTTTCAGCCATCAATACCGCCTACGCACGGAATAGATCCCTAATCTTTTGGCAATTTCTCAACTGATACACCTAGACGCATTTAGACGGTACGATATCATCGTGTACTATTTTTGAAATATCGTTAGGTTGCAGTAATCTTCGTATGGTTGGTGGAGAGGAAATCTTGCTTCGAAAAATTTTTTGTAGCTTTTGTAACTTACCTATGATAACTTACCTATGTGCTACGTTCTACGTTCTCCTTATACAGGGTTAATGAAATTTAGCGCACCACCTCTCGCAGACAGCTTCTCTACATCAATTCCAACATTTGTTCTACGACTTTTTTTGAATAACATAATTTCCATATTATCATCGTGTTCAAATCGTGTCGTAACATCTAAAACAGTTACAAAGAATTTATTCAGAGCCATTGTTATTTTTTTGTAAACTGTTATTGTACATACTTATCGAGGCTAAAGATTGCGTTGGAAATATTTAGTTTAAGAACATATTTACCTTCTTTTATAGTCACACTGAAATTACTATGAAATCTTCAATGTTTGTAAATAGAAGATCACTGTTGATCTTTTTCTTCATGAGAGATTACGAGCAACCTCGTTTTGAAAGCGTGTTTTACCTTGGTAGTGTAACCAACATTTCAGAAAACATGAATTTTGTACGGTCCAAGTGAACTACCTAGATATTTCTAAAAGCACGTTTTATTGGAATACAGTGAAACTCAGTTAGTAAGTAACCTTAGAACGAGGTCCTCTATTTCACGATCATAATTACCCACACCAAATACAAGGAAATGCTATGAATTAATTCAATCTTCTAATTGCATTGTTCTAAAATACCTATATCTTTTAAATTACACCTACGTCCTACACGTAGGTATATTTAAGATGACCGTATCGAATAGAAAAAAACAATTAAACCGGCCATAGTTTCACGGTTTGTATTTTTCAATTAATCTCAGGCGAAGTGCTTCCACAAATAGATGACGAAAATCAAACAGTCACAAATACTGTTAAAGTACGAAGAACGTTTACACACCTTTGATACGATTTTTTATTTAAAAATGAGAGACTAGGTAGGTATTTGTCAGGCCTACCTCATGATTCATTGTTACTAATCTATGCTTCTATTATAAATGCGAAAGTCTATCTGTCCGTCATTCTGTTATCTACACTTTCTCGTCTAATCATAGCATAAATTTGGATAAAACCTAATAAGATCGTTGAAAAGAAAACCCTGGGTCAAACAATGGCAATTTACAAAACTAGAGTATGTAGATAGAGATGGTGATGTAAGTTTCTGTCAGTGATTTCATGAAATGTTGCTTATCCTTTAATTCTTTTAGAAATTGAAATATAAACAGCATGAATTCTAATCTAATAACTCTAGCATTTCTGTTGACAATTTAATTGATAATTCCTCTCTGCAACTATTAATAAAATCAGACGCAGTATTAATTTTTACAAACTAGCAATAATACAAAATTATTCAAATGTCGTACGGTCGTCGTGTAACCGTGCGTCCAGTCGTATTGTTAATCGTGTGTATCCCCACGACAGGTGTTGATACGATCGAAATAGATCGCGACGTGTCTTACAAATAGGTGTGAGTTTTGGAAGTGCCGCTTTTTGTTGGTTTTGTGGGTTATTTACAGAAACTTACCGGTCGCTTTTCCAATACTATATCTCTTATTATGTAGAGATAACAGTCAAAAGATTTTTTATTGATGTTAGTATATTTAGAATACCTAGTAAGGCATTTTTAAGTCGTACTGACGGTAATGCTTTTTCTATATACATGTATAATTATGTATTCCTAATTTTATTTCATTGTCATATTATGATTGTTTAATTAATATAAAATACTACCTACAAATAGATGATTAGATATTATGGGAAATATCCTTACAATACATTTGCTTTCTTATGTATAAATAATATATTACAAAAGATATAATTTATGAGCAGAAGGTGAATGTAGTTTCGCAGGTAATTTTAAATTGAAAATATAGGTATTATTTAAGTGTGTCAATCTTTTCTTTCTACACTCACTCATACACACTCAGTCAACACTTTAATGTAGGTGTCTGTTGAACATCAATAGTAACAGCTATTGACACACTCGACTCACTCAAACCTTATAGGTACGAGTGAGTAGTGACCTACCATACCACTCAGTGAACACCTAAAGATGGCCCAGCTAACCATCGCCAATAACAATTATGACGTCACCATAACGCTAATAGATACTTTAATAAGGCAATATAGCTCGCAGGCTAAACATGTTATACGGTTCTAAATTGCAATTGTGCGTGAATTACAGCAACTATTACATCGTTTATGAGGGGAATAGTCAGATGCACGTGTGCTGGCATATTGATTCGGAATTATAAGCAAATAGCGGGAACTTGGAGCTCAGCCAACGTACTTGCCAAAAGTTCGGGTGACCACGCTACTGCGTTGTACGGATATGTGGGTAGATAGATATTTTGGTGGGTGGATGTTTGTATGCTTGGTGACTGGTGGAAATAGCTTTACGTGGGTGTTAAGTGGATGTGTCATAACTTTAGATAGCTTTTGGAATTTTCCTTCAGTAGACAGTAAAAACGTGAGGGTATAAATTACAATGACAAGAAAAAAATATACCTAAAAGACGTAGACGTTCTTATGTTTGCGTTTCTTAATACTAGTAATTGTTGTCAATTTTACACATGAATCTCGTGAACTACTTACATACACAACTGATTTTAACAATACACAGATTAATGTTAATTAAAAAAATTGTTTGTCTGTAAAGTCGTTTTACTGACGATAGTTGAACGTGACAACGTCCGATTGTGCTTCTTTTTCGCTCGTTGCGCGCTCTCGCTCGCACTTCAAGGCCTTACGGAACGCCTCAGAGCGAGGTAACGCCGCATGAGTCATGTTTTTTCGTGCGTGCAGCCGGCTCTATCAAATTATAAGACGTTGTCACGTCAAAAAAAGACGTACACATCTTGTGAAATAAGCTTTTATATTATCTTAATACATTTTTAAATGTTCCGATAGAAGCTGAGATTTAAGTATTAGCTAAACACTAACACTAAACTAATTGATAGGAACTGCATATAAAACTTTGAGCCATAAACAGAAGAAATCAATAAAATGGACTTTAATAGTAGATGTACTATTAAAACAAATGGAATAAATAGAAGATATCAGCAATTTTATATTCATGAGCAATCAACTTCACAACACTGTATAAACCTATTCCAGTCTCTAAAACCAAAACACAAGTATCCCAACTCAATTCTCTTCTTTTCCTCAACAAACAACTTCCGGTATATCCCCAAACACGCTGCATCATGGTCACCCACGGAACGTAAAACGGCACGGCTCCACAGACTATATTTCACAGGTAATGTTGTTTATGACCGTTGTACATTACGCCCTGTTTAACAAACACTTTGATATCGAGTGATCGCGGTTGAGTGATTATGAAGGCTAATATTTATATGTTATTGTTGTAAGGACTGATCGTTAAGTGTCTATTAAATTGGGGAAACCAAGGGCAGAGGTTATATCTATAGTTAGTATTAGTAATAGTACATAGTAGTTATAGCTTCGCTAGAATTTGAGTTTAAACACTGCCAAGTTTGATCAAAATTCGTATAGATTTGACGTGATTGAATCGTCCAAACAGACATTGTAATTGCAACATTCGCGTACGTAACTATCAGCTATAAGTAATCGTATAGCATAGTAGTATCGAGGTAGTAATAGTAGTATAATTAAGTAATGTTATTATTTATTACTAGATTTCCGATTTTCAAAGAAAAACCAAAGTCTTGAGGTCTTAAAAAGTCTTTAAATCTGAGTCTTCGGCTACTTACATACCAAATTTAATTATAATCTGTTCAGTAGTATTTGCATGAAATAATAATACACATCCATCCTCACAATCTTTCGCAGTATTTCTCTTTGGCTCCATCGGTTCGCAACCGTCTTCTTGTGGACGTTTGAAAAAAGTAAATAGGTACACAGCATATTTCAAAATGCCGCGCGTTTGTAAACGGCGAGATTATACAATTTGCCTGCGACATCTACATCGGCTCATGCTTTTAAGAGCGCCGATGACAATCAAAGGTGACACAAACATACATCATGATAAACATATAGAAAACTAGGTTTCCGCCCGCGGCCCGCGCAGTCAAAGAAAAACCCGCATAGTTCCCGTTCCCGTGGGATTTCCGGGATTGCGTCATTTTCCCGGGATAAAAAGTAGCCTATGTCCTTTTTCGGGTATCAAAATATGTCCATACCAAATTTCATGAAAATTGGTTCAGTAGTTTAGGCGTGATTGAGTAACAGACAGACGGACAGAGTTACTTTCGCATTTATAATATTATAGTACTTACCTATGGATATAGGAAACTTAAACTGAACTTAATTTTTCGTTCATTTCTAACAATATCTTATCTTATTTATTTTAAAAAGAAAATTTGTTTCGAAAATATAGATAATGTTTTGTAAAAGAGTTTCCATCGATAACTAATTTAGAACGATAAGCAAGTGAATGTCGTCAGGAAATATTTTAATAAGACTAAACAACTGGCTCGTTTTCCTAGTGTTGCAGCGAAACTTACACATAGAGGCGGTTTTCAATGTGTCTAAAGACTATTTTTTTTTTCTAAATTCATTGACTGTTGGCTATAGCCTATAGCCTACACCAAGACGTTCACTCCTTTCTGAAATTGATATCGATTTTGATTTATTTTAAAATACAAGAAGAGCATCCTCTCATAGAATTAACGATAGTAATTGGTAAGTACAGCAGACCTATGGTATTGATTTCAGTTCTAGATACGTAATTTACCAATTTTCTTGGTGTATAATTTTATACTGTTAAAGAAAATGAAAATAATTATCCAAAGAAAATTGACATTTATATAGTTTAAAAGTAATTTACCCTTAGATGATGCACGTTTTGTCCAGTTTCCTATATAGACGGCAACATGGCCTCACGGGTCTTATTGAAAAATACTCGATACTGTCCTTTCCTTCCTGTGCTTTTATTAAAAATCTCTGCAACGTATTTTAATAAACATATTCTTGTTTTTCAAATTCATAATATGAAGTAAATTTTTCAAATACCCAGGTTTTAACATGCAAGATATAGTCCTATATATATAGTAATTATATTAAATTTTAAGAGGAACTAATATTATGTAGGTAAATACACATTATATAATATTATATCTTTTGAAAGAACATTGGTTTTTCATTACTGTTTTGTAAGTTCCCACCGGGTGTAGAACCTTGGACCCCTCGGTTATACACTCATGCGTTAATCACCATACTAAGGGGAAGAAATACAAGCAAAACTGCGGGACACAGCTAGTAAATAATAATAGAACACAACATTGTCAACATTCATCAAACCGTTTTACCTCTAATAAAACATCGTTATATGTATGATTACTTATTACGGCCACAGTATAAATATTTACCATGTCCAATCTGGCCAAATAGCCAGATGTAAACAGAGGTGCTATAGCGATGTACCTCGTCTGTGAGATTTACGATCTTGATAAAGGTATTTTCAACGTAAAGGTGATAAATATGTGTTTAGCGATGGAATTATATTTGATGTAGAATTATTACATAGTAATAATTTGTAAGTCTTCTATAATAATAATATAAATATGAGTTTGTTTGTTTGATCGCGCTCATATCAGTAACTAGTCTGGTCTGAAAAAAATAAGTGTCAGTTATAGAACTGACGCAATCGTAATACCTAGGAATAAATGCAATGCAATTAGCTCAAAAAACATGATCTAAATATTTAAAAATCTCATCAGTCAGATCGTAATTCATTTTCAACACGTGCGTTAAAACTTTTAACACAACTCACTAGCTGTGCCACGCGGTTTCACCTGCTGGCAATATGAAGTATTTCTATAGCGCATGTTTTATTCTGATGTATATAACTGTAGTTTCATCGAAATACGTCCAGTCCGGTTTGAGCCAATTCGTTACAAACATACATACAATTTTCCTCTATAGAATACTACCCGCGTGGCTCCGCTCCTGTTGGTCTTAGCGTGATGATATTATATTATAGCCTTAGCCTTCCTTGATGAATGGGCTATCTAACACCGAAATAATTTTTCAATTTGGACCAGTAGTTCCTGAGATTAGCGCGTTCAAACAAACAAACAAACTCTTCAGCTTTATAATACGAGTATAGGTAATGATACCATTCGATGTAAATCAAAGGAATTTACAGCAAAAGTTATGTGTTAGCGAAACGTAAGAACAATACAGGTGCCAGGTGTTTTGACTGCTATTAATTTGTGTCTGGAGGTAAGGGAATAATTCTTTTGTTACGACTCTTGTCTTATAATTAATAAGTATATTGAATAGATAATTTATAATGAACTGTATAAAAGTCATCAATTATTATAGTTGAGAGAAAGTATTTCATCTAAAACTGTATGCGTAGATACATATAGAAATAGGTTCCGTGTTTCTTTCTAAGTCGATCTCTAAATTCTAATTCATGACGGAAATCAACAAAATAATGAAAACAAAAATTTTTTGATTTTTTTTAATGTTTTTTTTTTCAAATTAAATACATATTTAAGATGAAAACCACGGATTAACAAGATTTTCGTGAAATAAAGTTGAATTAATGCTATAAAATATCAAAATTATAATAAAATTGTGAAGCCTTTCAAACTCAAACTCAAACTCAAACATTCATTTATTCAATTAGACTACTATTTAGTAGCACTTTCGAATCGTCATTACATAAGTATTTTTAACATTTACCACCGACCACTTTGTTTACGGTTATTGTATTTACCTATGTGTGTACATATTTTCACAAATCACTATAAAACATACCTGTTTTTGATGTGTCCATAAAGGTAAAACCCAGTCCCCTTTATGGCCAATATAATAAGCTGGCCTTGTGATATTTTTAAATTTTATTACCACTTTGACGGTTCACTTAAAGTCGGAGTGAAATTATATTTTCACTAGCTTTGTTCTGTGGATTTGCTTCATATGAAAAAAAATGTGTGCGTGTACTATAAGACGTGTACTACACACGTAAGAGGTGAAACTTCTTTATGACCTTATTTTCCAAAAAATAATTTACTATATGCAACTTTACAGAAATACGTCGAATCACGCGTGGCAGCGATAAGAAAAAGATGGCGCGTAACGGAAAAATGTCACGCGTAACAAAAAAATGTTACACTAAATTTTTTTCCAACCCCGATAAAGAAGTTTCACTTCAACAATGATTTTAATTTAATTTTAAGTAAGTATGAGTTAAACATTTCAGTTAAATCAATGAACAAATAGAATTACATCATTCAAAATAGGCGATGACTAATTCTGGCTGACTTCTTTGTTTTCACAGACTCTTTGTTTCTTCAGGTAGACTTTTTTAACGATTTAGCAATTGTACGACTTTTGAGCATAGATAATATCAAGCAAAAGGAAACAAAAGTATAAATAAAACTCAAACTCAAACTTTAATTTATTCAAAGTCATCCTATAGAAATTATGTTGAATCGTCATAGTAATTTAGTCTCCGGTTGTAGAAACAGTTTCTACAGAGAAGAGCCGGCAAAAAACTCTGGATAAGTTCTTTTAAAATCACATCAATGTAACAACCATTTCCATTTGAGAAAGATAATGATGCCAGACTGTCCTCTGGATCTTACAAATATTTCTCTTTTACCTCTCAAATACAAAGCTGCGATTATAAACGCTTAAATTATCCCGATCAAACATCACTTATAGTGTTTATATACAGTTGACATTAATTCCTACTTGCAGCCGGAATTCCATGTATTTCTCTGTCTCACCTCATCTGGAGAACCATCGAAATTGAATCATATTACGTGTGATTAAGGTTTTAATTACCTTGCAGGGTTTTCATTTGAATCATCGGATATTTCAGCCACCAAGTTAGGTGTAAAATCTTTGTCTTTTTAATGGGTCAATTTAGTTAGCAGATTTCTTTGTGTTGCCGAAGGTGACAGATTTAGTGAGCTCTTGTCACGTGTTCAAGGTATTTGTTACTTGGGTATTTTAGGATGTGTTTCTTTTGCGCTTTTTTTGTCGGTATCGGTTGGAAGGTGTAACAATGTTGTGTTTGTTTTATTGTATTGGACAGAGTGGTTCTTAGGATATATGTATTTTAAATTGGTGGCGAGTAATCATGTAGATAATATTTTACAAGTTAGGTACTAGGTACTTAATTTAGGTCAATGAAACAGTGTTATTTTTACTCACAATCAGCTCGAATAGTAACAACAACTAGGTATAGATAATTAATTTATTCAATATGGTATTCATTGCAAAACTAATGCAAAATAAAGATGCACTTCTGAAATGTTCCATTTCTTTTAGGAATTATCACATATTGCTGAAAAGTAGACGAATATTGCATAATAATATTATGCAAATATCATTTAGTTCAAGGTAAGTAAATAGGTCGGATGTAACCAAAACTTTAATTACAACATCTATTCCGAACACCTTCATTCATAGCACCTACATATTATAGTAACAAAAATTCGCTGTCCATTGCTCCCTTTTCATACCTGAAGAATTTAACATTTAGTAATGAAGAAGCAATGGATGCAGAAACGTTTCGATTGATTCACATTAATTGTTTTCATGGTACTATTCCATTTGTAATAGTTTTAGTTAATGTCTATCATGTATTAGCTAACATCCGTTTGTAAAGAAGCTGCAGGTTTCAAGGAATAAATTTGTAATATGTAAATATGAATTTAATAATTTTATAAGTTACGAGATACATAATATAGATCTATCTAATGAATCAAAAGCGAATTTTTAACTAAAATATTAAAGACTCTAATTGGAACCAAACAAGGAACCAAATGAAAAATTTTGAAACGGATTCAAAACTTAGAAAAAAATTCATTCAATTAATTGCAATTCGCTTCATTCATTTCTGAGTAATAATATCACAGACAAACACATAAATAAGTCCTCTATAAAATAAGCTCAAAATAACTATAGTTGCAAACGCTATGTAGAGCAACGAAGAATTGCTTATTAATATCATAATATTTTATACATTTTCTGTCTACGTGTTTCCAAAGTGATTTAAAAAACGCATATTTAGAATTTCACTTCCGCTGAACATCAAACCAAGGAAGTTAATAATTAAAATACACCTGGTTTATTATAATAATTATGGCTATGAATAAAAACGTCTTTCGCACAATATACAGGAGCGGAAATATCTTTGAAAATATAAAATGTATCGACACGCGCGTTACAATTTATTTTTAAACGCCACGTAGAGATGAGTTAAAAACAGATATGACACTCTGTTTTTTTACATCTGAGCTCAAAGTATTAGCTTAAAACTAGGTACATTCATTATAAGTGGTTTTATGACAAAGATGTTGTTTGTGTAGTTGTTTTCTATTAACAGGTTATTTGTAGGTATATTTCATTCATTCGAAATGTTTAAATTAGAGGTGGGTCCACTTCTGCTGAATAATGACACTGATTACATCTTAGCTAAATTAATAGGTATTGTTGCAAAACATAAATTATTTTCTTCTCTGGTATTGTTTACTTTATAGCATACCTCCATAATAATATTATATTATAATATGATTTTACATTACAATCTAATCAAAAACTCTGCTTACAAAACATCACAAACGTATAACCTGCCTCTAAGAGATGCCCCCATTTCAGTACAAACTCACTTTATACTCTATGGCATCCAGCTGGCCAACGGAAGTGTTATGTTTCAAAGCGTTCCTGTTACCTGTTCACTAAATATATCCGCTGTTCGCTTTGATGGCGGAGGTGTAGCACACAACCGGTAGGGCGGCACGGGTGTGGTAATCGCTGTCAAAGAATAGTTTGGAATGCAGATGTGCTATTATTGAATTGGAAGAAGACGAGTTAACCTTGATGATATATTATAGCACTAGCTTTCCGCCCGCGGTTGTTTATGTGTAGTCAAAGAAAATTACAATGAGAATGTGATATTTCAGCGTAGAAAAAGCAGTTCTTGCCTCTCACCTAACTATCTACTGATATAAAAATTATAATATAAAATTCGTGACGTGAAAGAAAGACAAACAAACAACGTTATAATTATCTTTAACTATGTATAGCTTTAACCTTACCTCGAATCAAAATAAAACGCTTAAAAACTGTAAATAAAAACCCAATTTAAACAGCATCAAATCTCAATTCGTTTAAGTTTCTCCCTGCGGGATCACAACTGTTCCATGTTAATGTATTTATACCTTACTGTATGCATTTATAAAGCTTTTTAGTTCTACTTGGTGATTATTGGAATAACGTGGTTTTATATGAATTAGTGGCCAAGTGCGAGTGGCCTCTTGTATTATTTAAAATACACGTTTGATTATTCACTAAAATCGTTTTATGTTTTCCATATTATTTGAAATAAACGGAATAAAATTCGCATTTTAGGATCAATATGATAGCTACTTAGGTGGCAGCCCATGTGATAATATTGTGATAAAAGTAAAAATAATGTAGCTTTAAAACAAAGGAATTATTATAAGGAATTATTAAAATCTGTTAAGTTTTTTACACTTATTAAATTTCAAACATGTAAAATGTGAATGAAAAATCTAATTTTTTCTATTTTAAATATTGGTAAAGAAGTGAGATAATAATCACTCATTTATTAATTATATTTAATGCACTATGCATAAAGTTTGTATGTATGCCCAACACAAATATTATGCCATCAAATTTAACGCCGAGTTTCATAGTGTTTACAATAATACTTCCTTATATCTGTTCTCGGTAATAATACCTATTAATGATCCATGCTATTTTACGTACCTAACAAAATATTGAACCGATATTGATGAAATTTTTCAAAATTTTGCGTCTCTGGAATTTATATGTACCAACATACCTATTTACTAGCTTTCCGCCCGCGGCTTCACCCGCTTTGTCTAAAACCTAATAAATTATATACTAAAAACTTCCTCGTGAATCACTCTATCTAAGTAATAAGAAAATACGCATCAAAATTCGTTACGAAGTTTTAAAGATTTAAGAATACATAAGGCTATAGTGACGGATAAAGCGACTTTGTTTTATACTAGGTATGTAATGAAAATGTATATTTTCTAAATGATTTTGAATATTTCCAGGTCCAAATTTTGCAGTAAAGATAATAACATATCTTGGACACACATTATAACTACACGTATTCTTACTTCAAATAAAAATAAAACCTCATTCCCACTAATAAGGTTCACTTTACCACAAATCAGCATTCATCTAAAAACCATATCACATTACATCTGCCCCTGAGGTGTCCAGTGACGTATGAAACCGGAAATTAGGTCGAAGCCTGCTCTGGGCGGCATTTCCGGTGACACCTACTGGATAACCACTTTGAAGATGGCCTGATATCAAATAGTTTGGATAAATATTCGTATGGAAATGGATAAGAAAAACAAAGTAGGTACCTATATTAAAAAGGTATAGATTTATTTTAGAATAAATAACCACAGTCTAAAACGTATTTTTATGTAATTTTTACGTAGGTAGTTATTACTAAATAGTTAGGTACTACGTAAAAATTACGTTGTGGATTTGTATCTAGGTAAATTCTAAAATAAAATCAAAGTACAAAAACAGCTTGCTTATGGTCCGAAATATTTAATTAATAAAGGTAATTACGAGGCATTCCTGGTAAGTATTAACAATACTGCACAAAAAATCTTTTTTCGCGCTCATACTCACTACACTTTTCGATTAATCACCATCCAACAAAAACACGGCGACAATTTTCACGCGTACGTACGTTACAGCGTCAGGATCAAAAATGATTAAAACAAAAAGGCGGGAAACAATAGCCGCCCGCGGCGCTCGCCCCAATCTGTCAGACCCGGCTGTCACCTGTCAGCTGTCACCTGTCACCGGGATGACAGGTGTCAGAGTCCACCTGAGATTAAAAGTTTACAGTTCTGCGTGCGACTGTGCAATGCGGAAGTGTTCGCTTTGATGTTGTTTTTTTTTTTGTTTGCGGAGTAAGGTGTGATAAAGGAGTTTTTGTTGTAAGAAGGTGGTGTGGAGATCAATTATTATGATGCCTTTTTGAATTGTATCGCGTAGACTGCACAGTATATTCTATTCATAAACCTTGAAAACTAGATTTTCTTTAGGTATACTAGCGATGTTGTACAAAATTTAAATACCTAGATATAGGCAGAATTTTCTTTTTATCATAGCCCAATACCAATAGTATTGAAATAGCTTGTTTAAACTTATAAAAGACCTTTGCGATCACTGTAACGGCACTAATAGAGTTTTAATTAATATGGATTTTTTTCATTTCATCCTTCATTTTTTTCCTATTCTATCTTATTTTGGCTATATAAACAAATTATAATTAATACATTAAGATAACATATTTGGACAGAAAACAAATTCCTAACATTCCCTAGTCATTTGAGGTATTAGAAAAAATACACAAATATTAAATCACAGTTTATTTCAGTCTGTTCTAGTTGGCTGTTGTACCAACACCTTACTTTTAGTAATTTGTTTAAAATAATTGTTAATTAGAGCTAATTTATGTGCGCGTGGGATTATAATGAGTACCTATGGCATTCACCTACACATGCATTACTAAACATTGTTTAGTGAAGTAGAAAGTGTGTTTTGTAAGTTTGTCCATGACTAAATGAAACACTTACTAACGAAACTTTTGTTCTTGGTATTTAATAATGACCTACCTTATTATTTGCAAGATATGTGTGAAATAGTACTGTTTGCAGATGATACCTCATTAATATTTAATGTGGATAGACATGACACAAATGTTGACGAAGTAAACTCTGCTCTTTTACGCATATCCAATTGGTTCACTGCTAATAATTTATTATTAAATGCAAAAAAAAACAAATTGTGTAGAATTTATCCTTCCAAATGTAAAAAAAGGTGAAAAGGGATATTATTTTAAACGGGGAGGTATTATACCCTGTGGATTCTACTGTTTTTCTTGGTTTGACACTAGATGAGAAGCTACAATGGGGGGCCCATGTTGCCACCACCGCTGCTAAGCTTAGTTCAGCTGCATATGCAGTTCGAAGAATAAGGCATCTCACCGATGAAGACACGGCTAGATTGGTTTATTTTAGCTACTTTCATAGCATTATGTCATATGGAATTCTGCTATGGGGCAGGGCTGCAGATATTGAAACTACATATTTTGTATACTACTTATTATATACTACTTACATATTTTGTAAAATTAAATTATTGTAATACTGAAATGATTTAAAAGAGCAACTATGGAGTTTCTTGCCGATTCTTCTCCATAGATACTGCTTTCCGAATCGGTGGTAAATGTTAAAATATGTATTGACGTTTCAAAAGTGCTTCTCGAAGAAGTCTAATTGAATAAATAAATGTTTGAGTTTGAGTTTGAGTTTATATCTATATTCTATACCTACTCTATAGTAAAACCGCATAATTATAATGAAAACTATAGTACAAAACAATTCGCAGCAATTCATCTAGTTATCCCCGTATCATTAACACTAATAGCATTCCGTATTCAATGTAAATAAATAAAAAGAGAAGTAAAACAGCTGCGTCCACGCGCAATTACCTGAAGCTCACTTTTTGATGGCTTCCCGCCAAAACTGTATTGGCGCGACATCGTCTCCATTCAACACACGTCACGCCTTCCTTTATGTTACTTTTTTTTAGAACTTGTATCAGAATTTATCGGACGTTAGATGTTAAAAAAATTATGGATTTTGTAAAAAAAAATGGGGTCATTCTTTGATTTATATACTCATTTTGTGACAATTCCAATCCCGTAAAAAGTATCTTGTGTAATTATTACTGCAGTCAGTATAAATAATATTATGAGTGGGGTCAAAATGATAGTTTATGAAAATTGTTGGACAATATCCTCAACAATGTTTACTAATTCCAAACGTACATCGTTTGGACATTTATTGATAAATTAATTTTTAATTTATCTACCATAAAATTCGTTTTAAAAATAAGATACGTCCTTATTTAAATCAAAGCATTAAATTTAGTCATGAAGAATTGAAAACCATTTTTACATTTCAATTTTCAATACAAACCACCTGAACTTGAACACAAAAAATAAAACAGTAAGAAAATTAAAATACAAATTAGGTTCAGTAAAAGAGCCCTAATTCCCCTCAACCTATCGGATTGCAATTTTCCTGCAATTGAGGACTCGGGAGATATATTTTACCCCTGAGGCAGGTACAGAGGTATTGACTCGTATTACTAGAGACACCTACTTCGTACTAATTTTATCAAAGGTTTAAAAATAAAATATGTCTCTACTTTTTAAATTAATATCATGTAGGTACCTACCTATCAACGAGGCTAATAATTAAAACGTATATTATAGGTACATAATAATATTATTATATAACGAAATATATTATATTTCGTTTTATTGGTGTGTACCTATATAGAGAACAACTGCAGTCTACGTTATAAAAATTATAAACTTATATCTCAATTTTTATATTATTTAAAAACTAACTGTGCCCTGCGGTGTTACCTGCATTGCGGCCCTCCTTTTGGTTATTAATAGCCTCGATAATTGATCTATCTAAGAATTTTTGTACGCTTTCTAGGTCAATTCATTTAAAAGATAATTTCCAAAAATATTGACCAACCGACAAAACAACAGATAAATAAGAAAACACCAACTAGGTACTTCCTTCCAACTGCGTGTGACAATAAAATTTTAGGTTACAGACTTAGGTGCCAAATCCAGCTCATATGTAGTTAGCACGTCAAGGTGTACCTACATAATCTTATTTTGGCAACGGGTATTTATCGTAACGGTTTCACATTTTTGTTTAAATTACTTTCATGTATCTTTATTTAAATCGTTAAATGTAATAATTATTTGACTCAATATCGTTTACGTTTAACTTTTATGTTTTTCAGTAAGTAGTCGGCATACCTACGATTATATCTATACCTACTTGTATAACACGTCACTAAAGTGTTTGTCTTTAAAATGTACTAGTTAGGTACTCAATCTCCATCACTACGTACTGCTATAATAGGTACCTATATAAAAACTATAAGTCACCTACTATAAGTACCTAGATATAGGTACCTACATAAAATATTCCTATAACTAAAGCTTACTAACATAGATACCCACTATAGTATTAGTTAGTAGGTAGACTAATAACTATTCTGTGCTATAACAGAGCGACAGCACATCACTACAATCGATTCACACACGCACATCACCAATTTCACAAAACTCGATACACCATTCCCATCACTACTAATGACAGTCCCAGGTGAGGTGTCCACACATCATTACGCGGCAGGATTTCCGCTAGGGACGCGCTAAAATACCATGTAATAGATATTAGATGTCGGTTTATCTTTCTACAACTAATCATAATACACCTGATTTTTAAAGTTATTTGGCAACGCTACTAGCAGTTTTCGTTTGAAAAATTGCTGATTTTTATGATAATTTTTTGACACGTTTTTGTAAAGTTGATATTTTAAATAACGTGGAAAAAATGAAACAGATATCTTTATTATGTTAACTAATCGTCGTATCAATTTGATTTTTTATCCCACTTTTACTTAAATATTTTAGAGGTAAAAGTCGCTTTCTCTGTCCCTATGTATGCTTAAATCTTTAAAACTACGCAACAGATTTTGATGCGGTTTTTTTTAATAGAACGAGTGATTCAAAAGGAAGGTTTTAGTAGATATATGTATATTGTATATATAATTTATTAGGTTTTAGACAAGGCGGGCGAAGCCGGGGGCGGTAAGCTAGTAATCACATAATATAATAATTTCCGTGTACTACCTACCTATATAGTGCTTCAAGTCGCAGGGTTAAGTAAGAATACCTAAGTATAATAATTAAAAACTGTTTTAATTGTCTGTAATTTCATTTTTAAAAACTTACTAAAATGTATCATTGCCAATAAATTATAATATTTAACTGCTACACCGTACAGTCTATCTCAAATGAAAATATCTACCTACAATAAATTTCCTCATTAACCTGACTAGGTATACGATCACATAAATTATCTCTATTATTAGAAGTTTTTTTGTTTGAAAACATAACAAATGTTGAAGAATCTAAATAATAAAAACGTCTCATGTCAGACTTGCAAAATTTATAGGTATTCTAGGTACCTACTTACCTATCTTTGCACTTATTTACCCATTTCTTACGTTTCCGTTCAAAAGCTCATAAAACTCTACATTTTCAAAATTTTAAATTTATCAAAACGCGAAATTTATTCGTTTTCAATTATTCACATCACTATCTACCACTTTATAGATAATAATATATTTACAGAACATCTTAGATAAACATTGTATGATTGTACTCAGCAGGTGTGCCGCACCGCCTTCGCATCGATCCGACAGGTGTACAGCTCTCTGATTGGTGGAAATTCAAGGTGAGACAGGTGTGGACCAATCAGAGCTCAGCACCCTTTTATATCTGATTCGATAAAGGTTACTTGTGAGGTGGGACTCAGCGGTTTAAAGCCTTCAGGTTTGAGCTCTTGTGTATGTAAATCATTTGTAAGGATGCATGTGTAAGTATATGGAAAATGTATAAGTATGAATAATGAAGCGCTTTTCTCAAATTTTTAATAAGTAAGATGAATGATGGTATCCGTAGGATTCTACGGATTTTAATGCAGAACAACTAGGTATCTACTATCTATAGGTAACTATGTAATTACTAAACATAGCCATAATGCTATGATCTGTTTGTGTTTTGTCTTTACATTTAACCGAAATTGAACTCCAAAAAAATACACAACACAAAAAAAAAAAATACAAATCTAAACAGTAGGTATTTAACCCAAAAATCGACTGACACTATTACTACTAATACCATAAATCCTGCTAGGGTAAACTTGCATAATTCGTACCTGCGCTTAAATCGTACCTCGTCTATATCTCGGCTTGGGTAATAGTTACCAGCGCCTCTGGTGGCATAAAATGTCAATAATAGTCGGCCATATTGCCATGTGACAAATAAATACCTGTTACGTTGCTCCCGACTAAAATATTTATCAAGTAAGTTTTTTCTTACTTTTTGAGTAATTTTTTCGCACACTTCACAAGAACTGTCTTCCAAGTATACCGTTCATAAGTTGTTTAACTGTTTATTTTATATTTATGCGTATATTTGTGAATATATTTCACATAGTAAAGCCGGCTTGTTCGTTGACAGTTTTTTTTGCGGCAAATTTGAAATTCTTTTGATACTTGTGCCTATTTCGTACTCGCAGCAACTTCTTAAAACGTACCTGTACGAACGAACGAAAACACCTCAAAAAGGAAACAAGAAAAATAAACAAGAACAAAATGAAAATGACAGTTGGTATTGCAAAATATGTCAAGAAGACGTTAAAGAAAACATGATTAAATGCGGTAATTGTGAAGTATGGGTACCTACCCATACTTCACAATTACCTACATGAGCTATGTGCAGGGACAACTAAAAAAACAAAATGTTATTACTGCGATGACTGTCAGGATTTGGCAAAGACCATCCGCTGTATTAATAAGAATTAATCTAGGTACATTAAAATTAAGAAAAAGAGGAGAAGATTATTAAGATTGTGATTTTTAAGACTGTAAACCAATGATAGGATCTCAAAGTACGATTTAAGAATATA
The DNA here is from genome assembly GCF_905220415.1 of Colias croceus. Taxonomy (NCBI): domain Eukaryota; kingdom Metazoa; phylum Arthropoda; class Insecta; order Lepidoptera; family Pieridae; genus Colias; species Colias croceus. Next base: position 511,692 of record NC_059543.1, on the reverse strand, counting down.
CTAGTACGATTTAAGATGAATGGTCTTAAATCGTACTTTTTTTAAGTTTTTGAAAATTGTTTATTTCTCAGAAGTTTATAAGATATATGTTATTTTTTGTTGAAATACTAATAGAACATTAGTGAAATTATAATTACTTAATATAAATAACTGTGTATCATTGTTCATTTCCAAAATTTTTGAGGTTCTCCTTAAGTGGTACGAATTAGGCAAGTTTCCCCTACGTCATTGCAATTCATATATCTGTCACACGGTATCTACGAAATGGATAATTTAAAAAACAATTTTACATTAATGCTCTGCCGGCTGTTCCTGACATAAATTCTAGCTCGTTTCATGTCTAGATGCTGAGTTATGATCTAGATTTTATTCTAGACTGAATCTGGAATGTCTTTATTATCGAGATGAATTTTTGGAATTGTTCGCGATGTTTTGCAGGAATTTGTAAAATTTCGGGCGTTTTTGCCACTGGTTATTTGATTTTGACGAATGTCTCTGCATTTATTTTAAAGTAGGTATTTTCTTGTCCTATTTTTCATTCTAACAATAAATATACCTAATAGTAATAAAAACCTATCCTTCTGCACTTCCTCGCGCTTCCACTTTTATCATAATAGTAGTAAGTTTAAGTACCTATAACTTAGTGTTTCCTATAGAATTATAGACCATAGGAACCCATAATAGGATAATCCATACTTAATATTATAAATGCGAAAGTAACTCCGTCTGTCTGTCTGTTACTCAATCACGCCTAAACTACTGAACCAATTTTCATGAAATTTGGTATGGAGATATTTTGATACCCGAGAAACGATAATATAGGATACTTAGGTTTTATCCCGGAAATCCCACTTGTACGGGAATTATGCGGGTTTTTCTTTGACTGCGCGGGCGATGCCGCGGGTGGAATTATTGTGGAAAGCTAGTAATATAAAAAATTGGGTGTTCAGTTTTTCCATCTTATAGATTACTAGCTTCCGCCCACGACTTTGTACGTGCATTCCCGTTTTTCCCCGTCCCCGCAAGAATTTCGGGAAATCCTTTCTTAGGGGACGCCTACGTTATGAAATCTACCTGCATGCCAAATTTCAACCCGATACGTCCAGTGGTTTGGGCTGTGCGTTGATATATCACTATATCAGTCACCTTTGAGTTTTATATATATAGATTAGCGCGTTCAAACAAACAAACAAACAAACTCTTCAGCTTTATAATATTAGTATATGTAGATTTTGTAATAACATTGATACCTACATGTAATTTATTTCATTTGAAAGTATAGCAAATAAATTCACAATTAAAAAAGGACTAGCAAAGCGGAAACGGAAAAGTAAAATAAGACAACACGTTCTTCCGGATGACCCACTATTTAATATATATTTTCAAAGTTAACGAAACACAATGTGAGCTAAAATGAACTTTATCACAAATATATAGAGTGCTTTTTATCTAAACGCAATGTCCTGTAAATTTTAATGGGCCCCGTACACAGTAAATCTGTAATATTCAGATCCGGTGTTTTCGCAGAAACATAAAATGCACATAAATATGATAAAATTATAGCAATGCATGCTGTTCATAATTTTATTTATTTATTTTAACTATTTCTTCGTTCGTTAGATGGTGAAAAGTTTCATCACGTCATGTGAAAGAACATTATTAAAAATTAATTTCTAATTTTATAAATTCAGATGTGCTGTTGCAAGCAAGTTGCAAGGCAAACGGCTCCATTGATTTTTAGGGATTTTAGCATTTTCTTTTTTTGAGAAATGAACAGAATATGGAAATTTATCTGAACCTAAAGTATTACTTTTTTTAAAAAACACAACTTTTTTTTTTAACACTTCTTAAAATAATTTTCTTTGCATACAATCACTTACTTTTTAATAGGTACCTACCTAGTCATTATAAATCTAACAAAAAAACCTGTGCAGTCTTTTATATGATTATTAATTATATATAATAAACACATAATTTATTTATTTATATACTCTTTATTGCACACACAAAGTTTGACAAAATCAGGATATTATACCTACTAAGCAATTGGCGGCTTTATTGCTTAACAGCAATTTCTTCCAAGCAACCAAAAAATAAAAGCAGAAAGTTAATACAATTACAAAATAATAATAATACATACAATAATACATAATGTAATTCACAAACAATAATTCATCGTAAATTAGCTCAAGAAAGATAAAGTGACTGAAAATTATTGCATTGCGGTCGTTGAAAACATAACAAATTTTTAGTTTTTCTTTGACTTTGACTGACCGGTTGGCTTGGTTGGTAGTGGCCCTGCCTTCCAAGCCAGAGGACGTGGGTTCGATTCCTAAAGTCGTGTTTGCTCTGTGTCTGGGTGTTGAATATCTATATAAGTAGGTATTTATTTAAAATTATACCTATATTATGTATGCTTATCAGCCATCTGGTTTCCATAACACAAGCGAAAGCTTATAGTGTGGGATGAGATCGTGCCGTGTGTGAAAAATTGTCCTGAAAAAAATTGTCCTGAAATATTTTCTGCATACTTCAGTAAATACGTTTATATTCTTGAATTTATAGATAGAAAACAATAAAATAAAGCTTGCGCTTTTCACAGGAACTCCTGTTTCGAATCGAACAATTATTTTTGTGATGGATAGTCCATTTAGGGAAGAATGCTAATAAGAATGTAGTGTAACCACTATGAGAAATGTTGCAAAAATGGAAAAACAGATTAGATTTGCAACAAAAATCATGAATCATGATTTAATTTATATTTCAGTTTGAGTGTGAATCTATGAACCAATAATGGATAAGACAGTATATTATATTTTATGAATCCCTTGAAAAAATAATGAAATAGATACTTATCCCAAATCCTTTATACTTCCAAGAATTGCGCTCTACTTTCGTTAATTATAAAAATTAAACAAAAAATGTTCGAGAGAATACTTGTTGTTGATAAAAAAAATCTATATTTCATAATAGAACGTCATTTCACGTCACTCATCTAAAAATAGGAATTGTTAAAAACGTTTCTATGTAACGTTAAGTGGGCCACCTTAATTTGATTTATCCGACTATAAAATATGAGTATCTTGTATGTCCTGTCACATTTTATGCGCCATAACACTACTTTGAAGTGATTTTATATGCTTACGCAGTTTTGTACGAGGTTCGTTAGTTTTCTGGGAATCTATTCGCATATTTTGATTGTAAAATTGATGTTGTATGATGATGTAATTGATTATTTATTTGCGGTTTCTTCCTTCAACTACATAATAATATACTGAAATAAAATTTAGTGTAAAACAAAAATATGATATAATTTCAATGCAAAACTAAATGTAATTTATCAAGTACAAAAAACAATTTAAAATGAAAATATAAAAAATTTAAAAGTACATTTAAAATAAAAAGTTGACTGGTTACCCCTGGTGGGACTCGAACCCACAATCCCCGGCTTAGGAGGCCGATGCCTTATCCATTAGGCCACAGGGGCGATGGAAATATTTCCGAAATAGGTCTTTATATTCCCAGTGTATTTATAAAATAAAATTTCAGTTTTTTTATCTACACATTATTAATTTTAAAAATAATTAAAATGATTTAACTGTACAGTTAATTATATTTTTAAAATATGCAATTGTATATATAATTTGGTTAATATAGCTACCGACTACCTATGAATTTGTTATCCTGAGATTTATTAAGTACTTACCTTAAAAAAATATATAATATATAATAGATACGGTCGAATTGAGAACCTCCTCCTTTTTTGAAGTCGGTTAAAAAAACAGTATATACTATTATATACTATCGCTTATAAGCAATGCAGTTGTTATCTACATTCTACCTATATTTGGAAGTATAAACAATTTTGGCTAGTTTCTTTCAGTTAAATTATTATCTCTTAGCCTTTCGTCAACAGTGTTTTTTACGATTAATTACAAAAAATAATAAAAATTTGACGAGAGAAACAAACACTGATCCACAAAAAACACAGACTAATAAAATACAGATCTACAAAATTCCCCACAAACTTTGACGATTACATAAATTTGCACCTACCCGTAAAATAAACAATTACTTTAAAAGCTTTTAAAAGCGTGGGCTAATCTCTAATTCATTACAATCACCTATAAGCCCTTGATTAACATACAGACGTGCTTCTTGCGGTCCGAATATAAATAAAAACTCAATCGGTATGCCATTAAATGAGTGCTATCTTGGGAGCACAGAGTAGATCGCAATAGAGACTGAAAACACAATTTTAAATGATACCTAATTGTGTAAAAATATACAAATTAAAGAACATAATAATGAGCAATTTAAAATTAGGTATAAGGATTACATTGGGAATCATAATGTGTTTTTAAATATTAAAGAGGCAATAAATAAGTATTTTTACATTGATTTGATATTATTTCATTAAAAGATAATTATTTTAGATACAATATTATTCAATTAAAATTAGAGTGACGCAGAGCGTTTAAAATAGCACCTCTTTAATCATCATTAGTTTTTATAGAGTACTTACTCTACAAAAACTACCGACTTCGGTCGTAACTCTAGTTCTAGCTTTATCTCTTCAACATGCGACAAAGCTTAAATAAGCTTTATTGCATTTTCTACTTATATATTTAATCACGTTTAAGTTCTACAAATCCATAACATAGTAAACCGATAGCTTTCTATTTTCAAGTAAATACCTACTATGAGAATAATAAAAGTCTCTGTTTCTATTCCACATTACACTGTACAGAGGGAGCTCCCCTAGACATCTTGATTGACACTCGCTTACCTTGTGTAGGGGTAATTGCCATTTTTATGTGTAGGAATTTCAATTACAATAAGTACCTTTCTTGAGGAGCTACTCAATTAACGCAAACATATTCTTTTTTGTATTTTGATAATAATATGATAAACAGGGTCTTTTGGGTTGGAAGGTCTATATATAAATCTCTCTCTTGGTTCGGCTAACCGAAACAAACATATAGATTTATAGGTTTTGCTTATTTTTATCTTATCTAATTTTGTTTCTAATAAATTATGGTCATATTCGAAACATGTACTACCTACTTATTTTATGATTCTAAAAAATCTAAAATACGAATAAGTCGAACAATTCTAAAACGTCTGTGGAATCGGGTACCGACATAATACATTGATACCTTCCCCTATAAATATAAGCGATCTATTCAATTCTGTTCCTATAACATCTTTATAATTTTTACGTGCTTTTTAACTAGCTAAGAATATGAATACACGTGTCTATCTGAATGTCATTGCCTGCAATATGGCAGATGTTTAAAATCTATTCTTACATTATTTTCATCCACGCCCCCTGCAAAGAGTTAATTGTGAGCGTACAGATGTTTTTTATTGCATTGTTTTTGAAGGTGCACATTTTTTTAAATTAAAATTTAACAAGTGTAACGGTTTTTTTAGAAAGAGCTAACAGGCGTAGAGAGTTGTCGCGCAAAATTAAATTTTTTGCTAACGCACCAGCTAGGTGCTCTATGAAAACGTCAATAACTATGACAAAAACATAACTTTATAATATTATTATGTAGATGTTTCCTTATTTTTTTTACGTACTGAATTTATTTGAGCGATCTTTTTTCAAACAAATTATTATACATTGGACAAACATTAGGAGCATTTTTTATTAAAATAAAATACGAGCACCTTCGCGGGCTAGAGTTTGTACCTATTTTATTGAAATTGCCAATTTCTAATCACGCACATCGCAACTCAATCTAATCTAACGCAATAACTGTAATAGTACTTATAACTCCATTTAATAACCTCATATATTTATTTTTATAGCTGTTTAAAATAGTTATGACTCAATATAAAAATTTCGTGTTACCTATAATTCAAAGTAAAACATTCCTCCGTGAAAACGTAAAGTGTCAATTTCGCATGTCACTACATCATACGGTAACAAACTTTACAGCAGGTGTTGGTAAGCGAGTTACGAACGAGCGTGAAAACGCCGCGTTTTTTTTTACAAAATGAAAGGTGAAGGTTAATCGAGATGTAAGATTTTTTTATGGGTAGTGTAAAAAAGTAAATCAACATAGATTTCAATCAGCATAAAATTCAGTATTTATATTCTACGAGGACTTTGGCCAAAATTAATAGGGACACATCCATCACTAGCAAGGTAGGTAAGTAAGTAAGTATTGAAAGTTTGACTTGTTTTAACTACATTCAAAAATGCAAATAAGTAAGTTTTTAAACAACAATTGTGATAACAAAAATAATTATGAACCTAGTTATGTGAGAGTTATGCTGACGATTTCAAATTTCTTTCTAACCCTTTTTTGATGCGAATGCGCCTTTCGTGTATACATTGCCCTTATTTAATATAAATGGTCGTCAATACAAATAAAGTCGTCTACAGGGTGTTTATTATGATTTTTGTTATGGCTTTTCATCACACAATTTATTTGGAGTAAAGCTAAAATTATAAATTGTTTAAATTATTATAAGTTCTTTGTCTCGAGAAAGGTGTTCTTGGCACTAAGTTTGGTATAAAATTAAAATATTTAGACATCGTATAAGCAGATCACGAGGCACCTTCGCATGAATTTAAATATGAATATAAATAAGCTTACATATTTTTTACTAATTTGTTTTTACTTTTTGTAATAGGTACCTAGTACCTACCCATGGTGAAACCTCACATTATATTTATTATTATCTATAGTTAAATTCAAGAAATACTAACATTTAGGTAAGCAAGATTTTAACTGAAAATTTCACAACAATGAAACAAAATTTCACGTCCAGTATCATGTAGGAATACACTCAGGACAAATATTCATACCTTAATTACACACTTTAAAACCATATCCCACCTTCAGCAGTCGGATAAATATCACCTGCATTCTGCTTCAAGGTGATCTATTTTTTCCGTCGTATAACGAATATCGCAGGGGCAACCGAGGCAAATACTTTGGCACAGGTAGCGTGTATAATAATATTATGGTTTTTTGGAATTTTATCGTGCAGCTAAAAATGTTTTGTTTTCGTTGAAATTCCTTCGTATTTGGATATTTTTATACAGTTATTTTGGTTTGATCATGCCAATCGTTTGATGGAAATTATTGATTGAATGGAAAATGATTCTATTGTTTGTTTTAATAACGCGTCTAGCAACTAGGAAAAACATGCGAATTTGAAAGTTCAAAGAATAATCTTGCGAATTTTCAGTATTTTCTTTAATAATCAAAATAATAAGTACATGCGTTTTTGAAGTTATACTTCTTTTGGCGCGATGGAGAAAAATGATGAGAGTGAATTTTTACGATGCGCGCGCACACCGACACCTAAATTTAACAGCATGAAGTTAGTTCTAGGTGGTATGAAAATTCATAACTATGTTCAAGTTGTATATTCTAGTATTTTTTTCCCATACGCCAAAGAAGTATAACTTCTAACGCGTGTAGGTACATAAGTACACACACTCTTTTTTTATAATTATAGCTTATTAGTCTATCTTACATAACACAAGTGATAACTGCGTTAAAAACAACCGACTTCAAACTTGCACTTGCAAAATTTACAAATACCTACAGACAAAAACGCTCATAAAATAAAAACTACTGGGCCTATCCGAATAAAATTTTTATGGGACCAATTCGACACCATCCCACATCGAACAAAAAAAGAATCACGTAAATCGGTTCAGAAACCTCGGAGTAATCGGCGTACATACATAAAAAAAAAAAATATACCGGCCGAATTGATAACCTCCTCCTTTTTTTTTGAAGTCGGTTAAAAACTGAACCCAATCACCTACTTTCCCAATACAAGGAAATAAAGCAACTCCTATTATAATAATCTTCCTAGACCATAATCGATTTATTTAGTACAAAAATCCAGAGCACAAATCCGCAGTAAGCTTCTTTATGGAGCAGGAAGTTGACGAAACGATAATATTCTCGTTGTTTTGAAACTTTTAACCATAATTTAGCACCTTGATTATGTTTGAGTGGAAAATGAATAAATTGTACGTAATAGTTCGTGCTAAATGGTTCGACAATGGGATCGACGAAGTTTTAAATGTTAAAATGTTAGTGATTTTAAAATATTTTGTGTGCGATTTGTTTTATATTTGAAACACCTGTGGGTTTTTGGCTAGCTTTCTTTTATACTGGTCAGTTCTCTTTTTATTTAATTCTAAATGTCTAGAATATTTTGAAGCAATTTACCAGGTTGCCAATTACAAAACGTTCCTATTGATTTTAGTAATAAACTAGCTGTTCTCCGCGGTTTCACCCGCATTGCTCCGCTCCTGTTGGTCTTAGCGTGATGATAGCCTTCCTCGATAAATGGGCTATCTAACACCGAAAGAATTTTTCAAATCGGACCAGTAGTTCTCGAAATTAGCGCGTTCAAACAAACAAAAAAAAAAACTCTTCAGTTTTATAATATTAGTATAGATAATATTGATTTAAATCTGATTTTGTACAAAGTATTGATGAAAAAAAAATTCCATATTACTTTCAATGTGAAATGAAGTTAGTTCATTGTACCTACATAAGTTTGTTTTTTCAAACCACTTCGTTAAACATGATTTAGCTTATTCTCTTGCCAACCAGACATTAATTCTCCAGACAAATCCTAATTATATCTGATATAAAGCGATAATAAAAATAATAGAATATTCGTTAAAATATTAAAAGCGTTGAGTGGGAAACACCGACGATTTGTCACATTGACAAACTGCTTCCTAGTGTGGTACAAACAGGCGCTGAATCGGTTTTACGCATTGATAATTTTAATATTAAATCTTTTAAATTATAAAAAATTGCAGACTTATTGACTTTTTGCTGGGCTGGTAACCTTTTCTTAATTTGTACAAGTGGATTAGGGTTATAGCTATGAGCGGTGACTTTGACATTTTGATGGACTCTACAGCCATAAAATTAATGTATATAATACAAGATTTCACTTAAAACATGAACAAAATATGATGTTATTTTGCTTTTAAAGTAGTTTGCTGGTAAATTCTAATTATGGTGTTTTAAACGTCTCCCTGGCTACAAGAGACATATTTATTTTGTATTTATTAAACATATTTTGCGTGAAAATGTAATAACAATTTATAAATTTAAATTACTACGCGATTGTACTAATATAATACAGGTACAAATGAATGTAAAACGACTGAGGCGCCCCGACAGCGCATTGACCGCAATGATTTACAGCAGCACGCCTGCTCACTATCCCTACCTATTATCTAATATCTATTTGATAATTCAGCATTTAATACACTAGCTGTTACCCGCGGCTTTGTTCATGTGGTCTAATAGAATGAGATGTTCAATTGCACCAAAAATTTTCTATCACTGGATAGCCTCCTGACTATTTAGCAGAAGACAGCAAACTTTGGATTTATAATATTAGTAAACTCTTATAATAATTATTGATTATTTTGTCTCTTCGTTACTCATTTTGGTTTGCAAAAAAGCGCTTATGTTCGATAAAGTCGCTATAGGTAATTATTTCATAATCCAACATCTTTAGCATAAGTTTGAATTGCCGTGTTCTTCCTATTATCTATTGGCAGGTACTGAAATTCCATGAAATTGAACTGCTTACGACATGTCGAGTGTATAATATAGTGTACCTAGTAAACATTTTAAATAAGCTAGTTGTATTAAAAATTATCAAAATTAATAGGTACCTACCTATTAATTTTAATAATTACCTACTTTTAAAATTAATTTGTTAATTCGCATACCAAATTACTCAACACTAAAATCTATACAGTGGTCATAGTGTGGCCAAAACACGTCAAATCAAAATAACCAAGTTCTGAGTAGAAATATAAATAGCCGTCGTTTAATCAAGGTGCCGGGGGAGAACGGGGACCGTCGCAATTAAGGTGCGTGCTGACAACTGACAAATTGGAGCTGTCCATAGTTGGGCTCAACTCTTTTGTTATGAAGTGCGAAACGTGCCGGTATTTAGAATAATTTGGAATAATTTGCTGTGTTCAACGTTTACTGCAATTTGATTGGTTTTTAAATGGGCGATTTTGGAAATAAATGACGTAAGTACCTAATAATGATGAAAAATAATAATGCTTAATTTAGGTTTTAATTTCATTCTATGTTAGTTCAAAAAGTATTTTATTGAAGATTTTTGAAGTGAAAACTTCTTTAGCGGCGTTGAGCACTTTTTCTGTAATGGGTATAAAATCTTAAACTCGCGTCAGGACACGTGACCTGATCGAAAAATCGTAAAACGGATACCATTCCAAAATATCAAACATGCTCAACGTTAATAATCAAGTTTTCACTTCTGCCGGCACTCCCGGAGTGCAACCCGTCTTTTTTTTAACCAGAACACTATATACGCAACATTTTTTTTGATATGTAGTATAATAGCGTATGTGAAGTCGATACTGCTATATGGTTGTGAGACTTGGAAAGTAACACAAGCTATCTCCAACAGACTCCAGGTATGCCTGAACAAATGCTTAAGAAGTATATTACGAATTTTTTGGCCTGATACAATTTCCAATGAAGAACTCTGGAAAATAACCAACCAGCAACCTATAGACCAACAAATCTGCTACAGGAAGTGGGGGTGGATAGGACACTGCCTTAGGAGGCCGGATCAAAATATAGCAAAAACAGCTTTAGACTGGACGCCCCTGAACGGTCGTAGAAGAAAAGGTCGTCCCCCTGCATCGTGGAAGAGATCTGTGGTTGCTGAACTAAATAAAACCGGCCTGTCGTGGCAAGAAGTCAAAGCAAAAGCCCAAAATCGACGTGACTGGAAAAAGTTTACTGAGGCCCTATGCTCCACGAGGAGTTAAAGGAACAATCATCATCATAATAGCGTATATTTAAATGAAAGTAATTTAAAATTCTACTACATATATTTAGACGAGTTGGGAAGGAAGGGCTCATTTCATACTTATCTCAATGCCCGTTTCATTATGCCCACATTAATAAGCTTCTTTATATTATTCTCCAATTCAACCCAACCTCCCCAAACACTAGTCCTTATTAGCTCAGATTTAGCGGAATGGTCCCACGTGATGCAGGGGCAGGTAATATGTCTGCCATTTATATATTTGCAGTTAATTAGCTGTGCTCGTCAGGCAACATTAAATTATTGCTCGCTGCTAGGTAACCCAGTTGCAAATTCTGCAATTTACCTTCCTATAACCTGTTGTTTTATTTATTTTGGTGCAGCGTAATGGATGGTAATTGGTAAATGGGGAAAGGTTAAAGCTTTCTTGATATAAAACTAGTGATTTATTAAGCAATAATTTATTGACGATTAAAATAATTGGTAGGTATGTTTTCAAACTACACGACACACAACACACATATATTCACAATCTTTTCACAATATTCACGATATTCACAATACTAAGGCAGGGATTTTCTTTATTTATTTTCATATGTTGGTATGTAATAATGTTTTAATTGGAATTAACAAAAGTTAAGTTTATTTATTTTTATTGCTTTTCAGTTTACTTCTGATATATTATTTTTATTTCAGAGGGTGCAGCGATTTCCGGCCGTATCATTGTTGCAAATACCATTTTATATAGCACATCTGAATACGACTGAAAAGGATACTTAGTGGTAATAATAATATATTGCCAAATCCCAAAGTGAAATGTATGCCTAGTTATAATTTTAAATGCGTTAATCTTATAGAATAATAAAAAAATGCACACAACTCGCAATTTGCTCTGTATTTTGCACTGTAGTTTGTACACACATGGTTGCTATAGTTACCAACGGCACCGCACTTAACAAGACGAAATCAAACCAAACCAAACCAAACACTGGGCAATAATATAAATGATATCTATTAATCTAATCCCTACACCTGTAGCAACGATATAAATCTGAAGATTGTTTGAGCGTGCGACACGCATGCAACATTGTGTATCTTTTAACTAATAATAAACGTTCATTTATCTGCATTAGTATGTTGTTTTGGAAATTTACTCTTTGTAGTGTTTTGTAAAAACGTAGTATGAATTTTTATTTAGGAAATTCTTAATTAGATAGAGTCAAATAAAACTCTACTCTCTCTACTATAAAAATAAAGGGGGTTTTCCTTCCTGACGCTATAGGTAACTCCAGAATGCAAACCGATTTCCACGGTTTTGCATTCGTTGAAAAGGTCTCGGGCTCCGTGAGGTTTATAGCAAAGAAAAGGTGTCTCTGGTGGCGAAACGGAGTTCGTCCGGTTTGCTAGTTTATTATAAAAGACAAAGGTAATCTAATCGGTACATTTCTTTTACCTTTGCTGTATTAATATTAAAAATTAAATTACTGAAGCAAGTGTGTATGCCTACTTATTTTCAAGCCAATCCACATAACCGATTTACATAAACACGCAAAATTAATTAAAAATACTAGGAACAGTAAAAGAGCCAAGAGGACGGACATTTCAAGAACAATAATGTGATTTAAAATTATACGAGTATGCAAATTTCTAAACCTACCCACATACAAACATTCAAACAGCCCACTTCTATTTGCAGAGGAATGCCCATAAAAGTATCTCAACCGATATACAACCTGTTCAGAATGTACATAACTTAACTGTAAGTAACCAACGAAATAGTGTCGTAAACGTCTTGCTAGTTATAATTTTATTTAACTCTGCAATTATTGGTATAGCGATATATTTTGGAGTAGAATCAGTAAGAAAAAAACGCGACACTAATGTTATTATTAATTTAAGGGATCATTATTGGATCTATTAAACTATGATATATAAAAGAGCTAGATACGTTACCCGCTCTCTATTTTGGCAAGAAAAAACTCAGCTAAGTGCCCGAGTTTCACTTAGTCACGCACCATTCAGCGTCGTGGCTGGACGTTCTTTTTATATTTTAATCGGCAGTTGTTATTACGAAGTACATGAGTGAGACATGTATTATGTCTCGTGCGTGAGAGTGAAAGAGAGAACAACTGTATTGGTGATAATGCGTTAGTTAGTAGGTATGTATTAATTACGCTGTTTTTTAGTGCAATGATGTTGGCGTATGCCGCGTCTACTAGTATAATAGGTCATTGCTATTAAACAACATTTTGTATAAAAAAGACAGTAAAGAGGAAAGCTATATCATAGTAAGTTAGTTTTGTTACTTCAGTTTATTGTTAACTCTAATGGAAAAACACGGGTATCACTAGAAATTCGTCCACTTTTTCGGCCCCAGGAAAGTACCTACCGGTACCAAAATATCGTATTAAATACTGATTCCTTCTGTCTCTCGAATTCCGAATGTAAAGAATAATTACTATTTACTATTTAGTACTAATTTCTCTCTCTCCTCTAATTATATTATTGTTTCATTTTAAGATCTTCATAAACAAACAGATAATCCCAAATAATCAACAGACGTCTAATTATTTAACATCAAAGAAGATACTTTGTTGCAATAGTAGAGGTATGATGAACACACAGTAAAAGCATAGGTGTGTTTTATTGTATGCATTATCGCGTATCTATCTATGTACCTAGACAAATAATCCATACTAATATTATAAATGCGAAAGTAACTCTGTCTGTCTGTCTGTTACTCAATCACGCCTAAACTACTGAACTAATTTGCATGAAATTTGGCAAGGAGATATTTTGATACCCGAGAAAGGACATAGGCTACCTTTTATTGTGAAATATGTACCACGGGCGAAGCCGGGGCGGACTTCTAGTATAAGATAAAATGTATATAATTTTAACATTTTTTCTAAGCTTTAGTACAATAACAATTTAAAAGGGTAAATAAACTTTCTGAATAAATTATTATCAACAAGAATATTTTTATCTGTAACTTAGTTAATGACAAACTCAATGATTCCTTCGTTCAAAGTTGCACTAAAAATCATATCTTATTCGATAGTTAAATAATTTAATGTGTGTAAAAAAGGGAGAAAAAAAATAGTTCACACTCCAAATATAGTTCAATGGATAACTCCATCATCGCTCATTTTATTTAAATGCAATAAAACGATTTCATATACTATGTTAGCTGATCGTAAATATACTAATCTTTGATCACCTGTCTCTTAAACAAGGCTCAAACCGAGAGACTTGTCGACATGCCACCTGGAGACATTGGTTAAATAGTCTTGATACTTTGTTACCTTGATATTAGTTTTCGAAACTTTAAATTGCAAATATTTTTGTAAATAATTGTTTTCTTATGATTAGCATGTAAGTTATGCAAAATAAATATAAATATTTAAAATCTAATTTTTTCAATTTTGTATTTTTGCGACGTCTCGATAATTCAAACCTATTAATAAACTTATTTTCCTTTCTTTTATTATTGGTCATATATATCAATACTATTAATTCCTATATTATTGACGAGGAAATAACCTTAATACCCATAATATATCTTGCGTCGATGATTAAAAGTATTATCCATCAATTAGTTAATCAAAAGTTACTTAATCACCAAAAGTTTCACCTGTCTAAAATCCTCACACCCACACTAACTCAACACTAAACGTAAACACAGTCATAGACTACACAATTTAGTAGACCAATCAATATAACTCATAAAGTTACAAAGTATCAAATCGGTTCGCGTTTATGACGCAACGACAGGAAGCCCAGAGTTATTGGTCTATGAAGTAATCCCTCTGTTGGCTTGCTAATAAACTTTACGTGGAATTTTACATTAATTCACTCATATATTTCATGGATTCGTGTACCTATGTCTTGTGTCTTTGTTGATTTAGAGATTAATTTTTGGTACAGATTTATCGAAGTTTCAATTTTAATGCATCCTTGTACGAAGTAGGAGCGCTGCCATTTTATACCTACAAGAACTGAACTTGTGATTGTGAAAATAGGATAGGTAGACACTTCGATGTTAATATCTTTTCCATAATAGTAAGTGAATTGCTAATAAATCTGCCTGTTAAATACAATTAGGTTATAATTTCTCACACGTATTAATATGTTCGTAATTTTTCCTTTTTTGTGTTTGGAGACGGATAAACAATCCAAGAAATGAATCACAAACGCAGATAATGAAATCATAACCTCAATATCTTTACTCAAAGATCCCCAGCAAATCTGAAAACCGCAGGGTTGTGTGACGGTGGCTGTCAGAATAACAATAGGGCTGCGGGAAACGGACAATACGGGGTGGTCGAAGCAAACGCTTTGTTTGGTAAATATCGTCATAGATTATTGCGCAGATGCGAGATTGATATAATAATAGATAAGACTAAAGGAAAATACGTTATAAATTCACAATATTGAGTTTCGGTACATACAGAGTCAATTAAATTAAATTCATTTATTTGCCAAATAAATAAAGTTTGTATTTATTTTACGTAAGTACCTTTATATTTAAACATCTTAAATTACCTCACAGGAATACAGCATAAAAATGTTAACAAACCGACTCTATAATATTTTAAGATAATATATCAACGTAGAGTACCTATAACTAGATGACCAATTCGATACAGTTACCTAATTATTTTATACCCAACGTTATGTGCATTTTCAGCAATACGATATAATCTAAGACCGTAAACGTCAGCAAACAAAATAATAATTTATAAGACAGTAAAATATAACGCAACTGCGACTTTAATTTCGTGTCTGTCGTTTGCAAATAAATTAATATACTCTATTAGTTTAGAACAGTAAAATGGTTTATAGTGTTGAGAAGATATTTGGACACGTGCAAGCATATACATAGATAAATGATTCTAATGTGTAATTTTACGAATAGAATTTGAGAGAGTCGTTCTTCGGTGAATGATGAATCCTCAATACAATGTAGATTTTAGATCTAATTTCTAAAAAATCCGTTGGTCAATTTTGCATGCAAATTAACTTGTTTAAGTTTGTGATTGATTTTATTATTACAAGGAACATTATCGATGATTCTTTCTGAGACTGACGTAAAAAAAACTCATATTCTTAACAAACGTTTTCAAAAGCCCTTTAATTACTTCTCAATACTTTTAATTTAATGTTTATTCATTGCATAGTCTTTGCCACGCGTCCAGAGGTAGCCGCGCGAATGAAACATACCTTATTCGGACAATGGCATTGCTTTAATATAGCGATTTATCCCTGAAGCGGTCGCTTTAAGAGTGAATGTGTTTATTTCTATATTATATAAATTGTGCTTAATTTCAACTCGTAATATATCTTATGGTTAAAAAAGAGACCACAAAAAAGTGCTAGTTACATCACTTAGAATTCAAGGTTTAAGATTTGTTGGATTTGTCCCAACTTTGATTAGAATAATATGTACCTAGTTGATAAAACCTTACAAAATCACTTTGATTCTTCATTTCGTTCGTTATACCCTTTGAATTCAGTGTGTACTCAGATTAGATTTCTTATAAGTTTATTGTGTAATATTTTGATGTAAATTGGAACAGGTGGCGCTAGTGCCATACGTAACATCAGCTCTCGAGTTTTTTACAATAATTTAAAATTATTAAAAGTACAAAAGTTAATAAAAAAGTGTGTTCAAATTAACAAGTAATCAATAAATAAGTGCGATTAATGTTATCTTCGTCAACAACCTGCGATTTACGTGGAAATACGGAATTCAAAAAACCATCACATACAACGACCGTTACGTCAAATTTGGAACAAAGAAAGTTGGAGACAGTAACTATATTTAAACCTAATAAGTAGTAAGTAAAGTATCGGAAACAAAACGTAAGTAAAACACAATTATTACAGATTTTAACTTATAAAATTGACATTTAGGTGTAATTAAACAAAGAACAGCTGACCAACAATTATAATATTTAGTCACACATTAAGTACCTATGTAACGGTTTAAATATACATTGTACGACTTTATTTGAACTTATAAAATGGATAATATAACTATCAGAAAGAAAACACTCCCTAAACAAAGGTCTGAATCAAATCTACAAGAAATATTAAATGATTCTTTTTTAAGTTTATCCAGTTCAAGTTACACGGATTTATCTACAAAGACAAGTCAACATATATCTACTCCAAATACCTCAATAGTGTTCAATGAGAATCAAGAAATAAGCAAATTACAAACCGAATTAATATCCGCACAAGAATCTATCTATAACCTAACAAAACAATGTTATAATCTTAGACAAACATTACACAAAAGTGAGAAAAAAGTACAGAATTTGATAAGTATAATTTTAAATACTAAATCGGATAAAACATTAACAGGTATCTCGAATAAAACGCCTATAAAACAGACAATAATGAATATAAGTTTTAAAACACCACGGCACTCACCTTTAAAATACTACAACGAAAATATATTTATTCACAACACTTATCCTAAAATCAAGCAAAAAACATTAATTAACTTACAACAAAAACACAATTCTCATAGCTTTACTACTGATATGGGTTTGGATAAAAATACTTTAAACTATAACATAACTAAGCCACTAATATTAAATAAGGAATGTGACGGTACCGACAAAAATAAAATTACCAATTGTCAACAAACCATAACAGATGTCAGCACAAAGGTAATAAAACGTAAAATTATAATTATGGGTGATGAACGCGTTAGAAATTTGTCTATAAGTATGCTGGAAAAACGGAAAAATAAGTGGAACGACTGTTATGAAATATTTGGCTTGACAAAACCGCATGCTTCTTCAAGTGAAATTTTAAACAGCTGTGAAAGTTTGATACAATCTGTAAATAATGAAGATATATTAATATTGGGCTTAGGTTCCAATGACAAAAATCCATATATTCTAATTTCAAATTTACTAAAATTATTGGGAAAATTAAAAAATAATAAAATATTTATATTAAATGTAAAATATAACCGTTACTTGAATGAGAAATTTCTTAATACAAAAATGAAACTTTTTTTAAGAGGACATACAAATTGTACATATATTGATATTGATGAAGATTATACATTTTATAATTCCAGACTTAATTATATTGAAAATTTAACAAATAAATTAAATATGGAAATTGACAGCTTAGAATATGCAAATACATTTTTAAATCCCAAAAATATTAAAAAAAGGCTTGCTTCTGCAAAAAAATGCAATACATTCCAAAATAATCAAAACAATTCCTATCCAGTAAAAAAAGGAACTATTCCCTATTATTTTAAGAGGTCAAAAAATGTTTTACATACTCTAAAACCGAACCAGTTAAATGAGGACATACCAAATAGTAATTTAATATTGAAAAATAAAAATACTCCATCAAATTCAAAATTTTTTCGTATCTAAAACACAATTTTTGACAATTTTACATCAAAATATAGCCGGAGCTATTAATAAGTCAGAAGAACTATATTTGGCAATATCACAACTAGATAAATCACACAACATTGACGTAATATGTTTATGTGAAACGTTTATTAAAAAAGGAAATGAACAGTTACTTAAATTACCAGGATATAAATTAATATCATCATTTTCTCGTAAACAAAGAAGAGGTGGAACATGTATTTTGGTTAAGCATGACATTCCATGCACCAATCTAGACTTCATAAGGGATTATGGTTGCAATTTATTATTTGAATGTTGTGGTATAGAATTAAAGCACTTAAATACAGTGATAATTTGTATATATAGAATCCCTAGTCAAAACATAAATATTTTTATAGGAAATCTTCAGGATATATTACAAAGGATTGGATTTAAAAATAAAAAAATAATATTATGTGGAGATTGGAATATTGATATTCTTAAAAAGACTAAGTTTTCAGATGAACTCATTACTTAATAAAAACAATGCTTAATAAAAACACCTACTAGGAAAAATGCATGCATAGACCAAATAGCAACAAATATAAAAAGAAATGTGAACACAGAAGTACTACACCTCGGTTTGTCAGACCATGAAACGGCACAGATATTAAAAGTTAGTATGACAAAGCGCAAAACAAACGTATCCTGGTTTGAGACAAAAAGAGACTACTGTAATGAGAATATTCGTAAATTTTGTGAATGTATGTCATCATTAAGCTTCTCCGAAACACATGAATTTAATAATTTAAATGAATGCTTTAATGCTTTTTATGAGTTATTCAAACTGTTTTATGATCTCTGTTTTCCTATTATTAAGATAAAGAGAAGTACAGGAAAATCTAATCTTAACTGGATAACAAAAGGATTGAAGAAATGTTGTATAAGAAAGCGACAACTTTATCTTAAAAATATATATATTAAAAAAATGTATACTCATAGTTGGAATCATTATGTGAAATATAAAAATATACTAAAAAGGTGCATTCTTAAGTCAAAACAAATTCAAAGTGAAAAATTTATTAAATTGGCAAAAAATAAGAACAAAGCTTTATGGCAAATGATATCTAATAATATTAATGACGAAACTAATATTACAGAAATTGAAGAGATTGTAGTTAATAATAAAATATACAACTCAATGAATGAAATTTGCGAACAGTTTAATAATTTTTTTATTGACATCACAAATCAAACGAATTTTAATTTTGATGTAAATGCCATAAAAAAGACTTTGACTACAGAAAGTTGCAATACTATTTTCTTAACACCTACAAACAGTATCGAAATTTGTAAAATAATAAAATCACTTAATAACACTAATTCAGTAGGAACAGATGGAATAAGTACAAAAATATTAAAATCCTGCAGTAACCATATTTGCGAACCGTTGTCTTTTCTTGTAAATTTATCGATGGAACAGGGAACTTTTCCACACGCGCTAAAAACATCAGTGATAAAACCATTATTTAAAAAAGACGATCCAAAAGATATTAAAAATTACAGACCGATAGCGTTAATACCAGTGATATCTAAAATATTTGAAAAAGTAATCTTAGAAAGAATTAGAAATTTTATTGATAGAAACAAGATCTTATGTAAAGAACAGTTTGGATTTAGGAAAAATAGTTCCACTTCATTAGCATGCTTTGATATGGTGAAAGAAATAATTCAAGCCTTCATCGAAAAAAAACCCGTAAGCGCTATATTTTTAGATATGAGCAAGGCATTTGATTTTGTAGACCATGAATTACTCTTGCTTAAGTTAGATAAATATGGTATAAGAGGAATTGCCAAAGAATGGATTGCTAGTTATTTAAAGGATAGAGATCAGTATGTGGAAGTACAACAAATAGTAAATCAATCAAGAAACGTATATAGATCAGTAAAAAAAACTAATAGATCAGGTGTACCACAAGGAAGTGTGCTCGGCCCGTTTTTATTTCTCTTGTATATTAATGACCTACCGAAATCAGTGAAACACAAATCAGTTTTATTCGCAGACGACACTACCCTAATTGTTAAATGTACTGAAAAGGAAACGTACGAGAGAGATATAAATGAAGCAGTTAAAAATATTGTAAAATGGTTAGAAGACAACAATCTTAAAATTAACTTATTAAAAACAAAAATAATTCAATTTTATACTAAGAATTGCTCCAAAATAAACCTAAATATAAAGTGTGATAACCAAGTAATAGAACAAGTAGATCATCATAAATTCTTGGGTGTTTTATTGGATGAAGGTCTAAAATGGAACAAACACATTGATTACGTTTGTGACAGAATTAATCGTTTCGTTTACGTATTACGGCGTCTAAGAGATACTGTTTCTATGAATGCAGCAATAAATGCTTATCATGCCTACGTTTCCTCTGTACTTTCATATGGAATCATTCTTTGGGGACAATCTTGTGATGTGCGGAAGGTATTTGTCTCACAAAAAAAATGTATCAGAGCTCTGTGCGGTTTGAACCAAAGAGACAGTTGTAGACCTCTGTTTAGTAAATTACGGATCCTTACTTTAACTTGCATGTACATAAGAGAAGTATGTTTATTTGTAAAATATCACCCGGAATACTTTAAGAAGAAAGGAGAAGTAAATTCGCATATGTTGACAAGATACCAAAACAAATTACATTTCCCAACGTGTAGAATCAACAAAGCTAAAAACAGTGTAACATTTATGGCTATTAAAATATATAATAAAATACCGGACAATTTCAAGGAACTACCAGTAAATTTTTTCAAAAATAAACTGACGAACTGGTTAATGGTAAAACAATTTTATGACATTGAAGAATTTATGACTTTGAAGTAGTGTAAACTGAATTGTGTGTGATAAGTGAAGTGTGTAGTGATATAATCGTGTAAATCGTAGTGCGTTCGCGTAATTGTGAAAATTGAATTGTGTGTACATTTAAATAATTAAACTAATCAACTTTCTTTGTTAATATTTGCACACCCAATAAATGGGTAGAATGTATTAGCCACATAATATTGTAATGAAAACATCTATAATTTGTAACTACATTCTTGCAAATAAATATAATTTGAATTTGAATTTGAATTTAAAATATTACACTGCAATACCGATTCAAAATAGACAATTAGAGATCAAGAGCAAAATTTAACCTTATTATTACAAGTTACGTGTACATCGTAAATTACAATACCCGTTATAGGTATATATCACCGTAGGTATCATAGGTAGGTAAATTTCACGTATCATCAAGACAAGGATGCTTTGTTTCCCTAGTTGTCTTACCTTAATAATATCTATGTTCTCTACGTTCTCTATTGTAATACTGACATTATTAAAAAGAGCAACTATGGAGTTTCTTGTCTTGCCGTATGTAAAAATATGACGTTTCAAAAGTGCTTCTCGAAGAAATCTAATTGAATAAATAAATGTTTGAGTTTGAGTTTACCAACATATTATGAAAAAACTGTGGTTTGCTTACATATTTGAAAAATCTGTTTTTCATAAAGCTTTAAGCTATTTTAAAACCTACAGAACCACCATAATATAAACCGATCTATCTTTCCCACAGTTATATTACCGTTATAATTTGATACTAATAATAAACAAAAAGCGTATGTTTGTTGTTGTAACATAATTTTATTCGCCACGTGTTTGCGCTAGTTATACGTAAACCGTTCGATTTGAATACAGAAATATTTAAATCGGCTATAAATCTTTTTGTTTGGATTTTTTGTTGTATTAGTATAGGTAAGGTATTTTTATATTGATGAATCATTTTATAATGGAAAACATTTGATAAAATACGTAGATATTATTTCTGAAACTTGAAAATTTTTATGAAACATTTACCTACACCAATCTTCTACGTTCGTTCGTTTCAGCCGTGGGACGTCCACTGCTGGACAAAGGCCTCCCTCAAGGATTTCCAGTACGACCGATCACCGGCGGCCTGCATCCAGCGGCTCCCTGCCACTCGGACCAGCCCCCCTAGCCAAGTGGCTTTCTGTTAGTCAATCTCATACATTCGTAGTCTATTCTATTGAACGCTACGCTAACAGAAAGCCACTTAGCTAGGGGGGCAGGTCGTCTGTCCATCTTGTGGGAGGTTGTCCCACGCTTCGTCGTCCAGTTCGTGGCCTCTTCTACGTATACCTATATAATATTTAAATATTTTTTTTATTACTTTTTTCCCACTTTATCGCCTTTATAAAGCCAATTAACCCCGGTTTACCTACAAAACAGAAAGAACTAAAAAAATATTCATTGTCAAACGGGGAAGAAAAATTCAAAATGTACCCAGAATTCGGCACATACAAATAAAAAGAAACTTCGTATTGAACAAATTTTAAGCTATGAATTTATTATATAAATATAAAACACTTTATGTATTCGAGTGTACCGGTGAGAAGTGAAAGCTAGAGGGGGGTGGGGTTAAATTGACGCTGATTGCCGGCAATTGCGGCAATCATGCGTGTGCGCACCGGCCGAGGTATTGTGCCATGTGCATTGTGCACTATGCACTGCACTTTATGTCAATATATTCTATACAAGCTGTGCCGCGCGGTTTTACCCGCATCACTCCGCTCATAATGGTATTAGCATGACTGGTATTAGCATGACTGAAAAGCCATATTTTTTGCTTAGATATCGATTGTAGATCACGTTCCAAGTATTCTTTGAAAAAATTGGAGAGTTTTGACTTTCTTATTTTGAATATAAACTATTTGGTTATATAAATGAAACGATGTAGGTTTACACTAAAGATGAGTGCAATAAATTATATACAATATAATGTTTTTTTAGATTTTATGTACCTACCTAGTACATAAATTCATTTACGTTACACATTCATGACCTAGCTCTAGCTCGAGCTCTCAGTTATTACCTACTTCTACTTGTTACTTGAATACAAAGTCTATACAATAATTTTGCTATGTAACGTTAAATTTGGGAGAAAAACTAATATTTTTTGCCTGAAAATGTAGGTAACAAAATCATAATATCAGGAATATTTTTAAATAATACCTATTTCCAAAAACCAGTAAATAATTCGCTTACATTAAAAACCATTTCAAAATTGTAGCCCTTATAATAATTTATAAGAAATACGACTAGGTAAGTACTATTTAAGATCGAAATCAATTAAAACGCACACAACAAAAATAATATTTTTACATACAAGTCATAATATTTTACATAAAAATGATTTATGTATATAAAACATAAATAGCATTATGATAACACACCTCTATCGTCGGTTCAACGGTCTCAGCGGATGCCGTCAATTGTCCAATAAAGGTACATTTACCTCACAGACTGCCTTGAACTTTATACTATCGGATATGCAATTTTGACCTTTATTTACTTATGTACAATCATCAGTTTGGTTGCAATTTTGAGATTGATTAGGAGCATTTTTGTCTGCTCTATTTACCTAGCAAACCAAGGGTATATTTACCTCACAGACTGCCTTGAACTTTACACAATCGGATAGGTATGCAATTTTGACCTTTATTTACTTATGTACATATATCATCATCAGTTTGGTTGCAGTTTTGATTTTAGGTGCATTTTTGAGTGCTCTATTTACCAGAAAAGTTGTATTGAAACACAAACAAACACAAACTAAAGTTTATTGTAGAGCCCTTAGAAATGATTAACTTAACATTTGAAAGTTTCACACAAGTTAGCCCTCTTGTTTTAATTTAATCTTAAGATAATACAGATTATTCTAATAATATTTATAATTTATATGCATGTAGCATGGACGTTGCACGTTTTATACCTATCTTCCTATGAGAAAACTGAAAAAATTGCTATCATGGAAATAAAAATTATTTATTCATTAACTATTAGATCAATCACCAAATATTAAGGTTTCTGTTTATCTCCAGCGAAATACACAGTAAAAATTAATAGATTTTAGAAAAAATCAACAAATTTCATTATCCTCACGATTGTACCAATCAACGGTCTACCTTTTATTGTCGCTTTCATTTCAGTGTCCGGTTGCCATCCGCACAATTGATAAACGCATCCAAAAGGATCTATCCATTTGTATCTTCAACCAAAAATAAACCTTACCACCCATTTTTACAGTTCAAATTACTCTAACAAGCTACAGCTTAACGTATATGCACATGCATCTGAACTAAATTAGACTTTAATCTGCAGTAATAGGGTATGAAATAGAATGAAATTGTTAACTGTAAATAATATTCAGTAATTACTGTATGCGTCTATCAATTTAGACAACACGTATGAATGCATTTCTTGACATACCTTAGTTTGTGTAACGAATTTCATGATGCCTCTCGATTTATTTTACTGCATTCTTTATTTATAAAATTGACTCAATTGTTCCGATATGACCTATCACTTTTATACACATACCTATATTGGTACCTACTTTACTTAAAACATCTAATTACTAAATTATTAATAAAGAACACATGAACGAAGTGTCTTCGCCTTAATAGAGACATTAAGAAATGTGACACGTTCTTAGACATACTTTACCTAGCAAATTAAGTTAGATTTATATTACTCATTAGCCTATAGTATAAGGCTAGATCGTAATTTTCAATAATGATACCCTAAGTAGTTAGGTTCATTATATTAGGTGAAAAAAAAAAACTAAATTATGAATCTAGCCCATTAGTACAGTCAGAATACGAAAAATCAACTACATAATTATTGGTCAGCGTCTCGTATGTATTTTATACTAGGTTTCCACCCGCGCAGTCAAAGAAAAATAGTTCCCGTTCCCGTTTCCGGGATTGCGTCATTTTCCCGGGATAAAAAGTAACCTATGTCCTTTCTTCGGTCATCAAAATATCTCCATACCAAATTTCATGAAAATTGGTTCAGTAGTTTAGGCGTGATTGAGTAACAGACAGACAGGCAGACAGAGCTACTTTCGCATTTATAATATTATGTATTATGTATTATAAATGCGGCAGTGGATACTTAAGTATGGATTGTTTACTCCATCCACCTGTGTTGAGATGTATTATAATTATATGATGTTTAATACAATGCAAATATTATCTTACATACCTGCACTACCAAAACGTGCAGTGGAATTAAGTCAGAGTCCTTAGACTAAAATATTAAGCTAAACCTGCTATCTCTACCTAACTTAGTATTTTCCCTAGATTTACTTCCCTTTACTATATAGTTCAATCCCTCACTGCCAGGACAAAACAGCATCTACTGAGATATCATCTGAAATATGATAATAGTGAGGTGACCGGAAGTGACGCTGGGGGCGCTCGTGTTAATATCCGGTCACGGTTAGATCCTGCGATAGACTTTTATCCTGGATTAAGCTTGTTTATTTCTTTGAGCGATATATGTGGTTCTTGCAGCTGGTTTTCTCGTATTTTTTTATATTTTGAAAATATAGAGCTTTTACTGATAATGTAGAGCTGAATTTTTTTTTAATTGATTAATATGATGAATTACTGAACTGAATTTGAGAATAATTTCACCATTAAATATATGAAGCTGTATTCTGTAACAGACAAGACGCTTATACGCATTTATTTTGAATAAATGGTTAATAATAATTATATACACTATCTTTAATAACTAAAGTTAAATTAATTTACACAGTTGACCGCTACACTTCATAATTTAAATGCAAAAAAATGCAAAATATAACGAAGATGTATATATTAAATAAGTACGTATGATGTAATTAACATAAGAAGCAATCAATACAACAAAACTTTTTTTTTCACACAAAAACAAGGACATGTTTATCATATCAGAAGCCATCAATAGGTAGCCAATCCAGTACACAATTTGCAAAGTGGCTAACCCGTAGCCATCTTGGTACCTTACCCCCGGGTGGGGGCGGTTATTGGAATATTTTTCATACAAACACGTCTGTACGTGGACACTTCGACTTGATACAATATTGCTGAAGTACTGCTGGGGTTACATGGCGCTATGATTAAAACAAAATTATTTAACATAATTAATTATACTACTGGTAAATGTACATTTGCGTAAATGTACTGTCTTACATGGCAGTATATTTAAGCAAATGCAAAAAAAAAACAAAAATATCTGTACTTAATATTATTATAAACCTGAAGAGTTTGTTTGTTTGAACGCACTAATCTCAGGAACTACTGGTCCGATTTGAAAAAATATTTCGGTGTTAGATAGCCCATTTATCGAGGAAGGCTATAGGCATTAGGTAAGCTAAGACCAATAGGAGCGGAGCCACGCGGGTGAAACCGCGAAGCGCAGCTAGTAAATAATAAAGCACATACTTTTCATGAACCAATGCATTATTACAGGATGGGTCATAGTTTAATTGTAATTCACTCAATAAAGTTGAGCTGAATTTTAATAAGCAATGGTAATGCTAAAAATTCGTTTTTAAATCCCTTCAAAAGCAATTTCTTTGTACAAATACCAGTTACACACACGCCATTCTTATTTACTGAAATCACTTCATCCATTTTTTCTTGTGAGCTCTTATAATTTACTTCGAAAGGGCCATGTAAACCAACCCTAGCCGAGGTAGAGTATCGTCCTCGCGGTCAAACTTATATATTTATGTTTCGCCACACCGAGCCCGCCCCTCCGCATTTATTATTTTTATACCAAGAAAGGTTTAACCTTTAAAATAAAACTGTAAATTTACATGGATCCTTTATAAGGGTGAGCAAATATTATGTGTGCGATATGAAAAACATTTTTTTAATAATTTTTAGAGAGACTTTTAGAGATATTATTTTATGGCTAACACAAAAAAACTCTAATCACGTGGATTACATCTTATAGATATAAAAATGAATCGCAAAATGTGTTGGTAAGCGCATAACTCGAGAACGGCTGAACCGATTTCGATAATTCTTTTTTTATTATATTCCTTGAAGTACGAGGATGGATCTTCTATAGAGAAAATGTAAACATGTACCACGGGCGAAGCCGGGGCGGACCGCTAGTTTATTATAATAGTAATATTTACCGCAATGGCTAGTCTGTTTTATCGAAACTATGACTGCTTTCTGATATACAAAAATTACACTCGAATTTAGCAAAGCTATATTACCAAAACACCAACTACCCACAAAAAATATCTAATCATCAGTTCATATATTCCCACTACCAAAAAACGTAGCTTTTTTCATAAAATATCTCATCGATTCGATCTATAACGTATACAGTATTATCCTATAGGAACTAAACATTGTCTTTATATCTGCAATATGGACAAAGCCAGGTGAATAGATACTGTTATGGCTCTCCTCGTAAACCGGACACCCGCTGCACTAAATGTCCCTGCTTTTATTAAGCTTTTGTATTACGTACTTGATATTTTAATAAAGGATTACCTGTACACATGTGTTATTAAATACCGAATAATATAAAATAGAGAAAAGATGATAAGGTTATAAAATTTGGGCGTGATTTAAAAATCCACTCTTTAAGGTTTGTGGTAAATAATAGATACTTTTTAAAATTGATAATAATTAAAATGTTTTGTCTCATAATTGTAAACACTATCAACAGTTGAATTTCTTACCTCATCAACAAATAATAATCTAGCCATCTAATTTGTGTCACAATAAAAAGAGGAGTTATTTCTTTGCTATTTATAGCTATCGAGTTAAAAAGAGGAAACATAATATTATATACCTACTTTATATCATGTTAATATCGACTCGTCAATTTAATTAAAAAAGCATCAAAATCCCTGTATCAAAAAATATCAACAAGAATTCAAAACACAATATACCATAAAGGCGAAATGAGACACATTTAGCAAAGGTGGACCTTGTATGGGGAGACCAAAAGGACATAATAAAAAGACCTCATGCCCGGACCGGCGACATGTGGTCGAGCACTTGTATTTTTTAAAAATAAAATTTGCATATATTTAACAAACTAAGATGTTGTAGGGACGTTCACGGGCTACGTTTTAGAGTTCCGTACGGATAGGGTACTATTACTGATTCGCTGTCTGTCTGACCGTGTATGTCACCAGACTGTATCTAAACCTTGATAGAAAGACAGTTGACATTTTCAGAGATGGTGTATATATCTGAAGTCACTATAACAAAATATAAAAAAATCGAGATTGGTACGGTCATAAATTGAATGTGTTGAGTTGTTTTGGAGATACTTTTTAGCTTATTTATACGGAACCCTTAGTGACGCCAACCCAACTCGCACTTGACCGATTTTTTTAATGAAATCGTCTGCGATATAAAAGTTTACTGTTACGCGAATGGACTATGAACTTTAATAAGATGTTTAAGCAATGGATTTTTATTTGAATTTGAATGTTTTAGATTTGAATGACAATTGGGTTTTTAATTTTGTAAAATGTTTTGTTTTTATGGCTGATATAATGGGAAATAAGTTCTTTCTAGGGTTTTGATTTTTCGTTTCGTTTATATCGTTTATTTCTTATTCTTTCATAGACATAAACATGGACATATTCAATATAGTTTTGTTCACAATTAAAAAGTATAAGTGGCACCCGTTTTAGGCTTAGTTCGAAGAACTAGCCTGTATATACAGGCACCAGCTTCTCCCTAAGTCATTTGAACTTTTATAAAACAAAAAACTTGAAAAGTGAGCTAGTTAGATATATAAATGGTATGTGCAAGCATATTGTACAAACTTGATTATTAAATAAATATAAAAAATTTTAAATTTATGAGTAATGTGTGTGTGTGTGTGTAGGTGTGTGTGGGTGTGTGTATATGTGTGTCAAAATATTAAATAAAGTAAATATATATCAAATAAATTACAAATAAAAAAGAGAATAAATAAAAATACAAAAAATAGATACATAAAATAAACAAATATTGAGTTATAATTTTAATAAATTAATATGTAATTGATTAGATACTAAACAAATTATATATATTTTATAATATTTATATGTGAAACAAGATTAATTATAGTTTTATCTTTAGTAAGTTTTCGGTGGATTCATAAGACAACTTCTGTAACCATTCTGTGACTGTTTTTTTACATTTATAGTTATTCATAGAATATATGTTTAAGATTTTATTTGCTTTATTGTAAATATAATCTCCTAATATTGCATAAAACTTCATAGGCAAATAGTGTTGAGAACGTTTAACCTCACATACCATGTAGGATCTACGTTTATCAGTGCTGTTTAATTCAAATTCAAGTTCCTGGTGTTTTCTTAAAATAAGTTGCAGCAAAAACAATTGTCGCACTGTCAGGACTTGGCATTTTTTATATAAATCTTTGGTTGGATAATCAATTGGCCTAAAGGTCATGACTTTTAAAACTGATCTTTGTGCTCTCTCAATGGTAAGCATGTTACTCTTAGCCATGCCACCCCAAGCAGATATTCCATAATTTATTAAGGACTGGCATAATGTAAAGTATATCCATTTAATGAGGTTGATTACTGTAAATGTTTGCGACATTTTTCAATTTTTATCTGTAGGCACCATATTATCTGCCACTAAAAGATTTTTCCCTGATAAAAGAATATTCATCATCGAAAACATTCCAAAAACATTTTGATGATAGTTAGTGTATCAAATAATAGAAAGACAAGTATGTAGGTAGGTACTCAAAAGTGTAATTTTTTCACACGTAACTACAGTATCATGTGTCAAATCGCTCTCCATTAAAACATCAATAGTTTCAAGACGTGAGAAACCATTACGGCGTCTCCCCTTGGCTTTGATCATAACGAGGGTTGTCACTAATTACTTTTTGTATTTTCTTCCCTGGAATTTAAAATGGGATCGTAACCATTATGAAAACTGTTTTGTGATCATTACAGGTATTGTAAATAACAGTATTTCTTTTTTTACATGCAAAAAAGTTTTCACTAACCCATAATGGTTCTATTAAATTATCTGTCCTTTTAGCTTGTATACTAATTTCATTAATAATTAAGATTAAAAACATTAACAAAATATAATAATATTGATAAGATACATAATTATACAAGTTCAAAAAACTCCAATTACATTAATTATTTTCAACTAACCATCTTTACAATTATTTTCTAGCACTCTAAATTTCTAATAAGTGACAACCCTTATTACAAGATTTCAGAAGTCGTTCACACGTCTGTCACTGTAATCATACCTTTAATAAAGTTTCTCCAATTTGAACTCTATCCCTTTGTAATAAAGACGTCAAGTTTCTTCATTGATTCCCACGGTAGGATGTTTTTATTGTGTTTTAATTGTTTATAATCTTAATCTTAATTACAGGGGTGATACAGAGTGGTAGCATATTTATATATGTTATCACGATAAATAAGGAAGAAAAAGGGACACTTCTATCATTCCTCTATTTCTGCCTGAAGTGGTCAAAATATGCTGGTAAGTAGTCTGCGTTCTTATTCTTTTTTTTATAGCTTCTTGATTTAATGAAAGTATAATATACTTCTAAAGTAAAATAACCATCTTAAGCAATTTGCTGTGTTTGTGTATTTTCGCGTAGCGCCCAAATTGCTGAATCGATTTGATTGTGAATTTATTTATGAATTATAACTCAATACAAAACAAACAGTGTGCAATCATTATGTTTTAGACTTAATATTTATTTTTTATCAATAAAATTGTATCCCAACAATCTAATAGCAATTTTCGAGAAGCTTAAAATAAGGCCAACAATAATTATTACCAGTATATATTATCTGTTCCAGTACTAAGTACCTACCAATACTTAACAAGACCATATTTTTTACCCAGCACATTCACCTCTGATTCCAAAAACTAAACGTTGTTATTTGATTCGCAGACGGACCATGTGTTGCCGACATGCTGACGTACCTGGAATATTAACGGTCAAAAACATTTTATGGCCGTAGAAAAATGAGCTAACAACACTTTTATCCTGCTTGAAATTGAACCTTTGTTTGATGTCTAGATTTTGAAAAATTTGTAATAAAAACAGGAAAAAGAGAGAGAAAGTTGAAAAAGACGATGAACAAGACAGTGTGTTGGCAAGAAAGACATGAATTACATAGCTAAAGAAAATTATTTATCTAATTGTTCACATTTCCCAGAAAAGGACCTGTAACTCTAAATACTTTTTTCGTTTATCTAGATAACAGATTTCTTATTACAACTACGACCCAGACAACCAAGATCAATTATTACTTTCATGTCCCCACATAAGCCTCAATTTTGCATTAACCCATCATTTTCCAATCGTTGCCATCACAAGAGCTTACTCCACACATCCAGCATTATAAATACTGCAATACAACTAAAAAGCCGTGATGTATGTGTGTCCAGTCACACCACGCGACAGGTGTAGCCGTGTCGACGGTAAAAGCTGAATCTGTCACTGTCCACGTTGTTTTTTTAAATCTAAATTTGTGTGAGAATCGTATGTGATAGATATCCGTTCATAAACATCATATTCATCTTGTTTTTTATGTTTAAATGCTTTCAGTGTTGATTGTGATGGGAAATTTTGGAAAGTCGTTTGATAACATTTATTTGCGGTCTGTGATAAATATTTTCATGATGTTTCAGGGAGGTTCTTGTGTGGGTTATGAGTTATGACTACAGTTTAAAATCAGTCCAGTTTGAGTTAGAAAGGTTCGACTTCTGAAAGTGGCATCAAAGTGCGTAATTACGTTCATGACTTTTTTATGAATTTAAACTTTCGAGATTTTTTCCCCTTGTTACGAGAAATGCCCTTGAGGTTAATTTATTTTTATATTAAAACAACAAAAATATTGTATGTTATGACTTATGACTACAAAATTTACTTATTTAATTTTCAGAGTTTTTTTCTTATATACATCAATAGGTTGTAATTTCAACCTTCATGTTCCTACGCACTTACTAAGAAATATTTGACATATCTATCTGCCCTTT
Source organism: Colias croceus (assembly GCF_905220415.1). Taxonomy (NCBI): domain Eukaryota; kingdom Metazoa; phylum Arthropoda; class Insecta; order Lepidoptera; family Pieridae; genus Colias; species Colias croceus. The sequence continues at coordinate 479,584 of NC_059543.1, read as the reverse complement.
TGTAGTTATTAAGCCAGGAAGCAAGCCTGGAATATATAATATACCAATCCAGAAAACAACACAATAATAGGTAACTACCGATAAAATAAAGATTCCCATATTATAAAAAGGATTCCACATGCATGTAGACTGGCGAGCTGCCAGCCACACCGCATTAATCAAACAGAAGAGGATCACTCAAAAATTGCTTCGAGACAGCGGTATTGATAACTTTGATCGTTTTGTAAACACACTTTTTTCCCTTGAACTAGTGGCGCGTGCACAGAGTAGTGTGGGTGTAGAGAACACTCAATGTAAATTTATGTTTGACAGGTAAATTTTTGTGAAACATTATGTAAATTGTAAACAAAGCTCTTTTCAAAAGAAGAAGCAATCAAAAAAACACGTGGGTCTCCTGATATTAAGTGGCTAGCTAGTTGTAACACTCATGTCAGCATCTTTGTCAGATGTTTTAGGAACTTTTTAAAGGCCCCATTGTCATAGTTGCTAGTTACCGTAGGAAGTTGCTCGTTCAAGAGAAAGTTACGATTAAACATACCTATCCTATATTCTCATTCCTAACATAACTTTGCCCTGATAGAGCAATCGGTAATGTAGAGCCCTTTTTTACAGACCAATTTAGCAACCCCCGTGTTGTAGGCTCTGTATTTTCTACTCTGTGCAGGTAAGCAGTGTGTCGGTGCTCATTAACCCGTCAACAGCGCCCGTTAGCGTCATCACTTGCTCGCCACTCACATTTTATTTATTCTAATATAATACGCGGATGAGAGATGGCGTTTAGTAACGGATTAGGTGTTATGTGCAAATGTATGTTTTTTAACGTAAACATGATATTATTTTTGGGGTTGAATTTTTTGGATTTGTTGTAAATTTGTAGTAAAAAAGTTCTTGTCTATCCAATACAATTAATAGTCCTTTATCTATTGAAAGCTTTATGAACTGTAGAACAGTAGAATGTACAATATTTGTGGGCGAAAAATAAATGTTCTTATTGTGACATTGTTATAGTATTACCATTTGTAGAAGATGATAACATATTCTTTGATAAATCAATAAAACAATTTTTCAATTTTCTATTTTTGGCATTTTTGACCAACTTCAACGAGTGCCATTTTTTGATTGAATGTATTTTTTAATATACGTATTAGTTATTACACCTGTATCTACTTGTTATATCTGCAAAATAAAATTTTATTCTATTATTATGTTCCTTTATTGCAGCCATCAAACCGTTATTTACACCAATAAATACATAATCTATACAAGTAATTCACAGACATGCTACAGATTTATGCCACGAATCTCGCAAGGCCATAACCGCAGTTATTAGTTAAGCGATACACCATATTCCGAAACTCCATATTTCACACATGTAAATCTATTTGCCTCTAGGCTTCAGTATTTTTACACGATTCAAGACATAGAATAAGAATAGCAGATACACAAGAATTAAATTAGTATAGGTATCTACGACACATTTCAGAAATAAATGTATTGAATTTATATTTTTTTGGTTTTTATGGCATTCAAATGCTTTATAAATATAAATTTATAAAGAATAGAAAAAATTCGATCACGAGGCGGGACTTGAACCCGCATCCTTCGCGCCATTCCGGGGCGGATGCCTAACCAACTCAGCCACTCGTGACCCGCCTGAGCAATCGAATTTATTCTATCCTTTCAGTTTTATGTGTCTTAAGGGACACACCGCGCGCCATCTATTGAGATGATTTAACAACCATTTCAACCAATATGAAGCACTTTTCAGTGAATACAATATTGTAACGATGGAACACGACCTTTTCTTAAATTTATATTTTTTTGGTTTTTATGGCATTCAAATGCTTTATAAATATAAATTTATAAAGAATAGAAAAAATTCGATCACGAGGCGGGACTTGAACCCGCATCCTTCGCGCCATTCCGGGGCGGATGCCTAACCAACTCAGCCACTCGTGACCCGCCTGAGCAATCGAATTTATTCTATCCTTTCAGTTTTATGTGTCTTAAGGGACACACCGCGCGCCATCTATTGAGATGATTTAACAACCATTTCAACCAATATGAAGCACTTTTCAGTGAATACAATATTGTAACGATGGAACACGACCTTTTCTTGAATTTATATTTTTTTGGTTTTTATGGCATTCAAATGCTTTATAAATATAAATTTATAAAGAATAGAAAAAATTCGATCACGAGGCGGGACTTGAACCCGCATCCTTCGCGCCATTCCGGGGCGGATGCCTAACCAACTCAGCCACTCGTGACCCGCCTGAGCAATCGAATTTATTCTATCCTTTCAGTTTTATGTGTCTTAAGGGACACACCGCGCGCCATCTATTGAGATGATTTAACAACCATTTCAACCAATATGAAGCACTTTTCAGTGAATACAATATTGTAACGATGGAACACGACCTTTTCTTGAATTTATATTTTTTTGGTTTTTATGGCATTCAAATGCTTTATAAATATAAATTTATAAAGAATAGAAAAAATTCGATCACGAGGCGGGACTTGAACCCGCATCCTTCGCGCCATTCCGGGGCGGATGCCTAACCAACTCAGCCACTCGTGACCCGCCTGAGCAATCGAATTTATTCTATCCTTTCAGTTTTATGTGTCTTAAGGGACACACCGCGCGCCATCTATTGAGATGATTTAACAACCATTTCAACCAATATGAAGCACTTTTCAGTGAATACAATATTGTAACGATGGAACACGACCTTTTCTTGAATTTATATTTTTTTGGTTTTTATGGCATTCAAATGCTTTATAAATATAAATTTATAAAGAATAGAAAAAATTCGATCACGAGGCGGGACTTGAACCCGCATCCTTCGCGCCATTCCGGGGCGGATGCCTAACCAACTCAGCCACTCGTGACCCGCCTGAGCAATCGAATTTATTCTATCCTTTCAGTTTTATGTGTCTTAAGGGACACACCGCGCGCCATCTATTGAGATGATTTAACAACCATTTCAACCAATATGAAGCACTTTTCAGTGAATACAATATTGTAACGATGGAACACGACCTTTTCTTGAATTTATATTTTTTTGGTTTTTATGGCATTCAAATGCTTTATAAATATAAATTTATAAAGAATAGAAAAAATTCGATCACGAGGCGGGACTTGAACCCGCATCCTTCGCGCCATTCCGGGGCGGATGCCTAACCAACTCAGCCACTCGTGACCCGCCTGAGCAATCGAATTTATTCTATCCTTTCAGTTTTATGTGTCTTAAGGGACACACCGCATATTGTATTCACTGAAAAGTGCTTCATATTGGTTGAAATGGTTGTTAAATCATCTCAATAGATGGCGCGCGGTGTGTCCCTTAAGACACATAAAACTGAAAGGATAGAATAAATTCGATTGCTCAGGCGGGTCACGAGTGGCTGAGTTGGTTAGGCATCCGCCCCGGAATGGCGCGAAGGATGCGGGTTCAAGTCCCGCCTCGTGATCGAATTTTTTCTATTCTTTATAAATTTATATTTATAAAGCATTTGAATGCCATAAAAACCAAAAAAAAATATAAATTCAAGAAAAGGTCGTGTTCCATCGTTACAATATTGTATTCACTGAAAAGTGCTTCATATTGGTTGAAATGGTTGTTAAATCATCTCAATAGATGGCGCGCGGTGTGTCCCTTAAGACACATAAAACTGAAAGGATAGAATAAATTCGATTGCTCAGGCGGGTCACGAGTGGCTGAGTTGGTTAGGCATCCGCCCCGGAATGGCGCGAAGGATGCGGGTTCAAGTCCCGCCTCGTGATCGAATTTTTTCTATTCTTTATAAATTTATATTTATAAAGCATTTGAATGCCATAAAAACCAAAAAAATATAAATTCAAGAAAAGGTCGTGTTCCATCGTTACAATATTGTATTCACTGAAAAGTGCTTCATATTGGTTGAAATGGTTGTTAAATCATCTCAATAGATGGCGCGCGGTGTGTCCCTTAAGACACATAAAACTGAAAGGATAGAATAAATTCGATTGCTCAGGCGGGTCACGAGTGGCTGAGTTGGTTAGGCATCCGCCCCGGAATGGCGCGAAGGATGCGGGTTCAAGTCCCGCCTCGTGATCGAATTTTTTCTATTCTTTATAAATTTATATTTATAAAGCATTTGAATGCCATAAAAACCAAAAAAATATAAATTCAAGAAAAGGTCGTGTTCCATCGTTACAATATTGTATTCACTGAAAAGTGCTTCATATTGGTTGAAATGGTTGTTAAATCATCTCAATAGATGGCGCGCGGTGTGTCCCTTAAGACACATAAAACTGAAAGGATAGAATAAATTCGATTGCTCAGGCGGGTCACGAGTGGCTGAGTTGGTTAGGCATCCGCCCCGGAATGGCGCGAAGGATGCGGGTTCAAGTCCCGCCTCGTGATCGAATTTTTTCTATTCTTTATAAATTTATATTTATAAAGCATTTGAATGCCATAAAAACCAAAAAAATATAAATTCAAGAAAAGGTCGTGTTCCATCGTTACAATATTGTATTCACTGAAAAGTGCTTCATATTGGTTGAAATGGTTGTTAAATCATCTCAATAGATGGCGCGCGGTGTGTCCCTTAAGACACATAAAACTGAAAGGATAGAATAAATTCGATTGCTCAGGCGGGTCACGAGTGGCTGAGTTGGTTAGGCATCCGCCCCGGAATGGCGCGAAGGATGCGGGTTCAAGTCCCGCCTCGTGATCGAATTTTTTCTATTCTTTATAAATTTATATTTATAAAGCATTTGAATGCCATAAAAACCAAAAAAATATAAATTCAAGAAAAGGTCGTGTTCCATCGTTACAATATTGTATTCACTGAAAAGTGCTTCATATTGGTTGAAATGGTTGTTAAATCATCTCAATAGATGGCGCGCGGTGTGTCCCTTAAGACACATAAAACTGAAAGGATAGAATAAATTCGATTGCTCAGGCGGGTCACGAGTGGCTGAGTTGGTTAGGCATCCGCCCCGGAATGGCGCGAAGGATGCGGGTTCAAGTCCCGCCTCGTGATCGAATTTTTTCTATTCTTTATAAATTTATATTTATAAAGCATTTGAATGCCATAAAAACCAAAAAAATATAAATTCAAGAAAAGGTCGTGTTCCATCGTTACAATATTGTATTCACTGAAAAGTGCTTCATATTGGTTGAAATGGTTGTTAAATCATCTCAATAGATGGCGCGCGGTGTGTCCCTTAAGACACATAAAACTGAAAGGATAGAATAAATTCGATTGCTCAGGCGGGTCACGAGTGGCTGAGTTGGTTAGGCATCCGCCCCGGAATGGCGCGAAGGATGCGGGTTCAAGTCCCGCCTCGTGATCGAATTTTTTCTATTCTTTATAAATTTATATTTATAAAGCATTTGAATGCCATAAAAACCAAAAAAATATAAATTCAAGAAAAGGTCGTGTTCCATCGTTACAATATTGTATTCACTGAAAAGTGCTTCATATTGGTTGAAATGGTTGTTAAATCATCTCAATAGATGGCGCGCGGTGTGTCCCTTAAGACACATAAAACTGAAAGGATAGAATAAATTCGATTGCTCAGGCGGGTCACGAGTGGCTGAGTTGGTTAGGCATCCGCCCCGGAATGGCGCGAAGGATGCGGGTTCAAGTCCCGCCTCGTGATCGAATTTTTTCTATTCTTTATAAATTTATATTTATAAAGCATTTGAATGCCATAAAAACCAAAAAAAAATATAAATTCAAGAAAAGGTCGTGTTCCATCGTTACAATATTGTATTCACTGAAAAGTGCTTCATATTGGTTGAAATGGTTGTTAAATCATCTCAATAGATGGCGCGCGGTGTGTCCCTTAAGACACATAAAACTGAAAGGATAGAATAAATTCGATTGCTCAGGCGGGTCACGAGTGGCTGAGTTGGTTAGGCATCCGCCCCGGAATGGCGCGAAGGATGCGGGTTCAAGTCCCGCCTCGTGATCGAATTTTTTCTATTCTTTATAAATTTATATTTATAAAGCATTTGAATGCCATAAAAACCAAAAAAAAATATAAATTCAAGAAAAGGTCGTGTTCCATCGTTACAATATTGTATTCACTGAAAAGTGCTTCATATTGGTTGAAATGGTTGTTAAATCATCTCAATAGATGGCGCGCGGTGTGTCCCTTAAGACACATAAAACTGAAAGGATAGAATAAATTCGATTGCTCAGGCGGGTCACGAGTGGCTGAGTTGGTTAGGCATCCGCCCCGGAATGGCGCGAAGGATGCGGGTTCAAGTCCCGCCTCGTGATCGAATTTTTTCTATTCTTTATAAATTTATATTTATAAAGCATTTGAATGCCATAAAAACCAAAAAAATATAAATTCAAGAAAAGGTCGTGTTCCATCGTTACAATATTGTATTCACTGAAAAGTGCTTCATATTGGTTGAAATGGTTGTTAAATCATCTCAATAGATGGCGCGCGGTGTGTCCCTTAAGACACATAAAACTGAAAGGATAGAATAAATTCGATTGCTCAGGCGGGTCACGAGTGGCTGAGTTGGTTAGGCATCCGCCCCGGAATGGCGCGAAGGATGCGGGTTCAAGTCCCGCCTCGTGATCGAATTTTTTCTATTCTTTATAAATTTATAATAAATGTATTCTTTCTTTCTTTTAAAAGTGGAGTCTTTTAAACCTATCTATAACATATTATGGTTTATAATATATCCGCTTCTTGAATCAATTTTTTTTATGAATTAATCAAACTAAAACCATCAGCACTTAATACACCATTTTTTGAAAAATAAAAACTATACTAACCTTATGTTGCAAACATTAGTAAAATATCTAACTTCCTATAGATATAAAAAAGAGAATTCCAGAGAAGGCTCTAGTTAATTCTAATGGGATTTTTATTTCTTTTTATATACACATTTATTAATATCTATTATTTGCCTACTGGATAACCCACTCTGTGGCTCTCGCAATATCGCGCAAGATATATAGTTTCTTAGCGTTTATTAGCTGAGTTATTTATCACAAATACTTAAAGTTATTGCCACAGTGTGAAAAAATGGTACATTGAAATAAATCACGTCACAATCCGCTTAATAGAATCTGGTATGGAAAAGAAATAAGCAAGAAACTCTTTGGAATTGATTGGAAAGATAAATTGAAGCTATCTCAAATGAATGTCTCGTAATAAAATTAATTTGTGTACGATAGAAAATAGGACGTGATATAAGGGAAATACTTTGACACCATGAGATACTATAACATAGAAAAAATTTAGATACAATAAATGAAATGTGTAGAAAATTATGAATAAAAGTACCTATTACAGAGCAGTTATAGACGTTAAAAATTTATTAATTTTTCATTGTAGATAGATATACATATTGTGTTCAATTTTTATTTGTACCAGTAAAAATCTGATAATCCATCTTATCTTTTTTAGGAACAATTATTCAAAATTCACAACAAATATTTTTGAAGTGAAGCTTCTTTGAGTGTATTGAGAGTAAAATTTCGTGCCGCGTCATGGTTATAACGTCACATAAGGTGACGATTTTGGTATCTTTAATTCTTGCCAAAGAAGTTTCACTTCCGACACGTGTGCTAGGCACACACGCTCTATTTTTTTGGCATCTCACTTATAAATATCGCTTCTACCAAGAACACTTCCAAAAACTCGATAGGTACTAGAATGATCATCAAAATATGATCAAATATTTAAAACATATCAAATAATTGCTTCACTTAGCAAAGATAAATGGAGGAAATAATTATAATTGATGGAGCTTGTAGACTAATGCGAAATCATCTGTCCACCTTGCTCTTATTCTGGGAACTCATATTTGTATTTTAACTCCATATTAATAGGTGCTTCTAGTTATTAATGGGAATTATTTACAGAGAGGAAATAGTTTAACTATTCATATAAATATGTGTTACCTTTTATTGAATTTTGATTATGCTGTAAAAGATCAAAACGTTCATCTTTACAAAAAGATAGCTAGGTAGTCTATTTGTTATATTGGATCTGGGAATGTACTAGACCGATATTGAGAATACATTGCATAGCGAATAGACGAGACTGCGAACAGTTATTGCTGGTATTGTTGGAGCAAAATATTCTTAATAAAATAATAGGGATATCGACTATATACCTATGTTGAAATGGTAGTAATATTAGAAAATATGGAAAGGTATCCATTGGAACACACTGAGCTCAAATAACTAAAAACGATAAAGGTCACATTTACATCGAAAACACAAGGAATAGCGAAATCAACATAATATATGAGAAACTACGCACAAAAACATGCGCAGGTAAAAACCTATTTTTAAAAGCAGTACATCACTTCCAAATATTTAGATCAATGAAAATAAAGTTCACATAAAAGAAATCGCAGCAAATTCTGTACATGACACGAAGTCACCGTGCCATACAAAAATAACAATATATTAAATTAAAACCACCATTTACCTATGATTAACGGTTGTCCGAACGAAGAAAATTATTTTGGCGCCAAAAAGTGTCATTATAATTTGTTAACGTCTATAATTGCCAGTGAAAAAAAAAACAATATATGACTCCGGTGAGGGCAATGCTGTTTTTGATATGGAAAATTAATTTCGTATGATCCATTTGTGATTGTGTGTTTTGATTTAAACTAATATGTACTGTTAATTCTTCATGAAAAACCTTGTTGAGATTTATGAAGATCTTTTTTAGGGTGGAATAAAGAAATAATATTAATGATTGTTTTTATTTCTACGAGTTGTCAGCTATCGCAGATTCATTGACTATTTCCTCGTACAAAAATATTCCTCACTAGCGGTCCGCCCCGGCTTCGCCCGTGGTAAATATCTTCATCCCCTTCGCAATAAAAGGTAGCCTATGTTCTTTCTCAGGGTCTAAAGATTGTCTGTGCCAAATTTAATCAAAATCGGATGAGAGGTTTAAGCGGGAAAGCGTAACAGACAGACAGACAGAGTTACTTTCGCATTTATAATGTTAGTAGGGATTTCATCCCGTTATGACGTAATTATGTCCATTTTCTCAATCTCATCAATTAAAATGTTAATAATCTGGACGATATGAAAAGATCATCGAGTCATCATTTCACGTGTAATAATATTTCTATGGGTCCTCTACGAGTCTATCCTGAATTTAAAAAAAGAGCGTGTGTGCCAAGCACACGTGTCAGAAATGAAACATCTTTGGCAAGATTCAAAGATACCAAAATCGTCGCGTTACTCCACGATGTGACGGTAATGCCATGACGCGACCTAGAAATTTTACTCTCAACGCGTTTAAAGAAGTTTCACTTCAAAATCTTAAGACATCTTTTACACACCGGAAACTAAAGTCTAAAATACCCAATGTGTAGGTATGCGTAATGCTGTTGATATCCACTTTCTCAATATGACAATCAAATCTTTAATTATTATTAAGTGACTGAAATTCTAATCTCGTTGATTTGATACGTATTGGGTAACACGATACGCGTTTGGCGCGTCCGGTTCGAACGGATGCCGTATGAAAGGACCTTTATGTGAATTTTTCGCTAAGCCCTGAAGGTGAGGTCAATGCACTTCCCATTGACATTAAATTATATACTGGGATATCATAGACGGTATGTATATTATTGAATAGAAAGAGTAAAGTTCGGTAGGTATGTCATGTCGGCCAGATTGTTATAATTTTGATGAATTGAAGTATTCGAGCTCTTTTTATTAATATCTAGTTAGGTTACATTGATTTGAAATTACTGGAGCTAAATGCTCTTTGCAAAGACATTATTTTTATATTTACCAATGAAATAAGTTTTAAAGCAGGTAAGTAAGTCTAAGTTATTTATGGGGAAATTTATTCCATTTATAAAATTTCGAGTTTCAACTTTTTCCATGTACGGTCTCACTACAACATCATTCCAAGCTGTTTTTATTTATCCAATTTCTAATGTTTAAAGTTTCCATCCATTTTCACTTATCTCAGTACAACAATATTTACAATTACCACAATTACTGTCAAGGTGTAAGCTTCGCCGCTCCACTGACATTTTTGTCACTCAGCCAAATGAAAGTATGCAGAAAATTAACATCAATTGTCTAGACATCGCTATAAGATTCGTTAGAAATACGTTTCAATTTAATTCCCGTTTAACATAATATATCATACAAATAGTAAATGTCACGTAAAATATTCTGGTTTCAAAATACGAATTAAGAAAGGAATTAAAGATTTTAATGATCTTTATGTGACGTCTTGATTCGTTGGCTTTTAATTTGGAACGTATAGAAATATGTAGGTAAAAAAATTGTGAATTGTAAACCTAGAAAATAAAACATATAATGTTTTATTTTCTAGGTAACATTACTAATTACAATTAGATATCTAAATCGTCTCTTCTACATAATATTTACTACCTACTACTAGGTACTATTACACACTACACTCTACTACTACCAAGAGTCGAATCTCGCTTATATATAACATTTTCAGATTAATTTCCTAATCTTCTTATTAGAAAATTAATTTAACTTATTGTAAGATGAACACATTTATTATTGCATGATTTTTTTAACTTAATACACAAATAAACATTTCTGAATACATAATACCTACAGATTATTTTTATATACATACATACATTAAGAACGTAATTTTTATCTTTATTCCATACAAATTACTGTATAGCTCATAATAACAAAAATGACTATTTACATAGGTATCGAACCCGCTACACAATCTAGAGCGAGCCCATCCGGTTCGCGGAAATCTTAATATCGACTCGCCCTAGTTATCTCACTATGATTGACTCACCTACATTGCTTTATCAAACAATAATATTGCTTTGTATTTAATTCCATTTCATATTTAAAAATATTAAATCATGAATGCAAGGAAATATCTTATTTTGATCTAAATTAAAAGCAAGGAAGGGAACATGGTTTTAGAAACATTTCAAAATTCAAATTAAAATGTTTAACTAACTAGCTGTGCCCTGCGGTTTTACCCGCATTGTTCTACTCCTGTTGGTCTTATCGTGATGATATATAGCCTATAGCCTTCCTCAAAAATTGGGTTATGTAACACCGAAATAATTTTTCAAATCAGACCAGTAGTTCCTGAGATTAGCGGGTTCAAACAAACAAACAAACACACTCTTCAGCTTTTTAATATTAAGTGTATATTGCAAGAAATGTTGTTACAAAGATTTAAAGATATTAATTATCCAGCACAAACGATTGGCAAACAAAATATATTAAAGTACTGAAAAATATTGATTAATTTAAAACTTAGGTACCTATATGAGATTTATTAGTGAAAGTAGTATCATTATTTGTCCACCTGTTCTGGAGCTTTGCCAGGACCCAAAAAACATAAACTTATAACTATTATATTTGTGTTTATTCTGTTATTGACACAATTAAATTTTATTTAATGCAAAACTTTATAGCACTAAATGCGATTAAATATAAACGTGTATGTTCTTAATACGTAATTCATTATTTAACAGCCAAATGATGTTTTAAAAATCACCATATCAAATTTTTGGCCTATATTCAAAACAAACAAAGGAACTTTAGGAATTGAGTCTATAGTAATAAGTAAATGTAAACGTTTTATATTATTTTTCATTGACTAGGAATTCATAAAGCTAATATCAAACTGTTTGTATTGAAAATATAATTTTTCAGACAGAATTCCATTATTTTAAACTAAAATATTAAACAGCATAGAAAAATTTTCCAACGTTCACAAAAAACTATTTTAAAACACAATTCTTACATTTATAATATTATAAGAATAATTCCCAATATTTTAAAATATCCTTTTAACTAAATTTATAAATTACAATCTAAATATGTACTACGTTATAAAAATAAAGAGTTTTGAAATTTATAAGAATTAGTACCTCTACTTCATACTAGGTGGCGCTAGTCGTCTTAGAGCGTGAAAATTTGTTGCTTTTGCCGATTCTAACGCAACTACACTTTTGCGTTTTAATAATAATAATATTTTGTAGGTATAGTAAAAAAAATTGAAAGGCATATAAATATAACTCGAATATAATATATTATATTGCAGAAATGTTAATAGACCTATTTATCATAGATATTATTATATAAATATGATTTTTTATACACGAGTTTGAGTAAGTATTAAAATATTAGGTATAATTTTATTAAAAATACATACCTATTGTTAAATATTGAATGGACAATTTGATATAATTATTATTGTGCTTGCTAACCCAGAGTTCAATCTAGTACAAATACCTATTAATTAATTCCAATCAAATTTAGAAAAAATCACCAAATATTTAGGTCAAAATACAGTGACATACTTACATTTTTCAAGTAGGTACATTACATTTGAAAGAAAGAAAGAAAGCATTTATTTCTACACACACAAGCACACAACAATAAACATTACAAATGAGTATGAGGAATATTTAAAGAAAAAAAAAGAAAACAATAAAGTAAAATAAAATAATAATAAAACCATCAAATTAATGTGTGGTTGCGTGCGCCAAAAAAGGATGCCACTCAGGATACCTGAGGCATAATGCCTCAGCACTGATTTTCAGTGACACCCTTCCGACATCCAGATTGTCAGCTGCTTTTCAAGATTATAGATAATAATATATTAAATAAACTTTGTGGATACAGACAGATAATTAAATAAGGTCACCATAGCTGCTTACATAAAATACTATTACTAATATGTACTATTACTTACATAAAATGTATTATTATAAATAACCTACATCAAAAACCTTTAATTAAAACATAATAAATTAAATGCAATAATATTATACTAGCTGTTAGTTAATACTGTAATTAAGTTCGTTACAGACGGTTACAGATCCTGACTGTAGCTTGCCTTTATATTCTCGAGATAGCTCTTTTCGTAAAAAAGCATACAGCTCATTTTGTTACTTTTGAAAAAGACAGCCTGTTTCAGACTAGGGATCCCACCCGACTACGCTTCCCCATGTGTAAATCAAAATTATTTTGTGCCAATTGTCAAGGAATAGCTATAAAAATTTATAATCACTTTCCCGCAAATACCTATAAGGAGTTGTAATCTTAATAAATTTAAGTGGAGGATTGCTGCATTTCTTAAACAAAAATGCTTTTATACGGTAAATGAATTTCTAGCATATATAAGATAAACGAGGACTTGGCTTAGGCTTAAATAAATAAAAATTGACATAATATTTATTTATAATAATTTTATTAATATAATTTTGCAATGTACCTATTGAGATCTAGTGTTGTGTGATATTGTATAATGTAATTGATAATTTAAGATATTTGATTTTGTAATATTATTTAATGTAATTTATAATTTAAATAATTTGCACGCTCAACTACGAGCAGAATGTCTAAGCACCTATACCTACAATTTGTACCTCAGCTATATGTAACTACATTCAGCAAATAAAGACAATTTGAATTTGAATTTGAATTTGAATTTGACGCAATAATAATACACTTTAAACAAGGCCTTTTATCTTTGAAGTATGTTTTTTCCTCACTCAATCATTAATAAGGTACCTATTGAATTCTTCGAAACACATATGGTCAGGACAAATCTTTTTGTATTATTTACACCCAACATTGCAAGCAATATTCGACTTTATTGCGAAATAAGGTCATATAGCTTACATATAAATTATTAAAAGGTTGGCTTAACTATAGAGCAATTTCTTCCAAAAACATTATGATAATATTAGAATAATTGCAATAATGTTTTGTTATTTTAGCAATGCCAATTCCGAAAATTAATGTTTTAATAGTGAAAATGTTTGTTCGTCTGTCACGCCAAATCTATTGAAGCGAATTAAAAGAAATTTTGTACGCAGATAGAAATAACTAATAGCTACATTTTATACAGGTAAGTACTAAGCAAGCAAAGCCGTAGTAAAGATACTATACCTAATATTGCATCTGGTAAAATGTTCATATTATTATGTAAATTATAATATTATTTCCCGATTTCAAGGAAAAGTTTTTTTATTATGTATAAAAATAATATCAGTTACCTGACGAGAGAAGAGCCATGTGTTAAAAGATATAGTTACAAAATGGCCGCTTTGTACATTAAAATATATATTTAATTATGAACTTTATTCCTTTCAGATAAGTTGTATTTTGAAATGAATGGTTATCCAGGTAGACATGACCGCATTTTTTATAATTAAAGGTGTTTACGGTTTTATGATTGTTCGTTCGAATAAACATTTATTTATTTTTCTGTTTTTGTGAACTTTTTTCGTAACCTGGCTCTAACTTTAAATAAAACCAATCACTTGCAGGTATAAAACAGTTAATATTTTTATTCGTGTATAGCTAATAAGTCTGACCTAAGTCGATTAAGCTTTATTGAATGAGTTTGGTTAAAAACACTATGGAAAGGTACTATGGATATGAATGTATGTAGATTTACTATATATTATATAGTAAATCTACATACAGTAGGTATATATATACCTACTTATATATACCGCAGTAGGTATATATATACCTACTTATATCATACAGAAAAAACTTTGTACCTTCAATTTTCAAAGGTGGTAATTTTCGAATCCGATCATGAAATTTTTTCCCGACCGAAAGCTACACGATACAGATCTAGAAATTCCTAAGACTAGCACGTACAAACAAATAAGGAAACAAACTAATCTCATTAGTATAGATTCATATAAAGTTATTCAGAGCGTATAAAATAAAACACAAATGTATAGGTATCGTGATAAGAGTGGCACAGTTCTGAGTAACACCTACGAGACACCGCGATAAGAGCTGACCCGGTTCACCCCGACTTCCTCCACATTATAATGTTTTATAGTATTCTTGTTTGATTTTATTGAGAAATAATAGGTTTAATTCTATAGAATGGGATTTATTATGTATTTGAATATAATTTTAAGTAAGACAGGGGAATGATGATTTTATCAAAATTTTATCTATGACCAAATTACCTTTATTAAATAAGTGATTATCTAGTTTGACTATTCTTTTAAGTAGAGGAAATTTTAATGAATATTTTGTAAATTACAAAAAAGAACATCTATAAGCAATAATAAAAAAAAATTGCATAAAAATATGTATAAAATTTAGTCATTTACTTGTTTATTGTGTCTTTAATTGGTCAATACGCATTGTTTATATATATTTTATTTCATTATAATTATATATTATATTCCTAAACCTACTTACATTATTTTATACAACCTATAGTACATAATACTAAATCGATAATAAAAAGAGGTTCACAACATCCCAAAATAACAAAAAATCGTTTATCTTTAAACATGTCTCAATTTTATCAATAATTTATTTATATGGTTCAAAGAAAAAACCTGTTTTTGTGAGGTAGAGGTCACGAACTGTGATAAGGGATACCTTGAATGAATTTTGAGATATGCAATGACAAATATATGGATTTAAATATACATTTTGTGATAAGAATTAATAATAAATGAATTTTTGAAGGTCTGATTATTTTGCAAGTATGTACCTATTGAAATATGATATTGCAAAATAATTTATTATTATTATGAAAACTGCAAAATTGGTGTGATTTTGTTAACGGCTTTAGATGTAAAATTATTATCAATCTGAAACAACACAAGTTGGCTTATAATTTTGTAAAGATTTGCAGACGAATATAAGTTATCTTAGGTAGGTATTAATGTAAAACATTTTTCAAGTTGTATAAAATAAGTCATAAAAATTACGTGTATGAATACCTTAGATGAATACACATGATAAAATTTTTCAACAAAAAAACTAATTCTCTCTCGCACGTCATCTTTTAATTTAATATTAAACAAAGCAAATAGTGTTGTACCGTGAGAGCCATTAGTTGCAATAAGGAGCGAGGTATGCGCCGCACGTGTGTCCACAAAAAACACGCCTTAATAAAACGATGCCGGGGGCTAGGGATGTGCTTTTGTCGATTAATTGTGGTTAATGTATATGACTATATTTCGTAGAATATGGGAATTATAATAAAATCCCTAGGTAATCTTTAAATCTTTTGGTATAAACGATTTTCTAATATTGAATTAGATCTAACAGATTTCATTAGTAAAGTTTTTTCTGCTTTCATTGCGTAGTTTAAAATCGCGAATATAATGATGAATAGGCAAGGCCAAAACCGAAATAATGCGATTGTATTTTAAACTGTTGACAATATAATAACATAATAACTTATTTGCTGACATAAGGTAAGAATTAATTAAATAAACATAAACAACATACCTTACTTATTTTAGTAATAAATTATTATTATTTAAATTTTACTATGGCCACAGTAGATTATTTAAATTTTCTATCATAAGTTAATAACGGACTTAGATATAATATACTATCGACAGTAAATATCGATACAGTCCCACCACTAGCTCCAGGCGGGTTTAATTACACGTCGCGGGCGACAGGTTGTCGCGTGACGTCATAGCTGCATGTGTGAGGTGGGCTCAGACCGCCTTTTTTGTTATATTTTACCAACTCTGAAAAAGATGATGACGATAGTTAACAATACCTTACAAGGACTATTATTATGGACGATTATTAAAAGGAGAATTTTAAGTAGATAGTGTTTTACGTAAAAATTGCTCGTATTATTAATAAAAAGTGTTTGTTAAATGAACTTGTAAAGTAATGAACGGGTTTTGTTTAGTCTGGTTGAAATATATTATTACCTAATGCCACAGATAATAATTTAATACTATACTACCTAGTACCTACTACACTACAAATATTGCTGTTTATCATAGGCGAAATACTGACTCTATAGGTACCTACTGTAAGCATATAACAAGCTTACTATTTTTACAAGTAGGTACTATCTTTAAATTAATTTATTTCGTAACAATTAGGTTTGTGTCAACCACTTATTATGGTTTTTGTGATAGTATTCTAATTAGTATAGTATTAACTCTTTAGAGTAAAATAATTTTATAACCTATCTAAAACCTCACATACAATATAACACGAATGGCTGCAGCTAGGTGGTGTTACGACAAATTGCTAAAACTTGGAAAGTCATAAACGAACTAAGTTTTCCAATCCGCGGCCATGTCGTATTATTTTCTGTTTTATTGCACCGGAGTCGCGGTTACAGACATTGTTAGTTTTAGTGGATGATATTGAAACGTAATTTAGTGACTTTTATATTATTTGACTTTACGCGAGAAACGGCAGTAATAAAGGCCAAAAGATCCAGACAAAACCTGGAAAAAAATTATTATTTGTTTACGTAGGCGTTAGCAATATAAGCAAAAAGAAAATAAAACCGGTAAGTCGAAGAAATAGATATTGTACCTCTCTGAACAATGGATTTGTTCTTTTTTATTGATGTAGATGTTAGAGTATTTTTTTTAATTCCTAGATCATTGTAGAGTTTAGATTTTAAACTCAAGTTCATAGGAAAAATACATTATCACTAGTTTAAAGAAAGCCATTGAATCAACAAAAATAATTTTTCATTTTATTTAATCATACACGTATATACAGGTAGGTACACTTAATCTTACGTTGCAATCATAAATGAATAACGGCAAAATAAACACGACCATTTTCTAGGTAGGTACATTCAGTACTTTCAAGTTCTGAATAGCGCTGCAACTCGCCAATCTGCGGCTAACCGGAAAATTAGACTTTGCTGCGACATGTTTTAATAAGCTAAGGTTCTCTAGAGAGTTCTCGTGGATGTAAAAATAAAATTCGTGCTAATAATATAAGTACGAAAGTAGATAATATTTTATTTGAGTGTACCTTTTGAATATCACTATTTTTTGGCTGATTTTGGTGAAATTTAATACAGGGCTTCGTTATCAAAAACTCTACGGAGAGTCAATTTAATAATTTTATTTGCATTCCAGATTTTGCTCTTCTTTTAGGCCGTGGCCGTAGAAAATATCTAGGTACTCTAATATTTTTTGTAAAAGAAATCGATTATGCCAAAATCTGTTAAATATGTTATCATTCGCAGATCGCTTAGCTACAATGTAGGTACATTGTAGGCTGTAGGTAAGCGATCAAACTGGCCCTTCTTATAAATATTCTATAGGTACTATTTTTAACCGACTTCAAAAACGAGGAGGTTTTCAATTCGGCCGGTATATTTTTTTAGCTTATAAATTCATCGATGCATAGTGTCTGACCCTCAGGTGACGTGTACTAGATAAACAAACAAACGAACCTTGAAGCGCGACGCAATCACGGCGGTGTTATTTTTCACAAAACTCCGGTTTTCAAACACCTACGTTATGATTACTGCGCAGTTGGTCGTAAACAAGGATTTAGTTTACTGGATACACGCTTTTAATTAAAAATAAATGAATAAGTTTTTAATCTGATTTTATTTCACTCATTTCATTCCATTTTCTCTTTTGCTCTCTAATTATGTAGGAACTTATCGTTATGTTAATTATTATGTTAGGTAAGCGATAACTTTTCTTCTCCCATTTCATTGATATTAATTGACTTTTTTTTTATTCTTGCTATACGGAGATAATAACCATTATAACCTGAAACTCTTAATTATTTAACTCTATTCTCTCACATGCGAAACGTTACTAATCTTTAGACTACCTTTAGACTTTATACAGTCTACATTATACAGTACTAGCTGTGCCGCGCGGTTTCTTAGCGTGATGGTATAATATACCTAAAGTCATCCTTGATAAATGGGCTATCTAACACCGAAAGAATTTCTCAAATCGGACCCGTAGTTCCTGAGATTAGCGCGTTCAAACAAACAAACAAATTCTTCAGCTTTATAATATTAGTATAGATTTACATATTAACTGTCTACAATTCTTAGTCTTATAAACATATCAACTTTTAATAATAATTAACTACACATTACACGCAGTAGGTACATCTAGCAATCTATCTCCACGCTCGTAACTTCACGCTTTTCATATTCACTCGGCAACGAATGAAAAACGTTGCCTTTTTCAGTTACAAATGAATTCCGAGTTGGGAAACGGCTGAAAAACTTTCTAATACTGCGTATGGAAAAAGTTCCACGCAGGTTGGATATTGATATTTCTTTTTATTCGCAAGTTTTTGGATTAACTTGAAACCGATGTTTCGTTTTGACCGCCGCGTCATAAACGAACCGTGTCTTGAAGACGGTAGGTATACCTAGTGTATGAAATTTTATAAGGATTTGCGAATAATCATTTGTGATTTATCTGATAGCTATGGCAATAAAAATGATTAATCTTAAAATGATTGCAAACAGATTTGATTGTGTGTACTTGCACCATTGTGAGCAAGTACACACATCTTATATTAATAAAAATAAAATGACTAATTATAAATGGTAAAATATTCAATAATGATAATATTTAAATTAATGTAAACTGTATAAAAACAATGTAAACTAACATAGTAATTAAGAAAGTATACTCACAAGTGGACCTCTGTTGTTCTATTAATAAATAAATAACAATAATACATAATGTTCTGTTAAATAAAGCTAGTGTTTAATGCAAAGAGTAGGTAAAAACTGATTTACTTTATTCCGTTTTATTTATTTTTTTGCATGTTTGCTTCGACTTGCTTATTTCATACTTGTTGCAACTTTGGTGTAAGTAACTGTTACCATGTGTATGGTGTAACAGTTATAATTAGAAGCAGATTAACCAATTGAGCGATTTTAATATTTAGGTATTTAGGCAGTCTTATTAAGTAGTTATATTATACATTAAACAAAACATGGACAGAGTCACGTGCCTCAGTTATACGTCAGAAGAGTTCAAAATATTCTTGTGTCAAGAAGGCTTTAACGGCGGGTTAACGCGGCGTGACGTCATCAAAATGTGACGGTAACGGCCTGGAACGGTACCTAGTTTAATATTATTGGAATCATGTGTTTTTGGTACTTTTTTTAATTTAATTTTTTTATATATGTAAATGCAAGTATTGTGTAAGTACCTACTTGAATTATGTAGAGTTATTTTTATGGTTTTTAATTAATGTAGGTAATTTGCAAAATTCTTATTGCGAGATTGTAACTAGGTTAACAGTTAAAAATGGAGGATTCTAGAGTAGGTACCTAAACATAAGTTTATATTGTATTATATTAATGTAATCTTAAATTGATGACACTGGGTAATGGGTAAGTATCATGAAAATATTATAAAATAAAAGACATTGAAAATGTTTTTATTAATATGCAAATAGGCGCTCGTCCTGCGATCTGCCTCCGCCCAGATTGAAACCTGAAAAAGAAAACAATAGTTAAAGCACTCAACAATACAGTTTAGCCTTAACTAATTACTATAATTACAAACATAGAAAAAAGCATATTTTGACTCTTCAAATACAGTTTTTTTACTCTACATCTATGAATATAATAAAAAATAATATATACCTTCACTACGCATACTCTAAATATTTATTATTTTTGTTAGCTAGGTACCTATATAGGTAAAAATAAAATAAAAGGTGTTACATCAGAGCAGCAGGCGTCGCGGTGGCGGACGTCATTTGCATAACACAATCCTCTAAGTGTCGGGCCGCATAAACATACCTAGTGCTAACCTTTATGTATTTAGATTATGTAATATTTGCACGAGAATAAATGTGTAAAATTTACAGTTTGATTATTAAAATCTTAACTGATATCATATAAATGTGAAAGTAACTCTATCTGGCTGTCTTCTCCTCGCCACAATCACTGAACCGATTTCGTTGAAATTTTACTGAATCGATTTCGTTGAAATTTTAATTTTACTTAGATAGCTTTAGACCTGGGAAAGGACAGCTTTTTATCCCTGAAATCCCACGGGAATGAGAATTACCTATAGGGGTTTTCTTTACTAGGCGGGCGAAGTCGCGGGCGGAAAGCTTACTCATTGAGGTATTTATGAGATCTAATAATGATGAAAGGGTGTATAGTATCACAGGCAATAGGCTAGTTATCTTACGTAAAATGTTTATTTATTAAATTAGCTAGTATCCGTGTCCCCACAGAGCGAGCATCCTCGCGAAGCAATTGCAGCGCGAAGCTGTTCCGTCAGCGTAGCTCTATAGGAAAATGACTGACACTCGCTTTCCTCCACGAAGGCATTACTAACAAATTATTTACAAGTTCTTCGTCCATATTCAATTCACAACTAAATACGAAAGAAGTCGCATATAGCACGCGACCAGTTCATAACTCAAACTCCCACTATAGGTATACAATGCAATTTAAAATTTGCCATAAAATACACTAAGAAGTTTTTACATTCGCGGCGCTTGTTAAAACTTAACTTGTTCACCTTCAACTTTCAAGACAAGTCTCTTCTTGGATATTTTTCTCACTAGAATATTTTATACGGCGTATTTTATTCATACAATTTGATAATGGAATAATAAACGTGGTGGAACTAGGTATTTTTCTTATGTTTAGAATAAAATACGTTACTTTCATCATGATAATATGTTTCTAATCAGTTCATTATGGACAAGGCTTTCAACTACCGAAATGGTAATGTTTGTAATATGACTCTACAGAAATGGTAATGTAGGTATGTAATATGAATATATTGGTTGTCTGTGAAGTAGGTACCTATAGGTACCTATTAATAGATAGTTCGAGAACAGAATAAGCCGAGGTCTGATTGAAACAAATAATATTGAAACGGAACTATAAATTCCGCAGCATCACAGATTATTAGTAGACATCTAGGTAGATATTAATAATTAGGTATTTGCTCAAACCTAACCCCTTATCACCATTGTTTATCACTTCCATCAATAAAAGGATCAAAAGGAATCATCAAAGTAAACCAAGAACAGTAACACATTCGGAAGAAACTTCCAAATCTTTATACAATCGTAAAACCGTAATCATTTACGAGCGAAGTGAGCCGCCATTGCCCCCCCCTCCCCCTCCCACCGCCCAGTGTAATCAGACCGCTGTGACCTTAGGTACTGGAGGTAGATATTTATGGATAGAAGTTAGTTATTTCATGTCGTAAAATGAACACTGAAATGTTGGAATTATTAAATGACCGCTTTTTAGGTTGGTTTTTCTTGTTCGTGATTCATAATATATAATCCACAGATCACAGAAACTAAAGGATATAATCTAAACGCCATATTATGAAAATGATAACATAAGAAGTCCATATTAAAACTACTTTACAAATAAAAAAGATCAATATGAAATCTAAAATACATTCTATTAAACTTGCACATACCTACATCCATGCATCAACTCATTATCTTGCCCGTCATTCGCTAGTCAAAACATAACTTCGTATATACCTACATAATTATGACAAGGCATATTTACATAATATAATACAAACACGCTATTCCAGCGACCTTAAATCCAACCTTGAAACGTAAAAATTAAATGAACAAAATTAAATTGGTCATGTACTCAAACTCTTATATACCTACACACCTCTCACCTGCCAGGTAACCAACCATTGGAAGGCAGTCCGCCAACCGGCTCGCACCTGTGCAGAGCCAGGTAACACAGGTACGACGCAGTCAAGCCACGCCCTGTTTATTGACCTGCGCAGGTGCGCTGCGCGGCGATTGGCCGAAAGGTGAGCACAGGTATTACCAGGTATACGCCGTAACCCCCGTCGTACGCACGTTTCACCTGTAGTGTCCTCGACAAATTTCTTGTGTTTTTTACCGTGTTTCATAGTGGTTGGTTGTGGTTTTTGTGCGCATGTGTTGATGCGATTGATGTTTTCTTGAGGTGTGCTAAATTTAGAGCGCCGCGCCCCGGCCTTGAGGTAAAGTATATAATACCTACAGTTATCTACTAAAGTTTCGACGTAAATTGAAGCAATACTCTGGGATTGAGCTAATAAAAATTTGATGTGTATTTTATGACTTTAAAACTATATGACGTATTTTGAAATATTGTTTGTACTTTATTAATGTAGAGGTAATGTGTCATAATATTAACTAAATACCTACGCAGACTATTAGATATTGGAAAAGCGAATTCATAAACTCAAAATTAATGTTAATTACATTCAATTTTTTAAAGCATAACATATTACGAGTACGTTTATCTAAACCGCATGTACATCACATCGAGTTTTATCTAACAATATATCTACTTAATATAAGATTGAACGTAAATGCATCGTAAAATACGAAAACAAAATCTGTATAAATTTTCAACAAAGCTTTCAACGGAAAGCCTTCAAAATACACCTCTCAACGACGTTATGGGGCCACTCAATCTTCTTTCATAATTAGGTGGAGGCAGCCTTAGTAAAGTCTGGCTGGGGCTTCAGTACAGGGCCTCTGTGTTATTTTCCTGGGTTATTTTCTACAGTAAAAGTTTGTTGTATCAATAAGCTATCTACTGTGTAAAGACTAAAGACTGTATTTTTTTCTATCTGAGTAATGTAGAGCCCGACTCTAGGATAGATTTCTCACATAATAATTTATGTCAAGCTAACAATAAAACAAATAAATGACACAAGATACATTTTAAGATAAAAAAAAAATCTCGTAAAAATAACAGGATAGGAGCTGCATAGGAGTCTTCAAGGACTTCTCTCGCTTTAACGACGTTTCCAAAGTCTCAATTATTTTTGTATGTTTGTTTTTGTTATGATGTAGGTGTATTTATTATTTCTTATCAATTTTCGTGTTATCATAAACAATATGAATGACATGATAAGTATTCTAAATTACTTCTCTCTTAAACCTGAATCCGTAATTACCATAAAAAAACTTCATCTAGAGCCCCAAAACCACACTTTACACAAAATCCATCCCTGTATAGAGGGAGTGACAACCTCCCACCCCCTTCTTTGCGCGCGCCTCATTACCTAGGACTTTAGGTAGTCTAGCTACGTTTTAGTGCTCTCGTAATTAGGTGCCTAGTTTTACCTAAGCCTTAATGAGCTTCAGTTTTAAATCAGTTTATGTTTGATTAAAAGTCTGAAAAAGTTTATATTAGGTTGTATATTTTACTCGCAGTTCTCCGCTCCTATTGATATTAGCGTGATGATACATAATTTCGTAGCCTTTCTCGATAAATGGGCTACCTAACACAGAAATAATTTTTCAAATCGGACCAGTAGTTCCTGAGATTAGCACGTTCAAACAAATTAACTCTTCAGCTTTATAATATTAGTATAGATTCTGGATGATCTTCAAGTTTTACCTCCCAGTGATGAAGGCTTAAAACTTCAATAATGAGGTCTTATTTAATAAAACTTCTTAATTATTTATTAGCTCAAGTTACTAGGTAGGTAAGCATTTCATCAAATTTATTATCTAGGTACTCGTGTAACTCAGAAATCTTTATGAAACGGATATAGGTAAAACCTTTCATATGCGAGGTTATTCGTGTCAATTCACGATTAATTAAAAAAAAGCAGTTTTCACGATTTATTTTCTACATAGTTTCAGGTTCGTTTGTTTACCTACTAAAATTTCGTTTAATAATATCTAATATTACGTATGAAGGTCAGAAAATATTTTCGATTTATCAAGAAATCAGATGAATCAGAAATCAATGGCCCCAGATTGAGCTTTATTAGGTGTAGGTATACGAACCTTAATAAATTGTGTCGACTTATTTTAACAATATGCTTCTGCTTACCTTGTGGTGATCGTCATATTATGAGATATTCATACAAAATCATCTAAACCTAATTTAACAGTTAGGTAATTATTAGATACAGTTGATAATCTATAGCTGAAGAGTTTGTTTGATTTGTTTGATTGTTTGTTGAACGCGCTCATCTCGGGAATCACTGCAGGTCCGATTTCATTCGATCGATTTCATTTTTCGTGTTAGATAGCCCATTTATCGAGAAAGGCTATAGGCTATATAATATAATCACGCTAAAGGAGCGGAGCCACGCGGGTGAAACCGCGCGGCACAGCTAGTGATAAGATAAAAACGGAAAACTGACTAATAACATCGATAGATTCGATCGATAGAATTCATTATTCTGCCATGAATCTGTACTGAAATGCTATAACGGTCTAAAATACGGGGCTAGTAAATAATCAATCTATAACAAAACTGCAGAACATAGGAGGTGGTGTAAAAGTGCGGTGCTAACTTAATACCGTTACTGGAACTTGACTGTTTGCCCGTGGCTTCATAAAACTGGAGGGTGCAGGCTTGGGTGACGAGCAAAGCGATTTTGTTACAAACTAGCCGCTCTTCCTGGCTGAAAACAGAATACTAGTAGCTTTCTGCATGTGAAAGTATTTTATCAATTAGCCTACTGGTTTTGAATCATAATAATATCAAATCTTACCTCTTTTTTAGTGTTGATACTTTGAAATAAAAATAAATTATGTTGCTAGATAGAAGGAATAGAATCTAGATATGATTATGTTTTAGGAGTAGGTACTAGGTACCTATATCAATGCTATAAAAAGAGAATCTACTGAATATTTTAACAGAGATCAAAATAACATTCTCTGGATTAACGTACTGATTAAATTTACCTACTTTTTATAATATTTTAAGTGTTACTGCAAAAATCCTACCCGCTTCGCTTGTGAACATAACACAACTCTCATAGCAGTAAATGTAACTTATTTTCAGTTGTAAATGTAGCATAGCTCCAAGCGATCCTACCTTTAAACAGTGATGTATTTCAAACCATATTTCCAACTATTTTTATGGAAATACTTGCAACATTTTGTACTATTAAACGTGGAGTTAAAGTATTTTTGTCTTATCTTGTTTCAAATGTGATCAATCTATTTATGAATTTAATTATTGTGTTTAGATACGTTGGGTCAATAAGTTTATTACTTTAATAATTATTATTGTATTAATTATCTAACAGATTGCTTTTTGATATCTTTCTGATAGAGATTACTATCTAGTCGAAAGGTCACCTTTTACTCTACTTTTTCACAAGTTATAAGGAACATGTTCATTCGTTAATTAATATTGAATTCTTCCTGATGATGAACAGAGTAGATAGTAATATGTATAGGTAGGTATCTACATATGTATAGCTTTAGTAATATGAAATCTGTCACCAAAAAGAAGATTATTTTCACCATAAGGTGAGGGTTATTGAGCAAACATTTTAGTTAAACAAACAGTTGACCCAGAGTTCCACGTCCACCTGAGGTTAATGATATTTTGTTGGCGTTAGTTTGGTACCTTTAGATGTTATGTTATAGTTTATATGGAGAGAGATTTGGAAATAAACCAATTTAAAATTGTTTTAACATAGAGATATCATACATCGCAGTGTGCCAAAGGGAAGAGATAGTATCATTATAAGTGCTGATTTACACAGGGTTAGTAACTGACTACAAATTCGAGGCAAATCAGTGTTGACCCGAAAAAAAACCCTGTGTAAACAGATTTGAAGTCAGTACAGAGGCTTTCGCCGAATTTCGGCGCCGCGACTGACTTGTCTACTGACCCTGTGTAAATCAGCACTAACAATACTTTCCTTTTTCTGCTTGAGATTTTTTTGTTAATTTTACTTTTTAAGAAATGCACTCTTCTCATTATTTAAAAAGGTTGTATCAATCATAGATTTTTCATTCATTCTGCAGTGTTAAACAAACAAACAAACTAATTTTATAATTAGTGTATAGTGGAAAAAGGAACAGTTAATCTTCAAGTCAGGTTTAGATGCGCCGTTCGTTAATAGATATAAAAACAACACTTGTCATAACAGAGCCAGTTTCTTGTTAGGATGTGTTCGCAGTTACAGCGATAAATAAAATAATTTGTCTTTTAAAAGAAACAATTGTGCAGATACCTATATTGTTGAAATAGTTTTACATCGTTGGAATTTTTTATTAATTGTTTTTATTTGCTATCTGTACTGCAAATCGTTTTGGAAGAATAGCAGCGCCAGTATCTCATTACTGCTAGTGTGCAAGACAAAATTTTGTTTTTTACGTAATTAAGTAAACAAAGTTTTTATGTAATCACGTGACACGATCTTCAGTAAATTAATTTCAGGCTACATTAATTTGCTTTAAAAATGTCACTTGTATATCGACACAATAAAGTCGAAAGTAGTTACTTCGATGCAATTCCCTATCAATTTTTAGATGTAAGAGCTTCACTCGTGCTAGAACAAAGATACAAACATATCTAAGGGCATAGTACATATCACATACTTTTAGATATGACTCTACCACATCGTTAAATATAAAAATGTATCCCGTTTCGCGTTGTCACGGCATCACGTGTGATTTGTGAACGGCTGAACCGATTTCGATAATTCTTTATTTATTACATGTATTCCTTGAAGTACGAGAATGGTTCTTATGTAGAGAAAACGTAAATATGTACCACGGGCGAAGCCTGGGCGTATCGCTAGTAATAAATAGAAACGAAAAATTTCTAGAACACTCGCTTACACTAACACTAAGCCTCTTAATGGGACACACATTAGGCTACACTTCGCTTGGAAAAATAGTGTCATTATGAGTTTATTATACAGTACGATGGTAATTACAACTGTTCTGTACACTGACTGAGCGAGAGATTAACGGAAATTCGTACAAATTGCAGAGATTTAGACGAATAATAAGCAAAATATACGTATTTTTATTTAGGTATGTTTATAAATTGGTGGCTCAGTGGTGAGACCTCGGACTTCGAATCGATAAGTCCGGGGTTCGAGACCAGGCGAGCGCGCAGGAAATAAATTGATTTTTCAATTTATCTGCGCATGTTGTAACATCACCACTGCTCGAATGGTGAAGGAAACATCGTGAGGAAACCGACACGTCGAAGAATTAAAAAGTTCGACGATATGTGTCATCCGCCAACACGCACTTGGCCAGCGTGGTGGATCATGGCTTGTACCCTCATAGGAGGCCCGTGTCCCAGCAGTGAGAACGTATATGGGCTGATGATGATGATGTTTATAAATTATGTTTCTGTGTCTTATTAATTATATTATTACTTATGTATTGAAATTAAGTAGGTTTTGATTCAGGTGATTAAACGGTAGTTTATTTCTGAACCCAAGGATCATCGTTTCCTTAGCTCTATAAAGTGATTAAATAGAGACTTGTGGCGTGTATAAATAAATAATTTCTTAATAAATTATATCTTTTTCAGGACTGTGAAAAAACACCTTTTTACCTGCACGTGTTATGTAGTTTAAAGAAAAGTCATTCTTATGTTAACAACACTCGTATATTACCACAATTGTTCAGAAAATAGTTCTGACATCAAAAAAATAATTTAATTTATTCGCCAGAGGAATGACGGGATATAAAAATAAATATACCTACCTTTCAATAAACGGGTTTGGCACTAACTGCGCCCGTTGTAACAAATTATCTGAATTAGATCGCATAAATTATATTTTTAGTGGTTAAGAGTAAATCGATTTTATTGAAATGGTTCCGTATACATTATCCATAGATACGTCATCCCACTTAGCAGTAAAAATAGCAAATAACATAACATTCAAAAATATATTATAGAAGATGGAAGTCCATGGATTTTCATCGTGGTCGCGATTGTTGGCGCTCATAAATAATTAGATATGTCTTAAATTAAAAAAAAAATAGAATTGACATGTTTTAAAAGGATCAATTACTTACAGAGTTTCTTGTGTAGGTACTCTTCTCTATAAAAATTGCTTGAATTTTTATATTTAGTGTTTAATGGCATCGAATCCCACCTCGTGGTTGAATTTTTTCTATACTTTAAACATTTATAAAAACTGCTTATTATGCGGTAAATATTTATTTTATCATATCATCATTTATTTTATCATCTCAAAAACAACGCGACAGATTAAAAATATTTTACCATTAAACTCCATCCTTACTGAAGTCGTTATTGTCCAACCCGGATGAACAAGCGGCTAGAATGACAAAATTTAATTAGTAAAAAGATTTCAACCCACACCCAAGGATCCCCAACAATAACACGATTGTTCCGCACCTATGAATACACATCAAAGAACCGGACATAATATTTTACAAGCCGCGCAAAGAAAGTGGCAAAACGGCGCGGAAACTGTCACTAAATTATACATTAACCTTGCGACCGAATTCAATTCGTTACAAACAGTTAATTGGATTGCTGTGTCTGAAAAATAAATGTAAATCTTAATTTCATTTAGTCTAAATTTCTATGTGTTAATGCGCAGTTGGTTGTGTGTTTGTTGTAATGTTTCCTACGCAATGACATCTAAATCAAAACGCTATTTTAATTATTTCGCTCCTAATTTTATACATTCAAAGAAAAACAGGGGAATGATGAAATTTCAGACACATCGCGATAGTCTTAATAAATTCAAACTATATCTATCTCTCTTGAAAGAAAATTTAGCCTTAAAGAACTGAAATCATATTTTGGTGTATTGATATCATTTTCATAAACAATACCTACTTATTTACATACCACATGTAAATGTATGTCATGTCCAAAAAAATCTAATTTCAACTCCCCAGGTAGTTAAAACTCGAACAAAAAGTGAAGCAGTAAGTTATTACGTCGGGACGAAGCAAAAAACCGACATATTGAGCGGCCGGAATGTAATAAAGTGCAGGTATTGCCAGCTTTTTATTGCCATTACCTATGAAATGAACTTCGTGAGAAGGGGTATAATAACCTATGTATAAGGTTTATGAATAAATAAAAGTTTTCAATGTTTCGTTCATAATCGGTAACTAATTGTCTTCCGATAAAGATCCAAAGAAGTGCATATAGAGTATAGTCTTTCACAACAAACAAAAATATTTTATTGTGAAATAAAAAATAATTAATTAGACAAACAAGCATACATAAACACATAAAAAAGCATAACAATTAGTCTTCTCATTATTGCAGTTATCTCTTCTTGACAACGCAGGAACAGAACGAGCTTTCCGGTTTTATGTGTCAAATTAAATGACCTTTCAAAATTACACAGTTATCTATGGTTAATTGAAACTTTTAACTAAGCTATTCGACTATAATAACTGGTCTTAAACCAAACAAAAACATGGCTATGTAAAATAAAGTACAAAACAAGTAGCATAAGAAAGAGTGTGATAATCCCGCCTCGCCGCGGGCGCGTGATTAGCCCAGAGTGCCTTTAAAGCCTTAAAAGGTGCTAATGTACTGGATGTTGTCAAAGAGTATGCAAGTTACAGATGCGATAAAAACCGATCTAGGGAAAAGTACATACGCAATCATTCGGAGCGAGATAACAGTTTCAATAAGATTTTTTCCATATTCAATCTTGTACTGGTTGGTTCTGGTAAATACTAAATTTATACTGATAGGAAAAGCTTATGATGTAAGGCAAAAATTTAAATTGTATATTGATTTTTGCGAAAAACCAATAATTAGTTATGTTTTATTAAAATAAAAAATATAATAAATTCTTTAAAGTTTGCATATTTTTGAAACTACTGAACCTATTTTTAATGAGCATTCGATTCCATTTCCAAAAAAATACGAATCGATAAACATTTTGAAATAACAATCATGAAATACTACTGAATTGAGAATCACTTTGATGACAAAACGCTATCAAATTTTGTTTTTTTTTTAGTTTATAAAAAAATATTGTCATATCTGTTAAATAATCTATGTAAGATTGGCGAGCACGACTCATTAGGGTTGCGTAATGAATGCCCGCACACGCCTTACACTAACCAAACCTGAATATCAAACACTGCAAAAAGACTTTCATATCCCTGTCTATTATCCATTTGTATGTTCTTTCCCATATATTATATTATGTACCTACTTGGTAAATTATTATTCTTTCCCATATATTATATTATGTACCTACTTGGTAAATTATACCTACCAGAATGTGGTTTTTCAAGTTGCATTCGAGAGCCTTGCGAACAGGTTTGTAGGCAATTGTGAGATACCTACTACTATTCCGAGAATATTATCATTAAGTACCTAATATATTAACTGGATTTATTACAGAAGTGCCTTTGAGTCGTTATTAAACATATTTAAATTATTAGCATCGGTATTTTATGTCCTTTAAATAATTTTCAGATTAAGCGGCCCACTATCGAGAACTCTCCTTTGACCTATATTAGAAGTACCTATTTACATGCACGTATATTTTTTACAATAAAATAAATTATTAACTAATAGATACTTCTATAGTTTATGGTGTTATAGTGTAACCGCCATTGTCCATAGGTATCTCTCATCCTCTTTTACATAAAGTTTAAATTTGAATGATTGAGATAAATTGCAACATAACTTCGATAATACCTATGGCGACTTAATACAGTAACTTTAGCTATTGAATATTTATTGCATTAAATTAAAATATTTTACTGCTACTTTTAGCGAAATAATATTCACATAAGTTGAGAAAATCCGCATAGTTTAGCGACTGACTCATATTACAACCCACTGTACCCGCATAGTAGCGAAATTTAATAAAGAAATAACTACGACTTAATAAAACCTTAATCTAACCCGAGTCCAATAACAAAAATTAAAACGTCGGACCTCCGTCAAATTTGTATTGAGGCTTCAATTAATGCTACACCCTGTATTAATAAAGCTCGCTTAGGGCTTTCATTACACCATGTATAATGGCCCGTACAAATATTTTTAATCCACGAGCTCATACATCTTCCGTAGTTCATTTCACTGCCTGATGCTTTTAATATCTCTACCAATGCGGACAAAAAAGAGCTCTATTCCTGAGCTTTATGACTTAACTTCGCTTGGCGACTGCTGTCACAAAACTGACCACTACAATGGCGAGGTGAAGTGTGTTTTATGTGAAGTTAGTAAGGTCTATTTTTGCTTGATGGTAAACTTCAGCGACCATAAGCGGTGGGACATGATGGTGCTCCTTTTTTAATGTAGATAGCTTCGGTGGACGTGTTTTGATGTGTTTACATTCAGGTAAAGCTCATATAAGGATGGAAGATTGAATGGTTCGGTTAAATTATAGCTATATGCGTGTTACTTAGTAGAGGGGCAAATAACGATTATATTAGATAAATAATATGTGTATTTCATAATATATAATTGTTACTCTAGCTTTCCACTCTGTCCTCGCTTGAGTACTATCATAGAAAATTAAAATTATGTAATCACTTCTTTAATTTAATATCAATGAAAAAACACGGTCAGGATTTCTTATAAGCTCCAATCCGAAGCATTAATTATATCGTACTTTTTTAGAAATAAGTAGTTATTGTGTCGTATGTTATTTATCGATTCGGTTTAGATCTTATACTTACATTTGATAGGTACTGAATCAAATTATGTATAATGTAGATAAATAAGTATGTAATACGATTTTTAGCTGTTACGAGAAAACAAACTCAAACTGAGTGAAACTTCTTTAGGTGCGTTGAGAGTAAATTTACAAGGCAATACCGTCACGTCATGAAGTAAGATGATTTTGGTATCTTTGAAACTTGCCAAAGAAGTTTCACTTCTGACACGTGAGCTCGGCACACCGGCTCTTTTTTATTAATTTCCTTCTTTTGCCAGTGTTTGTAATGTCGGATGTCAATCTCCCTTCTACCGCGAAATATCATCAAGGAACTCTAGTCTCTATGTCAATAATGTTTTCCCTTTAATTTTAAATGTTGTTTGTAGACATAAGAAATATCCCAGGTTTCACATTGAAATCGCCATTAGCCCGGTGCCAGAAAGTAACTGCCATATGTCAAACGCTGTATCATAATAGTCATTGTTGGTTGGCGAAATGACTAGAATAGGCAATACAATATTGATGGATGTACTTGGCAAGTAGCCACTGTACATACAACATTATATATGTCTAACATTTCATTACGTTTATGGCCTTTGAAATTTTGTTTATTAGTTTTTCAACTCGTTTTTAACTGTTTGGATGTTTTTTATTCCGTTTTCGGTAAGTATAAATCTAAAAAAATAATGTTTACACATTTCACCAAATATAGTTTATGGTCATCATACCTATTGCGCGTTATAAGGTACTAAATTTATTAAATATAATATCATTTGCTTAATTTCGAAGATATATCCTAGAATTTTCAAATTAAATAACTACCTACATTAAAGTTAATATTTTTCATTAAATATGAGACTTCAATGATAGAATTGATTGCTGAGATTCCTATTTAAATACTTGCAAGAAAACCATAATAAAACACCCATGAAATAAATTTCTATAGGTATTTAAGCATCAAAACGGTGCATTTGCACAATTGTCTGATCATCATTATTTTTTTATTCAGATACAATTATTTATTAGCTCCCATTATACCTTAACAAAACATTTTTACAAGAGATAACCGTTACAAACGATTAATTCGTGCAATTCATTTCCATCACGTTAAGTGCGTCGGATGCAGCATGCGTCCTTCCGTCACGAAAGACGAGCCATGAATGAGACTAATTGTGACCATCGCCCGGCACGTGGCGGTAGTGTGCATTCTCTGCATCTACCCTCACAACAACCTAACTCCACATTCTGTGCTAAGCGAATTGAAACTTTAAATACATGCAATAGGGTGGTAAATCTATTGATGGGGAACAGAGTTCGAATGTGCACACATATCAAGTTAAGCGGAAACTGTGACAAATGAACGTGAGTTTGAACTTTGAAGTTCGCTTGAATGGTTTTGAATTGAATCTCGGATCGCACGGGAATGGGATTAAAATTTTAGCATCTTGTCTTTTTGTTATATTATGATGTTTGTTTTATTTTGGTACTGAATTAAAATAAAATTATTTCGTCTTCGAACTTATTGGCTATATTAATAGACAACTACTACTACTATGTTTTTAATGTTTATAATGACGTAACGAACTTTTAAAAAAGTCGAGGTGGGTCATTAGGTAGACCTACCTCGACTTTTTTAAAAGTATTCAACTACATCATAACCCCTTTTGTAGTTGTTTCTGTGTACATATTTGTAAAACGGAATACTTATGTTATTGGTAAGAAATTTAGTAGTTAGGACCTTAATTTTATAATCGCGGTCAATCATAATATAACGTCCAATCGAGACAATTACCTCCTTATTTAACTCATCATCGAATACTTAGCAACAAGCCCTACTAGCACTACCTACATAAAGTCACACAAGAAAAGCTCTCATGTTTGTTATTACGCGATTCATATCTGGCATCATTGAAATAAACACCGCCATACAATATCGAAAATAAAAAACACCATAACGTTCGCACGGAATAACCTAAACAGGACATTTTAGCATATATCTTCCCATACCATTAACTTTTCGTATATTATAACTCAGAAATCTACTGATAGTTATGTAAACAAATGTATACAAGCCTAATGAAGCGAGGTTATTTACCAAGATATTGATAGCTTCCATTTTATTGCAGTATGCTATTCATAAAAACCATTTGATATTGGTCCCTTGAGCTTTAGTGTAACAGTTTCTGTGACTTGAAACACTTTTGTAGGTGTAACTTGCCAACTGCGTACTATGAATTGAAGATAGGATTACTTAGGTAGGTAGGTAGGTACCTAGGTAGTTTACTTTCATATAAATTCGCTTATATTAGAAATATTTTTTTGTCTTTTGAGTTTCATATTTTAAATATGGAATCAATAGATACATATTTAGAAAGTTATAAAACTTTGTCAGAAGCCAATATTATTATTTTCTTAAGAAGAAAGAAAGTGCTCTACGATCGATTTGTTTTGCCTTGGTTCCACAACTTATTAATTAATAACATGATTGGTAATTCACTTACTAATCTTCTAAATCTGCACGCCCTTTTTTAATGTATCTATCCGTATAGAAAGCCATTTTTTTTTAATTTATGCATTTGTATTACCTGACTTTTTCCAATCTTATGTTTTAATTTGACAACGCACTTAGAAGTAGGTATAAATTAACTGAAAATATAATATTAAGTACCTAATACCTAATTATGTGGTAAATATTCTATAATATCATTACACTTCCCAGCATAGAAACGAACACTTCTCAGGAAAAATCTATCCAAACGAAAGATCAAACAAAGATTAATATCAACTATTAAGCTGACAACAAAATACACTACACTAAGTGAGTTCGTATGTTCGTACCTTAGAAGCCATGGACCAATCATCATTACCAACCTAACGCACCTTTATTAAACAGAGACAGATATATAAAGTGCTAAAGTGGGAAAGAGAGAACGTCGTATAACTTCGGCCAAATGAAAGATTATGTTTATCGAATTAAGGTGTTTCTTGGGCCGAATAAAATGCCTTCTTTATTACGGAGGGGATAACCTTTTGTTTATCGTTGTTTTTAATACGATTGTTTCTTATTGGATTCTTTGGGATATCATTTAGTGTGTAGTTTATTGTACTTATAATTCGAGCTTTATGCATTTGATTGCAATTATAAAAAGATCTAGGGCCTCGTTCACCATCTCCAAGTAAAGCGTTGATTAGTTACTTCTTTATTAACGTTAATCAGCAAGTAAAGGTTACGAGTATCTTTTGCCAATTTCACAAACGAAACATAAGCTCCGAGTACCTAACAACTTACTGGTTAAATGAGTAACGGAACAAATCGTACGTCACATTCGTTCAATATTACGTCAATGTCACTCGTCAAACGTCATTGCACTATTGCAGCTGTCATATTATTCATATATATATATTTAGATTCATATATATATATATATATATATATATATAGATAATTGTTGTGGATTGTCTGTATGTGGTCTGTAGGGTTGGAAATACGCGTGTGATTTTAATTTGTTAAGTTATTATATTAAGTACTTACCTATTTAATTATCATGAATAAAGTTAAAAGAGATAGAAGTGCAAACTTTTCTTTACATGAAATCTAGCGAAAAAATCAGTTTCATCGAGGTTCGTAAAATAATCAACACGGGATTTAAATACACGAATCCTTGCTATTCGTTGTGTCGAAGAATATTCTAATTCATCCAACTGACGATCAATTAAATCAAATAAATCCATTTTTATTCGTTTATTAAAAAAAAATCGTTGGTGATATGCAAGAAATGACAACAGACAACCTTAACCGTCGAGTAAAACACGCTAATTGGCAGAAGACGTGGCAAGTAAGTTACGGGTCAGTTAATCTTAATTATGATTAGTGCTACTCGGACGTCGTGAAACTCGCACTTGAAGTTACGGGTCATTTTAACTGGCGATTAGCCTACTCGACACTTTACTTGAGGGTGGTGAAACAGGCCCCTAGAGTAGTAAAGAGTTATCAATCAAATTTGAAAAGTTTGCGTTATATTCGTTTTAATGTCGATTACATTCGATAATGGTTGAAAGGTTTTGCTAAAAATAGTTTACACTGTGTCAATATCTGAACAATCTAATCAATTAAGTATATTAAAAGTCTATTCACTAACATTAGAGTTCAGTTATTCAAAATAAAATTCTCAAACAATTATGTTTCAAATCTACCAAAATATCACTTACAGATTACATTGCTCTACAGTTTGATTAAAACACGACGTCAGACAGTTCAAAAGTCTAAGTTATTGTTTGGAGCTTTTCATTTTATAAATTTAATTCGTCCGTCACGCGCAGAGTGACCTTTTACCACGTGAAACTATCAGCTGCTATCAAACAGTCATAACTCAAACTCAAAATCACGTAAATAACAATCTAACAGCTACAGAAATAGAGCTGCTATTCCTGTAAACACAATACACCATCTTATTTCACCATGATTTACGTGTGAAGACAATGCAATCTATTCTTGTAGTTTTCTCTCCACAGAAAATGGAATGTATTTCTAAGATCATAGAGTTTAAAACTGCGTGCTCTATCTCACAGTGAAGTAAAGAAGAGCTCGCATTTTACTGAAAAATGTAAGAAGGAAAGCCGCGGGATTCGTTATAAAGACATATTATTCTTTGGAAGCGGAGTGGGGGATATTGCAGCCGCAATAAGGCCGTAATCCTAAGGTACTATCCAATTGTCATTGTTAGGCGCCTCTAATGAAAAATATTTTGTTTTTCTTTTTAAATGTTGCTTTGTAGTTCGTTGAGATTGCTATCTTAACACTCGAGTTTTATTTCTGCTTTGTTCGGCTTGGACTTGAATGGGATGGTTAGGTATCCGGACCTCTTTGTTAGGTGTTATGTATTGTGTTTATAAGCGAGATTCTGTGGAAAAGTTTGAGGAAAATCTATTAGTAATACGAGCATTGTACCTATAGGTATCTAAATACATGGAAATATAGTAAGGTGTAGTGTTAATATAGATTTTATTTATACGCGTTTTAAGAGGACTTCAATCGTGCTCGTAAAAGTTAACAAAGACGAATAGACATAATGTTTATTAAGAAGACATAGAAATAAAAAAAAACAAGTAGCAGAAACTCTTACGCCTGCTGTGGTAATGATATTTTAGAGCTTAATGAGTTACAACATGTTGTGTAACCAAACACAGTTTCAAACATGCTTAAAGTCATTGTAAACTTTACATAACCTAAACATAATTTCATTCAAACAGAACCAAACTTTTATGAAACTTCAGCCAATAAACATACGCCGCCGCACTCCAATTGCCGGATTCAAACTGAAAATTTTTCCAACTACCGTTACCAAAATAAAAGCGAAAAACACGTTTCCTGCAAGTGTCGAAAGCATTTTGGCGTACAGTCCGAACAAATTCAAAACAACTATAAATCAGTTGTACAAATAAAAAAGTAAGGTAAGCACTCCTGTTGTGGCCCGCACCGGACGAGCGGCCGGAACCGAGTCTATTGGCGGAAAAAAGCTTTGAGTCAACTAGCCAGTTGACTGTTTTTAAACATCGATTAACTGACGTGTGGGCGTGCAAACCTTTCTGTTTGGAAGTTGCGGCCGCTTTTTGGGGCAAATAAATTCGTTTTTTGTTCTGTTCTGCGGATGATATTGAATAGTTTACATAAAAGGGATATATAGTTGATAAATTGAATAAAAGCATTATACTGAACATATTTGTTTTATTTGCAGTTTAATAATATTCCTTTATATTATGTTTTACAAAAACATGCTCTGAAATATAAGCTAGCTATCAAATCTTGCAAATAACTAACATGATGAATATTAAAAACCCTCACAACTCAACGAGCCATCATGTAAATAAAATCTCAAGTATTTTGTGGTTATTGAAACTAATGGCGTGCACTCCAGGGACACAACAACATATTCCCTCAGTAGTGCATACTTGTTACATCGCAACACGCGTCGCCCTCCGTATCGCACGTGCGCTTTAAATTGGAATCTGTAGCACGGGGTTCCGATGTAATCGGTCTACGGTGCAGTTACCCTGCCCGTGAGAAACGCGCAATTAATGCTCATTGTTGAGCGTTTATAATTATTTAAATGGTATTATATTAAAGGTCTTGTGTGACTAAGTAATAGTGGATTTATTAAAAATAAACGTAAATAATGTTAGAAATACAGCTTAGAAATGATTTGTGTTCAGTTAGATGATAATAATTTCATTGATGGACGTATTTATATGGATTCGGGTTAAACCAGGTTAAATTAAAATTAAATTTACAAAATATATTACGTAGCAACTTGTGGGCTGTAGCTTGTGTTTGCAAGAGCAAATGATAAAAAAAGACCAAGCAGTTATTACAGAAAATCAGTTAATCGGTAGGCAGATTTTTTAATGGGCGTTTTTGTTGGATTGTTTGTTGTTTTTGTTGAAAAAGAAATTCGCCACATAATGCCCAACATACACAAAACAAAATCCCCTCTGCAGAACGAAATCATATAACCATTCCTCTACTACCACGTGTCGATAGTCTTAATGAAAAGATCCCACTTCTGATAACGTATCAGTGACGTCACAGATCGCGATCACTGTAATTGCTCTAGCATTGCCATTTGCCAACGTACAGCTGTCAACTTTTATCACAAATTGACGTTTTAAATTGGAACCTATTGTTAGTGTCCAGTGCAATCGATTGGAGAAATGATATTACATAAGTAGGTATATTAAATTGTATCGAAGAATGTATTCGTGGAAACGTGAATTAAAAAAAATGACGTTTACGTTTTTTAATGTTTCAGAGATCTGAGTTCCAGACACTAGAAAAATTAATAATGTTAAGAACTAATAATAATGTACAGTAGGTACATAGAAATCTAAATAACAAGACACTGTTATTTAGATTTCTATGGTACAGTACCTACCTACAAAATATGAACATAATAATATGATAGGAGACCCGTGTCCCAGTAGTGGGAACGCAGGTATATGGGTCTGATGATGATGATTTAAGTAGTAATAAAGTGAAGTGTAGCAGATTGAACCACTAGTCTTCACGCTGCTTTATATACGTAAAATTGAACTAAACCTAAATATGTTCTGTTAATTTTCATTATCATCAACCAATTATCAAATCCATATTTCCAGTCCTTTACCCAGCCTCAATGCTATATTTTTAACAATTACCTTCAAAGTTATTATTAAAATAATACAGATAAAATTGCCCATTCATGTGCTTCGGATTTACTTATAAAAGCGTGCATAATGCCGCTACTGTGAACGGATCAAGACGATTAACGCTGGCTGCACACCCCAGTTTTGTCTGGACACTATTTCCCTACCTTTGTTGTTATTAATTTATTAAATAGCTATTAGGTATATTTTGCTTTGTATTTCTTATTATACACTGCTTAAATATCAATTAAGTTTAATGAGTAGAGCTAGGATTGATGTAGAAAACTAAGGTTATTAATATATATAACCTTAGTTATTAATACGACTGT
Source organism: Colias croceus (assembly GCF_905220415.1). Lineage (NCBI taxonomy): Eukaryota > Metazoa > Arthropoda > Insecta > Lepidoptera > Pieridae > Colias > Colias croceus. Next base: position 439,926 of record NC_059543.1, on the reverse strand, counting down.
ATTGAACCATGGATTTAATCATTTTTGCTGTTTAATTTTGTGTGATTATACACCAGTTGTAGGAAAGAGGGGCATTCTAGTACCCTTAAATTCTTCAGTCCTCATTATCAGACTTCTTCTTACTCTTCATCTCTTCCAAGCTCGATCCACATCATCATATCCTCTTCATCATCTCCTTCACCTGGAATCAAACCAGAAAATGTAGCATATATTTTGATAGATTATACTATAGCTGCCCCAGCAGACGTTGTCATTGTTAACGTTGTTATTGCCCCCACTTTTCATGAGAATATTCCTTATCATTATCATAAAAGAATGTTTTTCGAGTTTTAAACTTAGCTATTTATTTTTACTATATTTTCTGTTTTTACTCCTCACAATCAATGAAACCAAAGAATCAAACACCTTTTCACATGGGGTGATCGCTAACTCGTGCGTGCGAAGCCTGTCAGATACAATTGTCACGGGTTTTAGCTTATCCATTGTTGCAAGTGACGAAGGGACACTGCCATTTCATTTTTAAAGGGGAAGGTGGGTTTAATGAAATGTGCTGAGCGGTTTATGCAGCTTTGTTTTTGAGAGATTATTTTGCACGTTTTGTAGTATATTTCTTAGGTTTAAGAAAGTCTTATTCTAAAGCTAGAAGTAAAAAGATAAAATTAGGTAGCTATTTTTAATTTAATATTGATTAAATGATTCCGCTTCTCATCCGAAATAAGCGATGCAAAATATAAATTATAATGGAATTATGAAATAGCTAATATTATAAAGATTATATTGTAACATTGAAATCAATTTAAAAATCTAGCTAATTTACGTGGATATAGTTCATAGCATAATTAATGTACCGCCATAAATACCTACTTATCAATTATTAAATGGTTTATATTTATTTAATCGTACTTCATAATTTGAAATCATCTCATTGATTACAAAACATATTATGTATTATAACATCCATCATTAAATTATTATGTACTGTAACTTATCTTGCGACTTTTATTGTCAACCATTTTATGGTGTCCAAACCAAGTCATCAAGTTAATAAAAACATTAAGTTTATCCGGCTTTAACAACAAAATCACGTCAAAGTTTGACACTAACGTAAAATAGGTAATAATAATAATTATCGCCATAAACTAGGGACGACCGTTAGTCCCTAACGATAGAGGTAATTAACATAAAAATTATTTATGACGCGGAATATGCGTTACGTTTTAACAATACGTGCAATTTTCCGTGCAATAAATCTCTTAATAATAATACTTGGTGAAGAGTGGGGGACATACACAGTGGGTTATGTGGAACGCTTTTGGCCATACGTTCGGGACGCTAAAAAAGTGTTTGTGTTGATGTAACGTGCATTCTTTTTCATCTCCTATGTTGTTATAGAGTATGTTACAGATGCATAATAATACGAAGTAATTGTTGTCAGTATGTACATATTTCATTATTTTTTTCATAGTTCAGATATCATTTTGTAACATCTTAATTATTTATGACATTGATATGAAAGTATGCTGTGTAATCTCAATTTATTATTCATGCTTTCCGAATGAAATAACCCAAATAACACACGTTATACAACGTCAAACTACAACTTCTTTTATTTCAATAACAGGACGATAATACTGCCAACTATATGGCCACACACGTTGCATTTACCCACTGTGCTCACTGAGATTCGTCGCGTGGCATCGGTCATACGTCACCTCGTACCTTTGTTCTCTCCCCCTGTAGAGGTGTAGTCATAACTTTTGATATTAATGCTTCGATCGATAATTATGTATTGAGAGTAGAAAGTTTATATGGTGAGAAAATATAGGCCTAAGTTGTTATTTTAATTGAAATAGTGCAATTTGAATTATTTGATTTGAAGACTGATTAATTATTATAAAGATTTATAAACATTAATTGTAGAAGATTTGTTAATTGTTTTGAATTTAATTAAATAAGGTAATTAATTTTAATATCCTTCTTCTTGAACCGTCTTTATGAACATTCCCTGACTAATATTACATTCTGGAACCTTTTCTCTGATATTGGTAATAACACGATCTAAAAGCTAAATTTGAATCTATGCATTTTAATTAACTAAAAACTTGCATTAGGTAGGTACTGTATAAAATAATTTGAAGAAAGTTTCATGATCCTTATTTTGATCTGATCATCTTAACTTTCAAATTAAGATATTATGTAATATCTTAAACCAACAAATATGGAAACGAAAGAGTTTCCCGAATAAAGCTTCCCCCTAATGAAATTATTTTTCAAATTATTTACTTAAAGTTTTTTTAGTAATAGCTGTATTATATGCTGTAGTGCTGTAGGTATATTATGTAATTTTAAAATGTACCTACAAAAACAAAGCATAATCTTTATTTTTAACAATCGTGGTGGAACTTTAAAGTTATCGCTTTGGTTAGTTTTCCCATAATAATAATATTATTAACTTCGCCAATTGCAGTTAAATAGGTGACTTTATCTACCATGGTGCACCCTTTCTTTGTTATTTAAAGTAAAATAATCGATTCAGCTGTACCCCCGTGCAACGCACGTTAAAAAGCAAAATTAAAGGTATATTCCACTTGGGTCCTTGTAAGTCAACTGTTAAATACATCTGAATTTATGTACTTTTCACATAAATTTCATGAGACGTTTCTACAAAACACTGCTGCCATCCTTTCACAGTCGGGTAAGAACAAGTTTTGTGGATTTATTCGTAGTATTTAGTTTATTTTTTATATACAGTTACAATATATTTTATAATACGATGCTTATTATGCTTTTAACATTTAAAGGGTACCTAGCTTACAAAATAACATTATGCTTTAGATTGAAACATAATAAATTAACAGTGCAGAGATACATCAGACATAAACTCAAACTCAAACATTAATTATTAATTCAATTCAAGACTTCTTCTAGAAGCACTTTTGAATCATCATTACATATTATTTTAACATTTACCAGCGATTCGGAAAGCAGTATCTATGGAGAAGAATCGGCAAGAAACCCCATAGTTGCTATTTTAAATTATGTCAGTATTACAATTTAATTTTACAAAATATGTAACAGCTTATTTTATCATAACGATTTAAAAGCACGTTACCCAAGTGTATGAAAACATTTATAATAGAGTATTGGTCACATAGACCCAAGTGGAATGGACCAGCTCTCGGTCACCTCAACTTAGCGCGTGTCGTAGACGGAGGGTTGTGAGGGGATGCTGTTCTAATAATAATTCTTCATTTGTCGTATTTAATAGTTTTTACTGCCCTTTGCTGTACTGAGTGTGTTGTGGACGCATCACTTAAATTTGGTACTTATTTAAATGTTAGATATTAATGGAATACTCGTATACCGATTTTTTAAAGAGATTATTTTATTGGCTTATTTTGTTTGGAAGATCAGGTAAAACATGGATAGACATGATAGGTATTTGGTTATAGACCACAAAATTACGAAAAAAATGAAAATATCTCCAACAACCATGAAACGTTTAAGTAACTATTTAGTTATTTGTGGTGTTGTAAGGCTCACTTACATCAATACTTAGGAATTGACATACATTTTCACAACACAATCTATCATAGTTTAGTGTAGTATAGCTAATCAGACATGGTTTGGTAACCTAAAGCTGGGTACATTTAATTAATCTATAAATGTCTCGTAGATGGCACCAGATGAATAAAAATATGTTTCTAAAGCAAGCTTCTTTTGCAATAATCCCATCAAATAGATAGTTTTTAATAATTATAAACCAAACAAACACTATAATGTAATAAGTTGTTATAAATGAAATATCCCAAAAGGTTTCCACCGCTATTTTAGGGCTGATTTTTCAATCGTTGGTTAAAATTTATTCATCGAATAACGTATTAAACTACCATTTCAAAAATGTATTCTAATTGTCCGTATTTGACAGTTCACAGGTGACATTTTAAAATGTTCGTGTAATACTTTATTGGACGGATAAATTTTAACCAAGGATTGAAAAATCAGCCCTTAGTGGACCATTATTATAATTTAATTCTCCTAACTCTGTTTTATGTACTGTTAAGGACACATCGATTATAATTGGAATTTATGTCTCGTATTTGATTATTGCTATAAAAACGTGAGTTGTAAAGTTGTCTTTAAGTGGGGGGCGGATAAGGTTGTTCCTGTTATATAGCGGATAGCGATACGCTTAGCTGAAGCGATGTAATTTTATGTCATTTTAACCTTAAATGGTAACAAACATCCATGTACGTCTTTACATCTATTCCTACTCATGAACATTTACGTAAGTTTAATAATTATTATTAGTAGGAAATAAAAATAAAAGCATTTTATGGTCGTCAAGACATAAATTCCGAAATATAAATTCTGCGATCGAACACCTTATTACTAAAATATTGACTTTCTAAGAGAACCTTAAACCGCCAAGCAAGTGTACATAACTAGACAAAATTTAGCAACCGGAAGACACTAGCTTACAATTAAAAAAAGTATCATCAAAATCGCTTTACTTATTCAAAAGTTCTGAGGTAACAAATCCAGCAAAAAATACAGTCGAGACAACCTCCTCCTTTTTTAAATCGGTTGATCATAAATACTTCGGTCTAACATAATAACATTTCTTATATAAAATAGATACATAACACAATTAATACAGAAAAGCCAAGGTATAAAGGCGATAATACACTTATCCTGTATTCATCTCCGAAGGGAATTGTATTCAATGTCTATAATAATTTAATAAGGGGTTGCCTTTTGAGTACGAATATTGAAATCTTACGATGTATTTCGCTAAGGTAAATTTGTAGGGTTGGCAGAATATGTTTTACACGATATTTTATTATATTTATAGTACCTATCTTTAGTTCATTACAAAAGTAAGATATGCAATAAGTAATTATTAATAATATTACAGTACACATTTCTCATCAAAATTCGCAACATGAATAAAACTGCAATCTTCAATCTATATAATTAACAAAAGTTTAAGGAGCTTTTAACGTTTTTGCGGTTGCGTTAAATTTTAAGTTGCACTCAAGTGGTGATAAAAACCGCGAGGTTTGATACATCATAAACAATTAACTTTACGACTTGATAAGTATGCAAATAAAATTAATATTGAGTAAAAATAACGTCTTGTGAATAGGATAAATTAATTTTATGTTTAAATTGTTTGGTGGTTGTACCTAATTTTGTAGAATGCTAGAGCTCTTCAACCGCGGTCCACAATTTCCGGGATAAAACTCATGTTATGTCCTTTCACAGATCTCAAATTATTCTGTACCATTTGGTATAATTTTTTTTTCAGTGGCTGACGCGTGAAGAAGAGACAGACATACAGAGTTACTTTGCGTTTAAAATATTTTATTATGTACGATAGATAGGTAGAATTAAATGTTATATTACGTAGAAAAAGCAGCAGATGCGTACACAATATTTTAAATTAAACTACATTCCCAACACCTTTCCCGGTGTTCCCCCATACAGCCCAACAAAGAACGCAGTGACGTCATAATTCATCCCACAATTCTATGGCTAGTTCATATGCGATCTGGCACGGACATTAGTGCTGTGACAAATGAGGATTTTATGCAAAATCCGCCGATCTGTCGCTGACGTACTCCTTTACACTAGTGATGTGCTGGAGTCGATAAATTGGACATTAGGGTGGAATGAAAAATTTTTTTTTTTCATTTTCGTTTCGGCATACCTGTAGAAAGATGTCATTATTACTCATAAGTACACATGCAAAATTACACTTTGCAGATGATACATTTAGAGGTGCCCCCAACATCATGAACTTTAAGAAATTCAAAAAATTTAGTCGAAAATCATTAAAGTTTAATTTTGACAAATTAACGCTAAATCAGATTCTGTGTTATCTCGTTGGTTGCCAACGGGAAGACACAGAATACACAATATTTCAATATATAAAAAAGTGGCTATCGCTGGCTACCAGTGGCTCTAGTCGGTGGCCCGTTTGCGCCGACTCTTATTGTAGGAAACATTGATTTTAAACAGTGCCGTTAAGGAAACAACCTTAATGTTAGTAAATTCCTAAATTACATTTTACATGTAAATACAAATAAGATCATAAAATTTATATTTTTGATGTGAGTTCTATCTATAATTTCGCTTTGTTACAGTAAAATGTTGCAAGTCAAAATACGACAAACGACATGTTGTCCTGCATTTTGTTTGCCAGAGAAGTACCCAGTGTCTCAATTACCAACTTATACTGATGCTAAGAAACTATTACTTATTTATAAGATATAAATTTAAACCTGATAAAATAACAAAATTCATGATTTATCCGAAAGATTAGCTACGGAAATGTTTGATGTGTGGCGAAAAGCATCGCTTCCTACGATTAGCTTTAACAGAGTACTACAACTTATTCGACACACCATGACAAATTAATATAGACGCTTATTAAATCCTTATCAAAACCGACAAACGAACAACAATGAACAAGAAAAGATAACTGAAGTATTTTGTCACTCAGTACCAAAGGTTATTTGATATTTGAAGTTGCAAATGCATTTTTTTTAACTCTCTTGTACTTGCTCAAAAGATTATACCGACTTAACTATGTGGCAAGAGTGTGAGAAAACTGAGCCACAGACTTCTAATTTATCAGAAAAAACCTTAAAAGATATCGTGAAAAGCGGTTTGACTACGTTTCAGAATATCTAAGATTTTCTATGCCTTACCCAGGCCGTAAGGCATATTATCAAATTGGTGACAGAAGCTTCAAGTGCAGTTTGTTGAGAAAGTTAACAAAATGATTTCATAATGGCAAGAGTATCAGTATCACGACTGCCAATGCCTAATTTTGAAAAAAAAACAGCCTTATCTATACTAATATTATAATATATACTAATATTATAAATCTGAAGATATTGTTTGTTTGAACGCGCTAATTTTAAGAACTACTGGTCCGATTTGAAAGATTCTTTCGGTGTTAGATAGCCAATTTCTCGAGGAAGGTTTTGGGCTGTATATCATTACGCTTAGATTAACAGGAGCGGAGCCACGCGGGTGAAACCGCAAAGCGCAGCTAGTACTAAATAATTACTTATTTCTGATATTTTCATTCCTCTTTAATATCATTTTCATCAATGAAAAACGTTAAAACAACTAATCAGGCTATTATTTAATGTATTACAAAGAAGTTTGTTATATAATAGACTTGAAGGCCATAAAAATACTGTGATTAAAAAATAAATCAAAGTTTGATAAAAAATCATATTTTTCAAATTTTCAGTTGGGTTGGGGCACCTCAAAACATCAAGACACGTAAACCATATTTTGTATGCTGAATTCACTCATTAAAAGGCACCTTTCTGTCGCTATGCCATTTGAAAAAAACAAAAAAAAATTTCTTTCATACATTATCACTCCACCCTATTGGACATGTTATTAATACCTACGTAGACCTACAAATTTATCACAGAAATAACACCTGCAATCGTTGCTGTTCTAAATAATTATATCTAATGTTATTGCTTAGTGAAGATTCATAAATCGAAGGGAACGAGAAATAAGACGATTTTATTCTGAATCTAGGCTTTACTTATAAGTCTTATAAATGAAACTTCACGGGGCTTCTGTCGTTTGCATGCTATGTACATACCTATTTTTACGCTGTAAATCCAAATTTTAAACAATCAGAAACAACTTCAAAAAAAAATAGGCACTATAATAAGTCAATAAATAATTAGCAAAATATCGATATTACGTACAACACTACGTTATTCAAATGAGTAGTTTAGCTAGGTAATGTCGCCTCGCTTCCGCGACATTGTAGCCGACAACGCGTTGCAGAAATAGTCGATAAATGGGATACTTGTATGTTTCATGTTATTATTTTGTAAATAGTACCTACTGAGTAAGAAATTAAATTAAAGTAAACTCAAAACTCAAACTCAAACATTTATTTATTCAATTAGACTTCTTCGAGAAGCACTTTTGAAACGTCAATACATATTTTTATCATTTACCACCGATTCGGAAAGCAGTATCTATGGAGAAGAATCGGCAAGAAACTCCATAGTTGCTCTTTTAAATCATTTCAGTATTACAATTTAATTTTACAAAATATGTAAGTAACCGTACGTATAGTAATCAAATGAGATCAATTGAGTACATACAGTGTCGATCCTAATGTTTGGAAAAGTAAATAAGTCTTAATGAATACATACCTAGTACCTAGTTTATGTCGAAAAAAAAGTATTCAGCGGTCTGAGATCGGTAAAAATATCGTTAGTTAACCAAACTAGACATTTTTGTTGTCTACTACACGTTAACAGTTTTACATAATCTTATAATATAAAAATGAATCCCAAAATGTGTTGGTAAGCGCATAACTTCCGATTTCGTTAAGTAATTCTTTTTTTATAATATTCCTTGAAGTTCGAGGATGGTTCATATGTAGAGAAAACGTGAATATGTATCACGTGCGAAGCCGGGCGGACCGCTAGTAATCTATACAATTCACAAGATAAAGCATTTTGTTCCGAAAAAACTCCCTATCGTGTGTGTAGTAGTTACCAATATGGCAATATTATCTCAATTTCAATCTCACAAAAAGTGAACTTATTTTTACCACCGTATCCACAATGAACATAGCAATTAAAACGGCCACGTCACTCACGGAAACAGCCGAAATGAGAGTAAAATGGTGGTCAATTAAACACAAAAGGGCTATCGCATCGGGATGCGGGCGAAGGAAATTATTAATTTGGCCCATTAATACCTCCCCACACACCTTGGGTTATTGAAGTGAATCGTCATTGTATGGGAATTGTAAATGGAAGTGAAACAATGTTGAGATACCGGGATTTGTGTGGAGATACTTATGTGTTCTGTGTCGCAACTGGGATGTAGTTAGTCGAAATCTTATGATTAAATACCTACTGCTGAATTAATTGCTAATAATACGGCTTAGCTTATCAAGATAAAGATACATGTTTAACGTCGCAACATTTAAATTTTTGTAAATTTTTGGCAGACTGAACAATTTCAATGACCATGTTTTGAAGTCGATGTAGATGTTCGACTCAGCTTTTTTCTCTCTACATTATGTCTTGAAAACTTCTACAAATATAACTTATCTAGCATCACTCAAAACCATATTATAACATCCGTGTCAACGCAAAATAGTTTCTATCAGGTATATTTCTTACTTATTTATTCATCTAAATCAATAAAAAATAAGGTCACAAAGTTCACCAACGGTTACCTATCAGGAATCCAAAATCAATGCAACTCTACAGTGGGGTGACCAAGCGCGGGGGACAACAATGGACTCGTGACGTCACGTGACGGGGGACGTAATGCAATATTTGCTCGCCGACACACGGGTGACACGCGCTAGTATTGTTCACCTAGCCAGGGGTTGGGAACCTTTGGTGGATGCTAGGATCGCCAAGTGTAGTGAAATCATTTGTTATGTGTCTCACCTGCGTGACACTTAAATCTCCATTGTAGAACAACAAAAACGATGCGAGAAATTACTATAAAATAATTTCAAGAAAATGTTTCTTCCCATGTTAATTTAGATAGATATATAAATATTATCTTAACATGATTTTATAATATTTTATATCATAAGTCTAGAAATATATCATTGTAAATATTGACAATCGGCTGCAGTAACAGTAAATGTCATTTCCTTAAAATCGAAAAGGTTACACACCCCTGCATTCATAATCCGCGCTGGGGTTGCGACGATAAAAAGATAATGCGGGCTGAAGTCGCGTGCGCATCAAAAAACCCGCTTTAACGACGCACCTATACAGGAGGGCTTATAGCGCCTGCGCACCGCCGCGCCGGCTGTAGCAGAAATAACAAATGAGCTTAATTATAATACCTTGCCAAGGGGTGCTCGTGTGACAAAATAAACATCTAAGCAGGAGGTCTGGCGTGTTTTTATTGGCGACTGAGAGTCAATGTCGCGAACGTAATGATCAGAATTCCCTTTTATTTTCGTGAGATAAATTTTGTTCAGATGACGTGGTGGTGATTGAAAACACGCGAGACGAAAAGACGCATAGTCAGAACGCATGCGTTCTGACTATGCGTCTTTTATAATGATTCAAGGAATTCAAGATATTCTGGGAATACAATTTAAACAAAAATCAGCATCCCATATCCTATACTCTCCTCAACTTAATGAATGTGTGTACGAAACTACAATAATAAGTACCTAATCAAACATTAATTATGCGAGACTTGAATTCGATTGAAAATAAATTGGTTCAATGCTTGAAAATATATACATCAAGAAAATTAAAGTAACTCTCATACAGAACGATTAGGATTAAGTTAAAACATACTACATATTTAGAACGCATGTCCATATAAAAGCACATAACACAAACCACGTTCAAAATCCGTTGCAGGTTCATATAATTACAAAATAGTTAACCGTTTACAAAACCCGTAAAGCAAGCCATATGCGACACCAATAATTACGGAGCGAAACAAAAAGCAACAGTCACCCACGGTTTTCATAAGCGTCGCGTGGCTAGTTCATTGTTCGCGCGTTGTAAATCAAAGAATGTGTCACACGGGCTAAAAATCATTGGAATGAGTTATGGCGGGGGAGACGAGGTAAGTTTGAATGTAACGGCTGAATTCCGGTCATGGTGCGCTTTGTTTGATACTCGGGATTGTAATGATGGTGCAACTTTATCCCAGCGTTTGTTAGATTTTTTTGCAAGTGTATTTATGATGTAAAATGTTTGGATAGCATTAGGCTTTCACCCAGAAGTTTATTGTGCATTTCCACTGAGCCTATTTTTCGCGATAAATTGTTTTGTTTTTTTTTTCTGTCTGTGGTTCAAATATACCTCTTAGTCTTCTAAAGTGGATAAATAACTGCTAATATTTCAGTTTTGCCTAGATGATAATATTTTCAAGTATATCAAACGGTCAAACGGTCAGTTTAACAGTTAACATTTTTGAATAATTCCTTTCTATATTTATTATCCGACGACATCAGAATTTTCGGTATTATACATCTTATGCATTGTACCAACTTCTTAAAGCCTCCATTGCCTCTAACAAGATTAGTCCATTACCTTTACAATAGCAAACAGATTAAGATTATAATTCAATACCACATCCATTAGCAAGGTCACGTGGCACAGATAAAAACAGCATTGTATCGTCCCTCATAATATATAACTCTTTCATTTATTTTTCATCTACATCGCACATCGCAGGTTAGGGCGACAATCTAATAAAGTGTCCAATGTCCCGCTGAGACCATCCCATTACGTGCTGGAAATCTTGTTACCCTACACTGATTAATACTAAGGATACATATCAGTTTTATAGAATTGAAAAGTAATTGAATTATGTCCCTTGTTCGTGTATGTTTTGTAAATTCCGGCAGCATTTTGATGATTAATATACCGAAAAATATGAAAATATCCTGCAGATTGTAGAATGATATGAGCTTTATCCTGAAACAAAAAATTATATTTTTATATTTGCAATTTTATATCTAACTAACGATTCTATTATTAACAAAGTATTATTTCATTTTCATTTCCATTTTCATTGTTTCATCTTCTACGAGCGTAATAATTTTAATTTATTTATATATGAAAGAATTTGTTACGAATGAATATGCAATTCATTACAACAACATGCTCGCTGTTACAACATCATTTAACCTCATCCCATAATTGAAACGTATCTCCAAGCTTACTCAATACTCATATTCTTACAAACGACTAAATAAGATCTACCTTCCTACCATCACTAAACTAAACGCGTCTTTGTTAGAAACTAAACCGTAGATGACATCATTTACTTATATGACGTCATTAAGGGGACAACAAGTACAATAAAAAATCAATAACTTGCAAGTTCACTTTACGAGCCGGTCGTAAAAACAGTTATAAAATTCATATGTATCACCTCTGAGTTTAACTAGTACATTGTATTCTTTAGCTATTTGAGATTGAAGTATAGTAACTTGCAGTTTAAATACCTACACCAAAAATTACACGTGTGTAGAAGAATTTTTCATACCACCGTTGTATGTGAATTTTTTTCTGCCTTTTCCTTTTCTTTATAAATTCGTTTCACACGACCAAGGCAACACCAATTTTAGAAATTGAGTTTTTTTTTTAATTCTAAAATATAAGCAATACATGAAAGCAAGTTCGTCAATGCGAACGTTGTTGTGGTCGATTTCTTGATTGTTAAATTTAATAAGTTAGTATTAAATAAGACACAAGCTATCACCACTACCATGTTCAATTTTCACATAATAAACACCATGTCCAAAATCTTACATATTTTGGACATGGTGCAATTCAAGAAACACGCCTACAAGTAGGCCAGTATCAAACCCATTAACAAGATGATAATGATGACTAGCATGTTCTCGTCATTTAAATAACAATAACAGAATGCTCAAGGGAGATGCGAGCATCGAACTTTAATATATCAAGGTAATAGCTACCTCTTATGTCAATATACTTCTATTAATCTGAACAAGACAATGAAAATACTGAACATGGGGATTTCAGTCTTGACGCAAAGGTGTAGGGTATGTTTTAGATTGCATCAGAGTTCGTCTGAGGGGTTCATAATAATTTGAATGTATTGTTTGAAGTGTAAACACTTAGATACATCGCTTGGCCCCTCAGGTGAAACTAATAACTTTAGCCCTGGTCTGCCATGGCTTCTAATGTTTTGGACCGAAATTATGTGACTAATATATTATGTATAATGTCTTTAATTTAGACATGTGTTAATGTTCAATATTACAGGTCCTTAAATAATAAATAATTATGTGTGTTATAATATTATTATGATAGATTAGGCTTTTAATTTAAATTTTAATAGTTTGAATTGAGCAGAGTTTGAGGTTTGTTGTCTTAAAAAAATCTTCATTAGTTCCTTATTTCAGATAACACAGTTTTATTGATTTGATACAAATTTTTGTAAAAATTGTCATAAAATTTAAACTTTCCATCAGGTGACGCGTCTGCACGGTTGCCTCCTACGCAAAAAAAAACAAGATATCATTTTGATGTACTTTAAATCTGCTTTAAATAAAATAGCATCCACAATTATACTTAAACCACCACAAAAAATGGCAAATCGTAGGTCAAAATTTTAAAATCTCCCAAAAACGGAGCGGTCTTCAATATCTATTAGCAGCGTTAAACAGGAAATCCCTTAACCCTTTAAAAGCGGATCACGTACGAATTTAACCCAAAATTACCTACAACGACGTGTGCAAACAATTTTGAGGATGGCAAGTTATTAAAACATCCACATGATGTTAATTACTTAAGCCCGGCTGTTTACGAGGTACACGGGGCAGATTAATAAATTTTCAATTGTTTGAGTTGCTGAGTTATGGGTTCAGATTTACGGTATATTTGCGGTTTTTCACTGACTAAGGAATTTTAAGCGATCTTTGGTAATTGTATTTTGTTTTTTTCATGCTACAATTATTATTAGACCTACAGTTTTACAAGCATATAAGGTTGATAAATATATCGGAAATCTAAGAGAATTTTATTTAACTCTTTCTTCTTAAATCTCAAGGTATTATTAAAACAATGTATTGTTGTATGTATCGTCTTTATTTCATAGTGTTTATTTATTTAAATTCTTATCAATCACAGTTCATCTAGTACATAGGTACTGGGTAAATAATTATTCTTTATTTGTTTTTTCGTTTAACTCAAACACTGTTTACATATACTTATTTACATATAATATTGCTTTTTATACAATGATTTCACATATATCACCGTGCTTAAACTAACTTCAACAGCAAAGCAAGTAACTTGAGTTAACCCGTATGCACTCAACGTGTAACATTATCCCCACAACACACAAAGCGCTCCAGGTGTCCCGAACTTAACCCATCAATGGGGACTTTTTGCACCGTTATACTTGCTTGTGATTTTATCGAGATTGACACAAAAAGTGTAAGGTATATGACACGCTCAAAGTAAAGAGTGTACGTGTGTCAACAAAAAAAGTCTTGCATGTATTGACAGGATGTTTTTGCTAAAATCTTGTAAATAACTATTGAGATATTTTTTGTAAATGCAAATTCTAGTTAGATTTTAACCAATGTTTGTTATTTAGAAAAAATAAAGAGCTTATGTCATTACTATTTTTTTTGAAGTGAAACTTCTTTATCAGGGTTGGAAAAAAATTTAGTGTAACATTTTTCCGTTACGCGCCATCTTTTTCTTATCTCTACCACGCGTGATTCGATGTATTTCTGTAAAGTTGCATATAGTAAATTATTTTTTGAAAAATAAGGTCATAAAGAAGTTTCACTTCTTACGTGTGTACACGCACACATATTTACAAACTTTTTCCATTTTTAAACGTAAAAGTAACAAGAAAACACAATGCCAATCTTCCTTATGCTTATCTTCCTCGAAGGACCAAAAATTGGATTGTCGCATACTCTCACAAACTAAACCGCTTGATTACTTAGCGTGTTTATTAGTTTCAATTGTCCGTCCGTCTGTATGCGGGCTTCGGGGAACCGGTGGCTGTACTGCGATGTACTGATAAAAATTGGAACGGTCTGGCCGGCTAATTACAGGATTGTTTGTCTGAAGGAGTATGTGGCTTCTACCGTTTTTTTTAACAATATGTAGGTAAGGTAAGTTTTTAATCTAGGTAAGGTTAGAATTTCTAACTTCAGTTTTTGTGTGTCTAAATTAGGTGTCAAATTGATTTTCTTCTGAGTTCATTTCTATAACTTAATTGTTTTTGATGAAATTCTTACTGAATTAAGTATTACGTGAGGAAATATTGGAATATCACTAGATACTTAGGTTAAAATATCTTTAGAATTTAAAATATATAAATGAAAATACGATCAACGCTCTATCTGTTGTTAATTCCGTTAGACTTTGATTCCTACAAGTATCTATTTATTTAGCTTAAATCATAGAAAAACTAAATTTGTAATAAAGCAGTTCATTGAAACATAAGAATGTTATCACCCGTGAGATCCTAAGGGAAAAACGGATAAATTACCTTCATGATCATCCTGCTCAGTATGTCGACTCCATTCCATCAATTGAGTAGAGGTGATCGCCCGCCAGGTGGTCGCTTACTCAACCGACAATTTAGTTAATAAACGACCGAGAACAAAAAACTATGGAGCTGCCTGGTTCTCTTGTAAATGAGGACGTACGTCATACACTATATGATTATTCGTTTAAACCAGGGCTCGGAACCGGTTTGAAAAGAGCGGTTAATTTAGATTATATACCGGTAAATATATCGTTCCTTCATTTACCGGTTAAACAAGTGAACTGTTTATAAGTAACCCAAATGATTAAGGTTACCGGTTACTTCTGCACAAACGGTTTTGACACCCAAATTAACCGGTTAATTCCTTTTATTATTTTTGCCTCATTTTTTAACGCTTGCCACAAGATATAGTGAATCTAATATCTACATATAATACATATAATAAATCTGTAGAAGGGTCAATTCTGTACATTGAAAATATTGAAAAAATAAATACCAGGGGGTGTTACTGGATCGATACCAAACCCAAATATGTGATTAAAAAATTTTTTGTCTGTCTGTATGTTCAGGCATCACGTGAAAACTAACGGTTCGATTTCGATGAAACTTGGTATAAGTATACCTATAAGTATCCTGGGCATAAAATAGGATACTTTTTATCCCGGAAAAATACGTAGAAAAAAATAAATCTTAATTTTTCCACGCGGACGGAATCGCGGGCGGAAGCTAGTATCTAATATATCTAATATATTCTATTCTAAAATATAGTTTGTAAGTATAGATGTATGGATGTTTAGCACACATATAGAGGGTAACTTGGATTAACACATAGGATAGTTTTTATCCCGGAAATCCCACGGGAACGGGAACTATGCGGGTTTTCCTTTGCAAACACGGGCGAAGCCGCGGGCGGAAATCTAGTTATCAAATTCAAATCATCAATACATATAATAAAATTCTAGAAAAGTCGTGTCTGTACAATCAAAATATGTAAAAAAAAATGAGTAGGTGTTATTATTAAATCGATCCCAAACCCAAAACTGTAGTTAAAAATTTTTTTGTCTGTTTGTCTGTTTGTCGGTTTGTCTGTTTGTCTGTTTGTCTGTTTGTCTGTATGTTTGAACACGCTAATCTCAGAAACGGCTTATCCGATTTAAATGCGGTTTTCACTAATATATTGTGGTAAGCTTCATTTAACATTTAGAGTTTATTTCATGTTAATCGGTTAATAAATAAAAAAGTTATGACCATTTAAGTAATCACGGCGAACATTTTCTAAGGCATTCTATTGATACACTGTACAATGTACGATAATAATAACACATAAATAAATTTATTACGTCCAGGTTGTCATATCGAAAGTCCCCAAGGGGGGGGGGTAAGCTGAGGTTGCAGTAGGAGGGGAGGAGTTCAAAGGAGCTTTATTTATATTTTTGCTCAGCCTAAAACCTGCACAAATTGCATTATAGTATATTTAAATTATAAAATTGTAGAAAAGTGATATCTGTACAATGAAAATATGTAAAAAAAAATAGCAGGAGTTATTATTAAATCGTTCCTGAACCCAAAACTGAAGTTATTTTTTTTGTATGTTTGTCTGAGTGTGTATGCATGCTAATCTCAGAAACGGCTTATCCGATTTAGATGCGGTTTTACTAATATATTGTGATAAGCTTCACTTAACATTTAGTTTTTATTTCATGTCAATCGGTTCATAAATAAAAAAGTTATAGTCGTCATACCAAATAATTTTCCATTCAGTTTTAAGCGAGTGCAATTTCCGGTGAGCCTATGTTTTGCGATGACAATCAATAAAGCCCAAGGTCAGACGCTTAAAGTTGTTGGTGTAGATCTTAGTATCAGCTGTTTCTCGCACAGTCAGTTATATGTAGCTCTGTCACGCGTTAGCAATCCTAGGAGCCTGTATGCTTTCGTCCCCGATGGCCATACGTCAAACATCGTTTATAGGGAAGCATTACTGTAGAGTAGATTTTCAGCTACACAAACTGTTTGTAATTCAAATATGCTGCCCGCAGTCACTGTTCCACGCGGACGAAGTCGCGGGTACAGCTAGTTTCAAATATAAACTAAAATTGCGAACTTGAGTGCGATTAAGAATTTTGTAACTAAATGACTTCGCAACGTCCAGGCCCGTCGAGCGAGGGTAGCGGGGGCCGAGGATCCTTATGTAACTTGGTTTTAACCGGTTAATTTTCACCACCAAAACCAATATTAATGAAAAACCGGTATTTTGCATAAACCGGTAAAAACCGGTAAAGTGCAACCTTTAACCTAAATCAATTTCGGTTTGGGGTCAATGACCGAAACCGGTTAAGAATTTAAACCGGTTTCCGAGCCCTGGTTTAAACAGTTATTTTAAATTAAGAAAATAGTATCAATATGACAACAGAAAATAATAAAAACCTGATGGATGTATAGGTATTATTTAACTAACGTATACAGTAAATCGTCACATTATAATAGTTTTGTGAAGATCACAATATAGACACATGTTTGCAAAAAAAAACAGTAAAATGTCACTACAAAGAATGGCATTTACATTATTATCTAATTAATGAGCAAAAATACATAAAATTGAAACGTATTATAATAAACTCACTCGATATATTAAAATTGAACGCTAACAGAGTCTCCATGGTCGTCTCTGTGCGGATGACCCACATGGAATAATTGAGTAGTTTAGGTGATAGACGCAGGTACGACGCCAATTGAAGTAACTACCTTTAATTTGAACACATCTGTTTTAACTAGTGTGCTAGTATGTTAGATAATTATCTACTATTTAAACACGAGTTTATTGTCATGTCAAATATTTGAAAGAGTGCTTTTTGATGCTTTATTAACACGTTTGCGGACAGTAACGAACACAGGCGTCTATACAGCTAAAAGTGTTACGACAGTACGTCTGTCGACGTATCAGTTTTTACTTGCATAAAATCAGTACGCCACACGCCGTGCGATTTTTCATACTATCATAAAGAATGGCATGTTGTACTGTCTTGACAGGTATAATTACGACTTTTGTACTGTCACTGTATTATTTACAAAAATTCGTCAAAGGAAGGTACTTCCACGCACACATTCATATTTTTATACCCCTCTCCCGCGCACACTACGCCCGTGGGCGCCATGTTTGCATACGGTTAGTCGAGTACTGCGCCGCTGCGGTGATCCCGCGTGTCGCTGCATGTTTTCGCGCGCAATTGTTATTTAGAAAGTGAGTATTTTGTTTCCAACGTAATTTAATTGTTTTACTCATACTGGATATACTAATTCAAGTCTAGTTGCTTTTGTAAACAACATATTTATGTTGTGAATACGATTTTGTTTAACTAAATTTGTAACGAATATTTTTGCAGATGGCGTCTCGAGACTCGTTCGAAAAAGAACAAAAACGTCTTCAAGACCTGTTTGATGCAGCGTCTACCCCTGAATCGAGTCAAGACCCATTTGGGTGACTATGAATCTGATGCTGAGTGCTTACGACGTTTACGCCTTTATCCGTTCTGTCATATCATATAGTTTTTTAACCATGTGTTGTTACACTACGCCCCTGGGCAATGTATGAAAAAAAGTAGTGTCTCATTAGCTTCAACCTGTAAGATTGCACTGTCCGCGAACGTGTTAAAATGTATATTTACTCTGTAGGTATCATATTCAAACATACAAATAATAATACGATAATTCATAATGTAGTTTTTGTAATGAGGTACAGTGCTAGAGTATTAAAGCTGTTTCTTAGTAAAGACTTACAATTTTCAATACGAACATTTTATATGAGGTCTGAAAAACGACTGCACTTGGCCTAAATTTAACACAAAATCAAAATTTGATAACCAGGTATACCTGGTTATCAAATTTGATTTGGTATCAATATTATAATATTTTCCGGTTTGTCTTGGAAAATTCTAGGTGATAATAATCAATGAAAATAAACCCATATTCTAAACCACTTAAACGGCCATTTAAAATTTAACCGTTTATAATTATTTAGTTTATCTAAACTATAGTTATAGTGACAAACACAAAAGATAAGAACAAAGGTTTATAGGTACAAAGGGTTGGAAATTAAATAGTCTCTTTGAAAGGTAACAATTACTACCCGCATGTTGTGTCGACAAAACTTGGATAAAATCTCACATATATTAGCTTAGTAATTACCCGCGGCTTCGTCCTGTTTAATTAGTGAAATGACCGCAATGAAGTGGACTAAAATACTTATCAGTATGCTATTTTCGTACAATATTTTATAAGAATAAATTATGTACCTAATAAATAAAAGCTAAGCTTAAATATTTATACCTCTAATGTTCATTTAAAATAGATTATCTGGAATTAATTTTTTTTTATACGAATGTCCCAATATCTGAAACTATTGTAACTAAGTAGTTATCGTGTCAATTTATTACAACGCGCAAGAAATTTCTAAATCTAGCTTTAAGATCCTGTGATATTATGTACTATGTAAAATTTCAAATTTATTATTTTTTAGTACATAATATCATAGGTACATTATAGTACATTTAATTTATTTTGTCTTTATATTTATATTTTAAATGTCTGGTGTTTCTATGTTCTTAGGTACCTACACCTGATTTCTCTAGTACCCACCTACTTTAGAAATTTTACTCTTGGTTTAAATACTTCATATATTATACAAAATCGTATAGCCTACCTTTATACGAATCGGTGTAACATTATACAACATCAAGTTATTCATATGCCCCGGCTCCGCTCGCATAATGTTATTGTTATTACGCGTATTATACGGGAACACGCAGCGGACATGTTCAGATTGATGAGCGGAGCGATAATGTAAGAAAATAATCGCAAAATGTAAGTACTTATTGCAAAATTGTTTATAGAGACTTGCATGAATGAGTCTAATAAAAAAAAATATTGTCTCAAAAAGTATCTTATACTTACCTAATTAAATTATAAAAAAAAACTTTGATTTTATTCGTACACTTTTCACAGTATATAAATATTGATTAATTGGTACGAAAAAAGAACAATGGCGCATTTACATCAAACGAATATAGAGCTAGATTTAGAGCAATAGCATTATTTCGTGATCTTTCAGTTTAAACGTAAACTCTTGTTCAGTGTTACACTGTTTACACAAAAAGACTTTGACATAGTCTTTAGGATTAGGATTAGAATGAGCATTCGCTCGTTGGATGTAAATGCACCGTAAGGTTAAGAATTTTTTTTGTAGAAGTCAGTAGATTTTACTTATAGACGAAATAAAACAAGAACGGACTGAAAGAATTGAAATTTTTTATACAATCAGAATTTGTATGAAAATGTCTATTATTTCCTACAACTATTTTTAAATAATTAATAATAATTTAATTTGGCTAAAACTTTGTGACAGCATACAGTTATCGTATTAGCGTTTGCAAAATCCGCTTCTCTCATGTCACAAACAACATCCTAAATAGGCCAGCAATTCACTTGTATTAGCTATTTGTTGAAACAAACACGCAGAGTTTGCTCACACGTATGACTTTTATATGGTCAATAAAATATGTCCGCGATGTCAAATAACAACATATTATAAGATATTATACGATACAAATGAAAGCGGTTTATGTATCTTGTATTTATAGACAGACTAGTCGCTCCTCCCGGCTTCACCTGGCTGGCCTATATTATAAGTCGGAAAACATAAATAATTTTCTAATGGTACCTATGTCAATGGAATGTATTGCAATACCTGCTTATGGTAACTAATATGTAAAAATGTATTGGTAAGCAATAAATTATTTGAATTTGGTCGAGTAGTTTTTCAGATAGATCAAAACAAACAATTAGTAATAGGTATTTTTCCTCTTAAATGGTAGATTGGATGGAATGGATGTTAATAAATGCAATTATGGTAACTCTTAACGTTACGTTAGTTATCAATAAATCTCATATCAAATATATTATGAATGAGAAACGGCTTAAATCTATATTTCTCACAATTTATTTGTAGAAATTTACAAAAATTCGATATCGAATTTTAATCATTATAATATTACAATAATTAATATATTATGTCTTCGGCCTAATTTTAAAACCTTTTTACCTCATTATTCCTATGAAAATATTTCACACAAATACCTAATTAGTCTTCACGAAGCCACATAACTATTGTAACGGCGGTGAGATTTTTCCTCTCGCCTGTCAATTGAATGTTCAGTCAAAGGGTTGTGCCCTTGGTACATTTATGGCACGCTAATTCTGGTTTAAAAGCAGTTTTTTTTTTAATAATATGAAGATGATGATTTAAAGGTGTGTTGAAGCATAAAATCATTTCTAGAATGTAGAAAAACTACCTGTTAGTAAATAATGCAGTTTTGTTTTATAAATAAAGTACCTAATCGTTGCAATTTACGTTTAAAATTATCGTACTCGGAATAAATTGTTTAATAATATTAGTTGTGTAGGTACCTACTTATAACTTAAATGTTTATGTTTACCAGCAGGTAATTATTACGATAGTAACAGGATCTACTATCCTAATAATGTACAATTATTATCGCATGACTTTTCCTAATAACCTCTATTTATAGTTCACTTTCAATACCACTTCAATCTCGGTTCATTATCAAACAATATTCAGAATACGGCTTCTTGTCTACACGTGCAAGATATTGTTCGAGCTCAATCAATTGGGAGCAGACAAAGCCGCGGGTTAATATTATATTGCACAGAATGTAACTTTGATAGAAAATTTATCGTTCAACGTAGGTGACTACTATAGGTACTTGAGGGATTTGGAAAAGTTATTTTATTAAATCCAAATTAAATCTTTGTTTATGATTTGTTTCTTTTATAGTACCTAAAGAGTTTAGTAACATCAACATTATATTCGTGAGTTTTAGGGCAAATAGGTTTCTCATTTGCTTCACTTCAAAGTTTTACGGACTTGTGGATGATCAACTTAATTGGTTTCAAACGTGTAACGAACTCAGGGTGGTTGCAATAATCACGTGCAAATTGGATATTATAATTATAGAGGCAGTGTGACCATTTTCTGTATTCCAATAATCAATATTATAATAATATTCAGTGAATCGCCTTCTCTCATTACGTAATCGTAATTCATTCGTTTTAATGATATCGTTGTTTAGTTTTCACAATGCAGGTTTGTTGAATCCATGTTTCATCATAATATCTGTAATAAAAGGTATAAAAAAATCATTAGAAAGAGAAGAGCTAATTTTGATAACGGTATGAAGTTGTATGAATCTATTAGATAATATTATGTATTAATTATTAAAAATGGGAGCGTGTGAAAAGCGTAGTACCATAGTCTTCTTCTATCTTAGCTAAGTTTCTATTTAGAAGGCAGGTATTATTATCTGTAGAAAATTTCAACCGATCACTACAACTTACCATTCTTTCTATTTGAAGTACAAAAAGCCAATAATTTATGAATGGACAGTTAAAAACAGCTATCATGTATTCGTTCACATTTAATCTAAACTTACAATTGGCTTGTTTAACGCGATGCCAAGCTGTATAACTCGCCAAGAACATATTAAATCTTAAAACGTATTCTATGTCAAGGATTCTTTTCCTACGCAATTAAGAGCTTTTTAGGGTGGTGGCACATGGTGATGTAACGCCTTGTAACGTTCCAAGATGAACATTGAAAGGATTGGTTATGAAAAATATTTTTACATATTAAATTTAAATTACTATCTTCAGGTTATACTTGTCGGCTAGAAATAGGTGTTACCATTAAAACTATAAGTTGAAATTTGATAAATTTTATAATTTAAAAATACTACGTAAATGCAATGGGCGTTGGTCCATACTTTCTAATATTAACGCACACCAACTTGGTCAGTGTGTACGTGGTTTGGCTGAAGAAAATGACAAGGGCAGTTATATTCATCTTTCCTTCCTCTTTCTTTGTACTTCTATTACATTTGATCACTTCACTTTTCCGACACATCGGCAAACACCCTTACAGAAGCATGTTGGCTCTTTGCAAGTACAAACAGAGGTATCTACGTAATGGCCGCTCTTGGCAGACGCAGCAACGCATCGACAATGAAAAGGTTTTATGGTGCTTAAAGTTTCAACTGCTTTTGTTTTTATAATGGTACGCAATAACTACTTGCGCAACCCTATTTCGGAGTTAATATTGTTGGTTGCCTTTTTTACTAAATAAATGGATGCTATTTTGGATCATACTGAAACTTTCTAATTCTTCTGAATTAAAATGTTTTGTTTACCTTCTAATAGAAATAACTTCGTGTATACTGATTAACCCATTGAACCCCGAGCGGCCCGATCGGTCCACGACACAATTACCTAATATTGTAAAGCAATTAAAAACATTTTAATCCTAACCCTCAGGGCTCATATGTAATTTCTACCTGCTACAACTACTTATATTTATAATAACTATATTGAAAAGTATCTTCAAATTCATCTCCCTACACAAACAAGTTCAAAGTCCAAAGGTCATCACATAATAAATTTTAATCATTACACAAAAGAATGGAGCCACGTTCGTAAGTTGGAAGCACAAAGGCATCAGGCTTCAGTAAATATCTTTGTTACATTACACCGAGCCCCCGGGATGAATACCTTGACAAAAGTTAATATTAAGAAGCCCCGTGGGGCTATGGAACGAGCTGAAATAGTGATTAATGTTTGGTTAGGAAGAAGCAAAGCAAAGCTCATTAGAAGAAAATTAGGAATGCGACGCTGTTCCCTTTTCCTAGAAAAATAATAATATTGGCTAGACTAGAATGCGAGAGGTACTTTTAGCAATCGATCTTTTAAATTCATTCGAAGAATCAAAGCTAATTTCAAATTTAAATTTTTATAATAGGCAAACAATAAAATCCGTATGTATTTTCTATAAAATATAAAACAAAATATTAAGCGTGCTATATTTTCTTTTTAGTTCGAGTAGACTACACATAAGTACCTACTAGCTGAGAGTTAATTCTTCTCTGTTGTCATCTCGTCTGTATAAAACATGAAATTTAAAACCTTTATGTAGGTACGGAATCTGTATCTCTAGATGATGTGATATTATTGCACTGTAATAAGAATAATCAATTATCTCCCATTTAGTGGCCCCATAATTCGAGCGGCTCGTTTCGCAATTCGCATAGTTCGCAAGAAGCCCAAATGTTCTATTACCCGACCTTCAGGCAAACAAATTTACGCCAACTTGCAATGGTCCATATTAATGTTCTTTAAATTGTTATTTATTATTGTGTGTTAATATGGAGACTTATCTTAGTGGAGAAAATCTAGCATAGCTCTTTTACGTGAAGCTCTCACAATTAGATAGAGTTTTGTTAAAGTTAATTTACCATCTACTTCATTAGATTTTATGTTGGGTATTTCCATAGCAAGCTTATAAATTTGTTGCCTCATGAAAAGGAGTTGCTGTCATATAACAGCTTACGGCTTACCTACTTGAAATATGACACTAAATGCATTGTGTAAGACCTGCAATTTTTTTATCTGTTCACTTTGCAATTATGAGCAAAGGTTACAATTCCCTTGACCCTGCTTATTTAAACTAATATGAAATTACAATATACATAACAAATAACAAGATAACATAGATTTTGTTTATACATGATCCTCCTTTTGCCACAGTCGGGATAAAACCCGACTAGTCAGAAACATGCACAAAACAAACTAAACTATAACGTTACCAAGGCATCATGCCACGTTGACAGTTCACCTAAGACTCCACCGCAGCGAGGTGAACTTTAATGAGATGCTTAGAGTCGACATCCGCTCAGTCATGCGCGCCTGGTACCGCGGTAATAAGTTTTGTTAGTGCTTGCGAACTACAAATTAATATTTTTCAAAGTTTCTGGAATGTTCTACGTACTACAGGTTACGTACTCTGCACACTTTAAAAATGATTATTTTCAAGTGAAATAGTTACTTTGTATGACTATATGATTACATGGTTTACGGCGGCCCTGCATACAAACTTATTGGGGACTCCATAATTTTTGTATTGAACTATCTAACCACTTCAAGCAATTTACATCTTCATTTCATTATTATTAGTATCGCGATGTTGATATCTATACAATATTCGTTCTATCTTTTTTTTTATAATTTTCAACTGATTGAACTATAATTGTTGTCGTAAATAATATGTAGGTATATCATCAAAATACATAGCTTAGAGTTCTTCAGAATGGTTATGTTCTTACAAATCAGTATCCAGCACCTAGTTTTAAATACTTCTGATAACTTCCATACTTCTTCCATACTACTTCTACCACGAATTACGTATTCAATTTGGCTATTTACTTGCCCATTTCCCAACTATTATATTCCATTACCTATATCTATAAGTATATAGAGGAGTACCTCTCCGTGGCACGACTGACTGACTGACTGGATGACTCGCAGTTCGCAACAATAAACACGTCACTTGCCTCGTTAATCAATGACGCACCTAAAGCGCCGGTTACATGAACCACGGTTAAACGACGGTTCAGTTATTTTATGTTTTTTGCTTTATTAGAGTAGAAGTGGATAGCAATATGTTTTTTTTTTATATTCGTACCTATCGAGTAATTTGTATAACCTGAAAGAAAGGCATACTACTTCTTATTTTCACGATAAAAATTAATAAGTCAATAATTTATTGTTGTTGATTCCTTAAATTTTAAAGAATGTTGTATGAAATAATACAACATAAAGCATTGTATTTGGATACAAAATTCTAATTCTATTATTATATCTCTCTAGTAGTGAACATAATATCTTCAATTAATTAAATTAATTATTTCCACTCATATACTACAGAATACATTATTACCTACACTTAAAATAGCCACTATTTAATCCGTCGTTTAACTAACAATAAACCTCCCGTTTAAACTACGAACCCTTAAATTGATTTCGTCCGTTTTAAAAGACATAGTATTTACACACATGCTGGCGCTGTTATGGCAGACCTAAGCTTCG
The DNA here is from genome assembly GCF_905220415.1 of Colias croceus. NCBI lineage: Eukaryota > Metazoa > Arthropoda > Insecta > Lepidoptera > Pieridae > Colias > Colias croceus. The sequence goes on along the minus strand of NC_059543.1, from coordinate 413,895 downwards.
CTAATCGGTATATTGGGAAGAGACTAGCTATGTCCTTCGCGTACATGCAGGTTTTTTTACCAAAGCCATGTACAGTCGCGAATGGTGACCATTTGAAAATTGCAAAAAACGGATCTCTTGACTCTTTTGATAAAATTGATAATATCTGTAAGTATTTTGGCTATTTTGCTTATAATGTTATATTATTAGTTAGAATACGATTGTAAGTATAGTATTTTGACATAATTTTGACATATTTTACAATATTTGGTATACAAATATTCGTTTATATACGATGTCCCATAAAACGGACGTTGACAACTTGGAGTATATACTAGGGTATTCTTCACATGTCCTATGTAACGGACGTTGCCAATAAGGCCCTCCATTTTCAACGGAATAATTTTGATATATTTTTCTCTATTTTTATTATATTTTACAGGAGCATGACTTGGCAATCAATAAAAAATTCCCTCACTACCTCTGGCGGAAGCTGAAGAGTCTGGCGTTGAGTTGAGATGTCGATTTCGAAGGAAATGTAGACCTACAGGAGTGATTTCACTATGATAACAGTGTCAATCATTTACCCCCAGCACCATACCTTCGGAATTATACGACATATTGATTTGAGACACAATGAAGATTCAAAAAGTCAGAATTTTTACCATCAACAAAATATTATTGCTGCAGAATTACAGCCATTACATGAGGTGTGAGATGAATCTTCCCTACTTCTCAGTAGTTCTTCAGCCACAGCATCATGTTACTTACCAGAAATACCACCCAATGTTTGAAAATTTAAATAATATAATACCTTACAAATTAAAAAACAGGCAGACAATGGATATAATATATGCCAAAGAATCCAAAAAAAGCGATTTAAATTTCCTGTTCGTTTTGGTACTTCAGGCATGGTATACGACTTCTTTGCATACGATGAAGCAAACACATTTCAAACTGTACAATTTAGTGAATGGGAAGAGGACTTTCTTGGTGTATTAGATAAGTTCTCAGGCTATGTAATACTATTTCTATTCCAATTCTTAGCATATTCTTAGGCTGTGATTTTTAGTACTGTCGTTTTTTAAAATCCATTATTTTTAACGATATCGTTAAAGTTTTAACCAACATTTTAAGACAGACGTTTGAAAAGCTTATTCTAGATCCTCCATAATTATAATTTGATAATAATTTTGAATTACAGAGTTGAAAATGTGCATTGTAGTCATGTACCACGGTTGCAGGAATAATGTACAATGTCCGTTATATGTGACGGTTCGAACATGTACATATAATTGGCAATGTCCGTTTTATGTGACATAGTGAAAACAATAGAAAAAATTAAAATTTTTAATTTTTTTTTTCATTTTCCTCTTTTCTATCCTAATTCCAATACGTCCTCCAAATTTGGACATTATAAACACAAGTTATCTAGGGGTGACAATTTAAGGGTTAAGCACGGTGACACTGCGTTTCCCAAAACAATACGCTACCTTGACATGACACAAGGTAAGGGGGGAAGGCATGAGGAGGGGGGAGGGGTAGGTAATAATTAATTACAGTTGGAGTGGCAGGTGCACAATGAGTGTGACGAAGCAGGTTTTTTATCCCGAAAATGTAGGGTAGATAGAAAATAATTTTCTACGAAGGTATTTTGTAAGGTAATCTATCAATAGAGATGTAATCTATTTTGGACAAAATTAACCGCAGTTAAAGCTAATGATAGTATATGTTTATCTATATTTTTATAGGCAATTTTTATTACTTTCGGGGGAAATTATGGCATTGAGATAAAGCAATAAATAAAATCATTTTGTTTGAATTATTATATTAATTTTCACCACGAATAACCACTCATTATATTTTTTGTTCACAAAAGCTATTCACAATAACAGTATTTATCAGCTAGTAAATAGATAAGATATATAGCTCTCCAATCTACGGCATTCAGACATCAGTGTGTTGGCGCGCACCTGAAAATCCGCATTAATTCGCATCCGGCCGCATGCATTCGGACACGAACAATACACAAATAAGATTAACGAAATCATCATCTAAAATGAACCCTACACGTATGACATAGAGTCCAGTTTCAAATGACACCGCTTAAAGAATTAAAAACAATTCCTGTTTAATGAAATTTGACAGCTGCTTGAAATTACGTCTTACACCATGGAAATACGGTAGATATTCAAATGCAAATATGAAAACAGTAAGTACTGACCAGTCAGATCATTGTTTTGTAAATGGAATATAATTCAAAATGTCACCTGGAGCGAATTGATAGGCAAAAGCTATCTTTATTGGAACGCAATAAAGTCGTGTTTTGAACGAGTATTTAGTACGGTTTAATGTGGTCTGATTGGGTCGTTATGGGAATTTGTGTTTTAAGTGATTGCGATAGGTTTGGTATTTGATTGGTATGAGTGTATAGGATAATGAGCGGATAGAGGCAACAGTGCGGAAGGCTCGACAAGCGATTCCGTACATATGGCAACTTTCCGTCACCGATTTTGCGGTTTCGACGTGTGTAAGTGATAACTGGATTTCACCGGATTTATTTAATACCTGCTGGACGGACTTAAAGATACATTTGTGTTACATGGAAAATGGTTTAATATTATGATGTAATATGTGAGTATGTCGAAGAGTTTATGTGAATGAGCCCTTTCACTTTCTTTACCTATATGGGCTTTAACTATGGCATGGTATCTATATATAATACCTATATAAAACTCAAAGGTGACTGATATAGTGATCTATCAACGCACAGCCCAAACCACTGGACGTAGGTATCGGGCTGAAAGGCATGCAGGTAGATGTCATAACGTAGAAAGGATTTTAGAAAATTCATCCCCTAAAGGGGTAAAATAGGGGATGAAAACTTATACCATGAAAATTTATCTTTTCCACGCAAGCGAAGCTGCGGGCAACAGTTAGTTGATTTATAATTATTAATGAGGTGTTAAAATTGTCTGAATTTAAGACAAGATAGAGTCAATTAAATGTGGTTGTTTTTATGATTGTGTAAAATTATTATGTCGTAAATTATTTTAACTCATGCTTTTTATGCAGCTAATCACACAGCTAATGACGTTTTTCCTCATTTTTATGAAACGAGGCTTTGCGCCATTCAAGTGCGTGTTGGTAAATAACATATTATATAGTCGAAAAACGTAAAAAAAGTATACATGCAATAAATATATTTGAAAATAAAATAAAGGAAGGCCTGGCGTGAAACCGGAAGGAAGAGAGCATAAGTCAGAGCTTGGAGTCACGTGGCTCTTCGTAAAATAGTACGAGGGAAAGAAATCTGATTATTTTATTTGTTTTTTTAATTTTGTGCGATATAAACATTGAATTATTTATTTAAAGTAACTACTAAAACAACAAACATTTAATTATTTATTAGGTACCTACCTAATTCTTTATTACTGTACAATAAATACAATTTAACCTAAGAATACATTTAAATAATTGGCGGTCTTAACGCCATGCAGCGATTTCTTCCAGAGAACAAGACGTACGGATAAACATTATATTTCATCAAGTAGTTTTTTTTTATTATTAAAATTAATAAGTATAGGTAATTATTTAATAATGTCAATATTGCATCAAAAGACGCTGTTGTATTATTATAGTATCAAACTCTACCCTATAATAATCCCCTTGGTCTTCATATTACACAAAAACTAACATATGTTCTGTATTAACATAATATTATGTACCTACTTAATAAAACAAATAACTAGGTATCAATCATTCATTTAATAGGTGCGAACTATCTGGCCGCACTCACACCGTCGCGTCGATTGATATATTTGACTATTAGGTACGCTTCCGTGTGACTGGGTGCCGACAACGTGTAGTTTCTTTGTATTCTATGAAATGATATTTTAATATGAGGAAATATAATTTATCGTGTAGATGAGACACACGAAATTATGTGTGAGATAAATAAAAAAGCGAGTGTGACGAGCTCACGTGTCAGAAGTGAAACTTTTTCGGTAAGATTCATAGATACCTACCAAAACCGGCGCCTTACTCCATGACGTTACTGTATTAGGACGGACACGACCTTAAAATTTTACTCTCAACGCGCCTAAAGAAGTTTCACTTCAAAAAATAGGTATATCAATTTAGGTAATTATTATCTATACAATATAGTAATTCATAGGTACTTAAGTGTATAAATAATTGACCACTTGTCTTTTTTTAACCAACTTCAAAAAAAAGGAGGAGGTTTTCAATTCGGCCGGTATAATTTTTTTTTGTATGTATGTACACCGATTACTCCGAGGTTTCTGAACCGATTTAGGTACGTGATTCTTTTTTTATTCGATGCCGCGATGCGGGATGGTGTTGAATTGGTCCCATAAAAATTTTATTCGGATAGGCCCAGTAGTTTTTATTTTATGAACATTTTTGTCTGTACTCGATGACTTAATTGAAATGTAGCAAATAACTTTGATTCACTTCCCGGTTACCAATTGAGCTGAAATTTTGCATAAGTATGTAAATTGGATAGCGATGAAACATTATCATGACATAGAGCTGATTTGATGATGGAATCGGAAGGTGGCCATAGGAACTCAGTAATATATTGACTCAACTTTATCGAGATTGAGCTCGTTTGATTCTTGTTGAAAAACACACTAAAAAGTATTAAATAAAAATAACTGCGTTAAAAACAACCGACTTCAAAAACGGAAAAGTAATAAATAAAACAGATTTGATATTATTAATAACTACATATTACATATTTAGATGTGCTATTTATTAAATAGGTTTGACGCAGTTATTTTTATTATTTAACATTATTTCTAATATTTAATCTAATATTTCGGTACACAACAAATGACATTATTTAATGACATGATACAGTGATACTTTGCCCCGTTATGACGTGAGCAGCGACTGTAAAAATCACTTACACCCCATCTCAAGCATCCCCTATTTTATTCGACAATGACATTAAGCTTCAGATATTATGCATTCGTCTATAAAGTTATGTGAATTGTGATAAATGTACGGATTTATTGGTTAAGGTATGACAACCGTTGTTACGTTCGTTTTAAAAGAAGAGGTGACTAAAGTTGTAATCAGGAGGTTCTGGGTTTGATTAGCAGATAAGCAGACTCTAGGTAATGTAAAAGGCTTATTTATGCGGAGCATAGACTAATGTAAAAAGTATAAAGTAGTAAGAAGTGAGTATATAAAACAAATGAAACATCCACGAACTGCACGACTTTCAACTAAGATACCCCTATTAAATGAAGACAAGTCCTATAATTATTATTTAACCCGCAATTAGATAACTAAAACACTACCCCATTTAAACATCCATAAATAGTTTCTCCCTTACAAAAACATAACTTTATTCCGGCCGACAATAATAACTAGTAAGAAATATGATAGCCATAAAAAGCGTACAATTCGGTTAATTCCTTGCCCTCAGTAACATATCTTAACCGCATTTGGCAACTCTTGGACGACATTCATTTGTTAGCGACATTTGCGTATCAAAAAATTGTATTGTTTGATTAGCATAGCACATCCTTGGTGGTGTAGAGTTGAGAATGTTTAGATCTGGACAATACTACATTCAACAATGCGAAGATTTAAACAAACGAGTGGTATCTCTTGAAAGCGAGAAGGCTAAAAGCGAAGATTATATAAAAAAATTGGAGAGCAAACTGGAGGAGTCGGATCGTTACAATCGAAGCACATGCCTGGAAATAAGGGGAATACCTGCGAAGCCCCGCGAATCTAAACATGAACTTTGTTCTCTTGTAGAGAAACTACATTCTAAATTACGAGTCGAATACCAACAAAACGCTTTAAAAGATGTGTATCGGATAAGGGGTAAATCAGCTACTGATAGACCCTTAATCATTGAATATTGTTCGACTATTACGAAAGCTAATATACTACATGCAAGTAAAAAATATAACGCGTCAAATACAACCGACCGGCTCAACACTACTCATTTAGGCCTGGGTGAGAATAGTTATGTATACGTCTCAGAATATCTAACTCCAAGGGCAAGACGGTTATACTTTTTGGCTCGGGATTTAGCAAAAACAAATAAATATGATTTCTGCTGGACCACGAATGGCCGGGTCTTTATCAGGAAAAGTGAAGGTTCGCCTCCTATAATGATTAATAGTGAGCAGCAACTCGTCGACCTGAAACAAAAAAACGGGTTAACAAATACAGTGTAAAAATGTTTCTGTGCAAGATAATGTATAATTATTGTTGTTTATTATTTACTTATGTGTACTACTCAATATCTTTTATGTTGTTAAAAATACTCCTGTTGTATAAATGTACACTAAAAAAACGTTTATACTTCATATATCTAATACCTCATAACATTCTCTCATACTTCTCACCAACCATACAAACTAACAGCACATTCAATCATCACACACAATATCTATTATTACACGTTATTACTCATTCAAGATTAACCAGCACCTTTCATAATTTCATGTGGCATTATCTGACTTATGTTTTTAAATATGGATAAAAATCAACAAGTTACATTGTGTAAATATATAGACAACCTCATTGTAATGAATGCTAGGAACTGCTTGCCAGAAGAGTGCAAGTCTTTTGTCACTTTAACGAAGAATTCTTTCAATATTCTAACGTTAAATATTAGAAGTATTAATAAAAATTATCCAGCTCTCGAAGTTCTTATACACAGATTAGACATACAATATGATATCATAATCCTAACAGAGTGTTGGATAGACAATGAGAAGCCTTATCCGAAAATGAACAATTATAGCACATCGTCTACTAAAAATTGTCTAAATCAAAATGGAGGCATAATTGTTTACTCAAAAAGAGGTCTGGATATATCTATTAAAGAGCCAAAATTTCAAGACGCAAACTGTCTTCTTTTGAATGTGGGAAATGAAATCGCTATTGTGGCCCTTTACAGATCACCATCCATTTCTGGAATAGATCCTTTTCTGCACTCGTTGGATTCAGTCCTTACTACGGTCGCTAAATACAACACTGTCTCGGTTATAGGAGATATAAATATTGACATCCATTCCAATAGTACAGACAAACATTCTACCACATACCTGGATTTACTAGCTAGTCATGGACTTCTAGCTAGTCACACGCTGATAACCCGTGGGAATAGGTGCCTTGATCATGTAATGCTCAAAACAAGGTGTAAATATACCACACTTATTATTGACACTTATGTAACTGACCATAAGCCAGTAATGTTAAATATAATTAAAGAAAAATCTAGTAAATTGAGCTATAGTAGAACTTTAACTAAAATTGACGTAGTAAAATTATGCAATGATTTAAAGGCTGCCGACTTCAGTGAGGTTCTCGAAGCAATGGATGTAAATCTGGCGACAGATATTTTATATAATAAGTTAATTAACCTTATGAAATATTGTTCAAAGACCTTTAAAATATCAGGTAAGCAACGAATACTAAAACCGTGGATTACTCCTGGAATTCTCCGTTGCATAAAGACGCGAGACAATATGCACATAAGACTGAAAGACGTTCCTAATAACCTTATTCTAAGGACTACTTACCTACGTTATAGAAACTTCTGTACGAAATTATTAAAAAATTTGAAAAAAGATTATTACAAAGCTGAACTTTTAAAACATCAAAACAACGTTAAAAAAACGTGGCAGGCAATAAAAAAAGTCACTAATACTGAAAGAGATGAAAATAAAAATGTGGGCTTAATTAAAGTAAAGGATAACCCAACTTGTTCTATCAACTTTATAAATGATTACTTTGTTAGCGTGGGAAAGACTCTAGCTGAAAAAATTAAATCCACAGCTATGACAACTAACATAAACCATACTCTTTCACAAACTAATTCCATTGTCATGTTAGAAACAGACCCAGACGAAATACTTGGAATAATTAAAAATTTAAAGAGTGATAGTGCTCCGGGATATGATGGGATCACAGCGGAAATCATTAAGAGCTCGGCTACTGTGCTTGTGCCCGTCATAACTCACATCTGCAACCGAAGTCTCACAACAGGGGTTTTTCCTGATGCTTTTAAAACGTCTATAATTGTTCCTATTCATAAGGGTGGGTGCAGCGATAGTGTCGAAAACTACAGGCCCATCTCTATTCTCCCGGTGTTATCCAAAGTGCTTGAAAAAGTAATAAACAAACGACTAATGAGTTTTCTTGAAAAATACCAAATTCTATCCGCATCGCAATATGGTTTTAGGGAGGGCCGATCAACTGAAAATGCAGTATCTAATATCTCAGAATACATTGTTAATAACTTAGACAAACGAAATAAAGTAGTTGGAGTTTTTCTGGATTTGGCAAAGGCCTTCGATACAGTTTCCATACCCACCCTTGTTGAAAAACTAGAGAAAGTAGGTATCAGGGAAAATGCACTATCTTTGTTAAAAGATTATCTCACAAACAGGAAACAAAAAACTAAAATTGGTGACTATATAAGTGAAAACCGGGAAGTTAGCTATGGTGTACCGCAGGGCAGTGTACTCGGACCGAGTCTTTTTCTGGTCTACGTTAATGACCTCTTTAATATCTCCTTGAAGCAAGGTAAAATATTCTCCTATGCTGACGACACTGCTCTAATATTCACTGGGAACAGTTGGCAGGAAGCTCAGTCAAATGCTGAGGAAGGATTAAAACTAGTAATTACTTGGCTTCAGAAAAATAAGCTCTCACTTAATATAGCAAAGACCAAGTATATACTTTTCTCCCAAACGCGTAATCGTCCTGAGCAAATTTCATTAAAAGCGCATCTGAGCTGCCATATTTCTTCCTGTGCATGTCCTGAACTGGAACGCGTCACCTCCATCAAGTACTTAGGAATTATCCTAGACAGCAGACTTTGCTGGAAACCTCACATTGAGTATCAAAGTAAGCGAATTCGAAAGCTCATTTATGTTTTTAAAAATCTCCGAGAAGTCGCAGATCGTGACCTAATAATTAAAGTCTACAATGCACTCTGTAAGCCACTACTAACTTATTGCTGTAGATCTTGGGGAGGTGCTCCAAGTACCAACATGTTAATACTGGAACGGGCTCAACGAGCGGTATTGAAAGTCGCTACTTCCAGGCCTTTTTATTTTGGTACATCAGAATTATTCGCTGAATGTGGGGTACTATCTGTAAGACAACTCTTTATTCAAAAAATTCTCATTAATCAGCACCGATTAATCAGCTCTAATCCTATAGGTAAAAGAAGGAAAGATAAAGTATTCTCTCAGCCCAAAACAAGCACTAAACTTGCTCAACGCCAGCAAACATTTCTTGGACCTCTCATATACAATAGAATGGCCAAAGATATTGGAGCTCTGCCTTCTATGTCCATAAGAGATGCCAACAGTGCCATACGAAACTGGTTGATAGGGCATGATTATGAAGCAATAGAGCAAATGCTTAAAGTTATTGTCTGAACCATTTTACTTTCTCAGTCTTGCCACAAATCACACGCACACACACACACACACACACACACTCGCACACGCACACACGCGAACACACACACACATTCACACATAGTTACACACTTATAAATAAAGGCGTTAATATAGGCGCAGATTTCATTTAGTATATAAATTAATAAATAAAAATAAAATATTGTAAATTTAATCTTAATAAAATCCGTTATGTATAAATAATTTAAAATTATATAATGAGTACGTACCTTTTGTAATATTTAGGAAGGGTTGCAGGCCTACAATACAAGCTGCCTTAGTGTAGGCCTGCAGTTCATATTATCTTTGTTAATCATCTGGTACAATGCATATCTATGTCCTTGTATTTTGAATGTTTAATAATTAATTAAGATAATGATAAAAATAAAAAAAAAAAAAAAAAAAAAAAAAAAAAAAAAAAATATATAATATATTGATAACATAAAAATATTAAAAATATTATCTGTTCTTTAAAGTATTTTATCTGAGGAATCATTTGCCAATATACACTAGAAAACGCGTATTCCTACAGGTAAATATAAATACAGAAAACATGTTGATGATGACATGGCAGAAATCCATGGCTTAATAGGATATTTTAAGGTTTAAAAAGCCTTATAAAATTCTCAAATACTATAAAATATTACAATAAAATAATAAGCATTACCGAGTACCAACGTCTTCTCTATGCAAAATAACTCTTCAACCTAGACCTATATAATATTATGTTCATCTATATATTTATATAATTTTATGTAGCTCCAAACAAAAAACGCCAGAAACGTGACGTGGGTACAAGTTGCTGGTGAGCATATAATCCTGATGAAATAGTTTCAATATTGTTTACTCCAATCACAATATACTAATAAATATATGGGTACCCTATATAGAGTCGCAATTTATTTTTCTTTATAAATTATCAATGTTAATATTCCATTTAATTTTAGAATATAGACCATTAGTACAATGTTTGAACGTTTAATTTGTTAAAATTGAAATCATAAGTAGGTACCTACATATTATCCGATCTTATCATATATAAATTGATTGATATATTATAAATTGAAACGAAAAAAGTTCTGCTTCCTTTCTGGTGTCAGGGATAGATGCTTATCACATATTTATGAATTGATTATTACAATAAATTAATAGAGTCTGTACTATCAAGTCGACTCCGTGAATCGAACCGACTCTATATAAATTAGTAACTTAGTCCAAAAATATTCTAATAATTTCAATAAAAATATAAGAGCCATAATATTTTTATATCAAAGTCCGAACCTAGGCATTCGCTACAATCAGGTTATCTATTTACATACATAATAAAAAAACTCATAACAGAGGGGTTGTCCGTCCACTATTAACTTATGAAAATAAGCTACAATAACACTTTGTTTATTTTGTGTTATGCTTTGCTACGAGAATTTGCGATGGACGGAAGATTTCCACTGCGCTTCTCAAACTTTTATGAACCAGGTTATAAAAATAAATATTATTATAAAAATTAAAGGTTCGATACAAAATTAAAGGTTACTTGTTCGATAAATATTAAATTCTATTTATCGAACAAGTAGATAACTGCGTTAAAAACAACCGACTCCAAACTTGCACTTGCAACATTTACAAATACAGACAAAAATGCCCATGAAATAAAAACTACTAGGCCTATTCGAATAAAATTTTTTATGGGACCAATTCGACACCATCCCGCATCGAACAAAAAAGAATCACGTAATTATCGGTTCAGTAACCTCGGAGTAATCGGTGTACATAATATATAAAAAAAAACATACCGGCCGAATTGATAACCTCCTCCTTTTTTTGAAGTCAGTTAAAAATCTACTGCCACTTAAATTAAATGAAGTATTAAGTAAACGACATCAGACGATGAAAAGTTTAATGTACCTATATTTCAAGATTGAAAAAGGAAAACCGTCTTACAGACTGGATCTGTAAAAATCTACTCTATCTTTATGAGAGATGAGAGATGATTAATATTGTTCTTATTTTACCTAAGAACTTTTTTAAATTACCTTAAATAACGATATCATGAATTAAAAACAACAACAGCTGTGCCATTTTAGAAATACCCATTAAAAATCTAACAATAATAACAAAAAATCGTAAATGTATTGAAGAATTAATGCAGGAAGCATTGGAAATCAAAAGCAACATGAAAATCACCATCAGCCCATCTTATTATTACTACATCAATCCTACACCTAAGAAACAAAATCACTATATAAACCTCAAACTTTGAGAACCCGTCCTTCATATTTTCAAATAAGAAATACGAGTGGACGCTGGGCGCCGCCCGCTCGCCCTGGACGATTGTTGTCAATATAAACACACTGACATTACTCTTACTTATCATACATAACATATTTTCTGGAATGTACCTTGTTATCGATTTTTTATATGCGAACGATGTAATTGTGTATAGATAGTGTCGTCAATTTTAGATAGAGAAAGAGTTAAGAAGAAATTCTTCAGCACTTTCAAAATCTTTATGTAATAATTCATTAATTGAAATTTGTAATCACTATGTATACTATGTCGATAGGTATTTACTAAATACTGTGTTGTATTGTAGGTAACTGCTGAATTACTGATAAAGTTATTTACAAGACTTTAATAGCAATGATATTATACATTTATTTAAACATCATTATACCTATATATTTAAATCATGGCACAAACAAATGACAATATTAGTAGCATCAGAAGTTTTAGAAACTTTTATAGCTGTTATTTTACTAGATCCAAACTTTCGACTCTCCTATTATCAATACAGTAAATAGATTTGCAAAAAGCCACAAACAACAAAACAACTTCATCCCAACATAACACGTACAGGTTGCAAAATTAATCAACAAAAAACATAATGAAATAGCAATAAACAAGGCGATAAAATATGAATGCTCAGCCTGAGTTACATGCAATCGTGCACCCTAGCAAATACTCGAATGCCCCAAGTTGCCGTGAAATCCCGATTCACATCATAAAGTACGAAACAATATCTTGACGGGGAACCACCTACAATACCACGATCACAAACAACAACCTTACTCCCCCAGTAATAAGGTTGCATTTCGTATAACCAATTGCACTTGGCTGTGGTAAAAATTCGGCTTTTCCTGAACCATAAAAATATATTGAGCGTTTGTAAACGTAGGCGGCTGTTTGTCACCATTTGCATATAGATGCTTGAGATCTCCAGGAATAACAGGAATCATGGGTTTTGATTGTGAGGTAGAGCAATACATTTATATATTGGGACAAACCGTATAGTAAAGTTGTATTTTTCTGTACTAAATACCTATCATCTGTACGCAATATTGTACACATTAAAGACAGAATTCCTTGACTTCTTATTTAGTTTTATCTAGTATATAACAACATAACTTTAAAACAAAAGCCTACAAGTTTATGCAGTCGCTGGCCCGGACGCTGTCGGCGACAGGGCGGATGTTTCGGACAAACCGACAAGTTGAGCGCGTGATGTTATTGTTTTAGTATTTGTTATGCTAGTTTGGTCACAACAACGAGTGACAGTGTGTTCAGTCGGAGAGTAAAAATGATCTATAGTAGTTTACGTAGGTTTACAGGGGACGTTTTTTTTAAACAGACCTGCTGGCTAACGAATCAGACAATTTATGTGAAGCCATATTATGTGTCTAAACATAGCCATTATCAATATCATGGTTCAGGTAGGTACCATTATTTTGTCAATACGTTGAAAAATGTTAATAAAGTCAACTGTTCCTGTTAACAGTTTTTAACGTAGTAGATAATAATAATATATTAACCTGCTTGCAATCGGGATTCGGGGCGCATAGCATTAGTTTCATGTAGTCAAATTTACAGTATAAGCTAGTAATACTATATTAATTTTATATTACACTACACCTCCACATTAAAAGTTCACACTCAAATCTTTAATCTTCACATATCTTAAAACTACAACTTAACATCCCCATCAAATTCTGAAACAAATCAGCCTTATAAAGCCTAGCTCACACGGAGCGTAGCAAAAGGCCCATATCTTAAGCTCCAGCCAACAATAAACGTAATAAAGAGATGAAGTGGAGTCATGTCGCAGCCGTATGAATACAAACGGCGAATTATTGTGACAAACGGACGGCCAGTGTATGCGCTATTTATGTATTTATAACTCATTATATGTTATGCTAAATCGTGGATGAAAATCTAGACTTATCAGAAAAATATGTAAGAAAACATGGAGAAATTTTAATCTCCTACATTAGTGAGTTTACGTATATTAATATTTCACTGCTTTTATTGATAAAGAAAAAACATTATATTGGAGCGAGAATCATCCAGCAAGAATTAGAATGAAAGATTGGATCTAAGAAATCTGCTCTTAATTTCAAATATAATTATTTATCTAAAATGATAACAAAATGCGTAGTATTGAGTGGCATATCTTCTCAACCAACTCCAAATCAATCAAACTTGATTCAAACATTATAGTTGTTATCCATCTACCAAAGCCGCCCAAATCCAGCGAAATCGAAAAAAAGCAATTTTTTAAAGGTGCCCCGTTTTCAACGACTGCTTTAAATCAGTGCTCCGTATATTTATTTACTAACACGCGACAATTTACATACAAGAACCAATTCAATTCCATCGCACCGCGTTCCCAGGGATTAAGGCTATATTCCCCCCCTCCCCCACACGCCTCGCCTCCCCTCCCCCTCGAAGACCATTCTCCGCATAATCCTTATGAATCCTGTTTATATTCATCCACCTTAAAGGCCACAATAAAAGTATCTGAATACAAAATACTACGTGATCTCATTATTTGATTGGCTCAGTTAAAATATGAGTGGATTTTGGTCATGTTTATGTAGGTACGCTTAATGTTTTCATTATGCCTTACACCTTTATTTATCACTAACTGTGTCCCGCAGTTTCACCCGCATTACTCCGCTCGTGTTGATGCGCTCGTCTTAGCGTGATGATATTATAGCCTTCCTCGATAAAATATGGGCTATCTAACACCGAAAGAATTTTTCTAATCGGACTAGTAGTTCCTGAGATTAGCGCATTCAAACAAACAAACTCTTCAGGTTTATAATATTAGTATAGATAAATTGCATTTTTCCTTAAGGTTCAGATGGAAACCGCAGAGAAAAAGCGTCTTCTTTCACGCTTTAAAAACAGTCAAAGCAAATAAATCAGGAATCACATAGATAAACGAGTTAAAATCAATATGAGCACATTAAATATAATTCACACGTTCATATCACGATAATATATCGCACACGACACGACGTTTACGACGTACGGTGCGATATCGTATTTTTATTGTCAATAATTATTTTACATGTCTTCCTTCATTGCCACTTTGTTGCGATGTATGAATGTTCTGCCAATATTTCTTTTATTACCTTTTAGCTATTGAAATGGGCTATTTTGAGGGAGTTTCGACGTTTTATTTAACTCTGGAACCGTATCTCAATAGATTATATCGTGGAGATTTTAAGTAATGTTTTATAGCTGAAATACAATAAGAAATATTAAAATTACTAATTAATAACAACAGTGTGGATCATGACGAAAACGTAACTGGATATTACTAGCCTTTGAGGGTGCATAAAAAAAATCTTCTTAGGGCTGATTTTTCAATCCTTGGTTAAAACTTATTCATCGAATAACGTATTAAACTACCATTTCAAAAATGTATTCTAATTGACCGCATATGACAGTTTACAGGTGACATTTTAAAATGTTCGTGTGATACTTTAATGGACGGATAAATTTTAACTAAGGATTGAAAAATCGGCCCTTAATAAGATAAACCACTGTTTCGATATTCCAGACTGGAAGGATCAAGTAGAATTTTTCTTCCTGAACACAAAATACTATTCCAAATCACGTTATTGAAAATTATGAATCAGATACTACTTATATATTTCATAAGATTCCAAAAATCACAGCTTCAGGTAGTTGTACCTACTCTAAAACCTTCCCTTGATTAATTAATAATTAACCAAAATTAAAACCTAAAAAGGAAACCCCCATCTTTGAAATGAAATTAGATCCATCAAATTCAATGATAATTGCACCAATTTAATGACCTATCAGTATCCAATGATTAAGGAATTTTACGCACAATCGTAGCCATCTTAATATTCAATTAGCAGTAATTGAGATGAGGACTGACAGACAGATTAACAGTCCTACATAATTCATTGCGGTAATGTTTCTCAATGGCCGATAACTTTTTTAGAGCGAATGTAATTCTGTGGGGATTGAATTTGTGCGGTTAACGAAACGTTTTATATGGATCATATAGTATTTTATTGTGTTTACCGGTTTTATTTATTTGGAATTAAATTTGTGTTACAGCTTAGGAGATGATAATATTATTTAGATTGAGTATTTGAGGAATACATACATGCAAATTTATTTTTAAAGACTCTACTTTTTAAACAATAATATTTTAAATTATGATAATATTATTATGTCGTATTGCAGTAGTTACTAATTATTTTTGTAAAATATCTCTGTGTGGAATTTTTATGGAGATGTAGTAAAATTGGGTCAGTTTTTAAATATTGCCTCATCAAACGTCTACGAACTATACTGATCCCATTAACAAAAGTAACAGATTTTTACAGAAGGCACAATAATTGTATTATATTTTAGTAAACAAGTCAAAGTACCTATAAATCAAATTGAAGTGTCAGTGTCTAAATTTACAATATTTTTTTTCTAAAACTTCGTCACATCGACCATCCTACAATACCTATATAAATATGGGTGACACTTCTAAATCAATACAATTTCATTTATTTATCACATAGGTAATATTTATAAATACTGTTTATCCCTACCAGTAAGCTGCAAAGCCAGCATCGATCAAAGTTTGGTTACACTAACTTATTTCTAACTTGATCAAGGCGCAATCTATAGCACAGCCCGGGTAACTCACTTAGAGGACGAAACCTGCCTAATGCAATTATTATATATGATCCTGTATCAATGCATTGATAACCAATGGTATTATCTACACTCTTGTCTTGGAAGTTTCTAGAAACTTAGTGCTTGAAGTTATATTCTTACCTTATTGGAAATAATTTTAAATTGTGCACGTACAGTGACTATAAATAATGTAACATTAATTGTTCTTAATTCACATTTTACACAAACACATATTTCAATTCATTTTCTTTCATATTATAAATTGCAAACAAATACAATCACATACCTACCGTAGGTAGCGATACTTTAAATCGACAATTAATTAGCATCTCGCCATGTAAAATAAAATTCAGATGCATTTGAACCGACAAATATTTGAAAACTGTTAAAAAATAAATTTCAACATCGATACAATTCTGAAGATAGTTGTGAATGATCCATAAAATCAGAATAAAATCTGCAAACGAATTCAATGCAGCCACAGTAAGATCATGAACAAACATAACGACATCTAAATACCACTCAACTCATTATGTGCCGATATCTTTCTACAACCTCGAGCACCCACTAAACATCCACGCAAAAATAACCCTTACCATCCACTCAATAGCTTACAAATTGGCACAGATACTCTCCAAGACAAATATTTAATGAGCATAACGTTACCAGGTCCAGAAGGCCGTATGAACGATTCTGTATTGGAATGCAATACGGTAGAGAATCGCTTGCACTTCCTCAAGCTCTCTGGAATGTATTAGTACATTGTAGTGGAGATTGTACAAGGGTAATTAGTCATTAGCGATGTGGGCAGATTGATCAGAGCCGGGTGATTGTTTTATGGTAATTGCTGTAATACATGGCGCTTACAGGTGTTTGTGCTGAACGCCAGATTTACGAGCTACGATTCTGCTCGAGTTTCACCATTGACGTTTCAATGATGAAGTTTTTTTGGGATTCAGGTGGGTGGCCAATACTTATGATATATTTCTGTTGTAAAAAAACGACATTCATAGATACTAATCCAGAAAAATCCTGCAGTTTAAACATGTAGGCATAGCGGCAAAAACATTGTGCAGAGGCCAATATATGATATAAATAAAACAGAACTACTCACATACTCTCAATGTTTTGTCAAAGATACGCTTGTGTTTTCAGATGTGAATAATAAAATATGTCAAAGCGGCAATAAAGCTAGCAATCAATAGTCTCCAGCTACCTAGATATGATTGGTCCATTTCAGTGTGATTAATGACGTCATAAAACCAATTGGCTTAACGACTGTTCGTGTTGAGGTGTGTTTTTACGAGCCTGCTAATGGCGATTGATATTGACACAGTTGACAGTTTGCCTTGAAATTTGTGGGTACCTTGTTTGGTAAGTATATTTTATATTATTTGTAACAACTCTGGGGAATATTATGTAAATTCACTTTTGTTACATAATACATAAATCGTGATCGATGGAGGTAGAAATGATCAATTCAAATTTTTTATAGAGCGATATTCAATGATAAAATAAGGCAACTCAGGTTTGGGAATATCCACATTTTATGGTGAAAGTTCATACATTGAATGCAAGTTAAAATTTTACTCAAATATAACTAATGGTAATGGTTTTCATTATTTTCAGATTCGTAGTTATAAAAATTCGTCAGATTGTAGAAACTGGACATAAAAATGACTTCGTCCTCCCATCCATTTTCTCTATATTTGTTACATAGCAGATTCTGCTAAGAAATGATTTACTGATGAGCTCTAAGTTAATAAGCGAATCCAGAAATAGACAACAGTCCATCTGACGCAACATAATGTCCGATAAAGTGGGCCCAACTAATCGTTAATTACTATCCTATAACTAACATGACGGCGACAAGGAGGCGCCCGATTTAACTGTATTTTAATGGTGTTAGGCCCTCTTTTCTTAAGTATCTATAAAGTCCATAGCCCCCCTTTATGTTGTAAGGGCAGACGCATTATTGTAATTGTTTTTGTTATAGGTAAATACTTGAATCTTGATAGGACTCTATGACAATTAGGAGTTCAACATTTAATATTTTAATATCATCAGACCACTCAAGACCATCTAACACTAGCCTAGTACTAGACCATCTAATCTTAGTTATTCCTCATACAAAATTTCAGTCACTAATTTGTCTTTAATTTTTTCTGAAGTAAAAACATTTAAAAACTTACACGGAATAACTTACCTATATTACGACATAAAATTACTCTTGTACACGCGCCGTAAATATTAAGGCTTGATCAAAATGCACCATCACGGTCAGTTTTTTGCGGAACCCTAAAACTATACAGAGGTAATCCCGGATAAGCCGTATTGATAACCATCGTGTCCGTCCGTTTGTCACGGACCAGGGGGCAAGAAAACACCTACGTTGGACTTGTTTTTTGGAAAAACAACAATATACTGTGATTGCAGATTTAGGTGAACTAATGACGTTATTCCATGTTTTTCGTTTGTGTCCATTTTCTGATGAACTAATAAAATTATAATTTTTACTATTAAAAAAAGTAAATGAACTTGTTATTTCTGGTAATTATTAAATAACACAAGTCCGAAATGAAATGTTTGTAGGTAGGTACATCATCAACTTGCTTATTTCTGTAAATTACTTATTAAAACCATTGAGATAATATGAATATGGAGCAGACACCACGAACAAAATCTGTGCGCCAAGCGCGGCGGCGCGGGGCGCGCGAATGGCGGCTAGACAGTCATAGATTATGCGATGTCACTGACTCACCGCTATAGAGGCGACACTTTGTTTCATTCTGTCTATTTTATTGGGTGCCACTCATTACATGCATGTTGACTTGAAATTTTCTTTGTACTTACTTAATATTTATTTTAGGTATAAACTGACTTTACTTAATTTTAATTGTTATTTTTTATATTTAATTTTTCTGTGATTTTATGTATGTTTCTTTGATTATTATTATTTGTGATATGTCAATTTTATATTTTATGATTGTGATTTATATTTCATATTATGTGTATTAGTGATTTTTGTGGGTCTTTGTTACTCTTAAATAAAGAATTTATTATATTATTATTATTTACTACGCGGGGCTAACAATATCTGGCATATAATATAGGATGATGTAAATAGTGACGTCATATGGTATAATTTAATTTTTTTCGCGTTTTAGGTTCAGTCAGGGCTATGGGAAGTTTCATTCCTTACAAAGTGAGCCTTTTTTAGAAAAAAATAAAATAAAAGCCGTTTATTTTTTTTTCCTCAGAACATGTTCCCGGCTCAGAAATTGCTTGTATTGCCAATACTATTGTAGCACACCTTCGGCTAAAATAAATAAAATAATAATAATGTTAGTGATGGCTAAAATAATATTTTATTTGTTATACAAATCCGTAAAATTTTATTATTATTACTAACATCAATACAAGGAACAGCAGACTTCTTTAGAAAACGCCTTCCCGCTTTTGTGGTATATTTATCCTCATCGCGAAAATGCAATGAACAGACGCAAGTTCTATCGGATGGTAACCAGGTTTCTTCACTGCGGTTGTTTTGGACAAATTTTACCCATTTTTCCCTTTCTTCACGGCCCAGACATGGAAACCTTGAATAGAAAAAATATTAAATTTTACTTATCTCTGAACTAGAGGTCGGCCCCGGCTTCGCCCCATATTTCGCAATAAAAAGTAGCCTATGTTCTTTCTCAGGGTCTAAAGATTGTCTGTGCCAAATTTCATCAAAATCGGTCCAGTAGTTTATGAGCCTATTCATTACAATCAAACAAACAAAGTTTTCCTCTTTAAAATATTAGTGCAGATAAATAAATAATAATTCAATTATACCTACGCTCCAGTCAGTAGCTTATACAATATCAATTTAAAACTTGATTAAAATCAATTAACAAAAAAAAATTGGTGATTAAGTAATTGATTTTCATATATCATGATTTTATGCTTTTCTAAATATGTAAAATTATTATTTTATACTATAAAAATATACGCCAGCAAATATTACTAACAACACTTATTTCATGCCCAATGTCATATCTTAAATTTTTAATCTATGACAAAATGTCGCCCGCCAAAAATTTTGCTCTAACTAAGTTTTAAAAATTATTATCTAGTTACTTACTGATGAAA
The DNA here is from genome assembly GCF_905220415.1 of Colias croceus. Taxonomy (NCBI): domain Eukaryota; kingdom Metazoa; phylum Arthropoda; class Insecta; order Lepidoptera; family Pieridae; genus Colias; species Colias croceus. The sequence continues at coordinate 393,364 of NC_059543.1, read as the reverse complement.
AGTTATTCCTTTGCACTTTTCCGTATTATTTGTATTATTTGTGCAATATCGTAACACACACGTAGGCATATTTGATGCGTTTCACTTTAAAACAAATAAAAAATGAGCGTGACGTTCGCGCCAATGAGCGGAGCAAGCGACTGAGTGCAGTTACGCCAGATGACGTATGTTGAGCGGAACATATGTGATGTAGGCGGTATCGTCTCCATATTCATATTATCTCAATGATTAAAACACAGCTTTAATAACAAAATTCATAAATCGTGCTCCATTAAAATATATTTTCTAAAAAATTTTAAACGACATAATAAACACTATTCTAACTCTCAATACTATTCATAATATCAAATTCAAATATTATGACTGTAAAATCTCATTTAATGCAATATGGCTCACAAAACTAAATAGTTCGGGGTACCAATTTAGCAGATAAATAGCCGGGTTAGACATTTGGAAACTTATATATCCCAGGGCCATTTCAGGTGGAGAAACGCGTAATATATCAAAGTTTACAAGTTGGAGAGGTGCGCGGTATGAGTTATGTCGACCGCATAGCAAACGGTGTAGGTAATAAGCGAAAGCGGAATTTGAACTAAACTGGATGTTAAGTTGCATTTGAAACCATGTTAGAGCATTGTTCTCCACTATCCTTCCTATATATTACGTTAGGTTACATCGCTAAAGCCTAAAATGACTAGGTAGACTTTTGTTGTTCGTTCACACGAAGCACGTAGTAATTATTATCTTTAAACTTATTTTAGATATGTGCTGGTATGTTAAGTTTTATTATATTCCTATTTATTTATTGTTTCCTGTAAAACAAGAATGATCCAATTAATGATTATTCGTTGAAAATTTTTCGGCATTCGGCAAATTATAGAGATTATAGTGGTTTCAACATTTCTTCAAAGTAAGTTTAAATTAAAAGAATTACATATTTTTCTAAAACAAGCTTATATTTGGAAAACAGAGAACATAGTAATATTCAATTAGTAATAATTATACGACGATAAATTGCTAGGTACTTATCGGTAATAATTGGTAGGTATACTTATTGGGTTTGTTATCAATGAATACTTGAGATTAACTTTTTACAGGCAATCTTTATCAGCCCGGAGTTGCCGTTTCCAAACCACGTAACCTGTATAAAATACAGCTAAATAAATTTACAGACCTACCGAATGTACACAATTGTTTCAATATATTTTAAAATTACAACCCCGCTACCGCTCATAACACACACGTCTTTACCCAAAACGCATTTATCGCGTCGCGGACCCGTCGCCGGTAATTGAGTTAGCTAAGCAACAACGGCTCGCTGGAGACGCAAGTTCGCTTTCTTACCTTACCAACTGGATGAATACATTTATACTATTAGGGTAAGCGTACACTTGTGTGAAGGGCTGGTGTACACTTGCAAGTATAATGGTCAAAGTCAAGGCGGGCAAGGCACATAAAAACAGAAAGAAATTTTTATTATAAAAATATCAAATTTTTGTCATTGCTATAACAGCTGCTAAAAATTAGTTATTCTAAAATAATATAGAAATACTAGCGGTCCGCCCCGGCTTCGCCCGTGGTACATGTTTACGTTTTCTCTACATAAGATCCATCCTCGTACTTCAAGGAATATAATAAAAAAAGAATTATCGAAATCGGTTCAGCCGTTCTCGAGTTATGCGCTTACCAACACATTTTGCGATTCATTTTTATATATAAGAAGATTTCTCACAAAGAAAAATAAAAATATGTTTCCGCCCGGGATCGAACCGGGGGCCTTCTGCGTGTTAGGCAGATGTGATAACCGCTACACCACGGAAACCATACCTTCACTCTGATAAATTCAAGTCAGAAGAAAAAAATCTTATATGAAGTGAAAGGTGCGTTTCGTATGCATACAGATACTCGACATCTCGGTATATAGATTCGCAGGGCTGCAATGCTGATGTAAAATATTTTTACATAATTTATACTTCTTGAACCACTCTAAAAAACGCATCAAATTTAAACATTTATTTATTCAATTAGACTTCTTTTAGAAGCACTTTCGAATCGGCAATACATATTTTTAACAATTACCATCAAAATCTGTTAGATAGTTTTAAAGATCTAAGCATACATACAGAGTACAGACAGACAGCGGGCAACTTTATACTAGATATGTAGCGAATATCCTTGTAGGTACATTAACACTTAACCCTCAACTTGGCACATCATAAAACGAGCATCAGACGCTCAGGTCGGTCGTTAAGACCAATTAACTCTGTAGGTGCTCTAAGCATGACGTATTGGGGTTATCTGAAGATTATATTAATATTGAGGGTTAATTTATTGTTCTTGGTAAATTTGTCTTTAATTATTAAGATTAAGTTTTTTCAAATTGTGTGGTATCGTTAATTAGTTGAATGAATATAAAAACATATATTGTCAAGTAATTTTTTTTTCTGTAAATCTTCAAAACAAGTTTAACATTATTTTAATGATTATTGAATTTAAACAGAATATTATTATTCAACTGATAATATTTAATCTAGCATAATATTTACAACCGTTATAAATCTTGAAAAATTACATAGCTCAGATAATTTTTAAATAATATTTTAATTATTGGTTTATATGTATTTTTGTATAATGTATTTTTGTCTTGCATTATTACCTACACGGTAAACAACAATAATATGTTTACCGTGATTATTATCAAAATATCAAAACAAGGTCACAGTTGAAAACAAAATACTATGTTTTTTATACGATGCATGTCGCAAACGCATACGTGTGATCTTTGCCACATAAATTATAAATAGTCAACAAACTAAGAAAGGTCAAAATATAAAATCAAATAGGTGGCAGAAACATTAGGTAATTTCATATTGTTTCTAGATCCCCGTTTGATAAAATATGTCGTTTCATCCATACAGACAACATAATTATAATATTAAATTACTTTAAAGTTTAGACATGTTTGGTCAAATCAACAATTTCAGTTTGCACTATTAACTATCGTTTCTTTCTTCCTCAGATATAAGATTCTTCTATAGAATAAATCACCGTTGAATCATTTAAGCATGCCACATCTGATAATAATCAAACAATACAAAAAGCGGTTCACGTGCTAATTTCATAAAAACAAAATTCGTCACGTTTACGACGAGTTCACAACGTTGCTACCAGCCCTCACTCAACGATCGGCCAAAATTAAAAATAAATGACTCAGAAAAATACACGAGTCCATGATTTGATTAAATTAAGAGGAAAATACCGTGAGAGGTGGAGGAAAAAATCTTTCCATTTATTATAAAGCTGTTTTTAACGCCGGCTTCCTTTGTAAATAAGTCGATTTGCATGAATTTACTTTGTTCGCAGACCAATGGCTTCAATAATGTTGCAATAATGTTTACACTTTCTGCCGTGAAAGAATATTGTTTAATTTAACACCCTAAATTAAAACTTGTTAGGATTTTCACACTAGTCTTTTACTAAACACAATTTTAGTAAATTACTAGTGGTCCGCCCCGGCTTCGCCCGTGGTAGGTACATATTTCGCAATAAAAGGTAGCCTATGTCCTTTCTCGGGTATCGAATCATCTCCATACCAAATTTCATGCAAATTGGTTCAGTAGTTTAGGCGTGATTGAGTAACAGACAGACAGACAGAGTTACTTTCGCATTTATAATATTAGTATGGATGTAAACACTGTACTGTACTGTATTTATACTGTCTTTTAGCACACATAATATCAAACGTGTAAAAACAAACGGTATAGTAGTGTTATAGGTACGGTGTTCTAGTAGTGGAACCTAATTTCTTGACATACCTATGATTTATTTTCACCTAGATCAATATACATGATATGAAATTTGGAATTTAGTGCATTTTGTTATCTTCATTATTCAACGTGATACGTTCAGCCGTTCTTAATGAGCATCCCAAATCCCAATAAAAACAGTAATTTAACCAAACATTACACCACGTAATCCAAAACTATGACATATGGTGGTCAATTCAAAACTTGCGATAACCCTAAATTGCGGCAGTAAAACCGACTCGTTAACGGTTAATTAGAGACGGGGTCCAATAGATCGCAATTTATAATACATTGTACGCAAAATTGGCTGTCCCGTGTGAGTAGTGGTCACTATCGGATCGGATGACTGATAAAGGAGTGGTCACCCTTGCCGCGGGCAAATATTGCCCCCAAGAGGACACTTTCTTAGACAGCGTTGGATACAGGCGATTGTGGAGTGTGCTCGGATTACGTGAGCCTCGGAGGACTAGTTGCTAAAATTGAACGCAAATATCATGTAATGATGGCCATTGTGCCATTTGTTATGATCGTTTTATTAGTTTTATTGCTCTTCTCATTTTACCGAATTAGATATTAAAGTTATTGTATTTTATAAATTATTATTACTGCCAACCAGTTGAAATAATTACACGACAGTAATTAAATATTAGTGTTACCTGTACCTAGCTCTTATTTTACTTCGTTAATAAATTGTTAAGTGCATTGTTGTAATCAACACGATTTGTGACTTTAGAAAATACTTTGGTCCGGCAAAAAATGATGTTGTTTAAACACCTCACCACACCTCAACGCTTTACATTATAGTCACCTACATTTTTCACATATTATGTACGAAGAACTATGTCTCCATGTATCCTCTGTCCACTGATTGGAGACGGTATCACTGGGTTCTGTATAAATCACAGATGAAATCGTATACAATTTGCGTGTCGGCCTGTTCGGCCCCGCTAGCCTGTTACGGGTTGACCTAGACGTGAGATGGTAAGGGAATTATAAGAAAATCTAACTATAGTTATTAATTTTATCTACCACGTCGTCCTGGATCACCTGGAAAAAAAAAACAAAATTTTTATGATTCAGGAATGATTTAGCTTTCTATTCAGTGAAATAATTTTTGATATCTATCTAATATATACTATAAAGGCAAAAGTTTGTAAGTATGGATGTATGGATGTATGGGTGTTTGTTACTCTTTCACGTAAAAACTACTGAACCGATTACAATGAAATTTAGCACACATATAGAGGGTAACTTGGATTAACACATAGGATAGTTTTTATCCCGGAAATCCCACGGGAACGGGAACTATGCGGGTTTTCCTTTGCAAACGCGGGCGAAGCCGCGGGCGGAAATCTAGTCGCTCATATAGCTTTGCAATATTTCTTTAACAAAGATTTAAAAGTATCAAAATTCAAATCTTCCTTCTTTGCAAAGAAGTTGCAAAGAATATTGATCAATATTTTTATAGCATAACAAAAAACGACTTTGTAAAAGAATTTCTAGTTCAACAGAAATTGAATGAATGAAAAACACTTTATTGTACACCAGTTGAAAGACACGGTCATTCTTAAACATTAAAAAAAATGTGAACAAAAACCAAACCCTTATACAATAAGAACCACACATAATGCAACTCGTCAACAGCGTAAAGCTAAAAATTAATTACTCGATAAAATTGCTATTAAATTGCATGCAAACCAATAACACCCCTATTACCTTTTGGCTTAAGACCACTTTCATGTTTTATTCCTCTCGTAAGCGCACAAAAACAAAATTTTCGAAAATAATTAACAGGTTGTAAAAATGTAACTCCTTTAAATGACTTAAACTATAAAATAATTTACTGCGTGATGATGTAGAAATTCAATTCGGCTTTCTATTATTTATGCTTACTTGTAAAAAAAATCTTCACTTTTTTCTTTTAAAAAATATGTATAATCTGTGCACACAGTCTGTGTCTCTTCCCATCTGACATATAACGGCAGCAGGCCCGACTGATTTACACCATTTACGTTTGAAATTTTACTACATTTTTAATGACTTCCTCCTCGATCGCTCGTTAAATGTCACCGAGTAGTTTAAGCTGAGTATGAATCAATGATCATTTTAGTTACAATGTAAACAAATCATTAAATTTTACGCAAGATGAATGGACCTGTTTGTCCGGGATTGTATAAACATGCGTGATGCAATGTATACTAGGATTCTTTGTAGATTAGAAAAAACACGACATTTTATTGAGTGATGAAATCCCTTGAAATGGTAAATTTTATTTTGTAAATAAAAAAGTGCTGTCATTTAGTGTTTGTATTATAAAGTAAACTCTTCTCTTAAAACAACATTATAAACCTACGTGGGTACTATAAATAATTTCTGTATATATTTTTAAATGTTGCACATGAATTAATTAATAAATAAATTCTAATATTCTTATTAAAGTATACATCGCTGTAGCAAAACCAAAAAATTGGATAGTAAGAATGAAACACAAAGCGTAATAGATTTACAATTAACATTTTTACAAAAACTCAATCGCCTTTATGTGATACAAATCTTACCAAAACACATTAAAACGTGCTCCCGATTCCCCAATTTTCCCGACACTTAAGCAAGTATTTACCAAAAATCTGCCCCAAAGACCCGCCATAAAGCAAGGTGAAAGTTTTTAATCTTCAAGGAAATCAAGCTCCTCTGTAAGGGTGGGATCATCTCACCACATTTAACTTAACTCCATTATTACTTACAATTCCTGTTTCTGAACTTGAACGTCCTTATTTATAACATAGATTTAATTCTACTCTTCAGAGTTTTCTATGAAATTTTAATGTTTTTATATAGGTTTTGGTGTATGTTTTCACTTTTCTAATTTGTTTTAGGCTCATCTATATGATCGTAACTGTACTTTGATACTGTGTTAAAATGTTTACTTGCTTCCACTAAGCAACGTTATCTTTATTTTTATTTGTTGTTTATTTTTAAATACATAGATAGTCGTTATATTATAATAACACACAACTAAGTATAAAGATAAGAAACTTATTATATCACGTAAACAACTTAGGTAATGCATTTTATGTGACCAGATTTACCTAGTAGGTACTAACCGTGGTTAGTACCTACTAGGTAAATCTACTACATCTAAATTTGTACGTGCACTAACATAGACTATCAAAGCCGTAACCAAACTTATTCTAAAATCCAAGTAAAATAACTTTTTAAACATTTCACGTAACACAGAAACCTCCACAGCCTTAGAATCAATTAAACATAAAATAAATTGAAATAAAACAAACGATCTGGAAGCCGGAGGATCACGCTGGGTAAACATTCCGCCTCAGAAAGATAACCATAGTCAAAAACTCCTGAATTTAAGTTTAATCAAGGCACAACAATCGTGATCGGAGAACGGATTATCAAGCCGTGGTTCGCGTTAATTAAACATGAAATTCAATTAATAGAGGACGAGCGAGTTATCGCGTAAGGAATAAAGGGCTCCCTTCCTCCTAATTAAAATGTATTGCCTTATTTTACTCATTTTCTACTTACAATGACATCGCGCGACCGACTCCAACTTTTTAATCTGTCCGCCGTCTTACTTCGTCTTCAGAAGTTGGACGGTTGCAAATTAAAATGGAGTCTGTTCACCGTTATTAAGGTCGGATTTCAATTGCGTTCAGAATGTAGTAAGAAATTTTCAAGGCAGGTTCGAGGCAAGAGTAAAGCGTTCGAAGCCACAAAGAGGTATTTGTGGGCTTAAGGCTGAACATTAGTTTTTAAGGGTCTTATTTTGTTGTGCGCTATTAAAACGGAACTCTCTTTGATAGAATTAGCCGAGGCAATAAAATTAATCGGTTCGCCGCAGCTCTAATGCGGCTGGTTATTGCGTAGGTTGTTCAAACTAACTTCGATAAAATGGTGGATTCATCGGGCTTCAAATTACGCTTTATTTAGCTGAACTCTTATTAATATTGCTTAGATCGACTTGGTACATTGTTCTTGTATATTGATTATAGTATTAGTCTATTATAATAATAGAGCTATTGAAGAGTATTGAAGCCTTCGTTTATATTACTAGTGAAGATTGTTTCTACATTACTACTAACTTTGCGTGGCAGAAACATCCTTCTGAGCAAAATATTTATTAATAAGATTAAATCAAATAAAAAGAAGATAATTTAGGACCTACACTGGAATTTATGTTTCATAAAGAGAAATATTCAAAACCGATTATTTTTTTCATTATTACCTACTCTGGAAAATGTTATTCCTATTGAAACGAATTAAGAATATTCGAATATTGCAACAATACAGGTTTCTCTTTACGATTATAATATAACTTTTTCTTCATTATCCATATATGTACTATTGATATAATATTGTAACATATTAATTTTATTTAAAACTTCAAAATTACCTATTATCTTTAAACTTTAATCATTTTGCGTCTCCGTTTCGTTACTATGAATGAATTTCTAGAAAACCTTTGAATAAAGAGACACTGTAAGACAAGAAAAGCTCTGACAGACTGCTACGAATTGCATTAAGGGCAACAACCTTTTATTTAAACCTACCTTATTTTCAGTTTAATTTTAAACCTTTGAATGTCACTGTAATTTCGTCTTATATTTCGTCTTACATAGGATTTAATTAAATAGCTTTACTTCTTTAATAATGAAATATCTATTTATCTAGGTTTTTCTTATTTACCTACTTATTTCTTTCCACAGTGGTTAAATCGAACGTTTACAAAGGCAGGAGTAAAAAAATAGTGTTTTTTCTTAATATGTGTGTGTATGTATTATCTTACAAGTGCAATGTATGATACATAAAGACATTTTAAGTTTGAAAAATCAGATGTTTTGCGCGAAGTGACAGTAGTACCCACCTCAACGCTTCGCTTATGAGGCGTGCAATACCTTTTTATGAGTTGTTAAATATGAACTCCACTTAAACGTATAATATTTTCATAAACACAGCTTATAATTCGTGTACGATGTTAACAATAACAGCAGCATTAACAGCAACCATGGAAGAAAACTAAATTACCCGTGCCGACCTAACTGGCTCTAAGCCGCCACTATCCATTGACCTGTCACAGCCCTACAAATCTTTTTAACGGGAGCTCAAGTCACACTGGATTGCTGAGTTCACGAATCAACCACTACAGGTTGAGCTGTCACTGTGTGTAGTGTCTAAGCTTGGGGGTCCAGGTTATACCGGTCGTGTAGGGGTAGGGAGGCTACAACAATTATAAATAAGTAGGTTGGAGCAATAACGACAGAGATGTGCATTATATCAAGCAAACTGCCTCGATGCAACCTAAGAGACACTCCATATAGATTATGTACGTGACTGAGATTTTATTTCATATTCCTTGGATTTTGTATCGCAAATTTATTTAAAATGTTTTATGCATCTCTTTTCGAGTTTATTTTTAGAGGTGTCTTTATGAATTATTCTTCCCTATTTATTTTAACTTTCAACAGAAGCTTTTTCTAAAAGTGTATAAAACATATACTTAGCTTTGATTGTTTAAAAAATCGGCTTTACAATATAATTCATTACAAACAAACAAACAAACAAAAATACTTTACTGTGCACCAGGACATAAAAATTACAAAAGGAAATATACAAAAGAAAGAGACACAGTTGAGCACAACAGGCGGTCTTATCGCTAAGACAGCGATCTCTTCCAGACAACCTGGTAGTCAAGGAAAAACAGTGGAAGTAAAAGTTAATGGGCAAGGTGCGTTTATAGTTATTACAAGTTGGTAATACAAATTTAATTTTAATGAACCATGGATTGATTGTTCAATCATATATTTTAATGTAAGATAGATTTATTTATTTAATTGGGTGATGTAGAACTAAATAAAAATCTGAGCCGCATCTGAAAAAATAATCTATGACCAACAAAATTCATAGGCCATTCATAACACAACACTAGCAGACGTTTTTATTCGTCTACAATAACATAAAAACAACACTGAAATCCCATATAAACATTTTAAAGCGTAGTGTAGACCGTATTAGGTAGTTAAATTTCCATTTGATATTTTCAAAGTGTTGTGAATTTATGAATGTCGCAGCGCGCAGTGACGTCGCTACGTATGTGTATTTATGACTTTATGAGGTCATTTAATTTGCATTATTTTAGATCGGTGTTTCAATTAAGTGTGCACTTTTTAATGTAGTGTTTAATAAAAGGGAGTGGAAAAATTAGTACAATATAATAATGATAATTTTATGCATAAAATAAATTAATCTATTAAAAGGATATTTTATTAAAGAATTAAGAATAACATAAAATAGTTCCAACACTTATACTCTAGAGGCCGTAAGAAAAGTGTCTTATAAGGAAAAGCTACTTAGTATGTGCCGTTTCTGTCTGAGTACCTACTGATTTTCAGTATCTTGTCATCGATAAACTGTAGGTAAATAAGTACCTAAGTTTAAAATAGTTACAACAATATCATGATATTGTACTTCGTAAAAATTTTAACTTCAATTACTGCTTGTAAAATTAAAACAAACACCAAGTAAAAAAACAAAACTACAAACCCCCAAATCATCCCGCTTATTGCTGACGAATTACACTTTCAATCCATCAAAAAAACAATGAATTGTCGCCACGCTAAAGCATTTTTTTGCGCAAAAACTTTTGACGATTACAATGGTGTCAACGATTAGCCGCGGAGATTGGTGAGTCGCTACGCGTCTTGTAAACAAAACATTACTAATTACTTCTTTTATTGCAACCGCTTGAAATATTGCCTCTCGAGATAGTGTCCGCACGTTGAGGATATCTGGGATGTCCCACGAATAAAAGATGAGATTCCAACTATATTAAAGAAGAAGTTCTGTGTTCCCAACGAGTACAATTTATATGGGGGTCTACAAGCGTAGAGTGAACGGTACCTATTAGAAGCGCGTACTTTAGAGTATATGCCAGCTTAACATTGTAGTAAAGCGCTTCTCTATTCACAATAAAAAAAATGTTTATTCTAAAGTCCAGACATGAAATTTCATTCATAAAAATTCATTTCATCAACACAGACAGATAATAGTGAAAATTTGTTTATTTCTACGTATTATATAACTACTTTATCAAACAAAAATAACTTATTGTATTCTCAAAAAAATATCCTACAAAATACATTACCCCTGGTCAACCTACTCATTGTTCCCGATATCGTTCCTTGAAAAATGCCAGAGAAAACACCTCCCCCGTCTTAATCCCTCGGATAAGCAAAGGATTAGGGATGAATAATTCGCCGCAAACAAGAAACAAATAAAAACAAAAAATCCCCTCTTATTACTTAATTGTATAGATCATTAACTTAATCATTAGGGATTTGTATTCGTTAGGCTCTGTTGTTCTATGTAGTTCTAGATAAATAGTAAATATGATGATAGATTTGAAGGTAAATGTAATTAAAACAGAATTCATTTTTTTCACTAGGTTACTCATAAACATTTTGTAAGTTAACATATTTTATAAAAAGTTTAGTTTAATGCTAGACTCTTAACGTTTCGAGAAAAATTATTGATTTTTACCCAAATTTATGATAAAATTACATTAATGTACGTACATACTTGTAAAATCTTGCCGATTCTGATCACGCATTTCTAATTATTATTCATTAAATAAAATATATTTATGAATGCTCTACATTTCTGACAATTCAAATTGTTTACATTTTTTATATGTTATCTTATTAACGGTATCATAACACACATTCTTACTAATAATATTTAGTTATTATTATCAAAACAAACTACCCTCCAGGATGTAAAATATATGAGGGTAGACAATAAATCAAAGTACAGTAGGTAAGATACGTTTATGAGCGCTTTCTGAGAACCCTACATCTTAATATTCAATTCGTATCTGTTACTGTTTGTTACCTTACGCGGTCTAGTCCATAGCCGACTTTTATTTTAATTTATAAATTTTTTATATCGTTACTTGCATATTTTTTATGAAATTTGTTATTATGAACTTTTAAGATAAATTCATTAATCCTTATATCCCACAAGCTTGCAAGCATTAGAATTCTAAGACCTTCTTTACAGCGCATATGGTATAATGGATAAAGAAAACAGTGAAGCCATTTACGAAATATTGCAATGCAAAGATATAAAAAAATATATATTATTAATGTGAAGATAACATGACTATTAAAGTTAACACATTCACATTATAAACTTAACATAAAATACACGGTTGAGCATGCACAAGCCCACACATCCGGGTGGGCTGGGCTAATCTCCCGGTTATAGTGTAAGTTGCGATACCCGGCCGGTAACGTTCCAACTTCGTCTTACGCCATTATCTTGTGTTAATTACTCATACCACTGTTGCTTTTATTGTGTGCTAGTAAATAGATGACCTATTTACCGAGACTATTTTCCATATTCAACTATTTTATGCTCAATATTCTGAGCAAAGCAAAAGGGAAACATAAAACTCTGTTGCCAGAACATTATTAATTATAAATCATTTGGAAGTACTTAGAAGTAATTGCCAATAATGCAATGCCCGCGATTCATCCTTATTTTCTCACGTCTTAATTGTGTTGTACCTGTTCTTCAAATGGAAAAAAAAGACATGTGGCACTCAGGGACTGCCGCGGTAAAACTATTGCAAAGCATGCTTTCAAGCCACACCTCCGAGCCCGTTTTTTCGTTACGGAATTTCTCGATTCGGTCCCCGCGCTCAAGGCCCGCGATAGAAGCTATGCAATAGCTTAACTTCAAATAGAATTTTATCCATTATACCCACCTATTTAATATAAACTTATTAAAACACTTCTATCATTTAAAACTCGTCATACACCTTCAACTGTCAACCACAACCTCACCAAAACTTGGAATACAATAAGACCCCTTAGTATCAAAGTTCGTATCATTTGCAAGTACATTAAAATCATTGTCTCCCTTATTGAAAGTTCGCTAATAAATTCATGAATCACTTGAAGGGCGAAGGTACTCATTAGAATACTTCCTGTGATAGAAACTGCATGTAATTGGGGACTTTTGTTTCGAAGTTTCATTGTAAGAAAGGACAAAGATAAATGATAAAGATATCCCAAATTTATATGCTGTAGTTGTAAGCTTCATAATTATGCACAAATCAATCTTCTTCTTATTAGATACTTATGATACATAATACATTACATGAATATGAAATACACATGTAGATAATAATAATTAAAGTATCAAATGCGCTTGTAAATGCTAATGTTACACCATAACTCTCCCAATCAATTATTTCTATTTCTTTCTAATAGTTTATTAGTCTTTTGATTACTGAGTACTATTGTTACAAACCTACAAACTTATCGCATTTAGAATACCATTACTTCTCTTAATATTTATACAAAATCTTATATATTTTTATAACTTGTTTTCAGAACCTATCTCCGCCTAAGGCTTGAAAGCACTGGACATTCGGAACAATCTTACACACATATGCACTTAGCGCCACAGTACACACACGTTACGTATTTAAAACATTAGAGGAACTTCAAAATGGGTCAGCGTTTATATGCATCTTATTCTGTCTGTGGTCATTATAAGGTTTAGAAGAGATCTGAAAGATGTTCAAGCTGTATGCTTAGAATCAGTTCCCTGTTTGTATTCATATTTCAAATGATTAGTATTGTATCATGATTTTCATGTTGATTCGCTTGCAGGATAGAAATTAAATTCTAGATTAAAGTGGTAAAGAATGCTAATCTCTGCAGCGCATAATGTAGGTACCTTATTCTTTGAACATAATATATTATTGACATATCTTTGTAATAATTTATATTATTTCTTCATTAATCTTCTTACCAAGTTATTTACCTATACATACAAGTTATTTACTAAATTGTTAAGTGTCGTAGTGTGCTCTTAATCAGTTCTTGAGTGGAGACAGTTTTAGTTGAGTAATGTGTATGCCTGAAGCGATGCCTTGTATACAACTATTTAGTTTTTAAGTAGTTCAACTTGGACATTTGCTTGGTGATTTTGGACGTACCTATCTAATTGTTAATTTGTTTATTAGATTTGGTAAGTTGGCTATTTTGCTGAAGCTACCTATGTTCTAATGTATTGGATAAAATAAGCAGTGAGTCGTCTTCTTCTAGATATATTTTACCAACGCGTATTGGAATATTATTCTGAGAAATTTAGATAGTTATTTTCAAATTGCCTTCATATCATTACTAATTGTTAACAACATAAAATTATATATAATAGCTGTTAGATTTTAAAACTGAATTAGATAGTTTCAGAGCTTATTTATAATAGACTGACAGATTTAAAAAAACACAGCATGAATAATATTCTGACAGATATACCTAATCAGGAGGAATGACTCCAACTCTCCTCCCACATATTCTTTCGAACAAAACTCCAATAGCCAATAGACAAAAAACAGCCGATATAGAATTAAATGGAACCCCACATAGCTTACCAGCAACACACTGAGTTGGACACTTAAAAAGCTCGGAACTTGTACCGAAACCGCTGCAAGTACGAGCTTTTTGTTTTAGCCGACGCATTTAGCTCGCTTGTGGTTGCATGGCTGGTAAAACTATTTTATTTGTAAATAATTATGCTATACGTTACTTATAAATTGTTTTGGAATCGAATTGTTGGTGTCTAAGTTTTGTTTCATGATTATAAATTATAATAATTTATTGTAATAAAATTAAATCCTGTGTTACTTTATATTATACCAGTAATAAGCGAACACAAACGTTGTGCCACTAAAACTATAGCTTCTGATAAAAGAAACTAAAATAATAGAGATATTCCTTTCAATTAACTGAACATGCTCTTTTAAAAGATTTTTGATTATAATATAATTAAAGTAAATAATTCAAAATTAATCTACATACGATAACAATAATCTACCTAATATATACCTCTTATAATAACCAAATAACGAACCAAAACTTGTTCTTCAATTTTCCACCAAACTCTTAAACATTGTATAATGAACACGAAACAATTCGCATTGAGCTACGAATAGCCACACATACTTCGCATTACTTACCTGAGGGGAGATGAATCAATATCTTAACTAACTTTATCCCGAGATCCCGAGATCCCGACGTATCCGCTGCACAGCGGGCGGTTTTGGGTAACATTCAGACATAGAGATTAATTAAATATTGTATGAATATTTTTAAAGAGGAATATGTTTAGATTTAATTTTTGTTAAATTTGTATTCAAGTTGTTAATTTTAATGTATATTCATTATAGACATGTTGAGGGATTAAATGGTAAATTTTTAAGTTTAATCTATATAACAACCATTCAAAAGTGCTTCTGGAAGAAGTATGAAGATGAAGAAAAAGAAGATAGAAAAATAAAAATTGAATACATAAATCTTTGAGTTAGAGTTTTAATGTAACTTCTATAAAAATATAGTTCTACCTAACTATTAGTGTTCAGATAGTTATTTCGGAATGTGTAAAATTCGTTTTCTTGTTTAAGAAGTAAACCTCAACAATGAAATAAAGTCACGATAGAATCCATTCTGCTTTCATAATCAGAATAGTCATAATCATAATATTTGAACTTCTGACGCTAATTTATGTTTTTTAATACCAATTTTATCTTTTAATATGTCTATTAACAATCTCTAAAAAAATTCGCCCACTGTGCAGTTGAAATAGATCCCCTTGGCGCCCGGGGCAGTATCGGCGATACATAATTTGTATTGATTAAAAATATTCTGCATTCTTGCACGAGATTTAGACGAGATGTGATTTTCTTAGAACACTTTATTAGCCTGTATTTATGCGTTTGCTTAGAGTTTCCTAGTTTTGTTATAAGATGAGTTTTATTAGATATTTATAGGGTAGGTAGGTATTAGAAAATTGAAAAATATTGAACTCTCTAGTTTCTGTGGTTAAGCTAATTTATTTGAGTATGAATAAATATACATACATATTTTGTTATTCTGCATCTGTCATAATTAGTAAGTCCCTACGTAGTTAATAGTTAAGCTTTGTGGAAATAAATTGTGATATAATGTATGCGTATATGTGAAAGACTCTGTTTAATTTTCTATTGATATCTTCATATTTTTTTGTAGAAGAAAAAACTGTAATTTATACGAGAAATTTGAATGCTATAAAACTAAATATCTAATATTATTTAAATGTTGCTAAAAACTACAATATTTTACAAATCAACCCTTCAACAGAACTAACCCAAGACCCCAAAAATTTGTTTATTTTCAAAACCCATATGGTTGCAAGTATTTTACGAAAAAGGCAAAGTTGAACAAATACGCTTCATAAATATTTACAGGAGTGCCCGCAATCTTTCCGCTACACTTGAATGGCAATGAAAAAGCGATTTTATTACCATTACAAAAGGTACATTCAATGATGTCGAAGTCATAAAAACACCACCTCTGTTTATTTGAGTCATTAAGAAATGTCGAACTGAGGCGCTTTGGATGTCAAAAATGTTTTAAGATGAAGATGACTGTTTTTTATTATTTATTTATTTAAATTCCCGTAAGTATTACAACGGGGACTGAAAATCAAGACAGAGTGAGGTCACCTTTCAAGACCACACAACTTTAGATTCTTTACATCCTTGGTTAAATCTTATTCGTGGAATATCGTATTAAACAATCATTTCTAAATGTGTTATTTGCTTGATTTTTGACATTTTACAGGTGACATCTGTATATTATTGTGATATATTATATTGTTGGGGTCACTGAAAATCAGTGGTGGTAAGGTATTAATCACCTTGCCATCATAAACTGAGTTGGCTCCATTTGTCAGGTCACTCACTGCCACATTGCCTACTTCTTCTTAGGAATAAGCTTCTTATTATTTTTCTTTTATTTGTTTTTCCTTTGTAAATCAATTTTTGTAATCACTTTATGATTCTGACAATTATTATTATGTCTCTCTCCATAATACACGGGTATCGCCGTAAGGATGATACCCGGTCCTTTGGAAGGCTTACGTGGGGACACAGGTCCAACACGCAGAGGCCCTTTAGAGAATTTAATGCGTTGTGGGACACCAGCCGCAGCCTGCCCATGGCTGCACTATAGAGATACAGCCCTGGGCAGTCCGCGGCCAATGTAGGACTATTGCAGAAAATGGAAATTAATAAAACTGGGCTATGGAAGGGGGTGTTAGATGGACTGGTATATTGGGTCTATGGGGACTATGGACGTCTGCCTTTTCAATATTAAAAATTGAAAATCATGGCAGACGGTGACTCGCCAGTTCGGTCGATGGGCTCCCAAAAAGGTTACCGATAATGGCAACAAGGGGGCAACATCAGCTGAACGGCTAGGGGTGTAGAGAGGTGCGGCACCGGTTTCACCATCGCGGGCCCGCGGGCCCGGAGCGGGTTTCCCCGCTATTACGCCATTAGACACTTCCACCCCCGAGCATATAGCTCTAGCGGCTCCACTCTGGACGGCCAACAAAGGCAAGCCAGAGGTGGGGGATCCTGAACCTCGTCATTGTTCACTCCGAACTGCCACCGGGACAGCCCAGAGGTGAGGACAGGGACCTCCCCCGGGAGCGCTCGGTTCCCGCGGGGTCGCTACTCCCCAACACCTCGCCACAAGGTGCCCTGCGGGGTGACTGACTGCACGGTTGGGATATCTATTGTAGATATGCCAACCGGGGGCGATGGGGTCGTCACATCCCTACGCCTTTATTATTATGTCTCTCTCCATAATACACGGGTATCGCCGTAAGGATGATACCCGGTCCTTTGGAAGGCTTACGTGGGGACACAGGTCCAACACGCAGAGGCCCTTTAGAGAATTTAATGTGTTGTGGGACACCAGCCGCAGCCTGCCCATGGCTGCACTATAGAGATACAGCCCTGGGCAGTCCGCGGCCAATGTAGGACTATTGCAGAAAAATGGAAATGAATAAAACTGGGTTATGGAAGGGGGTGTTAGATGGACTGGTATATTGGGTCTATGGGGGCTATGGACGTCTGCCTTTTCAATATTAAAAATTGAAAATTATGGCAGACGGTGACTCGCCAGTTCGGTCGATGGGCTCCCAAAAAGGTTACCGATAATGGCAACAAGGGGGCAACATCAGCTGAACGGCTGGGGGTGTAGAGAGGTGCGGCACCGGTTTCACCATCGCGAGCCCGCGGGCCCGGAGCGGGTTTCCCCGCTATTACGCCATTAGACACTTCCACCCCCGAGCATATAGCTCTAGCGTCTCCACTCTGGACGGCCAACAAAGGCAAGCCAGAGGTGGGGGATCCTGAACCTCGTCATTGTTCACTCCGAACTGCCACCGGGACAGCCCAGAGGTGAGGACAGGGACCTCCCCCGGGAGCGCTCGGTTCCCGCGGGGTCGCTACTCCCCAACACCTCGCCACAAGGTGCCCTGCGGGGTGACTGACTGCACGGTTGGGATATCTATTGTAGATATGCCAACCGGGGGCGATGGGGTCGTCACATCCCTACGCCTTTTACATCCCTACGCCTTTCACATCCCTACGCCTTTTATTATTATATAGATACTTTATTGGACGGATAAGATTTATTCAAGGATTGAAAAATCGGCCCTAAAACGAATAGTTACGTATTCAATAGATAAATTGACTGACCGATTAGCTTGGTTGGTAAAGACCCTGCCTTCCAAGCCAGAGGTCGTGGGTTCGATTCCCACCTGTTGCAAATATTTGTGTGATGAACATAGATGCTTGCTCTGTGTCTGGGTGTTAATTGTCTATATAAGTATCTATTTAAAATTATATATATATGTATGTTTATCAGCCATCTGGTTTCCATAACACAAACGAAAGCTTAGAATGGGATCATCGTATAGGTACCGTCTGTGAAAATTGTCCTGATATATTTGGTATTTGATTTTGATTTTGAATAGATAGAGCCCTGCCCTGTCATCAAGAATTAGGTATTAGCGAGTTAACTAAAATTCAAACTCGAATCTTATTTGACTTATGTTAATTAATTGAAATCCCTGCTTACGCGACAGTAAACACCTTTCACCAAATTATATCCATAATAATATATTCTCCTTTCATCCCTTATGTTGAAAAAACTATTCCAAAACATATCTATACCCGAAAAGCCTGTCATATCGTGAAAAACGCGTGTCGCGTAAACACGGCATTTCGTATTATTTATGTAACGACTGTTGTTGCAGGTGGCGAAACAAAAACTTATAAATGTAATGCTCTGAAGAGGCTTAATGTCGCTGATATTGTATGGAAAAGTTACTTGTTTATCTGATTGTTAAGTGCTTCTTCGCTTTTATATAATAGGAAGGAGATAGTCTAGTCATATTTAATATTGTTAGTGATATGTTCAGTTCTATGTATGTAGTATGTACAATGATGTGTTAATAAATAACATTCATTAAATGATGATATTGTAGTAATAGGTATATAAAACACTAGTATACCACCTGCAGCTTTGCCCGCTTCGACTGAATCTAGATAAAAATGAATAGATACTTATTACTTCGAACATTGCTCTATAGTCTATCTATTAAAAGAGCGCATAAAAATCCGTTGCGTATATAAAATAAAGAAGAATATATACAGAAGACGAACAGACAGCTGGTAGTGACTTTGTTTAACACTATGTAGTGATATGAATATCTACACACAACGTAAATTAAAGATCACAATTATTTCACCTCTACTATAAAGTCTTCTACTAACAAACAATTCTGAACTTAGACAATAATCCATTTATGAATAATGCCGAAGTAATAAACATTCGCAAAATGATCATTAAATGTTATGGTTCGTCTTGTGATGTGGCCAGGTGCGGCCAGCTGGCAGACGGGACCGGGTGTGCGCACGAGTTTTATGGCGGACTAACATAGCACCTTGTGATTGAGGATGTTTTTAAATTATTAATTTTATGACCTTCCTTCACTGATGCGACAGGTTTTTAGTGTTATTTTGAACTTTTAATATATCAACTTTGCTTTAACTACTACTTTTTTAGAAAAGGAGCAGTTATTACTATTAATCTAAGAGCCCACGACGGCCAGACTTTCCTTTCTTTAGGAAAGTTGAAAGTTTATCTGTATATGTCTCCGATACAGATAAGAACGACTAGCGATTATCAAGTCTGGGTTGTGGTTACTTTGGCAGGAAACAGGTAGTAAAGGTGTATAAAATTGTAGCTAACTTTCATTATACTTTAAAAGCTAAATTTTATATATGTTACTTGGGGACGTATAAAAAGATGTTACCTCAAGAGCCGGACAGTTTTCATGGTTCTTACATCTGGCCAGACACATTTAAAAAATAACTAACATATTATCATCAAATTAACGTTACTACCTAAAAGTGTATCAAATATGAAATAACCCACTAAAACATTAGTTTACTATAATTAAATACTAAAAAATAATAGTATAATATATTTAATAAAGTTATTACTTATCTTTTAAGGGGACTTATGTCGATGGAATTCCTCGTATCTCGATGACTTTGTTATTATGTCATCGGGATACATGAAATTCCATCAACATAAGTCCCCGTAAAAGAGAAGTAATAACTTATTATACTATTATTTTTTTATCATTAATTATAGTAAACTAATGTTTTAGTGGGTTATTTCATATTTGATGCACTTTTAGGCAGTAACGTTAATTTGATGATATGTTAGTTATTTTTTAAATGTGTCTGGCTAGATGTAAGAACCATGAAAACTGTCCGGCTCTTGAGGTAACATCTTTTTATACGTCCCCAAGTAACATATATAAAATTTAGCTTTTAAAGTATAATGAAAGTTAGCTACAATTTTATACACCTTTACTACCTGTTTCCTGCCAAAGTAACCACAACCCAGACTTGATAATCGTTAGTCGTTCTTATCTGTATCGGAGACATATACAGAGGAACTTTCAACTTTATCTATATCTACCTACCTACTTAAAATAAAATTTATGATCCGAATTCGATAGAATTTGGTATTGAGGTAGTTGATGATCATTAGTTTAAAAGCCCTTTTTCAGAGACAAATTCATCGACACTATAATATGTACTTATATCTTATCTCAATTATATACCTATGTAAAAATATTTTGAACTTTAATATTATGGTAGTAAAATCAATAAAAACTCAGCTACAGCCTATTCCACCGGCTTTCCTTTCAACAAAAAGACCACTATACTACCCAGTACTCAAGTCCACATTAACAAGATCATAAGTTTGTAAATATGATCTCGTTTAAACTCAGCCAAGGTAGATTTGTGGGGTATAAATCCAGGCTGAAGTGGAAAGTTGGTAATGCGCATTAGCAATTCGTCTCACACGAAACATAACTGGTATTTATGGGACGAACGCTCCGCGGGACAGGCCAAGCCTGTCTGGATGTTTTGTGTTCTTGATTATCTTGGCCGGGTAAGTAGGACGGGGATAAAAAAATTGGTCAATAGTGTGATTTTTAGTAGTAGTAGGTTTTGTGTAGAATAATGAATTAATAAGAAACGAGATAGCGATGAATTGTAAATTGAATAATACACATAAAGTAGCACATAATGTTAATGAATATCAATATTTTTCTAGAAAAGTCCACAAACTATCGCAAAAAGTATCGATATGTTAGGACACGTAATAAAAATGTTGAAAATTAAAAATAGATTTATTAATTCTCTAATAAGTACTTCCTGCATTCTTAAATAAGAAACCCAAGTAAATACACATAAAACTTATAAGCAACAGACGCATCTAGTCACATTTCTTATAAATCTTAAAAATTCTAAAAATAACCTCAACATCATGACCGCGTCACCGCTAAAACCATTACAAAAATGGCAAAATCGATGTCTAACAGCCAACACAGTCGATCGACTACACTTAACGTCGCCATAAATCCGAAATGCGCAAATGAGTTACCTTGCATTACGAAACGTTCGCGCCTCATTAGGGAGGCCTGAAAAATGCTCGCGCCACTAAAATAGACATTATGTAAAGTGCCACGATTACCGCGGTGACTTGAGAAAAAGTTGCCATTTAGGGTTGATACAGTGGATTCGCTTGTGAGGAGATGAGAATCCATGTAGTACAATTATTACTTTGGCTATGTGTGTTTGATAGAAGAGGCAAGCCACCTATGTGACAAGATCTACTAAGATGGATACCAGAAAATAATCTTGGAATTTTTTTAGCGTTTTCTTTTAATTTGAATAGGATTAACTTTTTGCCGTATTAAAAACCGTATATTTCGACTTCAGCTCAAACTAATTATTGCACAGAAAAATCAGCATAGATACCTAAAATTCAAGTGATACAATCATTTTTCTATTCTAACATTCCCGAATATTCTACACATCTCCAGAACTACGCATACCATCAGGAAACCATAATCTCATTTTTCCATTAGGGTAGACTGGGTACGATTGAAACAAAGGACGGTTGAAACAACTCGAATATCTCGCAAACCGTTGGTAGGGGGGTTAGGGGTCCAAGGGGAAAATGAAGCGCACAACTGTTCTAAACACGAACCACAATGTTGCGTCAATCTCCGCGCGCTTCAGCTGATTTTATAAGACCCTATTGTGTTTTTATGACCAAAAGTAAGTATTTTTGCTTGGAGATTTTTCCAATTATTGGCGTTTCTATTTAAGTGACAGTATTAAGTGTGCGTTTTTGTTTGAAGTGAATCTTGTGGAATATGACATTGTGACTAGTTTTTGTGTATCATTGTTGCTACAATTACTATAACTGTATTTTACCTAAAGTAGGAGTTGGGGACGGTTGAAACATTTTTTTTGGGTACGGTTGAAACATTATTTTAATTATTTTTTGTTTTTTTAGATGCCGATAGTACGTGTAAGAGAGATTTCGGGAAGACAAATAGACTTATCGAAGTACAAAGACGCATATGAGGAGGTGAAAACCGGATAATCATTGCGAAAAGCGACAGAGAAGCACGATTATTCGCTTCTAAGGTAAATTCGAATGCCAGATGACTCTAGCGAGCAAGAAAATCAAAAAATGGGATGTAATAGAGGATATAACAATAGAAGGTATAATAATAGAAGGCGAAAACTCAGGAAGTCAGTATTTCCACTGACACACAAGATAAGGAAGTGATAAGAAAAGAGCAAGAATTAATATTGAAACGAACAAGAGCTAAGCAAGTGAAGAAGCGACTGGATAGAGGAAAAAGGAAGAAATTTGAAGAAGGAAAATGTCAAAGGAACACCATAAAAGCAAAAAAGAAAAATGTACAAGAGGAGATATCATCAGAAGATGAGTAGTAGGTACTTCGGTCTTGTTTGTATGTTACCATATTTAGAGAGCAGACCTTATTGTAAAAGAGTTATTTAATTATTGTTAGATTTAAAATAAACAATCAATAAAACATATTTTAATGCTATATTTTGTATTATTCGCGTGTTTTTCAACTGACCCCAATTACTGTTTCAACCGCCCCTGGTATGGGGACGGTTGAAACAAATCGGATTTATTTTTTTAATTTGATCTATTATTTAAAATTATACACCTGGAACTAAAATCACAGTGCCTATTAGTAGACAGATACATGCTCTTTTATTTAACATATGTTTTTCATCGCTCGGGTTTTAAAAAGCAAAGTTATGATCGTTTTAAGTGAAATTGTTTCAACCGTACCCAGTCTACCCTACACCCCCAACCATTACAAACATTAATAGTCGCTTATTGCTCGCTACCCTAACGTGGCAACCCTTAAAGGTAAGACGTCACTTAGTGTTAGAATTAACATAAATAATAACCTCATTTCTCAGCCGACACCCGCTTTGCTCGAGTATTGCGTCATTTGCTTGCCCCTTATAGCTGCTCAACACTTAACTCCAAATAAAAAAGTATATTATAAATTCCTGTGTTATAATAGTTCGAGAGGTGGCTGGAGTAATCGTTATTGAGCTTAAATCTCTCAAATAGTAGGTTAAAGCAATCGGCGCGGCGATACTATATTACATTGGTGGATCATGATAAAACGTAATATTGTAAATATTAATTAGGTTTTAAATGTGTAAATGTATTACATAAATAAACAATTGGAACATGAGAACAATATTGTAATTTTACTCGAAGAAAAGCATTAACATAAAAATATTTATTCAGGTTATTTTGAAACCAATTTTAATAATTATCAATCTCAGTGTTTATACGCAGCTATTTTCACTTATTTTCTAATGTATAAATACACTTTCATTTATTTATATTTTTAATTTACAATTATCACATGTTATAGAAGAATCTGCAGCCAGCTCTCGGCATACGCCAATTCTTTGCACTCCCTTTCTGGAAGGTGATTTGCATCACAATTGTCTGCCCTCGACGCGTTTCATGTTTTTAATTTTAACAAATAATGTTTCAGGAGGCACATTTGCATTTTGGCGGTCGTCTATTTATAAAAAAAGTCAAAACTGCATGAATTTTATTGCCTTGAAGGTTTTAATGGCGTAGTTGTGCTCGATGTGAATTACTTGTGGATTTAATGAAGCAATCATGAAATGACGCTTGTAATCCCGACCTGGCTGTATTTCTTAATATTTTTTTTTAGTAATAAAGTTTTTTATTTATGTTATCGTAGTCTTTGCCATTTATTATGTATCGCAACTCATTAAGCAGATCACTCGATTTACCTGTTTATGCGTTACACAAAACAACGCAATTTTCTTTATACTGTTGCTACCTAGCTAATTTATAATTTACCGTCACATTTTGGTATTTGAATACACAACATATTTTATTACCAACCCGTGTGAAAAGGTAATTTGACGATGAGTAACCACTATTTTAAAACCGTCACAAATACTCTATCCCAACTATATTTTTGACACTCCGCCATCTTAGAGCGATCTCCTTAATTCCAAGATTTATCCCGTGCATTGGCTTCCCGCCCGCTTTTTTAATTCTTTAATACGTAGTTTATTCAACTTTATTGCGTATTAAATAATGTATATTTGACAACTATTACGGTTTTATGGTATGAACGCGTTTTTGTACGCCTTTACACGGTCCAAATGCAACTTGTATATAGTGCCCGCTGAATTGCCTTCTTTCAAATTTATACGACTTTATCAGGTATGTTTTATCACATAAATGTGGGAGTAGGATAAAATATTAAGATGTATTTCATGATTACTAGTTTTATTTTTAGTCTGTGTTTTTCTATTATTTAATCTGTGGACATGTTATCTGTAGACTGTAGATTTTTGGTTGTCTATGACTTGACTTTGTGTTTTTTGGTACGATGTAATGGAGGATTGTTAAAATGTATTTTTGATATGTAACCGGTGTCTGGGAAATAAATCGATTGGGCGAATTTGGCTTTTCATTTACACCATCCCCACATAATTTGGGGGCTCGTCCGGGATACGGGATGGTGGAATAAAGAAAAAACAGACGAAGACTATGATGCCGGTGATTTAACCTGATTAAGAATTTACGAATTACGAACGAAGACTAAGATTTAAAGAAGCTTATGATTATACGATTACGACTTGAAGACTATAAAACTTTTTATTTACATTATTCAACATGCCGCCGAAACGAGTAAAAGATGATGATGATTGTGGTGAACCATCGCCGCGTATTTCCTTCAATGACTTAGAGAAATCAATGACGCCATTTTCGGGTGATGATGCCTATGGCATCGAAACATTCGTAAAAGATTTTGAAGATATTTCCTCTTTAATGCAATGGGGCGAAATAGAAAAACTCATATTTTCGAAGCGGCTTCTCGCGGGAACCGCCAAGCTATTTTTACGTTCACTAAGTGGGACCACCACGTGGGATACACTTAAGTCTGAGCTCCGTGAGGAATTTGGTAAGAAGTTGAACAGTGCAACTGTTCACAAGAGACTTTCAACTCGCCGGATGAAGATGAATGAGACTCATCAGCAATATTTTTTACATATGAAGGAACTTGCAGTACTTGGGAATGTTATGGAAGATTAAGGATGGAAATAAATTAATGGTTGTACCTAAGAAAATGCAAAATGAAATTATAAGAAAACATCATGAAAACGGACATTTTGGTTGTGTTAAAACTGAGGAATTAATAAATAGAAATTATTATATAGAGAATTTAAAGGAAAAGATTAAAACAAACATTGATAATTGCGTGGAATGTATACTTAATTCAAATAAAAGAGGAAAGAAGGAGGGATTTCTACATGTAATAGATAAAGGAGATTTACCATTGTCTACTTACCATATTGATCATTTAGGACCGTTGACATCCACCAATAAAAATTATAAATACATTCTTACCGTTGTAGATGGATTCACAAAGTTTACATGGATTTATCCGACAAAGACACTATCCACCAATGAAGTAATAGATAAATTAAATATTCAACAACAGACATTTGGCTCGCCGCAACGAATCATAAGCGATCGCAACACTTCATTTACATCCAACATGTTTAAAGAATACTGCGAAGAAGAAGGAATTATGCATCATACAATCACAACTGGTCAACCGAGAGGAAATGGTCAAGTTGAGAGAATACATAGAATTATTATTGAAGTTTTAAGCAAATTATCATCAGACGATCCTACAAAATGGTATAAACATATCAGTAAATTGCAAAGATGTTTGAATAACACATATCAGAGAAGTATAAAGATGTCACCTTTCCAACTTTTAACAGGAATCAAAATGAATGATAAAGATGATGATATTTACAATAAAATACAAGAAGAGTTTCAGCAACATTTTTACAACGACCGTGAAGAACTAAGAAGGATGGCGAAAGCAAATATTCAGAATATACAGGATGAAAACATTAAAAATTATAATAAAAGGAGAAAGAAGTCAAACAATTACGAAGTAGGTGATTTAGTAGCGATTAAAAGGACACAATTTGTACAAGGTTATAAACTTTATCCAAAATACCTCGGCCCGTATGAAGTTATTGAGAAGAAGAGAAATGAACGATATAATTTAAGGAAGATAGGTCAGGGTGAAGGCCCTCTGAGAACCTCAAGCTCAGCTGACATGATGAAGCCATGAGTAGCGACTGTTGACTCATCTGGGACAGATGATTCTGCAGGATGACCGTGTGGGAGTAGGATAAAATATTAAGATGTATTTCATGATTACTAGTTTTATTTTTAGTCTGTGTTTTTCTATTATTTAATCTGTGGACATGTTATCTGTAGACTGTAGATTTTTGGTTGTCTATGACTTGACTTTGTGTTTTTTGGTACGATGTAATGGAGGATTGTTAAAATGTATTTTTGATATGTAACCGGTGTCTGGGAAATAAATCGATTGGGCGAATTTGGCTTTTCATTTACACCATCCCCACATAAATATTAAGTTTGAAATAAAGATAAACATTTTCATTAAATGTACGACCGAAATACATGACAGATTACTTGCTAAGTATTAAAACTGCACTAAAGTCGTTTGCGAAATTTATTGTTTGAAAATGAACTAAATCCCTACCTAGTTTTTTTATGATGTCATTTAAGATAATTGTAAGTAATTTATTATAGGAGTAGGTATGACTTTTATTTGTTTCTTACGATGTACTTTAAATTTTCTGATTTGATTTATAAAAAAAATATCCTTCGAAAACAACATCTCTATCCTAGCCTATACCAATTAGCCTACATCTATTGATAAAAACATATCAAAAATAATATGTTTATCCGTATATAGGTTATATTATTTTCACATTACAAGTGCATAATTTCTCTGTTCATTTCTTGTCATCACCAGACGCGACCCATAAATATAAGGTGGAGTTGTCACGCCTTAAGATAATCAGTGAGGGAAGGGCTGGAAAAGGTCTCGGGTTCGCTTTTTATAATGTTTTTGGGTTTTTGTGAAGAATAGCAATTAGTATCTAATGCACTATTTGTTTATATTTGTAAAGTAATTTAATATATCCAGATATGAAGTTTTCAGATTGTTGAAGTAGTAAGATCGAAAATTTGTTATATTCATGTACTTGCTTCAATGTTTTCATGATGATCAGAAAATCTGTACTGTATAATATTCTTAAAATTATAAAATATATTCTATTGAATTCTACAAAATGTTGTCAATTTTTTGTTTTTGGTAAAGTGTCCCCAAAGTTCATAATAGTGCGTGCTATCTATAAATTTGCAAAAAAATCCCAATTCGTATTATCTAAACTCACTTGCTAACCAAAACACATAAAAGGTTCCTAACAAATCCGTGAAAACAAGAGACTATACATGATCCCGCGAGTTCGCTCGTTATTAGTTTGAAGCCTGTTCTGCAGATAAATCAAATGGGACAGTGGTACAAAAGGATAAGCGAAGGATGTTATTAACAAAACTTGTTTAATAAAGTAATGTAAATATATTATTTTGTGAAATGTAATATCTTCTCTTATGTATATTTTTAAGTAAGATCTCAGCAATATGAAGCTAAATAAACAACACATCATTAATATGACTGTGCTATTTAAAGAACTAATAAATTAGATCCTGTCAATTCTAGTAATATACCTATAGGCACAGAATACTAATTAATAGTAGCTAATATAGGTAACAAACTTATTTTTAGTTTTTTCTAGGGTTTGATTTTACGCGAGTATTATACATTTAGAAATTAATTTCCCGACGTTTCGAACACTTTACATCGAGCATGGTCACGGGGAGACTTATTTTTAGTTCTATATTTATAGAATCAAATAAATGACCTTATGGTCATCATTAATTTATTTAGCTAAACTTTGTTTTCATTGTGTTACTTAGTAATGTTACGGTTCCTCAACTTCTAGTTAATTATAGTATTTTGAAGTGAAACTTCTTTAGGCGCGTCAAGTCTTGGCAATTCAATCACGTCATGGAGTACCTAGGCGATTCTTATATCTTTGAATCTAGCCAAAGAAGTTTCACTTCTGTCACGTGTGCTCGGTACTTAAACACTTTTTTATAGTCTTTCAATTTATCGCTTTCGCTTGTTACTTGTAGTATAATAAACGCGTATTAGACGGTATCCCACAGATCGTTATAAATCAAGGCACGTTGCTCCTTATAAACATATTTCGTGTGTCTCTTTAAATTCCCTGACATCGCGTATTTTTCCAAAAATATCTCTCAATTTTTAGGCACATGTGGAGACATTATCTAATGGAAAATAAATAAAAAATTGCAAAGAATACAATATATTTGTGGGCTCTGTTTAAGTTGTAATATTGCAAATTGTAACATTCAATTTAAGTGATTATGAAGAGCAATTATGGCTTTACATATTTTCAATATTGTTTCGATCGACTATAACAATTATAATATTATTATTAAATTTCTAGCATCATTTTTAAGAATTAGTGACATAGCAGCTAGTCGATAAAATTATAGATAGACGAAGAAAATTAACTAAACTAAGAAAGTTACTAGATTTTTAGGTTTTAAGACCTACTCGACATAACCTTCTTTCAGTTTCAATATTAAACGACCAAGTATTGTCTACGAATCCGAATAATTTTATAAGCATTACCGAGAACGTCTTGGCGACAGGTTCAGCCGGCACTGGCTTGACCTCAAGGGTCCGTTGAATTATTCCCCTTAATTATACAAACTTAACACGTGGCTTTGTGCTGTTCACACTGGGGGACTGCTGAAATAAATTGAATATGGAAAATGTATTTATTTCTTTTCATTACTTGTTTTGTGTAGAATTAGGTTGTATTCGGTAGAACTTGCTTTTTTAAATGTTATAGTATTAAGCTATACTGGTTTTTAAGATTAAGCTTTTTTATGTAAACGATCATAGTCCATGAACACTTGCTTTAGTTCCCTGCTTTGTCCAATATAATCTAATCAAACAAGAATTTACGTCTATAAAACTGTTGTAGATATCCTATATATAATTAATGTTTATTTTTAATCTCACTACAAGCTGTATGTAATCTATGAAGGCTTTTGTTATTATTTTAACGGAAATCATCCTCAAGATAAATTTATTCGTATCAACACGAATGTACCCAAATACAAACAGCCAAGAACAACACAAGACGTAAAGTCACAACTTTTAGGTTTGGTCCTTCGAGCCGGATTAAATTAACATTAGGTGGAGCCCGGCCCATTGTCCAACTGTTGACCGTTGCGGAATCCTAATTAAAATTACAACATGTAAATTGTCTCAACGTCTTGGTTCTGTTTGTTTAGTTAACACACTGTTGTATCGTGACCTTTGTTGGACGTCCTCCTTTATCCACGTGGCATGGAAACATTTTTGACACGTGTATATGCCCCTTGGTGATGTAGTAAAACTAGGCCAGTCTCAAGAGATTAATAGTTTTAGTACTTGTGGTGGTGTTAAATAACACATTACAGTTTTCAGTTACAAAAAAATAGAACTGTTGGTGCAGCTTTATTTTTTTTGTCCTTATAATTATTATTAACATATTTTTTCCTATACTATCACAATATTGCCATATCAGAGATTTTATAAATCAACTATTTGGTCCTAATCCTCCATTTACAATTCCTGTCGATGTCGTTTTCATTGCTCAAAATCTCAACACGATCCTACAGAGTCCATATTACATTATCTAAAGAGGATCCTTCAATCATTTTCAATTTAAATTATTTAAAAAACATGAATAAAAAAAATTCTGATATAATATGCCTATTCAGATATAACAAACAACTATTTACCAAAGCCCAGAGCACTTACAAGCAGTAAGAGTACCCCTTAACTCAATAATTTCCACCCATTTAGTAAGCGGCCGCCATATTTGTCTTTACTAAAATCCGACCTAAGATTAATTCGGACCACCCTTGTCCCTTGACCATTGGAAGCTTTGCGTCCAGTGGTAGCTATAATAGCTTAGCTAGTTTAATACTTTTCTACCTTTCAAATATAGCAATTTTTGTTAAGGAATATAATAAGTTCGGTTTCACGTCTATTATTTATTCAGAAAATTTAAATAAAGACTTAATTTGTGTGGTGTAAATATTAAGCTAATGATTTTTTTAAGTCATGGCGTCTGACTCAATTGATACATTTATTTAGTTTGCATGAACATAGGTAGAACCTTATGGAAGGACATAGAACCACTAGGTATAAATGTAAAAATAAAATACACGAAGGCAATGAAAATTCAAATTCAAATTGTAATATGAAAAATGTATCTTAGCTTTCAAAGTGGTTCACAGTCCTACTCGCATGGTCAGTGTTAAGGAAGGCAAGCGCCGTGACACCACTTAGCTACGGAGCCGGGTTCGCTTGTGACTATCCGTGGAACTAATACATTAACAGCTTCCGATTAAATATTTACTTGGAAAAGCGATCACCTTTCAGCATAATATGTTTTGAAGTATAACTTGCATGTTAGCTGAACCGTGCAACTTTATCTGCAATCGAAAGGATGTTTTCCTGTTTTTGTTAGCTTTCACTGATGCTCCTCTTTTATTAGTCGTAGCATTATGTCAAAGTTATATGACATAACTATTCAATACAAAGCTAATTTTTCAATTCGAACCAACAATTGTTTGAGAATAGCTCGTTCATAAAAATAATCACACAAATTACTCCTATATAGGATCTAATAAATTTGAAATTTACTCTAACGAAATTCATAAACGCAACAAAATTCAGTATTTTTGGAACCTGGAGTTTTCGAAAAAGTCGCGAATCGCTAAATTTTATCTTTCCCCGCGTTTTAAAAACTTTTGATCTCATAGCGAAGTCTCACTCAAACTCCGCTTGCCCACCGACAGACGCTCAACAACTTTTTACTTTAGCAAATACTAATTTTAATAAAAATACGTATTAATTTGTTAGCGCTAAAATGCTGCATTTGCATTTTTAATTAGTACTTATAAACAAAAACTAGATTTATGATGGTCACGAGGCTTCTATAAATTTTTGTAATAAAAAAACTCAACATCCTACTATAGATAAACAAAATTTAACTATACCATGAGATTTTATATATGTAGATACAATATTCAAAATTACAATACTAATTAAATGTCTCTGGTTATTGATATTATATTTTATTTGATTACGTTTTTTATAAATTGCTTCTAACACAGCACGCAGCTCTATATAAAAAAATAATTGTGATATTTCCGATTTAACTTCATTATCGGACATGAAATTTCTGATTACAAAATATGTATATTGTATTCCTTAACCAGACAATCGAAGAAGTACGGAGATATACATAATATTCAATAGCACATTGTTCAATTTCACACTGTCCATAAACTAATTAAAATTCCCCAACCTCAAATTATTTCATTAATTTTTCTTAATAACAAGGTGTAGCGCCAAACTAGCGCCCAGCAGCACGGTCAAGCCAATTAGGCCAGTAATTGAAGCATTCCTTTGATGTCTTGCTCAGTGATGCGTGGGCCCTCACCTGAAGCACTCCTTTATTTTAATATTATTTTATTAGCCTCAAAGGTACCGCTTCCATGGAAGAGCTTTAAGGGTTCTCAGAAGTGTTTTAAAATCCTGACTTGTTACGTCCGAAATGTTTGGTTTGTAGATCTTATGGAGAGGTAGACAGGACGAAAGGATATCTATTTTTATTTGTTGTTTAAATTATAAAACCTTTGTTGAAAGCCATTATTTAATTCTACTGAAATTTTAAATGAACATTCAGGGTCTTCCAAGTTTTTCACTGATGCATAGTGAATAGTCGTCTCTAGAGTTAGTACTTATATATGATAAACTAAAATAAAACTCTTATCAATTATATTATGTATTTATGAATTAGGTAACATACTACTTAATATGCGATGTAGAATACCAAATACAAATGTTCACATATCGAACTTAAATTCCGTATCATAACCCGTTTACATTAGGCACAAAAGCAACAGCATAAAGCTGAAATATAAGCAAATGCCATAAGACAAAGTCAAAAACAGGCTCTAAAGGTCCGAGTGACAAGACGCTTGCCCAGGAAGTGCGCCCGCCGCGCGGTCAGCTTCCGTCCCTTTGACCTGATCTCCCCGGACTAATTACTGTGTTAGGCTGCTTATTTGTGGCGTGTGAAACGCGCGGATTAGAATATGTGGCTGTTAAGGAAGAGGACAGTAGTACCTATGCCTTTGTAAAAGGTATTTTCATAGCAGAGTAAAGTTTGAGTTCAATCCGTTCATTGCATTAGTCATCTCTAGTACTTAATAGTTTAGTTCATTTCACTACCTAAAATTAGGATCAACCATAATATAATTAGTAGGTTTTGGTAATATGTAACGAATTTTACGTTTTATTAAATCCACATTCATGCCAACCTTATCTGATGATTACCTATGTAATGCCTTACTTTTTTGCTATTATCACTATAATTTTGTCATTATTTACCTATAGCTACAAGATTTTTAAGAACATGTTTCAATTTTGAATTCACTCGTCTACAAACCACCTAAACAAACTCCTGCCTCACATACAAACATACCTTATCACCATAGCATAAAGTCCACAATCCCTTGTTCCAGTCGCGAGCTCCTCCAGCCTACGTTCTCTAGTAAAGGAAATGATCTAAGAGCAGTTTTCGGGACAGCAATTAAGGATCGCCAGAGGACATCTTCGTGTGTGCATTTGTTAGTCAAATTCACACTTGAGCGCGGATTAAAGGCTGCTATTTTGGTATGTGAAATTAATTTAACTGGAAAGTCGGTAGGGAAGTATTGTAATTTAACTGGCGCTTTCTAGTTTTAAGTGACACTTTCGGGGTAACTACAGTGCTATAATAATAATGTAAAGCAAATATAATTTTCTAACGGAATATTGATAAAAATATTAATCTTAAAGAAACAGGAATCAATTGATTTCTCCGCTTTCAGAGGATATGGGTGCGATCCCCATAATTAATTAGAATTTAAAGGGAATCTTTGACGAACGTTTTATTATAATTTCTACACTATTGTGTTCGAATAATTTTTATTTTTATAAAATGACGTTTTCAACATTTTAAACAAGTATTAAATGGTCAACTTTCTACTACTGAATTAGGTAGTTAATAAGTTTTTAATTTATCCATTACCAAAAAATTCGTTACAATATTATTCGAAAACCTCGCATAAAATCCCTACATAATACATATATACCTAATTCTAATTAGATTTGTTTTTCTTAATTTATGAAATAACTTTGTCGAATTTGGTTAAAAAAAAAAGTTAAATTGTTAATGTAAGTTCTGATGTGAATAAATAAACATTGTACACAAAACAAAACCTTTCTTTCCAGGCTACCTACCTGTCGTGACCGTCCATCGTATGCCGACTTCCGACCGAGGGTGACCCGAGATGACGTCACTAGGCTCTTAGGGGATGTTTAATTCATAGTATTCTTATGACAAATTGATTGTGATGTCGCTAATAGCTGTATGTATAAGTAGCACAATATGTTTGAAATAATGATTAGTATTGTTCTTCTGTCTTAATAGTTATCTACTATTGAAGCGTGATAATCGTTAGGTGTAATATATAATTTATGTTACATTGTTATTTTTCATATCTATAATTAATTATTATACCGTACCTACTCTACACTAGTGAATTTATTAGTGAAAAAAAAGGTATTTTATGGTATGTGGGTACACTACTACTAACTAATACTTCGCAGTAGTTTATTTATATTTAAATGTTTAATATTATATCAAATTTTAAAATTTTATTCTTGTAATACAGCAATACAACCAATTAAAACATTGTTTATGTTATTATTTTTTATGTTAATTGAAACTAAGTCATAATATAATCTTAAAACTAACGGTCTTACTGATAAAATGTTACCCATTCGCTATGCAATGGACTAGTTATTGCAATGACCTGTCTTGTTTTTATGATTGACGTTTCATGTGAGCATGAACAGGACACAGCTATGGTAGAAAAAGGTAGAAATGTATCCATTGTTTAACTTTTTATCAGTAAGGCCGTAAGTGTTTAAGTTGAATCTTGCTTAGTGATTGTAATGAAAAACTTTGTTAAACTAGGTATGTGAAATAAAATATTGTTCTCAAATTCCATTGTTTTATTGCCACAAATCCTACTAGATACGAGATATTCATTAATATCAAAACACTTTTACCATAACCATAAACATCTAACACATACACAGTATGTTTGTATCATCCAACACTTACACTTATATACAGCATGTTTGTAAGTGTACATAAAGCGTTAAGTCGACATTAGTGCCAGCACGTACGCCTGGTTATGGGCTATTAAGAAATTGTTGTCGCTCGGACCTCGGGGGGACGGTTGTTTGCTTAAACTTTCAAGTAACCCCCTTTCTTGATTGTTGGATTGTGTACAGGGTGATCTTTTTGGTACAATGTTGCTTTATGAAAATATTTTAAGATGACTTTTAAAATACATTTAAGAGCCGATTTTTCAATCCTTGGTTAAAATTTATCCGCCCAATAAAGTATTACACGAACATATTAAAATGTCACCTGTAAACTGTAAATACGGACAATTACAATACATTTTTGAAATGGTAGTTTAATAGGTTATTCGATGAATAAGTGGTTTTAACCAAGGATTGAAAAATCAGCCCTAAGTATATTTGTAGAGTTATTTTGACCAACTATTTATAGTTTAAAGTTCTTGTTTGTAAGCTTCGGAGTTTATTTGGAACTAATTATTGTGTATAGTGATTTTAAAATTTAACATTATAAATTCCTTGTTACATGGTACATGTGCTATCTAATATCTATCCCGTACCTGTAGATTCTGTTAAGTAACCAATTAAAATTTAAATAATATTAAACAATAAAATGTATTCAATACGAAATATTTAAAGAGCATCCTGTATACAAATTAAAGAAAGTAAAACCAACGATACAGGGGGTGCTGCGGGCGAATACTACGAGGTGTTTAAACCTTGGGATTTTCCTAAACTTGACCCCCGACCCTTCAACTAGAAGACATAACAATCTTTACCTACATCTTATATAAGAAAGTAAAATCTTGTTTGTTAGTTTACAAATGAGATGTTATAATATGTATAAAATATTATTTTGCTTTATTTGAAGAGATTTAAGAGATTATAATTAGATCTTGAACAGTTTTCTTCGGAAGAAGAGCCATCAAAATATATTTTATTGTGAAAATAGGATATGTGGCTCCATACTCTGGCTCCATATTTTGAGATAAAATTGTTACAAGATTAAATATTCTACATTAACTTAATTGACATACCTATACATAAGCCATTTTATCATAATATATCTATTATTACACAAAAACACACAATACAGATTATGTGCTACATTCTAGCGTTCTAGCTCTAATCCTTTTTAATCACTGAACTCTTTCTAGTAAGAAAATAACAAAATCCAAGGTAAATGTCGCAACTGCAGGCTAATAAAGAATGCAGAGCTTGTCACTATATCGGCACAGATCGGATTAGCTGTTCGGAACGCAAATAGATCTCAAGTGGAAGTTGGAGCTCGGCTGCGGCGGACCAACTATCCTGTGTTTGATCTAACTTCGCTGACGATGCTGTATTTGGATTAGTTTTATGCTATTTGGAAGACCAGTGCCTGTATATTGTACGTATATACATTTAAATCTTCCATCACTTTATAATTGATTTTAAATTGGTCTGCATTGTAAAGAGAATCATTACAATCTGTTATTTTTATTAATGACTGGAAAAAAAACATAATATTATGAAATATAATATGAAATATCAAAATAACAGATGTTTATTTAATACCAAAGACCAAAGTACTAATTATAATAAAAATGTATTTATAAGTAGGTAATAACGTTATTTTATCATCGCATCATATTATCGCTCTTTACTTCAATGCATTAAAACTGAAAAACAAGGTGTTAATTCCTCTTCCGCATCTATAATATGCAACTCCTTTAAAATTTCCAACTAACATATTCCGAAACTATTGCTTACACATTCAATAAGCGGAGCAATCAGCTTAATCAAACGCAAACTATCTAAGACCCGAGTAATTCCTGTAAGTAATTCTCGGGCAGGTTAAGTTAACGTAACGGTTCAAGTTGAGAGCTCAGAATTTAATTAATCTGGTGAATAGTTGGCGTTAGCCACGGCCGAGCGGTCTCAGACGGCACCTTGCGCTGCACTGGGGGCCCGTGTGGGGGTGTAATGAGACTGGACCTTTGTTCGTTTATCATCAAATGATTGATATATTGAATATATTACACGCAGGTATATGAGTGTGTGAGGTAACTAATTTATTGAATAAAGTATTTATAAAGTAAATAAGTTTATATTATAGCATTTAATGTACCTATGACGAAACGTTTAAATACTTATAGCAAAATTTATTAAAAAAAATACAGATAAAACATAAGAAAAGTTATAATTTCAATTATATTGTCTTTTAAATAACTGAACGGATGAATTACACCAACCATTGAGTACACCAACTTTTTTTGTTAAATTTATCTAATTTTTTTGATAATACATACTTTAATTGTTATGATATTACATACTTACACCAATAAGTAATTTAATAACCAAATTTCTTTTTCTAAATTATAAATCCACCATACCAGCATAGGTACATTTACCCTACAACTGCTTGGCTTGCAAGACGCCGTAATTGATTAAGGAGAAAGATCCGAAACTTTGATTGGTCGCTCCAGAAACGTTCGGAACTTAATTCGAACACACACATGCCAAACTTGCTCTAACTCATTGGAACGGCCAATGGCCTTTGCATATATTAGTAACTCTGAATAATAAAAATTATCCGATACCTAATAAATATTTTTCAGAGTAGGTATAATAGAGCTTTATTTTACAAAGGATACCTACCTATATAATTAGTAGTATCTCTCCTGAAAGACTTCTATGACTCCAAATCATGTAAGACTAAGATAATATTATGTTGTTCTTTTGCGTACTGTAGTAGTACTATAAATCGTTACTCAATTTTGAGATTTTGCCATTTCATAATCTTTTACCCGACCAGTTTTACAACTTTTGTGTAGCCTATCTGTTAATTATACGAATAGTTAGAAAAATCATTTCTTAATGAGTAAAGGTGTACAATACTTTATCAAGGACATTACAGCAATAAATAAACACCTTATACTAAATAATATTTAATGACAGCACCCACCGGCCGGCAAGCGTTGGCGGACGCATCCTATGCGATATTTCTAAATTGCTGTTACAATAGAATGCTATAAATCTTATCATATTGTATAAGTGATTTCAAAAAGAACGATTTTATTCTAGAAAAAGATTATAAAAAATGAATAATAAATTCAAAAAATAAATATTTGAACTTGCAATTGCATAAATATTTAAGTAACCGCAAATTAATAATACCTATTTTTGAAGTTATTCTTCTTTTGGCGCGATGGAGAAAAAGGATGAGAGTGAATTTTTACGATGCGCGCGCACACCGACACCTATTTAACAGCATGAAGTTAGTTCTAGGTGGTATACAAATTATTGATAACTAACTATGTTCAAGTTGTATATTCTAGTATTTTTTTTCCATACGCCAAAGACGTATAACTTCTAACGCGTGTACCTACATAAGTACACACACTCTTTTTTGTTTGTTTTTGTTTTTATTCAATAAAATAATGTAAAGGTCGCTACGCAAAAATATAATTCATTTTCCTTAGCATATATATAGGTAAATAATGAACTCACCCTCTCAAAATTAATATGTCTGTGGTTATGTTTGCATACACGAGAGTAATCGAGTAAAATACTAGTGGGAGTAATATTAAGTTGTTGACGCAGAAATACAGAATACTCTTTCCACCTGCATACTCATTTCTATATTATGAGTAAGCATTTACGAGAATACTCATAGTTTTGTCTTTAATAACACCGTGACTCATAATTCAAAGAATTCTTTACCTTGTGTTTAACTTTTGAATTTATTAGTAATGTTATTAATAAAATGTTCAATTACATTAGTTATTTGTTTATATCATAAATAAAGGATTATTCATAAGTCCATCTTGTGGTTTAGAGAAATATAGGTTTTCGTTTCAAGATATTGGATTCAATGCAATAACAGTTTATAATAGTAGAGCTACTTTATTATTGTCAAAATAATATTATTGCGTTTATAAAAAATTGAAATTCTGCAATGCGATAGATGTGGAAACGGGATGTAAAAAGGTTTTTTTTTTTGCTTTTCAGTTATAATGTCAATATCATTTGCGTCTTTTTCTTTTGGCTTCATGCAACTTTGGCCACCTTCAAATTACACGTAGCGTTACTACAATGGCACCTACAACTACCTGTGGTTGCCTGGTGCATGTCCTGTCCAAATTCAACCAGATATCACAGGCTAAGCAGCTCGATCTGGTTGAATTGCTGTCAATTGCTTGCGAGGTTGCTTGCAAAATATACAATTCCTTATTTAATACAAAATTCTGTTCCCGAAATGACTAATTAAAATCGCACAGGCATGTCACGCCGGCGCCGGCACACAGAGCTGCCTTGTTCGTGATGTCACCCACCACGGCCGGCGCTTGCTAAAAATAGTATCTATACTGTATACGGTGTTCAGATTAACGTTAATACCAAATAAAGAATGTGTTCAAGGTCCATGTACATTGTACACTTAGATATGCTATGCATTTTAAATTGATGAATGGATTTGCATGTATATTCAATATTATATAGAGTAGGTATTGTAAAAAATAACCTGAGATGTATAAACGAAAGATTTAATTACAGGTGCGTCCATTTTTGGATAAGCTTTATTTATATAAAAGCACAGAAAAAGTTATAACTGTGAGAAGTCATACAGAACCGAAAAAATATGATGATTTTTGTTTGAAATAACTATATACTAACCACAGATACTAACAAATGGTTTGAAATTTTTGATGAAATTTTTATAATGTTATATTTTGCTTAGGAAAAATTAGATCTCATGGGACAGTAGAGTGTTTCAATGTTTTATTCCAATTCATACACTAATAAAGTACATGTTTAATAAAACTGACGTGTATCAATGAAAGAAGCAGATGTGCTATTAGATTAGTTTCCAACACCTCGCGGGGCTGAGCGGTGTGTGATTCAAAGCACAGATGCGACCTCGATACACCGTGATCGTGGCAAAGAGTAGACAAAGGAAAACTTACTATTTCCTTACTAATACTTTAATATTATTATATAAGTACTATATTTTTAACAGCGGCTTCGCCCACGTAGACATAGGAAATTCCATTATCGCTCTAGCCTCTACTATAGACACAAAAATCGCACTAAAATATTGAAGTGAAACTTTTTTAACGGGGTTGGAAAAAAATTACTTACTTATCTACTTAACTAGCTCTGCGACCCAAACAGAGTCTTGGCTTCCAACGCGAGTTCACGCCACTTTAATTTAGGAATTTAGTGTTAGGAAAAAATTTAGTGTAACATCTTTTCATTACCTACGCGTGACATTTTTGCGTTACGCGCCATCTTTTTCCCATCCCTACCACGCGTTATTGTTTTTTTTTAAAGAGGTCATAAAGAAGTTTCACTTCTTATGTGTGTACCTACACGCACACATTTTTTTATTTTTATAACTTTGACAGTTCTCTTGTATAATCTGTGGCAATGACCGCTAGGTACATCGTGTGAACGGGCCGCATGTGTCGCGCACACACTCTTATTGGCGTAACGCATACTTTTTAATTACGTTACATGCACTGAAGGAATGCTTTGAGCCTCCTGTGAAATTGTGAAAGAGAATATTGCTTGTGGGACGTGGGTGTTATTTTACGGTCTATTTTATTGTATTGTATTGTATTTTGAGGAATTGCAATTTTAGGATCAAGGTAGTCGTTTAGAATTCGATATGTAAATTTATTGACAAAAGGTATTAAAACGTAGAATTTTATGAAATTTAGATAACATGTAAATACAATGTGTTGATTGTATTTACATGTTATCTAAATTTTTGCATTCAGTCTAAATTGCTAAAATAAGATTATGTGTAATATGAAATCGTCATAAACGAACCTAGTCGTTTAGTTCGTTATTAGGTACATATTATGTGAAGATACATACTAATAGCATGCAACAGTGCAAATAAAAAAGTAAGTTCAAATAAAACTGGGACATCTGGCGGAAAAATGTTTACTAGTTCAGTTAGTACCTAAATAAATAAATACTCAACTTGATGATCTATTCAGGCAAGGTAATAACTAAATTGATTAACAGCAGACTAATTTGTTTCTTACTTATATTGTTAAATGAGCCCATACACATATAACTCCTTTTTCTGTACCAGTCGTGCTTTGCAAACTTGAGAACACATCAAAAATCTATAAGGACCGTTATAGAATCTAAACATATGATACATATTTTATAGGTACATCTTTGTAAATAAATTTCTGGACTGTCTACAGAACTTTGCACACATTTAGATCTCATTTCTATTTTTGGCAAATTAAGTCAACGATTGAACTCGGCTCCAATTTTTACATTTATGTTTTTGGTGGGATACTCTTTACAAAGTAGCCAGCTATTCCTTAGCTGCTTACCACGAGTCCAATAATCATTAACATCGTGTGAAAGCTCATAAAACAACAGTGAGAAGAAGGCAAGTAGAATTGAGTACACGTTAAATGAATTCGAGAGATAGACCTCATGACAGGCACTTGAGGCGTACTCTAACTAATTGACGGAGTGAATGACCGACGCACGCGCAACTAGGAGCACTATGATGTTGTGGATTATGAGATAATTGGGAATAGGGAATGTTGTTAACAAGAAGCAACCAGCGACTTTACGAGTTGACAAAATGAATATTTGTACCATAACCATTGACAATACAATAAATATGGGTAATAAGAGTCAATATGATATGCAAAAAAATTCAAACTAACAAAATATTTAGCTGGTGATCCAGGATTGTATATTTTAGTTCATTTTTTATTCGCATTTTAGACTCTCCATATTGAAATAGTTCTTTATTAATTCACTGTTCATTAATTACCTAACACTGTTTAAATATAAATATTGAGAAGGAAAAATATTTCAAACTAAAGGTCACATTTAAAAAAAAAGGTAAAAGTCACATTTTAACACACACTGGTGTCTCTATTGTATATTTGTGTATACCACATAACAAAATTATAATTTATAACAAAACAGTTCAACTTTTTATCAATTTAAAGCGTCCCAAAATCTCCACAAGTATAGTCACCCTACACTCACCTCGTTGTCGATCCGCATACGACACAAACAGCGATAAACGCATTAATTGGACATGAATTAAAACATGATTTCAACAGGATCGCTCTCACTCCACTCGCAGCTTAAGTGTTTCGAAATATCTCCAAGATGGCATAATGTATGGACATAGTGTTTCTTCATACATAGAACTTGTGAAAATTTTACTAGTGTTTAGTTTTAAAGTAAAAATTGTGTCAATTACAATGTTTATAATATGATTACCTAGCTATCCTGTTAATTTAGTTAAGTTTTAAAAAAATTGTCGATTTTTCACTGTGAATACGAGATAAATCATGTAATCACGTATAGTATAAATTTATTTTCAATATATCTAATATATAAAAATCAATGCCACTTTTCGTTGTAATTCCATAACTCGAGAACGGCTGAACCGATTTCGATAATTCTTTTTTTATTATATTCCTTGAAGTACGAGGATGGTTCTTATGTAGAGAAAACGTTAATATGTACCACGGGCGAAGCCGGGGCGGACCGCTAGTCTTATATATAAAAATCAATGCCACTTTTCGTTGTAATTCCATAACTCGAGAACGGCTGAACCGATTTCGATAATTCTTTTTTTATTATATTCCTTGAAGTACGAGGATGGTTCTTATGTAGAGAAAACGTTAATATGTACCACGGGCGAAGCCGGGGCGGACCGCTAGTCTTATCTAAAGTTAGGTACCTACAGGTTAGGTATTCCAAAATATGTATTTTCTTGGTAAATAAAAAAGTTAATATCTACTCAAATATGTACTATATAGTTACTGTGGTAGTTTAATTATTTAAATCATTAATTAACTAGTTTAAACCTTTCTCACATCACACACAAAACAATCATGACTCACTTTTCTGCCCTCCTTTAACTAGAAAGCCGTTAAGCCAACGAAGTGAGTTTCGAGTAAATGACAAAAAACACGGAAATCGTTATTTCGTAAAAATTAAGACACTTAGAATAATTATTGAGAGATACATCGATCGACATTTAATTATATTATATATAAATAATAGTTTTTAACCAGACACTGTTATAATTTATTTTTTAATTCACTTTTTCTCGTTTAGCTCAGCATATTATCTGAAAAATTTAACTTTTTTCTGGACAAGACGGCCGTTAACATACCATAGCGACTTTTTAGCTAAGTAATATAGTATTTTTATTTTAATTTTGCGATTTTTTTTAATTTATTAATAAAATGCTTACCTAAAACGTCGTTAAGCTACTATACCTGCTTTTAAACTATGAATTTCGGTTTAATTTATATTTCAATAACTTTATAATCAGCGGTTAAGGGCTTTTGGATGCTTTTGTACTATGATTCGAATAGTTGTACTAAATTTTAACCTTACTTATGTTAAAAATTTGCAACTGTCTGAGGCTTTGCTCTCGGGAATTACATCCCCTAGGTCAACCAATGGATAGGAAAAGGATCAAAAGCTTTTAGGTTTAAGTTTTTGATCAAATTAACCTTTTTTTCACGTCATGTTCACTTTTATTTCATTACAGAGGCTCATTAAGGGGTTAAGATTGAGATAAATCGTCTCGCTTTTCTTTTTGGAACCGTATTTTCATTTAGAATTGCAATTATAACGTTATTTTAATATTATAAGCCATCACACAAGTCACGGATATGTGAGTACAAATAAGAAAACAAACAATGTGCTTAAACAAATCGTTTTCTGAAAAAATATTAAGACTTGTGCACGAGGCTTTTGAAAAAAAATCTGGTTTCAATAGGGCTTCAAGCTCTTACATGTGGGATTCTCTTAATAATTAATGTTGAACCGCTTATCAAATGATTAGAACTTTAGAAGACTCTTTCATCCACATTCAGAAAATTACAGAACATACGGTTCCAAAAAGAATATTATACCAGAATATGTGGAAAATAGCAGGAGGTAGAAAAAGAAAACTTTTATTTGCTACCATGTAAAAAAATACAAATCTTTATAATCTAATATAAAGAAAAGAAAAAATAGAAATAGTGGCAAAATGGACTCCCCGCCAGCGGGTCAAAGGTAGTATACTCATAACAATTTTTGTATCACCATCTCTAGTACATTGCTTGACAGTCGATTACTAATTCCACCCAAGGGGTAAATTATATCATTAATAAATAGTACAGACTGTCTATATCCTCTTTCTCGGTTACAGAGACTAATCAGAGTCTAAACAGAGAACTATAATGATTGAAAGTTCGCACTGTCGTAACCATTACCTACCAAATTTTCGTAACTTTGACTTGTTATATTTTCCGTAATTTAGCTGCTAGATTGTATAAAACTTAGTAAACCTGATCAGAAACAATACGTCTTGTAAAAGAAAATCAAAAGCAATCGGTACTCTGCTTAGGAGCGATAACATTACAGCATCACACTCATCCCCAAAACGGATGTATCACCAGAATCTGATAACTGCCTTTTAGCTACAAAATAAGGCTTAGCTGCCTTTTAGCTAAGCAAAAAAGTGTAATTAGAATTTTTCCTAAATAAATTTACTTAACTAAAAAAGCGTTAAGGGCGAGTAACTGCAAATAAGGTAAGGATTTCCATTGGAATCGTTATATGAAAGCATATCACAAAGCAGTTATAGTCAGTTTGCGTCCCTATAGTCAAGTATAATCTGATGACGTGCCTTTAGTCAAGTAAAAAGCTAAAAAAATATTATTAAATTTGGCGGTTAAGGTACTTTAAAGGAAATTTA
Source organism: Colias croceus (assembly GCF_905220415.1). Classification (NCBI taxonomy): domain Eukaryota; kingdom Metazoa; phylum Arthropoda; class Insecta; order Lepidoptera; family Pieridae; genus Colias; species Colias croceus. The sequence continues at coordinate 348,709 of NC_059543.1, read as the reverse complement.
GCGAAGTAGTGTTGGTAAGACGCTTTTAAGTTATGGAATCGCCGAAAATTGTGTTACTTAACGGCTCACAATATTTTCGTATCTCTTTATCTATTAATGCTAGAGACATGATTCTTAGACAGAAAGATAGAGAATTTTGAACTTTGTCACCCTACATTTAAAACTGAAAATTGACCATTTGAGGGTTAACGGCTTTTTAGTTAAAGGACGGCAGTTTTGTTTTGCAAGACGTTTTATACAATACGCAATTTACAAAAACCTATCTCTATATAATAATATAAACTACTAGCTGCGCTTTGCGGTTTCACCCGCGTGGCTCCGCTCCTGTTAGTCTTTGAATAATGATAATGACGCCTTCCTCGATAATTGGGCTATCTAACACCGAAAGAATTACTCAAATCGGACCAGTAGTTCCTGAGATTAGCGCGTTCAAACAAACAAACAAACTCTTCAGCTTTATAATATTAGTATAGATGTATAAACTCATTCTCTATCCAAATTTTCCTAGTAAATACAACAAATATAGTGTGTTACCTATAAACACATGTGCGTGGCGTGTACAGTAAACATAAAGTCGCTGCTAATGATACAGCGTCTCCTTGATTAGAGTGAGTCAGGCATTGAGACTGTCCACTTACACGCAGAACAAGAGAACTGTAGAGTCGATGTTTGTCTTTTTTAATAAATAAGGAAGTGGAATCATTATGAGACAAGAATATTAATTAACACTCATAAGATCTTTTCAAGGGCCTCGAAATTTGGTTTACAATTATCATAAGTGAAACTCCTTAATGACACTATTTTATTATAAGGCAATGTACTCGTAATATAAAAAGATAACACGTTTCTACATGACATCATTTTATACTTTATTAATTAAAATAAAAACATTCATTGAATTCCCATCTCAACATAACTTTAATGTGTTTCTATGCAAGTTTATGCGTGATGTAAGTATTATTAAATCACGTCTAAATTAGTTTACAAATAGGTACATACAGTAGGTATTATAATTAATACACTATTTATAACGTGATTTCCCGATTTCTTATCTCTTCCATTTCGCATTTTGTCCATTTCAGTTGTCTAATTTACAGACCATACTTTTTTCAATAAGTCGTCGACTCCTCGCCTCCCCTGTTCCATTAGGTGGGCACAATTAACAGTGGTAGAGGTCAATACGGCGTCGCGAGCGTCCAATTCGGACAATTGCCCGACGTGGGAACAGAACCCACTGACTCACCTCCGACATCTGTAATCGACGGTAACTATGTTGTTGTTATGTACTGTGGCGTTTTGATTAAGATGGTCTTTATGGACGCGCTGAGTCAAGTTTGTAAATCGTATAAGACCTCTAGATATAGAGTAGTAGTAATAGTACTACAATAATTAATAACTGTTGTACTAATTGGACACATGTGGAAATTTACACATACCTACCAAAGAATAAAAACATCATAACATAAACTTGATAACGACACAAGAAAAAAAACTTATTTTCATGCCATTTAACTTTATATTTCGAACAGATTGGTTACATGTTTAAACATATTCAAAATACCTAATAAGAACGAATATGTGCATAGGCCATAGAATTATATAGACATATTATACTAGCGGTCCGCCCCGGCTTCGCCCGTGGTACATATTAACGTTTTCTCTACATAAGAACCATCCTCGTACTTCAAGGAATATAATAAAAAAAGAATTATCGAAATCGGTTCAGCCGTTCTCGAGTTATGGAATTACAACGAAAAGTGGCATTGATTTTTATATATTAGATAGGTTTATATCAACAATGTTTTAAATCGCCAATAAAAGCAAATTTCAAACGTATAAAATTCGGCTAAAATCATCCCAAGAAAAAAGCAGTTCTCAAACATCAATCAAGATCATAAAGACTTAAGCCAATTTAATCTCAGGAAAAATTCAAACGAATCGCATCTCGCAGGGTCTGGCAATCAGGTATTCTCAACAAATTGGCTCTAATAAAATACTCCTCCAATTAACGAGGCAGCGAGGGAAAAATAATAAGAATCACCTTCTGAGATGGCAAGCGATCTGCTCGTAATTGCGTGGGGACCAGCTTTAAATGGCTCTTTGTTTTGATTGGTCGGACTTTTGGTTTTATTTTCTAAAGTTCGAGCCAGATGTTGAAAAGTGTAACCTGTGCTTAATATGTGTTAATTATAAAATAAAGTAATATTATAATAGTTTGAATTTGGACTGGTGTTTTTACTCTATTATGCAAAAATTACCATACGGCTTTTAATAAAACTAGACATTATTAAACATCATATTAATTATCATATTACAAGTTATCTGCTACAGTAAAACAACTTCAAATAACTATACAGATAAATACGTTGGTAAAACTCTACCAATATTTCATTCTCGACTAAAACGAAAGTTCTTCCGAAAACATTCTTCCAGAATATTCATAGCTGAAAAAAATAAACAATAAACACATATCTCACGATATCCCTTCAATCACGAAGTTGGTAACAGGTTCAATATCGGAGATTGTTATCAGCTACGTACCTCTGATTTATGCGAGCAGTTAAGCCGGCTATTTACTAGTTTTAGTGGAAGGTAAGATGGACCTTTTTGTGGACCCTCGGACGGTTGTGGCTAAATGGATGTGAGAACAGCGGATTAATTTATCATGGCCTGAATAGCAATAGGAGAAGAAATTCCTAAGGATAAAATATATCCTATTGTTGACGTTATAATTAGGGATAAAAAAGTAAAACTTCTTAATGTAATAATAGTTAAAGTACTCCTTATAAATTAAGTTATAAAAGAAGTCCTCATTGACTGATGAATTTCAGATTATGCAACATGCTACCTAACTCTAATTCTGCACAGAATTCTCGTTGAAACGATTAAAAAGATGCTTTTACTACCTGCTTTTTTAATCCTTCAAAATTTTGACTATAAAAAGTAATTCAGAGGTCCCACTGAATAGAATATTCTCGATGATATCCATTCGCCTGTCCTTTAGACCATGGAATAGTTAAAGACAGTTATCAGTCAAGGCGATATATCGCAGGCCACTGTCCGCCGATAATTATCAGAATTACTTTTATTAACTAGAGGTGGGGAAGTTTGAGATACTCCAGATAAGTATGTGTTTTGTTATGATAATAATGTCTTTAGTGTGAAAAAAACATGTTCTAGACATTTTAGACTTCTATCTCTTCTTCTATTAAGTAATTACTCTTAGTAATTAATTAAAAAGGACTGTAGCAGGCTATTATATCTAATTCAAAGCGGAACATGATATCAAATCTAAAAAAATCAAGATACCTTCAAAATTTTAAAATGATTTAAATATATAACCAAATACATAAACACTTCCACAACGTCTAGTACAAATCAATGTAAATCCGTTTATACTTTTACTTTCCTCATAAATAGAAACGAGCGGGTCTCAAAGCTATGTTTATTCCCAATCCCGCCCACGATAAACAAACACTTGGCACTTTTTACACTTTACAACGGCTCGTAAACGGACAAGACGAGACCAGTCAGCGTTTTTTTAAACTAGTGATGGTCCCTTGCGATGGAAATTGATAAATATTTGTGTGGAAATCAATTATTTAAAGAAAAATGTCTTTTTACTTTTAAAAAAAAAGTTTTATTATCGCACCAACTATATTAATATATTATTAATGTAATATTATTATCGCAAATATTTTAATATCCTTTTAGGCCAAGTTATTTCTACAGCTATTTAATAAACAAATATACCAATTTCTTAGCGCAATACAAATTCCTTAGCGCAAGACTCAACAATAAATAGATCAATTAATAAAAAACAAATAAAAAGCATTCCATTGATTAAAATATAATTCTTTAAATTAAAAATGCACTCGTAAAAGTCTATTTCACAACCAGTTGCTACTTGCTATGTTCTAAATTCTAAAATAATACTTACACTATTTGATAAAAAACTAGATCAAAATTAATATATGGATTCTAGACGTTCCGAACTCGCTCATATCTAAAATGGAGACCATCTCTACTTTCCTCTATTTGCATTTCGCTTTGGACTTTATATCCTTCAGGTAATAACCTTGGAGGGTAGTTGTGAACCAAGTAACACAGATTTTTAACTGCTCTACTAAATTCTAATTTTAAATATTTTTATTTGATTCTCAAGTGTAAAGTTATGATTGTGTAATAAGCTGTACCTACCAGCATCATTCTCCTTTATTTGTCTCACTTTTATATACAACTTACAAGTTATTTTTCAAACAAAATTATCATGGAGTCACTTAAGCACACTCTGTCTGAGATGACTGTCAATTTTAATGCTAAAATGGCAGAATTTGAAAGGAAGCTACTGAACAATGAAACAACCTCTGGTGAGAACACAACAGATTTTAATTTGTTCCGCACATTTGTAACTTCATCTCTCAAGACACTACATGCACAAGTGGAGTTATTGCTTAAAATCTCGGACCAGCAGGAAACTCGCTCTCGTCGCAAGATGCTTCTTTTTCATGGTGTTGCTGAAGAGAAGAAGGAGAACACCGCTGAACTTGTGGCTAAAGTGATCGTTGAGCGCCTTGAACTGCCAGATGTTAATGCGGAGTGCTTTAGTCGTTGCCACCGCTTGGGCCGTTACACAGCCGAGAGAAACAGGCCAATTGTTGTCAAATTTGACCGTGTGCCAGTTAGAGATCGAGTCTGGTTCTCCAAAACTTGTCTTAAAAATTCTGGAATTACTATTTCCGAATTTCTCACCAAAGCGCGGCATGATACCTTTATGTTGGCACGTAAGAAGTTTGGGGTTTCTAACTGTTGGACCCAGGATGGAAACATTATTGTTAGAACCACCGATGGTGTTAGACACCGGGTCACAAGCGCTGATGAGCTCGACGTCATCGTCAGCGATCCACCAGCGGAGGCTTTAAACGTTGCATCCAGTGCTGCTCCAGTGGCAAAGGGCTCAGGTAACACCAGGCCCAAAAGGATCGGACGAAAGTGAGCCCTTGTGACTTTTCTTTATTTTATCGGTATTCAGTACATATATTTTTATTTTCTTTTCTTTTTGTTATAATTGTCATTCTCTGTGTCCCTTTTTTATCTGTTCTGTTGTAAAGTTAGATTACCCCCGTAAGCAATTATATATTTTATTCACTTCACACTTTTAAAACCTGTCATTCTTTGTTGTGACTTGAGTGACTTTTACTTGTCATTTCTCTAATGTCAAATGTCAGTCATTATAACTGTCAACTGTATTGTCAGTACGTTCCATTTTATGATAATGTTTTTGTTAATGTGTTTCAATTGTGTATACTTGTTTGTTAATTTTATTTTCTTCTTTGTAGCTGGCGGGTATAGGAAAAGTAATTACACTTATTTTTTTTTTTTATTTTTTTTTTTATATACTTATTAATATATATACTTTTTTTTCCCCTTATTTAATATTATATAATATATTTCTTTCATATTTAAATATATATCTTTTAGTTTATCATTTCATTATCTAATGATAGTGATTGTGATTCCTTTCTAAGCGCTCATAGTTGTGATGATAGTTTTCAGAGTATTGACACCCCACCTCTTGACAAATGTTTGACTTCTACCTTTTCCGATGTTTTAAATAATTTTAACGTTATCCATATCAACGCTCAGAGTATTCCGGCACATTTCACCGATATGCTTGCATCATTTCATTCTAACTCCATTCATGCTATCCTTATTTCCGAGACTTGGCTCAAGCCCTGTCTTTCTTCAACCTCTTACTCCTTACCTGGCTTCAATTTGGTTCGTAACGACCGTACCGGTCGGGTGGGTGGTGGAGTTGCAATATATTTACGTTCTGACTTAGATTTCTCCATTATTAGCACATCTCCACAACCGCCACCTGCTGACGAGGCCGAACACTTGCTAATTGAAGTCAGTATTTCCCGCACCAAACTTCTTTTAGGAGTTTTCTATGTTCCGTCCCTTCTCATTAACTATTTTCCGGCGTTTGAAAAAACGCTAGAGAATGTACGTCCTCTCTATGATCACGTCATATTTATGGGAGACTTCAATACTTGTCTTCTTAAAAATGACAGACGTAGTGACAAGCTTTCAACTATCGTATCTTCTTGTAACCTAAATTTCCTTCCTCTCAATCCTACTCACATCTCTCCTGGTTGTTGTCCTTCTCTCCTAGATTTGATTATTGTTTCCTCCCCTGATCTTGTCTCTAAGCACGGTCAGTGTGCTGCCGATGCTTTCTCCTTCCACGACCTTGTCTTCCTTTCTTACCGTGTGCGTCCTCCCAAAAGAAGGCACAAAGTATTGTTACAGCGCAGTTTTCGAGGTATGGACGTTGAGCGTCTGTGCGATGATGCTCAAAAAATCGACTGGTCTCCTGTCACATCTGCTAACTGTATAGACTCCAAGGTGATTTCCTTTAATTTACTAATAACAAAACTGTACGACACTCATGCGCCAATTAAAGCAGTCAAAATTAAGCATTTTCCAGCTCCATGGTTGACAGATGAACTCAAATCCATTGTTCACAAAAAAAATCTGGCGAAGGCGAAATTCAAAATGAATAACTCGGACTCCAATCGTGAAAAATATAAAGCAATTCGTAATCGCTGCAATACGATGTGTAGAGATGCACAACGACGCCATATTCACAAATCTGTTGAGAGCGGCAACACTGCAGTCACTTGGAAATTTTTAAAAACACTTGGAGTTGGTAAATCGCAGAATAACTCTTTTCCTGTAAATATAAATTTAGATCTCATTAACAAACATTTCTCTACGTCAAAGTCTACTCTGGACAGTAACTCTAAAACTAATACCATTGAATTTCTTTCCACCTTGCAAACTCCTGACTTTCCTCCGTTCATTCTTGTACCTTTCACTGCCAGTGACGTTAAGAAGAATATATTGGCCATCGCTTCGAATGCTCTCGGCTGTGATGGTATTGGCCGTGCTATGATTCTACCCATTCTGGATATTATCCTTCCCATCCTTACCCACATCCTTAATTTCTCCCTATCTTCGAGTTCTTTTCCTCAGGTCTGGAAAGATGCTTTCATCATTCCACTCCCTAAAAAAAATAATCCATCTACTTTTTCCGATTTCCGCCCCATTTCCGTTCTTCCATTCCTATCTAAAGTTCTAGAAAGGCTAGTTCAACAACAGTTGTGCTCCTTTCTTAACTATAATTCCCTTTTAGATCCACTGCAATCAGGGTTTCGGGCGGGTCATAGCACGGTTACTGCGCTCGTCAAAGTTACAGAGGATATTCGTATGGCTATGGACAATAAGCAGCTAACAATCCTTGCTCTCCTTGATTTCTCTAATGCCTTCAACACCGTTGACTTTGATATCCTGTTAGCTCTGCTTAGTTCTCTTAACGTATCTCCTGCGGTGGTTGGTTGGTTTCGAAGTTACTTGCAGGGTCGTCGGCAGCGCGTCCGAGTGGATGAATCTTATTCCTCATGGTGTGATCTTTCTGCTGGCGTCCCTCAAGGCGGCGTGTTGTCACCTCTCCTTTTTAGTATTTTTATTAACTCTATATCTTCTAAACTTTCAACAGCTTTAAAACAGTTTGGTCTATTATTAATGGTGAAATGGGTAAAAGCAAATCAAGTAATACTATAAAACTTGTAAATAATGACAGGGTTATTGACAAAAGTGCTGATGTTGCTCTTGCTTTTGAAGAATTCTTCAGTAGTGTCCCTGTTACTATTACTAATAGTTTAAATTCGTCTTCAGCACTTGCAGAAACCTTTTTGAGGGACCATGTTGCGGGGTGCAGTACATTATTTGAATTACGACACGTAACTGCTAGTGATATTGTTACTGCCTTTAAGACGCTTAATCTAAAAAATACTTGTGATCTTTGGGGAATGTCCGTAAATTTAGTTAATAATATCATAGAAAATATTGCGAAAAATTTAGCTTTTATATTTAATAAGTGTTGTGACTATGGTACATTTCCTAATTTACTAAAGCTTAGTAAAGTTATACCTCTATTTAAGAAGGGCGATCAAGAAGACTGTAACAATTATAGACCTATCTCTATTTTACCAACATTAAGTAAGGTATTCGAGAAGTTAATATTAAACCAACTGAGTAGTCATTTTGCATCTAATGATTTACTGCACACCAAACAGTTTGGTTTCACAAAGGGGCGCTCAACCACAGATGCTGGGGTTGCACTTCTAACACATATATATAAAGCATGGGAAAACTCAAAAAATGCTCTGGGGATATTTTGTGACCTCTCCAAGGCATTTGACTGCGTTGAACATTGTACTTTGTTACGTAAACTTAATCACTATGGAATTAAAGGAAAAGCACAGAACCTCATAGCGTCATACCTGCATGATAGGATACAGACTGTAGTTGTTAATGGAGAACGTTCTAGCGGTGCGTCAATTAACATTGGTGTTCCACAGGGGTCAATTTTAGGTCCCTTCTTGTTCTTGGTATATATCAATGATCTTCCCTATTATTTGCAGGATAGGTGTGAAATAGTTCTGTTTGCAGATGATACCTCATTAATTTTTAATGTGGATAGGCATGACCCAAATGTTGACGAAGTGAACAGTGCTCTTTTACACATATCTGAATGGTTTAATGCCAATAATTTATTATTAAATGCCAAAAAAACCACTTGTGTTGAATTTCTACTTCCTAACGTAAAAAAGTTGAACAGAGATATTACCTTGAACGGGGAGGTATTGCATCCTACTGAGTCTACTGTATTTCTAGGGTTAACATTGGACGAGAAACTACAGTGGGGAGCCCATGTCAACACCGCTGCAGGTAAGCTCAGTTCAGCTGCATATGCAGTCCGAAAAATAAGGCAACTCACCGATGAAGATACGGCTAGACTGGTTTATTTCAGCTACTTTCATAGCATTATGTCCTATGGAATTCTACTGTGGGGCAGGGCTGCAGATATAGAAACTATATTTATCTTACAGAAAAGAGCCATTCGCTCTATATATAATTTACGTGCTCGGGATTCACTAAGAGATCATTTTAAGAATACTGGTATCCTTACTGTACCATCACAGTATATATTTAATAATATTTTGCATGTACACAAAAGCTCCGACTTACACACAAGAGTAGGAGATAGACACGATTATGACACAAGGAACAGGAATAGAATTGAAATGCCATTTTTCCGATTAGCTAAAGTTAAAAATTCATTTATGGGTCAAGGTATACGCTTTTACAATAGAATTCCTCACAATATTAAAGAGTTTAGTAGTTCTAAATTTAAAACTTATATAAAAAATGTATTAGTTCAGAGAGCGTACTACAGTATTCAGGAATATATGGACGATAAAAACCCATGGAGGGTTGTCGCGTAAAAACCACAAGACAGTTCATTGGCATATTATGTAGTTAGATATAAGTTTCATATATTGTAATATTTACATGATTTTAAAAGAGCAACTATGGAGTTTCTTGCCGATTCTTCTCCATAGATCACTGCTTTCCGAATCGGTGGTAAATGTTAAAATAATTATGTAATGACGATTCGAAAGTGCTACTAAATAGTAGTCTAATTGAATAAATGAATGTTTGAGTTTGAGTTTGAGTTTGAGTTTCGTCTCTCTACCATCTGTATGCAGACGATTTGCAAATTTACACCCATTCGGCTTTGGAAAATCTTGAAGAAGCTATTTCTCGCATAAACACTGATCTTCAATCCATTGTCGACTGGACTCACGCTTATGGTCTCAAGTTAAATCCTGAAAAGAGTCAAGTTATTATATTGGGCAGCTCTTATTTACTATCAAAGATTTCTTTTTCGGATTTGGCTCATATTTTGATCGATGGAGTTCCAGTTCCTTATAGTACTTCGGTTAAAAACCTTGGTATTCATATTGATCAAACCCTATCTTGGACCGAACACATCAAAGAAGTAAGTCGTAAAGTTTTTGGCGTTACTTCATCTTTACGTCGACTGCGCAACTTTTTACCCGTTCCTACGAAAATTGTGCTGGCGCAGTCTTTGTTGCTTTCTATCCTTGATTATGGTGATGCATGCTTTCCAGACCTTAATGAGGAGCTACTTAACAAATTAGAACGACTTCAAAATTTTGCTATCAGATTCATCTTTGGCTTGCGCAAATATGATCATATATCAGAATATCGCTCAAAACTCAACTGGCTGCCGATCCGACTTCGCCGGAATACTCACATCCTTTCCCTCCTATACACTATCCTTTTTGATCCTAGATCCCCATCCTACCTCAAAAATAGATTCGTGTTCTTGGGTGCTTCTCATGAACTCGATTTACGCTCCATAGATAACCTTACGCTTCGCATGCCCGCTCACAAAACTCGTTTTTACGATGATTCCTTTACCGTTCAAGCTGTAAGGCTGTGGAACTCGCTCCCTATCAATATCAGGAAAGCTCAAACTATCAGCTCCTTCAAGTTTCTGGTCAAACAACACTTCCTTCACAACTTGTAACGTTTAGATATTTTATCCTTTCTAACATGTCTTAATCTCATCTTGTTCTTCTCTGTCCTTTATGTATATTGTATATAATATTTATATTCTTGTAATCTTAAATACTTTTTTTTTGCACGTTTTATAATACTCCGCTATGCTCCTTCTACTTTCCAACTGTTTTTTCCTCAAACTTTTCCTATATCCCAAGGTTGCCTGGAAGATATCGCTTCTTAGCGATAAGGCCGCCTATATTGTACCGCATCTTATTACTCTGAGTGTTTTTATTATTTTTTGTTATGTGTGTGCAATAAAGTGTTTATTATTATTATTATTAACCTCTTTGATGGACACAACCAACTTGCTTGACACTTTGCTGAGAGAAAATCAACTCTATCCGTTTGTGATTGAGCCTGGGATATGTGCTAGGTATGCCTTGGTTCTGAAACAAGCCTTGAAGATAAAAGTAAACGGATTATTGCAGTATCGTCGTGAGCGCTGTGTATGGTGGTGTGTGTTTTATGTTCTGACCAATAAGGGTTCGTCGTTTTTTAGAATTTTCTTAGTTTAAGGTTTTGTATAATATCTTGCTTGTCTATATCGTACTATAAGGTATTTATGGTATTAAAATGAAACAGTAAGGCAAGACCAGTGACGAAGGTATTCATTGCTTTCACCGTGCAGTAGAAACAAAATAGGTTCATGATGATATTATTAATGTTGAAGCAAAAATAGCCAGATTCGTAATTTTAGGACAAGTATATGTTCCCTTTAAGTCTGTTCTAAATGTATAGCATAGGTATTAAAAAAAATATTGTTATGTGATTGATGAGAATGATTTTCACCAAAAAATAATACAAATATGTTTATATACAAAATTTTGACTTAGTTAATAATTATCATACAAACTCTATCTCTCAACATTCATCTACACATCCAAAATTTTTCCTGAATTTCCCTCTAAAACTCCACAATGCGTATGTTTGTCAAGCCCGGAACGGCTCGACTCGCCCGATGTACCGTGACGTCACACAGCTCTGACAACAATCCACGTCAATTTGACATATCCGCGCCACTCGCCACGCAGTACGCACCAGAATACGGAAACCATGGAGTACCATGGAAATTTTTGTTGCATCCTTATCTCAATGTTGTATTTGTAATTAAAATTCGATGTAGTTGTAACTCTACATTTGCTAAAATAATTGCATTTTTAGAACTCTTACTTAAGGCCAGTACAGCTTATAAGTCTAATTTAATACTAATTTATTTATTGACCTCTAAACGTATGTACCAAAGCTAAATATAGGATCATAATATATAACTATTTACAAAACTGAAAAATAACGCCCGCTACGTATTTGTGCCTACATTTAAGTTATCCAGTAGTTCACGTATTACCATTCCATTCCCATTTCATACCGTGAAATCTTAAATATTATGTTTTTGTAGTTTTTTTTTTTTTATATATTTTGAAACTAAATTTACACTCGTCTCCACAGTTTTTTTGGTCCATATCAGTAGTTTTGCGAAGCTCTCCATACCAACTCCGCTTCTAAACCCAGCCCATTCCGCCCCTCCGCAAAACTGATTGATTTATTGCTAAACGCTGACATAAACAGACTATTCACCTGAGAATCTAGCTTACAATATGTCCTCTGTATAGTAGATAGCTAGATAACAGCTTTATTTCAAATTAAAACTCAAATAAGCTTTATTTGATATACGATACATTTTCTTGGCAAAATAAATTTTACAAGTTTCTCGATGGTTGAAAAAGGACTAAACTCTTGTAAAAATTTACATGAAAAGTTTGAATTTGAGATGATCAGATTTGAGTGCGGTTTTTGTAATCGAAAAGAAAAGTGCAGAAATGGTACTATGTTTAATAAAAACTAAGAATAAATTATTCAACTTTCATTGGAGTTTCATGATAATTTATTATAATCGATTTTATGGTAATTTATTGCATGATAAAATTTGGTCTAAATAAATAGTATAATGAAATATACCTTAATTTCAAGAAGTTTTCTATCGGCCCATTAGCTCAGTTGGTTAGAGCGTCGTGCTAATAACGCGAAGGTCGCGGGTTCGATCCCCTCATGGGCCAAAATGTTTTTATATTTATTTACTACATTCTGGCTAAATTTTAATTACTTATTTTTTTACTTTTACTTGTCATAATATTAAGTAGCTATTGTGGGATAAAATAAGTTTAATAATAATCATTTATTATTCTGCGACTGTTATATTATATTGAACAAAAAATGTGATACATTATCTTATATTTAATAATAAATAATAACCACCTAATCTCAGACAATAAAACAATTAGGTGAACTTGACGTAACAATTAACGTTAATCCACATCACAAACAATCTTCAGCTCTAATATCTAATATAATCTGTATTTATTATTTGCGGATTTGTTATATCTGTGGAAAAGCGCGCGAATCACGTATTTCCCGATCGCAACAAACACTAATGAGTTAGTAGTTGGTAATTACCTATTGTTTAGACGTTCTTTTGTTTATTTTTATATTTCGTAGATTCAGGAAGAAGATATTTTCTTTTTGTTGTTTTTCACAAATTATACAATGATTGTATTACTCTTATTGACTGAGTTAATTAGGCATTCTGTTCTTATTTAATTTCATCATTATACCTTATCATACGATAGACCGTACGCCTTGTGAAACTTAATAATATGAATAAGAAGTTTATTTGCACACTATAATTTATTGTGCATTACCTACCTAATTAATGTTTTCTATTGATAAGAATATTATGTTGCAGAGGTTTTTCCGCTCTTCTCTATAAAATCTGCTTTCTGAAAATATAATTTATAGCTGTATTTTGATAATGCAAAAGCGTTTTAAAATAAATGTAGTTTAAATAATAACTGTTTCAGTATGATATTGAAAATAAAACCAGCTGCAACCATTTTTAAACGTACTAAGTTCGTACAATATTTGACTAACCTGTAATATAAAAGATCTGCTCTACCTAAACAGCAATAATTGTCCAGCAATTCGTTGTCAATTCATAAACGTAACAAAACGACAGACAATAATTGCGTAAAACACTCGGCTCGTAAAAATATAATTCACTTTTGGCCCCGCGTAATTACGCGCGCAATCAACGCTTGTAAAAATGACGCGTCGTAACCTTTCTATTGTCTACTTGACTGCTAGCGGATTTGAGAGTATAATAAATGCATTTAATACTGGTTATTTAAATTATTGTATTTACTGGTAGGTAAGTTTGGGAAATATTATATTATGTACACCTGCAAAACGTAAGAAACCTTCACAGAAATTTTTACTTTCTACGCTCAGTTCTTTCGGCTTTGCGTTAGGTACTCAGAAACGGAAGAGTTTTATGCGTATTGATAGGACAATGAAAATGCACCCTTGTCCCTTTACTATGCCTATTAGGCATGACGACAGTATCCATAAATGATCGTATTAGTGTTTTTAAGTGAAAATGTATAATAAATAAATTCAATATAGTGACTTATAAATCTTAAAAACACTAAGATTAATGAGATTATCAATAAAATAAAACATTGAAATTCTGCAGTTGGCCATTTTGACTAAAACACGCGTGACGTCACGCTTAAGTAAACAACTCACGTCAGATGTATTTTGTTGTTATGAATATGTTGAGAATACGTATTTTTATTTATTTTCTGTTGTTTCACGTATGCTTTATCGACTCAGAACAGAAATATAATTGCGAATTCACGAATACGTGTTTCGGGGTTCTCCGCGCCAACTTTATACAATCATTTCTTATTATTTTCTCGCTTAAAATAATTACTAACACATTTTTGAGTATTATTTTAATGTGGATTCACAATGCAATACTGCACACCACTTATAAACTTTGAAATTCGTTTCTATAACACATATTAAATCAATATTTTTTAAATTTTCTTCGCAATGCATACAAATAATTACGTATTTACTAAAGAGTGACGTCACTCTTACGCCATGACACCTGCGAGCTGTTTTGGCACAGTTGATAAATATTTTTTGAAAAATGGCTTTTATCTTCGTTAAATTTCAATATATTACCGAAATATAGGGTTTTTCTTGTATAGTAAACGTATACACACATTATGGAAGAGGATTTCAAAATCATTCGTCATGCCTATTATGTACTTCATAATAATTCATAATACAGAGACCACGTAAGACGGTTACGTCACTACTTTCCTCGTCATAAAAATGGTCCCTCTTTTTCTTCTTGTAAAAATATCACATCCATTATTTTGTATAAGTTAACTCCGTGGCTAATAATGAACTAAAATCTATTTTTTTTTTTTTTTTTTATTGGTAATAGGGAAGCGCTTGACCACAATCTCGCCTGATGTTAAGCTGAGATGCGGTCTAAGATGGAACGCGCTTCCCTAGAAGGTACCTGTTCACTCTACGCTTGAAGACCCCCATATTGTACTCGTCGGGGAACACAGACTCAGGAAGCATGTTCCAGTCCCTCGCGGTTCGGATAAAGAATGTGGAACCGAACCGCTTAGTCCGGGTACATGGAACGTCCACCATATGGCGATGCCTAGAATCTGTGCGCCTCGACGATCGATGGAAGAACGGGGATGGCGGAACGAGATCGTGCAGTTCCGCAGCGCACTCTCCAAAGTGTATCCGATAGAAGACCGATAAGCTGGCTACTCTGCGGCGGTATTTAATACCTACTACTAGAAATCAAATAATTTTTGTTTTTTTTTCTCATCTTACACATAAAACGCCCGCTCCAACTGCCGGCACGTTTCTCCGCGGTTTACTTTCGAAGCTTAAGTGTCATTAGAATATTGCCCGATTACTCCCTGAAGCGTATTTTTAAAGCTCTGTACTGAGAGTTAATGCGAAAAGTTTAAATTGAAATTTGATCTGCCGCTATCCGACCATAGCCTTAATTAAAATAGGAAAAACTTGTACTGATGTAATCCCATGTGTAACTTTGGCGCGACGTTAATTGCGTTCGCATGTGACTTTGTTTTTAAAAGGAAGATTGTTTTATGAATCCTGGATCTATCTTTCATATCTTATCAAATACAATAGTGAATAGGCAAATTGTTTAGGAAATAGAATATTACATTATCTAATTTTTACATTATTTTAATTTTATCTAAATATAAATACAAATAATACAAAATTATAGATTCACGAAAGGAGCATACTGTATGTTTACACGGCCAGCAAGATTACCGATGTCGCTCGTCACTAAAAAATTTCTAAGTACCCTCATTAGGATTAAGAACTAACAATAAGTATTAAAACATATTATGTAGCGGTTTGTGGGCTTATGGTGCACAGAAAAACTCGAATGAGTTTATGATTGCATCAATGTAAATAAAAAAAAAAATACTTGTTTAAGAAATGAAATTCTCAATCGATTGTTGAGTAATAAAATAAAACACATCAAACGGAATCTGAAGGGTAAACAAAAAAGAGAGACAAAGCGAATCAAACAAAATACATTAATTGTAATGCTTGTTTAATAGAATAGAAAGAGATGCGTCAAAATCCAACCGTTACAATTGAAACGGGCGACATAATCCGAACTCATTGTGCACGCGACTGAACAAAAATGGCGGACAATCGCCCACATGGCTCAAACGTGCGCATTAACATAATTGAATATTCTATTGTACGTGTCTAATGCAGTTACCTGACAAGCGCTTACATCGCTTTCATTTAAATCTCCTCTCCGGACCCTAATTTCGGCAGCGCTTTTTGGTGCTGGGGTCGTTCTGCCGCTCGTGGGTATAACGTTACCTGTCGCGGAGGGTGCACGCCATCTGTCGTTGGGACAATGCAGAGATTTATTGTCGCGAAATGCGCTCACGGGGGCTTGCGGGGATTCAGTTTTTTGTCGGCTATCAAGTTTCCATTAGCTAATTTCATATCGATTTCGCTCTGACGGTGAAACTTTCACCGGGATTCGGAATTGATGGATCGTTTTTATTCGATTCCAACTGCGAAGTTGCCAGTTCCATTTTTTATGGACGCACCGGTTTGCGGACCGCGTAATTCCATCTTGCGATTGTAAAAACAATATTCATTTCTTGTCTTGCAAAGTGCTATAAAATATACATCGAATACCTATCTGGAATACTCACATTTATTTTTACATTTAGATATAAAATGGAATAGAATCAATTTGGTTGTTTAGAAACTTATAAAAACATCAGTAAAGGTTAAAAAGGAGACTATCAATTTTAATTTTGAGTTCCTGAATTCTTAAGAACATTTTTACATAAAATCATTCCAAACAATTTGTTCTAAAGAAAACTACTTATAATATGATAATTGGACTGAATTTTAAAACATAAATTTAAACAAAACTTTAACAGAGTTATTCCAGTACCTAAACACTAAAACCATTCTTATAATCCAGTAATAGGATCTGGCGAGCATTTATATTAATTGAAAACGTTAAGCGAAATTGTTGCCGTCATCAATATCTCTCGGAGGGTGGCTACCTTCCCTCCGAAACATCTGCATTATCTTACCTCTGCGTCCCTCACAATCAGTTGCACAGGCATGCGAAGTGCATTTGCCATTTCGCCCTCGTCCAGCCTCTTAAGAACAATCTTAAGCCTCTGCACTTAGGGGCTATAATTCAAGCTCGCCAATATGATCTTCTGTATTCGAAGTGGCACTATCTCCTCTACACGATGCATTAACGACTCTATTGTATGTGTTTGCGGTTGAGTTTCGTTTGTCTCCAATTTCTCGGTCACAGAGTGCTCACCGTTTAAGCCAAGAGGGTAGTTCACATGTTGGCGGTGCAATATATCAAATTTTATACCAAGGGCAACGACATGTGCGCCCGGCGCGGACAATTGCTATACTTTCGAGGGTGCAAGGTTGGAATTAAATATGGGACGAGGTAATGGATTAGCAGATGAGGCACCTCGCAATCAGATCCAGCAGATGTGCCTGTGGTAAATGGAAATGTGATGTAGTTATGCGTAATCGGATATGGTGTGCACATTGCATCTCGCCGCTACCGTGTTTATAATGTAATTTCACTGGAAATACATATTGGTAAGCTAGAGCTTCGATATAGAGAGCTGAACTTTCGACCATCATTCATAATGACTAATCGAATGTTAATTTTAAATATGCGCTTAATATAAAAGGTACCGAACTACCGACACACAATAAGTTTCAAAAAAATGTTTGACTTTCCGAATAATCCAACACTAAGCTACATCTGACATTATTCACATTGTTTACAATCATATTAAAAAAACAAATACACTTTTTACCTTAAACTTTCAAACATTCAATTTTATTACCATTTTCCAACATCATCATAGCAGTCTTCCAGGAAATATGAACTACTGTCATCGCATATCATTCAAAACTAACTCATCAAACGGCTTCATAAAATAATATTTATAGCAATTAGCATTATTATTCACAACTCCATTCATTACACCAATCGAAAGCAAGCAAAGGTATTAGTAATGATCGATCAGAAGCGACTCGGCGGCGTCATTACACGTAACACGTGCGCCCACACTCAAATTGCACGACGCTCGTCGTAGCGTCAGCCAACATTGATGACATATCAAATGTTTTTGGCAAAAAAATGTACCTAATATTTGTATGAAATATAGCGAGACTGTTAATGTGTGCCAGAATTATAGATACGTTTTATGGGGATATTTCATAATTCAATCATTATCATTATTATGTATAGGTTATTTATGAAATAAACAGTGCTTTAATCGACTGGCGCAATATTAAACCAGCGCAGGTCACACAGAAATTATTTTCTCATAAAGTAACGCTTGTTTTAATGAATCAATTATTTCGCATCAAATTAAACCTAAAATGTGCTCCTTCCTCAAGCACAATTAAAGCGCAGTCTTTCCACGCTCAATAACTTCAATAAAACCTACATATTTTTTCAAATATCCCGTATGT
The DNA here is from genome assembly GCF_905220415.1 of Colias croceus. Classification (NCBI taxonomy): domain Eukaryota; kingdom Metazoa; phylum Arthropoda; class Insecta; order Lepidoptera; family Pieridae; genus Colias; species Colias croceus. Next base: position 330,304 of record NC_059543.1, on the reverse strand, counting down.
TTTGCTGACGCTACCGTCTCACCTATTCACGTGGGTGATGGATTGCGGCGTCGATTAGGGCCGGCGCTGACCTGTTCCTTCATATCGCACTAATGGCACATCACGTCCAACTTGCTGGATGAGATACAGATGCTTATTACACGGATTGGACGCATTTTTCATAACATGTTGCTAGTACATAATGTTGATGTGACAACCGTAATAACAGTGGTATGGTAATGTAATGGTAATGGTATTGTTAATTTTACAATGTTTAGAACTTTACCTATAAATATTTTCAGGACAATATTCACACACGGCACGACCTGATCCTATAATACGCTTTCGCTTGTGTTATGGATGCCTGATAAACATACATATATAATTTGACTTATATAGATAGTAATTGACACCCAGACACAGAGCAAACATCTATGTTCATCACACAAATATTTGCCCCGGGTGGGAATGGAACCCACGACTCTGGCTTGGAAGGCAGGGCCACTACCAACCAAGCCAACCGGTCATTTCGTATTTACATCTGAATAAGGTAATGCAGAAAATCACTAAATAATCCTAACCATACAAAAAATCAAAATAAAGGTAGATTCATCCAGTATTAACATCGTATCAGGTGTCAAGGGCTGTCAAACGAACAAGGGTCATTACTTACAGCAATTAATGCCCACGTGGCGGCCCGTGGGAGCGCGGGAAAATCAATTTTTAACGCAACCCTGGGAGAGCTGAAAAGCCTCTGTTTTGGTTTATTTTATGGAGATGTTTTACATGGTATTGAAAAAGAACTGAGGAAATTTTTGTTTACATATTTCAAACAAGCAATTTTAATTAATCTTCAGGTTTTTCAGTTTTAAGTTTTTGTCAGTAATCATTTTATTTATTAGGTATTAATTTTGTGACAAAAACGATGTATAGAAAAGAAGTCAGTAGGTATATGTTCTCAAAGTTAAAAGAATCAAATTGAAATTGAGTGTGTGGAGGAAGGAAGGTGGAATTCCTCCAACGAAAAAGGGAGGATCCTCGACCAGTCTACTCGACTGGCCGGCCGTGAAGGCCCCAATGGATGATGTCGGAAAGTTGTATAATATATAGCTCTGTAGCGAAACATTTCGCTTGCGCGATTCAGAGCGAGGTGTCGCTACAGGACTCCCCTCCGAGACCGGAGGTCGTAGTACGAATTGCCTTGCCAATTAGTGTTGCCCAAATTCAGTCTTGGTCTTGCAGTCTTGGTCTTGCGTCTTGCGTTTTTGCAAGACCAAGACCAAGAACAAGACCGCGTATTTTTAGCAAGACCAAGACCAAGACTGACCGTGCAAGACTTGAGCAAGAACAAGACATAGCCTGCAAGACTCTTGCGTCTTGCAGCTAGGACTTAGCGCTATTTCACTGAGTAGTTAGGTGTAACAGTTCGGTGTATAACTAGGTAGGTACGCTTAGGAATTCTATGAGACGCAAAAAACTGTATCAAAGAATATGAAAAACTGGACCTATGCGCATTACTAGTTATTTATTAATCTACTTGATCTTTACTATGGCTATGATAATTCAAGCTCACAATGTTCCAATTCTAATACGTTTTTCTAAGATTTAAAGTAAATTTTAATAAATAGTAATAGACTAATAGGTAATTGCAAGACTTGCAAGACTCTTGCTGCAAGACCAAGACCAAGACCAAGACTGGGAGCGCAAGACCAAGACCAAGACCAAGACCAGGTGTATTGGCGCAAGACCAAGACCAAGACCAGATGTTTTGGCGCAAGACCAAGACCAAGACTGGCTAAGTCTCGTCTTGTTCTTGCATTTGGGCAACACTATTGCCAATGCCAGGTATGTTCCAGTGAGTCGGAACAGGAAGCCGCTAGTTCACGGTGAGTCGGAACTGAGTGCGGTGATGCTGCGTGTAATGCTCCAGTGAGTCGGAGTGTGCAGTGAGGATGGCTGTGGAGCTGACCAAGCATGCGCGATCGCACATGGTAGTGGACAGGTTTCCATTTGAAGCCGAGTGCGCTGGCTGGCGGGCGGGGAAGGGATAGGTGAGCATGGACATCATGGATGGACAGAAGGAGTTGTGACTTGGGAAGTGTCAGGGGTCACCACTGTGGAGGAAGGAAGGTGGAATTCCTCCATCGAAAAAGGGAGGATCCTCGACCAGTCTACTCGACTGGCCGGCCGTGAAGGCCCTAATGGATGATGTCGGAAAGTTGTATAATGTATATATAGCTCTGTAGCGAAACATTTCGCTTGCGCGATTCAGAGCGAGGTGTCGCTACAAGTGCAAAAGAATCACGATGAACGCTTTATTCAAACATCGACTTAACTATTGAATTTTTAAGTTTCAACAAATAAAATAAAAGAATAACTATTTGACTGTGATTTCATATATTATAGATAAACTTAGAACCTACTTCACTTATTTGTGCCTACTCAGCTTCATCATTCTAATGTATTTACGTATCTTATTTCAAGCAAATCATCAAAAATATTTCCCTCCACACATCCATTACAGCTAGAATGACTACAGCAACTACATTAGCTGCCAGTCAGTAAATCAGTCAGGTACCTGGGGTGCACTTGTCGGATCAAACAGCAATTAATCTCTGCCACTCCCCCCTTCACCCCCCCCCCCACCGGCGCCCACCTGACCACGACCTACTGTCAGCGTCAGGTTACACGGATAGAAGATTATAGTTACGTTGGATTTTAATAATGTCTTAGAAAATTATAACTGGTTCAGAAGATGATATCAGTAGTAAACTCTTAATTGGTAATTTTACCTAGCTTTTATTTGCTATAATAATAAAAATAAATACAGATAGAGACGAAGACACATTAGCTGAGAGATAACTTAATATTATCGACGTATCTTAAAAATATTACCATCATAGCAGAGCAGAGAAAACATTGATTGAAAATTAAAATCACATCACTCAAATATTAATATTATGTGGACCATATTATAATATATTGATCATAGTTTTAGTGATAAATAATAATCATTGGACAATGCCAAATAGCTATGCTACGACTACGGCGTAGAACCTAAATGTAGAGCGAATATTATATCTCAATATAATAGGCGCTAAATATTTGAAATCATTCAAATTCAAATTCAAAATTCAAATTCAAATTATATTTATTTGCAAGAATGTAGTTACAGATTCTAGATGTTTTAATTATTACAATGTTATGTGGCTAATACATTCTACCCATTGATTGGGTGTGCAAATATTAAAAAAGAAAGTTAAATAGTCTAATTATTTAAATGTACACACAATTCAGTTTACACTACTTCAAAGTCATAAATTCTTCAATGTCATAAAATTGTTTTACCATTAGCCAGTTCGTCAGTTTATTTTTGAAAAGGTTTACTGGTAGTTCCTTAAAATTGTCCGGTATTTTATTATATTATATTTTAATTGCCATAAATATTACACTATTTTTAGCTTTGTTGATTCTACACGTTGGGAAATGTAATTTGTTTTGGTATCTTGTCAACATATGCGAGTTTACTTCTCCTTTTTTCTTAAAGTATTCCGGGTGATATTTTACAAATAAACATACTTCTCTTATGTACATGCAAGTTAAAGTAAGGATCCGTAATTTACTAAACAGAGGTCTACAACTGTCTCTTTGGTTCAAACCGCACAGAGCTCTGATACATTTTTTTTTTGTGAGACAAATACCTTCCGCACATCACAAGATTGTCCCCAAAGAATGATTCCATACGAAAGTACAGAGGAAACGTAGGCATGATAAGCATTTATTGCTGCATTCATAGAAACAGTATCTCTTAGACGCCGTAATACGTAAGCGAAACGATTAATTCTGTCACAAACGTAATCAATGTAATAAATGTGTTTGTTCCATTTTAAACCTTCATCCAACAAAACACCCAAGAATTTATGATGATCTACTTGTTCTATTACTTGGTTATCACACTTTATATTTAGGTTTATTTTGGAGCAATTCTTTGTATAAAATTGAATTATTTTTGTTTTTAATAAGTTAATTTTAAGATTGTTGTCTTCTAACCATTTTACAATATTTTTAACTGCTTCATTTATATCTCTCTCGTACGTTTCCTTTTGAGTACATTTAACAATTAGGGTCGTGTCATCTGCGAATAAAACTGATTTGTGTTTCACTGATTTCGGTAGGTCATTAATATACCTACAAGAGAAATAAAAATTTTTCAAACATTTCATTTATACTTATTTGAACTTATCTCAACATTTAATACTTTAAGATGATTCAAAAAAGCTATAACAATATACTACAACTATAACAACATATTTCGATACATAGAGCAGACATGTCCTCGCTACAAGGATACTGTCAGCTTTCCGATTGTACTGTAATTAATCTCCCCCCCCCCCCCCCCCCTCTAACCGCAGCCTTTGCACCTCATGCCTTAGATACAAACCCACTTGAGATTATATTACATTTTGTATATATGAAAGCTATTAAAATTATTTAATGTAATATGTTTAAATTCACGTAAGTTTCTAAAAGATCAATCGTTTACTCGAACTCTTATATTGTCAAATTGTAACATAAATATACATTGTATCAATCCAATCTACTAAAAATTGCAAAAATTGCATGAAATGAAATGATCAAGTTCTACAAACTAATATTGTAAATTGAAGTATTGTAAAGTACATCACGTGCTCTCGTTAACATTCAATAGTGTCGTCTCTTCGCAATATAACTGAGCTTATGAGGTGATAAACCTTCCTTTTATTGCATAGAATGTATATATGATTGTATAGAATACATACAATTATTCAAAAACGGTTTGCTCCTACTAATATTATAAATGTGAAAGTTTGTGAGAATGGATGTGTATGTGTGTGTATGTTACTTTTTCACGCAAATAGTACAGAACCGATTACTATGTTTAGCACACATATAGATGGTAACTTAGATTAACACATAGGATAGGTTTTATCCCGAAAATCCCACAGGATCGGGAAACATGTGGGTTTTTCTTTGAAAACGCGGGCGAAGCCGCGGGCAGAAATCTAGTATGTTATATCGTTCAAGTACCACTCTAACATACAACAAAAAACATCTTTCACCAAATAACTATTATTCGTTAGTTGGATCCAAAAACAGAGCTGCTTCGCATGGCAATTGCTTCGCGATACTGCTCGATCTGTGTATATTTTTTCTAATAAGTTCGTTTCATTATTTAAAAACAAGTTACACAAGCAAACTCAGTACTTTAAATACAATAATCTATTTAATTTTAATCTCAATATAGAACAAAATTAAAGTTTTCAATGGCAGCAGAAGCCAATAGACTCGTCTCAGCAGCACATGGCTGGCTGGTCAGCGGATAAATCAGCACACGATATCGAGATATGAAAACTGTTCACGTGGTGGTAAGGTTTGGGGTACAATGAGATTTCTTAGCTTTATGACACATATTTAAAAAGAGTTTTCGATGTGGCATTTTAGAATTTGTGGTGGCGTGAAATTATATATTTTTTATTTGTATTTCAAAGACTTTTAAATGGATATGAAACGCTATTTTTTATTTAAATCTCTTTCCCGACGTTTCAACGCTTGTAATTTATTTTTCTGAGACTATTGTAACGAAATTAGGATGTAAACTCAACGGACAATAATACTACGCTAGAGAAAAATGTGTATGCTTTTCACCGACGCCATTTGGGTAAGAACATAAAAATTATTGGAAGGTTGTATGTGCTGAACTAACTTAAGTAACATTCAAACTCAAACTCAAACATTCATTTATTCAATAAGGCTACTATTTAGTAGCTTTTTCGAATCGTCATTACATAAGTATTTTAACATTTACCACCGATTCGGAAAGCAGTATCTATGAAGAAGAATCGGCAAGAAACTCCATAGTTGCTCTTTTAAAATCATGTGAATATTACATAATATGTAACTTATATCTAACTACATATTATATCATAATATGCCAAAGAACTCTCCTGTGGTTTTTACGCGACAACCCTCCATGGGTTTTTATCGTCCATATATTTCTGAATACTGTAGTACGCTCTCTGAACTAGAAATTTTTTATATAAGTTTTAAATTTAGAACTACTAAACTCTTTTATGTTATGAGGAATTCTATTGTAAAAGCGTATACCTTGACCCATAAATGAATTTTTAACTTTAGCTAATCGGAAAAATGGCATTTCAATTCTATTTCTGTTTCTTGTGCCATAACAGTGTCTATCTCCATTAATTATACGATATGAGAACTGGTGACTAAAAGCTCCCACAATTCTCCCAGTGTACCGCCACCCTACACCAAGTTCTTCTTTACTGCGAAACGATGACAAGCCATCTTGCTAACTTCACTCCGCACTAAACTGCACTCGCGGGCGGGTGCGAACAAATTGAAATCTTTATTGGTACATGTATCATTTATATGTTTCGGTGTGATGTATGCGCAGTTAATACCTTAGTACCGTGATGTCTTATGGGCCCCCTTCACAATGGGCAGCATTGGCCCAAGAATATTTGGCCATGATGGCGATTATGAATAAACATTAACAAAGACGGTCGATTAAAAACATTTAGGCCCTCTACACTAAAATGATTGCCTCTACTCGCCCAACGCTGCCCATTGTGAATGGGGCCCATGAAAGCAGTATAATTTCTAGTATCTAAAAATGACAGCTTTATACAAATAGGTCGTCAATATAATAATTAAAGAAAAATTCGAGTAAATAAATATGTACTTTTATGTTAATAGAATTCCTATATCAATTGAATACATGTTTCAGAAACGATACCAATTATAACAATTTTATGAAATCTAGTTTGTATACCTATTAGTTTCAGTTCCCATATTATGTTATATATAACATTTCCCTTCACTAAATAATATGTATCTCACGTAGTACTATCAATGACTTGTAAACATTATATTGTATAGTTATAGGGCAGATAAATTGAAGATTGCAGCCTCGGCCGCAAGATGTCCGCGCCTGATTTATAGAAATAAACAACACGTATACACTACTTGAGAAAACATTGAAGATATATGAACATTTAGAATTGAATTAATATAATATTAGTAAAAAAAATTGATAGCTTAATAGCTGGTGTGTGTAGGCTAAATACTTGAGACTGTGTTAGATTTATTATAATTTTGATAACTTATAGTTTTTACTTAATTCGAATCTTAATAAAAATATTTGTATGTGTAATAATCCAGAAACTGCTTAATTTATAAATAAATAATCAAAAATCAATTTCAAATTTAAAATTTTGCTAAATGTATGCTTTTACTGTATCATTAAAATATATAAGAAAGTTTTACAGAGAGTACGTTTATTTTATTTGATTATAATAAATAAAGGATTTGTTCGTGTCTAAAATTAGTTAGATCTGCGTCAAGACAGGGGTAGCTAATTAAGCTTGTATCGGATAATATGTCCGCGTCGCGATACCGCGGTGAGGCCGATAGACACAGACCTACGAAATTATAGACAATACAAAAATAATCAGCCTAGCCAAATTCTAAATTATCTCTATAAACTTTAGAATTGAAAACTTATTTAGAAGTATACGATATATTTAACGTAAAAAAGAAAAATGTTTAAACGGCTTCAACTGATGACTGATGATGAACAATCAAAAGTGTAGACTCGATTCCCTCTTATACTTATACCTACACAATTTTTATCTTGTTTCATGTGGCTTCAGTCAGTTGTCCATAGTAAGAGCATTTGTAACCCTATATATCGAATTTTAAATACATATGAACTTAAGAAATATATTTTTAAGGTAATAATAATTAATTAATGCCATATCCAAAAACCATACATCGTTGTGTATCGCTAACTCAGCTCACATAAATATCTTATAGGGCGATCGGATCTGGCGTGATTTGTTGTCCTATTTACTTATGTTTACTTATTTAGTTGCTTAATCAAGCTTTAGGCATTACTGAACACATGTTAATTATAAAAATGTTTCTGAGAAAAAAAATTCTGACTAGTCGGCTTTCTGTTTTAATTTTCTTCGGTTTTAAGTTTGATTGTGCTCTTCTATGTTGTAGTATGAATAAAAATTGATTTTACAACTGAGGTGTTAAACCAGGGCAGACAAACTTTTTACAATATCAAATAATTTTAACATAAAAAAGACCCATTATATTTTAGTTAACATTAATACATACCTACTTAAATAAATAAAATAACATAAATTTTAGATAAGACATGCACCTTTATAACTTTTATGATGTCTGTTTTAAACATAGAGCCTTAATCCATACCATATTACATACATAATGGCTCAACTTATCTCACACTGGGTATTCAACAAAATCTCAAATCACCTCCAAAATATTTCGCGCACGCACGCGAACTAAACCCGAAGCCCAAGGTAATAACATTTAACAGCAACCGAACGGCCTATCTATAATACAATAAAATTTATAACCGCTATGCAGACTTATTAACAATTCCCTATCATCACGTTCTCTTCTTATGTTTTTTGTTAAGTACTTACAAACATCACGCAAAAATACCCTTTATGTTACAGAAAGTAAGGGCAAGAATTGCGTGAAAGCTGCATCTGGAGAAAGTAAATAGTAATGCTCAATAACCATCGGCATAAATAGAATTAAGAACAATTGATTTACATACAAATTGCTTTAGACAGTATTGCTGACGGAATGGCGCGTGACGGAGGCCTCCATGTATGTGTGGCTATGAAACATACGGGATACGTAAACAATTAATTATTTAAATTTCAAATGTGTACAGGAAGAGGCAAAAGTATTGCAGTAAAATCAAATTTAAACTAAACCAATTAATTAAGGTTATCAAATCAATAAACAAATTAATAGAGAATATCGGCAAAAATGTAAATTTTTAGATAAAGAATAATAAAATCATATAAGTATTAAGGCATTGCACACTGGCTTATATTATTTACATAATACGATGAGGTTTCATTTCATAAGAAAATATTAGATGGAAATTTTAACTGTAAGTCGTAGAACCTAATTAACTAAATAGACACAACATATTTTAGTAAAACCAAGTCCCTAAATACTACACTTCTAGAATTTACTAACATTTTCCGCGTATTTCGTAGCCTCTACAAGCGTAGCACAGCGCAAGGGTGTCGCATGATATGCTTATAATAAAAGAGCACCTGATTGCGAGCGATGCTAGTGAACCTTCATTCGATTTCACTCATTGAATCCAATATCCAGTCTTATACGATTTGCATACGTAATTTTTACTTATTACTGTGTAGCACATACATGACTATAATATACTGAACTATAACATATATTCAGTATTTTATTTGGAGGATTATCTAATTGAATCTGCATGTCATTTCGTATTCATAAAGATACAAGTGACTCGTAAAGTAAGTTCTTATTTGCAAAGTCACGCTACACTACGATTGTTAGAACTCTACATATTATAATTTTTAGGAGTATTGCAATATTACATTTTTATAACTTTAATTTTTTTTTATGTCAGAGCAAGCAAAGGGGCAGGTGGGCCGCCTGATGTTAAGTGGTCACCACCGCCCATACACTTGTAACACTAGAAGTATTTCAGGTGCTTTGCCGGCCTTTTATGGAAAAATTAGCTCTTTTCTTGAAGGCCCCAATGTCGTAGTTCTTCGGGAACACCGCAGGTGGCAAATCGTTCCACACAATATATAACTTTAATAATAACAATAGTTGAATACAAAATCTCCGAAATGTATTTAATTAGACATAAGAATAAAAAAGGATTTAAATTATTAAATCCCATTAGATAACACTCTCTTATCCTTCCTCTATCGTTCTAAGTATTTAACAAAATAATAAAAATTACAATTTTTGTGATTATTTTTCATATACTAACCAAAGAGTTACGTCGAGAAAAAACACCTACAAAATATAATCTACTGAAAAAATATGTCAGACTAGAACTAAATCTCCTTCAATTAAGCTAAACATACACTTTACTAAATAAAATAGAAGAGCATTTCCACAGTTCATATCTAAATACAGACTAGTATATTAAGAGGACTTAACTGGTGGTTACATATCTCATGCATATCAAGTACGTCTAAGGGTGTTTACACACGAGGCGGTTGAACCGTGGCGGTATTGAAAATTTATTTAAAGGGAGTAAGATAATCATGACTACAAATTACCTTTCAAAGTTGTCTTGAAAATGGTTAAGCACTTCAAGCGATTTGTAAAACCCTATTATAAAAAGCGTTCGATCTACAATCTACATAATATTATATCATAGAGCATACGAATGACTGATTAGGTACTTTTCAGAGTACCTAACCTGTACAGTGTACATTAATTAAAACAATCTTGTATTTATTCCAAACCATTTATTTCACGCAATAAAAACTTTTACGTAATTATTTGGTAGCTGTTCTTATTTATGTAGGTATTATAGTTGTTCTGTCGAATAATATTCAAAGTGATAATTTTCCATTCTCCAATATCAAATAAAACTATATCCATCTGTATCGCTTCGTATCTAACCACCCTTAGCGCAATGTTTGTTAGCGTCCAGCAAAACAACTATAAAAAATCTCATACGCTCATATCTCATGTTATTTCTATGTTATATTCTGTGAATAATATTATCATTAACATTCGCGAAGAGGCTCTCGGATTGGGCTCAGAGTGACCCAGCTTGAAGGACCATTTCTATATTTTTTTCTATGTATAATTTTGCAATAGTCATAAAGTTTTAGACAAGAATTAGTTCAGTAGAGATATGATCGTGATTCTTTTTCGTAAGATCTGTTTTGTTAGGCTTTATTATATAGAAGTCTTATACGACTTATCTTATATGATAATCATTCAAAACATAATAAATTAGGTGGAAATATGAGAAAGTGATAAAAATTTGCCCTACGTGCGATTCTAAAGTATTTATTGATTACGTACTACGTCTTCGTCAGTTTTAGAATAAAAAAAATAAAAATAAAAAATCATCATTATTATATTTGGTAGTTGTAAATGCTTTTCTCAAAAAACGTCATTTCATGATCTTTAAAATTACGTCTTTAGTCGTAAATAAATTAATGAGTTAATGAGCACATCTCATAAAGTATTCATTAACGAATGGCACATACAATTCCGTCTAGCGTCAATTTGACTAATTGGCGACCTCTCGACTTAAGTTGTCAACTTGGACACAAGTTGTGCAAGCAAGGACAAACTTGCGGATCGGCGTGACTACTTGCTTCGTAACTTAGATAGTGTACACTTATATTTACATGTTACATGTTGAGTGTCTTATACTAGTACTGGCCCAGAGCTCGATTCACGATTAAATATTGTAAGATAAGAATATTGCCTTTAAAAAAAAGATCATTATTAATCAAAGTTATTCAAAAATTGCTGTCAAATTAGCTCCAAACATTACATCAACTAATCCGCCTTCAGTTACAATAATGATTCCATACATCTAGGTTATAATACATTAGGTATGTGCTTTCTACTCGTTCCGGCTATTGTTGGAATGAACGCCAATAACACAATATTTTGAGAGGCATATATAGTCAATTTTGCATTTCACTAAGTAAGTATAGATAACTCACTAACAATGTATCAATGAACACAAATATTTTTGAATCTATTAACTATCTTACACGTTCCACTACAAACACGTGTCACAAGAAGTACATAGTATTAGTTAGCTATCTAGTAATTAAGCTATTTATTCACACGTGTAGTTATCTTCGTTTCGCGGTACTGTTATCAGTGTTAAAGGTTAACTGAGGCGCCAAAGTATACCTCTGTGATAAGACCTGGGAAGTTACGTCGCAATAGTTTAAAGTTAACGATATTAATGACAATACAATTATATTTAATGAGAAGATATGGGTATGCTTTCTCTACAATATCGGACATTAGTAAGTGACTATTTTTATAAAGTTATGAAGGTCCAAAAGTTAGACGGTGGTTAGTGTAACGGTGTTATAACGTGATGATATTAGATACACAATATACTATTTGGATCATGGAAATAGGGCTAGAAAATACCAAAAATATTACTATAACAGTTATTTTAACAACTTTCTACAATAGTTCAGTATTTTTATGCAAACTATGCCATTCCTCGTGAAATACACCCAGAATTTGGCTAATTTAAATTTGATGTCCAGCAATACATATGAATGAGGAAACTTTGATTGCACTTACTCCGAGCTACGTATTAACATGCAGAATGTACCTACACAAGGGTGTATACCTACACATATAGATCACATATAGATATATATTATGTAGAGCTAACGACTCTACTATTCACTACTCATATTATAATTTCGTATATTGCTACTTTATCCGCGTTTGGTTCGATTTCTTCACTGACTTTTTAATATGCTTTTTTTATTTAGATTAACTTGTAGGGTGTAATAACAGTGTAACAATATTATCAAGAAACTTTATTATTTCCCCGACTTTTTATAATTTTATCATCATTATCCTCAGTAATTATACGAAGAATAGGTGTGCCCTCAAAGGTGGAATGATAGCTTTTAGTCAATTTATTGAGATTGGGGTCTTTATAATATTATTTTTGACCTATTTCATTCCATACATAATTTAATTCAAATAAATGAACTATTGAATAATTGTTTTCAAGCTATGTAGCTATTGTTCGATGTAACGTTAGTGATTACATTAGAGACCTTCCTTTGGCATAATTTCATTTAAAGTTTTCACCGATTCCCGCGTTACAGACATTCAAACAAAACATTTTTACAACAGCCAAGTGATTCCTGAACCCCATGTCAAAGTTTTGGCGTCTTTATCACTTTACAACACGATGTTTATAATTTCTCCCCTTCAAAAACAACATAATATTTTTGGAACTTTTGTTTCGCGTATAAAACTATTAACAATCTTGATACTTGTAGAAATTTGTCAATAAATACAAACAATATAGATATCATGGTTCTATGTTTACTCAAAAATATTAATGACTTTCGCTATTTCTCATTTTCATGTTACGAGTAGGTAAAACACAATGTTATTTATTATTTAATAGAAAAAAAAAATAATTTCTTACTATTTTAAAGCATATTATTTTGATAAAACATACTGCTTAGCTCTATGTATATTAGTAGAGGCAATACTTTAAAAAAAATCAGTAATTACGTAGCGGTACCTATCACACATATTTACACTAATAATAATATTAATCCATAACTCCACAACTACATAAACATAACACACCATTCTAACAAGCAATGTACAGCAAATCGTCACAGAGGAGGCATTAAAGTGAAGTATGAAGTTGTCCTGAACGCTGGATTAAAAACGTGAATGACCACGCCCGCCGTGCCTTCCTGCAACCACGTAGTCCGAGAGCTAAATGTATAAACCATTAGTGCAAATATTATATTAAAAGTAAACTTAAATATATTATATAGATTTAAGTTTACTTTTACTTATTTGATTGTAGAGGAGGTATTTGTTTCAATGATTTGTGTAGTTATATTGTTTATTTATTTATAATTAAGGTCGAAAATTTTTAACTTTTCTGTAAGATCTGTATTAGTTCATCGTGAAATGATTTTCATAACTATTCATAAACTAACTAGACTTGTAGATTACCTATACTCATAGCGTATTTCAAGTAAATACTAATAAGTAATAAGATAGAAATCGATTATGCTTATCTGAAAAGCTTTGTAAAAAATACTGACTCTGACTACATTTTCAACTATGTAAATAAACTAAATACAATAGTCCCTATATTCTAAATACATGTTTAAAAAAATAACAGAGAAAACATACAACTTAACATCAGCTACACAGAATATCATGTACCTACTTTACATACACAAAGAAACTGTTATTTTATAGATCATATTTTCCAAATATATTAAAAACAACATTAAAATTGATATCCAGCTGCTAGCCTACAGGTTCTGTACACACGGAACGAATTAAAAAGTTGAACGTCACAGGGGGTGACCAGGAGGCGAGGATTAAACTCTGATTGTCGAGTCGCCTGCGAATTACTCATAGTAACTTGAGAGACAATCACTTGTAATAACATATTTTACAGCTACAGGATATAATTATAAGAAGGAACCTAACTTTTTTTTTAAACTTGGTGTAATATTATTAACCTTATCGTACATTGGAATTTTTTTATCATAAGTAGATACTCACGGCGGATGAAATCCCTAAAAAATCGAAGGCTTAATTTTTACCCCCAACAGGCAAAAATACAAGCTATTATTTTCTTTATAAGTACGTAGTTTATTAAAATTACTGCATTTTTTATAAATCCATGTACGCTATATTGAAACGGGTTTTCACTGTTCATAACAAGAACATGCTCGCTTTCTTGTACACGAAAATAAAGCGTAGACGGTAGAACCATTCATCACAACCAACGTGTCGAACCTGCGGCAATCAAATTTATGTTTGTGATTCCAAGACGCTCCCTCGAAAATTACTCCATTTACACTTCAATCCAGGTCGCTTGCCTGCCGGCCATTTTTGCCGACAATAAGACGCGTTTGATTGAAATTTGCACGTCGGCAAACAGCTTCTTTGAGAATCAAATTATTTCGCGTGGATGTGTTGAGGAATGGCATCGTTATTAGACTGTCTGCGCGCTATACCCACCGCCTTTGTGCCTGCTAAGTTATTTGTTGATTTGTTATTTTTAGAATGTAAAGGAGGCGAGTGTGAGGAAATTTCTCGGCGTTTCCTTTGAACATGATGAAATGGGGACGACATAGATAGGTAGGTACGCATATCATCGATGAGGCTACGTAAAGAAATGATGTAATTTAAACTATAACTTACAGTTTGTAAATGCTTTAACTAATTTGTAGATACCTACGTATATTGTATAGGTATGCTATTATTTCGCAAAAAATGGCTTCACTGATCTGGATGAACTAACTTAGTGTAGTTTCAAGTAGGTAGCAAGCGAAAACAGTAATACCAACCTTTTATCATGGTTATAGTAACTAATCACCATAAAATTTACAGAATCGCTCGATAACTTACTGACTTATCTAAACTTGATACAAAGTAATCAATCGTAATTTATAATATCAAAATCTCGTTCAAACAAGAGAATAAATTAATTAAAACAAGTACACCCGCGGGCGACAGCTAGTATGCTGTCAGGTACTCGTACATGATTTTATTACTCATCCCCAAATATTTGATCTCAACCCCTACTTTTGCGTTTATGTTCATTTCGCAATATTAGGATACAATGTTTTGATTTCACGTTATTTAATTTGTGTATATTTCTTGTGAGATACAGGTAAGTATGTATAATATTATTTAAATATTATAGAGCTGAAGAGTTTTTTTGTTTGTTTGTTTGAACGCGCTAATCTCAGGAATTACTGGTCCAATTTGAAAAATTCTTTCCGTGTTAGATATCCCATTTATTGAGGAAAGCTAGAGGCTATATATCAACTCGCTAAGACCAACAGGAGCGGAGCACTGCGAGTAAAACCGCGGAGCACAGCTAGTGAGGTATAAACCTGTTTACCGATAAAATTGTATATATAGTTACGTAGGTCACCTTTCAAAGGCTCTATCAGACCAAACATAAACTATAGTTGTAGTTTTAGCTGTAGATGCATTTTAATTAAATTGAATCGTCTTGAAATAGCGATTTGTTTAAATTTATATTAAAGAAGAAGGAAAACATGAAAATCATACAACATCGTGGAACATCGAAAAAATAAACTATAAATTATCTAAAAATCTATTTTTTTATATCTACTAGCATAGTTACCTATATTTTTATATATCTACTTGTAAATCAGACGATAAATATTATTTAAGTTCTGAAACATATTCTGAATTTTGTATATTGTTAACTAAATACTAAACAAAATGGCTCTATTACTGTTTCAATTTAGTTATTTGTCCGCGCGCACACTCTTACCTAGCGCACCTGTTCAATTAAAATTTCAATTACGAGGGAGAGACGGTAAACACATTTCCTCGTGTTTGTGCTGTGCGGAAGATGTTACAAATACGACTTTATTTTCTAAATGTAGGAAAATACTTAAAACCTGGATAGTTATTTGTTTCAGTAGGATTATTTAATTATTATCAAATTGTTTATCGATTACACATTGCTTGATTCACAGTATTGTATGTTATGCGATAGCATATTGTATTTATCTTACAAAGAAAATTATTAAATAAGGCTTAAGAATGACCTAGTTGCCTACGGCTTCGCTAACATGAAACAAAAGACGTTTTAATGGAAAAAAAAATGTTGTGTGGTTTTATGAAACCACGGTAAAAGTGAAACTTAGGCACAAAATTATCGTATTTGTACGATAATTATCGTACGGTTCGACCGATTCATTTTGGTCTACTCGAAGGAGCGGTCTACTTGGTCTACTCGGTAATAGGTATGGTCTACTCGAAGGAGTGGTCTAATTGGTCTACTCGGTAATAGGTATGGTCTACTCGAAGGAGCGGTCTTATTGGTCTACTCAGTAATAGGTTTGGTCTACTCGAATGTGCGATCTACTTGGTCTACTCGGTAATAGGTATGGTCTACTCGAAGGAGCGGTCTTATTGGTCTACTCAGTAATAGGTTTGGTCTACTCGAATGTGCGATCTACTTGGTCTACTCGGTAATAGGTTTGGTCTACTCGAAGGTGCGGTCTACTTGGTCTACTCGGTAATAGGTTTGGTCTACTCGAATGTGCGGTCTACTTGGTCTACTCGGAAATTGATGAAGTCTACTCGGAAATTGGTGTGGTCTACTTGGTCTACTCGGTGAAGGTACGGTCTACTTGGTCTACTCGGTGAAGGTGCGGTCTACTTGGTCTTCTCTGTGAAGGTGCGGTCTACTTGTTCTACTCGGAATTTGGTGTGGTATACTTGGTCTACTCGGTAATAGGTTTGGTCTACTCGAAGGTGCGGTCTACTTGGTCTATTTGGTAATAGGTAGGGTCTACTCGAAGGAGCGGTCTAATTGGTCTACTCGAAGGTGCGGTCTACTTGGTCTACTCGGTAATAGGTTTGGTCACCTCGAATGTTCGGTCTACTTGGTCTACTCGGTAATAGGTATGGTCTCCTCGAATGTGCGATCTACTTGGTCTACTCGGTAATAGGTATGGTCTACTCGAAGGAGCGGTCTTATTGGTCTACTCAGTAATAGGTTTGGTCTACTCGAATGTGCGATCTACTTGGTCTACTCGGTAATAGGTATGGTCTACTCGAAGGAGCGGTCTTATTGGTCTACTCAGTAATAGGTTTGGTCTACTCGAATGTGCGATCTACTTGGTCTACTCGGTAATAGGTTTGGTCTACTCGAAGGTGCGGTCTACTTGGTCTACTCGGTAATAGGTTTGGTCTACTCGAATGTGCGGTCTACTTGGTCTACTCGGAAATTGATGAAGTCTACTCGGAAATTGGTGTGGTCTACTTGGTCTACTCGGTGAAGGTACGGTCTACTTGGTCTACTCGGTGAAGGTGCGGTCTACTTGGTCTTCTCTGTGAAGGTGCGGTCTACTTGTTCTACTCGGAATTTGGTGTGGTATACTTGGTCTACTCGGTAATAGGTTTGGTCTACTCGAAGGTGCGGTCTACTTGGTCTACTCGGTAATAGGTTTGGTCTACTCGAATGTGCGGTCTACTTGGTCTACTCGGAAATTGATGAAGTCTACTCGGAAATTGGTGTGGTCTACTTGGTCTACTCGGTGAAGGTACGGTCTACTTGGTCTACTCGGTGAAGGTGCGGTCTACTTGGTCTTCTCTGTGAAGGTGCGGTCTACTTGTTCTACTCGGAATTTGGTGTGGTATACTTGGTCTACTCGGTAATAGGTTTGGTCTACTCGAAGGTGCAGTCTACTTGGTCTATTTGGTAATAGGTAGGGTCTACTCGAAGGAGCGGTCTAATTGGTCTACTCGAAGGTGCGGTCTACTTGGTCTACTCGGTAATAGGTTTGGTCTACTCGAAGGTGCGGTCTACTTGGTCTACTCTGAAATTGATGTGGTCTACTCGGTCTATTCGATAACAGGATTGGTCTACTTGGTCTACTCGATAATAGGATTAGTCTACTCGAAGGTGTGGTCTACTTGGTCTACTCGGTAATAGGTTTGGTCTACTCGAAGGTGCGGTGTACTTGGTCTACTCGGTAATAGGTATGGTCTACTCGGTAATAGGTATGGTCTACTCGAAGGAGCGGTCTTATTGGTCTACTCAGTAATAGGTTTGGTCTACTCGAATGTGCGGTCTACTTGGTCTACTCGGTAATAGGTTTGGTCTACTCGAATGTGCGGTCTACTTGGTCTACTCGGTAATAGGTATGGTCTACTCGAAGGAGCGGTCTAATTGGTCTACTCGGTAATAGGTTTGGTCTACTCGAATGTGCGGTCTACTTGGTCTACTCGGAAATTGATGTAGTCTACTCGGAAATTGGTGTGGTCTACCTACTTGGCCTACTCGGTGAAGGTGAGGTCATGGCGACATATCCAAGGGTGTGGTTTTATGAAACCAAGGTAAAAGTGAAACTGTTCGAAAGGTTCCGAACACTGCTTTGTGTAGCGCATGTCGCGTGCCGAGTAGGTATATACCTACTCGGCAGCCGCGATACACGCGACATGCGCTACACAGACCAAAAAGTTTGAGACGATGTAATAAAAGTTTCACTTTAAAAATATTGGTACTCGAGAATTGAAGAAATTAAAATACATATAAAAATATGTAATTAAATTAAATTATTCTATTTAATTAAATAATATTAAAATATTATTAAATATTAGTGTTACTAACTAATATAGTTAATAGTTAAAAATATATTCAGGAAAATACATTTATTATCTACTAGTGAAAATCACATCATGTTACAGCATTATGTTTTGTTTATATCATGAAAAGCAATCCTCCATCACCCACCTGACTACACAACTACCCTATCATTACGACCACTACTCTGATACAAATGCTTTAAACAACACCCATTCAAAACACTATGTATAACATACATTGAACCATTGCTAAGATGCACAATAATCACAAAGCTAACAAGACCAGCAATGTACGCTTAACAGTTTGAAATACTCGGTCAAATTATAAGGGTATGTTTCCATGATACGAGTTGATATCAGAGTACAAGTTACTGGCGCCAGTGAGTCGATGTATTGTAAGGTATAATTAATGAGTTTGAGGTAAATACAAGTTGTTTTCTTAATTAATGGCGGGTGATGTTTATTTTGGTTACAGTTTATACCCCATTTGTTTATAGTCGATATAAATTATATCAGCTGATATAGAGTGGGGAAACAGGAAGAGTATAAGGGTAAATAAATAAGACAAAGAGTAGTTTAATTATTAAGTTTATTTCAATAAATAAAAATTGAGGGTATATACATCAACACATAAAATATATGAATACATTAATTTCAAAACTGAAATGAACAAATTCTTAATCGTTTACTTACGTAGATGAGGTACTCGTTTTATTATAATAATATCTTACGTAATACATACATAATGCCAAAAGACTCTTAGAATAGGCTTTCATAGTTAAACCTGTAGTTGCCTAAATAATATATTGATCTATGAATTTAGATAAACATATAAAAAATTATGCCCAAACATGCCAGAAGAATCTAGCGCGCATCTGAATAAGGTTTTTTCCCGATATATATTTGCAAATGATATTGGTTGAGGTCCGAAGGTCGGATATAAAAACGTATCGCATTGAATAAAGGCGTCGGCGAAACCGCACGCGGTACAAAACATACGGCTACACGGCTGTGTACATGCTCCACTATATTGTTCCACCCACTAGCTGTGCTCTACGGTTTTACCCGCATTGCTCCGCTCCTGTTGGTCTTAGCGTGAGGATATATAGCCTATAGCCTTCCTCGATAAATGAAAACTCGAAAAGAAAGAATTTCAAATCGGACCAGTAGTTCCTGAGATTAGCACGCTATCATATTCTAGTTAACAAATAAATTATCCTGTTGCTTATAAGATAAATGATAAGGCAACTAATGATCTATTGACGTCACAGCTTATTTCAATGTGGTATATTTTTACCTACCTTCAATGAAATAGGTTCGTTCGTGTTTAAAAAATAAAAATATTTTTATTTACTTCCAAGTTGAACACGGAAAAGCCCAATCTCGTAAAGGTCAGTTTTAAAGAGGTAAACCCTCGGCCGCAGAGACGGCGCCTCCCCTTCCGTGTCGGGTTAACTGCGCAAAAAATATTCCCTCTTAAATGTTAGAGGGTAGTAGGCGTAGACCCACTAGGATTTAGTGCGTGAACCTACATACAAGCTTCTGCTTAGACAACAAGACCACAAAATAACATTTTTAAATAAAGTAAACGGTCTGTCGATCCATGATGACTTCAGCATCTTGGTAGGTACCTATAGTAGATTTGACGACAAGCTTTTAATTGACTTCACAATGGCTTGAATGACCTTTGATAAATTAGTTACCTTTCTTGTTAATTGAAACCCTGATGTTATATGAATAGGCATAAAAAAAGGCTGTAAAGAAATCGTTGGGTATTTAGATATTTTTCAAATACACCAATTTATCACAATTTATACATATAACATCTCTATTAGATGCGTTAAATACACATCAATAAAGTTACAAGACTTTTCAGCACGACTAACGCTCTGCTATATACATTCTTATCATTTTAAAATAACAAACCAATTATTAACAAACGATGAAACACATAAAAACTATGTTAAATTCATAATCCCACTTCCCGCTCAAATCTTATCCATCCTTACAAACATTTCAAAGGACAGTATATAAATATATACAAGGCTTCCCCGATCATTCATTCAACAGAACACTAAAAAACACACAAAAAACACCTTTTAATACATAATCCCACCTCACCAAACATATCCATTAACACTTTTTGAAAAAAAACAACGTATACATAGAGCCTTCAACAAGTTACACCAATGAGCAAACAACACAATGTACCGACGTAAGACCAGCTAGTCACAAAGCGCAGGTAGAGTTATAGTATATAGAGTCATATATTATAGCAGGTAGAGTCACATAGCGCAGGTAGAGCCTCTCTTTTTACTACGGTAGTATTCTTTTTAATACGGGTAGAGCCTATCTTTTTACTACAAAGAGCAGGTAGATTCACAGTATATAGAGTCACAAAGAGCATAGTTATATAGCGCAGGTAGAGCCTCTCTTTTTGCAGAAGCTACATAGAACAGGTAAAGTCATATAGCGCCGGTAGAGCCACGGCGCAGGTAGAGCCAATTGCAGGTGCGACCCCGCCCGCGGGCGGCGCTACCTGCCGCGCACACCTGCGAACACGCCCACCTACGAAGCCTTCACCTTACAACGTTGAATTTATATTGTGTAATAACAGTTAATAACAGGGAAAGCTGTATTTATCGTAAAGTATACGTTGGTTAATAAATGATTTTTATTTTTATTTAATGTGACTCCGTAATCATTCACGAATTTTCAATGCAAAATAATAAGCTACGTGTTCGTTCTAAGTTCGCGAACTGTGTTAATTTCTACAACAAAACATAAATAAGGTTAAGGTACGAACCCACTGAGTGTTTGTTAACAGAATATTCACGAAAAATATTGGTTTTATACTTTCACTACTTACGTAATGCTAACGTAGAAAACCTTAGTTATTTCTAAATACCTATATAGATGATAGATACCTACCACTAAAATACGCTGATGCAGCGATAACCTTTACGCTGAGAAATCCTAACTTCATACTACATAGGTAATAACAGTAAGTAGGTACCTACTACATAATTACCCTTATGAGTCGACATGCGTAGGTACCATGTACACAAGAAACAAACACACAAGAATCAGGGCAGCTAATTACGATAATGACGTCACGACACATTACCACGAGATTGTAATCATGCTATTGATGTTTTCATTTATCGAAGTGAAAGCAAATTGTCAGAGATAAGTAAGAAGGTAGAGTTTTAAATCACGTTCGTAAATAATTATTCATTATAGATGCTTTTATTATTAATATCCCATTCAATTTAAAATAACAGTAGGTATATAATAACAGTACATATATTCGGTTATTGGTATTAAACTGCGTTTGACCCGTTACAATTTATTTTATATAATATATACCTGCCATACCTGCTCATAATTTTTACTGAAAAGGAAATAAAAAAATACATGCTATTCCAATTACCTAATCATTCGTGAATACTAAGGTTCATATTATTTTGAAGAAGATACATAAAATCTCAGTATTTAATGTAATAAAAATACTACGAAATAAAAAGGAAAACCGTTTAAAAAACCATGTACCTTTCGTTGGTCTGGCAACACCGCTCAATTTAATTACAGCCGAGCATCTGGCAAGCACCTCAACCCTTCCAAAAATTATATAATAATAAAAGACTAATTACTCGAGAAATTCCGCCAATAAAGCCAAGACGGCGCTCGAAAAATAATAAAATTAATTTATTAAAAACAACTCGCCGAGTTTTATAAGTGAACCCTTCGGAGGGATGCATCTGATTTCCGTGGTGCGGGACCACTTGTCAACTTTCTATCGATGATTTAAAATGATTAATTTATTTTACTAAAATTAGTAGAAAGTGTGGTCCATTAATAGACTAGTAGTTAGACTAATGGTCAGTTATTAATAGTATAACTACAAAAGATTATTATGTATTCGAAAACGTAAGATATTTAAATGATTATATCTAGATAATATATTATGTATTAGTATAAGTTTTAGATTATTTTACACAAAAAATGGAATTCATGATAGATTTTTGTATCCAATTTATTTGTTCTTTCCAATATTTCTAAGTGTTACTAGTTTCAAAGGACAATAAACGATAAGTATTTTAATATAACACACACGTGTTGTCGCTCGAATGTTTACAAATGAACACGCGCCCTAAGATGATGGATAACGAGGAAACTTTTCCAATTTTCACACAATACTGTGATTTCGCTTGAACTTCAATCAAATACAATCAACGGCTTGTTAGAATTTATTCTGATTACCTACTTATAATTTTTTATAGGTACCTATATAGATAACAATAAAAAACTCAATATTAATTTGTTATCAAAATGTAAATTCATATAAAATAAATTTCTTTATTTATTGAAGTCGTTTCTTAAACACGTACTTTGTTTAAATAAATACTATATTATGAAATTAAAATCTTAATATTATGTAGTTAAAAAATATCCGCAAATCAGCGAGAGGGTTGCATTAATAATTAATAATTTATTCAATAAAAACTCGAACAAAAAGTGGATTATAGATTAGCATTGCAATGAGAGAAATCGTTAAGAAGTTGATTATTGTATTAAACAAATAACGTTACAGACAATCGTATTATCCTTATTTTTAATTTTATTAGGCTCAATATAAAGTTCTCCATCACAGGGAAATTGAAAAAATTTATCATAGTTTCCATACTGTAACGAAAATTTGTCGAATATACGATTCAAGACATTTATTTCTCAAAAAGATTACATTTTAATCACTTACACAGAAATATTAATTTACGCCCGCGACTTCGTCCGCGCGGATGTAGGTCTTAGCGTGGATGGTTTATTTCTCCATTTTGAGTAACTCTGACAATTACATCTTATAAAAAAAAACTTAATCACATATTTGGGTTTGGTATCGGTCCAGTAACACCCCCTGATATTTATTTTTTCAATATTTTCAATGTACAGAATTTACCCTTCTACAGATTTATTATATGTAAATAAATTACATACATTATTTACTCACTTAGCGTTTTAGGTACGTAGTAAGTAGTTTGTTAGCACAAAATAAACAAACAAAATTAATAAACGAAATGGGCGGTAATATATTTTGCAAACGCAGTTGGTTGATAGTAATTTAGAATGAGGAGGTAGAGACCCAAATAACTAAATCTTTAAATTTATAATATTTAAAATCCAGTCCTCTTAAACAAACACTTTACAATCACAAAGAAATCTAAGCAAGATCCAAGACAATGGCTAAAATAAATACAGTATTTAAAATGGCACATCAACTTTATCCCGCGGTTCCTCGTGCTTTGTTTCGTGAACAATGAGAACTTTTCCGACTTTTATTCTTATTCACCAACCTGAAGCGAGATACATACTGTTATATTATAGGTACATATTAATTTGTTTGCGACCGCCTTCAAGGCGGAATAATTACTGTCTTAATGTATAATCGCTTTGAGAATTTTAAATATAAGTACTGTCTTAATAGTTAATATACCTACCTACTTAGGTACCTATGATTGTTACACGAGTTTTTTGTGGGTAACCTAACCTATCCTTTTCCTTACTAAACTAGCTAGCACGAGTCAGACTTCATACACCTCAAATGACTATCATTCCTGAATTTAACATTCTGATTAGCTTTGTTAAATATTAGCTATCACAAAGTACAACTCCGATCATATTCAGTCCGAAAAGAACAGCTAGAGGTGGAAATTTCAATATTAAAAAAAATCCTTTTTGTTCAATTACCTTAGCTAATATACCTATTATAATAATATCCTACCTACTGGTATACATTTACATCTCACTAAAAGCAATTTACCAAAACATTTCCTCTAAGTGAAACTTTTAAGATCAATAGCAAGTGAACCTGCCGGCCAATTAACGGGTTTATCTCTAGAAATAACGCGATCAAACGCCGCCCGGGGGGTGAGAGCGGGGAGGTCAGGAAGAACTGTGGAAGAGAAATCAATCTCGTACCGAACCTGCGGGACGTTTAGGACACACGATACGATATATCGTGTATCTTAAACGACGTGTGTAATTATCGTGACGTGTGCTATGTCTGAACTACTATAGATATTACCGTTTTACCTTGCAGTTAACAATAATATTATCCCATGAATTGTAATGCATGGAAGGAACATTGTAAAAAATCTATGAAAGCAACTCACTCTGTGGAAATATTTTTTAAGTTATTGCTTCATAAAGAATGGCTTGCCTTAATTTTACCTATGATATAAAATTTATTAATAGTGTGTGTATATCTCAACAAAACAAAAAAATAGAAATATCGTGTCCTATAAAATGTTGTAAGTAAAGGCCAAGAGCGGGAGCAATTTAAATATGAAAACTAATTTGTGAAATGGCGCTGTTTGATTGTGGGCGGTATTCGGTATTACGTGACTTCACACAGGCGTGGAAGACGGAAAATTTCCTATATAATGATGCCACAATTATTAGATAAAAATAATAACATTTTTTTGATGTTAAAATGGAAGTAGTCTCTTTGTCCGGACAGTCCGCTCCTCTACAACATAATTTATGTTATAGGTATATCCAATTGGAAATTGGTATGAAATTCGAGAATAAATAATTGTAATTATTATTGTTATTATGGTCTATTTGTGTGTATGTGCATTACTATACCTTTTTCATGTGTAGTTTAATTAATAACTTCGTTTAAGCTATTAAACATAATTTATATTTAGAATAACGTTTACTAATGTAACTTTTACCATTTAGAAAAAAAACTCAAACCAAATCTCCAAAATAATATTAAAAAATCGTCAAACGATCAAGGTGTAACATTTAAATGGAGCAAAATAAATTGTTCGAAGGGGTTGGTGATTGCTCGACTTGATTACCAGGAATCGCGACAATTCTTAGGGACCTTCTAATTTGAAGGAACAATTACATCAAACTTAAGGGTCCTTTAGAGCCTTGCGCTTATTACTCGGTTTATTATTTTTGCGCAATAAAATTATAGAATTTATAATTAACTGGTTGTAGTTTCGTCGCTCTCTAGTAGCGTCGTAGAGTGATGTTATTCATTATTGATGTCATTATTTTTAGTACAGTTATTTACAATATGTATAACGTAATAAGGGCGTCTTTAATATGTTTAATACTTACATCTATCTAACTCATGACACCGATTTTACATATGATATGAATATAGGTAGAAACGCAGCATTATTGACTTTCGTGTATATGCCGCCTAAAAGTTAATTTGTTTGGCTCCAAATGACCGGCCCTTAATGAGAATTAAGGTGTTTATGAAAGAACGATAATGGAGGGAAGTTGATTTCGTTTATTAATGAATTAATGGCGGAATTTATTTACAACTTGCCGTGCCGTTGCAAAGTAACTTCTAAATTACGAAAATATTGTTTTCTATTTCCATAAAATATATTTCTTATAGCAAGCAATTAGGTATGGAATGTAAACGATAATATTTGATACAATAGATATTTTTATTTGAGTCTTATAACATAGTATAAAAACAACCAAAATTATATTTCGTAATCGATTATCCACACAATATCATTTTAATAGGTAATATACAATAATATCTAATAAGTTTTAAAGTTTAATTTTTAATTATAAACATTTTACATACAATATAATTTATGTAAGTAGCAACAATAAAATATAGGCAACTGTACTACACCTGGTTCCACTATTTCCTCATTTTTCCAATTATCTATAGAAATCTAGATCAATTAGAGCCTCAACAAAATTTATACCTGAACTCCATTTAATCGAAAAGGATATTTTTCGCGCCATTACTCAGATCGTAAAAAACAAAGAGTCCCTAATGACTCAAGCGATTACCAATCACAGAAAAAACTGTGAAAATGTCACATTCCTGCTTGCCCAGTAAGCCGCTGTTTTTGTTATGATATCTATATCTACTAGGTATATTTAGGTATATTGTTATAGTAAATATATAAATATTGATGTATAAATCTAAAATGGTCAATTACCTAAATGGTAAATGTAGGTAGGTATGTAGTTGTTATGTTGAGAAGTTGAATTTCAACGATCGAATAGGTAGGAATCATTGTTGTGTTGTAAAATTGTACCGTTATTTCCTTTAAAAAATACATTTTTAGAATTGGTACATTGTTATTGACATCAGCAATATAAAAAGGCATTTTTTAGTGTACGAAGCTAATCTGAATGTATAGATTTTACTGAGAACATTAAAAAATATAACCAAATTCAATTAAATTATTTTTAAAACTCATAAATAATCAGTTATACAACACTCAGTCTCAAGGGTCAAAAACTTATGAAATTAGTCGCCACTCGAAGGGTTCAATGCTGCCCAATAAAGCAGGCCTGCGCACTGGAAGCCATTATTTCATTACTGGGCCCAGTAAAACGAATTAAAACCTAATTAGAGGCCGCGATTTTTGAACATTAAAAGCGGGAGAATTAATTAGCGGAGGGCCACGGTTCCAGTCCGCCGAGTAATTGCCCCGTCTCAGATAGAAGTCTTAAGTTGGAGCAAGGCATGAGCGCTAGCGGGATGCAGGAGTGATTCAATTTGTAGCC
Organism: Colias croceus; assembly: GCF_905220415.1. Taxonomy (NCBI): domain Eukaryota; kingdom Metazoa; phylum Arthropoda; class Insecta; order Lepidoptera; family Pieridae; genus Colias; species Colias croceus. The sequence goes on along the minus strand of NC_059543.1, from coordinate 303,007 downwards.
GTAACTTAGATATGGCTTACTTACATAGACCCTTCAATAGTGAAATAATTCTAACTTCATTAAACATTTTTTTCTAGGTTTTATTCCCTGGAATATTTTTTTACAAAAAGATCTGTTACACCTGAATCTATACTTAATCTACAAAAATACACAAAAAGGAATTTTTGTTAAATTATTATACTTATGTACAAATCTTTATTTTTAATACTAATGCATTATCAAAATTCTTAATTAGCAAAAATATTCACATCCCCTGAAGCCTTTTTATCTCCTTTACAAATGGAAACATATATCAAATAATAATTTCATTGTCTCTTGCAAAATAATTACTTCAAGCAAAAATCTCACTCGCTCGTCACACAAACCACGGCCAAGTGAGCGGAAAAACTCGCTAGTAGTTCTTTGAGGCTGTAGAAGCTGCAGATGAATTATTCTGTTTGTCCGACATTCCTGCCGTTTGCTAAGCTCCGTAATTGTTTGCACAGCTGAGTAGATCTTTAATTATCTATTACCTGGTTTTGGGATCTTGAGCAGCCAAATGTTGCGCGTCTGTAAGATCTAGATATATAGCTAATTTTAAAAACATCATGTTAGATTTGAAATACTTATAAAGATTTAGGTTACAGGTCAATAATAAATATTATGAAGTAGGTCATAATATTATAGAAAACTTGTAACCAAATTTTTTGATATTTTTCATAGAGTCCCAAAAGTACGTTTTATTTTGTTATCGTTTTTTGTTTGACATCAAGTTGCAATAAAAATTAATATTTTATAGATGTTAGAGTTTTTAAGCTCTACATTAACAAACCCATTTTCATAAATCTGTGCCTCCAGTGAATAAGGGAATAACTCAAAAACAGCACTTTTCAGGAGAGACAAAAAACTATATATCAACACTAAATCTTTATAACTTCAAATTTTTAAGCTTGTATGGGTAAGATATGATGTTAGACTTTAGTTTTACATATGAACAGATATTGTAACAACCCCATAAATATACTTTTTTCGTGTTTTTTGTAGTTGTGGCCTTATGAACGAGTACTTCATGGAATAACTCAATGTATTCACATAATTTTTTTTTTTGCTCTTTGCAATATAACGACTTATGCCCTAATGCACTATGTTCATAGTCGCATAACATGACTTATATTATTGCCAGTTTTGGTTTTATAGAAATGATGCGACTTATTATGCTTGAAATTTGTGTACTTTATGACTCAATTGAGGCCTTTTAGTGGAACAACCATGCACGTAGTTTGAAAAACGAATAAAATCAACGGATTTTTTATCGTTATTAGATATAATAAAAACAAAACAACATTTAGGTGTTTATGCATTTAACCCTAGAAGTCCAATCTACGTAAATTTAATGTACACCGCGGCGAAATAATTTTGTCTTTTCTATATTTACCATCGAATCGCTTCGAAATCCAGAAACAACTCATTAGCCGTCGAGACCTAGCAGTACATAGTTGGCTCATCCAGGTAAATTCCGCCATTTTGTAGTAAAGAGGATGTTGTACGTCATTTTGACGTACAATTGGGCTTTTCGTAACTTTTACGATTGTTTAAAAAAATTATTTTGTGTTGATTTATTTGAATATTTTTTTTCCAAGTCACGTTTTACATGATATAGTATTTAGTATTATATACTATATATTGAGTATAAAATAGGATCCAGAAAACTTTAACACTAGGACGAAAAACCTTCAATTTTAGTAAATGACGATTATTGTCCTCCGCTGGATTTGGACTCCAAGCAAGAGGATTGGGTGGCTGAAGATGTTGTCTGGAGAAAAACCGAATATGTCATGGTGGTTATACATTGAGGATACAAGCACTATTAAGAGGCCTACACCACCGAAACTAGCGCCACCGAACATTTTATTTTTTTACTCCTTAACCAGATCAAATTTAAAAAATCTAGCTCGGTACTTTGCTAGTATATTACTTGTAGTATTTTTTGGTATTACTTTTCACTATTCTAACTGTTCATTATTCTAGAGAACTTTTGATTACCGCCAAAAGTGGCCACTTTTGGCGGTAATCAAAAGTTCTCCTAATTTACCGAATGCAAAATAATGAAAAGTAATACCAAAAATACTACAAGTAATATACTAGCAAAGTACCGAGCTAGATTTTTTAAATTTGATCTGGTTTAGGAGTAAAAAAATAAAATGTTGGGGGGGCGCTAGTTTCGGTGGTGTAGTCGCCTTAAGAGATAAGAGAAGCTCGAAAACCATATTCCTGTAGGTATGTTCAGTTACCTTACAGGGAAAGTTATAGGTGGTCAGTGGCAATATTTTACGGCATGATATGGAATTTTAACAATTTCTATATCTTATAATATCAAAATAATATAGATAAATAAAGAAAAAACAATGAGCCGCAAAGATGTTATGAAAAAATTAAGCACAGATTTGAAGGTGCCTTGGATGCAAATACGACTTGAAGAGACTCTACGTGACAATATCCAAATTTTTCAAAATATATGGTACCAGAGTATCCATAATAAGTATGTTTACGATAATGCAGGACCAAAAAAGTTTCGATATTGCGGATTTTTTTCCTATAAAAAGGCAAATTACAGTGGCTAAAACGCTATATGAGAGAGAACACAATACCTATTCATAATTATTGTCAAGACTGGTTATAATTTTTTTTTCTATGCGTCTATAATTATAGTATTATTGTAGTTAGATTAAATAAAAAAAAAAGATTAAAAACTAGTTATTTTTTATAAAACTTACCCAAATATAAGAAGAAAATATAAGTTTAACATTTTTGTTGGCTTTTTTTAGATGATTCAATTATCGTTCTGTGTACTTATATATAAACAAGGAATATTAGCACTTAATGTGTTAATTAAAACTGTATTTTTAATATCTATTGCAAAAAATAGTTAATTTCCATAGAAATATTATATAGTATATATAGTTAACTGATAAACAAAAAAAGATTGAAAAATATTATTAAGCAAAAAGGAATAGTGTCCGTTGTTTCCGTGCAGTATTCAAATGGACCAATAGTAACACGGCATTAATGCAAAACTGTCTCATGTCGTCACTTGAACCAATGACACTAAGAGTTGTTCCTTTATGCTCATGTTAGAAAAATGACACAAATGCGTTTATACTAAAATAGTGTTAGCACGGATGGAACAAAATGAATTAAGTCTTTATTCAAAAAGTATAACTACACATATGTCTTTGTGTTCGTGGGTTATTTTGACTCGAGACGAATAGTTCCTTTGCGATTGCCTAAAATGATGGATAAGGTAAGTTATACCGTTTATCACACCCTACTTATACCGTTTGGGTCATTCGAAAAACTGGGTTAGGATGCAGCTAGAGATATGACCTTTTGATATGTTGTGTATTTTGACGAGCTGAATCCAATGGTGCAATAAAAACCAAAGGGAATAACTCGTCTTACTCCCTTATTCACTGGAGGCACAGAAATATGTGATTGATTTTTTTTACTGTATTGATTTCATACAAAACTTTCATTTAATCAGTAATACCTAATCATGCTCCTCGTCCAGACATCACATAAAACAAACTCGCTCTAACATTCATCTTTAAAAATTCTTCCATTTTCTCGTACATCATCATTCTAGCACATACAATATTCATGGCAGCAACTTTATCCGCTCTAAAAACACGGACGGACCATAATTACATTGAAAGAGACACGAGTTTGCAAATTAAATATTATTTTTTCCGGAGAAACTTGTGTTTAAAGCTAACTATGGACCCTTTAATATTCGCTCACAATTAACGCTCCAACAATTTTATAACTCCGTCTTTGAGAGCTGGCTTTAAAAAAAACAAAGTCGATACAAAGACGGCAGTAATGAGATTAGCTTGTTGGGATTTGTGCCTTTGATAATAATTATCGATTGGCCTTTGAGTATTCTGTAGTCGTAGAGATGTCATGCAGTTATACTTTGTTATGCTGTTTGTGGGAACAGAGAAAGTTTTGTGGTTATTATTTTGGATTAAGAGCACAACTGTTCTGTACAACAAGAACTTAAATATTACTTTTAATGAACTAAAAATGTAATATAAGGACTTCTAAGTCATGTTATTAAATTTTAGATTTTAAAAGATGGCAAAATGAACAAAGCATTTAAAGCTAAATTGGTTTTATATATTTTAAATTTTGTTTCTACCTTAAAAATACACTATTTACAAACCCCTCATAAAACACGTATCCACATATTGCACCATTCAACCAAAAACGTTTACTCGAATATCAGCAGATAATATCGTAATACCACAAAATGCAAGGAATAGCCGAATGCTCGATCCCGGAGGACACCTATCTCGCCATTTGTCGGAATCGACGACGCTTCGCCCGCGGCGACCGCTCCGAATTGATGCATAAGGTACGATAAAAGTGTACTCAGTTTTTGAAAGCTTTTAAGACTAGAGATTTTGCCTGGGTTCACCCGCAGTAGACATAAGAATTAAGAAAAATGATGTCTGAGTAGATTATAGGTGGATGAATGTGCAAATTGATCGAGTAATTTTTGAGCTTTTCCAAAATGCAAAAATGTTTCTTTAAACAACCTAAACTTGGTTACGCCCGCCACTAAAGTCAAAATTGAGAAGTTTATTATAAATTATAATCCCGTTATTTCATCATTACTTACATTAAATGTATGCTGATGTTTCGTAAGAAATAAAATGGAATCACTGCTTTTTAAATATATTCATTGTGTAGAAACCAAATTTCTTGTAAATCCCTTGCACATTCACACGCAATTGCCCTTTAATATATTCCCAATGACAAAAACATTATCTTTAACTAGATCACTCTCGTAGGTTATAAAGCGTCAGGTATAGCCTATAAAATCTACGATATGTTATCAACCTAAGTAGCGCCCAAGGCGTCCATCTTTGTTTCCCAGGGGCCACCGTCACCGAATGTCGTCCCTAAAACGTCTTATAAAAACTTATTTTATAACCTTTTAGGGACTTAATAAGAGAACTGGATGTTCGATATTTTTTTTATTACAAATCAGCATTCAAGAAAATCATTCGGTATATAAATGATATTTAATTTCGTATACTATCGATTTTTCTTTATTAATAACTAGCTTCCGCCCGCAACTCCGTCCGCGCGGATGTCGATCTTCGCGTGGATGGTTTATTTCTCCATTTTGAGTAACTCTGACAATGACATCTTATAAATATTTATTGGACCATAATACGGCTAGTCCTATAATAATACGCAACGTGTGTTCGCGGTTCTACAGAACAACGTCTATGGATAAAACTGAAAAATTAAGATAATTTTTTTTACGTATTTTTCCAGTATAAAAAGTATCCTATTTTACGCCCAGGATAATAAGGTATAATTATACCAAGTTTCATCGAAATCGAACCGTTAGTTTTCGCGTGATGCCTTCACATACAGACAGACAGACAGACAGACAGACAAAAATTTTTTTAATCACATATTTGAGTTTGGTAGCGAACCAGTAACACCCCCTGGTATTTATTTTTTCAATATTTTCAATGTACAGAATTGAGCCTTCTACAGATTTATTATATGTAGGTATAGATGTGGAAAAGCAGATGAATTAGTTTTGAGAACTGCGTTACGGTATTTTACATATTTTATTTTCATTCTTTTGTAGCTCTAAAAATTATAAATAAGTAAGTGTTATCACAACTGCTGTTTAACATCATCATTTACTAATAAATCATCATATTTTTTTCGTATCATGTATAAATTTTTGTTAAAATGTTAAAAATAATATCTAGAGCCATCTCTATCAGTATCTAAATTACACTTATAATATTCATGTATTTCTTGTAGCAAAAATCAAACTTATATATAAGAGATATTATTCAATCAATCTAGCCAAGTTCGAATAATTCCAAAGGAGATTACCATATAATCAAAATTGAGAAGTCATTCTTCTGTATACCATTTATTACACAATTGATATTTATTATACTACATTTTAATTAACACAAAACAAGCTTAAGTTACATAAATAATGAATGATTACGTTTACATAAGCTAATTACGTATGTTTTCAATGAGGAGTGCATCAGTAAACATGTTTTTAGACCCCTGATCCCACCGTGAGATTATCAACACCATTCATAGCACTACGTATGAATTTAACAGTTCAATCGATTTGTAATTATCATTGATTTATCGAAACATACTATGTAGAAATCTACACTAATATTATAAAGCTGAAGAGTTTGTTTGTTTGAACGCGCTAATCTCGGGAACTACAGGGCCGATTTGAAAAATTCTTTCAGTGTTAGATAGCGAGGAAGGCTATATATATGATCACGATATGACCAACAGGAGTGGAGCCACGGGGGTGAAACCGCGCGGAGCAGCTAGTTAAATATAAATATATGTACATCCTTGATTGTAATTTAAGAAATTAATCTGTTCGTATATTTGTAAATTAAGTTTTTAAACAATACGATGGGAACAATTTTGATTAATTTTCTCAAAAGTAATTTGATACCATAACAAATCGATGGAAATATGCTATGGTAGGTACCTAGCAGTTAGTTTTAGCGAGTGCTGCCTTGGGACGAAGTCTGGTTCTAACAGAAAAAGTTACTTTGTAACTTGTACTTTCGGAAAATGTTTCCAAATCATTATTTTTATCTGTTCCTACCATTTAATAATATTTATTTTATGTTTTAAAGAAGTCTAACAAGACACTATATTATGCATCATCCTATAAATAACAAGATTTTTAAACTAATACAAAGAAACGCACATAACCATACCTAGCTCCATCACAGTGAACACTGATACGCCTTACAATAAAACTTATCAGCAGCTTACCTTAGTTCCCGACTAGACCATAAAAGGACCTTAATAAAACGACACTCAGATGTTACTGATATCTTAGGAGTATGACGACCAAGAAACTACTTCTTTCCCGACACATCTAAATGAAGGTTTTTAAATGTATGTACAATCTTACCCAACACACTTAAAGGAAAGGTTTTAAATATATGTACAATACTTTCTTTATTTCATAGAAAAGGAACTGTTATCAAGTAATTAAAGTTAAAAAAAATAAAGTTCCAAGTAGATTTCATCATCATCATCGTCGCATCGCGTTTTGTAATTAACCCTCGCATGTAAATATGAATTAACAAATAACTAATACATTTGCAGCAATAATAATCAAACGAACTTTGTAAAACAGCAAAATATTCGTAACCCACTCCATACAACTCTAACCAAAACAGATTCTCCATACCCTGATATAAGAAGGGACAAAATAATCTAGAACACTTAACACAGTATAAATCATAGCCGGGTTGACCGGGGCAAGACCGAGTGCAGGTGCGGGCTCGTAACCACGAATACATTACAGGTATGCTATATATATGAAGGGATAATATTAGTATGCTTATATATTATTAAATGCGTATATTTGATTTATCTGAGACTTTAAACATTAAGACATCGGTGTGATTTGAGTATGTTAAAGTTTAGAAGAAAATAGGGAAGAATGCAAAAGCCAAAAATGTTTAAATTTTCACTAAACCTAGTTAAATGTACATAATGAAGTAGTGGGTAAATTACGGCTTTTTTATTTCAATGTCTTAGTTTTATTATTTAATATTTCTTTACTATAAAGTTCACTTCATCATAAAACTCTGATCATTGTTTCCTTTTCTACACATGCTTCTGCATACAATATGTTTGAGAAAAATCGTTTTTATCTAACATATTTGAAAACTTCAGCACGTAAACGGACAAAAGGAGCGCAAAAACAAAAAGCAATCAGCGCAAACTATGAAAAGTGAGAGATAAGTGAGCTCTGTGAGATAAAACTGGCCCCACGTTGGCCAAAATTACGGCAACGCGAGAATTACACAAAGGGAAGATATAAGAAAAATCCCTCGAAATGAAGCCTTCCGGATCACGTATCGTGCCGTATCACGATATATTCGTCTCGGCGATAGGGTCCGGCATATTAAACGGTGATTAACCCACCGGCTCCTGATTTATGTGAACTATTAAAATCTCCGAAGGCACTGAATTAATTGCACTACTTCAAGCTTATTAATTGGGGCCGGTCGCCGCTTGTTTATGGACCCCGTGTGCCCTATCTTGACCCGCTCCGATTTCTGTGCGTAATTCTAATTTCCGATTAAAATTGCGGCCTCCGGAAATTATTATGTAGGTAGTGATCAAAAGTAAAAGTTTTCCCATTTACATTTAAATGTGGGACGGTGAAATATCACCTTGACAAGTTGTAAACAACAATTAGGAGCGAGATAAGGTGACGCCATGACGCTTGTGCGACGGATACGCGAGTTTCACAATAATTTTATGTGTGTTTTCAAAAATGACGTTTACACATAAATGAGCCTTTATTACTTCTATTAATAAAGACGAAAATTGAGAGAATGACAAACCAAACATTTAATCATCACGTGGGGTATTCAAAACAGTTTGGAAGTTTTGTAAAATATAGAGATTAGGGTCTCCTTTTGACTATTATAATATAACATGAATTCATTAAATCCTGTAAAATCATGAAAGTGGTATGCTATGCATTGATAAAATGCAAACATTAAGTATGTAACGTTAACTTGTAACGTTTTACTATCGTGAACTGTCTTAGTATGGTAATATTATATCCAAAAGTGGTCGGAATATAAATAAAAAATATTCAATCATTCATTATAATATCCGAATTGTATGCTAAATAAAATAAATAAATAATAAATTATAAGCCTTCATAAAAGTATTCATCTTCTTCCTCCATCTAAATATAATAATAGTATTAGTTGCATATGATTATAAAAACTTCGTGAGCTTAAACAACTTCAGAGCAAAAATAAATTATAATCATCCATCTTTAACACATTATTCCTACATCATTTAAAAATGCAATGCATGCTCTATCTAAATACACAGACTATCCAATTATTATTTAGAGGTGACAGGAGGTACACAAATTGAATTGAACATAGGACTTGCCGTTAAGTGGTTATATCCCCTTTAGAGGGGTAGAATGGACACTAAACACAAGGTGTGGCCCCCCCTGGGGGTGGGGACACCTCGGGATATTGAATTTGCGGCGAGCGACTCTCAATTGTTATCTGTCGCTGCAAGGTCGAATGGCCCAGGTACTAGACTGCCCTTTCTTTTAACGTAGGGTTGGTACTTGATGGAAATCGAAAAATATTATATTTTTATATAACAATTACAGTGTAAAACATAATATAAGTTTTTGTCTTGGACTATTCCAATGATATGTTTCTTACTGTTTATTCCTCTTTTTTTTATTTATCGCTAAACACAAATATTTTTCAATTATGGAAAGCCTTGAAATTAATTAGTAACATTATAAGAAGTTTAGAAATATATAAGAAAATAAACAAATTTATAGTATAGTGTGATTGTTTGACTTATGAATTGATAAAATGACAAACAATAAAATATCAACACTTGGGAAAATAGTAAAAATTTTATCATTTATTTAACACGGTGAATATTATTTTTTTCTTCTTTACAATCTTGATACGTACTTTTCAGTTCAGAACATTATAGAAACTAATTTTGCACAGCCCTGAACACGGGCCAGGGCGGTCATTGGTCAATTTATTTCTTGCGCCGGCCGGGACCGCAGTTATCATGATTGAATTAAGTAAGGGCTGCACCTAAATCACGGCCTTTGTGCTCGCCGTGAAAACCCTAAAAACGGTCGCAATTTAGGAATTTTAATCGTGGGAATCGAGAACTGTTCGGGTTTATTTAAGGTTAATTTTGGTTACCGGTCAATTGATTCGATCGCTCTCCAAAATATCAATGTTGGATCAACTTTGAATTGATTTCGGATTTGTTATTAATTTTACTCGATAGTAGAATACCTCTAGAATAGAATACAGTATATTTTAAATGTTATGTTTAACCGTCTGCAATTATTATCATCTAAAAGTTTCGCTTTATAGGTTTATTTTTAATAATTAAACTAATGATAGCCTACTTAAATAAGAATATAGTATAGTTAAACCATATATCTATACTAAAATCGATATTTATGTATGTATGTATAAAAGAGATAATTTTTAATAAAACCCGTAGCACTTTGTAGCATCTGCAGCGTAGGCGAGCTACGACACGTGCTACGAAGGTTGTTAATTGCGTTAGCACGTCCGACGAAAGGTGCTTAACTTCTCGGTAACTTCCCACTTAGATAACTTCGATACAACTTGACCCTCCGTATTTCCATTACACAAATTGTTCATCTGTATTAATTTAATATTTTTGTTAATTACTTTGTCGTCGAAGCTTTTAGTATTTGGGATTTGATGGCAATTCGAACTTTCATTTGCTTTATTAATTTACACAGCGTAAGATAATTGAGAAGTCTATTTAAGAACAAAGTGAAAGAAATAACTAAAACTTAACTAGTTTAAAAAATATTACAATGAAAAAGATATTTTTTTGAGTTTTAACAAATCTACCACAAAGCTAGCAAAAAGTAATTAGCCAAACATCACAGATTTTCAGTTCTGTAAAATTATAGATGTACCGATCATAATCATTGTTTAATTCTCCTTGCAAAAAGACAAGTGTACAGGCAATAGGCATCAATCGTACATTCAATTATTCAAATAAGACAAAATGTGTGCTGAGCAAACATCACTGACAAATTACAAATTTCGTTTAGAGGTGGAAGCGGGAGCGAGGAGAAAATAAAATGTTAAAAATTAAGTATAATAGAGGTTTTGATTGATATAGATATCCACATATTTATCAATGTTGTAAGAAATATAGTAGATATAGTTAACAAGTTTGAATATGTAGTTTAATCTATACTAATATTATAAAGCTGAAGAGTTTGTTTGTTTGTTTTTTTGAACGCGCTAATCTCAGGAACTATTGGTCCGATTTGAAAAATTATTTAGGTATTAGATAGTTCTTTATCGAAGGAGGCTATAAGGCTAAAGTACAGCTAGTTTATTATAATATTAAAAAAATATCGTAACCTGAGGCAAGAACGAGATTTGAGAGATACAAATTACAAAATTATTGACGTAGTTTGAACAAATGGATCAAATGTAAACAACATTCCAGCCATGTCTTACAATCAAATATAGAACGAAACACTACTTACCATAAAAATACCTACCACAGTCAGTCGTAATAGATTCAATATCTATTCCTAATGATTAGGGTTGTAACATTAATCTTTCATGTTAAATATTGATGTATTTACGCCACACTGCCACAAGAGGGAAGCATCGGGGGGGAGGGGGGAGGTGGGGATACATCAATAATCCTCCTTGTTATTCTTATGCAAATGCTGCCGTACGATAATAAGTGGAACGCGAATCACCAGACATTACGCAGATTGGAAGAATACGCCGCTTTTGTTGTGCTGTCACACGGGGTGGTTTTGTCGATTTTTATTTGTTATGTGGGTAAATAAATAATACAGATGTATTTAAGTACGACTTCCGCTTAATGGATAATTCGACAGCGAAAATTAACAGTCCAGACTGGGTATCACTATACACAAACAATTTATTCAATGGATAAATCCAATTTATTTGTATTGCTTTTACAATCTCTTCTTATACACAAAAACAGCATATTGTTTTTCTATTAAATTTGATAGATAAATAGCTTGTATTAGCAGAGCATTTAATTCGGCTATTCACTGGACGAACACTGCCAATGTTGTATAAATATTAAGTACTTAGATATAAATATTACGTATAACATGCATACAATGTACGAATATTGAGTCACAGAATCCCCCCGTGTAGTCCGTGTACAGGCAGCGAGCGATAGTGATTGAGTGCAATCAGCTCAACATCATTACTGTGCGCCCATTGACAACGAAACCGATACGTCATTCTTTTACATTTTACTTACAACTTACTACTTGTACCGTTTTGCTTTTTGCTCGTTTGTTGTTTGATTTTATGCTTAGATTTTAAGGAAGTTTTAAGGGATAATCTGTTCGGAACAACATTGGCTTTAAACAATAATATTTTTATAATACTATAATGAACGTATGGTTAAATGTGTTTAAGTTCTAAGTCATTGTAGAGTAGGTACCTATCATATTATAATAATAAAGATCTTTGCTAAGCTTAGCTCAATTGATATACCAACATTGATTCATAAAAACTACCTATTATATTTAATTTATTGTTTTTATCTGCTGAACATTTGCGAGATTTTTCATTGAATAGAACCATCAAAGAAAAACATAATCACCCACAAATTATTTCTCTCTAAATCTCACAATTATAATAAGCAAAAACGTCGTATTAGTATTTCACAAATACTACATACAAGGTAGGTAAACAGCGAGTTATTGTAACCTCTGAACCTGTGATATCGGCCGCTTAACTAGAACGCACGTATACGTAACATACGGAAATAACATCTTTTACGTCATATGTACAAGTACGTGTTACTTTTTAACCGACTTTGAAAGAAGATTATTATCCCACTAAGTAATAAAATCAAAGACATCAAAGATTAAAAAGTTATGCGACATCGTTGAACTAAAAAGGAATTTACATTTGCCAATCATTGATGAGATAGATATAAGCTTCTTGATGAGATATAAATATAATGTAATACATACACAATACATTCTAAGAATGTTTAAAAAGTTGTAATTTTTTTTCGACCTTAGGCGGAATTTTCATGTCCCTTAAGGACCTATTATATTAGATAAATTGCCTACGTATTAATTAGCGAAATGTTATTAATGTTTTTAAAAGTGAAGTAAACAGGAAAAAAAAGGAACGTGGCTTCTTGTCACTGATATTTTTCTGAATTATTAGTATAGTGATCTATTTCTTGTAGGCTACAGACAATTAATTAACCATTGTTTTAGGGCAGAAAAACTGAGAACATAAAACTTATTCAGGAAGTGTCCCACATAGGTATTCATTCACATATATATGTAAACACAGGCGAAACTTCTAGAAAAAGCCATTTACAATTTTCCTCCAATACCTGCACAAAGAACTAATAATGGTCGTTTTATAATGCGAGGTGAAACGTGTACAGATAAGCTATCACACGAGGCTAAGGTACTCCTTGACCCTTGGCTCGCTCAGTGCGTTTGTACCTTATCTGTCTCTGCTATACGTCATTCTTTCAACTGCTTTGAGGACATTTGCCGCCAGGGCTGTTAATAAGAACTAGCAGCTTTTACAAAAACCGATGTAAAAAAAGCATTATTACGCCTAAGTATGTATGTTAAATAATATATCTTCATTATAAGAGAGAGAAACTATACCTATGTAAAATTACATATTTTTTTGGGATTCGTTACATTTTGTTTACTTTTTTTTTCTACGTCATCAATCAACATTTGAAAATTATGTTAAAAGAAATAGTTATTCTTCTACCTACATTTTACAATCAAAGCATGTCATACCTATCATACAATATTTTATTCCACATTCTGATAAATAAAAAATTTAATAACCCGATCTCCTGTAAAACAAAAACCAACAATAGGTCACAGCCCACAGGTAGTGATCGAGGTAAATAGAGTTTCTGTATAATGTGTGTAGAGTGTGTAGATAATATACTTTGTAATCGAGCTAATCAAATAATTTCATGATGCATTGACAACAATGCATGTATTTCACCATAAATAAGCAAAAATACATGTATAATTTACATTTACAATGTACAAAAATTTGAAAATTATCCTCACAAAAAGGTGACTGTTGGAAAGTCCATTACGTCTACGAAAGTTTGATACGTCCCATAATATGTTAAAATTAAAAAGTTGGTACAAAATATTGAATTACTTATAAAATGATAAAAAAGCCTGCAAAATAAGAAACCTTGAGTTAAAAAACATACATTTAAATATTTATTATCAACACTGGAATAATTTCCGTAGCGATGGATGTTATTACAAGGTAAGTGTTATCTCACGCACACACACGCACTCTATCGCCATTCACCGCCGTGGCCGCCATCTTTAAATGGAGTCAATGTAACTGTTTTTATTTCGTCACGCTGAGTTCAACAATTTAGTATTTTTATAGTAAGCACTATTTATTTATAAACTACGATTCATTGTGTATTTGTATACCTATGTTCCTTATAATTGAGATACCTACAGGAGATGGTGAAAAATATTTTTAAATAAAATCTGGGTAAGTCGAACATAAGCTAGGTACCTATATTATTTAGTCGAAAAGTGAGACATGTTGTAACAAACGAAATTGTATGATTTTATTTTGTTGTTTTAATATTATTTGCTGTTATTTATGTTGAACCTTAAATCATATTTTATCAACTCATCATTATTTAGCCTAAAAAAACTGATAAAAAATTACGCCAAATCATGCGTAGGTCAGTGTATTAGAATATTTAAACAACGAGCTTTTCATTCAAAGGAAAACAAACAAACATATTATGCTTGTTGGCTCTCCTTAACTATTGACTTCATACTTTTTTTGGTAATAATATATAAATGACGATTTATGTTTATGTATACTTTTAACACGAAATTATCTGTATTTACAGAGAAAATTTTTGTATTCTATATTATTCAAAATAATAGATAATCATTTTTCAAGTAGTTAGACCCTTTAGTTCAGTTTCAATTAATACAAAATAATATTATGTACTAGCGGTCCGCCCCGGCTTCGCCCGTGGTACATATTAACGTTTTCTCTACATAAGAACCATCCTCGTACTTCAAGGAATATAATAAAAAAAGAATTATCGAAATCGGTTCAGCCGTTCTCGAGTTATGGAATTACAACGAAAAGTGGCATTGATTTTTATATATTAGATTAGTAATTTACAAACGTAAAAATGAGTTCATTTTTGTCAGTAAAAACTTTTAAATTCACTCGATATCAACATCCGAGCGTAGGTGGACGTAGGTACAATGCTCTACATAATTAATGATTAGAATTATTCAGACAACCAGCAAACTAACAAAAAACTTTTAGTATTATAGGACTTTTATGAACGTTGAAATCTTTACTTAATATTATAAAGCTGAAGAGTCTGTTTGTTTGTTCGAACGCGCTAATCTAGAAATAGTAAGAACTAGTGCTCCGATTTGAAAATTTATTTCGGTGTAAGATAGCCCATTTATCGAGGAAGGCTATACAATATACATCTAAGACCAACAGGAGCGGAGCAATGCGGGTGAAACCGCGGTCACAACTAGTAAATAATATAATACATAGTTCTAAAACACGAGAGAATAAGTTCTCATGAAATTATTGTACCTATTGCCACCGATCGATAGTAAGTGTACAAAGTTTTAATTAAATCTGTCCGTTTAAATTGGGTCAAAATCCAGTCTACAGGAGTCGGTACAAACAGACAGGTAAATCTTATAAAAAAGTGTTAAAAAGATTAAACGGACCCCACCTAGATTCAGAAAAACCATTACCACTAGACTTAACAGACACATTTCATTGAGACACACATACAAATTTAAAACTTAGAAAAACGTCCAGATGTCGGCGAACTCAGGCTTATTACGCTAATTAATTATATTAATAGCAAAGGGCATTATAACATGCAACATACATACATAACATACTCAAGCTTTTTATATTTATTTACTGAATATTAATAATCTTTTGATCAATGTTTAAAAACTATAATGAGTTAAAGACCCATATATACACAACTACCTTCAGTTTCAGTAAAATAGGCTAAACTAAATAAAAACTCTATAATGAAAGCTTTAAATGTTATATTTGAACTTATACCATCAAAAATTTTCAAAAAATGGGAGATAACAATCATAGATATAACCAACAGATAAGCATACACCATTATTTTCCCCTCGCCTCACTTCACACAAATCGCATTATATCCAATAATTCATTGTGCCATTTAAAAAGCTATTATATAAAAGATAAAAATCTAAATGTCCTGTAGCTCGAACATTTAGTTACTAGCTGATACTGGGTTAGCAGAGCTGAGTATTTCATTTCAACGTATGGGAATAGGCAGAGAGGCGGATGTTACCTTTGCTACATTATCTAATACCTACACTGTTTTTCGTCATTTGTATTAATAAATAAAAATTATTGAAATTTATATTCTACTAGCTTCCGCCCACGACTTTTTACGTGCATCCCCGTTTTTCCCCGTTCCCGCAAGAATTTCGGGATATCCTTTCTTAGCGGATGCCTACGTCCTAACATCTACCTGCATGCCAAATTTCAGCCCGATACGCCCAGTGGTTTGGGCTGTGCGCTGATAGATCACTATATCAGTCACCTTTGAGTTTTATATATGTATAAAGATTTTACATAGTTAGTACTATAATTAAAATTTATATGAACTGAAAAGTTTTTAACGTAATTAATCATTATTACAATCAAACAGATATTTGGAATTTGTTTTATAATTTTTTGAATTGAATTTTATTGGAACAATTCCAATATACCTCAAACTGTTATTGATATTATCGGACAATTTTATACCAACTAAAATACTAACAAGACTCATTCCTTCGAAAAATATGCACAAAATCATTAGACATTATTTTCTAGGCATTTACATTGTACAAACAAGAATATGATACACCTACATACAAAAAAATAACGAAAAGTAGAGTTTAAATTTATTTCTATTAGAACGTTTCTTTATTTTTTAACCGACTTCAAAAAAAAGGAGGAGGTTATCAATTCGGCCGGTATATTTTTTTTTTTTTTTTTTTTTTTTTATGTATGTACACCGATTACTCCGAGGTTTCTGAACCGATTTACGTGATTCTTTTTTTGTTCGATGCGGGATGGTGTCGAATTGGTCCCATAAAAATTTTATTCGGCTAGGCCCAGTAGTTTTTATTTTATGAGCATTTTTGTCTGTACTCGATGACTTAATTGGAATGTAGCAAGTAACTTTGATTCACTTCCCGGTAACCGATTGAGCTGAAATTTTGTATACGTATGTAAATTGGATAGCGATGAAACATTATCATGACATAGAGCTGATTTGATGATGGAATCGGAAGGTGGCCATAGGAACTCAGTAATATATTGACTCAACTTTATCGAGTTTGAGCTCGTTTGATTCGTGTTGAAAATTACACTAAAAAGTATTAAATAAAATTAACTGCGTTAAAAACAACCGACTTCAAAAACGGAAAAGTAAAAAATAAAAAAGATTTGATATTATTAATTACTACATATTATTTAGATGTGCTATTTATTAAATAGGTTTGAAGTCGGTGCCAAACACTAAGCACTTAGTATTAAGCCCGTGCACCGACATCAAACCTATTTAATAAATAGCACATCTAAATAATATGTAGTAATTAATAATATCAAATCTTTTTTATTTTTTACTTTTCCGTTTTTGAAGTCGGTTGTTTTTAACGCAGTTAATTTTATACCTGTTCACATTACTTAAATACCTACATTTCTCGTCAGCTCCCTGCCTATGCCTATTAATAGAGCAGATCAATTTGGCAAGACGCAGGCGGCGCCGGCGCACATGCGCTAATTACTCGCGTCTTTACACTCAACACTATTCAACCATTATATTATGTATACGTTTATTTTCAGACGACTTATATCTACATTTAATTTACTAGTGATCCGTTTTAACTTCAAATTAGTAAGTAACTACAGAGATAATTTTTCAAACAAACATAAGTACGATTGTTTTTACTACACCAAGCATAAATATATTTATGGATCTCTAAACTAAAGATCATTTAAAAGATTGAATCTACCAAACCAAAACATCAGGGAAATCATTATCAAACAACATCAGTAATCACAAATAGGTAAGAGATAATATATATATATATATTATATATCCTACTACCGTGCTTATTTAGAAATGAATACTACAAAACAAAATATTTAATATACTGATAACATACTTGCCCTTTTCGTTAAAAAAAATGCGTATTGCTTCATGTATCAGTGATATACATGACAGCGAGAGGCCAATACTTGTGACGTCACCGTGACTTCACATTTACCTAGTTCATCATACTTCTGTTTTGGTCGCAAATGCTTACCACTTGGGGGTAAACTTGACAGCATTAACGAACACGTTGTCTTTACACATTGAATACCTACATAACAAGCATAATATCACGAAATCTATACTTAATATTATAAAGCTGAAGAGTTTGTTCGTTTGTTTGAACGCGCTAATCTCAGAAACTACTGGTCCAATTTGAAAAATTGTGTTAGATAGCCCATTCTTAGAGGAAGGCTATAGGCTATATAATATCATCATGCTAAGACCAACAAGAGCGCAGCTAGTCTTATAGATGAAGAAGCAATGGCTCTTAGCTATTGTTGTCCAAAACTCGTGTCCCTTCTTAGATAAGCCTGTCTAATAGTACCAAATAATCCTAATCTCGAAGAGATTCTACACCATAATATTATGAAGTTCCAATAAGAAGCCGATAATTAAGCCACGACCTTTGGACTCCCACTCGCTGATGCGTCAATGAATTTCGCGTAAACGACCTTTGATATTGATAAAAGCTATTGGGTTATTGTCTTCAGAACTGCGTCGGTCCGGAATGGGGCCGGGGCTGAGCGCACCTAGCCTTATCAGACAAGGGAATTGGAGTTTATAGGCGCGGAATACATGAGCGGTTGTCACGAGGCTTCCACTGTCATGGAATACCTGGTTAATGCGTAAGCAATTATATATTGTAAAATGTTCTATTAAAATCTTTGTAGGAAAGCAAAGTATATAGGGTAGAGTACATAAAAACAGGTGAATGTTTCGTCACTAGCTTGAATAGAATATACAATCCAAAATCCCAACTACATCAAGCATAGATCAATGAAGCATACATCGCGGCAAATTTAAAGATTTACTTGTTCTTTCACTGAAAGAAATGAGTTCTTTCTCATCATTATGGGTGATAAAACTTCCTCCTGTTCCATCTGTGTCTATCTTCAAAATAAAAACCTATGATAGTTAATTTGAAATTTGGAAGCTGTGACATTTATTTTAAGAAATTAATTAAGTGCCAAATAAGTTCACATACAAATCGATAGATTCTTAACTATAGCATAAATATTTTTTAAGAAATATTTTTAAACAGTAGTAGAAGCAATCTATACTAATATTATAAAGCTGAAGAGTTTGTTTGTTTGAACGCACTAATCTCGGGAACTACTGGTCCGATTTGAAAAATTCTTTCGGTGTTAGATAGCCCATTTATCTAGGAAGGTTATAGGCTATATTTCATCACGCTACGGGCAACAGGAGTGAAGCCACGGGGGTGAAACCGCGCGGAGCAGCTAGTGAGGAATAATTTTTCAAACAAATTATTTCATGCAGACCACAAAAGAAGAAGCTAGGAAAATAATTGATCTGACCCTTAACCTTTATTCCACAATCAACCTTTTGGCAAACATTCTCTGAACAAAGGCCTCTAATAATAGTGATTTCTTGCGTTCCTACAATAATAATCTATACTTAGACTAATATTATAAAGCTGAAGAGTTTGTTTGTTTGTTTGAACGCGCTAATCTCAGGAACTACTGGTCCGATTTGAAAAATTCTTTCGGTGTTAGATAGCCCATTTTTTGAGGAAGGCTATAGGCTATGTATCATCACGCTAAGACAAACAGGAGCAGAGCAATGCGGGTGAAACCGCGGGGAACAGCTAGTACCTTATAATATTACAAGGCTAGTCCGTAGGTTTCTCACAATTTCGCTTGGGTCCCAATTTTATGACGATGTTATCTATATTAAACTCTACAAAAGGAGGTGTTAGTTATTTTTCAATGTATTAGGAAGCAAAATATGACTACATAATATTACATCAAAATTTCTGCAAGAAATCCGACAATCAAGAAGCGTTGCCTGAATTCAATCCTATTTTTATCATCTATAATTACAATATAGTCATTGTCAATATTGGAAACTACAAAAAACACGTTTATATATATTTTCCGTGTATTTTCCTAATAAAACTGTCCCTTACACAGCAGCCTACACTTCTGACGTCAATGGCTATTTGCGCACTATCTCGGGCCATAGGTGAAGGATCGTCTCACGTGTCTTCTGGGAAGTCTGATTGATAGCTCTTTGTTGATTACTACCTGCGAATTATTAGTTAAAAATTTAAAAACTAATTGGAAAGAAAGTAATAGAATGTGAGTTAGGTTAGGCTAGAGAGATGGTCTGTTTTAGGGAATAGAATGCTTAATAGGTAGAAGCTGTCTTTGTAAGAACAGTTTATGAAAAAAATAGGTTTTGTTACGTCATGCTCCTTACATGACCGTAAGCATGTAGATATGCATAAGATGCACAAGCAATATTGTTAATAAGCTTATAGGTATACAAAAAATTATGATTCTTTTAAAAATGAGTGATACGCTACTTCGCAGATAAAACATAAATAATAATGAATGAAAAACGTATATCATAAACAATGACTTAGCACCAAGTAAACATTGGTTCTTAACCAAATTATTAAATAATTTTATCTTGTTTTTAGCCACAACCTACAAAGGACCTACGTCACTTTGGACACAAGTGTGGACAATCCTTAAAACAGTCACGTTTTGACGCATGTGGTCAGAACACGCTTAAACGTATACATATAATGATGATAAGGAAAACATCAATTGATTATAGAATAAACAACATTCAAAACAAGAACATGTCGGGGAAAAATCAAATAATATATTTCATGTATAAGTATTAATGGTTGACACTTTTCTGAATATATTTTCATAATTATTTTAAAATATGCTCACCTATACCTTAAAGTTTAAAATAACACGCTAACACCCAAAAATCATAAATTGGAAACCAAGAAAAAAATGGATTTAAATGTCAAAAGAGGCTATTTAGCGTCATAACTAAGTTGAAGGTTGTTGGCGCGACGCAACTTCCGGTTCGCATTAAAATTTTAAAAATGCGTCGCGAACCTCCACAGCCTGACTTCCGCTTGAAGATGTTAATGACGCCCGACACTTGCCAGCGATGTCAACTTTACATAACTGCAAAATAAGATTATTTTCCTTTTTATTTCCTGGGTAAATCTGTTGGGAAGCATGTATGCCGTGGTTGGTCAACTATAAAATAATTATTTAGTCGTATTATTATTTCCTTTACACCTTAAGGCCCGGCGCAGACGGCACACTTTTTGTGCGATCGAGTCTGCGGCGCACAAAAAGTCTGCATGACGCGCAAAAAGTCGGTCGCGGATTTTTCACAGACTCAACGCACACGACGCACATCTTCGATCATTTTGTCGGCAGAGCTGTAGGGACGTAGACGCTATGGAAATCGTGCAGAGATCGCGAAGTATTATTTTGTACATGAAGTACAGAAAAAGAAGAAGAAATAGAGAATTTTGGGTACATCCTATACTTTTGGAAAGATTACTGAAGGGACAGTTCCATACTTTAAATGTCTATCATGGTATTCCGCCTTAGAAGTGTCATAAATTGCTGGTCTGTTTTGAATTTCTTGAATTAACTTATTTACATCGACCTCTGGCATGATAATAGATCGCGTGCGAACGTCCCTAGCAATTGCAGATTGCCGACTAAAGTGTGCGCCGTCTGCGTTAGCGCTTGTTGAAGCAAACGTTCTATTTTTTTCACAGACTTTTTGTGCGGAGCGGCGCGATGCGGCGCGGTGCGATCTGCCCGAATTACACGGATTTTTTGTGCGCCGGACTTTTTGCGCGTCGTGTGCGTTACTGCATATAATTTCATAGGTTCTATTTTGACAGACTAAAAAGTGCGTCACGGATAGTCTGTCGTCTGCGCACGGCCTAAAATGAACAAAATTATGTATGTATGTATGGTTTTCACGCATAAAACTCTCAACCGATTTTGATGAAATTTGGCACAGACAATCTTTAGACCCTGAGAAAGAATATAGGCTACCTTTTATTGCGAAATATGTACCACAGGCGAAGCCGGGGCGGACCTTCTGTCCTTACATAAAGTTTTATACTATGTACTACTTTGATATGAAGATTTATTAGATGAAACACTGAAAAGGAATATAGGAAATACGTATAGTTATTTTATGACGCTTTAAAGAACGGGACTACAGGAAAATGCAATTTGTAATTTTATACGAACAGGTGATGTTCAAAAACATCAGCCACGCGAGCAAATCCGTGGGATAAAGTTCTTTTGACGCTTGTCAAATTCATCTTAAAATCAGGATTGTCAATGACCTCGTGAAGATTTAGATTATTAATTACTTCAAGGTCACTTCGCAGATAGCATGTCTGCTATCTAGGACAAGGCCTGTGTCCGAAATTTTAATTTGCTAATTTTCTTGTAGTTAATGTTATTTTCAAACAAACGGATTGATCCACACATATTATAACAACGACGTTTTACACATAGATTTCAAAAAAGTCATCCGATATTGTTATTAAAATTAAGTATTCTATTTGAAACTTTCAATTTTTAATAAATAGATTTTGAAAATAATTTCCTGCCTTGTTATAATGATAATAAGCGTAAGACTTTTACAGCTAATAAATTCCCGTCTGATGCCAACGTACAACTGAGAACTAACTATAAAATCGATGAAAACATCTAAAAAAAATCACACTACCATCGCCTAAAGCTACGCCTTAGTTCATAAAACAACTTATGAAATTGTTACAATCCCACATTACAAAAAGTTTTATTTTCCCATAAAAACAACAACATTATGTTCTTAACAGTAATGTCGCCATCTTAGCTGCAGTGGAACCTTGCATATTTCTTGAACTCTGCTTCTTCCGGTCCCTGACAATGAATGTTGGACAATTTGGCTCAAGTCCTCGAGATTAAGAGTATTCCCTCGTCGCTACATTAAAAATAAACAAATGGTTAACGCACTTATTCATTGTTTGCATCTTTTATTTCATAGTAGGTAATTATTGAGGAAAACTTCAAAGTTCAAACGCTTTTGATGAGATAAGAATATGGCGGTAGGTTTTACCTTAAGATAACATAACTGTCTATTAAATATTTAACTTTGATTTGACTAATGTTTTCATTAGAATATTCTCAACACGTAACCATTAAGATATTTGTTTTATTATTAAATTTTATATGAATTATACATATTCCGTGTATTTACTGGTAAATAGCAACTTTTTAACATCTAATAATAATATATTAGAACATCGTGTTAAGAATGGAAAACTAAAATTTAAAAGCATCTTAAATCACCTATATTGCCAAATGTTACAAGTTTCATAGTTGGTTTATTGGATAAAAAATGGCAACAAAAGAAGTATCGATATGGGTTAGAAGATCGGTTGGAACACAGCCAAGTGTGCAACCAGGTGAACGGTTATGTTAAGGAATCTTACTTCTCTTTTAAGTTTTATTCATATGTATCATCTTTTGAAATTTGTGTTAAAGTAACATAAAATAAAATATATTAATTTATAACTATTTGTAGTCGCATCATGACTAATGATACTAAATATACGAAAGTTTTACTAAAAGTATTTCTTCAATCAAGAACTTAATATTAAGGTAAATATACGTCATGTCTTTCCCCGAATCTTCATATTCATTAAAAATTATTATCCAAAATTTCAACAAAACAAGCCTCACACATTACCTATAAAAGGCAGTTAATTAACGAGTAAATGATACGAGTGTTAAAATAACTGCAACCGCAAACCGCGACTTCATCCTACCTGCCGTGCTCCGGGAAAATATTGTCAACAACATGTCGCAAGCTCTAATATACTATTTTTCACAATAAATATAACCGCTTAAAAAATAAGGATTTATATTTAACTTGTTACATGCTTCATAATTTATTTTTTTTTTTTCATTTTTCGTGTCAAGGTTTAGTGTATACCTAAGGCACCGTTTTTTCCATAAGCTTGATATAGCTGTTGTGTATACATATACCTACGCTATACTTTAGAAGAGCCTTTATAAATGAATTAGAATGTATTTTTGAATAAAAATAGAATATTAAATTTGTTCTAGAATTACAACACAATTACGAAATTCAGGATTAAAACACGATTTATTAGGACTGCTTATAATAATAACTCTACTATATTTCAACTCTCATCATGACTAATTTGCCTATCCTACTAAAATAACATGTAATGAAATTTAAATTTTTGCGTTAATTCATGCCATTTGAAACTTTGTATTGTTTCAGGCAATAAAAACACCCCACTATTGTTATTATTTGCTATTAATTATACTTGAGTGGCGTCCCTTGCATGACGTGACAAATTTCACTGTATTTGTGCATTATGCCAAGTTACGAACACCTTCATAACTAGAAGTTTGTTTATGAAAATCATCCTTATGTGAGAGGACGATGATGATTAAAGTACATAAACGGGTCTACGGGTTATATGGTATAGTTCAGGATACATCGCCCATTTTTGCAAGTGACTACTATCAAGCTGATTTTCCGTTTGTAGCTTTATTTTGATGAGACATCGAATAATTTCGTGTACAAAAGTCTCGATTGTGGTAGCTAACAGAGATAACAAGGATAAAAATTTTTGATTTGATGGTTCTCAAATATTTATTACTAACTGAATATTTTTTTTTGTTCAATCTCAAGATAATTACCTAAATTATTCGAAAAAATATTTGTCCTACAAAATCTATGGTTTGTTCAAAGAGTCCCCCTTTCCAAAGTGTATCGATAACGAGGTCATCATAAATGATTACTAACAAGCTGATTTTTTTGTTTTCACTTAGTTAATGTTTATATAATTCAACAGACATATTGTCCTACAAATTGCGTTTAATAAATATTTGAGAACCATCAAATCAAAAAATTTTATCCTTGTTATCTCTGTTAGCTACCACAATCGAGAGTTTCGTACACGAAATTATTCGGTGTCTCATCAAAATAAAGCTACAAACGGAAAATCAGCTTGATAGTAGTCACTTGCAAAAATGGGCGATGTATCCTGAACTAGTATCATTTATATGTGTAAACTTTTTGAAATGGTAATAATTATAGTAGGTAGGTATAGTTGTATAGTACACACGAGGAAACGCACGAAGTAGTAAGTTTTTGGTAAGAAATAAGAATGCAATAGACAATTAAATATAATGCTCTAAATTCTGCCATGTTACATTTTTGTTAACAGAATAAAATTTTATAAAAAGTTAAAAGAATGTTTTATTTTGAACACCTATTTTGAACCACATTAATAAAATAATACAAAAAATAACTCATTAGAGTTTGTTACAATACAATAATACAATACAAAAAGATGTGATTTATTTATTTATTTATTTATTTATTTATTTATATAAGGCACAGTTACAGGATATAATCCAAAACATTTACATCAACTTACCTACTAAATTAAACAATATTAAGATTACAACCCAATTACAACTGCACACAACATTTAAATCATTACAAGTGAATATAACATCCTCAATTATATAAGTCAAATGTTTTATCAATATATTATCACACAATAAGTACTCATAAAAATAACAAAAATAATTTAAATTAATTATAAGTAAACTTGAATTTTATTCATCATTTAAATTAATATCTATTTTATTTCTAAATTGATACAAATTATATAGGAAAATATCATTATTGTTACAAATCTTATAAAGCCTACACATTCGGATCAAAGGGCTGTTCTGAGAGACCATATTTTTTGTAGTTGGCAAGGCAAATAATTTATAGGACCTTTTGGACCGACTTGGAACATTAATATCTTTGATGTTAAGTTTTTTTTTTTACACACCACCTTTATTATTTGTGCATAATTACAAAACACAAATCACATTATCTATTGTAAACACCTTAATCTATTGACAAACCAACTAATTCCGACTACACTAACGAAGGTATATTGATTCGTACATTGACATCTAAACAAAATATCAAAATCTCATCGCCACAAGTGTCTTTGTTTCTGCCATGTGGCGGCCAGCCGTGGTACAAATGCTAATTATTGTCTTAAACATTATATCTACCTGCACCTTATTACTTGGTAATAGAGTTGGTTATCACCTGGCTGTTCTGGTGCCATCTGGTCTGCAGGGGATGTCAAAGCAATCCCTTGTTCGCTAACAATGGCTAGGTGTTACATGTGCAGGAAGTCACGGCTTTTAAATAATTAAGTTGTTTTTCACAAACACTATCGTGGCTATCTTTGAGCGTTACAGATGTAATTGCATTATCTCTTTTGTGCAGCGTTTTTTGGTGTGAATTTGCAAGGTTCATCTGTCGTATAAATTAAAATTAAAATAACTGTCGAAGCTAACATGCCATATAATAAAATTAAACAGTCCATAAAGATTTGTATTTAAATCTAAAAGTTTTGTCTTTTTCTACTGTTGTAGTACCTAAGTAGGTATGTATAGTTATAACTACATAATAATTATTAACATAATACGAGAAAAATCTTACTACTACGTACTAGTAGAAGATCCATATCTGACTAGGTAGAGTCATATGGAAATAATGAAAAAAATACTATGCCTATATATTGTAGGGATAATGAACATTATGACTGATTTGGCGATTACACAAATAAACAAACACATCATCAGTAATGCTAATTATTAGATATTATAATCCTTATTTATTTGCCACTGAAAAGTATGCTTCACATGTAAATCCATCTATTATTAACTACAATACAAAGTTCAACCACAACCATTAATATCCATTTTCGTGTGACTTTTTGACAGGCGATAGTTTTAACCGTGTTAAGAGATAGTCGTTATCAGCAGTGATGCTGAGTCCCACTGATAACCCGAAGGGCTGATTGCTGTGTTTTTACTCCGCTCTTATCAGCTTCCCTTTCTGATAACTTTTTATTTCGTCACTATCTGCGTTTTACGTTTCACGGTAGTTTGTTTATTACATAATCTTTGTATTTAAATATAAATTCGTAGTATTTAGGTGGTTATGTATTTTTAAATCTCGCGAGTTTAAAGTCACTATGTCAATATATTATGTAATTATATTTTCGCAATAAATACCCTATTCTTAGTAAATAATAAACGATGTAGAGTTGTTTAATACTAAATACATTGTTAAATAGTATTTTTGAAATGAACCTTGATTGAGGAATGTAGGTAAGTATTTAATAGGTATATATTATTGAAAAAAGGTATGCCATAAGCTATCAGCTAAAGGTAATCGCTTTTCAATTCATGTTAAACACTTTAACTACAGTAGGTAAATTATTTACATCAATTCCAGGTTTAAATGCAATTTCATTGTTTCCTTACCCTCCATACCTTTTTATCTTAAACCTAGGTTCCCCTCAGACTCAGAGCCCGGGCGGTCCGCGCGTCAATTACATCTATAGGTACCCGTATACCTTTGTATTGAAAGGATCAATCAATTTTTTCTCATTATTACCGGATTCCTAAAGAAGTGCATAATATGCGGGTAAGTATCGATTGATATCGATTTACAAGGGGACACAATTAGTATTGCTTTTAATTGTACAACATGCAGGTATAATCTTGAAAAGAGAGTAACAATATAATAACTTTTATGTGTGTATTTTGTATTAGGTTCAGGTAGGAATTTGAAATCAAATAAACATTTCTTTATTGTATAGAATATCTAGTAGCCAAAAGCTTTAATACATTAGGGGCTTAATAATGTACCAAAAACATACAATTTCGCTCTTTGAAATAAGGTTAAACATTGAAATGGCTCTAAGATTCGAACAAAATTTGACAATCATAAAGTTCCATTAAAACCTATAAAATATTGTTTTTAATTAGAAAAAAAGTCGCAATTAAATTTAAAATACTGTAATTTATAGCTATTGTGTACATATTTATTTGTTGATAATTCACTTTATCATTAAAAGTAGGTAGTAGGTAGATAATTCAAAAAATCCTTGAAATAATACATTTTAAAAATTGTCTCCATAATAACTTGTATAGGTACCTACTTACGTATTAATATTCATTTTGTTTATGTTTTGTTTCCAGCGAGTTTCTCACGAACACATCTGGTAGAGTCCACCATTAAAACAAAAAGCAGGTAACATTTACTGTTTAATAGATTTTTTTACTGTTCTATTCTTAGTACCTATTTTCTAGGGTTTGATTTTACGCGAGTATATATTATACATTTAGAAATTAAAGACTTTTTAACGGATTTTAAACGCGATTTATTCATTATATTATTTTCCCGACGTTTCGAACACTTTACAGCGACCGTTAAAAAGTCTTTAATTTCTAAATGTTTTATTCTTATTAAAAATATTAATAAATAACTTATAATGTGTAGAGATAAAAAATGTAGGTTTAAAATTAAAGATTGGGTTACTTACAAGATTTAATACCTATAGGGAGGTAGGTAAATCGCTTTTGACGTAGTTATGTAGGTACCTAATCATTTACGATTTAAGAACATTAATTGAACTTTATCTAAGTACCACTTTACACTAAACTATATCTAAATAACAGACATATCTATAAATCATTAACTTTGTAATGTTGAGATTTCTATATACCAATACAAAAGTTCAAATATTTTTTCCAAAACAGTTTACGAAATCAGCAAAAATAATTGCATAATTTTGTAATTCTTTCATTAGAATCGTTACTAAGGCTGACGTCATTACCTTAAAAGCTTTGGTAGAGCTTTTAAAGAGGTATTATTATTAAAACATACGAAATAACACATGCTCTGCGTGTGGCATCCCTTGTTTTTACAATCTACCCCCAAATGTTGTTTTAACCCGCCAATGATCATGCCAAGTTAAATTCTGATTTATTCCAGATCTGAATGAATGTTCAAATGTTACATTTAAATTGTGGAGCATGGAATAATTAGGTCAATGAATACTACTTTTCGAGATTATTTCATACAGTATGTATTTGAAAAAGTTTGAAATTCATTAAAGTCTGAAATTATTATCATTATTCATCATGTTACCTATAGAACTAAACGAAAGCGGCTTCACTCTATATTCACTACATTAATGATATATTTATTTATACTTATACAAAAATAAGACATATTCCCATAAGAATTATCTCAATCTTCCAATGAAATAGGTATCACTTTTTTTATTAAATATTTTGCCCTAAAAACACGTACCTACCTAAAAAGTTTTGAAATACATTACGTACTATGTACATACATAACATTACCACTCACAAGTATCTCAACCTTAACAGGCAATGTACCTACCTATGCAAGACTGCAAGACGCATAACTTCATAACACAATATTGTAATTATATCCGCTGCAAGCGCTTACACTTCAGCTTTAAAGCACTTGAAGCGCTGTAGTGTATAGCTGAAGGTAATTTATGATCTACATAATTGTTTAACTCGTCCCCGTGAAATCTATACAATTTAAATACTTTTGTTATAGGTAACATGTGTTACGTTTGTGAAAAATCTTCAGGACAAAAAAGAAGTGATTTAGTAGGTACCTCCCGTGATATAGCGGTCACTCGGTTGGAAATGACCTTTTTTTTCTTACTATGAAGAAGTAAGTACCAGAAACTTATTAAAACTGCATTCATTTTAAGTGAACAAGTAACTAAAGAAGCTCATTATAAATATGTAGGTATATCAATGCTCATTAATTACAAAAATAGGTACCCCTAATGTAAAATTTTAAAATAATTATACCAACTACAGTTTATGCTTCCTATTTGAATATGCATCGCTGATCGCTTCAAACAATATAATATCCACAAAAATAATTAAAAATACCTAACACTTTAAAACTAAAAAGTACA
Source organism: Colias croceus (assembly GCF_905220415.1). Lineage (NCBI taxonomy): Eukaryota > Metazoa > Arthropoda > Insecta > Lepidoptera > Pieridae > Colias > Colias croceus. The sequence goes on along the minus strand of NC_059543.1, from coordinate 273,306 downwards.
ATATAATATGCAGTAAAACAATTTATAACACTATAATTGTCCTAAAACTTACCTTAACTGATTTCATCAAAAGCAATGTCCAAAAACAAATTGCAAGATTTACAATTATTTAAAACAATGTTTTTGATACAGGATCTCTTAAACGGCTAAACAATAACTTCACAACACGTGCCTTACACGTGCAACTAACCATCTTTACAATATTTGCAGTATTGTCTTTACTTCAACCGACGTCCCAAAAAGGTATGAATTTCAAGCCAGATGTTAGGTTACCGCTGTCTGCGTCTGTTATATTTATGGTGTTACAGGTGCTTTGCTGGCTTTTAAAGACATATTTTTATAAGCTTTTTAAAACTGATAATTGATGAAAGACAGATTTTTTTTTATCAGTTTACATCCATGAAAGAGTAGGTAGGTAATTCAGGTCATTGTACTCATAACTCATTCGATGTACAGTGACATACCTTATACGTAGATAATTAATATACCTACCTAATTAAAAATAAAGACTCTACATATTTTTTAAATAATGTACTACTATGCGTATGTTTTCATTGTAGTATTTCAATAAACAATGTAAATGATTAATAATTCTAAATGAGGAAGTCCGTTAATAAATAAATAGGTACGATATCAATTTAAAAATAAACCAATAAGTAACTACCACAGTAATTACTTACCTACCTATTACAATACTATCATTTTTATCTATCTCTCAATCTATATGTCAATACTCACACAAAGTAATAGTACTCATAGTACGTTTAAACATATAAACAAATAACAAACCATTTCGTCAAATAAACTGAATTATACGTAAAGCATTCCGATAAGAAAGCTCTCAGTACAGCTAGCGCCATCCAGTGGCAGAAAGCGGAACTAAACATCTACGCGCCACCTCCCTACTGCGACGCAATTGCAACACACGGCTATAAAAAGCTCTTATCGGAATACATGTAAATATTATTCAGAAATTTACATAGTTACGCAATACACATGTTTTTGTTAATCGTGGAAAATACAAACATTAAAAATTTTAAACTCTATGTAGAGTCTACTAATGTCATAAAACGCAATAACATTTTATTAGAAAATAAATAATGCATGTACCTATCAAGTTATAAAAACACGTGTAATCGCAGTCAACGCGTTAGAAAAAGACAGGTAGAATAAGGTGGAGCGTCGTAAAGTAACACCTTGATAAAACAGCTTTTGTCAATGTGTGGGAGATTCTTACGTTCGCGAATATTTGAACGGGAATTTAGTTCAACGCGATGAAAAATCGAAAATTAAGCATAATCCAAACTTATTTATAAATACATCGAACACTGCGAATCGATTTAAATTTCCTTTAAATAATAGGTGAGACAAACACAGCAAAACCTCATTAGGTATCATTGTATTTTCCTTAACCGTGGCTAAAAAGTGTAAAAACCGCGATAGTACGTGTCGAGAGGAGGTGACGGTGGAGCGGTCATCACGGGCACTAATTAAGTGGGGGTGGGGGTCGCGGGGCGGCGGGCAGGGCGGGCCGGAGGCGGGCCGGCTCATTCCGCCGCGCGCCGCGACGCCGGCCACACGTGTAGCGCGCGGGGCCATGGTCGCGAGAACCGATGAGATGTTCGGCTGCTATGGTGACAGCTACTCGTATCGCCTGTGGAGCCTGGCCAACGTTTGGGGCTGCCGCTGTGAGTAATTAGCCCGCGAGTGTGGTGAAACGTGCTAGATGAAAGTGCATAGCCCGTATATGGGAGTTGGCGGTTGGTACGAATGCTTTGCGGCCGGTTGGCTTGCGGACATGAGGAGTAAGCAGGTCCCGACTTCCACTACATCGGCCAGGCGGCTTGCTGCCTTAAGTAAGCTTCTTTTCCTTTTATTTTTGTTTGCAACTTTTTCATTATTATTTTTTGTTATCATTCAATTTTTGTTAATTTTTATCCCAAAATTATTATTTTTACTTTATACTATTTATTTTATCATGACCCCGGCAAATAGTAAATAATATCATTTTTTTTTAAATCTCTACATTTGTTCATAAAAATGTTCAGCTCTTTAATTTTTGCGAGAGCGCTAGAGTCCATTACAATTATTTAACTATGAAACTGACTGAACCATAAAATCCAAAAATACACGTAAAGTTTCGTCTACAACAATGAGAGCGAAACAGGTGAAAATGATATCACCTCAGTGGCATTAAAAATAAAACTTGAAACGTGTTCATTAGAAATAACCGTGTTCCCTCGCTCCCTTGGGATATAATTTATCCACTTGAGAATCGGGAACAGGTATACACAGACTTAAAAGAAAGTTTCGTTTGCCGAGGGGAACCCCGCTCTCTTTCAATGTCTTAAATCGTAAATGATTATGTTGTTTTAATTCATTTGCTTTTTTCTTTTACTTTCACTGTATTCTTCCGCCGCCTGTCTGAGTGGATGAAATAGGGACGTTTGATATGTTTTACCAAACTTCTCTGGGAATAAATAATTAGTGATCGTCGTCTGAACATAATTTAATGGTTGTGTTCCGAAAATATCTTCGCTATTGTTCTTTTTGTGAATAGTGTCGATATGATTACGATTGTTTGATCTAATGTTATAGGTATTATGAATTTATGAAAATTTCGTTAGTAGCTTCCTAAAAATTATGTTTGCCTGAAAAAATAAACTCTATTTTTTTATCTGATCGTATTAGTGAGAAACAGAGTGCACATTAATTAAGTTATATAGATACATATTTGTTATGTTTTCCTTTTATAGAATAAGGATATAAATATGACTGTAATAATTCAAAGACGAATCAAAACATTGCGAATAAAAATAAAATAGAAAAGTAACGTGAATAGTGAACATTTTTGTATTTTCATATTTTTCAATGTAAATGTAAATATTAAACTCTTGTGAGCTTTAAAAGCTCATAAGACTAACAAAGAGGCATCTCATTATTTATGTAGATTAGGTTTGAGACAAACATTATTTTATACGTGACAAACTTAGCACTAACGATGTTCAATTGGTGTTGATTTCGGCATACTTTGTTCAATTACATTGTGTATCGCAGATAGATAATTACATATATAGGTACTTAAATACCATTGACCCAAACACATAATATTATCAAAGTCGCATTACCAGACTCAAGTTTAAACACAGATAAACACGTCATTTACCTGAATATATTAGTATTATTGACATTCCTGTATCTAGTGCAAATAACAGATTCCTATGTCTAATCACTTATTTGAAGAGACACAAATGAACAGGCTCATTAACGAGTGATTATCGCGTGTAAACAATCTTTGGGATAACTGCCGATCTCAATCGTGTGACTCACTTTCATATTGCCTCCCTTCAGTTCGTGATTCATGAATTTCATATTTTAATTTGTTGTGTAACTTGTGCGTTATAGCGTGTATTTGTTTTGTCTGAATTTTAATATCAATTTCTATTGTGAAAATATTTATCTACGTTATACTTACGTGACTTATGTAGTCCTTGTTTTAATTATTGTTAACATTTAACTTTTATCATGAAATAGGAGGAAATTTAAAATATTATTTTAAACAATTGCAATATGTTTGTACTTATTATTATTAGGTACACCGAAAGTAGGTAAATATGTAACATGTACATAACTACATAGTTATCTATTCATTGTATGAGATGATTAGATTTTTTAATTTCGTATAAAATGTATGTTAATGAGTGCTTAAGTTATGCGACTGATACCTTTGCGTCTAAGGGTTGCTAACACTTAGTTTTTCTATGATTGAAAAACTTAATGAATTTTCTTTAAATTGAACATGCAATAAGTGATGTAGAGATGTGAATCCTTTATAAAGCTTTTTCTTCTTACATCCAAACATATTTTGTCATTATTAATTGATACTATGATACTTATTGATATTATTTTATTATACACGTACGATAATAATAAATAAAGTTCTTACTGATATTGATGCGAAATAAAATAAAGGAGTAAGTACGTAAGTAAGTAAGATCGTAGTTTCATGAAAACATGAAAATAAGTCTTAGCAATTAGTAATTACTAAAATGTAGCAAACTCCAAATTTGACAGAATTATAAGTGATTTTTTTATTATTTACCAACTAAAGACTTCAGGAACATTTAATAATAATAATTTTCGTTTGGATAAATTATATCCAAAGATAAATAGAATTCGAGATAATGACAGAACAACAAATTACAAGCCAGACCACCTTGACGATTTCCTTTAAATAATAACGAATATAACTTCGCCGCGCAATGCAATAATATACATTTAGTTTAATAGTTTTATTACCTACATAAACATGTGAATCACGTATAAAAATACACTTGACCGCACAAGGTATGCGAAACAAGGAAAATAAGTTAAACGAAAGTGGATAGACAACGACTCGACCGCATTTCAATTGAACGAATCAATTTAGGAATAATTCTTTCAACGCGTAGTTACAATTGAGACGGCGCAGGAGTTTCGTGTGCCCTCCCGTAGCGCACAGGTGCAACCAATCAGCGCGCGGAATTCTGACTTCGGTTACAACTCGTTATCTACACCGGTATTGTGTGGTGCATTGTTTTTGTAGTTCAATAGGAAGCGTGTGTCGCTTGTGTGTGTTATCAACGGTTATACAGCAGATTAGAGGCTCGTGCTCGTTTCCACCTACAGATAGGTAGCTGATAACAAGTATGTTGCTCTGACTGTGGAGGCGTTGTATGAATATTGCGTTTCGTTCAAGAACCATCTGCACAATCACTTTGTAGTTATTATTTAGCACTTTTTACGGTATACGTACTTAAAGAAACTTATCCCACATTATACGAATTAATATAGCACTTTATTACTCCTACAGTATAATATGAAGTTCAAAATTCATTTACTGAACAACCATAATCAATATTTTGTACAACACACGTAGGTACCAACAATGTATCGTGTAACGATTTAATTACACAAGAATGAATGACTCCAGTGTTCGTTTTAACAAACAGCGCAATATCTCCGCGTCTCGGTGTTTAACTCGCGCCGCATCGCTAGCGCCATCTGTTGGCGAGTAGTGGAACTAAATATAATGTACCTCGTTAACCGTACCTTTTAATATTGTTTGAAATATTTTTGGGTTAACTAATTAAGAATGTTTAGTAAAATAAAAATAATTTTGGTATAATATTTGTTATAATGTATAAAAAAATATATTTTGTTGATTATATTGCCGCATTGGTGTTATTAAATAAATTTTAACATTATTCAGTATTAGGTACTTTCTTCTACTTTGCTATGAAATCTAGATTTTCCGTAAAAAAATATCAGTTATTATTTATAAAAAATAAACAGTCCAAAAAACTCCAAAACAACATACTCACACTCAAAGCACCATACAACGCTTGAACCGAGCGTCGATAATACAATCGTTTTGAGGTAATAACGAGCAGACAAACACGCCGGGATAATTATTATAGCAGTAAATTGGACGGTATTGGATAACAAGGGCTTAGTTACCGGCGGAATGGCCGGTGCACGGTTTACGAGGCCGTAATTTCTAAAATTCAATACCGTTTGGTGTTACTACAAAACCTGCTATAAGGAACGCTGCACATTGCGTGTGTTACTATTTTAGTTTTTTAGTAAAAACTGCAAAATAGAAATTAATCATTCAATTTTAAAAGAGTTATGCATTTTAAAGTCTATATGGTTCTATACCTAATATTTAATATATTTTTAATATAAGATATTATAAAATTTAAAAGACAAGATAAATTAATTTACGTCTTACAATAATCTAGCTTGGTTACTTCTTTCCTCGTATTAGGTATTCGTTATACCTACTGGTTTGTTTAGTTTAGGTATGAGATACAAATGCCTAAAATATCTATCTATCTGATCTAAATCCTTTCCTAACTTCTAACCTCTATGCCAAATTTCAACCCAATCCGTTCTGTGGGTTTATATTTTGTGTTTATATTTTGTATATGGCTGTGAGTTTATAGACTATGTACTATGTCAGTAACAGTCAGTGAGTCAGTTACCTTCGAGTTATACAGGGTGTAATCGTTAAGTGTGCACAGGCGATTATTCCGTCCGTCCACCCTGTATACCTAATTGTATATATTTAGATTAGGAATTATTTCTATATTAGGTATATTATAAACAATTTACCTAGTGTGGTTAATTAACGCCATAAACACCTAGGTATACATTTGCTACGCTAATTAGCACATCGTTATTATAATAAATTATACTGTATGAGTAATAATGAATATAAAATATGTTTTATGCTCTCGATACCGAATAACCGCCAACGTACCTATGCAACTTTTGTGCCATTTATGTATAAGGAAAAATACTTTTGTATAAATAAACATGTGTTTTTAATGTGTAACCCGTTGTTTTTAAGTTCTAACCTTTTGGGATTAGAACTTGTGGTTCAATTTTACAACTCTATGGTAAACCTTGTTAAATTTTTTGAAGAATAGGTAACTAATTAAACCCGAGCTGACAGAAAAGTTGGGTTTAATTTCAAGCAGTTCTATAAAGCTTATAACTTATAAGTTATAAGCAAAGACAAGATATCATTTTCACCTCACTAAATAGTGAACTAATTGAAATATGTACATGCATGATAAGTTTCACAAAAAATAGACAAGTAGGTAATGGCTAGCACAAACGTCCATGAAGCAATTATATCACCGAAATGGGCAGTGCAAAAATATTTGACACTGATCTACCTCCCAATAGCTAGTTAGGTACACACAATTCAATTCTACAGCAGCTACTATTTATTCCAGTCCGTCCACTGGCGAGTGGGGGTTCGGACGGCAAGCCGGAGGAGGAAGACGACCGGGGCTCCTCTCCACTGGGCCCCGGCGGCCCGTTCAGCTGCAGCCAGTGCCGCGGCGCCTACCCCACGCGGGAGCAGCTCGAGAAGCATGAGACGCTGCACTCCCCGAGCACTCAGGTGGATACCGTCCAATATGTCAGTGTACATTGTTTCACTAAGAATGTAAAGCGATAGGTTGTTAGACAATTTTGCATTGAATTAAATAACTGTATTGTCTAGTTTTTTTAATATGAGCCTAAATTTAAATTGGAAACCCATAAGCCGTGGTTATTGTGTTGTGTTGGCTTAACTTATACTATACTGTACAAAGCTGTAATAATGAATTGTCAATAGTTGAACTATTTATATAAGAGTTAGTTATTGCATTTGAGAATTCTTTTTGAAAACCAATTTTAAATATAATCAGGTTATATAACAATTTTTTTCTTGTTTGCAGACTTGCAAGATATGCCACAAGAGCTTCGCGAATGTGTACCGACTGCAGAGGCATATGATAAGTCACGACGAGAGCGCCAGCCTGCGGAAATACAAATGCAACGACTGCGATAAAGCATTTAAATTTAAACATCACCTTAAAGAGCATTTAAGGATACACAGCGGAGAAAAACCCTTCGAATGTGCGAACTGCGGAAAGAAGTTCTCCCACTCAGGGTCTTATTCTTCGCATATGACCTCTAAGAAGTGTCTCGTAATGAATCTTAAGATGGGCAGAATTAAACCGACCAATCCTGCCCTCAACCCCGACCGAAGTCCTTCGAGAAAGCGAGCAAATGCGATGGTCGCTTCTCAACTCAATAATAACCTTACACCGAACGGTAATTCATTTTTACCCATATTACCGAAATACAATGAGGCCGCTGCATTCTTTGCATCGATGTCCTCACAAGAGGCGAACTATCACCGCCCACCTTTAGGACAACCGGGACTTAATCCTTTCTATATGCCTCCTGGAATGCCCATGAGCCCAGAGAGCGGAATAGCTCCATATAGTTTCCCCGCTTCCTTAAGTCAGTTATTCCAACAACTAGCTTCTCAGCAATATCAACAAAGGAAGATAGAGAGCCCTAATCTTAAACAAATGAATCAATCCCACGGCGATCCTGAGGATTTAATTGAAGAGGTAACCGAAGAAGATGATAAAAGATCAGAAGGTAGTGCAGAACTCGTAATGGATATAGAAGATGAAGAATCTGTATCTGTTAAAAAAGAAAAAACTTTAGATAATGATGTAAGACCACCTTCCCATGATTACGAATCCGTCCCATTAAATAACAACGGCCCAGATGTCGACAATAATCATGCAGGTTTTAATTCTATATTAGAATCAGTGAGTGCTTCTGTTAGCAAACATTTTTTCAGAACTAATATGGAAAAATTATCACCCGTTTCCGGGAATACCTGTCCAAGTATAGAATCCCCACCAACGCCTCATGTGATCATAAAGAATGAACCTGAAGATACTCACAGGTGTGTGAAGTGCAATTTGACATTTAATAGCAAAAATGACTTATTGGAACACGAAAAATTACTGTGTGGAAGTGTGTTCCGCAAACATGAGAGCTTAGCCGCACAAGTTGCAGAGACAGTAGCATTGAATAGGCTAGAAGCTGAAATGCGAGCGTCCATACAGAGCGGTGTTAGTGCTAGCGAAGATGAAGACTTTGGAAAAGAAGATCGTGACGATAAATCTCTACACGATAACGATAGAAAAATCAGAGTGCGAACTGCTTTAACTGAAGAACAACAGGCTGTGTTGAAGAAACATTATGCTTACAATCCCCGGCCAAACAGGGAAGAGTTTAAGAAAATCGCTCATCAAATTGGTCTCGATAACAGGGTTGTTCAAGTATGGTTTCAAAACAACCGTGCGCGAGTACGGCGTATGTCAAATGCGATAACCGTGTCGGACCAACCGCTCGACTTGTCTACAAAAAAGTCAAACGTCTCAGTGACATCTAGTCCGTCGCCTTCGCCTTGCAGCATTTCAGTGACACATTCCGATTCCGAAGAAGCGGTGAATTTAAGTCAAAAATCTTCGCGAAGTACGACACCGTATCGCAAGAATTACGTGAACACTTATCCACATTCCAATTGCTCTTCTTCTTCCGACTTTCGACTATCGCCATCTCCCGGTGAGACTCAGAAACGTTCTCTTGCTAAGATGGCAGTTAATCCGTTAATACCTATGGATAAACTACTGCAATACAATGACTTAGCCAATGGGTTACTGAATATGCACACGCCAGATAGCAGGCAAGCATCTAGCCCGCTATACGATCGCTCGGTTTGGAGCGATGAAGTTAAACACCAACCCGAATACGACGACGACGCAACTGTACTTAAGAAGAGCAAGTTGAAAGGAAACGATATTAAGGAAGGCGAGGGACAATTTGTATGCGATCAATGTGACAAGACTTTTGTGAAACAAAGCTCCCTAGCGAGGCATAAATATGAACATTCAGGTAAATATTATAACATAGTTATAATCTTATAATATAGTCTTGTGTTTAATATCAAGTTTCATTGATAAAAAAGTAAATAAATTTGAACAAAATTGTTGCCGTGATTATAATATCATTAGAATTACTTTCTTAAGTCGCAATAATTTCGTTTATTTTGTTGTAAATACAATGTTAATAATCACCACACACCTCTCTAAATGTAAACATTAAAAAAGGAAATTATTTTGTCCACCAGGTCAACGACCCTACAAATGCTTGGAGTGCCCCAAGGCGTTCAAGCACAAGCACCATCTGACGGAACACAAGCGACTCCACACCGGAGAGAAGCCCTTCCAATGCTGCAAGTGTCTCAAGAAGTTCTCGCACTCCGGATCCTACAGCCAACACATGAACCACAGATTTGCTATTTGCAAGCCTTACAGGGACTAAACACCCGACTTTCACTGCTAGGAATGTTATAAAACAATTGCTACGAAGAAAAATGTTAAATAGTCATTATCTTAGCTAGTTATTCACTCTTGACAATATAAATGTTTATTAATTAAATCCCATTTTAGTGACACATTCCGATGATTGTTAGCTAAAAGTTGACTACGTAGTCGCTACCAAAGACGTCGATCGCAAACCAAAGAGAAAAGAAGTGCCATAGACAATCGATGTAGTTTTTTTTAAGATTTAAGTTACTGGTGTAGATAATAAAAAGATAATAAAGTATTTGTCGCTCGGTATTTATATATTCGGATGTAATTTTACACATTGCTCAACGCCATAATATTTTTTTAATATGTATTTTATTTGTAATGTGCCAAATGTACCAAAGATGTGCCATGTTTACCAAAAATTATATTTTAAGTAGTTGTACTGATTCAAAAACAGTACCTGTAGCATAATACTCATTTTTTAAAACCAAGCCATAATACGTATTTAGTTAGCAATAGTCGTAGTTAGATATACTCATAAATCATTATCTTTTTTCCCATTATTTTTCAAAGATTTACAAACGCTAATATTATTTATCTTAAATTAATCAACACCTATTCTTTCAATAGCTATAAATAACCGAATTCATAATAACATGCACTTTTCAATAAATTCATGTAATAACGTATAACTCACGTTCATCAGTATTGTCATCATCAGCGTAGTAAAATCTCTAAATTTCTATATTCTGTTAACTTCTAATGATATAAAATATTTAGCTAGTTTCTATCTTAATTAAGTGAAAAGCATTCCAGAATACTCCTATGGGATCTCTACTGTGTTTAAAAAACTCCTTCTTAGTCCAAAATTTAGCGTATGTTTAATGTAAATAGATATAAAGTTATTGTAAATAATATAGGGTTATATGTACATAATGATGGTTTACATCGAGTAGGCTAAGCTACCGCGTGATGCGACTACCGCTATAATACAATGAATATGAGGACAATAATCAACATCTGTTTATTGAATGCAATAGGATATAAAATATATTTAAATTTAATATTAATATAGACCTTGTTAATATTTATTTAACGGAAGCTTAACATGAGCTGTTGTAGTGTGGAAGAAAATTGTATCGTTCAACGGGAAGCGATGAGAAATTTGGCGTAAAGCTTAAATTTTCAATTAAAATTTCAATTTCATAGCATGTTTTTACCTTCGCAATTATAATTTTTTACTCTTATTGTAAATTTCAAAATGAAAACGAACTTTATAACTAACTAACTTATATAAATTTTAAAACTCATCGTTTCTCGTGAACACAGATCCATTTCATAATAAAAATTGCTAAATCATCGTTCACGAACCGATGTACTTACATTGTACATACTTTACTTATTATATATTTTATAAAGCACTTACGTAGGTATGAAGCATTTCAAGGCTCAATCCGTTTATAATTTCAGCAGTATATTAGAACAGAAAGTTCCTAACGGTAGGTAAGTTGTTTTCTTGAAAGGTTTCTATGCAACGAATTATGTAAAAATTCCAGCAATATGGTAATATTGTGTACAATTATATTTTAGAAGTAATATAGACTGCTTTCGATAATCCACCATGAAGCCACCATTAATATGTCAAAATCCTTTTTTTTCTAATTAAAAAAATTTCATGCTTTTGATCATTTAGATAGGTACCAACATAAAAAATCGAAGCTCTATCATATTGTTAACCAGCTGTAGACGTTTGTAATAAATAATAATGTTTTTTTTTTTATGTCAGAACAAGCAAAGTTATGGTTCAATTTTGTAAATTTTGGATTATCTAAAGCAGTGACGGTAGTGTACATACAAAAATACAGTATTGAAAGCACATCCACAGCGGAATGTAAATACATCAAAACGTCGCGGTTACATTTTGTAAAAAATAAAGAAACAAAATACGTTTAAAAATGAGTTTTATTTTTTTAAAACACGGATTAATTATTGTTATTTAATATTTTGAGTTTTTAGCTTCGGAACTGTGATCTTTAGCACGTAATTGTGACGTTTTGATATAATCAGTATTTATTCGCTTCAGGTGAAATCAAAGCTGTATAATTTAATAATTAAGCGAACATGTTTTAAATATTTCATATTTTATTATTAATTAATGTAAGCGATTTCAAAATTGACCGGTGGGCTAGATAAACCAAAGAATAATTAAATAAACGATACGGAAACTTGTATATAATACCGTCATCGTTAGTTTTAGTTTAGTTTCTACGATGGAATAAATTTTATATATAATAAATATTTTATTTTTATGAGGCATTATGTACTATGGCAAAGATTAGTTATATTCTTGTGCAATATAATATTGCAGAGAAGTATTTCTTTTGTATAGTTTAAGGCGCTACAGTTAAAACGTGAATTCCTATTGCCATAATGTGTTTGTGTGCGTGCGGACGTGCGTGTGTGCGTGTGCCGGCGTTTGTTGTAAGCTAAGAACTAGATTGTTAAACTTACCCATAGATTAACATGTGTTAAAGTATTGCCTATATAAATTATAGTAATTCATTTTACTTGATATTATAATGTATATTGAATTTATGAATATTAAAAATATATATTATATTGACAATTCAATGCGAAACGTATTTTTATTATTTGCAACATCCTGAAAATTTCATCTTTTTCCCAAAATATTATCTTAACAAGAGCAAAACATAAAGATTGTAATTAAATATACAATTAAAGTAGGTACCAAGTCTTGTGTAACGAGAATGGATACTTTAATTAAGTGTTTTATATAATATTTAGTGTTTTATGGCATTAAATTGCTTGATTAATAGATGTACAATATATAAATCTAATATATAAAAATCAATGCCACTTTTCGTTGTAATTCCATAACTCGAGAACGGCTGAACCGATTTCGATAATTCTTTTTTTATTATATTCCTTGAAGTACGAGGATGGTTCTTATGTAGAGAAAACGTAAACATGTACCACGGGCGAAGCCGGGGCGGACCGCTAGTTATTTATATAAACAAAAAACTTAATCACGATTCGGGATTCGAACCCGCTTCTCCCGCCATTCCGGGGCAACCACAGGGGCAACGCCTGAGTCCTGACATCTCGGCCACCCATGAGCAATCGAATTTATTCATCTTTTCTAATTTTAAAGTTCAGTTTTTTTTTTCTACATATTTTTTTTGTTTACCCTACGACGTGGCCTACGTGGCCTACGTGGCTACAAAAAAGAACACTTTACCAAAGAGAATACAAATTGCACTTTACATAATGTAGTAACGGAAATTAATGGCCCAGCTTTTATAAATTATTAATAATAATAATTTTAAACAAGATGCGTGACAAGTTTAAGTTTATGGCAGTTCAGTTTCTATAAAAAATTATATAATATGTAAAAAATTATATAATATGTAATGATACGGAAATAGTAGGTACGTAGGTACAGTAATCCAAAATTAATAATGCGCATGCTAATTCTTCGCTAATTGTCGTATTTCCGAAGACACTCGAATCATTGAATGCAACGAACTTGCATTTTACACCTTGTTCAAAAGAAATAGAAGTCAATTCACGGTCATACACAATCAAAAACAAATCGGGCGGTAGGTGACGGTAGCCTGTCAGTCAAAAAACTCAAAAATCCGTCAGTTGTCTTTAAATATTGGTGGTGACTGCACGTACGTTCTCTCTGTGTGGAATTATATAGAGCTGCTATTACGTACCCTTCTTGGTTTTGTTTTTATTTTATGGCGGCATTATTACCAAAAATATAATAATGAAACACCTTAAGCTTATAAATCAAAAATAGTATTGTTTAGTTTAATATAATGAAAAATAAAATAAAATAACACAAAAATATAATACCTACGCAATTCGTGTACATGAAATGGATCGTTGAAAAATCATAGAGTTGGAAAATCAAATAATCGGCGCCCATCTTGTGATCGTTTGTCAATCGAGTCAATCGTCTGCACGAGTGCGTCAGCCTTGTATACAAAGTTGCATTTTTATATTGATACTTTACGTGGTATTCTGTGATACTAATTGTTATTTTTGACTTTTTGTTGCTGTTGTTTGCTAAGTTTCCTCAGTTAATTGTTGGCGAAATACCGAAAAAACTAATTTTGGTACTTTATTCAAATCGATTTCATTTCCCTAAAAAATATTATCGATTATCGGAAACAATTGATACGATTTCAGTAAAGGACATCTCTACGCGTGTCAAAAATCCATGTGTCACAGAAATCATCTTAGGTGGAAAGGACTATAGTAACTATATATTTACTAGTATGTCCTCTAATTAGGTACTCGAAACCTGTGTTCGAAACACTAATTAGGTATTGATAGAATTGTAACTGGTAGTTTTTACTTTAGGCGTAGGTATTCAGAAAGAAAGCTGGAAACTTATAAGCGCTTGTCAGCGCTGGTAAGCCGCGCCGGAAAATATATGAACACGCGCCGATAAGCGCTGAACGGTGCCGACAAGCTTCAACCCACGCTGGTCAGCGTTGGGCGCTGCTATATAAAATTTGTCTTGATCTGTTTTAACCTGCTTCCTTTCTGTAGAACGAACCAGCGCTGACAAGCGCCGGGAAGCGCTTATAAGTTTCCAGCTTTTTTTCTGAATACGGCCTAAGGTTTTTATTTACAATTACTTCTTACGTCATCTACTTTCTACAAATATCTACATTATGACAAACTAACTCTTTACAAAGCTTTGATAAACAAATGGACGCAAAAAAATATTCTTTAATTATTTATATATTATCTTATCTTATCTCTTTATTTACGAAAAACAATTAAAACATTACAGATACAAACTAGGCAAAACAAGGCAAAATTATATTGCCCAAATACCTTGTATTCTTAACGTCACTTACAAAGGTAACTTTTTATGTCATAACTCATATGACATAATTTTGACAGTTGACATTGACACGATTCATGGTGGTGCAATCTGCAATGTGTTGTTTTGCTTAATATTTTACTAATTATAATAATATTTACTACAAACTAATTACTTGCTCTGTGCTACAAACCATCATTAAAAGCAGAATACTTCCATGTTAAATTAAGAGTGTATACATTAATTGTCATAATCTCATTTTTATAAAATGGGAGGGAAAGCAAAACAAAGCCAAAGAACCAAAAATAATGTTAGAGTGAGTATTTTACTGCAATTATTACTATGTTTAAATGGTTTATCAAACTTGAATTTGTAGATAATTTACTTTACAACAACATTATTCTCTGTACATACTAATATGTAAATTCTTTAATCATTTTATTTTTCCATTTAACTATTACTTCCAAATCAAATTGCAACGTTAATTGCTTGCGAATTGCAAAAAATTGTTTAAAAAAACACAAATACATCTATACATATAATAAATCTGTAGAAGGGTTAATTCTGTACATTTAAAATATTGAAAAAATAAATAGCAGGGGGTGTTACTTGATCGATACCAAACCCAAATATGTGATTAAAAAAATTTTTGTCTGTCCAATAGATATTTATAAGATGTCATTGTCAGAGTTACTCAAAATAGAAAAATAAACCATCCACGCGAAGACCGACATCCGCGTGGACGGAGTCGCGGGCGGAAGCTAGTTGTAAATATAAATTATGAATAGTAAAACAACAAATTATTTTAAAATATTTCCTTCAGCCTTCCAGTAGTGGTCGCAGTGCAGAATTGCTCAACAATGTGATAAAAACTGACAATGTGTTTGGAAGCCTCAGCCCCGGGAAAGGCCTTACTGGCCTGTTCCCCACTATGGCTGCCGGACCTCTTGATCAGCTTGCGTCTAATGAATATACATTGGCTTTCAAGAAATTGAACAAAAAGGACCCTATAACACGGACCAAGGTATTTATGCAGGAGCAATAAAGATTCAATATATTGTAAAGTAAAATAGTATGAGTATAATTCATAAGTTTTTGTTTCTGAACATGGAAATTGTATTATGGTTCTTATCAATAACTAGCTGCTCCGCTGTTGGTCGTTTCATGATGATATATACCCTATAGCCTCCCTCGATAAATGAGCTATCTAACACCGAAAGAATTTTTCAAATCGGACCAGTAGTTCCCGAGATTAGCGCATTCAAACAAACAAACTCTTCAGCTTTATAATATTAGCATAGATTTATTAATGAAAGCAAATTATTTGTACACTCTTTCATATTCATTGTTCTTATTGACATCAATACAAACAGGAAAATATTGTATTTACGAGGCAATTTTTTTTTATGCCCATGATATGATATTATATAAATGTAAAAAAAAAATGTTTTCCTAATATAAATTGCAGGCATTACACGAACTACTAGAGTTGGTAAAAAACAGTGACATAGAGGATGTAGTGGCCGCGCTGCCGAACTGGGCGCACTTCTACCTAATGCTCACCATTGATAGTGAGAGGAAGGTTCGGGAGGCTACACAAGTAAGTGTGCAATTTTTCTAAAGTAATTTATTAATAAATATATATTTCAGGACATTTTTCACACACAACACAGTCGCTTGCTTTCACTTGTGTTATGGTGGCTGATATATGTACATATATAATTTTAAATAAATACTTATATAGATAATTAATACCCAGATATAGAGTAAATATTGATGTTCATCACACAAATATTTGCCCTGTGTGGGAATTGAACCCACGTCCACAAGTCAACTATGCCATACGGTCAGTAAAAAATAAATGTATACACTAAAAATAATTTAAAGATGTGTAAATTATAAATTAAAAAAAAAAACATCTTCCTAATTGGCTTAACAAAAAAAACATCTATACCATAAAGGAGTTCATGGAAAGTTCAAAGTTCAACCTGAACAGACCATCTTTATTGCAATTATTTTGCATTTATTGTATTGGCTGAACATGTTCGTACTTTATTAAGTCTCTCTCCATAATACACGGGTATCGCCGTAAGGATGATACCCGGTCCTTTGGAAGGCTTACGTGGGGACACAGGTCCAACACGCAGAGGCCCTTTAGAGAATTTAATGTGTTGTGGGACACCAGCCGCAGCCTGCCCATGGCTGCACTATAGAGATACAGCCCTGGGCAGTCCGCGGCCAATGTAGGACTATTGCAGAAAAATGGAAATGAATAAAACTGGGTTATGGATGGGGGTGTTAGATGGACTGGTATATTGGGTCTATGGGGACTATGGACGTCTGCCTTTTCAATATTAAAAATTGAAAATTATGGCAAACGGTGACTCGCCAGTTCGGTCGATGGGCTCCCAAAAAGGTTACCGATAATGGCAACAAGGGGGCAACATCAGCTGAACGGCTGGGGGTGTAGAGAGGTGCGGCTCCGGTTTCACCATCGCGAGCCAGCGGGCCTGGAGCGGGTTTCCCCGCTATTACGCCATTAGACACTTCCACCCCCGAGCATATAGCTCTAGCCGCTAGAGCGTGCGCGAGCGCGCTAGAGAGTGGAGCCGCTAGAGTCTAGCGGCTCCACTCTGGACGGCCAACAAAGGCAAGCCAGAGGTAGGGGATCCTGAACCTCGTCATTATTCACTCCGAACTGCCACCGGGATGCGGGGTGACTGAATGCACGGTTGGGATATCTATTGTAGATATGCCAACCGGGGGCGATGGGGTCGTCACATCCCTACGCCTTTATTGTATCACCATATTTTAATACCATGTTTAAAGCACAATAAATATTTTATTTTATTTAACGTATGGTGTATAGGCGTGTCACGGGCTAATCCTATCGCGGTGCGGTCGTCGCGCGGGCCCGCACGTGCGGCGCCTGCTGCCCGCGTGGTTGCTCGCTCAGCACGACGAGTACGCGCCCGCGCAGGCACTCGCCAACCAACACTTGCACGTGAGTATCGGTGTACTTGTTAATATGACGTTTATGAGTAATGGTTCATCTTGAATTACTCTATGCAATAAAAAAATAAAAAGAGCGTGTGTGCCAAGCACACGTGTCAGAAGTGAAACTTCTTCGGCAAGATTTAAATATACCTAAATCGTTTTGCCATGACGCGACCTTGAAAATTTACTCTCAACGCGCTTAAAGAAATTAAGAAATTTCACTTCAAAAATTAAGATATGTATCAAAATTGGCTGCATAGTTTTAAAGATCGCAGCACACATAGGGACAGACAGCGGAAAGTAACTTTGTTTTGTTTTACACGTAGCGGGTAGAAGCAGAGTGTTTTTGAAAGTAGACTGTAACAGTACTGCAATGAAATTGCGTGTTAATTTCAATAAATGTTCTATACGACGCCGCTCAAAGTGAATGTAGGAAGTAATTTTCGTTTTCTCATAGTCATCAAAAATTTCAACAAATAGTTTTTTTATAGTTCTTGTATGAAAGAGCATCATATATTTAAATGTGTATAATAATTCACTTCTATGTAATATAATGATTGTCATAATAATGAGGTAATTTCAGAAAATTTACAGTCCATCGGTTTTCTATTTTAGGCTACATTTCCCGACCACAAATTAGGCGATGCAATAACATTTTGTAAATCAGAAATAATGTCTCTTATAACTGACAACCTCACAGGGAATGCGGAAGCTATATTGAATAAAAAGTAAGTACAAGAATAATTATGTTCTTTTCTTTAACCTGATGTAATTTTTTTTTCTGGATAAAAACATTACAAAAATTTATATATCGCTATATTTTGACGTTATGAAACTTAACACTGAAGAATGAACTCATAATATAAAAAGACAGTAAATTCTGACAGAGAATATTCAGTAAGATACACTTTCACAGAACAATACAAGATAATATAAGTCTTAACATAAACTTGAAAATTTCAATTCACTTTATTAATTTTCACATTAAAATATAATTTATACGCAATAATTTTCAGAATAGACGACCCAGAAGAGAGAAAGCTGCAAGTATCACGTGTGATATCTAGTAGTCTTCGCGCTTTGGACATGTTCGTATCCCGTCTGGCTCCAGAACATGATGAGTGGCTGCTGGAACAACTGCAAGCGCTATTCAGTAATAGCTTCTGGAAGATCGCTAACCATGAGTCACATCATGTGAGGTAGGGTTTTAAAACTAGATATTTATTTGAATTTATTGATGTGAGTTTAATAAATAGTTACGTTTAGTACAACATTGTTTAAATTTTGGTAAAAAAAATATAAAAAGTATGTTCGGTGTATTAAAAGTGTGTATAAGATTTACTTTTATGATTCAATTTGTACAATGAAATGATTTCAGCAATGCGTTTGATTCATTGCACCATGTGATGTGGTTTACAATTGTCAAACTGAAATAGATATTCATGTTCCAATTTAAAGATAATGCGCGTCCTATCTCTAAATTATTATTCAAGTTGTTAAAAATTGTTAAATTATTATCATGTTGTTACAAAATCTAGTTAAATTCTAAGTGGTGTTCCCCAGGGACCTCATTTTGGGCCAGTGTTTTGTAAATGATATGACTATCTTGATATATAGTTTAAATATATTCAAAGTTATATATAAAATCTTATCTTTTTAAATAAGTACTTCAATTCTAGTCTAGTAATATGCGTGGGTGGTACCTGTGCCACAGCTTATTTAATTGTATAAAATAAGTGTTATAAAATAAGCACATATTAATGGCACCTAATAAAGCTTAAGCTTTGCTAGGTGCCATTATTGATAAACTTTTTGTACAACCTTATAACATACTATGTTATAAGGTAGTAA
Organism: Colias croceus; assembly: GCF_905220415.1. Lineage (NCBI taxonomy): Eukaryota > Metazoa > Arthropoda > Insecta > Lepidoptera > Pieridae > Colias > Colias croceus. The sequence goes on along the minus strand of NC_059543.1, from coordinate 253,875 downwards.
ATAAATAGTAGTGTACTAAATAAATTTTGTTTTTTAAAGTGAAACTTCATTAGGCGCTTCGAGAGTAAAATTTAAGATGCGTCATGGTAATACCGTCACGTCACGGAGTAAGAGTTTTGTTAACCGACTTCAAATAAAAGGAGGAGGTTCTCAATTCGGCCGGTATTTTTTTTAATAATTGAATAAATACACGTGTGTAGAGCGGCATGGTTCACCGCGCTGGGTCGGCTCGTGGACCGCTTGGGCAGTGCGCTGGGCCCCGCGCTGGGCCCACTGGCCCGCGCGCTGCTCGCCGCACCGGACGCTAGGGCCAGAGCCGCGGCCCCGCGCTGGGCCGCGCTGCTGCTGCTGCTGTACAAAGTGCCCGTGAGTACACACATACATACAGAACGCAGACATACTGACGCACACAAACACACACATATATATACATCTATAGCACAAATACATACACACACTATACTTATCACTGAGTAAACGACCCGTTTTGACATTTGTCTTCGCGACGCTGATTTCTGATAGAAAATTACCATTCCACCCATCAATGAAAAACGTAATTTACTTCAGTAGATTTCGATGGAACAATATGAAAAAATAGAAGACATCATGGGCGTGAATAGTCAAAACAGACCTTTTATTTTGTGATAAGAATTAACTACTAAAATGCCCACCTCAATTTTTTATTAACTATGTGCATTAATACTAAAATATAAAATGTATTGCAAAACTGATCACGTCGAAGGATAACCAGATAACTGAATTATTCCACAGGATTGGCACGTCTGGCTCAAGAATAAGGATCTTCTTGTGAAGAGACTTATTGATACTTTAGAAAATGGTATGTACACGACACACGTATCTGCATAATACATTTCAGTTCATTCAAGATATATTTTTGAAAAAGTTGACACATAATATGACAAAATAAAACATCCAAATTTTTATACTGCACACTTATTATGTAATAATAGACTCTATTTTTTTTTTCTATTTGCTTTGTTAATAAAATAATTCTTTATGCCTAATAATCTAAACGTAATATGTATTATAAAAATGAGTAGCTTTTCTATGATTGAAAACTCGACTTAAGGCTTTACGTAAATTTGAATCATATGAATATAAAACAAATAACAAATACAGGTGGGTGTGGTGACGCGAGTCTGCTCAGCAATGTGCTGCTGCCGCTGCTGTCCAAGTTGCCCGATGAACTGCTCACCAAACAGTTCTATCTCACTTTCTTTAATGCCTTCTTTACTGGGTGAGAATAAGATGTTTTATAGCAGTTTAAATGGTATAATAGTGATACAATAATTTTGAGATCAAAATACGAAAGAGATAGATAAATTATAACTTATTTAATTAAAAAAATTGAAATAATATATCACACAATAATCTTGAATAGTCTTTGAGAAACTTTAATTCATATTCAAAGCATCTTTAGTAACTTTTCAATATTCATGTGATTTTTGCAGATTACAAATAAAAACAATACTGAACTCAAAAAGCGAACGTCAATCATGGATAACGAACTTAGCAGAATGCTTGCGTTACCTCTCGATACAAAAACACGACTTTGTCATAGAAATAGTATCACATGTACACAGGACGTGGCTTGAGAAGATATTCGCCATTCCAGACGATACAACCAGAGATCACTTGATCAAAATATCCGCGCAAAAAATGGCGGCCATGGTCAAATATTGGATCAAACAGACGGCAGAATCCACGGACGATGTGTACGACAAATTGGTCAGAAACTTCTGGCAAAACTTTGGTGTTATTGTTGTCACTCAAATAGAAAACGTCCCAGTAGAGGACGAAGACATTTCAAAACTTATACACACGCATACGTTATTATTCAAGGCGTTAAAAGCAAAGAGCGAAGCCAAAAAGTCCATACGCTTCGAAGGTGACGTCACAAATGAGACTGAACCAATTGAAGAAGCGGTAGAATATGAAAAGAACGTTCTAGAAGCATTCGAACACAGCTTGAATGAATGTGTTAGCAAGGCGTGTAGTGCATACTTCGAATACGCTGACAAAAAGCAAATGTCGAGATCTGTATTCCCGCCTTTATTGAGCATTATTATCAGCTTTGAAAGTGAAAGTTTATTCTTGGGAATAGCGAGAAGTTACAACACAAATACGTTGTATTTGTTCTATGATAAGGTGTTAAGGGGTTGGTTGGCGAGTGACACTATGAGGTGTAAAGCGCTTGCGGAGATCGTTTTCATGATATCGAAGTACTTAAATGACGAAGAATTAGAGGCCATGTACAATTCGTTTCAACACGTGAGTTATTATGTTCCTGAATTTCTATCCTTTTTTTTATTACAAGTTTTAAGTTCAATTATCACTGTTTCCGTTGGTATTTCTTGCCAGCAATCATTTTCCAATACAGAAATCGTGTTATCATTTTTTTTTTTATTGTATATAAATACTATAAATAATATTAATTGGTAATGTATAATGTAATTTATCTCAAAAATCTGTGGCATTATATAACAAAAAATAATTATACATATATAAACAGCCAATTAAATGAAATAATTTTCCTTTAAAATAATCATTTATCACACATGTTTTTTTTTTTCAAAGAAATTACGCTTTACTACACACATAAATTTCTCACAAACTCCATTGATCTCCAGCTGTCCCCGGTAGCGGTGGAGTGGTGTATATCGCTGTCCCTCTCGCTCGCACACCGCACACGTACTGCGGGAGCGAGATGGCTGCGCGGGGACGTGGTGCAGCAAGCGTTGGTCGCGCTGTGCAAGCGAGGCGATGATGAAGCTAATAGATTGTTGCTAACTTGTTTAGCGCAAGATACTGGAGGTACACCTTTTTCTTTTAACTGACTTAGATTAGATTTTGGTAGCCTTAATTAGCCTCAATTGTTACCTGACATCTATGTATACCATGTTCTTTGGCAAATAAATTAATTTGAATTTGAATTTGAATTAAAATTAAAAGATTTTACTCGAACAAAACAATAGTTTAACGGGTTTAATTTTATTACTAAAGCATGTTTTAAATTAATTTTAAACTTAAAATATCCTCTCGGTACCATTAAGTGTCAGTTTCGTATTTTTTGCTTATGATCGCACCCGTTCTAAGTCTACATTATTTTCTATATAATCATCTTTTGATTTTACTTCGCAAGTGTTTATATCTCATATATCTGGTTTATCCACTTTAATTTTTGATGTTCAACAAGTGATAACTGCGTTAAAAACAACCGACTTCAAACTTGCACTTGCACCATTTACAAATACAGACAAAAATGCTCATAAAATAATAATTTCTGGGCCTATCCGAATAAAATTTTTATGGGACCAATTCGACACCACCCCGCATCGAACAAAAAAAGAATCACGTAAATCGGTTCAGAAACCTCGGAGTAATCGGTGTACATACATAAAAAAAAACTTACCGGCCGAATTGATAACATCCTCCTTTTTTTGAAGTCGGTTAAAAATATCAATATTGTTTCCTTGTACAAAACCACAGGCTCCACGATCCCCCCCCACACGACACGAGCCATCGTATCGCACGTATCGCTCACACTATCTCACACAAGTGGCAGTGAGCTAGCGACTAGAGCACAGTTCGGAGCTGCGCTGTGCCGAGCGCTAGGGGCCAGTACACACGCACATGATCTCTTGGTTACGCTGTTCCTGCTCAACTTGACTCTGTTGGTGAGTATATGTGCTACAGTTATAAAAATTATAAGTTATAAAAATGCTTCAGTTGTCAATCGAAGTGTTTGTTATGTTATTATTGTTCTGAAAAATGAGTTTAGGTATCTAAAAAATTTTTCGGGAATTTGAAAATTGGTGATTTTATAGATTTTCACCTGGTCTTTTTGAATATTTACTTGATAAAAAAATTTCAATATTTTGCTTTGACTCCATAGATATTTTCGTCGTTAAATGACTCGGAAAAGAGGTATCGATAAAAACTGCTTTAGTTCGCTATTTCTTCTATATTGTTGTAGCAGACGAAAAAAAAGTCGAAAATTTTTTGAAATTTGTAAAAAACCTCACAAAAATCTATGAAATCACCTATTTTCATTGTCAATTGAATTATTAGATAAGCTACCACGAAAGAGGATAATGTAAATTTTATATTTATTTCATTGCGTAGACAAAGAAGGGAGTAATAACGGTAAGCTATAATTATTATTTTACGTGCAATATTATCAAAAACTTTTTCAATAGGCATGACGAAAGATTTTGAAATATTCTTCCATAATGTGTGTATACGTTTACTATACAAGAAAAACCCTATATTTCCGTAATATACTTAAATTTAACGAAGATAAAAGCCATTTTTCAAAAAATATTTATTAAATGTGCCAAAACAGCTCGCAGGTGTCATGGCGTAGGCGTGACGTCACTCTTTAGTAAATACGTAATTATTTGTACGCATTGCGAAAAAAATTAAAGAAATATTTATTTAATATGTTATAGAAACGAATTTCAAAGTTTATAAGTAGTGTGCAGTATTGCAGTGTGAATCCACATAAAAATAATGCTCAAAAATGTGTTAGTAATTATTTCAAGCGAGAAAATAATAAGAAATGATTGTATAAAGTTGGCGCGGAGAACCCCGAAACCACGTATTCGTGAATTCGCAATTATATTTCTGTTCTGAGTCGATATAGCATACGTGAAACAATAGAAAATAAATAAAAATGCGTATTCTCAACATATTCATAACAACAAAATACATCTGACGTGAGTTGTTTACTTAATCGTGACGTCACGCGTGTTTTAGTCAAAATGGCGAACTGCAGAATTTCAATGTTTTATTTTATTGATAATCTCATTAATCTGAATGTTTTTAAGATTTTTAAGTCACTATATTTAATTTATTTATTATACATTTTCCCGTAAAAACACTAATACGATCATTTATGGATACTGTCGTCATGCCTATTACATGAAGTGCGCAGTTGCGAATGTCTGTCATGTTCAACGTGTTAAAACAATAAAAATAACTAAAAAAATATACGTTTCAGTTTTTCATAAATTAATTTTTAATAACAGAATTTCTATTCCAGACCACTTAACTTCAAGTTGCTTTTAAATTAGTACTACATACTTACCTTCCTTACTTACGTTATTTTGTACTATACTTACCTTCCCCACAATCCAGCCAAAAGAGCCAGATACCGAAGAAGGCGAGGAAGAAACTGACGAGACTATTCCACTAGCTTCTATTAGCGCGAGTAGCTGGCGCGAGTTACTGCACGCCTGGCACCAAGCCGTGTGTGCACTAGCGCCAGTAGATAGACTGCCGCTGGTGGACCGAGCTGTGAAGGAGATACAGGGCAAGCTGAGGGATAAGTTAGTGTTCTGTTCATTTTGTGTACTTTGTAGTGTCTCTTTAGATATCTCATCATGTAGATGTGTGATGAAATTTTAAGCTGAATAATTTTTTTTGCCTCAATAGGGATAAATAGCTTTAGTTACTCGTGTTGAAAATAGTCACTCGATAGATGTGGACCCATTTCATTTTTCTATTTTTTTTTTGCGTGCATTTTTTTTTCTATGATGACGGGTCTGTCAAAATTTGTATTCAGTATATTTATTATATTTATATTTAGTAATTTGTATTCAGTAGTATTTTGTGTGAAAATAACAGTTGTACCTTATTTTTGATTGTATGGTAGCATATAAATTCATTTAAGTATACGCCCCTGTATCCGCGCGAATTATCTTAATCATGTACATATATCTTTAGGATAATCCAATAATAATTTGTTTATTTCAGCCACGACGCGCTTGACATACCAATTATAGAACACATAGTATCTATATGCCCTTACCTCGTAGACTTCGATAATGTGACCATAGACAATTCTGAACTCATACAGATAACAAAACAATTACTAAACATAGACATTACACACTCAGAGACTGCAGTATTAGTCTATGCTCTGAGGAAAGACATTGTCTATGGCAAATTGACCTGTCCAATAGACGATGGACACATTATGAAGAAAGTTCTAGAAATCGCTAACACTAATTCCACGAAGGATTTAGCGACAAGCGACGTTGTTGCTTATGTGAATAAGGTCGTTTTTCGCGCAGCGTTTTTGAAGGAAATTGTAACGAGGAGTAAGGAGCTTGATGGCAGTTTGTTTGACGATGAGTTCTTTAGGTTGTTGTTTGTTGATGTTCTGTACGATTTCACGGTTGTCAGCTCACTGTGTGAAGTGTACGCTTTTGTAAGTATATTCATTATAAATAAGTTGTTGGGTATTATTTTAACAATTAACTCGACAGTAGAACAACTTGAATATTATCATAAAGTGCGAAGTTCTAACAAATTTTATTTGGATACACTCCATTTGTAATCGCAAATACAAGGTCAGCAGAAATTCACAAAATTGTGTTTAATGACGTCATAAATACTGCATCGAATGACGTCAAATTTGTCGTGCTTCCGTGACATAATTACTGGCAGTAATGTTCTAAATTTCCCTTTACAAATTTCTTTGACGTGATTATTTGAATATTTTAATACATATAAAAATATTAATGTTTAGCTCATGCTGGCATGTTACTATTCACTTTATTTTTCAGATGCCTTTCTACACAGTTCTTAAGCAGGCCAACGACTATCTCGACTGCGTTACGCAAGAGATAATAACGACCATTTCAGAAGAAAATAATAATCACATCAAAAATGTTTTAACACAAAGATCTTTCAAAACTGGTTATTACTGGGCCTTCACGAATGCAATGTATGAAACTAAACTTGCTCAAATAACTGAATCAAGTGAAAAATCTGATGAAGTTATAAAAGAAAATGAGTCGAGCAGTTCTGGTAATGAGATGGACAAACAGAGAGAATCTAACGTAAGTGGACCAGTGTCCGAATTGGATACGTTAATGTTGGACAAAATTGTGGGTAGAAATGGATTCTTCCATAGCTTACAGGTCAGTTTCGCTACTTTGAATAACACAAAATTACGAGTTAATCATTACAATATGTCAATTAATGTCGAATTTCTTTGTATTGAATTATCTAAAATTACAAAAAGTAGAAAAATGCATGAATTTAAAGTATTTATATCAAATTTTGACCTAAAAGAGAATGAATTGTGAACTAAGCGGATTTATTTTCAACTTAATTTCGAAATTACTTGAACTCTAAGGGCATTCTATATTTTATACATAATTTTTCTGATACTTTTTTACAATACTCCTTTCTCTTATAATTTCCTTTCTAACTTTTATTTCATTTACTATAGTAGCTACGTTTAAATTTTATTTTTAGGCAAAAAACACCCCCCACGACATTCTACGCGCGCAATACCTCAGTACAGTCCGCTGCTGGTATCTATACCAGGGCACAAGTGACCCCACTCGCTCGCAGCACTTTGCCAGACAAGTGGCCAATTCACTCGCCCGACACTGTCTTGACCCTGTCATGGATGATTATTATAAATACGATGAGAAGATGTTTAATGAGAGGTAACGTATTTAATAAGATTTTTTCGATGGGTAAATTGGATATAACAGGAATGTCACTGTTTTCAATGCCTGTGAATGTGAATAGACATAATGAATGTTTTGTGTGAATAGACGTACCTAAATACAATTTGAATGTTTTAGACGCTATTTTAATTTTTTCGAATTTATTTGTGCAAGAGTAAATCACAATTCATTGCTTTTTTTTTAATTATCTATAACTATCATAGTTTCTTAGTAAAATTTACGTTAAAATCTGGGATAAAAAGACATTTCCCTGTTCATCAACCTAATAATAATATACATATATTATATAGTATAGTCTAAACTATTACACACAAAAAATAAATCCTTCATTACGCGCAATTTATGTCAACAATTCCGGAAAATTAGACTTGTATACAAATCAAATTTCAAAATATAAATTCGTACACATGTTTACTCAACACATGTGTTACAGGAACTACTCCAAAGAGCCCTGGAGTGTGATCTCCAGCCAGGCGTCCCTACTGCACCTGCTCAATACTTTGGTACAGAACTCCGCGTGGGATCTATCTGCGCACGAGTGGGATTTCATCAATATTGTCTTGTGTTCAATACTCAACTCGCTTGCGAAAACACCAAGATTCGATTCCACTAAGGTATTATAGTTCATTTATTTAGAAACACTTTTACTTATGTTTAAAATTAAGTTTTCATGGGCAAAATGACTACATTTGCGGAGCCGTATATGCTGGCTGTGCGAATCTAGGAATGAAAACATCGAATTTAAGGAAATTTTTAGTAAAAATATCTAATTAAAAAATTGACGTCGTTTTGATGTTTAAATATTTTTTACGTAATAAGTTACGTATTAAGTCTCTTCGAATTCCCTTTACAAACTGACACTGTCCTGATATGAATAACAACCATAAGAGTTATTCTTAAGAGGGCTTATTCAATTTAACGCAAGTCAAAATCTCCGCGATCTATTACGATAGATCGCGGCTTGCGCTATCCTTTTACTATGAACAGCATAAGTCCACAGGAGAGCGCCGAGCAACATGTCCTCTCTCTGGAAAGGCTCGCTGCCGACTGATTTTAATCGGGTCGCGCGCAGTGTTTTATAGTACTTTAAAAAAAATTGTAGAAAAATAATAGAGGTACCTTAGTTGATTTTTTAAATTTTATCTTATAAGTAATACGTTCTTTTATTGCAATATGTATAAATTATATTCAACTATAGTCGAGCCAATTTAATAGGCAACATTTGACGTCTATCAATTTTATCTTCGAAGAGAGGTAACCTGCTTAAAAACATCGATTAAAGTGAATTAATCGATAAGGATTTGAAACATTTGTCAATCGAATTTATTAATTAATGATGATTTTTATTCACAAGTAATCAATGCATTCGATTCTAGATGTCAGATTTCGATTTTTAGAGTAACGTCTCTGGTATTTAAAAAGAAAAAAGGTTTATTGACACAAAATTGTAGCGACGTCAGTTGTTCAATTCAGAAATTGTTTATTATGTTTAGAATGATTTATCAGTAAAATGAAATCTTAAAATTACTTGTATCGGTCATTATTATTATAAATATGTAGTCGTAATTGAAAAAAGTTAAGCAAATGTGCAGTTCTAACAAAACGAAATATCATGTTATTCTATGTCGTCGTTACTAGGTTACGTTGTTGAATTTTGTTGAACTGTCAAATGTTGCCTATTAAAATGGCTCTACTATAAGTCAAATATCTTGGTGAAAATAATCATTTTGTCGACTATAATTTCTAAAAAAATTCACATTGTTCGGATTTTAATTTCGTAAGTTAGGAGTCCAAAATAAAAAAATCTTTTAACTAACTATTTTCATAAGGATTTTTGCAGTTAGTTAAAAAAAATGTATGTTAGATCTGTCAGCAATTTCAGATATTTTTAGCTTCGAAATTGACACTAAAAGTGAAATCAAGTAATCATCGGCTCAGTTATCTTGATGGTATTCACAAATACTGTATTAATTGAAAAAAACTCTTAACTAACTATATAGACAATAAAATTTCCTAAAATTATTAGTAATTCATATGTTTGTAAGATAAGTGGTTGATGGACAATCTGGTTTGAAAAATCACATATTTGAGCCAAACAGCGCACGGACCGCGTACACGGCCTTAACCTAAAATTTACTACTTTCTCCTGACATTTTTTTTAATATTTTTCGTCCAGTTCGCGACCATATCCCGTCCAACCCTCTCGCTACTAACATCAGTAGCGCGCTTCGTGTCCAGCATCCGCCAGGAATGTGAGAAGCGCGAGCCGACCGCGCACGTGGCGGAGTTGCCGAACGAGTGGCGCGACATCTTCGCGCCCGATGCCTTCTCCAACGTCATCGCTTTGTTGCTCCATGTTCTGAGTGAGTTTGTGGGTACGATAAGGGAGAGGAACATGGAACTAGGAATGTGCGGTTGTGGCTTGTTGTTGTGGTGATAATTATTATTGGAATGTTATTAATTATAAATGATACTCTCTCGCTCGCTTTATGTATTATGCTGCAAAAAATAGATTTTATACTAACTTTTTGATTTGAATATGTTATACAACAGATCGTAAATAAATATTAAAAAAGTATTAGTTTAGTTAAATCTGGTAAAGAATTTTTTTTATTAATAAAATAATACACTTTTAATTTTCTAAATTAAATATCATTTTATTCCAAAAAGACTTGAGTTGGAATTTTTCGAAATGTTGATTATTCTTATCTCATTATCTTTTATTTTTTAATAACTATTTTTCACAGAATCATCTCCAAACTACCACCTAACCATAAACCACGTGGCAATACTAGAAGCACTGCTAGCTTCGACTCCAATACTGAACTGGGACCAGCTCCCCAACCCGCTGAAACTCAGCACATACTCGCTCCACAACCTGGCGTCGCTCGCGTTCCGTGTGCTAGCACAGGACACGCACTATGCGTACCAGTTTGTAGCGTATAGCGTGTTGAAAGTTATCGCTAAGCCTATGGTTTTGGATGATGGTGAGTTGAGTAAAAGATTGGTTAAGTAACACGTGATTATAAAAGAAAATGTAGATAAAGACAAGCATTTAGATTAGATAGTAAGTTACATAACAAGGATCGAAATAAGAGAATAATGAAAAAAAGAGAAAAAAATATAAACAACAATAAACCTGCTCTTATTGAAAATAGTCCAGGCTCAGCATTATGTCTACTCACAACTCAGTTTATTCAGTCGGATAGCATAATCACACCATGTAACACATTATAGTTTTTTTTTTCACGTCTAACACTATGAAATATCATAAATACATAAAGTAAATTACTATGCATACCTTTAGTTTGAGAACATGATTTTTTTTTAGTATAACATTCACAATTCCTCTTTATATACTCTGTCATTATAAATGATTACAACAACAATATATCTAGTGGAAAAGCTGAGCCAACTGTGCGAGCGGCGTGAGAGGGAGGGAGACGACGACGAGGAGACTATTTCCCTCTCGCTCGCACAGTACTACGACGCGCTGCGCGACACGAGCATGCTCGGCGAGCCGCTCGGGGACGATAGGTGACGTATTTGTTCCAAATTATTGTTTATAGCGACCCTAGGACACATTTAAAACTAGCTTCTCGCGCTTTGTCTAAAACTGAACAAATTGTTTACTAAAATCTTCCTCGAAAACCATTCGATCTATTTAAAAACCGCATCTTCTAATCTATTTCTAGAAACAAAGATGACAGACCACGGAATGACTCTTTATACTATGTTTGTTTTGGAAATTATAGAGTTTTCTCTAGAGAGAGTCTGCAATCCTTTATATATTTTTTTTTTTGCCGAGGCCTGAATTTTTCTAGTAAACAATAGGTCATGTGCACAACTAAAAGTCACAACTTGCTTACAGTAAATCTAGCATCCATTAAAATGTAATCCTATTCTTAAATACTAATCCTTTAATTCTCAAGTCTCAAAAATTGGAGACCATGGTTTTTTTTATATTTCCCTTACAGACTGCACATATCCCGCGCGTTCGGTTACCTGCTCCAAAGTCTAGCGGTGTTCAGTCAGAGCCTGCTGGCGAGAGGCGATCTTGTACATCATTATATCAACTCGCTCAGGTAATTGTTTCCATCATCATCATTAAATTTTATCAATATGTATTTTAAAAGATCCACCATAATGCTGTTTAATACTCGATAAATTTTAGCCTAAAATAAAACACTTCGAATCCATAATAATTGGATATATTTTAACCGACTAAAGCATTTGACCGTGTTTCACACGAATCTCTATTGAAAAAGTAAATTATAGCATGTAGAATTCTATTGTATTGCTTTCGCTCCTATTTCTAAAACAAGCAACAATGCATAACAGTCATATAAAATACTACTTCCACTGTGAACTTTATAAATATTAGATACTAATATTATAAAGCTGAAGAGTTTGTTTGTTTGTTTGAACGCGCTAATCTCGGGAACTACTGGTCCGATTTGAAAAATTCTTTCGGTGTTAGATAGCTCATTTATCGAGGAAGGCTATAGGCTATACATCATCACGCTACGACCAACAGGAGAGGAGCCACGGGGGTGAAGCCGCGGGGAGCGGCTAGTATTAGATAAAAACCACCTACAGTATTCAGACAGGGCCCAAGTGAGAACCCTGAGGAACTGCCGTAGTTATAACTTTATTTTGACACACGAAAACCTGATAGATCCGTAGCCATAACAAAAAATTCTACCCATGATATAATCCAACGTACATTGTCGTGATTTATTCTAAATTGACAAAGAAAAATAAATAACTTTTCATAATCAACTTTATCGAAAGCTTAAACAAAATCCAATTAAAAATATAATAATTTATAAAATTTTTGGATATACGAAAAAACTGATTATTACCGAAGCTGAGGAAAATAGTAGTTTAATTGATAAAATAAATAAATTGTTGAGTTCGACTGTTTTAAACCGATTGCAAAAAAGGAGTAGGTTTTCTTTCTCTATATCTTTTTGGGTTTGCTACTTCATAACTTTTGACTAGATGAAGCAATTTTGATGATTATTTTTTTATTTGAAAGCTAGCAAAGCAAGCTTTTAGTGCCTTACGGTTGGTCCTATTTAGAAGTTTTGACCTTTTGAATGTGTTTTTTATTAACTATGTACGGCATGTTTATACTTGTAGTACATATTATTATAATAAATTCTTTCACTTTTTAATTTATTATGCACCACTGTACACAATACTCAGCATTTGTCCTAGTCATTTGGGTTGCCTGGCAGAGATCGCTGTCAGCGATAAGGCCTCTGTACCTTGTTAAATAGGTTATTAAGTGTTTTAGATTGTCCTATATGGTGTACAATAAAGAATTTTTCATTAATTCATACGTGTTTATCAGTGAAAGTGGTATAGTATCTCCGGTGATAGACACTACACTGCGCTACGTGTCGAGCTCGCTGCTGGCGGAGGGCGGGGAGCCGCCCGCACACGAACTGGCGCTGTTCACTGCCGAGCCGGTGCTGGCGCTCACGGGTGAGTGTAGAGTGGTAGGATCAGCTCTATGTACTGTAGAGTTGTGTTTTGTTGTGCATAAAACTGCAATATGGAGCTGTAGAGTCATAATTATGTACAGGGTGTCCGCCGGCAGATTTTACACTTTGAATTGTGTTTACGGCGACTAATAATGCGGAAGGGTGGGGAGAGAAGTATCATTCGACGCGCCAGAGTTGCGGATTATTTAGTAGCTATGAGTCAGTGGACAGGAGCACACCGCGCTTTTGCGGTTGAGGCGTATTTCGCGAACAATAATTCGACCAATGTGGCGAGGCGTCGTTTTTGTTCACGCTATGAAATCCGACGACTAAACGATGGGCCATCAAACCAATTAATATGGTCATGGGTACAGAAGTTTCGAGGTTCTGGCTCACTTAAAAATGAGCCTCGGCCTGGACCTTCAACGTCTGTTACTACGCCTGAAAACGTAGAACACGTGAGAAGGGAAATTTTACGTAATCCGCGTAAGTCTATTCGGAAGATTGCCGAACGTTACTGCGCAATGCTAGACAACTTTTTTATACCGGAGCTGCATCGTCATGTTAGTTACAATAATAGGACCAATTTTCAGCAGGATGAGGCCACGGCACACACTGCTAGGGACTCAATAGCAAAAGTGAGAGAGCTTTTTCCCGGAAAATTAATAAGTCGCTTTGGCGACATAGCCTGGCCCCCTAGATCACCAGATCTGACACCTTGCGACTTTTTCCTATGGGGATATTTAAAGTCTCGCGTATACAGCAATTCACCATCAACAATACCGGCCCTCCAAGAAAATATACGACGCGAGGTTGCGGCGATCAATGCGGAACTTTGTAAGCGAGTTTTCGCCAACATGAAGGAAAGGTTACAAGAATGTTTGCAGCTAGAAGGACGCCATTTGAGTGGAGTGCTTTTAAAAAAATAAAATCCGCATTATTCTTCTGTAAGATAATTAATAAATGACTTTGATAGTATTCATGGTTCATTTTATTTTATTTTTTAAAGTGTAAAATCTGCCGGCGGACACCCTTTACTTGTTATATCGCAAATAGAGCGAATTTGCACGTTACTTATCGCTGTGTCGTTTGTATAGGATTTTATAGAATGAGCACATACTGTTATTGTATGATTCTATGATGACTACCAAGTTATTTTCTATATGACTAGTCCTATCCAGGTATAAATGCGAAAGTTTGTGAGGAAGGATGTGTTTGTTACCTTTTTACGCAAATACTACTGAAACGTTTACAATGAAATTTAGCACAAATATAGAGGGTAAGTTGGATTAATACATAGGATAGGTTTTATCCCGAAATCTCATGGGAACGGGAACTATGCGGGTTTTCCTTTGGAAACGCGGGCGAAGCCGAGGGCGGAAAGCTAGTAATGAATGAGTCGCGTTTTAAATTCGTTAAAAATTCTTAATTTCGAGAATTACATCACACTGACCACTATATCGCATCTTGTGTAGAGCCATCCATAGAGCGCACCCTGCGCTGTATCTCGTCCCGCACGCTGTACCAATGCACCCGCAGCTGCGCGGGCGCAGTTCGAGCGCACTGGAGCGCGGGCGGGGCAAGAGCTGCCAACGCGCTGCATCGGCTGGTGGAGCGGGCCGTAGCGCCCGCCATGGTGGACGAGCAGCTCGCGCATCTGAAGGAGCATATGGACGAGCTTGAGGACGCTGATGTGAGTTGAATTTGTAGGGTCTGGTGTGCAAAGGGTAAAATGAGAAAATACAGGGTGTCTCAAAAGAAAGTTTATATTTTGTGGATGAATAAAAAAAAAGTAAGCGGTGTATTGAAAAAATGTTTATTAATTATTAAAGTGCATAATATGGGAATTTATTTCTTAAAAATAATATCGTCCAAATGCAGTCCATTGCGTTCACGGCACTCATTTAATCGAACACTAAAATTATTTATGACAGCTCGGCAGGCAGACACAGTGATGGCTGCCATTTCGTGTCGGATATTTTCTTTTAAATGCGATAGAGAAGGTGGGTTTTTGTCATACACTTTAGATTTAAGATACCCCCACTTTAATAATAAATAAACATATTTTCAATACACCGCTTACTTTTTTTTTATTCATCCACAAAATATAAACTTTCTTTTGAGACACCCTGTATTAGAATTTTGCTGTGTTATTTTTCAGGGATGATATTGTAGTATCAGGTATCAGGAACAAAAATCAAGGTTAAGTAACGATTTATACGATTGGCACGACAATTTGGATGGATGACCAATTAAAAAAAAATATATGTGAAAAATTGTTTTTTCGCTAATAATTTTTACGTAGGGTCACGATACCGATTCACATTGTACCGATTTTTTGTTTTTGAAGTGTAGTCTTTTCGTCCTTGATAGAATTTTGTTATTTTCTCCTCAATTTTTTTCTCAATCTAATCCTTTTCGATCCGCTTTCCAGATATCAGTAATACGTCCGGTGGGCGGCGGCGCGAACATAATCTGCAACGCGCAAGTGGAGGAGCGCACCATAGAGCTGCGCATAGACCTAAGCAATAGCCACCCGCTGGCCCCGCCGCTGGCGCACCCGCCCGCGCTGCCGCTCGCGCACCACTCGCACTACCTGCGGCTCTACCTCGCCTATCAGGTACTGTATAACGCACACACACACACACACACACACACACACACACACACACACGCACACACACACACACACACACACACACGCACATACGCACACACACACACACACACACAACTTCACACGAATGTAGACGTAATCATGCGCATCATAGTATATGACTGACCGGTTGGCTCGGTTGGTAGTGGCCCTGCCTTCCAAGCCAGAGGTCGTGGGTTCGATCCCCACCCGAGGCAAATATTTGTGTGATGAACATAGATGTTTGCTCTGTGTCTGGGTGTTAATTATCTATTTAAGTATTTATTTAAAAATTATATAATATGTATGTTTATCAGCCTTCTGGTTTCCATAACACAAGCGAAAGCTTAGTATGAGATCAGATCGTGCCGTGTGTGAAAATTGTCCAGAAAATATTTATTTATATACAAAATTGTTCTTATTTATTTATTTATTTATCTTTTCGACCATTTACCACCGGTTTGGAGAACAGTAAAGCACTACCGACGACGACGACGCGGCACCAAAATACATCGCACATGACACATTACAACGATACTGTAAGCTCTCAATGAAAAATTTGAAAGATATAATGGACCCATAACTCAACCCTGGGAGACACTCGTCTCTATCGACGCGCACTATTGTCTCTACACAACATAAAACACACACTATAGACTTCTAATAAATTTACTTTGAACTATTGAATTTTAAAGACAATACACTCCTTCAATATCATTTTCTAAATATTTCCAACAACAAAAGAACTCAGTTTAACACGTAGTCGAAAGCTTTTCAGTAGAATTCACTTGAAACATTTCAATTTTTTTTTTATTGTTTTATAACACCAGAACGGCTGGGTGGTGACGGCGCTGAAGATGTGGATGGAGATGCTGCGCAGCCGCGTGCAGGCGTCGCCGCAGTGCTACATCTGCTACTGCCGCCTGCACCCCGCCAGCGGCAAGCTGCCCAACGTGCTGTGCTACACCTGCAACAACCGCTTCCACTCGCAGTGCCTCGTGAGTAGCCGATAGTGCTACATCTGCTACTGCCGCCTGCACCCCGCCAGCGGCAAGCTGCCCAACGTGCTGTGCTACACCTGCAACAACCGCTTCCACTCGCAGTGCCTCGTGAGTAGCCGATAGTGCTACATCTGCTACTGCCGCCTGCACCCCGCCAGCGGCAAGCTGCCCAACGTGCTGTGCTACACCTGCAACAACCGCTTCCACTCGCAGTGCCTCGTGAGTAGCCGATAGTGCTACATCTGCTACTGCCGCCTGCACCCCGCCAGCGGCAAGCTGCCCAACGTGCTGTGCTACACCTGCAACAACCGCTTCCACTCGCAGTGCCTCGTGAGTAGCCGATAGTGCTACATCTGCTACTGCCGCCTGCACCCCGCCAGCGGCAAGCTGCCCAACGTGCTGTGCTACACCTGCAACAACCGCTTCCACTCGCAGTGCCTCGTGAGTAGCCGATAGTGCTACATCTGCTACTGCCGCCTGCACCCCGCCAGCGGCAAGCTGCCCAACGTGCTGTGCTACACCTGCAACAACCGCTTCCACTCGCAGTGCCTCGTGAGTAGCCGATAGTGCTACATCTGCTACTGCCGCCTGCACCCCGCCAGCGGCAAGCTGCCCAACGTGCTGTGCTACACCTGCAACAACCGCTTCCACTCGCAGTGCCTCGTGAGTAGCCGATAGTGCTACATCTGCTACTGCCGCCTGCACCCCGCCAGCGGCAAGCTGCCCAACGTGCTGTGCTACACCTGCAACAACCGCTTCCACTCGCAGTGCCTCGTGAGTAGCCGATAGTGCTACATCTGCTACTGCCGCCTGCACCCCGCCAGCGGCAAGCTGCCCAACGTGCTGTGCTACACCTGCAACAACCGCTTCCACTCGCAGTGCCTCGTGAGTAGCCGATAGTGCTACATCTGCTACTGCCGCCTGCACCCCGCCAGCGGCAAGCTGCCCAACGTGCTGTGCTACACCTGCAACAACCGCTTCCACTCGCAGTGCCTCGTGAGTAGCCGATAGTGCTACATCTGCTACTGCCGCCTGCACCCCGCCAGCGGCAAGCTGCCCAACGTGCTGTGCTACACCTGCAACAACCGCTTCCACTCGCAGTGCCTCGTGAGTAGCCGATAGTGCTACATCTGCTACTGCCGCCTGCACCCCGCCAGCGGCAAGCTGCCCAACGTGCTGTGCTACACCTGCAACAACCGCTTCCACTCGCAGTGCCTCGTGAGTAGCCGGTAGTGCTACATCTGCTACTGCCGCCTGCACCCCGCCAGCGGCAAGCTGCCCAACGTGCTGTGCTACACCTGCAACAACCGCTTCCACTCGCAGTGCCTCGTGAGTAGCCGGTAGTGCTGCTGGCGGTACAACTGCAGCTGAACCCGTTACAACTGCATCTGCTGCTTTGTATAAGCGCCCTGACTTGTTAAAGCACCTGTTACAGCTTGCTAACCTGTAAAATCATCTGTTAAAGCTCCCTGACCTGTTAAAGCATCTGTTATAGCTCCCTGACCTATGAAAGCACGTGTTAAAGCTCTCTGACCTGTTTAAGCTCCTGTAAAAGCTCCCTGACCTGTTAAAGCTCCTGTAAAAGCTCCCTGACCTTTTAAATCATCTGTTACAGCTCCCTGACCTGTTAAAACACCTGTTACAGCTTCCTGACCTGTAAAAGCACCTATCACAGCTTCCTGACCTGATAAAGCACCTGTTAAAGCTCCCGGACCTGTGAAAGCACGTGTTAAAGCTCCCTGACCTGTTTAAGCTCCTGTAAAAGCTCCCTGACCTGTTAAAGCTCCTGTAAAAGCTCCCTGACCTGTTAAATCATCTGTTACAGCTTCCTGACCTGTCAAAGCACCTGTCACAGCTTCCTGACCTGTAAAAGCAGGTCTAAAAGCTTCCTGATCTGTTAAAGCACCTGTATGAGCTCATTGACCCGTTAAAACACCTGTAACAGCTTCCTGACCTGTGAAAGCACCTATATACGCTCCCTGACCTGTTAAAGCACCTGTATACGCTCCCTGACTTGTTAAAGCACCTGTAAAAGCTCCCTGACCTGTTAAAGCACATGTCACAGCTTCCTGATCTGTTAAAGCACCTATTTCAGCTCCCTGACCTGTAAAAGCACGTGTTAAAGCTCCCTGACCTGTTAAAGCATCTGTTACAGCTCTCTGACCTATGAAAGCACGTGTTAAAGCTCCCTGACCTGTTAAATCATCTGTTACAGCTCCCTGACCTGTTAAAGCACCTATTTCAGCTCCCTGACCTGTAAAAGCACATGTTAAAGCTCCCTGACCTGTTAAAGCATCTGTTATAGCTCCCTGACCTATGAAAGCACGTGTTAAAGCTCTCTGACCTGTTTAAGCTCCTGTAAAAGCTCCCTGACCTGTTAAAGCTCCTGTAAAAGCTTCCTGACCTGTTAAATCATCTGTTACAGCTCCCGACCTGTTAAAACACCTGTTACAGCTTCCTGACTTGTAAAAGCACTGTCACAGCTTCCTGGCCTGATAAAGCACCTGTTAAAGCTCCCGGACCTGTGAAAGCACGTGTTAAAGCTCCCTGACCTGTTAAAGCTCCTGTAAAAGCTCCCTGACCTGTTAAATCATCTGTCACAGCTTCCTGACCTGATAAAGCACCTGTTAAAGCTCCCGGACCTTTTAAAGCATCTGTTATAGCTCTCTGACCTATGAAAGCACGTGTTAAAGCTCCCTGACCTGTTAAATCATCTGTTACAGCTCCCTGACCTGTTAAAGCACCTATTTCAGCTCCCTGACCTGTAAAAGCACATGTTAAAGCTCCCTGACCTGTTAAAGCATCTGTTATAGCTCACTGACCTATGAAAGCACGTGTTAAAGCTCTCTGACCTGTTTAAGCTCCTGAAAAAGCTCCCTGACCTATTAAAGCTCCTGTAAAAGCTCCCTGACCTGTTAAATCATCTGTTACAGCTCCCTGACCTGTTAAAACACCTGTTACAGCTTCCTGACCTGTAAAAGCACCTATCACAGCTTCCTGACCTGATAAAGCACCTGTTAAAGCTCCCGGACCTGTGAAAGCACGTTTTAAAGCTCCCTGACCTGTTTAAGCTCCTGTAAAAGCTCCCTGACCTGTTAAAGCTCCTGTAAAAGCTCCCTGACCTGTTAAATCATCTGTTACAGCTTCCTGACCTGACAAAGCACCTGTCACAGCTTCCTGACCTGTAAAAGCAGGTCTAAAAGCTTCCTGATCTGTTAAAGCACCTGTATGAGCTCATTGACCCGTTAAAACACCTGTAACAGCTTCCTGACCTGTGAAAGCACCTATATACGCTCCCTGACCTGTTAAAGCACCTGTATACGCTCCCTGACTTGTTAAAGCACGTGTTAAAGCTCCCTGACCTGTTAAATCATCTGTTACAGCTCCCTGACCTGTTAAAGCACCTATTTCAGCTCCCTGACCTGTAAAAGCACATGTTAAAGCTCCCTGACCTGTTAAAGCATCTGTTATAGCTCCCTGACCTATGAAAGCACGTGTTAAAGCTCTCTGACCTGTTTAAGCTCCTGTAAAAGCTCCCTGACCTGTTAAAGCTCCTGTAAAAGCTTCCTGACCTGTTAAATCATCTGTTACAGCTCACGACCTGTGAAAGCACGTGTTAAAGCTCCCTGACCTGTTAAAGCTCCTGTAAAAGCTCCCTGACCTGTTAAATCATCTGTCACAGCTTCCTGACCTGATAAAGCACCTGTTAAAGCTCCCGGACCTTTTAAAGCATCTGTTATAGCTCTCTGACCTATGAAAGCACGTGTTAAAGCTCCCTGACCTGTTAAATCATCTGTTACAGCTCCCTGACCTGTTAAAGCACCTATTTCAGCTCCCTGACCTGTAAAAGCACATGTTAAAGCTCCCTGACATGTTAAAGCATCTGTTATAGCTCCCTGACCTATGAAAGCATGTGTTAAAGCTCTCTGACCTGTTTAAGCTCCTGTAAAAGCTCCCTGACCCGTTAAAGCTCCTGTAAAAGCTCCCTGACCTGTTAAATCATCTGTTACAGCTCCCTGACCTGTTAAAACACCTGTTACAGCTTCCTGACCTGTAAAAGCACCTGTCACAGCTTCCTGACCTGATAAAGCACCTGTTAAAGCTCCCGGACCTGTGAAAGCACGTGTTAAAGCTCCCTGACCTGTTTAAGCTCCTGTAAAAGCTCCCTGACCTGTTAAAGCTCCTGTAAAAGCTCCCTGACCTGTTAAATCATCTGTTACAGCTTCCTGACCTGTCAAAGCACCTGTCACAGCTTCCTGACCTGTAAAAGCAGGTCTAAAAGCTTCCTGATCTGTTAAAGCACCTGTATGAGCTCATTGACCCGTTAAAACACCTGTAACAGCTTCCTGACCTGTGAAAGCACCTATATACGCTCCCTGACCTGTTAAAGCACCTGTATACGCTCCCTAACCTGTTAAAGCACATGTCACAGCTTCCTGATCTGTTAAAGCACCTATTTCAGCTCCCTGACCTGTAAAAGCACGTGTTAAAGCTCCCTGACCTGTTAAATCATCTGTTACAGCTCCCTGACCTGTTAAAGCACCTATTTCAGCTCCCTGACCTGTAAAAGCACATGTTAAAGCTCCCTGACCTGTTAAAGCATCTGTTATAGCTCCCTGACCTATGAAAGCATGTGTTAAAGCTCTCTGACCTGTTTAAGCTCCTGTAAAAGCTCCCTGACCTGTTAAAGCTCCTGTAAAAGCTCCCTGACCTGTTAAATCATCTGTCACAGCTTCCTGACCTGATAAAGCACCTGTTAAAGCTCCCGGACCTTTTAAAGCATCTGTTATAGCTCTCTGACCTATGAAAGCACGTGTTAAAGCTCCCTGACCTGTTAAATCATCTGTTACAGCTCCCTGACCTGTTAAAGCACCTATTTCAGCTCCCTGACCTGTAAAAGCACATGTTAAAGCTCCCTGACCTGTTAAAGCATCTGTTATAGCTCCCTGACCTATGAAAGCATGTGTTAAAGCTCTCTGACCTGTTTAAGCTCCTGTAAAAGCTCCCTGACCCGTTAAAGCTCCTGTAAAAGCTCCCTGACCTGTTAAATCATCTGTTACAGCTCCCTGACCTGTTAAAACACCTGTTACAGCTTCCTGACCTGTAAAAGCACCTGTCACAGCTTCCTGACCTGATAAAGCACCTGTTAAAGCTCCCGGACCTGTGAAAGCACGTGTTAAAGCTCCCTGACCTGTTTAAGCTCCTGTAAAAGCTCCCTGACCTTTTAAAGCTCCTGTAAAAGCTCCCTGACCTTTTAAAGCTCCTGTAAAAGCTCCCTGACCTGTCAAAGCACCTGTAAAAGCTCCCTGACCTGTTAAGGCACCTGTTAAAACTCCCTGACCTGTTAAATCATCTGTTACAGCTCCCTGACATGTTAAAACACCTGTAACAGCCACCTGACCTGTAAAAGCACCTGTCACAGCTTCCTGATCTGCTAAAGCACCTGTATGAGCTCCCTGACCCGTTAAAACACCGCTTACAGCTCCCTGCCCTGTTAAAACACCTGTAACAGCCTCCTGACCTATAAAAGCACCTGTTACAGCTGCCTGACCTGTTAAAGCACCTGTTACAACTGCCTGACCTGTTAAAGCACCTGTTACAGCTGCCTGACCTGTAAAAGCACCATCGTAACGTTAAAACTACATCTGGTTGCGTTGCGGTAAATCGGCAGTGACGGCGACGAAGTGTATTAAGATTTAAGCTGAAAATCTACCTAGATGTTCTGTCAATTCGATGTATTATGAAATTCTAAGTGTTTAAAGATATTAACGTGTTATTTCTCTATTTGTAGCGCAAATGGTTCCAGACGAGCAAGAAGTCGAACTGTCCGCTGTGCCGCACCGTGTTCTAGTACTCGCTGCACGAGCTGCCCGGCTCCGACGAAGAGGGATGACGTCATCATATTCACAAAAATACTGTACAAAAAAGAGCGTGTGTGCCGAGCACACGTGTCAGAAGTGAAACTTGTTTGGCAATATTCAAAAATACTAAAATTATCGCCTTACTCCATGACGTGACGGTATTGCTATTACGCGACCTTGAAATTTTACCCTCGCGCCTAAAGAAGTTTCACTTCAAAAATAGTGTAATTATGTAGTAAATTAAATGCAATTTTTGTATTGTTTTCTAAGATTTTACATGTACATGTTATGAGTTTATTAGGTAATAATATACTCGCTAGTGTTGTCTAGAAATATAGTTTTAAATTCACATTGTTGACTACGTGTATTCTCGATTTATTTAGCAATAATTATTTATATACATTGTACAGATTGCAAATTTCTAACTGTTAAACTCTGATATTATTATAATAAATCATGTTTTTAAAAAGCTTCGTTTTATTTAACCTGTCACATCTATCTGATATTATAATGTTAACATCCGTAATTTTTAGCACTTCGGTTTATCATAAAAAAGGGTTTTACTTAATCTTATCATAAGAATCAATCAACAAGGCTTGATTGCACCATGTTACTTTAGCAATTATAACAAACATTTTAAAGTAGTGGTTAGGGAAAATAAAGAGGACGTCATAATTTTAACACTGATGTTAATGTTAAATCACTGTCAGAAGCACAAAACATCTGTGGTCAGAAGGCTACCTTTTCTCGAAGCGCTTCGATGTTTTTTTGAACCCTCATAACTTGGGATTGGATTATGCTAGATCAACAAAATTTTCGGGATATATTGTCAATAGCGGACTTATTGAACATATTAAGTTTTAATTACATTAGTTTTTATACTTCAGATTTTATTTATATCTAAAAAATGCTAATTTCGTCACTGACTCACTGATGATCATCAAAATTCTTAAGGTATTTCCCTAAGGTATTTCCTAATGTCCTAGAAAGCTGAAATGTTGTATGTAAGCTAGTATTAGCACACAAACAACAAAAAAATTATAAAACTTGTAACTTTCATCCCCCAACCCCTTAAACTAGGGGATGGGAGTTTGTATGAGACCTGTAATTTAAAATTAAATTTTGACGCCAGAGATCTAATAATCTAAAACTTGGTTCCCCTAAATATTATATATATATGTGTACTCCTTGTTAAAAAAAAATAAAAATTTAATCGACATATAAAATTTTGTACAACAAACAACTTACAAAAAGAAATGAAATCATTATTAAAAAAATGTCAAATGTTGCCAAGACGAGCCCATATGACTCGCACTGTCAAAAAGTTATCAGATCTCATGTAGAGCCAAGCTTCTAACCAGGGGCGTAGCTACCGCCGTATCTGCCGTATCAATTATACGGGGCCCCCGCGCGAAGGGGGCCCCCAACATGCGCTTTTGTGAGAAATCTTTACCCTTCCTAAGGGCCCCCAAACAAATTTTTATACGGGGCCCCGCCAAGGCACGCTATGCTTCTGCTTCTAACACTACACGCCCTAACTCTACAAGGCCTAACTTCACAAACTCTACACCTTAGTCAAAATATGTGGCTTGGCCGTTCGTTACTACAAGAACTATTGTATAACACAAAAGTAATGAACAGTGAATTAATTTTTCACCTTACGCCGATGTGAATGTAGCGAAATGGCCAAGCTACATATTTTGACTAAGGTTGAGTTTGTGAAGTTAGGCCTTGTAGAGTTAGGGCGTGTTGTGTTAGAAGCTTGGCTCTACATGAGATTTTTAGTTATAGTTAAGGTTGGTGTCAAATTTAACAGTAACGGTAACTTTTACAGTGAGAGCGAAATGGGTTGCACGAGCATAATATTTTTAGCATAGAATTTATCAATGAAAGTCTAATGTGTTTCTTCTTTTTGCTGTAATAACATGGTGCAACCCAGCCTTAAATTGTCAAATGGTGTAAATCATAATATTTTCCTTTAACTTAACCGTTTTTCTACATAACATGTTTATTTATTACTAGCGGTCCGCCCCGGCTTCGCCCGTGGTACATATTTCGCAATAAAAAGTAGCCTATGTTCTTTCTCAGGGTCTAAAGATTGTCTATGCCAAATTTCATCAAAATCGGTCCAGTAGTTTATGAGCCTATTCATTACAATCAAACAAACAAACAAACTTTTCCTCTTTATAATATTAGTGTAGATTATTGCTAAGTAACTTGGTGCACTCCAGCCTAAATCTCAAGCATATACCTATTCGAATCATTTTTTAATATGGGGTTTAAATATGTAATACTCGCAACTCACATGGAGTTTATTATTTAATAAATCAATCGACGATCTCTACAAGAAAATACCATTCCGCAACAAACAAAAAAAGAATCACGTAAATCGGTTCAGAAACCTCGGAGTAATCGCCAATCGGTGTACAATGTACATGTTTATAAAAAAAAATCTTCAAGCCACACCCCCCACACCCCCGTGCCCGTCGAAATGGGGAGCATGAGGTTTTTTTTCGTTACGGAATTTCTGGATTCGGTCCCCTCGCTCAAGGCCCACGATAGAAGCTATGCAATTGATTAAAAAAGTACCAGCCGAATTGATAACCTCCTCCTTTTTTTTGAAGTCGGTTGAAAATACTCTTTGAACTATATTAAAAATTAAAGATTTATTTTCTCTTTATCTGTGCATCTTCGAGTCAGAGGCTCTGTCTGTGGTCAGAAGTGTCAAAAGTTATATGCGTCATGCGCACGTTTTGTACCTATGAAAAGTGAAAAAAATGGTGATATCCTCAGAGCGTTTTCACATTGTCCGGTCCGATATCGGATATCGGGCGCCGATAGCCGATATCCGATATCGGAGGCTAAGTAAAATGTATGATTTAGGTACCTGTCTTTCACATTGTCCGGTCCGATATCGGATATCGGAGCCAACACCGATAATCCCGTGAACTATCGGACGATAATGTTCAGTGTTACCAACTCAATTTTCGAAAAGGTAGTATACCAACAGCAAAAAAAGCACTAGTTTGTGTATTTTCAGTCATTTCTAGGCGCTAAATGTAAAAAAAAAAATCCTTTCATTTACTTTAAACCTTTTTATTAAGAATGAATGTTTCATTTAAGTATTTAAAGGCATTAAAAATACTATTTTTACGGGAGCTATTTTAATACCGTCCTATAATATACGGCAATTGGCTGAACTGAAGTAAACAAAAATATATTGCGTTCTTAAATTCAACCGTATCTTCGAAATATTAGTGTCTTTTATCTTTATTTACTCATTCTGCCTCGCTCCTCCTCCTACTTGGACTACTGTTGTGCTGTAAGCTGTTTATTGTATTGTTGTCATTAAGTCACAGATTTAGTGCTTTGTTTTAGCGCCGATATCAAACCTGTATAATAAATAGCACATCTAAATAATATTAAGTAATTAATAATATCAAATCTTTTTTATATTTTACTTTTCCAGCTGTTTTTGAAGTCGGTTTCTTTTTTGTAGTTATTTTTACTGTATGTACAACTACGATCTATCAGTTGAATTTTTTTAAATCAAACTCTTTTTATTGAAAAGACTATTTTGTTTAGTTTTCTCTAAAATTTCAGAATTAGAATGTGGCAACCTTACATTTTGTCAAGAACGCGCGGCGACTTTTGAGCTTGTTTGGCTTGTTTACTATTTTGGTTGTCATGGCTCGTATGCTTAGGGTGTATTCAGAAAGAAAGCTTGAAACTTATAAGCGCTTATCGGTGCTTGTCAATGCTGGTTTTGACAAGCTTGTCAATGCTGGTTTTGACAAGCTGGTTTGAGCATTGACAAGCGCCGATAAGCGCTTATAAGCAATGACTAAGGAATCCTATGGACAGGGCATAATGTTCTATACAAACAACTGATTATACAAATATCATGCATTTCGATACCGAAATAATAAAACGAATACTGTCTCTTTCTAACTAATGAATATTCTGCTAAGTGAAAATATATGACTATACGTCAGTCAGTGCTAATTCTATACCGTTTGACATTTGAAGTTAGCTCA
This sequence comes from Colias croceus, assembly GCF_905220415.1. Lineage (NCBI taxonomy): Eukaryota > Metazoa > Arthropoda > Insecta > Lepidoptera > Pieridae > Colias > Colias croceus. Next base: position 227,338 of record NC_059543.1, on the reverse strand, counting down.
AATACCTACTGTGGCCGGGCGCCATTTTATGTTCTCGTTATTATGATGTACATGCTCTGTCATTGCTCCGTAGTAAACATTGAAAAATATTGAATATTTTTGTGATTGTGACAAACATTTGTGTCTAAAACATATAGAGTGGTCAAGGACAAATAGTGGCATAATACCAAAGCGCAGTATTGTGGGATGTGGCTCCGGAAAGAATGAAAACTAGAAAAGTTTGTCTTTGCACCGGTATGTATACGTTTTGACTGAAATATTAGTTATTACTTTGCTGATTTACTTATTTTCATGTATATTGAATTGAGGAGTATTCACAGACTATGTTCAGTGTAAAATTGTTACCAAATATAGCTTTATTTTGTATATTTTCGTTCTAGTAAAATAATGAATTTGGGTGCTAGTGATGACTTATAATATCGACATCAGCAAAATGTTCGATGAAGACGTGCGTCTCCCAAGGCTGTGTCATTAATCTTAAGAATAGTTGCTTTGGTGAATACACTTCCAAAATAACAAATTAATTTTGCCAAGAGCAGCAGAAGGAAAAATAAAACACTTAAATTTACCTAATATGAATTGTCCGTATTTAAGCAAAAAGGAACCAACCAGCAAATACGCACTTTTGAGATATCAAAGGATTTACAAAAACATTTGCAGCTCTGTTAGATGAAGTAAAATTAATATTTATTTTATTTAAATTCATTGATAAATTACTTATTTAAGTATGTGTATATAAATTTGTTCTGAATACTTTTAAACTCTCTAGATAATTAAGAAAATGTGCATGTGGTTCCTTTTAACATTTATCAATTGATAGGTTTTCTCTTATACAAAAAAGAACCACAACCCAGGGATTTAATGATATAAATGAAACTATGTATTTATAATATCGTAATAAAGCTTTTATTAAAAAGATATATAAAATAATACATATAGAGGACGTTTATTCGACGTTATCATCAAATTGGATTTCGAAATCCACCGTGTCTAGTCCATCTATGTGGTCTTCTATTGCAACATCACTAATAGATTGTTATAAAAACTCTGTGCATATTGTGGAATGAGATGTAATATGGCCTGAATATCGCTTGAAGGTGAAGAAAGCTTCTCCAGAGGCATCGACGTATAAGGTTCTTCGTTATCTTCTGTAATAAAAAGAAAAAAGCATTAAATAAAAGCTTTAAACAAAACAATAAAGCCGCGTGGCTTTTATACGTAGATATATGGCGACAGCAAAATATAATTAGTTCTTATAAAGCCGTGTCCCTACTAGACGACTAAGTATGTTGTAAGTACATGCGCCATGTACAAAAAACTGGCTAAGTGCGAGTCGGACTCGCGCAACGAAGAGTTCCGTACCATTATCTATAAAAACGGCAAAAAAATCACGGTTTATTGTATGGGAGCCTCTTAAATATTTATTTTATTCTGTTTTTTACTATTTGTTGTTACAGCGGCATCAGAAATACATCATCTATGAAAATTTCGACTGTCTAACTATCACAGTTCATGAGACAGAGGGACAGACAGACAGACGGACAGCGGAGTCTTAGTAATAGGGTCTCGTTTTACCTTTTGGGTACGGAACCCTAAAGATCACACGCAACAGTGACCAAACCTAAAAAAAAATTAAATAAACTTGTTAAAATTTTCAATTTCGCGGGCTAGGGCCTTGTTCCGGTCAAAACAGTGGCAGCGCGACTTTTAAAATCAAACAAATAATTATATGCGCTGAATGTACTCCTACTGAATCTGAATCTAAACGTATTTTACCAAAATAGTAGGTAGGTACCTAGATCATCGACAGTTGTTTTTAAAACAGGGTTTAGTAGTTTCATCTCACAATGACAGATGAATCGTAACAAAATGATTCTTAATTCGACTCGCCTTCGTGAACAACAACAGTGTCGTTAAAATACGTAAATCCACACAGGATTCCTCTTGTACTTACTAATTAGTGAACTATCTTTTTAAAATCACTCCACAATCGGGAATGAATCAAAAGTAGATAAAGCGTACATACCTAAGCATACATTCAATAAGTACTTAAATGCATTAAATAAAACTACTTACCCGTTGTATCTTCATTATTATCTTCGGTGGTCGTCTCCAATGCTTTTCTTTCCAATTGCTTCCTTATTTATTTATTACTAAACATTTTCACATTTAATTTTAAAGGTAATTAACAAAAACAATAGAACTGACTTCGCGGAGAAAAAAAACGGCCGTCACGTATTCGAAATACTTCGCTGAATGTCACCTATATTGACAGATGTTCGACGTTTTACTTAAAAAATTGGAGTTTTGCACTTTGAGCTATTTAAGACGTAATGAAATACGTTGTTTAAAGATGAGAAGCATTCTGCATTGTGCACAAGTCAAGGCATTTGGTACCGTATAGCGATGATGGGTTTCAGATGTTTTACAATATTTATTTATGCATGATAGAACCGCATGCTCGTGGTTTTATTTTGCAATAAAAAATTACAATTAAATTATGAATTTATTTTACGCATAACCATACCACAGCAACCTGGTTCCATTTTGTGTATTAAAAATAATTGTTATTAATAGAAATATATGTAATGTATAATGGTACCAAGTATCTGCGGATCTGTTTTGTATAAAATGACATGATAGTAATATCGTTTTATTTGTTTGAACAAAGCAGTCCCGTGGTGCTGTGGTTCGGTTTTGCTTCATATGTATTATTCGTTGTTGCTGGTGGTTCCTTTCTGCTTTTAGTATACCTTGTTTCCAAGGTAAAATTCATGTGGTTCTTGTTTGTATAAGAATTAAGACCACTTTTAAATGAGTATTCTTCAAGAAACGGAAAAAAGCAAATTTGTCGAGTGGTTCCATTTTGCATAAATACGGACAATTTTAACTTAAGTAAGATTAATCGCTTTTATAGTAGGTACTTTAAAAATGTATTTATAAATAAGTCAGGTCAGGACTAAAATTATAATAACCTAAAAATTCATTTTTTGAAGGTTACCAAGAAGTGAAAATAGAAAAGGAGAATGGTTAGAAGCAATTGAAAATGAAAATATCAAGCCAAATGTAAAGGATATAATATCATAGTATGTTCCCTACATTTCCCCGAAAGTGCTTTCAATAGAACAATGGATGCGATTAGTCTGCACGATGATGCTATACCAGTATGTCTGCCGCTGCATTCACACAGGGTGAGGTTTTTATCTGTAGACACGTGATGTCTTCCAATTTACTTTTGGTCTTTTTATTTAGATTTAGGGCTGTCATTTATAATCTAACGTTTCTCCTATTTTGAAGGAGGCCTGTGAACAAACTGAGATGGTTTTATATGATTTTTTGAGTACAAACTTGGGTGATATTTGGTTGTTGAAATGTTATTGACTGAGGGAAAGTGCAATTTACTTTAAATACATGGGGTGTTTTAAGTTATTTTTCTATTCTTTATTTTATATTTATAAAGCATTTCAATGCCATAAAACCAAAAATATAAATTCAAGTTCCGCTATTGTAAGCCCTAATGTTGATATTAATTTCAAACCATCAGCATTGCCCTTTTAATTAAAATGTATTGCATTTTAGTTTAAATGTAAAGTGAACAATGCTAGTTAATGTAAACTGTGACATTTCATTTCCAGGTACCAGTTGAGCCTCAAATCCCGAACTCAAAAATGAACAGAGTGTATCTGAGTGCATTCCAGGCTACACAAAATAGTTTAGCTCTATAATTTTCTCTATTATTATATATTATTGTTTTTTTTGTCTATTATTTATAAATAAATAAATACAATTACTGTATATTGTGTTGTTCGTCGTAATAAAATACTATTATATACCTATATTAGTATATATTATGTTGTTTCATTATATTACATTCCTCAAAACTGAAATTACCAAATTGTAAGTCTACCGTAATCCTTATATCGAAGTCAAAATTGAACTGGATTTATCAAATTATACAGGGTTAGCTATCTTGTCCGGCGAGGTTGCTGGTGTTTTACAAGTAACCCTGTATAGGTGTTACCGTCACGAGCAGCCATCGTCATACTTAATTTTATTAATTGGCATTGTCATTTTTTCCATTTGTAATTTTACTTCTATGTTTTGTACAATAAAGTTAAAATAAATAAAAAAGAGTGTGTGTTTATGTACACGCGTTACAAGTTACGCGCCAAAAGAAGTATAACTTCAAAAAAAATATATTAATATTATTTTTATATCGATAAACATAATAATGTTTATCGATATATTCTCGGCACTAAACACCGCCATGTTTTGTTACAAGCAATATGGCGCCGGCCACACTTTTTTTGTAGGTATGTCACTTCCATGTGATTCCTTATTCATTGCTTATAAGTTTCAAGCTTTCTTTCTGAATAGGCCCATAGATTATATCAAGATTATATATGGCTATATTATTATTAATCTGTGGTACTACGTAGATAATTTACTGTTCTGTGGTAGATAACAGCACCTACATTTGTAAATGTAATTTGAATTTATATTGGCCAGTTTCGTCGCTTTAATACTGAGTTGAATTTTATTTTATTTTATTTGAATATAACAGTCGTACATGATTTAATATAAAAAAGTTCTAAAATTCACTACGACCACACAACATGTTCTATTATTAAAAAAAGAAAAAAGCATATAAAAAAAACAAGCCTCACAATGAAATTGAATATTGAAACTAGATTCTGACTCTGCAGAGGGTACAAATCCAAACTCCGCAGTCAGCAGATTAAACCGGTTTGAAAAACATAGTTTATTTATTACTATTTATTTTATTAAAAATAAAGTTTATTTTTTGTAACATAAATGCATCCACTGTTTTTTTTAATTCTCCATATATCTACTTTTCCAGTTTCTGGCAACACTCATAATATCGGGACGATATTATCGGATAATGTGAAAGGGCAAATTGTGTCCGATATCGGATATCGGCTATCGGCTTCCGATATCCGATATCGGACCGGATAATGTGAAAACGCTCTCAGGTGTTATCTGTCAAGTTGACAACTGTGGCTGACAAATGTCAAAAATGTAATTTGTAATGTAAACACAAATTACATACAAATGAGCCAAAAAAGATAATTTTATAAATTATTTTCTATAACATTATTTATCTTCTAAATGGGTGGAGATCGTAATCGATATCGAAGTAAAGATAGAAGTCGTAGTCGTAGTCGGGATCGACATAGAAGTCGTGAAAGAGAGAAGAGAGATCGTAGCACAGAAAGGCATCGTGCCAGTAGCAGGGACAGATATACAGATAGGAGCCGCCACAAGGAAGAGAAAAGGAATCGCGACAGAAGCCGCAGCAGAGAGCGCTCAGAGAGAGGCGGGGACAGAGGGCGTAGTTCTTTTCGACAATTTAATGGCGGGGGACTTGGTGGTGGTAAGATATGTCATACGTTAAGAAATAAAACAACTATTTAACTTTATCAATCATTTATCAACACATTGTACAAATATTTACAACAGTTTTGGTGATTTAATATTACTGTGACATAGTATTATATACAGTAGTAGCAAAACAAATTTAAATTTTGAGGATATTTATTATCAGCAATATATAATACTCTTGAATTTTATCAAATACAGTATACTTCATACATAACATAATGTTTAAAACACAATAGTTTTCTGTATTTAATAGACTATAATAAAGCAAAAATAATCGCCTATTTGTAAATATTCAAGGCCTTGGCAGTGGCAGTACAAGTTCAGCCCCAAGAGGGCGCTATAAGCCACAAGAGGAAGAGTTTCTAGATGCTCGCCGAGAAGAACGGGAGAGAATTGGTGAAATTGGTGTTTCTTCAGTTTGGGGCAAGTCACCATTGAGACCAGAGTAAGGATATGAGCTGCTTATTTTATAAATTAAACTATACATCTAGTTACCTAAATATACATTTTTCACTATAGACTATTTTGGTTAAGGAAGTAAATAATAATTATGTTCTCTTTATCAGTAAATTAATACATATTTTAAAACTAATAATTAGCTTACATACATCATACATAATTAAATTGCTTATTGCTTAATTTAACATAATATTTTCAAAGCAAATTATTCACATTTATACAGTTCTGAAGAGGAGTTAGAATCAAATACTTCAGAAAAGGGCAAAGATAAGAAAAAGAGTAAGAAATCAAAAGCAGGCACAAAAGAGAAGTTGAAAAAATTAAAGAAAAAACTGAAAAAGATAAAGAAAGCTCGCAAGAAAGCCAAGAAAAAGTCTAAAAGCTCGAACGATGATTCCAGCAGCAGCGAGGAGGAGGTGTGGGTTGAGAAAGGAAGTGAGTGTACTTTCTTCAGTTTATTGATATCTGTAATCATAAAACAATATTGATCATCATTGAATTTCATTTAAACATATTACACATAACACTTACAATTTATATGTTACTTAATACATACAATTTATTTTACAACAATTAACTGCATAATATTAAGAAATTAAAGATTTAAACGCAATTTATCAAAATATAAAAGTTAGTCTTTTAATTTCTATATGTATAATACTCGTAAAATCGAACAAGAAAATAATAACAATTAACTAAAATAAAACCTTAATTGCAGAAGAACACGAGATAGAAGTGGCCAAGCCGTCCAAAAGCAAGACAGAGGAATTAGCAGATGAAGTTATAGGTCCAGCTCCTCGAGTGGGTCCCGCTCTTGGGCACAAGGACTTCGGTAGGGCTCTGCTGCCGGGTGAGGGGGCTGCGATGGCGGCGTACGTCGCGGAGGGCAAGAGGATCCCACGGAGAGGAGAGATTGGACTCACTTCGGACGAGATCGCGTCCTATGAGTCTGTTGGATATGTCATGAGTGGAAGCAGGTATGTTTCGTTTATGTATTATTTTTAGTGTGGGATGTTTTTACATTTTAGAATGTAGATAATAATGATTACTGTAAGCTTTAATTTATTAACTATTGAGCACAATTATACATTGATTATACTTGAATGAAATTTGTACAGACTCATCAGAGATAATTCTATAAAATAATAATAATATAAAATATTTATAATCATAATCTGCATGTTGCATGTCTTTATAATATTGTCACAATATCAATTATAACGCCAATAGTATTTTATTATCCTTGTAAACGTTTGCCCCACCTGGAAGATCACTAATATGCGACTAGGCTGCTCAACTTTTCTACTCACACTTGTTGTTCGCAAAATTTTTGCAGTTTCCTGTATAGCCAAACTTGAATAACTCAATTGATCTGTTAAATAAAAAAATAACTGTATTCTAGACACCGTCGCATGGAAGCGGTGCGCATACGCAAGGAGAACCAGATCTACTCGGCCGATGAGAAGCGAGCACTCGCAGCCTTCAGCAAGGAGGAGCGCTCCAAGCGGGAGAATGCCATCCTCGCGCAGTTCCGCGATGTGCTGCAGGCCAGGCAGCAGCACTAGAGTGGGACTGGGACTTGGGACTTGGCTGAAAGAGGGACTTAGTTGGCAGTGGGACTTAGCTGATTGTGGAGGTTTGATGCTAATAGGAGCAGCCAGCTAACAGGACTTACCAGTTAATGAGAGTAACCTGCCAATGGTAGATGGAACTTACCTGCTAAGGACCTACCAGCAAAACTACGTGGGCCACTCTGAAAGTTTTGCGTAACTCATAAATAAAACAATTTATGTGAGTAATATTATAGTTACTACTTTTTAAAGTATTCTCCGTTACATTTAAAACACTTTTTCATCCGTTCAAACAATTTCTGGGGACATGAGGACCATTGGTCCGAGGGTATGTTTTCTGCGTGCTGTTTGAAAGCAATCACGGCCTCTTCTGGCCACGTAAATGTCGAACCACTCATTGAATCTTAGATTTTTGGGAAACCGAAGAAATCGCATGGTGCTAGGTCAGGATTGCGTGCGGCATAGGTCACGTGCTCTATGTTTTCAGAAGCCAAAAATGACTTTGTTTTGTTCGCGGTGTGCGCCGGAGCACTGTCATGGTGCAACAAGATGCGACTTCTAGGTCGTTTTTCCCTCATTTTTTCTAAGACATTGGGCAAACAAATAGTGGTGTACGACTCGGCATTAACAGTATTTTGTTGCTCAAGTGGTATAGTGCAGAAAGAACCCGTCTTAGAGAAAAAAAAACGCAATCATTTGTTTGTCGACCCTTCTCGCCTGCCTTAATTTTGTTGGTTTGCTGTCACTTTCAAACACCCCCAAAGAATATTGGTGATTTATTTTTAGAATATAACAATATATTCATGTTTCATATCCTGTTACGATATTAAACACATCATTAGAATGTCCGTGATTGTACTTTAATAGCATTTCTTTACACCAATCTACTCGATGTCGTTTTTGTTCTGGAGTGAGTTTGTGAGCAATCCACTGACAACAAAGCTTCCTAACTTTGAAATGTTCATGTAAAATTTTCTGAGTTGGGCTCATACCAATCCCCAAATGTCCTCGAATCTCCTAATAAGTGATATGGCAATTTTCTTAAATTAGTCGTCTGACGGTAGCCATATTTTCCTCCGTGATCGCAGTTGAGGGTTGACCTTCACGAATGTCATCATGGAGAGAAACATGGCCGCGATGAAATTCAGCATATCAATGCCTTACAGTCCTCAACTAAGGTGCTTCCCTCCCAAAAGTATTTTGAAGGCGAGCAGTGCAAGCTTTCGGAGAAAGCGAACTTTTAAAATCATCAAAAATCATCGCCCTAAAATTGTTTCGCGTTAGTTCCGTTTTTGCTACGTACAACGAACTTCAACTTGAGATAAAAAAAAATTGACAAGCGCTTCCCGCCAAATTTTTTTTTCCTCAACTTATGAGACTTCATATGTTAAAAAAATATAACATTCGAAATTCAAACCTTTATGGGTGGCCAGAAACGCAAAACTTTTAGTGTGCGCTAGGTATTTCTCCAACAACATAAGACATACTCACTAATTGTGTATAAGCCTGCCAATACATAGTCTGGTGAAATATATGAGATAATACACTAACAGGACTAGACTGCAAGACTCACCAAGAAGTTGAATCAACCGGACAACAATTAAATAGTATGAATGAATTGTGACTTGTAAAGTGCAAATGACTTTAAATTAATAAACAGTGTTTTAAGTGTAGAGAAGGGGTAGTTTTATTACATATAATAAACAATAAGCAATACAAAATATCAATCTTTTTATAACACAATAATTTTTTAAAGTGAAGTACAATTACTTGAATATACAAGATTGGGTCAATTCTATCAAATGATATTTTGATATGTACGTGAATATTGTATGATATAAATTTAAATGATATGCATATGTTATGCCCCGGCCACACTGCTCATCGCGCTGCCGTTACTCGCCGCGACATTGGCCCTCTGGCCACACACTGCTCTACTCGCGCGATCGATCCGCACTCGTATTGCGGGTCCCGTGACTCGCGCGCAAATACCGACAGGCTAGGGACACTGACCTCTATAACTATACGCTGGACAGGCTACTGCTGTCATTTTTTTGTGCCTATTTGAAAATCGCCATTTTGGCGCTGACGGCAACAGTGAGGCCAGTGAGGGGGAATGGAACTAATACTTGTGATGTAAAACTGAGTGTAAAACAAATGGTTTATTATCGATAAAAACTTTTCTGATATCGACTACAATGATAGAAATATTACCGACACTCTTTTTGATTCAGACTCAAATTATCCAGAGGTTAAACCTGTGTAAACAAAACGAAGCGACGAAATTTGTAATCTTATTAGTTCTCAGAACTTTCACCGGGGGCGCTTTGAATCGGCACAGCAAATAGCTGTCATTTTGTATGGGATAGCCAGTCCAGCGTATAGTTATAGAGGTCAGTGGCTAGGGAGCAGTGAGCAGGACGATGAGCACGACGAGTGGCATGACGAGTAACGCGGCCACACTACGTCTCTGCCTACTTTCCTCGTCACTTCCCATACCACTCGTCGAGTGTGTGACCGGCCGGTTACAACATCCCTTTACATAAATACACATTGAATCGTCTTCGGGATAGTGTATTCTTCTGTACAATTAATGTTTGATATAAAACAGTTGATTTTTGAATTGATTAGATAGTATAAGTAATAGACATAGTAACACAATATGAGTTGATTTTTTTTTTGTGTAAGTATTGTAAGTACTGAGATGTAAATACGAAATAAATAAACGATAATTTGGAAAAATAGTTTTATTCATAACAACTTCAAACTTAATCAACACTGGTAATCGTTTTGTTTTACACACGAAATATTAAAAACTCAAACTATACATTCGTAACAGTAATTGTTAGCAGAAAATATTATATTTTTCTGTTTTATGAAAAAATAGACTTTGTACTTATTTTATAAGGATTAACTATTGAGCTGATTTCAATCATCAATATAACTATATCTTCATATTCATTCTTCATTTCATTTTATCGCATATTTTTACTTGGTTATAAAAAAAGTTTGCCTTAAACATTTGCAATTCTTATTCTTATTCGATCACTCACATGCATCGGTATTTTTTTTTTTTCACGTATTTGTTACTGTTTCATAGGTAAATTTGCTGAAGCTTTTATTATGAAATTTTAAATTGAGATAGTTGAAAGACCAATATAATTGATGGGTTACCTTTTTTTTTAAAGTAAACCGTAAATAAGCTAAAATCAAAGAAAATTAATAATATAGCGATGTTACCGTGAAATGCAAGATCTAAGCTGCGGATAGATACCTATTAGTAATATAAAAGTATAAAATATCCAACAAAAACAATTATTCGTTGTTAAATCACAGAGCACCTAACTTAATTCATATTTACATCTTAATGATAATTATTATTAACTTATATATTACTTTATTTACAAACAGTTTACTTACATACAGTTAGATGTGACCAGAATTTTATAAAATTATCTAAAGAAAGTCCTTCTTTCGTTTTGTTTTTTGTTCAATACTGCAGTCTGCAGTCTCTTAAAGCTGGTTAAAATCAAACTTATAAGCCAACGTAAAGATTAAAAGATTCAGCTGTTTATGTTGCTAATTTTCGTTTCAAATTCAGACATTCGCAAGGGAATCAAATCCTAGTCTAGAAATTGGGTAAAATGCAAATTATAGCATAGATAAGTATAGGAAAAATTTAAGGTTTCAATATAGTAAAACATAGCCTTGGGTGCGCGAGTCCGACTCGCACTTGGCCGGTTTTATTTCATTTTCGAGTATGGAACCCTAAAAACAGAGTGTGCGTTTAAACAGCTTGAACACACACTTCTTCTCTCTCATATATTTAACATTTATGTTTTTTGTCTATCACCCTCATTTAACGGTATATTATTTACATCTGATTGTTTATTATATATTATGGTGCATTAGGTTAGTTCCGGATTCTGGGTAAATACAACAATGTTAAATTACGAGGTAACTATAGTGATTGATTAAACAAATCTTTGTTCATCTGAATGCTATTATTATCAAACCCGATTATTTTCCTGCTATAGCGTCACGATACTCCTAATAAAACAACGCCCTGAAGTGGTATTCACAACTAGCTGCGCTCCGCGGTTTCACCCGCGCTCCGCTCCTGTTGGTCTTAGCGTTGTGATATAAATAGCCTTCCTCGATAAATGGGCTGTCTAACACTGAAAGAATTCTTAAAATCGGACCAATAGTTCCTGAGATTAGCGCCTTCAAACATACAAGTTCCTCAGCTTTATTATTATAAAGCTGAAGAATTTGTTTGTTTAACTAATATTTTAGTATAGATTTATTTATTTGATTTGGCAACAGATGTACACCTTATATTTATAATATATTTTGACTATGTGACATAATTAGCATGCATAGCAAGATGTAGATCCAATTACAGGCAAATACAACATGCATTTTTGAGTTGTATGAAATTATAGCTTCCAATATTCTAATCAGAAAACATTATTTTAATCAGTATAATTCTATAGATATATAATTAGATAATTCGAATTCCCCTAATGCACCATACTCTATAATTATAAACGATATATGTCTGTGTCTACCGACTAACTCTCGCCAGTTGTTCCCGTAAGGCGGCGACTTGCGCCCGCGCAGCTTGCAGCTCAGTGCGCAGCTGCACGCACGACATACACCCGTCCCGCTCACTCGCGCGCGCTGCCGGTACGTCTGTCTCTGTCTCTCGCTCCACTGCCTCCGTCTGCTCGGTTTTCACTGTTATCTTCGGGAGGCTCGTGCTGGCCTGGATAGGGAATAAGAGATAAAATTGTTTACTAGGATTGTAATTTTTTAACAAGTACTATACGGTCTTCAATTGATTATATCTGATAAAAAATTAGACTAACGGGAAAGCACTAGTAAAAAAAGAAACGTCGAAATCGGTTTATCCAGTCGAAAATTCCAAGGTAACAAACAATATAGGAAAATATTCGAATTGAAAACCTCCTCCCTTTTTTGAAGTCAATATAAAATTAAATGATTAAATCATTAACGATACCGTACCAAAGTAATTGATTCGATTCAAAATGATATTAAATGTTGTTTTATAACAATCGATCTTTAAATATACAATTCTTAATATTCATTTTTGTTTTATTTATTTTTTTAACCAACGAATTAATTTATAATTACTTACTGACGGTTTACATCTATATAGTAAGCGACAGAATTTAAAATTATTTTCAGTCCTCCGAGAATATAATATTACAGGAACAAAATTCAATCACGCCTAGTATTTCCCCATTATATGGTACATACTACATATGTTAAGAAATTGCAAATTTAATATAACAATTATAATGTTATATATTAATTCCCAACTGGCAACCCGAACCGAGTGGGTGGTTATAAAAATGAGCTCGAGTCGATTATTTTATTATTGAAAATAGACATATAAAGTCATTTTGTAAGGAATTAAACCTTTCTAGGTTGAATTTAAAATCCCTAAGAATAAATGATTATGATAATATTATGTTACCGCAGCCCCATTGGTGGGCTTGGACTTGGCGACGAGCTTCTGGAAGTGTTCCTTATTCAACACAATCTTGACCGGTTTCTTGCCCGTCACTAGCTTCGTGGGCGCCTTGCCGTCGCTCAGCTGCACTAGCTTCACCTGCTGCAATTACTAATATATTTAATTATTTATATTAAAACTAGCTTTCCGCCCGCGGTTTCGCCCGCTTTGTGTAAAACCTTATAAATTATACACTAAAACCTTCCTCTTGAATCACTCTATCTATTAAAAAAAAACCGCATCAAAATCCGTTGCGTAGTAGATTTAAAGCATACAAAGGGACATAGGGACAGAGAAAGCGACTTTGTTTTATACTATGTAGTGATTATAACAGCTAATATTTAATAGCTTATTGCTTAAAAAAAATATTAGTTTTATCTAGACGGTAATGCAAGCACGACGTGCGTTTAGATTAATTGTCGTGCTGGCTGCTGCGTGGGTAGTAAAAAAATTCAAATCATGCATTTTTATATAGTTTGCGTCCAGCCTGAGTCTTGTATTGAAACAATGTAAGCTTTTACACGGCATGCACCAATCTAAATGATTATTGTGCTTGTTAGTCATACTTGCAGGATAGAAAATAGAAATCTTTTTCAATTAGCTGCGAGCACGTAATATGCATGCCACAATCATTAAATGAAACCATCATTCATACATGATACTACGTATGACGTAACGCATGTTGCACTACTATCTAGAGACTGTTTACAGACTGGATAATCATATATATATAAAGCTACACTACCACTCACTCACTGACTGACTGACATCGGGTTTCTCGGAAACTACGTGGAAAGTTGGGGGGATTTTGACGTGATCGTATAGAGGTGCGGCGAGTGACCACCGGAAAAATATTGACAACTCCAACACCCTGGACAAGAGAGTGGACCCCTGGAGGTGCGCAGAAACGGTGCCACCTGGAGGGGGGGTGTCTGAACAAAAAATGCTCGGAACTGGTGGCGATTACCAGGTGAGGTGGAAAAATGGGGATTTTCGCGAAAACAAGATGGCCGCCGTACTTTGCCAAAATCGCCGTTTATGAATCCTTACGTCTTAAATTTGGCACACGTGCTCTGTTCGAGCCGGCGAATCGATCGGTGCCCCGTTCGAGTGGCTCCGGGCCCCCGTTTCCAACTTCCATACAACGTAAAATCCAACGGCCCGCGGAAACGGTGCGAGTTGGGTGGGGGGTGTCGGAACTAAAAATGATCACCACCCTGGGACGCTACCAGGGAGCCGTAGTGGGACGCTCGATTTTGGAATTTTTCCATTTTTGGCGCAAACATAAAAACGTAAATTTAGACGAGGTGGTGCAATGGAGAAATACACCAATGATGCATTCGTACTCGCCCAGCTCCCAGGATATCCAGAAAAATCCGAAATCTTAAACTTTCCCTCATCTCTCGAAGACGGTCAACGGCCCGCGCAAACGGTAGCAGCTACATCTGGGGTGCTCAAACTAAACTTGGAGTAGACCTCGAGCAATTACCACAGATAGTGAAAAAAATTCAAAATGGCGGAAAAAATGGCCGCCGCCATACAAATTCTAAAACGGCCATCGCTGGTCCGATTGCGCTGAAACTTGGCACAGGGGCTTTAATCGAGCCGCATATTAAGTTGGCATACTCATAATCGAGTTTCCATAGCTGGTTTCCGAGTTTCATACAACGCGATATTCGACGGCTCTCCAAAACGGCGCGAGATAGGTGGGGGGTGTAGAACTAAAAAATGATCAGGAAGATGGGGTGCTACCAGGGCAACCGAGAAATTTCAAATTGGACGTAATTTTTTTTTCAAAAAATGGCCAATTTTTCAAAGCAAGATGGTGGCGCCGGTTCCGTCACGATCGGTCTGAAAATTGACTTCTGTGCTCTGATTGGTCAGATTTACAAAACTGCATACTCAGAATTTCTCTCAGACCCCCGGTTTCCATTTTCCATATATCACGAAATTCAACGGTTCTCTGAATCGGTGACAGGTAGGTCGGGGTCGCCGAAGTAAAAAATACTTCAAAACTTGGTCCGCTTCCAGGCATATAAATTTTTTTTAAAAAGCGAAATTTTTTTTTTTTCGAAAATTTTGTATGGAAATTCCCATAGTAGGAAGGGTGATTGAATAGCAACGGCAAAGGACGGCGCCGCGGGCTGCTTGCTGCCCGCGCACCGCGCAACTTCGAGGGTTGACAGCCTCCCGGAGTAGAAAATATTTATTAACTTTTGAACTACCGCACGAGCCAAGCGAGCGAAGCGAGCGAGTCACGGCAGCGGCCAGCGTAAATATTCAAATAGGTAGCGAGGAGCGAAGCGACGAGCGTGTTAGGTTAACTTTTGAACTACTTACCGCACGAGCCAAGCGAGCGAAGCGAGCGACTCGCGTCAACGGCCGGCCTAAATATTGAAATAGGTAGCGAGGAGCGAAGCGACGAGCGTGTTAGGTTAACTCTTGAACAGTTTATAATGAAAAGTCACTGCCCGCTATCGATAAGACGTTTCAAAAATTTTACCAATATTTGAATAATAAGTAATTTATAAGCAGTTTAGGTAGCGAGGAGCGAAGCGACGAGCGTGTAAGGTTAACTTTTGAACTACCACACGAGCCATGCGAGCGAAGCGAGCGAGTCACGACAGCGGCCGGCCTAAATATTCAAATAGGTAGCGAGGAGCGAAGCGACGAGCGTGTTAGGTTAACTTTTGAACTACCTACCGCACGAGCCAAGCGAGCGAAGCGAGCGAGTTGCGGCAGCGGCTGGCCTAAATATTCAAATAGGTAGCGAGGAGCGAAGCGACGAGCGTGTTAGGTTAACTCTTGAACAGTTTATTATGAAAAGTCACTGCCCGCTATCGATAAGACGTTTCAAAAATTTTACCAATATTTGAATAAGTAATTTATAAGCAGTTTAGGTAGCGAGGAGCGAAGCGACGAGCGTGTTAGGTTAACTTTTGAACTACCACACGAGCCATGCGAGCGAAGCGAGCGAGTCACGGTAGCGGCCGGCCTAAATATTCAAATAGGTAGCGAGGAGCGAAGCGACGAGCGTGTTAGGTTAACTTTTGAACTACCTACCGCACGAGCCAAGCGAGCGAAGCGAGCGAGTTGCGGCAGCGGCTGGCCTAAATATTCAAATAGGTAGCGAGGAGCGAAGCGACGAGCGTGTTAGGTTAACTCTTGAACAGTTTATTATGAAAAGTCACTGCCCGCTATCGATAAGACGTTTCAAAAATTTTACCAATATTTGAATAAGTAATTTATAAGCAGTTTAGGTAGCGAGGAGCGAAGCGACGAGCGTGTTAGGTTAACTTTTGAACTACCACACGAGCCATGCGAGCGAAGCGAGCGAGTCACGGTAGCGGCCGGCCTAAATATTCAAATAGGTAGCGAGGAGCGAAGCGACGAGCGTGTTAGGTTAACTTTTGAACTACCTATCGCACGAGCCAAGCGAGCGAAGCGAGCGAGTCGCGGCAGCGGCCGGCCTAAATATTCAAATAGGTAGCGAGGAGCGAAGCGACGAGCGTGTTAGGTTAACTCTTGAACAGTTTATTATGAAAAGTCACTGCCCGCTATCGATAAGACGTTTCAAAAATTTAACAACATTTGAATAAGTAATTTATAAGCAGTTTCGACTGACTGTAGAATCGCTGTTAGCAGATGTTAGAAATGGAAAGGAAATTCGAATGCATTTTCAAATGACTGAAGATTTCTGCCCTGGGATGAGCCGCGAGCTGCTTGCAGCTCGCGCACCACGCAACCTCGAAGGTGGACAGCCCCCCGGAATAGAAAATATTTGAATGGGGAATTTATAAGCATTACCGACTGACTGTAGAATCGCTGTTAGGAGATGTAACAAATGGATAGGAAATTCGAATGCATTTTCAAATGACTGAAGATTTCTGCCCTGGGATGTTTCGCGGGCTGCTTGCAGCCCGCGCACTACGCTCCCTCGAAGGTGGACAGCCTCCCGGAGTGGAAAATACTTGAATGGGGAATTTATATAAGCATTAACGACTGACTGTAGAATCGCTGTTAGCAGATGTAACAAATGGACAGAAAATCCGAATATATTTTCAAATGACTGCCCTATTGCTTCAACCCAGGGGCAAAAGGGGCTCGCGGGCTGCTTGCAGCCCGCGCACAACGCACCAGCTAGTCTTATACTATAAAAATGAATCGCAAAATGTGTTGGTAAGCGTATAATTCGAGAACGGCTGAACCGATTTCGTTAATTCTTTTTTTATAATATTCCTTGAAGTACGAGGATGGTTCTTATGGAGAGAAAACGAAAACATGTACCACGGGCGAAGCCGGGGCGGACGGCTAGTATAATATACAAGGCTAGTTTGCTGAATATTATAACTTTCATAAAAAGAGCGCGCAGAAGTGAAAATTCTTAAGCAATATTTAAAAATACCATAATCGTCGCCTTACTTCAATACGTGATGGTATTGCCATGACGCGATCTTGAAAATTTACTCTCTACACGCCTCAAGAAGTTTCACTTCAAAATTTAAAATAAAAGTTAATAAACGCGGAACGAGTGAATTGTATGCTAGATAAAAAAAATGTGAAAGGGGACTTCAAAACTATTGCTATTTTTCTACCAATTTTCATGTAAAGCTAGTGAACAAATACCTGATAGTGGTGCGGGTTCCTGTCGTTAACAGCTAGCACTTTATTGTTAAGTGCGAGCACCTTGAGTGCGCGGGGCGGTGGGGGGGCGCGCGCGCGGGGGGACGGGCACGGGGACGGGGGAGGGGGGTGGGGGGTAGTGCTCTCCTTTAGCATTAGCTTGCCTGCGTCTGGGGGGGAAGGAATTCAATAAACATTTTAGTTAATATACGTAAATAGTCGTTTTAAGTAAATAAAACATACTATACGTTCGAAACAAACAGTATACATTAAAGCAATGGTAGCTCAGTGGTGAAGAGCTCGGACATCAAATCGATAAGTCGGGGATTCGAGACCGCATGTCATAACATTTCCACTGCTCTTTAACAGTGTAGGAAAACATCCTTAGGAAACCAGCAGTATAAAAAGGTAAGGTAAGCCCTTCGAGAGTGCCATACCGAAATGTTATTTTATTTCATTATGAAATTATGTTAAATTTTATTGCATTTGTCTCATTTTCACTAACGATAATCAAATACTGCCATCTTACTATGTACATTATACATGCCTTATCGTTTGTATGTATATCTCTTTATTTATAATATCAATGTTATTAATAAAAATTATATTATTTATAAGTAAATAACTAAAACCCTATTAGAAATTACTATTAAGTACCCTAGGAGAAATTAACAAATACGTAAAGATAATTCTACCATATCAGAAATTGATTCGTAGAGCAAGGTTCATTGAGCGAGGCGATAAAATGTAAAACAAAAGATCTCATCATTATTCTGAACTAAAAATATTTTTTGAAGTGAAGTTTTTTTTACAATTTTTCATAACCCTCACCGGAGAGCACGACAGTCCGTCCGCTCTGCAGCGCGGTGAGCACGGTACCGCCCGGGTCGGCCGGCAGTAAGGTGATGCCGTGCCGCTTGAGCAGTTGTGCTGCGTCGCTCGTTTCTGTCTCACTGCTTTGTCGCGCTTGTTGGGGGGGCTGCAATTCATTATTATTTTATTTCAATCAGATTATCATCCATATATTTGTTAGTATAATTCAAAAAGAAATATTATTTGTTATCTCTAACTATATATTGCTACCCTACTACAGATTTTTTTTTAACTTAACAGGGAAATTCCGAATCTTTTGTAACTACACCGTCATGCTGATGAATAAATAAATTGTTTCTTATATAAAATTCTCGTATCACAATCTTAGTTATCGTACTCCTCCAAAATGGCTGGAGCAAATCTCATGAAATTTTCAATGACTGAGCCATATCGCTTGTTTCTATTTCATAATATACAAAAGCTTGTTTAATATCAAATTAATACAATATTTCAAATAAGGAAGATGTCTTTAATTTCTAAACAATTTCCGTGTATAAAAATGTAAATACCTCAGACTATAGCAAAATGTGCAATAGAAATAGAAACTTGTGGAAACGCAAAATATTGTAACTATATTCATTTTACTATCTACACATGGGTCATGGGTGTATTATATTATATCAAACTACAACACTTTCTCGCGTCAACTTAACTAAAGCTTCTGACTGAATGCCGTATACAAAACTTGGTCATGTGAAATCTGAAAATTTTCTCCTGTGTAACATGCAACGCCGTTAGTTATTTATGAAAGCATTTTATAACTTTTAAAAGTCGGAAGTGTGATTAAAATAATCTCGGTCAATTTATACACCTTGGTATTCCACAGGGATCTATTTTGGGCCCATTATTTTATTAAATCACACAAATTTTAGATTCATATTATAAAAAAATATTCTTACCTCTGGCTTGATTTCTACTTCTATCATTTTTTCCTGTTGCTGCTTTTTTGGTGTTGTTTTCGTTTCAGCAATTTCTAAAAATAAGACCATCTCATTAATTGCAATTGTTTCAAATTTAAATAATTATATAAAATACATTAATAAACGAAAATTACTTTGTAATACGGCGAATTCATTTTGCTGCTCCTTAACCGGTTCTTCGGATGTCTGTTCTGAAAGTAAGTAAAACTATTTAATCAAAAATTATACTCTATTGCTTATATTAGGAGTAGGCATGCACGTGTTATGCCGGCACTACACATAGGCCAACTCGTTGGCAAGCGCGTTGGCACAGCCACTGGCCCAATGTGTAGAACGGGCGTTGGCGCATTGGCGGTAGGTATTTGAACGTTGGCCGGCACGCTAGCGAGCTTGCCGTGCGGTGTCGGCAACATCAAAGGACACTTGTCGCAAGCTTGGCGCACCATCCACACATTGGCCGCACGATCAGTTTGACTGTAGCAGCGATCAAGAGTGCACGTTTTTTCTTGCGGCGAATTAACACCTAACTTGACGAAATGGCGAACAATATGAGTAACGAGGAAACATTTAAATTTATTGAGCTCTATCAGAGTGAAAACTGCCTGTGGAACCCAAAAAATAAGTACCATAAAAATAAATATTTTGTAAGTATTAAAAGTGCTAAATAAATAAGATTATTGGACCAGAGGCGGCTCGTGACAAAATTGTATGGGTGTTCACTTGAAATAAAACAATAGGTTTATAGGTTCGCTAGCTATGCAGATACTGAGCCATTCTGCGCACGCGCAGCCTGTGAATAGAGAGCATAGCGTACGGGATGTGGGTGGGAATAGGTGGGTGGTTGGTAGTACTTTAATCAGTCGTAAAAATTTCCAATTTTAGGAAGATTAGAAAAATAATTTTAACAATAGTTAGGAAATTTCGATTGACAGAAAAATTACGATAAGTCGGAAAATTTTCTATACGGAAAGGAAAATTTCTATACGCCAGGAAAATTTATATATGTAGATAAGGAAAATTTGTATAAGCCAGGAAAATTTCTATACGTCAGGAAAATATCTATACGTGAGGAAAATTTCTATACGCCAGGAAAAATCCATAAGTCGGGAAAATTACGATAAGTCCGGAAAATTCCTAAAAGAATGGAAAATTTCCATAATCCCGGAAAATTTCTATAAGTCAGGAAAAATTCCATAAGTCGGGAAAATTTCTATAAGGAAAATTTCAATAAGTCCGGAAAATTTCTATACGTCAGGAAAAATTCTATAAGCCAGGAAATTTTTTATACGTCAGGAAAATTTCTATGCGTCGGGAAAATTTCTATAAGCAGCAAAATTTCTATAAGCCAGGAAAATTTCTTCACGTCAGGAAAAATTCTATCAGCCAGGAATATAATATACGTGATATACGTGAAGAAAATTTCTCTTTGCCGCAAAAATTTCTACAATTCAGGAAAAATTCATAAGCCGGGAAAATTACGATAAGTCGGGAAAATTTCTATACGCTAGGAAAATTTCTATACGTCAGGAAAATTTATATAATTATGTAGATAAGGAAAATTTGTAATAAGTCAGGAAAATGTTTATAAGCCAGGAAAATTTCTATACGCCAGGAAAATCTCTATACGTCAGGAAAATTTCTATACGCCAGGAAAATTTCTATACGTCAGGAAAATTTATATAGATAAGGAAAATTTGTATAAGTCAAGAAAATGTTTATAAGCCAGGAAAATTTCTATTCGTCAGGAAAATTTCTATACGCCTGGAAAAATCCATAAGTCGGGAAAATAACGATAAGTCGGGAAAATTCCTAACATAAAGGAAAATTCCATAAGCCCGGAAAATTTCTATACGTCAGGAAAAATTCCATAAGTCGGGAAAATTTCTATAAGCAAGAAAAATTTCTCTTTGCCGCAAAAATTTCTATAAGTCAGGAAAATTTCGATAATTATGATAAAACTTCAACTATATTCAACTATAAATTTATATTTAAACATGGTATGCAGAATAAATAACCTTATATTTCGTGTTTCTCAGAAATAATTCTGAAGAGAACTTAGTACAACTGCAACGGTTCCGTGAGATGGGAGAGGATACAGAAGATTGCTCTAAACCGTTGTTAGGCGATTGTGAAGATAAATTATTATTTATTTTATTAAGTATTTAATTTGATAGATAAATTAAAAAAAAATCAGAGAGATAATGTAAAAAGCAGTTTTAATCCTACTAATATTATAAATGCGAAAATTTGTGAGGATGTGTGTGTGTGTGTGTGTGTTTGCTACTCTTTCACGCAAATACTACTGAACCGATTACAACGAAATTTAGCACACATATAGAAGGTAACTTTGATTAACACATAGGGTAGGTTTTATCCCGGAAATCCCACGGGAACGGGAACTATGCGGGTTTTCCTTTGAAAACGCGGGCGAAGCCGCGGGCGGAAATATAGTGTCTATATTATATACTGGATGGGTGGAACGGCACACAGCTCGCGGCGCGCTGTGTGGAGCGGCACACAGCTCGCGGCACACAGCTCGCGGCACACAGCTCGCGGTGCGCTGGGTACAGCAGCACACAGCTCGCGGCACACAACTCGCGGCACACAGCTCGCGGCACACAACTCGCGGCACACAGCTCGCGGCACACTCACCCTCGTGGCGGTCGAGCAGGCGCACGACGTCCGCGTGGCGGTTGCGGGCGGCGAGGTCGCGCGGCGTCTTGCGGAACTTGCAGCGCGCGGACGGGTCGGCGCCCGCCAGCAGCAGCTCGCGCGCGGCTGCCACGTGCCCGCGAGCTGCCGCCCAGTGCAGCGGCGTCATTTGCAGCATGTCGCTAAACCGTAACAAATCATATTCATGCACTTAAAACTTCGATCAATAACAACTAGATATACAAATACGATATACAATCTTAAACAAACAAAACAAAACTATGCCCTCAAATGTGTTCTATGAGTTCTATGTAAAATTCTAGTCGTAAGAAACCAACGTTCAAAAATCGAAAAGAAAAATCAGCTTATAAGCACTAATAAGCGTCAACTTAAGGTTCATTCTGGAAATATAACAATAGAGATAATTTTTTACAACCACAGTGAGATGATCAATATACACAAACTAAATTCAACCTTAAAACAATGAAATAACGTCTCATTTACGACTTTGTTATTATAGCTGGATGTTAAATGTTATTTATGCTATATTATAATATGTATCTACTCTTCATAATATAGTATCTACAGACACCAGTATAGATGTACTATAAAATATATAAATGTAAGTCCCCACTTTGTTCTCTACAACTAGGGAACGCCCATAAATTAAGTGAAGTGTTTTTTTCAATTTTTTGTTAAATAAGAATATTTCTTTGGTTTCAATCAGAAATAAAACTGTTTTAACCCTTTCCCCCCCCCCCCCCCCCCCAAACACCTCACGTACCTAATTTATGGACATCATGACATCATCGTGAAACACAAAATAGACTGTTAATAAAAATACTTTGTTTATTGTTTCAATTCACTTTCAAGTTCTTATAAGAAATGTACAAAGGTTTAATATTCACTAATGAACAAGACCAGCAGAATGTGCTTCCTATTATTCTGTTATATCAATTAATGTTACATTAACTATCTTCATGGCTATCTTGTATGCACAACATTTTAGACATTGGAATGACGGAATACTTATAAATAAAATGTTTTAACATTTTTGTTGCTCTAAGCAGCTTTCAGTTTAAACTTTACTATCAAGAATAAAACAACACTCACCGACAATCAATACTAGCTCCATGATTAATCAGCAGAGTGATCACTGATGCATTGCCAGCATGAGCGGCCATGTGCAATGGAGTCCTTTCCACCTTCGTTCGAGCGTCTCTACTCACTCCAGCTCGTAATAACACTGCGCAAGTCTCCACATGTTTGTTAGCAGCAGCCAAGTGTAAGGGGGAGGTGCCAAGCCAATCTGTTGTGAAGGGAGCGCCCTTAGCCATCAATTCCAGTACTGTAGCGGTGTCACCTGCTCGAGCGGCCAGTAACAGCCTCCGACCAAGCTCCACTGCTACTGAAGAAGTCTGTACCCTTGTTGTTGTTGGTGTTGTACCGGAGCTACATGTTGCTTCCGACTGAAAATGTCATTTGATATTTTGGATTTTAAGCTGCTAATAGTTACATTAAAATAAAATAACTATATTTTTTTTCATAAAAAATATAAATAGTTTGCATTGGTTATATGATTGTATATTATACATGTGTACCATGAAATTGTATTATAGTTTATTCAACTTCTCTTGGACTGTAGTCTATAGATCACATGCACCTAACTAACTAAATTGGTTATTAAAAACTATTTGGATGCCACACATACTGAACAAAGCAAGATTTTATTGAATAAAAAGTAGTAGTATGAATCCAATGTAGGTATGTATTTATAATGTATATTGTACATTTATTTCAAATACAAAGACAATTTTGTTAGTTAACTGATTGAAAACTTAAAAATAAAATAAAATGTAAGTACTTACAAAAACTGGTGGTGATGTTAATTGAACCAAAACATCGTCCGCACAAAACTCTGAGGTCATCTTGACCTTTCACTTCTTCTGAAATTAATTATTGAATTAAACTTCATTAAAATTCCAAGTTTTAAAATCGTGTAAACAAAAACTAAATACAAATTATATTTATAACCCCAATCATGTTATATCCATTGTCACCGTGAAGTATTTAGACAATATTGTTCTAATCATAATTTGCCCTTTCTGTAGAATAAACATTTTGTACGAAATAATTAAAAATATCTTGCTTTTCTATTTCATACACATTCATACTTAAAACAGGATATGGATAAATCAGAGCGAGCGCCAAGCACTTTCAATATCAGATACTTCCTTTTCCTGTCCCAATGTCGACGGAAGTTATTTTATTAGTAAGAAATGCTGTTCTTTTTTATTGATGCGAGCATTTAACTTACTTTTAATAAAAGCGAAAATATTCCGAGCTTATAAACACATTATAGCTTCGTATTAAAATGATATTACACACCAGAGGAAAATGTCAACATATTTTATACATTTTAGTGATAGCTCGTCTCGTTTATCGAGAATCGACTTCAACATTATGCCGCGAAAATAAACGTCAATTTTTAGATAATGTTAAACTTTAATTTTCGTTAAATTTTATACTGTTTTTCTTATAAGGAAAAGGGAATGGTGAATATTATTTTATTACACTTAAATGGGTTCAATGATAACATAATATAATCTTATTTATTTTTAATCCTAAAATAATAATACATAAGTACTTTCCTTTTACACGCATAAATATTTCCTAGGTAATTTATAATAACTTAGTAGGTACGTGAGTAATAATAGTCGTAATAGGTACCTAATATACCTGTGTAATATATGTGTAATATACACATTTTTTTATTACTAAAGTATTGTAAAACAATTGAAAATAATCTTGATCTGTGATCTTGATTCAGATACAGAAAAATAATCATACAAAATTGTACACTTCGTCTTTAAAAGCCATTATAAAAAAATAAAATAAATAATGTAAAGAAATTTTCCACGAAGGCCAAGGGCCAAGGGCATCCTGAAGGCTTCTCTGTAATCTACGGTGTTTTGTATTGATTACAGCCACACAGCGAATTTAATAATACATGGTATTGATTTCTGACGATACTAATTGGTACTTGAAACGTCACTCATCACTGTCACATTTGAAACAAAACTGTTTTGCCGTTTGCGAGATTTTTGTTTTTAAATAAATTTAATTAAAATCAGGAAAACTACGTGTATAAAACACGTTTTCAGCAAACGCGTGAAAATGAAAGTATCAGTGCCGAGATATTCAACATGTCTTGTGTTTCAAATGCTATTTATGTGTTGCGATTTATTATTCAACTGTTGGAGTCTGTTCCCGAAGAGTCGAGGGGGATTGCTTCTTTTGTTCTTGTAAGTATTTTTCAATATTGTTTCCTATTTGAATGTAACTCATTCGACGGATTATGCTATAAAATGTTAATAATAATATTTAATACTGGAAGCAAATTGTATTAATAAATTATTTGTAGCTTTCAGGACCTTTGTCTCGTGTTGGCTATAACATCCATACTGATCTCTTTCTTCTCAACATATTTATTTCAAGTAAGTACCCATTTCATTGCAATTCTATAAATAGGTTAGCTGTCTATAACTGTATAGTTCAATTAATTAATCTAATTACTAAGTTATTTGTGAGGCACCATTTTGTATTGAATTGATTAAAATTTCAATGACTCAAATAGATTTGAATTTAATTATGGTGTATTAACATTAAAAGCATGCATAATATGGAGAGAAAGGGAGAAAAAAAGTCTGTACATAAAGTATACAGTACTTAGTTTAAAAGAAAGTTACTTCCTGCTGTCTGCGCCTATGTTTTCTTAGATCTTTGTAACTATGCAACAAATTTTGATGTAAGATTTTTTAAATAGTAAAAGGTTTTACCTACATCCTTTCCCTACTATTGGTATCAGAGTGTTAGACTAGTTATACTATAGTCTTCTTCGACAAATGGGCTATCTAACTTTAGTAATTGGACCCGTAGTTTCTGGCATTAGCATTTATAACCATACAAACAAACTCTTCAGCTTTATAATATTTGTATAAATCAACACTACACTCATGCAGAGATGGGGCAGGTCCACTTGAATTTTATGAAAATTGAAATTTTATAAAATTGTTGCGTATTCTATTCATTGGAAATCCATTGTGAATTTGTATCTAAACTTCTAAATTATTAAGTGTGACAGTTTCAATGTTTAGATGTATGGAAAGATATTTGTAACTCAATACAATCAGCTATGAATCCATACTAATATTATAAAGCTGAAGAGTTTGTTTATTTGAATGTGCCAATCTTGGGAACTACTGTTCAGATTTGAAAATTTCTTTGGGTGTTAGATAGCCCACATCGAGGAAGGCTATAGGCTATATATCATCTCGCTCAGACCAACAGGAGCAGAGCACTGCAGGTAATATATAATATGCATGTTGCTGAAATATAAATAGTGGTAGTGACTAATCTATACTAATATTATAATGCTGAAGAGTTTGTTTGTTTGTTTGAACGCATTAATCTCGGAAACTACTGGTCCGATTTGAAAAATTCTTTCGGTGTTATTTATCGAGGAAGGTTATAGGCTATATATTATCACGCTACGACCAACAGGGGTGAGCCACGGGGGTGAAACCGCGCAGAGCAGCTAGTAATACATAAGTTGATGGGTTTTAGGCAGGAAAAAGCAAAGATTGTTAAATAAACTTAAGATTCTTTATTAGACGATGCGCGTAGTACGAAGGGTAAAGACGGAAGAGAGAAATTATAAGATGACACATAGGTATTTGACATACACATTTGTTTATACAAACTCTTTTCACCAACATAAGTGTATTCAAATTTTAATGGAGGGAGCAAGGAGGTTTTAATTATTATCTAGCTGTTTATGAAATGGATGAATATAATTAAAGTAATCAATTTAACAACACCATTTAATAAAGCGTTTTGTTGCCTGAATAAGCTTGTTGGTTGTGACATATTTACTTAATGCCTGCCTGTGTTTTCCATTGTACTATATATTTCTAAATAGCTTGACTAATTTTAATTATATTTTTTGTTTATCTTTAGGTGGCTTAGATTTACGATCAAATTCAAAACCACATTAAATGCCGATTAACATACAAATTTGTTATTCTCCAATTTCAGGCTGGTCTAATCGAAGTGCTGATCCGCAAGTTCCGCGTGGCCGGCGCGGTGACGCTCGCCTACTTCCTGGTCTCCATTGCACTACAGTCGGCATGGATCATCGAGAAGTGGGAGGAGTCGGAGTCCATCTCTAAGCCGCTCGTGATGGTGCTGTTCACATTGCAGCGCTGCAGTGAGTAGCATTTGTATTTTAATAAATAAAAATAAATTTTATTGCTGGAAGAAATTGAATTAAAGTTGAATTAAAGTTGAGTGATAACTAAGGCCATGTCCATGGACATCAAACATCGGTCACAATTGTAAGTCAAACCAGAATCTAGCTTTTGAGATATAATGTATTTGGTGTTTGTTGACAAACAAACTGGGCTCAATTATTGTTTTTTGGAATAACATTAGTTTTTCATCTGTTTTCCTTCTTCATAAAAATTTAAAAATATTGTAAATAATATTGAGTTCAAATGTTGTGAAGTGGAATATTAAATGTGTGATCGTGCGTGCGTGCGTGCATAATTTTTGATCGAAAAGTGTTGCATTGGTCGGGAGTTTTCTCGTTTTATGAAAATTGGTCAAAGATAGCTGCGGCAGAAACTAGGTGTTAGTTTCTTTCAACGAGGTAGCAATCTTTATAGTCGGCCGAGTAGTGGCGCACGTTCTGCAATCATGGGTGAAGGGCTGAGGTGACAGTGGCATGCCGCTCGATAGCGGATAGACGCATGGGCAAGAAGGTGTTGCGACGTTGCCGCGCCGCACGACAACAAAATAGACATGAGTTGATGCGACGTTGCCGCGCCGCACGACAACAAAATAGACATGAGTTGATGCGACGGTGCCGCGCCGCCCGACGCAATCATGACGAGCGGATGATGAGACGTTGCCGCGCTGCACTACTTACGCGTTACGGGTGACAGATGCGAAATAATTTTTCAAATCGGACCAGTACTTCTTGAGATTAGCATTTCAAACAAATAAACAAACTCTTCATCTTTATAATATTAGTATATTATATTTTTAATATACTTAGACAAAAAATACTGTCGTCCGCCATTGAGCGCCAGCGCAGATATGGCGGAATGCAGTGCAGAGCATTTTTCATTTTCGAACTATTATCGACATTGTTCTCATTAAAAAAATATTCAAAAGCGCAGCGTGCAATGAATAACGCGCTGTGCTGCGCTCCGCCATATCTGCGCCGGCCCTTAGACTGAAACACCAATTACAGCGCATGACAACACGCCTAAGTAAATAACTTCACGTCAGGTGTTTCGTTGTTGGATCTTGTTATCGTACTGGTGATTTGTTAACTTTTTTCTTTACGGTGACTCTTTTTCAGTAACAAAAGTTGAATCGTCTCATATCACCATGACGTCTAATCGTGTGCGGCATATTCCGTTTTTGAAGATCGAATGTGGTGTTGAATAATCTATCTACAACTTTTTACTTATATTACATGTTTGGATATAGCTTGGATATAGGCATCCGCTTAGAAAGGATTTTGATAAATTATATTCCCAAGGTTATAAAATAGGTAGGGTATGAAAGTTTGTAACATATTATCTTTTTTAACCACGCGGGCGAAGCTTCCGGCAACAGTTGTTAGTTACAGTTAGTTTATAGAAAAGAGAGTTTAGAAAGGAATAGAAATAAGGGAGAGTGTAACAGGATTTTTATGACTTGCAATAACAGTAGGTACATCTAAATTTAAGCTACGCACGTTACACAGCTTGTTTACTACAAGGTTAAAAAATTCGTTAATTCGTTTTCGTTCTTGTATACTTATAACTAATATTAAAACGAGGTAACCTTGTGAGTTTTTAAAGTTTTAGGGGGTAATCTGAATTTACTGTACTGATTTTGTGCATTTAGAAAGTATTGTTTGCCGAGTAAATATAATTGTTTTCTTTAGAAAATTTTAATCAAAGACACATATTATTATTGTGTTTACATACATAATTAAAATTATAAAAATAATACCAAAAATAAATCCTTTATTGATACATATACTTTTAATCTAATAGTAACGGGGAACCCCTTTCGTGTGAATAATCGTACACTTTTACACATTCCAGTGGCCCCCGGCTACTACTTCTTCTACAAGCGCGCGTCCCTGCTGGTGTCGGACCCGCGCTTCTACGAGGACATCGACTGGATCAACCAGAACATCGCGCACTAGACCACACCCGCGACAACTTCACTCGCGACTCGCTTGCTAGCTGCCAACGATAGGGTTGCCACCCGATGACTTTCTGCGACATGGGCGCTTGTGTTGCCAACTCTTCTTTGTTTTCGTTTAACGTTCGGCGAATTTGTGAAAGGGACTTTAAACTTTAAGCTTTGCGGATTAGTTGTATTTCGGTGCTGTGCTTCTATGCGGACTAATTAATTAAAATGAGTCCATTGTAGTTAAAGGAGAGGTGGTGAAACATATTTTATGCACAACTTGTGCAGTTTCCACATTCCTGTAGCGCAGAGATTTGCAGTATTAATAAGAAAAGGAAGTTATTTTTTAAATAATATGGATAATTAATAATTATAATATTTTCGTTAGTGCGTCTCGAGAGGATTTAAACATTCCATTAAGATAAAAAATGTTCAGTAAGTAAATTATTTATAAAGAAGTGTAATATAATTTTATTTCTGGCGTTTTTTTCAATGGCAACCCTACTCATGATAAGAGAATTTTCTATAGAAGCATATGCATAAGCTTTTACGAGCCTATTTTTCACCTCTCAATAAGAATTACTTTCATACTTAAGTTCAATTAAGTTTCTGCACGACACTGATTTCTTGCACATAATATGTTCTGTCTTTGTCAGTTGACAACATTTCAGCATTTGTTTTGTAAGGATATTTAGCGATAATAAAGACCCACGGGAATGGAAGTAATTTTAAATATTGGCGCGAAAAAAAGTATGTAAAAAAAATAAATAAAAACCCGCCATTTTAATTTGGTTACCAGAACCGTGGGCGTTATGATATGGCCATAACTGCTCGCCTCGAATGACGCCAAAACCAACGAGAATCGTAAGAATGACGTGAAGACTGTTAAACCGGATTAGGCTTGCACAAGTAGCGGATAGATGTAATGTTATTGTTAGGATAATATCGCAGTATTTTGTAATTTCTTGTCAAAAAATATTTCTTGAGGAGCCCCGGCTCCGTCTATACATTGATCTTGATCGTTGAAAAATTTCCTATTTATATTTACGTGGCGATACTTCGGCTGGGTCCGAGAGACCCGGGCGATCGTAGCTGAGCTACAGTATACTATTTAATATTTATACTACTATTTTGTAGATATCAGTATTTCTGAACATAACTAGTCATAGGGTAAGTTTTTATAAGGATAATTTGGATCTCAACTGCGTTTCTGTGTCGATCTGTGACCTGTGTAGTTGTAACAGTTATTGTATTATCTGTATTCAATAAATAAATCAATGCATATGGTGTTTTATTTGTTTATTTTTGTTTTATTATTTTAATTCCCTATTTGAACTGGTTATAAAAGTGAAAAGCAATGGAAAAACTAATTGCTCACATATGTAGAAAATGTTGAAAGACTTTTATCTTATGAACTTAAATCGATCCAAAAATTATAATAATTGTTTAATTAGAACATAATATGCATATTTTTGTTTCTCGACGTATTATTCAAAGAGGCATTCAATGACAATGAGGCATTCCAATATGTTTCGAAACAAAATTGTTCTCGAACTCTCGAGAGACTCTTTGATCGTATCCGAACCGTATTTTAATTGCATATTGTAAGTTATTAAAGCAGCGTTTCAAAACTAGTTACATCACGCCGCCGGCGAGTGCTCAACTTTTATAAGCGCGTCTGCAGCTAGTCCAGAAATAATTATGAAGTTGTTGCTCTCATAATGATTGCAACTCGCGCCTGGACTCTGTATATTGCAGCAAATTTCTCGGAAAGTTGCGTACTTTGCGATATCGCCTGAAGTTATTTTTTATGATGTCACGATATTATTTCGACGCTTATACTTTCAAAATAATTGTAAATCATATTTTTATGTGGCAAGTGCGAAAAGCTAAAATAATATTTACATGTCAATTACTTTTAGAACCGCTGTGAACAGTGATGTGGTTGTATGCAACAGCTTTGTACCTACCATTTATTTAATCATGTGGTAAACCTTCAGCCTACTACTATAATATATACCTAGTTACTTTTTACTAATCTATGCTACAGTCACAATCACAATTTTTAGTCGTGCATATCTACGTCCAAGCTATTTCCTATTTAGAAATAGGTAGTATTACCTACATAATTTTAAACTTTCATCACATACTAAGTAACTACTTAGTTACTTACACATTAAGTAACATATACAGGATGTCCCTCTGTCGGTATACTAAGCTCAAAGGAGGTTATAGTTTTGCATACGCTGAGTACGTAAAAAATATTTATAAAATTCCAGACGCATTTTTTTTCAAATAGATGAATCCTTAAAACTCTATGTGTACGTCCATAACAAGCAACCCGCCCAACTTTGCCACCAGCACGTGGGCTATCGTTTAAGATTATGTTTTCATAGACAATATGCTCACATTAGAGAAACGGTATATGCCGGCTGCGCGAAGCTAGAGAAGAAAACATGAATTTTCAAAAAAAAAAAAATCTGACGTAATTTTGTTGTTTTTAATTATTTTTTACGTGATCAGTGTGTACAAAACTACAAGTCCCTTCGCGCTTCGTATACCAATAGTGGGACACCCTGCATACAAATAATAACGCTTATTTTATCCTACCATGACTCACGAGCAATCCCTATCTATATTAAAATATTCGCTGCTACGTTCAACGATTTCTTAACGTAGTATATTCTACGCAGGACGCACCCAATCGATAGGGAAGCGTCTCCAAGGCCACCTCTATTGTGGCCGTTTCACGTCCAAGGGTTCGGAAAGGGTCGGAGTTTTACGCTCGTTTGTGCTGAATATTTTATATGACACTTTTATGGTCTATAATGGGCTACTGATTCTTCGGTTTGTGTGCTTGTATTGCTCCTAGATGATAGGAAAGGGATTTAGTAATGATAGGAACGTGGGAAATGTTTATGGATAACTTGAAGATATAAATTTAAATATACCTATATACAATTACATAAACTATGGATTTATTAAAAGCTAGGAAAAGGTTAAATATAATAGAAATGCCTACTCTGAGTTGGGTTTACAATTATTGGACCTTAAATTTGTCTCTTTTTATTGCAAAAAAAAAAAAAACACGTCGCTATAAGGTCGTAAGTAGAGGTGCTGTACGCTATAAAAGCTCTCCAGTTTGTGCGTACAATATTATATTTACGCTGTACAAAATTGATGAAATAATTCATAATAAAAAGTGCTCGACACATTACATGCTTCAATCCATTAACGAATGAGTATGTATGTAGGCTTGAGGCCAATATTACAGAACGTAATACTTGAGGAAAATGCCGTAGCGTCACCTCGTAACGTCGTAACGTAAATAAACGTCAAAGTAGTCGAGAAAGCGCCTAATTCGTTTTCATCACGAACCCACTCTTATTAACTTTAACGTGTTACCTTTCGTACGGAAAGTTTCGAAGGGCGTGTGTAACTTGCTTATTACGAAACTTTTAATTTTCGAAACGTTGTAGCTTTACCTTGCCGAGAATTTATTCAATTATTTCATCCATGTTTAATTTATTTGTGCAACCTCGCTGTCGACACTCAAGTCATTAAACAATATGATTTTTTAAATGAATATTTGAAATGGTAATTAATTAATATTTTAATCGACAGTAATTTCCTGAAACCCGTGTCATGTAGGCATATCACTATTCTTGTTTTTCATTTCTACCTAGCAACGCGTTCATTAACATAATATAAGGAAGAAATTGAGCCTAAAACTGCACTACTATAAATTTGCATCCATGCAGATGAGTGTAGAACAAAAAGGTAAAAAAATGGTATCCTATTCCGTGCTCGAAATGCGTTAAAATGCCGCCATTAAACCACAATTTAACGTCAATTTTCTGAATGCAGCGTTATTATTTTGTCGCAGGATGGATCTTTTTAAACCGTATCTGGTTATAACGTTTAAAATACCGGATCAGAGTTACCAGTCTCTGAAAAAAAATCATCAAAATTGTTCCTTTTTTGGGCGTCCTAATAAAGATACTTTTCCTTAAGCCCCTGTTCATTTGACCGGAAGTATATATGTAGGTTGTTATAAGGGGGCAAAGCTGCAAAGACCTCGCTTATGAAGTCGCTCACCACGGCTTGATACGTCCTGACCTATATACGTGTAGTCTTACCCCTAATTCGTGGGGTGTCACGGGCGCTGGCGCGGACCCAAGCTTCTTCGATTGTTCACTACCGGCTACGCAGTTTTGACCCGTTTACACATTTTTGTAGCAATAAACCTGGCAATGGAGTTCGCTCCATTTATTTAACAGCATTCGGGATTATCGATTCTGTGAAGCTAAAGGTAGGTTACTAAAGTGTATTTGTACTTTGAAACTATAAACTTGCGCTCACATCTCGTGTTTCATAATATTTACTACCTTTATAGATAACTTTTCTCTTACAGATTTTTATTGGATTTATCAATAAACTTAGTTTATCGGAATGTGAAATATTAGAGAAATAGTTTTTTATTACATATTTGTACATTAAAAATAATTCTATTCATAAACATTAATAAATGTTCAATATAATATTATAATCCTCGATTAAATCTGTAATGGCATGTGATGTTTTTTAAATAAAATAAATAAATAAATTACTACGTGTAGGGTAGCTATTTCTTCGAAGATTAACACGCAGATTACGATGGTACGTTGTGAAGTTAACCCAGATCCAGTGATATAATGTTATTTTAATATTTCTAACACGTGAAATAAAAGAGAAACGGGGACCATCGGGGCAGAGCTGCATTTGTTACAGGTCAGCGCTCCGCCCTGTCACGATATTTGATTCTCATCGGATATTGATTGCAATTTCACGATACATTTGGTTGCATGAGCAAAATTGATCGTGGGATCGATGAACTTTAAACCTATTTGTGGCTGGTTCATGGGAGATTTTAATAAACGTTTCATTTTTCGTAGCAGCAGTTTATTCAGTTTGTACAGCAGTAGTTTGTAGTTTATTTTTTTTACTAAGCGCTACATATTATATACTAAGTATTTATATTTTTTTAGTATTGACTATTTAAATTTAATAACATACAAAATAGTGAATAGGATAATGGTCACTTTTAAGTAGAGCAGGGGAAAGTAAGTAAGATTCTGTGCTTTTCTAAAGCTCTATTTTCTAGAGCCACCTATACATAGGTATATTAAAAATATCAATGGGGAATACAATAAACTGAACATAAACATAACCAACCAAGTTAAATTACCATCTGGTAAATCAAAAGTAACATTTCAGACATATGCTCAATGAAGATATTAAGGTTGTTTGAACGTGTTCCCTCACAAAGTCGTAAAGCGGAGGTCGCAGCTGTAATCGTGATAACATTGCGGCACTGTACGCTAGGACCAGCTTAGTACCTAGTTACACTAAACTTGCCTGCAACTTGCTTTAACTAACACCACTTTGTACAAGTTATGACAAGTTAAACTGAACTTGACAAGGGCGACGAATAGGAATATTGCTTGAGCGATATTCAATTAAATGTTGGTGTATCAACACCGTAAGTGCTCTTTTCAAGTATCGAAAAGGCCTTATTACGGATTTTAATGACCCAATAATCTAATTTGTGTTTTTAAATGGAAGTTTTCGGCGAAAATTGGGTCATGCACGCGCGAGAGAAACTACGGCATGCTCAATGCTCATAGGTATACATGTGAGCATGTGCGCGGTGGGATATCGATATTCATAGAATATCTGCTATCGGCATTTCGCTTTTCTATCAGCCTTTGTATTTCGATTACTTAGGTACTGTTTGTAATTTTCTTTGTGTACGAACGAAACCTTTTACCTTTTGCTCACAAACCGGCGTGAATAATGCGAGCCCATTTGCTGTCACTATTTCGTTTTTGTTTGTTGTTTGCGGTTATGCTCTGCTGTGACTTGTGAGTGTTGGAAATTCATGTTTTTATTATTTTTCCTTTTAATATTGAAAAGAATTATCATTCATAAAGAACTGTTTGAGCTATAGTGACCTTATGAACCTGCCTAAAAATTCATTGAGTGAAAAATTAAAAAAAAAACACACACCACGTCACATCAGCTGTTATATATTGATAATCTTTATTTTATTCAACCACTTTTTAAGTCCATTTTATAAATAAAGAAAGATTGCTTCGAAAGGGATAAACTACTAAGCTCCGTAGGATTAACACTTTCACAAATTCGTACACCAAAGTGTATTTAAGAAATACGAACGGGTAGACCGACCCCTTTAATGTTTGCCGCGAATCAGGCCACAGATCTTCTTTAATTATAGATTTCGTTTTGACCTCATTCTTATTGAGCTCTTTAAGCTAATCAATTTGGCGTTCAAAGAGTTATGAAGTGATATAAATTTAAGTTTTACGTTGTATTCTTAATTACACATTCAGCAAATGGTTATAATATTAAATGAATTGCTCAATATTCAGGAGTAAATGCGGTATTTATGAATGTTGGTAAGCACTTAACACATTTAACATAAAATGTTTCCCCATTGTTATTTATATTTCCATCTCAACGCAAAACGATCGCTACCGCTTGACCCAGCGCTTTGTGGAAGCCTACAATAAGCACTAGAATTTATAGGAATAACATATAAATAGAATAGAAGCGTATATCTGAGTTGTTCTAACTTTCATACAACTTGCATAGTTCTCCGTTCAGTTCGGTCTGTTGGATATCCATGCTCGAATCTGTTTGTTATATGAAACCTTAGTATGAAACATAATATATTATGTAATATGATTATGGTAGTACCTACATACATACCTATTGCATTTAACCAGGCATAGTTGTGTATTAAATAATTGCGTTTACGTAGTTACAAATTTTTAAAATTGTTGTTTCTTTTCTTAAAAATGTAGATACCAATTAAATATCTCTGTTTATATTAAACGAAAAATATCACGCTAAGGGTTTTTAAATTTCATCATCTTTTATATTAAGCTTCATTTCTTAGAAAAATGTGGTAAACAAAATAAACTAAATTAAGAAACAGGGTTTTAATATCAACTGTACCTTGTAGCTGTAGCAGAAGCTTTATAAAGTTCATAGCCTGCATTTAATTAAATGATATTTCGTAATAAAATGCAATCTTGCTATATTCAATATTCCGCGCAAACAAAATGTAAGTACAACAATACCTACCTAATAAATTAGTAGGTACCTACACGCGCTCAAATTAATTCGCTAATTAATAATTTGGACACGCTTAATCTTTCATTTACACTAGTACGAATAAAATGTATTTATTGCTTGTTATGTTTAATTGAATTACCTAAACTAATTTTGTCTTTTAATATAATGTGTTGACTATGGAAATTGGAAATATTGTAATATTAGTTAGTATTATAGTCAAAATATCGAAAGTATCTTCAAAAGATTGAAAGCATGTTGATGGAAAATGTTATTTTCATTTGAAACAATTTATAACCAATAGGTAAGTACCTATCTATTTTATAAACTTTCCTAATTCAATACACATTTCATAGACATTTTTTATAGACAGACACGCAAGGAGCACGTAAGAATTTGTATTATTAGAAACCAATCTCTAGTATACCTAAACTACATATAGGTATAAAACAATAGCTAGTAACTAGTAACCACAGATGTTTCCCAGAATCGACAGCTAAAAGCAATCAAAGAGTTCTTTCTGCGCATTAAAACTTTGGAGCCTCTCAATTTAACTCCTCAATCTCGACCGGCTCTAACCTCACAACTTAATTACTGATACCTAATGGAATACTAATGCTGACAATTAAGATCTCTTGATGCTCGTGTGACTAGAAAATTAACAGCAATGTTTCATAATATTATGTTTATTAATGTTGAAAAGTTAACGCGCAGATTGCCAGCTTACCTTTAAACCATCGATCAAAGAAGATTGATAATTGTGGATAATTGTTAAGTAATAAATTCCAATTTAATCATACTTTGATCAGATCTATTAACCACAAGGAAAACCGGAAAGTAACTTTAACATGTTTATTACGTTACCAATTCTTCCTTAATCATGACACATTGATACTAATGATACTTTATTATAAGGTTGTTAAACAAAACCCTCGTACTGTGTGAACGATAAAAATGGCTTGTAAAACTAGTGAGCCATAAAGTGAGCGTCATCCATTAATGGTTAATGCTTGATTCGCATTCTGTTTTATGCGTGTCTCGTAAACATGATGTATCGCTGGATTTACTGGCCGCGCCTCGATTTCCAGCTTCGGAATATTTCTGGACCAATGTTCAGTTTAAATGATGGATTAGTTTGAGTAAATAAACTAAGCAGAAGTACATACTGTTTGTAAAATCATTTCGTTTACCTACTTACTTTATACTTGGAAGGAAATTTTAGATATAAGATACGTATTCTTATATCATAATACCATTACTGGTACAAACATTCTTGTAATATTCATAATATTCTTTTAACTACACATGCGTTTTGAATTCACATCCTAACGCTACGAATCATAATAACCACTGTACTAACGAGGCAGTCAGTTTTGTTCATTAATTTTTATTTTTTCTCATGTAATTTAACTACAGAGAATGGAATGAGAATTTTAAAATGGAGCCGAAAAGTAACAATTTAAACTCTTTGAACAAGCCATGTCTAGCGAAACCAGATACGCTCTGCGGTTACATCGCTCGGATCAACACAATATATTTTGTGTTTCTTATTACATTTTCGGGATTGCTTTTAAAGGCAAACTATTGTTACAGATATATCTGACAACCTATCAAGTTCTTTAATTCAAATAACTACAATATTTACAAATAATATTTAATTATTTGCAATTATTTTCTCATTTTCTCTCTACTATTAGTAAATCTTCAAAAGAACGAACTAATTCTGATAATATATTAAACGTGTATAAAGGACTAAAACAATATTATTGAAACTGCTTAGTTCACAATAAAGGTACCTAAGGCTTTTATTATACCTCTTTACATTTGTATTCAAGACAACACTGAGGTCCTAATCTCACTAACCTTGTAACTGAAACTAGTTTTTATATCCTTTTAATATATAAAGGCCTATATACCCTGTAGCTTTAGATATTGATACTTACGATTTTAAGATAAAGATATTCGCATATACAGTTTTGTAACTCAAGAGTTCAAGCAGTGTTAAGTACCTATATTATTATAACTATTCCTTGTTGTCTACATACCTTTTGCGGACCACTATAAGTCTGCTTCAACAATTATAGATGAGAGGCCAATATTGGACAACCGGTACAATCTATACGCGAGCATATTATGAGTTCCAAACCTCTACGTAAATCAATTCAATACGAAGACATCACTCCTATCACCAGTATAATTCATGAATAATCCCAAGAATAAGGCAATGCAATTACGCAGCACATGACTTGCGAATCATATGGTTACGCAATGCGGATGTTCGCTTATTGGCAGGCGAGGAGCATAGATTTAGCGCTCATAAGCTCGTAGTGTTATTGCTTTTAGTTCATTTAGATAACATTTTT
Organism: Colias croceus; assembly: GCF_905220415.1. Classification (NCBI taxonomy): domain Eukaryota; kingdom Metazoa; phylum Arthropoda; class Insecta; order Lepidoptera; family Pieridae; genus Colias; species Colias croceus. The sequence goes on along the minus strand of NC_059543.1, from coordinate 188,544 downwards.
ATGATAATACTAATAACTGTTTAGAGTAACAATTTGTTGAATAAGCAGCTATAATTTAGCAGAAATATTGTGGACATAATGTCTTCTTTTCTACCTATAAAACATACCTACTAATGACGGGATAGTTTTTGATACTAGGCCATAGCGAGGACTTATTGAGTACGTTTATTAGTAATATAATTATTTTATAGAAAAAAAATCTATTTGTGAATACTAGATAATAATAAAAATGCGAAGTTCTTGCAACAATAAAAATATGTAATCACTAAAGAAAGCCTGCTATAGTTGTATAAAATATAAATATTCCAAAGAGACAATTCGACTGTAACAAATAAAATGCTTTAGCTGCTAACTTATAACTGAAATCATATTCACGAGTAGCTTGATTCCGTGACACCAGATGAGATCTCTTTAAGTACAATCGGGGAGGCTGCGTTACACAATTAACGTCTCTATCGCTCTACAATAAAGTTATAATTCGCGTGGTGAAGTTCGTTAGGCGGAGGTTTCGAAGGCTGATATTTACTTACGAGAATTCCGCGAGAACAAGCCGGCTCGGTTTAGGCTAAGCGCGCACCACGATTTTAATTTTTGCGACACGATTTCAAAATCGCGCTGTAGAAAATCGCAGAGAGTACGGTGCGCGCACAGCGATAATTTAATAGTGATTCTTACTCACTTTCATCATGGATTTCGTACAAGTTGCTTGTCTTTATTTACTACTTCGGAGGATAAGAAGAAAAAAAAAAGAAAATTAGTCAATATTGGACTCATCCTTTTACAGCAGATATAATTGTCAATGGTTTCTTTTATCCATACTAATATTATAAATGCGAAAGTAACTCTGTCTGTCTGTAAATTTGGTATAGAGATATTTTGATACCCGAGAAAGGATCCCAAAACATTCTTAGGCTATTATAGAATGAAAATTCCGCCAAAAGGCCGCCCTTTGTGCTTCTTTATTATTGTAACCTTTATGTATATTTTGTTTCTTGCACAATAAAGTGTTAAATAAATAAATAAATAAATTCAAACTTTTGACAGATTACTGAGTTTATGTTTACCAAACAGTACCTATACCACTACGATGTTAACTATTGGACAGACGAAACACAAGTGAAGTGCCGGCCGGGCCCGAGTGTGCGGTTTTATTATCGCAGTGCGCGCGGTAACATAGAATTTCATATTCTGCATTTCATTTTGGCGACAATCGCGTCGCGAGCAGTCGCAGCAAAATGTGACAAATCACAATTTTAAAATCGCTTCGATTATTTAATCGCATGTGCGCGCATTCTCATAGTAACTCATACGTTGTATTTCTGCGATAAAATAATCACGCTGCATAAAATCGTGGTGCGCGCTTAGGCTTATTGCGTTCGTTCTTAAGAATGTGTAGAGATGTGACATGACGTTGTGAATATTTTTTGGCATTGTGTGTAGTTGTGTTTCAATTGTAGAGAAATTTACGACGAATTCTATAGCGTATGTTAAATTGGCATGAAGTGAAGTTAAAGTCATACTTATTCTATTGATTTTTAGTCACGTTACATAAGAGAGAGTCAACATGCCGTTAGCCTTTTTAAGTATTGTGACATTCTTCGGTAGTCGTCTTTTTAATGTAAAAGATCACGAAATAATAAACAAGATACGAAACATTGTACTCTTGTATATCATTATAGAAGATTTAATTAGGGCTTTATTGGTTTTTAAGGGTCGCTTCTTAAGAGGCTTAGCGTCCTCGAGCCCCAACCCGCGGCTCGCAAGACCGTCGTGGACTAAATATAAGCCACCAACATATTTATGGAATTTTTCCAAAACGTGCTCAAGAGCCCTTGTATATCTCATTATGTTCATTGATAGTGGGCGTCAATGTTTCCGAATTGGGTCACAATCGCATCGCTTGGTTACCTCACGCTTAGAACAGAATATTTTCTTTAGCTCGTACTTTTTCTGAGTGATAGTAACTTTTTAAACTAGCACCAAGTTAAAGGAAGATGTGCAAAGCATTTCATTCGTAGATAGCCAGGCATATTATTATAAACAGACATATTTTAAACTAGCTTCCGCCCGCGACTCCGTCCGCGCGGATGTCGGTCTTTGCGTGGATGGTTTATTTCTCCATTTTGAGTAACTCGGACAATGACATCTTATAAATATCTATTGGACCCAAATACGGCTAGGTCTATAATAATACGCAACGTGTGTTCGCGGTACCTACTACAGAACAACGTCTATGGATAACTGAAAAATTGAGATTAATTTTTTTTCTACGTATTTTTCCAGGATAAAAAGTATCCTATTTTACGCCCAGGATAATAAGGTATAATTATACCAAGTTTCATCAAAATCGAACCGGTAGTTTTCACGTGATGTCTTCACATACAGACAGACAGACAGACAGACAGACAGACAAAAATTTTTTTAATCACATATTTGGGTTTGGTATCGATCCAGTAACACCCCCTGCTAGTTATTTTTAATATTTTCAATGTACAGAATTGACCCTTCTACAGATTTATTATATGTATAGATAATGTTCTATAATGTTTTATGTAACGTAGTATATAATATGCTTCCTCAATTAATAAATAGTTCTTATTTTAACATAACCATAGACTCTTCAATTATATTTATAATATGTTTAAAATAATAAACAAATATCCTTTTATATAAAATCGATATATAACTGTTAATTCCGTACGTCACTAGCGGTGTAAATATGGATTAAATAAACTGACTAGTAATTAACGCGGAATCATTTATACATTTGCACACATGTTTGTTGTAGATGAACAGTTTACGATGATAATTAAAGCTACAGCTATTGTTAAACTTATATTGCTTAACTAACTGAATATTTTTTTTAATATTAAGTCTGTTTGCATCTTATAGCTATAACTGCAATTAGTATTCCTTCATTTTTGATTTTCCAAGGTAAGAGGAAGACGGGATTCCAACCCATATCGTTCGCAAGCAAAATGTTTGAAATTGTATAACAATTAAAATTTCATGTTTATCAAAACATCTTTTGCATTCTGTAGCGAGGAATGTCGTTTAGAACTTCCTTAACATAAAGTATTATAGATTTTGTTTCGAAGTATTGAAGCTGCGATCGTGAAACAGTAAAACATAGTTTCGTTAGACGAAAATTGGACGAAATAGAAGATTTAAATTGTGACATTAGTTATTTAATAAATACAACATATCCATACAATATTCCATACCCTGTAAATCCGTAAACAAACGAAACTTAATAAAGCAAATTACTATATGAAATCACCTCAAATTTCAGCTGACGTCCTTATTAGGTTTTAAGTCTGAGAAACATAATATGCTTGAATTTATATTTTTTGGTTTTTATGGCATTCAAATGCTTTATAAATATAAATTTATAAAGAATAGAAAAAATTCGATCACGAGGCGGGACTCGAACCCGCATCCTTCGCGCCATTCCGGGGCGGATGCCTAACCAACTCAGCCACTCGTGACCCGCCTGAGCAATCGAATTTATTATGGCGCGAAGGATGGTTCGAGTCCCGCCTCGTGATCGAATTTTTTCTATTCTTTATAAATTTATAAACATAATATGCTTATTTCAATTAATAATTAATTCTAATCGTTAACCTCATGAAACTGATGTTGCGTCACTTCGTTAATACGTAGCACAATAAAATATACTGTATAATATGTACTACTGTGTGCGTATCACATAAGCCCCGTCAATAACTGCCACATCATTTCAAAACAGTAATTTCGAACACTCTCAACGGTAAAATGAATATCTATTCAAATTACGACCACCATTAAAATATTAAATTACTCAACAAACGTTAATCCAATCAGAAATTAATGAACAAATTCAATTGGAAACATGCAGCGGGGATCAATAGGAGCGTTATTATCGCAATTTAATTAAAATCACAAGCGTATAAAGTAAATTAGGAAGGTGCATGGAATTCGCGGTACAATCTCTGTTACAAACGGCCTCCAATTTGCGAGCTTGGACGAATGTGTGAGGTTTTTCGCATTCGGCTCGTTATTGCTTGTAAAAATCTATACCAGTCGAAGTTTTGACAGATTATGATAAATCGCACATCGTTCACGTCAATGGTTCTGTGAATCTTTTGCACGTTTTCCGTAATTTTCAATACTTCGTTTGATGGGATTTGTAAATAGCCAGTTTGTGTTTGGGGTGTTATCTGTGTTATGTAGGCAGGTCATGTTTTCAGGTCATTCGCAAATTCGACAACACGTCTTGTTAATACGATTAATATAAATATCGACAAATCAAGAATATTGTTTTTCTTTGCTTTGAACTATTTATATTATTTCCTAGAGTTCATAGAGTTGTAGAGAACATAATATTCAATGAATACCCACGACCTTTACTACCATGATTCTGATCCTTTATCTCATAAAAAACATAATTTACGTAAGATTGCTTACAATATGCATGTTCATTATATCACTACTCAAGGTATATGGCCAAGAACAACAAAAGAATTTTTAATTAACCTTACTTTGCTTTAGCCAACTAGTTACATAGTTCCACAGAATTCGAGATAATTAGCCACAATATTCATTAAGCAGAGTGGTTCTAATTCAGAGAACAATAAGAACTTTAATTACCTAGATCCAGTCGGCTAAAAGCCAACGTGTGGAGATAATATTATAACGGCTATAACCATTGGAATTAAATTCCAAAATGGCGCACCTATCAAGTTCAACGCTCAGATGAAATTTCAAAGCGAATGTTAATCAAATTGTTATTGGTTTTATAATGCGAGTAAGGTTGCTATTATTATTAATTTACTCATGAGTTATGGTTGATCGTAAGAAATATATTAAAATCATTCGCACAACTTGCATAATATGAAATTCATATACATTTTAAAGTGGACATTTGATAGAAATGTATCCTTACATACCTACCTAACCCTTAACTAAGGTTGAGTTGATTTAGTGTCAATAAATTAATAATAATTGCCACTAAATAAAATAGAGGGGATTTAACAATTTTTGTGTTACATACTTGGATTACCATTTTCGAGCAAATAAACATATTTGATTTGAATTGATTTGCATATTTCATTACTTTAAAACACGTCTACGTTACGTTACATTTAAATCCTCTCTATTTTATAGATAAAAGTGTACGGTGGTACTACGGTTGGGCTACATCCAAAGCAGTATAAAATAATTTTATAATTAAAACATAAAACCTGAAAATTGTTTGCAAGTTGCCCAAACAATGGGACATCTGAAACACTTGACGCACTTTCCTCGTAAAACTATTTTATAACACTACTTCATCCTTCCTTCAAATGGTCATAAAGTGAAACATGAAAAAGCACTCTTAAAACAATTGTGTGCTCTATAAAATACATTTTTCCTGCGACTGTTCTCGCTTATTGCAGAAAATAGTTTAATCCGATGGATATGGTTAATCTTTTAGTGTGTCTGAAAAGCAGAGTTGGATTACTAAAGGAGCTCTTCAACCTTTTGTTATGCTTTTTAGAGTTTAAGCGTCGATTTATGTCTGATATGTTACTATGTAAATTAAGATTTTTATAAAATTGAATTTACTGTACTTATAACTTTACTTAGGTAGCAACTAGATGGCGCTGTGTGAAGCGTCCTGGGATATCTTATTACATTACCAAGTATGTTAGGAAGGTGTATGAGTATTATTATACAATAGGCGTGTTGTTGAGCGTGTCAACATTCTCGTTAATGTGGCGGGAGGCACCGAGGGACATAAATTAGGCGAGAGTGGGGACGAGCCTTTGTTTCAAATTACATTTATCGCTGTTTGTAAAGTGCTCGCACGTTTATTTTATTGTGGTGATAAATAAAAATCTGCATGCAGCATTAAATAATGAATAACGTGTTGTACAATTTTATAGCCTGTTTATTATGAGTTTTCGGCGTTTTCGATATTAATTCTTGTTACTTTAAAGATTTCGTGTAATAATTCGACTTAACAGATTAACTTTGCATGCAAAATATCAATTTCTATTGAAGAAACAACGCCTTACTACCACGTGCTACGAAGTGCTACGCTCTGCTACGGATTAATATTGTGCTACGATTTGCTGCTGGCTTCGGCGTCTGCATCTGGTAATTGCTACGTTGATATACAAATTGTGACAGTCAGAAGATTCACAAAATAAAGCCTAGCATGTAAAATATTTTTCTCTGTACCTCGTACAAAATCTCGTTCATACACTGCGCTTATAACCTTACCGTTACTGTAAAAAAGGCGAAACAAATGATCGCATTGAGAGCGTATTCTCATGATTAACACCGCAATGCAGTGGCCCGAAAAAAAACTAGGGCGTTTAATACATTGCTACTTACGCGGGTGTACGTGTGAGCGCCGTGCCCACCGCGCGAGCAATGGGCTTGACCTTTGCGTTCATTGGAATAATATTTGAATTCTCTCGCAGTGAACCTGGTTGGTACGGGCATAAGGGCGAGCAGTTGTGCTGTGTGCATAATGAGGGAAAAACTACGTAAAGAGGTCTTAAGGGCAAAGTAATAGGAGCATTAGTATGAGATTTCTAAAATACTTTACTTAACAGTATTTCTTGTGTCATTTTGCTTTAATTTCTGCAACATTTGGAAAACGAATCACTTGTAAATAACAGCAACAATTCATTTTATGTCCATTATTTATCATAGTTTAGTAAGTTTAAACTTGATTTTTTTGATAAAATGTAATATTAATTCTTTATATTATTATATTTTTTCGTCGCAGAGATGCTGGCACTTCGGGGAATGTCCCGGGATTATCGACACACAATCCCGCCACAATATCACACCATATTATCTCACGGTTATACGCTCTGTGTCACCTGTTAATTGTTTTTCTGAGAGACGATCGACGATACGAGAGAGGTACTATCATTAAATGTTCCTAAAAGTACATTTCAAAATTCAAATAAAAAAATACACATTCGCTAGTTTTACCGTAAAGTAAACATCGACTACGGAATTTACGTTGAAAGATAGTATCAGAATATAATATCAATAGTCATAGCAATTTTTAATCTATCTTAAACAATTAATTAATATGACACAAATGAGCATGCCAGTGAAACTGGGCGCAACCAGTTGTAGTATAATCCATCATCATCAGCCAATTAAGGTCACTGCAGAGACTTAGGCCTTCTGCGAAGCATACGAATTGCTAATAGGATACAATCTCACATAACACAATCATTATATAGGTAAGTGCACTTTTAAATCATGCAATATGTTGTGATAGGTACGGTAATACACAATATTTCGATATGATCAGTTAACATATACTTGACTAAATACAATAAATTTGAAATTCAAAACTCAAACATTTATTTATTCAGTTAGACTTCTTCTAGAGTCACTTTTGAATCAGACTTTCAATATTTCAATCATAATTTCAATACAGAAAAAAAATATTGCTCAGACTCATGGTTAAAAATAGTCTTTTCCACCCCTTCCTATAGACTGGAAAAAATAGGTCATACTCGTGCTAATTACCTAGACAAAACGTCTTACTCGGAAACGAATCTAAAGCAGACAGTTTTCATTAATAATCATTATTTCCATCTCAAGGATTTCAACTGGCCACCGATTAAGCTGACTCATCAATTGAAGATTCTTCGTATGTACAATGCACATTATCCTGTAGTCGTCCGCTGTGATTGACGAGCTCCCCTTCCTCCTCCCCCGCTCCCCCGAGCCACCTTACCTCAACCCCCGCGCTGTGCATGCTCTGTAATGACTGCTGGAGTACCGCCCTTGAGACTATTAATTTTTTTCGCTGACGTTTATTAAACAGGCCGATTGCAATCTTTTACTCGATTACGAAAGGAAATTTAGTTATCTGCGAGGGAGGCAGAGGAATGTTTTAATAATTCGTTTGGATTTAAATAAGGTTGTCTACACACGGAGATGTTTGCAACGCTTTTTTAGTTATAAATTATCATTCAAGTCTGGTCGGTGTACTTGATATCGAATTCATTTATAAAATCCATTCATCATTATTTATTAAACTTATTACATTGAACGTTGCAACCTTAAAGCACAGTATTAAATAATATTGTAATACTGTGCTTAAAGTAAGATGACATATCAAATTTGATTAAAAGTAGAGCCCATGTGCATTTATAGTTTCTTTTTTGTAAAACAGATACTTACAAAAATTTCACTCTTTACTTCTACCAAAGATTATATGTTATCTTATAAAAGTATATTCAAATGAAGTAGAAATATTTGATAAGCTTATAATATGTATTTTCAGCTTGTACATAATATCAATTTGTAATATTATGAACAGCAAAGAAACCGCGTGGTGTATCAAACGCCTATGCTAGTCCGCAGCGGGCAGTCGGAGGTGAGTCTAACAAAATGAAATGAAATTTTCCCACGCGCTCGGAGCTCGGCGTTTTGTTGCTTCGACTAAATTATTTTATAAGGAAAATTGCGAAAGAACGCGTCGGCGTCACGATAAATTAGTTTCAGTTTCAATTTCAATGTTCACGCATTTGTTTTGTTGAATTTTTAAGGCCAGTGGATATAGATAAAATAATGTAATGAAATAGTAGAGAAATAATTATCATTGAAGACATTGTGATCTATAGTTTAAAAGGTAGATTTATATATTTTATGAAAATGTAGAAATTGATAAAGAACTCGATCTTACAAATATAATGATAATATCCGACAAAATCTAGAGTGTCTCTACCATGAAAAATCATTCTAACAACAATTCTTTATCGTATTTTTCACATTACATAATATATCATTATATATTTCCATAACAATAAAACGGCCTCGTAATCTATCAGTAACGTCACGCAGGGGTCAGAACGACAAGTCATGCAGACGCAAAAGCTGATTATGAAATACAGCTTCGAGAAAGACAGCAAAGGGAATCACAAATTCGCGTTGCATATAAAATAACGTTGAAATATTCACTGAGTTGTGAGCCTCAGTCCCTTCGCACACGAGCCATTAACGTATTGTTGCTAAGAAAGGTTAGTTTAAACACTACACCACATTGATTGAACTTTGTAGAAAATTGAATTAATTAACAGTGACAGGATTTGAATTGGAAAAAATAATACCTAAAATTCTCATTCGAGATAAATCTAATTGAAGTATATAACAGAGGTAAGTATATTCTATCACTGTTGTTTAGTCATGCCTAAACATATTAAAATTAAAATAATAATATTCTTTCTTTGCGTTACTGTTGCTTGCAGTGGACCGTGTGCGCACAAACTTAGGACATTCCCGTAGTAATGAGCGGAGGTATAAATGAAAGCGGTCTGTCGGTCCGTCGCCTCGCGTTCAAAAGCACAAGAAATGCGATTATGGGGGATCTTATTTAAACGGCATTTGTAATAAAAACTTGCTCGTTTTTTGTAAAAGTAATTTGTGTAATAAAATACTCGAGTTAAATGCCGCAGGGATTCGCTTTGAGCTTGTATTCCTTTACGTGTGTACTGTGTAGTAGATACATGTTGTCTTTATTGAATTTGTGATAAAAGAAATGGATTACGCGTTTGTGGTTGTGTAAAATGTAATCTTTTTTGAGGAAGGTGTCGAAAAAAATATGTCGTATCAAAGTACTTAGATACTATCTTGTACTTTGTGTTAATATACAAACATAATGCGAATAAACTTTGTTTAATTTAACGATCATGTAACCAAACCGCTTCTTATGTGGCTAGGGAATGTGTGAACTTCTTAGAGCTTTAATAATTAATAAAAATATTTTTGCGTGAAATAAGAAAATACATAAATCCTACTTGTTAAAATCGATTAAGTAGATCGAAGTAACGGATGAGAATGCAAAGATTCAATACTTCATTAGGGAACATGGGGCCAAGCTTCTCAGTGAGCGCACAACGTATGGTCAGTGCATATTATAAGTAATCTATCCTTTAAAGAAGTTCCGAACTTTACGACGATCAACCATTTTTTAATGGTGCATTTAATAAAAATTGTATTATTGTATGCAACTTATCACACCAATTTAGAAATAAATTTATTTAAAATTAATACAAATAACGAATCCAAAACATTAATAATCGCAGCATATGAATGACTTTGTCTAAAAGTTACATCGGCTCTACCATACAAAACGCACTTTTCTATATAACATAACGTTTTATCTCAGGAATAATTTTGCAAGTGCATTTAAAATAAACAACAAAACTGTTATTTGTGGTGGCTGGGGCTCCGACGCACGTCACGAATTAATGCGCGGCCGCTTCCGTGTTCTTTGTTTATATCATTATTGTGAACACAACCACACATTTGCATTCTCTATGCATTATTTCGTATTGTCACCCGACCCATTGTTTAGATTGGTAACTTGTTAAAATGGTCACAAAATACAATATACATTTAACCGGAACTACAATGCTGTATTTAAAATATTTTGTTTCAATTAAATGTTTTGAAATCTATAAAAACAAGTTTGTTTTTCATAATTTAACTGTGAATGTACCTATTTTTCTTTCTACTATTTTAAAAGATGTATGTGGCGTAAAATAGTTTGAAGTAATAAAGCATGTCCGTCGTGTCATGGTAAACCAATAATTATTGTTCAGTACGCCGCCTCATGAATTTTTCAATTGCCTCAACGCATCGAGGTCGATTTGTACGTCGGTTGATTTAAGTCTTTGAGAGTAATATATATTTGAAATGAATCCATATCCTTTCTATTAACCTTACTTAACGTCCCTTTCCACTCGGCTGCAGCCAGCTCGACCACCACAACAAAGACGCCGTGGTTATTTATGGGAAAGTCTCTGCAATGCAGTAAAAATTCGTGTTATTGTACGTAAAGTGAAATGCATTTTGGCAAGAGTCGAGCAAACACGCCGCGATACAGACAATGCAAACATCATTACAGGAGCTGTTTGCGGCTCCAGCACGAGGTATGCTGATAAATAAGATACTTTCTTTGTTCAGGCGGCTGGCCAGACTAATTACGTAGCTAGATCCGTCTTTCGAAGCGCTAGTAGTAATACAGTATACGAAAATAGGATAAAATTGTAGATCTTTACAAGATTTGTGTCAACTAGGTCACGATCCCATCTCAGTGATCGAATTTGTGTCACACTTTACAAGTGTTTAAAGTTTAGACACTTAAAACGATTTACTAACACTTATAAAATGATGTAGAGTCCAACGGGAAACTTCACCCCATCTATCTCGGGATATGAGAGCATCTTTGTTCAGTTTGATACATTACTGTAAAGAATAACGATTCTGATTAAATAGCAAAGGACATTTTAGGTACTTATAAACTACAATAGGAAAGTCTTAGGAAAATATTGATTGTATACCATCATCTTATGGTTTTGTATGAATGCAGTACATTCAAAGAACCACTACTAAAATGATAAAATATATTACTACATTCACGTTCGCCATAATTTTATGCATATATTTAATTTTAAATCTGAATTCAAACCATTTTACTATGCATTGTAGAATTGACATGATATTGATTTCATTTTACGTTCCGTTCAACGGAATCCATAGCATTTAATATTTATTCGCATTAATAAGAAAAGCGGTCGACTCTTACACAAGCGTTTGAGTAATGTCCCGTCTTCGCAGAATCAAACTGGAGCAATTATCTAGAAACTCGAAAGATTGAAGAGCTTTTAATGTGACTTTTTCGTAACTTTATTTTATTATAATTCGATTAATTCTGTTACATGTTTACTTAGGATACGATATACACTCTTTTTTTTCGGTTTTCATTTGTGAAAAATTCAGTTTGACGTTGCAAACTCCAAGAAGTATGCTACTTGCTAGAGTATAAAAAACAGTACAACAGAAGTCAAAATTCTTTAAAATATTTAGATTTCACGTAAATATTGAATACGCAAACAAAGGAAAAACATTGAAGTTGATTGCATGTATAATCTATTTAAGAATGTTGTTTGTCTAAGCCGCGGTTTTTTCGACCGAAATCTTCCCAACTGTTGAATGATTCATAAACAAGAATTCACGTGTTTTTTGCAATTTAACTTGGAGTTTTTCCTTTTTTTCCTTTTGTGTCACTTGGCATTATGCTAAACACACAATACAGGTAGGAAAGATTGCTTTGAAGTATCGAAAAAGCAATAACAATAAGCAATAAGCGCGGAACTGAAGCGTGGCACAATAGCAGACGGTAAGACATGAATCATATCGCCGCTGAAAGGCTGATACAATAAATTGCGACGTGCCCCCCCTCCCCCTCCCTCTCGTAGGACCAAGGACGAAAAATTCTGTTTGATCCCGAATTTGAATATAGATAGGAAGTAATTTGTATTTAAAATCGAATCAAACATTGATTGGATTGAAATCCTGTGTGGCTTTGAATAATCAAGTTCGATTACAGCTTTTGTGAAGGTTTTTATTATTTGTAAGCTTAAAGTGTATTGAAGGCACAATTTTGTTTATTACCTGTTTCTGTTTGCGGCTGGATTGAGAGGAACAGGAATAAATAATTGAGGAATGTTATTCAACCGGAATTTGCATGGATTGATTTATCAAATATAGAGTGTGTTATTTCAATATTTATTGACAAAATTTGTGATAGACATAACAATTAAAATCTTTTGAGAAATAAACTTATCATCACTTATAAATCTAATCGCGGGTTTGAAACTGATTTATAACTATATATTTATTAATAATTCTCATCTAAAAGTAAATTTGTAATGCCCATAAAGATATTTAAAATTCTATACTTAAGGATTATCGAGACAGCAAAAAATTCTAAGCATACAATTATTATCAATTCAACTGAATTTAAATAGGGACCGGATCCGATCTCGTTTAACTTTCATCAAACCTTTGTAAATAAGCCATTCAAGAAATCATTACTTACATTGAAAATCATCCAGTTCAATAAATCTATAACTTTATCTCTATCATAAGTTTCGTTAGAAATATTGTTATTTCTCCAGATTTTGTAACAAATACGTTTAGTCCAAATGGTACCAATAATGGTAAAGTTTCGAAGATATTTTCTAATAAGAGAATTTCTCAGTTTATTTCGAAGTATTAGAAGCAAAACGCTCGTCGTCGCAGGAAACATACTGGAAACTTTTCTGATATTATCTCGGCCATTGTTGGCTCATCGATTGCTTCGATATGTTTTATTCAGAGGACTGAATGTATTTCTTTGTTATTCATATCCAACTTACATAAAATCACTCATTCATACGTAGATGGACCTCGCTCGTTACCAGTTAGCTTAATCGTTTGAAATATCTGAAGAACTTAGTTATATATCTATGTTATGTTACTATGTTTAGCGAGCTTAGTAAAGTTTAACCTTCTTTTAAAAATAAGCATGCTTTATTTACGTACAACACTTAAATATTTAAAATAGAATTGGATGCATGAATCCATGCATGCATAAGTCAATAGTCATTTAAAGTCAGTCAGTCAGTCATTAGTCATTTAAAGACTCAGTGATCAACTGGGCGGCAATAAACTGGGCCACGTGGACCAGTTGTACATAATTAATTATGCCTACTATTTTTGTGGCCAACTGGGCCGAACGCGCTTTGATCTTGCGGACGTGATTTTATTATTTAATTTGCTGTGGTTAAGTGGGCCGAAAGTATACAGTATCAGCTGTATTAGCGTAAATTTATTAATAAAAACACGAGGAATTTTATTATATTTTGCTAGCTTTTATATTTTTGGAGAGATAAAGTTCCAACACAGGAAAAAGTAAAACCCTTTTAAAGGGAAAACTTTAGGGTTGGTGTCGCAGATATCGATAAAATATTCATATTGTAACTTGATTCATTGATATAACTTTGATTTAGGTATATTTATCTTACAAATATCAATATTTCAATTTTTGAAGAGAAACTTCTTTAGGCGCGTTGAGAGTAAAATTTTGCAGGTCGCGTCATGGAAATACCGCAACATCATGGAGTAAGGCGACGATTTGGGTGTCTGAATCTTGGCAAAGAATTTTCACTTCTGACACGTGTGCACGGCACACACGCTCTTATTTTACTTTTTACTTCAGTCGCTAGTCCTTTATTACTTAATAATATACAACTGCAGACTACTTTAAAATTTAAAACAAGTCTTATAAAGCCTTTATATATAGTGTTGGTGAAAGTCTTATATCACGGTAACTCTGTGTTTCCTGCAAACTCACGTTAAATCTACTTTGTTTTAGGATTTATAGTGTGGCACGAGGGATTTAGGCGGGAATTCATTTATATTGCAATCATTTTTGCTGCTGACTGCTCTCACCGCTCTTATTCATTGCTATGGGTCTACTTGTGGGATTTATTTGATTACCGGAAGCACAGACTAATAATAATATACTACGTATACCTACACCGGAAGTATTTATATTAATAAATAGGTACTTCGTAATATGATATGGTATTATTAGTTTAATTTAGTAAGGCTTTTGAGGTTGAGAATAACTTAGAAATATTTAAAGGTAAGATTTGTTTTCTACTCGAAACTGCTTTGGAAGTTTTTATCGCGAAGTAGACTTGAATTTAGTAAACCAGCACTCTCACGATATAAAACTACTAGCTATGTCCCGCGGTTTCCTCCTCCTGTTGGTCTTTAGCCTTCCTTCCTCGATAAATGGGCTATGATCCTGAGATTAGCGTTCAAAGATACAAACTCTTCAGCTTTATAATATTATTAGTATTAGTATAGATAAAGTACATACATCATATTGTGCTAATAACCGATTTGAATTATTATTTATGAAGTGTGCAATGTCTGGACGTAATTGCGTTATGCCGCACTATATTGGTTTATTTAATACCTATATCGAATTATTTTGTTGAAGTATTTAATACCTACCAGCTGTGTCGCGCGGTTTCACCCGCGGTCGAAATCGCAGGCAAAATCATGTATTTCTCTAGCCCATGTGTTATTCTGATAATCCATATTTATTATAGTAAAATTAAATCAAAATCACACGAGTAGTATAGGCAGTACAATAAACCAGTAAAAAGTATCTGCATGATTGTCTCCATTTCATTCGTTGATGTAAAGCTTCGTAGCGAAAGCTTTAGTTACTGATAAATATCATAAATTTGAATAAATAAAGATATTAAACGAATAAACCGAAAATATAATTACACGTTCCAAGTTTGGTTAACACGGCGTGTTTGAACTGTTCCAGAACTTATTCATAGAGAAGGTCGATGGGTGTCAGCGGCAAGTGATCCTCACGGCTACACAAACGACCAATACCCATTATTTGCCTATCTCGCAGCTCCAGCGCTTACTGCTAATATTACAAATTGAAATATAAAGTCTCTTTCATATCTATAATATTGTCCTTTTTCAATAGAAGCCTCGTTTCTTTTACTGGGATCATTTGAGATTCCAATTTTGTTATTCGATATTTAAAAGATACCGTTTCAGTATTTCTGGTGTCGTATCTGTATTTGTAATATTGAAATATAAACAAATCGGTTCAATGGTTTACAATCTTTTCATTATTTACATTGCTTTAAAATTTTCGTATTTCAAAATATATAAGTAGTCTCTCTCTTACTTATAAGATACGAGATTACTTCAAAAGTATGTATGAAACAGACGAATGCTAACTACAGTCTACATTCTTGTCCAGTTTCAGCTCAGTTTAAAAACGCAATTTAAACGCTCTCTAATTACTTCATAGGTAACTAGTTAATTTGTGTTGTGATGTAATTTAAAATTTCCTCGTGTTTCGAAATGAAACAAACATTAGTAGCGTTAAGTTGAGGCATAATTCTTCACAGTCATGTATCCTGTGCGGGGCACGCGGGGGCACGGGGGGCAGGTCGGTGTTGGTTCTGCCCGAGTAAATCAACGGAGTAATGATTGTGCGGCACGCGATACACTGGGGCTTGCAGGCGAGGTGCATACGAGGCGTTGCAGCGTGTTGCAGCATGTTGCAGCGTTTTGGTGCTTGCTATGGCATAAAAAAAATATTTCACCTTAATCGTTTCATACAAATTTCTTAAGAGGCTATGGGCTTTTCGATCCGTAGGCATGTTGACTTCAGCATGCCTAAGTTAATTTATTTAATTATTTTGTGACACTATAAAATTAATTTTGTTGATATTTTCCTCAAATTTTCAGATGAATCAGAATCATGAATGTGCGGCATAGCGGGCTAAAAATGAACCGTTTCGTAGACTGATTGTGCTACCATGAGGCGTGTTGCAGCGTGTTATCGCATCACAAGGCGTGTTGCCACGTGTTGCAGCGTGTGGTGGCATCATGAGGCGTGTTGCCGAGTGTTGCATCGTGTTGTGTAGTATACATATTTCACCAACTTCGTGGTTTACTACTACTTACTTAATATCCTAAGGCCCCTAGGTGGGGCAGAGGGCGTCGACAGTACATCGCCATGTATCCCGATTTTTGGCAGCATGTTTTATTTCGCTCCAGCATTTTCCTATAGACTTGGCCTCTGCGATGACAGTCCGACGCCAAGTTAACTTTGGACGGCCACGTTTTCGTTTCCCCTGGGGGTTCCAATCCAAAGCTTGCTTTGGTATGTGTTCCGGGTCTCTACGTAACGTGTGGCCAATCCACTTCCACTTACGGCGCTTAATCTGTTGGGCGATCGGTGTTTCGTTGCAGCATTCCCAAAGGTCGTCGTTGGAGATAGTATTAGGCCAGTAAATTCTGATGATGCGACGGAGGCAGCGGTTTACAAACACCTGCAGCTGGCGTGTGATTTCCTTTGTGACCTTCCATGTTTCACATCCGTATAGCAATACGGTCTTTACGTTTGACTGGAAAATTTTAAGTTTTATTCTCCGCGTCAGTTTACTCGATTGCCACACGGATCGCAGGCGAGCGAAAGTTGCCCTGGCTTTGGCTATCCTTGAAGCGATGTCTTCTTCGGTACCACCATTCTCCGACACAACGCTTCCAAGGTAGGTGAATTTGTTCACGCGGTCTACACATTCGGTGTCAATAAGCAGCGGTTGAGAGCTGGTTTCACCACACCTCATCTCTTGCGTCTTGCGAGTATTTACCTTTAGTCCTCTCTTCGTTGCTTCTCGCTGAAGGTCATTAAGCTTGGCTTGCATATCTTCTCGGGTGTGACTAAACAGACATAGATCATCTGCGTAATCTAAATCCTCAAGAGTGTTAGTCAATCCCCATTCAATTCCACGTCGGTTGTTCGTAGTGGTATCGAGCATAATGCCATCTAAGACGATTAGGAAGAGAAGAGGTGAGAGCAAACATCCCTGACGGACTCCTGCATATACTCGTATGTCTTCCGAAATCAGGCCATTGTGAGAGACTCTACAGGTATAATTTTCGTACATAGCTCTTATGATGTTTATTAATTTCTGGGGTACTCCAATATTTTGCAGGCGTGTCCAAATACTTGACCAACTTAACGTGTCAAAGGCTTTTTCGAAATCTACAAAGGTTAAGTACATTTCCCTTTGCCATTCTGATGCCTGTTCTAGGATGATGCGTAGAGTGTTTATTTGGTCAGTGCAGGACCGATTGGGGCGGAAACCAGCCTGTTCTCTGCGAATGAGGGGTTCTATGGCTTTGGATAATCTATTCAGAATTATTCTGCACAGAATCTTTGATGGTATAGAGAGTAAGGTGATACCTCTCCAATTGTTACAGTTGCTGAGATCCCCCTTTTTCGGGACAGTTACAAGCAATCCCTTATTCCAATCGTCTGGCAACTCTTCGCTACTCCATATCTTTTGAATCAAGGGTGTTAGTTGTTTCACTGCGATTTCAATGTCTGCTTTCAGCATTTCGGCTGCGATAAGGTCCGCTCCAGGTGCCTTGCCATTTTTCAGTGAGTGAATGGCGTTTTCTACCTCCCCTTCAGTCGGCGGTGATGAGCTAATATCAAGAGTCCCAACTGGCAAACTTCTGCAGAGATCGGCGGTAACTGTGGGGGTATTGTTTGAGGCTTGGAAGAGCTCTTCAAAGTGTTCTTGCCAACGTCGAAGCTGTCCTTCGGGAGTCACAAAAAACTTCGTGGTTTAATGAATATAAAGTTATTTATACTGTCGCTTTTAGAATGATAATAATATATTGAAGTAAAATTTGTATTACATTGTAATTTTAAACGTTCTAAATGGGAGCTCGATTATTACGCAGGTCTTTTCTTAATTGCCGTTTCCCGCTCTGACACGAACCGCCTTACAATATATCAGCGAAACTTTACAGAGGCTCGGGAGTCGTAAAGCTGATCACTCCAACACTTAAATGCCATTAAATGTAATTAACTGGCACGGCGACGTCATTAGCGGATCATAATTATCCGTTATTCCATACAAACTAGCAATTTCACTGTAATTTAACACTAAACAGCTTTATCGTTATTCAAAAATATTGTTATGGTGGTAGGCGTACATAATTGTATTGTGAAAAATGTCGAGGCTTTTTGGCTTTGATTTTAGAAATTATTTTGTTTGTGAATAATTTAAAGGAATACATTTAGGGATGGTTTTTCAATCCTTGGTTAAAACTTATTCGTCGAATAATGTATAAAACTACCATTAGTCCATTGAAAAGTTACATTTGGGGTTGCATTATTTAGAGGACGCAATTTTATTTTTTTGATGTGTAAGTTGTTCCACAAAAAACAATCTACAAAAATGGTCTGATATAATTTTTTTGTTAAATAATAAAATACAAGTTATATTGAACAATATAAATATCTCTAATTTCAGAACATTTTCGCTTATAACTTTTTTATTTATAGTTCTACGACAAAAAGTTGCTGAACAAAAGTTGTAGAGGATTTAATTTGCAACAAATAATGTTTAAAATTTTTTTTTATCAGATAAATAGTTTAAGAGATATATCGTAAAAACAATATCAACCGCTATTTTCAAGATGGCGGCCGTGGGACAAGGGTGGCGACCCCACAAACTTGGTGTTAGCTTCACACTGACCCCCCCTACACATTAGAAAAATAAAATTACGTCCTCTAAAAAACGCAAGGTTAGGCCTAAAAAATGTAACATTTCAATGGACTACATTTTAAAAACGTATTCTAATTGCCCGTGTTTGACAGTTTACGTGATAATATTTTATTGAAAAATCGACCCTGTGTTGCTTACCGATGACACATGTCTAACCAGTTAGTGAAAGGCGTTTTGCACCTGAAATAGGCTTTAGGATAAGATAATGGAAATAGAAGCGATATCTGGGGAATCCTACATGATGTTCAGACCTCGTAAATCTCTCAATTCTGCCACTGACTCTTGGTTTGCAGAGGAAACTCGGCTTTCACCTGTAGATCATTTGGCTTAGATTTGAATGAATTGTTATGGCCGTTGGTTTTTGAGGAAAGCCGTTCCCATGTTAGATTAATGGTTCCAATAAACTATTAGCTTTACACAATGATATAAGTCATTAGGTTTAGCTTCATACGTACAAGTAGAAGTTCATAAAGGTAGACTGATTAGTATTTAGACATGAAAACGTTACAGATAGGTATTCCTTACATTAGTAAATCAGCATGTATTTATAATATAAAATTACTAAACTATAGTATAAGAGTATGTAATTGAATAGATAGAGTGAATGTGTTTGTATGCATTATCGTGTTTAAATTAAGATAAAAAATGTTGTCAGCTGTTTCAGAGACTAGCTGTGCCCCGCGGTTTTACACGCAGAACGCTACTCCTGTTGGTCATAGCGTGATGATATATTACGATATGATGATGATATATTATGTATTCCTCGATAAATGGGCTATCTAACACCAAAATAATTTTTCAAATCGGACCAGTACCACTTTTCTTAGATTAGTGCGTTCAAACAAATACGCAAACTCTTCAGCTTTATAATATTAGTATAGATAGCATGATAATCATATATTATGTTACAATTTTCTTATTGACGTGTTTTTCTACCGCATTTCGTACCTAATCTATACAAAAAAGAACAAATTAGGTTAAAAAGCTCTACCTAGGTATAACATAGCCCACGATTCGTCATTACAAGGAACTTCATCCCATTGTGATATGTCGTTTTCAAACCTCCAGAATGTAATCAGTGAACACGATGACTCAGCAGCCCCCCCCCCCGCGTCGTTCACCCCGCGCCCCTCCTCCTCCCGCGCCCTCCCCCGCCGATACAGGAATTTATCACGATACCCAAAAGGTTCTGAAAACACATTCAATATCCATTTGGCGTCTTCATTTGCGAACTTTATAGACCCTTTGTGAAATTATGTTGCGGTACACAATTTTCTTCTTTAATACATACCTACGTACTTTTTTACAGATGAAAGCAATTTTTAAAATTATAATGAAAAATGGTGATAAATTACTCTAGTATTCAAAATTGGTTTTAAAAGAAGTCTGGTTAAATAAATCAATGTTTGAGCTTGTTTCTATACAATTATCTTTCAATTAGGATTGATCTATAGCAAAGTTATTATAATATTTCTATTTAATTTAAATTTTTTATTATAAGTTATTATTATTATTATGATGGAAAATAATGTATGAATTTATGCATTAACAAGATTAGTAGTAAAAAAGGTTATAATATAATAAACACATACGAAGCTGCGACTGATAGTCAGTTACCAACATAGGTCCAATGTTACAACAAGACCTTACGAAATTCTTTTGAAATCAGTGAAAGCAAATTCCTTTCAAATTCCTTTGCTCCTAAAGTGGGACAAATGAACAAAGAAATATCTTTTACTCTGAAATTTCAACTTAAGGTATTAAAAGGGCTTAAACGGAAACTGTTATTCAATGTGAATAAGGAATTTTTTCCTTTTCGTCCTTCTGAGTTCCGGATCTGCCTTATAACTTCTAAATAGACTGTAAAATTTATATGTTTTACGTATCCTTATCCAATCCTTATTTTAAGGCCGTCGGGCATGCTGGAGGCGAATATATAAACTTCGACTTCCTGTATATTGAATAATAAAGTTATGTAAGGAGCGCAAAAAGAGATCGGAGCATTGTTATTAATTGTCGCATTGAAAATGTTCTTTCATACAACGTTTTGCAGTTTTATTCAATTTCTGTATTGATAAACTGATGAATAAAGTGTCACTCTTTCAATTCTTTATATAATATTGACTCTTTTCTTTATTTTTATGGCTACAGCAAACCAGCGTATGCAATTTGAATCTGATCCAAAGTGTACTTGTTCTTCTTTTCTTTTTTACGTAAGTTTAATATTCTCGTAAAAACAATATCCACTCTACACATTATGATTAGTTGATTATAATCAATTAGTATAATAATATATATAATCATTATAATTAATAAATTAGTTACCTAATAATTATTAGGTAACTAATTTATCTGTTAGAATAGCACCGACAGAATTTCACAAATTTGTATTAAATTAATCAAATAAAAACAATAATAATATGTACATCAGAACTGTGTTTAACTCATACATTGTAAGTCTACGGTTCTTTCAACAAAAAGGGTAAGTATAATTCCGGTTGAGCGTTATGCATAATTTTTCTCGTAATAAATCTAACGTTACTTACAACTGGATGCTTCATAAAGGAGGTTAAGTAAATTGCGAAAGTTTGTGGAGCGCATTAGTGTGTAGTATGTAGTTACTAGTGTGTATAGATACATGAAGTTGTTCATGAATAATAATATGTTGTAACTGTGAATAGTTTTCACACCAAACGATACGATAGTTTGAGATATACCTAAAGTTAAAACACACTGCGAAGTTATATTGATATACTAGCTTTCCGCCCGCGGCTTCGCCCGCGCAATCAAAGAAAAACCCGCATAGTTCCCGTTCCCGTGGGATTTCCGGGATTACGTCATTTTCCCGGGATAAAAAGTAGCCTATGTCCTTTCTCGGGTATCAAAATATCTCCATATCAAATTTCATGAAAATTGGTTCAGTAGTTTAGGCGTGATTGAGTAACAGACAGAAAGACAGACAGAGTTACTTTCGCATTTATAATATTAGTATGGATTTATTTTTGAGATATTTTTAGTCGAATCGAAATTATACCTCAATATAAAAGGTGCCTTTTTGCTATCCTGCAAACTCTTTAAAGCAATCTGTAGGTATTATTGAGAGTAGGTGTATTACTGCAAGAGTAGGCAACAGAGCTGATGCGTCACTTGATAATAAGTGCTCGACGTGGCCCAAGAGGAATTATTAGGCTATTTTTTATACATAAAACCATATACTTCACACAAATTTAAACCTTCATAATGAAATGTATCAAAAAATTATAACACACATTAGTCTCAAGTACGGTACAAAGCTCCGTTTTTCAATGGCCTCATTTAATAATTTGGGGACGAAGGTCGTTGATTCAAATCTTTGTTAAGTGAAAAAGATGAAAGAATAAGTACTTCACTTTAACATTGTGGGCTACAATCGGATATTTCAAGTATTTGTCGACTGACTTAAGTTAACTTGATTTTAAATATAGTGGAAATTACATCATTTCATACACAATTTTCAGAGCTGTTCCAATGAACTTTCAGTACTGATCCAATCACGATACATCGGATAACGTAAAAACGAAATTGGTAAGAACAAAATGTTTTAAAAGGAAAACAATAGTAGGTACTTTATTTGTTCACTAAATATAAAATTTTCAGACGCTTGCTGGTAATTGCTGGAGCTAAACATTGCTTTGTATTTTAAGACAAGATATTACAAAGTGAACGCTCGCTACGAGATACTTTGTGCCTTTTAAAAATTATCCTCGCTGCAATATGAGCGTCCTTTTAGCAGACAAATAAAGAGATAAATGAAGAATAGCGGTTACGTTCCCTTAAATAAATTTGAGTCTTTTGTAAAACTCTCTGTACTCTGTAGTTAAGCGAATTTAGCAAATTTTATTTTATAAGAACTGTTTTTTATAGCCAAGAAATGTGTTTGAGTATTATTTCTTGAGACATTAATTTATTAAAAGGTTGTTTAATGTTTTACACAGAATGATCGAGATTTATTTCAAAAAAAGTCAACATGACCAACATGATACTATTCTCAAATATGCTCTCAAAGAATCATAATGATGTTATGTGCCATTTATTAATTTATATGAACTATACATTTAACTCTACCCCAATTACACGGTTATATTAAAATTTCAGCCACTACCCGAACTATAAACTGCATTATTTATCTAGCGAGTTTTTCTCTAATTTGGGGAAGTTCTCCCTACTTGAAATTCCTCGTCACACAGCTCCCGTAAATAAGGCTGAAAGTTTGCGATGTTATTCAGCGCAAGTTACGCGCAGTCGAGTGACGCTACTAGTGCGGCGCTCTAAACAATGCTTAATACAATAATATTGTATGCTGTACGCTGTGTAGCATTGAAGTAACCTTGTATGCTTAATATTTGAGGAAAATATGTGATTGTTTTTAATTTATACAATTTTAACTAATGTAATGAAATTTCATCATCTTGATGTTATTATCAAAGTTATGTATGTTTGATGCCTTTTTCATAACTGTCAAAAAGCGACTAATATTCAATCAAGATACACATAAGTTTCGATCTGGAATAAGATGAGAGATATTAGTTTATTAAAATGTCACGAAAAGAGACCTACAGGTTAAAATATGCAAAATTTATCACAGAAAATAAAACGTCGTTTCATAAAAATTTAACCACTATCGATTTAGTTGAGAGCAATAAAAAAAATCGGATTAATAAGATGTGTAATGTTTTAAATATTATCATAAAATATATTTTTTTAATTATGTAGTTATTATTCATGGAGGAAATTGTACTGCAGATATAATAAGATACAATTGCAGTAAAGACGATAATCGGTAGTAATTATTTTGAACGTGAATTCAAGATTATTATTATATTTTTCTCAATTAGTACAAAACGTTTAAAAATTCACGTTGAAACATTTAAACCGAAGATACAACGCAGAATGTTGCCGATAAACGCGAGACTACTGCGCCAGCACCGTGCTACGCTTTGCGGATCTCTACGGCTACGGTTTCAAAAAACTTTTCCACTCTACATTTTAGTAACGTGGATGTATGTGCATACACATGCATATGTGTGTAAGTCTGTGTGTATGTGTGTGTGTATGTCTCGCTCGACGACACCCGTTTCACACAAACGTTATTTAAATCGACTAAGGTTTGAAACTATTCATAAAATGCACGTATAAAAAGAAGTCTGTATGAAAAAATATCCAGTTCGCTTCAAACTTTTTGTAGAGATGTTGTTTTTTAATGACGATCGTTCTGGTGAAGTGCTAAGTGCTAGCTTCTATAGTACAGCCTAAATAACACTACGCTGGGCTTCAATTATATTGTTTTTATTCAATTTTTCACTCGCTGCATGCATGAGGGCTTTTGTACCAGTTTAGGCCGCATAGGCGCATAACCAAATGTTTGTAGTGTTTTAATTAATGTTATGTTGATAAAAACGACTGAAATCGATGTATCGATCTATTCTTTGTATTTTTAACGTCTTTGACCCTTAACTTTTAGCTGACGAAGAGTTGTTAAGCATCATTTATTTATTTCCATTAGATTTCAGTTTACTGGGGTACATTATGTCTCTTAAGATTCGTGGCCTAACGTGTTCGTGAAGCTTATTTTTCATGTTTAAAGAGTTACCTCTTATTACCTTATATTTCACATAAATAATATTAAGTAACAAATAATAATATTATACTGTAAAATTACATACGAAGGTTCATAGAAAGGTTACATTAAAAAGGAGAGGGTCAGTATAGTTTCCTTATCCGAAACTTTTCGTCCGTGGCCCGTGCCCTGCTCCCCCCGCCCCCCTCACCGCTCACCCCGCTGCCCCTCCCCGCGCCCCGCCGGCCAGGTTCTAATGTAATTTAAATATTCATAAACTTATTTCATAGGGTTTGGCGAAACTTCTTAAACTAGAAGCTGTTTGAATTTCAAAATTCAAATAATTATTTTAATTAAGTGTAATAAATCTAAACGTTTGAGTTTGTTTTTGTTAAGTAGTAAGTGGTATAGAAAACGAAATTTATAACTGTTGATTTTATTATAAGTACCTACAAACTTATGTAAAGACGTGTTAAATTATTGTTTAATTGTAAAAAATGATAAGATTTCATCTGCTCTTCATATCTGCTAAAAATTATCAAAAATTCCTCTGCAATTATCTTCTATTTTCTTCTCATTCTAACTCTATATAACTGAAATAAAAAAATATATCACATTAACACTGACTTACTCCCATATACATATAAAAGCATAAAATTATGATAATCCTAACCTAATCCTAAAAATGAAATCCATATTCGTTTCATTCTGTAAATAAATAAATAATAAAATCAAAGATGTAACCAGCTTATGTTCTGGCTTGTATAATGTATATCTCACTTTACTCACAAAATCTTTCACAAGAAACATAATCCAATGCCATAAAGCCGGAAGTTTTCCGACGAATAACGTAAATGAATTAGCGAGGTCCGAACAGAATAAACAACATCTTAACTGCTCACAAATCCGCGCCGTAATGCTTCGAGCGAATTGCTACATAATTTATGAATTTATTACGGTTATACGAGATGCATTTATCTTAATAAGCCGTAACATTAATGTAAAAATTTCCACCTCATTTCTGCCATTAATGGATGTGGTAGAATTATGAGTTAATTAATTTTATTAGCAATGTTCTTTTTTATGCATTCTTTAATAGGTTTTGTCTCCACAGAGCGAGCGGCCTCGCGAAGCAGCTCGCCCGAGGCAAATGACAGCACATGCGTATTTCTCCGCCGAGGAATTGCCCCCTTCGCAGCAATTGCTTCTCGAGGCTCTGTGTTTATCTATCTGTCTTTATATCTATATACAGCTTATCGAATGTGTTTATCTACTAAATTTATATATACTCAGCCAACAGCGAATGTTTGTCCTTTATCGCACAAAAGTGACTGTCTCTATTTGTCCCGTATGCATAAAAATAATTAAGAAGGTATATTCAATTTTATGTCGGCATCTAAAAGGAGCTGTGTCGAACGAAATGTGTCAAAAATTTTTAATCAAATTTATCAAAAAATGATATTACTCTACCATGATATAATATATTATCTACTATATTAAATTGGTTTGAATATGTGGAGCATTAAGGAATACATATAATTACCTGCTTGTAATGTTATTATGACGTCATCGATACTTAATTAGGCTGTAACCAATCGTCCTAATTAATTATAGGAATTACTGAACAGAAACGGGTCAGCAATGTTACTATTTACATCCTTCATTGTTTATTAATTTCAGTTGCAAATTTATTATTATTAGAGTGGTTTTGGGTAAGACGAAATATGCAAATAAAATTGGCATATGATCTTATAACATAAAGTTATTGATAAATACTTCATAGTTGTAAACTATCGTAGGTTCATTGATAATAATGAAAGAAATGTTTTGAAATGAATACAAATTGTTCTTACTTACATTTTGATTCCAATATTATCACTGCATTTATAAAACGTTTTTGTAATGTGTTGTTGTGTTCCAAATAAACAATTTTGATTTTTTTTGATTTTGAAAACAAACAATTACTATTGATCAAATAAATATAATTTCCTACAAATTCACATAACATATCGTGACATCACATTCTTTCACTTCATTGGAAATGTTTAGAAGGAAAAAGTTCGGCGATCATTATCTACCAGGCGATCCATTAGGCAACAAGGCATAAGAAAATATGATTTAATTTCTGATAAACAGAATTGATAGGTAAAGCGTCGCTACTTATTATTCACGGAGAGTTCTATTGTAAGAGAAATAAAATATTTTCCCTTTTACACAAAGATAAGGGACTAATCTCACACAAACAATGAACTGAATGGAGAATAATAAATCAATGCAATATCTGTTTGTAACGGTTTAGCGTTCCGCGGGGGACGGGACTAACTTCTATTGATAATATCTAATTCTTTATACGTTTTATTTTTATTTCTATTAAGTTAATTAAGAATTCCCTTATCGATAAAATTGAAGTTATGGCGGTTATTTGAAAGTAAAAATAGTGTAGTAGATACCTACTTAATTTTTGAAGTGAATATTGTGTAAAGAAAAACTGTTGGAAATGTAATCAATATTTAAGTATTGTGTTAAAGTTGATTTGAGTTAGTTTAATAGTTATATGAAACAAATATTATTCAACGTACAAGTGTCAATATTACAAGTTATTTTCTTGATCTTATGAAAACCAACAAGTAACGTATAACTAAAATAACTAACAAAAATATGGAATGTTTTGGCAATTCTACACGATGGGTTCGCTGCTATTTCATACAGATGAAACTATATTTTCTTTTAATTGAACGCGAAATTAAATGTAAATAGTAGAATGTTAACTTGGCTTCATTGTCCCGTCCGCTGGAATATATGCAAATAGCTGCAAAATGATGTAAAAGAAGTGGAGTCATGCATATGAAACGCATTGTTTTTAATTAAAAACAAGATTGAATTAAAAATGAAGTTTAATTAAGACGTCACATAGAATTAATATCTTTAATCGATTAATAGATACCTATATTATTTGTTCTTACAATTACCTACAAACGTTCGTACAATTTTTGGTTAAAATGTATTTTTTTGTGTAAGTAGTATTTGTCGAATCATACTCGGATTTATGTATTTTATTGACTAAACAAATAAAAAAACAATTTCTTCGTCAATTTTAAAGCTATTCACGAAAACCACACCGCATGTAATTCTATTGTGAAAAACACTACAAAACCCACACCTTTTCCGCCAATTCACACTTACCCGTGTTTTTAGAGATAAGAAAACTTCAAAAAGCGATTGTTCGATGAGATTTATGGCCACAGATCTCTGGCGACCCGAGTCGTGTGAAAAATTACATCTCAGGTGAGCCGCATAAAAACGTACCTTTGGAGAAACGTACCGTTGGAACATGCCGGCGGCGTGTGGCCTTACTTGCGAACAGAGTGTTATCATTTGTCACACGTTTGTGTTACAGGGGATAGGATTAATATATTCGGAGTTAGATAAAATATTATGTTGTTCGTGTCAATTTATTTTTTGCTGATTTATGCTCGGTATAAGGTCATAAAGAGAGATGTATTGCTTTCGATTTAACTGTCATAATCTATACTTACTTACTTAACTAGCTCTGCGACCCAAACAGAGTCTTGGCTTCCGACACGAGTTTACGCCACTTTTCTCGATCGCGCGCAGTTTCTTGCCAATTGACGGCCTCCAAGTTGCGTAAATCGGCTACAGTTGCGTCGCTCCATCGATATCTGGGACGGCCCACGGGACGTCGGCCAGTTGGAATGCCCAAATATGCCTTTTTCGCGGCCCGATCATCCCCCATTTTTAAAACGTGACCGAGCCATCGGAGGCGTTGTGCCTTTGTCTGGCCAATGATGTTGGGCTCGGCCACGAGGTGTTGAATTTCCGCGTTTCTGCGGATTCTGAAGCTACCATCTGGCTCTTTAACGGGACCTAGGATTTCATAATGTCATAATCTATAATACAACTAATTTTGATAATATTTATTTACAGAGATAGACTTTAACTTAAACAAAGCCAAACTTGAAGAGAGTGAAATGAGAGATGGAAATTAAAATAGAAATATAGTTAAATAGAAAGCGTTTTATTTGCCACCAATTAAAAAAATACATATATTAATTATTATAATCTAACACACAGAACAGAAAAAAAATATGCTTAGTGGAAAGGCTCGTAGTAAACCAAAACTAATCATAATAATAACATTATTTAATACATTCGATACGCTCACAATACGCTCACAAAATATCATTATCACAAAGTGTTTGTTTCCGAATCACGTTTCCCCATTAAGTGAATACACACTCGTATAGCAAGAAGAGAAATCCCTCCGTATTGAAATGAAGACAGCAATGGCGTCGGAAATTGGTGGGAAATGCAAATATGTGGAGCCACGGAGCTGAGCCTCCCCGGAAGAATTAGCGGGATACTATTGTTCTTTGAGTGTAATTCGTAATGAGTTCCCTGTGTAATGACTTCTTATACAAGTACGATATCTTTAATTTGTGTCTGTATTTAAACATTCGCTTGAAAATTTGGAGATCGAGACAGTGGGAGAGAGAATTTTGAACCAAAAGATTAAAAGATCAATATGATCAACTACAAAAAATGACGTAATATTATTTAAATAAAAATTAATGTAATGTTTTAAAACTTATGCTCAACATTAATTATATTACGGCTGGTTACCGTACACTGAAATATTTTGCATTCTAAAACACCAAAGAACTAATGAAGATAAAGGACCTTTTTAATAAATTACTGAATTATTCAAGTTGACAACAACGCCATATTTTAGCTGTAATTCCCGTGAACGCTCACTGGACGAAATTTATATCATTTTTATGTCAGCCAATATTGTTAGAGACGCAAGTGAAATGAGCTTAATTACAGTGATTAGCGATGTTGAAATATGAATCATATAATATCGTTTACGACTGGGGATTTATTAGTCTTAAAATAATTTATTCATCATCATTATTAAATCAGTGTGTTTCACTAATTAATATTTATTAAGTATGTAAATTATTTCCTAGTGCCAGTAAGTTATTTTTTTAATAAAATAAAATACATCATTTTTCTAAAATCTATGGCTTTATTGTATTATCTGATTACTGTATTCAATTATAATGAATAGTTAATGTGACCGTTCCTTGTGGTCTTGTGAGAACAATCGCGGCGACCAACCGAAGCGTATCGAATACGAACATACCCTTTAATAAGTACTTTGACTGAGGTCACTATAATTTTACAATATTATGCTTTATTGAATTTATTTGATAAATCAAAATTTCATATAGTTGACTGACTGAGCTTTCTCACAACCAACACTGAAATTATCAAAAAACTAACTGGCAACGAAATGTCGCGCTCTAATAAACACGTGTATGTATAGAATATTAGAAGATATCTTTGAAAAAGGTAAACATAATCATTACCTCATGGCCTGGATATAAAAATACAAGTTAATTGAAAGAAGCCAGCCCTTCCCGAGCGTCGTCGTATTTTTTCTTTTCTTGCAATGGTTCAATTCCAATTGAATTAAATTTTAATTTGTTACGTTCAGGATCGGTTTGTGCGAAATAAGAAAAAGCTCGCGAAGGTTTGAATACCGCGAGCTGCGAGCAATGCTTAGCATATTGAGATTGTAAACGATCTGCACGCCGTTGTTTGTTTTGTGTTTATAGTTTTGTATAATATTGTCGATTTGAAACAATGGTAACTTGATTATCTGCTGTAGTACCTATATATAGATTAGATATTTTAGCAATGACTTATAATAAACACAATTAATTCTATGTTCATTTGAATTTTAGCAACGATACTTTCTGATAGCGCTCTTGAAATTAATTTAATATTTATTAATGAATACTTTTTATGCACGATAGTTACTAGATATAAAGTGTTATTTTGCATTTCAAGAAAATAATCCGGTATGTACGAAATTTGCCAATGCTTCTACGATACATCTACAATGTCTACGCGTCTACAGTGGATCTACGGCGCATCTACGTAAGTGCTACGCAAAGCATGCATGAACGATTTTGAATCAAACCTTTTGTTATCAAAGAGATACGTGATGGAAATACACGTATCCAATCTTTTTAATTGATTCTGTGAGTAAGATAGAGATCTAACATGTTTATTTTCAAAGCAATGTTTTATCTACTATTTAATTTTGCTCCTTTGAAAAATTTTAAGTCTTGTGTTTATCTATTTAATTTATCAATCATTATTAAGGAAAATATTACTTTAAAGGCTGAGTTTTTAATCCTCGGTTAAAAGTTATTCGTTGAATACGTTCAACGAATAACTTTTAACCATTTTGAAACTACCATTTCAAAAATGTATTCTAACCTGTATTTGAAAGTTTATAGGTGACATTTTAATATTATCGTGTAATACTTTATTGGACGGATCAGTTTAAACCAAGGATTGAAAAATCAGCCCTTACATTAATATATTATAAAAGATCATGACAGTTTCTCCTTTCATAAATTTATCAAAAGTTTCTACGAAAGAATCCTTAAAGATAACAATTTCCAAACTCTATGGACTACCCCAGGAGGGTACCAGCACCAATGGTTCTGGAGAATCCCTCCCTGAGCGTTCCTGCTCGGGCTGCCCCACGTACTCTGGGGGGGGCAAAATTCCGCTCTCTCGTACCGCTAGGAGGAAAAGAAAAAGTAAGCTTTCTGCGGCAACCCCCACCACGCTTCTTTCTGTGGACCTTTGCAACGTTAGGGGACTTCACTCAAACCTTGAAGCTGTCCATCACCACCTAGAGACAGCTAAGCCGGCCTTACTGTTTTTAACGGAGACACAGATCTCTTCCCCTGCTGACACCTCGTACCTTAAATACCCGGGATACATGCTGGAACATTCATTTGTACCGCGCGCCGGTGTGTGCGTTTACGCTAGGGAGGACGTCTGTTGCCGCCGCCTTGGTACCATTGAAGGCAATAATCTATCCATACTATGGTTACGCGTTGACTGCGATGACCACCCCCGTATTTACGCGTGTCTTTACCGGTCTCATAGTGGAAACGCCGAATCTGACCGGCTGATTGAGCATGTTCAAGGAACGATTGATAGTTTACTACAAAGGATTCCCTCCGCTGAAATTGTAGTGCTAGGTGATTTTAATGCCCACCATGTTGAATGGTTAGGATCACGAACCACGGACCACGCGGGGCGTTCCTTTCATGACTTTGCCTTGTCCTATAGCCTAACACAACTCGTAACTTCACCCACGAGAATCCCTGATGTGGAGGATCATACTTCGTCGTTGTTAGATCTTTTGCTGACCACACACCCTGACGACTATCGGGTAACCGTTGAGGCTCCTCTCGGGTCATCCGACCACTGTATGGTACGGAGTGTAGTGCCTCTCACCCGCCAATCTCGAACGCGACCACCCAGCTACCGTCGTGTTTGGCACTATCGGTCAGCCGATTGGGATGGGATGCGCACTTTTTTCGCATCCTACCCTTGGAAGCAAATTTGCTTTGCGTCTAGTGATCCTAATGTTTGTGCTGACTCTGTCGCCGATGTGGTTTTGCAGGGAATGGAACTCTATATTCCTAGCCTTGTGATTCCCGTTGGTGGCAAGTCCAAGCCCTGGTTTGGGCGTTCATGTAGAACGGCATTTCGTTTGAAGCAGGAACGCTTCCAAGCCTGGGCTGAAGCTCAAGCGGTAAAGGATCCTAAAGTTAGACGACTGAAAAAAAGATACAATGCTGCTTCCAGATCTTACAAGAACAGTATCATAAAGGCAAAGTCAAAGTATATTGAAGGCGTTGGTAAGAAGCTGACACAGTACCCATCTGGTACTCGCGCTTTTTGGTCCCTTGCCAAAGCTATTCAGGGCAATTTCTGTAAATCAACGTTTCCTCCACTACGCAGGGATGACGATACTTTGGCCCACACTGCAAGAGACAAAGCTGAAACTTTGGCAAGTCTCTTTGCGTCTAATTCGACTCTGGATGACGAGGGAAAGACTCCACCGACTATACCACATTGTAATAGTACTATGGCTGATGTTAAATTCACGCAATGTGCCGTGCGAAGAACCCTACTTTCCCTTGACATTCACAAGTCGAATGGACCTGACGGCATTCCTGCAATAGTGTTAAAAACATGTGCTCCCGAGTTGGCCCCGGTTCTAACGCGCCTGTTCCGTTACTCATACACCACTGGTACTGTCCCAAGCAGTTGGAAGACCGCGCTGATTCACCCGATCCCTAAAAAAGGCACACGCTCTGACCCATCAAACTATAGGCCGATTGCGGTAACCTCCTTACTCTCCAAGGTTATGGAAACCATAATCAACCGCCACTTGTTGCGTCACCTAGAAGATCACCAGTTGTTAAGCGACCATCAGTACGGTTTCCGTGGGAGTCGATCGACTGGCGATCTTCTGGTCTATTTAACGCACAGATGGGCTTCTGCTATTGAGAGTAAGGGGGAAGCTATGGCAGTCAGTTTAGATGTAGCGAAAGCCTTTGATCGGGTGTGGCACAAAGGTCTCCTCTCTAAACTGCCTTCGTACGGGCTTCCTGAAAAACTATGCAGTTGGATCTCCAGTTTTCTCAAGGCACGCAGCATTAAAGTCGTAGTCGACGGATCGTGCTCAGAGCCGCAGCCTGTGAATGCTGGTGTCCCGCAGGGGTGTGTGTTGTCGCCAACGCTATTCCTTCTTCATATCAATGATATGTTGCAAATACGTAATATTCATTGTTATGCTGATGATAGCACTGGCGATGCCACATACTCCGGGCACGCACGAATCTCTCAGGAGCAGGTGGATCAGTATCGGAACGAACTTGTGTCCAACATTGATAATACCCTGGATGCAATCTCCAGTTGGGGACAGAATAACCTTGTGAAGTTCAACCCATCAAAGACACAAGTGTGCGCATTCACCGCCAAAAAGAAGCCGTTCACGGTGACTCCTCGATTCCAAAACACTCTCCTCAAAGCCACGCCGAATATCGGGATTCTCGGTGTCGACATTGCGAGCGACGTGCAGTTCAGGGGTCATTTAGAGGACAAGGCCAAATTGGCTTCTAAGAAACTTGGGGTGCTTGCTAGAGCGAGACAGTATTTCACGCCAGCTCACCGCCTGCAACTCTATAAGGCACAAGTTCGGCCCCATATGGAATACTGTTCTCACCTTTGGGCTGGAGCACCCCAATACCAACTACTTCCTCTTGACCGCCTGCAACGTCGAGCCACTCGAATCGTCGGCAAACCCGAGCTAACCGATCGGCTCGATCCATTGGCACTGCGGCGGGACGTTGCATCTCTGTGCGTATTCTACCGCCTGTACAATGGGGAGTGTTCCGAGGAACTTTTTGGCTTAATACCGGCTGCCAAATTCCACAATCGCACTGCACGACACAAGCTCAAGTACCATCCGCACCACCTGGATGAGTGGCTATCAACAACTGTGCGTTTTTCACGGCATTTTCTGCCCCGAACAACAAAATTGTGGAACAGCTTGCCTTCTTCGGTGTTTCCATCTACCTACGATATGGATGCCTTCAAAAAAAGAGCCTACGCGTCCCTCAAAGGCCGGCAAAACAATCGCAAAGTTACCTAACGTTGCAATTGCTATGGGCGGCGGTGATCACCCTCATCAGTACACCGCCCGCTCCTTTGCCGGTTTTAGTATAAAAAAAAAAAAAAAACTCGATTCTACACGCGGTTATCCTACACGAGTATCCCGCTTAGGCCATGAATAAATGTCTCGTCGGGTTAAAATATGGCGCTTTCCGTATTCGGGTATAATCTGCTTAAATATTTAATAAAACGGTATGAAAAACCTTGATACCCGGAATCTTGCGACGCGGCTGAGGTGTGACGTCATAGTCTCAGTCATTCCGATACCGCAGCCAAATGAACCCGCAAATAATGCCTAATGAAATTCCCGACATAGTGTAATGAGCACATAAGGCACATGCTTATTAATACCGCAAGCTGTAATTCAATACGAGCCACGAGGCACTCCACTCACTTTCCTGCATTCCGCCGTCCATTCTCTGCTTCCAGATGTTTGTGCCACACCTGCGGGGAGAAATGTACATTACTTCATAGTATTTGTTGCGTATTTTATATAATACTAGTCATTTAACCAGGTATGACCCTGAATAAAAATGATCTATGTTGTTCGCTAAAGAAGTAGCTTTTTAATCTTTATTTGCATCTACATAACACACTTGATTACATAATACTTGCGTAAAATGAAACAGAAGCAAATACATAATTCACAACGTCGTGTGGAAATTTCAGAATTCTCACCCGTTAAAGTTGCAGAAGTAAAACTGCAGTGTCTGCAAATATGCTTGTGCGATTTAGAAAAAGAAGTGCTACAACAATGTAACAATACCCTCGTTTTGTGCTGATTACACGGAAGCTGTGCTGCATAGAGCCGTCCAATATTATGGTTGAAGCAAAATCTAAATATAAAGTTGAAGACCGAGACTAAAGCAAAAGGTTCCGCTTAAGGTTAATTGGGTTTTCAACGAGGTAGACGCAGTGTTTCCGTAAAGAAAAATGCAAGATGTGAATTCTGAACTTTATTAAAAGTCGCTGAGGCGGGAAGTTGAGCTTAAGGGGCTCATCTCTTACGAAAAATGATCGAGAAAGCATTTACCATATCACATATTATATTCTCACATGGTATAACATCACCTTTGTAATATGACTACCTACATGGAATATCTTATATATTTCCCAAATTTTGTTAGGAGCGCTTCTTAATCTGATGTCAATTTTACAAATGCAAAAAAAAAACATATGTATGCTAAATACAATTGTCACATTTTACTTTGGAACGAGTTCATGTCTCATATATAAATTATTATGAATCCCTGGAGAGTGCTAGCGTCTTTATGATTGGCTGTTGGCTGTATACCTCCACTGTCTCTCGGAGATCATAAGATAATTTCTGTTGAATGTGTTCAATATACGATAACGTATGTATGTAACGAGTATCATCATCGAGGTGTAATACAAAGACGATGTTTTGAAGATTCGCTCTTTTGTTTTTTTTTACGTCACATAGTTACGTACGTTCAAAGTTTTTGATTTTATATAAAAGATCGACCCTCGCTTTACCCGTATGATATGGATGGTAATCAATTATATGTATATGTTTCTCTTGTTTAATTTAATTAATTTGTCAGTTATTTTTCCATCCAATTACGCCTTGTCGGTTGTGGAGTATCGTGGTTGTCTCTCAACATGAAATATGCTGAATGTATCACAATTGATTCATTATAATATCGGTATAAAAGTATAGATATTTTATAAACAAAAATTATTCAATACAAACATTCAGAATTCTGTTTAGAAGTCCATATTACCTGAACAAATACATCCCTCCTGTTTAAAAATTTCAGTATAAAATAACTGTTCATTTGAAATGAATTAACCTAAACCAAAAACACAATCAATCCTCACTTAGATACAATCGTTAAAGATATGCATATTGTATTAAATTTTATCGTTAATTTAAAACTGTTTCAATGAATATTTAGAAAATAAACAGAATCTCGAATTTTGTTATTTATACTTAATCCAAAATAAATCAAATGGAATCAGGAGTAAGGCAAAGGATCGTTTTCGCGGAAATCTAAGTTATAATCTCGCTGTGATATCAGAGGAGAGGGAAGGGAGCTGGCGAGAGGGGGAGGAAGGGCAGAGGGGGAGGAGGATATTACGATTAGCTCGATCGTCAGCTAACCGCGTCTTTTGCATTTCCTTTCTTCAGCCTATAGTTGGATAGGGTTGACACTCATCTCATTTTTTATACCAGTGTCCAAAATGTATGTATAGACAGGTGTTCAGTTTTTAGTATGTAATATGCGCGATGGCGAACTCATGGTGGAAATTATGATCGAACATTATAAATTTCTTCATTAAAAATTATCGAAGGTTTTTTATTTAAAATAAAAAATAGTGTTGTAATGTAAAGTAAGCGTTTTTAACACAACTATTAAACATTAAATTAAACAATTTACCATCACATTTAGACTCAGCAGCTATAAAATTTTAAGACGATAAATAAAATGACACGCATTTTTTAATAATAATATAAAAACCATTGTTACATTAGTCAGGAGATAATGATAAAAATATAAACAGCCCTATCAGTTTTCATCTTGCAAGTTTTCGAATTCGGCGTGGAGTTTCAGCTTTTCCGTTGAATTTCCTTACTTTTGCGGTCTT
Organism: Colias croceus; assembly: GCF_905220415.1. NCBI lineage: Eukaryota > Metazoa > Arthropoda > Insecta > Lepidoptera > Pieridae > Colias > Colias croceus. Next base: position 151,794 of record NC_059543.1, on the reverse strand, counting down.
CACAATAATCGACTTTATTTTGTATTAAATTGTATCTAGTTGTTTCTAAGTTACACAAAAATATAAAATTACCACGCATCTCTAGAATTCGAATGAAGTGTTTTCTGCTTTTTCAATTTTAGTTACTCTTGTTTATTTGTTACATGAAAAGTTTTTAAATATATTATAGTATAACTATATTTAAATTAGTACTTGCTAATTTGGATGATATTACTAAAATCATCAAAATTTTAACTGTTGAAAAACACTTGCGAAGCCCGAAGGCTCCGCTAGCGCTTAATAGAAAAAAATGCCTTTTTTAGGTAAAGCTTATAAAATTAAATTTTATGTTTGCATCGAAATGTTGAATACTTGAGCTGTAGTAGTGACTACTGTGTGGAATTACTGCTCTACAGTGGTAGAGCAGTAAGTAGTTTCATACGCTCCGACTGCGGCCGATCCTCTTCAGTGAATAAGTCTTGAAATTTTTAATAAACCTCATCCTACCCTTAGTACTTTTGACACGAAAAAGTCATTTCTCAAAAAAGTAAAGTTCGCTTTAATTTGGAAAGTTTGTGTTTAACTTTAAATAAATAATGAAGTTTTGGCACTACGTCCCAGAGGTAAAGAGAACCACCGGCACCGTTGGCAGTGGCAGACAAAAGAATAATATTTTTGAGTTGAAAAAATCTCGCTTTTGAAGGTCCATTCAAATTTTAATTTAAGATAATGCTTTTCATACTTCTGGGAATTAAAATATGAAAGATGATTTCTAAAGAAATCGTGAGATTTCGACTTGTTCTGATAATTAAAGTAATAATCGAATTACGGCGAGAGGATAAAAGATAAATTAAAGACAAGAGAGGCTTCCCTCGTCAATAATTTATTATAATAATTAGGTACTACCTTTTTTTCGATTAGTACATATTTATTTGAGTACTTTCTGTTTTTTATACGCCCTTTGCCGAGTTTCAAACTTTTACCTTTTGATTGATTTATACAGGTACGTAAACACGTGTGATTGTAGGTAAGTAGATTTAGTTTTCTTTCAAAAATATTCACTAAATATGAGAAAGCTAGGAAGTAAGGTAAATATGGCTGAACGAAATTCACTGCAACACGTATAATGCCGCGATGCTTACATTGAATGTCATAAATCGTTAATGAGTTTGAAAGTGTCGGTGGCTTAGCTATGTAAATGTATGCAGGCTGCATTAAGCCGGCAAGTGTGGCTCGGCACCTCGTTACTAAGTTCAGCATATTAGCCAACTTAGCCGGTATCACTTAGCCGATCATAACTTGCGATACTATTGGCATATTCATGTTTAGATCAAACGAGAACTGTGTGGAATTAATTCGTGCGGTTCGATTGTTAGGGAATAGTTCTCTAATTTGTGTTGGAGATGTTTCGTTTGAAATTCTGTCATGTTGATGGAATATCGGCTGCTCAGGTTACTTACTAGTGACGAGTTACGGCACAAATATGCGAAGTGTGCAGACACTATTGCATTCCTTCTCTTTCATAGACTGGATGGTGATGCGGTTGAATTCTGATATCACCACATATTGGTATAATATAGGAGCTTAGGAAAGCTTCGGGTGTTCTCGGTAGGTAAAATATTATCATATTATTATAAACAAGAAACTTGAGGAACTTTGTAACTATGTTGTTGTTTTTAGTTTTATTTCTATGACAATATTGGCACATTGCTACTGTACGTTTATTGTTTTTGTCGAGTAGGTAGGTACCTTATTTTATCGTTGACTATGGTAAGTGCGGTCATTACAGAATATAATAACAAAACATCAGATCATAAAAGCAATTTTTTATGTGTACTATACGTACTATGCGAGTAACTTGTCGCGTGACCGTAATTCTTTAAAGCGCGTTGCGAAAATTTTGCATATAAAAAGTGACTCTTTAAATGCATTTTTATCCACCGAGTATACAGAGTTAAAATAATGTTAAGGTAGCGATCCGTCAAAGGTAATAAAGTGTGTCGATGCACAGAGCCAGGCAGCTAATCGTGTGTACGCTCTGTATTTAGATCTGCTATCGATTGCGGCGCCCCCCGCTCCCCTGCGCACAGCTCTCCCCGCTCCCCCCGTACCGCACGCCCCGCCCCGCGCCCGCCCGCACCCCGCGGAACCTCAGCCATTCAACATGTGCAATAAAGTGATATTTAAATACAATAAACTGCCAAGAGATATTACTTTGCTATCTGTAAATGGAAATTGCAATATTGATCAATTCCAACCAGACTCAGATCGAGGTTTCAGTAGATTTCACTTTTTGATTTTTTATCGTAGGACTGGAATGGCTAGTGGAATTGATTGGATCGGAAGACGTCGCCACACCCACACTGAATGCACTGACTATGCAGTTATGGCGAAGATAAAGGATGTTTCACACAGCGAGTGTGAGTGGGTGCCAATTTCCTGTCGGTGGTCAACTCGACCGTATTTGATTGTTGACACTTGTGAATACATTTTCGCTATTTCCTAGCTTTAGACTGTAGATGGAGACATTTATGTTTTAGTTAAGTTTTGTACATACATTTATGTTTAATCACGTGTTAATAGATCAATTGTAGATAATTCGAGGTTTGGGGGTTCTATTGGAAAACAAATATGTTTTTATTATATTTCAGAATATTATAATATTGTTAACTCATATACTATGTAATGAGAGCGACTCGCGTAATGACACCTACACATGAAATAAGGTCGTATAGAAGTACATCGGATAAATAAGACATAAATATTCTATAAATGACCTTAAATATTATAATCTATCTTCCTGAAGAATTCTATTAAATAAGTTACAAGACGACGAAACAAGTGTTTGTCAGTTGTAATGAACATTTTGTTTGAAACCATTAAGTGTATAATATTGCTCCAATAATACCAGTACATATACATGTGCCGTATCGACAACCCTATAAGTAATTCGAGAACATCGTCGAACGAACATACAAATTCGCCAATTCAGCCGTAACACTTAGTACGCCGCTCACGCGACGCGTGCTCGTAAAAAACCGATTAAAAGTCACACTTCCCAAAACATTCGTAGCCGTCGTACAATGTCTTTATTCGCAATATATTCACGGCTGGTTACGATATTGAGCTCGCTGCGACGTGAGCGCGTGTCGAATGGCCCCTAGAGCCCCCGCTCTAGGCGCCGGGGCCCCCGGGTCTCAGCCCCACTCGTCGTCTTAGCCTCTATTATAACTCGCATTCTCAGTCGACACACGTGCGCTGTGTACGACTGTACGGTGCGGTGTCCAGCCGTGCGGAACACTACGGACTATTTTTCCCTTTTTTAAAGCACACAAAAAGTATTGACAGTGTGCGGATTGAAATGGAAATGCAGTTTTTCAGTTATGCATTTTTGGAAGAGCAATTTTCGTACATACAAAAGTTTAAATTTATGACAATTGTAAACAATGTAGAGTTTATAATTTAATTTATATTAAAAACAAAAACAATTCCCGTGAGCAACTATTTATAATTATTTGGAATTCGACTTCTTTTAAATTATTATAAATTAGAACTTACGATTGTCTATAAAATATTTAATTATTTTTTCAAACACTACAACCATTGCCTCACAAGTGAGCCACATTTTCTTTAAGTATCAGTCCCAAAAAGCTAACAAAATCAAACCTCATGGTCACACAGCAAGATTCGTAAGTCTCGATCTCCCCATGTAGCGGGGCTCAGTACTTATCATATTGTATTCACAACTGATATGAGCCGATGTATGCCGCTGCTTTTGATTGTTTGCTTCGGGAACAAGCGCTAAATTATCACAGTTTACACATGATCTTAGTGTAAATATGGTGTAATGTAGTTCTGTACTGCCTTTGAGGGTTCAAGATTATATTATTATTTCCTAAAATTGTAAATAATGCTTCCATGTTATGTATGTACGTTTAAATTGCTACTGAAATAACATTCAAATAAATAATTAAATAGATATAACAGTATTCACATTCATTCAATTATAAATGATTTTACATACAGTTGCACTTTGAATATAGTATAGAATTATTTATAGTTTCGAAAAAAAAAAACTAAAAACAAAATTTTAGTTAGCACCAAATAAAAAATAAACCACGCTCGTCCAACTCAAACAACGCGACAGTTATTTAAAATATTGCGCAGAAATTGGCAATCAAACTAAAATGTTCGCATTTTTATTGCGATTTGCGAGGCGTGGCTCAAATCGCGACAATTTTTATCTCGCGCAGCCCGCAGTTTGCACTGTTTTGTTGACAACTTGCTCAAAAACGATACAACTTTTGCTTATTTTGTAGGTGTGCTTTTTTGGACGCCTTTATGAATTTAAATTTAGAATTTGCACACAACATTCACGCTTGTATTGACATTTTTTTTAGATACAAATAAAATATGTATATATACATGTAAAAGTTGAAATATATTAAGGTTATTTTTTGTTAAATACCTAGGTCCGAATTCTCCATCAAAGAAGAAAAATGAAAAGGCCTTTAAGTATATTTATCAGAGGTACCTTATACTTGAATTCTAAATTTAGTTACACATTGAGCTTTTTGAAATGTCAAGGATTATGTTTTATTCATTCAGTTCCGAAGTTATTTATTTTTAGCATCTTGATCTTGATTAGAAACGCGTAACAAATCGTATTAAAATTGTATAACAAGTTTACATTAGAATAAAAAAATCTTTAAACCATTAAATCATAGTCCATTAATCATATAATTTCCCAAGAAATATCACTCCACTGCAGGTAGACTCCGGCGCGTCACCTGTCACGACCCTTGGCAAATAAAAAGTGACGGCAACTAAAGGGAAAGGCTTGTACCCTCCTGCAGCCCCTCGCTGGCCCAAATCAAACCTCTTACGACCTGACAACCTCTGTAAGTGGGATTATGCGGCAACTTTGTCGCGACATTAGTTTTATGACAAATGAAACAATGGACATTTGTTTATTTTACAAATGTAGAGACTCTGTGTGTGTGTCATACAGCTTTCACGTAAATTTCAAAATATTACTTAATATAACTTAAATGTTCAATAATATTAATCTAAATTTATATTTCCTCTGTAATAACAAGCTAGCAGCTAGCTCATATTTCACCCACGCAATGCTCATCAATAGAATCATGCTTCCATAATTATTCAATTGAGAAAAATGTCAAAGGTTTTGCAATCTGAAAATGACTTTTATACCGAATTATGTATTTAAATAAAAAATAAAAAATCTTTACGCTGTCGTATACTTTTCTCCTTTGAAATTCGTTAAAGCGCTTTCCAGAACAAGATTGACATTCCCAAATCAACATGAGATCTCTTATCTCCTGAGTCAAATTAATACTTAAACACCTATAATTCATCTGACGTACAGTGTAGTTAACTAGTAAGTGGTCAGTGTATCTCCAATCTGTCTCGTTCTGAATACCAACTATGAGCTGATGGTCGGACCGGCGTGTCTGACAGCTCTGATGCCCATTGTTATTCGAAGAATGGACGCGAATGAGTTTGCAATTGCTTTCTAATTAATTATTTGTTTCATTTGCTTGAGATAATTTTTAAGATAACTTTGTTTCGTTTTGATCGGTTTAAGAATCTTAATTATGTTTTTGAACGTCTGAACTAAGGAAACTTAGCTTTATGAGCCACGTAAATACCAGCTGCAGCTTTATTAGTGTCTCTGGTATTAAAGTGTGTGTAATTCCGATGTTTTTCATATTATATTAATCTAAAACCCTTGCCTACTAATTTCTTGGATTTATTTTTAATACAAGTCAACAATGTTGTGACGTAATCAAATAATTAATATCTCCGTTATTATATCATTATTTAAAGCAAAACAATCGAACAACGAGAGCTCGCTGCACAATAAGTATTGGTTTATTTGAAAGTTTCCAAACGCGCTCGGCGAGTTTCTTTTAATTAAAACTCCTTTATATAGAGCTCTCGCTGTCACTCCAGACACTTAATTGTGCATCTGATCGAGAACATCGAGCTGTGCATTGTTACCCTTCACCGAAGTGGGGTAAAAATATCTCGCAGGTGTCAGTGGGTCAGGGCCGGCGGCGGAGACTCGCCGGCGCTCGCCCGCGGTCCGCCGCGATCTGCAGGGCTATGTGTTCAGCTTGCAGCGAGCTTCTTATGTGTTCCATTAGTGGGACAGATTACAGGTCCCTCTGTGACACAGGGAATTAGTAATAAATAGAGTTTCTCATTTTTATTGCGTGTAAGTAGTCGCTAGTAAAGGTGATAGGAGACGAGCTTTCTTTGTAACTTTGATTGAAACAAACCTGAATGAAACACAAAAGATCTAACATTGAGTAAGATTATAAAGCTAGTATGGAAATAGGAAAGCAAAATTGAAAAATTTAATTTATAAATTTATATTTATAAAGCATTTGAATGCCATAAAACCAAAAAATATAAATTTAATTTAGTTATACAAAGGGATTGTGTAGCAAATACCAAGAAAAGTAATCTCTGATTTGCGTCTATTTTCGATCGCCAACAATGTAAAATACATTTCTATACTTAAATATTTTATATTACGAATATTCAAACCAAACACAAGAAGCATAAGAAAATTTAAATTTAATAATTCTATCACTTCCAAGGCGGGTAAATCATACAAACAGATTTTAAGAACATTGACATGAAAACAGTCCACAATAAACCGTCGTTGCAATTGGTACCAAAACAAAGCAATTAGGTAATAAAAGCCATACTCGGAGGCAGCCAACATGTCGAGTCAATCGTTCGTTAAACTTATATGACGTCACATTTAGCGAATGCTCCACTAAATGGTTTACGAGGACTTTATTGTGGCTCTGTCGGTAACCGCCGAGTTATGGCTCAGCCTGTACTGTTACTGCTCCGCCGAGCGAACACGCCGCGAATACCAAATTTTGTAAGTAAATGAGACTTTGAGGGAGGAATTTTAAGTTCTGTGGTATATTGATGTTACGGACATATACTTGAGCGAACGATTATACAATGTGTAGATGTTTGGTTTTCCTTGTATACTGAGATTATATGACTGTAGTATTCAAGTACTATTTATATTAATAATTACGTAATATATCTGACGTATTAGAACTTCATCAAATAAGTAACTAAAAAATTACATATTACTGTTTATTTTTTTTAATGGAACTTTAATTTGAATTACATTATTTATAATTTATTAAGTGCTCTCTATTCTACACAATTTTCACTCAAAATCATCATACAAAAAAGTGTGTGATTTTCTTAAAAATAATATATCAGCTATTCTGCTAAAAATATGAGGTACTAGATACGAATATCTCTCACTTCAAGCTAATTTCATTCGCAGTCCGTAAAACAAATAAAACCTTCTTCAAATATGAGTTCAGTTTGAAAACTCAAATAAAAAGTATGCTATGGTGAGTAACTAGTTGTCCATTCCCTTGCGTAATAAAAACAGATTCGATTTACCAATTATATTCTGACACAATAATTTAGAAAATAATAACAAATACACATATACTTACAGCAATAGACGGTGTCGTTATTTTTACAGCTCGCAATAACCGTAACGGGCAACACCGAATTGAAGACAATTAGCGCAACTATCCGAGAGGACACAATATCACACGTTATGACGATATAAAAACTGCTGGTTACTTCTGGAAGACGTTAAGTGGGATAGTTAATTATTTCATTTTGTTTAATGCTAAAATAGTTCTCCTCCCGCGACGTCTAATTTTCATTCAAATCATTACTGTGGTCTATTTCAATTCTTTTACAGTTGGCGTATCTAATTTGCTTACTTCTCAGTTAGAGGAAGCTTAACACAATTTTTATTTAACAAGATAACATTTTCGTGGGACTTTCACGCTAAAAAAACAATTCCTTGACTTTCGCTGTTGACAATACCCAGCCATATTCGATAATAAAATAACATAAGCAGCAAATAAAAGTACCGTAAAAAGAAGCCGCGAAGTAAACAATACACACCACTCACTTGTTTAAAAGGTTGTCAAACTTGAATAATGTAATATTTTTGTTATGGCTGTCTCAAAGCTAAAGCATCTTAGAATCAGTTTGGTAAGAGCAATTTCCTTGGAGTCAGAAACAAAGTTTCCCCAACAAATCTTAATATCGCAGCCTCCCTTGTCGCTTTGCCCTCCGCACCCCGTGCCCCTCGCCCCTCACCCTGCTCCCCTCGCCCTCCGATACGAGTTTGCCGATGCCCCTAAATATCTATATTTGTACACGTAGTTAGAGTAAATGTTATAATTAACGCCATTAGTGCCGAAACTTGGCTAAACCTATTCCTTTCCTGAAACATAAGGAAAATTAGTGCTAAGATTTATTTTATTAATATCAATATTTATGGTTCTTTACGAAATTATATCTACAAATGAAAAGTATATCTTTTAAAGTACACAAATAATATCATTAATTAATCTACAAAAATATATTTATACAGATTCCTTAATATTAAGAAGTTTACTTCATATTTTTATACAAGTATATTAAAATGTCTATTATTGCCACTCTAAGTTATTGGGAAGTAGGAAAGACGAACTAATGAAATAGGTGACATTTCTAAAAGAAACAGACCCATGAACAAAATATTCATAATATATTCAAAACCACGAACTTAAATGCACGTGAGCAACATCTAGCATATTATAAAATTGACAACAGTATACCTAAATCAGTTGTCAGAGGTCCAGCTAGCCGTATATCATGCTACATTGTGCCGTGAACTTGCTCCACAATTCACAAACAATGCGGCGTCCACACAGCGCCTTTTTTGTCCGGCTGAGCGCTGACAGCAGAGCTACAACTTTCGGCATTCAGCGAATTGGCGATTTGTTTTTATTAACAACTCTGAGGTTTCAAACTGGCGTTGCAAAAACTTCGTGCGTTATTCTTGCTTTGCAATTCTTGCAAGTCGTGATAAGACTGTGTATGTTTTTTATTTATATTGTTAAATAGGAAGAAGAAAGACTTATTTGTAAAAACCAAAAATGTTTGCTATCGTAAGATAGTCTAAAGTACATAATCTATAAAATCAATTTAAATTCCGAGTCTGAGAAATAAAATCTTCATCTCCATTTCGTACACACAATCTTCATTCTTATGCTCATATCGAAATTTTAGTTTTAAATAAACAGAAATGCTTTATTTAGTATCATAATATTATTTTGTATTGACGGTCTATTTTGTATCAGATTATTATTAAAATTATTGCACGTGGATTGTTGATACCACGTGCAAACAAAAAGTTTCGTTCATAACATAAGTTGTGATAATACATGCGGCCCGGTTGCTTTGCGGATACATTTCAATATACAACGAAAGTTCCGTCTGTCTGCGAGTGACGCGCCTTGCCGCAAACCCGACGAGTTTCGCTAATTCAAATCCAGCCACCCGGTTAAACATTATCGTAACGACATTTTTTATTTGACAAGCTATAAAGATTCTTAAACTGATTCCGGAAAATAGCGTGTAATAAATTGGGGAGATAAAGCGATAGGGTTCTATTACATAGATATAAACAGTAGCCCGTTTTTATCCAAAAAATATTAAATGTTATGAAGATCCATTGGAATACTGTAACATATGAAATTGTGTAGTAAACTTATGATTTCGTTAAGTAATCGTGTGAAGGGACGCCAATTAAAGCCATGAGCTCATAATGCTACGGCATACATCTTACACTCTGTACATCTACACTGATAATTAATAAAGTTTGAGTAAATATTAGCTCCAAAATTTAAGTTAAACCCGACTGCTGTCATCGCAAGAAAATTTCAAAATTCTAATTTAAACTTAATTGAGTTTGTTTTAAAATTATGCTAACAGTGGTTTGAGTAACATTATTTTAAACGGTTCGTGGTAACGTTAAAATAAGATTTATTTAATAAGGAAGAATCATCTTATCGCACTAGTTATAAACAGCTCACGAAACTTCTATTCTAGTAAAACAAGAGCAAATAATTGGAATACACACAAAACACATTCATGCCACCATTATTTTATTCCTGTTCACGTATCACTCTGCCAATATGTAAATTATGACGTAACATACATTTTCGAACATTTAGATAATTCTCTTAGATTACTATTTTTTTTTTCAGATCCGTCGTGTCGTTAGAACCGGCACCAAATCTCCCCGTATGGTCACAGCTCGCGGCTCCCGGACACCACTCGTTTCTCTACATTCTCGAAATAGCTCTCAATACAAAGTATGACAGTTTAATCAAAACCTTTTAAATAGCAAAAGTTTGAATTGAGCTCAAAAGTTATAATTCAATACGTGATCGTGTTTGTTAACTGGTTTGGAGTTTGTTTACAAAACGGTTCATAAACATTAAACATGTCATTATTTGTTATGATTAACTGGAGTTTACTCTGTGAAGATATATTTTGTTAAATCTATTTTTAATTGGATTAAAATGTTATGACATTAAGTTGTTTGTTTTAATCATTTATTTTTGTATTTTTTTAAGAAACCTTCTCGAAGATTCTGATTCCAATGCAATTTTATTTATCTTAGGTAAAATAAACAAATACAGAAACAGTTTTTAGAATAAATGTGTATCGACATTCTCAGTTCACAAGACTGCATGTTTTGCTTATTTCCCTCAGGATACTACAGCTTTGTATTTTGTATGTATTTTTATGTATGTTTTTTATGTATTTTTACTTTGTAGATATACAGATTTTATATTTTTTGTATCAATGATTAAAATTAAGTAAATTACTAAATATTTATGTTTTTCGGTATTTGAAATACTTAAGATCATCTCTTTGCTATTAATGTAGTGTATTATTTTTATTAATACTTACAATTGTAAAGAGACGACAAATGCATGCTCAACATTCTATAGAGTTCAATACGACTACGAAATAACCGTTGTGTATAATATCATGTATGGTGTGAACATGTATCTGGAACACGAAAAGACTTTAGATTCCCATTTCATTGAGAAAAGAGCCTGAAACCTCCCCTTTATTATGATTGCATTTACCGAGTGTGCACGTTTGATTAAACAGCCCATTTTGGGCGCAGTACATTACGTAGTCGGTTCAATTGCCACCAATGCGCCCGCTTGTAGCCCCGAAATGTAATTATTGCAGTGCCGCTAGCACGCAAATGGCTTAGCTGTGAATAGACGAATTACTGAAATTGGCGGTAAACACGATTTAAGACTATGTAATTATGTATATACTACAGCTGGCCGAGTTCGAACGCTCTTCTATTGCTTTTAAATAGTTCTAAGTTCTATTAGAACGTGTAGTTTACTGCATTTCTGTTCCTGCACCCTTAAGTCTATGTCTTTAAGAATTAAGGTTTATGGTTTTAAGCTACTGATATATCATAAAAGTTCTTTACAATTGGTCGATTTACAAAAAAAAAAATATATTTCTATGTAGAGTCGTACTTTAAGCTCTATGCATACAGAATAATAATAATTAGTTATGGGTTGTATTGGTTTGGATGGTTTGTTTTTATTACGATAACCTATTCAAGTTAATTTTTAAATACTAAGTATGGTCAATTAAAAAAAAATATAATAATTTATGACTGTTTCCCAAAAATCACATTTTATTTTTAATTTCTGAAACAATTCTCGAAGTTAATTTCACAAATCATTCAGAGTTCTAAACACTGAATTATTATCAAGCTTTTTAGTTAAATACCTTCAATATTTGAGCTTAATTATCTTTAGAACTTAATGACAAAGTGGGGAAAGTTTCTGTATCGGATCATTTGTTATTGATATCTAACTTGGATATTGTAAAATATCAAATTAAATACGTCATATTTATTTTATTACACTTTATTGTAATACAACCATTTAATAACAAGAAACAATAAAAAGAAAATATATGGTACTAGAAAGATGTTGTACAATTGGCGGCCTTATCACTAAACAATGATCTCTGCTAGGTCTTTAGTAATAATTTTTTTTATTGAATAAAATACGTCATATTTAATGGAAGAAGCAATGTAATGTTTGACTTAAATATAAATTAAAATAAAGCCGCTTGAACTTTGCACAGTAAGCCTCACAGTATTGAAGCGATCCGCTGGATTTCGTTTTTTAGTAATACATAAATCACAATCTATCTCGCCACTTCCTGTAAATATTGTAGTTTTCGGTAAATGAGAAATGCTTTAGATGAGTCAAGTAGTATTAGAACCCTACATTGAATATTGTTTGATTTTATAAAGATTTTGATTTCGTCGTTGCGTATTGACGTGTTGTCGCGTGGTGTGGCGTATTACCGCGTGGTGTGACGTGTTGCCGAGCGGTGTGGCGTGTTGTCGTGTGGTGTGCCGTATTGTTGCATGGTGTGAGGTGTTGTGGCGTGGTGCGGTCTAAATTGTAGCGCGGTGTGGCGTGTTGTCGCGTGATGCGGCGTTTTATCAAGCGGTGTATCGTGTTATGGTATAGGTTTAGCGTGGTGTTGCCTCTTGTGGTATCATGTGACAATATCTTGTGTGGTGTACTGACATTTGTGTGATGTTCATAAAAAAGATTAAGTCTGAGGAACTTAATATTATTTTTGTTTGCCAATTAAAAATACTTTCATAAGAGTATCAAGAAGGGAATATATTTAGGTAGAATTGAAAGTATAATTCCGTTTGTATTATACACTGGCTATACTTATGTATGTGCACGGCAGCGAGGCTCAGAAGGCGCGGCGTGAGGACTGAAGCCCTCTCGAGTCATGTTTGTGCAGTGGAGGGCTCTCACTCGCAATAATATTCAATTTCTATGGAAACTCTAGGTATTCAGCATTAAACGACGTGTTTGCTTAGGTCACTCTTCAGCCGTTTTGTTCTCTAAGTCATTAGATATTTTTTTAATAAACTACGACTAACCAATGATTGTAGCTCACAAAAATAATAAAGAGAATATTAATATTCTTAATATCGGTTAATAATTGGAATATAGTTTTTAGATATCGTCACACCCATGTTTATCGCTTTTGTAAATACACATGTTCTATTCAAAACTATAAAAATGCAAGTCCAGCTAAAGTTAGCATTACTTAATAAGTGAAGTTTGAGTGAACGAAATTCCATTTCTATACATCGGTTAGTGAAGAAATCCTTCAGCTATTTACAGGCAGCCTGTCGTGTCGAGCCAAGTATCCGTACATTAACCTGATTCGAGCGAGTTAGCGGTTCACCCAGCGTCAACCCACCGACGCCATACCAGCTCGCCTACGGGTGCGCCTCTTGGGCCCTCTTCACAATAGCCAGCGTTGGGCGAGTAGAGGCAATCACGACAGTGTAGAGGGTCTAAAATGTCTATGTTCGGCCGTAATGGCAGCAAACATCGACCATCATTTGTTAGGCCAACGCCACCCATTGTGAAAAAGGCCCTTTATGGTGCGTCTTGCCAATTGTTCGTCCCGTGCCAAGTGACGGGTGACAGATATACTTATACGAGGTTCCATATATTTTATTGCTGTCTCTTTATCGGAAGTTTATAGACAGGATCGGGAAGATGCGATATTAATATATCGAACCACATATCGAACTATTGATTTATACATATTTTAAAGCAAAGAAACACAAGAAAAATAAATTAAATAACTCTATAAAAATGTAATGAATATAGCTAATATTCAAATTCGTTTTGATTTATCATGGTTTTTCATTTGATCCTTCACGGTGGGAAGCCTTTAGGCGCGCCGATTCCCGGTGAAACTTCAGCAAAGCTATTCAAAGCACAAGTCAAAGAAAAAAGTTCTTCGAAACTAATTCTTTTTGAAAACTTCGACGTGTATTGAATCAATTTTACTGAATATTTTTTTAGTAAATGGCTTTGAATATTGCTACATAGATCGAAGTGTAACCGTGGACGGAAAGTTAGGCATAGAAAAAGTTTTCGTTCAATGAGGGTTCACATTTTCGTTTTATTAATCTAACAATAAAACATACAATAACAATGCTCGAATTAAGTTTTATTCAACGTGACTGAATACCGTAAAATAAAGAGTTTGAAGTTGTTGATTTCTAAAATTAACAAGCATAATATTCTCATAATAAATTCCAAGTAAATTGTACAAGTTGCGACGGTCGAAATTACAAGTCGTTTAGTATTCCGCTCACGCTCCGCCCGCGCCCCGCCGCTCGCCGCTCGCCGCTCGCCGCTGCTGCCCGCTCCACCATTCACCCAAAACTCTTCTAATTCTAATCAAATCTTATTGAGCGCTCATCAGCCGCTCTTGTCGAAAAATCTTTACTAAGATTTCAGTTTTCTTCAATTAGGCAATCAGTATCTTATACATTACTGATTTTCAATATGATGTTTTATAATGAAATCGAGACGAGGAAGAAATTTCAATCGAGCTATATCACTGACAGTCCAAGTTTTATTCAACTGTTTGAATAAAGTTTTTTTAAGCGAAATATTGAAGTATGAACATTGTGATTTTCCAAATGGCTGAGTTTTGTGGAAAAATGGAAAAAGTTGCTGCTACTTTTAATAGTTGTCGGCTTTCTAACGTTCAGTAAATTTATCCATGCAACTAAATATCGAAGTCTTTTCTTTTTGCTTGCGAGATGTAGATGCCATTGTGCCCTTTGTTAACATTTTAATTGTGGGGTACAATAATGGTATACTATCTTAAGTATATAAATAAATAATGTTACTTAGGCTAATAATAATGGATCGTACAACTCCATTTAGTGCAAAGTTGCCGCATTGTTATTTATCCAACAATAAACTATTTCATACCGTTTATAAATCAAAAGCAGCGCAAAATAGAGTAAGTAGAGGTATTCAAAGAGCGTTAAATATTTATTGGGCAAAACGTTTTCGTTTAAAACGGAGGTTAAACCTCCGTTTAAAGTGAAGCCAAAATCGCTGAGAGCTGAATAAAATGTTCGGTTATGATCCGCCGGCTCCGAGCTGCGCTCATTCATTGCAGCTCGAATTTGTGGCTTCAATAGGGACGCCAAATATTCATTTCAATATTTTTTCTTCATTGGAAATGGCTTTCTGAGATACATTTTCACGTGGAACGCGACGAAATGGGAAGGAATATTATTTCTGGGAACTCCGCTGAGTGAATTATAAATTTTTCAAAATTATTATGCAAAGTATATTTATTTTTCATTAAAATAGTAATTCAATGTATTTTCAATAATCTTATTAGTTAGTTGTGGCGCATTCAATATAACTAGTATAGAATAATTTTGAAAATAATAACTGCAAAAGATTTTGGTTATTGTCTGCGTACTGAATTTATTGATAATAATTTTTAATTTTTGTTTATTTGTAAATGTAATTTGGAAAGAAACTTCGTAAAATTAGTAAGTATTTGAGTCTCAATCAAAAAACCAGACTTCTATGTAAGTGCTTATTTAGTGCTCCTCCGCAGCCCTAGGTTCAACAAACTTACCAAATGAAATTCGCGTCCGTTCGTCTTCAGTCGTTTGAAGCTTTGTCGAATTGGAAATGTTGCTCACAAGTAATAACAGACGCTGTGTCGCTGTGCGACGCACCGCTTTGTTTTTCCTTTAACCGTAAATGTCTTGCTTTTTATTCGAAAATATGATATTAAGCACATAGTGTAAGCACAGTGTGCTACGTGCATGCGGATTGCTTCGAGATTGATAGGAATAAACCTATATTTTCAAATACGTTTAACGTATGTAAATAATAGATTAACACGAATTCATTATTTAATTTAACTATAACTTTTGAAAATATCATCGTAAGTTCATTCATTCCATCGAGGATGAATTACATACATAAAGGAACAGAAATAAAATTATGCATATTTTATAAGAGTCACCATTTAAGATGACGTCATTTATTAGAAGTACATTAAAATATTTATAAATAAGGCTGGGAATTTAGAGGCTGTAATTTAATTTTGCACCTTCAAAATCATTATTATATCCAATTTCAGGTTTTCGCAATAATTTGAGAGACTCATAAACTTCGAGGAAATTCCAAGAATCTAAAATAGGATTGTATATGACTTATTATTATGGATATTTATTTAGGAAGTCATTTTCGAGTGAATATTTGGAAAAGCTTTTATCAATTCATTTTTTATTAACACCAAAAGTTATTTTTTCCGAAATTGACAATATCAGAGCTTATTTAAATGGGTTTATTTGAGCCTCTATACTTTTCAAAATTATTAATATTTTGTTAAAAGACGATTATTGTATACTAGCTTACCGCCCACGGCTTTGCCCGCTTTGTCTAAAACCTAATAAATAATATACTAAAATCTTCCTCTTGAATCACTCTATCTATTAAAAAAAAACCGCAAAATCCGTTGTGTAGTTGTAAAGATTTAAGCATACAAAGGGACATAGGGAAATAGAGACAGAGGAAGCGACTTTGTTTTATACTATGTAGTGATGATAACCGAGTTTTATAAATACGTAAAACGCCTGTGATGGGACACTAGTCTTTCCAAAGGTGATGGATATCTAGACATATCTACAACAATATATGAGTACCAAATATTATGTCTTAAACTAAGTATTCATTTTTTCTACAGTTCAGAGCATGGAAATATAATTTTTATCTGTAAAAAAGTGTGAAACTTTTGTTTACACTCCGGAAAATTTAAAATTGCAATTCAAATGTAAATTCAAAATTAGTTGTAAAGAGGCAGAAAAAATAATTAACTCTTGCGGATTTAACATAATTCAAGTGGTCTAAATAAAATTAAAGCTCGTGGCTTCACCGAAAAATGAATAAAGTGAAGTACAGATTCATTTCTGGCGCAAAGTGGCGAGTCTGACGCTCTCGTTATCACTCGCCACATCAGCATCTATTCACCTGCTTTCTTTTTATTTTAATTATAATATTAAATTAAAATTCTTTCCGTTTCATGCTAATACTGAAAGCGACGTATCCATAATTTATGAGGTGCTCTTGGCCAGTTGCACTCGATTCATAAGCGATATCTGCACGGAAACTGAACGAAGCTAGAATAAATAAATAAAAATACATCATATTATAAATTCTTAATCCTTGAATAAATATGTTAGAAAATTTTCCTAAGGTTCTAAAGCGACAAAATTCCATACATTATCTTGTCAGTAGCACCCATGGTTACTCGAGTAGGTAACCTCAGAAACATTTAGCCTTTCAAAATCCATCTTTGAAGCATATCGTGTACATGATACGTATATTTTGTAACAAAGAGCGGGATATAATATGATAAATGGCTTGTGTTTTAACAAAAAATATTTGAGCTTTCAGTGACGCGGCTAATGTACTAGTCGTGTCGGGCCGCTTCGCACGCATTAGTTCGTCGGATAATACATGCCGACATTTGACACCTACACTAGCCCATTTTTTGCGGATTAAAACTAAATCCTCGGGCTTATTGTGTATATAGAGTTTAGCTTTTAGGGATTTTCATCATTATGACTCGCTTTGTTGTCCCTTTTTTGTACTTAATATGAATTTTTGATTTTACGGTTATGTAATTCGTGTCGTTTAGAAAAAAAAAAGTTTACGAAGAAATGTGAAAAGATCGAAAACGAAGGTATAGTTAAGTTTACATAATTAGACTTCAATTAATTTATTACGCAGAAATCTAGAGTTTTTTAGATAACAGAATTTACTGAATTCCAAATAAAACCTAAAAAGACATTCAACTAACAATTGTGAACGTCAACAATGACAGTGAATACAAAAAACTGTAATAGCGTCCCAATTCCTTGCGAAGTTCTCGACGTGCTTAGAATGTCCTTATAAAGTTCTGGAGCGTCTTCAATTAAGTCTATTCGCCATTGTCGGCTCCGAGTTGATTAATGACAAACGGATGCGAGTCACTCCAAATTAATTAAAGCCCAAATATTACGCGTTCATTATCTGTTCCACTGTGTAAGTGTTGGATGGTTGGAGCTGTCCCTGGGCTTGGTGATCGGAAGATTATATTTGCATTGAAGTAATCTTCAATGTATGTAATAATTTACACTTAAAACGTTAAAAGATTTGGGTTCGAATTGCTTATAAAGTTTTAATGTGGTTTATTTGAGGCTACACGTGAAAAAATCAATTTGATACTTGGAATCATTTCTCATATAATTTAATTCATCATCTTTGAAATAATTTTTATAATTTGGTAAGGTAGATCTCGTAATGGAAAACACTGTATATCTGTTTTAAGTCATTACTTCTACCTTGTTGTACACGGATCTCTTTTAAACATACGGTAACTGGCGGCAGTTTTTCATAGCATTGCATGAATAGGTTTTAGAGCTATCCTTCCTTGTCTATGATTTATTTCACGCGATCCAACAAGCCGAGTATGAAATAGTGCCGTTTATTTATATTTCCCATTGACTTGGCGCGAAATAATACCATTTTTATGACTTTATCCCGCCCTAACGTATTGCTTTTGTCACCTTGCAATCATTTTAATTTTGCGCCGTTTTTCACCCGATTTGGTTATTTATTACTTTAAACGGTTTGTGTTGTTAGTGCTCAGGTATTTGCTCGATTGTTTAAAAAAATAATGTTTTTGTACAAATTGTGAATGTTAAATGGGAATACGGAAAGGCATAATATATTAAATAAATATTTTTGTTACTTTTAATAGGTAGAGAATACAAAAGAGATGATTGAAAAGTAAATAAGCGAATTTGGAAATTTCCCAGCTTATTTATTTATTTATTTATTTATAACACTTTACTGCACAAACAAAAATTAGGACAAAATAACATTAAAATACAAAAGAAAGGCATAGTTTGTACAAGAGGCGGCCTTATTGCTGAGCAGCAATCTCTACCAGGCAACCTGATGGGAAAGGAAATGTATGAAGTTAATGGGATAGTGCAAAAAGAAGAGAAAAAAAATGATAATAATTATACCAAATAAATAAATAAAATTATTCAAGTATCAAAGATACCTACTATATAAATGCATAAATTATAATACAAATAAATAAAATACATAATATATACATACATATTATGATAATGTAATAAACTATACATACATATTATTATATAAATAGAATACATAAATATAAATATAGTATAGCACAAAGACAATAAATTTATACAAAAAAAACTTAATCTATATAATACTGATAATAAAGCTGAGTTTGTTTGATTGGATTTTTTTATCGAATTGAAGGGAGACTATTAATTATAACATCACGCCACAGTCATTATACGTGAAGCAACAAAGAAAAATATTCCATTTTTGACAATGTTGCGTGGGTCAGCTAGTTGGTAATCTTATATTATGTATAATAATATGTATTATCTTCAAGAATGTTCTTTAATATTTTATGTTTACATTATTAAGGCTTTATGTATGAAAATCGCGAAATTCATATAAATTACTTTCGTCCAAATGTTATATTGTGTAGTTTTATATATTATGAGAGGAAATTACCTTTTTCAGAGCGGATGCCGCACAAGTGATTTGTCGACCGGAACTCATAGAGCGTGGTCAATGTGAATGTCGCTCGCCGGGATCTCAGTGAATATTTTTGTACAATTTAATATTCATATTATTCAAACATGTTTACGTAACTACGTAAACATAGGGAATGTTATCGTCAGTGAAATGTTTTGTTGTAGATTGTGAAATGTGTCAATTAATTATGTTTTGTAAACATAATGTTATGTAAAAAACAAAACATATTCAAGAAATACCTAAATAAAAAATATTTTAATTGAAATAACTGACATTCCCCAAAAATATCATCATACCTTAAATATCACTTAAAGAAAATTTTTCGAAAAATAATAAGTTAGTTGAATCTAAAACATCACGAGTTAGTGTAATATCCGTCAGTCAAATGAATGGCGTCACATTTCCCATTCCATTGGATGTGATCGCTGGCCGGCATACTACACACTACACACTACATACTACACACTACACACACCCATCAGGGTTCAAATCATTAAAAGTATCAACTTTTAATGCTACATTTTGATGTTTTTCATACATACGTCGTTCTTAACAATATTGTTATTAAGAACGAAGAAAAGAACTAAACATAAAAAGTTGTTCCTTTCTTGTTTGATTTTTGGCAAATCTATTATTCTTGTCTTAATCTGGTGATCAGTGAAACAAATTTTTAAAATGTATAAATATTGTTTTATTCTATGTTATGTAATGAGTGAGTTGTAGAAAAAAAATGTATTTTCATGGACACAGTATAATTTTTCTTGTCAATAATTCCATTTTCAGTTCACAAAACAAACATCTTTTCCCGAACAATATGATCATTCAATTACAAACGAAACCCAATCTCGCGAACACCTGGTTTTAAATTTCATGAAAATTCAGTGAAAAATATTGGTATTTTTTATTTCTTTAAACGGTGGCTGCGTGAATAAAACATGTTACACCGATGCTGCTGGGTTTGTTTATTCAGCATTTCAACTGTTTCCTGATACTAAATATATTGGAATTACCTATATTGACAACAAATATAACTTTAGGAAAATGTAAAAATTTCAATTCTTATAATAGACATTATGGCGCCGGGCAAATTGCGATTTTTTTTACGGATGGTATCATAACTTTCATCTTCATCATTATCATTAACAACATATATGTTGGGTAAAAGAAAATAAATATAAAATTCAACGCACAGATCGGATACACAAAGCAGAAATGACTGCATAGTGCACACCCATGTCAACCCTCTATACATACAAGTATGTATGTATATGAGAAATTACATTTTTACTGACCGTCTCGCGTGTTACTTTAAAAATATTCTCTTCGCTCAGTACACAAACAAAATGCTTGTAAATCCGTGCTCAGTTTATAGTCTCTCTTCTGAATGTGACCCACTTTATATCTGTTAAACTGTAAACATTATTCTCTCGGTAATTATTTCATAGATACAGCTGAAATTGACTCTTTACAATCTGTAAAATGAACGTATTGTTTCGCTCGCTGTGTGTTTATCGCACAAAGAGCCAATCAATTGAAGGACGCAATGGAGAGTAACATTCATTTTTAATTATTTTCAATAGGTTTACTGGTAATGAAATACTCAATTATAAATAATTAATATTTATAGATTGTGAATAGATATTTTTAATTAGGAAGCCGTATTTTTGTACGATACCTTATACGATACAGATATATTTTGCTCCACTGTGCAAAGCATAATAATATGATTTACTTCAAAAATACATATTTAAAATCCATCATCAACCACAAAAATATTAGATACATGATAGATTTAATTAACTGGTATCACGAGTATGTTAAGTTACTAACAACAAAGCTACAAAATAACCGAAGACAATAATTGGTAACAAGATCAGGACTGTTAACGTAGATGACGTCATCGGGATCCGATCCGATCACGATACGGGTCGTTACGACCACGTTCGTTCATTTACTGACACGTTACATTACTGAACTAATTAACAAGTCTGAAATATATTGAAATAACGTAACCATTTATGCTTACATTGATGGAATACTTTATATTTATATTTTCGTATGAAAAATAATTCGAATGTGGTGTTTTATAGTAGGTGTATTTATGAATGCATTTTATTACATTTACAATAAATGTAAATGTAATAAAATGCATTAATAAATACACCTACTATAAAACACCACATTCGAATTTACATTCGTTACATTTTATTTATCTTTCTCTCGCTATTTAATGTATAAAACAAATTATTTGCAATAAATATAATTAAGCAGGTAGTACAAAAGGCTTGATTTTTATGTACAAAATAGCCCCAGTATTTTAGAAGACAGTCCACTGCTTTGCGGTTTCTGTGGCGCTTGCAAGAGATAAATAAAATGTTAAATGTACCAGATTCCAAGAACAATACAATGTATCCTCAGTACCAACTACGAGTAAACCGCCTCAGTTTGACGAAAATACTTTTATCTATCTCTCCTTAATAAACTCGATCCCACATTTACTCGGGGGAATTTCTGAAAGCAGTCTCCAGAAGGCGCGATACACGCGAGCGGATAAAGCGTCATACTTGCTTGTCTAGATTTGTGGTCTGCAAACAAAATATACTAACTACTTATTGAAAATAGGATAATGTTTGCAAGTAAATTGTGCTATAAATGGATAAACTATAGTTTTAGAACTTCTAGAGTGGCATCGTCGCATGCACTATTTAAGATAATCCCGTTTACCCATTTTAGCTTGAAAACTAATATATTCAATTAAAATTATCTGTTGAAATTGTAATTTTAATATATAAACCGTGAATGTATATTAACATAATCAAACGCGGTAGGATTATATTAAACCTCATTCGATTGAAAGCGGTCTCGGCTGGATTTATGAAGCGAATCGAGTTGGGTACACAGTTGCTCCTAACCGTCGGGATCCTCAGCAGCTATCGGGGAAAATGTAATTTATAACTAAACCGACCAACGAGATGTAATTAATTAATACTGACACGTAACGAACTACAGATTATAATTTACTCATGAATAGTTAAACGTGCTATCAAATTTTTATGTTATACATGTTAGTTTATGATTCTGTGTTTTTCGCTAATTTACCAGTTACAAAAATATGAATGAAAAAATGTTTTTTCCTTCAATTAATTAAACAATATTTAGTTATATCTCTTGTTACATATTACGTGTTAAAATAAATAATATTAGCTGTTTTATACGTAAAGTAAAACTTCATGTCTAACGTGCCTTATCGTCGTGTATCCAGTTTATTTGCCTACTGTGCATTGTTTGTACCATTGTGCACAGCGCTGGCCGCCGGGGCCGCCGGGGTCTGAGACCAAACGCCCCAACCGGGCATTGTGCGGGCTGCGGGCGGCGGGGCGCGAGGTGTCCGACCGATGCTCACCTTTCATATTTGAGCGGAACAATTATTGTATTGTGTGCCAGTTTTTGTAGATCATGTTTTACGGTTCTTTCACTGAATGGCTTATTTTTAAAAGAAATAATTTTATTTCCTATTTATTTTAATATGACTTTAAAATTATATGAAGTAAATAATAATAATTAATAATGTTAATGGAAGTAGATCAGATATGAAATGGAGTTGAGAAGTTGTACGAAATTTCGCATATCTATGATTTATATATAGAAAGATGCGGTAGAATGCTTTTTTTTATAATACATTACAAAAACAATACACATACCACTATTAATTATCAAAACACCAAACAATACAATACAAACCAGACACAATTAAGATTGTAACATTCGAAAATTTGAAATGCAATCTCACTGCGGTTCCACTAGTTTCTATAATTATCTCCATTTGACATTATCTCGTACATTAACTTACTGACTGGATTTTGGTATAACATTTTTTAAATCACACGAGACACACTATGGGGTAGTGGTCAGACGAGTGTTCACTGTACATTGTACTCAACTTGCAAGTATTTTGAACTGCGAGCAGTTTATAGCAGTATGAAAAGCAGCGGCGTTTGCAGCGAATAGATGTGATTGAGCATTTTAAAATGTATTCTATTTATTTTATGACCTTTTGAAAATAAAGTAAACGGTTAAGAGGAATCAAATGCGAAAGTAAATTGAAAATGTAAGAAAGTTTCAAGCAGGGTTTAGATACTAAAACAAAATTAAAATCGTACAATATATTCTTTCAGTTTAATAACTGAACTAATGTTACAAAAGAGTAAAAGGTCCTATCCTTTTCTTCCTTTTTCAATGTTTTTTTTTATTTAATACTAGCTTTGTCGCGCGGTTTTACCCGCGTGGCTCCGCTCCTATTGGTCTTAGCGTGATAATATATGTTATATATTATGTAGTAACGTAACGTGGATAATGTGGCTTTCGAATGTTGAAAGAATTTTAAAATCGGTACAGAAGTTTATGAGCCTGTTCATTACAATCAAACAAACAAACAAGGTTTTCCTCTTTATAATATTAAGTAGTATAGACAATAAACAATGATTTCCGACCAAAGAAATTGAGAGTAACTACGAGCTACGGGCTACGGCGTAGCGCTACGGCCAGTCGTAGGTCGAAACAAGTTCTGTTATTTACAGCTGCCCGTAGCGAGACAAGGCGCTACAATTGGCACCACCTGGGACCGCAACTTTTCTTTCCAGCGAAGTTTTGTGGTCAGGAACTAACTCTAACGGCTCTGCGGCTCACTGATTAAACCAATACAAGAAATTACGCTCCAACTCTATTTGGGAACTCGCTTTAATGCTGACCGCGGAATTAGATCCTTATTTTGTGGAATTTACTTCTTACATTGAATGAGGCAAAGTGAAATGATAGACATCAGCGTAATTTGATTTTATCTGTTGTTTCATGTGAATGTGCGTCACAATCATGTCTTGTCATTTTGCACTATACTGTTTGGAAAGTTTGCGATCTTTAATTATGTGAAAAAAAAGATGATTTCCGTATTTAATTGGCATTACAAAGAAAATAAATAAATAAAAAACTTGACGTCACCAATGTAATAAGTCTATTAACACACCTCAAAGCGCTGGTAAAACTTTAATGATGCAACATTATTAAGTAAATTTTCTTTAAGTTATTCGTTGAGAGCAAACAAAGCAGGTCACGGCGAGCAAGCGTCGCGAACGCAGCCTTAAACTTAATTAGGGAA
This sequence comes from Colias croceus, assembly GCF_905220415.1. Taxonomy (NCBI): domain Eukaryota; kingdom Metazoa; phylum Arthropoda; class Insecta; order Lepidoptera; family Pieridae; genus Colias; species Colias croceus. The sequence continues at coordinate 127,242 of NC_059543.1, read as the reverse complement.
CGGACGTTGGAAATTGTTTGGATGATAAACAGCCTGTTTAGCTGCTCTGCGGTGCTCGTGTTAAATAATATACACAATTATAATATTAAGTTTTTAATAAATAATTTTATAAACGTGGAAGTTTGTAAGAATGATGTTTGTTACTCAAAAAACACTAAACTGATGTTGAAATTACTTGACAGTACAGCAGCTTATGTACCATAATAGCACATAAGAAAGACTTATTTTGTCAACGGCTGAACCCGCGTGGTATATCTGGTGTAATAGTAATAATCAGAGCGTGTCAACCTCGGGACTATATTCATCTTTAAAAAGGCACGTGTATGATTCTTTGAATGCTTATGATTCAATATTATATTATTGTGGGCAAATTGCGGGACATCCGCGACAAAGGTGACAGCATAGTGACAGCCAGGTACTAAGAGGTATTTTGAAATTTTTCTTGATAGTCCATTGAAATGTTACATTTTTAGGTCTAACCTTGTGTACATTGCGTTATAAGAGGACGCAATTTTATTTTATTTTTTGTGTGTTAGGGTCAGTGTGAAGCTAAAACCAAGATTGTGGTGTCACCACCCTTGTCCAAGCTTGATCACATCACAAGCTAGTCTTACAAAAAAATATGTAATGTACAATTTTGTCGGTCCTAGGATTTTATTATATTATGTATAGAAGATAAATCTAAGTGCAGTTATAGCATCTTCAGTCTATAAATACAATCTGTTTACAAATACACTGAAAATCCTGGCATTATTGTTAGCTACAGATCCCCCTCCCCCCTCCCCCCGCCCGCAGCGCGCCTCACCCCCGCGCCCGCCCTACCGATATTACAGATATATTTCATCATTTACAGGAAGCGCTCTTTCATCTTTTTTGTAGCTTATAAACATTTTTATGAGCACGAAAATACGTTTTCCTCCGCTTGTTTTCTTTGCGATCGTGCTCTCGACCTTGGTGGTTATCGAGTGACTTCAGCAATTTATTTCTTAATAATACACTTTGCTTGGTTACCGTTACTCGTGAATATTGGTATTCATTTTCTATACTACGCGCGTGAAAGAATGGAACTGTTGTTTTCTTGTATGAAGACGTTTAACACATGTCCTTTTCATAACTACACAGGTTTTAACCACTTATAAGGAATAAACAGATATAACAGACACATTAATATTTAAAATATTGTATTTCCACCTGTTAATATTAGACTACATGAACTGTTGAACTGTTATATAATTTTTATATTGTTTTTAATTCCATGCTTACGGGAGATCTTTGAAAGCTATGTCGCAAAATGGTTAAGGAAAACTTATAAATATGTGGTTGCACGTGTACCCAAAATATATAAAAAGGTAGGTAATAGTTATGCGACGTGAGTACATGTTTTCGGTCTCTGGGTTGACCGTTTGCAGGGATAATGTAGGGTAAAAATATTTCTGTATTTTGTCCCTGTATGGATAATATTCATATGAATGTTATCTAATTTATATGGAAGGAATTCAGACAGCCACATATACCAGATCCTTTTTACATTTTAACAAAACAAACAGATTTTGACATCAGAAACAGGGAGTAAAGTTTACATCGTACTTGAAACCTAACCAAATTATGGTATGTAGTGCGTCATTCACTAAAACTACACATACACTTGAAGTAGCGATAAAAGCTGAAGTTTTACATTATTTATTCCCGCAGAGGCACGAGCGGGCGTGCGTAAAAGGTTCCAGAGTCCCGGAGGAGCGGCCTGCGAGCAACACGCGCTTTGCTAGTAAACCTGATGCATTCTGAATAGATAAATAATAAGATAGTGTGTTACATTAAAAGTGAAATAAAGGAACTAGGGCTATAATAAGCTGAATGTATTAAACGCTTTTACAGAAGTTGTATATTAAGATAGATCGAATGTTGGCATGTTAACAGGATAAATCATCTTACAAAAACCATTAATTTAAATCACCGACAGCCTTGATTGTTCCTGACAACAATACCTCTACATATGTATATTTGACAATACAACTCGCAAACATAAAGACGTACTCCATTACCGCTTTGTGCGCTTGCAATAGTCGCGATCGAACTCGCTCGCTAAATATTGCAAACAAACTAATGAACACGTCGTCCGACTGACTTCTTACGAAGCCAGTTAACTGCGCTTTAGTTATTCAAACGGCTTTGTATCGCGTGTGGCCACAACTGCGGAACTCGCGAACGAACGGTATTAACTTGCTCTCTATAAAATGTTTTGATACAAATAAAATACCAAAGAACTAAAAATTATACAAATAAAGAAACGTGACATTACACGAGTATGCATTATGGTCCTTAGGGTTTTTTTACTAAGTATGCACGAGTCCAAGTTACACACGCTATTATCATACGTTCCTTCAAATATTTAAAATAGTTTACCACGAACTTTCATAGAGTGATAAGGAAAATTCAGCTTGAGCGCAGATAAAATTCAACAATGCATGTAATATAATAATCGGCTTTTCAATAGGTACACATAAAATGCAGGTATATGTGTATAGTTATGCACTTACGGTACCAAAAATAGGTTGCATCGCAGGTGTGGCCGCACATAACAGCAGTAAGTAACCATACTATTGTCCGATTCATTATCGTAAATAATTAAGCAGCTCCTTCGTAATGTCGCTCGAATAAAGCTTATCGCCTTGCGCCTTGTAACTTACTTCGCTATTTAAACAAAGCTTCCACGATCACATGTTTTACAAAAAGCTTTTCTCTATTTCATTTATCTTACAGTTACTTTAGCAATTCTATTTTTCTAAACAAATATGATTAAATTGTATCAAGCTTTCTTTGAGGTAAGAAATGTGAAGATACAATTTTCTTTTAATTTTTAATGTTGCTTTGAATTCTTTGTCTTTGTGTAGAATAGAAATCATTTTATATTTATACAAATCTGACAGAATGTGTAGTTTATTTCATACTATATTATAAATTTTATTGATAATTAAAGCGTTTACGCATAAGTATTTTTGGCGAAATAAGGATTAATTCCTTTACAAAACGTGATAAGATTCCTGTAAGGTTTCACATATTTTCAAGTATGTAAACACGAGTATTTGTTTGATATAAACATCTCCATTGTAAAGCGTATGCCACGAGTAGCTTGTACCTCGTGAGGAGCGACGGTAAATAATATAGAGCCCCCGTTTGACTGGCTCTATTTCCTGCGAGTGCCGCGTCTGTGAGGTGCTTAGTGCTTACGCCTTGACTGACGATGTATCTTATATATTAGTAGTGTTGTGCTTTGTTTACCAGGAAACTTTACAATGATCTCAAAATATATATCTTAATTTATCACAAAAAGTTTATAAGTCAAGGTAATAAATCAAGTTATACGATTATATCATTTTTACTCAGAATTGGAAATCATTATGGCTATAAATTTTAGACAATATTTAGTCCAGTCACTTAATTGATTATTCTCTCAATAAAACATCAATCAAAAGTAGATACCACAATTGCTATTCATCTCCAAAACAATTTTGTCATAATAAAAGGTTTTACAGAGAACTCTACCAGAGGTTACAAATAGTACTATGCTATTGTATTGCATTGTATACGTGGCCGTGGGTAGACGCCGTAATAGAATATTAAGTATTAACGCAGCTGGAGGGGGTGAGCTCGCGGGGGAGAGGAGAGGTGGTTCCCAAAACAAACAATCCCAGTTTAATATTGTACAAAGTTTTCAACTAGTAACTCAATTATCTCGCCATAGACCTAACTTGCGTTTACATTTTAGTTCGCATCAAACTAGTCGCAAATTTAAACTTAAATATTAGTTGCGCACTCGTTAATGATCTCTAGTATTTAAAAGTTTATAAAAGTTGTTGTGTTTGTATGAAGTTATATTTATAACGGGCTCGTTGGTCAGTAAATAGTAAATACGCGTAGCACTTTGAATTTTACGCTCCAAAACTCGCTCCGACGCTCGTGTCATCAATAAATTATTTTCTTTACTTTCGCTTTGAATTTATAATTATATTATACTAGGTTTTTTTTAAAGGTTAGGGTTTGTTTCTGTCGATGCGTAGCGTAGCGATACGAATAATTTTTGATAATTGATTGATAATTAAGCATAATCTATATATATAAAACTCAAAGGTGACTGATATAGTGATCTATCAACGCACAGCCCAAACCACTGGACGTATCGGGCTGAAATTTGGCATGCAGGTAGATGTCATAACGTAGGCGTCCCCTAAGAAAGGATTTCCCGAAATTGTTGCGGGAACGGGGAAAAACGGGGATGCACGTACAAAGTCGTGGGCGGAAGCTAGTAAATAATAATATTGAACTTATAATGTTAAGCTTAAAATAATTTACAAAAAATATAAAGTTAAAGGTTTTTTAAAGAAAAATTGAAAAAATAGTACATTAAACAACGTCCACGTAGCGAGCATTACGGGCTGACATAACAAATGAAAGAGAAACACAAAACGTAATATAATATAAGTGGATCGAGTAAAGTTCAGCACAATACGGAGAGCTTTATTGTTGGCGCGAGTGGGGGGAGGGGGGGAGCATTGTGAGCAACAATACCCGCGTGTAATGACTAGTTTAGCGGTCCGTCAACAGCGCCGGCTAATGGTTCTATGATTCTGACACTAGCCTCTACCTCTGACTTCGCTTGAACAACGTTTGATTTAAGTCCATTACAGCTGTTATCGCTTGACGCTTAAGTCTGTCTTCGCCTGACTAATGCTTTAAAGCTATGAGCTGTAACTTCGTATTTACGTAGCTTCCAGTTGTGATTAAAATGTAATTTACCATTTCTGCAGGTAAGTTTGCTTGTGTGCTATTTAGGATTGTAACTTCGCTTGAATATGCTATTATTTGATATAATAAAATTCGTCAAGGTGTACGTCATGTTATAAATATATATTATATCGTTCTATAATATGAAATATATGTACATAGCATCTAGACGTGACGGTAATTGTTCTTCTGTTTGTAGAAAATATGTACTATCTTATAAATACTTTTTCATAAGTCTTTGTAGAAGGACAACTGAAAACAATTGAAATAAATTAAAATACAGCCAGATGCACGTTTAAAAGAAATAGTCACAATGCTTTTATCCAGTAAACTTCCTGTTAAAGGACACAAAGCAGATATTATTTTAATGCAACTCGCGAATGTGACTAAAAGTCACGTATTTCAAACGTAGCTTCATTATGTCACATTGTTGTAGAACCTAGAGTCTTAAAAATACTTATTTTTCTAATCATTAAATTGCAGAAAATACATATCTTTCGTAAAAAAGCCTAATATTCAGATTACTTTTAAATCAATTCTTAGAAAATATCGATTATTATCTAATATTAATATTTGTATTAATTATAATCCGAGAGTTTTCTTCCAAACGGCTCTAACGAATTTCTGTATTTATGAAAATACGAAATTTCGGTAGAGTAGATGTGATGTGGGTAAGTACTTTTATTTTAAAACATATTGCTCTAATCGTTATATATATACAAATATCAATATAATAGCTACACATCCCAACAATTATTATCCGTAGTTGTTTAAATATTAGAGTTCCTAGGAGCGGCAAACAAACAGGAAATAATTCATACAAGTTGTAGTGAAACGTTCACAGTAGCGAGGTGCGGAGGGACGGAGGGACGGACAAACAACACGGCTAATTTATATTGCGTTACGTGCTCCAGACTTCTTGTGTGTTTTTGTTGTTGCTGTAGTAATATAAATTTAATTCTTGTTAGAGTGCTGGTTACATAGAGCATTGTTATTTTTAAAGAAACTCTTAGGAATTAGAAATACAACTAGTATATTTTTATACAACAAAATTATTTATATCCGTCGAATTATAATTAGTTTGATTTTAGCATTACACTATTCAACAAAATATATTTGTAGTAGGTACATAGAAGTAATAAATAAAAGGAGCTTTTCTTTGTCGTTAAGTATAATTTATGTTTTTTTATTTAATCTGAAAATATACACAATATTCAGCAATCAACAACAGCTTAGAATAATATTACTTAGTATAATTTTCCCTATATTATGTCACAATCACATGTTTCAGAAACATAAAATATATTTAACAAAATATATAAGACTAGATTATCGCCCGAATTTTCAAAAGAAAACCCGCATAGTTCCCGTTCCCGTGGGATTTCCGGGATAAAACCTATCCTATGTGTTAATCCAAGTTACCCTCTATATGTGTGCTAAATTTCATTGTAATCGGTTCAGTAGTATTTGCGTGAAAGAGTAACAAACACACATCCTCAAAAACTTTCGCATTAATAATATTAGTAGGGACTATACTAAAGCCAACACAGAACACCGTCGCATTTCTCTTAATAGCATTTGCAATGAATATATTGTAGGCTTTGTCCGCTCACACGCTCTCAACACGACGAACATTCCTACAAAGCTGCCTCCTTTGTTTGTTTTATAAAAAATATAAAGCAGACGCTTTCACTAAGTTGTTTTTATAATCTATTTAAAGAGGTGTTAGGTTATGATATTGCTTTGAAAAGTCAACGTCGTTAATTACTTTAGTTATTTTAATAGAGAGAAGAAAAATGAAGAGACAACTATTCACACACTGCCAAACATTATTAGCAAATAAAGGAAGTTCAAATCAAAACAAATGTATTATAATAACATGCATAATGATAAAACGCGTAGATTATACGTGTACTGAATATATTTTATAATTTATAACTCGTGGGATTTGGCACGTGCTGTGGGAAGCTGCTCCGTTGCACCAAACCAAACCAAACTATTCATTCAAAACTATCATGTTATAATATCATACAAATTGTCTCTATGTTGCCTGATTTAATTTAAATAACATTATTCGGACGGTATATTGTCGAAATTTGATAAATCATTTTGTATATTTTGTTGAAGTAGAGATGAAAGTGTGTTTATCTCAATGTATTAATAATAATAATTATGATAGGTATGCACTAAGGGTATGCACATAGTCACTCTACACTTAAACAATTAAATGCTCACAATATAATGTCATCTTTAATAGCTTATTAATTTTTCCAATTGATTTTTCTAATTAAATATTCAAATTATACAAATTACAACAATTAAAAATAAAAGTACTTGGAGCTACGGTAAGGTATTTATTGAAGTACGCAAAAAAAGCTTACTTCTTAGCTTAAAGATAATACAATAAACAAAGATATTTTTTATTCTTGAAATAAATCAACGTCCTATTGTGGTAACCAAATTTCAATAAATAACACGTTGTTCGCTGGCTCCGAGCGACATTTCGGGATTTTGGCAAATTTACAAGATTTGCAAAACAACTGATTTAATTTTAATTGTAACGATGTAAGCTTTCTGTAAATGTGTTCTTAAATAGTGTCTCAGCTGTAAATAAATGTGAAAATACTTAATGTTTATTAAATTTGTTTCTTAATTAATAAATTTTAAACCGCTTTTTAGTTTTGTAAGGTTTACTAATTAAATCGTACGTAATACATTTACACTATTAGTATTATCACTCGATGATGTTCATCAATACTATGAGCTTAAATATAATTAACCTTATTACACTTACAAATCTATTTATGAAACTAGATTACAAAGCATAAAACAAAGATCAACTTGCATAGCCAATTAGCTGCAACCTTGACATCGTCAGTCAACATTATCAATCTCCCTTCGTCACTCAAATCGAAACAACGTACTACATAACACTCGCCCATAATAACTGCACGTGACAAATGTTCCCATGCGTGCTCTCCCTCCCCCGTCCCGCCGTGACACTCCCCCCCTCCCCCGCCCCCCGGCTGACCACGATTTGTCCCAAACCGATGCCCGTCACGCGTGTACAGTAGGTATAATGTCCCTTCGAGCCTCGGGGATCGCGTTATGAGATTTGTGAATTGCCTTTTGTTTTTCGAAATTGAGAGTGTATCTCATGCCTTTGATAACATGTCCATGTGGCTTTGGGTCGATTCAGAATTCTGATTGGGTTTTTATTGTAACGCCGCTGATCGACGTTATTGTAGAAATTATTGGTTGTTCCTATAGGGATGTTTAATGTTTATGTTAACATTGTATATTTTAAAAACTTTTGATGGACGAAAAAACATAACTAAAGTTATTGAGTTATTAAAATTGCATACCTACTAAAACTCGCATATTTTTGTGTGTCTATTTTGAACATGCATATAAAAATTGCTACACTTTTATTGCACTTTTACTCGACGCCTATCTACTTATTATATACTAGCTTCCGCCCACGACTTTGTACGTGCATCCCCGTTTTTCCCCGTTCCCGCAAGAATTTCGGGAAACCCTTTCTTAGGGGACGCCTACGTTATGACATGATGCCCTGCCCTGATGATGACGGTTTGGGCTGTGCGTTGATAGATCACTATATCAGTCACCTTTGAGTTTTATATATATAGATTTCTTGTCGCTTAAAAATAAGTATAAAAAGTAATAAACGTTAACATTAATATAAAAAGAGGCGAATAAAATAAAGGTTTTTCTTAAAAATATGTGAAGAGTTCTCGGCCAGGACGAGTGGAGAGTCCTCGCTTACACTTGTGTATTCATATTATATTACTAGCTGTGCCCGCGACTTCGTCCGCGTGGAATAGTGACTGCATAGTAGTTACTACTTATCTTAAATTCTTGATTAAACACAGACAACCATAAATAATTAAAAGAACTGTAAGTAAAATATATTACTAAACTGAGCTAAACAATACAAATAAAAGCCTTATTAATTTTCTACGATAAATTTCTTTTAAATTATGTCATATTATTTTTAGGCACCAGGGGGGAGGGGAGCAAATTTATTTTCCTTCCTTCCTTGTACGTTGTTATGTTTTTAACTATGTATCGTGCAGCAACTGATCAGCTTAATCGATACTCAGTTTTTATCAAATCCAGCACAAAATCCAAATCAGATCTTTCCTGAATCCTGTCTCACGTTTTAGTTACTACAGGTAGTAACTAAACCGTTTAGACCGTGCAATAAAAATTAAATTAAAAAAAAAAACAGCGCTACGAAGAAAAGTGCATAGAAAAAGGAATAAATAATTTCACAAACTTCCCGAAGATTTTTAAAAATAAATACCATTTTAAATATTTATAAAAAAAAAACAAAGTCATCGGGGCTGCCATGCCAACATCATCATAATATACCTCATTATCAAAATATATGGTACTTAATTTTAAAGATCGTCGGGAAGTTTGTAAAATAATTATTTATTCCTTTCGGTTTCTTATTTTCATGTAATATTTTCAAGTGAGCGAGACTTACCTCTACCTCCATATTACATTCCTACATCATATTGATATCTATAAGTTTGTTGCTCCTTGACATCTTTTAAGTTGGGCCGTAACCGTGCACAAATTGTAATGGACCACAGTGGCAAAAGAAGTGGTATACTTAGGAAAAAATATTGCCAAGGGCCAGGCCTATGTAGCTTTGAGTATAGTTCAAAATTTCCAGGGTGTGGCTATCCTCTCGCTCCCGTATCCCCTCTTCTTTCACAGACTTTCAACCCTTCCCTTTCCATCCCTAGTAAATGGCAGAACCGATTTTGATGTAAACCATATCTAATTGCACCTATATGTACACGTCTTATCCTGTAGTTTGATGCTCCATTTGGTTTATTTATCCCCACTGTCACCCCTAAAAAGCCCTAAATGTAATAAACGGATGAACCGATTTCGATAAAATATGACTAATTGTAATTCACACGTTGCCCTTTCATATTTTGATATGCCGCTTGAGTATATTATTTGACCACATTATTCATTCCCACTTTTACCGCTGTAATCTAATAAATGGATTAACCGAATTGGATAAAAATATAACTAAGTGTACTTCACCCGTTATGCACTTTTATTTGATATGTCACTTGGGTATATTTGACAACTTTCGTTTTTTTCATTCCCACATTTACCCCTATAATAATATACCTAGGTATAATAAATGGATGAACCGATTTTGAAAATATGATAAACCGTCGGAAAATATGCTGCCTAACTAAAAAAAACCGCATCTAATTCGGATTACCTGTTAGCGAGCTACGGTGGCACAAACAGACACACACACACAGACACACATAGCGGTCAAACACTTATCACCCATCTTTTTGCGTCGGCGGTTAAAAATATAATACGACATAATTTAAAGGACATTTTATGTATAAAATTTACCTAGAAGATGCCTAGAAGTAAGCATAATTCTAATTTGACCAACCCCCCCTCCACCCTTGGGCACTTTCGATATGATCACTTGGACATTTACAGGAAAAATAATTGTAACAGATAACTTACGTTTTATCGTACAGTGTATAGAATGCCTTAGCAAATGTTCGCCGTGAATACTTAAATGGTCATAACTTTTTTATTTACGAACCGATTGACATGAAATAAACACTAAATGTTAAATGAAGATTACCACAATATATTAGTGAAAACCGCATCTTAATCGGATAAGCCGTTTCTGAGATTAGCGTGCACGAACATACAGACAAACAGACAAACCGACAAACAGACAAACAGACAAAAATTTCTTTAACTACAGTTTTGGGTTTGGGATCGATTTAATAATAGCACCTGCTAATTTTTTTTTATATATTTTGATTGTACAGACACGACTTTTCTAGAATTTTATTATATGTATTGATGATGATGATGAGCATTGAATACGCGCCCTTTTCATTTGCTATCGTCAACTATTTCCATATGCTTATTACATGTAAATATACACATAATATGAACTAAAAGTTTAATTAAATAAATAAAAAATGTTGGTAAAACGTACTAATATGTAGTTTTATATTGCAATGTCAAAAAACTCATGTAATTTAATAACTTTTGTAGAGATACAGATTGAAATATTCTAGGTGAAAATTCAAATTCAAATTCAAATTATATTTATTTGCCAGAATGTAGTTACAAATTATAAAATATGTTTTCATTACAATATTATGTGGCTAATACATTCTACCCATTGATTGGGTTGAGTTCTATCTAGTAGCGTAGATAGTAGCTTAAGTTTAAAATTACTAATTTATAACTGTAAATTAGTAATTTTAAACTTTGTTATGTATAGAAGCGTCAGTTTTATTTCCAGCTTTTACTAATTCAATCAAAACTAAAACATTTACCAATACACCAAAACCCTGCTTTTATTTGAGGTGAACATTTGAGAGTGCCAACATTCAGAACATTTGAGGAACAGCAATTGATAAACAAGTTCAACAACACCAAAGCACTCATAGTTCGCAATCAGGCGCCGGCAGTGTCCGAGTGTCTAGTGTCTAGTGTCGAGTGTCTACTGTCTAATCAATGGAGTTGCTGAGAGCTCGCTCCACCAATCATTTGGAGAGATCTTCACACTTGCCTCTAGTTTTAGACGACGCTATTGATCTGTCGTCGCACTGAGTGGTTGAGATGCGTTCAGGAGGCTTTCGTTGTAGCTGTGCGGTTAGCTTGGTGTGAGGATGTAGCGGGTTCAAATAGAATTTTCGTTGTTAAAGGATACATTGACACTGGCATGTTCTATTCATATATACCTACTATTTATAAGTTTTCGGTTTACCTATATTATGTGTACATTTAGCGGCAAAAATGTTTCTTTCTGCTTGTACTTACATTTTTTGTATAATATATTAAATGATATTCGTTTTTACCTATGATCTTAAAATTTGTTCGACACTAACACAAAAACTTTATCAAAAAATGCGAAGCTGAAACACAAAAAATAAATTAATTTTGCACTGATTTCGTTTCATAACTCTTTAAACAATACGCATGGTGTAATTACGACACACAACAACAACCCTTTCCAGTTCTTCAGTAATATTCTTCGGAAAGCTCGTTTAAAGTTTAAAAGATTTTGCCATCAAAAGCGAGCGTCATTTCGGTAGACAGTTTGAAAAAGTGAAAAAAGACAAGGATCCGAGATCTTTATCGCGGGGCTCATTAGCAGACCGCCGACCTTATTGCCCATTTTAGTGCTTTAAGGATTAAATAAATTACGAGGTTACACTAAATATGAATTATATTGTCTGAAGTTAGCTAGGCAAGATCTAATACATCATGCTGTATAATATAAATTTAACAGTAAATTACTTAATAATTTTTTTTGAATGGTATAATTTTTAAAAGATACAGCAAGACTGTTCTCGTTCTGGAAATAAAAATGCAGTGCTTCTAGCACCGATGGATCGGATTAATTCCGCAAAACCTACGTAGAAACATCAGATTGAAATTGAATATCAATCACGAAGCGTGAATTTTATTTGAAAAAACTACCGTGAAAACTATATTTTGTAATGTTGACGAAAGAGATTTCACTTTTTTAATTAAACTAATTCGACTAGTTTTGGTGCCGCTTACAGGTCACAGTTTCGTGCACATTGGAACCAATGCCACGCGTTAACCTTCAGCCGAAACTCATTTCTCAGCAATAAAAATTAATTACAAATTGAACTGCGTTTTAATTAACATTTCCGAGCCGACAATTTCAACAGTGGTCAAGTATTTGCGAACTTTGTGAAGTAAACGAAATTAATTAAACTACGCGGCCGCCATTAACATATTTTGCTTTAACTTTAATTATTATAACGGTGGCGACCTTCCGTGTGCATAATGTATCGCTCCCCCCCCTCCACCCGCCTCACCTCGCCCTTTCCCCTCCTAGCCGGACAACAGGGCAAAACCTACCCCTATGCCCTCGTTAATTTATAAATGTTTAAAAAGAATTCACCACTTTGAATATATTGAAGACTTGTAATGTTATTTCCTAATTTAGGAGAGAGAGATATAATTTTAGAAGCGAGAGATTCCAACAACATAGAGTCCTTTATATAATATTGATTAAACAGTATCATATTCACATTAAAATCAAATCAAAGTGTTTCTGTATATCGACCTTTACAATTTGACAATAAAGGCCTTAAAATGAAGAGTCTAATCCTAAATACGATGGATCGGAGCGTGTGTAATACGATCAAGGGACTACGCTTGCTGTATTTTATATACAGGACAAATTGAGTTTCAAATTCATCGTAATTCGTAAAGGTCTTCATTTCTAAAGGATTACAGGATCATAAGTCCTATGGAAAATTAATTTTAAATTTTCACATATTATAATACCACAAAAGCTTCAAAATTATCGGTTATTTTCCGATAGGTTCGTTGCAAACAAATGAAGGAGTCAAGTTTTTAGTCAAGGCTAAAAAATCACGAGCGCGAAGCGCGAGTGATTTTTCCTGAAAAACTTGACGACTTTATTTGTTTGCAGGGAACCTTGAGGGAAATGCCAGATAATTTTGAAGCTCGTGTGGTATTCGGGAGATTATTTTTCCGTCCCAAATGTCGGCCAATAATTTCACAATTGAATTAAACCTGTCAGTTTGACGTCAACGACCAGAGAAAATTTTCAAAAAATTATCAGTATAATACCATGTAGGTTGTACCACGTGACGTCGAATGGTGCAATTCTATTGGTCGATATTTGGGTCGGAAAAATAATCATTATAAATTTACAAATTTACGTAAAATATTCTGATTTATCTTTATTAAAATCGTGTTGCATGAAATCCATCCATCCCCTTGGACGGTTCACAATTGGAGGCAAACAACGTCGCCGACGTTCGCTAGTCATGTTATGTTAAAAAGGTTCTGGCGAATGTGTCGGATTTACCATAAAATATGCAACATTATTCAGAATAATATGTAAGAAGAGCGAGCTTTGTGACGCGAGGAATTTCACAAAAACTCTCTGATGATGACAACGTCAAATTGGGGCTGTCGGCGAAATGCTAAGTCGACTGAATAAACAACATTCACTTGATAAATTATTAAGATATCTTTTATACCGTTATTTTCTGGGAACAAATATTGCCGCCGAGTTATTCGGGTATTCGCAAACAATTGGCTAAGTTTCGCCAACTTGTGATGAAAACAAAGCCGTAGTAAATTGATTCTTTACTATGTACTAGTTCTTTTATTTCTATATATGAAGTGTGAGGGAGCCGGTGCTGGGGTTACATTTACGGCGGCAATTTGCGGGACTACCTTGCGTTAAATATTCAATTGGGTATGATAGCGCGCACCAGCTGTGCCCGAGCCGCTCCGAGCCGCGGCATTGGTTCGCGACGAGCAACTCATTGTTTATATTTTTCATATTCTCAACGCGGCGCAAACAATCCAGTGATTGTCTCAACTTTCAGCTCTCGCCTTTCACAACAACCGGCTGCTCGAATTAAATTACTGGAATCTTCTTAAGTTTGATATTCGTTTTGGGAAAAATGAAAAAATCATTAGCTGTTAATATTGAATGGAAGGGGCGCCCTCGTCACGTCATTCCGTCGTTTGTTCATTGATTTTCTATTACGTTATTAACGAATCCATTTAGGTTCATGTTTTATATCAATACTTAATTATGGATTTTAATTTTTTCTATTCTCTACGTTTTTTATTTCATTTTCATTACTATAACATATAATATTGTTTTTATGACATTTCAAACCTGAATGCATAGAAATATTCGACGTTTTTAAAAAATGAGGGTTAAAGCATAATCATTTTAAAAGCGTACAGCGAAAAATAAATTCATAAGCAATGGAGATAGTACAAAATGGATACATGCATATCTTTCTTCCGTTCAAACTGTGTTGTATTATACAAGCTTATGTATAGCTCGTAATATGTTATGTGCTTATCGTTTAGAGCTTGTCATATAGAGAGCGTCCGTTCAGGTTTTCGTACATTTTCAAGATATCGTCTTGTCGAGGGCGGGTCGGGGGTGAGGGTGCGGGGTTGCGGGGGGGACCGTGTGGGCGGAGGGGGGAGGGGTTGCATAATCCATCAGCTAAGTATCGCTGCTTTGTCGTAGTCGCAAGAGAATTTGGTGTTTAGTTCAGTGTTTGTTGTATTCGGCGGAGTTTAGCCAGCGCCGTGCATAATGTATGAAACTCGCCTGCTAAGACGAATGTCTTTGTTTAAATATATCTCTTGTTCCTGCTATGTTTTTAAAATATAAACCCGTATTTGGCTTAAGTACGGAAGTTTATATGGATTTGAGCATATTCTTTGCTCTGTCACTCAAAAACTGCTGAGGGTGTATGGCGTAAATATCGTATGCATACCTAATGAATTTTATTAACTTCTACTTACATAATTATATCTCGGTTTATTCGACTTTTGTTTATGGCGTTACCATCTTATAGGATTTAACACATTTTGTATAAAGCGTTAAGTGTGTATAGGAAGGGAATTTGCAATGGTTATAAAAATGTATTGAACTGCTATTACAACTACACTTAAACTGAAGAACCACAGGACTATGACGCACACATACCTTCATAACATACATTACACACTAAAATTTGTAATATTTTAATTTTTGGTTATAATAATTAACCTAGAGGTACCTATTTTAAATATTTCGCATCCAACATCAGCACACTATTTAACACATTTACATAAACTTTACTACAATATTCTATTTCACAAATTTACATACAGAAATTAAAGACTTTTTAACGGATTTTAAACGAGATTTATTCATTATTTATTTTCCCGACGTTTCGAACACTTTTCAGCGAGCGTGGTCACGGGGAGACTGAGATGTTGTACGTCTTGACGATGAGAATCAATAGAGAAGATGGTTTGAAACTTTCTAACACCTGGGATCCTGTTATTAAGAATTTAAAATCCCATGTCAAACGTACCAAAAGACTAGAAGCCACGATCAGCCAATACTGCCAACATCCGGAAAAATACTCCACATACCAACTAAGTATTCGAAACGTCGGGAAAATAATATAATGAATAAATCGCGTTTAAAACCCGTTAAAAAGTCTTTAATTTCTAAATGTTTAATACCCGCGTAAAATCAAACACTAGAAAATACTAAATTTACATACATTTTATTTAAAACTTGAAAATAAATATGACCGGTTTCAGTTATGAATTACACGCCCCTCCCCTCCCCCTGGCCACCCCCGACCGACCGCGCAGACCACAATCTAGATTGCATCTGTCCACAGCAGTCCGATGTCTATGGTCGGCCCATGCTCTATGCCTAGTTCGTAACTTTCATACCTGGATACCTGCTTGGTTTAAGCAATGTATGTACATATATCGCTATAGTAAGTATAGTTAATATTATGAACTTATGCTAGGTATCTTATTTAATATTATATATCTTTGAATAATATTAAGTCAGCTTGTAAGAAAATATTTGTATTAAAGATAATAAATATGAGGTTGTATTATCACCAAATATGTAAGGCCAGAAATAACTTGTACCTCGTAACCTTTACAAAGATCTTTTGTGAGTGTTTATGAAGGTGGTGACGACTCAATGTCAGGTGGCCGGTGGCCCACTTGTTCCTTTCTTGCTATATCATAAAAATATTATTTACTAGATTTCCGCCCGCGGCTTCGCCCGCGTTTGCAAAGGAAAACCCGCATAGTTCCCGTTCCCGTGGGATTTCCGGGATAAAAACTATCCTATGTGTTAATCCAAGTTACACTATATATGTGTGCTAAATTTCATTGTAATCGGTTCAGTAGTTTTTACGTGAAAGAGTAACAAACATCCATACATCCATACTTACAAACTTTCGCCTTTATAATATATATTAGAATACATATTAGATTACAATTATCTGATACATAATATTATGTGCTTGTACAATATTACATATCTCAAACGATTCAAAAGACAGCAATTATTATTCTGTACGTACGAGTAGGCAGTGCAAATTAACTTTTCATATACGGATCGAGAATTAATTTCGTGAAATTGACTGAGTCTCAACATCATTTCGATATTCGTTCTAACATATTATATCTCGCACTTGAACCTCGCTGTACGAATGAAAAGCCATCGGTAATGAGCTTATAAGATGAAAAGATGAAAATGTTTCATGTATGCTTATTACGCTTGTGTGTATTTCATTTCATTAAAATGTAATAATATCTTCAATAGCAGGGATCAATATATTTTGATGGAAATGGAAAAATTGGAATGTGTACAATGTAGCGTTTGTATTGATATTAACAAAATTATGTAGAGCGTAGAGCTCTATCTTCTTTTATGGAAAGGATTCATCTATGAATCTCCCGATTCAGAGTAACTGGTCACATGACAATGATCCTCGGTAACTGTGCTAAACTCCCTACTAAAGTTCTTATTCAAACGTTAATAAGCGATCATTCAATTAAAACAAGTCCTGTTAATTTTGTTTTGTCTATTAATTACTCTCTTCACCGACTTTCAACAACAAAAGAACTATGATTTTCAGTTTTGAAGAGATTTGTTGAATGAAATTCATCCATTATTTTAACGAAATCATGCAGCACTCTCATTCCACATCCATCAAATTATCTAAAAATACGTTGTTCGCCATCACTCGCCCACACTGCACGTATAATTTACATTTAAACCGCCGAGATTTGCTCTTACGGCAAAGAAATAAAAGTAATACGGAATATTTCCCGCTGGCTGCACCGTCCTCGCAATAATTAACAATGCTTTCGGATCCTAATTACTTAGTTTTTCTAACTTTTAACGATATTTTCCGAAAAATTATACGCTAGCGCATTACTTCCGCTGCTCTTTATACAACTCTGCATAGTGCATAAATCATACACACATTTTAGTATTCCGCTCTCCAAATGTAGAATTTAGTTATTAACGTAGATATATTATGTGTGTTTTTGTTTTTGTTTTATGTTATACACATTAGTTATATTTCATTATTAGGTATAGTTTCTTACTGTGCAGTTTACTCAAGCTATTTATTAATATAATTTTATTTATTTACTTATTTATTAAATTCAAAATTCTAATTATCTTCATTTGCAAGAATGTATTTACAAATTACAGATGTTTTTTTTACAATGTTATCTGGCTAATTCATGTATCTATTCAGTTTGTCAGCAAATAATAAAGGTAAGCCTAAGCAAGCAAAGACGTAAGTTAAAAACACGTAAAAAACGCTCATACAATTTTAAAACAAAGGATGTATGTTCATTGTTCATCCAAGCAAAAGTTTTACTAACCTATTTCTCTTAAATCTATCATTGAACAAACGTATATGGGGCACTAAGAATGTGAACCCGCAAACTACCAAATACTCTAGAAACGGTTCACGAATGATATCAATATGCGTTAGGCAATCTATAGATTCTGGCAACCCGCCCGCCCTACGTCACGGTCACAAATTACAGAATTATACGGCGATATTCTTCGAAATGCGGATTATCTGAGCAAGAGCGGCACACAAGCGCGGCACCTGGCGCCACTCACCCTCGTAAAAACTATAACAGAACTAAACAAATAACTAGACCCGAAAGTTGGCAAGTTTTACTGCAGTTTCGGAAGGACACTTGTAAATCCAAACAGAAGTAGTTTGTAGTTGGCCGCCGAAATTAGCTGCGGTCGGTGTGAGTTTGTGTGACTGTCCGTTTACACTTAAACAGAATACATTTTTCGTGCTTTTATGTTTATTATAGCTTAAATAATACTTGACCGACTACAACATCATTATTTCTCAGTGCCTAAAAGTATAATTTTTTAGTTTTTATCTTCATTTATACCGTGTAGAACTAGTACTCTCTTGCGAAATAAATATTAAGAATAACAAAGTGACCATTCTAAAAATATATATTCTTTTAATATTACATACTAATTCAATTAAGAAATGCTTAGCTCAAATCATAAACTGGTTATTGAGTTGTACATGCGAGCGTCCTAGTAGCCTAGAAATAGAAAATGGCATTAAAAGACAAAAATGTCAGAACAAAACGGGGCCATAACTCGCTTCTGAATAAGTAATGACGAGGGGTTCTTCATGAGAGCTCTAAAAACGCATCTCAGCGTGATTCCGTTACCTTTAAAATGCTTTTATTTGACTATATTTTCTAGAAATAATCGAAGCCGCAACATACGAGCGAAATACACTTTACCGAATATATTACTTCGCTTCTTTTGCCATTTTTCACATCAAGCACATTTTATTTTCTGGATAAAACAAAATGTGGAAAATAATATTTAATGTTACAAACTCAATGCTTTATGTATTTCCTTAAGGACTTTGGTATATGTGTGATAACATTTAATAGCTTCATAAAAATGCATAATAATGTCTAAAGAACTCCAGTGGACATTTAAGTGTACCTATAAAACACATTGTTTAGTTTTATACCCGGAAAATGATAAAATGAGCGACATAAATAAAAAATAACGACATACCTCGCCCTGATACCAAATTACAACCGTAATCAAACATCCTGCTATAAAAGTATGTATAATGATATTGAATTTCGTACGAAAATATCAAAACATCGCGCCTATTAATATTGGAGAACAAATGAAAAATTATTAATGTACAAAAATATCTGTTCTGTAATAAAAAAAGTACAATAATAGTTGTATATCAACATGAAACTGGTACAGATTATCTGTCGTTATTTCCACGAACGGATATGAATACAATACCGCCGTGTTGGTTCGTGCCTGCGAAATAATTACCCTGTCAGAGCGGATGAGCTTTAATTAATGAGAAGACATTCGATTGTTCCTTATGAAAGCCTCCTTATTCTTTCTTTTCATAGCTGCGAAGAAATAAAGCCAATAAATCCGAAGGCCCCCGTGACCTCATTAATACTTAGCGATATTCGCAAATTTAGAACTCGAATCTTAACATCTCATTAAGAGCGGCTCGAACATCTCGGCCATTATAACGATAGCTATTAATTAATTTACGAGTATGTCCACTTGACTGTTAATTAGTGAAAACCTGCGGAAAGTTATAAGGGGCTCGATTATCATTCATGTCGTTTATTTTGGACCATTATATTTGTATTATTATATTTCAACAATGCTTTCTATGTCTATATCAAAGATCTTTTATTGCGAGGAGCATGTTTCTGAAGACTGAATGGTCAATTTATAATCTTTATTGCTTTTTTATTCACACATTTGTTTCCATTTAATGGTTAATTAGCTGTAGAGTGCGGGTTGCGGGGTAATGAAAACACGTGTATCAGCCTCGAGTGATTTATTATAACTAACTTAAACTTATGAATACACATCCTTAAACTACACATAGACATAATACACTACATAGCAAAAAGTACGTAGCGAATAGAAATGATAGAGCGATTGTTAATAAACGCGCTACGAATCGTTTTGATCGTAGTGTTCATTATTTTATAATTTACACAAGGTTTTCAAAAAGAAGAAAACATACCATTTTCAATTCTTTACATGAATATAAAGGTCAATGTTGTCAATGTTAGTATTAAACATAACTACCCCCAAGACTACCCCTAAATTGATCGATCATGTCGATTGTCACGCTTTTCGCTAAAACATACTAAAAAAATCTAAACCTGTGTGAAGCAATAACAGTGTGTCATTGTGTACCGCAATGTGACAATGGCTCACACGCGGGATGTTTTTAATAATGATGTCAGCGCCGCGGTTACATGTACCGTTGTACCTTTGTTCCCGCCAAATCGCTTTAAACCCTTTGCGACGTGGAACGGAAAGGTTCCCACTTATTTGCGGTGGAACCATTTACTACATGATACTTTTTATGGTCGTAAGCGAAACGAATTAGATACTGATTGGTGCTTAAAGGTCAAAGCATTTCCTTTTTGCTTTTGCATAACGAATGAAGGACTACATTTTGAAAACTTGAAGTCTACAATCTACTTTGAATTTATTTACGATCTACCATAAAATAATAATCACCACAATATAAGATAATGGTTGCAATTCAGTTCATTCATAAAAAAATATATATGAAGCGTAAAGTATTTTAAGCATTTGATACAGGGGAAATCGTCGAATAAAGTATTAATACACAATAAACGTCCTATCGCTCTTAATTTTTATCTTTGCGTAAACGTGCATCATGCAGTTATAAAATATCATTTAAGCGATATTATGAGGCATCACATTCAGCAGCGTCCATTGAAAAAACGATATATTGCGATCGCATCGCGTGATTTTAACATAAAATTGGCTTTGAAAATAAAATGGCACGTTTATATATATTTTTATGAAAGCGATACCGTGCGGGCGATAGTCGCGCGGGCCTTTTGTGGCGTCATTACCGCTCTCTGGCGATACGGCGCGAACGACAAGCGTCGATGGGCCGTGATCTAATGCAGGTAATATTGTGAAGGAACGCTAATCTCTTAACAAATAGCTGCCATATTTCACCGCTATGTAGAGCACGGAATATTTTTAGAATGGCTGCCTCTAGAAATTTCCATCTCCCACTTTAAAAGCCGGTAGATGCTATCGACTCGAATGAGAAATAGTTTTTCATTCACGGTTCGAGACGATTGATGTTATTGACTGGTTTTTCTTTATAATATTATTTTGCAAGATTATTCATGTTTGATAATAAGAACTTTTATGTTGTATTTGTATTGATTTTATGCATTTTTTATTTGAATTTTCTGAGAAATATTTTGATAATGCTAGCCCAAAAAAAACTTTCGGAAAAATCTTTCAACGATGAGATTTTTTTAAACCACTCTATTAGCATCAAAAGGCCTTGCATAATTTATTTATAATTTATTAATAAGTCAATAAAGAAAGACACACAACATATCCCAGTAAGCCCACAATGAATACGATCCGACCGCGCGTTTTCCCAACGAGGTCGGTGTTTATTCCGAGCGCGTTGCGGCCGCGCTGATACCTCAATCAGATCTTGTAATTACAGCTTTCTCTTTGACGGAGCCTTAACAAGAAAAATTGCGGCGCCAAAATTGCTTATCGAACGAAATAAATCAAGTTCCGTCGACGTTATGAGGTTTCCTCGTGTGACGCGACAAGTTCCGAATTGCCATTCATCTTAATTACATTTAGATCATACTATTGAATAGTCAATAAGAAAGTCGTTGAATATATTCAGACGTTTTTCCATTATAATTAATATATAATGTTGCTTTGTGTTCGTTCTTTTTAAAGACTAGATTTCTTGGAAATGACGTGAACATTGTTTTTATTTTTTATGAATCACATATTCAGCGCATTCATAACAGATTTTCATTCAACTGGAGAATACAATAAAGCTTTATCTATAAACAATAACAAAACATCCCCAAAATATTCTTTAAATAGTACAATGTGTTTTTTCGTCATTATAACGACACAATTTAGAACGTTGTACGTGCCCAAGTCGGGCAACTTATGTGGCTCGTGTAAGCAAGTTGCGGCGCGACTTGCGGCTCGTGGCACAAAGCAATCCGCCGCTAATTTACGTCTTGAAGTT
The DNA here is from genome assembly GCF_905220415.1 of Colias croceus. NCBI lineage: Eukaryota > Metazoa > Arthropoda > Insecta > Lepidoptera > Pieridae > Colias > Colias croceus. The sequence goes on along the minus strand of NC_059543.1, from coordinate 104,935 downwards.
CCGCCATTGTCCACACAGCCCACACAATGCCGGCCGACACAAAGCCGCGCTGTATCTCCGCGGACATATTGCACTCTCGCTTATTTCCATCAAACTGTATTGCACGATGCTTGCCTGGCAACTAATACAATGGAGGTATAGATTGCGTTTACGCTAGCAAAACAAGTTTCATAGTTTGATTTGTTACTTTTAGTATAAAATGTAGGTTACGTATAATTTAATACTTGAGAGTAATATTGTAATATTGGTATAATTCGAGGTATCAACATTTATTGTAAGGACAATTTTAGCAGTTTATTCTTTATTGAAAGTGACCGTGTAACGATGATAATATGCAAAATTAAACAATGTTGTTTTATTGTGACTCATGTTAGAACTTAGAGACACAATTTATTATCCATTTTCTACAAATCAATCGAAAAGCAACTACAAAGTCATCGGCTCGAAACCTGAAACGTGAAATCATTTATTCGCAAAAGCGATTCAAAAACTATTAGTTTGAAATCCTACGTCGCTTTTTGTTGCAATGAGAAAGTTGAAGTATCAATGCAGTGAGTTTACAGTGAACTTGTTTACAACAAATATTGACGCGCTCGCCGCCCGCCGCGCAACATACTTCACTTTGCTACATAATATAACAGTTTCTGCAACTTTTGTAAAACTCAACACATTACAGATCACAGTTGATCACGTCTTTGTGTCTCTCTTGATTTGATGCCAACTGGCTGCTCCATCTTAAACATAAATTTGGATTGGTAGAATTTTTAAGTATTGATTGATACGAGATTTTGTTATTTTATTTTAATTTATATGATATCCTATCCTACTTAATAAATGCGAAAGTTTGTGAAGATGGATGCATCATGCATGTGAATGTATACACTATACAGGGTTACTTGAAAAACACCAGCAACCTCGCAGGACAAGATAGCTAACATCATAAGCAACAACATTTGTTCTACGACTTTTGGCATAACGCAATAAATTATTTTGATTTAGTTTGATTGTGGATTAGGCTAGCGGCGAAGGACAGCTGCTGGCCCGCTGACCACTTGCTCAAGGAAATTGCATCGCATGAATGGAATGCCTAATTTCGCACGACTTACTGCTATATACTCAACCAAACTTGTCCTTCTCGTGAATACGAAATGCTAACTCCGTATTGACTACATTTTAATATTACACTATTTCAGAACTACTGTAAACTTAAATATAAAATTGTTCACAACAACATTGCTAGCTCGCATTTCGTTTCAAGCAGGTGTTAAATACGGATAATATTAATCGCATAATAACCTTAGAGCATGTAACAGAAAGGAAAGCATCTTAAATATTCCCGTGAGGCTACTTAAATATACATGCCGGGAAAGTGGTCGGGTGCGGTTAAAATTTCAAATTGATAATTTGCTGAGAGCTCGCAGCCCCGCGGGGTTCTGGGGGCGCGTGGGCCGCGTGGGCCGCACCAAGCGTGTGTACATCATTGTTTTAGAATGGCTTAATACGATCATCGCATATCTGAATATACGTTAACGCAATTTCGCAAAAATTCTTGTGAAAAGGGCACGAGTGACAGTTCATATTTTGCTTAAGCGTAACGTATTTAGACATTTTGCTGAAACTTTGTTGTAGATAAATATTTCATTTTTAAAGAAAGTCAAAGGCAACACGTTATGATATCGCTGTGAATTATCTTCTTTTCTATAAGCAATTCGTTAAATGGATATTGTAAACATTGTTCCGAAACTATTAACTGAATGCAATGTAATTATATAGGAATCTATTAACGCACTATTTACATAGCAATACGTCGCTAATCCCTCCACGATTCGCGCCAACTAAAATTTGCTATTCTATAATCAAATTGTTCGCAGCGAAAGTTAATTGAACGCGATACTGCGATGTTATTTTAATGAATTTTAAAGCAGAATTGTTATTAAGAGCATCTGAGCGGACCCTCTTGTTTCTGTTACGTTTAATGTTACCTCGCTAACTTATCTCGCTGCTTATTCATGGACTTTAGAACGAAGTAGTTGCTCTTTTTGTTAGCCGTCTGGACCACTTGTTTATATTTCAGGTTATTCAACTACTTAATCGCTCGAGCGTTATTAGGGAGAGGTAACTAGTTTATTGTATTTATGATCGTCTATTATTTTATACAATCGATTTTAAATACGCTACGCCTTCTATAATCCAATTCTCCACGATTGAAAATAACTAATTTAATTTTAGTCATATTGTGTTTTGTCCTTATTTTTAAGTGTAATGGGACATGGAAGAAAATTGATTATATTTTATAAATAATTTAGATAATTATATCAGAAAGTATTGTGCTGATACAATTGCACGTGGTATCTTTTGTAGCATGTAACGTGAAATTTGTATTTGGGGGAAATTTACGCAGATAGAGCGACTGCGGATTTGCATATAGAATACTTTTATCCTTAAATTTTAAATTTCTTGTACACGAGAGACTTCTGTGAGCAGCTAGCGTTAGAATTAGGAAGTAAAAGGATCTTTTGTAAAACACTTCGTAGGCGTGGATGTTTTTTGATATGGTGTTTTAACTTCCTATTTTAGTCGTTGCAAAAATATAATAAATAATTTTAAATTCATTTATTGTATATATCAGAAATGCTACTATGCGTATATTCATATGTAAATTGTACTGTACTATCTATTGTATTGTACTATCTATGTGTATTCATATGTAAATTCGTTCAACACTGAATAAGCCGTTAGATCTAAACGTTAAAAAATGTTTAAACTCAGAGTCAGATACGTGTTTATATCGGATAAATAATCTCAAAAGCTGATGTGTATGTATCATAACAAGACTTACGTATTAACACCAAAAAGATTAGATTTTTTTATAACGTTTAAAAAATAAAAACATTTTAGAGTGCATTCAGAAACGTCGGGACCATGTAGTAGCCATCAACAATCAATGCGTTACTGGAAAGGATTTATTATAAAGCTTTCCAACATGCATTTCCATTTTCATTCAAATGGTTAGTGGAAATTATCGTTTTCATATCCACATTATTTTAATTTTGATCCTGGCAATAAGTGATAGAAATTCGTATTTAAATCACAATAATTGATTTTTATAGCTACAAAAAACAACTAATGAAAACTGTGTTGATCATTTAAAAATATTTTTCAAGCGAAATAAATGAAAATGCAAATGCAGCGAGTTTTTCGTAGATTATACCTAAAATGTGTCGCTGTTGAAAATTCTCTACCTATAAACTAGTTCGTGGATTTGTTAAAAATTACCGCAAACGAGTTGGTGGCGAAATAAAGTAGACTTTCCGCGGGATTAAAACTTTCGCCTCGCGTCGCGTTCACGCGCTTGCGGCTTGCGGCGTCGCTGGCTTCAGTGTTCTTATTTATATGCTTCAATAATTGTTATTTTACGTATAACGTGAGGTTATCACGATATTGTACGTATAATTTGAGTATTTTTTTTAGCTCAAGTGTAAGTATTTTAAGGGTGCTACGAACTTTTTACTATACCGTTTATGACCTAAATTACTAAAGTTTGTTAGTTTCAATATAATTGTGACTTTACTAACCTTATTTGCATTATTTATATAATTTCATACTCCAAAATCTAGTAAAGAAAAACCTTCACCAAAATTGTTATTAATTAAATAGGTAACTACGAAGCGATACATTTATACTAGGTTCATATAGACGTGAGTAAATTCTCGATGGCATCATATATTATAATATATCCCGCATCCTTGGCCCAGTTGGAGCACACCTCGTTGCCAAAAACAATCGCATACGCGCTGCTTTAAGCGCTCAACTACTACTTTCTACGACCATTGTGCTGCATACACGCTTTCTATGTACAATATTCGCATCAAATTATCGAATATAGCACATTGTATCCATGATGATAAAATTAGCATAATATTGAAATAAAAATGTAAAGGATAAATATATATTCGCAGAAAAGAATTCAATAAGATTTTCGTAACCCGTAGCAGTTCGTAGCGTTCTACGATAAAGCTACGACGCTATCATAACATTGATTTAAATTGTCCGTAATGTGAAACTTTGTTGCATTCAGATGTTTCGCAATCCAACCCCACTCAAAGTGACCTTAATTAACATTATCCCTCCATGAGCTGAAAGTGACAAGCTATACTGAAATAACAATAATTTTGTTAAATTTTGACCTTTTAATATTTCCTTTGAACGTGTAAAAACGGGACAGGTTTCAAAAATCTCGATGAAACGTGAAGTATTTGGCTGACATAACACAATAAAGCTCTTTGACGCTGCACAAGGGAAGCGAGAGGTCGAATTGAAAAGCACAGAATAAAAAAGCAGTTTTAATTAAAAATAATGAAATAGTGAGAGGTTTGAGCGCTATACGGCTATCGGCGAGGCTCGATGATAAAATAAAAGCCGCCCGGCGTCGGCACAGAGACAATGATAGGGGTTCAGTGCTAAGGCTGTCCGCTGACGAGCGGCACTTACTGTATGTTGTAGTATGGTACTCTGTGGCACTATGTCGTGGAGATACAGATCATAGTAGTAAAAAGGAAAAATAATATTTTCAATGTTCAATAATTGATTTGAAGTAAGAATTTCACACAACAAATGATTAATTTACATGAGCTAAGTCATAACAATTGAAATGCAAATGTTAAAATAATAATATAATTGGCTCTATTTTTTTACTTCAATTTATGTTGACATAAAATGACTTTAAATGTTTCGTCGGTAAGAAGCCTTAGATCGTGTCTTTCGATAGCCAGCACTCTGTTTGACTTGGCCCGATATTGAAGTGAATTTGGGAGCGGAATTCTTACGGGATTAACGCACGCCCAAACCACTCGCTACCGGGATATTGCACTTTATAAAAAGCGTTCTATAGCGACGGTTTTATATGATTACTACTGATACTGAGGTTTGTGTGATTATAAAAGTTAAAGGAAAAGTTTAAAGTGAATTTATGGCCAATTTCAAAAAATAAATAAAATGAATATCGTAAATGCATTGCAATAAAAAAAATGTCACGTGGGCGATGTTTTTCCAGCACACATTTATCTGAATACGAAATGATTGAGATACCGGCGTCGTTCTCTTAAACGCCCTACTTTGCCGTCCAATAAAAACGTTATTAGGGTAAAAAAACGCAGGCTTCAGGTGACGAGCACGGCGATAGCGGCAATTTGTCGCTACGATAAGGCGACGCGCGCGATACGGGTACGATCCGATGCGTCAGCGATAATGTGTCGCCGCCGTATCTTTATGTTGCTTGTTAACGGCGTGGCGGCTCGGGTTACATTACCGCTTTATTTATAATTCGTCAAAGTGATATTATGTAATAACTATATATATAAATAATTATATAACATATTATATGTATAACATGCGTCTACTATCTCGTGCCCCTTAAATCTGCATTAAAAATGTATTTCGATAACCTCGTGTTGATGGCAAATATATTGCATTATGTTTTAAGAAGAATCATTTTCGGATTTTTTATTTATTCATTATAACATAATACTATACAGCATAAATATATTTAATACTAATATCATTCCATGATAGATATGACGTGTAATAAATAATAATAACCCAGATAATGTAAAAAATTATATTACTAAAATTGTGAATGAAAAAGCTTTCACAGGATTTAAGTGTTTTGTTAAATGATGTTTTTTAGGTAACAAAGGAAGGAAACCACAATGAATACTTTCAATTTCTTAAAGCGCCCTTTTCGTCTATTGTGTTCCAACTTAACTATTTATTTGCAGATTACTTTTACCAAAAATACTATTTTGAAAAGCTGCCAGATTTTACCAGCTTGCGTGGCGCGCCGCACGCCTGCCACTAACATTAAGATAATGATATCTTATTTCTTTCTTCTCATTGTTTACTTATTATTATAAGTACTAACGGATTTTAATTTATGTGATTTAATAAATATTGTGGCTGTTTTAGAGCTTTTGTCTAAGGAGAAATGTTGAATAAATTATCCGTTGAATTTATGTGTTTTCCTATATTCATGCATTACCATACTTCATGACTTCACCTCCTATCTGTACATACAATAATATTTGTGGTGATTTCAAAAGTTATTCTAAACATATTGATATTTTCACAATGCGGTCGAACGTTGTTTACTATCATAGTGTTCAATAAAGTGCGAATAAACAATCACTAGAAAAGAGTTTGCTCGATTTAGTTATTTAGTTCACCACCCTTCCCTTAAGGGGAAATAAAATAAACGAGTCTAAATTATCAGGAACTATTGGAAGCGTCTATCGTAACACGTTATCATAAATAAGTGACACAAAAAGGAACAAGGAAGTGGGATCGATGGCAATTAACTTTCCTTGCCGAGTATCTGTCCCGACCCCTTTCTCTCCCGCCGTCTCAACCTACCCACCCCCTCACCTTGAACGACTGCCCAAACCTATGTGATATTTTATTTTGACTTGCTACACACTGTAATTTTATCAGCTTACTGTATATTTACAAGATACTTACAAACGCAATCCATTATATAGTATTAAAATTATAGTAGAGCCATTTTAATAGGCAACATTTGACAGTTCAACAAAATTCAACAACGTAACCTAGTAACGACGACATAGAATAGCATGATATTTCGTTTTGTTAGAACTGCACATTTGCTTAACTTTTTTCAATTATGATTACATATTTATAATAATAATGACCGAAACAAGTAATTTTAAGATTTCATTTTACTGATAAACCATACTTAACATAATAAACAATTTCTGAATTGAAGAACTGACGTCGCTACAATTTTGTGTCAATAAACCTTTTTTCTTTTTAAATACCAGAGACGTTACTCTAAAAATTGATATCTGACATCTAGAATCGAATGCATTGATTACTTGTGAATAAAAATCATCATAAATTAATAAATTCGATTGACAAATGTTTCAAATCCATATCGATTAATTCACTTTAATCGATGTTTTTAAGCAGGTTACCTCTCTTCGAAGATAAAATTGATAGACGTCAAATGTTGCCTATTAAATTGGCTCGACATTAAGTACCTATAAGTTTAATATGCACATATAACACAAATTACTAATAAAATTCGTTTCTAAAGCAGCAAGAATCTAATATATATATTATAAAGGCGAAAGTTTGTAAGTATGGATGTATGGATGTATGGATGTTTGTTACTCTTTCACGTAAAAACTACTGAACCGATTACAATGAAATTTAGCACACATATAGAGGGTAACTTGTATTAACACATACGATAGTTTTTATCCCGGAAATCCCACGGGAACGGGAACTATGCGGGTTTTCCTTTGCAAACGCGGGCGAAGCCGCGGGCGGAAATCTAGTGATAATATAATCTACTAGAAGCCGGGATTCATCAAGCGAAAACGTATTAAATTAAATGGGAGCGGGCTGAGCCCAGAGTGCGTGCGTGTGCGTGCGTGTGTGTGTGTGTGTGTTGAGTGAATGGAGTGTTGTCACCGCAGGGACATCCCGGTTTAGTTTGATCGACCACTCTCATACTGTGCCCGCAATACAAACTATGTCCACATACACACAATTTTAGTTTGTTGATTTTTCCAAAGCAAAGGTATTCGGTACGCGTGATGCGGGTAAAAATAATTTTCAATTTTTTTCATGCTTTTCGGAATTGTATATCATTATTTGACGCACAGTAGCCAGCTTCAGATTCACGTTTAATTTAGAAAAAAATTACATTTCCCAGTTGCATCCGCGCCCGCGCGCGCGTTGACAATTAATTTATCACTATAAAATATAGCCTTTAGCACTCAGGAAATGTGCAGCTTTATGTTAGTGAAACATTTTTTATCAACAGCGACAAAAAAGGTCGAGATTCTTGTTTTTCAGCGAATGTTTGAATATGATACTAAAATTATCTCAATTGTAGTAATAGTTAATTACTCCCGAAATATAAGATAAATCGCACATTCCTTTGTAAAATTATGTAATGGTATTAACATACAATCTAATCTGCGTATAATGTTATAAAAATGTTAAATATCGGTCCTTTTAAGACAAAACTATATGAGTGGCTAAATAATAAAAATTTCTATAATGTATCGGATTATTTAAATTTGTGACATTGAATGATATTATGTTTAATTTTGACTAATGAATATATATAATGTGAACCTTTTATAATGTGACAATGAAATAATGTACTTTTTATATTAATGTTGCGGAGCTGATATACCTATTTACACGCCATTTATGGCTAATGTGTTGATTCGACCTATAATGTAATTTTGTTATCTTTGTACTTACACACATTATGCAAATAAAGAAATTTATTTATTAATGTAATGTAATGTAATGTAATGAAATCCTTCCTTAAGCCCAAGACAAACAGTAATGTAGGGCTTATCGTAAGGTGTGACGGGCGGGCGGCGTCGGGCGAGCGCGGGGCGCGGGGCGCGGGAGAGGGCCCGATAAATCACGGGCTTGAGCTGATAATAAGGGTCACTGTCTGCTGCGACAACCCACTTACTTAACAACGACCTTCGAGCCACGGAATATTACCGCTCACATTATACATTACAAATCAGACAGTCGACTTTTATACTTCCAAAATTAAGGACCAGCGGTAACATGAAATTCATGTAGAATTTATAAACCTGACTATATAAAATGGTATGCACACATAACACATAGTGCGAACTTAGTATTTAAATCACAATAAGTTAATCAAACAATTTACTTAAATGGCTACAGATTTGTTAAAGTCTACTAAAGCCCAAAGCGCTGCCATCAATAGAATATTTCACAGCTCACTTGATCGTCCACATGTAGGCAACAGCGACTTAAAAGGTCTCCAAGGATGAGCCGGGGCAGCCCGGCGGCCGGCAGCGATAATGACGGTCCCTGTTTATCGCGGTCAACTCGACGTTGACCAATCACTCAAATATGTACTTATATTGTATACATTGCTCTATTTTACTATCATCTCTTTACGCATGAATACATCAACATAAACGCTATATATTTTCTATAGAAAAATAAGTAAGTAATAGTCATTCCGTCCCAGACCTTGTCTGTACATTATTTCAATAGTTTTTTTATCGAATTTTCTTTAGCTACGTTGAGTGATTTTCGGGGGGGACAAAACTTATTTCAATTCTGTTCGCCGTTCTGTATATTTTAAGCTATCCAATAAGCTAGTAAGTACGAGGTGTATTGAGAAAATTCTAAATATTCTCTTTCACATAAAAATAGGGCTAACGTTTTGCAATCAGAAACTTTGTGCATTTTATTATTTTATAAACTGTTGGTACTCTATAATATTATATTGACTTTTTATACATTGCTCGACCTTAAATGACCCGTATCGAATGAATTTAAAGTAACAAAATTTTGATTCAATTTAGCTACAGTTACTGACGCGTTTCACAATATTTTGCGAACGAAGTTTCATTTTATGCAAAACATATTGTGAATAACAAACACGGTTTGCGCTCACGTTTCGCAAGTTGCAATGAATGACGCTCGGTCACGGCAGGGACGAGAACAAACAGACAAACAACACACATAATAAAGGCAAACTCGGTCGGAGCTACGACCGGGCGACACAAGCGGCTGCAAGTATTTGTCTTTGTTAATCGCCTTTCAGGTTATAAGTAGGTTTATTTTGTTTTGATCTTACGCAAATGGACAAATACAAGAAATGTACAGATTTTGATATTAATCAATAAATGCAGTTCAATATACTAGATAGGTAAACATTTTATTACAAGTTATCCCGAAATGTACAAAATATTTTCAGTACTTCTTCAAATATAACTTTTCATCGGTGTTGGGTGCAGTCATACAAAACAAATATTTAGACGGCATAATACTATAATTATATTTTTTTTAATCAAATCACGTGTGTCTAAGTTTCTATGCCGTATAAAATGCGTGTGTTTCCTTATGCTTTGAGTTAAAGCGGCAAAAATTGGACAACAAATGATTAAATAGAAAATTTACTTTCATAAATAATCTCAATGAAAATTCATGAAGCACTCCTACAAAATGAAGTGGAGCGTTCAGTTCGAAATTTTCCAGAGTTGCCATTTTCGCTTTAACACAATGTTTTTGCTCGTAGCATTTTTCGATCCGCGCGTCGAAAGGGCGACAAACTTCCAAGTGCGCACTCCGCGGCGAGCGCCCAACACCGCCTAGTGCCGACCGCCCCGACCACCCGGACCTCTGCTTTCACCAATTATTATTATATTATTTCCATATAATTGTGTGATTCACATCATAACATTTTCATACCGACCGAAGGAAAGCGAATTTATCCTTTTAAGAAGTGTACTTTCGTATATTTACATAAAAATTTTATATAAGAAAAAAATATTTGCATTTCAATAAATAAATATTAGAAAACTCATAAATGTAAAAGAGCTTTGAGGGATCACGCTCGTGATTAAAGAGTACTTACTGCACGAAGGGTCGGTTTCATTTAAATGAGCTTCATAAAAAGAAGAAAATTTGTTTTATGGCCTCTCGCGACCTTTTACTTTTTGCTATTTTATCATTTCCCTTTCGGGCCGGCCCGTGAATGCCGTAATACGTGTTGGCGGCCGGTAATCCATTAGACCGTTCGGAGCCCGCTCACGTCTACACGTGTTACATGTCCAGTGTACACGTCACACGTCCACGTGCGACACTGACACGCACCTGTAATTCTAAGTAATCACATTTATTTAATCCCAAGACTACGAATTACAATTACCTTATTCATTTCTTACTTCACTGACGTGACCGGAATTAGATTTTTGTTAGCATCTGAAAGAAATGAACTTTATTTAAAGTTGTTCTTATATGTATAAATCGAATATTTTTCTTAAGTCAAGAAGTGGTGTTGTTACTCTATGGAACCTTAAAGCAAACAAATAGGCACAGTATCCAGAAATATAACACATGCCGCATAAAAACATTAAATATTGAAGATCCTAAGTTACGTGGGACTATAAAACGTGCAAAAACGATAAAATAGGACTTATGTATAAAAGTTCCAAAGTTAGTGGTTACTAATTCATTAAAATAATGGGTGCACTTAAACGAATTTATTGCAATGCAATGAGTTAGTTCATACAGCATTTTACTGCAAAAGTTTAAAATTGCCAAAAGAAAATATTTTTATAAAAATAAATACGGTAAACCAGGACAAAGTTCGTATCTTCGATAAACCCGTGCCGCGGGAATCATAATAAACGGAACATAATTTAATACATTATAATTTCTAATATCGCGGTGGAGAATCGCAAACAAAAGTTCGCCAATGTTATGCCGAGTTTCATTTTTGTAGCGAGGCGAGGGAGCAGAAAAGGAATGTTTAAGTATATTGCGCGCACATTTCAGCTCTAAGTGAATATAGCGCTTTGTGGCGCTCGCGGCTGCAAAGTATTACATCCGTTATTAAGCCGCCCTTCGCCGCCTCTCATTCAATGCATTCTGTTTTTTTACAGCGATTTATTTAATTGCGTTCTCAACTTATACCGTGCAATTTAAACATTTGGAGGTTTAATAATTCTATGAGATGTGTATTTCTATTTCGTACACAAGAGAATATGTTAAAATATTTGTTGCAATGAATTTATTATTATTCTACCCAACATTCTACCCATATTCATCTGTTTAATGTTTAGATTATTTTACAGAATTATAAGTTTTTATAAATTGTTTATCCGAAAAATATTATTTCATGATATTATTTCACAAAAGTGCAATGACATATTATTTTATTACTGTTTCATCAATTTACTGGTTGCAAAATAAACTCCGACAACCAGTCTAACTGATGAATATGAAACAGTTCATTGGAATGTAAATGCTTATCCCACCAAAAACATAAATTTAAAAATTAAAAGAATTGAAGTCGAGTTCAATCGTTGACTTAATTTGCCAAAAAAAGAAATGAGATCTAAATGTGTGCCAAGTTCTGCAGACAGTCCAGAAATTTATTTACAAAGATTTATTAAGTTCTTAGGTTGACTGAAAACTCAATTGTTTTCAATTTTCCCTTAGAGAACAATGTTTATTCCAAAATATAACTTTTTTAATTTGAATAATACCTACCTAAATTATTTTCACAAAGCAAACAACTAATGACCTATCGAACCCCATAATTTGATGAGGCTAGTTTTTAGAACCTCACAAAATATAAACAGTAGGTATGTAAAACTAGCCTTATAAAGATGATGCTGAGAAAACCCTTCCACTTCCCAACAGCTGACCTGTATAGCGAGTTTGCAGTCCTAAGGGTCAGGCAGCTCTTCGTTCTCAAGGCTGTGTTAACTACTCACAGAACCTTAAAAATAAGAAAGGACTTTAAAAAACTCACCTCAAGGCGTACATTCTCACTACCATGTCCTCGTGCATCCTCCCTTTTCCAAACGATGTCCAAAATTTTTATTTCCTCGGATATACAATAGTGTCAACAAACATTGTAACATAACACTACTATCGAACTACACAATATGCAAGAAAGTCATAAAGAAATGGTTACATACGCTATCTTTTGAAGAAACCGAACAATTACTTAAAGGACCACTTAGCTGACATACATTAAAACATGCCCTCACTCACAAACAATGACACACACACACACACACACACACACACACACACACACACACACACACACACACACACACACACACACACACGCACACACGCACACACACGCACACCATACATACACACACACACTCTATCACGAACACGCGTGCTGCAAACCGCAAAATAATGTACTTAGTGTTTTTTCTTTTATTTTTTATTAATTGTATTAACTTCCATTACATTAGATTATTTACCTAATTGTTAACTCTCTACTGTCCATAACCATAACATTAATTATGTTACATATAACTAAGAAGCGCAACTCAGGGTCCCAAGACACAAGTATTTCACTTAGTTTGGGTCCCACTGTCGTACATTAATAATTGTAAAACATAAAATGGACAAATAAATTTATTTCATTTCATTTCATATTATATCTCAGTCATTTATTGATGGATTTCAAAATTTTTTTCGGCCACTGATTAGTTTTGATCTATATTTTAACACTATTATGGTGAATATAATATTTTCTATTTTTATAAACTTTTCCATTTTTCCATACAAACAAAATTAATGTCATTGAAAAAATTAAATACAGATAAATTCAGTATTTTGTGATTTTTTTCCTTTGTACACTCACTATTACCTAGTTGATTACAAAATTTGAACTTTCTAGGTCATCTGGAAGTGGGTTAGGTTTTGTATATATCTATGAGTCAGTCAGTCTTAAAAATTGCGATTTTTGGATATTAATATCTACGCAACTGTTTAATCTGTATTTATGAAATTTAAGGTTCTTTTTATCTTGAGGTCCTCTTGATATGTACCAAATTTGGTTTATTTAACTTAAATAGTTTTCGATTTATAAGGGGGTGAAAAGTGGCTCGAAATGGTTCGTGTAAATATACACACGGCTGCAGCTGCTCGCCAGTTCTCTTCGCTTGAACTCGGCTTGACACGCTGCCGCGTGTCTAGATATAATGTGAACGTTTTAAACACGCGCACTAAAACTAGCACGATAACAATTATTGCAACAGTAATCATAGTGATTTCATGAAACAATGCGAGTCGGCCGGATGTCAGCGGGCGGTTGCGGACCGCGGCCTTAAGGCGGGGTACCGACGAACGTGCCACACGCATATACAAGCTCTATTTATTAACCTTGAATCTAATTTTTTACTTCATTACAAGAATTTTCTTTAGTATATTTGTGTTATTTCTTTCTTAATAAAAAGGGAACATACGGGAAGTGAACTACATATTAAGGTCACATTTCTCTCGTCTGCCTGCAACTTTAAAAGCAGTACATAATTAGCATCGTCTCGAATATTTGACAATAATGACGAACTGCAAGCATCATATTACAAAAATTTGCTATAAACATCACTTCTTGCATCAACCCGAAAAAACCATGTATCAGGCAATCCATTTAATTTACATAAAACTCAGATGATAATATACATAATACATATACAGAATGAAAATAATTGCTTTACATAAATATTTTATTCTATCAATGAACGTTGGTAATAAATCAAATAGTGCATTGGTAAAACTGCACTAATAACGCTTTATATTAGAGATCTAGTGAGCTCCGATGCTGCGAATTAAATTAAATGAATCGTTTTAATCATCGCTTCATTGAATTCAACGTTTAAATCCTTTTGCGAGTTTAATCGTAATTGTATTTTCTCGCCATTGAAATGCATTTAATGGAAGTGTATTTTATGCAATCGAATATAGGCAGAAGGTATAAAGAACTTTTTCATTCGGCGTAATGAGGTACTTAGAGTAACAACCGTGTTAACCGATCGTATATACAGTTTGCCTCACTGTACCCTGTACAGTGGACAGTCATTGCCGCTGTGTTGACGTCACGAATCACGCGTGGTGCGTGGTGGCCGGTGCCGTGGCCGCGGCGTGCGCCCGCCCGCATGTGCCTCACTGCTAGTCACTCGCAGACACCATTATCATAATGTCCTTTGTGCCTTCCGACGGAACACATTTACATAATTGTCTTAGCTCAAAGGTGCACAAAGGGGACAGTTTTTCGCGAGAACCTTTCGGGCCAGTGATTCCTGTTCATTTCGGCTCAAATTAATTCATTAACATCGTCTAACGGCGTTTGATGTTATTTACACGTTCGCGTTACGAGCTGGGATATTGTTTGTCCAAATAGCCACTTCGCTCGGAATGTTTTAATTAAGAACTTAATCAAATCTAATAATCACTTTATTTTCCGGATAGCGTATTTATTGTAATACTGACTGAAATATGTTAAGTGATCTTTGTTTTCACTTCGGCCTATATTAACCGGAGGGCATTACAGGAAATTGTATATTTCTGTTAGAGGTATCCGAACTTTACTGGCTTTTTATGGAACCTTTGCGGTAATGATGATATAATAATCCGCCATAAAACGCTTTATTGTGGCAAAGATAAATAAAAATGTTCGCTAATAATGTTTGATTTATTCACGCGCGCGCTCCGCAGTCATTTATCATTGGAGTGAGGCTCTGGGAGCCGCCTGCTCGCCCTCCGGAGCCCAAAGTCGCAAACACCCGACCCATTATACGGGACTTTACTTTAAAAATGACGCGCTTTACAGCGGGTTAAATGCAATCACTGGGTAATGGGGCAGCCCCGGGAGACGCTCTACAACGTTCATTATAATTTTCTTCATTGATGTCGTTATATTCGTCAATGTTTTATGTGTCATGGTTATTTTAGAATAAAGCTTGACTCAAATTGAAGGTTCTCTTTAAGTGTTAGGAATTATCATGCAAAGGTTGTTTTGTTTTTCTTTCATGTAACAACGGAGGAGGAGGATAAGGATTTTATACTTAGTATGATTTTATGTGAACGCTAAAGAAAGCTCTACAAATCTAGAGAGTGAGATAAGCTTCTTTTTACCGTGATAAATGGGAATTTTTTTAACTACATGCGAAAAGCCAATTAAAATTAGAATTAATACAAATTATTAAAATCAAATAAAATATTTGCTACAGTAAGGTACAGGTTAACAAATGACGCCGCGGTTTACTATCAGATATCACATCGATTGGAATCGATTCGTGAACTAACTAAGTTCAAAAAGCAATTTCATTACACAGAGCTTTGTGCTATTTGCAAGTGTATAGTGTGCTGTGTACACTAAGCTCATTGTTCTGGTCGGGCCGTCAGCGTCGCCACGTCGCAGACGCTTCAAACTTCCACTTTAGCAAACATCGCGCCGCCCGGCTTAGCGCGCCGCCGCGCCGCGCCGCGCTGACGATACTTACCTAGCTTTATTCGTTTACGTGTTACTCTTTGTAACTTTGCTCTTCATTATGTACACGTTTAAATTAGCGAGAGTATCAAAGAACTTTTATTCATTTATTCAACAAAAAGGTCTGTACCGTGTCCAGTTTTTATATTCCTTAGCTCAAACGCAGATGCCTCAGTGAACCATTTACCGGAGGTATCTCGTCGCGCTCGCAGTGCGCTCGATGTAAAAGTTAAAAAGTTGTTAAGCCGCCTTTTGTTTGAAGCAGCGCGAGATACCGCACAATGGATCTTTTGTTAAGCTCATAACATCTGTGTTCGTTATAATTACCATTAAGTAGTGACCGTGTAGCAAAGTTTCAACTATTAAAGCCAGCTACCTCAGAATTCAGATCAGCCGGTTTTTAACAAGAGATGAATTTGATTTGATAATTGATTTATGTTAAGAAATATTTCAACTATTGAATTACATAGTTAACAATTTTGTTACATATTGCATCGATTCATAATATAGGTAAACCAATTCTTTTTGCTCTACAAATCAATATCCTTTTCTAAAATATGCATTGAAAAAAAACGTGAAGGGCAGTTTCGTGAAAGGAGACTTGAACAAAATCGCTTTGCGCTAAATCTTCGCTATGGAAGTGTATCGCCAAAAAGTTAGAATCCCACATATTAACCTTCCTCACAGTTACTATAATCTGGGGGCACGGTAGTGCCCCCGCCAAGACGAGCCAAGCGAACAAGCGAAGCGCACGGGCACTACCTACCTTTTCTCGAAGCGCTTCGACGTTTTTTAGAACCCTCATAACTTGGGTTTGGATTATGCTATATCAACAAAATTTAATAAAACTCTACAAGGGCTAACTTCCCAAACTCTACACCTTAGTCAAAGTATGTGGCTTGGCCGTTCGTTACTACAAGAACTATTGTATAACACAAAAATAATGAACAGTGAATTAATTTTTCACCTTACGCCGATGTGAATGTAGCGAAATGGCCGAGCCACATATTTTGACTAAGGTGTAGAGTTTGTGAAGTTAGGCCTTGTATAGTTAGGGCGTGTAGTGTTAGAAGCTTGGCTCTACATGAGATCTGATAACTTTTTGACAGTGCGAGTCTGGCAACATTTTACATGAAAATGTTTTTGGTGGGATAATATTATCAATAAAAGAATTGAAATAATGCAACTGAATGCGAAACAGCAGCTTGCACTTCCGCGCATTAGTCACTTATATACTGGTGATCCATTATAACCAACACAGATATATGTATTATGTATAAGACCGAGTACATAAATAAGACCGAAAATAGTAGACTATTATTTAAGATTGATGCTAACATTAGGATTAAGTAACGTTTACTGTTTAGAAATGGACTGTAATTGTGTTACTAACTATACTGCGTGAGTAGAAAATATAAAGTAAATATTTATTTTAGTAGTTTTGAAGAAGAATAAAATTTTATATTTTACTACTGTAACGATTTAAGCTTACCAAAGAATGAATACGAATTACTACTTTTAGTTTGGTCTTGGATTAGCATATAGATAATAACTCAAATCTTTGTTATTGTCGATAACGATACAAGACTACGAGCTACGAATAGTATTAGCTATCTTATACAAACAGACTACAAATTTACTCTCTA
This sequence comes from Colias croceus, assembly GCF_905220415.1. Taxonomy (NCBI): domain Eukaryota; kingdom Metazoa; phylum Arthropoda; class Insecta; order Lepidoptera; family Pieridae; genus Colias; species Colias croceus. Next base: position 87,451 of record NC_059543.1, on the reverse strand, counting down.
CAATAAACGCCGCAGTCGCACAGAACGGACACGTCTCGCGAGTCAGCGAACCTCACACGCTAGTTTAGCATTCCACCCGGTGCCGCCTCACGCGCCTCACCCTAATTAAATGGCCGCCTTAAGAAACGATCCAATTGGAAGTGGACACATTGACTGTAATTGAGCTGACAATTCACTTGCTGAATCGAGATCAAACGCACGTCTGCAATCAACTCTCTTTTGGAGATTATTGGATAAAACACGAAAACGCTGCAGGTGCTCACTCACTGTAGGATATTGAAACCGTAAAGAGGTGACTAGCAACTTTTAACTATGACTGCATGTAACAAATAAACGAGTCATACGATAAATTAAATAATGAGTGGTAATGTTATAAACCTAATATCGTGAAATTCATGAATGTCATATTCAGTAAAAGCTGCATTATTTGCTAGTTTTTGTTAACTTGAACACCAATAAAATACATAGCTTCAAAAATATCGTATCGCAGTTGCAAATATGTGATTAAAGTCGTGGTTTCCGCATGTCGCCGCTCGGCCCCGCTCGGCTCCGCATTACCGACACTTAATCACCGATAACAAAATTATGGCATCGCACAGCGCATTCCAACCATCTGTGACTTGCCCATACATTCTCACATTTTTCATGAATTGCGCTTATGAAACTGTAGCATTAGTGGAATCGTGCATCAGATATGTCTACTTGTTAGCCTGGAAATAGAAAGAGTAATGCCCACCGCTTTTAGTCTTAGTCTAGTCTGTCCATCTAAATTAGTGTTGGAATCCTTGAAAGCGATCTCGCTCACAATTAACCCTAACGTTTCGAACGATTGCAACGCTATTGCATCAGACTTTACCGAAGTTAAATTTAATCAAATGCAGAAAAGTATTAAAAAAAATGAATTTTCTTCTGAAGTTTTACCGCTTGTGTACTCTTTATTGAAGTTTCAATATGTTTTAAGTTTGGACTTCGGGCTTTAAACGATATTGGAAAGGAGTGAGCAGAAGTTACTGTCGCAGTTAAGATACATTTAAACTCGAGCATTTAATTTATTTAAATACTGTAAATTATGTTAAACTGTCTTTAAAATTTAAAAGAAAAACTTTAGTTAGAGGTAATATTAATATGATATTGTGTAAATTCTTAAAGTTATGTACCAGAATCTACTTTTTATTACCTATTGAGTATTTGATATTACATGGGCGGTGCGGCGGGCGGCGGGCCGCATTAGCAGGGCGAGCGCGCATTACGCATGCATGAGCCTCCGCCGCGGCCCGTCGCTAAACTGCCGCAAATACCTTCCTTCCATATTTCATTCCTTTGTCACTAACTGGTTTATTCAGCCCTCTTAAGCCCGACCTGGCCTACACATTCCGCTTCATGAATTTTTGATCGCGACTTATTGACACAGAAATGCTCACGTTTCGTTGTGAATGCTAATTTTATTTGCGAACTAACAATACTATTTCCATGCAAAATGGTGTCTCAACGGAAATTTTAATTTGTAAAAATACTTTTAACCTTTAAAACATGGATGTGGAGCGATCTCATTTCACAGCTGAGTGAATGTATATGACGTATAAATTGACGTTTTCGCGGGATTCACTTAAACACTCAACACTTTAAATTACTTTATTTTTACTTTAACACAATATTACACAAGTTACACAAGATACACAAGAAACACAAGTCAGATAACTACTACTCGGGTCTTCCACGCAAGCCTTCACAGGCTTCGGGGTAACTGTTCGGGGCGATGGCCCCTTTCAGTGGTGGCAACGCCACCTGCAACTACAGGCGGGGCACTGGGTGGGACCGGATGGTCCAAGGTGTCATGTCCGGGAGGTATCCTGCTACAGTGCGATCCAGCCCGCGGTATCGCGGGCGATCTGCGAGCTGCTGCAGGGGAGAATGTCCGAGTGTGCTTCACCCGCCGCTCAGCGAGGTCGAGCTCGCCGGCAGAGTGCCGGTGAGCGCCCGTCAGCTAGTGGCGAGGAAGCGGCCGTGTCCTAGGAGATTAGGTCACGTGGTAGGCCTCTTATGTCCGGCGGTCGTCGATGGTATGGCGCGATGCCGTGCAAGTGCTGGGATCGCGCTCCGTCGGCGCGCGCGAACATAGAGGAACTCAGGCGGCGAACGAAGTCGTCCAGGCTCTCCATGCGCAGGTCCCTGGAGATGACCTGATTCCGTACGAAGCGTGGTGCTCCGGAGATGGTGCGGAGCGCTAGCGACTGCTGCGCTCGCAGAGACTTGCGGTCCGTCTCGTTGGTCAGTGCGAACCACGCAGGGGCCGCATAGGTAAGACGCGTGCGAACGTACGCCTTGTATATGCACAGCTTCGTACGGAGAGGCAGGTGAGACGCCAGCATGGGGCGGAGTATATTCCGCACGGCGCGCGACTGGGCGACCACGTTTTTCACATGGGGCCGCATCGAGAGTGTCTTGTCAATGGTCACACCAAGGTACTTGGCCGTCGGTGACCATTCGACGTTCTCGCCCATGAGAGACACCGGGGGTGGCAAAAGGCGCGCCCGCCCGATGGAAATCGCCTGAGTTTTCCCCACGTTGACCTTGAGTCTCCAGTCCTCCAGCCATGAGGGAAGGGCATCTAGTGCTCGCTGCATCTTTACCGATGCGTGCTTGGCGTTCAGCGAGGTGGTAATAAACGCAGCGTCGTCGGCATATAACGCTAAAATGGCTCCGCCAGCGACTGGGATGTCGTCCGTGTATCTGCTATAGCAGACGGGCGACAGGCAGCTTCCCTGGGGCACACCAGCTCGGATGGGGCGCTCTGTGGACAAAGCATCTTCAACCGCCACTTGAAAACGCCTGTCTTGCAGGAAGGTGGCCACAGTCTTAACTACTCGACGCGGAGTAGTAGACGTGGACAGCTTGTAGATGAGTCCGGTGTGCCATACGCGGTCGAACGCTTTCTCCATATCGAGGAATACTGCAACCGATTGTTCTCGCTTGTTGTAGGCGGTAGCGAGGTGGTGCAGTACTCTCGTCACTTGCAAAGTGGTGGAGTGTTCGGCGCGGAAGCCGAACTGTTCGTCGCGTGGCTGAAGGTGGGGCGTAATGTGCAGCAACAGTAGTTTCTCGAAGACTTTCGAGGTCGAGGACAGAAGAGTGATGGGGCGATAGCTCTCAGGCAGCATGATGTTCTTGCCTTGCTTGGGAATCAGGATGACTCGGCCGAGCTTCCACGGGGATGGAAAGTGCCCGGTACGGAGGATTCCATTGAAGAGCCGCGTCAGCGTCGCGATAGCTCGCGGGGGTAGGTGACGTAGCGCTTCGTTGGTGACTCGGTCGGGACCGGGGGCTTTGCGCAGTTTAGTTCGTCGAATCATCCTTTGGACTCGACCAGGGGAGAACACGACTGGATCTTCTGTTGGCGGTATAGGCAATTCTAAGTAGTCCATCACCTGTCGCTTGATGGTCTCTACATGCTGCACATTCGCAGTTGGATTAGGCGTAAACTGCGTCTCCAGGTAGTCTGCGAAAATCTCCGCTCGATCCTCGGCGCGGTAACGTGGGGTTCCGTCACCGGCCATGAGGGGTCTAATCGGAGAGGGCTTCCTGGAGAGCTGGCGGCAAAGGCGGTGCATGCCGGACCAGTCATCGCCGGCTCGCTCGATAGCGGTGTGCCAAGATTCGACTGCTACCGTTTCCAGTGCGTCTGAAATCTTGGATGCCAGAGCGTTCAGCCGCGTCTTCATGGTCGGGCATCGCAGGTTTTGCCATAGTCTACGCAGCTTCCTCTTCTTCTCTAACAACGCTTGAATGTAGGCAGGGAGCTGGGGTTTTCTACGAGTAGATGCAGCGTCGAGTCTGGACTCTCGAAGCGCATTGGACATGACTGCGCTGAGGTCCGTTGCGAGTCGATCGACGTCTGCAGGGCTCTCTACTCTAAAGGACGGCGAGTGTTCAGCCATGTATTCGGCAAAGATTCGCCAGTCCTGGCGATGCTTTGGAGAAGGCAACGATGTCGTCAATGGAGTCATTGTCAGCGTCAAGAGGACGGCTTGGTGGTCGGAGATGAGGTGGTCATCCAGGACGTCAAGCGACGGTGCGGCAATGAGGCCGCGAGCTACTGCTATGTCGATGACGTCCGGAGTGTGGGCTGCACAGTACGGGTAGTGCGTTGGTACCTCTGGTCCCAGCACCTCGTAACCGTGGCGGTCTGCATCGTCCAGTAGGCGTCTACCGTCCGGGCTTACGGTGTTGGAGTTCCACGCCGTGTGTTTCGCGTTGAAGTCGCCAGCGAGGATCGTGGGCAGAGGCGAGTCCAACAAGGTTCGGACATCAGCCACTGCCAGTCGATTTTGCGGCGGCTTGTAAAAGGCGAACACTCGGGTGGGCTGGCGGTCTATACAAATTTCTACGCCGAGGGCGTATGACGACTGCAGCTGTGGTAACTTATGAAACTAATTGTCGTAACTTGACATATTGTAACATAATTAGACATTCCGCCCACCAAGGACTAGTCCGGAACAAAAAACAACTAAAATATACCTCTAAACAAAACAAAAAATAACTAAACAAAACGTTACCGCCCACCGTGATACATCAACGTAGTGGCGTTAAACTCATACACAAACAAATACATATTAGGACACTTCAATCAACTGACCTTCCTAAAATTGAACAACTTTATAAGATAATCTTCTATTAACTAATCCTTTTATTTAGGCAAAATACTAATTTTACTTAACGGTCGTTTTAAATATCCATTCTTACACTTAATTGTTACAACACGAGTTATATTATCTGATCCAATATGTTTGTTTACAATTTTTCCTAAAATCCATTTAGAAGGTGGAACGTTATCATCTCTAATTATACAAATATCATTAATATTAGGTTCTTCTAATTTCGAATTCCATTTATACCTCTGATTTAAAGTAACCAAATATTCTTTAGACCATCTACGCCAAAAATTATTAACCATTTTTTGAATAACATTCCATCTTTCTAATTTATTTACATTACAATCATCATAATTACGATCACTTATATTTATAACCGGTTCACCTATTAAAAAATGACCTGGGGTCAGTGGGAGAGGGTCATCTGCGTCACTACTAATAACAGAAATTGGCCTAGAATTAAGACATGCTTCGATCTGTGATAGTACTGTAGCTAATTCCTCATACGTTAAAATGCTGTCACCTATGACCCGTTTCAAATGGTTCTTAGCACAACGCACTCCGGCCTCCCATATCCCTCCAAAATTAGGTGATTGCGGCGGTATAAAATGCCACGTCGTAAATTCCAATGTAAGAAGTTCCGCAATTTCATTAGGTAAACTGGATTTAGCAGAGTCAAATATTTCTCGTAAATGTTTGTCCGCACCAACAAAGTTTGTGCCATTATCACTGAACAAATCCTGGCAACGTCCACGTCTAGACGTGAAGCGTCTAAAAGCGGCGATAAATCCCTTAGCGGTTAAATCTGTTACAGCCTCAATGTGTATAGCCCTTGTGACCATACAGACGAAAAGACAAATGTAGCCTTTATAAGACTTTGCCCCTCGACCTGGAGAAAACTTAATATTGACTGGGCCTGCATAATCAACACCGGTTGCCGTAAATGGCTTGCAAGGCTTTAGTCTAGTATCTAGAAGCTGTCCCATTAACTGCACTCTCGATGCTTTCGAATATCGTAAGCACGTGAGGCACTTCCTATAATGTTGTTTTACTAGATCCCTACAGCGTACTATCCAATATTTTGTCCGAATGTAATTTATCATGATTTGCGGTCCACCGTGCAAAGTTTTTTCGTGAGCATCCGATATTAACAACTGGGTAAGATGAGACTTAGCTGGCATAATTATCGGGTGCTTCGTGTTATGGTTTGCGTGAGCCTTATCAATCCGACCACCGACTCTTAATATTCCATTTCGATCTAAAATGGGACAAAGAGTACGAAGGGGACTTCTCTTCGGTATATCCTTTTTATTCTCTAAAACCTTGATCTCTTCTTCAAACGCAATCCCTTGAACCTGTGTAATACATTTTTCTAATGTTTCATTCATTTCATTTACTGTTACAAACTTCGGCAAAATTTTCCTTTCTTCCTTCTTCAGTACCTAATATTCTTCTACAATAAGAAATAACCTTTAGCATTTTAGTCAAATTAGAAAATTTTAACCATTCAAAATCTTCACATTTATCTTGTTTTACTATTAATGATACTTGTATTCTTTCTTCATCTGTATCTACTATCTCTGGATTTTTCATTTCAATATTTCTGTTCTTCAACCATTCCGGTCCGTACCACCATAGTGAATGTGAAAGTAATTCTGTTGGAGTCAAACCTCTAGATGCACAATCAGAAGGATTGGCTTCGGTTGAAACATGACCCCATTGATCATAATCCATAATAGTTAAAATCTCTGATACCCGATTGCTTACGAATGTTGTCCATTTGCTTGCACCGCCCTTCAGCCATGCTAAAACGATTGTAGAATCAGTCCATCCGTAAATGTTATCTTTGCATACCTTCATCACTTGAGATACTTCGTTCACAAGTTTCGCAGCAAGCACAGCCCCACATAACTCTAAACGAGGTATAGAAACTTCCTTCTCTATAGGTGCTACTTTTGTTTTAGCTGATACTAACCTGACATATATAGATTCATCGTGATTGATGACTCTCATAAAAACTGCAGCAGCATAAGCAGATCTTGATGCGTCTGAGAAGACATGTAGTTCAACATGACTTTGACTAGTGCAACAAATCCACCTTGGTATTTCTACTCGTTGAATTTCCTTGCATTGCTGTCGTATGTTAAGCCAAATTTCGTTCAAATCTTCAGGTAATGCATCATCCCAATCTAAATGCGCCTTCCATATTTTTTGAATAAATAATTTAGCAACAATGATTACTGGTGCAATCCAACCCATTGGATCAAACATTTGAGCAATATTAGATAAAACTTGTCTTTTCGTGATTGGAAATTTTATCTCCGGTAAATTGATTGAATAAACAAATCTATCTGAACTACGATTCCATGAAATTCCTAAAACTTTTACCATATTATCAACCTTAATTAGCATAGATTCTTCTTTTTCTTTATTATCTTCTCCAATATACTTTAATAATTCCTTACAATTAGAGCTCCATTTTTGAAGTGTAAATCCTCCAGATTTCATTAATTTATTCATTTCATTGTAAATAATTTTAGCTTCTTGTAATGTATCACAACCTGTCATTAGATCATCAATATAATAATCATTTTTAGTAATTTCTGATGCTACTGGAAATTTAAGTTTCTCATCTTCTGCCAAACGTTGTAAAGTTTTAACAGCAAGATATGGTGCACACGCGGTTCCAAATGTTAGAGTGAGCAATTTAAAATGTTTAATTGGTTGATCCGGTAAAGTTCTCCATAAAATTCTCTGAAAATTTGTCTGTCTTGGATTAATAAGTACTTGACGGTACATTTTGACAAGATCAGCCACTATACAAATGGGATGGGTTCTCCACCTCATTAATATATGTCTGAGATCTTGTTGGATTTTTGGTCCAATCATAAGATCATCATTTAATGACACATTATTTGTTCCCTTACTAGAAGCATTAAAAACTACACGAACCTTTGTCGTATCTTTATCCTCCCGTACAACAGCATGATGCGGAAGATAGACAGCCGTTGGATTATCTAAATCGTCTTCTTCGACTAAAGACATATGATTAAGAACTAAGTATTCTTCTACTACTCGTCTATATTCCTCATATAATTTAGGATTATTCTCAAGCCTTCTTTCTAAAGCGACTAATCTATTCTTAGCTATATCTATAGATTCTCCATACTGGCACTCAGGATCCTTATTTTTAAATGGCAATGTAACAACATACCTTCCATCTCGATTTCGTACAGTTGATTTTTCATACAGCTCTTCACACAATTGTTCCTCTCTTGTAAATTTCTTAACAATCATATCTGGCTCAGCTTCTAGTTCCCAAAAACGCTTCAAAAAATCATCGTCAGTTCTAACCTGTAAATGAAAACTTTTAGCCTTGTATTTATCTGAAAGTGAATCAGATACCTTACCCGATAAAACCCAACCAAAGGCCGTATTCTGCGCTATTAAATTTCCCTTGGGTTGTTTCATCATACCTGTTAATAAAATCTCAGCATAAACTTCTGCCCCTAATAAAACATCAATCTTACCTGGTGTTGCATAACCTGGGTCCGCTAATTCTACATTCTCGAGTTCGAGCCAATTCGGAGCATCTAATTTCACACATGGAAGCATAGACGTAAGTGAAGTTAATACATAAGCCTTAACATTAATAGAAAATTCTGAGTTATGACGCGATTTTAAACATAATGTTACTACATGTTTAATATGCATTTGACCATCTCCCAGACCTGATACCAAACCATTAACAGATGTACGTCTAAGACCGAGTAACTGAACAGTTGCTTCAGTTACAAATGACGCTTGCGAGCCTTGATCTAACAATGCTCGTACCATAAATAAGTTACCATTATTTGACTGAGCCTTAAGTAGTGTCGTAGCTAGCAGAACATGATAGCTTTTATGCTCTCTTTTGGCAAAATTTGCCACAATCTTTGATTCTACTAGCGTAGACGAAGTTTTATTCTCAATCCCATCATTTTCTTCTTGTGTCCTTTGAGTGTTTTCAATGAATCCTGTCTTCTCTAAATGCAACATAGTATTATGTCTACGTCCGCATTTCTTGCAACAAATTGATTGTCGACATTTACTTACAATATGTGTAGGTTGCAAACAATTAAAGCATAACCCCTTATTCTGTGCGTGATTCCTTCGTTCTTCTACTGATTGCTTCTTAAACTGTGTGCATGTATTTGAGTTGTCAAGTGACCGTCGCGCAGATAGATCGTGCCGTATGAGTCAATCAATTTAAGTTATCTACGAGCTTTTGTAACAGTGTTTCTATTATTGACAAACTGATACCAGTGTACTTATTCATAACGTGGATAAAGCCTAGTGAACAGTGAAAAAACTTTAAAAAAAATGCGGTAACGTGTACAAACCAAAAACATTTTTTTAATATTAAAACAGTGATGTTAAAGTGCTAATTCATTACGCATCGACGACGTGGATTAACTTAACTTAGAAACCGGTTTACACTCGTCACAAAAAACCTAAAGGCATAGCGCAAATTTAACAGGCTACGTTGTAGCGACGATAGCTCGGTGGAGAAATTCACACGATTAACTCACGCGGTCGGTGGTTCGAGTCTACGAGGAGGAAAAAAAATTTTTTTTTTTTTTTTTCTTCTTATCCTATCGAGGCAATATCTATTGAACCAAGATTGAACCATGTATAAGACCCCTCCAAAAAATTCTCCTAACCAACAGTCATCACGCACTGAATCTGATTCTTGCAGACTGATTACTGAAGACGGCCACTCTTCGGAACCTTCTGCAACAAACATTACTCAGCGCGCAAAGCGTCGCCGGCACAACGACCATCATAATGACCAAATGAACGAACTTAGAATTGATTTGAATAGTATGATCAGAGAATTAATAAACTCCCAGAATACTAGATTGGATAAACTGGAAACTCTTATAACGGACATAAAAACACAATACGCAAAAATTGAAGAAACTAACACTGAGATTGAAAAATCTGTCACATACATCTCAGATCAACTCACTGAGCTTGAATCAAAAATATCGGGTCTTGAAGTTCTTCGCATTGACATGGAGAAAAAAATATCCTCACTTGAAGAAAAAATAGAGGCTCTGGAGCGCCACAGCATTAAAACCTGTGTTGAACTGCGTAATGTACCAAAAATACCGCAAGAAAATAAAAGTTCTATCTACACAACCATACGGCATTTAGCAAAACAACTAGATACGGAAGTTTCTCTCTCTGACATCCGAGACATTACTAGGTTGCCGTCCAAAAAAGATAGTAAGACGTCGAGCATCAGCATTGAGTTTTCGAATACCATTATAAAAAACAGCTTCTTACAGTCTGCTAAACAATATAATAAAAATAATCCAACTAACAAAATAAGCTCAACTCTCATGGGCCTTGACGCCCCTCCTACGCCAGTATATATTGCTGAACAACTGACAGCTTCTTCTAAAAAACTATTCTATTTAACACGCAGCTTCGCCAAGGCGAACAATTACGCCTTTTGTTGGACATCAAATGGTCGCGTTATGTTAAAGAAGAACACGAATAGTCAACATATTGTTATAAAATGTAATCAACAACTAGAAAACCTATCATTGCAAAACAAACTATGACTAGTTTTATATAAATTATTTCTTTTAGTCGTATTGTGTAACATTCAAATGTCGTATGTCCTAGATTACTATTATTTATTTGTAAACATTCACACACCTATTTACAACACACCCAACAAACCAAAAATGCAACTCACCTTCACACCATTCGCATTCATCATTCCCAAAGAGTATTTGCATAAAATATGTTTCCAGCATTATAGAAATAAAGTCACTCTAAAACGTATATTAATAAAATGGTCGTTAACGCTGAAATAAATATAGATAACCTAGATCAATTATCTGTATCGGAATCATATTCTTGTAGCGCTGAGGAAGCTAAAAATTATATTAAGCAACCTCAAAACTATATTAAAATCCTCTCACAAAACATAAGATCCATTGCTACCAATTTTCCTTCTTTCCAAACAACTTTGGACAGAATTGCTTTTAACTGCGATATTATTGTTCTAACGGAGTGTTGGCTCTCGTGTCTAAGTAATAGTAATATCCCCTGTTTAGATAATTACTACATGTACTCTACTACAAAACATCTAAATCAGAGCGATGGTGTTGTGGTGTATATTAGAAGCGAATTAAATACAAAATATAAAGAATTAGATTTTAAAAACTCTGCCACAGGCTTAGTGGTTGAAATTGGTTGTGACATTGCCATATTATGTATATATAGATCACCATCTATTGTAAACACTGATTTATTCGTCTCTACTCTGAACGAAATACTACCTACCTTCTCCAGATTTAAATCTGTTATTTTAACTGGCGATATCAACTTAGACATTAAACCACAAACAACGGATCCTCGTTGTCACGACTACCTTAATACCCTCGCATGTCATGGCTTTCTTCCCGCTCACACATTACCTACAAGAGGCCCCAACTGCCTAGATCACATAATTTTAAGAACTAAATCTCCATCACTTTCGCTTCTCTTAAACACGACAGTCACTGATCACTACTCTACCCTGCTTTGCATCTATCTTAAAAAAATAAAAAACAATGAAACCTCGACTATATCTAAAATTGATTTTAATAAATTAGACAAAATAATTGAACAAATAGATCTAGCACCTATATACTCTATCTCGAATGTTAATATTGCTACTGATGCTCTCGTGTCACTCATCCAAAACGCTATTACTGAAAGCACGATTGTCAAAAAATAATCTGCTAAGAAAAAAATCCTAAAACCCTGGATCACTCCAGGACTACTTAGGTGTATAAAACACAGGGATGCACTTCACAAAAAATTTAAAAAATCACCCAACAACGAAACCCTAATGATCAGCTACAAACGATACAGAAATTTTTGTAATAATATATTAAAAAGAGTAAAAAGACAATTCGATACTAAGGAACTTAACAAAGCTGGAAATAATTTAAAAATTCTTTGGAATACTATAAAAAGAATTACTTACACTACAAAACCAGAACACCGAACAAGTGATTTACTGTCTCTGTCAAACTCACCGTCTCAGTCTTGTAACGACCTTAATAGTTTCTTTGTAGGAATAGGTGAGAGCCTTGCTAAAAATTTAATCAACAGCCACTCTTCAACGGGGCGAACTCTGCCGCAGTGTAAGAGTCCGGTAGCCTCTTTTGTTCTACTTGAAACCGATCCCAACGAAATTACGACTATTATACATTCTCTTAGAACAGATGCAGCATCCGGATGGGATGGTATTCCCCCTTCCGTTCTTAAACGATATTCGAAAACTTTGGCCCCTGTCCTAACCTATATTTTCAACCTGAGCTTCCAAACTTCTACTTTTCCCAGCTCTTTTCAAAAAGCTATCGTACACCCGATATACAAAGGAGGACAAAAAGCTTCTCCTGGTAACTATCGCCCCATAGCAGTCCTCACTGCGTTGTCGAAGGTTCTTGAGCGCTTGGTAAATAATAGACTAATAAACTACTTAGAAAATTTCAAACTTATCTCATGTCAACAATTTGGTTTTAGGAGAAATAAAAGCACCACCGATGCAGTTCAGGAACTAACAACTTTTATTGTCAATAAGTTGAACTCACAAAACAAGGTTCTAACAATATTCCTCGACCTCGCCAAAGCCTTCGATACCATTCGAACTTCCACGCTTCTAAATAAACTCGAAATAATAGGTATCCGAGGCTCGCAACTGGACTACTTTAGGAGCTACCTTGCGACTCGAACGCAAATGGTTAAAATAGGAGCTTACACAAGTAAGGAGCTTCCTATTCACTTTGGTGTACCTCAAGGGAGTATACTTGGACCCACCTTATTTCTTGTCTTCATTAACGATCTTTGTAACGCCTATATACCTAACGCTAAGATAGTATCCTTTGCAGATGACACTGCTGTAACATTCTTCGCAAATTCGTGGTCTGAAGTTCAAAACATCGCACAAAATGGCTTTAACTATATACATGAGTGGCTTATTACTAACACCCTGACATTGAATACTTCTAAAACAAAACTAATAACCTTTTCTCTTTCTTCAAAGTCACAACCTCAAACACCAATTTCAGTAAAAGCTCACTCCTGTCACACGCCAACAACAGCTCTGTGTCACTGTCCAACCATTAATTCTGTAGATAATATTAGATACTTGGGCATAACTCTAGATAAACTTCTAAATTATAAAACTCATATTGGTCTCCTAACAACTAGGGTCAGAAAACTTATTTATATTTTTAAAAATTTGAGACACGTCACGAACACTGCCGTTCTACGTACCGTCTACTATGCCTTGTGCGAATCTATTGTCACATACTGTATTGTATGTTGGGGAGGTGCCGCAAAAACCATACTGAAGCCCCTCGAGGTGGCTCAAAGAGCAGTTATGAAAGTCTCCACGTTTAATCCTATGCAGTATTGTACAACCGACCTGTACAAAGATTGGAAAGTTCTCACCGTTAGACAACATTTTATTTTACAGACTATTATTTTACAACACCGATTAACACCTCTAGTTACAACCTCGTTTCGACGAAAGAACAAAATCTGCACTGTTCCTCAGCCATATAGCATGTTCACCAAGAGGTTCTTTTACTTCCTCGGACCCTATTTGTATAACAAAATTAATGATAGTCTTAGCATCTATGCCTTACCGTATTCTAAATGTAAATTAACCGTACGCTTCTTTCTATTAGGAAAAACTTATGACGAGACAGAACAACTTCTTGAGATACTGGCTTAAGTGTAAACGTGACTGATCTTGCTTAGATATCTATAATATAATATTTCAGACACACACACACACACACACACACTTACACAAACACACGCACACACATACACATACACACACACAAATATATATACATTCATAAGATACAGTTTCATTCGCCACACCCGCATTCTCTTATACACCTTAAATTTTACACATATTTTTTTTTCTCTTACTCCCTATTGTAACCAATTTTAACTTATAATAATGAAGTACTTGCTAAGAGGCTTTTTGTGTATTTATATTAGAGGCAAGCTGTTTCTCCTAAACACAGGTTGCCCAGTAACCTAGCTAGGGAAACATTGGCTTGTATAAATAATTGTTTTGGTAGCCTTTTTATTTATATACTTTTACATGAATATTAATTGTATACCTGTTGTAATAAATTGTAATTGTAATTATTGTATTATTATTGTATTTATATAATGATTGTCACCACAAACTGAACATATATTCTCTGTCTTCTTATTCTGTAGGATAGCTCCGTGAAAAGAACTTTTAACCAATTGCTTCTTTTGTGACGTCTCATGTCTTACAGCTTGTTTTCCCGAATCTATCATCTCCAAACTACGAAATCTCGCTTCCAAAAAATCCACCAACTGAGACCAAGTTGGCAATTCATCGGCACATGACGTGCTTATCTGATTCTCCCATAGTTTATGCGATTGTACATCAAGCTTTGAAACTACCAAATAAATCACAATTGCATCCCAAGTTGCTGTTGGTATTCCCATATTATTTAGCGCTTGTAATACTGATGTAGTTGTATCCAGAAGTTGCTTAATCGCTTGTGCAGATTCACTATTAATTTGTTTTTGTCCAAATAACTTTTTTAGAACAGCATTTAAATTATATCTTTTATTATTGTATCGTTTTGTTAATTGGTTCCAAGCCTCTTGGTAGTTTTTATCAACAGTAGGAAAATTTCGTAACAAATTCTCTGGTTCTCCCGAGATACTACTCTTTAAATAATGCATTTTTTGCACGGGTGATAATTTTTCATTATTGTGTATAAGCGACAAAAACATATCGTAAAATGTCTGCCACTCCTCATATTTTCCTGAAAATGTTGGTAAATGAATTCTCGGTAGCTTTACATCGTCACTAGTCATCGTATTCGATGTTGGTATCGGGTTATTGAACACTTCTTCAAGCTTCTCTTTTAGTTCCGTCACATGGTCTATGTATATCTCCTCAAACTTATTATAGTCGTCTTCTATAAAATATGGTAAAGATTCTAGTTGTTCCGATGTTACTATTTGTATTAGCTCTGTATGATTTCGTTTGAATTCTAAATAAAAATCTTCCAAATTTTTTATTCTAGTTTCCAAATTATCTAAGTAATACCTTCAAATTCACGCAGACACACATTCTATATTACACACTATACACACACTACAACTATTTACTTTATACATATTATACTCAACTCACAAACACTCTTAATCAATATTGTTACATAATATGCACTACCTTTAAGATCACGCAGACACACATCCTATTTTACACACTACACACAAACCATAACAATTCATTTTATACTAGTACTGAATTCACAAACAATCTTAATCAACATCGTTACAAAGACATCCCAAAAACTAACTTTTCGTGTGCAAGAATTATTCATATACTTTTCTGCATTCCATCTTTTCTCGCACGTTGGCATTCCACAGCACTTCATATAAAGCAACTCCACATCGTTATACTTTCATTCGTCTTAATTCACATCTATGGCTGTAGTTAATATTATTGAAGATTTAGATAAATATTTACAGGTGGAATGCTTCACTTTTGAAAACACAGAAGACTGCAGAAAAAAGCTTTCCAACACACGACTTAACTTCAAATTATTAACGCTTAATGTAAGAAGTTATCAACGCAACTTTGATGATTTTGCAGTTACTTTAGTAAACCTCAACCTTAATTTTGACATTATCGTTTTAACCGAATGTTGGCTTTCTGATGGTACAATACTAGATGTTTTACCTGGATATACTGTAGCTAGGACAAATACACAGAACAACAAAAATGGCGGGATAATTATCTATCTACGAGACATCTACACCAAGACCATTTTACAATCGAACATAACTGACTCCGATAGTCTCCTCATTCAAATTAATACAAATACCGTTATACTAGGGCTATATCGTTCTCCTTCTTACTCAAACATAGACAGGTTCTTATTCTCTCTAGACGAAAACTTGCGTACATTAAGCAGATACCAAACAGTAATGGTTGCAGGGGATATTAATATCGACTTAGGTAATCCGGCTCATAACAAACGAAACGACTACCTGAATGTCATGGCATCGCACGGGCTTGTTCCGGTCATAAACGCTCCGACTAGAGAGAATGCGTGCTTGGATCACATATTTATTAAATCACCCTTTGGGCAAACTGGTGCTGTATACAAAAGCTCTATAACAGACCACGACATCGCTATTGCTTCAACTACAATCAATCATAAAGAGAGCTCCTCTCCTCGTATTCGATGGAAATTTTTTATCGACGAGACAGCGGTTACTAATGACATCAGTAATTTAACGTGGTCAAACGTACTTTCATGCAGCTATCTTAATACAGCAGTCACTATATTCACAACTTTAATACTAAACATCATTGATAAACACTCAAAAAAAGTTCACATAAGTCGTAATAAACTAAACATAAAACCCTGGATAACACCGAATCTTATCAAATGTATAAAACGCAGAGATAAACTGCACAGTCTCACCAAAAAACATCCCTATGATGAAAATAGGCGTCTCACTTACAAGAAATACAGAAATGTTTGTAACAAGCTTCTATTCACACTAAAGTCCGAGTACTATAGCAAGCAAATAGAGGACACCAAGCATAACCCAAAAAAACTCTGGAATACACTTAAATCTATCATACATCCTTCCGCACACAAAAATGACCCGATAAAACTAGCTAATGACACACACAACAACACACTAAATTCACTCAATCACTATTTCACGACAGTTGGCAAAAATCTCTCTAATACAATCTTAAACAGGCTCTCTGCAACAGAACAAACACTCACAAATAATCACTCACTGGCCACCCCGTCGATAAACTCTTTTTTCTTCCTCCCTACTGATGAATCCGAAGTCGACAAGTATCTCTCACAGATTAAAACTGATAGCTCGCCTGGACCTGACGGCATTACGGCACGTTTATTGAAAAAAATAAGGCCTCTTATTGCTAAACCTCTTTCCCACATATTTAACCTGAGTTTAAGTTCAGGCTCATTCCCTGATTGCTGGAAAATTGCAGCCGTAACCCCCATTCATAAAGGGGGGCCAGTCGACATCCCTGAAAACTTCAGACCCATCGCGCTATTAAACATCTTATCGAAACTTCTTGAGAAGATAGTTAACAGAAGACTACTTAACTACCTAGATAAACAAAATCTTATTAGTGACAGGCAATTCGGATTCAGAAAGGGTAAATCGACGGAAGACGCTGCCATGCTGCTAACTAACTCAGTGGCCTCGCATATACAAAATGGCGAACAAGCTTTGGCGGTATTCATCGACCTAGCCAAAGCGTTCGATACCATATCGCCGAGTCTGCTCATAAAAAAGTTAGAATCAGTCGGAATAAGGGGCCTTGCGCTTGACTGGTTCTCTAGCTATTTGACTAACCGCAAACAATATGTAAAAATAGACGGGATAGCGAGTGAGGTCTTACCAATAAAATTTGGCGTACCGCAGGGCAGCATACTCGGTCCCACCTTATTTACCCTGTACATAAACGAAATAGTAAACTTACCCCTAAATAGTGCTCAAATAATATCCTACGCAGACGACACAGCCATTATATTCCATTCTAATGGATGGGATGAGGTGTACAAACTCGCAGAATCTGGACTCCAAACTTTAGCTAAAGCTCTTGATAGAAATCTCCTAACTTTAAATATAAAAAAAACTAAATTACTTGCTTTTTCCAAAACACAGGCATCGAAACCAAATCAAAATCTCCAAGTTAAATTTCATACGTGCAATAATCCTGAATTAAACAACTGCGACCAAAACTGTACTATAGTGGAACGTGTAAAAACTATAAGATATCTCGGAATCATACTGGACGAAAACTTATCATTCAAATCTCACATAGAAACATTGTCTTCGCGAACTAGAAAACTCATTTATGTAATGAAAAAACTGCGAGATTGTACTCCTCTTCCAATTCTCACCTCCGTATTTCACGCGCTCTGTCAATCTATTCTGCAATATGGCATATCTGTTTGGGGGGGTGCAGGAATAACTAACTTCATCACTGTGGAGAGAGCGCAAAGAGCCGTCATAAAGGTGATGCTGAGAAAACCCTTCCGCTTCCCAACAGCTGAGCTGTATAGCGAGCTCGCAGTCCTAAGGGTCAGGCAGCTCTTCGTTCTCAAGGCTGTGTTAACTACTCACAGAACCTTAAAAATAAGAAAGGACTTTAAAAAACTCACCTCAAGGCGTACATTCTCACTGCCATGTCCTCGTGCATCCTCCCTTTTAGCCAAACGATGTCCAAAATTTTTGTTTCCTCGGATATACAATAGTGTCAACAAACATTGTAACATAACACTACTATCGAACTACACATGCAAGAAGGTCATAAAGAAATGGTTACATACGCTGTCTTTTGAAGAAACCGAACAATTACTTAAAGGACCACTGAGCTGACACACACTATAACAATATGCCTTCACTCACAAACAATGACACACACACACAAACACACACTCACTCACACACACACACGTAAACACACACACACACACTATCACGAACACGCGTGCTGCAAACCGCAAAATAATGTACTTTGTTTTTCTTTTATTTTTTTTTAATAATTGTATTAACTTCCATTACATTAGATTATTTACCTACTTGTTAACTTTCTACTGTCCATAACATATGTATATAACCAAGAAGCGCAACTCAGGGTCCCAAGACACAAGTATTTCACTTAGTTTGGGACCCACTGTCGTACATTAATTGTAAATCATATAATGGACAAATAAATTTATTTCAAATACTGCTTAGTGATTCTACCTTTCGGACTCTTCTTAAAGTTTATTTGTGCCTTTTCTAATCTTGACAACAAATCCGCTTGATTTTTAATTACTTTTGAAGCCATATTAAATTAAATATTAATAATATAGTTTTATAAATTTTAAAATTTTCAAAGTTTCAAAAATCTCCAAGTCTATAGAATAATTTGATGGGTTTTGGGCAGGAAAAAGCAAAGATTGTTAAATAAACTTAAGATTCTTTATTAGACGATGCGCGTAGTACGAAGGGTAAAGACGGAAGAGAGAAATAATTATAAGATGACACATAGGTATTTGACATACACATTTGTTTATACAAACTGTTTTCACCAACACTGGCCCTTAAACAAATGTGTAGGTACATAATTATTGTACAACATTAAACAAGTTTAGTTTTTACAATTTAAGAATTTAACAAATTTATTGTAAACCTAAACACGTTACAAACTTATAATGCTTTTCTTTAGTAAGTGGTTTTGTTAAAATATCGGCAGTCATTTCAGAAGTACACAAATAATTCAAATTAACAATATTATCTTTTACAACTTCTCTTATAAAATGATGCCGCACATCTATATGTTTCGTACGAGCATGATACATAGGATTCTTACACAATTTTTGTGCTGATTGGTTATCATTAAAAATCGTAACAGAACAATGCCTACCTAACAATTCATACAACAGAGTTCTTATGAATAACGCTTCTTTACAAGAATCTGATAGAGCCATATATTCTGCTTCTGTGCTAGAAAGAGCGACTGTTCGCTGTTTTCTACTTTCCCACGATACAGAACATTTCCCAATTTGAAACACAAACCCAGTGTACGACCTACGATCGACCTCACACGAAGCCCAGTCAGCATCAATATACCCATTGATGTCTAGACCACTTCTACTACACGCCTTTACAAGTTTCAATCCCGATTCCATTGGAGTTTGAGCTGGCTTACAGTCAGTCATATGAAAACGGTCTAAAACATTCTTTATGTAACTAGACTGATCAAGATAGATATTATCTTGGTTTCTTGTGATGCGCATACCAAGTATATGGCTGGCTGGCCCTAAATCCTTCATTTCGAATTCTTGCATGAGTTTCTTCTTTATTTCAACTTTCATTTGTGAATTTCTGGTTGAAAATAATAATATATCGTCCACATACAACCCAATGATGACTAATTCTTCACCATTTGATTTAAAATACACGCAGGGCTCTGAAGACAGTCTTCTGAAACAAAGTTTTGTAACCAACACATGGTTTATCTTTTCATACCAAGACTTCGAAGCTTGCTTTAGGCCATAAATTGCTTTATGCAATTTATATACTTTATGCTCACAGCCTTTTACTTTATAACCTTCCGGTTGTTCCATGAAAACTTTTTCTTGCAAATCTCCATTTAGAAAAGCAGTTCTTACATCCAAATGATCGATATCCATCTGCTTTTCAGCTGCTAAAGCCAATAATATGCGAATAGTGGAATATCGAACCACTGGAGAAAAAGTTTCCTCGTAATCAATTCCATAGCGCTGTGTAAAACCTTTAGCTACCAATCTGGCTTTATACTGCTTTAGATTTCCATCAAGATCTTTCTTTTTCTTAAAAACCCACTTGCACTTAATCGGTTTTTGATCTTTAGGTGGATCAGTTAATGTCCAACATTTATTTTTAATAAATGATTGATACTCATCAGCCATTGCTTTCTTCCAGTGAACAGCTTCAGCCCCTCCTAGAGCTTCTTGAACTGTCTCTGGTTCATCTCCAATGCAGGTCAGCATTGCAGTACACGCACTGTCATATTCCGATGTATCCATCGCATCTTCAAGTGTCGATTCACCTGGAATGTAAGTGACATCGGAAGGATCAACAGAACTACTGCTGTCAGAGTCATCTAACTCAAAAATACACTGTCTTCTGGGATTAGTTACAATCTCATTTTCTTCCCCTTTTTCTGGTGATAGTGAATTTTCAGACTGTGCCACTTCAACATGAGAATCATTTGAGTTTAAATTCTCAGTCTGTAAATTATTTATCATCATGAAAAAATCACCATTTTCACATTTTTCAGTGTTTTTTGTATAGAATTTGTTTTCAAAGAAAGCAACATCCCTTGATTTAATAATTTTGCTGAGATTCTCTGGATCAATCAATCTATAACCCTTACTATTTTCACAATATCCTACAAAAATGTAAGGTTTACATTTTGAATCTAATTTCTTACGATTCTGTGTCAAGGCATAAACCACACAACCAAATATACGTAAATGGCTAAGATTCACCTTCTCATTAGTCCATTTTTCCTCTGGCGTGCTACCGTAGACTGCTTTTGTAGGGGACCGGTTCTTCAAATAAACAGCGGTATTGACCGCTTCTGCCCAGAACTGCCCATCTAAGCCTGCGTCTCGTAACATGCTACGAGCCTTCTCGACGATTGTCCTGTTGGCCCGCTCAGCAACACCGTTCTGCTGAGGCGAGTGCGGTATGGTAGTCTGGTGAATGATGCCGTTATCCTTCAAATATTCCTGGAATATAAAATTGACATATTCGCCTCCATTATCCGTCCTCAACAATTTTATTTTTCTATTGGTTTGGTTCTCCACCATTGCCTTGAAATGTTTGAAGTTATCGAAAACTTCACTCTTATTTTTCAGAAAATAAATCCATGTTTTCCTACTACAATCATCAATAAACGTGAGGAAATAACTAGCACCACCGAAAGATTTCACTGGCATAGGCCCGCATAAATCACTGTGTACAACACCTAACAGTTCATTTGACCTACTTTGTGCCTTCTTAGGAAAAGGTAATTTGCTAAGCTTCCCCTTAACACAAGCTTCACATTGACTGAACTGTGATTTATCATAAGTAATACCACTAGCCATACCTTTCATTAACAAATGCATACTCCTCATATTGAGATGTCCTAGTCTCCTGTGCCATGTCTCCTGCGTAACAGAGTTAGCAGCCGCCTGGAAACTCAGCTCAGTTTCTTTCTTACAGCTCTCAGATGCTTTCTTCTGCACTAAATCTTGAGCTTCTGTATTTACCTTGGTAGTCGCAGATTCTACACTATTCCCTGAAAACATAGAACAGCCACCACATCCTACCACACACAGATCACGCTCTCTAACAGATTCTGCAGTTTCTAATTGATAAACACCATTTTTATGTACAGCTGTAGCTGCTAGCTTTTTACCATAGAATATATTACAACATTTTTCATTAAAAATAACTCTAAAACCCTTCCTAGTTAACGCACTGACTGACAACAAGTTTGTATCTAAGTTCGGTACATGATAAACTTCACTGATTGTTTTGACGCCTAATTTTAAATTTACTTTTACATCACCACGACCAGCAGTAAATAATTTTTCACCGTTAGCCACCTTGACTTCAGACACATAACCAGGAACAAAGTTATTTAGTATATTCTTGTCATGACACATATGACTACTCGCACCAGAGTCTATTAACCATATATCATTCTGCACACAAGCTGATAATGCTGTCAATAGTAACTGGTTTGTTGAGCTCTCCGCCTTAACTGGTTTCACAGATTTACAGTTCCTCGAGAAGTGACCAAGCTTCTTGCACTTAAAGCATTTGATTTTCTTACGTGCCGCCACCAACGCTGTTGAACTCGTGTCACCTTTTTCCTCACGTCGATGCTTCTCCTGCATGAGCTTCGCTTTGACCACTTCACTCGACAACTTGATATTAGAATTTTCAAGTGCCATTATGAGTGGATCAAAGTCTTGAGACAAGCCACTCAGTAAGAGAACTGCAACGAAATCGTCTTCCAGAGGTGAACCAATATCGTTCAGCTGTTGACTTAGGTCGCTAATCTTCGCAACGTAAGCTTCCATGCTTTCACATTCGCATAATTTTGTTGCAAACAAAAGACGAAGCAAACTCAGTCTCCTTGACAACCCCTTGTCTTCGTACGCCTTTTGCAAATTAATCCATGCATCCCGCGCCGTCTCTGCGTTCCTTACATGCGTAAAAACCGAGGGCTTTACTGACAAACAGATCTTAGCAAGAGCTTTCTGAGATCTCTTCATATGAGCCGCATCTTTGACATCTTCAGTTTTATCTTCCGAAACGACGTCCCATAAGTCCTCGTGAATGAGTAGCATTTTCAGTTGGAACTTCCAATTACTGTAGTTTTCTATGCCGCTCAACTTCTCCACAGGAGTTAAAGTCGAAACCGATGTCGATGTCGCCATTTTTACATGTATGGACGGGCGTTTTAGTTTATTTATAAAATTACTTTTATTCTGCCAAAACTCAAAAATAATTATATACAGAGCAAAGATAACGTCCTGGGCCCATAACCTGATGGGTTTTGGGCAGGAAAAAGCAAAGATTGTTAAATAAACTTAAGATTCTTTATTAGACGATGCGCGTAGTACGAAGGGTAAAGACGGAAGAGAGAAATAATTATAAGATGACACATAGGTATTTGACATACACATTTGTTTATACAAACTGTTTTCACCAACATAATTCAGAAATTTCTTCAAAGTCCATATAATAAACTATCAGATTTTTCCAAGTCCTTAGAATAAAATCTCCAATATTTTCTAAGTCCATATAATAAATTATGAAATTTTTACAAGTCCTTAGAATAAAATATCTTCAAATATTTTCTAAGTCCATATAATAAAATATGAAATTTTTACAAGTTCTACTTATCGGAAATTTTTCTAAGTCTTTCAAAGTCCAAAGTCCATCTTAGGTTTCGGCACCATGTATAAATTGACGTTTTCGCGGGATTCACTTAAACACTCAACACTTTAAATTACTTTATTTTTACTTTAACACAATATTACACAAGTTACACAAGATACACAAGAAACACAAGTCAGATAATTGACATGAAATTTCTTATACGTATTCAACAAAACATTTCGCTAGTGCGATGCAAAACTAAAGTGTCGCCATCTATTGGTAACTTATGAAACTAATTGTCGTAACTTGACATATTGTAACTTAATTAGACAGTATACGATCACTAAATGCAGGTTATATTATATCTATGAGCGACGATACCTGCAAACGTACCTGTATATTTTGATATCCCCTGTAGCGTAAACTGCTATTTGCTATTAATTATTAATGCTCTTCAGAAACAATTTTGATACAAAATCTCGTCATATTGAAATTTGTGTTTCATATTAATGTCTCACTGCGCAATATAGTTTTGTTACAGTGTGAAACATAGCATAAGAACGATGGACACTATATCGAGACGTAAAATCGCATTATAATTGATTATGCTGAGGTGCCAATGTACAGTGTACAGGAGTGTGGTACCGTGTAGCGTGCAGGATGGGACGCAACAATATACGTAGTGTTCTTAGCGAGGAGCGTCGCAGGAGCTGCGCGCGTGAACCGAGCGCAGGAGTAAGCCGCTTACGAGCCTCGCACCTCGTACCTCGCCGCCTCTTCACGCACGTTTAGTTTTGCACAATATACCGAAATTATTGTATTGTATATTCTATACTGGTTTATATTGTTCAGAATAGAGGCTTATTTAGAAGCAAGCTTTTATAATAAATATACCTCGTGTAAAACAAGAGACATTTCTAGCCTCATCTGACTAGTAAGCACCCCAAGTAATCAAATTTGAGGTTTTAAATAGTGCTTCTAATTGGTCAAAATTGTTGAGTATGTCCGACTAATTGGTCATTTATACAGAAATTTTTTAATGAGTTTTAAATTACAAGGTCATCCAAAAAAATGTTAGCACCCCATTTTGAACGTACAGAGCTCAACTGGAGCTCAAATAATTGGTCACTAATTGGTCAATAGTCGTTCTTATGTGTATCGGAGACATATACAGAGAAACTTCCAACTTTCCTAAAGAAAGGAAAGTCTGGGCGTCGTGAGCTCTTGGATTATAAACAATTTGCAATTTAAAAACTAAATTCTTATAGCTAACCAGCTTTCGTAGCCCTTTGATTGAGATTTTTTTTAAATCTTTATTTAATACGAGAGTTTGGTCATACTTGATCATGTCACTTTCAAAAATAAAACCAAAACATAATAAAACATATTATTCTAATACTAAAGCATAATAATTATCTACCGTCTACTTAAACCAGGGATACAATTTTAATCAATTATCTTGCTTCATTTGAAGTCGGTCGATTGAAGATGCAAATGTTCTGAATCGTTTTTGTTATTAAACCAGCATACATTTTTTATTTTTTAATAAAAATTTAGTTTAACAAAAGAGATCCATGCTTTCTGAATCTTTTTAGTGATTTATCTTTTGCATACCTACGTTTGAATGGATGAAAATATCATAAAAATTAAATATCTAAAAGGATCCACATGCTTTGGATTTTTTTAAACATTTTAGTTTTGTGTTAGTTTCTTAGACTGAGCGTTTTACAATATGATCCAAGAAGAATGGATCGTTTTTACGAAACTAAAATATGGCTTCTCCATACATGTGGTTTGGTAACCAATGTCAATTTAACGTCAAAATATTCATATTTTACTTGGATTGTTTTTGCCAATTTGCTAATCGAAAATATAGACCTAGACGAGCAGTTTGGTATATTTAACTCATTTTCGGTCATGTTGTGGGTTGGATCTTTTTTGCTTATCTACGGCCAATTATCTACCGTCTACTTAAACCAGGGATACAATTTTAATCAATTATCTTGCTTCATTTGAAATCGGTCGATTAAAGATGCTGTTACAAAGATCTAAATTGACAACATTTCAAAATTTTAAGCTATTTATTTTTTTATTTTAATGAAAATTAGATCAAAAATTATTATACACTTATTTTTTGCTTTTTCAAAGCTGCTCTTTAGACGAAAGCGGGCCTCCCTGTGTGAGCCTTATGTTTGTGTATCTATAAACGTCATTGTTAAAATTAATAACTCGAAGTCCCCTATTCTGCAAAAACTTCCATGAATAATTTCATATTTTTATTCCAGCTTTTACGTTTTCATCTAATTCTTAAGAGAGATGTAATATCCGCATTATTGTATGCAGTTTCAATATCAATAAAACAGGCAATGGCTACGAAATCCTTCGACAAACCGATCTGAATTTGGGTGGTTAAATTAGAAAGTTTATCTAAACAAGATTTCGTCCTCCTAAAACCAACTACACTATCATTAAACATGGAGTGGTATTCAAGATACCACTAGAACCTATTCTTCAAGATGCAGTGAAAAAGTTTGCTTGGACAAGATAATATAAGGAAAATCGGTCTCACTGTACTTTCGGAGTTTGAGTTCTTTTGGACTTTCGTTATAGGAAAAATATTAATATTAGGTCATTGCGACGGAACAAAGCCTTGACAAAAAAAGCGATTAAAAAATTCAAGCAATATAACCTTCCTGTTATCAGGGAGATTTTTAACCATGGAATAAGATATTCCATCGTCGTCTGAACAGTTACTATTTTTAGATTTAATTGCATTTTCAAGTTCCTGTATCGTTAAAGGGGATTCAATGTGCGAATTTGATGAGTAAAAATCTGGTTTCAAGTTACTGACATAATCAGGAAATAGATTTTTTAATAAGGTATCAGCTGCTTTTACATATAATGTGTTCTTGTCTACGAAAGCCTTTATGCCATCTCATTCTTTGCCACATTTCAGTTGAACTTATATTGCTACTTAAATCAGAACAAAATTTTTGCCACGATTCACATTTTGCTTGGCACATGAGCTTTTGACTTACTGCAACAGCAGTTTTATACCTGTCAAAATTAAGAGGAGTAGGATTTCTACGAAAACATCCCAATGCTTAACGGCTATCTGCTATTGCCTTAGATTATGTGGCACTCCAGTAAGGTTTGGGTTTAAATAGCGACTTTCAACATTTCTTCTTTTGACAGTTTATTCATAAATATTATATCTTAAGTTTCAATAACAACTCGCTAAAGCTCATTCTATCACTAGATGCCGCTGCCCGGGCAACTGGTTTTTCGTCTTTAATCTCTTGTTCCGATAAAGGAAATCTTTTGAAAATTATTTCTGGTTTTTATTCTCCTTTTTTAGGGATAGCTCTCTCTTGTTTTTGTGCGTGAATTTCAACTTTCATATTTTTAACAATATCGACATAAGAAGGTATATTGTCGAGAACTTTAATCGGTGTCGAAAATAATATATTAGAATTTAACTCAGGTCTTCTGATTCTTTTGGGTGGTCAATCGTTGTTTCGGGCGCAACGTAAAGTATGAGAGCTTTTCTGTAAGTGCAACTAAAATCTGCCATTATGTATTTTGTGTTCTTTATTATACATCGGCCAATTTTTAGAAAGCGCCATAATATGTTTACCACCGCAATTAATACATTTGAATTCCATTGTATTGCAATAAGCGTGATGTGGTGGGTACCACATTGAGGGTAATTTCGACGACGAGCATCAGCTTTTAATCGTACGACCTAGTCTCCAACACTTTCGGCACTGTGAAACCGAGTGCACGTATTTTTCTACATCCACCCTTAAACCGTTTACATAAACGTGGGGGGGTCTATACGATCCCTTAAAACATAAACGAATGGTCTCGCAGAGTTACCAATTGTCTCCTTCTCGGCGCTTACATCTCTGAACAGGCACTAACTAGGCTGGATAATCACATTTTATTCGACTTTTAATGTCTTCATCATTTAGTTTCAATTCAATATTTCGTATCACTCCATATGTATAACTAACTTCAATGGCCTTTAGTACTTTATAGCCCTTTTCTTGTCGATACGTTGATGATAATATTCTATCAACATGACAATCTTCGGTAAATTTAATGCGAATACGATATGGATTCAGATATTTAATTCTTATTACATAAGATATATTCTGCTCTTTAAACAATTTAGTAAGTTCGAATTGGTTCGGCATTTAATCTGGGTTAGATACATAGACGTCAATTTCTCATTATTGGTATTTCTCTGCTTTTTTTCTTCGCCTTTTACAACTTGCCACTCATTTTCATCCTTTTCTCTCTGCCTTTTCCTCTCTCGTCGAACTCCCATAATACCACCATCTTCGATATTATCAGCCTTTTTATAAAATTCTATGGCCGACTATCATTACCATCAATAAGGTCTTTCCTAGAAACCTTCACATTCACTCACATACACACTGTTCCCATCCGTATGTGACATGCTGGCGCCAAGCGCTGTGCACCGTCGCTGGAGCGCGTCCGAACGTCGTTTTTAAACGAACGCAATAACAAAAGAATATCCCGAAAAGACAACTAGACGCGACCACTCGCACGAACGCCGCAACGAGACTGGATTGAGATTTTGAAATTTTTTTTCATCATTTGTACATTTCCAACAATTTGCTACAAATTAAAACTTCTAAGTGTAAGTATTGACTTTTAAATTCAGATGGATACAGCTAGCAACATAATATATAATACCAAACGCAAGCCTCACACGTGTACATACTACATGTATTCGAATGTATATACGGATGTACAGCGCACACGTCATCGCTTGAGGACTATCGAGATGATTGGATCGTTAGCCTGTGTCGAGCTGATTGCTGTTGTTAACAAATGCAAATCGCAACGCGATGCACTGTGTCGCGCTGTGTTGTGTCGTGTTGCGTTGTGTTGCGTCGTGTTGCGCCGTGTGGCCGACAACGCGAATCACTCATCATGTTAAACGCTAATTTGCCATTGTAGATTTTCCCAGCATGATCTAGTTATATAATATAAATTATGATTTGATATTTTATACTTAATTCATATTATCTGGCTGATATTTTACACAATAATCAAAACTATAATTTTATTTACATAATATTTCAGTAGTGTACATTGAATTTTGTAAACCTTCGGTCATTTTATGAATTCAGATAATAATATTGCTTATTTAAGATTATAAAATAATTTTGTTAGGTACGATTTAATCCTTGGAATAATTAATAAAGATTTGTTAGAAAGTGATTGCAATAAGGAAATGACGATTATGACAATAAAAATATTTGAACGTTTCCTATTTATTTCAATATAAAGTTTGAGGATTTAAAATTCAATATTATTTTGTCGGGCTTTATCTATAAAGCGACCCTGAACTGCATCAGAAAGCGCATCAACACCATCGGCTGTGATGCTTTTGTTCCGTCACCTTTGAAGACTTCTGAAGCAGCAGTCCATAGAAGAGCAAGGTCGCAGAACGGCGTCGAGGGCTCGGGCTCCGGTCGCTCACAAAGGTGAGCAACAATATCGGGCTATTTCCATAACAAAAGCGAACGAAACAAAGTAACGTTGAGGCTTACTAAAGAAAGGTTTATAACATATTTTCCTACTTGTGATTTTTATGTATTGTCATTGAATACGGAGAAAGGATTTAGTAACATTAGGAATTTTATGTGTAAATATAAATATTGGATTTGTTTATAAGTAAACAAACTAAACACTTGTTGAAAGTTTTTATGCGCTTAGTCCAAACACAACCTTATTATTGTTTCAGTTTGTTTCCGTCTGACCTATTATTCTTGAACATGCATATTGATGATCTTTCATGAATTTCATTTGTTTACGTCGAGTATTCCAGTCCTCATATCACATTTCAACACTATTGCCAAAAATCTCAGTTGGAGTCAGGCAGTTCAATTAAGTTCAAATTCTTTGGGATCACTCTGAAGAGTGTTAGGTGATCGCGAATGAGCTTTAATTAAAGTGTAATGGCGCCGCGAGGAGCGCTTTCTGTGATTGATACTCGATCGCGGTCCCCCCCCCCCCCTCTTCTCACACACCCGGGGCGACCCTCCATCGCCTTACAGGGCGAACGTTGTTGTGTTATACAGCCCTTTTCAAGTAGAGACGTGCAAATATAGTATATCACTACCAGTTTACCAGCAACAGCCACTCTTATAGAACCGAACTAAGTATTAATAATCATCAAATCATCAAAAGTGAAACGTGAAAATATACTATTTGAATATATTATTAGGTATTGAGAAATAAGGCATAAGTATAATAATTATTACAGTCATATTCAGATCGTCGCTGTATCTTTTAAATGTAAGCTAAGTGCTGAAACGACTTTGTTCCGTAAAGGTAACGTTTTGTATTGAAAATTAGCATTTAGAAGATTAACGAGGTACATTATTCAGAGGTGACGTCGCGTCTCGAGCAATGCGTCAGGTTCGACTTCGACGCTTTAATCTCGGGAATTGCTTTCCAAACTGAAACATTCCGCACTCGCACGAGCTCGCAGCTTCTCTCGCCATTACACAGTTATTCGCCTCGGGCTCCGTTACTCGATATTAGATCGTACGCTCAACAGCATTCCGATAGAATTCCACCTGCTATTTAACGCAGTACACTCGGCTCCAAGACTCTTAATGAATTCTGCTTATTACCTGAAGAGGATCACTAGCAAAAAATGTTCATTACATTAGTACCTATAGCACTCTCATATTAGGCTTATAGATATAATATGCGTATTCCTTTATCAAATGATAGCTGTGCCCCTCGTTCTCATCCACATTGATATGAGGAAAATCGATGAATTGTATATAAAATGACGAAGCTACTTTTAGCCTTCGAAAGCTGTTTAAAGATGATATCATTACAGTCAATGGGTATCATTAAAATATCGATAACCTTTGAAGCATACGTCCATAGCAACCGATAACCGAGGCGTTTAAACATTAACCCGCTTGTTACGGCATCGCTGGCGAGCACGGCACGGGCGGAGCGCGGGCCGACCAGCAATATGATAGCGGCCGGTGAATAAGTAACGCCTCGTAAGTGAAACCTTCGCGAGGGTTGCGTTTTACGGGTGTAAATAACGCAACCCTCGCGAAGGTTACGAACCCTCTGAGGATCACCCATATTCTAATTTTCGAAAAGAGAATGTATTGCCAAAAAACAATTTTTTACCTATGCAATATGCATAGGTAAAAAATTGTCAAACTCGAATTTCGAATTTAATTCGTTAGCGATTGGTATATGGGGTTTAAATGCTCTAAGATATATTTTGGTCAAATTCAAACATTTATTCAGTCAACTAAACTTCCTTTAGAAGCAGTTTGAATCGCTAAATACATAATTTAATATTTACCAAGATAATAATTAAAAAATAACTACGTTAAAAAGAACCGACTTCAAAAACGGAATAGTAAAAAATAAAAAGATTTGATATTATTAATTACTACATATTATTAAGACGTGCTATTTACTAAATAGGTTTGATGTCGGTGTACGGGCTTAATACTAAGTGCTTAGTGCTTGCTAAAAATAGAACGAAATTAAAACACGTCACAGTACCCACTCTTGCTGAATTACTGGAGCATTACAATATAATATGAGAATTACGTCCGCACAATTCGCCAACGAATTGGCATACAAATATTTATGTGCATTTAAATATTTGTATGCCAATTGGATCTGAGTCCTTGCCCACTTGATTTTTTTTTTCTTATAATAATAGCGTACTAACCATTGAGTTCAATTGTATCGAGTTAAAAATGTACATTTTTGGAATAATTTTAGTGACTACTCTACCGGACCCAATTATGAAAAAAATTAAAAGAGCCAAATTCGACCGACGCTCCTGACCGAATTTGAATATGTAAATAGCACAGTTTTATAGTGAATATATGCAAGATATCGAGAGCCAAATTAAATATGCATGGTTCGAGTTCGAGTGCTCGGTGAAGAGGGACGGCCCTACACTCCGCCTGCAGCCTTTACAACAGCGTGCGTTTGCTACTAAGGAAAGTCACAACCGCAGAGCTGAGCAGAATGGAAGAGTTCAACAATATACTCGTTAATAGGTTTAATAGGTCAATGTTAGATTTTTGTTACGTCGATCTTTGCATTTTATAATTCCTAATTACTTAACGTATTATGGGATTGCGATTACAGTTTTACTGACTTGGGAAAATATTTAAATTGTGCTCGCTGATCAATGATAGGTATCTCTAGGATCAAGACTCATTTAGTTAGGTTTTACTTAGTTCCACGGAGTGACACCTGTGGTGTAAGTGTTCCTGTTTAATTTCACAGAGCTCATAAAGCTTCAGGCGGCGGACGGGCTGACGGCGGACGTTGTATCAAAAGATGAACCTGCTTTTCACGTTTTATTAAAGCGTGAAATTTCTCATTTCGCGGGCGCGGTAAGTTCCCCGTACTTGCCAAATATTAACGTTGATAACAAAGGACGATGGAAAATAAAGCGAGAGAGAGGCTTCGCTCTGCAACTGTGGGTATGAATGTGAGTGGCTGGTGGGGGGGGGGGGGGGTGCGAGGGGCTCACACATCACTTCATCTTTCATTTTCATTATCTTCCGGAAGTTTCCTACTTTGTAATTGGCACGCTTAACGTCTACTGTTGAACATACATTGACACGACTACTAGAACTAGACTACTAAGTTTTGGATAAATGCGACCATTCAGTAGTACTGTGGGAAATTTAAATTCGAAACCAACAATATTATGTTACAATGATATTGAATGTTATTAAATTAATAAATATTTTGGTTAAAAGGTTCAACAAGTTAAAGTCATAATATAATGTGAGAAGGTAGGTACCGTTCGGAATACCTGTTTAAGCAGTGATAAAGGTTGCTATATAAGAGCCATTCTGTTTTCGGTAACATCGATTCAATTTTAAATACGGAATGTGGGTCGAGCTGTGACCGAGTTACGCCGTACGCGCCGCCGCCGCTCGCCTCCGCCGCTCGCCGCACGACGGCGATCCGCAGCCGATACGACTAATCGAATCTCGCCCGTGCTCCTCTCCTTCTATTGGGATTTCATTATCAGAAACCGATTCTATATCATATTTCACAAGCTGCTAATATTGACTTTAATAAAATTTTTGAAAAATACATTTTAAAAAAAGAAGTGTGGCACTCGGGGACTGTCGCGGTAAAGCTATTGCATGCTATGCGGCACGTAGTATATATCTGTCAACTGTGTATGCGGTATGCCAGATGCCTTCAAGCCACACCTCCGCCCGTCGGAGTGGGGAGCGTGAGGTTTTTTTGTTACGGAATTTCTCAATTCGGTCTCCGCGCTCAAGGCCCGCGATAGAAGCTATGCAATAGCTTAAAAATTTAATAGCGCAGGTAATATTATTCACATATTCGCGCATTATACACATAATATTCTACCACTTATAATATAATAGATTTATATAATCATGTATTTTACGATTAATGTAAAACAGAGTATGTATTTTGAAAGGAATGCAATATATCAGTAAACTATCCCGTCTTGAAATACATATAAAAAAGGGTATGGGAACATGATCGAAATAATAAAACACACCGCTATATCGCCGCGCGGACCGATAAATAAACATCACATTTATAAAATTGGCCATAAATATCTAGCGAAGGAGACATGCGGCTGCAATTTATTAGAGGACACTTGACGGATCTCCCCGAGCGGCGCGGGCGGCTCCGTTCACTAAATGTCCCGCAAACAGCACGCATCACGCGACAGGAGCTGCGTTCCAATCCTGACGCTGAGCAATCAATCAACGTGTAAAGGTTATTGTTACCTATTTACAAGGACACTGTCAGACTGAACTTCCAAACACAAGGTTTAAAATTTTGTTTCATATGAAATAATTACTCAACCAGTGAAATTTATTCCTTTAATGATAATAACTAGCTTTCCGCACGCGACTTCACCGCGTTTTCATAGAAAAACTTTCATAGTTCCCGTTTCTGTGGGTGATAAAACCTATCCTATGTGTTAATCCAAGTTATCCTCTACATGTTTGATAATTTTAATGTAATCGGTTCAGTAAAATTTGCGTGAAAGATTAACAAACATACATACACATACATCCATCCTCACTAACTTTCGCATTTATAATTATTATAAGTAATAAGTTAAATTATTATAAGGATAGGTTATAATTACCATTATTTACTCTAGATGAAAATGATAAAAGTTTCTGTTTGTTTTATAGATTATTTAATTACGGTCACAGATGCAATGCTTACTCGTTTTAGTGAGAAACAAAATATTTTAGTTGGATTTGGTAATAATCACTAATTCACCAAAATAGTATAGATCCTTCCTGGTAGAAAAGGTCCAAGTTTCCGCAAAGCTAGTAACGCGGCAGTCGTGCGCCGCGCCTGCTATCTCCTTACGATCACAAAGGTACGTCCGAGGGCCCTCTCTTCGAGGGAGCATTGTTGTCTTTGTTCGCCCATTGTTCTTTTTGTCCCTTCCACAAAAGGTAACCTATATACTTGTACTACGGAGCGTCGTTCAACGCACTCTTACGTGAGGAGACCATTCCGAATAGATAAGTGTGAAGTGTCACTTACACGGGAAGCATGCTAATTGTCGTTTCGGTATTTGGAATTGTTGTCCGTCTTGTAGCACGGCTAGTATTAAACATCTATTTTATATTTTTCATATTCGATTTTATATAAGATCATAATTTTTGATGCGAGCTATATAAAACTCGATTTGGATGAAAGCTTCGCAATACCGTTGTTGTCGAAGGTATTATCTTATAAAAAGAGTCTATATTCATTCCGGATACATACTAAGGAAACTATTCTAATCCAATTATTCTAATATAACAACAGAAAGGTTAAAAATAAAGTTGTGGTATTATACCAACACTGGAGGAGAAAGCGTTATCAGCCATAACGAGGATTTGAACCGGACACACATTGTGAACAAATCAAATAAAATGTAATTTTAGCCGCTCCGTGTGCGATTGGCCGCGATAAAAGGGTTCAAGTGAAAAAGAAATATTTCATGGACTTTCACAACTTGTGTGAGCAACCAATATAACTAAGGCGACGCTTTAGCGCGCTTTCCTTGCGAATATAAGTTGCGGCTAAGGTGTGACTATTTCATTGTAAACGACGCAATTTGCTATCTTCATACAAACTTGCCTTGTTTATTTGAGTAGTTATTATTGCAGTTACAGTTTTATTATATACGGTATTTAACATAACACCTATCGTACGTTTTATGAAAAAGACTTTAAAGCTTTCGTAGAAACATAAATACTAATATGTCGAGAAATTAACAATCAGATACATATACTTACAATGTACAAGTAATAAATGCCTGTCCATCATGTTGGGTTAAGCCAATCAATGCTCAAAACAAGTCGTGGCATTCATTCATTGTGTGTGTTTCCATCAGTACCATGAAATTCGCCTGTGACTCGCCGTTTACTGTGATCACTCATCACAACGCGTTGTGAACTCTCATTTCGCTTAATAAGCATTTTCGGTCTCTGTGTACGCACAGTATAGTATGTGTTACGACATATATAATATACTATAAACAGTACTTTTTTACTTTTTCTTTTGAAAACTAAAAAAAATGAAAATCAATCTTGATACATTCATTAAGTTTCTGATCAGTAACAAAATAAAGTTGCCACACAAACAAACAATAAATTAATCCACCCAGAGCCATTCAATCCATCATTTCCTATTTGCCTTAGAAACAGCGATGTAAACAAAGTGAAGCATCATAAAGATTTTTATTTCGTTAGCAACAAGCGTATCGTGCCGGTGCGTGCCACTCGGCTAAATGAAGCTCGTTCATCGCACTCATAAAACGCGATGCGAATCGAATTACTCCGCTCTACTCGGCTCCTCCCAGGACTACCGACCTCATCGTTTTAGCCATACATGGGGGACTAGTAGATTTATTAAAAATGAGCACAAGTAACACCGACCGTAGTTTACTGTCATGTTAGAGCTCGTGGCTGTGCTGGACTGCTCGCCGTTAAATAAGACGCTACCAACCCTATACAGGGTGTAATCGTTAAGTGTGCACAAGCGATTATTCCGTAACTATTGCAGATACCAAAAAACTTTAAACTGATATCGAAAGTACTTAACCTAATGAGTAAAATGGCCATAACAATTTTTTTAAAAATAAAACGAGAAATATCCAAAAATGTTACATTAAACGCTCCCATACATTTTATTTCCCAAACATTTTGTATTCATAGCAGATTTTCGAAGTGATGTCCTCATTGTGCAATACAATGAGGAGCTCTATTTACAGTTTCTAAATGAACTTCCCTTCAAATTTGCGAAGTAATTAAAGCAGAAAACCAAAAAAAGAAAGAAAAAGCTAAAATCTTTCATATTAAATGTACTAGGTTGATCCAAAAGTAATGATAATTGGGTATTTCCTGTGCACATAAAAATATAAAATAAATGTTTTTTGCTTGCTCATGTATTCACTAAGTAATCACAAAAAAATCATATCAACAGGCCACGTTTCCAATTATTTACATTAATTTGAATGTGAACCGTGCGTGCCAGAATGTTTCCCGACGAAAAGAAGAAACAACGATTCGACATGTAGAGGGTAAATTTCTAAATTTTTAATGATATCAGGATAATTTTTTGTCACGTTTTGTGATCATGGACGTTACCCGAGTTCACCATGTTTATGCTGAAACCAAAAAACAATAAATGTCCTGGATGCGAGCTTCCAAAGTGACGATGAAGAAATTCAAAGTGAAAATCAGTAGGTTAGATTAAAGCGGTAGTTTTTTGGGACGCTGAAGGAATAATTATGGTGGAATATTTTAAAAAGGTAGCCACTTTATTGGGCTCTTACTAAACAGACCAAATTAAAAGATTGCGGTAGGTTAGTAAGGAAAAGAGACATGGCAAACTGCGGACCTGAACGCTGTTTCACCAAGACAACGCACCAGACCACAAAGCGTCAGTTGTGATGGCTGCCATTCAAAAATCGGCATTCCAAATGCTATTTACTTTTATCTAGCTCCTATTTACTTTTATCTCTTTCCTCGGCACAAGAAACACTTTCTTAGCAATAAATTATTTTAAGACGACAGCGAAGTGATGGCTGCGTGGAGGGGTTTTTGTGGATGAAGTCAAAGTTTTTTTTTTAAGTTTAGGAAAAAAAAAATTAAGTATATTTTCTAGTTAGAAGACTATCTAGAGAACTACTTAATTTTTATAACTGTAATGACTATGTTTAATATTGATTATCATTACTTTTGGATCAACCCATGTACATGGGATATTCGTATCCCATACTAAATGTATGGGAGGGTTTCAAGTTAATTTTTCAGATATTTCTCGTTTTATTTTTAAAAATTTATTATGGCCATTTTACTCATTAGGTTAAATACTTTCGATATCAGTTTAAAGTTTTTTGATATCTGTAATAGTTACGGAATAATCGCCTGTGCACACTTAACGATTACACCCTGTATAGAAAAGGCCGGCCGGGGCTGGCGCGGTACAGATATAATTGTTTCCTGTTACCGCTAACAATTGATGTTAAAAGCGCTGCATGTAACCCCGCTCAGGACCTGCGCTGAATGGCCTTGCGATTCGGTCGCGTAGCACCTGTGCGTAGCACCGTAGCATCGTGCTACGTTGACGTTATAACATCATCAGCACAATCATTTATAGTTATATTATGTTAGTATCGTAATACAATGTCACGAGTGTTATCAACGCTATAAAGTTATTGAAATAAATTAACCTGTCGAGAAAACAAAAATACTATAAAGTTACCCTGCCAAACAACTTTATCATTGCAGGTAAATTTTAATCCCACTCTCTCCATCGCTTGAATAATATTATGAAGCACATGGCAATTCGGACACTGTACGTGTACGTGCCTCCTAGCGATCGTCCCTCACACCAAACCAAATGAACTAACTTCCAATTCGGCACGTTTCCCTTATCCTCGACTGCGGTTCCACGGGCGACAGCGGGGGACGAGAGGGGGAGGGGGAGGGATGATGTATGATGAGATTTGAGAGAATTAGAAAAGCGTGAATGGTCCAACACGATGCATGATATGCGATATGCGAAATTTGCTTCATATATTTTCAAATCAACCGCTATACGCTGTCAAACCCTTTATTGTCCTGAACATTACAAGCGAAAGTTATTTATCTGCAGTTTAATTTAGCTCAATTGGCGATATTATCGCTACAAGACGATGGAAAAAATATAAAAGATTTTTTTTAATCCTGTTTGGGTCTTGAACCTCTAATAGAGTAACTATTATTATATTATATTCTGCATGTGATCATCTAGGCATCCTAAACATTCAGTGTTATACTACGTATAGTATGCAACGTCAAAAAGAAGAAGGCAAATAACATTTTTAGGGTGTGCTTTACTAATAAAATAATCTCATAGTCTGGTATAATTCTTCTAATATTATGCTGTTTACTTATTTGGCTCGTTAATTTGCACTTATCGACTGCAATCTGCTCGAAGACAGGAGCGCGTCAAGTGGATCAGGCTCAGCCCACTCTGCTCCAATATTAAAATCTGTCAATTGAACAAAAGGCAAGCAAATTGGAGCGACGCTAATGGCGCTTCTGACAGCGATTAATGTCTTTGCGGGAAAGCGCGCTCGCTCTCGGATGCGACGTGACGACACACCCGCGCCCGCGCCGCTGCACTTAAGAGTTCCATTCTTAGAAAAAATGTACTAACGAGGATTGACTGAAGGATTTTACACAAAACTAACAGTGTTGAAAAAATCATAAGTTTACAGGTAAGCATGAAGAATCACGAATATTAATTACAATCTAGGGTCTTATAGTTAACGGAAATCACCACATATCATAATTATAACACAATTCTAGTAGAAATCTTTAAAAAATTCACTAAAATGTTAAAAAAAAGCTATAATGGCACTTCCAAGCTATATAGTTACATCAGCATCACAACAAAAATGTTCATTATCGTGGAAATGAACGCGCCAGCGGTATTATTTCGTCATTACTCTCCTTGTTTCATACAAATCTCATTAGCTTCGGACACATTCACGGAGCCCCGCGACTAATAAGCAATTTAAAAACAAATGTGAACGTTTTTTCTTGTTATAGTTTTTCCTCAAAATTAAATGGCTCAATTGCTTTTGATTATCAAGTAGATTGACTAACTAGTACTTTTAGAATCGAAATGTTTATTTATCTAAAGCAGCAAATGCCGAATCCGGTGACTGATCAATACAGGGTGTCTCAAAAGAAAGTTTATATTTTGTGGATGAATAAAAAAAAAAGTAAGCGATGTATTGAAAAAATGTTTATTAATTATTAAAGTGCATAATATGGGAATTTATTTCTTAAAAATAATATCGTCCAAATGCAGTCCATTGCGTTCACGGCACTCATTTAATCGAACACTAAAATTATTTATGACAGCTCGGCAGGTAGGCACAGTGATGGCTGCCATTTCGTGTCGGATATTTTCTTTTAAATGCACTAGAGAAGTTGGTTTTTTGGCATACACTTTAGATTTAAGATACCCCTACAAGAAAAAGTCCATGGGAGTTAAATCAGGGCTGCGTGGAGGCCAATTTATATCACCTCTCCTAGAGATCAATTTTCCCGGAAAAATTTCATGAATTCGACGTAAAGACGTATTGGATGTGTGTGATGTAGCTCCGTCTTGCTGCAACCATGTTCTCTGGTTATAGCCAGGAAAGTTTTGCAGTGCAGGCACTAAAAACTCGTCTACCATCGCTCTGAATTTACTGTAACTGCACGCCCCCTTTTTTCGAAAAAGTAAGGGCCAATAATTCCTCGCTAATTTCTATTCTTCGATAATTTCTTGTGGGGGTATCTTAAATCTAAAGTGTATGCCAACAAACCTACTTCTCTAGAGCATTTAAAAGAAAATATCCAGCACGAAATGGCAGCCTGTCAACCTGCCGATCACTGTGTCAATCACTGTGTCTACCTGCCGAGCTGTCATAAATACTGTAATTTTACTGTTCGATTAAATGAGTGCCGTGAACGCAATGGACTGCATTTGGACGATATTATTTTTAAGAAATAAATTCCCATATTATGCACTTTAATAATTAATAAACATATTTTCAATACACCGCTTACTTTTTTTTTATTCATCCACAAAATATAAACTTTCTTTTGAGACACCCTGTATTTTTCTCGACTCATAAGCTTAACTACAACTAGAATTTGAATTTTTAGCAATTCTTATGTTTGAGCCTAAATTAATTATTATTACCATAGTAATATGTCTTTATATTCTGTTTCCTATACGTTCCGCAGAGTAAAAGGCTGGCTTATTAAACACATCCTCTCAATAACAACGAGTCGCTTTGTGCTGCAGTCGCCGTCTCCATTGTGCCGTATCGGATGGATCCCTCCGAGACCGAACAAAGCTAGCACTTTACAACTGAACACCTGAATTTATCCGACGCTCAATATATATCGTAAAGGAGAGACGTCCGGCCTATAATTTGACACTTTCCTGACAATCCAGTCCTTTGCGGCACTCGGGAATAAGTGGGAGGCTTTAATAGTTAAATGTTTGTATTGGCAATGAGACCCTGGAATATATGTGGTTATTTAAATTTGCATCGCATTTGCTTTTATGAAAAATATCTCTGTGAAAACTTTATCGAGCCAATTAATTTTGACATGTTCTTTCTGCAACATACAATCTGCAATTGCTGTGAGTACAAAGTTAGAGGTTGTAGGGTTGCGCACATTGTCGTATACTAATAGATTAATTAATAGGATTGCCGAGTCACGTCAGGGCGCAGGCACGATTGATTGTGCTCGTCACTCGTGCTTCAGCGGCTTACAATGGAGTTACGTGAGGTTAGCCCGTGGGTATTACACGTAATCTTAGCCGTCAGGCGTCACACTCGTCAGTCATCATGCCGAACCTGATGAATAGAAGAGAATGTTTAACACGTACTACATGATTGACGACGAAATCGATTCATAATCATTTAAGAACTTAATCAAAATATATTCAGCATTGAAAATATAATGAAAGGTGGAAAGATTCATAGGGACGGCACCGGCGATAAACGAATACAAAGAAACGAAAAAAAAACGATTTTTGAATTCAGCACGAGTACACAAAAGGAACTTTGATGTAACTCACTGAAAAGCAGGTAGAAGAGAACGGTACACACGAGCACCGCGTCCCACGCAATGTTTGCGCTGTTACGCGGGACCTGCGGTGTCGAGGTGTCTCCCAATTTGAAGTTCGGCTAATGCGTGTGTCGTGGCCGCGCGAAGTGGGTCAGGGCCGCCCCGCCCCCCCCCCCCCCCCCCCCCCCGCCCCCCCCCCCCCCCCCTCCCGCGCCCCGCGCCCTTCACACCCTCACCGCGCCATCCTCCCGGGCCCTGCTCGCTTTCTTCCGAGTTGCTTCAAAGTCGCGGAAGAAGTTCGTTGCGAACAACGCGCCGCATGAACCATAATTAATGAATGTGATGCCGCATACTCCTTCTGTTACTTCAAATTGTATTAAAGTTATCTGATATGAATTTATGTGGCCTGAAGAGCATAATATTTCATAAAATACAGAAATCTTAATATAAGTATTATACGTATTGCTATGAGTAAGTAGGTAATAAATTATTCTTTGCATTTTGTTTTTGGTCTCCTCCCTTTTTTATATTTAAATTGTTCGGAATTCTAATTATTATGTGCTGAAAGTATGAACCAAAATTGTCATCATTCAATAATCGACGGGTATAATGCATAAATAAATAATTCAAGGACAATTCAAGGACAGTTCTTTGGCATAATATTATGATTATAATGTACTTACATAATTATTATGTATTTTGTAAAATTAAATTGTAAAACTGACATGATTAAAAAGAGCAACTACCTATGGAGTTTCTTGCCGGTTCTTCTCCGTAGAGTTGTTTGAGTTTGAAATTAATTAATG
The DNA here is from genome assembly GCF_905220415.1 of Colias croceus. Taxonomy (NCBI): domain Eukaryota; kingdom Metazoa; phylum Arthropoda; class Insecta; order Lepidoptera; family Pieridae; genus Colias; species Colias croceus. Next base: position 46,273 of record NC_059543.1, on the reverse strand, counting down.
TTTTTCTATGAAACATAACGATCATAATGTAATGTGTATGCAAAACCAGCAGCAGAGTATCTGAAGAAGATAAACACAGTAATGGTAATGTGTCGCGTGACTCCGCGCCATCCTCGCGCGATAACACGACGGTCTACGGATCCCTGCGCTTCCTAACTGCTTACCTTACGACTTCTTGAAACCTTGCTACAGGAATAAAAGTACATAGGGTATAACGCATTGGGTAGGTACTGCACATAGAGTGCCATAGCCCCTAGTGCCTTGGGTAACGATTTAAGGCTTAAGAAAATATCCGTTAACACAAGTAAATAGCGACGTGTGATAAATTTTACCTAAACACATTTTTCTAACCATGCAATGTTGAAAATTTGGTTCATGTACCTACGAGTTTCCATGTATTCTCTGAAGTCAATGTAGAGCTAGAGGTGTGCACTGTGCAGCACGCGACGAGACGTGAGGATGCGCGACGGGGGCGCGGGGCGCGGAGCGGGCGGGGTTGGGTACAGATAAGCGAGCTAGGTTACAGGTACAGCTAAGATTACCGCCAAAGCTTATCTTTTACTACGTCTTACGTCAACCGCCACGTGACATTTTAGTCGATCGTGAGTCGTGACAATGGTGTCTTTGAACCTTGCCGCAGCTCAGAAACTAACTCGTTTTATGACAAATTTACGGGGAGCTTGTACATTTATTTTGTTGTAGTGTTGTAAGGAACTCTGAGGAACGAAGTTAGTTATTTATTTCATGAGCTTAACTCCACAAAATGTTTCTTGGAATTAATACCTACTCAAATTATATAAGAAAGCATTTCAATTAGTCGACAAAATAATATTATCTGAATGTGCCTAGTTAACGTCACGGGTATTATATTATAATATTATGTTGTGGTAACGGTTATGAAGTATAATACCTCTCTTTCGTATTGTCACTCACTGTTAGCAAAAATAATCAGATACGCCGAATTAACTTAATTAAATAAAATTTTAAGGAATAGAAAAATTTCGGTCACGAGGCGGGATTCGAACCCACGTCTTCCGCCATTCCGGGGCAACGCCTGACCAACTCGGCAGAGCAATCGAATGTATTCTACTCTTTGATCGTGATAGCTAGATAAAAATAACTGCGTTAAAAACAACCGACTTCAAAAACGGAAAAGTAAGAAATAAAAAAGATTTGATATTATTAATTACTACATATTATTTTTATGTGCTATTTACTAAAAAGGTTTGATGTCGGTGCATGGGCTTAATACTAAGTGCTTAGTGTTTGGCACCGACTTCAAACCTATTTAATAAATAGCACATAAAAATAATATGTAGTAATTAATAATATCAAATCTTTTTTATTTCTTACTTTTCCGTTTTTGAAGTCGGTTGTTTTTAACGCAGTTATTTTTATTTAATACTTTTTAGTGTATTTTTCAACACGAATCAAACGAGCCCAAACTCGATAAAGTTGAGTCAATATATTACTGAGTTCCTATGGCCACCTTCCGATTCCATCATCAGATCAGCTCCATGTCATGATAATGTTTCATCGCTATCCAATTTACATTCGTATACAAAATTTCAGCTCAATCGGTTACCGGGAAGTGAATCAAAGTTACTTGCTACATTGAAATTAAGTCATCGAGTACAGACAAAAATGCTCAAAAATAAAAACTACTAGGCCTAGCCTAATAAAATTTTTATGGGACCAATTCGACACCATCCCGCATCGAACAAAAAAAGAATCACGTAAATCGGTTCAGAAACCTCGGAGTAATCGGTGTACATACATAAAAAAAAAAAAAAAAAAATATACCGGCCGAATTGATAACCTCCTCCTTTTTTTGAAGTCGGTTAAAAACTGAAATATTCACAAATGATGTATTTGCGTTGTTAAAAATATAATACTAAAAATTAAAAATTAAAAATATTAAATATCGCCATACAATAAATGATTTTCTGTTATAGATGATGCCACCAAAAACATAAATGTAAAAATTGGAGCCGAGTTCAATCGTTGACTTAATTTGCCAAAAAAGAAATGAGATCTAATTAATGTGTGCCAAGTTCTGCAGACAGTCCAGAATTTTATTTACAAAGATGTATTAAGTTCTTAGGTTGACTGAAAACTCAATTGTTTTATTTTCCCTTAGAGAACAATGTTTATTCCAAAATATAACTTTTTTAATTTGAATAATATAATTATTTTCACAAAGCAAACAACTAATGACCTATTGAACCCCATAATTTGATGAGGCTAGTTTTTAGAACCTCACAAAATATAAACAGTATGTAAAACTAGCCTCATCAAATTATGGGGTTCAATAGGTCATTAGTTGTTTGCTTTGTGAAAATAATTATATTATTCAAATTAAAAAAGTTATATTTTGGAATAAACATTGTTCTCTAAGGGAAAATAAAACAATTGAGTTTTCAGTCAACCTAAGAACTTAATACATCTTTGTAAATAAAATTCTGGACTGTCTGCAGAACTTGGCACACATTAATTAGATCTCATTTCTTTTTTGGCAAATTAAGTCAACGATTGAACTCGGCTCCAATTTTTACATTTATGTTTTTGGTGGCATATCATTACTTTTTGTACAGAAAATTACTCTGCAAATTTGATTTACTTTATGAATATAATACTTTTTATACACGATTTTTTTTTTAATATATTTTTTCTTGCGGTTTCTTTGTATTATTTTCTATATTTTCTTGTATGTTATGAATGTCAGCGCACATTGCCCCGTCATTATCTGCAATTTTTTAAACTCGTTTTTTGTTTAAAAGATTACATGATTTTCTAAACATCCAGCGTGAATTTGTACACATACTATTACAAAGATGCAAAGATCGTTGTAGAAGAATCGTCGCCTTACTCCATGACGTTACGGTATTGCCATGACGCGATTTTGAAATTTTACTCTAAACGCGCCTAAAGATGCTTCACTTATATTAATATTACGCAAATAAAATCATTCCGACCTTCGACGAAGCCTTCTTCCATTACACTGAAATTAAAACTAAACTAAACACTCATAAATAAAGAATAAATAAATGTGAATATGTAAAATTGTATATTATTGTTACCTGTATGAGCAATATTTTTATTACAATTTTCTTTTATTTTACGTTTAATAACAGTTTTGAATAAAGAAATCATGCAATCGAAGTAATCCGCCCTAGCGATACTAGCGCGAGTGAGTGTGATGTCAGAGGCGCATCGAATCTACAGATGTTTCGCGCTAAAATATGTAAACTTCAATAATCTATATCTCAGTCATTTATTGATGGATTTCAAAATTTTTTTCGGCCACTGACTAGTTTTGATCTATTTTTTAAGACTAGTAAGGTGAATATAATATTTTCTATTTTTATAAACTTTTCCATTTTTCCATACAAACAAAATTAATGTCATTGAAAAAAAAATTAAATACAGATAAATTCAGTATTTTCTGATTTTTTCCTTTGTATACTCACTATTACCTAGTTGATTACAAAATTTGAACTTTCTAGGTCATCTGGAAGTGGGTTAGGTTTTGTATATGTCTATAAGTCAGTCAGTCTTAAAAATTGCGATTTTTGGATATTAATATCTACGCAACTGTTTAATCTGTATTTATGAAATTTAAGGTTCTTGTTTATCTTGAGGTCCTCTTGATATGTACCAAATTTGGTTTATTTAACTTAAATAGTTTTCGAGTTATAAGGGGGTGAAAAGTGGCTCGAAATGGTTCGTGTAAATATACACACGGCTGCTGCTCGCCAGTTCTCTTCGCTTGAACTCGGCTTGACACGCTGCCGCGTGTCTAGATAGTACGGAACCCTTCGTGCGCGTGCGCTGTTTTTATGTGTCACACCCCTAATAATATGCTAAAATATACATACAAAATCGGATAATATCGGAGCAAGATAATATTGGACTAAGCGATGCAAGCAATAGCTGCTGTACACTGCACAGTGTACGCAGTACGGTAGTAGGCGTTCGCAAGATAATAAATCTCAAGTGGAAAAGTTATGATTACTTGCGAGCCGCATCAGTCTTGCGACTCGACGCAACGAGACGGCCCTTTACTGCCTTGTTATTGTTTCCTGTCAATAATAATTAATATTTCTGCTTTATTTGCGCAATCAATGCGCGGCTGTTCCTGCACCGGGGACTTGGCTCATATTATTACGATTTTCCTGATGCCTTTAAAATATACGGAACGACGCAAATAGCATAGAATATATTTTATTAAGAAGAATATTTATTTATTTGCAGTAAAAAAGTATAGTACATACACTGTTTGCCACGAAAAGGTCAACATTTGGTGAAAAGAGAAAACAATGACCGTAGTTGCCTGTAGTTACACCACAGCAATACGAGTACAATAAAATTGAAAAACAACATCTTCAAAGTTTTACATCTTCCCTTCGTAATAGTTAATAGTTTATTCTTTAGGTAATAACTATTTATAGTACATATTATTTAGTAATCTATGCAGTAGGTTGTTCTCTTCTCTCCCATCTCCGGCTCCGCTAGCGTCCTGTTTTTTTTCAGTTTCTCGAAATTTTATTAGTAGATAATTATCGTCATCATAGTTGAGTAGAATTCATATAGACAAAAATAATTAACATCCCTTCAGCCGACTTAAGAAATAGAATGATCACAGATAGATATAGATAATAAATTTATGTATGGTATATGGATGCAGTTTTTGCACACGAACTCTTAAATTACTTACTGAGAAACACAATCAGCCGCTATGAAATTCAATCACTTATCTGAAGACGTAGTTAAAGGAATGCAATTATTCCGTCGAAGATAATATTTCCAGTATCGATAGACCCCCGGCTAGACACTTGGATCTCTGAATGAGGGCTCACATTTGCGGGCTATGCATACAATGAATTCATTCCAGTTCATTGAGTATGACTTCGAGTGGCGTGCAGTGTGCAGCGTGCGCTGTGCAGACGGCCGCGGAAGCTCCTAATTCAATAGCGCGGTGGCTCGTTAGCCTCCCGCCCGCTCATATGTAAACAGGATGCGTTTGGAACTTGCACTTGTGCGGATGTTTGTTCACTTTGATCTTCTTTACTGCTTCTTTTTCAATTTGACACTTAAGAGCTAGCTCACTTAAGAGTACTTAGTACATCTTCGAATGCGAAACCCATTAAAAAGTTTAACAGCAATTTTTTTTTCCATTTTAAATGTTGTGAATTAAACTTTGAGTCTGCAACAGTTCTTATCTGAGATTTCAATTTGTTATTTTCATGAGTTTTCATGTATTAAGTAATTTTTAAATTTTTTAAAAAGAATGTCTGGACAATCGATTCGTAAAAATTTAACATCACGTCACGTACCTATACGTCTGATGGTGAATAAGTACAATTCAATTTAATGCTTTTTAAAATTAATATAAAACTCAGATCGCGCAAAAATATTTGCAAAAGTCCTGAATATTTTAGTATCTTAGATTTCCGCCCCAGTTGAAGGCAAGAAGCGCTCTCGATTATGTTTTGCTGAGGCTTCTAATGATAATCCAATTTAACCGTTAGTTAGACTACATTGATGCGTTTTAACCCCAAAACGATAATACTGATTTACTTCTTATTATAAGGAAATGACGATTTTATTTGATAATGCAATCGCTTGAAAATTTAATGAAAATCTCGGGGCGGGAAATGATCAGACGATCCGGCGATACATCCTGCCTTCGCCGGTACGCGCCGATACGCGCCGATACGCGCCCGAGAGACGGAAACCTGGCCATACTATAATAGCTGTATCGTATTTATGTATGTAGCGATATTTTCTCATTATCCTAACGATCATGTCCGATTAGTGCGAGAATTAATTCTGTTCGGTGTAGAACATTTGATAATTTCAATAATATTTTTTCAGTCCAACAGCAAATATTATGGTATATAATAATATAACAAATATCTCGTAATTATTACGATAAGAGTGGAGAATTAAAGCCTACTAATAAAGATACTGGCAGAATCGACAAAACTGCTATTAAGGGATAACCCTATAGGTTAGGAAATAAGGAAATAAGGATTAAAAACAAAGTTGATATATAAGACAACTTTTTTCCGCGTTATGTAGACTATCTATTTATTTTTTTCTGCCTATATTTATTGAACTTTGAATTGCAATATATTTTATCGTTTATTACATTCAAGTTTCAACATTATAAAACTATGGAAATTGTATAAATCAAACAGTAGCATAATTTATACAGGTAGACCGTAGACATCTTCAAAAGATGCGATGAAAGTGAAGTGAAGGGCATCAGCGAAGAGCGCGCGTGGAGCTCGCGGTCGCGTGGTCCCGTGGTCGCCTCGCACACGCCACCTCGAGTATTCGCGATTCTTTCAAAAATCATTTTAGATCGACATCTCGTGAAAAGATAGGTACCGATGTTTCAACTGTTTTTGTTGGTGTTTTTTTCCACCGAGCGATGTGCTTCGAACGGAACGCGAGAGTGAAGATGTGGAAATCCAAGTGTCAATCATTATCATTTGCAGAATATACTATACTAGATTTCCGCCCGCGGCTTCGCCCGCGTTTGCAAAGGAAAACCCGCATAGTTCCCGTTCCCATGGGATTTCCGGGATAAAAACTATCCTATGTGTTAATCCAAGTAACCCTCTATATGTTTGCTAAATTTCATTGTAATCGGTTCAGTAGTTTTTACGTGAAAGAGTAACAAACATCCATACAAACTTTCGCATTTATAATATTATTAGGATTGATTATACTCGCCCTACCCCTGGTATTGTGGGTGCAAGTGGGCGACGATGTTCACTTAACATCAGGTGACTCGTCTGCTCGTTTGCCTGCTATTAACATAAAAAAAGAATGAAAGATGAGGATTCGCGTCAGCTCAGTTCGGGACTAGGAGAGAAATGGATATTAATGTTACTGGCAAAATAAATTCGTCTCCAGCTTATGAAACATTTCCGAGATACCTAGTGCTGAGTGCATAATGTGTTGCTGCTAAGCTTTGCTAAGATATATTATAGCTTTTGGCTTTTGCCTTTTTCATCAAAGTTATGCGTAATCGAAACCAGGAATTTATAGAAGTGAGCCTAATTTTGTATCTATTAATAAAGACTAGCTGAACTTTTTCCTGTCTTCAAGCTGCTTCATAAAATATTTAGAAGACGTTCTTTTTAACTCCTACTAACGGATAATAATCGTCGTCGTCATCATCGTTTGAGCCGTGGGATGTCCACTGCTAGACGAAAGTGACGAAAGGCAGGTAACGAAATCAAAAAAGGCATTAATTTAACAGTATGTTAAATAGTATTTTACAAAGTACAAAACGGTTATAAAATAGGTTTTAGTTTTCTTCAACTATTTATCAATAAAAAATGGAAAACTTCTCCATTGAATTGATGATTAAAACTTAAAAGCAATTATTATAATCATGCTGTTTTGTTAATATTTTGTGGTCAAGTCTTCACCCAAGTAAAACGTCAGCAAATTAAGCGAAAATTCCGAATTTATTGGCAATAATATTTATAATGGTACTAAGTAGGTAAACGTATAAAATAATACAAATACAATCTAAACACTTTAGATCGAATACTTAATGGAATCGGTATAAATATTACTTAGCATCGTGGGAAAAGATTTTACGTCCTCACCAACCACTTTAGGAAGTTTGTATTCCTTGTACGCTTTGTGATAACTGATAACAGTAACATTCCTGATTCCCTGGCCATTGGTAAGAATGTTGTAGTGCGGGGCTTCAGCGTTGTGCGGGCAGGCGGCGGGCGAGGGGTGCGGCGCGCGGTGGCGCGGGAGGCGGGGGCGCCAATGGCGGGCGGCGACGAGCGGCGCGCGGCAGTCGCTCTCCAGCGGGCGTCGCAACCGCATCGCTACACAACACCGCTCCGCGCCGCGCCGTTATCATGAACTGACACGCGACATCGCTGACATCAACCTGGCTATTCCTCTCGACTCTCCTGGATACTTCAGTGAATTGTGACTTAGTGAAATAATATGTAATTATGGTGTCATTATTATCTTATTACTTTGAGTTCTGGAAAAATAATATGAAATTCGAAACATGGAGATTTCGGAACCTTATTCAAAATACACTGGCCAAACACCGCATGGAGGAGCAACATAATAATATGATAACTATCATGGTTTCATAATCTACGGCCTATTTTGAATATATCGCATGCTAATGCCACTGTCCTATAATCTTATCGATTTAAAAATGTTTTAAAAACGAACTCTTAAATATTTTAACTCCGATTATGTTATTTTAGATACATAGGTAATTATAGAGCTTTTATATTGTACATGGTTTATATTGTAGAACAACACAAATTATATTACTATAATTATCGCTGTATAGATGCTATTTGCATACGATAATAATTCACCTAACCAATTGCCCATACGATAAAAAACTAATTTTCTCAGTTATAAAATAATTGTAATACCCACTTCATTTACTTTTATAAAAAAATAAGCAAAACCCCGATAGAAAGTCTTGTTTCTAAATTAAATTATTAAAGTATCTAAATTAAATTATTAAAGTATCAATTTAATATCAGCATTAGGTAGGTACTTACCATTGAAACTATGCATGATGTGTAGGTGTTATAAGTGTCTTCAATACGTTTGATTCAAAATATTCGTTTATAAACTTCATTGCACCCTGATTTACGGCAAGCATTTATTTTCTTTTTTGATATTGTGTGCAATTAATACCTATGCATTAAAAAAGCGTGTGTGCCAAGCACACGTGTCAGAAGTAAAACATCGTTGGCAAGATTGAAAGATATCAAAATCGTCGCCTTAACAATCATTGGATAATATTATATTCATTATTTGTCTGAATATTAGAGCGACAAAATGAAGATTAGAAGTGAAAAGTAACTGATTAAATAATTATAATCAGTTCTACAATAACTTATTAAACATGAGAGAGCAGGGGCGGTACGTTCATACAAGCCGAAAAGCCCGGCTTGCCTAAGGAATTCGCTACGAGACAGGAAAATATTCGCGCGCAATGAGCAATTCAAAATTTGCTCCGAAATTCAATGAAACTCACCTACAATACGCCTAGCATAAAACAATGTCGAATTCGAGTCAAACTTTTTAATTTCATCCTTCTTGCTATCTAAATAAGGTCGTACTTTGTATTTTGAGATGACAATCTAAGTTGGATGGATTATAAACAGTGCGGTGTCGTTCTTGAGAGACGTATAGTTTTCTCGCTTGCACTCGTCGGCTTTTACAGGGCTTTGCGCTTATCTCTTCTAACGAATAAATCGATTTCATGAATAAGAAGCAGCAGAGAGCAGTGGTGGCTCAGTGGTGAGACCTCGGACTTCGAATCGATAAGTCCGGGGTTCGAGACCAGGCGAGCGCGCAGAAAATAAATTGATTTTTCAATTTATCTGCGCATGTTGTAACATCACCACTGCTCGAACGGTGAAGGAAAACGACATGTCGAAGAATTAAAAAGTTCGACGACATGACTGTGTCATCCGCCAACACGCACTTGGCCAGCGTGGTGGATTATGGCCTATACCCTCTGATGAGGCCCGTGTACCAGCAGTGTGAACGTATATGGGCTGATGATGATGAATGAGAATTGGTTAGAAGAAGCCTTTCCCCAGCTGTTGAAACTTGCACATTTGGTAGTTACGATTCCTGCTAGTAATTCTTCCACGGAGCGTGCATTCTCAGCGTTAAATCGAATTCATAGGTACGTATTTAAGAAATACACAAGGCCAAGAACGCCTTTCTGAATTAAAAATGACTGTTATTGAGAAAGAGCTGTTAATTGAATTAAAACAATCACCTACCTACTTCTATTCCGATGTTATAAAATCTTTCCTTCAGAAAGATCGGTGTTTTGAATTAGAATATTTAAATGATCTATACAATTTTATTAATAATATAATGTCATACAGTTTTATATGTATAATTTATAGATATAGATTTTAATGATAAACGTTTGACTCCACTGTTTGCGTGCGCGCGTGAAGATTTAGAAGATTTGATTCGGTATGTTCACATTTTTTTATAAGTTTCGACTTGACTTAACTTCGAAAAATTTGGGCTTGCCCAGTCCTTACTCCCCAGGCACGCCACTGTTAGAGAGACGTGAAATTTCGCTCAACATGCTGTTAGGAGTAATTTTGATTGATAGTTAATTATGTATAAAGTTTTCATAAAACAGGAAATCGCTGCCAATGCCCAAGCTTTACAAGTCCCCTAAACACTGAAAAAGTTTCCAGACTAGCGTTTCTCAGAGCGATGGGCGAGCGGCCGAGAGCCCTTCACGCTGAGGGCACTACCTCACATCTGTGACATGCCCTGGCAAATCTCGTTTTTATATACTTTGTTTACGACATCGACTAACATAATCATACCATACACTGACAAAACTGAGATAGTAGAGACTCTTTTTTTACAAGAGAAAATTCTTTATTGAAGTTAAACTTCTTTTGGCGCGTTGAGAGTAAAATTTCAACATCGCGTCATGACAATACCGTCCCGTCTAGGGGTAAGGCGACGATTTTGGAATCTTTGAATCTTGCCAAAGAAAGTTTCACTTCTGACACGTGTTCTCTTCACACACGTTCTTTTTTATTTTTTTTTCATCATCACGGAATTTTTCAACATGTAGAAAGAATGAAAAAATATAAACTGTACCAGGAAAGTGTTCGCCAATTTATAAGAACATTTAACACGGAACAAGTTTCCGTAGCGTAGTTAACGTAATTACTTGAACACGTGCAGTTGCGACTTCAAAATAATACTTGAAAAACTACATTTATCCTGGAATTACTAAATCTCGCCGTGTAAAATGAATGTTATGTCAGGCTTCAACCCGCTTCCATGTAACGTTAATTTTAATTTAGTTATATACTATAATGCTAATGCTAGCGTTTTAAACATGTTTCTACTTTTGCCAACTAAGCATTTCGTGCTGCAACAGACGATATATTATACAATCAGAGTTCCCCGCAGCCACCTGCAGTCCCTCTGATAATGATTATTTCTAAAATGGCTTGCAATTTAGCCAGAAATTCATGTATATTGTATACTTGTTTAACTGAACCCGCGATTCCATTCGTGGTATCGTACGATGAATATAGGCTATATAGGTTACGAAGTAGCCTATGTAGGTATGACTTGACAAGCAATGACCCAAACACATTCGATTAGCTGCTTGTGGCGGACAGAATAGAAAACATACATCCATCCTCACAAGGTTTCACATATTTTCTCACATTAGTAGGATAGAATAAATAATTAAGGTGTAGGATAATCGTTGACAAAATTTTTAAAGTAAATTAATTAAAACATGGTGTGAGTGAAAGCGTTTTGGTTTAAAAAAATAGGTACTGATGCACTTATAATACCCCGTTTAACTATGATACATGCAGTGCACACTGCCATTAATGTAACAGTTACACACGGTGATAAAGCACGACCCATTTCGTTGTGACGGCTCTACAACTCTGCAATAGCTGCGTGAATGTACGAACAGACCGACCTTGCACTTAACACGACGACAAGTTATACACAGCGACAGATTGATGATTTTCTAAAAATTAAAAACCACAGTAACTTTATTACATGTTGATTTATACTAATTAGTGTAGGTAAATAAATTTCTGGCACGAATCTCTTTTATCGAATAACCAAATAAATAAATAATGACAATAATGATTATCTAAATAATTTATAATTATCGTGATGATTATAATCCTACATTCCACACATGCAGAAAAATTAAAGTTAACTCTGAAGTCTTCCCGGGCTGTGTGCTCTCTCCCACCCAGTTCATCTTGCACATATAGGGAATTCCCGTGTCCCCTAGTGGGTTAAGCGGCAGATACATCTGCTACACTGATCGATTTTCTTTAGGGACAAGTAGGTGATCAGCCTTATGTGACCTGCCAGACCGAGCCATTTTTTTTTTCTTCTTCACCACCGGGAATCGAACCCCTCGGTACTACGCTCACGCGCCAACCACTGTACCAAGGAGGCAGTCGATCTTGCACATGCAATGCAATAAATACTGTTATGGGGTCGCCAGTACAGGCCTGAATTTTACTCTAGCTATTCAAAAATCGCCAAGGTATAAAGCGAAGGATGACTAAAACCTCTATTTCTTGTTTCTCTTCTCATTTTTAAATCCCCCTTAATATTTCACCTAGAGTTAGAATCCTAGGCATCGAAATATCATTATATCATCCAAATATTATGATATCCAATTTCGCGGTCAACTGAAATACAAAGCAAAACCAGCATCTACAAAGTTAGGTGGGAAAGTATTTACAATTATTAGCTGATCTACTCTTGTTTTGTAAAAGGCACAGATAGTCATTAGCACTACAGCCATTCAAAATCTCTGATAAGCTCGACTCTCTTTCCAATGCTAAAAAAAATATTTTAAACTTTACGTTGGCGTTTCGCGCGAATTAAATGACAACAATAAAATATACTTCAATACTATGAATTTAGCTGTAACAATTAGTGATGAGGGTATTTTGGCAGTGCATATCAGTGAAATTATTCTGTTTTTTAATCATCTTATTGTGACTGCCTCAGAATTTCGAATTTCATATGTTATTGATTTCTCTAAGATATGGAAAGCATGATGTTTGGTATGTCAATAGTACCCTAGTCTAAATGACGTTTACGTTACGTACCCTTGGGCTGGGTTGCGCGATGACAAATAAATATCAGCTATATATTAATACTAGCGGTCCGCCCCGGCTTCGCCCGTGGTACATGTTTACATTTTCTCTACATAAGATCCATCCTCGTACTTCAAGAAATATAATAAAAAAAGAATTATCGAAATCGGTTCAGCCGTTCTCGAGTTATGCGCTTACCAACACATTTTGCGATTCATTTTTATATATAAGATTATAAAGCTGAAGAGACTACGAATGTATGAGATTGACGTAAGCTGTAGATAAACGTATCTCCAGCTTACGTCAATCTCATACATTCACAATCTATTCTATCAAACTTTACGCTAACAGAAAGCCACTTGTCTACTAAATAGCGTTAAAGAGGGTAAAACAATTTAAATATCTCGGGCAGTGGTGGTGTTTCGGAGGACTTGAATGATCAAGCTAACATTGAGCGTGAGAGGAGATCCCTGGCGGCTAAATGCAATATGCTGGCCCACAGGTTCGCCCGATGTAGCAAAGAGGCAAACATAACTTTATTCAAAGCCTATTGCCAAAACTTCTACACGGGAAGCTTGTGGTTCAAGTACTCCAAAAATAGTATGAATGCATTACGGGTGCAATATAATAATGGGTTTAGGATGCTGATGGGCTTGCCGAGGTATTGCGTCTGAATTGTTTGCGCAGGCTCATACTAATGATTTTCATGCCATTTTGCGAAAAAAGACAGCTTCACTACTCCAACGGTTACGTGCAAGTCCCAACGAAATCCTAAATGCATTATCGCAAAAAATTGACTCACCAATTATAGTTACCCGAACATTTTATTAATGTGTTGATGAGACGTGAAGTATCAATTGTATAATAATTTGTATTTTTTAGATTTTAAAAGTAAGGAGTGAAACTTCTTTATCGGGGTTTGAAAAAAATTTAGTGTAACATTTTTTCGTTACGCGTGACATTATTCCGTTACGCGCCATCTTTTTCTTATCCCTACCACGCGTGATTCGACGTATTTCTGTAAAGTTGCATATATGTAGTAAATTATTTTTTGAAAAATAAGGTCATAAAGAAGTTTCACTTCTTACGTGTGTACACTAGTACCTACACGCACACATTTTTTAATTATTTATTACGTATTCAATTTTTTTTTCTTTTTTTGTGATTTTATATCTGTTTGATTGATGATATTTTGTGACATGTCAATTTTATGATTGTGAGGTTCTATGAGGTTAATTTTATATTATGTATATTAGTGATTTTTGTAATTTTTGTATTGTGTTTGTAACTTTGTAGTGGGTCCTTGTAAATCTTAAATAAATAATTTATTATTATTATTATATGCCATTGCCTCGGGTTATCTTCTCTTTCGTGATCCATAAAGACTGAATAATATGCGTGGGTGATTGAGTGTGTTGAGAGCTCTTGTTGGCATTGTTCGCAGCGCGCGAGCAGTGCAGCGGGGTGGGGCGCGGGGCGCGGGCGCGGCGGAGAGCGGGCGGCGGCGGCGGCGGGCGGCGGCGGCGGCAGGCGGGGCGCGGCGCGCGCGATGCGCTGACAACATGCGCGCGCCGACATGCGTGCGCGCGCTCTGCCCGCCCGCGTGGCGCGTCTGCTGCTGCTGGCGCTGCTGCTCGCCGGTACGCCCCTCGTTACAGGTTATCAGTTCGTGCCTTACATTCCATTACTTCAACAGTTTGAAATGATTGATTGTGCAGGTTGCGCCGGCAACCCGGACGCCAAGCGGCTTTACGACGACCTGCTCAGCAACTACAACAAGCTAGTGCGGCCCGTGCTCAACGTGAGCGACGCACTCACCGTGCGCATCAAGCTCAAGCTCAGCCAGCTCATCGATGTTGTGAGTGTTTATCGACCATCGCCCGCTTCTGCTAAACTGCTATCGTCTCCTATATTTTACTTAAATTTAACCTATTTTTTTCAGAATTTGAAGAATCAGATTATGACGACCAATTTATGGGTCGAGCAAGTAAGTCATATTTTAATATTTAGTGAAAATATATTATGTATATTGTATGTACATAATATTGAAGTGAAACTTCTTTATCGGGGTTGGAAAAAAATTTAGAGTAACATTTTTCCGTTACGCGTGACATATGACATAGATAGGGAAATGTTTGACCACAATCTTGCCTGATGTAGTACGCGCTTCCCTAGTAGATACCCGTTCACTCTCTGCTTGAAGACTATATTTAATTGTACTCTTCAGGGAACACAGATTTAGAAAGCATGTTCCAGTCCCTATAAAAATTTACATATAAAATGCATATCTTCTTTACAGAGCTGGTACGATTATAAATTATCGTGGGAGCCTCGTGAATACGGTGGAGTGGAAATGCTCCACGTACCTTCAGATCACATTTGGCGTCCTGACATAGTATTGTATAACAAGTGAGTAAACTATTGTGCAATTATAATCAAAGAGTATAGTAATATAGAGGGAAATTATAATGTTTACCATACTCACCTCAGCCCCTTCCTATCCATCCACTTCCCAACCTTATCAAAAATACCTCATTTCTCATGGGAGGATATCCACATTCCATATAAGTATTTATGGTTTTGAATGTGAGTAGAAAGATGTGATAAGTAATAATAGGGTATGTCGCCAGTGCGGATGGAAACTTTGAGGTGACATTGGCTACTAAGGCGACGCTGAACTACACGGGCCGCGTGGAGTGGCGCCCGCCTGCCATCTACAAGTCGTCTTGTGAGATTGACGTCGAGTACTTCCCTTTCGACCAGCAAACCTGCATTATGAAGTTCGGCTCTTGGACTTATGATGGCTTTCAAGTATCTATTTCTTATTGTATTTGAACTTATATTCATTTACTTAATTGTTTAAAAATTAACCGCAGTTCTCTCTTTATAGGTAGACTTACGACATATCGATGAAGTAAAGGGCACAAATGTTGTGGAATTAGGAGTCGATCTAAGCGAATTTTACACTTCCGTCGAATGGGATATATTAGAGGTTCCAGCAGTGAGGTATTTTTATATCAACAATTTATTGTTCATGTATATTTTTTTTTTGGCAAAATAGTCAATATCTGTTTTATGCAGGAACGAAAAGTTTTACACGTGCTGTGATGAGCCGTACTTGGACATCACGTTCAACATTACGATGCGGCGCAAGACGTTGTTCTACACCGTGAACCTGATCATCCCGTGCATGGGCATCTCGTTCCTGACGGTGCTGGTGTTCTACCTGCCATCGGACAGCGGCGAGAAGGTGTCGCTGTCCATCTCTATCCTGCTGTCGCTGACTGTGTTCTTCTTGCTGCTGGCGGAGATCATCCCGCCGACCTCGCTGGTCGTGCCGCTACTCGGCAAGTTCGTGCTCTTCACCATGATCCTGGATACGTTTAGGTGAGACCCACGCTACTATAATATAACAATAGCTCATTAAATGAACGCTTTTCAGATCGATTTCGATTTTCTCCACTGTTATAATATATCTACTGAAAAGAACGTCTATACAAATGACGTTTAAAGTTGTAAGGAGCGTTTCGTGTGCGTGTTGCAGTATATGCGTGACGGTGGTGGTGCTGAACGTGCACTTCCGCTCGCCGCAGACGCACACGATGGCGCCGTGGGTGCGGCGCGTGTTCATCCACGTGCTGCCGCGCCTGCTGGTCATGCGCCGCCCGCACTACCGCCTCGACCCGCACCGCAGCCGCTTGTGAGTGTCTCTCCCTACTGATTATATTATACTAAATGAATGTTGCCATGAGACAACCCCGTTTCATATTTTATAAACATTTTTTTAAACAATTGCCAGGAATTTTCTACCTGGCAATTTTTTTTATATTCTTAATTAAAATACGGATAAAAAAAGGTCCTATGACTTTTACGACTTTTTTAAGTTCAAAGTATTATAATATTTATTTCGAATAGGTAGCTCAAATTTGGATATTTACTTATATTTTAACCATTTTTTTTTTAATTGCAATTGTTTCAAAAAATCTGGCTAAACAATGTGACACAGGGTTGTCCCGTAGAAACATACATTTATATCCTCAGTAGGGCAAGTTTAAGAGGATCGTATAAAAAACACCGACAAAGTGCAGGGTTCTCATAATTATCATCGCTATCATGAATTAATATAAAAAATAATTAAATGATGATTAAATGCAATTCTGGATATTATGAAAATTCATTCATTTAAAAATTATCGAGATTTAGTAATTTTGGGCTAAGCAATTTAGTCGCGCTAATCAGTAAGCATATTAATAACTCAGCCTCCGGAATCACAGACACAATAGAAAATCTATTGTGTTCCGTGGTCAGATCGGGCCGCTCGGGGCTCAATGGGTTAAACGGTTACCGCGAATCAGATTGAAATTTTGATTTGAAATGATTATATTTATTTTTTTTAACCCATTGAGCCATAGATTTTCTATTGTGTCTGTGGTTCCGGGGCCTGAGTTATTAATATCGGTATAAATTATGTATTTAGGAAATACATAATTTTATACCGATATTCCCACAGGAACATTAGCATACTCATTCACGCGCGCGGGTGAAACCATGGGGCGCAGCTAGTCTATATAATATATAAAAATGAAACCCGTTTTCCTTGGTCACGGCATCACGCGTGAACGGGTGGACTGTTTTTTTTTTTAATATAATAATAATATTCCTTGAAGTACGAGGATGGTTTTTATGGAGAGAAAACTTAAACATGTAACACGGGCGAAGCCGGAGCGGACTGCTACACTGAAAAAACGTGACGGCTATAAATAAACAAGTTGCTGCTATTTACAACCGAGTAACTTGCTTCGGAGGGAGCCTGCAAAGTTTGTTGCTAAAATTATACAAGTCATCTTTGTTAACGTATGTTGGTAATATAAACCCACTAAGCTGGTCAAAAAATACGTATTAAAGGTTTGTTGCTTTTAACCTATTCACTCAGTAAATATAACTTACCTACTTACTATAGTGAATCGCGTTACTCTGTTAACAATACCCAACGTGCTCTGTTGTTTTTAGCAAAGTTGTTTCGTAAAACTAGCTAAGTAACACGATAATGTTAATCATATTTATTGGGTAGGGACAGCCAATCTACTTTGTTACTTCTACTCAATTGAAAATTTGTATACGTAGCCAATTTACTGGGTACTGTCAATCGTGTTCATTGGTTAACTATAACTAAATATACTCTGTTCTTTCTAGTCAATTAAGATTGGTATATTTAGCCAAGTTACTCTGTATTCTTAGGCGGGTTTATTAGGTAACCATAGCTAAAATACTTTGTTGCAAGTACTAATTCAAACGACACATATTAAGCTATATATTTTCAGTATAAGCTGACCTGTGAATGTTTGTAAAACCTATACAAGGTGTAACAGAAAGGGGATATACACATCCGAACAGGGCGTGATGCACTGATGAAACTGAACAACGTTTCCCAAGAAAAATGGGTCGAAAGATGAAAAACAAATTAAAACTCTCCATTATTTTCATCTTTTGACCTTATGTTCTTTGGGAAAATTGTTCAGTTTCATCAGTAGGTACATCACGCCCTGCTTAGATGTGTAACCCCTTTCTGTTACACCCTGTATGCAATGTGAAGTCAGCTCATACTGAAAATATTTACCTAGTTCGATATGTTGTCATTTGTACCATTATTAGTGCAGGGGGCAAAATTTTGGCATGTCGGAAAAAAAGCCAATGAAACGTTCATGTAGGAAAATAACACTCATTTTGCCGACACACCAAAAACTTATAAGAAACTGAAAGAAAATTATGCACATTAATGAAATTAGCTTTATTCAGTACATTTCAAGTAACATACTACTTACACTTAGATACTACTACTTTTAAAAATAGTACACAATTCACAATGTCAAAAAAACAATAACTATTTTGTGTTTTAATTTTCACAATAACAGGGTTACATATAAATCATGAGAAAACTTTTAAGGAATGACTCACACTACGAACCTGAACCACTTTAATTAGGTCTATACCTAATCCAAGGCCAAATCCAACATCGTAAAAGAAATATCAGCTGTTTCATATACAAAAGTGGAATTATCTACTCTGCCAAAATCTACGGAACAGCTGATTTTATTTCGCGATGTTGGAGTTTGTTCTATAATGAAAGTGGTTTAGGTTTGTTTACATAAAAACAAACAACCATTATGGTAATGTAAGCAAGTTACTACATCTAAATATTGTACTTATATGTATTTGATAAGTCAAAAATTTAGGCAAAAACAAAAATTTAGGAATAAGTTAGGAGAATAAGTAATCTTTTTGATCTTATAATTTTATTACAACCCAACAAGTAAAACCGTTATTTTAAACATTTGAATTTATTCTCATTGAAACATAATTCACATTCGTCGTCGGGAAAATGATCATAAATGCTAAAACTTAAACATTTTTTGCACCAAAAAAAAATTAAAGTACAATAAGCTCTTTACATATTATATGGGAACTATATCCTACCTAATGTTATACCTAATGTATAAATTTACTAAAGTTATACTTAGGTATTTAATAAAGTAATAAGTATATGACAATATCTTGCTTGATCAGAAGTAACTTACTAATTCAAATATTTTTAGCTTGATTGTGGGGAAGCTTTCAGTGATATATTGTCCTTTGGTTTTCACAATCTTTTTCTAGCTGTAAAAAATAAAAAAAACCTAAGTAAATATTATTCAAAAGTAATTAAACTAAAGCAGACAAAAAATTCAAAAAAATTGAACTCACCAGAAGATATCCTTTGGGTTTTTTAAGAGCCGCATATTCATTGTATTGAGGTATTGGAGCTATAGTTAACTATTTTGCAGCAATTAGCTTCGTCCCTGTAGAGTCTTGCCACTTTAGTTCTACGGTTTTCCATGGCTGTTTTTGAGCCCTAATAGTTTGTCTTCTGCATCTTGCTCTTCTATAATAGTTTGATTAAAATTCACAATGATGATGAAAAGTTTTTAATGTAAATTTGAATCTGCCTTGTAGGTGCTGAGGCGGCGCTTCAACAGACACGTTCGTCACTCGACTATGATTTGATAGAAATGGCTGACTTTGCGGGCTACGCAGCCAATTCCTTGTTTCATTTTTATCAAGTTACTCGGTCAAAAATAGTATTCGCTCCATTGTTAATTGCCGAGCTGTGCTTATCTTCCAATAAATAAGTTACTTGTTTGTTTTTAAGTAAGAAACACGGTTATATGCATCATAGAAAGTTATTTAATTTTAGCTAAATAATAATATTATGTCTAAATTTAAATGATTTACTTGTCATTCAATCATTATGTAAGCTTGTTTATTTTTAACCGAACTCTGTGTAAATAGTAGCCAACTATGGTTAAGTCTAAAATTAAATAACTTGCTTATCATTAAATAATAACGTAAGCTTGTCTATTTTGAACCTAATTCGGTAAAGGTAATATTGACCGAGTCGGTAATTTTGAAATAAATAAGTACTTTTTTAATAATAGCCAAGAATATTTAGCAATACTTGCTTGTATAATACTAGCAAAGCTTTAATGCATATTTTAAATATGTCTTAATTGAATGCAGCAGAATAATTTTTAACCGAGCTAAATTGGTACTTTGCTAAAGAAAATTTTTCTCAGTGTAGTATTTAATGAAAATAAAAATCAATTTATAAGTCGACTTTACAATTTTAACGTAGTTTAGGAGAAGCAGAGAAACTTCGACTTCTTCTAAACTGCGTTATTTTGAGTTAAAAGTTGCAGTCGACATTTGAACACGAGGAGGTTCAACGCTTCGTGTCCATTATGCAGCGCAGGGATAATCAGCAGCGAGGGCTGGTCGCCGGCGCTGGCGGGCGTGTCGGGCGTGCCGTGCGTTGCGGGCGGCGGGCCGTGCGCGGCGGGCGGCGGGCCGTGCGCGGCGGGCGGCGGGCCGTGCGCGGCGGGCGGCGGGCCGTGCGCGGCGGGCAGCGCGCGGGACCTGGCCGGCTCGCCCGCGCCCTCCTGCCGCCTGCACGACGCGCCCAGCCTGGCCGACACGCTGCGCCGCTGGCACCGCTGCCCCGAGATACACAAGGCCATCGACGGCATCAACTACATCGCCGACCAGACGCGCAAAGAGGAGGAGTCCACGAGGGTGAGCCGTTTTACGACCTCGCTTTCGCAGAGACGTGCCCTTCTGTGGTGTGCGACTCGTAAACTTGTTTTGAGTTGTACCCGTTAAGCGTTCCACTTGACGCAGGTGAAGGAGGACTGGAAGTACGTGGCGATGGTGCTGGACCGGCTGTTCCTGTGGATCTTCACGCTGGCCGTGCTGGTGGGCTCGGCCGGCATCATCCTGCAGGCGCCCACGCTGTACGACGAGCGCGCGCCCATCGACGTGCGCCTGTCCGAGATCGCGTACACGGCCGCCAAGCCGCGCCCGCCGCCGCCGCGCTAGCCGCACCCGCCCCGACTTACTCGATTGTGTTTATTGTAAATAAAATTCTATTATAACTATAGTTTATACGACGAAATAACGTGATCGAATATAAGTCGAATTTCTTTTGATAGACACGAAATAAATCGATTGTTTACAATTGTGTTTTTTTTTAAGTAAACCTGAATCCTGACTACTTTAATAATTGTCTTTACAAACATTTTTATTACCTTATCATAATAAGTATTAGCGTGCCCATTTTGCTGGGTGCAAAACAAAAGTGCTATATCATTTTATGAAAACCCCAGCGGGCTGCTCCGCCAACGCCTGTCGTACATACGAACATAGCTTTAGCATTCAGAAAATTCAGCCATATGTAATGGTCAAATAATTTCTGTCATCGGTCTAGTAGTTCTTGAGATTAACGTGTTTAGACAAAAACTCTTCAGCTGTATCACGCTGTATCTATGATGTCGCCGTCATCTGGTTGAATCTGCTATTTGATTGGTATAAATAAATAAATATCTTTATTTGCTCAAATGTGGTTTACAAGTTATTACAATAAAGAAAGTACCACACATTCGCCAGTTCACTGGCATGCAAACATAGTTTTTACAGCTCCGCATAATCAGAAAAACAATATATAAACATTAATAATTATTATAGTTTAGACACAGGTTTAGATCAATAATTGTCTATTATATGTATAATTAATATACTTCATGTCAATAATTACATTTATCACCCAAAAAGTCCCTTACATTATAAAAATTTTTGCTTATTACATTATTTACACAAAACAGTTTAAGACAAAACTTTATATGTGGCTAACATATTATAAAGTTTTGTCTTAAACTGTTTTGCGTCTAATTTATTAAAATCGTCTGGAATATTATTATATATTTTAACACACATAGCATGGCAGTTTTTTGAGTACAAAGATGTTCTAGGCTTATGGTCAAGTATCAGTCTGTTGGGATGTCGCATATTACCGTACATTTCTTGAGCCGTGGTAATTAATTTTTGATTATTTTTAACAAATTTGCAAATTTCAAATATTAGGTATGTTAAGGCACGGCAAAGTTAATACCTAATTTAAGTTTTATAAAAAGGGGTTTGCAGGATTCAAAAGGCCCTACTCCACATGGTATAGCTCGGATGCATTTTTTTTGTGATACAAAAGCATTGATTATATTTACTCCATTTCCCCATACTATAAGTCCATATTATTATCTTAAAATTGATACTATCTGACTGATCCATTGAAATGTTAAACTATTTATCTATATGTATGTCGTGGCCTTATCGTAGATTTGCTCATTTCATGAAATGGCCACTTTAGTTTGGCCATATCGTTGAATCGTTAACGTTTCACGATTTGGTCTACCTAACAGAAGAACAACTTTTATTTACAACATTTTTTAATTAAGTAAATGGTTTTACAGCCCTCCGAAGTGAGTACTATTTCAAGTACTCTTTAATATACAGTATACAATATAATTATATTATAATGTGTGTACTAATAATAATTTGTCACCAGTATTTTTTTTTTGTTGTTATAATATTATTTTTAATACCTAATTAATTTTGCAAAATTTTTTAAATTAATTATTGACTCTTTTCCCCACCACCCAGGAGGTAAAGTCTGGAAGCGCGTTTTTTTATGTCGAAAAGCAGTGCTGAAATATTCTGCAATGTGCTTCCATTGTTCTGGAGTTTGGTAAAAGAGCCAATAGCCAATATACGTATAGTTAAGAGTACTGAAAAATAGTACCTACTCACTTCAGAGCGCTGTAAAACCTTAGGTAGCTATAATTGACGTAATGAAAAAATGTTGAATATAAAAGTTGTTCCTCGAAATACAATCTACAAAAATGGTCTCATATTATCATTTATTCGTAAAATGATAAAATAAAGTTTTATTGAATAATATAAATAACTAATTTTTGAACATTTTCGCTTATAACTTTTTTATTTATAGATCTACAACAAAAAGTTATTGGACCAAAGTTGTAGAGAATTTAATTTGCAACAAATAATGTTCACGATATTTTTTTATCAGAAAAAAAGTTTGAGATATAATATATTGTATATCGTAAAAACCATTTCAACCTAGGTTAGGTTAGGTTAGGTTAGGTTAGGTTAGGTTAGGTTAGGTTAGGTTAGGTTAGGTTAGGTTAGGCTAGGTTAGGTTAGGTTTTTTTTTTTTTTTTTTTTTTTTTTTTTAAAGCACCCGCCATCTCAGGGTGTTGTGTGCTTTTCTCTGGAATATAGTCCAGAGGTGTTTTTTATTCTTTTAATCAAATAAATACCAAACAGCTTTTTATTCACATTAGGCCTAAATTAATACAATTTAAAATAAAAAAAAAAATACAAGTTAACAATTTACTATAACATTTCCAAATTAATAATAAAATACTAAAATTAAATATTATTACATTTAAAAACTTACATTATTAATACATTGCAATGAGAATAATAAAAACGGGATAAAATAAATGAATACAAATAAAGTTTAAAATACAAATTAATAATTTACAATGAAATTTCCAAGATAATAATAAAATACTAAAATTAAATATTACATTTTTAAAAACTTACATCAATTTAAAACATTACAATGAAAATAATAAAACAATACGGCACAACACTTATAAAACTTAACCCTAATATCACAGTAGCTTATCACAATTTCGTTTGTTCACCACCCTCACAATTTGTTGGCAAAATTCTAAAAACTCGTTTCTCGTCTTGTCCCCCAGGGCCGCAGGCAGATTCTCACCCGTCATCGCGATGCCCAATTTTTGCTCAATAACATATCTATCTCTTGCAAAAATCGGACACTCGAGCAACAGGTGAGAAACCGTCTCGTCGACTCCGGGCTGACACAGACACGGTGGATTCGCCTTCAGCTTGAATCTGTTCAAGTAGAAGGCGAATCCACCGTGTCCAGTCAGTGCTTGTGTGGTGTGGTGTGTGATGTTTATGTTCCGAACTATTTTGTATGCAGCAGCAGCGCTTGGGAAAAAGAGCTTCGTGCCTCCAGCCGTCACCCCCACATCATATCTCCTGTCCCATTCCCCGATCGTATCCTGTCTCAGGATACGCTTGACGAATGAAACAGGACACAGATCGTAGTCGGGTTTCCTCTTCGACCCCAGAGCGGCCTCCTTGGCTAATTGGTCAACTCTTTCGTTCCCCCTTAGCCCTGCGTGCGCCTTAATCCAAAACAGAGCGACCTCCCGCCTCTGCGAAGCAGCTTTTCGGAGGGCCGCCCTTGTTTGCACAGCAAGGGGGTGGGGGGAACCGAGTGTGACGGCCTGGAGGGCCGATCTGGAGTCGCTGAAGATGCCGACCTTCGGCACTCCACTCTTGCAGGCTCTATCTACTGCTCTTTGGAGCGCTAGGAGTTCGGCCTGGTAGACGGTGCAATACGGCGGCAAAGCAAGCTTGACGGCCTTCGTCTCGGCCTCCCCCTCCCATACGGAAAGGGCGGCTCCGACTCGACCCTCAATCTTGCTGCCGTCCGTGTAGATCCTATGTACGTGGCTATTAGCCACGTCGGAATACGAGTCCTCGTCCACCAGCCCGAACCCCAGCCCTTCCTGCTCTGCCGGATGTGGGTCCTCAATCGCCGGAGCCATTCTTTCCACCTCCCTGTCTCCCAACGCTGGGTGCGACACCCCCTTCTTGATCCCATATAATCTCGAAACTTCGAGTATTCTGAGGTCAAGGGGGAGTATCCCAGCCAACAGCATAGCTGAGTTCAGGGAGACGGTCCGATATGCTCGGCAGATCTTTTGGGCGAACCCCCGTTGTACGGTGTTCAGCCTTTTTTGGACCCCCATCTTTTCCACGGTGGGTGCCCACGCTGCCGATGCATACATAATAGTCGGTTCGATAACAGCTACATAAATAGTTCTAATGATATCTGGGCTAAGTCCCCAACCAACTCTGGCTGCCCTAGCCAAGAGTTTATACCGGGCGATTGCCTTTTGGCATACCGTCCCGACGTGGGCGTTAAAGGTGAGGCCGCTGTCAATTGTAAGGCCTAATATCTTAATCTGAGAAAAATATTTTATTTCCACATTTCCCATAGCGAGCCGTGGCACGTCATATTTCAACCTCCTCGTGGAAAGGAGGGCACAAGTTTTATGTGGTGCAAAATTTAATTTATTGTCTTTACCCCATTTGTGTATTAGATTTAGGACACGGTTCGCTTCAACTTCTATTTCAAGTGCAGTATCACCCTCAAACACCAACACAATATCGTCGGCAAACGCCTGACAGAATACTTTCATCTCCTCTAACATCCATAGCAGAGGGTCCAGCAAGAGGTTCCACAGGATTGGTCCGCCTATGGACCCCTGCACGCACCCCTTGCTGGTCCCCCTACACACTTCCACACCCGCATATCTAACTTTCACTCCCCTTTCACTCAGGTAGCTGCTGATCACCCGCCTCACGTTCCCCGGGCACCCAACTTCAGCCAACCGCACCTTTATGGCTGGCCACCAGGCGCTGTCGAAGGCTCCCTCTATGTCCAGCGATACCACAACAGAAATCTTCTTCTCCTCCCTCATATTTCTGATGTGGTTCACTAGTCTATAGAGGGCGTCCTCGGTGCTCCTCTGTGGCATAAAGCCATACTGGTGGGGGCTTATTTTGGGCAACAGGTAAAACCTGAGTCGGCCGACCAGCATCTTTTCGAAGATTTTGCCGAGAACAGGTAAGAGGCCGATCGGTCGATAGGCTTTCGGTACCCGGTATGATTCCCTGCCCGGCTTTCGCAGTATAACCACGGTCGCCCACTTCCACTGTGCGGGGAAGTAGGCGGCAGAGAGGCATCTGTTGAGCAAGGCAAGGAACCATCCCGGGTTACAATCTACAGCGTGCTGACAGATGTCAGCCGTGAGGCCATCCGCCCCGGGGGCCTTCTTGGGGTTGAAGGACCTTACGGATCTCTTCAACTCCTCCATGATGAAAGGAGGGTCGTCCGGGCCCGCCGGTGGTTCGGTGTCCAAGGACTCCGCACACCGGCGCACCCGACGATGCCCCTCACTTTCACCACTTTCCTGGTCCTCGGGGTAGAAGGTCTCCGCCAACAGTTCTGCCGAGCTCCGGGCATCGAGGGTCTCACCACCCCTCGAAAGGGGCAGATCCTCCTCTCTCCCTGTGGCTCTACTAAGCACCCTGTAGATGCCCTCCCAGACCCCCTCCCTATCCTGTTTCCGGCAAAACTCCTTCCAACTCTTCTCTTGCGCTTCTTTCACCGCCTTTTCATACATCTCTCTTTCTTCCAGGTACAATCCAACCACGCGGTCTCTGCGATCAGGTGCAGCGTTTCGGATCCTGCGTCTCCTCGTGGCCACCTGCTTCTTCATCTGCGCGAGCTCATCATTCCACCACGACAAGGTGAATTTCTGCGTGTGTTTTTTGGTCGGCATTGTGTCTCTGCATGTCTGTGTGATTGCTTCAGTGTATCTGTCTATTGCGTCATCTATTTGTTGTGTGCTGTGTATTGTGTCTATGTCTTGTATAGTTAATTGTCTACCCGACATCAGCTGGGTCAGTTTCTCATGAAACTGAGTCCAGTTTGCCTTGTGTGTGTTAAATATGCGTGTAGTTCGTATTATGTTCGTGCCTGTGGATTTATGTTGTCTGATGCCGAAGGATATGCCGTTGTGGTCCGAGCTCGTGAGACACTCCTCAACCCTCCAGTTGTCCACTCGGTTCAGCAGATCGTCGGAGCACGCTGTCACATCCACGTAGCTGGAGTACCTTTTCCCACCTCTGATGGTATCGAACGTAGGGATGTCCCCGGTGTTGAGTATGTGCATTCCCATTTCTTCCAGTACAGCAGACACGTCTCTTCCTCGCGGGTCTTCCACTTCACCACCCCACCACGGGCTTTTTGCGTTCGCATCGCCTCCCAGGACCATCCTATGGATACCCAGCTCTCTCCCTATCCGCCTAAGATGGTCCAGGTAGAGCTCCACTGGCTTATCGGGCTCGAAGTAGAAGGACACTACAATCATCTCCCAGGCTTTGGTTCTGAGGGTGGCCACAACGATGTTGTTACTGCTAAGGCGTGTATGTAGTTCGACATCCAGTGTGTCGTCGAGTACCACAATACACGCCTTTACTGCGCCACCCCCTTCCCCTTCGCACTGGAAGATCCTCACTCCATTGTATGTCCTCATACTTTTCGCCCCACCAACATAGGGCTCTTGCAGCAACGCTACGCATGCCTTACGCTTGGTGGCTTCGAGCAGTAGCTCCCTTGTGGCGATTTGGCTCCGCTGGAGATTAGCCTGCAATATTCGGTACTGGAAGGACTCACCTTGGGCAACCCTAGCAATACGCTACCGCCGATCTGGCTAGAGCGTCCCACTTCTTTCGTTCAAAGCATTCACGATCAAAGGCGCTGTGCTCAGCGCTACCTTTCTTGGCCTTAGTGCAGTTAATGCACTGAGGCGCTTCTCCCCGCAACCACTTGTCGCATTCAGTCCTCATATGAGGACCGGCACAGTGGCTGCATCTTTCCTTTTCCTCCCTACACATCCTCTTAGTGTGCCCATAACCAAGGCAACGGGAGCACTGCACCAGTGGACTATGGTCCATTACTCTCACTCTGCCCAACCCTATGTGGGCGTATCCCTCATTCATCCATCTTCTCCATACCTGTGGGTCCGCTCTTACCACTACGTGGTTTTGGAGGGGGTTCCTAGCTTTCATCACATATGCTATCTCAACATTTCGCTCTTCCCCCTTCAAGCCCTCAAGTATGCCTGCGTTTTGGTTCTTCAGCGCAGTGATGAAGTCAGCAGTGTCACACTTCATCACATCCCTGAAGACCAGAAGGGGGCTCTTATTTCTAACATCTTCCACTACTAGTCCCTCATTCTTACTCAGTCTTTCCTTCACCTTGACTCTTTCTTCCTCATTCGCACAGCCGACGACTACCCTTCTATTCTTAACCTTTCTTACTCTCTCCACCTTTACCCATCCGTCCCTTGCATCCACAGTCTTCCTTATCTTCTCTAGCACCTCATCGCCTGTCTCTTGTTCGTCTTTGGATGACACCATGACTGAATGTAGCGCCCTTGCTTCGGGGAGTTTCTCAATGACTCCCCTCGAGACAACGCTCGCATAAGTCGCCGTTTTGGCGACAGCCATGTTGCCCTCCAGAAGCGAACTCAGTCTCTCCATTTTGCTTTCATTTTCCTTCATACTTTCTGTCATCTCTTTCATTCTAGTCATCATTTCTTTCATTCCTTCAGTTAGGTCCACACTGGAGCCAGCATCGGATGGCGGGGGGGGATGTATAGGGTCCCCACTACGCCCTCCACTACCAGCCCTGGCATTGGTGAGTTCAATCTCCATCTCTTTTATTATGTCATACATTCTTTCCAGCGCCAGTATAACCCCATCTTTTATGTCAGTTTTTAAATTACGAGACTCTCGCAGATGGGCTTTTCCTTTCATCAGACAGGCTTTCCCTTCTGCAGTCCGACTTGTCATAGTTTTAGGCGCTGCTGTGGTTGCAGGCTTTTTAGATTCCGAAATTGTGAACGTGTCACTGGCACGCCTCTGGGGAGTGTGGATCATTGCGTCGACTTAGGGAAAAAAAAAAAAAAAAAAAAAAAAAAAAAAAAAAAAAAAAAAAAAAAAAAAACCCCTGTCAATTGTACTTAACTCTATCAAGCCTCCCAATAGGGGAAACACCTGTCAATAATTTAGAATAAAATAAAATAAAAATAAAAATGAATTGCAGTAAATACTAATATGATATTAGTAATACCTAGTTATATTTTTAAGACTAGTCAAATAAAAATGAATAAAAGATATAAAATATAAAATATTAATATACAGATATAAAATATTAATAATATCTAGGTCAATAATAATTAAAACTAATCAACAGTAAGTCAAGTCAATACTTATATGTATATACCTATTAAGTTGTATTTATATAGTCAGTCAATAATTACAATATCACAGTAAGATATTAATAATATCTAGGTCAATAAATAAAGCTACAGCCGGTCAATACTGAGAACTCAAGTCAATAATTATTATACAAAATAATCTATCTGTACGATAATTATCGTGCGGCTCGACCTAGTAAGCTAGCTAGTAAGCTAGTCAATAGTCAATACTAAAAACTCAAGTCAATAATTATTTTACTTAAAACTATCAGGCCTCCCAATAGGGAATACACCTGTCAATAATTGAGAATAAAAATGAATCACAGTAAAATATTAATATCTAGGTCAATAAATGTAGTCAATAGTAAGAAGTCAAGTCAATAATAATTATTATACTTAACACTAGATAAAATAGAATGAATGAAAAATCAAATTAATCAATACGTACAATAATTATCGTATTTGTACGATAATTATCGTACGTCACTTTAAAAGTCAATAATATTAATGTCAATGTTTTAAAATGAATCAAAAAATTTGTTTAATATAGATAGTACACTCACCGGCACGGAATCTTGGCCACTGCAAATTTTTGCGTAAAATAACACTATTTCTTTTCTACTACAAAATTCAATCAAAATTTAATCAAAACTAGTTACTTTAATGTTTTTACTAACTTTTAGTAATAATTGGAAGTTAATAAGAAGTACTACCGAGTAGATATGAATTAAACAAGAATTTACGCTTTTCCTGTGAAATTTAAATGATATCTTAAAAAATGCTAAAGAATTAGAAAGAACGTTTCCATAAAAAAAATTGAACCTTTTAATAAAGGGTGTTTCCTTCTCTTGCCTTAAACACTGTTTGCATCCAGTCTGGCATACTCTAGAAGACATTTTTGGAGACCACTTGAGCTATAGTGTACCAAACGGCCCCAGCTGTATTTCTAAGCTCATCTAACATTAGTGCTGGGTTGGAATCGAACTTTATGTTTCTTTTGAGCATGTCCCAGATGTGTTCTATTAGATTAAGATCCGGGCTACGAGCTGGCCACTCCAATTTTTCAATAATAACCTCTTGAAGGTACTCTTATACGCATCGTACGACACGCGGACGTGCGTTATAGTGTATAAGTAGCAAATTTTCTTCACTGATAAACCTGTAATAGGGCTGAAAATGTTCCTGGAGAATTTCCTCGATGTACCTGATCAAATTTAAGCCATTATCTACGATAAATAACTCCGTGCGAACATCGGAACTTATACCTCCCGATACCATTATTGACCCTCCATGAAAAATCGCATTTTGAGTGTTGTGATGTGTGAAAACCTCTCTTCTCGTCTCCTCTATACTGACTGTTGGCTATCAGAAGCTCGTAAAGTGCCTTAGCAGCCATCTGTGAACACCTCACGAGCGCACTGGCTGTGGGTCCAGTTTTCATGTTCTCGTGCAAAACGAAGACGTGCTTCTCTGTGATGTCTGAGGAGTTCTGGACGGCGTGCTGGTCTGAAAACCTTCAAATTAACTTCTTTCATTAGTCTTCTCACCGATTGCTCACTCACATTTATTATCCTGGTGTTTTAGAGCCGGTGGCGTATCCTAAAAACTGTCAGAAAGCCATTTCTGAGTATCTCTCGAACAATAAACGGGTCTTTTCGAGCTGATGTGCACCTCACACCTTCATTTCCTGGTCTGCACATGTGGCTGCCAGTCTCCTGGTATCTTCTCCATGCATAGTGCATTGCTGAACGAGGTACGTACTGTACATTAGGTACTTTACGTTGTGGCAGTCATTGGTCTAACATTGTGATGGCCTGAGTAGGTTGTTCAGATGTTAATGGCATTTTTTATTGTTTGTTATGATCATTGACTACAGTACAACAATAACAATATCTTAAAACGGCATAAAAGATATCGAAAAAAGTTTAAAACGAACAATTCGTAACTTCGGCTTAACCGCACAAATCACAAATTTCGAGTAACTCTTAAAAAGTGGTAAAAGATTATTCTCAAACTCAATGATTTCTTACCATAAAATTAAACAAATAATATGTTAACATATCTGCATACAAAAAAATCGTGAAAAACACTTCAAACTTTTTTTATCGGCAAATTTGTAAGTGGCCAAGATTCCGTGCCGGTGAGTGTATTAATATATTATAATATCTAGGTCAATACAAAATGTTCTGTGGTTTCATGTTACCACGGCAAAGCGAAACTTAATATTATAATTATCAACACGACAATTATTATACCTAGTAAGCTAGCTAGTAAGCTAGTCAATAAGTTTAACACTATCAGGTCTCCCAATAGGGGAGTCGCCTGTCAATAATTTAAGATAATATATAGTTAAAATGAAAATGAATACATGTATAAACAAATAAATAATACATATGAATAATATATGATAAAATTATAATATTGTGTTGTGTGTATCTAATGGTCCCTAAGCACTCAATATACAGCTAAATCTAACAGCTACACCAAAAATGATATAGCTGGTCTATAATTACTTACACTTACAATTTATAATTTACTAGTAAAAGAACAAAAATCCAAAATATAAATTAAATTAAAAAGATAATAATTTAGGTTTAAAAACATTCATCCACCGCCACGTGTTTGTTGTTTTTGTTCATAACACCCGTGACCTACTTAGCTTTTTCTCTTAAAATACGGTATAAAAAGTTATAAGCTTTGTGTAGGAAGGTGTATAAAGTATTTGGGCACACAGTTCAACACAAAACAAGGTGTAAGCGAAAGGGGGAAAGTGCAGTTTTGGCGGAGAAAGTTCTGTTTATAGGTTAAAAACACTTTTGTGTCTAACTTCGCCAATTTAGCTCCGATTTCCCCGGAACAAAAACCAAAGGCTTTGTTTTGATGAGACGCGTCTATTTACACCATTATCTTTCACCATACACTGAGTAAAGGGGGATTGTCACCGCCCGACTTACCAAAAATTGTTTGTTTTTCTTGATTTATGGGTCCAAAAAATCCAAAAATTTGAACAAACACTCTTCTCACAAACACACACAACACTGCAGTTCCAGTTCTCGAAGTCCCCGATATAAATCGGGACTTTCCAGCGATGTCGTAATTTTTGTTAATATCGTGAAAATTTCTTTTGGCTATAACTTTCCACTGTCTGATCCGATTTAAGATCCGTTTTCGCGTCCGTATTCTGCGTTTTAGCGCGCATCCATTGGTATATAACACTAATGTGTAAGTTGTAAAAATACCACTTTTCTAAAAAGGTTAGGTGTAGTTAGGTTAGGTTAGGTTAGGTTAGGTTAGGTTAGGTTAGGTTAGGTTAGGTTTTTTTTTTTTTTTTTTTTTTTTTTTTTTTTTTTTTTTTAAAAGCACCCGCCATCTCAGGGTGTTGTATGCTTTCCTCTGGAATATTGTCCAGAGATGTTTATTTTGCTTTCAATCAAATAAATACCAAGAATTTTTTATTAACAATTAGGCCTAAATAATACAATTTTAAGTAAAAAAATACAAGTTAATAATTTACAATTTTCCAAATTAATACTAAAACATAAAAATTACATAATTAAATATTACTTTTAAAAACTTACATTAATTAAAACATTGCAATGGGAAAAATAAAATATAATAAATTAATACAATTTAAAATTAACAAATAAATTACTAAAATTAAATATTGCATTTAAAACCTACATAAATTAAAAACATTACAATGAAATTTATAAAAACAATAAAACAATACGGCACAACACTTATAAAACTTAACCCTAATATCACAGTAGCTTATCACAATTTCGTTTATTCACCACCCTCACAATTCTTTCGCAAAATTCCAAAAATTCAGTTCTCATTTTATCCCCCAGGGCCGCGGGCAGATTCTCACCCGTCATCGCGATGCCCAATTTTTGCTCAATAACATATCTATCTCTTGCAAAAATCGGACACTCGAGCAACAGGTGAGAAACCGTCTCGTCGACTCCGGGCTGACACAGACACGATGGATTCTCCTTCAGCTTGAATCTGTTCAAGTAGAAGGCGAATCCACCGTGTCCAGTCAGTGCTTGTGTGGTGTGGTGAGTGATGTTTATTTTCCGAACTATTTTGTATGCAGCAGCAGCGCTTGGGAAAAAGAGCTTCGTGCCTCCAGCCGTCTCCCCCACATCGTATCTCCTGTCCCATTCCCCGATCGTATCCTGTCTCAAGATACGCTTGACGAATGAAACAGGACACAGATCGTAGTCGGGTTTCCTCTTCGACCCCAGAGCGGCCTCCTTGGCTAATTGGTCAACTCTTTCGTTCCCCCTTAGCCCTGCGTGCGCCTTAATCCAAAACAGAGCGACCTCCCGCCTCTGCGAAGCAGCTTTTCGGAGGGCCGCCCTTGTTTGCACAGCAAGGGGGTGAGGGGAACCGAGTGTGACGGCCTGGAGGGCCGATCTGGAGTCGCTGAAGATGCCGACCTTCGACACTCCACTCTTGCAGGCTCTAATTACTGCTCTTTGGAGCGCTAGGAGTTCGGCCTGGTAGACGGTGCAATACGGCGGCAAAGCAAGCTTGACGGCCTTCGTCTCGGCCTCCCCCTCCCATACGGAAAGGGCGGCTCCGACTCGACCCTCAATCTTGCTGCCGTCCGTATAGATCCTATGTACGTGGCTATAAGCCACGTCGGAATACGAGTCCTCGTCCACCAGCCCGAACCCCAGCCCTTCCTGCTCTGCCGGATGTGGGTCCTCAATCGCCGGAGCCATTCTTTCCACCTCCCTGTCTCCCAACGCTGGGTGCGACACCCCCTTCTTGATCCCATATAATCTCGAAACTTCGAGTATTCTGAGGTCAAGGGGGAGTATCCCAGCCAACAGCATAGCTGAGTTCAAGGAGACGGTCCGATATGCTCGGCAGATCTTTTGGGCGAACCCCCGTTGTACGGTGTTCAGCCTTTTTTGGACCCCCATCTTTTCCACGGTGGGTGCCCACGCTGCTGATGCATACATAATAGTCGGTTCGATAACAGCTACATAAATAGTTCTTATAATATCTGGGCTAAGTCCCCAACCAACTCTGGCTGCCCTAGCCAAGAGTTTATACTGGGCGATTGCCTTTTGGCATACCGTCCCGACGTGGGCGTTAAAGGTGAGGCCGCTGTCAATCGTTAGGCCTAATATCTTTATTTGAGAAAAGTATTTTATTTCCCCATTCCCCATAGCGAGCCGTGGCACGTCGTATTTCAACCTCCTCGTGGAAAGGAGGGCACAAGTTTTATGTGGTGCAAATTTTAATTTGTTTTCCTTTCCCCATTTATCTATTGCGTTAAGGACACGGTTCGCTTCGATTTCAATTTCAAGGGCCGTGTCCCCCTCGAAGACCAACACAATGTCGTCGGCAAACGCTTGACAGAATACTTTCATCTCCTCTAACATCCATAGCAGAGGGTCCAGCAATAGGTTCCACAGGATTGGTCCGCCTATGGACCCCTGCACGCACCCCTTGCTGGTCCCCCTACTCACTTGCACACCCGCATATCTAACTTTCACTCCCCTTTCACTCAGGTAGCTGCTGATCACCCGCCTCACGTTCCCCGGGCACCCAACTTCAGCCAACCGCACCTTTATGGCTGGCCACCAGGCGCTGTCGAAGGCTCCCTCTATGTCCAGCGATACCACAACAGAAATCTTCTTCTCCTCCCTCATATTTCTGATGTGGTTCACTAGTCTATAGAGGGCGTCCTCGGTGCTCCTCTGTGGCATAAAGCCATACTGGTGGGGGCTTATTTTGGGCAACAGGTAAAACCTGAGTCGGCCGACCAGCATCTTTTCGAAGATTTTGCCGAGAACAGGTAAGAGGCCGATCGGTCGATAGGCTTTCGGTACCCGGTATGATTCCCTGCCCGGCTTTCGCAGTATAACCACGGTCGCCCACTTCCACTGTGCGGGGAAGTAGGCGGCAGAGAGGCATCTGTTGAGCAAGGCAAGGAACCATCCCGGGTTACAATCTACAGCGTGCTGACAGATGTCGGCCGTAAGGCCATCCGCCCCGGGGGCCTTCTTGGGGTTGAAGGACCTTACGGATCTCTTCAACTCCTCCATGATGAAAGGAGGGTCGTCCGGGCCCGCCGGTGGTTCGGTGTCCAAGGACTCCGCACACCGGCGCACCCGACGATGCCCCTCACTTTCACCACTTTCCTGGTCCTCGGGGTAGAAGGTCTCCGCCAACAGTTCTGCCGAGCTCCGGGCATCGAGGGTCTCACCACCCCTCGAAAGGGGCAGATCCTCCTCTCTCCCTGTGGCTCTACTAAGCACCCTGTAGATGCCCTCCCAGACCCCCTCCCTATCCTGTTTCCGGCAAAACTCCTTCCAACTCTTCTCTTGCGCTTCTTTCACCGCCATTTCATACATCTCTCTTTCTTCCAGGTACAATCCAACCACGCGGTCTCTGCGATCAGGTGCTGCGTTTCGGATCCTGCGTCTCCTCGTGGCCACCTGCTTCTTCATCTGCGCGAGCTCATCATTCCACCACGACAAGGTGAATTTCTGTGTATGTTTTTTGGTCGGCATTGTGTCTCTGCATGTCTGTGTGATTGCTTCAGTGTATCTGTCTATTGCGTCATCTATTTGTTGTGTGCTGTGTATTGTGTCTATGTCTTGTATAGTTAATTGTCTGTCCGACATCAGCTGGGTCAGTTTCTCATGAAACTGAGTCCAGTTTGCCTTGTGTGTGTTAAATATGCGTGTAGTTCGTATTATGTTCGTGCCTGTGGATTTATGTTGTCTGATGCCGAAGGATATGCCGTTGTGGTCCGAGCTCGTGAGACACTCCTCAACCCTCCAGTTGTCCACTCGGTTCAGCAGATCGTCGGAGCACGCTGTCACATCCACGTAGCTGGAGTACCTTTTCCCACCTCTGATGGTATCGAACGTAGGGATGTCCCCGGTGTTGAGTATGTGCATTTCCATTTCTTCCAGTACAGCAGACACGTCTCTTCCTCGCGGGTCTTCCACTTCGCCACCCCACCACGGGCTTTTTGCGTTCGCATCGCCTCCCAGGACCATCCTATGGATACCCAACTCTCTCCCTATCCGCCTAAGATGGTCCAGGTAGAGCCCCACTGGCTTATCGGGCTCGAAGTAGAAGGACACTACAATCATCTCCCAGGCTTTGGTTCTGAGGGTGGCCACAACGATGTTGTTACTGCTAAGGCGTGTATGTAGTTCGACATCCAGTGTGTCGTCGAGTACCACAATACACGCCTTTACTGCGCCACCCCCTTCCCCTTCGCACTGGAAGATCCTCACTCCATTGTATGTCCTCATACTTTTCGCCCCCCCAACGTAGGGCTCTTGCAGCAACGCTACGCATGCCTTACGCTTGGTGGCTTCGAGCAGTAGCTCCCTTGTGGCGATTTGGCTCCGCTGGAGATTGGCCTGCAATATTCGGTACTGGAAGGACTCACCTTGGGCAACCCTAGCAATACGCTACCGCCGATCTGGCTAGAGCGTCCCACTTCTTTCGTTCAAAACATTCACGATCAAAGGCGCTGTGCTCAGCGCTACCTTTCTTGGCCTTAGTGCAGTTAATGCACTGAGGCGCTTCTCCCCGCAACCACTTGTCGCATTCAGTCCTCATATGAGGACCGGCACAGTGGCTGCATCTTTCCTTTTCCTCCCTACACATCCTCTTAGTGTGCCCATAACCAAGGCAACGGGAGCACTGCACCAGTGGACTATGGTCCATTACTCTCACTCTGCCCAACCCTATGTGGGCGTATCCCTCATTCATCCATCTTCTCCATACCTGTGGGTCCGCTCTTACCACTACGTGGTTTTGGAGGGGGTTCCTAGCTTTCATCACATATGCTATCTCAACATTTCGCTCTTCCCCCTTCAAGCCCTCAAGTATGCCTGCGTTTTGGTTCTTCAGCGCAGTGATGAAGTCAGCAGTGTCACACTTCATCACATCCCTGAAGACCAGAAGGGGGCTCTTATTTCTAACATCTTCCACTACTAGTCCCTCATTCTTACTCAGTCTTTCCTTCACCTTGACTCTTTCTTCCTCATTCGCACAGCCGACGACTACCCTTCTATTCTTAACCTTTCTTACTCTCTCCACCTTTACCCATCCGTCCCTTGCATCCACAGTCTTCCTTATCTTCTCTAGCACCTCATCGCCTGTCTCTTGTTCGTCTTTGGATGACACCATGACTGAATGCAGCGCCCTTGCTTCGGGGAGTTTCTCAATGACTCCCCTCGAGACAACGCTCGCATAAGTCGCCGTTTTGGCGACAGCCATGTTGCCCTCCAGAAGCGAACTCAATCTTTCCATTTTGCTTTCATTTTCCTTCATACTTTCTGTCATCTCTTTCATTCTAGTCATCATTTCTTTCATTCCTTCAGTTAGGTCCACACTGGAGCCAGCATCGGATGGCGGGGGGGGGGTGTATAGGGTCCCCACTACGCCCTCCACTACCAGCCCTGGCATTGGTGAGTTCAATCTCCATCTCTTTTATTATGTCATACATTCTTTCCAGCGCCAGTATAACCCCATCTTTTATGTCAGTTTTTAAATTACGAGACTCTCGCAGATGGGCTTTTCCTTTCATCAGACAGGCTTTCCCTTCTGCAGTCCGACTTGTCATAGTTTTAGGCGCTGCTGTGGTTGCAGGCTTTTTAGATTCCGAAATTGTGAACGTGTCACTGGCACGCCTCTGGGGAGTGTGGATCATTGCTACGACTTAGGGAAAAAAAAAAAAAAAAAAAAAAAAAAAAAAAAAAAAAAAAAAAAAAAAAAAAAAAAAAAAAAAAAAAAAAAAAAAAAACCCCTGTCAATAGTACTTAACTCTATCAGGCCTCCCAATAGGGGAGACACCTGTCAATAGTTTAGAATAAAATAAAATAAAAATAAAAATGAATTGCAGTAAATACTAATATGATATTAGTAATACCTAGTTATATCTTTAAGACTAGTCAAATAAAAATGAATAAAAGATATAAAATATAAAATATTAATATACAGATATAAAATATTAATAATATCTAGGTCAATAATAATTAAAACTAATCAACAGTAAGTCAAGTCAATACTTATATGTATATACCTATTAAGTTGTATTTATATAGTCAGTCAATAATTACAATATCACAGTAAGATATTAATAATATCTAGGTCAATAAATAAAGCTACAGCCGGTCAATACTGAGAACTCAAGTCAATAATTATTATACAAAATAATCTATCTGTACGATAATTATCGTGCGGCTCGACCTAGTAAGCTAGCTAGTAAGCTAGTCAATAGTCAATACTAAAAACTCAAGTCAATAATTATTTTACTTAAAACTATCAGGCCTCCCAATAGGGAATACACCTGTCAATAATTGAGAATAAAAATGAATCACAGTAAAATATTAATATCTAGGTCAATAAATGTAGTCAATAGTAAGAAGTCAAGTCAATAATAATTATTATACTTAACACTAGATAAAATAGAATGAATGAAAAATCAAATTAATCAATACGTACAATAATTATCGTATTTGTACGATAATTATCGTACGTCACTTTAAAAGTCAATAATATTAATGTCAATGTTTTAAAATGAATCAAAAAATTTGTTTAATATAGATAGTATTAATATATTATAATATCTAGGTCAATACAAAATGTTCTGTGGTTTCATGTTACCACGGCAAAGCGAAACTTAATATTATAATTATCAACACGACAATTATTATACCTAGTAAGCTAGCTAGTAAGCTAGTCAATAAGTTTAACACTATCAGGTCTCCCAATAGGGGAGTCGCCTGTCAATAATTTAAGATAATATATAGTTAAAATGAAAATGAATACATGTATAAACAAATAAATAATACATATGAATAATATATGATAAAATTATAATATTGTGTTGTGTGTATCTAATGGTCCCTAAGCACTCAATATACAGCTAAATCTAACAGCTACACCAAAAATGATATAGCTGGTCTATTACTTACACTTACAATTTATAATTTACTAGTAAAAGAACAAAAATCCAAAATATAAATTAAATTAAAAAGATAATAATTTAGGTTTAAAAACATTCATCCACCGCCACGTGTTTGTTGTTTTTGTTCATAACACCCGTGACCTACTTAGCTTTTTCTCTTAAAATACGGTATAAAAAGTTATAAGCTTTGTGTAGGAGGGTGTATAAAGTATTTGGGCACACAGTTCAACACAAAACAAGGTGTAAGCGAAAGGGGGAAAGTGCAGTTTTGGCGGAGAAAGTTCTGTTTATAGGTTAAAAACACTTTTGTGTCTAACTTCGCCAATTTAGCTCCGATTTCCCCGGAACAAAAACCAAAGGCTTTGTTTTGATAAGACGCGTCTATTTACACCATTATCTTTCACCATACACTGAGTAAAGGGGGGATTGTCACCGCCCGACTTACCAAAAATTGTTTGTTTTTCTTGATTTATGGGTCCAAAAAATCCGAAAGTTTGCACAAACACTCTTCTCACAAACACACACAACACTGTAGTTCCAGTTCTCGAAGTCCCCGATATAAATCGGGACTTTCCAGCGATGTCGTAATTTTTGTTAATATCGTGAAAATTTCTTTTGGCTATAACTTTCCACTGTCTGATCCGATTTAAAATCCGTTTTCGCGTCCGTATTCTGCGTTTTAGCGCGCATCCATTGGTATATAACACTAATGTGTAAGTTGTAAAAATACCACTTTTCTAAAAATCAATGTTAGGAGCGATGCGATTTCGCTGTCAACGGGTCGCGTTCGGGCAAATGACTGGTTAGGTTAGGTTAGGTTAGGTTAGGTTAGGTTAGGTTAGGTTAGGTTAGGTTAGGTTAGGTTAGGTTAGGTTAGGTTAGGTTAGGTTAGGTTAGGTTAGGTTAGGTTAGGTTAGGTTAGGTTAGGTTAGGTTAGGTTAGGTTAGGTTAGGTTAGGTTAGGTTAGGTTAGGTTAGGTTAGGTTAGGTTAGGTTAGGTTAGGTTAGGTTAGGTTAGGTTAGGTTAGGTTAGGTTAGGTTAGGTTAGGTTAGGTTAGGTTAGGTTAGGTTAGGTTAGGTTAGGTTAGGTTAGGTTAGGTTAGGTTAGGTTAGGTTAGGTTAGGTTAGGTTAGGTTAGGTTAGGTTAGGTTAGGTTAGGTTAGGTTAGGTTAGGTTAGGTTAGGTTAGGTTAGGTTAGGTTAGGTTAGGTTAGGTTAGGTTAGGTTAGGTTAGGTTAGGTTAGGTTAGGTTAGGTTAGGTTAGGTTAGGTTAGGTTAGGTTAGGTTAGGTTAGGTTAGGTTAGGTTAGGTTAGGTTAGGTTAGGTTAGGTTAGGTTAGGTTAGGTTAGGTTAGGTTAGGTTAGGTTAGGTTAGGTTAGGTTAGGTTAGGTTAGGTTAGGTTAGGTTAGGTTAGGTTAGGTTAGGTTAGGTTAGGTTAGGTTAGGTTAGGTTAGGTTAGGTTAGGTTCCCGTGTGGAGTTTCTGGTCTCCCATCGGGCGCGTCCCCAGGTGGCGGATAGGGGGAGGCCCCCCAGATATGGGGGGTACCGGTGGTCTTGCCGGCGCGGACCAAAATCAGCGTGGAGGAACTCGAGGGCTACCACGTCCTCGTTGCAATCTCTGCTTTGCAGAGAAACTGCTGGGTTCGTATTCGGACAGTGCTGCTTTTGCGGCGTGGTATGGCAACCAGTGGTTGCGGACGTTTTAGTCCTACTGGACGACGGGCTGCTCTGCAGCGATGGATGGCGATTGTAACAATCGCGGCG
Organism: Colias croceus; assembly: GCF_905220415.1. Classification (NCBI taxonomy): domain Eukaryota; kingdom Metazoa; phylum Arthropoda; class Insecta; order Lepidoptera; family Pieridae; genus Colias; species Colias croceus. The sequence goes on along the minus strand of NC_059543.1, from coordinate 5,565 downwards.
CGGAGGGCTGGGCGGCAGGTCTTCAGCTGTCGCCTGGTTAGGGGCTTCGACCTCCCGTCGGGCAACCTGTTATCCGTCGTAGTGTTGTTGTCACGTCTAGCAGCTACGACGGCCCAGGAGGCTTGCCTTAATCGGCTGGCCTGAGAGGAAGGACACCTCATCAAAAAACCCTCAAATCCGCGTTGTAGTCCAGCGGCGTGGATTTCCTGTCCTTCTTGGACAGTTTGGCTCGGGAGAGCGTGAGCTTTTAGCTGTGTACACCCATGGATACCGCCCGACCTCCATGGTGTAAAAGGGTTATCCGGGTGCAGGGGGCACCGCCCGGATGGACGTTTTATATCCCCCATACTCGTGGGAACAAAAATGTCCTTTAACTCCGAACCGATCAACGACGACTCTAGCAAAAACACAATTATGGACACCGAAAACTTTTATGATTTGGAAGATACTGACGGAAGTATTTCTCCGGCACGTGTCGAAACAAGGCGGGGCAGGGCTGTGCTGCTTTCGAGCTCCAGCTCTGTCAACAGCATTGTAGAAATGGATTGCAAAGACAGGCTGTGGCGGAAGCGGACGCTGGACACCAGTTGTTCTGGTTCCGACACAGAAGATGGAACTGGGGGTCTTGTATCCTCATTTATTAAGACTTCCTCAAAAAGAGGGAAGGGCCGCCCATCGGGTTCAAGCGCCACGCGGCGCGAGGCCACATTTGATTTGACGAGGGTGCGTAAGATGGAGTTGGAGGCGCAGGCCGAGAAGGAGGTTTCTGAGTGCGCCGAGCGCATTGAAGTGGCGCGAGCTAGCGCTCCGCTCCCACCCATACCAGTAAAGTCGAGCACGTCCGAGGCTCTCAGTCGCCGCATTGCCGAGGACCTGGCTACAATTGAGAAGGTGTTGACCAAGTCATCAAATCTCAAGGGCACCTTCAAAAAGGCCTTGAAATTGGCCCACGATGACATTGGGCAGTCAGTAGCACAATTAGAGAAACACACTGTCTCTGAGGAGACGAGATTGCTGCAGGCAGCCAATTCCCGCCTACAGGCGGAGCTCGACTCCCTGAAAAGGGAGCTCCAAGAGGTGAAGGCCTCTCAGGGCTCGTCGCTGCCTGCTCAGCCCCAAGATTCGGACTCCGATCTGGTTGCTGTCATCTTGCGCCAAGTCGGTGCAATGATCAACGCGAGATTTGAGGCTCTAGAGGAGCGTCTGCTACCGGCCAAGCGCATAAGACCTCCGCTGGCGGCGGATAGCAGGAAAGCGGCGAAGGCGGCTGAACAAGCGATGGTCGATGACCTCGCCCCGCCCCCTCCATCAAAGGCGAGGACATATGCAGGTGTTGCGGCGTCATCGCAACCGGGTAGATCGGTGTCTGGGCCCGCAATTAAGAAAACCGCGAAGCAGACGGCGGTCCCAACTTTGGAGATCGAGGCAACCTCGAAGAAGAGGAAAAAGAAATTGGCGAAGGGGAAGGAAAGGGTCCCCGTGCAGCCTGTTCCGGCGGGTTCAAAGCCCCTCAGAAAAGATACGCTGGCCACGTCATCCGGCCCCCCGCAGCAGCCGTCAAAGGACGGAGAGTGGACTGTGGTCGGAAAGCGAGGAAAAGGAAATAAGGGGAAAGGGAAGAAGCCTGCGGCTAAGTCCCCGAATTCCTCGGCTGTCGTCCTTACCCTGCAGCCGAGTGCGAAGGAGCGTGGCGTAACCTACGCCGGTGTTTTGACGGAGGCGCGGCGTGGAATAGACCTCGCCGAAATTGGCATCAGGGCAATGCGTTTTAAGCGCGCTGTCACTGGTGCCAGGATACTAGAGATCCCCGGTGCTTCCAGCACCAAGGAAGCGGACTCCCTTGCCGCCAAATTGCGGGAGGTCCTCGGTGAGGATAACGTTAAGGTGTCCAGGCCGGTCAAGTGCGCAGACTTGCGAATCACTGGCCTGGATGACTCGGCCACAGTCGAGGACATTGCGGCCGGGGTCTCGCGCGCAGGGGAGTGTACCGCGGAGCATGTGAAGTGTGGTGGCCTGCGCGCGGGCCCCCGAGGTGCTGTATCAGCCTGGGTTAGTTGCCCGGTGACTGCGGCGAAGAAGCTGGCGCAGGCGGGGCGCGTAATGGTTGGGTGGGTTTCGGCGAAAGTCTCTCTCACCGAGCAGAAGCCCCTGCGCTGTTACCGCTGCCTGGAGTTGGGCCATGTCAGCGCCACGTGCTCCTCGCCGACGGACAGGAGTGCCACTTGCTTCCGCTGCAGTGAAACAGGCCATAAAGCTGGTGGATGCGATGCCGCCTCCGCTCGCTGCGCCCTATGCACGGAGGCAAAGCTACCGGCAGAGCATCGGCTTGGAAGCGCAGCCTGTAAGGCCCCGAAGCCTAAAAGAGGTGGAATGCGGAAGCAAGATGGCGCTCCAACGCCATCACGCTCTGCTCCGGTGCCTGATGAGGTACCGCAAACGGAGGCAGCCATGGAAACCGCAAACGGAGGCAGCCATGGAAACGCAGTAATGGCCCCACTGCGTTTCCTACAGGCCAACATCAACCACTGTGCCAGGGCCCAGGACCTTTTACATCAGAGTCTGGCAGAGTGGGAGATTGACGTGGCGGTAGTGTCTGAGCCATACAATCTGCCCCCCCGGGATAACTGGGTGGGCGATCTGGACGGCTTGGTGGCGCTGGTTGCTCAAGGCGACACACAGCTTGAGCAAATCATAAGGCGACGGGGATGCGTCTCGGCGGTTGTCAATGGCTTCACCGTTGTGGGGGCGTACTTCTCGCCGAACCGCTGCCTCGCCGATTTCGAGCAGTTCTTGGTTGAGCTGAGGGATCTGCTAGACTTCGCACAACCTCAATCTGTGCTTGTGGCCGGGGACCTGAACGCCAAGTCGGTGTCTTGGGGCTGCGTGGCAAGTGATATACGTGGCTCGACACTCGCTGACTGGGCAGTTGCGTCGGGACTGACGGTTGTTAACCGTGGAGCAGAATTAACGTGTGTTCGGCAGAGGGGTGGATCCATTGTAGATGTCACGTTTGCGAGCCCCCCTCTCGCTCGTCGTATACAAGACTGGAGGGTTCTTTTGGACGTGGAGACGCTCTCGGATCATCGTTATATCCGGTTTAGCGTCTCCACGCCCTCGACGGCTCCCAGTCAATTCCCCCCTGGCGATTGTCGTCCGCGCTGGGCACTTGGTAGCCTAGATAGGGAGCTCCTCACTGAGGCTGCCTTAGTGCAGGCTTGGCTCCCGTCGCAGCAGAATGGCAGCGGAAGCGTAGAGGAGGAGGCCACTTGGCTTGCCGAAGCCATGTCTCAGGTGTGCGACGCGAGCATGCGGAGGGTGCGGTCGGTTCCACGTAGGCGCCAAATGTACTGGTGGTCCGCCGATGTTGCCCAGCTGCGTGCTTCATGCGTGGCTGCGAGGCGGGCGTACACCAGGCACAGGCGCCGTAGGCGACGTGACGAAGAGGAGGAAGCGCGGTTATACGCCGTCTATAGGGACTGCATTGTGTCTCTGCAGGACGCCATCAGCAGCGCTAAGACCCGTGCATGGGAGGATATGCTCGAGAGTTTGAACCGCGAACCTTGGGGTCGGCCGTATAAGAGGGTGAGGCAAAAGCTTCGCCCTTGGGCCCCGCCCTTGTCTCAAAGTCTCGAGCCACGATTTCTGGAGCAAGTGGTGACGTCCTTGTTTCCAAGTCGGGGAAGACATTCTCCCCCACCGATGGCACCCACGATGACTGCGCAGGAGGAGCTCAACAACGAAAATGTCCCTCCAGTCACTCGCAACGAGCTCGCTGTGGCAGTAGAGCGCCTTAAGGCGAAGAATGCCGCCCCCGGCCCTGACGGTGTTCCCGGGCGGGCCTGGGTGCTGGCGCTAGAATCTCTTGGACCCAGGGTGGAACAGCTGTTCACAAAATGCCTCCAACATGGCCAATTTCCCCGTAGGTGGAAGACCGGGAACTTGGTCCTGTTGCAGAAGGAGGGACGCCCGCGCGACTCGCCCTCGGCTTATAGGCCGATCGTGCTGCTCGATGAGGTGAGCAAGCTCTTTGAGCGCGTCTTCGCAGCTCGCCTCATCGACCATCTGGAAGGAGTGGGGCCGGACCTAAGCGAGAACCAATTTGGATTTCGCCGGGGAAGGTCCACTATCGATGCGATTGCTGAATTGCGGAACCTCGCTGATCATGCAGATAATGAAGGCGGAGTGCTTTTGGCGGTGTCCCTTGACATCGCCAACGCATTCAACACTCTGCCGTGGAGTTGCGTGATCGAAGCGCTCCGCTACCACAACGTGCCCGGGTATATGGTGCGCTTGTTGCAGTCCTACTTATCGGAGAGGGCTGTGGCGTACCCCGCGCGCCGTGGGTGGCAAGAAAAGGAAGTGACGTGCGGTGTTCCACAGGGCTCGGTTCTTGGGCCCCTTCTGTGGAACATCGGCTACGACTGGGTCCTGCGTGCCACTTATCTACCGGGTGTCAGCGTGCTTTGCTACGCGGATGACACCCTGGTAACTGCACGCGGGGCCTCGTATAGGGAGGCAGCCCTCATTGCGACTGCTGGTGTGGCGGATGTTGTGCGCCGAATCAGACGACTTGGCTTAGAGGTCGCTCTGAACAAGTCAGAGGCAATTTTGTTTCGCGGCCGTCGAAGGGCGCAGGCTGCTGGTTCAGCTATCCAGGTGGGTGGCACGTCCATCGGCGTCGGTTCCACTTTGCGCTACCTGGGCATCGTGCTGGACAGCCGGTGGACATTTGTGGAGCACTTTCGTCGCCTCGCCCCCCGTCTTGTTGGGGTGGCCGGGGCACTTGGAAGTCTGCTCCCGAATCTAAGAGGGGCTGGGGGTGCGTGTCGTCGTCTATACACCGGCGTCATTCGCTCCATGGCCCTCTATGGTGCGCCCATTTGGGCCGACTCTTTGAGCGTCCGTACCAGACCCTACTTGCGTAGACCGCAGCGGGTCATGGCGCTCAGAGTCGTGAGGGCATATCGCACAGTGTCCTTCGAGGCCGCGTGTGTCATGGCTGGGACGCCCCCGTGGGACCTGGATGCCGAGATGCTGGCGGACGTTTATCGCCGCGTCAGCGCGTCCAGATCGCATGGAATTAATCCATACCTGGAGCAAGTCCAGCAATGGAGGGCTGATGCTCTCGAGCGGCGGTTCAGGGAGTGGGAACGCCGGCTCGAGAGGCCCAGCGCAGGAGCGAGGACGGTCGAAGCCATCCGACCGGTCCTACGCGAGTGGTGCGACAGGCGGCATGGGGCAATTACCTTCCGCCTGACACAGGTGCTGTCCGGACACGGCTGTTTCGGGTGGTACTTGTGCAAAGTCGCCAGGCGGGAGCCACAAATGGCTTGCCATTGGTGTGACAGTCCGGAGGACACGGCAGACCACACTCTCGCCGTGTGCCCCGCGTGGTCCGAGCCCCGTGCTCGCCTAGTCGCAGTCATCGGCCCTGACCTCTCCCTGTCTTCCATAGCTCGCGCAATGGTTGGCAGTGACAGGTCGTGGCGCGCGGCTATCACATTCTGTGAAGATGTGATGTCGCAGAAGGAGGAAGCAGAGCGGGTCCGCGAGGGAGATCCCAAC